>NC_065421.1:6344597-8844597 GCF_024362695.1 Pectinophora gossypiella | reverse complement strand
AGCAAATGTCAAATTGCAATATTGCATTTTAGATGAATTGCTTCGATGTAGCCTTTTTAACCCCACCTGATCTCCGAATTATTAAGGCTCCTATCAGAAACTTAGAAATAAACCGGTACAGTTCACGAGCTTCTCTTAATAATAGACACAAAAATGTTATTTTCTGTTAGCTTGTGTCTTTCGCATTTCTTATACACTCCTAATTATTAACTGTTAATAATATAGTAAACGGACCGTGGAATAAAAATTGTATACACGCTAACGAGGTGATGGTGATATAGACACCCAAAGGCAAAAGTGAGATCAAAATAAAAAAATCTACAAAAATATATTAAAAAAAATACGAGCATTGACATCATAATTATGAGATTTAATGAGCGAATTTTGTATTATGTAAACTTACAAACAAACTTAAACCAACGAAGGTGCGAAGGGTTGTGTTCGCATACAGTTTAATAAAAAAAAAAAACACTTACTTGGAACATATCTGTGTCGGGGTCCTCCGTGTACTCGACAATGACGGCCTGGCTGCGGCTGAGTGTGTACGAGATGGAGTGCTGGCTCGCATCCAGTATCGCCTTGCTGCTGTGCGGCGTCTTCACCACGTAGTGCTTGGAGCGCCGCACGCCATTGGCCTGCGGACGCCGGTACAGTACGAACTTGCTGCGCCGGCGCCCGCGCTCGCCCGCCGGGAGGTAGCCGTTGTATCTGCCGAGGAGAAGATTTTGTTAAGATCGTTGATTGTGTAAAAGCTCGGTGAGGTGTGGGGACTTAGTTCATATTCACGTCTGACATCCATCGCAAGATGAACTATCCGAAATAGGACATTTGATCTCTGCCTACCCCAATGGGAAATAGGCGTGATCTTATGTATTTGTATGTCGTTGATTGGATAGTATTGCTACAAGTATTATTGATTGATTGATTGGATAGTGACGAGCCATGAGCGCTGATTAAGGGTAGATTATGCCTAGGACGTATATATCGTAATCGTGGTAGGATAAAGTATTCACAAAAATTACATATATGATATAGTCACGCTCGTGTCCCTATCGAGGTGACCAGAGCTACAAGTCCCAAAAACAGTTCGCAGCCACTAATTCGCTCCAAAATAGATTTGATGAACCGTAACGGGTAAAAAGCAAACTTTGTTATAAAGGCTTGTTTTTAGATGAACCAAAACAAGAAACCTATAGTTTCAAAGGCTCATCATAATCTATGTACCTTCATCAGGTCCAGATACACGCAGACAATAATTCAAGGCAAGCCACTTCAATATTTCGACACTTCAAAGTTACTTCTACTAAAACTAAATCCTTAATGTCACGAGTACGTTCAAGCTACTTGCAATGTTTTTACGTTCCGTCCAAATATAATTAGTCGCTCCACTTGGTCCGGTCATCGATCAATCAGAATCCGACAGACGCACCTGTTTGGACAGGGTTCGTAAGTTGGTAATAATATAACTATTGAAGGTATAAGCATTTCATAGATAATTATCGACACTGGGTCAAAAATTGACTCAAATTGAGTAATAGACGTCGCATAAGTCACGTGGCTGTGGTTGCTGGCTTGTAACATATCAATCTTGAGACTGACTATAGTTTGTCATTGATAACCTGTAAATACACATTACACACATAAACATAAGCTCACGACTATATCCCGTGGGGGTAGTCAGAGGTACATCCATCGCAAGATGAACTAAGCGCCCACGCGTCACCGAGATTTCTGTTAGACCAACGAGATAGGTGGTGAGCCGTATCGCCGTCTATAATGGTGCCGATAACTTGTCAGGGCCACAACGTATCCTTAGGAAACTGTACTATGGTGCTAATTCCTGCAGACGCCACCTAATTTTATTTTAAGTTTTACCTGTCATTTTCTCATCCGCTGAAAAAGAAAGGGACAGGTAATCGACAGGCATAAAATTTATTAAACACACGTCAATCGTCTAAAAATTTTATATCGGCCAATAAACCGACAGAATTAAGTTGACAGTACACGTCAAACGGTTTGCATACGAGCGAGATGTCGTTCTGATTCGTACGGATTATTCATTCATTTACTCAATCTTCCTAAAATTTACGGCTGTCAATCATGCGTCTCTTTCCTTTTCGGCGAATAAGAAAATGACAGGTATAACTTTAAGTAAAATTAAGAGGTGTCTGCAGGAATCGGGGCCAGTATCCAACTTAGAACGACTAGTTAAAAGGCGCTGCAAATTCTACAAGCAAAAGGATTACATTCGCAAGTTTATGTAATGTACTTAAGACTATAACGGCAACGACTAGCAAATATTACAGCCAGACGTCTGCAACAAGATACAATGACCGTCACGTGATACTGTTATCTGGACAATGTAAGTGTCGTAAAACTGCCATCATAAGGAGCTCGTTAAAATCAATGGAACAAAATGGTCATAGCCGAGAAGATTGCCAATTTGTGCACTGAGAAAAATAATTTAAAACGGACACAAAGAATAGAAGGAAAAAAAAAAGAAAAATTCAAATAATAATTATGAACGCGTCATTATTATATTATATAACGTCCCATTTCCGGGCAAATGTTACCGGCAACTTGTCATCAAATGTGAGCCGTGGGGGTGTGGGGTTTACTAAGCTAGTAGGTATATGGAAGGTTTCTTCTTGAGCACATAGGTTTCATTATGACGCTTTCCTCCACAAGTAGTCTTTCATACAAATATGTATACGTTAAATGTAATGTACCTATCTGTCTGTGTCTGTGGTGTCCGGAAGTAATAAATGTTTCTTTCTTTCTTATATACCAGTGCTATCGCCAGCGGCGGCGGTCGGTTGCTATGCTACCTTTCGACTTGGGATAAATATTCAGAGGCATACCGGTAAAGGAAGACTATTGCAAGAGCATCCTATCCGACCATCACGGCTTTCATCAAGTCGTTACAAGATAAAATCTGTCAGCAGGTCAGTGCCAGCTGTAGCTTCAAACAATAGATAATTGTTAGAAATACCCATAGATTCAATAAACGACGATGGGAAAATATACTTCCGTGAGAAATATAAGAAGAACAATCGAAGCATGAAGTTTTGAGACAGACGCGTAGATAAAGTAATTTACTTAATCAAGTTATCTTAAGATTAATTCTTTATGGAGGATACAAAAGGAATAGGTACTGAATTTTCACTAATACCACACAGGGTGTTAGTGACATTGTAACGAATACTGAAGGGTTTGATTCAGACCATGATTTTGAGTTAATATCAAGTGGAATTTTTTCGTCGAAAAATTTATTAGGTTTTTTATTATTTTCAGTCCCATACTTTTGCGACGGAAAATTCTACTTAATATCAACTCAGAATCACCCTCAAAGTTTTCGTTATGATGTCACTAACACCCTGTAGATACCCAATTGTAAACGGACTAAATAACGAGAAGCACGTAGACATTTTACGATTATCGATCTTTTACATCGTGTCGAATATTCGTCGTTGGAATTTGACTTGCTATAGGGGTGGTACTGCGTGGGATGGGATGGTTTTGCAAATTGCGCCAGACTTATTTTTATTAGTATTTTATAACCCCAAAAAAGCGTCTGGGCGGTTTGATTGTGGAATAAATAGCGGAGGTATAGCGCGGGAAGGTTCTTTTTTTATTAGAAGCCATCGCAAAAGTCCAGAAAAGTGATGAGTAATCAGTAATCATTTAGAGGGGATTACTCTGATCTTCTCTGTGTTTCAGACGACACGCAAAAGTCGACCTAGCTTCCAATCCAAGTTGGTATAACGCCAGGTCAGGCTTTAAGTGTCTTTAAAACTCTGGCAACTGGGTTAGAGAAAAGCTCAAAAACTTCCAACAATCCTTAGTAGGTATAAGATAAACTTTTAAGTGGGTATATGGCATACCACTACTTTGACGAGAAGATGATTTTTGTAAAAATAATAATAAGTTAGTCGAGGTCAACTGCTCACAGAACCATAGTTCCCTTCAAAAACGATAAAACGGAAGACGAGGAAACGACCGTCAAGAAACTTGGTTTCATTGTAAACCGAAGTTCATGAGACTGAGAAATGACGTCGCAAATCACAAGTGGTCGTTAAATCGTCACGTTATAAGACAATAACACGTAGTTCACAGCAGCGGCACGGTTCTACGTACTAACGTTATGTGAGGTTATACAACATGGCAAGGCAAGAAAACGGACAATGTTATGAGTAGAAGCACGAACGCATGGGAAGCTGCCCAAGTGCAAGCTTTGTGTGCTATTGTATAACATGGTGTAACGTGTTGCCGACTTACACTGTGCCACATAACTTGTAACGTAATATCCTTCGAAGCAATCTGTCTGTGGCACTTCTGTTTGACTTTTGTCGCCGAGGGAAAAGTTAGCGCGTGTCAAAACAAAGTTTCGGCCCCACTGAAGACGACTGTTTGTTTCTTTGACACTAAACCGATACTTTTTCATAAAATTAAGTTAATTTTTGAATATATTTTTCTTTTGATAAAGATAGCATGATTTGGACAAACTACACAATGAATATGATTAGTATTGACCTACGTTGGAAACGCTTGAGCGCGCAATTCTGTTACATTTCCAATGCATGGGAAATAGAGAACACGTCACAATTTGTATCGGTGGGTAGACAGCCGTCACGCAAATATGGCATCTTAACATGCAACGATCGACTTTACAAACCTAATTTTTAGTCAGCGAACCGTACAAGGTATTCAGGTCACTGCGCAAGAAATCAATCCTAGTTACGAAGTGCGAAGTAAGGGCCTGAGATAAAGGCCGGTCGGGTTGTCTGGTCAATAAAACTGATAAATTGGGTGAAAGTGCCACAGTTTGGGTCGCATTCCTGGACGAGCGATACGGAAACAATAAATAGCCAGTCGAAAAACACTGGAGCAAGGAATTTGAAACATATAGAGCCGCAGTACATTATTAGGTGGGCACAATTTCACGTCAATCCGGAAGGAGAGCAGAGCACATTTCGTAAAATTCAACTTCGAACGTTGCGTCGTTTATATTTCGAACATAAAAAGGGTATTATTTTTCCTCGCAAGATACCCTGAAGAGTTTTATCTTGACTTCAAAGCGGGGTATAATGGAGCCCTTATTTGTTTCGCGAAATGCGGATACAAATAAAGAAAATAGAGTAAATTAAATCTGCCT
The DNA here is from genome assembly GCF_024362695.1 of Pectinophora gossypiella. NCBI lineage: Eukaryota > Metazoa > Arthropoda > Insecta > Lepidoptera > Gelechiidae > Pectinophora > Pectinophora gossypiella. The sequence goes on along the minus strand of NC_065421.1, from coordinate 8,839,442 downwards.
GTAAAGCGCTTTTAATTTGACTTGGCAATTGGATGCACCGGTGAGAAATGGGAGGGGATCCTGCTCTAATTGAGTTAGGTTCTGACTCCACGGGTTGCGTAACCAGCGCAAGAAGCCCTTACGACGGTCGATCGATGCTGACACGGAATAAATTATTTACAACTGCGAAATGTCACAGCCTGGCCTCCGAACGATAATTTTATACTACTTATTCTTTGTCAGGTTTCCTTCGCCTGACTCTACTTCATAAAACTAAAAAATGTTACGTTATTATAGCGCTAGTCGATAATTCAAGAACTATGTTTCTACATGCACGCTCTGATAAAATAACCTAAATTTTTAATTACTAAATTCTAAAGCCCATCTTGGTGGCCTTATCAAAAGTAACCTGACCTTTTAAATCAAGTGCGTCCTTCTGTGACTTTGTCTTAATTAAAAATAAACTGCCCGTTCCATTTTGCCTTTTAATTATCATTTGAAAGCTTATCATGTTTAAAAGTCCTGGATTACGTTCAATTAACCACGATTTGGTTCTAACACAGTACAAAGAACTTTAACTAGGTGGAATAGCACGATGGAATAAAAAGAAAACATAGTTTTAACGTTCAACTGATTTATTCGGAGGTTTACTATTGGGAATACATAAATTTACCTGTCGCATGGACCGGATAGAACGGAAGGTTTTTGGTACGAAAAAAGGAATTCCTCCAGACAGATGTATAGGTATGTATGCAGCTAAGTGTCTAGGCAGAGCGAAGCACTATATCGTAAGCGCAAGCAGCGTATGTAACAGGATATGGATGCATTAGCGCCTGCGGACAAGGGCTGGGCGGATGATATATCACTCGCGAAACTAACTACTTTACCCCTACGTACATCTATTACACATTCACAATGTGTGAGTGAAGGAAACCGAAATGGATCGATATTTTCAGCAGACTACATCAACGCCATTTATTATCTTTCATGAAAGGACACCGGAAAGCGCTTTTAAAAACTTCAAGATAAACGAGTGTTTTGTAGACTCTGGAGGAGCAAAGTCCCTTATTTAAAGTAAGGAAAATTGTTTTAGGACTACTAAAAACAGCCCTTCAAAAGAAAACTTTCTAGAAGCCTAGCGGATTCTAGAAACAAAAACCTCAGTGAAGCCCGAGATTTACATAATCAAGTCAGTTACGGTGGCAAATTGAATGAAAGTAGCGGTTAATAAATTATTTTATCGTTGTTGCGGAAAAGTAATTTCACGGCTTTATCATTATCGATCTGCACAGCGGGCGACACTTCCAAATTTTCTTTTATATTGCCCGTAATTGGATAAAAAGTCAAATCTTTAGAAAAGCTACCATTTCAGGTCAATATTTACACTAAATATTTCCATCGATATTTATTAAACTTTTTTTTTTACCAAAGCAACAAGGACTAACAAAACAGCCATCTTGGTATTCGTGAATGGAATCAGGGGGGTTATAATGGCCACATCTAAGCAATTATTATTCATCTAAGAAAGCAATATTGCTATTTGACATTTGTTTGCATTGCGCACTTACTTTTATATGCGCAAATGTCAAGTTGCAAAGTAAGCAGTAGCTTTCTTAAATGAATTGCTTTGATGTGGCCATTTTCATCCCCCTGTTCCAGAAAGCTACTTGTTCTAGTTGTGTTTAAGTACTCGTTCGTTTTTTGGAAGTGACGACAAACAAATAAGTTTAATTGATAATGCAAACTTGGAACGGTGAACAGTAGCGGTGTTAGGTTAGGGCACGGTTGGGCGATCGACCAGGGCGCCGGATAAAAGGGGCGCCGCAGCCTGCAAAAGAGATGCTGAAAAGAGAGCTGATAGAAAGGCCAGAGAAGTAATTTTTTTATAATAAATAATTATGTATTTAATTTTTTTCTTTATATGCTTTCTCTTTTTTCGTATGGGTTTGAATTGCCGTTCGGAGGGCGCCATAGAAATCTCGCCCAGGGGGCGCTGGTAGAGTTAAAACCGGCACTGACGGTGAAGAAAAACATGGCAATAGGATTGCAATTATTGCATCAAGCCTTCGGTCTTCATTTATATAATAGTACCTATAAAGACTGCAGTGATACGTGTGTAATTATGATCCTGCCAAACTTCTTGTATTTCCAAGACTACAATAAATACCAACTGACTGAACTATACAATATAAACTATCTAACAATTGACTTACCATGAACTTTATGTCCTTGTCAAAGGTCTTCTTTTATACTGTATCAATGTTGAACTTTCGTAAAAAGTGTACAAAACGTTAGTTGGAAAAATGTCTTGTGACTAAAGGCATTTTGACACGGATTCCGATTTCTGGTAAAAGCACAGGCCAAGTCAAAGGTCAATGGCATTGATTTCGCGTGAAATTGGGCTTCCAGTCCATTTGATTATTACTTTGCCAGGCATAAATAAAATACATAATACCAACATAATAAAATAGGATAAAAAGAATGAAGTCACTTTTGCTACTCAAAATATACTGCCTTAGTTTAACTTTTAAATCACCATTTCATTGTGCAAAAAAGCAACTTTTAACACTTTACTCTGTAATGAAGCTGTATAAATATTCATGAACAATCTAAACGCTATTTAGCATAACACTTGCTGAGCCTAAACGGAGCACAGTCGTACTGAAAGCAGCACTCTCTTTGTGTAATTTCTTTCGGCACAATTTAAGCTTTATGTTGTCTAGTTAAAACACTTTTCGTACAGCTGGTGAATAGTTAGTTTGTGAACTTTATTGGTCGGGTGTACGAAGTTATTTCGGATGCAAGCGTGCATTCACTTCCGCACAGACTAGCATGTGCGATTTAAAGAAAATAATTCAAGAATTACTTTCGTAACGCACGCTCGCTGTAAAACTAGTAAACGACCATAATAAATTCATGTCGTAACTCGTTTTATAGTGGTCTAAACGAGAGCATCTTTTACTACGCTGCTATTTTTGGTTACCTTTGTGCGTGACAGTTTCTCTATTTTCTTTTTCTTTTTTTTAGGCCTAAACTTAAGAACTAAACGACACTATTGTTAAGTTATTTCGGACTTAGCTTTATCTATTTGAAAATGTCCATTCTGTATAATTAAAAACACATTGATAGAGTAAATCTATTGATAAATTATCAGTTGTCATGACCAGCTATCAACTTGTTAAGCAGCTGTCAATATTTGAGAATACCTAGTAATAGTTACAACATGTATTATTGTTATTAACAACAAGTCTTTTAGTCCTACCGCTTATTCTGGGATCCGCTAACTTAATCTGAACTTTACAAGCACCAGGTTTTGACCTATAGTACTACCCTTAAAAGGTGCGTAAGTTTTACCAACCTCCGCCGAGACGATTCTCATCAAGTGTCACCTCACGCAATAAATATTAAGCGGCTTAACCCAAATTCGAGGTCTAATCTTAAGTAAGTAGGTCTCAAGAAGCAGGGCCGTGACATTATGCTGTTTACCATCCCGAGTAAATCGGCAGAACGTGACTAGCGAAGATCTGACGACTGCTGGTCATGACCCCTACAACTGGCTGGTTTGTGACGAGCTGTGACGTGACGAGGTTGTGAAACTTTATTGAGGACCGATTAGCTGTGACCAAAGAATCTCGGTTCTGTAATTTTCAATCTATTACAAACTCAATATTTTATATATTAATTTTATATATTACTTAACCTGAAGCCGCTTACCTAACCTGAAGATTTAACAGGTCTGGTTTTTTACAGAAGGACTGCCTGTCTGACCTTCCAACCCGCGAAGGGAAAACCAGCCTAATACAGTTTAGGTCACAAACCCCCAAAAATGCATTTCTCAGGAATGTGGGTTTCCTCGCGATGTTTTCCTTCCCCGCTGAGCACGTGATAATAATTTATGCTCCAAACATGAATTCGAAAACAAATTCGACCATCATTGTGACCATCAAAGTGAGAGGGGAGCGTTCTACCAACTGGCCTACCACGGCTCAACGAAACACTAGTGCAAGCCTCATCTATAATAGTTCAGAATCACAATCTTTAACCCAACTTCTACAAAATAATGTTTTGTAAACAAAACATAATAATACAATACAAATAAACAAAAAACAGATGTTAAAAAATATAGATAATACTATCGTTATTCTGCACAGTGTCTTGTTATAAGTCAAATCAATCACTTCCTATCATATCTCATACGTTACGGTATGAAAGTCGCAAAATATTCAAATCGTTTGATAAGGTTAATAAATGTACGTAGTAAAGAAACTATGGTTGAAATACTACGTTGAATTGATTGTAGTGTAGTTATGTGAACTATCACCATAACACTCGTACCAGCATCTTACTGTGACAACCATACAGTCGTTTTGTAGGTAACCGTTCATCATCATCAATTTAAGAGCCCCGCTCTTGTCGGTGTAGCATTTTCCATTCCAGTCTATCAAAGGCCAATTCCTTGACTTCCCTATAAGACACGACGTTAACCTTTTCTTTAATCTGTTGCATGTAAGCTCTTCTTGGTAACCGTTAATTGAATAGAAAGAACAAGACGCAAGAATTTTCTTAAAACCTAGAACAGAAGTAAATAACAAACAATTCTTACATAAAAAAAACTCATGTTAACTCGTCACACTACTGAGTTAAAATACGTGTGTTGACAAATTAGTGACATGACAAACACACTGTCGCGGTCTAACCTACAATATTCCAGAAATTAAAGCCTCAAAAACACTCTAAATCCGGCCATATGTTTAATGCCATCTGAAGCAAACATACAATAAGTCACGTCAAAAAACTAACAAAGAGTTTTGCGGCCAGCTGATCTCGAACTTGTTAAACGCAACCCACTCTAATGAACTAATTATAATACCACGTCTTAATAGATAATGAGTCCAATAACAGAACGAGGTTATTGAATCAGATCGATTATTTCTTAATCATAGCTCTAATAGGACTAGAAGATAAATATATCCATTACTTGTTTATATAAGGTGCTTGTATATGCTGACGTAGGTAATCAATAAAATCAATCTCTTACGCACGGCAATAAACGTACACACGAGAATAGGTCTAGAACGCCTTATTTTTTTTAATAACGCATAGATTTCATTCGCATTTGTAAAACTAATATAATTATATATAACATAACAAGATAACACAACATATATATGCGGTTTTATATTTTCTAAAAATATATTTACCTACACGCCACCTAACGCCAATTTTCAGAAGAGATGTATTCAGAAGATACTATCGTTGGCAAAACAGCTAATTTCAATTTGTGTCGTTTCCTGGTTCTCTAAACTATTAAATACTAGTATAAGTATCTACTTGACTTACAAGAACAATTAGTAAAAAGGAATGTATGAGAGTATGTTCATTTCCATAAAACGAAACACATAATACTAAGTAGATAAGGCAATTTGTAAACAACATATAGCACGAATAACGCGATAATATAAATAAGGGTAAATGTTCCTATGAAGGCCAAACATCATCATCATCAGCCCATTAACGTCCCCACTGAAGGCCCGTGCCTTCCCTATGGAGGGATAGGGAGATCGGGCCTTAAACCATCACGCGGGCCCAGTGCGAATTGATGGTTATTAACGACTGCTAATGCAGCCGGGACCAACGGCTTAACGTGCCTTCCGAAGCACGGAGGAGCTCGAGATGAAAACTTTTTTTGTGGTCAGCCATCCTATGACCGGCCTTTGCGAAAGTTGCTTAACTTCAACAATCGCAGACCGAGCGCGTTTACCGCTGCGCCACCGAGTAGTGTGATGGAATGTTTTCCGTTTTGCTAATGACAGGAGTAACGGATGCCTAATGAACAGGCGAAACGCCAATTATTGTCAACATGACCTTATACGTAAGGCACTCGACTTATCTAGGCTCAGCTCTTGAAAAGGTATGCGTCCGATAAGCCCAGTCCATGAAGATAAAGGCAAGGCCTGCATGACAAGACAGTGCATTACACAGAACATACTTTCTTTGTGACCCGAGTCAAGTCCGACTTGGATGCGTGTTTCTATTACAATGTCACTTTGTACCAAGATCGAAGTTCACAGATAATACATATACGTACACATGGGCGCGGTAACGGAAGAAAATAATACTTAAGGATTTGACTTCTTCATCTATCGTTAGGATTGTGAGGTGGATTACCAACCCCATCAACCCTCAGGATTATTACTGAGCTGCCATATCTAGGCCCCTGACATGATTCATGTAACGACTACGTACTTACATCAGTAAGTAATAACCGGGACCAGCGGCTTAACATTCCTTCCAAAGCTCGGCTTGTCTTACTTTCGGAGAATCAGGTGATCAGCCTGTAATGTCTTAACCAAACTAGGGATCACAAGATGATTTTTGTGATTTGTCCCCACCGGGATTCGAACCCGGGACCTCCGGATCGTGAGCACAACGCTCAACCATTGGACCACGGAGGCCAAAAAATACAGACTAATTATGGCTACAAGAAGAAATTTATAGAAACATACAAGAAGAAATTAATATTACAAACAAGTTTAGAACAACTTCTCCTAGTATTTTAAGTAGAACCCCCATATATGTATACAGCAAAGTTAGCCTATTTTATAGCGATCGTTTCCATGCGATAGGCGTCACTGGCTGCGAATTTGATTAAATGGAATTACCAGCCAACCGTGATGGAATTGACTAAAGAGCCCTTTATGATATTTTTGTCCCGTACGAGTCAAAAATTTCGATTTCAATTTTCTCTTTGTGAGCCAAACTTTATTCAAACCAATAAGTAGCGTAGCTCCTATTTACTTTCATCTGACCTTTTCTAATTTGGGTAAGATCAATATTCAATTAACTACTAACTTGAACAAACTTTTGATCACGGTATTAATAGCATCGGAAAGGTAAATTCGGTAGCGTTTACAATTTTGGGCTATCGAGGTATGCCCACGGATGTCTCGTAACAAATTTTACTTGAATAATACATTTTGTTTTTTTAGAATATTCGTGGGTCTATGTACTATACACCTCTGCCTACCCATTCCGCGATACGAGCGTGATGAAATGTTACATTAGATTTTGATATTCCCCAGTACCATTACGTTATGATATGATTATATGACAAGACGTTTCTCTGTGTTATTTGAGAAGAAAACTGTATATAGTTCTATTCATAATGTATAGAAAGACTGTTATTGATTTGGTAAATCGAGTAGGCGCTCTGATAATATTATTTTAGAATCAGCCTTATAATATTATAACGTAAGACCATGTTGTATTATATGGTTATAGAAATAGTAGTATCAGCTCCATAGGTTTACATATGCTATTTCATCACTTCAACACACATGGCAATATGCTCATCATCATCATCATTAGCCCATTAACGTCCCCACTGCTGGGGCACGGGCCTTCCCTATGGATGGATAGGGAGATCGGGCCTTAAACCATCACGCGGGCCCAGTGCGGATTGATGGTTATTAACGACTGCTAATGCAGCCGGGACCAACGGCTTAACGTGCCTTCCGAAGCACGGAGGAGCTCGAGATGAAAACTTTTTTTTTGTGGTCACCCATCCTATGACCGGCTGGCAATATGCTCGCCCGCTATTAATTGGGACTGAAGCATAGCTGGCGAGTACAAGTATACTATACATCACTGTCTACCCCATGGGGGATACAGGCGTGATGTTATGTTATGAAATAGAATAGAATATAAATATATTTGCGTAGATGTTATGGTACAATGGGCGCCATTCCACTTGCGTCAAACAGAGTACTGCGGGGCGGAAGGCAAGAGGGAAACCACTGCCCTATTTTTCCCTAAAAAAGTAGTATGGAAAATGCTGCACCGACAAGAGCGTGGCTCTTAAATTAATGATGATGAGATGTTATGTTGTTCATTACTTACGTCGTTTTATCAATGTGTGTGTAATATTGCTTGTAAATGAAACTACTTTCCCAAAATTTCTCTTGACAGAGACAAAAAATACTTATTATATTACATAACCCATCTATCGAATATCCGTTCACATGTACAACTAACCCAACTCTTACCTGCTCAAAAAACGCATTATTAAAACCTATTTACGTCCATGTATTCCTTCTTGGGGGAGGCCTATGCCCAGCAGTGGGCGTCGTACGGCTGATGATGATGATTCCTTCAAGTTTTTTATTTTAAGTACTTCGTGTTAATTCCTAAGAAATAAGCCTAATACAAGCAAGAACTGGAATGCAATATCTCCACAATATAAGACTAACATTTTGCCAGTCGCTATTGTATTATGGCCCATTATTGTTTTATTATTTATTAGATTAGATGTGAAAGCCAGAGCGACTTATTACGCGAAAATCTTTATTATACCTGCCTGCATGTTAGTCACGGTATTTCTAAACTGTGTTTTGTAATTTTCTACGCGAAAGTGAGCAATGCAAAAACTTAATTGATTAACCTGTTAAAGGGTTTGCAAGCGATTTGGGTGACCACCGGCGTAAAATTGATTGGTAATTAAGGTACGATATTGGGAAAGACTTATTACTAAATGGTCACAGAACTTTAGTACCAACACAGTACAAAAAACTAAACGAGAAGTGATCAATCTCATCAAGACCAGTAAAGGCTATATCGCAGTCGCATAGCGACCTTTGTGGTCCAGTGGTTGAACGTTGAGCTCTTGATCCGGAGGTCCTGAGTTGGAAATTCGGTCTGCTTAGGGTTCCGAGGTTGAGGTGAGGTCCCGGCTACTGTTTACTTAAGTCTGTAGTCGTTACGTGAGCGATGACATGGCCCTTTGGCAGCTGAATAGTAACCCTGACACCAAGGATGATGACCCACACATACTATATTTTTATAATGTTTCTTTTAAGTTAGAAGAATACCACAACTGTTCTTCGGGCATAATAGACTTAACATGGTAGCCTCAAACGTTACTAAATATACGTAAATAATTTATGACATTGATTGAACCAATGATTTCTGAACTTGCGCATTTTGCTATTGAATCACGTAATATTCTCGTAACAGACAGATAAGCCCATTAGTTTAGTTCGATCACGACCGATCGAGATGGATTTACGCACGCGAAGTGCGTGTCGGCCTCACACGACATACGTCTTATATTTATCGTGGTCGATATTTATTCGTGGTTTCCATTTATGCCCGGTTAATGGCAATAGGACATGTTTGTTGCATGCACCCTTAGCGGTGGGTACGGATCGTCACACATTGAGTGCATCGTGACGGGTACAGGCGTCGTGGTAGACCTCGAAAGAGATGGCGCGACTGGGACGTTTGCCGGAGGGACTGGTCGGAATACGTACAGGATCGCAGGCCAGAGTGAACACCTTCACCTTCTGAGCTCGCTCCATCTTAGACCTAAAGGTAAAAAAACGCGAAAAGAGGAAGGGGAGGCCTTTGCCCAGCAGTGGGATCTCGTTGGCTAGATTATATTAGATTAGTATGGCAATAGGTTTGCCCCCTATTACATAGAACTAAGGCTGCGTTTCCATTGATGCGGAGCTGTGCGGAGATGAGCGGAGATGTGCAGGAATCGACCAATCACCGTGAGTGAAAGTGACAGAGCGTCTTCGTTTTTCGCTCTCTCGAACGCTGTCATTGGTCAAACCGCACATCTCCGCTCTTCTCCGCCCATCTCCGTGTCAGTGGAAACCCAGCCTTAAACATAGCTGGACAGGAGTGGGTAGTTTTACTATACCCCTCTGCCTTCCCCTTCGGAGCTTCCTTTAGGCGTGATGCTATGTTATAATTATCTTATATTTACAGTACATACTCACACCCGTAATTCCTAACAGCGTGGGCAGAGCTACAAGTATACAGAAGATAATGGAATGGATTGTGGAAAGGCAATAAAGTTATTGAGTATTGAGGAAATTAACACCCACGTTTGATACAAAGTTTAAAACCTAAATTGACCGTCACTTTAATTACTTTAAAATGATTTGAGATAGGATGTTTACATACATTGTTTGTTATTTAAATATCGGATATATTTGCTGTTTACCTAATATATCGGAAACCAATAACATTTCAAATATACATACATACCAAGAACGAATATGAAGTAATGGAATACTTGTATTATAACTTGCAATAAATAATGAAATATCTTCCTTACACATTGCATTGATCTAAGATCTCAAAACACGAGAGACTAATTTAGTTCTTTCAGCAAACGCTACAATATTACCACTTCTTGTTGGGACAGGCTGACCCGAGAAAAAATATCCCCGAAAGACTAGGCAGAGGTATATAACATATACAGCCACTCTTCGCTAGCTATGTTTAAGTCTTATATTAATAGGGGGAAAGCCTATTGCATTATGAGCCTATTGGAGGTGCCTCTTCTGCGCATTTTAACCTAACTTTTGAAACGCCGACCATGTATGGTACTCAAAAGCCTGTAGGTACACGCTATGACATATCACGGGTGTATAAAAGTCACGGTTCGCGATTGCGTTGTTCTCAACGTGGTGTAATGTGTCCATCCGTATTTGTATAGCCTTGTCCCGACCACTGACATAGTCTACAATGATCGATTGTGGAAAAAAATAATTAACTATGATTTATTTATGATGCATTTGTGACGTGGTTGCGGTCTGTCCGTGTGAGTTTGTAGAATAGACTGAACTCACAACCGAAAATGAGCTTTGGTTATTTACTTTGGGTTTTACGTCAAATTATCGACACATGTTGTTCACCTCTGGGGTAAATATGGAGACATACAGAGCCCTTTAAGTTTCTTCCAATTGGGTACTGGATTCAAAGTCCTTGATTTTAATTGTAATCGCTTAAAGTATCCCAGATATGAATGCTGAAAAATGCATGCACTTAGAGTAAGATAAGGGCAGGAGGATGACTCAAAATACCCAGAAAAAGTTACATATACCAAACAATCGTTAAATTGAGCACATATTCTGCAGAATTTCATTTTCAATAAAATGTAACGATTACCAATTTAGAAGAAACCGAGAAACAGTGACAAATACCACCGTGTTAAAGTCTACTAAACCCAAAGGGACGATCGTAACTCTCCCAGAGTTACTGGCCAGCAAAGGACATAAATAGAGCTCTAGCGAAAACTATATGGAGTATCCGTCGTCCCACAAATTGTCGATCTGTACCAACAAGTCAAGAGGTCCGCAATATCGGGGAAATAAAACAACAAACAAGTTTTACGTGACCTCCGCGATATCGCTGTACCGAGTACCGTTTTAGTGATATTCTAACGGTCGAACGATATATCGTACGTAAAGATATCGTCGACAATTGTTCCGCATTTGCCTCGCCTAGTTTCGCCTCGATTGAAAATTCCGCTTATGCCCCACATTTTATTCCTCTTTCGCCTCGAAAGTCATTTTTGTAAGTAAATTATTATTTTTTTCCTGTTTTGCCTCATTTTATGTACCTGTTTCGTCTCGCTTTTTTGTTTAAGCATTTTACTTCGACATTAGTACAGACAACCAAAAAAAAATGTATCACGAATATTTGAAAAAAAGAAACTTAGTATCTGTGATGTATGAAAAAATCCTAGATGCACATTTTCAAACAAAAGCAATACTTAAAAGTGTCTCCAACTTTAAATACTTCACGTATACACATTTTTTCAACAAAATCAACCTAAAGTAGTATTTATAAAGTATTGTATAAGCGCATAATGTCAAATTATGCATTATGTTTGAATTATATTAATGTACTTACGCCGGTTAAGAAGAGACAATAAATGTTTCTTTAACTCTTCTCTTTTATACTTGCTACATAAATTACATATTAAACTTATAAGTGAACTATATTATTAATTTCACTTACAAGTCAACAATTTTTAAATCAGTCAGACTTCAGGTAAAAGCAGGTAGTTGAAAGACAAAAGAATGGGGTCCGCTCGCTTGAACCCTTTTGTTTCAAGGCCAACCAAATGGAAAAAATAAAATAAATAAAAATATAATATAAGGTAACAAATGTTGATTTGTTACCTTATATTATATTTGATTTTGTTTTTCTAATTTTATAATAGTATATTTTTAGTTATGTGTACCTACCTACTATTGTAGTAATCGATCTGTGATTCTGATTGTTATTTAATAATAAACACTTTTCTAAATATTGAAATAGTTTTATTTGTCTATAATTACTAAAAATAATTTTCTCTAATTCAAGAAAACAATTGTATACTTGTAAATAATACTCAACGCAATACATAAAAAGAATCACATCCAATTTAGTTTTGCTAACTGTACATTAAGTGATGTAGGAATGTGGGACGAAACAGGACACAAATTTAAAAAGGGGCAAATGTGGAAGTTTTTAGAATGTGGGTCGAAAAAGCGGGGCAAATGCGGAACGAGAGATCGTCGATGGTAATTTTGCTTTTTGCGTCTGAGAATTAAGACTAGTATTATGGAAATAAGTCGTCTTAAACAACACGATATAATATGCAGTTTCAATATTTTCTATTATTCTGGGTATCATACCATCCCCAATTCGCTTGTACGAGGAAAGGACAATATTTTTTTTATATCAAGTAAATTGATTATCCTCCGTGGTAAAACCAAACTCCGATCTTATTGTTTTCCCTCACTTTCTTAACGCACTTTGTCAATGTCTGGTTCGGAAATACCGAAGGAGATGTTAATCAATTGCCGTTTTCATTATGCATAGATAAGTGGAAGCTCCAAATTTGGTGGGGAAAGCTTGATACTATTAATTATGATGTGGTCAAGATGTACCAACCCGAGTATAACGAGCTCTCCATATTTGACGAGGGGCTTGGGCTTCTGTTCCGAGCCGCTCTCGCCGGCTTCCTCCAGTATTGGTGAGTCCGCACTGTCCGCAGCACTGGAAAAAAGAAAAGATAGTATTAGGACATGTTATTTTTATACTAGCTATGGGCGCAGAAACTTTAGAACCTTATCGCATTTAGGAACATTACTTGATATCTAACATAGCATAAGTATGACATGGGATTCAAATTGTCAAATAGGTTAAAACGACGTGGTACTAAAGTGTCCAGTCGGAGACTTCTCTGCAGAGTGTGCGGTAGAGTTTGCCGCTCTAGGATTGGCTTGCACAGCCATGAAAGAAAGTGCATTTCTTCGAGGCAATGATGTCATAAATCGTCTGAAACAGACGTATAAGGCCAATGATGATGACTAAAGTGTATCATGTTAACTCACGCCTGTCACCCCTAACAGGTAGGAAAAGCCACAAGTGGTCAGACGTCAACTTGTAGGTAAGTCATTTTTGTATTGGTTTTTAAATATAAATATACAGAGTGTTGTGAACTGTTTGTGAAATGTTACTAAACTAACGCATAAGATTATAAAAATAATCTTGTACTAAATAGCTCTCGAAAAAATATAACTTCAACGAACTGGCTTCAAATAATCATATTCAAACATGTAATATACCATGTAAACTCCAACAGGTAACTAAAAGAAAAGCTAACATGCTAATATTAAACAATCGTAATAATTTACGATCTTTTAACTAAATCCGTTTGGCGGTCAAGTGGATGACGAACTTGAAACACGCACGAATGAGTTACGTAATAGGGCCATATTTCCCGCCGACTGCTCTCGTAATTTATTCATCGAAAGCCCATGAACTTCACATTTTTCCCAATTTTATTTCCTTATTAAATATTTCGAACAGTTTTGAAATAGAAAGTACAGTATTACATAACTTAAATTTAAAGGAATTTAGACCGAAGGACAGCCACCCAAGTTTAACGACTTCCGTCCCAAAATCCTCTTGTATTTTCATTTGAAACCTTTAGATACGAGAACTGGTCCCGTCATCTGTGGGTCAAGATTAGTGACTCAAATTACAACCGCCGCAGAACCGGTTGCGGGCGATGCACTGACACTTACGCGACCAGCTTAAAATGGTCTTTGACGTTCTATACTAACATCCTTAGCCCTAAGCTTCTGACTAGTCTGAATGGTATATGCACCAACAGAGTCAGAGCACAAATTAATATAGTTCAACGCTATGAAGACTTACGCAAGCGTCGTAAAATAAGTACTACAGTCCCCAGTTAATAGACGACAAAACGCACTTGCTTCTTTGTCTGCTGGGTTCATAGACGGCTATTTACATCAATGAGGCAATGATATCCTTACAATGTTAGCAACAGATATGCTTTGTTCTGCCGACTATTGACGCGTCTGAAGAAACAGCCTCACTTATAATTACGCTTACGATATGAATAGAGCAATTCAGCGTTATTCTTAACCGATAGCGCATATGCTTATTACGATAATAAGCATGCTGGCTAATTTATCTTATTGACCCGGCCACTTATAACGGTCCCGATGTAACCTGAAGCCTTTCATTGCCATAATTTTCGATTCTCATGAGGGCGTCTACTAAGTGTGGCGGCTAATACTTTGAGTGCTTCATCGATCGCCGGCGATAAGCTATCGGACCGTGGTGCAATCTGGGTCAGTCTATCTCTAACTACACTCGATGGTGCCTGACACACTTGAACGCTCACTCTCGCTTTTGTTGTCTAGCGCCAGGAATGGGTTTGCTTTTCATTTCGTAGAGCAAACTTCCAAGCGCCTTGTTAATTGAATTTCGTGGAAATTAACATGCCGTGAAAATCTATTTCGAAACAAGGGCATGAGAAATGAGCTAGTTACGAGTAGGAGCTAAAACATCGATGAGAAAGTATTCTCGAACACTGGTGTGTAACAATTTATGGGAGTAACAAAGATAATTCCAGTACATGTAAGATCGGGAGGCTTGTCCGTGATTACGTGTGGGTCAGTGCCCCCATCTCTCCCGCCCGCCGAGCGAGGATAGCACTCCACTACTAATGCCGGTCCTCAATTATTGAAATAATAACTCACGCGCCACCGCTGCCCGCCGTATAATCTCCGCGGACCAGATATTGAAGGCTAATGCCGAGGGGATCTTATCTTTACTGACTAGTTTGTCTTCTACGAAAGGAAAGATTTCGAAAATTTTACAATATTAACAGACAAATATTGAATCTGCTGTATAATCTGAATAACATTCTGAAATTCTTAGCTTATTGGACCTTAATATTTACACGGCATTGGTTCATAAACGTCAGAAGAGCATTGGATCACTGAACCATTTCATTCATAAGGAACAAATCATTAGATAGGAGCTGCTGTTTTACACCATTACGCAAACGTCTCGTACCACTTAGATATCGTGACAGTAACAATTATAATCTGCATTTGCATGTCTAGTTGCAATTTTTTTCACTGGATTCTTCCGCCAGTCTCGGCTTTGTCTGCCAGCTATTTAGATTAAAAGGAAAATATTGTCGAATTTCCGCGAATTGTTAAGTCAATGTATGACTTGCGATAAAGTTGATTTTTAAACACTAAGGGTTACCAGTGTATGAATAGGAATGCGAAAGCAGAGCGTCACTTCATAAGATATGACTATTGGTCGTGATTTTATAATGTGACCTAGTGGTTACTGTTGGCTACACCGTAATCGACCTACCAAGTTTGGCGGAAGATCATTACGAAGATTGGAGCAATAAAATAGATGGACTTTATGTACATTTGTGGTTGCGGTTCGTCTTTGAAGATTCCACAGTTACACCTTGAACACCTTCGTAATGACTACCACTCGCGCCAGTCATCCCGTGACTATGGTCGCTGCAGCGCGGCCAAAACGTCGGGAAAACAGCACTAATAAGGTTAAAAGTTTACCCTATTTAACATTTAATCACGTATAGACCCGTTAAAAATAGTTTACTATGTTTGTTCCTTTCCGTACAGTTTGGCAAACGGAGCACGTGGCGATAAAAGGCTGCGTGGTGTCCGGCCCCAGGTTGTGGGAACTCCGGAAACCGGCGGCGTCACACCTACACGTCAGGAATTCTTATGACTCATATCATGTAACTAACACTACCAAAGAACATCCTTTATTTGCTTATCAGCTCGCGCCTATAACGTTGCCTCGCAAAACTGCATTACTCATCTTGTTGCATATTTAAATAGACAAGTTGGATACGCTTCAGTGCCGATGCAGCACATTGTATTGCATTGCACTCGGGGCAATACTGAATAATCTTTCACCCTACTAACAGAGATTACAGGCATAAAATACGACGTAAGGAGACAACCTACTAATCAATCACAATCAGACCGACGGTAATTGTAATCCGTGAGGGGAAATTGAATAATCCGAAACAAACCGCGACCATAATGAAGTAAGTCGCGTAACTTAATCCGAGCTTCTGACAATACAATTAGAAACAATTGATTACACAATAGTTGGTTGTAAATCCCTTGTACTTTCACCATTCGCACGGTCACGAGTAGTCACGATCTCGTTGCGCGGGCGCAGCTCTCTTGGACACTTTCTACCTCGATCACCGCCGGCCTTTCCCGCTGATTTCATCCAACACTAACTTTGGGGGCGGAGAAGCTTTTGTTTTGATTGAACGCTCTAATCAATCTTGAGAACAAAGTTAATGTGATAAAATAAAATACGACATGAAATTGTAATTATAAACAAATAGTTTCATAAAAAAGAACCGAGAAGATAAGACTACTGAGAAATAAGAGATGCGACTGCGACAGGAAAACGTCAGTCACAAAAACAAATCTATTAAATGTTGAACAGAATTCAAGTTAAGCAAAATAGAAATCCTGATGAAATAATATGTACTCGGATTTGTTAGATGTGGTCATAATCTACGTTGTAATAAAAATAGAATAATAAAATAACTATAGGGTCTATAGTATAGACCCTCTAACAAATCATCGACTATTATTATTTATTATGAATCATTAAGCCGAAAATCTTCAGCCATAAGCTGACAACATAAAACTTATGGCTTTGGTTTAGAGACAACAGAAAAAATGGCCGAACAATGAGGCTCATTAAAACAAAATTAAGAAATCCGCCGTCAAAAGACTCATGGATTTACAGATGCTTACAGGTAATGTGTTTGAGCAGATGTGCATCTAACAGCTGTCAATTATAACTCGCGGCGAAAATGGCCACTGAGCCATCAAACAGCCTATTCTATTGATCTCAGTTCGGCTCGGTTGCCAGCAAATCAAACTGCCAACGGTCGATGGTCCAACGGTCAAGTTTTTATAACATGCGGAAATTAACTCTGAGTCAACACTATCTGGACAGAACAACACTCATCATATTTCAGCGAAAATCACTCTGTATTCTCGGATATTTAGTAACGACATTTTTTTAAATACATGAAACGGCGAGAAAGAGTTCCGTTCCATAAGACAATGGAGCAGTTATTCCGCTTTGGATATTTTATAGATAGACACCGAATTGTCATTTTAACAGCCTATATCATGTTTTTACGAGTTTCGGGAGGTTTCCGCCAGGAGCCATTAGCACCATTGTGATTTACGAGCGATCGTGACTGACGAGGCGGCACCGAATTTGGCAGAGTACGGGGTACGAACGAGGCCGGCAGCCGGGGTCAGCGAACCACAACATGTCGGCGCCCGCTGCATGCGCACGCGCAGCCGCGCGCCTCACCGCGCCGCTGCAGCGGGGTGACCTTCCCACTAACCGACCGATTCCAGTTACCCACCTCGCTCGCATGCCCATATGGTCACTATTACCCCCCTCAATCGACGGGATAACCAACCGGCGCGTGCTCAAATTATTATTGGATTCCAATGAAAGGGGAGTGTAATCTGCTTATTGAATTATTCAAACGTGGTTTGAGTTTGAGGCAGTTAATTTAACTAATCCTTAGTCAGTCGGTTCATTGTCCATATTGATTTATTAAGCGAGTTGAATGGCTTCGCACCGTTATTTTATTGCAGGCGGCAAACTACCGCGTGCCTTTTTCAGCTTTCTACATTAGGTTAGGTAGGACCATCTGTCGAGCAGGTGTGCGCAAACGCGGGAGGTGGCAGGTGCCGGCCAAACCCCGGCGGATATTATAGCTTCCAATTAAATATGAACATTCCCTTTACATAACATGACTTGCTTCTTTTGAAATCTTGACGAATTTTTCGAAGTAGGTCTCTATAATATCAAACCACAATCCAAAAATACATCTTACAATGATTGAACTATATTGCTTGAATAAAAAACCGTGACCCAAATTAAAGAATTACAAATAAAGAATTCTGAGTACTACTGAATCATCCTGTGAATGACAACCTGATGGATGATGGGCTTTTAACGGCGGTTTATAATATTGCAAAAAAAAATGAATTTATAGCCTGCAATAAAAGTGGAATTTCAGCATAGTCAACATAAACATAATGGTATTGGAATGTACGAATTGGAGGAAAAAGGCTGCAAACTTAAAAATGCAGTTTCGTATTAATTGAAGAGTGCGCGTGAATGGGCGTGCAAATTCCGGAGGATAATCAACGGATGGTGGGGTACAGGGACGAACGCAGGTACCGCTTTCTCGGAATTTTCGGATTTCATGTGTTGCTCTGCGTGAGACTATCGATATTGCCAACTTTTTTGTATATTAGCGGGTATTTTGAGATTTCGCGTCTTCTTCGTCAAACTACCTTTGAATATTTTTTTGAAAGATATTTTAGTTTTGTCAGCAATTTAAACCCTAAACACCCTTAACAATGCCAAAATTCATGTCAATTAGCGAAACGCTTACGTATCCTAGAAAACGCCGTACTCATTTCGCACACATAAGGGTATGGAATGCGACCGGACGTAGCCCTACAGCTATGAAACTTTAATGAGGGAGGGTTTAAAGGGGGTTCCACACAAACGTCATTGTACTCTAGTAAAGGTTGCGTTAAAAATACACTCGACTACTCTAAAAATGGAACGCAGTAGGTAGATACGTGCTGCGAGTACTATGCACACTGTTTTTCAAGACGATAAAGCAAACAATAATTGAAATCTCAAGTGGATACTTGAAAAGAGCTATGAACTTTGAAGGTCTCTCCTTTGTTAGTGTAGAGGTTTTATGAGACCTCTATGTGTGGTTCTATTTTAACCTAAATGTTGAAGGAGCAACTTTCCAGATGTGGTAAGGGTTATCAATAAACAAAGATGGATGTGTAACTTAATAACAGTGTGTAAAAAATTTATTCTTTTCTCGTAAAACCAACCATATACCACCAATTACAAACCTACATAAGATTATATTATCCTCTAATCAGAACTTCAAAAGACAAACTTCTATTCACTGTGCTCTTTTGGTATTTGTCTTAAGCTCCTGCAGCCCAAACCAGAAACAATAGTTAACAATGGAGTTTGGATTTTAAAAGGACTTAGGGCACAGAATACATTAAGCTTAGGGCTTTTAGACCTTAAGACTGACACTGTACAAGTGTCAGAGGACTGAAATTTCATCACATAAGGGATATTTTTTTCACAACAAGAAGTGCCTTCTGTGCATTGTATAATCATCTGAAAGAAGGCCTATGACGATAAAGGAAATATATATAGCTTTACATTTAACCTTCACACAGTTGAGAATGGTGCCAATTCGGGAAACTACCAACTTGACAGGACTTTTAACTTAATTTGACAGAAGTACAACTAGCTCTATCTCTTTCTTACACTGATTGTAAGTGAAAGACGGCGATAGTTTAAGAGCTATAAAAATAAAATTAGGTTAAGTTTGTGTCCACGCAAATGGGCGCCAATAGACACAATGCACCTGTAATCGAAGGTCTTATTCCAAATATGGTCCATCATCACTAGAAATGACAAATGAATAATTGGGTACACATTGGGTTTTTATTCTGCAAATAAACATTTCATTTCGAACCTTTGAAAATGAAAGAGAGAAAAAATGCTAACATTTTTAACTCCATTTAAGTAAAATTATATAGTAAACAATGTATTGTATTTCTGGTATTTTCCTCATCGTAACTTATTACAAGTCATGCCTAATAAATATACAAAATACTAATTAACATAATATAAATTAAATAGCCTATATATGTCCCACTGCTGGGCACAGGCCTCACCTTAATCAAACGGAGGGCAGTGTTGAGCATTCTCCACCATGCTTATGGATCGGTGGAGGAGTTCAAAATAATAATTAATTGATAATAATTTTAATGTTTGCTTCAAGTGCAATAAAGATTTTTACCTACTTAATAATGTTTACTATTAATATAAGTAACATACCTACATCACAATAGACACCTATAATGTATTCAAAATAGTGAAGTTTAATAAAGTATGTATATGTATTAATTATTTCAGAGGAGACATGCTTTTTACATTTTTTTTTAAATTAGAAACTAAAAGTAACACCAAGCCCTCTTAGAGACAACAAGTCTATTACTTTAAAGTCCACCACAACTAGAAAAAGACAAACAAGTTAAAAATAGCAAAACGTACAGACACACAAATGTCACGGCAGGTATTATTAGTTCTAGTAGGTACCGCAAATAGAAATGTGTGCTTGGACAGTGGCCACACAGACAGATTTATTATCTGTATTTTTTTTTCTATTACCATACACCCACTATTGTCTGTGTGTGCATTCAGTACAATATGAATATATGTATTTAAATGCTAATAGCTAACAACTATTACAGATGCATTCTTTATGGTTTAGTGATTTAATGACTTGACTATAACCTTGTTCTGTTTTGTATGGATTTGTTTTAATTTCATTAAGATACAAAAAGTAATTAAAACCTTTTGTGGGGTAAATGGATATGATGTATTAAAAAATTAGGCCAATAGATTGACCAATGTCAGAATTAATATTCGGCTTGGATACAGAAGTTAAGAATGCGTATTTTTTTTAATAGTCCTCTAATTTAGAATATGGAACAAACACCGTATCAAACAAAAGACACGCGACTTGTCTAATCGATATTGGCGACAAAAAAAAAATCAGAGGCAAGTAAACAAAAGAAATGTAGATGTACCTGTTAAGCAATTAGTAGTGCAACTATGCAACAATGAAGATAATATCCCCGACACAAGTAGAAGATTGAATATCCTGAGAAACGTAAACAAACAGGAACACTACGTAGATACTTACTTAGGCACCTACGTATCTATATACCTACGACTCGCCTTTGTAAACCTGCCTTGCAACAGCCGTACACACAAAGATCAATTTAGAGACATCATTTTATTCGTGTACGCGCATGTTTTATGAATTCTGACCGCTAAACAAGGATTGAAGCGGCGCTCCCCGCAACGAAATACCACGTTGAACACAAAAAACTTACCGTTTTACGACCATGATAGAATCCGTCTGCTCGTTTGTGGACCCTATGATTCGAACTATACTTTACAAACGACACTAACAATTTCGGAAACACCATGAATTTTATCAAATCACCATCAATTCGATTTATTATAAACACACATCGCTAAAAAGCGATAAATTCACTGATCTTCATTGCTCCACCGACCTCGAATAATTTGCACTTCACCTTTACGAACATTAATTATTTTGATATCCTCGATTTTGTTACGAAGCACTTTTGGAAAAATACACTGAAAACCGAAGAATAGCGCTGTGAAAACGACCGCGACGGCACAATATTACGTGCTAGAAATCCTCAAAACACAAACGAACGAAAATGTGTTTTTACTTTAGGCGTCAACTTCACTTTGCTTTACTACTCGCAACCAACTTCAATGTGATCTTCCCAGGTTGTCCAACATTACAAGAAAAGCAATAGGCTGTGTGTATATTGGGTCAATGTTAAAGGCCTTATTACACCAATCCATCGGGTCTGAAGGTTCAAAGACGCGAGCTCGGGCATTAGGATCGGGCAATGTAATAGCTCATAGGTGGACGGGCCGACGATTTCGTCGTAGTGTAATAGCGTTGAAGTGTCTTGCGGCCACGCCTAGCGTCTCCTTGACTTCTTAGTTTGGGTAGTGTACTACACGCTTAGGCGACGATTTAGGACTTTTAACGTCACGCACGTATAAAACGGTCTCAAAGACAACATTTTCGATAGCTTTGATTTGAATAAAAGGAACAAGATATTATTTTTCTTTTTATTTAAAATTATTTTATTATTATAAACTTCTAAAGAAATGAAGTGTCAATGAATGAGGGACTTTCCAGGTTACGTTCCCCAAAAAAATATATGTAGATGGCGTTGTACAGATTTGTCTTTGTTTAACCTTCTAACTTCATGGATAACAGACAATGCATCTTTTATCTTTGTTTTTGGGTATATATTATAACTCTTGTTATTACACCGAGGCACAACACATCTGCACCAATTATATTTAAATATGCCCCTACCATTAGATTATATTTTTGATTACATACCCTGAGCAATGAGAAAATGGTAATTAAATTTAAGAACAACGTCATATATATTTTTTTGAGAATGTAGCTTGGAAAGTCCCTTTTTTTTAGACACGCAGAACTATGTATGTTTTTTTTATAAAAAATAACTAACTTTCCAAATAATACGTACATACATAATATTATATCCAAAAATAAAATCGGCAATGTAACCTTTGCCTTACTTATATAAGCGAGGCAGAACAGCCAACATAAGAAAACTATAAATTTTACGTTTCATTTTACGCAGAAATTTACGTTGTACATACTACGCAGTAAAAAAACGTTACAATCAGATGAGCGTGTATCCAAACATTTCTGTTTCTTATATGGAGGGAAAATTTAACAGAAGTATTGGCGGGACATTTGTTATTTTAAAAATGTATTGCCATTGTTGATACGAAGTCTAAGAGACGGACGTAATATTTAAAACTATGTACATTGGTGTAAAACTTAGTTTTAGTTTAAAATTTAAAACATCGTAATAATAGTCAAGGTTGACATTAAAACACTCAAAACATAAAGCAAAGGGTGAACTAATGCAATAAGAAAAATCTAATAGGTATAAAACTTTTAAGTAGTCACTCACCGTTTCAAAGTCAGTCTTCTAGCTTCATCCATAATTAAATATCCACTTTGTTGCATCAGGATAATATATTTTGATCTCAAAAGTAATAACAACTTTAATTTCGCGTTTCTTTGGCCGTGAGAAAGTTTTCTATGACGAAGATATTGAGAGTTACACATTAAACCCATAATATACTTAATATAATTACTTTTTTTTTTAATAATAAACTTTTAATAAATAGAGTTACTTTCAATATAATTTTATATATTATTAATTTTGTTTATAAATAAATATCTCACTAAAGATACGACTAGAAGTATTATTTGGACTGCACAGTGGTGCGAGCCACGCGTTAATGTTTTGTGGGCTTGTGTATGCTGTGCGCAGTGTTTGAACGGGGCATCGCAGCGGTTCCGCAGTTTGGTCGTGTACCGACAAGTTTAAAGTGCTAGTGTTGTACGGAAAGCCGATACCTATTTGATGAGTCACTTTATTCCAAAACCCTCGGATACCTAGGTACCTGAAGATTTCATCATGATAACATCATGAGTATCTAGTGCAAGTAGTGCATGACTTGGCGAAAAGTCGTTATTATGATTTTGTTGCACAATCTTGCTCATTATTATTAATAATTTATTTTGTGTCATCCTACAGAACCATTTTTCTCAGAACCATTTACAACAATTTGCAATCTGACATCCATTCCTCTTGAGAAAATTGCATCTTAAAAATATAGAATATAATGAAAAATAAAACTCTTTTCAACTTTTTTGTATCTTTTTAACAATTTCTGAAAATTACTCAATAAATATTAAATAAAAGATTACTAGTCCGAACATCCAAAGAAGCGTAGAGGAGTACGTTTTTAAACTCTAAGCTAATCTAAAGTAAGCTAAAAAGGAGGTTTAGCTTACTTAACCACCACTGGTTTACCAGTGCCCAGCGGTGGGACATGTATAGGCTGTTTATGTATGGCTATTTATTATACTCTATTGATCCTTATCTTAAATATAAAAAATAATTATTTAGGTATAATTTATTATGAATAATACAAGGCCCACTAATGGGAAAGCCTTTCTTCGACCGAAAGTAGGCGACACGTCGGCCGTAGTTTTATTACACACACAATTTCGGACCACTATAGAATAAATTGTTCAAAATTCTACAAATATGAACAACATCCTTATTCCGTTTTATGTTTGCAATACGCAATGCATGCGGTCATTCAGCACCGTTTGAATTTAAGGTTAGACATATATGTAGTCACCGTGTCTCCTTTAAGTAGAAGTATTAATTTTTATATATTTTTAAGTTTGTTTTTCAGAATACACGTTATAAGTATTTTTTAAGAATAGCAACCGACCGATTTTTTGATTGTCAAATTTTAATTACGGTATCAAATAAATAGATGGTTGGGTCGGGTCATAGAAAAATGATAAAAAATTAATCTACAAATAGATGCTAGTTTATGACGATCAATAATCAACCTTATTTTTTTTAGTTTTGTCTTATTTAAAGTAAATAAGTACGACATATGACTACGTTTATTGATGACGTCATCGTTTTGTATTCTCACATTCTTATAAAAGTACCTATCTTATTTGATTAGGTATGTTGTAAACAAGCTTTCATTCGGCAAATTTCATTCTTTTACGTCCATAAACCAATGGTGAATCATCAAATTTAAAAAAAAATAAACGGTTGCTTACCCTGGCCTTATAAATACGCAAAGATCAACAAATCTGTAGTACATTGCATATCTGTTGTACCTATATCTTACCCGCTAAGTAGGTAGCATGACGACACGGTGCATAGTTGGAATACAATATAATCGCTGTACAAGTCGAGACATGTTTGCTTCCCTCCAACTCGCGGCGTTTTGTTATATTGTGATGTAATCAGGCGACCCAAGTGTCGTTTGTCCATCAATCAAAGCGAATTGGCGAAACAAGTTTATATTGTGCAGTTAGATAAATGCTAAAAAGAAAAAGCTTTAGGTTTCTGAACGTGTCTATTCGTGTTTAAAGAATTCGTTGGCAAAGTAGGTAGCTAATGGCCCCGATTCCTGCAGACACCACCTAATTTTATTTTAGGTTATATCCGTCATTTTCGTGTCCGTCGAAAAGGAAAGGGACGGATGATTCACAGCTCTTAATTTTAGGAAGAATGAGTAAATTAATGTGTCGGGTTATTGACTGACGTAAAATTTTTAGACGGTTGGTTTAGATTTGTGCTTAAAATTGACGTGTGTTCCATAAATTTTATGCTTGTCGATTACCCGTCCCTTTCCTTTTCGGCGGATAAGAAAAGGACAGATATAACTTAAAATAAAATTAGATGGTATTTACAGGAATTAGCACCATTGTATTTCCATAAATATGTACCTATACAGGTAGATTAAAAAATACTATCTTGTAACAACGCGGGTAAATGGTAGATCTATTGATAAATTATTGAAATCTTATCGATGAATGAAATACTCGTATAAATCTTAGTAGATAAACAAGTAGATACATATTTTTAGGTAAATGTTCTTTATTAAAGTAGGTATTTACTTACTTTATACTTATTGATTTTACATCTATCTGTACTCAGCGTAGCGTATTCACATATTCATTGAGTAGCAGAAAAGGAAAGGGGTAGGTTATTATTACCTGGCAAAAAAATACGAAAAACACAAAATTCTGGCGTTTGGGAACGTTGGCGCATAAAAAAGTTACATACCAGAGATACCTACTTGATTCGACCGGGTATTTGTTCGTTCACTTATTAAATTTAAAATTGGAAGCTTTCGATCATCCGTCCCTATCATTTTCAACGGACAATAAACTGACAATTTAACATAATATTAGGAGATGTTTGCTGCTATATACCTGCATGCATTTTATAGAGATCTAACTCATTTCAATATTACAAAATAAAGTTTTAGGATCCAGAATGTAATTAAACTTATTTTTTTACCTATTTGTTAGGTAGTAGTAAACAGCAGTAGCATAGGACAAGTATATAAAACAATTAATAAAGTACATTATTTAAAAAAATATATAAAATCACAGGTAACGATTATAATTCGTTATTTTTATCGATACACTAATGTAGTATTTACACTAACATATTACTAATAATAAATAATAAAATCAGTCTGTACAAGATAATCTTATACGTAACGTAGAGAAAATAATGTAAAATAATATTTACATACTGTCAATACTTTTATAAGATCTTTTCATCACTACCGGACCTTGATATAACTTAAAACTAATTAAAATAACAAAACATTATTCACAAGTATTTTTAGCTTATCGTTCAACGATAAAACTAACGATTAACTAATCGAAATTAATTCCTATTGTATAAAAAGTAAATATAGTACCTATAGAGTACTTCTAGGTTGGACTGGAAGGGAGTGAATAAAAAATAAAAATATAGAACGCATTCAGCTGCTTATCTTTCTCGGCATGTCGTGAAAATCGACAGATGGATTGTGTCATTGTCTATGATGGGCCATTATGACCGATGGACTAATCACCTGTCACTGTGCGGTTGGTCATATCCATCTTAGGAATTCATATCAAAAGTGGCTGCAAGGAGTCTTCTGATATCTTGTGTCTCTGCCCAACCCATTAGGGATTATGAGCGTGAGTTTATGTATGTATATCCTATTTAACGTAGCATGATTAGAATGACAGCAGGATAGAGATATACATTGCCTAGTGCAAAAGTCACGACAGGTATGTTTCTTTCGCACTAAAACTATACATTTTACAAGAGCTACATTACTCTAACAATGGTATAACAAAACCAGTTAACTTTTGAACATAACTGGTTTTCTTATACCATGACTCTAATCATACTATGTTAAATCCGTGATCACTAATGGGGTGGTCAGAACCACCAGACATCAGAAGACTTCTTGCAGCCACTTTTGATATTAATAAATCGTTTTCCTTCCTTTCATATAGGGTGTAAGTACGGTCATGAGTACTAATATGTATACACTTTGATACCATGTCACATTAACTTTTTTGACAAATTAAACCGTAAGTCTCATTAAATGTCAAATACGATAGTGTGACAAGGTTTTAAAGTGGGTACATGATATTACTCATGACTGTACGTAGCGTAAATAGCTAATATTCCTCATAGTCGTAATAATCGTCGTCTTGTCCGTTCTGCAGCATGGCCGCGAGGGACAGCTCCGCGCCCGCTTCCGCTTCCGCCTCCGCCTCCGCGTCATCTTCGTAGTCGTCGCCGGCATCTGGGTGAAATAACATTCCCAATAAGATATTTCTACAAATACAGATCAGAGAAGGAAAATCAACAGTGTTTAGGGCTAGGTCCTAGATCCTAATGAGGCCAATAAAGCAATAATAATGTTTTTAATACAGATGAGGGTAAGTGATCACCATATGTTTATTCGCACTTGTACCTTTTACATTGAAATTTATATTTTTATTCAGTACTCGTAGGTAACGATAGTTACGGTTCCCTATTTTGTTCATTGTTTTAAGTTCACGCGGTTATTATCATAAGAACCCGTTATTATGTGCTTCCCTATTTTGTTGCATAAAATTTTATGTCATAAATTTGTATGACATATATTTACTATTCCTAATAATCGTTACGCATAATATAATAAAGCATAAACACTTTAAGCATAAATTCATACCTATTTAAATAAACATGTTGGTGGCCCTTGGGCCACCCCGCCGCATCCTAACCTACTATTACAAAATTCAAAAATTCAAAATTCAAAAATATTTATTTTTCAAAATTGGCTTACAAAGTTAGCGCTTTTTGAACGTCAAACATAATTAAATTACATATTATGTAACTAGCTGTAAAACTACTACCACATCGGAATCTGTAACGCTGAGGGAAAGACGTGGCCAGAAAACCTCCCAGCACAGGGCCCTAGTCCTATGGATACCATAATTACACTATGGTATCCAAGTTAAATGTGATAAACCTACAAGAATAGGGCAAACATCATTAGGTTTAACAAGCATTATGCTAAGTAAAACAGTATGACAAGTAACCATTATGCCAAAAGACAATTATGACTAAAAAAAATTATGCCTAACCGGTTATGCCTAATGCGAAAAAAAAGGGAATCGGGGAAAATTTTGTTTGCAGTATCGTACGAAAATTAATGACAAAATTGCAGCCTATCACATAAAATATACACTGCCTGTAAAGGGACTATGAAATTTAGAGAAGCAGTAGAGCTATCGTAGATTATCTCTTTGCAGGAGTAGTAGTAAAAGAGAGTGGGGTTGAACCGGCCGTAGCGGTTCTTATGCAAAATGCCCCTAACGCGTATTTTGCATTCCAATCTCTTTCTTCTATTCCGTACCTGGACCTGATGCGTGTGTGATAGGATCGTGGTCGCTTACCCGTAAGTGCAGGAGTAGGCGGCGCCGGAGTGCCAGGGTCGTCAGCCGCGGGCGTGGCGGGGGCCGGAGTGGCCGGTGTGGCGGGGGCGGGGGTCGCGGGGGCGGGGATGGCTAAGTTGAGGACCGGAGGAGGATTCTTCTTCTTGCGCTTGCGGGCTGGCGGGGACGCCACCACTGCTGGTCTTGACGGGGTCGGTGGCTTTGTCCTGGAACAAAATAATTTGTTTTGTTAGAATATTCACATACATACATAAACGCACGCCTATTTCCCACCGGAATTTCTAATTACTCTCAAATCGTCACAAAATCTGTGATGTTTTGATTGAACTAGATCGATCTTCAACCTTTCAGGGTTACATTATTGAGCCGTCAAACATGACTCATGTAACGGCAATAGTAGCTGCAAGCGACTGCTTAAAGCATGGATCATTTTACTTTCGGACAATCGGGTGATCAGCTCACAATGTCCTAACCAAACAAGGGAACACAGTGATTTTTGTCATGTGTCCTTACTAGGATTCGAACCCGGGACATCCAGATCGTGATCCCACAGAGGCCGAGGTAAAACTTGGTGACAATAACTTACTCGGTAACGACAGGCGCATCTTTCGGCGTGGCTGGCAGCGGCGTCCCTGGTTGGTCTAAACTCTTCAGGATGTCGTAGTTGATCTTAGAGCTGATCTTCTTCTCAGCTAACATCTTCTCAATGGCCTCGCCCGCGGTGGCCGCGTTGATGGCCGTCCGCTTCTTGTACGAGCCTCTCACTTTCTTTTTCTTGTCTTTCCCTTCCTCGCGTTCCCGCGCCCGCATTTCTTCTTTTACTGAGTAACGAAAGAAAATAATCATGGCATATATAAACAGTTTATATACAGCCTATACACCTATGGCCGCCTGTTGTGCTTTTCTGTATATGTTGTCCTTATCTCTGTATTTTGTGTCCATTGTGCTCAATAAAGTATTTTATCTATCTATCTATCTATCTATGCCTTCTCCTTTAGGGTTAAGACATGATGTTATGTTATACAGCCTAACTAGGTAGGTATGGAGCGTACGCCACCACTCCTTACATATGTAAGTGTAACTATGTTACCTACTGAATAAAGATATATATTTTTTTTGAATATGGGTAAAAATCAATTGTATATTTATTCTACAATTTAAAAAATCCATCAATGACCGTAACCGATCTTTTAAGGAGTTTCTTCAGGTTCCAAAGTGGTAATAGGTAATATATGAATGCCCTATGCTGAATGACCAATTTTTTTATCGCATAAGATCACAATGGAAATAAACAATTAAACCCACTTTTCTGGTCTTTGAGATAGCCAGCATTGAGCTTGTTCCACAGCATGGTCTTGTGGCGCGCCTCCTCCTCGCTCATGATGAGGGAGCTGATATACTTCTCGTCGTCAGCGCTGAGGATCAGATCCTCGGCTCGCGTCAGGTCCTTCACCAGCGGCTTACTTGATTTGTCGCACTTTTCGTCCGGCTGGCCAAGGCCTATCACCGCTAAATCTGGACCTGTAAGCATAGAATGAAGAATAGTAGTACATAAATAAAACGGTAACTCTCCGCCCGCACCAATTCGACTCGCCAAGCTAGATTTACCTCACCCCCTCTGGGTCTATCTTTAGTCTCAATTACCGTAAGCCGCTAAAGAGTAAGGGGAAGCGCGCATTGTCTGCGGACTTCTGTCTAAGTTTTTTTGTGAGTTTATAAAAAAAAAACCGCGTTACATTAGTTGGCAGGACTCATGGCTGGCATTACGACGCCAGAATGCTCACAAGTTCGAATCTAAACCACTGCATCTGAATTTCTTTCGAGTTCATATTTGCATTATCATGTTTAATTCCGAAGAAAACATCGTAAGGAAAACTCTTTGCACAAAAAAAAAAATATTTTGGAGGATGTGAAATATACAACCCTGAAGTCAAGTGTATTATTCAGCTGCCAAATTCCCCTGAATATATAAACAATTTATAATTTTCATACAATTTGTAAGAAGTAAATTTACTACGTTATTTCCATACAATGATGCGATAAACCACACTTAAGTTTTGAGTTTGAATTTACATACATAAAATCACCACTTTAAAATACTTACCTACATTAAAATATAAAATATAAATTACAAAACGTTTTATCTTTGAGCCATCAGTCTAAAGTGGGTTATGAAATTAAAAAAATACCTAGTCCTTTCTCGAATTTGAGTTTTTCAGTCTTGGGTTGTACATCCTTCGCTATTTCCCCGATAATATTTAACGTGTCTTGCGCGGCAAACCTCGACGCTTCCGCTTCCTCTGACATGCCACTTTCTGAAAGGAAAAGTTTAAAAAGAAATAAAATTGTTTCATAACCTTCTAAGGCCGAGATTTCGAGACACAGTAATTAAACGATGGGGTTTGCATTTTAAAAGGACATTCGGTCTTGTAGCTCTAACCCGATTGATTCATAATGTTAGATAGAATCGAGAATCAATCGGCCTAATGTCGCCTGATACATCATTATGCTATTGAACGTCACAACACTTGCTCTCATGGGATTACCCCTTGGCTTACAGCTTCCTCATCATGAACGAGGAGAAAGCGCGCCACAAGACCATGCTGTGGAACAAGCTCAATGCTGGGTATCTTAAAGACCAGAAAAGTGTGTGTACTATACACCTCTACCTTCTCCCTCGGGGAACAGATCCTCTTCTACCGTGTGGGTACCAAAAGGGGAGGTGAAGTACCAACCTCATCAACCCTGGTGTCAGGGTTACTATTGAGCCGCCAAAGGCCCCTGACATGGCTCATGTATCGACTACTTACTTACATCAGTAAGTAGTAACCGGGACCAACAGCTTAACTTGCCTTCCGAAGCACAGATCATCTTACTTTCGGACAATCAGGTGATCAGCCTGTAATGTCCTAACCAAACTAGGGACCACCAATTCATTTTTGTGATATGTCCCCACCAGGAATCGAACCCAGGATCTCCGGATCGTGAGCCCAAGATGAGATGCTATGTCATGTTATTTCCGATGTGTGCAATAAAATACATTGTTGGGCGGAAGGCAAGAGGGAAACCGCTGCCCTATTTTTCCCTAAAAAAGTAGCATGGAAATGCTGCACCGACAAGAGCGTGGCTCTTAAATTGATGATGATGATTGTATTGTCCACCAACGCACGTCGAAGCATCGTTGTGGAGCATACTGCATACAAGAAGTCGGACGAATATTGGATATTTCTATGCCCTCTCTGGTTGACTGAGGGGAGGCCGGTGCCCAGGACGTATACTGACTATTTATGTTATGTATTGTATATAACTTACCCCCTCCAAAAAAGCTTAAAGGTGTGCCCGGTGTGGAAGTGGCTTTCTTCCTTCTTGAGATGTCTCGCTCTAGCTGTGTTTCTATCTCTTTCTGTAACTCTGTCAGCTCTTTCTCCCCGTCTTCTTCTTCCATCAACTGTAAAGTGAAGGTACAGAATTTTATTTGTCGTGTGTATGGGCATGTTTTGTCAACCCAGTCCTTTTCATCAAGTCCATGAATTATATATTATATGCTTTGGAGTTTGACTTGTTATTGTCGTTGTCATGTACAAGGAATAGGGTATTTCACTAGGTCAAAGATAAAATACAAAATAAAAAGAAAACCATCTGAAATCAATCACATTTTTCTTTTAGAAATATTTTTTAATTGTAAGAATGAGTAGGATGGTAGGCTTTTATTTATGACATCAACAAGTTCAATAGTTTTTCGTGAGTTTTCATAAAAAGTATCTCATTTGACTAATTTGTAATAATCTGCGTGTAATGTAACAGATACCCTAAGGACGTGAGGGAGAGGATGGAAACTAGAGTGAAGCAGCAGAATGAAGTATATTCTATAGAGACAGATCATGCTTAGTTGTTATATAAATATTAGATATTAGATTAGATTAGTATTTTTTCAAAAATGTATCTAATCTAGTCTAGCCTACAAGATCCCACAGCTGGGCAAAGGCCTCCCCTTCCTCTTTCCATTTTTTGCCGTTATAGATAGCGATACGGCTCACCACCTATCATGTTGGTCTAACGGTAAGTTCGGTGAGATGTAGGTACTTAGTTCATCTTGCGATGGATGTACCTCTGACTACTCCAATTGGCATATAGTCGTGAGATTATTTTATGTATTTAATATTTTATACCTTTTGCAGCCTCTCCTTATCCCTCTTCCGAGCAGCCCTGAAAGCGGGAGGATCCTGTTCCTCCTCCAAATCCACAGTCATGAACTCCTCAAGGGTAAGGGCACTGGACGGTGTCTCCCCAAACTCCATCAGCCGCTTCCTCAGCGTCGACTCGTGGACTTTCACTATCCTGATGACGTCAGCTGGCGTTCGCGAGAACTTGTGCAGACGCGCCGCTATTAGGAGGGCTGGAATGTGACACCAACTGTGGCGTTATACTCTGTAACCTCGTAAGGCCCATTATTCTAGACGAAATAGACAAACAATAATGATTGTTGTGAACGTTTTATATAGCTTAATTAACTTGATAAGCGTCAGATTTTCCTGACATGTTTCCTAGGCTGTAGCTACATTGGTAGGCACATGATCATTCTGTCCTGCTGGCTATTTAAAAAAGCTACAACTACCTATTTAACAGAGTATAAGATGCTCGTAAACTCAACTAATAAGATAAGTTATTTTGTAAGTCAATCTTCTTCTTCTTATCGTGTGGGTTGTGAGGTGGAGTACCAACCCCAATGTCAATGAAAAGTGATAATAATAACAAGGACACTTTGCGTTAGGGTTGACAGTTGAATCCTGGCTCGGGATCTAAACCAATAAATTCGTCTTTAGGAGTTTGAAATTTTGAATTCCTGTTTGTGTCATATGTAATTGATACCGCATGGTTTCCAGGATTTGTGCTCGTTGAATGACAATATGCTCTCCCCTTATTACATAGGATTTAAACATAGCTGTCGAGGAATACGTATATACATATATACATAAACTGCCTATATACGTCCCACTGCTGGGCACAGGCCTCCCCTCAATCAACCGGAGGGGATATGGAGCATACTCCACCACGCTGCTGCACTGCGCGTTGGTGGAGGTGTTTTTACGGCTAATAGCCGGGACCAACGGCTTAACGTGCCTTCCGAAGCACGGAATCATCTTACTTTTTCGGACAATCAGGTGATTCAAGCCTGAAAAGTCCTTACCAAACAAAGGACAGTCTCACAAAGTGATTTCGACAATGTCCCCATCGGGAATCGAACCCGGACCTCCAGATCTTGAGCCTAACGCTCTAACCACTAGACCACGGAGGCTGTTACGTATATACATACTATACATATTCCTTGCCTTGGGTAGACAGAACCCCTTCCGGGGCGTAATGCTATGCAATTTACGTTGCAAGTTGATTATTACTATACGTATACGATCACGAGCATTAATATGTATACACTTTGGTACCATGTCACATTAACTTTTTTCACAAATTGAACTGTAAATCTCACTAAATGTCAAATATGTTAGTGCGACAGAGTCCTAAAGTGGGTACATTATATTGCTCATGACTGTACATCTTCAGTCTTCATGCTGCAAACTTTGTGGAGTATGTAACTCCGTATATTTACTTTTCACTTGAACCTGTGTACGTACTTTGTTAACCTACTTACTTACTAGTTACTTTTACTTAACGTCAAAACACGAAAATACTATGGAATTTATATGAAAAAGAAACCTGTGACGTCATTGAAAAACGTGACAAAATGTCGCACTTATAATTACATTTTTTTTTAATTAAAATTCATATATAAGTTGAATAGCAAAGCTTTTTGTCACATTTAGATCTATCTTTATTTACTAATCAGAATTTCATAATTTATCTTCGGCCTAGGAAACTACCCGATTGTACGTGTAATAGGACATAGACCTAGAGAGAGAGAGAGAGAGAGAGAGAGAGAGAGAGAGAGAGAGAGAGAAAACGTTTATACAAACAAACAGCACACAAAACAAAAGCATAACATTAAAATAACACTTATAGGCTATAAACATTTACCAAAAGAAAAGAAATAAAATAAAATTAATAACAAAAGTGTTGTGTGAGATAGTGCGCATTTATTTGAAAAGGTAAAAACGACTCAGCATGTGTTTGCCCCAAACACAAATTTGGGAAGCAAACGCTGATTTTCAGTCGCACCTACATCATTCGACAAATCCCAGGGAAAGCAGCTATAGATACAGTTAGATACATAGGTATAATAATATGTTGGTTTGAATATGTAAATAATTTGACCTACTTAATTCTTAAATAATATGCATCATTTCTTTTTTCATGTGATGTACCTACTTCTATCTATCCTTATGATTAAACGTACAAATGACATTTGAGATGTTGAAATATCATCTTGACCCTTCCTTGACCTCAGGTTGCAATCAGACATGTTACCGACTACAATAGAAGGTATCAATGGTTGTCCATGTCAATGATTTCAATAGGTCATTGCGGGTGCATAAATATGTTTTTTACATACATACCATTGATGTATATAAATGTTACAAGTACATACGGTAAATTTACTACAAGTTCTTCGTTAGCCGTAGCATAACTTTGATAAAAACAACAAGCGTTCTTTGCCTGTAAATAACTTAGCATAGCACCTGATATTCGATATGGTTAGTGACATCGTAAAGAAAACTTTGAGATATGCTTCTGAATTGGTTTCAAGTGGAATTTTCAGTATTCGTTGCGACATCACTAACAAATTCAAATTCAAAAATATCTTTATTGACTAGGTAACATAGTTACACTTTGAATCGTCAATTTTTACATAACTAACGTCTCATCCGCCTAAAACTACTGCAGCTTCTCACAACCTGTATAGTCGGGGAAAAGAAGCTGCAAGAAAAACCTCGGCACAGGGCCCTAGACGTTCTTTAAAAAAAAACATCCTGTATACATGCACTCCTCGCCAGCTATGTTTGATCCATGTGTAATAAGGGGACAACATAGGCTCATCGGACACAAATTCTGGAAACCACGTGATATCCATTGTCTATGATCCAAACATGCATTCAAACTAAAAAATAAAATAAAAAATAAAATAAACTAAAAGTCGAATTCAGAGAAACTACGATTTAAGTCACTCGTGTCTCGTATTTCACGGATTGCCTGAAATCAGTTTACTAATTAGGTTATAGCCGCCATTACTGTATTTATTGGTGATCTCGTCTTCTTCTATCGTGTGGGTTGTGAGGTGAATTACCAACCTCATCAACCCTGGTGTCAGGGTTATTATTGAGCCGCAAAAGGACCCTGACATGGGTCATGTAACGACTACTTACTTGCATCAGTAAGTAGTAACCGGGACCAACGGCTTAACGTGCCTTCCGAAGCAAGGAACATCTTACTTTTTGGACAATCAGGTGATCAGCCTGTAATGTCCTAACCAAACTAGGGATCACAAAGTGATTTTTGTGATATGTCCCCACCGGGATTCGAACCTGGGACCTCCGGATCGTGAGCCCAACGCTCAACCCCTGGACCACAGCGGCCGTGGAGGGCGAGGAGATGTTCTACGTAAACCAGACACTAATCAGTAATATAGAAAAAAAACCCTCTCATATTGGCGCGGCGACCGTATTTTGCCGCGTTTCGACTTAATTGCAGTTAGCTTTATTTTTATTGGAAAATTACGAGACGGTTTATAGTTTTGGTCGGGCTTTATTTTGTAGTACTTATTATTTATTTTTGGTATGTTTTTATATTGTTTTAACACTGACCAGCTCCGCAGATTCCCGAGGGTCGTCTCCCGGAGTGTATGGAGTCCCGCTTCATACGTTGAACTAGTCTTAAGGCAGTCATACTGACGTCATGCTGCTTATCTTCAAATTGGAGCTGCGAGGCGAACCTGATGATGTATAGGCACGGGTCTGGAACAAGAAGTTGGGGGTTGTATAATGATTGGGCTGTTCGAAAACTTTGTGTGATATTTCTAAGCATGCATGAATGCTGTATTGACAAGCTTTGTTTTTTGCGAAGTCTGTGGTGCGATGGCTTCCTCAATCGAATCAATTTAAAATTTTGAAATTGTGTTTTTTTTTTTAATTGACTCGGGTCTGGCTGTTTCTCTCTGTAGGCATAGAATATAATAATACTGCGTATAGAACGGAACGAATGAGCAAAGAAAGATGGATCCGGAGATTGTTGGAGTGGCGCCCACGAGCATTCACAAGACCGAGAGGAAGACCACCAATGAGATGGAAGGACGACATCGTGCGGCACGCAGGATATGACTGGATGTCGATAGCTCAAGATCGTCGGAAGTGGAAAAACATGGAAGAGGCCTACGTCCAAAATTGGATATTAATTTAGGCTGATATAGATAGATAGAACGGTACCGGTGATTCGTATCGGGTGCCTCACCCCCCCTCTCTTAATTTAGTTTTAAATGGCCGTAAGCAGCTAAGGAGTAAGGGGGAGAGAGTCCACTGTCTGTCTCGCTCGCACTTACGCGTTAGGCGGCACACGGTAAGAATGAGTTTTTTTGTATAATGTCCATTGCCATAGGTACGCTTTTAGCCGCCTGCCATCACATTACGGTCACGAGCATTAATATGTATACACTTTGGTACCATGTCACATTAACTTTTTTGACAAATTGAACTGTAAGTCGCACTAAATGTCAAACATGTTAGTGCGACAGAGTCCTAAAGTGGGTACTTTATATTGCTCATGACTGTACATAAAGGGAGATAAAGCTGTGAATGTTATTATTATTAAACCTTAAATGTTTTATTATATAAGCTGTTGGTGTACCTTTTTTATAAATAAATAACACTGGTATAAATGTCCTGCAAAATTGCATAAGCAATTAGTCGTGATCGGACCAAGAAAAATGTTCATCAACTGTCATTCCTAAATAAGTGACACATTTAACACGTTCTATTGGTTTACAAGTACGGTCACGAGCATTAATATGTATACACTTTGGTACCATGTCACATTAACTTTTTTGACAAATTGAACTGTAAGTCTCACTAAATGTCAAATATGTTAGTGCGACAGAGTCCTAAAGTGGGTACATTATATTGCTCATGACTGTACAATTGGTTCTATTATTATGAAAATATGTAAAAGTATTAGTATACATAAGATGAAGAGTTTTAAAAGTATACTACAGAGAAAAATAACCGATATAATAAATAATGACCCGAATGAACGCACACGTGTAGTAGCTATTTATATTTGTGTAAGTAGGGAACTAAGTGTGACTAAGACACTGCAGTGATTAACAATTTATTATTAAATCTTGAAGTACCTGTTGGTGCTAATTCCTGCAGATACACAATCTAATTTTATTTTAAATTATACCAGTCATTTACTTATGCGCCGCAAAAGAAAGGGACGAGTAATCAACAGACATAAAATTTATGGAACACACGTCATATGTACGCAGAAATCTTTAAAGAATCGTCTAAAAAAATGTACGTTGGTCAATAACCCGACAGAATTAAGTTGACAGTACACGTCAAATAAGTTGCATACCAGCGAGATACACATTTGATTCGCCCGGGCTATTCATTCATTCACTAATTCAATTTAAAATTAAGCTGCTGTCAATCACCCGTCTCTTTCCCTTTCTGCGCATAAGAAAATGACAGGTATAACTGAAAATAAAATTAGATGGTGTATACAGGAATTAGCACCAATACATATATTAATAGAATTAATGTTAAACAAAACAATGAACTTTGCATAGAATATGCAATGCAATAAATACGCGAATATGTATGGTATTGGACCTTACGGGTCATATAAATGATGCACAGATTACGCAGGGCCGCATTTGGAGGTGTGGAGGCCCTGGGGCAAAGAAGGAGCGGAGGCTCCTAATTATTTTCTGAATAAATTTATTATACTTTCACAATCCTACCAACAAATAAAATTATTTCAAAATATAATGTAATAATTAGGCACACTCATCTATCTACAGTCAATTATTTATTTTTTAAACGAAAGAAGTAACTGCGTTGACAAATGGATCTTCGCTAGTTTTTTCTACGTAAAATCCTTGATGGTTTCGCTAAAATCTTAACTTCGTTATTTTAATTTTTGATACCGAGCGCTCCTCAGTGGAATTTGAGACCATCAAAACTAAGTAGGTACATTCTTAGGACATACTGTTTGGAAATATATTTTTTTTATTTGTATTGTGTATACCCCGCCTGTTCTGTCCTAAATCCAGCCTATGTATAAGTAAGTACCTACCAGTATTGCATAAATAAAATGTAAAAAGCGCATGTTTAAATAGTCGACCCAACGCAGGAGAAGCGACTACAATGTATTTTGTTGCATATATTAAGCGTGAGAGAAACACCAAAGTGACCTTTCATGTGGTTTTTATTTGACCTTCGTTTGACCTTCCTTCACTTCAGTAGGCACCTATATCATTTTAAAAACAAATGTTTTAGAATAAAAAAATAACTAAATTAGAAGTAACAGGACAGTTTTCCTTGAACAGCTTTAAAGTTCGTTTAAAATTCCTTAAGGCTTTAGGAGACACACACATACACACACACCCTCACACGTCACCTACACAGTGCATTAACTCCGTAGGGTCATATCAAAAACGCCCAGTTCCTACTTGTCCGCAAAAAAAAACTACACAGCTTAAAAATACATTTTAAAACACGTATATGTCCGCTTTTAGTTGTGCTTCAGACTCTACGGCAATTGGAGACATATTTATTATAATATATTTTTCAATAAGTATTAAATTGTGATTTAGCGTGAGCTGTGCCGAACTAATCATAAATTGTTTAATAGAACACATGTATATGTTAACAAGTTTGAACATTTAAGAAATTTCACTCGTTCTATGGACCATTCCAGGCAAGTTGACCCGTAGTTTATATAAAAAATGGAAAAACGGCATTTTATGGTTAGTTTGGCATATGCACAATGGACCGTTTTTTAAATAAACCGCGAAAAATGCAGCATGAAATAGTATCGAGTTTTGCTTTCTTACAGCTCTCTAGATTAAAAATTTCGTAGATTTTGTGTACTGTCTAAGGTCAAATAAAAACATTTTGGTCATACTTGAATTAATTAAATGGCTTTGAAATTACAATACAATTACTTCGTCACCCGTCTCGAATTAATTCGTGCCAATAGGATTCTTGCCAGGTTTAAAGTGAGTGTTTATTATATTATTGAAGTTCGGAAATGTGTGTACGATAATGTTGAATGTGTTGCAAAATGTCGGGACTGTGAGTGAAGTGATGTTAACATTGCTAAGAGGCGGCGTCGAGGCGGTTATCAAGTAAGTAGGCCTACTTGAGGTTTATTACATTTGCTGTGCTTGTTAAACTTTACGTAAGATACTGCTGTGTAACAACAAGAATAATTACATAGCCAATTTATCTTGGTATATGAATCAAGACATTTTAATTTCATAAGACATTGCCATTGAAAGACCGTTTTCCGATAGCAAAAAAAAAAAAAAAACAAAATAAAACTACCTTTTCTACAACAACGCAATAGAAAAGTAATACAATATACTAATTAGATACATATCACTACCAATGTACTTCATCATCATCATCATCAGCCCATTAACGTCCCCACTGCTGGGGCACGGGCCTTCCCTATGGATGGATAGGGAGATCGGGCCTTAAACCACCACGCGGGCCCAGTGCGGATTGGTGGTTATTAACGACTGCTAATACAGCCGGGACCAACGGCTTAACGTGCCTTCCGAAGCACGGAGGAGCTCGAAATGAAAACATTTTTTTTGTGGTCACCCATCCAATGACCGGCCTTTGCGAAAGTTGTTTTACTTCAACAATCGCAGACCGAGCGCGTTAACCGCTGCACCACCGAGCTCCCCAATGTACTTATTACAACTTAATAGAATTAATTAATTTGGGATAGAGAGGACTCTCATCCTCGTTTAATCGATTGTTTCTACAGTCAATCGTACCAAAGCGAGCTTTATTATATCAATATTAGTGCAGATTCTGGCGAACAAAACTTGTGCTGTCCTTTACATGCGACGTGTGCCAGATAGAGATAAGAGATTGTTTTAAAACTGACAAAGTAACACCAATATCTTAATTGATGGCCTATCGAAGAATTATGCAAACACTAAACCCCGATGAAAGAGTTTTCTATCTCGACAGAATTATTACAACTTAACCTAACATGTTATTTTTTGTATACATTGAAAGCAGGCAAACAAACTTTATCTAAATTGTAGTATCTATAATAATGTAGTTAATTTGCAGTTCAAATACAGCTTATCATCTGATTACAGACAGGACTATCTGTTAACCAGACTTGGAATATTTTCGCGGTTACGCGGCTGAAACTGCCGAAACAGTCGCTTGTCGTGTATCCAACCTGCTACCCTCCAACCAAGATTTCTGCTTCTAGCCTATATTTTCCCACTACTCGGAAAAGACTTCCTCTTCATCTTTCCCCCAGCCAAGTTTCTTTTTTTTCTGTGGCCTAAATGATGTCCCACTGCTGGGTAAAGGGTTATCCCTCCTCTTTCCAACCATCCCTGTCCTAGGCATCGTTCGGCCAAATACTCTGGAAGGCGGCAAGTTCGTCCCTCCACTGTGGTCGTAGTCCGCCTCACCATCGACGACCTTGTGGGGTCCAATCAGATGTAATTTTGGCCCACTGAATGAATACGGCAGACATGTCCCGCCCATTCCCACTTCAGTTTAGCGGATTTTTCACCAACATGTACTAGTTAAGTCTTGACCAAGATTTATTGAGTAAAAAAATTAAAATAATGTACCGGTTCTATATTGTACGTCACATAAACATGTTACTGCATTAGTCATTTCATTTCACATGCGTTTTTTGCATTAACATTAACAGCCTCCGAGGTCTAGTGGTTAGAGCGTTAGGCTCACGATCTGGAAGTCCGGGTTCGATTCCCGATGGGGACATTGTCGAAATCACTTTGTGAGACTGTCCTTTGTTTGGTAAGGACTTTTCAGGCTTGAATCACCTGATTGTTCGAAAAAGTAAGATGATTCCGTGCTTCGGAGGGCACGTTAAGCCGTTGGTCCCGGCTATTAGCCGTAAAAACATCTCCACCAAACCGCATTGGAGCAGCGTGGTCGAGTATGCTCCATACCCCCTCTGGTTTATTGAGGGGAGGCCTGTGCCCAGCAATGGCACGTATATAGGCTGTTGTATGTTATGTTATTGCATTAACTAAAGTAAATAAAATCAAATGAAGACACGTGTTCATGTCTTAGTATCTGCTTATCATTTCATTAGAATAGAATAGAATAGAAAAAGTTTATTATAAAAGGACGCCACACACAAAAAAAGTCAACAACATCATATCAAATTTCCACTAAAACAATTACAAAAAAGCAAGACGGATGTTTGTCGAAATGACCATAAGGTGGTGGTGGACGTCCTGAGATAAAAGGGCCTCACTCAGCACAAGTCGCGGCGTGAACCACGACGCTGGTATTATGTGGACCCTGTTAGGTGACGCACGAACATCGTATTCCATAAACATGTGTTAATGGTGTATATGTTACCGGCCAAACCCGATTTTAGGCCAAACTAGTTTTGCCTAGGCTAAACTAGTTCATTCTATATGCGATCGGATAAACCGGTACAGACTAGGCCAAACTGGTCTGTCCTAAGGGTGATAGGAGGAACTAGTTTATCCTAGGAGGAACTAGTTGAGCCTAATAAAAATAAGTTCACTTCAGGATAAACTAGTCTGGCCTAGGAGAAACTGGTTGGGCCTTCTATGAATGGGTACACGTCAAGAAAGCTAACTTAGCTTAGCCTATTTTATGCTAACAGGGAATAATAAAATACCAGAAATACTAGTTATAAAATCAAGATGTATTTATCATTTGTAATTTGTAAATTATTAATTAGATAAGATTGTATTATTAATGTTTATCATTTAGAACAAAATAAATTTCACTTATTTTTGCATGCTGTACTCTGATGGCATTTGGAATTGCAGAGCACCTTCTTTTTCTTGCATTTGCACCTGTTTGTCAAGCAGTTCCTTATGCAGCTGCACCTTACGAATCCTTATGGCTCGACAATGAACACAACGCATAATACACTTTGTGTCTCGTTCGTAAAGACTACTTTAGCTTAAAACATAACTGTCATTCTAGTCCAGGTAAATACGGCGCCGACTTTAAACATTTCTGACTAGGAAATATTAGTATAGACTAGGTCAGACTAGTTTATCCTGAAGTGAACTTATTTTTATTAGGCTCAACTAGTTCCTCCTAGGATAAACTAGTTTCTCCTATCACCCTTAGGACAGACCAGTTTGGCCTAGTCTGTACCGGTTTATCCGATCGCACATAGGATGAACTAGTTTAGCCTAGGCAAAACTAGTTTGGCCTAAAATCGGGTTTGGCCGGTAACATATATATTCAAATTCAATTCAAAAATATACATTATAATATATACCAAATTATTTTAATATAATTAGAGTGTACATAGACAAATATTATCGCAAAGATGTATACGTAAATACTTAAGGTTAGAATAAAAAAGAAAGTTATTAATATAGGTAAAACTAGTAAACAAATGTAATAATATAAACAAAACAAATACAAATTCCATGAATGTTATTTTCTTTATGATCTTTACCTGAATGACGTGTAATTTACATTACCAATAAACATTTAAATGATGATTATTGCGTACATTTAAGACACAGAGATTGGCTTTTAGTATGAAGCTATTAACAGCCTTTGTGGTCCAGTAGTTAGAGCATTGGGCTCACGATCTGGAGGTCCGGGTTCGATACCGAATGGGGACATTTTCGAAATGACTTTATGAGACTGTCCGAAAAAGTAAGAAGATTCCATTATTCGGAGGGCACGTTAAAACGTTCTTTTGTCTCGACTATCGCTACCAACCCGCAGTGGAGCAACGTGGTGGAGTATGCTCAATACCCCCTCCGGTTGATAGAGACCTGTGCCCAGCAGTGGGACGTATATAGACTGTTTATGTGTGTTTGTAAGATTATTAAGTGTCTGACGTCGAAGTTATTGGTATAGGCAGATGAGAGCAGCAAAGAATCTAAAAATATTTTTGTAAGGAAATACCTCTTCAGTGAACTACCATTGTTCATGGAATTTACTGCCATAACTTTTTTTATAATTGTATAATGTTGTGCTTCGAAAAGATTCTTTGCGCCATTTGGTAGCCTTTGATAAAAGGGTATGAAACTCTTGACCTCGTGAAGCCCGTATTTCAAGACACCGTAGTGAAACAATGGAAAATTCTATTAAAGTCTAAATAGACTTTAAAAAGGCATCTGAGCCTTACAGCCTCAATCAACATTTAAGGAAGAACTTTCCAGTTTCGTTTAACCTTCTAGATTCATGGATAACAGACATGCATCTTTTATCTTTGTTTTTGGGTATAATGATGACCCTATTTATTACACCCAGGCACAAGGACATCTTGTACATATTATTATTCTGATCAAAATAAAGAAAATCTATATAGGTCGCAACATAATGCATAATGTGATCCAAATATCAAGCAACATCATTTCATCAGCATTTTTACATCATCATCATCATCAGCCGTACGACGCCCACTGCTGGGCATAGGCCTCCCCCAAGGATCTCCACGACGATCGGTCCTGCGCTGCCCGCATCCAGCGGCTTCCCGCGACCTTCACCAGATCGTCGGTCCACCTTGTAGCGGGCCTACCCACTGAGCGTCGTCCGACACGTGGTCGCCATTCCAGAACCTTTCCGCCCGATCGGCCATCGGTTCTCCTCGCTATGTGTCCTGCCCACTGCCACTTCAGCTATTTTTATTTTTACATATGCTTCTGCAATTACATTGTATTTTATATACCCGAGTAATGAGAAAATAGGTAAGTACCACGCTAAAGCTGTACAACGCCATCTATATTGTTTTTGGTGAACGTAGCCTGGAAAGTTCCTCATAGGCATTTAAAAGTCTGCACCTTTTTATATCAAAACCGCAAGTTTTTAATATCTAATATTAATAATCTAGGCATTGTCAATCTAGCCAAGCGAAGCGTAGATACGTTCTTACGACTAATCTTTGTGGTTATTTGAGCTAAATGCATAATTGAGTGTTTAAATAATGGATGAAGCGTATTTTAAGGTCAGCGAGTTGTCCGAGCCGAGAGCCTTCACCTTGGCTGGTATTGGCGGATCTAAGTCGTTAACCAGACAGCATTCAAGGCTCACTCTCCTCAACAACTGTCTAGCTTTTCCTTTGTGGCGAGCGAGACTGAACGATTTGTTCGCCTTTCTTCGTGTTACTATAGTAACATATTATACATCAATGCGTTTCTTTGACGTACCTTATATAGGACACAAATGGTACAATACAACAAATACAAAGAGTAGAAAGTGGGCACCGTATGAACTATCACTAGAACCAGCTTGTAGATGTTGCAATATATTCTATGGCTTTCTTCGATGGATAGCCATGTGAATGTATTACATCTACGCATACACAAACTCACGTCTCGTCAAAGTAAATAAATAAAGATGGGTTTTCCTATATTTACAATACAATACAAAACGCTTTTTGGCACATAAACACAACATAAAATAAACAATTACAAAGTGACAAGATTATCACTATCGGCAGCCTTAATTTTAAATAGTAATTTCATCCAGGCAACAAG
This sequence comes from Pectinophora gossypiella, assembly GCF_024362695.1. Lineage (NCBI taxonomy): Eukaryota > Metazoa > Arthropoda > Insecta > Lepidoptera > Gelechiidae > Pectinophora > Pectinophora gossypiella. The sequence goes on along the minus strand of NC_065421.1, from coordinate 8,794,578 downwards.
TAGCAAGCAACAGGTAGCAAGGCCTTATTGCTGGTTAGCAATAAGGCCGCCTTTTGTACGTTTTCTTATTCCTGTGTTATGTATAACTGTGTAACTTTTGTTTATTTATTATTTATTTATTTGTACACAATAAAACAGATACAAGGAACATACGTACAAAGAAATCAGTACAGGTAAGATTATCTCTAAACAAAGACATTTCTTCCAGCTGACCTACGCTGGCTTTGTTCTACTGTCCTTGTAGGTAACTGTAATACATTGAGAGTAGATTACAAAGACAGATAATTATGTGTTACAGTTAGGAGTATAATTTAATTTCAATTAATAGATCATAGTTGAGAAAGACCAAGCTAAGCGAATACTATTTCTTTCTAAGTAGATGGTGGGTACGTTATCATTTCATCGAAATTATTGATTGAATTTGCGAAATAACAAGTAATAGTGTATAGTTTTATTAAGTCCGCTAGGAATTTTGCAGACAGTGGGTAGATAACGCACCACTTATAACTGCAATAAGGTAAAATAACATTTGTTCTGCCCATTTTGATACAACATAGATTTCAAGTACTAATACGTAAAGATTTAAAAACAAGGTTACGATCAAGACATGTTAGCAAACGTTAGTATAAACATTGGTAATTTTATTAAAAGCTATTGACATGTAATAATGGTGAGATGGGTGATCAAAGACCATAAGGTCAAGGTATAAGATAGGTAAATATTGCAAACGTGCTTACATCAAGAGGATAACACGATACAATGACAGTGCAGTCAAATTGACTCTTTTAATACCCATGGCATCATATTATGATATCACCATTATCATAGAGCATTATGTGTTAGATATTTACAATACATAACATACATAAACAGCCTATATACGTCCCACTGCTGGGCACAGGCCTCCCCTCAATCGACCGGAGGGAGTATGGAGCATACTCCACCACGCTGCTCCAATGCGGGTTGGTGGAGGTGTTTTTACGACTAATAGTCGGGACCAACGGCTTAACGTGCCCTCCGAAGTACGGAATCATCTTACTTTTTCGGACAATCAGGTGATTCAAGCCTGAAAAGTCTTTACCAAACAAAGGACAGTCTCACAAAGTGATTTCGACAATGTCCCCATCGGGAATCGAACCCGGACCTCCAGATCGTGAGCCTAACGCTCTAACCACTAGACTAAGGAGGCTGTTATATTGATATTTACAATAATTCTGATTTCATGGAGTGTAACAAACAAATAATACTACCAATCATAGCATTATGTGCCGATGACTATATTCAATTCGGTTAATCAGAGGTACATCCATCGCAAGATCAACTAAGTTTCCTTCCCACGCTTCACTATGCTTTTTGTAAGACCAACGTGATGTACATATATGGAGATATGGAGCCAACTGTGTTAGTGAAACCAATATCAAAAATTTAGGTGGTTAGGTACCGAGTTGGTGTCGCAGCTCATATGGGCTAGTGACCTTTAATTCCCACAAGTGTAGCATAAATTATAACTACCTGTTAGGCCACTAGATACCCAATCACCAGAGATACGCCGTTTTTAAAAAAAACGAAAATGTCTGCTTCCTTCTTGTACGCTGGTCTTATCTGCCTAATGGTTAGGTAATAAAGCTCTTTTTTTAAATAAGGTTTGCGCCTTTTTACAGCCGGAAACGTTCCAGGGAACGGCACATAACTGCCAATCCCATTAGACATCTTTTTTTTAAAGTGCGAATGATATAAGCATCTTTAGAAGTTCTTGATTATATAAATTTATAAAGTTTTTGTTCCTACAGCATTTTTATGTAGGTATTCCTACTTATTGCGATTTGATTGTGTTTTTGCGTTTTTCTTTTGAATGAAAATTCATAATTGTACGTAAAATTTTACACTTTTTTATTTTATTGTGATTAGTGTTAATTTTTTTGCTATGTTGGAATGTTGGTAGAACGTATAACGCTGAAAATAGGACTTGTATTATAATTTGAAAACATTTTGAAACAGTAAACATTCTGATTGTTATTTTTTGGGAGAAACCCTACCACTGATACCTACTGTCGATTTCAACACTCTAAAGGTCAATGTGATTGTTACATTTTGTTACCAAACCGGTAATGAAATATCAATAATACGCAGAAAGATCATGATTTTAATTTAAAAGACTTAGTTTTTAGTCAAATATTTATCACATTAGATACGGTGGGATATTCTTAGGCTCACAAATAGGTCCCACTTCCAATAACTTTAACAACAAGATAACTACAGAATGTTCTTTCGAAGATTCTATTTCGAAGACTACATGGAACTAAAATAAAATAAAAATGCAAGAAATTACCTCTTTCATGAAAAAAACATTGATGCACTTAGTAAACCTCACAACCTCTGGGTTAAGAAGTCACACGACAACCATTCCTTTCGCATTGTCGAGTTTAAAATCCGCAGCAATGTCACATTTTACAAAAAAATAAATGCGAATTTGCAAAGATCATGCCGAGGCCAAACCACTTTTCAACCTACCATGGTGACTAAGCAAAATTTTAAACATAGTAACGTTCGGTCGTGTACATGTTTATTTCAAATTAAATTATTCAAAAACTTCTTCCTCATTGCAGAGATTCTGCGATACAATATGGTTACTTATCTTAACTGGATTTAAATACATTAAACTTTTTTATTCATGTTCATCCCACCTAATTTCATGTAAAATATAGCTAAGACGAGGTCATATCGATCGCAATGTCTCTTTTAAAAAAATGATGTGAACACCATCATAGTATGCAAATAAAGAATATTGAATGTCAAAAAGTTATTAGATCTCATGTAGAGCCAAGCATCTAACTCTACACTCCCTAATTATACAAACCCTAAGTTCACAAACTCTACACATTAGGCAAAATACGGGGCTTACCCGTTTCTTTGCTACTAGATCTATCTATCATTATATTTGTCGTATGGTATTTTGCGCATTAAGCAAAATAGTTTTTTCAGCTTACGATCATGCGATGGTAGCGAAACAGCCAAGCCACAGGGCACTCCCGTGCTAGTCCGTGCAGTCAATCTTAGATTTCTTTCGTGCTTTTTTTGCAGTCACTTGGATATAACCAGTAAATCATTTTCACATTCATCTATCAAACTGCTTTAAATTCTTTATTTTGTCATTTTTAATTACTTATTTTCTGGCTCGCCCACTATTACATGGGACTTAAGTTTTAGCTGGCGAGAATTGGGTGTGTCTATTATAAACCTCTGCCCACTCCTTCGGGGAAACATGCGTGATGGTATGTTATGTTGTTATTTCAGTTTATGTAATAAATTTCCAGTGCATCCACACGTATGGGTTATGGAGATTCCCTCAATACGTGAATTTACGTCACAGAGACAGGTTCTGACGTATGACTTAATCTTTCGGTTCAATAAACTTCCATATATTGTTAACCTTTACAATTAACTAGAAAGTAATTCGTTGACATATAGCATTGAACGGAACCTTTACATTCATACAATTCAATAAGTTTCCTTTTGCTCTTTATCTCAATATAATAAAATAAATAATAAATGGATAAATGATTTCTGATAAAGACTCTTTCTCAGGAAGCCAATGAATATCTGTATCAGGCATCACTAGGCTGACTCAAGTTTCCTGTCGACCCTGCAAAAATCCAGTGACATTGTAGGGGCAATGCTCTTATAAATTTGTATAAATTAGCCCGCACCTAGTGATAAAGTTGCTATCAGTCAATGTTACTATACTTTTGTATTTGTATATAACATTATAGGTATCTATAAAAAAAGTAACAACTTATATAAGTTTTGTGTTTTTTGACTACTAATATCCCCCCGTCCCCCCCATCCCCACCTCATTATTTATGTATACTTCAAATTAGATGTTACGAAAGATATATTTTTTTATAAATTTGACGCAAACATCCCCAAAAGCGACGTTTTATTATAATACCAACAAAGTAGTGGTAACTACTTACCAACATGTACACCATCATAGTATGCAAATAAAAAAGATTGAATGTATTAATTCAGCAAGTAATTTTGAATCGAATGGAACACCCATTTCATTATGACTATCTCCTCTGTTGAATTCCTATAATATTATTATTCTCTTCTCGTACATAAATGGATTGATTTCTTATGAGTATGGCCATCCTGTGACCTCAATGTTCCCTGATGGTTGCGACCTCCGCTCCTGTGGCATTGAGCCGGTGTGCGCCGACGCATCGCACTGCATACACAGTGTCAGTAAATTGCGTAAACGTGCCCACTTGGGTGGCTTTTATGAACCGCAGAAGGCCCAGGTCAGTAGCGTTTGTATCTTAAAAGCCACACATATGTTTTAAGACATTGATGTATAATATTATTGGTTTAAGAAGTAACACGTTTTTATGACGAGCCTGTGAATTATGTGCGAATATGTTTGGCATACCAGAACATGCGATATGATATTATTATAAAAAAAAAATGATATAAAAAAATTGGGTAGTTTCCTACGTCAAAGATAAATTATGAAATTCTGATTACTAAATAAAGACAAATCTAAAGGTGACAAAAAACGTTTTATTATTTTATTTAACTTATTTATAAATATTAATAAAGAAAAATGTAATTAACAACACTTAGTTACGTTTTTCTATGACGTCCTAGGTTGCTTTTTCATAAAAAATCTATAGCAATTTCGTTTATTGACGTTTAGTAAAATGTAACTGATTTAACTTGTTAGAAACTAGCCTATTCCTCAAGTACTTAGACAATTTATAATACGACATTACATAGAAAAACAGACAATAGCAGCAAGGATATTATAGTAACCCCTTTTATAGAATATTGTTTAAAAACATTTAAATTACTACAAAAAAGCTGGCTGGCGATCACAAACATTTTTATCCTCTATTGTTAGCACAAAAAATACACGACAATATTCTGAATGTTATGGTCTTATTAAGTTTAAAAATAACTTTAAGGGTTTCAAAATAAAAACCAGTTGTAAGAGGTAACATGGGCTAAGAGTTTTTAAGATGTTTGTTAACAATTTAAGACGCGTAAAGACGCAGGCAGAAGCTATCAGGCTATAAAACGCAGTGCGTGCTGTAGTCTAGTTGGAAAACAGTGAGTGTCGTGCTCCGGACACGCATCTATATGGTCTGTTTACCGGCGACGGCGCGTGACTTGCATCCTGATGTGAGTGCGCAGGCGTCGCGAAAAGTATGATCTCTACATTTGTTCCCGCGTTACATGCTAATGTAAGAACTTAGGAACTCTAGTAACGGTCTGACCGCACCGATTTGAATTTATAGGTTATTTTTATCTTAGCATTTCTTGGTAGTCACTGTGCTCATGTGGTACACCAGGTTGCTTCTCAAACGGGAAGCGGCGGTTCGTACCAGACTTGCACCAATGACTTATTAATTTTTGTCACTAACGCATTTGGCCCGACCGTTATAGACGGCGATACGACTCATCACCTATCACGTGTTTAGATCATCTTACGGTGGATGTGAGGAGCTCGGTGGCGCAGCGGTAAACGCGCTCGGTCTGCGTTTGTTGAAGTTAAGCAACTTTCGCAAAGGCCGGTCATAGGATGGGTGACCACAAAAAAAAAAACATATCGAGCTCCTCCGTGCTTCGGAAGGCACGTTAAGCCGTTGGTCCCGGCTGCATTAGCAGTCGTTAATAACCATCAATCCGCATTGGGCCCGCGTGATGGTTTAAGGCCCGATCTCCCTATCCATCCATAGGGAAGGCCCGTGCTCCAGCAGTGAGGACGTTAATGGGCTGATGATGATGACGGTGGATGTACTTCTGACTACCCAATTGTTCACTTCTTGGACTTGATTGAAGTTTTTTTTGGAAATATGTGTCTCGTCCTCGGTGGTTATACATTCTACGAGGTATGTGGAACGCCCATTGTCAATTCAACTTACTAATTCTGCGAGCAGTATGGACGACTTTAGCTTCCTAAAAGTGATTAATTATTTATGAACATACCAAGCACGGTCAAAACGCGGTCAGTGATTTCTCTCAGCCTAGATATTTTCTAGGTTTACCTGCAGCGAAGGACGTTGACCCTATTACTATGTATCAAACAAACCCTTCCTTTCATAGTCAAACAATGCCAATTACGATGATAAAAATCCTCCCACCGTGAGAACAATCGGTACTAACAAGTGTTTATTAAAAACTATTGATGAATGAAGAATTGAAGACCTTCCTAATAATAATGAAGAGGACAAGAAACAATTGAAAGGTTAAAAAAATTAAGAGTCATAATTATGTGGCAATTGGGAGGCCGTGTCAATAAACAACCCGATCAGTTTGGCAACACCAATTGCTGTAGCGCAACGAATGTCTATGCCTTGTTACAATTAATAAAAAAGTCAATGACATATATTTTTTAAATAAGTATACCGCGTTGCTAGCAGATTCACGAATCTACGCATCCAATTACGTATTTGATTTAGTTCTACAATGTTAAACCAAAGATAAGAGGCTGAAAAGGTAAGCAGTGAATAAGGTTACACTGAAGCTAAAATATCTATAGCAATTATAATCCTTCTAGTATTCCCAAAGTGCTTTCTAGACCCTGTAGAAATTATCTGGAAGGGATGTATGAGGCCTGAAGTAGAAGTTCCCATAACTATTTGAAATTGAAATATTGTTTTACTCTTTAAATACTTAAAGTAAGCACACTTAGTGTCGTTCTAGATCAAAAACCGGTGAAGACGTCGACAACAAATGGCTATCAAACTAAAGTGTCACAATAACAACGCACAATAACGAGCTCCCATAAAATTACGACGATTAAATGTGATGAGATGACGCAACGACCCTGATGACGCTTAACATTTTGCAATTCAGTCGGGAATACTTTATTAGAATATATTGCAATGGAATTGTTTTATTTGTCTATCAATCTTTACGCTACCATATACATAGTTATCCACGCTTTTTCTTCCCCTTGTACTACTACTACGGTGCTTTGGTAGTACTACGGAAAGAAAATTCTACCCGTGGTACTACTGATATTTAGTATCTGTATTTAATTAAAACACATAATACCGGATTTTTACCGCGTTAATGAGAGCTACTTATGAGACTCCCGATATTTCAACACTGTTGCAAGTGCCATGATCACGGAACGACTGATGAAATTGGAATGAAGTAGTATCAATAATTTTCTAAGGGCAAACATACCTGTCTACCCTCTTTCTTTGCCGCTTGTTTCTACATTTTTCTTGTTATGCATAGGTTGCCCTGCCTGCATCAATATGTGGAATAAATGCTATCTGTAAATGTATCCACACTATAAGTAAGCGTGCGTGACTCAATATTATTGATATTAATGTCCCTTATCCGTCATATAAAATGGAGGATGCAAGAGAAGTATGTCAGGATTGAAGCAAATGGAATTCCATGGTCTTTTCTTAACCCGATGGGAGATAGGCGTGAGTTCATGCATGTATATGTTAGGAGGCCTTCTGTACCATTTGTTTACCGTATTATTTTGTTTAGTGTTTGTTGTATGTTCCTTTTGTGCAATAAAATGTTATATTATTATTCTCGACCCTTCAAGACGTTCGGCGTTCGGTTCGGTATATCCTCAAACCTTGATAGACTTATGTGTCAATGAGTGATATTAAACCAAAATCAACCATGCTGCCAAAGTAGGCCACACTAAAGGTCTTCATATTAAGATTGGCGTAATGCCTAAGCGTCAGGTTATAGTAGCACTTACATTATCCACGGTTATAGTAATAATAAAAAATATCGACTAATTTCTTCAACATAAATGCACATATTGCGTAGCGGACTTATTACTACGTTTCTTCTTTTATTTGCATTGCACCACGACATGCGATTTCTTTCGTGATTAATTGGAGGGAAACTAGGTTATTCATCTTAATGACTGAGATTCTATAGAATTATGCGCTTGGATAAGTACGTTTTTATTCCCAAGCATAATTTCAGTTTTATGTATCTTGTAACTTAATCCGAGTGGAGCTGGTTGACTTTAAAAACATCTAAAAGGATGTTCCAAAATAAATTCAAGCGCGTGGGTTTGGCCAAGTTTATTCGAGGTTTTTCCCAAACAAGACAAAGAAAATATATTAAGCCGGTGCATCGTTCTTCCATCGGGCATTCCTATCTGACAGTCACACATTTCCTTATTGCTTTAATTCAATAACTTTACCGGAATTCAGCATACGAGTAGGTACCTATGTGATTTCAACCAATTTGGCTGTACGGAACATATGACGCGGAAGTGCTCGTATTAATAAAAAACCTACAGGAAGTACCAAGCCTTTAGGCACAGTTGTAAACCTTGAGAGCTGTGAATTGGCAAACTTCCCGGAGAACGCAGATGTGGTAATTGTAGTCGAGACTCTGTATTTACTAGAAATGTCAGTTTCCGTCCCACTGTTAAGGGACGGGAAGGCAATATACCGAAATGTTTTTCATTTATATTATCAGCGTCCATAAAACTCCATCTTCGTAATAAATTTGGCATACGTGGGTGTTAAAATAGCATACTAGTCATACTTACGTTGACTAAATATAATACTTAATACGTTTCGTTAAGTTGCTACATAAATACGACGAAGATATGCCCGAACAAACATAAAAAAAAAAAAAAATATACGGTCGAATTGAGAACCTCCTCCTTTTTTGAAGTCGGTAAAAAGAGACCCCTATTCCCAGTAGTCTTACCGAGTAGTCCTACCAGTTGAACTACTGGGAATTTCCTTCCCAATTGACTTACTGAATAGTAAGACTTCGCTTTTCCCATTAGTTACAAGGCCAACGATTTTATTCTATTGTTTTAGTCTAGTAATAATGAATTTTCTTAGTCACGATTTTTAAAGCCTAAGTTGCAATCTATGCTAATCTAGACTTTTAGAGTGCACTAGTTATCTAGTGCACTTCCCATGCAACATTATAAGGAAATATTGCAACAGTATAATAAAAGGTATTGGCTGGAAGTTAGTACTGCTCTACTAGTCTTACACAGACTTTTATGTCTGATTGACAAGATCTACTTAGAAGTAGGCACGTATTGCACGTGTAATACACGGATATTTCGAAAAAAAATCTACCTGGATTTTCCTGAAATTCATCGTTTTTCCTGTCTTTCGCGTACATCGAATTAACCTCTCATATGCCGAGATACCAGACACAATAGATTTTACATTGTGTCTGGTCGAGATCCGCGTTCCGGCGTTTAAGGGGTTAATGGAAATTTCATCGAGTATCACGACACACAGTTATTTAATTATTTCAAGTATGTAAACATACATTAAGATGTTTGTTTCACGTAGTGGTTGCACAAACGAACGTAGTCTGTGATAAAAGTTTGCATTTCCCATTCAGCCTTGAAAGCAGCACGACATTGCAAGGTTAAATTTTAATTAAAATGCAAAATCAATTCCTGCTTCTCAGGAGTTCAGCAAACAAGCGAAAAGAAAGTATTGTATTTTTTTTTATTTCGTTGCTCGCTCGACGTTGACGGGTAAACACACTATTGCAATACTATAGGTTTATATTATATTACATTCATCACATAAACTCAAGGCCGTAATCACTAACGGGGTGGGTAGAGTCACAAATAATCAAAGACAACCTGCAGCCACGGTTGATGTAAAGTCCTCTCGTATTATAAAGACCCTAAACTGTATACATACCTATTCTGGGAAAAATTGCAAGAATATACCTTGTCAATCATAACCTGTCACTATTCAGGACCTACATAGACATAGACCTCATTTTACAAGACAAATATAACAATGCTACTAAAAGGTTTCCGTACTATTTATGATCCTTCCTTTCTGCTTTTAATTATAATTTTGCAACGCAAAAATGCCTACTTAGGTACCTAAATATGGAATGAAACACTAAACAATTGTAGCTGAACAAACGACCGGCTAATAAAATATGTAGAACATAGTTATTTTTAGATGTATTTTTTCTCTACATAGGTTTTTTATTCGCCTCGTTCTGTTATGTGCCGTAACCGGTGCAACTGGTGTAAGAAACTTATTTTCACGGTGGCCAACCTGTTAACCTAGTGTGGTGAACGGAGCGGGTAATCCTCCCAATCATCGTCAATATTCACTGATATTTCTTTGAAGATCAAACCCAGCGGTGGAGCAATGAAAGCTCATGATAATGTCCAATGATCGGATAGACATGACTACCCACTTCTGTTAAACTTATTGGGGTAGGTCTAGTTGTACTTATGTAATGTATTTTTACTCGTATGGACAAAGTGTTTATTTGACATTTATAAACTGCGCACACCATTAATCCGCTTTTAAAAAAGCCTGTTTCCAAAAACATCCGAGAAAATTTCGATTACTAAACTGTCGTAACATCTTACGTTAATCTCACGTAGATTGCGATAAGAAAGAATGCGAAATAGCCGTCGTGTCGCGCCGTTATCATTTCGATTCGATATATTTATGGACCGCCTCAAGTTGTGACATCACCCCACTTTCACGATCTAACTTGACTCTGGAGGTGTCCCTAGCGAGTGACCTTGCGTAAGAGTCGATAGAGTTGCTTTACACACTAGTATCTCTGTAAGTACTGTGATTTTCGCTGATACATAAGTACTTAAAAATTTTTCTGCAGTATGAAAATGCAGGATCGAAAATACCCATGATTATGAAGTAGGTAATTAAATGCAACAACATTTTTGTAACAAGATAACGAAAAATATATTGTTTATACAGATGTCCTGTAACAAAAAACGGGGAATAATTATGAATTTTAATTTTCACACAGATTTTATCACGTTTGCAATCTCAAAGTGCTCCTACGCTGAGTAACAGGTATGACAACATGCCGCAGTGTGTTAGCATGGGCCTACTTGGACGATCGAGTTCTGAGCGCTTGCCCGGCGCATACAGTCGTGCGCATACAGAGCGCGCATATCCACCGCGCACGCACGAATTTCATGTAAACAATAGTAGTAAAATATTTGTGTTCGCATCAATGTTATGATGTCGTAATCGCAATCTGTGCGAATGTTTTTTATAAAAATATTAAACATGAATTTATAAAAAAAAGAATGACATAAATTACTTTAGCAGTGCTAATCGTAGAATCAGCGTCGTGAAGTGCAGGCACTTTTAGTTTAAAGTATTCAACTTATATAACGTTAAGTGTGAAGTGTTGGTGTAAGCTGGTGGATATGCCTTAGTGCCCTCAAGGGATGAGATGAAGGGCAAGCCCTCAGCCCCTCCAAAACTGCCCTTGATATTGGGGAAACTCCTCCTTCGTTGGATCTTCAACAAATCAGACATCATCTTCTTTGTTTACCGGTTCGTTACTTAATTTACTTTTTCCGCTCTTGGATTGTTAGTTTATATTTGTACCTATCACTGTTAGTTAATTTCACAGTCAATATAGGTCGAGTGTAGATAAAGCAGTTGAAGTAGGCTAGCTAAGGACTACTTTAAAAGGTCACAGGTTCGAATCACAGACAGCGTAATCGCGTGCTTTTCCTTCACGGAAAATAAAATGAAGAAACATGTGCACATGAGAAAACGAATTCAGAAATATTATGCGACTTAACTTGAGTATTAGCCAGGCTTTTCCTGGAGATTGGAAGGTGAGATGGTGAAAAACGTTTTGCCTTGGTATCAAATTTAAGGGCACTCGTTTCTATATAGAACTGGTGACTATTACCTATAGATATAGCGACGTACATACATCAACTTACACCTATTTCCCACCGAGAAAAGCAGAGACTATGGGATCCTATTTGGTTCGATCCTGTCACACTTCTCTTGCTTCCTCCACATTCATCAATCGTTTCATACACACACGACGGTTCCGAGTAGATCGTGCTAAACCTTTTCTAAGGACATCTCCAATTTGGTCAATTACCTTAGGGGTGAGAGAACTTCGCTAAAACACGCTACGTCTGACAGACGACATAATATCACAGGAACTTATGCAAGAAAGCTAAAGCTCCATAATAGACTGAATAATAACAGATAATTGTAAGGGTAGAAAATTACAACTTGTACTCAATACTGAACTATACGTAAGTAATTTATTTATTCATTAATTATTTAGAAGATGACAGTTACCCATGGAGTTATAAATATACAATTAATCTTACATTTACTAATTATGACTTAAATTAGCTAATTATGTAATAAAACAAATAGAAAAAAAGAAAATTGAGCAATAGGCAAGTATTTACATTAGTGGATCGTACTCGTAGGCATCCAATAAACTACTACAGACTTCAGTAATAGTCGTGAAACGTTAAAATAATGACGTCACTTTAATGGTGAAATGTTAAAATAATGACGTCACTTTATAAGTCTGAACTAAATTATGATGAAACGATCAAATGACGTTATGTAAATTAGCCATAAGATGCCAGAATGAGAATTCGTCTGTACTTTTGAATGTAATTAAAGGGCTCCGTGGTCCAATGGTTGAGCGTTCTGCTCGCGATCCGGAGGTCCCGGGTTCCAAATCCCGGTGGGGACTAATCACTTTGTGATCCCTAGTTTGGTTAAGACATTGCAGACTGATCACCTGATTATCCAGAAGTAAGATAATCCGTGCTTCGGAAGGCACATTACGCCGTTGGTCCCGGTTACTACATACTGATCTAAGTACGTAGTCGTTACTTGAGTCACGTCAGGGGCCTTTGGTGGCTCAATAATAACCCTGACACCAGGGTTGATGAGGTTGGTCATCCACCTCACAAGCCACACGATAGAAGAAGAACCACATATACATTAGCATATACTAGTTTAGTGTTGATTGTGACCCAGGTGAGGTCGCAAAGGTTTTTTCTATTTATCCGGACAATAGGCTAATTTCCAACTAGTCAATTCAGTTACTTTTAACTAAACGTCAAAACACGAAATTACTATGGAGTTTGTATGAAAAAGCACAATGACGTCATAGAAAACGTGATAAAATGTCGGACTTATTACCTATTGCGTTTTTCTTGATTATGATATATCTCAAAATATTTCATCAATAAGAGAGAGATATTCATAAATAAGTTAAATAAAAAAAAGAAAATGTTTTTCGTTAGTTTTAGATCTAACTTTATTTAGTAAGCAGAATTTATCTTGAACCTAGTACAGGAACCACAATTAATGAATATCATCCGATGTAAATCTACAAAGTTTTGTAGTAAACAAGGCTCAGGAGGATTATTCAGCTTATGATTTTGAAATATCAAGTGGAATTTTGTTTTTTTTTTAATTCGTTGCAATTCTATACTTTTGCGTTGGAAAAACGTTCAACTTGATATTGACTCAGAATAATGAGCTGAATCATCCCTCTCTGTATTCGTTACGATGTCACTTACACCCCGCATAAGTACTATATCTATGGAACTATGTATCTACAACTCAGACGTTTATATCAAAAGTGGCAAATGTCTTCTGATTACTTGTGGCTCTATTAACCCCATTGGGGATCACGGATGTGAGTTTATTATGTACGTATGTTTTTCAACTTGACATTCTACTTGGCCGGACTAGTGGGACGGTTCCTTCCGCGTCGGCTTTCACCCGATTATGTATGTAACGTGTAAGTTTCCTGTATTTGTGCAATAAATTGAACGTTCTTTATTTTCAGTTTCATTTGGTATGCCCACGTGCAGTCCTCGATGAACGGCAGCAGTGTGGATTTCTTCGAAAGTCTTATCGAGGAAGACGGTCGTTTCGCGGAACAGAACTGGCAAGAGTCAACGCTGCGTACTCCAGCTCAAAGGCCGCGAAGACAGTCGCTAAGGCCAGGTAATCATCAGCACTAACCTTTGGACAAACCTAGTCGAGCTCTCAGTGCTCCCTATATATAAGTAGGTTTCCGGCTAAGTTGTAAAATGCCATTCGATGTTATTCTACAAGAAGTCACGTGAAAAGAAACTATGCATAAACACTAGGGAGGTGAAGACGACAAGGCACCAAGCATTTAATTATATTTACTAAAATCTAAACGCCGTATTATGCCTTCCAAGAACGAATGTCTAAACACTCCATAGCCGTAGACGTCTCCATTATACCGTTGTTCCATTGCGAAAAACAACTATTATTCAGAATGAAAATCGACACCCCATATATTGTATCAACTTCACCTGGCTCAAGGAACATACTGGACTGGCTATAGGTAGTTATTAACAAAACCCGCTCTTCCTTTCTAAAAGTGTAATTGCCGTGACAATAAATGTCATTATCAAAATAATCACGTTTTTGAATACACGTCTATTTCCGAACGTTTTGACAGCTACAAAGACCGCGCCTTCCCCCGCCGCCGCCGCTTCATTCCCTCACGCCCCGCCTCACAAGATGGCTGACGTCAATGCGTAGAAGTTCGCGGCCCAAATGTTTGGGTTAGAATTTTAAATACTGTGAGGTCATTTGTCCATTATGTCGAATCTGTGTTCAAGAATCGTTTCAAAGCCACCTAAAAGACTTCAGGACAGTAGGGATAGTATGTCCGTCGCGCAAACGAACACTTGGATGAATGGTGAGCGTATGGAATTTTGTAAATATTGATTTTATGAAGTAGTCCTCATCCAGTATTTTTGCGACTTAATTAGGGTCAGTTACAGGTTAATTCTAACGTATTATTAATGAATAACATTGTTTAGAAGTCACGATAATGATATGAAACGTAGCATTATAATTAGTTGGCCTGTTGGCTTGGTTTCAGAGCAACATTTTTATCATCATTACGCGATCATATTAATATTACGCATAGACTTGTTGTGAAAATTTAATAAATAGTCAACGAATACTTTGTAAAATGCTTAGCAGTGTGTATTATTGTTATTACTGATGTTAGTAAATCTATAAGCAGGTAATGAAGTGATTTCCTTAATGTATTGAGAAAGATTGTTTGTTTTTTTCAGCGGAAAACATCAACAATGGCGGTGGGCTGTCTCTATCTCCGCCTCATACAATCTCTCAGCGAGAAACGGGCACTCAGGTGTCCCAGTGCTACAGTGGGCCTCCGTCCCCCAGTGGATCGTCGGCATCAGCGCCGTCGCCCACAGCGTCGCCGGCGCCCCCGGGCTCCGCCACCATAGACCCCAACTGGCAGGCCACCAAGCCCACAATCCGTGAGAGGAATGCAGCTATGTTCAATAACCAACTAATGGCAGATATCACATTTATTGTTGGTGGACCTGGTAAGCATTTCTATATATTATTATCAATTAATTCATAAATTAGGATTCTAATAAATGTCTACTAACATGTCACCTCATTCCAGGGCACACACAAGTGATACCGGCGCACAAGTATGTGCTAGCTACAGGCAGCTCGGTATTTTATGCCATGTTTTATGGGGGTCTGGCGGAGTGCAAGCAGGAAATAGAGGTCCCTGATGTTGAGCCTTCGGCATTCCTTACATTGTTGAAGTAAGAATCCTTAATATTATTTGATCAATCACCTTAACACTTGTTTTAAAATATAATTGAATAAACACTAAAGAATACATACTTTTTTCAGATATTTATACTGTGATGAAATCCAGCTGGAAGCAGACACTGTATTATCAACACTTTATGTTGCTAAGAAATACATTGTCCCACATCTAGCAAGAGCTTGTGTCAATTATTTGGAAACTAGTCTTACTGCCAAGAATGCATGCCTGCTCCTCAGCCAGTCACGTTTATTTGAGGAGCCAGAACTGATGCAAAGGTGCTGGGAGGTTATAGATGCCCAGGTATGTGAGTCTACAGAAAACTTAGCAACAATCTGCTTAGAGCACTCATCCTCCTACAGTAGTCTGCTAATGGAGCTCTCTGAATCTTCCAGTCGTAACTTTTCAAGTCCAGGAAGCAAAGACAGTGTTGAAAGTCTTCATGTTTGCAATTAATTATAATCCTCAGTGGTGGTCCATCCATGTGATAAGTTTCGCCATAAGACGACATGACATTTATCTGTTGTATACTCAATTTTTGGTTGTGATATAGGATAAGATTTAAGGATAGAATGTATGAATGTAAAGCAATGTAAATTATAATGACACATTCCAAATCAATAGCTTTGAAATTCCAATAGTTTCTAATTAACTGCAATACAGTTTGTGTAAAAGTAATGGTGTTGTTGCATGTTAGTTGTGGAGCATACTGTGAATTAGCTATGTTACATATCTTAACAAATGTACATAAAGATCTGAATAAACCAGTGTACAAATTGTATTGCAGTTTTACTTAATACACCTCTAATAACATTAATAATTTTATTTATAGGCTGAGATGGCTCTTACTTCAGAGGGGTTTATTGATATTGATGTGTCAACTCTGGAGTCAGTGCTTGCAAGAGAGACACTCAATTGCAAAGAGATCAATCTCTTTGAAGCTGCTCTGGCATGGGCCCATGCAGAGTGCGTGCGAAGAGAGATAGAGCCTACACCAAGCAATAAAAGAGCTATGCTCGGAAGTGCCATATACCTGATCAGATTCCCAACAATGTCACTTGAGGAGTTTGCAAACAGTGCAGCACAACTTGGCATCTTAACCCCACAAGAAACTATTGACATATTTCTACACTTCACTGCTGCAACCAAACCACAACTATCTTACCCCATAAAAGCTAGGGCTGGACTGAAAGCTCAGGTAAATATAGGGTGTTTATATTGCATTTGCTACAAGGAGATCAAAATTAAAAGTGACATAATAATTATGTGTATGTGTACAATTTCAGATATGTCACAGATTCCAGTCTTGTGCCTACAGAAGCAATCAGTGGAGGTATCGCGGGAGATGCGATTCTATTCAATTTTGCGTCGATAAGAGAATTTTCGTAGTTGGATTTGGACTATATGGATCTTCAAATGGTGCAGCAGACTACAATGTTAAAATTGAGCTGAAGAGATTGGGAAGAGTGCTAGCAGAGAACAATACAAAGTTCTTCTCTGATGGATCAAGCAACACTTTCCATGTATATTTTGAAAACCCAATACAAATTGAACCAGAATGCTTTTACACTGCTTCTGCCATATTGGATGGAAGTGAACTAAGTTATTTTGGACAAGAAGGTTTAAGTGAGGTGTATATGGGCACAGTGACTTTTCAGTTCCACTGTTCCTCAGAAAGCACAAATGGAACTGGAGTGCAAGGAGGTCAGATACCAGAACTTATATATTACGGTCCCACAGTGTCCACTGCCATCACCAACACCAATCAAAATGAGGACTGACAATTGATAAGGTCCCGACCACTCAATTATTACTCAGTATGAAATTTGCAAGTTAATTGGAAGTCTCAATATTATGGAAGAGATAAATATGTTAATTCGCCTAAAATATTTAAAAACTTAACCATTCCCAAAAGTTAAAATTATTTTGTTGTAAATTTGAAGTTCTTGTGTATATTGTTGAACTTTATAGAAATAAGTAACTTAAGAATGTGATATGGATGTTGTAAAGCTCTCTAGAAGTTGGTAGATGATAGGCCATAGATCCATAACACAAGTTCATTGCAATAAACATGAATACTGAATTGTTGTTTAATGATTTGGAAGTCACCTCATCACCAGCAGTTGTATCAACAAGTTTTGAGGCCAAGTACTAGTGGCATTATTTGCTTAGAACATTGCATCATAACTTTGTTACATCGAACGACAATCCAGGCGACATTCCCAAAAAAAAAATACAGATTGCGCTGTACAAATTTACCGTTGTTTAACCTTCTAATTTTATGGATAACAGATATGCATCTTTACCTTTGTTTTTGGGTATAAATGATGACCCTTGTTATTTTTGAATAATTATGTACCTGAGTAATGAGAAAATAGGTAATAATCACGTTTAATCTGGATGCACCATCATATATATGTTTAGGGAATGTAGCCCGGAATGTCCCTTTTTGGAACAGCTTAAATCTTTATAACTTCTAATGAGGGGGCCTGTCCTGCACATTACTAAAACCAAACCATCAAAACTGCTTATGGTCAGTCGACCGATCTCATGTTTGGGCACAAAAATGAAAAAAAAAATCTTTAGAACTTGACCATAGACCTCGTATAAAAATAGATGACCAATCTCATAGATTTTCTTTGTAAAACTAGCTTTCCGCCCGCGACTTTGTCCGCATGGAGTAAATTTTTCCATCCACTTTTTGGTCTAAAATCTATCCTATGTTTTTAGCTGTATTTCATCTACACTGGTTCACCAGTTTAAGAGTGTTACTTTCGCATTTATTATATTACTGTGGGCTTATAAAAGTTATAAACAAAAGTACTCACCTGTAGGTGGGATATTGATGCAAAGTGCTCGCGACAGTTTGAAGTAGGTGCGCCCTAGTTGATAGCAGCATATCTGGAGAGCATCACTTATGTCTATCAACAAATCTGTGACATATAGTTAAGGAATAACAATTGACATCCATGAAAATATTTACAGAATATTATTGTTAGAATAAATTCAAAAATGTTGTACTTCTGAAGTTTCCAAGCTATCCCTAAACAGCTAGGAACATTTGTTACAAAATAAAAACTAAAGCATGAAGTTAGGTTAGTAATTCCATCCATCCATGAGGCCTCAATACATCTTTTCCAGATGATCTGTATAGTGCCCAAGTGGCACTTTTTTCATGACTGTACAAGCCAACAAGTAAGTAGTACTGGACAAACTGATTTTACATGCAAATTACCACAGAAATTGTTTAAATAGAAACAGAAACAAGTATCTACAGTGAACAAGGGGCTAATCCATATAAATAAGTTTATTTCTAATTGTGACTACTAAAACTTATTTATATGGACTGAAATACTTTGTAATGATATTACAATGTATTTCAATAGACCTGACAGCCAAATGGAAGAAACAGTAAGTATTATGTCAAAAAAGGATACGGGCTGTGCCTTCAGTCCTGCAAGTCATGTAAACACAGGCAGCCTGTGTGTGATTAGCAGGGCGACCGATGGTGAGGTGTCTAGACAGTGCCATTTTGAAGAAATTGCAGGCAATATCAATGCACTGCTGGTTCAGTCGTAGTTGCTGACAGAGCGATGTGATGCCGTCTCTAGCTTTCCTTAGCGTCACCTCACGGGATTCCTGCCCTATACCTGCATTGAATGCTGTAAATAAAGGAAATTAACTTTTTAGGGAATGTTGATTCAAAAGGAAATCTAATAATAGCAAAAGCAAAATGGAATATTATGCATTGGCAAAATCGCAAAAGAGTTATAAACAATATAAATTATGTGTATTACCATCATGATTATGATGACAATAGCTATACTTTAGTTATAATCACTCTTTCTTTATACACTTATAGATGGATTTATCAAATGCCTATAATGACATACATATAAATAAACTTAGTGTATGAACTATCAAAATACTTTTATGTATTGAGGTTTATGCAGTTATTAGGTATTATAATTAAAACACATAATACTGGATTCTTACCACATTTTTATCAGGGATATGAGACTCTCAATATTTCAACACTGCTGCAAGTGTCATGATCATGGGACGACTGATGAAATTGGAGTGGAGTAGGTTGATCCCTTATTTTCTAAATATTGGTCTCATATCCCTGATAATAACACAGTAAGAACCCAGTATTATGTGTTTTAATTATAATACTTATATGTCCCTACAACCTCTAGGTACCTAACTGTAATTTAACTGCCTACAGTCATGCCTAGCTTCCATTAGTGTATCTTTACACTTTTACATTATTTGTTATTTTTAAGCTTTACTAAATAAAAAACCAGAATTCAATAAAATTACCTCTTCCAAATCCTGTAGCGCCTCCTTTAGATTCTGCAGATACAAACTGTCCTATAGCAGAGGCACCGCCATGTGCATTCTCTTGGAACTCAACTTCTGCTACGATTATGTTGTCCTCCAATACAGTACCGCAGTTGGTGCACACTGCATCCCCTCGTGCGGGGTCCACCTCGATCTCTGACGACCCACAGTGCTTACATTTTTTCCCAGACATCGCGAAATCGCTAAAATATAAGGCACATAATTGGCACACAAAGATACTTAAACCTACTTATTTATTCCTTCTAATTTACCCACCTGTATTGCTCTGAGATAATAACAGACGCACTGATTACCGGCAAAGCGAAATAATTAATATATAGTGGAAATTCATCAATTAAATAGAAGTAAACATTTACAATACACGGTAGAACAAACCTTACGTTTATCGTTTTTTTGACATTTGACACATTGTTTTTTTTTTTTTGTTTTAGTTTTCCCCGAAGGGTAAGGCAAAGGGAACTATGCGCATACAGTCCTGTCTTAAGTTTTTTTTTCTTGATGATAATTAATGAAAGATGATGATGATAAATGATGAAACCTAAGCCTTCACCCTCGGAACAGACCTCCTACTCCAAACCCTAAACGAATTAACTCATAAGTCCGCATAAACTTTCGAATTATGACTTCTTGGCATGCATATTCCGATATAATAACACTATCGCAATTTGTTCTCCGACTTCGTTCACGTTCCCGCCAAAAACTCCAAATGTAAATGGAAAAAATTATAAAATGAAAATATTTGTTTTCATTTTTTTTTTTTTTTTTTTTTTTTTTTTTTTTTTTTAATTTGCATACACAGCACTTAAAGCACCGGACACACAGAAGCCAGGCAACCTAACGACCAAGGTGAAAGCCAATATAGTCTCTGCTTTTGAGTATACACTCGACAATGTGAGAGATGGGAGTGCCGCCACTCGGACTCCTTCAGTTATTAAGACCATCGAGTCGAAGGTTTTCGAGGGCGACTTGAGGGGGGCCGTCCGTGTTTTGATGTCTGAAGACACTTTGGCGTCTCCGGGCCCCGAAACTCTTGCTTCCTTACAATCGAAGCACCCAACCCCATCCCGCCCACTAGATTTTCCACAGCCGCCATGCCGATCCACTCCCGCCTTAACAGTGAAGGTGGAGAACGTGGTGGATGCGCTGGGCAGTTTCCACAATGGGTCGGCTCCTGGACTTGATGGGATTCGACCAACTCATTTAAAGGAGTTAGTATCGAGTTCTGCAGGTGATAACGGACAGCGCTTACTTGAGGCTCTCGTCAGACTATGTAATTTTTTGCTGAGTGGGCAGTTAAACCCCGAGGTTTGTCCTTTTATGTATGGGGCAACTTTATGTGCCCTTTCGAAAAAAGAGGGAGGTATTAGGCCAATCGCGGTGGGGAGCACGTTCCGTCGCTTGGTGGCGAAGTTAGGGTGTCAGGCTGTCAGGGGTGAGATGTCAGCCTATTTACAACCGCACCAGCTAGGATTCGGTACTCAATTGGGGTGTGAGGCTGCTATACACGCAACGCGTGCATTTGCGGCAGAACCTGAGAACGGGGATTGCGTAATTATAAAAGTAGACGTGAAGAACGCTTTTAATACCATCGAAAGGGACGTCCTTCTGGCTGAGGCTTATGAGAATATACCCTCCTTATATCCTTTTCTTGACCAACTTTACAGGTCCCCCTCTAATCTTTTTTTCAACAAATCTTTGATCCGTTCCCAGGTGGGGGCGCAGCAGGGAGACCCCCTGGGACCACTTGCTTTCAGCCTCGCCATCCATAAAGCTATTAAAACTTTAAAATCACCGCTGAACATATGGTACCTTGATGATGGTACCATAGGGGGAAAGCCGGATGAGGTATTGCAAGACTTGCAGACACTGCTTCCCCGATTCAAAGAGCTAGGGCTGGAGGTAAACACGTCCAAATGTGAGTTTTTTTGCTGCTCTCCTACCTCCGGTTCTTCCCTTCCAATGTTCCTGTCCTTACTTCCCGGTCTTAAACAACTATCTCCAAAGTCTTTCAATCTTCTTGGTTCACCTATTTTCCCAGAGGCTATTCCTGCAGCCATGAAGGCCAGAAGATCTCTCTTGCTCCTCGCTCGAGAGCGACTCTGCAGAATTTCCGCGCACGTGGCTCTGATTCTGCTGCGAATGTGCTTTGCGGTGCCTAAGATCACCTACCTGTTGAGAACGACCCCAACTTGGTTATGCCACGATGATATCTCGTCATTTGACGACGTGTTAAAGTGCACCATCGAGGCTATTTTAAATGTATCCCTTAATGGGGAGCAATGGATTCAAGCTTCTTTACCAATTTGTCACGGAGGGCTGGGTGTACGTCGCGTGCGGGATTTAAGCCTACCGGCGTTTCTTTCGTCGGCGCATGGGTGTGCTGCCCTTGTTTCTAAAATTTTATCATCCCATGGGGACAAGGTTAGCATTCCTTTTGTTGCTGATGCGTTAACAGAATGGTCGGCTTTTTTCCCGGACGCGACGCTACCGGAAGATTCCAGAGTGCAGCGGAATTGGGACGAGGTTGGGGCCAAGCTAGCTCTTGAGCGACTCATCGGCGGGGCTGTTGGTTCAGATTTGGCCAGACTTAGAGCCGTGTCGAGGGCGGAGTCGGGAGCGTGGTTACAGGCTTTGCCCTCTCCCTATATGGGAACTCTCCTCGACAGCGACTCGATGCGTGTGGCGGTTGCTCTCCGCCTGGGCTGCGATGTTTGTCAAACACATTTATGCATTTGCGGGTCCACGGTGGAAGCGAATGGCCATCATGCGTTGAGTTGCAGTCGGTGCTCGGGGAGATTCCCTCGCCATCACGCGTTGAATGATATCGTCCGGAGGGCACTGATATCAGCCAACATACCATGCGTGTTGGAGCCCCCAGGTCTTTGTCGTACTGACGGGAAAAGGCCGGACGGTTTAACACTGGTGCCTTGGGAGAGGGGAAAAAGCCTACTGTGGGACGCAACTTGCGTAAGCACTTTCGCTGCGTCTCATCTCAAGACCACAGTGCGGAACGCCGGTGCGGCTGCTGAAGCTGCAGCAGACAGAAAGCGGGACAAGTATGCTGTTCTGGGGGCCAAATACCACTTTGTCCCTTTGGCCTTCGAGACGACGGGATGTTGGGGATCGGACGCCCTTAACTTTGTCAAGGAGATTGGGCGTCGGTTACGAGAGAGGGGATGTGATGCTCGCTCCGGGGCCTACCTGATGCAAAGGCTGTCCATCGCCATTCAACGTGGCAACGCGGTGAGTGTTATGGGGACCTTTGCGCCGGGCGAGGCGAGGGGGGGCCTGTTTGACTAAGCAGGGATCCCTGCTACAATGTTTAGTTAAGGTATTTTCTGTTTTTTGTATTTATTTTTTTTTCCTTCTTTGTATTTTCCATTTTTATGTTTTTACAATAAATTTTTAATTTGATCTTTGTTTTCATTGGGTTTTTGGTTTTTGCTATGGGTTTTTTGGTTTTTGTCAATTTTGTGCTTTTCGAATACCAAAGTCAATGTCATTACCATATCCAATGCAAAAAGTTCCAATGTCGCCAACTTACGTAAAGTTCCTAGCCACGTTCGTGTTCATACAAACATGAAAATTCTAACTAAATATTTGTAAAAAGGAAAAATATTGTAAAATATTTTTGCGTTAATGATAATGAAATGAAATTAGACCACCGGTGTTCGAAGAACCTCCCGGTATTGTCCCGGTAGGTACTCATAGGGTTGTTCTTCATTCTTCGAACATCGGAATTTAATAATTACTGATATCCACCATAAAACTCCCATGTTTGCCACTCCATCGCCATGCCACACATCCAATTTTTGCAATTTATTTAGATTTTCATGAAAAATAAAATCCCATAGATATTTTTTTTTGTTTTGGTTTTCCCCAAAGGGTAAGGCAAAGGGAACTATGCCCATACAGCCATGTCTTACGTATTTTTTTCTTGATGATTGATGAAATGATGAAAGGTGATGATGATGAAACCTAAGCCCCCACCCTCGGAGTAGACTCCTACTCCGAACCCCAAACGAATTAACTCAAAAGTCCGCATAAACTTTCGAGTTATGAAGCGGCTTCTTGGCACGAAGCGAAAATAGGCAGATACATCTCTACAAGGGGATCCGGTTTGTGCTGAACCGGTCTAAATCAGCATTCTATCAGATGTCTGCCTTATTAAGGGCAGGACCACAATGAAGAGAAAGAATATTGAATACATTTTGTTTATTGCATACTCCGATATAATAACACTCGCGAATGTCTTTCGACTAACTTAATGCGACCATTAACCACAAAACACCACCTCGTATTAATTATTTAGATTATTCAACGAAGAAAGCAACTGTCCCGTTCGCGTTTCCCGCCAAAAAGCCGTAGTGTTGCCATATTTCGAAATAATGAAGTAGGGATTTATTTATTAATGTGAAAGGGATGTACTGCACGTCGATGATTTAATATCGATATTTATAAAAACAGAATGAGTTCTAGTTAGTTCCATTATTATACAGAGATGGCGTTCACATTACTTTGGGAAAAGTGTGTACGGCACGATATTTAACATTCCTATAGTCAAGGAAAGTTCATGTTATGATAATAATATGTTCATGTTTGAATGTTCTTATAAGCATTTACTTTCAAAACTTCAAGAATTCAGAACCTTTCACAATATGACACTTGAAAAGAAAAACGAATCTATCACTTTTTTATATTAATGTACCTATAAACATAAATAAAGGTGCGATTGAAAAGTTTTGTTTGGTTTAATGTAATTATACCCTAGTTATTAGTGAGCATCAGAATGACTGCCCAAAATGACAGATCAGCTTTAAAATATTACTAACATCCAATACCTTTTAGCTACTATTTAATACCTTTGTATAGATATTTTCTACCTAATTAATAAATAAGAAAATTTATTTAAAAAATGGCCAGTCATTCTGATGTCTGAATGACCACCCACATTTAGAATCTCCACAAAAAGGCCCCGAAATGTAATTTCGCCTACACACAAATTTAGTACCTATTCAGTACCTAAACAAATATATATTTTTTTTAATTTTAAAACAACAAATAAAAAAATATGAGCAAAAAATGTTTTAACAAAAATGTTAATTTCAACAAAACCCAAGGGGATTTCCCTTATCTACAAAGATAAATAATAAAATAGAAAAGTGGAATCAAAGAAAAAAAAGAAAGAAGAGCAAACCAACACGAACTTACCAGGGAAAATTAAATATTATAATAGTATCACCAGAAATTACGTTTTACGTTTCACGATTAAATCAGCACATTTAAGAACACACATAGAACATTAAATTAGATTTTCCAGCCAAAATACAAGAAAACAAACAGTCAGCCACGAAGAATATCTCCCGAATGTCAAGAACAAACAAACAAACCATGGAGACCAATTCATATTTCAAATTTTAAATATAGCATACGTCCAAAAAACTAGAAAAAGAAAACTTGATAAGCAAAAAAGATTGCGCTGCAGCAAAATTACGCTGCACCTGGTAAGTCTCTCATTAAAAATACATGTGATTTTTATAAAAATATCGATTGTCGACATGTATCAATCCCTAGTTCCAAAAAATGTGACGTCATAGATAACAACGCCTGCTATTGGCTGAATATCACGCTATTTCTTTAAATAGATTGGTGAGATCACCCTTCGTTTTCGTATGGCACAGGTACAAAATGTATACCCATTCAATGTAAAAAGCAGGCGTTTATGACATTTCGTAATCAAGCTCTGAGAAATTCTTGGAGAAGGGCATCCCCAAAGAGGAGGCGACGTCATCGCAAACTGCAAAATGATGACTCATCATTGTTGTGTTCTCGTTCACGGATAATCTTTTTGACGCGCTTTATTTTGATTTGGTTGCTGTCATTAGCCAACTGACAGATAGATTAAGTTACGCAGTAAAACTGGAAAGTGTTTATAGTTTCACGGAACTGCGACAAAAGATATCTCGCGAGGGTTGTAGATACTAGATAATTGTCGTTAGAACAATTACGTAAATAGCCAGTGTTTTCGTTGAAGTGTTCTCGAGTGAACATTGCGTACTCATGACGATGAAGCTAGAGATGAGTGACAGCCAGTCCAACCATTCGGACTTCTCCTGTGATAGCCAGTCCTCGCAGGGGTCCAGTACCAATGACTTCATATCTTCGGTGCCGACGTCCAGGCCATTATCTGTAAGTATTGGATCAATAACTATTATGGACTATCACCCACATCCAGACTCAACAGAATCATAGTAGATCAGAATTCAACTTCTTGTCTAGTACTACACAAAGTTCATTGTGAGGGCAAACTTTATCCATCACATTCTTTCCTCTATTCCAAATCACTTCAAACTTAAAATAAGTTTTGTAAATATCAGAACAATGATTCTGGTCATACTCATATGTATGATATGTATGGTATGTATGTACATACCTATATTAGATCATACCTTTTTGTATTTGGGGTAAGCAGACTACGGAAATCACTTACTACCTGCCACACCACTTTTGCTTCTTCTACTCTCATCAAAGTCTATTTAGTCATTATGGCCAAGTTCAAATTTAAGCCATATCCGATTAATAACCTACAAGTTTCTATATCTCTGGCAATGCCTTGTTAAAACTCTGTTACGGGCTTACACTATCAGTGTTTTTCACTCCTACATAATAAGAAGATTTTTAAAATACAAATAGAAAAACTGAGCAGTTCTTTTAGATGATATTCTATATCAAATTTTTTGGCTTTCATAAGATGTTCTCTTTTGAGATGTTTTGCAAAACCTGTTTACTTTACAGCAATTAATGTTAACAAAAATAGAACAGAATTTCCATATATTTTCCTTATTTACTGGCCAGTAACTATTACAAGTGCCTACTTAAATTCATTCATTCCCCGTTGCACATATAATAAAAGTACTACTAATGAATCATAGTTTGATATTAAAGTTTTATTTAAATAACTAAAGACCATTCAAAGAAATTCTTTGTTATAATTTATAGTAAGTATAACAAAGTAACTGACATTGAGGACTGTATATTTTATTACTCATGGCATTACTGCAATTTATAAGTAGTCTGGATATAAATTGGAGTATTTTCCTCCACTTCATTTGCTGTATTAAGTTTTCATATTATAAAAAATCCATTCTATTCATTCATGTACACATATATGGATAGAATTATTTGTTTGCAGCTCTGCAGTTTGTGTTTCTTGGAAAAACCAATAATCTAGTTAAACTCATATTGTTTTGATCTGGGTAGTAAGGGACTTAATGTTACTGGCTGTTATTTAGAAGACAATTGTTTTTTTTTCCAATATAACTTTTAGATCCCAGTACTATATACTTGTATTTGAGGACTGCATCACACCTTTGATTCAAAGGCAGAATAGCAATAATGATCAATTCATTTATGTTACACAAAGAGGCACTATATAGTAATAAATTCAATGTCATGTAATTTGCATTGCATGATAACACTTCAAGCAGGTGATATGGTTCATGTAACTCCAAGATAAGAAGCAGATAAAATATCTTCTGATAACACTTATTACTCATCACTTGTGCTAAACTTAGCATTTTGTCATTTTTAATAGTGACTTGGATATAAGTATATCACTAATACAATTCACAAGCACAGTTACTGCAACTTGACCATCTCCTTACACAACAGGTTTTTCTGAAAAAAAAAAAAAACAGATGTCACTACAACATGAGTATCAAAGTCAATACAACACATGTTTGTAATCCCTGTTCAATATAAGTTGTTTAATTACAAAAACCTACATACAAGACCTCGTATCACGCCTATTTCGCGTTGGGGTAGACAGACACGACACTGACACTAGTTTTGCATAACATTTTATGCAATAAAATATTAAGTAGGTACTTTACGTACAGTTGATTGAACATATTTTTTTGTATTTTAATTATTCTCAAAATTATTTCCGGCCAAGTAGTTAATGCCATATGCAGCAAATCAATAAATCAGGTCACCAAAATTAAGTAACTATAATACATGTGACTTTAATCTTATTTTCACATTGTATCCACATGTAAGAGCCACACTCTTTATCGGTGTAGGATATTTACTATAGAACCAATTTTTAGGGGAAAAAAGGGCATTGATTTCCCTCTTGCCTTCTGCCCCACAGTACTTGTCTGACGTGAGTGGATTGTCACCCAGAGTAGTCTATTTCAAAGCCGTACTAGGACTCCTGCCCTCCGCCTTTGAATAGTACTGACAGTTACTGCAGCCCTTTGTCAGTTTCCAGGTTATATCCCTGTGACTTGCCCCTTCCGTCCTTTATTGCCATACCAATGGCTCCAATCTCCGCCTCTCTAACTTTCTCTTTCCTTTTTTTCGCCTCTGCATCTATCTACCTAACTTTACGTTAGTCTGTGGAAATCTTAAGTATTAGTTTTATAATGATTATTTTAATATAAACAAGAATATTATGCAACCACCATAGTTTCTGTTATCTTGTTATGCTACAGTCACACGTGTGTAAAATATTATTCAATAATGTTATTGGTAGGTAACTAGTTTAATAACATGTACCTGTTTTAAAAACAATATCAGGTACATATTTGTTTAAGGTAAAGATTAGAATTTGTGTTGAACTATTTGAACTATTTAGTGTAGTATAAGTAGGTATGGTGTTTTCCTCTTTTACATTTTCTTTCAGTTCCAATTAGTGTATGTTCATACAATTCTATAACAAACAAGCACTGGGGAATCCCAATCACCAATAAATATAATATAGGAAGTTTATGGAATTAATATTTTGTTTATTATAAACATTTGCCGGTATAATACCAGTTTAATTTGTTTAATGGGATTTTAATTATTTAAGCTTTTTAGTGAGATATTAGTGTGTGGTTCTTTAATATCTCAAGTCTTTATTACCTACCACTACCACTATGCCATCATGTAAACACATTATTGTTAAGAGGGAGCGTTAATTCTAATAATTTCAATTTACAATGCTTATTAGGGCAATATGAAACGGAGTCGGTATAGCAGGAAAACATTGCGAGGCGTCGACCGCGCGATGACGTCAGCAGTTCGTGGAAAATACTGTTCGTCGTGTGGTGTCCGTGTGTGCCCAGTGCCCACGCGCACCGCGGCGCGCAGCCCGCGCTGATTGGCGCAATCGACCTACCCGTCTCTGACAACCGTATTATTTGAATATTCCTCAAATTAAGCATCTTTTCGAAGGTTTTCCTTTTCGTCGAATTTTATAATTCCTTAAAGTGAAATCGGAAAGGATAAATGAATGAGGAAAGGCGTAGTTTTTCACTTAGTTGTCTCTTACTCTTTGCTAACTACAAGTCTAAATGTTAATTAAAACTGGAAAGATTTGGCTACTGGATAATTAGATGTACGTAATTTACTATCGGAATGTTTTCAAACCAGTTAACGATCAGCTGATACCGGCCTTGGACACGATCTGCCGCCCGATTTGGCCAGGAATTTAAGTCAATGAAATGTAAAATACATGAAAATGGGTGATCGGCAAGCAAATTATACGATATGTTCCTCATCTGAATTTATTTTTGTGATTCGGAAAGTTAAGCAATAAATAATGTAAAGTAACCACGCATTTCGCTATAGACAAGAGTTCGATGAATAATATAACTCTAAAAAATGTTGCTCTAACAAGTAGCTGCGATTCAAAGAGTCATATTTTGCTACGAATTCCAAACTAAAATTAACATATTATGAACGCACAGTTAAAAAGTTAAAAACTTTCCGTCAACTTTAACCTGTAACTCAACACTGCTGCAAATAGTTGCATTGAATTGGCGATTACAGTGAACTCTACTCGTAGTCAAAACCTGATGCTATTGCATAATATCCATCCCCGAACTCTTCCCGAGTGGACTATTAAGGATTAAGCATCGCAATATTCACAGAAAGACGAATCTTCCCAATGAATATTGCAAATTGCAGTTCCATTTTAGATCATACAGCAATTAACATAGAGTTAGTATCACAAACACTGTCATTACATTAACCAGACGGCATCCAGTTCATTAGCAAGTCTTATTACTGCGGGTTCAGGTTGAGAACCTGCGCGTGCGACTATTTACATACCCACATATTTGTAAGGTTTATCCCTCGCGGACAAACGACACTCGTTCATGTCTTTCGTAGCATTTATCTTTATAATTCTCATCTACATCTGGGTCAATGCGATCATTTAAAGACAATCAGACCTCTTGATCTAATAAAACCTATTGATCTTTCAACTCTCTATCGTCTCGTCCATTTTTGAAGTTGACTTAAATAAACAATAGCAAGAACTAAACGTTACGCTAAAACTGGTTTAACTAACGTTTTGAAAACCAATATGCTGATGTAAAACTTATTTACGTCGACACATTATCTCAAATATTCACTCAACGTTTACGAGTATATGTGATTGATAAAACTACTAGTTTTATTGTTTTTGGCAGCCGCTGGACTTTGTATTGTTTTGACAACGTCGAATTGGTCATCAAGACAAGAGCAGGATTTTCTACAAAGTTTTGGAATTCTATTATTGTGGATAGTGCCTACGAATGTTTTCTTAATATTTCGTTTATTATCTTTAG
Organism: Pectinophora gossypiella; assembly: GCF_024362695.1. Taxonomy (NCBI): domain Eukaryota; kingdom Metazoa; phylum Arthropoda; class Insecta; order Lepidoptera; family Gelechiidae; genus Pectinophora; species Pectinophora gossypiella. The sequence continues at coordinate 8,764,207 of NC_065421.1, read as the reverse complement.
GATTCTTTTAAGTATCAGATGATGTTTTCTGTTATTTTTTTTTACTATGTTAGAAAAACCTTCGATTATACTGTAGTCACTTCGTTTTTGAAGTGTTGTTTGCTGTAGCCGTTACCATGGCATCGCCAGTGAGAACACAGTTATTTCAGCGTATGACGGCGCCGGGGGCTGTTTCGCGGAAAAGGGGGTTGACCTCGGCTTTTAGTTGCGTGGCTTATGCCCCAAGTCTATGGCGGATGTCCCTGAACTGTTACCGAGAACTGATTCAACGACCTTCAGCGTTATTTCATCATGACTCAATCCAGAGTGAAGGACGGCGCTAAAGAACTCTTCGAATGCATAATCATTGTAACAATCATGATTTATTAGTCTGTATTGAATTATGAACTTTATGTAATGTACATTATTAACCTGAAAATTTGTATTTTATTCGATAAAATTGATAAGTGATATTGCACAATATTTACATGAGAAAGAACCCAAACTCGACGTAAACGAAATATCAAATTATAGTTCATCTCAAATTGTAACGTAAAAATTAATAATATTACATTATCGAAATCGAAGGCTCAATGTATTAAATTGCTATTCGAAGTTTTACAGTTTTCATACTAATGAATTAGTGGAAGGAACACTAAATACTTAGTATCGGTTTCATTGTGTACAGTATGAGAAGATTATGATTACATAGACACATAACGTAATATAACAAAAAACTCACGTTACGTGCAATTTTCACTTGGCTATCAACCATTATAGACGGCGATATGGCTCACCACTTCACGTTTGTCGTTGATTGGCATATGTATTAGTAAAAGGTAACAGGACTGCCTCGCCTCTATTTACATTAACTTTCTACAAGTTTACTGTCCCAAAGCATTTCCGTTTAAAAAGGAAAATGATTGATTTGGATTTCCAGGAATCTAACTATTTTGTAGTTACGACTAAGTAAGGAAAACAATTTATGAATTTCGTTATCAATATTTTTACGATCCGGCGATAAGGTTTCCAGAAATCAACAAACATTAGGTGGGATGACGTCATGATATTATTATATGAATTTTTAACGATAGTGTGATGTGACCGAGTGCTAGGATATCAGACAGTGCGGTTCCTGGCACGCGATCAACTCACGTAATTTATCTAGCAATGACACAATACTCAAAATTGTTGAACTCATTATGAAGCAATATATTTTGTTACTCTGTCTGTTGCTATCTTATTCATAATAATAATTTCTTCAACACTTTCATGAAGATGTTTTGCTATCACGAATTAGTTTTTCTAGAATTTTATATTATTTGGACGAGACTAAAAAAAATTACTCTACCCTGTTCACCTGCTCTGTAAGTGTCGTTTGATATTTAATGTTGATCTCTAGAAGTAAATTTTCTCACTGTTTACTTAGCGCCTTTAATAAACTTTCCACTAGTAAACCACTTTGTATTTATTGCAGTTAGGAAATGTGCCCTAAATATCGGGAACTGGTAAATCGATAGCGCAGATAAGTTATTTGTTGGCTCGAGCAGCTGTGCGCGTTTGTCACTCGGCAGCCTCATTATTTGAGATGCTAACGATATCTAGAAGACAGTTGAAATGTTGCACTTTCTATGATCTTGCGATCGCGTCAACTTGTAAAATGGTTTATTTTATTTTCGCTGATAATTAATCTTCCCATCATCCACTCATCTGGGGGTCTGATTCAAAAAGTTATTTCTAAAAGCCTATACCTCTGCAGTTAGACGCATATTTTGTTGTAAAAAGTAAGCTACCTACTTTAAATTATAACGAGTCTGCGACATTCACCATTACTATCAGATATTTTTGAATATGTTTCTTGGAATCGGAATACAGACATGTGGCATTATATACCAACGCAGTTCTAAGTATTATTTTTTCCAAAACAGAACGATTGCGCACTATTTGCTATTCTTCCATGTAGGCAATCGTTAAAAGATGTCTGGCTATTGTCGAAGCCTTCAATAGTTGTTGCTCTAATTTGCTTTTTTATGCACAATTTGTTCAGTGACTCATAACTTCAATAGTCCTGACGCCTTTAATTATTTTTTTTGTGTTTCTCTTAAGCCAGTCTTCGATAAATTATGTATAATAACGTTTACAAGTTAACACTTATATTGTTTTAATTGACATTTATATTTGTTAGTGTTGCAAAATTTTACTTAAGGAGATTTTTTTATGTTTCAACTGGTGTTTATCCATAATCTTCTCAAAATCATATTTGTGGTTTAGGTAACTTAGGACTACTTATCAAGTTCAATCGTTTTTTCCCCTATTTCTATAAGTCATTGAACTGATAGTTTATGTTTTGTATTATTTGAACTAAGTGCGTATGAGGTAAAATTGTGCACATTTTCATTGTTTTCTGTCGCGACTAATGATTCATGTAGTGCTTTGGTTGCGGTAAAAACAATTTTATTGCCTGCCGTAGGTTTGCTAAGTTTGCTTCTCGTATTGTGCGCTATCTAGGGACACACAACGACCTACTTAACCATGTTAGTTACCAGTAATTGTGTCAGAAGCCTTTGTTTGTTCTATTATTTAGTGTTGAATATCAATACTGTGCTTATAGTTTGTCGTTCCCGGTACTTCGGTTATTTAACGTTTGATCCTTGTCATGAACGTTGGGACTTCCCAGTTTGCCAACAACATTTTAGTTGAACTTTTCGGAAGCTAATTTCCGGCGTGAGAGCTAACCGGAATTTTCAGAAATGGTGCCAAGAAATTTACTTTCATGTCATGAAGAAACTATTTTATTGAATCATAAGAAAACAGTACCATAAAAAAAAGTATTTGGCTCCATTGGCGAATTGTTAGAATACTTTGTGACATAAGACGTTTTGAGTCGGAGTGTGGGTCGCGCGTGCGCAGAGCGGTTGCCGGCGTTGTACAAAACCAGCGGCGAGCGCGCCAACTGACTCAGTCTGATATAAAACATTCTAGCTACGCGATCGTGTACCGCCTCGTACGAGCTTGCGTATGACTCATTCTCTTATCACAAATTGACTCGCTGAAGATTCTGAACTTTTATTCTGTGCAACTTAAGTTTTCGTTATTTGTGGGTAGTTTGTTTGGACGATCGTAGTGTAAACCAGTCTTCATGTCTCAGCTGGTGCCATACCACCTCCTCAGCGGCGAGCCAGACGACAGTCTCATGTTCGCTACCATGTTCGACTACCAGAACGAGGATTACAACAAGCCAGTGGTGAGTTTTTGCAGTTTTTAGGTCATTGTATAGTGTTCTGCCGTGACTTGACTTTGTAAACAACTTTCTAAGAGTTCGGTTTCTGATGTAATTTCATCATATTTTATTTTCAATACATAGACTTACATAGTTTAAAGTTTCATTTTCTTCATTTTTATTGTTCGAGAATTAGTTCCGATTGACGCGATAATATTTTATGTATTGCTGAAATTCTTTGAAACGGCTTCTCTGGCCAGTCGTCTCGTTTCCCGTAACAATGTGACACGAAAGTTTTATTTATCGCCATTTGCATGCAGTACTGGAAAACAATGAAGTGATCCACATGTGGTTATTAAACATACATTGTTGTCTTGTAGATAAGTTTAATTCCTTCGTTGTGACGTCACGAAGCATTTTTCACGAATGCTATTTGAAGGCCGTTGGTTTTTCTATGTGCGTAGAATGTTTAGCAATAACTGTACTTTGTTTGCTACCTACTAGAATTTTCTAGAAATCATACATGGTTTTAGACAATATTTACCTTTAATTTTTCATCGATTTTGTAATGAAATCATGTGACAGAAACTGCGACATGTAAAATTAATTTGTTAACTTTTAGTCAACTTTTAATACTATTTGGTTCACGGAGGTAACGATAGATGGCGTTGGTGGTCTGAATTTTGCGCTTACAAATCTTATCAGCTTATCGCTCATTGAAATACTGATAGAAAGGATAATTCCACTTTATAGTAAACAACTATTCTATAAATATTTGATTTAATCAAACGCTTTAAACTTAATAATTCTTAACATTTTACTGAATTTTATGAATACACTTTAGCTGTGTCCATTATATTTAATAATATGAAAAATGGTTGCAGCTTGTATTTTGTGACCATTGGCTGTACCTATGCCAACCCCTGATTGATTACGGGCGTGACTTTATACATTCCATGTAAAATTTAGAAAATTCAGCCTATAAATGTCTGTTTAATTGATTTAAAATACAACCGCAATACGAATAACACGCAGCGCTAACTGGATCGTGTTGCGGCAACCTTTTCTGACGTCACGGATGGCGCGATGGCGATGACGTCATCGTATGACGTCACCGCCCCTCCCCACCCCGCGCCGCGAGTTCTACGAACTTGCAGCTGTACCATTAAAGTTATCTTCCTAATGTCTTCACATTGGTTTTTTATTTAAATGGTAGTCACAAGTGTTCGGCTTTTAAATCCATTTGATAGTAACCTCGGGTTGATAACTTCTAACAACTCATAACGCATTACAAAAAATTAGTAAAGACTAAGTAACCTTGCGACATTGGCTCTTTACACTTATCAATAATTCAAAAAATGCATCTGACATTCACTTTTATTTAAACAAACTTTTAAAACTTTTCGTCTGGACTACGAAAGCATGTGCCTAAAGTCACGTGCACATTTAATAGTCCTTGATACATGATGGATCGAAGTTGCCTATTTTGCTTAAAATTTTGCTTCCCGCGATTAAGTGACATCTACTAACTACTTTCTATATCTTCAATATTATTTGACCTAGTTTAATAGATTTTCTTTCAAAACGCATTTTTTTTCACAATACCCACCCACAGACGTCACATAACAAACCGCAGACTTGTTTACTTGAAGAACTTGTTTGTAGGATTAATACCTACTAGTCGTGCTTGAATGAACGTTTTGGATTTTCCCATAGTTACGTTTAAGAGTTACACCACGTAGCACTTTGTTTGCATTTCATAATGCACCAGAAAAGTTGCTAATCTCAAGTACTGTATAACAGAAGATTGGTATTGCAAATTTAGGTTTTATAGCAGCAATTATAAGATCAGTTGTTCTAGAAACGTCTGATCTTTAAGGATCTGATAACGAGTATTGATTGCGCAAGAGCACAAGAACCGGACTCGGCGCGGCGTGATGGTTAACCTTTGCGAGGCGAGCCGTCGAGTCCGGCTGACTTGACCTACATCGCGCTTGTGAAATTTCTCCGCCGGAATACTTCCAAGAATGGTTGGGGATTCCCACCACCTTACCTGCGCAAGCGTCCGCTGTTAATTGGTTTTACCTGCTTTCCACATTTTCATACAATGCCTTTGCTTCAAGGCGAATAGAAAAATTAATTCCGCACAGTAAATGCTTGATCCTTTTTTTATCTAACATTCAGAGTTCACATTACTTATTTTTTGCTAGCCCCAGCCTGATATTACGCAATCGTAACAAGCAAAAAGCTGAGTGCTCATGTTGTTGTAATATTTCTTACTGTCTGTATTGAAATGTTAACTGACTTAAGTACTGATTGACTTCATTGGCCCGAGCAGATGGGTTTGATTGACCGACACCTATTAGATGGTTGCCAATATACGCCGGATGTGGGCAATTTGTTCTAATTGAAGAAGGTGATACTTGAAGACAATCATCTGTTAGACTACTTGACGTCCTAAACCTTTGTGAATCGCAATTGAGACTGTACGTATCTGGTTTGGTTCACCGGTGTTATATGTTGTTATTGAAAGCGATTAGGTAACCTCAACATTGAATTCTAAGAAGAAAATGAGTCACCCGCGAGCACGTCGCGATCGGAAGTAAGCAATTTGTGTCGACTCGCGATGATATGACACATACCTACCGCGTTCTGCTCAGCTATTTGCTTAAAATTTATTACATTACTACTACTACTGCAGGGACTTACTAGTTTCAACTGTCATCATCTATCACTTTTGTTTGCAACTGTACGACTATTTGGGAATTATTGGCATCTACTTTTCATGTTCGAAATGAACGTCTCAGATGGGTATAAATCAATAAATCTATTCAGGATGATTGCAAAGGGGTAACCACGTTCCTGGGGGTCCATACATCCATCGCAAGATCATCATCATCTCCCTAGCATTATCCCTTTATTACAGGGTCAGCTTACCGAACCTGAAGAATTGACAGGTCTGGTTTTTTACAGAAGCAAACGCCTGTCTGACCTCCATCCATCGCAAGATATGCTAAGGATATCATTAAACATAGATAAAACTTTTTGTCTGCCCTCAGTCTATTTAAATGAATCATTGTACCCAACTCCATGGTGCACTATCGTTGCAAGTTATAATGCTAAGTTGTCTACAGTATCCGTGTACACCTGTGTCTGCCATGACGTCATGCTCAAACCATCTGAGTCTGCAATTCCATTACTTGCATTTTTTATTTTTTCCTCAGACCTAATAACCTGTTTGATAGAGTTGACAGCCCTTACAAGATAAGCCTTAGCAGTAACAACTTGATTTTAATTAAGGTTAAACGTTTGACATACCTGTTAGATATGTTATGGGCTAAATATGCATTTGAGATGCATCTTGAGATTCAGAAAAGATAGAAATTGCGTGAATGATAAATAAATACCTTTGTATCATATGATCAATCGTCTAGAAAAAACAGCACTTAAAAGAAAGAAATGTCTCACTAAATCCACCAAAATGTAGCATTGATCTTTGTAGACAATAAGCCCGGTCTTTTCTAAAACACACAAATCGAAGACAGTAATTTAATTCATGTACCTGTGTGACATGAATAATAAACAGAAAGCTCTTAAAAATATAAAATTTAAAACAAAAGGGTGTCTGATCTGAACAACTGTCTGACCTCGAACTGGTAGCTGTTGGGACAGTAAACTTGAAGTTGCTTTTACATTGCACAAGACACCGTAAAGACAGAAAGTGACGTCTTTATTGCCCGTTTCGAAGATAACTTGGGCATGCTATCCACTGGTCCATTACATAAAGTGTTTCCATTGTCTACTGGCCTGGTCAGAAACTATTACAAATCAGAAATGCTTTAAGGCCACTTGCGTTAAAAGGCCGATTACTAAAAACCAGGATAAGTGAGCTTATCTTATTTATGGTCAAAGCTTTTTTTCTTGTTTTGACTTGTTTTCGGGTGCTGCCTAGAGGTGAAGCATTTGACCGACTTATTGCTAATGTTTTGCCCTCTTTAAAGTTGCGTCAGATTTCATAATATTTAATTTACTTAAGTCATTTCTCTACTTTCATACAAAACTTGTACTTTTAACACATTAAAAATGAGAGTACTGGTCTTACGATCTTATCTACACTTTACGAAATCTAATAAAATATACAATCAAAACAAAGGAACTTTATATCAACAATGTAAAATATAAGCAAATTCTCTTATGCAGCGGTTGTCGGTCAGAAGTCGCCGTCACGTTACGACTTGAGGCTTTGTCTCCGGAGGCACTACGTCATGCGCCCGCGCACTGTCGTGCACCACCCACGAAGAATCACAATTTGTCGCATTTACTTTCTTCAATAATAAGCAAAAGGTTGTCTGACGTTGATACCTTGTGCTACCTGAGAAGTTCGTGACACTTGTTTATTTCATTTTTAAAAATATGTCTTTGTCTCCTCTATGGGACTCTCAAAATCCATCGAAAATTCACTTTCCCAAATACAGTAAAAGCAACAGTACTAATTGTCTTCACTGTCCTTATTATTTATACGTAAGTATATAATAGGAATTGGTTATTTGTTAATAAAATTTTATCTAAATTGTACATTTAACGTCAGTAATTTGACGTCAGGTTTATAATTAACAATAAATAAGTTATCTACACAGGAAAACTAACTGATGGTTTTACTGGATGTACTTATAAATGTCGCTTCAGCTTCAAATCTTCCTGTTTGTGGTCTGTATATTGTTCTAAACCAACCAATAAATATAATATAGATGTACCAAAGTCCAAATACAATAAGATGTCTAAATAACTAAATTATAATACATTTTTAAAGGTCGAAGAACGTCATTGATTGATGCATTGAGCGGTATCTGTTAGTTACGGTAACTCAGACGGTCACAGAAGCAATCTAGTTTAAATACTTCAAATCAATCATTTTCAGCGCAAAGAGCTGAGCAAATAGTATTCGTAGAAAAAACACAAAAGCACGCTTATTACAGTAATGGTAACTCCTGTACCTTTGTTTACGTTAACTGCTCGTTTTTGTAAATAAACGTCTTCTGAGGCTGTTTATCTTACAATACTGCACAATAAAGATGTAAAGACTGAAGATAAGAATGAGTGACACGGTCGAACAATTCGGGACGGGACACTTTGAATGCCATCGCCGCAACGGCTCTAAATTGCATCCTCGTAAAAATCGGGGAGGTCCGTTAATCTGTGAGGTGGTAAAACATCGCAGCGGGTGCCGGCCGGCCGCCGGTGGGCAGTCCCCGGGTGCAGGCCCGAGTGACTCACGCGGAAGGCTCGTGTGGCATCCCGACCGACATTCCTTCACTTTACTAGCCATTATTGCAACCTGATCGTTCGCAACGCAAACCGCCTTTACCCTAAACCAAATTTCCATAATAATATTCAAGTCCATACAAACTAAACAAAGGAATCCCTGCGAACTTAATTTTCTTTGTTTCACGGAGCAATAGTAATTACGTCACAATAATAAGCATGGAGCTGATATTTGCAGCTGCGAAGTCCTTGGTCCGATTATGGGCAAGAATCGTGCCTGCAGCTCACTAGATTACTGACATTTTCCACGTTTCCGCCTCGGTCCAAGTGCCTTATTAAAAGATGTCATGCTTATTATAAGCGCACGTGCGTTAGATCATTGTTATAAACTCCTGTATTTACCTTCCAACATACAACATAAACAGCCTACGTATATACGTCCCACTGCTGGGCACAGGCCTCCTCTCAATCAACCGGAGAGGGTATTTACCTTCCATTAGGGATTATATGGCACTTTGTATTAAGGTTGCCGAATTATGCTACTCGTTTACAATAAACACACACGCCATTATGGTCTTCTCTAACAATAAATGCAATGTGTTGAGTTACAATCCAAGACAAAGAAACAGTTGTTTGCAGATTGACGTAAACTGACATAATTATTATTATCATATGTATTATAAATGTAATGTAATGAATTCATAAAGTTATAATATTACCATGTTTGATTTATATTTTACCAAAACAAAGAGAGTTTATGGAATTCGATCATTGAATTGCATGCTTGCTATTCACGTGGATATTATAAATTTATTTGAAACTATCACAACGCAATCAAGTGGTCGATCTGAGCCCCAACCCCCGAAGACTGAATTCAATAGTCTGATCCCGCCCACAACAAAAATTGTGATAGACGGCACAATAACCGCGCTTCCAATACCGACTATTATTTAATGAACCCTCGTCAGATGGAAAGGTCAAATTATTTGAAAAGATTAATCTAGTAATTTATGAGGGCCCAACGTGCATCGCCAGATTTCTCGGCCGACACGCGTTATATGACATTGATTTCGTGTAACGCACAAAAGAAATGTGAACTCATTTATTTTCTGGATGTTTAACCACCTCGTTAGGTTATGGAATACCTTGGTATTGTGATTCAAATATTTTCATCTCTTTTTTTTTTCACTCCAGTTGAATGATAATTATGTGCTGTAAAATAGATGGATTGTCCGTGGGATCATTTGTCCACCACGCCAGTTTATCGAGAGTAATGCACTCGTAAATGTTTACGACTGTGGCTGAGCTTCAACGTCAAAGTTATTTAAATCGTCCATCATTTTTTTTTTAAATTCCTCTTTTGCAATTTCATATTAAAATTTATATATAGCTCGGTTGTATTGTATTCAGTAATTTACCTTAACAACATTCCATTGATTTGATGGCTATATTGTGTCACTCTACTATGCCGTTACAAAGTGTATAAAAAATAATAAAAATGGCTTTGAAGTATACTACTATAAAGTATGCTATACAATTCGGATCAATAATTCTTTGAACGATTATCAGATAGCGTTAATGTAGGTAGGCAGACGGCAAGCAACTGAATTAATGGGTTTCGAATGACTGCTTACTTGCCGCAATTCTTCGAATCCAATTTTGTATTTAGCTACTCCTACGCAGACCGTAATTTTGATACATTCGCAAAAGGTCACATGTCATGTTGCACGTTGACCAGTTTCGGCCGCTGCATCGTTTTTCATAACGCATATTTTTCTTCAATTTGCTAAATTGAATTCGTGATCGTCCTTTTAGCAAAGTATTCGCAAAAGCAGGTCGATTGCGTTATTCGTCAATATTGTAGCCATGAGGCTCCGGTAAAGAAGAGTTTTTCATTGGTGTTTTATGGAGCGAGATAAAAAAATTCTTGTACGTATGTTATCTTTGCCGTTTTGTAGCCTTTCCTTCGACGCAATAAGTCGTACACAGTTAAATAACAATGGATCTTTCTCGTCGACCGTTGAACCCCGACGGGTGATCAAACTTTACGGAACACTACGGAGCCTCCTTGATTGATCACCATGGAATGTTTTCATCTGTTTTCGTTTAACATGTTTGTGTATTTTTGTCACGCACCGATGGGCTGGCACTTAGCAAATATTTTTTCCTCAGTCTCTCTCTGTCTGTTTTCGCGCTCAATATTGCATAGTGCAAGTCGATGGTCCACTTGTACCACCCGGTACCACCTCAGAAGGATTGTACTTTCCCCCCTAATAGTTATTCAGCTCTATATAGATTAACGCATTGTTATTATCAATTTAAATTTTGTGCTTTGAAACATTATCAATCTTTAATGGGTGGGGTCTATAAAATGCGGGTTCCTGTAAAGTTTATTACTAAAATTGTAATCGTAGATATGACCGTAGTCCATTAAAATTGTACCTTTTATGATTTACATCGTAAAAACCTATTTAGCCAAGGAACTTTGCTTCTTTTATTTATCTTTTAACGGCCTCGGTTTGTGGGATGCCCACCGCAGTAGTAGGCAATAAACTTATGGGCACTAAACCAACTTATCTGGGCTGATGTGGTTGAGCTGTTGTTCACACAGGCTGTGGTTAGCGTCCTGCTCGGACTTGACACGAGGTGTGAGGGTCTTGACGTCAGCGGTATATTTCGACACAGGCTTCATAGGTGGCCGTGCTGGCGGCGGCTCGTACTCGACATGCTCGCACTAATTCAATTATTCCGTTTATGTAGCGAGCGGATCGCGTTGCATATTGAATTTCTGTTGCTCCACGCACCTCTAGCCCAATTAGGAGGATACTAAAAAGGTTCTGCGTCTGTTTGGCGCTCATTGTTCTCGCCTGTATCTGGGCTGCCGCGGCACATTTCGCAATTTGTTTCCTCGTCTTTTTAAGGAGTGGAAAGTTGTTGATTTTCTGCATCGCGCCGAGGTACGTTGCAGTTGTGAAATTTTGCGTAGGTGCAGTGCATAATGCGCGGGGGCCCGTCTGGCGTGCGGCGGCGGCCGAGGGGCGGCTGGTGCGTGGTCGAGTGGGGCGGAGGCGTCGCCGGGGGGCGTCGGGCGCGCCGCGCGGCTTATCAGCCGGCGCGAGCCTCACTCCACGTTGCGTCGCTGCTCGCGCGGCTCGTGTCGTGCACGCTCGCTGACACCGGTTTAGATAACAAAAACCTTTGTCCAGTCGAAGCATAATATTTACACACTGCGTCCTCTGCGTCGCGTAGTTTCTGAGGGGTTTTCCGACGCCGACCGACATCTGTCAGTCGATTGTTTTCGTTGTGCGCACGCGTATCGTGCTTGTTATATCAAGTTTCGACATGTTTTTAAAGTTTTAAACTGAGAATCTGTTGAATGTGAAGTGCGTTAATTTGGATTGCATTTGAAGGAAATTAGGTGAGTTTAAGAAAGTACCTACTTTTAAGTTTGTTACCAGATAGTTGGAATTTGTTTGTTTTGAAGCGAACTGATAGCGGGCTGGGTATTGACGTCGCTCATTGCCAGTAATTGCATCATGTTGGTGGAGGGTGGTCTGGCCGCGCAGGGGTAGTGTAGTAGTGGCGTTGTGGTGGCGGCTGGGCGTGCTGCGGGGCGTGTGCGGCGGCGCGGTGGCGGTGGTGCGCGCGCGCACGTCTGCCGCCGCGACGTCGCGGGCGCGCGCCCCGAGGTGTCATCGCTCGCGGTCAGTTGAACGAACCCTCCGCCGTCCGACGTCAACCTTGCCATAATCGCGATTATTTGCATCGCCATTGTATACCCTCTGTGGGCTGTAAACGCGCCGCTAATTGTCTCATACTACCTGATGAATATTCCCATAACCAATTTCTATCAAACACAAACCGCTAACTCGAACATTGCAACTAACTACAGACATTTTGTCAATCAGGAAATATATTGAAGCGGTTCGTTTGGCAGAATCGATAGGTCAGTGCCTGATAAGTTTTTGAAATATTTTTTTATCGTTACCAGTGGGTACTGTAACGTTAATTTTCATTGTAACAATTATTTTTTGGAAATAAACTTATTATTATTATTATTAACGTCTGTAAAAAATATAATTAATACATTGGCAGGTAGCTATTTGCGAATGAATGATGATTTTTTAATTATATTCACCTGCACCAGTAACATTGTTACAAGTATTGATACTATTTTCAATATTGCCATTTTATTAATTCTTGTAGTACATAACTACATGCCTATCGACTGATAATCTTCATGATAAGATAACATTTTTCACCTAAACACCGCTTGGAATTATAGTTTCCGAGTGGGTACTCTAACACTATTTCAAGGTGGGCCGAAGTGATAACACCTAGAATTCTCAAACTACATTTTGGAACAATACATTGTTAATGTCGATTATTTTTTATCTTGGTAGGTTCTATTCTACATAGCTGTTAGCCAAGGTTACGGCATGTTATGGTAATGTAGCAAAGTAGGTACCTCTTGATGTAGATAATGTACTTACTGAGACACGACTTCAATGTTAGCAGCAATATGCGTGTTATATGCATCCTGTCACATCTCTATTCAACTCGCATGCGATGAAGAATATTATTTCTCTCAACAATTTTATAATAAAACTCGGTAATTCCACTTTATGCGGGCTTATTATTCGTCCTCTGTAGAACATCGCTTATACTTGATAGTTGTTTTACATCTATACCTTTGTATGTTACTGACATCAGAATACACTTAAATGCAACTGAAGTATCATTTTTTGTAATATCCATTACCAATCGGACATAACGGTGACAGCGAAACATATCAATTGTCACAAGGTAATTAGTTGCCGGGTCTCGTATGATGCACGGACACACGGTGGACAAAGATCCTTGGAACCATGCCAATCTCACACCAATTTTATATGTACACGTAGAGAGTATAGGAATACTACGCATTATTTATTTACTTGGAAATTCCTTCACGGATCGTTAGCCAAATTACTTTCTTCCAACTTTAAGGCGGTGAGTTACCTAAGTACTTCGGAAAAACTGATTTAAAGCATTTTCCGATGTTCTAAAACACTAAGAGCCGTCATCAGCGGAATGGTTTCTCACAACCACCAACATCGATATCTCAAGTATGTAATAACATGGAAGCAATCAAAGTTTCTAAACACCCAGCTAATTCCCAGCATTGGAATTTCCTCTAGTACACCGATTGTGAAATATTTAGCGATAAGTGCAAGTGTTTGTGGACGGTTTCGTGGAAAGGCGATAAGGCGGCCGGTGTCGGCAGACATTCGGATGCCGCTATCTAGCAGAGTAGCAGATAAGGCAACGCCCGGTGTCCTGCCAGCAACAACAACCCACTAACAAACCTTGGGAAATTGCTAAGTGCCTCGTTAAGCTAACAACGTTAATTTAGAAATCGGGGTCTAAAATTTTCAAGTTGCAATTTGTGTGTCAAAATCTGTAAAAAGCCAGAAGTAATATACCACACAAGTATTTCTTTTTTGTGATGATCCGATGAAAAACTTTGCAACTTGTTGTTTTTGATACCTATAAAGACGACAAAAGAGGGCACTTTTTACAGCGGATCATGACGGTTTGTTATTCGAAGTCAATTTTTAAAATTGACCGCAACTTAACTAAGTTACCAAGGCCGGGTAGGTAATAATGTGGCTTGATTTTTCCATCGGATATTCCAAGTGGTGTGGGTTTGTTTGATTGTCGGTATTATCTGTGGTGCTAGGCAGTGCCAGGGTCGCAGCCCGACGTGCGGCCTTCCGCGCCCAGATGATAAAACGAAATGCTTTCAGCTGCGCCCGCGCCGCGGTACAGAACTTACCAGAGCCACTACTTTGTTGTAGCATTTATTGTATAACATTAAATAAACTAGAGAAATCCTGGTCATTATCTTCTAGTTGTCTATTTCAACAAGTTACCGTAAAACGAACGTTGAAGTCTCAATTTCCCACCAGCCCTGCCTTTTAACTGTAATTGTTCCTTATTGATATATTGCAGGTAATAAAGTATTTGTTTCCCCGGTAAGGTAGTCTGTGGCGTTCCTCAAAAGAAATTAGCATAAGTGCCGCCAAACACAGCGGTCGGCGAGACAATGGCTTTGTCTGTCTATCCGTCTGTATGTCGCCTCTTGTAACTGTTTCACATTATATATTTTACAACGTGATTTGAACCCACCGCCAAAGGACCTTAAACGTCATACACGTGCATTACAATTCCAAAAACGATCTTTTGCGTCGTTAAACTCGTCGAGTGGCGGAAAGTTTATTTCCATCTTTTTGTGACGTTTATTGCTCGACGAGTTTTTATTTGTATCAGCTTAGCGTCCATGAACTTTAATTTCCATATTAGGTGGTATGTCCTGTAAAAAACTTTACAGCAGCATTGGTTTTGTCCAAACACGGTCACGGGGCCCTTCGCAAATTTTCTGATCGAAGTTCATCGAGGGTCAAAGACGTGAGCTCCGAAGATCTCCGAAAGTGTCCGAAGAGGCACGAAATCACCCACCGCTCAGCCGAGGATGTGGGCGACGCAATTAAAAAATTAAATAAAACAAGTAACACGTGCGTGGGCATCGCCCTCCGTACCTAAGGCCAGCAAGGATATAACACACTCGACATTACCAAGCTAATTTATTTCAACTGTATCATGTAAATTGACGCCGCACTGCAATGAGGATACAATCTTTATCTAAAGCTGAATCGCTTAATGTTTTGTTTGACTGAGTACAAAATCGGACCATTATCAGAAGCAAGGTACAAAGTCACCCACCTTTTTGTTTACCAAAGAACATTAGTAGGCACAGCCGATTTTGTGATATTGCGACACAATTCCAACAAATTAATACTAGATAGCGAACACACGTGTAATGTGACCATGCGAGGAAGCGCGTTGACCATTAGACGCGCAGTACAGTTCGCAGTGCCATGTAACGCGTCAGTATAATCATTCTTTGTTCTAGACTGCAGCTGCTTATCGCTACTAAACAATAAATACAGATTTAAAACATTTCTCAGAATAGAATACAGATAACCGGTTACACATTTGTAATATTAAATCTTAATTTAATCAACATCCTCTGCCGAATTAAATAAAATTTAAATGATCAGAGTAATTTGCTCCGAACTTTAATTAATAAACAATCATAACGCCATTTTAATGAAAAACATTATCATGAATGACTTGCGCTCTACATTGAATTATTATTGTTGTTTTATTAGTATTTCAAATCAATACACGTGTTAAGGTGCAATCTGCGTGTCCATACGCCTACTCACGGGTTACAAATTCGCAGTATAAAATAATAAAAAAACTTTTGTTGTATGTTCTACATACAAAAAGCGTGTGATTTGTATTTTTTTGGGCGAAGTCTGCGGTCGGCCGCGGCGCCGCGCGGAATGCTCGCCATTTCCGGACGATATCCGGCCGCGGTTTGGCGAGCGCCATCCACGCGCTTCAGATAACCTATCACAAGGATTACTCAAGTTGTAGATCCATATCGCAGTCTAGACTTTTAAGTTTTACATTCAACGCGATAAAGTTTTTAAGTTTTTAGTTCCGTAATTTTCTAGATTTTCCAGTTTTCTAACCGCTTCCTTATTCTTGACCTTCAATCTTATAGCGTGGTTATTTCCCGAATACCGTAGGTTCCAACTTTTGAAGCGTATGCATATGAAATTTACATATACTGACAAGTGTCGTATTTCATAAGGTGCATGGGAAACTAGTCCTAGTGAAATCTTGTGTCGCGTGCTGATTCATATTCCGTATGAATCACTCGACGTAATCGAGTTTTTGAATCGAGCCGACGACGACGACGAATGTAAATACGCGCGTAGTGACCTGCCGCGATAGAGAGCGGTGACTCACACGGGTTTTCCGAGAACCTCGCAACGGAGCGCTTTTCATGAAAACGAAGGTCGGCTTTGGCTCAACGGCACTACTAATGACTGCCTCATTGTGCTTTATGGAGCGATTTTCATGTAAATCATTCGACAATGAAAATTTCGAGAACTTCGATCGATATCGTCGACTGAATTACTAATAAGTTCCTCGGAAATTACAGAGCTTGTAACCCTTTGTCCTAACCGCTATGGGGAGGGTGCAGCATTTGCAATATGGAAAGCGACAGTGAATCGATCTGTTGTCGTCGCGACGGGAAGTTTTCCCATGGGGGTAGAGTTCACTGCTTCATGGCGTCGGAAGTTGTATTCGACGTGTCTAGCCGGTGCAGCGATGGTGTAGGTGTTATAGTGCAGTTTCGCTCAGCAAAGGTGAAGTGAAGGGCCGTTGGCGCGGTGCCAGGCGTCGATTTACTTTATTATTCGCCCAGTGGCGGTCAATGTCGCGACAGCGCGGTGGCGGCGGCGCCACACATTGCATGTGTTGCTTTATGCTCCATGCCCTGTATAATTTAAACTTAAAATTGCATCTATTGGCTGATACTCATCTGAAACTGTCTTCAAAATTAGCACAATGACTAAACGAAACTGCAAAATAACGAACTTTGGTGCTTTAAGCAAAAAGTAGATTTAAGTATTATTACAGGTTGCCACATTTACAACAGGTTTTTATTAATGCTGCGTAAATTATGGGTTTCATGACAATGAGCAAAGCGTGTGAGAAGTAATTTATCCTCCAAAATCTATCGGCTGCGAACGAACAGAAACCTCGGAAACCTTGAATTGTAACTTCTGTCTTTCACGGATATACCAGACGAACGGCCAAGGGTATTTTTTGCTGAATCAACCTTTTATTTTTTCACAGTTTGCAACCATAGTTCGTAACAACGTCGTGTATGGGCTGCATGCAAGTAGTTTTACTACACAGCTTCGTATTGTTGAAATCAGTTCAAGGAATATTGTAACTAACTCGAGAACCCGAACGCATTAGTACGAGCAATTAGCGCTGCGTTAATGAGCTCCCGAATAACCGGCCAGTTGCGAGAGTGCCCGCCACCGTAAAGCACGGTCATACTGCTAGATGACCAATCCGACTTAGCAGTGTTATAGTCTGGGAGTGTTTTATGGCGCCCAGTAGTTAGCCGTTGAATACGTTCCGTATTTCATTGGAATTGAAATCGTTTTCCAAGCAACGTGGAGGGCTCGTAAATGCGGGCATGGGAAGAATTTTACGCTGGCTTGTTCTTGGAGATATTAGCCGCCGCTCCGAGCGTAGATATGTGTGAACTTTACTCACTTTACTATGCTTGCCTGGTGTGCTTCACTGGTTAACATGTTTGTTGTCTTTGTGACGGTGACGGGTAATTTTATATTAACGCGTCAGAAGATTAATTTTAGAATGTATATTTAGAACGATCAACTACAAACCGCGCATAGATACCATAGATCTTTCATGTGGGTAATCTATCAACCCGGTGGTTTTTGCACTGTGAAGGTACCGCCTATTTTGAAGAGCTATCGTTGATATGATAGCCGTTTAATTTGGTGGGCAAACAGTGAGAGGTGGGCGTGCTCACCTGCCGGGCGATCACGCACCCAGCACGTGCGCGTGCGCATAGTACACGACGCGCGACGCATGTCGATACCCCGCGGTTTGTGTTGTGTCAAAACAACGCGATTTAGGGTAGTGCGCAGTTAGTAAGGGCATTGAAACCCATTGGTATCTTACACGCGATAAGTCCTTATTGCTTGCATGGTGAACATGCGCAGTATTACCTGCATCTTGTAACAGAGCTTATACTTATTAATGTAATAACAATAAATAGTATTTCTAAGAAAAATATATGGAAGCTATCCACATAACCGGCGCCGATGATAAATGGCAATTTTCCAACTTCCTGAGATGACTCAAAGACAATAATGATATAATATGCGGTTCCTTTATGAGTAGTTTCGGAAATGAGTTATTTTATTTTGTTGATACTGAAGCGGATGTTCGTGGAACAATAAGAGAATTGGATTCGTTTATCGAACGTTCGTTCCCGGAAAGCTGCGCGAGCGCTGATACAGGGCTAAATAAAACTCTGACGGCGTTCGCGAAACTCTGCGACATTTCTTCGATTGAGCTAATGTAAACAAACTGAAAAATATTAGTTTGAAAAACACGGAACTTCTCGGGAAAACTGTGGGTGGTAAATGAATGACTTACAATAAAGTGTTCGCAGTAGAGTTAATAAAACCAACTGGCTTCTGTGGGCCAGTGGTTGAGCGTTCGGTTCGCGGTGGAGACATATCACAAAAAATACTTTGTGATTCCTAGTTTTAGTTAGGACATTGTAAGCTGATCACTCGATTGTCCGAAAGTAAGATGACCCGTGTTTCGGAGAGCACGTTCAGCAGTTGGTCCCAGTTACTATTTACTTAAGTAAGTAGGTAGTCGTTACTTGAGCCAGGTCAGGGGCCTTTGGAGGCCAATAGCAACCCTGTCAAGGATGATGAGGTCGACTATTGCCCACACGAAAGAAGACTGGCTTATTAGAGGAAAGTGATGGTTGGAATGACTAAATTATTAGGTTTTCTAAAAACGATAAGGACAAACGTAGGGTAAATGTGAGCGGTTAGCTCCATAATAGCGAACAAGGAAAAGCCCCATACAAAATGTAGGTACAGTGTACCTATACACGTGATATCAAACAGACTAATAATGGCCCCGATTCCTGTAGACACCATCAAAATTTATTTTAAGCTATATCTATCATTTTCTTTTCCTCCGAAAAGGAAAGGGACAGATGATTGATAGTTGTAAATTTTAAAATGAATAAATAACCGGGACGAATCAAACAGGTATTTCGCTGGTACACAAACCGTTTGACGTGTGCTGTCAATTTAATTTTGTCGGGTTATTGGCCAATGTGAAATTATTAGAGGGTTGTTTTATATTTGTGCCTAAAATTGACGTGTGTTCCATACATTTTATGCCTGTCCAATATCTGTCCCTTTCCTTTTCGGCGGTTAAGAAAATGACAGGTGTAACTTAAAATCTTTTTCTCTTCTTATGGTGTCAGGGTTATTACTGAGCCGCCAAATGCCCCTGACATGGCTCATGTAACGTTTACTTACTTACATCAATAAGTAGGAACCGGGACCAACGGCTTAACGTGCCTTCCGACGTACGGATCATCTTACTTTCGGACAATCAGTTGATCAGCCTGTAATGTCCTAACCAAACTAGGGATCTTTTGATTTTTGTGATAAGTCCCCACCGGGACTCGAACCCCGCCTCCGGATCGTGAGCCCAACGCTCAACCACAGGACCACGGAGACCGTTACTTAAAATATAATTAAATGATGTCTACAGGAATTAGCACCATTATTGTCCTTATTAAGTAAACGGTTAATTTAGACGTTGAATTACATCATTGACGGGGTTAATGTCTTCAATAGGACATGTTTTTGCTACAGCTGTCCGTTAAATTAATTTACTTAATCTATTAAATGGGCACGTGTTTAGCATTTGAAATTGTTTGACTAGAATGTTCTAGACGGTCACTTAATGTCATTGGCTACGAGTTTTTCCAATCTAAGTACAAAATACACCTGATAAAATCTAGCGTAAGCTCCCAAAATGGTCTTAGAGGTAATCTCCTGCTTATTTGAATGTTAATAAGATAGCTATGGGAGACTTTCCAGGCTACTTTCCTCAAAAACAATACAGATGGCGCTGTACAGTTGTTCCTTTGTTTAACCTTCTAATTTCATGGATAACAGACATATGCATCTTTTATCTTTGTTTTTGGGTACAAATGATGACCCTTGTTATTACACCCAGGCACAATTACATCTACCACCCATTATTATTGTAATCAAAATAAAGAGAAGCAATATAGGTGGCAACATAATTCTATATATAAATAATCTGATCCAAATGTCAAGCAACAATTATTTTTGTATATGCGTTTGCCCTTCTGCCATTTACGTTGTATTTTTTAATAATCATGTACCCGAGGAATGAGAAAAGAGGTAATTTTGTACAACGTACCGTCATGAGCAATATAATGTACCCACTTTAGAACTCTGTCGCATTAACATATTTGACATTTAGTGAGACTTACAGTTCAATTTGTCAAAAAAAGGTAATGTGATATGGTCCCAAACAAACATAACATCACGCCCTTATCCCCGAAGGGGCAAGCAGTAATATACACCACTCATTCATCGCTAGCTATGTAATAAAGAGGGAGCCTTCGCACTCACCGGGCACTAATCTGAAATACCACGTGGTACAATTGGTATCACGTGGTATTACTGCTTGCCCCTTCGGGGATAAGGGCGTGATGTTATGTTTGTGTAAGAAGACTTTTGAAGGAAAGATTTACGATAAAAATCAACCAATACAAATCTTGATAAAGGATACCTTACAATTATTGTACTTACATACATACATACATACTACTTACAGATGAAAGTAAGTAGCCATTACATGAGCCATGTCAGGGGCCTTTGGTGGTTCAATAGTAATCCACCTCACAACCCACTCCATAGAAGATCATCATCATCACCAGGCCATTAACGTCCCCAATGCTGGGGCACGGGCCTTCCCAATGGATGGATAGGGAGATCGGGCCTTAAACCACCACGCGGGCCCAGTGCGGATTGGAATGCAGCCGGGACCAAAGGCTTAACGTGCCTTCCGAAGCACGGAGGAGCTCGAGATGAAAACTTTTTTCTTTGTGGTCACCCATCCTATGACCGGCCTTTGCGAAAGTTGCTTAACTTCAACAATCGCAGACCGAGCGCGTTAACCGCTGCTCCACCGAGCTCCTCAATATGATAGAAGATGATTATACATAAATAATTATACGTAATTACAAGTAGGTTCCCGATAGGATACGATAAGCTTAAAAGGCCTGTTAATAAATACTTATATGGATAAGTACAAAATAAACAAACGGATAGATAAAAGGGGTACGTGGGCGCTCACACGTGCGGATAACGGACCGCCTTATCGGAACAAACTGACTAAATCGGACCGTCTGTCGTCGCGTCGTCGGTTATACTATGGTCTGCAACTTATGTTTTAATACCTATATCATCGACACCAACATTCGTGTGAATGTCCTTGCTAATTTCTACGAACTGGAGACTAATCTAGTTGGGTAATTTAATTTTTTTGTTAGCTCAGATACGTAGGTATGATTGATAAGGTCGGGTAGTAAAGATATTGAAATTGTGAAAAATGCCTAATGTCTATCACACAATGATAGATAGATAGATAAAATACTAATGCCTAATGTGTATGTATTATGTATATTATTATAGTACAGGATATTATACTATGTATGTTTAAATATATATTTTACACTTGTGTTTATTTATATAGGTATTTGTGTGTATGTATGTATATACGATTTTTTTTTGATATTTTCTATTTTGTACACTTTGTGCCTTCCCACTTTTATTAACCTCTTACACCATGCGGGGGTGCCTGGAAGAGATCTCTTATAGAGATAAGTCCACCTTTTTTAACTAATAATTATTGTGTACAATAAAGAGTTTAAAAAAATTGACATTATTTTTTTAACTTTGATACGTACATACCTAGAACATATAGCAACACGGACCTCCGCGGATCAGATAATACGTTTAAAGTCAATGGGATGATATTTTCATTAATTTCAATAATGGTAGGACAGTAGACCAGTAGTTTCGCACTGGTAGAACCTATACTCTGTATTTCATTCCGAGTTCAGTTTTTAAAATACATTACATTAAGTAACAAGAAAAAGTTGAGTAAAATCCATGAAATAGCAGTGTCAGTGGCGGCAGTAGGCGCAGCACGTCACAGCTGGATATAGTGGTGATCTCATGCGCACGCGTCGATAACCAACAACACACCGCCTGTGCAGGTACTTACCCCGCACTGACACTTCCAGCTTCTTAGTTCTATGCTTAATATATCTATTCGATAAGAGACATCTAGGCCCGCACTAAAGAGTTCAGCGGGAGCAGATATGTATTGGTCTCAATGCTCAATTGCCTGTTAGAATGTCACCAGTTAGCCATTACAAGGGTGACATTATTGAAGCAGTTTTTCTTTACAATTTAAATGTATGTGCGACGTGCGTCCTTGAGGTAGCAGCAGCAACTTTTCCTCATTTCTATGTCATGTCTCGAGCACGTAAATTCCAAACACACAAAGTTATCATAAAGAATAACAAACAAGAATGCAGGACATAAAGAATCAGTTAATTGCTAGGTAAGCAGCGTGACCAATTAACGCGAGTTCGGCTGCGCCGGCGCACCCGCGCGTTGAGACGAATTTCATTCGAGCAATTGCCGTAATTGGCCCAGTGTTCCGGACGCAGCTTGCCTTTGTCCTGTAATGCCTGGATTAAAGGACAATTGACACAGGAAAAGTATCGTTTATGTTTTTGTTTTTCCTTTTGATGCTCGGTCCATAGTTGAAGATCGTACGTGAATCTGAATGAGGAAACTACAACCTAGTAGGTTTGTAGCTAGTTGCGCAGTTTCCGATAAATCGATTTTAAAGTGTTTTAATAGGCATCTATAAAGATTAGTCTTTAAAAAATAATCGGTTAAACACCTTAACAAACTCGTACACCTTATAAATTAAAACCTTGTTAGGTTTTATTACCTGCGGCCCGTGCGTGCATCGACACGAAGCACCAGTTGATTGAAGTAAATTGATAGGCATCTATGATTAACTTGTCAAAATTCATTAACTACCATTTTTGGCATTAAATTAACTGAGATGTTGATTACGTTTCGTGTGGCCATATAAGGTGGTATAGAGTTACCGTGGGCGCCCACGCCCGCGTCCTTGCCGCAAGGTCCGCCGAGCCTCCCGCCCACTGTTGGGACTCGCGTGCCTTGTACGCCGGTGCATCGTACACCTCTTACTTCACTTGCCCCAGGCCAAGGATCGCATAAATGATGCATTATGTCATCCGCGAAATTGGGCAGGTTCCAATCGGTTGCACTGGCGCGCAGCTGGGCGATTTCTTCTTAGTTTTCTATAAGTTTGTAATTCTTTAATTACAAAGTAGTGTGATTATTAAGTTTAGAAGGAATACAAGAGAATTATGATTCAAAAGCAATGTTTTTGGCAAGTTTCTCGTTTTGCAAGAGTTTTGGGGTAACCGGAACAAGGTGCGCGCCGCGAGGCTTAGTCTAAAGGCGCTATCTGCCATTATCTGAGATAACCAGTCGCCGCGTGCTATGCGAAATGACGCGAAATATTTCCGGAGTTAGAGGAGTGTTCTATAAATAAATGATTCGACGTCGCTCGTGGGCGAAGATTTCGGGCGACGAGGGCGGGCGCGGCGCGGCAGTAGCGCGCGATCCGCCGCGGCCGGCCCGCGCGCGCGCAACGAACGAACGACCCGCACTCCCGCGCATCGAAGAAACGCGATCTTCGCGACAACGACTGCCGATCCTCTACCAGTATCCAAGAACACGTGCCGAATCGAAAACCGAGAAATCTAGCGATAATTAAAAGTGCATTGACGGATCGAGCTAACAGTAGTTAACATTTGCGAGGGCGGATTATAACGAACAAATCGACTAACAAACTCGAACCGCACGAAGGTGTCGCGTCGCAAAAAGCGCAACACAATAGAGTAACCGTCTAATTATATCGTGGTGTGTCGAGATGCAGAACATCGATCCGCTGGAGTTCGCCAACATACTGGCCACCGAGCTCTGGTGCCAGCAGGTAAGAGTACCTACCACACTGCCATAACACTCTACCCCCTATCTATCGCCATCCGTTTAGCGTTCAGAATTAAGTACCTGCTGAAAAAAAAACATAAATATCTTCCGAGACGCTTGTTTTGTTCTTATTGCGTTTTAATTAAACACGAGATAAATTGGCGAGAACACTAAAATGCGCGGTTTATTAGCACGACGTGTCTGGACTGCGCACACCTTTCGACACCTTAAATTTTTGAGCATCATTACGAAATGCCGGTACAAATACTTACAGATTTGGGTTAGAAACACGTGCAGTGAAGGAAGTAAATGAAAAAAGACCCATTAACCTCAATAAGTAGACCAGGTATTTTTTGTTCTGCTAAAAAGTTTTCTTACTGTCTACAAGTACTCTAGAAATTAAACTACGTGAAACAAAATCTAAACAGATTCTACTCTACGCCTTTCTTTCTCTTAATTTTTATAGCATCACCAATTTTTCGTCTGAATCTGAACTTCATCTTGCTATAATTAATTAGTCAGCACAGTATAGTTAGATGATAAGTAATGTTTGTTCTTGTGAGCTGAAAAAGGATTTATAGATCATAACTCATATTACGACGGTAGTCCACGTAAATGTGTTTAATCATCGCCCATTTAAAGTGCGGTATAAATAACTAGGCTGGTCATTACGAAATTATAGACTTTAGTATGGGTGGGTTTAACTCGTAACCCCTCTATTAAATGTATTAAGCGTCTTAGATGCGCAACTAGGAGCTTTAATAATCAATTGCCATCGTTTTAACACTTTTAAACGCAGTTTTAGACCTTATTTTAATAAGTATCTATTCTCAAGAAGGGCTGATACTCATAGGTATATTAAAGACACAAAGCCAGCAGCGTATCTTTTTATCTACTTACCTATATATCTTTATCAAGATTAAACTGTATTTTTATAAAGATATCACATTGTACGCATTTTATTATTGTTTATAATAATGTGTGTGCACAACAAATAATAATATTTTGCTGACAAACTTGGATAGGAATGTGGAAGCAAGTGTGGTCGAAATGCACAAACAAAATAAATAAACATTGCATAATGATTTCACAATTTATTCTGCGCCCACACTATGTTGTGTATGTATGTTTCGCCAATCGTCAAATTTAATTCAAAGGAAATAATTCTCGGAATAATAGAACGGCGCTTGAGTGTTCGGTGACATGATTTGTACCGTACCTTTGTAGGGAAACAAGCAAATAAATCGTTAATAAACATTATAGTTATTCAAGTATTGACACTTGTTTACTGTGACAATTTGACCTGCTTTAAAACCGTTATAATATAAAACATAAACAGCCTCTTAAGCTCTTTGTGAAGCATAATTGGAATTCATTATTTGAAATTAATAAATAAATACGTACCTAAGTCGTTCATACTATCGTATATCAATTTGGACATTTACCACGCATTTGCGTACTAGATTAGATTATAAAAAAATTCATTGTTTTCTGCATCTCTGTTAGAAAAAAGTGTTCTCTACTATTGTAAACACATGTTTCACAAGATGATTTTCTTTTCCCTTGCCAAACTTTTCTTCTAAATGCAATACACAATTCTTTGTTGCATAAAAGGAACGTATAACACAGGATTACAAATTAAACGTACAAACGGCGGCCTTAATGCTAAGGTATCAAATTCCTCCAGGCAACCTTTGTGTGATAAATATAATTTACCCGTTGACATTAATTTAGACACCATCGCATTGTCCAGAGCCATTTACTGTTATCATCATTGGCCACAAGATCTAGACAGATGGTGGCTGTGTAGCTGTTACTTTTTGCTGCAGGATCATTGTCAAGCCAATAACAGCACAACACCTTTTGCCGCGTTTCACACAAATAACACGTGTGTCGGGGGGAGGAACAAAACCCACTTACTTCCAACAAGGGACTCATGAATTCCTTTTCTCTTTTCCAGTTGGCGAACCTCGAGGGCCTCCAGTCGGGGGTCCCCACTCGAACGACGGCCACCATCACGCCGACGCAGCTGCGCAATTTCGAGCAGACCTACATCGAGCTCAGCAACTGCCGCAGCGACCAGGCCAACCACGCCGGCTTCGTACCACCCTCAGTCACGCACGCCAACAATTACGGTACGAATTGAGTTTTTTAGAAGTATTTTAATGCAGCATAGTCTACGAGAGAGCAGCTACAAGGTTCTAGGTAGATGAACCTCTCTAGAGCCTCGAGAGAGGATAAAAATATCTTCTTTTATAACATAACTTAAGCTCACGACTATATCCCAATTGGCATAGACAGAGGTACATCCATCGTAAGATGAACTAAGTACCCATGCCTCACCGAGCTTTCTGTTAGACCAACGTGGTAATTCTTCTTTCGCCTTCATGTTATTCTCTTCATAATCAAATTCAAGTAAAAGCTATACGATCAACAAAGCGGTTTAAAGCCAAATGTGAGTTGGCAATAAATATAAACAGCCCTATATACGGCCCACTGCTGAGCACAGGCGTCTCGATGAACCGGAGGGGGTGTGGGGCTTTCTCCACCACGCTACTCCACTGCCGGCTTTGGAGTTGGCACTGAAGTTTCTTTATTCTTCTTCTTAAACATATCAGGTGAGCAGTGGGTGTATATACTATAGGGTTCTGCTTACCCCTTCGAGGATACAGGCGTGACGTTATGCTATTTTCTTCTTCAAATGTTAATTCATTGATGTCCAGGAGCTAATTGTAAAACTATCTAGTCCACACACCTCGTTCTTTTAGATTGACGAGATCCTATTGCGATTCCAGGCATCCTGAACCAGGCGGGGTACTGCGGGGCGGGCCCGACGACGGCGCTGCACGTGTCGCCGGGCCCGCTCTCCGCCAGCGGCGACAGCAGCTCCAGCCCCGGCCTCCCCGCGCCCAAGAGACGCAACATGGGCGGCCGAAGACCCACCAAGGCGCCACAAGACATCTCCCCCGAGGAAGAGGAACGCAGGAAGGTAAGCGTCTTCTCGTAGGCTAATATTGGGATTGATTTCTTGTTCTCCCTAATGGTCTTAAGGCCTTTTAAAATCTTAACCCCCATTAGAAACAATTATTGTATCCGAAAATGTGGACTTCAAGACGTAAAGTGCGAATTGTCATGTTTATTGTAGTATTGTCTAGTCTAGGAATCCAATAATCCAAAGTACTTTCTAAGGTTGCCTGGAATTGTTGATTAGCAATAAGGCTGCCGACTGCCGATTGTGCTTCTTTTGTCTACTTGTAATTTGTAACTTTCGTAATTGCCTTTATTGACTTAAATATAAATAAAATATTTACTAAAATATTTACTTTATTTACGTAATGTATGTTACTAAATATGTTGTGTATAATAATGAGTTATTTATTGATTGAAGGTTCGCCGTGAACGAAACAAGATGGCTGCCGCGCGCTGCCGCAAGCGAAGACTCGACCACACCAACGAGCTGCAAGACGAGACCGACAAACTTGAAGAAAAGAAGCAGGCCTTACAAGACGAGCTCAGAAAATTGAACGCAGATAAGGAGCAATTAACGTCGATTCTTCAGACGCACATGTTAACCTGCCGTTTGGCCAAGCGGCCGCCCAGTCCTCCCGACGTGAAGCCCTTCCAAGACCCGTATGCGTACGCGGCCGACGTGCCCGAAGACGGTGTGAGGGTCAAGGTCGAGGTCATGGACCCAGTTGTTGACCCCGTGCTCGGGTTAGATAACGATATCTTCGCATCGCCGACGCCTGACAAAAGGTGATTTTTTTAACCCTTTCATTTTCTTGCAGTTCTTTCAAAAAGTAATAAATAAAATTACAACTTAACGTGAAGATAGACTGCATTAGTATTTTTTTTATTGGGAGAGTTTAATCTCTGCTTATTTCCTTTTTGGACTTTGAATCAAGTCTTTAGTAGAAGTATTATGCTTAGCAATTCTAACATGTTTTTTTCTGCTTTCCAGAATAATGCTGTCGGCGGCAAACCCAGCCGTGGTAACGTCGTCATCGCCGGCGCCCCTCGACACGCCGCCCGTGGCCGCGCGGCCGAGCAGGCCCAGCTTCTTGCAGGTGCCCCTTGTTCCTACGCCGCAGCAGGTACACCATAACACCACCTTACAATAACCCCTGTGTGCGCTTGTCTAAACCTGAGCCTGTGGGCTGATAACAGTTGGTAGCGTTGGGCGATAGCGACTATTACGCTCTCGTCACACTGCCGGCGTGACGGGCCCAACTGGCGCCCTGTCATGCCAACAGTGTGGCGAGAGAAAACAAACGTCAACAACGCATGACGTTATGCGTTTTACTGTCGCGTTGCCACCCGCTGCCCTGTCGTCCAGTACGCGGCTTTAAAATTTCAACGTGGTAGAAATTATCAGCTGTGTGCTTACGTCATAATTGAGACAGTGACGTAAACATTTGTCAAAGACGAAAGCTGGCTTTTTCTACCACGAAAATGTGTGTTATGGTGTGCTATCGGGGTTTTTTTAATACCTATTTTTTTTAGAATCGTAATTTGACAATTGTAAAATCTTCTTTTTGTTGTTCGTTTGTTAAATTTACGATCTCATGCTTTTGTTTTGTTTTTATCAGTGAAAACATGAAGAAGATGAAGCTGCTTATACTATACCCAGCAGAGGGATGGGCTTACTGATTGGACGAGTCCTGTGCTCAGAAGTGGGATATTGTATTTAAATAAAATTTCATATCAATACAAGTTGTATAACAAATGAACGAGTGAATGAATGAGTAAATGACGATCGAAAGGCTTCGAGAAATTTTGAAATACCGCAGACATTTTTAGGGTTACTATGATTGTTATTGTCGCATGTGGATATGTAACGGACGAATCTTGACAATAGTTCTTTATGAGCACATGTTGGGTTCACGGCTTTTAACGGCTACTACGCCTGTCTTCTCCATTACCACACCCCGGATACCTTATACAAAAATCTTATTCTTACCGTCAGCCGACAAACACGTAAGTGCGAAGGAGACAGACAATCCGCGCGATCCCCTTTACTCCTTAGCGGCTTACGGCTATTTAAGACTAAAGTAAGACCCAGAGGGGTGAGGTCGGTGCGGGGCAAAAAGTTAGTTACCATTATATACGTACCGTTACGTAGAATATATTTAGGCCATTGCCAAATTGGACGCGATAACTACTAGACATTTCTATCCCCAAGCAACTATTAAGTCCAGCATGACAAGCATATACCTAACAATCAGTTTCTCCCCTTAGATCCACAACACCAAGGCCCTGGGCAGCAATAAGATCGCGGGCATCGAGATCAGCACCCCGAGCAACGGCATCCCGTTCAACTTCGACAGCCTGATGGAGGGCGGCACGGGGCTCACGCCGGTGCACCCGCACCCGCAGCTGTGCGGCGCCATGCTGCAGCGGCCGCAGCCCGACCCCGACCAGGACCACCACAACTCGCTCGTCAGCCTCTGAGAGTACCAAGCGCTTCTGGAAGTAGAGCTCTTCGACTTCTAGAAGGTACCAGCGCGGCTGGCACGCGGCCGGGCGTGAGACGTGCGGCCGACCCTTCGTGTGAGTTACTCGTACGTCAGCACTCTAAGGACTATTTATTCGATGTACTCTAATCTATTTTGATATCTTTCTCTGTCACTCTCCCGTGCTAGGCGATCGGCTATCTCTTTCTAAGTTATTGTAAGCGACGTCCTTGCTCACTATGTGCTTTGTATTTATATCGTAGTCTAGAGTTAGTAATGGCCCAGCGGCGCCAGCCTACGGAAGTCAATTGATGAGCTGTTCTAGTATTCTAAAGGAGGATATTTTTATAAAAGAATAGATTTGTATTTCTGCAGAAATAATAATTGTGATCTAAAATAAAACAGAGTTTTATTTGAAGCATTTCAGGGATTTTTTTGGTGTTGTGCTTGTTATCTAGCGAGGCTAGACTCGGTGCGTATTTGTAAGTTTTGTAAAAGATCTCTTTTACACGCGACTGGACCCTTCGGCACAAAGTATTCAACGTCGTATATCTTGTCATAATAAACCTCGTGCCATTATCTACGTCTACTCTCAGGAATACAATAATTATGAAATATTTAGTTAACCGTAAACTAACAGCAATATTACTTAAAGAGTATATTAATATATTGATGGTAAGTTAGCTCAATGTTGGTGTATTGTCTGACCGTTCCATGGTTAGTACTGGTAGCGTAATGTTAATGTTAAGCCTTTTGTGATACGTCCAGTGATTGTGCGCCTGCGACTCTAGTCGCGTGCAATTATTACACTTTGTAATGCTCATGCCGTCTCGTCAGTAATGTGCTAC
This sequence comes from Pectinophora gossypiella, assembly GCF_024362695.1. NCBI lineage: Eukaryota > Metazoa > Arthropoda > Insecta > Lepidoptera > Gelechiidae > Pectinophora > Pectinophora gossypiella. Next base: position 8,733,819 of record NC_065421.1, on the reverse strand, counting down.
ACAAGTATTTATACAAACAAATACTTATTGAGTATTGAATAAAAAATACTTCATTAAATTTTGTCAGTTTAATTTGTAATTCATAATTAGAATAAGTAGGCTATCAAAGAGTGATGTTAAATAAATCCATAATTATATATTTTCATATATTATATGGCATGAGTGAATAAAATGTTTAGATAAAGACCACTGGATTAAAATATAGTGTAAGGCAATAATTAGCGTAAGAGCACTTAACAATTATTATAATATGCATAACTTAGACCAAATTATTACTTTATGTGCTTTATTGTAGATTTAATTAAAATCTAAGCCAAATATTGATTTTATGTGGTTACGTTAGGTATAGGAGAAGCCGCCATTTCCGATGAAGTATTATAGGTGCTGGGCTGTCGGCGCAGCATGCATACCACGTACGCGGTGTATTTATTTAGACGTATTATAATATGGAGTATGTCACCACGAGACTAGTGCAATAGCGCGGATTGCCTAAGTTTTATACGACAATTTTACTATACACTAGTATTCATTCGAAATAATGCATAATATGAACATCTAGAAGAATAAGAGAGATGTAATTTTTTCTAGAAGATTTTTTCTTAACGCAATTGTAGTATACTTTTGTATTTTTCGAAGAAAATTAGCGAAGCAATATATTTGATAAAATTATTGGATTTATCGCCGATGTAGTGAAATATTTATGTAAATCAGAAAAAATATAAATTTTGTTACATACACCCGAATACGGTTTTTTTATTTCACTTCGATTAATCTGCCGACCTTTATACTTCTTAACACAGAACACCCTTGAAAAAAAAAATAGTTGATTTTTAACTATTTTTACTGAAAAGTGGTAGCCAGACATGGCATACCACCGAAACAATGCCGAAAAAGATAGCTGTCGTGGCTCCCAGAAATGTGATTTAGCTCATTATTCTGAGTTAATATCAAGTGGAATTTTCCGTCGCAAAATTTTGCGATGGAAATTCGACTTGATATTAACTCAGAATAATGAGCTGCATCACCCTCCTTAGTCTTTGTCACGATGTCACGTATGCAAGTATGTACAGGTAGCTATACAAGTGCGTATAGGTGTTACGAGTCTTAGTGACACCGTAACAAATACCATGATTCCGAGTTGATATCAAGTGGAATTTCCTGTCAGAAAATTAATGAATTTTTTTTTGTTTTTAATTATTTCTGTACCATACTTTTGCTACGGAAAATTCCACTTGATATCAACTCGGAATCATGGTCTGAACCATCCCTCAAAGTTTTCGTTACGATGTCACTAACATCCTGTATTTTTGCCCTGCTGTCAGATTAACCAGATATATATACCAGAGTACCGATGATAGAAATATAGTTTTTCAAGTACTTGTCTAGTCATAGTAATGCGGCATGCTCCTACGGTGTCGCTGGCGCTGGTGCAGGCGACGTTGTATGCAGTTCCTGATGGCGGTATACTTGTAGAAGCAGATCTCCATCACGCTAATGACGCTGCAGCCCATACACAGTCCGAACACGCCGCCCAGGTTAGCTGCCGGAAAGAAATTGAGCTATTTTCAATCAATATTAGAATCCCGAAAACATAACAATCACTGTAATCCTTATTTTGGTTGGAACATTGCAGGATGATCACCGGATTGTTCGAAAGTAACATGATCCGTACTTCGGAAGGCACGATAAACCGTTGGCCCGGGTAACTACTTACCAATGAAGTACATAATTAAAACACAATAACGGGTCCTTACCGCGTTTAAAGCAGGGATGTGAGACTCCCGATATTCCGACACTGTTGCAAGTGCCATGATCACGGGAACTGATGACAATAACCGCGTAAACTTAAAACAATGTAGAATGAAGTAAGTACTTACATAGTTTGCAGAAAATTCCACTTAACATACAGTCATGAGGTAAATCATCCCCCTCAGTATTCGGTACGGTATATAAATCTATGGTACGGTGTGAACCTAACATCGTATTATAAACGCCACTTACATGCTAGAGTGGTGTATGACATAACAGTCTCCTGTTTCAGCAGCTCATACACCGGTGTTGGGAAATAGAACAACAACACGGAGGAACTCTTGTTGTAACCTTTAGACCTGCGAGAAATAAACAAGTTTTAAAATAGGAAACCTTTACTATTGTAACAAATCGACTTTATTTGTTCCGTGAATTCCGTGATAGTATAGGTACCTGCTATAGGCTCATATGCTGTATAGGTATGCCTAGCAGTGAGACGGACGTGGATTATCATATCATAAGGCTGTTTTTCATGTTACTATAGCATCACGCCTGTATATATATATATGTAATATGGTATTATATAGTAATATACACTTCAATTGGTAGGTATATTATAAGTACATTATATTAATATACTTAGGTCGGATTGTGTTTATTTATTGTTAAATATTCTTTTCTTTTTTCATCTTTGAATACGCCTTAAAGACCTGTACGAAGCCACTGACAATGCCGTAAGCGTGGCCAATTATTGGTCAGCAAAAATTTAGTTTCGATCGCCATCGACTCGCAAAGAAGAAGAGACTGTATTGTACTGGCTGGGTAGACATGCAGTCGCTTCTGTGAAAAACTGTACCTGTCAAATATTCAGGTTAGGTAAACGGACCCTGTGAAAAACGGGATAATGCTTGGGAGATGTGTGATATTACTGTATTGCACAGTCCCGTATTTCAGTGTACTTATATCAATTCCTTTCACCTTAAGGTTGCTTGGAAGAAATTGCTGCTTAGCATAGCAATAAGGCCGCTAATTGTACTTGTGCTGTAATTTTCTAATTGTCTTTTTGTGTTGTGTTTATGTGCAATAAAGTGTTTTGAATTACATTGAATTGATGTATATTATTTCTGGCCTTGAAAGAGAGGAAGGGGAAGACCAAGAAGAGCTTACATGGAACAGATTAAAGAAAAGGTTAACGTCATGTCTTATAGGGAAGTCAAGGAATTGGCCTTTGATAGACTGGAATGGAAAATGCTATACCGACAGGAGCGTGGCTCTTAAATTGATGATGATTTCTGGCCTTGGCAGTAACTTTTGATATCAAGTCCCCTGCCATGCCATGCTGCTGTAAGTTACAAACTGCTAACATTAATAATGCTTTGTACTGGTACGGCGCGGCGTTGAGGTTGCCCACGGAGATGTCTGCCCTGTAGCGGCGCGAGTCGCAGTCCCGGAGGCACTCGCAGCGGTCCTTCTCCAGCCATTCGTTCAGGTTTACTGCCAGTTACAAACATTGAGCGTATGATATACATATACTGGGTGTTAGTGACATCGTAACGAAAACTTTGAGGAATGATTCAGACCAGGACTTTGAGTTGATATCAAGTGGAATTTAGTATGGAACTGATAATAATTTTAAAAAAATCAAAAATTTTCATGTAATAATAAATATATGACTAGCTATTACCCGCGACTACCAAAACTATAGAAGTTTCATACAAACTTTGCCACCTCTTTTTACCCCCTCAAGGGTTGAACTTCGCAAAATCCCGTCTTTAGTGAGCACCTTCGTCCTAAAAGCAAGCCCCATGTGAGACTCCTAGTGAGAGACCTTTCGCTTTTATACTATAGTGGGTTGCCGGCAGTAAGGGGCCAGAATATCCTTGATATGGTGTATGTGATGCTGGTAGCTATACGAACACTTGGCTTCCATGATGCACTGTATGTCGGCCACCGCGCACACCTGCTGCAGCCGCAGGTGTGGCAGGTACAGCATTAAGCAGTGGCAGCGTTCCTCCACGGCGCGCACCAAGCACAGGAGGTCGCAGTCAGAGTTGCGGTACCGCCAGAAGAACGGCAGCTGACGCTCGCCCTCGAACATGCATTTGCGACTGAAACGAAAAGTCACTACTAACAGCCTCAAGAGAAATAAGAATACTCTGTCTACACGATATTTTATTAGTTTATCCTGGCCGTGTAAGTAGGTAAGCCATAAGGTTCATCATATCCATCTTAGGACCTCGTATCAACAGTGGCTGCAAGTTGTCTTTGATTACTTGTGCCTCTGCCCACCCCATTTGGGATTACGGGCGTGAGTTTATGTATGTATGTATGTAAGTAGGTATTCTGGTGCATGTGTAGACTGCTAGCTCAAACACCTCCATTTACGTGGAGAAGCGTTGTAAGCTGTGCCAAGGAGTGGAACGATAAAAGCTGTTTATAGGGATGTACCTGAAAGGCGGCAACTCCCGTACATCATTGGAGCAGTAGGTGGCGGTTACAAACAGCAGATGGAGGGACTCCGTGTTGGGCGGGATCAGCATGGACTCATCGTCCGCAGGGAACTCCGTCCAGTCCGTGTACATCACCTGTGTTCAACACACGAACATTATTGTTTTCACACACTGAAAAGACGCTGCACAAGTTCTAAATTTTTTCTTGTGCATCTGCCCCCGTTTCTTGGGGATTACTGGCGTACGTGTGAATTTAGCTGTGCCTTACCCGAGTAGCGCCTGCACCGGGGATGGTGTAGTCCAGAGCATTTGCGGGGTTGAAGTCTGTAATGACGACCAGCCCGTCGTTGAAGCCCGTAGTACCGATCAGGAGCGGCTTGAACTCGCGGTCGTGCTCGTTCCTACAAATAAAAGACAGTTTAACCTTATAGCGCTTGAAGTGTGGCTGGCATCTCTCCTACATTTCCAGTACATTACACCACGCGCCAGTACATAAGGCCGTACTGCTGGGGTCGCTTTAATGTCTTGCCAGCAGTGGGTTTCAAATGTCTTCATTTAGACCAATCTGCTTGATTTAAAGTTCGGTTGGGAGGAAGCTTCAGGACAACCATTATGTGGAGCTCCCATTGCCCGAGTTTCTGCCATGCAGAGAGCCCCACCGCTACAGAAGGTGTACAAGCATCTACTGAAACAAAATCTGTACAAAGGGGACTTAGTAAACGCCATTCTGTATGAACATTGGACTTTAAAACCCAACCAGTACCTTCTATTCTTCTTGTAATGGTACATGCTGTTGAAGATGCAGCAGAGGCCGTGCTTGGTGAGGATGGGTCGGAAGAGGCCCCGGCAATGCGGGTACAGGCGCTGCTTGAAGATGCACACGCGGAGGAAGTCGTCGCAGTTCTGGGCAAGCATCACCATCACATCGGGGACCTGGACAACGTCGAGTTTCTACTTTCATATATATTTTGACTTGACCCACATTCTTCTCTTTTTTTGTTGTGTGGGTTGTGACGTGGATTACCAACCCCGTCAACCCTGGTGTCAGGGTTACTATTGACCCGTCAAAGGCCCCTGACATGATTCATATAACGACTACGAACTTACATCATTAAGTAGTAACCGGGACCAACGGCTTAACGTGCCTTCCGATGTACGGATCATCTTACCCACATTAGTACCGTAGTGTAATTTTTACTCTATGCCGGTGGGGAAATACTATTATGATTGCAGTTTGCAGCCAATAGGTACATTAAGTACTTACATAATAATAATGGACATTTTGGGGAAATATATTACTTGCTTACAATGGAACTCCACTATCAAATAGTGAAAATCTGAGGGTCTAGCCAAGTTGAAAATGGTCATTTCTACATTTCGTTGCTCGATCAACTATAGCTAACAACTATAGCTCGATCATTTCGAGTAAGCATCCTTCTCGATACAAGCAAAGGAGATACTCAACCCGGACGTTAGCGATTGTTGTCATAGAAACATTTGCGACTTGACCCTCGGGTAAAACTAAGGACATGACCTCACCGAGCGACACTAAAAGAAATCCGAAATTTACAAGAGATGTCAAAATCTTACAGAGTATCGGTTGGCTTCGATGAGGCTCTGTAGCTGAGCCAGGCTGTCGACGTCGACGGTCATCAGCTGGTAGAAGCCGAGGAGTTGTGGCAGGATGTACTGGATGTCCACCGACCGATTACCGTTGCTGGAAAATTATTATTATTAACTAGCAAAGTGACCCGCGTATCCAGAGCGATAGGCACGGTTCTTTACTCATTGGTAAAAGATGGTGCGATGATCTTAACGTCTAGCCTTTCGGAGAGATTGGTATGAGTTCGCACAGGAGCGGTAAAAGTGAGAGGAGTTAGGTTAGGGTAAATAAGAGAAGAAGCTTTCTGCTCACGGTCAATAACGGGTTCTTACCGCGTTTAAAGCAGGGATATGAGACTCCCGATATTTCGACACTGTTGCAAGTGCCATGATCACGGGATGACTGATGAGATTGGCGTGGAGTAGGTAGATCCATATTTTTTTACGGGCAGACATAGCTGTCTACCCTCTTTCTTTGCCGCTTGTTTATGTATTTGATATCGGAATGTTCGGAACCATCTGAACTCGCACCAAATTCACTACGACAAACCGCACTCACTGTGTCCTCACGTTTTGTCACCACATTAGGCCGTTTTATGCTAACACAAAAAAATTCCCCCATCAGTCGTTACTCACACAAGGGTATCATTAAAATGCTCCATAGCGCTGATAGTCATCTGATTAGGTGAGCAGAGCGTGATGGCTGGGTAAGGCAGCTGGGCGACGGGCTCGAACTGGTTCTCGATCGTGATGCGCGTGGGCATCGCCTCGAACCGCAAGTACAGCATCCACGTGAGGAGCACCGCGAATGATATGTTTATCAGCACGAAGAGTAGCCAGAAGCATCTGTTAAGGAGTAGCAGAAGCATCTGTTAGGGTAAGTAAGCACTTATTGTACAGATGATCTTATTACTTTGAAGCAGTACTTTTTGTTACCATGCATGTGAGGTTACGGACACTGGTTTTGTATAGCGCTTAACTTCAACTTTACGGTTGTATGGCAACCGGTCGTCATAGGATAGAAACAGCGATTACTGCCAATGTCAGCGCATAAGACACCCGGAGGAAAATCTTCAGATTTCTACGTAAGTACATATTATTAGACGTGCGTAATACAATTCTTTTTTTAATAATTTCTTCAACTTAATTATAATTCCATTTATTTAACGTTTACCGTGTAAGTAGATAAGTAATCTAATCTTACTTACCTTGACGGTTTATCCGGAAATAAATAAAAATATTTCAATCCTGACACGGAGCTTTCTAAACAAAACTTGCGGAACAGACTTCGGAAATTACCCTTCATCTTGTGGGTAGTTACGAAAAAATAACACAGAGAAGCGGTCAAGGCGTGAACACTTGACCACTCTGCTATACTGCGAGTACTACTATATTAAAATTTGTGAAATAAATATACGATTTAACAATGTCCCGTTAATAATTAAAGAGAATACTTTTCATAAATAGGAGTGATCACTTCATGTGAAGTACGGGTTGTCACGCTAAAGGTAATTAGATGGCAACTCATAATTAGCCAATTAAATGGAATATAATTACATATCATTGACTCGGTTGTTCCCGACGGATTTGAATTAAATATTGCAAGGACGATTGTTGGCCATTACTGGTTCACCTCAAAAATTGCTCTACCCACATGTAGTATATAAAATCCTTGTTGAATGTGGGTAGGTTGAGTAAAGATTATGTTATGGTGCCAAATAAGTGCTGTAACGAAGCATTTCGGACCAACGAGCCTTGTAGCGACATCTTGTGGTTTCTGGCGATATAACGTTGTTTTTATACTTTACCCGCAGGAAATCACAGATGGCGCTGCAGGGTTATCGATGGGCCCGAATATTTTTAATTATTTTATTATGTTCTAAATTATTATATTAAAATTATCTGCAACATTTATTTTTGATATATTATAATTATATTGTTTAAATTTTGGGATCAAACAAGTCGATCGATTGTTGTCCTTGATTCGGCGAATTTATGGTTTGGTAGATTTTTTCTAGTTTGGCAATTTTGTTCGTGGTTCTTGTGTCAGACTCGGTTCAAACCCAAGTGCATGTTTTAATTGTTTGTGTTTGTCCCTGTTGACAGAAGCCATTTAGGGGAAAAAAAAAAAAAAAAAAAAAAAATTGTTTGTGTCAGACTGACAGCTGGCTGAGCTGAGAGACAGGTTATGGAAAGTGGGGACGTCGCGAGAGCGCCGGAGACTCCACTGCCGTAACAATAATGTGGGCAAATTAAAAGCCACGATTTATCGGCGACATCAAGAGCCGATGTCTCGATTTAAATAAACAACTTAACCGAGATGGTGAGTCCTCGCAATTCTTCGTGCATATTTTTGCACCAACTTTGTGATAACCTCGAGGTCCTTGTTTTCAGCAACATCACTGAAATCCCATCGCCTAAGGTCCAGTGGGTGGGTTTAGGTTTCATCCGAGCGATGCCCAACTATCCCGGATGAACCTGTAAGTTATTTTCTTTGTTTTACACTCGTGAGTTGCCTTGCCACGCTGTCAGCTGAACCACATGCTAATCATTGCCATTCCTTGTTGCAGATGGGGTTTTTTCTTTAAGTTTTTAACGTTTTAATGTTTTAACGTTTTTGCAAGTTTTCAACGTCTAACGTTTTGCTAGTTTAATGTAAGAAGAAGTTTATGATTGGATCAGATGATTTCAACAATGTTTTGTGAATGAAGGTTCCTACTGTTTTCTTCTGCGTTTGCAAGTTATTTCAAGCTTCATTACGGCGGAGCCTGCCTTGGTTGTTTGCACTTCGAGGCTTTCCTTTGTGCGGCGCGCATGTGGATGTGCCGCGCCTCTCCTTTTGGCAACACTCCGGATAAGGCCCGGTGAAGGACTGCGAGGTTGACCGGTGGACGTGCAACCCGCCAGCTGCGTAACAGTTGGCCCGCTGCGCCGCCATCGTCCAGCACGCCCTGGCCTGAGCCGGCCCCAACTCATCACCTGTACGGTATTCCGGAACGCCTCAGGTAGGCCTGATAGTCGGAGGTCCTCGAGTAAGTGAGGTGCCTACAGGTGTACGGACAGTGTTTTAAACATAGTGATATCCCATGGTTGTTACGGAGTGACAATTAACCTGACGGACCAAAGCGCGACCTGTCTCCCTCCATAGGGTTTTTGACCTACCTATGGTTAACCAAATCTGTATATTGAAAATTATACATTGTACCAATTCAAGGGAGTTTTCTTTGTCTCATGCTCACCGGTCTATAACATCTAGCTGTGCCCTTCAGGTAAACACCACTTTATAAATTTTCTGAAACATATCTGTATTTCTATAACACCTTTCTATTTTTCACTACCTTCCAATAGGTAGCCAAAAATCTAGTGTTTCAGTGCACTTATGTTAAATATGGGACATGTGTAGGCTTCTGTTATTAGTTTGTATCTTTCTACTAAATAAAACAACGTTTAGGAAAAATGTACAAAGTGATTTATTGAGAATTCTTCATACATAAGTACTGTTGTTGTAGACATGGTTTGGTGTCATTATCAGCAATCCAAACGGATGCACGTGTACTTGAATAGTGAAAAATGATGAGTTATATCTTATTGTATAAATGAGTAACATGGCAAAAATCCCATTTGTTTAGGGCAATGTAAATATCGCATACATATGCATAGAAATACTGCCGTTCACCCCTAAAAGACGGCGGTGGGAAGGTAAATAATATCTCGTACATTATAAATAAGTTAAATCCTCTGTAGGTCTATCTGAGCATATTAAAATTCTAAACAATTTATTCAACTAGTAATTTAATAATTATACTTAGAATTTGGATAAATAATTATTTCGAATAACATACGCTATGAAAATTGCGAAAAAATATCTAAAATATTTGTTAATTTGTAATAAATAATATATTTTTAGAATGTATACAGAATAATAATAAAATCTATTCAGTATAATTTATGATTTCTCAAAAGGTTGTATTGAAATTACGAACTCTATTACAATGGGTTAAATACTATTATAATGTGGCTGGTTAGCAGGTACTATTTTGGCATGTCGTTTATATAATACAGAATATATGTTTAAATATGAAACCCCCACTCTATCAAATTAACCAACAAGACAAGACAGAATGTTCGTAAGAGAACTTTCATATTCATTCCTATATCCATAACTCTTTGCTTTTTAACTTTAAATACATTGTTTCAAGACAATTATCTATTTAGCTACGCAGATCTATACGTAAAAATTATCATGATAGAACCAAAATTTCCTTCACTACCCATCCTTGGTTACATCACAAAAACCAACAGATCAGAACAGGTCTCTTTCGAACTTAGAAACATTCGTATTGGGCTATCTCGCTCGGTTACGGGCGATACGAGTTTTATAACATCTTATTATGATAGCATATTCTTGGTAAATGTGTAATTTATCATTATTTATATTGGTCATTTAAAGCGGAGCACGCGTTCATTTCAAAAGCTTAAAAACTAAATTCAATTTTATTTTTTACCTATAATAAGACACTGCGAAGGAAACAGAAAGTTGATCAAGAAAAACCAACAACTTTTTGCCATTTGCATGGCTACAAAACCATAGAATATTTTGTTAAACCTACTTTCTTCATAAATTAATTATGCACTTACACTATTTCCCTTATCGTTCTAATAACATTTTTTTAGAATTGACCACATACAAATTTCAAGCTGATTAAAATAATAAATAAAGAAATAAGTATTTTAGAGCAATAACTAAATGTTAATAAACTCAAATGCAATACTAAGTAGCGCCACAGGTACTAGTAACAGTTGGCCACTTGCAAATATGCAATAAAATAAGAAATCGAGGATATAAAACCTTCGCCCATATACTTTCAAATAATACAACAATTATAATGTTGCCTTCTATTCCCGGTAAAATGTATACGCATAGAATAACAGTAAATATTTACCGAAGCAAGTATTTATGCAATACAATATATACGAATATGAAAAGCAGAAGCATTTGGAAAGTTATATGCTATACTATTACTTTTATTATTTCTATGTAATATTTGGTACTGAATCCGATATAAGGATATTAAGAAAGATACAAAGTTTAATTACTGTAATTTATATTTCGTAGGTAATTTTAGCAGCGGAATTATGGTAAATATATACGCGATACAATAAAATATGAAAAGGATGTTTTTAATTATAATACGTATAATATAGTAGACCAAACTTCGGTATTCTTTGTATAATATCGTATTTAAATGTCATAAACGTCCCTCTAGCAGTTACTCTACTTCTCACAAGTATTGTGCGCTCCAAGTCTTCTTCATATAAATTCTACTTCTTACAAAACGTCCGACTTCCAAATCAACTCTGAGAATAATATCGTATAGAACACCTTAGAACATCTAGTCGTAAGGAATAATTTCCTTTAAATACAATTCCGTTTAAATACGCATTTCATACGCAAAATACAATACAATATCGTTCGAGAGTAGTTTTTGACTCGTTAATATTTTTTTCGGATTTATTTTTTTATAAAAAAACTTATCGTTACAACACCAAAACTCCCAATCAGTCAGAAATGTGCGTGCCTTCAAAAGGTACAGTAACTTACAGATACAATTCCATAGCCAACATTACGGAATATTTCACAAACGATAGGAATACACACAAACAGTGGACTGTGTATTTCGAATAACTTCGATGGAAGGCATAGTGCAGAACGACCAAAGCTACACGCACCGAAAACGTGACATCCAACTGGAAAAGATCTCGAGATCTGAGAAGCCTCCGCGCGGGCAGTTTTTCCCTTGGAACTGGTGTGGTCACGGCATCGGAGACGAGATCTCTCTTACCGTGAAGGAAAAACTGTCGTGAGGCGAGTGCAGGCCGCGGCTGGCGACGTCGCGAGCGGCGTGAAAGCACCGAGGTGCGGCCAGGCGGCGCAAGGAAGATCCAACCCGCGCTCTACGCGCGCTACGTCAGCGAGCGTCAGGAGTCCAGCAGCACGTGCCAGCGTTGCACCTGCCGACAAATTATCCACTTATTTTTCGTTCCGGACTTATCTAAAGCTTTCATCACACACAAAGTTTATGCTGCGCTAAGGATTAATCCTTACTTATGCTAGATTGGGAGAAAAGAAAATATATAAAATACGTGCAGCTGTTTACCATCCCGAGCATACCAAAACCCGACTAGACTATGGGATTGTCTTCTAGAACATGAAGAAAATATAATAGGATGATAAGCTGGTCACTTGTTGTCATGCGATCGATCATACTATTTTTGGTTCTTCAATACCATGACTGTATGGCTTACGTCTTCAGGTGAGTTGTTCAGCACTCATCTATATCCTCTATAGTTGCGTCTGTTTTGCTTGTCTTTTTACAGTATTTGACATATAGGCATGTGTACCTGTTCAGTGTGGCGCTCGCACAGCTCCTGCCAGTGGCGCTCCTCCTCGCGGCCCGAGGGGCTTTGCCCCAGGGAGAACCAGCCCACCATCTCGTTGCGTTTGACGCTACGCCGCCACCACACCGAGACCATCAGCGTCACCTCGCTCAGCTGGAACAGAGCCACCTGGAAACGTTCCCAACAGAAAAAAAATATAATGTTAAAGCCTTAAAAATTCTTGTTCTTCAGATTACGGTAAATAACTAGATTATATCGTACGCAAAGGGCTGAAGTTACGGGTCGTGCAGGAGCCTTTAACCCGTAAACAGCGGTCAGAACTCTGCCCAATGTATTTCCGTACAGAAGACAAGTGATATCACTGGTACTTACTGCGTATGCTGCGATGAAGTTATTAAATTAGATTAGAATCTACATAATACTTTTGCCAATCTCATACAATCTTAGCAATTTCCTCATTTTTTTTTAAGAAATCTGGTCGAAATGCGATCGAAAATGTTTATGTCGAAAGGGAATCAAACTGGTAGCTCTTGTTATACCGAGACGACGACTGACAGAAAGGAATGGAAGAAGTGGAGTGTGTCTAGAGTGGGATAAGGCCAGAAGGATGATAGGGGCGAGTAAGTGCTATGGTATAGTTGTGGGCTCCATTCTTCACATTTAGATTCATGGATGGCCCATATACGTCACATTCTTGGCTATACTAACCAACTAAGATTAGAAGTCTGAGGGGTTCGCAGGCTTCGCGAAGAGACCTCGCTAGATGGAGAAGATGTTCTCTCTACAAAGTGGACTATCTGTTAGGCCTATGGTAAACGCGAAGTAGAAAATCGCGATTACCTGGAAGATAAACAGCTCCTTGTAGAGCGGGTTGGACTGCGCGCGGCGCGTGGTGGACTTGCAGCGGCCCATTTCCATGCCTAGCGAGCTGATGAGGCACAGCTTCACGTACGTGTCCGGCGCTTTGTTCGGCGACAGCTTGCGGAAGTGCGTGCCTTTTATCACCTGGGTGGTAGACAGAACCAATTAGTAGGTTGGATATTGCCAAGTTAGGACAGAATATTTAAGTAGATTTTGTTATTTTAGAATTCTATTGATTGTTATTGTTAAGTTGCATTGCCTTAGTTGTGATTATTAGCTTAATCATTAAATTGGTTTAAATCGAGATGACGTCATTGTAGACACTGATGGCGGCACTCACTTCGACAGACAGGTGTCCGGTGCTGGGGTTGTACTGCAGCCCCAGCAGCAGCTCGGGGGCGGAGCGCGCGCTGCAGCACGAGGACGCGGAATCCGAGCGCGCCAGGCTGCACGCTTCACCTGCGCCTGAGCTCGCCAGCGTCACTGTAGCTACTGATGACGGGCTCGCTAGGATACCCGTTATTGAGTGGTTCAGCTCCAGTTTTGGGAGCTGGAAGAAAATGGTGGAATTCAGAAATCAGAATCATTTATTCAACGTAATTATCATGGATAAAGTTGTTGAAGGTCATTGTAACTTTTTTGAATTTACGCCATTTCGCAAGGTGTTATGGCTGAGGAGAAATGTCAAGAAACTGCAACAGCAACACATCTTTTAAATCAATGAGGGTATACATTACAAGTTATTTGCTAACTAGAGGAATACATTTAAAGGTGTTATGGTTTATGATTTATTTATAACACAGACATATTGTTCATGCACTAGACAGACTTCTTCTTCTTCTTCTTCGCAAAGAAGAAGACTAGACAGACAAAGCGGGTTTTGGCTTGAACTTGATTCAATGGTAGCACTCACCTGCAAGCCCGGCTGGTGGTGCTGCCGCGGAGCTAGCTGCAGCCACAAACTGTTCTCCAGCTCCAGGTTGAGGGTCGCAAAGGAGACCATGGCTTCCCCCAGCAGCCGTTGACGGCGCATGCGCTCGCAGCCGTACACGCGCACGCGCAGGCCGAGGCCGTGAACGTCCTCTGTTATATTGGTCAGATCGTTAGTCGTTTACAAACCCTGGCAAATCTGTTTTTTTTTGTATATCTTTACGGCCAATACCAAAATCGTGACATAAATCTTCTATCGACGTATGGCTCTGTGAATAGAGGCTAAATATATGTTTATATCTGGTGTTCTTATGTTGGTTTTATCTTTACATTAATCTCCAAGTTTCGCAATATCCATCCAGATGGAGATTGCTCAAGCACAACTTTTAGTGTAAAATCTAATAAAATAAAATTTTTAACAAAAAAAAAAACCGACTTCAAACGTAAAACTAAAAAGCAATAAATAAATTTACTTCGCACAAAGTAATTAGTACGTATTTTCAATTAGTTAATTAATTTATAATTCTGAAGCCGGTGCCAAGGAAATGCTACAACGAAGTATCGATTTATATATTTTTCAATACTGATTGTTTTGTAATTTTTTGTTTGACATTGTTTTGTAATTGCTTTGATATAGGTATTAAACAATATTGTGTGTACATAGTAATTTGATATTGTAGTAGGGTTGTTGTAGCATTTACTTGGCACCGACTTCAGAATTATAAATTAATTAACTAATTGAAAATACGTACTAATTACTTTGTGCGAAGTAAATTTATTTATTGCTTTTTAGTTTTGCGTTTGAAGTCGGTTTTTTTTTTTGTTAAAAATTTTATTTTATTTTACGATTTTAAGTGATGGTTAGACCGAGCAAGGATGCAGACAGACAGATTTTCTGATTTATATTCATATATAATAATATAATATATTATTAGTAGTGATCACAATTATTATTGATGAACATGTTTACACACACACACACACTCACACACGCGCTAACGCACACGAGCACACGCGCACGTACACACGCACACACACAGATACACGCACACACACAGACACACGCACACACACACACACACACACATGTGTATGTGTACATACACACATGTGGTTGTCAGTGGAAGCTGCTATCATACACACTCACGCATACATATAGATACAGTAGATTTCGCGTGGTTCGCTCGCTGCTAAAGCAGCTCGCGTGGCCTGTTTATTCGAAACTGTCCCTCTTCGTATGGCGGCCATCTTGTTTTTCCGCCATTTTGTTTTTTTTTCACCGGCGACAGAATTTGACCAAGATTTAAATGGGTGTCGTGGAAACAAACAAAATCCAGGTGCAATAGGTTTGCCAGACCGTAGAATGTCTCCCTGATTGGGAGCAGTTTTCAAAGATGACGTTCCGATCACACCCCTATACATCATTTTTACCCCCAAGACATTTTCTGGAAAAACAAAATTTTGTATGGCGGCCATCTTGTTTTTTCGCCATTTTGTATTTTTTTCACCGGCCATTAAATTCGACCAAGATTTAAATAGGTTTCGTGAAAGAAAATTTTTTTCAGGTGTGATAGTTTCGCCAGGCCGTAGGGTGTCACCCTGATGCGGAGCAGTTTTCGAAAATCGGGAAGTATTTCCATACTTAACATGACGATCCGATCACAACCCCGATATATATTTTATATCCCGAGACATTTTCTGAAAAAACAAAATTGTGTATGGCGGCCATCTTGTTTTTCCGCCATTTTGTTTTTTTTTACGCGCTATGGAATTTGACCAAGATTTAAATAAGTGCTCTGAAAGAAATATTGGTTCACGTGCGATAGTTTTGCCAGGCCGTAGAGTATCTCTCTGATGCGGAGCAGTTTTTGGTGACCAGAAAGTATTTCCGTACTCTACATGACGTTTTGAGTAAGCGCCCCATACATTATTTTTACCCAAACGGGCTTCTTCCAAAATCGACAGAATTTTGTATGGCGGCCATCTTTTTTTTCCGCCATTTTGTTTTTTTGCACCGGCGATTGAATTTGATCAAGATTTAAATACGTTTCGTGAAAGAAAAATTGCTCCAGGTTGTATAGTTTTGCCAGGCCATAGGGTATCTCCCTGATGCTGACCAGTTTTCGAAGGTCGGGAAGTTTTCCCGAAGCCTAAAGATCGATTCGATCAATATGACTTTACAAACGCACTAGTCGCTCCTACGATTTTTGAAAATTCCCCTCGATTTCTCTGGTCTTCCATCATCAGATCCTGACTTCCTTGACATGGGACCCCCTTGGGTATATCTCCTTTCAAACAAAAAAAGAATTATCAAAATCGGTTCATATACGACGAAGATATGCCCGAACAAACATAAAAAAAAAAAAAAAAATATACGGTCGAATTGAGAACCTCCTCCTTTTTTGAAGTCGGTAAAAAAGGGCATCTTAGTTACCATCATCTCTTAGCATTATCGCGTTTCTCACAGGGTCCTCTTATCTAAGCTGAAGATTTGACAGGACCGATTTCTTACAGAAGCGACTGTCTGTCTGATTTTCCAACCCGCGAAGGGAAAACCAGTTCAATACAGGTTCGGTTACATACCTCCGAAAATGAATTTTTCGGAAATGTGGGTTTCCTCACGATGTTTTCCTTGCATGTGATAATCATTTAAAAAAGGGCACCTTAGTGTTAATATAAATCATACCTGGATTTATTTTGTGTAAAACGAAGCTTTCCATATACTGCGGATTCTCTCCATTGCGTATCTTGGATTTGAACTTTTGCTTTTTCAAAGGCAGAAGTACAACTCGAACCTGAAAATCAAGATTGAGAGCGTTATTTCAGTTTAAATTAGTATTTATCAAGCTTGTAAAAACAGTCCGTGAAAGTCCTATTTTGGTGACCTACATCGTAGTGTCAAGAGATTAAATCTCAGGTCTGGCTCTAATAAACCACTGAATAAGTAAAACCTAATCAAATGAGATACTTTTTACGAAACGTCAAAACGAATATTTTCATTGGAGTGTGTACGGAAATACTGCCCTGTGACGTCATCAAAAAAGCGATCAAACGTTGTACGGTCACGAGCATTATTATGTAAAAACACTTTGGTACCATGTCACATTAACTTTTTTGACAAATTGAACCGTAAGTCTCACTAAGTGTCAAATATGTTAGTGCGACAGAGTCTTAAAGTGGGTACATTATATTGCTCATGACTGTACTCATTGTTAAATAAAATTCGAAAATAAATCGAAAAGTAAAATGTTTTTTGATCATCTTAGACTGGCTTCTATTTCTAGATTAGCATTTTATAATTTATCTTTGACCCAGTAAAATACCCTATTCGACTTTGAGTTTGAAATCATGTTTCGATTTGGTTAATTGATATCGCGTGGTTTCCAGGATTTGTGTTGTGGTAGTGTGATGTGTCACCTGGCTCTGCAGCATGTTTCCGGTGGGTCGCGGCGGCAGCGCGCGCGCCTGCAGCACGTGCACGGTCATGCTGCGCACGGGCGCGTCGTACAGCAGCGTCAGCTCCACCGCGCCGCGTTCCGTCGCGCCGCTGCCCTCCCCACACAGCAGGGACGTGTCCTGAAGGTCAGTGTTTCTTTTATAACCAATAACGTCCCGCTCTTGCTCACAAACCTCCCTTACAGCGGCTAGATTTTTTTTCCTTTCCTATTCCGTTCTATCTTTCGAACGCTATATTCCTCTATTTTAAGGCACTCTCAGTAGACAGGATAGGTGGAGCTATAAAATTACTATTGCTTAATGCTCAATTACGTCTTAAATCCTACACGAAATTGACAAGCATACAGTTTCTCTTGTTGTCAATAAGTTTTTATTTTGCCCGAAGCGGAGGAACAGCAACAGAGGTGCTTGTGGAGAATTTGTGTGTAGAGGTACTAAAGTATCACTAAAAAAACCTTAGCCTAGGCTTATAAACAATAAAAAACCAATTACGTTATGCGCAATAACATCGCTGTCAACACTGCTCTGCGCTTCGAGCGTGTGAATGTAGTCTGCTCGCTTGGGCACGACGTCGTCAATGCGGGTCTCTCTCAGGGTTGTCGTCGTCTCTCTCAGGGCTGTCTCCACCAGCTCTACTTCCAGCTTCGCCGGCGCCAGGTTCTCGTTCTTCTCTTCGTAATGGCATTCCACCTCTTCCTTATCCTAAAATGTACGGAAATTTAATACCGCGGTGCAGATCATTTTGTCGGCGCGCGCTATTTTCACAACCTATCGCCGTATTACGCGGTATCGTTATGGCGCTACTGTCAAGTAACAGTGACAACGCGTGAACCCTTATATGTCATAACTCCTGGACCTAGAACTTGGAAGTATAGATAGAATATAGATCTACTTTTTCATATAATTATGCAGCATAATCATATATTTTATTATATTTCGCCAACATTTAATAGGTGCTAAACGACTCGTAACAAAAGGCTTTTAAAGTCAGACTGACGTCTTGCCGTTCACTAATTTGCGAAATTAACAAACATTTTGAAAAGCTACAAAGAAAATATTTATCTACGGACTTTAAGTACCTACTTATATCTAATACAAAGTCTAATTTTCTACTGATTTCGAGAATAACTAAGAACAACAAAAAGAATAAAACATCAATATTAAATAATTCATTTGATTCTCAACTTTATGCTTTCATAAACAAGCGTTTTGTATGCGTAATTCTGAAAATTCGATATAAATGGAATACGAAAGGCGAATCGGTTTTAATTTAGCAAAATCCTTTGTATTTTGGTAAAACTGTTGATAAATTGGAGCCTCGTGAGTTTGGGACGACTTATTTACCGCCCTTCGAGAGGATTCCAATGTATTAATAGTCGGAATTCCAAGCTGTTGCCTGGCTGATGGATGTGGCAAAATAATTATTGCGAAATCGTTTGCCGAACTGTAACTTTCAGCAGTCCGTGAAATATGTTGTTACCAATTATTGCTGAGGTTTTCTACAGAAGCGATTGCCTGTCTCACCCTCCAACCCGCAAAGGGAAAACCAGCCCACTACAGGTTAGGTCATATATCTCCGAAAATGCATTTCTCGGGAATGTGGGTTTTGCTCACGATATTTTCCTTCACCACTGAGCACTTGATAATCATTTATGATCCAAACATGAATTCGAAAAAAAATTCGATAATAATTGGTTTAGGCCTGTGCTGGATTTAAATCTGCTCTAAAAGTTACATTACGTTGAAAGTTTATAATTGCTACCTTAGCAATAAGGCCGCTTTTTGTAACTTTTGTATTTTATTTTATGTTTATTTGGGATAACAACAGCATATAATTTATATTTCTGTGTTGTACAATAAAGTCGGTGCAGCATTTTCCATGCTACTTTTTTAGGGAAGAATAGGGCAGTGGTTTCCCTCTTGCCTTCCGCCCTGCAGTACTCTGTCTGGCGCGTGTGAAATGCTGCACCGACAAGAGCGTGGCTCTTAAATTGATGATGATGACAATAAAGTATTGTGTTTTGTATTGTATTTTTTTTTAATAAATAGGATAATGAGAAAACAGTACCTACCTACTATTACTACTATGTAGGTATACTGCATGTACCTACCCACTTGATTATAGAATGAAGATAGAAAAAATACAATAAACAACTACCTGAAAAATCTACTTGAAACCAAAAATCCATTAGATCTAGCGTCTTACCTGTTGGATGCGCAAACGCAGCTCGTCGTCCGAGTCCGATGCCTCGAACGTGAAAACCCGTTCGGGGTAATTCGGTTTCGACAAAGCATCTATAACACAGACGTACGGACAACGTCAATGGATTATACATCTCCCTACTTAGCTAAACTAGGCTAATACTACTGTTTAGTACAGGAAACTAGTCTATAGCAAGGTGTTAAGTTAATGTGTTACAGTCAATCAATCCCGGGTTTGAATCCTGTAAGCTCTGCACGGTAACAGCGCCGCGCGAATTATATCGAGGCCCTCGACCAATAGCCGTTTGACGTCCATCTACGTAGATAGCATTCGTATCGTTAATTGGTCGAAGCGCTCAATATAATTCGCGCCGCGCGTGGCGCAGTTGTCATGCAGACCCGGCTGCTGGGGATATATCTTGAAAGTTCACTTTTGTGATCCCTGGTTTGGTTACAGGCTGATCACCTGATTGTCCGAAAGCAAACTGTTCCGTGCTTCGAATTGAAAGTTCTTAAGGCGATAAGTCGTTGGTCCCGGTTACCACTTACTGATAAATACGTAGTCGTTACATGACCCATCTCAGGTGCCTTTGGCTGTTCAAATAATAACCGCGACATCAGGGTTGATGAGGTCGCGTCGGTCATTCACCTCAGAAGCCACGATAGAAGAGAAAATTTGAGTTTGTAAAATGATAAATGACTAATTTCTTAAATCGATGTGTTATTAGGTTATTCACATAATAGATTTGTGACTTTATTAATATAAAATGAAGGAATTAAGAAGGAATTCTTGTAATAAGGGTAGTGAGGTGTTTCGTTACGTTCATTTACCTATACACCTCTTACATTGTTTTAAGTTTACGCGGTTATTATCATAATTAAAGCACATAATGGTGCTAATTCCTGTAAATACCATCTAATTTTATTTTAAGTTATATCTGTCATTTTCTTATCCGCCGAAAAGGAAAGGGACGGGTAATCGACAAGCATAAAATTAATGGAACACACGTCAATTTTAAGCACAAATCTAAACCAACCGTCTAAAAATTTTACATCCGTCAATAACCCGTCACAGTTAAGTAGACAGCACGTCAAACGGATTGCATACCAGCGAGGTACCTTTTGATTCGCCCGGGTTATTTATTCATTTACTCATTCTTCCTAAAATTAAGAGCTGTGAATCATCCGTCCCTTTCCTTTTCGACGGATATGAAAATGACGGATATAACTTAAAATAAAATTAGGCGGAATAACGGGTTCTTACCGCGTTTAAATGGAGAACCCGTTATTATGTGCTTTAATTATACACCTCTTTATAATACTCATAATGTAGGTTCTTCTTCTTGTCGTTTCGATAGCATTCAGATTTTTTCAGCCCAGTATTTTACGTTTACGTACAGACAGCTCGGTGAGGTGTGGGTACTTAATTCATCTTGCGATGGATGTACCTCAAATTACCCCAATTGGGATATAGGCGTGAGTTTATATTATGTTATATTAAACGTACGTTTTTCAACTCTGAACATTAAGTTTCTATCACTCATTCACTTAAAACACTTTTTGTTAAAATTGACTGTACAACAATTTTTAAGTTCCATGCACATAATATTTCCTCTAGAAAAACACCCGCAGCGCGATACCGCCACCTTAACACCCTGCATTGTGACTAACACTCTAATCGAGTAGTAATAAAGCTAAATATAGATACGTTTTTAAACTACTGTAAAGGACAAAGGGCCTAGCAACCTTGACGACACCACTGTGTGCTAATCAATTATTTACACTGGCTAGTCCACACTATGCTAGCAGCTAACGAACTATCCCCTAACCCGTAAACATCAAATCAAAGTCAATAAATTATGGAAAAAGAATCAATAACGACTGTCTAGTCGGTTTTTTGTCTAGATTTTAGGAATGTTATCGCCTAGCGAAGGTCAACTAAGGTTAACAAGTATTAGTGGCTCCATAATGGTCTTTTCAGACATAGTTATTAGTTTGAGTGGAGTATTATACTCGTGATTAGAATTTCAGTGAATTCGCGGTATTCAGTCAAATTTAATTACTTTACTAATAGAATTAAAATGGCTTAATCAGACATAGACCCTTGAAAGCTAGTCATTAACATCTGTCTTGCCGAGATGGCAATACTGCCAGTAGGTACCTACATTAGTATCCAGCATGCAGGACGCGCTGGCGATGCCGGGAGTCGACCAACTAGTGAATACCGTCCAAAGCAAATCATAATAAGTCTGAGAACTAGCAAGGCAAAATTAGCAAAATCAATTTGAAGTTGAATTACATCTAAGCGCATCATATCGCACGTTTCTATACTTTCATCCTTTTCAGTCAACTGTAATTTGCTAGAGCGAGATATTGCAGCCGCACGAGGCGGAATCGACGAGACGGTCGGAGTGCGGTCGAACATCGAAGCAATTCATCTAAAAAAGCAATATCGCAATTTGACATTTGCGCATATAAAAGTACAAATGTCAAATAGAAATATTGCTTTTTTAGATGAATTGCATCGATGTGGCCTTTTGAACTCCCCAGCTCTTTATCATCGCAGAGTAGGACTGTACGATGAGTTGCGGCCTGGCGTAGTTCAACTCTTAGGCACTTGGCGGAAAGAGATGTATAGAGCCTAGCCCAGTGGTAAACGCGAGAAGCGATTCAACTCTTCAATTACTAACGTGAGACCTGCGTGAGTCATCGCAGCCTTCTTGTAGACGTAGAAACGTTTCTGAGACTTCGCTATTTGGGTAGACTCTGGCTGGAATATGACGCCAATAAATAGTGTGGTGGCGGGGGTGCCTGATTTTTTGTTAATCTTGGCTTATTATAGATTTGCCTCTAGCATTTACTATTTGACCGGAAAGGGCGCCGGCGCGTCCTGCATGTGGCATCATGAATTTGCCATTTACAACTGGCTTCACACTCACACTAGCTTATGTACTGTGTACTGACCAAACTGAGCATTGTCGAGCGGCAGGCAGGGGGCGGGGGCGCGCGGGACGGCTAGGATGTCATCGCAGCACTTGCGGCCGAAGACGGCGGAGTAGCACCAGCGACGCCCCAGGAAGAGTAACACCACCAGTACTACTACTGCGAACGCTGCTACCGCGCTTATGTAGGCTGTGGCTTCTACTGTTGACGGAAAGTTGTATTTGTAAATAGGTAAGTAGATACATCTTATTCTAACGCATTGATTCTTTTACAAAAGACGGACACGATAGTCACATGTTTCGTGAGTTGTAGTAAAGAAATACATACCTAATCATTTTCAGTTTTTACCTATAGTTATATCCGATATTTTTTTTTTTGCTAAAAATCATAATCGGCCATGTAGGAGTGTAGATAGGTACATCGACACCAGCAAAGACTAGTTTTAAAGTCACGGCCATGCTAACAATGACCTGGACGTACCTACAAAAGCCGAGTGCTGTATAATTAATACGGCCTTGCACTTCTCTAGCAATTATGTACCTTCCAAACTTTAAATAACAAGAGTATTATTTAAAAGAATTATTTTTATTATCAAGGATTGATAGAGCAAGGTAAATGTCGTACGTGATGTATCAGAACTACGTATAGGGGGTCAAAGAGGGATGTTTACGTACCATTAGCTGGGCTGATGACGCCGATGTTGGCCAGCATGGTCCTCAGGGCACTCGCCGCATGGCCCCGCGATCACCCTGCACCGTCACACGCTCAATACCTTCACTAAACATACAAATAGTTTACACTGAAATGCGACGGTAAATGCGTTTGATGAAGGAAAATTTGAGACGTATTGCCACAGTGGACTGTCAAAGTCGCACATGCGCACACTGGTAGGGGCTCGGCGGGGGTGTGGAGCCACTGCGCGCCTCCGCGACGAATCATCGAAGGACTTCGTTCACAGGTGTAGGTACCTACTATATATACCTCCTCAGATACATACTGTCGCCAAGGACAGACCCAACACGTGCAAACGCCCTCGGGGAGTAAACTCTGACTATATTACCTACAGCAGTTAGTAATTCTACACTAATCCTAGCTACCTAAGCTTATTTAATTTAGGTAAAGCTACGTAATAAGTTGCCGACAACAAGACAGCACGTCTGAATGATTTATCGATTACTTATATTAGATTGAGTTTGCTCATAATAATCAGCCGCCTACGTGACTGGTAAAGTTCGAAACAACTGCCGGTATGGCTTCTGGAAACTTCAGCCATGAATCACTGTCTGAATAATACGATTGCAAACAAAGAACTGGCTCTGTAATTTCCCTTGCCAAACGTTGTGTAAGTGTAACGTGAGTGCCATTTGAAGTAAATGTACCGCTTCGCACTATAAATCAGGACACTGGCGAGCCGCCAAATTAAGAGCGTCTTAGTATCTGGATAATGCAAGATTTTCGCAGATAAGTGGCATAGAGCGAGCAATTTATGAAAATAGCCCGTGAGACTGTAATAATTTTCAGTGCAGAAATAAGGTTTCTGGGATTGAGAGGCTTCAGGTCATGGGAGGCGCCATGCGCCACCCGGCCCTCGAGGGGGTCAACAGGACTTGATGTTATAGGTATTCAGCCAAGCTGACACATTTTCAGGACTTGTAATCCGCTTATGTTAAATCTCTTTTACGTCGAGTAGATCACTCAAGATCGAACTTAGCTTTGTAAGTTTTCCGTGGATATTGGTGCTGAACAGCCTCTGTGGTCTAGTGGTAAGAGCGTTAGGCTCACGATCTGGAGGTCCGGGTTCGATTCCCGATGGGGACATTGTCGAAATCACTCTGTGACTGTCTTTTGTTTGGTAAGGACTTTTCAGGCTTGAATCACCTGATTGTCCGTAAAAGTAAGTTGATTCCGTGCTTCGAAGGGCACGTTAAGCCGTTGGTCCCGGCTATTAGCCGTAAAAACACCTCCAGCAACCCGCAGTGGAGCAGCGTGGTGGAGTATGCTCCATACCCTCTCCGGTTGATTGAGAGGAGGCCTGTGCCCAGCAGTGGGACGTATATAGGCTATTTATGTTATGTTATTGGTGCTGATTCCAGTACACACCATCAAATTCACTTTAGCTGCTAGAGCCATGTGACAAATATGAGCATTTGGAATCTCGAGGCGTGCGCCACGCGCACGCGTAGCTATCACGAACGAATGAATATGCTACCAACACGCCAACCGAGTCTCGCTGTCCGTCGATGCATTGTATGAACGCTCTACGCGTTACCGGTGCGCACATTCGTGTGGAGGATAAGAAAATTACAGGTACTTACTCAAGTGTAACTTAAAATTAGGAAGTGCCTGCAGAAATCGGGGCCATTGGTAGTTTGTTTATATTAAATGACATACACGCTAGTCGTTTTATAATAATAGGTAATTTATTTTTAGTAAGTAATGTAGGACGCTCGTAAGTTCGTGTGGTAACTTGTATCATTTAACGTACACCTAATTGTTTTGGAAAAACGTAAGAACAGGATAGCATTATATTATGTTGCCTTTCAGATGTTTATCTTTCAATTAGGTCTATATGATTTAGGATTAAAAAAAACAAACATTTACAATGAAACATCAAAATTAATATTTTGAAAATGTTTTTTTTATTAACACTTACATTTTTACAGCGCTCCTAGCCAACAGAGTAATACTATAAAATGAATTGGTGTAAAGAACTGTCGAACGCAAAACAATGTTAGTTCTACAGTGTAGGTAAACAAACACTCACAAAGACAGATCGCACATAATACCATCATGATCAACGACTATTGTCAGTGAGATGTACATCGTTCTCATCAAACAAGCACAGAAGATCATCCTAAAGAAACAAACATCGTTTTAAATCTATAAACATTTCATATAATTTAGATTTATTAGTCGCTATAATGTTATATTTTACTTTTGTAACCATTATTATAATGTTATATGTATTCGTTACGAAAAATTTAAATGAATCGTTCCACTTGGTCCTTCTGCGCGGGTGGCGGCGCCACCGGCCGGCACTGCGCCGGCTCCGCGCCTGCGCCCCGGGCCTGGGCCTCGTGTCTACGCCCCGTGCCTGCGCCCGGGCCTCACGCACCCTCTACCCCTAACTACTCGGCCGCACTGCTAGAAGAGCCAAGTGGCGACTAAAACAAGAATGAATCTATCATAACTGTATAATTTTAAAAATCTCTAATTACGCATTCCTACGTTTTGTTATTATCTTTTAGTTAAGAAATTAAAATCTTACATAATTACCATGAGCAGCCTATTTTAATAAATTTGACGAAATCTAATGATCTGATTATTCGTTTAGAAAAGAAAAGCGTCGTGACGGCGCCGTTGGCTGCGGCGGCGGCGAGGCGCTGGGGCGCTACAAGCCGGGGGGCGCTGCGGGCGCGGGGCGCCACTGCCGGGGCGCTGCGGGCGCGGGGCGCCACTGAGGGGCCGCTGCAGCGCACGCAGTGCGCAGGCGCCGCGCCGCCGCCGAGCACTGCGCAACAAGCGATCGCGACTGTGTATGCTTCATTATCTACTTTTACAATTGAAAATACGGCATCAAAATTTCAACTACCTACCTAACAGTAAGCAGTAGTACACTAAAACTCAGGCACTCCACATCGACCTCTCATACACCATGCATCCGATCGAATCGACAACTAAACGTTATTCACTCGAAAAATTCAACTTAATCTAATTCACTTAAATTATAATAATAATAATGGCTCTTAACTGTAATTTTACAACAAATGCTTTTCGTTGGCCGCCGAGCACGGCGCGCGCAGGCGCGTCCTGGCCCACTCGATTCACGAACGATCGACTACTGCTAAACGATAATTTATTACTTATTACATAAGTATGTGAAAAACAATTGTATTAGTATTATTTATTCTATGTTATGATGTCATGAGTGTCATGAGGGCGTGCTGTGTCCGGCGTCCGGTCGGCGGCCCTCGGGGCCCGGCGGCGCGCGCCACTCCACGGCTGAGATTCAACAAATACTCAAAGATTCATCAACGTCACATTATTCCAAATTCGAGATACTCAAATTACATTTTAAACAATTTCAATATAAAAATAACATGTTTCACAATTTTAAAATAATATGTGTATAATATTTTTTTATCATCACAAATATCAAACTCCATTCTCCACTGTGCATATATACATAGATAGTTCGGAAATCAAGAATGTGTAGCGCGGCGCTACGTCCGGGCAGGGTGGTGGTGGTGGTCGTCGCTGGCGCCGGCGCGCTCCGGCGGGCGATGCGGAACAAGCGGTGAGAAGCGTACACGACAGCGATTACACATATACCGAGACGGCACCGCAACCTCTGTCAGTCTGATATAGAACACAAATGAAGTTTATGTACGCGGTAACTAACTGATGCACGCCGTGGACAGTGGGGGGTGCAGCCTAGTAGTAAGTCTCTTGTTCGAGCCAGCCGCCCGGGTTGCGGCGCAGGTAGAAGCGCCGGATCTCGTCGTAGATGAAGATCGACAGCATGAACGGGATCGCCGGCAGCCACCACACGAACCTACAAAGGAAATTGTTACAGTAACCATCCACTGACACACACGAAGCTGTAGAAAAGTCGGAAGTCTACCAATAAATCCTTCTAGCATCATGTAAAAAATAAGCTATAAGGAACAAAAGATCAGGTTGTACGAACGTAAATTCAAGGCTTTCAATTACACTTTAAAATGGGTGCGTGTCAATGTTTTCAGATCCAATAAGAACACTTCGGAGAAATACTTCCTTATTGCCAAACAAAGAACAAGAAGAGGCACTCACTTGAGAGGGTACATCCGCAGGCCTTTGTCCATGCCGGGAGTGTAGGAGAGGAAGGCAGCGAGCGCCGTCTCGAAGATCAGGCCGAAGTTGAGAGCCCAGTTGCGCATACCCTGGTGCACGATGGAGTTGCGGCGAGTCTTGCAGATGATCAGATCAGCCCATTGCACCACCACGATGGACACGAAGAAAGCGGTATGGCACGTGAACTCCAGAGCCTTGCGGTCGCGGTAGGTCTGCGGATGACACGAAACTTACAAGGCGGGTCGGAGTTCATAACATTCTTTGGACGCAGTGATACTATTTGGACGCATATAATGAGTGGTCTTTTGGACTAATAAAGTTAATCTTTAGCCATTTTGAAAACTTATCCAATTAATATCCTTTCAAAACTCAAGTTAAAAATAACGATACATGGCGGTGCTATTTTTGGACATTGCTGATGTTCCTTTCTTTTGGATGAAGTAGATTGAAATACATCATACGCCATTACGAAACAGAATATTTACCCATTCCTGTCCATAGGAGTCGGTCAAGTCGTTGATAGCCTTGGAGTCCCATTGCTTTCGGATGCCAAACAGCTTCATTGGCAAGAAGCCGTTCTCAGCCATGATCACAAAGTAGACGAAGAAACCGGCAGCCGCTTGGATCATTCCGATCTGGCCGTAAGCCATCGAGATCAACCTGCACACATAGGGGTGTTACAACGCTGCACGCAAGCCAACACAGCTTCACCGCCAACAAGAACAAATAGTGGTGTTAAACGCGACAGCTGTGTTGATCACCGTATCAGTTTCAAAGCAATTTGTGAGCAAGTCCATTAGAAGTGCCATTCTTGTGATATCAAAAGCCACGCTAATTAAAAGTTGAGACTTTTACCTTGAATGTTAACTTGATATTTCTAAATGTGAATGTATTTACTGTTCAAGATGGCACATTATTCTGACTAAAGAGGGTAGTCTAGAAAGCAGTATTCTTATACTAGAGTAAATTAGTTGAATATAGCCGTAATAAAATGAACAACCATGTAGAAAGATAACAAAATATGAACACCTTTTATCGTTTATTATGTACAATAGAATATGAAATAAAAATGTATAAACTTGTCCCTTTTATTACGGCGTGAAGAAGTACACTACTGAAGCGAAATATTGTTGTCAGCAAATTAAAAATTAAAGTGAATTTAGACATTGAGAGTGAGTTCAAGATGGTTATAGGATTTTTATGATATACAATGGTGCTAATTCCTGTAAACACCATCTAATTTTATTTTAAGTTATATCTGTCATTTTCTTATCCGCCGAAAAGGAAAGGGACGGGTAATCGACAAGCATAAAATTTATGGAACACACGTCAATTTTAAGCACAAATCTAAAACAACCGTCTAAAAATTCGCCCGGGTTATTCATTTATTTACTCATTCTTCCTAAAATTAAGAGCTGTCAATCATCCGTCCCTTTCCTTTTCGGCGGATAAGAAAATGACAGGTATAACTTAAAGTAAAATTAAGAGATGTCTGCAGGAATCGGGGCCAATGTATATTTATTATTTTAAAAAGAAATAATAATATTCGCCTCAATATCGTACAATTTCGTAAAATATCACGCTGCAAGATTCCATCTGTATTCTTTTTTGTAAATAAATGTCTACTGTAGTACTTGATAGGTTGAAATTGCTTATAAAACTGTTCTTTACGGTAAAGTTTTAGGCACATTCCAAAAGGCAGATGATTTTTAAATCATAGTTTTATTCTTTGGCTCTTGCATTGTATACTTTCGAACACGTCATCAATGTTAAAGTGCACACCGATCATGCATCACATCAGAGTTAAAAGGGCGAAGGAAGCTCAAGCCAATATTGTGTTAAAACGCATACAAATAAACAATTTAAATATTTTATTTCTTTCATTTCATATCCGAATGAAATCTGTTAAAGGCAAGCGATGTATGTACAGTGCTAGTAAACTCGAAGCACAGTTAATAAAAACCAAAGAGATAGTGAACAGAAATAAAACCGTGGCAGAAACAATATGTAAGATAGCCCTAGTAAAGTGTGGTGTGTATGTGGGCGGTAAGCTTGTAGCAGAGTGAGATACCTGCGTAGCAACGTGCTTACTATATAATATGTACATAAACATAAAATACTGCTTCTGATTAAAGAATATCGCTATAAGAAACAATATAACCAAATATCATCACAATATTGTCATACTATACGCCGATACGACGCCTACATCATTCCCTTGAAACAAAAACAAATAAATGATGATTTTTCTAGGAACCATGTTTAATTTAAAATTTTCTATGTTCTACTATGACGGTTACGACACACACAAATTAATCCACTAGTGCGCTTACTAAGACGAAGACTAAACAATCCGCTAATTGGTACGCTAAACGTGCACTGACATCACTTTGAGGATGTCTTGTCACTAGCTTGAAATATGGAAGAGTGAAGATCACAGAGATAGATACACTAGGGCCGCTAGGGGTCTATGGCTTTGTTAGGGTTCTATTCAAATAATAGGCTACTGTTTCATAAAAGATATTCCAAAAGGTATACTTTCGCAAGTTTTAAGCAGCTATGGAAATGAGGTTCTGTATAATTATTGTGTGTTGACTAAGTATTGCTGAGTAATATAGTCGAGTCGGATTCTAATTTAATACAACTAGGCCAATTGCTTAGTGCTAGAGATAGGTGGGACCGGGCGGGGCGGGGCGGGGAGGATCTTCGTAACTCTTCCACATCCATGTGATCAAATGGCAGATACGGTTGAGCGACAAACAGCCGCACCATTCCGTTATTATCTCACCAAATCGGTTGTAATAGTAATCGTTTCGTGGGCTAGTGTGTTAACACCCAATGAGTATCTAGTAAGCGTGGTGGCCGCGGCAGGCGCGGCGGGGCCAACCTTCTGTTGACGAGGTTATCCGTGTAAGGGTTCCGGGGCTGCCGCTTCATGATATCGGACTCGGGTGCCTCGTACGCCAAGGATATAGCAGGCACCTTGGGTAACACCAAGCAATCAGACAAACCAACAAACAAACACTGGCGCGCGCGACTTATACATAGTTACATACGACATGTTACGTACACTTTCGTCACTACGCCGTTATATCTACAACTAGCGACATCAGAAACATTATTAAAGAAAATATAATAAAACTAGTCATAGAGTACTTATATTACGCATAAATTACTAGTAAATATAAAAATAGAAATATACTGGCGTGTTGAAAGTCAAAAATCATTAGCTCCTTACCGGCCGGGCGGCCTTGTAGAGATATAGTACAAAAGATAATGTCAAATGCTACACTAGTGATAGTTACCAAAAGAAGCCCTAGCGGTATCGAGATATAATATTGTTTACGTATAAATATACATATGTGTTGCTGAACCTACGAGTACACAATTATAGTATGAGACCTGGTCGTGACATAGTGTCCTGATGATGCTCGAGGCGTCAGTGTGTCAAATATTGAATGATAGCGATGCTAGTGTTAAATAAATAGTGTCATGGTGTGCATGAAAGTTATGAAAGGTAAGAAATGAGATCAAAGTTAAAATATAATATTAATATAATAAAGGACGTAGACAAGAGGGCGTTAGTGTCGGTACTACATGCACAGTTACACACAGGAGACAGAACACCAAACTTACCTCGTCTCGCGACCAAATATACGGTAAGTGATAGAAATCTCAAAAAACAACTATGGAACGATGCGTTCGAGCCTAGCGTGAGAACGACACGGTACAAGGACGAAGCGCATCGTTCCATCACCACCAAACTACGTACAATAAGAAAGTAGGAGACGTTAGTACAGAAAAATATCGAAAAGACAACGCAAGGCAGAAGTTAGGAGCGGTGCTATCGTCGCCTTCAATATCCACAGAGCTAGTCGTGTACGTACAGACACCGTCCACACACTGCAGGCAACAACCAAACCTCAATATTGAAGACTAACTTACACGTGGTAGCAAGCAATAGCGGATAGAATAATATCTTTGAACGAGTGAAGGTTCACTCTTGATGTTTTACCTCTCGTTAACTAGTTTATCAGTGAAAGGATTACGCGGCTGTCGCTTCATAATGTCAGATTCGGCCTCCTCGTAAGCCAGGGAAATGGCGGGCACCTACACAAACACTAGCCATGTGAGGCGGACGCGGCGGCGCAGCCGGCCCGGGGGCCGGGGCCGGGCGCCAACAAGCAGGTGCGTCATCACATCGTACAACATCCAACATATACACGGGCCGCGCGACCACACCCCTCCACGCGCACCCACACGACTCTCTGCACGCGCTCGTACCGCGCGACTATACTGGGCCTCGGAGGCGTGTGCTCGCGACGACTACAAACGCTTAAAACTAACAACAAAAGTTATTGATAACACATAAAAAATGTAGATCATGGGATGACATCTGCTGGCTGGGAGCCTTCAGGGATGTGAACTCAAAATGTAACCGAATGTACGGTGAGTGATGGCCGGATGGACTCGATGGTCACTCGGAGGTGAGACGGTATGATGATGGGGATGATATGACATGATTGTGGTACATCAGTGTGTTGTGTCTGTCTAACGGTAACCATCAAATACGTAACCTCGGGAGCAGTGAACCTGACGCCCTTCAGCGTGGCTTGGTACAGTCAAAGGTTCAGGAGTATTAGTAGCAACAAACACATCTAAACATCTGTTATTCCTAACATGTATCACCAGAAGTCACTCGGGATGCGGTTCCTTTCGTTAGTGATATCCTAGTTTAGTAGAATCATGCACGATTCCACACCTTACAAGTAACACATGTTTACATTGTCATCGTACGTAACTGTAGCGCACGTGTCCTGTCCGCTATTAATAATTAGTAATAACTTCCGTTCTCGTCAAGTTTCCACTTTCAAGTTTCGCTATTGGTACGTACAATGATTTGTAAAATTAAATCGACACCCACTCGTCACGATATCGAGACAACAGCGGCATTATTAGCTGAAAACCAGTTAGGGTATATGGCAGCGAGCATCGTAGCAGTGTATAGAGACCTCTCATTGACAAGTTTGTCACAAAATGGGTTCCTAGGCGGGCGTTTCATAATGTCCGCCTCGGCCGTCTCGTACGCGAGCGCGATCGCTGGCACCTACGTACATAACTTATTCAATAACACATACACATGTATAGATTTCCCCCTGCTCTCAAACTGCAAGATCTAAGGAAGACAGGGTCTTCGCAGCTGTCGTTCACTACTGGCCATATTTATTGAATTTTGTTTTCTCGTTTCGAATTTAGGTTGGAATGACAGCTGCGATTTACAATAATCTTTTCACTTATTTAGGATCTAACGAGGTTTTCTGCCTCAAATTTTTGGTTCGCAAACACCCGAGAAAGATTTAAAAAAGAAAAAATACTAATCTTGCATTTTCAAGTTCAAATCAGAACATAATTAAGCTTTCCCTTTTCATTATAATAGTGCTGAAAATCTCGTTCGATGCACGTATACATAGTAATTATCAACTCGTCAATAGCTTTGTAAATTACTTTGTAAGAGCAAATTCTAAGAGTTGGATCCTAGAACTTTGTCAACGATAATGTGAGAAACCGGAAGTACAATTCAAGTTATTCCAACAAACGCAAAGAATATATTGCTCTTAAAAAGTAACGTGTGGTTATGAGAATCCAATACGTGTCGTATCAGATCCGTACTTACCATGTCAGTTCCAAGATCGATGCAAAGGATGGTGACAGTGCCGAGTGGCAGGGGGATGTCGCAGAGGATGAAGGCGAGGAAGGGGGATATCTCAGGGATGTTGGAGGTCAGGGTATACGCGATGGACTTCTTGAGGTTGTCGAAGATCAGGCGTCCCTCTTCCACGCCCGTCACGATGGACGCGAAGTTGTCGTCCAGCAGGATCATGTCCGCAGCCTGTAGAGTTCGTGCTCGGTAAGCGATTTTGTAATTGTTTTGACGTGACTTACTGTAGATTTGCCTCAGATGGCTACTACTTGGCGGACAAATAGGGGGCGCTGAAGACTTATTCAAAGCTAATAGTGACCAGTAAAGAATCTTTGGATATTTAGAGAACACTTTCCTCTCATCAGCAAATTGTATTTATGGGTCAGTTTATAAGATTGAAAAATCAGCTCTTTGGTGTGCTTTATAAGTTTTGTAGACTTACACGTTCTGATTGATGGAACATAACGTAACATAAACTCAAGACTATATCCCAATTGGGGCAGTCAGAGGTACATCCATCGCAAGTAGTCACACCTCACCAAGTTTTATGTCATACCAACGTACCATATTTTTTTTATTTTTACTTTGTGGCGGACTCAACTAGTTGACCATCTAGTTCCGCCTCCATGCAACAGATGGCGCCACATTAAATTATGCAGTCCTGAAACGCGCTTTTTTCACCCGTTATTTTTTTAGATGTCAAATCAACTTACTTGCTTAGACACGTCAGAGCCGGCGATGCCCATGGCAACTCCGATGTCGGCCTTCTTGAGCGCGGGCGAGTCGTTGACGCCGTCGCCGGTGACGGCCACGATGGCGCCGAGACGCTGGCAGCCCTCCACGATGATCAGCTTCTGTTGCGGCGAGGTGCGCGCGAACACTATCTCAGTGTGGTACCTGAGGAGTTAGGTTTGGCGTGAGTTTTATCGATTATTGTAACCTATCGTCACCTTACAGCGAAGGCAACGTAAGTGCCTTATTCAAAAATCTTATTTTTTTGCGGGATTCTTCTTCTTATCGTGTGGGTTGTGAGGTGAATACCAACTTCATCAACCCTGATGTCAGGGTTATTATTGAGCCGCCTGACATGAGTTTAACGGGATTGAAATTAATTAAAAAAAAATCAGCTTTTGTTGAAGACAATCACTGCAGAAAATAACTTTTCAAAAAGGCGCTTAAGTGGTTTTCACTAAGGCGACGTTATGTGTTAATCCAGTGTTTGATGTGTCTATGTACCCATTTACAGTAGTTATAAGCATCTATCTTTATAAAGATAGGTACTATTTTTTATTGGTTATAAAATATTGTTAATGATAATGACTTTTGATCATAGTATATTTGGACCGGGTCAAAGATAAATTGTAAAATGCTAACCTAGAAACAGAAGCCAGTCTAAGATGATCAAAAACCAATCTCATTTTGCTTTTCGAATTTTATTTATGAATTAAGTAACAATGAGTACGACATTTGACCACTTTTTTCATGATATCACAGGACATGAGTAAAGGATAGTATTTCCATACAAAGAAAACTTTCGTTATGACGTTTCGTAAAAAGTATCTCATTTGACTAGGTTGTCAAATAGCCTAAGCTCAAGGCCGGGTTTCATAAAATTGCTAGGTATAGTAATCTGTATGCTATATAGTTTCAAATAATTTACAACAACATGCATGAAGTAAGTTGTCTCGAATTGACTTTTATAAGGCTGACCTAGAACTTGCAATAATTTTGTAGTTGTAGGTCCATTGGTGTGGTATTGATCGACGAAACCCAATATATAAGCGAAGGCCAAATAGGTATAGACGTAGATAAGTTTATAAGGTCGGCAAATAGCTAGTGTGCACGCGATATCCGAATTCGTGGCAGGATTTATCGCTTCGTTGTTGTAGTACTATTATTTTTCATTTATTTTTGTATGGGCGTAATTAGACAGGGACTACTATACACTTAGTAACCACAACGCTAACCGATTAGTCCATAAAAAAACTTCTAATTATGTTAATACTATTAGAATGTGTTGTCTGCTTTAATGCGGTTTATTTTGGCTATTTCCTTGGACACAACGGCGTTTTCTACGTAGGCGCCAATAGGCCACATCGTTATTTATCTTAAGATTGTGGTACCCGCGGACACTAAGGACATCAACATTCAGGAAAATAAACAATAAAATCTTAATTTGAAAATTTAAATATAAAGTTTTTTTCTGGCTATCTTAGCCGGAGGATTTTGCTTCTCTACTAGAAAGTTCGGTAAGTCTACTCCATATCAGGCCACATATCCATGAGCCTATTTTCAATACAAATAAAGTACACTCACTTGAGAATCTCGTCAAGTTGATCGCTGTTCAGCTCTCGCAGTTCAGTTCCGTGCACCACGGCGGCCTTAGCCTCGCGCGGGTTGACCTCCGACACGGGGATGTTGAGTCGCGCCGCGATGTCTTCCACTGTCTCGTTGCCTTCAGAGATGATGCCCACAGACTTCGCGATGGCCTTCGCTGTGATCGGGTGGTCGCCCGTCACCATGATTACCTGATGAAGTTGCGATTTGTAGTGTTTGAGCACGGAGGAATAAAAGAGTTGGTGTTGGAGTGTCCCATTAAAAAAAACTAGCGTTCAAAACGTCGCTAAGGGGGCGGGGCTTATATAGTTCATTGATCTGTGCTTAGTAACTATAAAATGTAACTCAACTCTTCTTTAACTACCATATTAAAAAGATATTTAAATTATTGTATTCAAAACTTTTATTGATTTTGAATTCTAAAACCTTATGTGTAGTTTAAAAACCAAACTGCACGCGCAAGTACACAAAAAAGTATTCTGCTAAATCTTCAGTTTATTTTCAACAGAGAATGATAACAGAACTTTTATTTGAAGTTAAGATTTTCATACAGTTGTGTGACATCATACCTTGATACCAGCAGAGCGGCACTTGGCGACGGCATCAGGCACGGCGGCGCGGGGAGGATCAATCATACTCATCAGGCCGACGAAGCGAAGGTTGTCGACTGGGAAGTTGACGTCATCCGTGTTGAACTTGTAGCCGATGGGGTACTTGTCTGAAGGTAGTTGCAGGTCGCAGAAGCCGAGCACTCGTTCGCCTAAGCCGCCCAGTTCTAAGTATGCGTTGTTGAATGCTTCTTTCATTTCTTCGTCCAATACCTGGGGGTTATGACACGTGTGAATGTATGCTGATGATTGGTCTTTGAAGTAGTACTTTTTAGGAGATTGTTGTTGGAGGTATGACTCATTTTCATAATCTATGCATGTCACTTAGAAAACTTAACGTTGCAATAATTCGTGGGACTTTCTTTGGCTTTGAATACAGACAGATGAAAAACGCTTCATCGACTAGAACGTCGCTTGAGTAAATGAAATAGAGATTAACAAGGCTGATTGTTACCTTCTCCTTGCCACCAATGAAGATAGTGCTGCATCTTTCGAGGATCCTCTCAGGAGCACCCTTCATCACAAGCAGGTGTCGCGGGTCGCTGGGGTCGTCGCTCTCGTGAATAGACACTTGGTACTTGTTGGTCGAGTTGAAGGGGATCTCGCACACTTTCTTGTTCCTCTTACGGATGGATAACACATCTCCCAGAGCCAGTTCCATACACTTGAGTAGAGCAGCTTCGGAAGCGTCGCCGGCCACTTCCTTCTTCAGAATGGGAACGCCATCTTGACCGCCCTTAAATTCGGCGCGGTTGCAAAGAGTCGCGATCTTGGCCAGAGCCTTGAAGCCGGGGCTGGTGCGGTCTGGGGGGTAAATAGCCAGTCAGATTAGTAAGTTTTGTCAAGTAGGTCAGATTAAATATGACTAAAAATAGTAGTCATTCAAACACTTATTCTGGGATAACTATTTCAGAGGTTGGCGAGCGACAGAAAAATATCCAAGACTATTTTGGAATTGTCAAAAGAATTCCGATAACAATGACCGGATCATATAAATAGTAATATCTCTTAATTAAATTTTATATTTATTTCATTTATCGAGTTACACTTACCATATTGAACTCCAGACTGGTCCTCAGTGGTGTCAGCTTCAATAATCTGATTGTCGAACCACATGTGGGCGACGGTCATCCGGTTCTGGGTGAGGGTGCCGGTCTTGTCCGAGCAGATGGTCGACGTAGACCCGAGGGTCTCCACGGCCTCCAGGTTCTTCACCAGGCAGTTCTTGGAGGCCATGCGCTTGGCAGTGAGGGTCAGGCATACGGTCACAGTGGCCAGGAGGCCTTCAGGTACGTTGGCTACGATGATACCTGTTGGGTTGGCAGTCGTTGAGTTAATTGAGTTTTTGTGATGACGGTTTCAGAGCTAACCTTTCGAGTTGTTAGAATTGTTTTATCTGAGAAGTAAGGAATGTCAAAGGATGTTAGTAGAACTAATTTATTTTCGGAAAAGTCGAAATGAGTGATTAATATTGAATCTTCGACTAATAAGTTATTTCATTATATTCCGCTTGGAATAATGACTTTAGGATTGGATGAAGGATTGTCTTTTACATTGGTCTATGTTCAATTACATATTTTTACAGTATTTGTTCTGGAGTATTTAGTTAAGAGTATAAGCAAGGTGCGACTTACCAATCAAGAAGATGACAGCGTCAAGCCAGTGATAGCCGAGGATGAAGGCAATGACGAAGAAAGTGACGCCCAGGAATACGGCCACGCCAGTGATCAGGTGGATGAAGTGGTGGATCTCCTTCGCGATCGGGGTCTCGCCCGTGTCCAATCCAGAGGCCAGACCGGCAATACGGCCCATCACCTGGGGTCAAACATAGCTTTGAAAAACTTTATCGTAACGGAGTAACGTGTTGACTGACTAGTGATGTATCGGTCGTTGGAATTATATTATCTACAAAAATTTCAAACGAATATTTAACTTTTTCAGCGAATATTTTACGAAGGATTTAGTCATGCCTCGTGTAGTTTACGTGATGTTTGGTGGGACTTAATACCGCGCGATGTTCGAGATAGCATGTACCATAAAATTTTATAACCCGCGATATTTTAGGTCCAGAATATTTTATGTAAACTTGCCAGTTTTAATTTAGACTGATCACACACACCAGTTGAACTATTATTGAAAAACACATTTTATATTTTACGACTACTTTTTTTGACTGTCCTTTGTTTGGTAAGAACTTTGCAGGTTTTAATCACCTGATTATCCGAAAGAGTAAGATGATTCCGTGCTTCGGAGGGCACGTTAAGCCGTTGGACCCGGTTCTTAGCCTTAAAAACACCTCCGTGGAGCAGCGTGGTGGAGTATGCTCCATACCCGGGTTAAGTGAGAGTAGGCGTATGCCCAACAGTGGGACATATATAGGCTGTTTATGTTATATTTTACGACTATTTTGCTGGGACATTTTAATTTAGTATTTTCAAGTCTTTTGAGTATGACTTTTGTTTCAACACTGAAATATAATTATATATGGGTAGTGTACACAGATACATAGTTCACGCCTGTTTCCCACCGGGGTAAGCAGAAACTTATGGAATTCTATTTGATTCGATCCTGACACACTTCTCTTGCTTCCTCCATATTCATTAATCGTTTCGTACACGCACTACAAGACATATAAAACTACTAACAGATGAATATGAGCAAAAATGGATAAAGCTCCAGTTATTCAGCTCAAGGGAACAAGGATTACCTAATATTCCATACTACTTCTTGGAAACGTTCCAAGCGTTGAAATTGA
This sequence comes from Pectinophora gossypiella, assembly GCF_024362695.1. NCBI lineage: Eukaryota > Metazoa > Arthropoda > Insecta > Lepidoptera > Gelechiidae > Pectinophora > Pectinophora gossypiella. The sequence continues at coordinate 8,694,993 of NC_065421.1, read as the reverse complement.
TGGTATACGAACCGACAAAGCGAAAGACTCACTGTATGTCAAGAAAATTACATTAAAATAAAATTAAAATAATAAAACATAATTTATAAAAACTTGTAAAAATAGATTGACAACGACAATTTTACCTGACCTAATAAAAAATATAAACTCATTTCATTTTCTTTAAAAAAAAAAAACTAAATATGAACTATACGAAACGTACATTTTATGTCGTAAAATAAATTACGTTCGGTTTTTAATTCGCTTTTTATAGTACAATAGACCTCACACTGTTTGTGTTATTACCATATTATTAATTAAAACGTTTATCGAAATGGGAACTCTAATAAATAGGTTGGTGCATGTAATATTTGAGATAACACACTCGTGTTTTTTGTAATATGAACAATTTATAGAACTTTCCGATTTAATGTGGCAATACTATCAAAATAATATTGAATGAACCATTAATGATAAATATAAGGGCGACGGGATGATGACCTGTCACTATACAATTTATCATATTTTGGTAGGTAAAAGTTTTCTGATACTCAAAGCAGCAGGCTCGGCCGAGTTTGGGAACCTCTGGTCATTCGTAAAATGTATAATGCACCTTAATGACATTTCTTCCTTTTTATGTATTATTTCAGATAATAAACTCATTTAAGATTTCTAAAATTTTGATTATTGTCGCATGCTACTGGATGGGAGACTTCGGGCGTAACTTTATTATAAATATGTGCAATGTATGTGTGGGTACTAACGGTGTTGTCTCCGCAGCAGATGACGATTCCCTTAGCGGTACCCTCGACAGCGTTGGTGGAGAAGAATGCCAGGTTCTTGGTCTCGAGAGGGTTCTCGTTGGTGAAGTCAGCGCCGCGGGACTGCGGCTCCGACTCGCCGGTCAGACTCGAGTTGTCCACCTTGAAGCCGCGCGCCTCCACTATCCGGATGTCAGCAGGGATGCGGTCGCCAAACTTCACCTATAGTTTACACACGAGTAATGTAACACATGTCACGTATAGAATATTTCTTATACCCAAACGTTGCCTGGAAGAGATTACTACCAAGCAACAAATCGCCTATTGTGGTCTCTATTTCTGTAACTTCCATCTAAATAATGATAATAAATCAAGTAGATATCTCAGTGGTTTTTCAAGCGAAGTAGATAAAGAAGGAAAGAATGGGATATTATAAAGAAGGAACGTTGATCTTGAATTTGTCTGTTTATTAGGAAGAAATGGAAGCTAAAATTAGGAAGAAGCTATTATTAAGGCCTTATATTCCGATTACTGTGATTTGTGCGTAAGTTCATCTTCCAAATAGTAAAGTCAGAATAGGGAAAATGTCTTTATGAGGTAGTAATTATAGCACTGCCAATAACTTTGTTGAACTTATTTTGGACAATTTTGACTAAGTAATTCGTGATAGATATTTAAAAATAAACCTTAACAAATATTGTAATTATTGCATCAAGCAATGATAGCCGAGCAAATGTATTTTCTTGAGCTTCCCAGTTGAATCTCCTGATCAAAAGTACCGGGACTGCATACCTCATAGAAGGCCACACCACCGTTATGTAAGGAATTATTCCGTTAGTTTACCTCAACGATATCACCAAGCACGAGGTCCTCAGCACGCAGCGTCAGCTTCTCGCCCTCGCGAATGACGGTGGCGAACTGCGGTACCATGTTCTTGAAGGATTCCATGATCTTCGACGACTTGCTTTCTTGGTAGTAGGAAAAGATGCCCGTCACAATCACCACAGCCGCCAGTACGATGCCAAGGTACAAGTTGTCGTCCGCCGGTTCTTCTACGGTACTTGCCTGTAACGTCAGGTATGGTCATAAGTTTTACCAGGGTATCAATAACATATGCCCTTTATGGTTTAAAGAATTCTCATAACCGATTGATGATCGCGGTAGACCTTTCATGAGTTCCACTGACCTACCAAATGATTTGTATTCACAAAATAAAGTTTTGAAGATACTATAATACCCAGAATTGACATGTTTTTTTGGTGATTTTTCAAGTGACTGAGAGTTTGAAATAGCTATAATGAAAACGGGTTATTTATAGAAAAAACAATTTAAACTTACCTGAATTCCGTAAGCAATAAAGCAAAGAATAGCACCAATCCACAGTAATAACGCGAAGCCACCGAACAGATTTTTACAAAACTTCACCCATTCGGGCGTCTGTTTTGGCGGCGTAAGTGCGTTTGGACCATCCCTTTCAAGATTCTCTTTCGCTTTTGCGTGACTAAGGCCCTGGAAACAAAACATGATTAATTATTACTCTCTCCTTTCTAAGACTTCCAGTTTTAAGTGATGTCGGATTTGTGAAACTTTGGAGAAACACGTTAAGTGGCAGTTCTGATACTTACATTTTCTGGGTGTGTTTGAAATCTTTGGTAGAGCTCCTCGGGCGTTACTTTGTGATAATCGATGTCCAACTCCTGTTTGAGATCATCTAAGTCTCCTGCTTTCCGTTTTTTCGCGGGGGGTTTCCGGCGCGTCTGTAAGATGTCGACAAGAGTTTATGTTAGCTTTAGTTATGAAAATGATCTCTTTGTAAATGATTTATTATCATATTCATTATTATTTATTAAAATAAAATTACTAAAAAAGGGAATCAAAATGCAAATGAGAGTGATTCAAACCATGCAATTTAGTGATGACTGACTGAGCTTTTGAAGTGTAATGAATGAATCGATCAGCTAAAAACATAGATAGTATATCAGCCCACCATATAATTTTGTGCGAAATGCCCCACTGCTGAGACTTTTCCTTACAACATATCATATCTGTTAACACGATAACGAATTAGCATTGCACGCTGTAGAATGTCCACTTTTTGAATTTCGTCGAATTGACCTGAGAAATGTACTTGTAGTCTTAGCTGTACACCGCCAGCCGCAGTCAATCACCGCTGGGCGATACAAATGATAGGATGGTAATGTAAATTATAAACCTTGTACTGTCCGTCAGCGGTTCTATTATCGTCCTTAATGGGTCCAATGGTGGCGACGCGGTACGAGTCGGAACGGCCATGCTGTAACACAACTAGGGGCTAGACACAGTCTACAAGGCGGCCCTAAGGGCCATGCATCATGGGGGTGAAAATGAGAGGCGACCACGCATGACTATGACAGAGGCTCAACATGGAACTGACAAACATAACAAATAAGGTGCAATCGACATCAATGCCGTAAATCAGAATCATGCGAAATCAACCTCGTTAACAAAACATGAAGAAAATTAAAGACAGTACATGGATTGCTCTGTTACATGGTTTCAATTTAACAACATTCTGTTGAATTGTTACTAAGCGATCCAAGTACTCTTAAGTTGTTGCACAAGTATTCCAAATTAAGAAAATTGCAAAAGTTATCCAATTAGCCAAAAAGTATCTGTGATTAGACGACGTACTTCAATTTCAGCTTCAATTTGTGCATAGCTAAAAGATACTCGTTAGCTAATTGTACTAAAATACGAAAAGGTATAAAAAGACCAAATTAAAACGTGTTGGATATAACTAAGTATTACAATGCTAAATTGCTTCTAATCTAAATGACTGGTCGTGTATAAAAGGAACTAAGTAATAAAAGTATGAATGGTTGAAAAGCTAATTGTAAAGCGATCCGCACACGGCAACAGAGCGTGTACGGTAACCTTGCCGAACGTATGATGTATAGACCGCGAGGGACCGGAGCTCAATGGCGCTCAATTGATCTGAACTAGATGTGTGCGAACCTGAGCCCCGTTGTAAGGACGCGCACCGTGCATCGCTGCCTACGATACTCTAGCTACTATGTGCGCGAACTTGCCATTTGCTGGTCACCTGACAATAGTATCCTTGACAATCCCGAATCTTTCCGAAACGTGTTCTCAAGTACTTACAAATAAAACACTCCCCAAAATAAGCTTATTTTCACAATTCACCGATCTCTTTTAAAGAACCAATAGCCGTCGAAAAAGGCATCAATTTTCTTTTGAAACATTTCTAACTTTTCCGAACCCTTACAAATTCTTGTGGGCTTTTGGAATTGAATCGGGACTGATTTCATCTTATGATTCTTTGACCTTTTACATTGGATTCTATCCGGTATTAAAATTGTTGGCATCGCAACCGTCACTTAGGATTTATGAGCAAGTTTGCATAGGGAAACGTGTTGGTGTTACGTGAGCTCGGCGGGCAGAGAGGCTAATGTCACTGTGGCTAAATGCGTCCGCGGCAGTAAACAAGCATTGCCGTCGATAATTGACGAACGCTCTCGTGGTGCGCCTCATTAAACCGCGCCCTGAATTCTTGTGAAGGTTGCCGTAAGAATAAGTAGGACAATAGGTACAAACTGCACTTGCTCCAGCGTGCTATATCGGCCGTCTAAACCTATAGCTACTATTACCTATATACACTATAGTCTACGACTCTTAGATATTTGTAAAGTAAAACCAATACTAGAAAGGTTTCTAGCGGAATAAGCTTCAACTACTTAATAAGGTAGAATGAGCTGCGATAAGAGGTGCTTGACAGGGACATCTATAGAACAAATCGAATCCAGAATAAAATAAAGTAGAGCCGTATGTGGAAACTCAAGGAACCGTGTCTGTGGGATGGTTTCATTATGCGGGCCCAAAAGCTTATGAATTAGCTGCTCGCGCGGGCGGGTGCCGTGAATAATTGAAGTTGGCACTTTGTGGCGCTTACTCTCTCGGGATTTAATTAGTGTCATAAAGGCTATAAACGTGGACAATGATATGATGAAATATTCATATGGTGTGTGGCAAGGAATGCGGGAGCAGACGTACGGCGGCGTGGCCTGCGTTACATAAGCGGCGCGCACCGAGCATGCGCAGAACACGCCAGCCCCCTACTCGCTACCTACCCTCGACATAAATAGCTAAAAGACAAGGTTGCCACCCCCCGGGCCCTGGCGACCGCATTTATAATCTCTATAAAGGTTAAACCGGAATATCTGATGGAAAATCGAAACTGGCTCTAGCGAGAAACGTCGTCTCCATCCGAAGGGCTGACGAGCCCATTTCGGGAATTTTCAAGGTGACCGAGCTTGTTAAGGGTGATCGATAAAAAGGAGGTTTGTGATACGCGCGTGATAATCTGATTATAACAAGTTTGGTGCGTTTTGTGGGGTACTAATTTTGTTTGAACATTATACTTACTTGGAAATTGTAGTAATAATAGACTTTTATCACGAAGGGTAGTAAATTTCTACATAATTTGGATAGGTACATTTTCTACTTAAGTGAATATAACAAAAACAAATAAGAAATCAGAAGAGAAAGAAGATCAAAGCAAAAAAGTTGCAAATTTTTGACGACTCGTAAGTAGACAGGAACCTAAAAGGTATGAGCCATATTTACAAAGGGGGTCATAAACCCGTGAAACCAATCCCTATAAATGTGGAACATGTCATGATGTCAGCAGTGAGCTAGCCAGACTCATTGCCACGGTCACGAAACTGCTTCGCGCCGAAAATTTGTGGTTACTATCGTAGTGGATAGTAGGTGCGTGACGTATGAATGAGACAATTATTTTTAAACTGTAGTAATGAATGCGTGCTTCCACGCTGCTGCCAAAACACTATTATTAAATGAACCCGATTTTCAACTGGTTGTTTTCACACTCACTCGAATGAGAGATTGTTTTTTATTGCCCTCCAATTTCTTTATTATGAGGGCAGAGTTTGCATGCGACGGCACTCACGCACAAGTCTTATCAATTTAAAACCACTCGATTTATAGTCAAAGGGGACTTTATATATCCCACTTGGGTTTTTTTATTGTTTTAGATACAATGAAGATAATTTAAGTGAATTACTATGATAACCCGGGTAACAACGTTAGTAGAGCCTCGATTAGTCGATTTATCGCTATAGCGATCTAAGTCTTAAGCAATGTCAGAAACAACTATGCTGTACAGATAACTCTAACAAGTATTACTTAGTGAAGTTGCCATAATCATTGGAAAACAGAACACAAATCGCAGAACATGGAAAGTGGTATAAGGTATATAGGTGTAAGTATAAACATGAGTCCAAGATAAAAGAGAGTGATAAACGATCAAATCAGCATCAACACTTGAAACTCGGACATTTGAAAGCTATTTTTCCAATGAACAAATTAACGCGATCGTATATAAAGCCATCGAAGAGTAATTGAAAATGGGTTTTATCGAGGAACAGTTTCGCGAGGAGCCCTTTAAATTTTGATTTAATGGTATTGCTGTCTTATAAAAGAAGAGGGGTGCAAGCGGATTTGAAGTATTCAGAAAACAATAATGCATACGATTCGGCTTTTATTTTGGACGTTTTAATTATAATTGATGTTTTTCTTACCTATAACAAGACAAACGATAACCTCTTTAAAGTATTTAAACAAAAGTACTTAGTTATGAGTTCAAATACCTTTTATCAGACACCTTTTAGGATATTATAAGAGGTCATGTATTTAATGTTGTAATAATGCATTTTAAAGTAGCGTAATATCTAATATGTTTAAAACATTAAGTGGATTCGTAGCACAAGCAAAGGATTAGATTAAGATGAGAATGTATGTTTAGTCAAATTATCTGGACCGTCCCTGAGCGCTCGGCCCTTTGATAGATTAAGTGAGATTGTCGGACCACGAAACTAGGATAAGCCCTAAGGAGGGCTGTAGAATTAATAGACGCTGAAGCTTAGAATAGATTAACGATGTTGTTGATTGATGACAACCCGGCACAGATGCGTTCAGTTTGTGATGTGGCAAATCGTTTTGTAATCTGTTAATCATCCATTGTGGTACTGATTTTTAAACTGTTCTTGATTAAATTTGACAGCCTTATTAAATGTTATAGTTATCAATTATTCAAACTACTCACTGAGACAGTAATTTGTTATTCATTTCAGTGAATATTATGATTTGGGATTGCGTGTTATGTATTTACTTTAAATCAGACTTTACGGGTAGCCGGTCGTTAATGTTAGTGTAGGTATTGCTGTTACCGTAATGATCAAATTGTCTGATGATCGATTCGATTTTTTGCAAATTCCCATAGTCAATTTATTTACGTAGTTATTATTACTTTATTTAAATGTAATTATAATTAATAAACATATGCGTATTTCCTATGTTGCACCTTTATTGTTCTCCCGCAGCTACTCTTGGACTACCTCTGGGTTGGATGGAAGATATCTTCCTTAGAGATAAGTCCTCCATTGTTAACGTCCATTTCATGTTTGTAATGTAACTAGTTGTTAAATGCAATAAAGAAGGTCTTTGGTTCTTCAACATTTTACACTTTATTAACTTGAAAGTGTGCGTCGATAATGTGGGAGATTAGGAAACTCCCCAAGGACTGCGTATACCATCCTAATTGATGCGTGCTGTCGTCATAGAGGATAAAGGAAATACTCCAATAGAGCGACGGCAGTCTATGCGATTTAAATGACATAATGACGAGGCAATTTTCTAATAAACCTTCGGGCTCCGTGTCCGAGGACAAGCACTCGAGCTACCTGCTAGCTACTTCCTTCAGACCGCTAAGGAATATTCTTTTCGCCTACGTAAGAATCTTGAGTTATTTGAATTGAACGTAGATATCTGATTTAAAATACGGAAGATGGCAGAGCTTGTACAATTCAGATAGTTCTCTAGAAACTGAAGAGTAGACTAACCTATGAATACTAGAAGAGTTATAAAGGGCTTTAATAATAACGGAAATACGGCTTTTGTAATAAAGGACCCGTTGACTATAAAACGCAATGGGTTTAGGATCCTGAAATTGGATTTGGATGAAGCCTTAAATGTGAATAAAGCACGGAATTGATACGGTGGAATGGAATTAACCTATATATGCTTTGAACTGCGTTATTTGTAAAACGAAACTTATATTTCGGTGTCCTTCACGTGTGGGTTCGTTACAATCAATACTATTATACTTTTGGGGATAGTTCGTTTTACATTTTACGGTAGACAACTTTAGCATTAGAATGTTAAACATAATAGTGCGGTTCTACTCTTTTTTGTGAAATTTCAAGTGATAATATGAATTTCTTAATTGTGACATGAAACTTATTAATACAAGGTCTTCTCTGTCAATTGATGAAGAAATTAATTGCTACGACAAGCGAAACTGTATTGAAAACAATAATCTTGTATCTATCAGTTTGCTACTTGGTGCTGTCAAATGTATTACTATTATAATTTATAGGTATTGTATTGAGGAAGTAATATAGTAGTGGCAAGTGAAAAACCACGAGCGATGTCTCGCTCTCCGCACAGATCGATACGGCCAGTTACGCAACCCGGCCGGCGCCGGTCCAACACCAGCGACCTGCTCCTCCGAATTCCTTGCAGATTCCACACGTCACGCCTCTTCCTTTAAATGCTTGTGTAGATTACAGGTGATAGTTAAATACTAATATAAGAAATTAACTAAGTGCAAGATAAAATTAAAATGCACGAAAAAATTTTTGACATTTGAAAGCGGAAACAGTAGGATGGTCACGAATTTAGTTGCTATTGCTACGTGTGGAAGAATGGTCATAGACGACGAGTGAGAACAGTACAAAGGCGATGGTACGTGCAAAGGGTTCCTGCGTGAACGAGTCAAGGGCCGCGCCGGACCGCAAGCACTTCACCAGCGGGGCGTACGGCCAGCGCAGGCCGCACTCACTATCGCATGCACTCAACACCTTCACGAAAGCACTGAACCGCCGAGTCGGGCTCGCTACTGGAAAGGCTAATGCAAGCACTACAGCAAGCGGCACCGCACTCACCTCGCCCATTTTCGCTAGTCTTTATGAAAAGGCGGATAAAAAGGAGCAAGCCGCCTGTCGGTCTCGCCTCTGTCCCTCAACGGAGCGGGGTGGGTCTTCGCTAGTTCTGCAACAACGGGGACCTTTACGGCTTCCTCGTTCCAACGTAAAAACTTAAAAATATGTGCGCTTCCACGTAGTCTCCTCGCACGGCACTGGGGCTATGTCATCGTGGTACGAAACTAAAACCCGGTGTGAGAGAACGCGAGGCGGAGCGGGCGCGACACTCGGCGGCCTGGTGCGGGCGGCGACTGGCGGCGGCCCGGCGCGTATCGAGCCGGCAGCGCTGACGTCACACTGCGTCACGACGCCCGCGCCGCCTGCGCGCGCCGCCGCCCCACCCCCCGACCAACTACCGGCACGTTGACAGCTCGCTCTCATCGACTATCTTCCCGTCATACCGACCCGCAACCCTTCACTTTTCCCTATCATTCCCTGATATTTGTGTAGAATATTATACCTTTTTCGTCAATTCACTGAGTACTCCTAACATTAACACCGAAGTCGGTGGAGTTCATATTTTTTTATGAGATATTTCTGTGTAGGGCGGGTGGCGCGCGATGGAGGGCGGACGGAAGGCCGTCTCGGCGGCGCGCCCAGCTTTAATGTTATATTGAGTATTGGTATAGGGAGTCTTATCCGAAGGGCAAATTTTATCGATACATCTATAAATTCCTACCTAAGTCGAGATGAAGTTCGATAATCAGATCTTAGAAACTTGATAAAAAACTGGCTCTAGACAAATATTTTTGAAACTTCTCAGTAGGTATAATCTGCGTAGACGTCGGTAACAGCGGTTTGCATATCGCGGGCTACTAAAGTAATTTTATGGTGAGTGAATATACTTGCGCTGGTTTTATTGCAATCGCATTATGTTAATGTCATAACCTGCGCGCATAAATTGTAGACGTAAATATTTTATGAGTAGACGGCGGCTGCGGCTAAATCCGCAAGTCTCGCCTTCTGGAACACACGCGGGATTTATTACCTGGCATCATCTACTACCAACCCACATTACAACCAAAAAGGGCTTTACGCGCATTACATCGGGACCATTAAATCCTTTGTCCGAAGAAGGTTTCGCTGAAGAAATCAAGAAAAATCTTTCACTTTATATTTAAATCCATTTTCTCTTTCTCTCTTTTGGTCATCCCAACACGGCAAAAAAATAAATTCTAAAGATACGGTTACACTGACACAATGTAGGTAGTTAGCGTGTTAAATTTTCATTGCAGCGAAGAAGCGGCGATGCATTTAGAAAGCTAATTTTATAAAATCGATAAAACCGAGTGGCAGCAGCGGTACATTTCTTACTAAATTGGTGAGTAATGATCGATTCGAAAAACTCCTTGTAAACAACTTTTATTGGAACAGTTGATGGAGATCCGGAAAATAAACAACGAAAGAAATTGCCTATGAACATTACCTATTTCATTCATTCTCGACATCAATCTTATTTGCGTTTCTGAGAAAACCGTTTATATTAAAGTAATAACTTTTATCAAACGCAAAAAATGCACCAATTCACAAGTTAAATAATGCCGAGTCTCAAATATTTATCTTTGTTTATTGTTATTTGGTTGACAAAATAATTGGCTTGTACAATCTTTTCGGTGCAGGTTTCGCTAGGCTGCTTAGTGCTACGCGGAATCGTAGCGGCCGAGCGGCCAATGCGTTTCCGGTGCGCTGCGAGGGCGCCACCTGTCAGATATTAATTTCCGGCACTTGACGTGGCCCCCCTGCCCTCATACTGCTCTAGCAAATATAGCCTACCTTAATATACCTTTACATCTCATCTCCTAAACACGTAATAATCCTCGATAGCAACGTGATTACGAGTAGCTAGAACCTTCTCTCGTACATGCTACACAAGGAGGTAACTGGGATACTGACTCACTTGCACAACTGGAATAGTTGCGGGCAGAACTAGGATCTCACAAAGTTGCACTGCTCGAAACAAGTTTGAGGAAACTTAGCTGTCGGCGATACTCGGTTCGCCGGCCAGTGTTGGTTAAAAATGTGTACACTTTATTGTCCAGTTAGGATTATTGCAACAGTGAGTTTAAAAGTTAGTCGTAAAATTGCTGAAACAGCGGGAGCATTTCATTCGCAATCTCCTGCAGAGCACGGCATCTCCCTCGGTACAATAAAAAGTTGCACACTTTTCAATTTGAGCGTCCGTCGAGCCCAGCCTCTGCTCGTATTTTTCATTTCACCAGCTCTGTGCTGGAACGTAAAACAAAAGGATTTTTTCCTCATTGTTTTACTTGATTCATAGTTGTTGATATTTTCCAGAATTATACTTTTGTTCTACAACGTACTCTTGAACTGTTGAAAATCTATTACAATTAATTAATTGTTTCCTTTTGCTTAACTAATTTTCCCCGTCATACAATTTCACTGAACCGGAAAACTGTAAAAATGGAATTGCTATAAGATTGTTTATTATAGGACAATATAATGATTCATCATATTTTTAAATAATGGTGGTAAAATTAGAAAAATGTATACAGGTCATCCATCATCCAGGTAAAAGCATGTGGATCAATATCAGGTGCAATAGCTGTCGGTGCAGTAGGAGCACACATGCAGGTCGGCGGGGCCCGGGCCGCGGCTACATAGGTCAGTTACTACGCTACACCCCCGGCCCGGCCACTAATTGCACATGAATATCATATCCCTGATATACATTTTTAATTTCATCCAGTTGAGGTAACTCGGCCATGTACTAAACTAATATTTAATTAGGTGCGATCTCTCGTAAAATCTGTTCAATGTCATCCTGTCAGTATTCCGTGATGAGATCGACCTCGAAACTTTTCAGCCGAAGCTGTAAAACTTTCATACCGCCAACTTAACAACCGTCGAGTGACTGGTTGACTTCAGGATGAATTTTGAGATGGCGACCCTTGTAATAACAGTAGATGTCAAAATGTTTAAAGGACAAAGAGATTTTAGCTAAGATAATTCGAAGGGCGTTTGTTATGTATTATGTAAGGCCGGTATCAGAGGCCAACGGGCCATTCCTTCGCCGTGAAGGACCGGCTGATATGAAAATTCGTCGTGAAGCGGTTGTCGGCTGCGAGGCGGCGAGGCGGCGGCGGGCGGCGGGGTGTACGGAGGCTCTATTTGGGTCACCCCGGGCGTCATTCCGCGCGATCAATAGCGGAGCCGGCGCGCGCCGTCCGCCCTCTCTCTCGCGCCGCCGCCGATTACCTAACGCGTCTCGCACACTGCCCCACCGACATTAATTATTTTATAAATCGCCTCTTGTATGAGTTACTTAGGCGTTTAGTCGAGAACTATAACATCTCGAGTTATCGCACTTCCTTCACGATACCCGGAAGTGCCGAAAAATATTGACGCCAAACCGACGACCTCGAAAAGGCACAACGGCCGCCGTCTGGCACTTTCCTAGCACGAGTCTGCCGGCGAAGTTACGTAACGCAGAACAATACACGTAAAAGTACTACACGGAATACAGCACTATGGCGGAGGGCTTTATGGGCAGTCTATGGGAACTTAGCAGAGAACGTCCATAAATTCAGTGGACGTTTTCAAAGTTGGACGGATGGTGCAATAAATACCCGTAAAGCTCTAGATATAACGACTCATATTCAAAAGTGTGCTGAAAGCTCATAATGAGGCGTTCCGAGTCAGAGAGCGCACTGAAGTGGAGGCATAAATATTACGGTCAGTCGATGAGCCGCGAATGCTAACTAGTTACTGAAGTTTACAGCCGTTCGAATTGCTACCACCGTTAAATGAGTGGTTACGTGAAACTGAAAGTAGATATCTATAATGTAATTATAGATAAGTTAACACTTTCAAGGACAGAACGTCTTTGCACGTTCCGATTCCAAGGCGTCATATTATGAACCATCAATGACCCATGGTCTCTGTCCGTGAAAGGGTTAAGTATGTATTATGATTATACATTTTATCTATGCCCACGTAGCGAATCTAGACACAATCGGCGTAGACGGAGCATGAATCGGGTTGGTAGCCCGCAGTCGGATCCTGCCCATTTGCATTTTAACCGGATCGAGCTCGACAAAGTTTTTACATTAAGCTACATCCAACGACGAACTTTATTCGGATTAAAGAGTAGTTATTGAATATTTTATTGACGCGTCTTTTGTCTCTTTATCGAATTATAGGTTAATAATGGTTTGAAGCTGGTATGATGAATTCATTACCATCCTAAAAGAATCATATTATGTCTACTAATAGCTATTCGTTAGGTACTCTACATGTTGAATACTTCGCACCTCATCGAGACGTATTGTTCAACTTGTGACATATTGTACTCCAAAAGAAGGGTGAACTTCTGTTCTACCTACGTCTTCCACTGTCGGTTGATTATTGTTAACACACTCCAGTGAAATGACTATGATATAAACTTTCGCCTCTTTGTGTAGTATTACGTTCATTTGAATAGAATAAACATTCACGATCCATACGTACTACAGAGGCATAGTAAATCATCTATTGTTAGGTATTCTACCTAGGCCGCAATACGAGTTTCAGAAATAGCCTAGTGTGTATCGCATCAGCATACGAGAGCTGAGTACAGGAGTGACGTGCGCCATAGAACAAACGTGGTGCCAAAACGTGCCCATAAAACTCCCGAACTTACTGCAAACGACTTCGCAAGGAGAATTGTTGTTCACAAAACATGAAGGACAAAGTTGAAACTACAAATCTCGTAAGTCTCAAACCCTCCACAGCTTTGTGGCAAGTCGTTTGCGTTGATGCGGCAATGAATTCCAATGACGACACATACATTATAGTGAGATACTGGTGCAGTCATATCGGATTGTTTAGTACCTACATGTATCTGTTCTACATTCGCAGTAGTTTGTAATGTAAACGCTACACACATATAACTTGAACATATAGTTTTATAACATTATAGTTTTATTATACATATATTAGAATTATATAAACTGAAAGCGGATAGTTTGCGTAAGACAGTCACTCTATCCTATATCTAATAGGATAATCATAATAGTAAAATTTATATAATGTGGTGCCCATTGCTATTTATAACAAGAATAGGTAAAACTAAAAAGTACTCTATAAATCAAAGTTTAATGCGATGGCAAAACGATAATGGTTTTAGAGACATAATTCTCCCCCATCAACTTTTCTTTTATCGATAAATTTAGTTGAAAATGTTATAAATGTCTACAAATCATAAATTTGTCTTTCATAAAATACGAGATCTTTTTAAAAACATTATACCGTAACGAAATATATTAATTTCTTAATTTGTCGGAGCCGGATAATCTCATTCCTGTCTAACATATTTTCAGGGCGTCTTGAGTAAAAGACAAGTGCCTCGGGGAAAATATTAGAGGAGATTTCTTTTCATGAGGGCCATTATTTGTCGGGAAGGGCGGTTGATGGCTGGCGAGGGACCAACGAGCCCTGACCACCCACTAATCTAGCATTTTATCCACTTCACCCCACAATATAATTATTTCCGAGACACCTTGGCTTTTACTCGGTATATCGGTAAGATCTGTCGGACTAATCTCCGGTAAAGAATATACCTACGGAATATATTCAAATACAATGGAAACAATTCGTCAAAAAGTTACAAGGTTTTATTTTGTTCGTGCAGAAATTGATATTGTGATTTTTATCATTTTGGTAAGGTTTTTTCATTCGTCGTCTTTTGAGTTACTCACGGATTGTCTCATAAATCTGTAACATGTTTAAAAATAGTTCGAAATAGTTTAAAATAGTTGTATGTTCGAGCTAAATGGATTTTCTATATAATAGCGGCTGTGATCCTAGAGAAGATGTAGAGAGCAAATCAGCATCAATGGTCATCATCTGGCTCGAACCGGCTCGAGGAAGACTCACACAATCAACACTCACGCCGCGTGACTGTTTCAAACAGAAACGTGTGCTATACATTTTATTACATAATATAATATGTTTATCCCTACCATTGCGCTGAAAAGTATCGAGAGGCTTGCATTTACATGAGAATGATAAATGTAGTACTGTATTCCCCTAGATTTCCTCTCCGTAATGGTGTTTACGTGTTTGCTTCCCACGGGCGCTACAAAAACGTACACGACGAATATTTTAATGCCAAAATCACCATGGATGCATAACCAGATTTAATAAGGTGATCAATTTGTTTGCACTCCACGATAAATCAATAAGTGACCTTAAGCTGCAAGAATCCATCTGCTACTCGAGGCCGTGAAGATAAACTATTATAATAAACGCTATTTCCACGACGGGGGCGTGTAATCAAGTTGTTGAGAAGGTTTCAATTTCCTGCGAGCTAATTCTTTATCAAACATGAAGGAAAGTCGGCCGTTGCGAAGCGGGGAATAACAGTTTTACCTGCGGAGTCAACGGCGAGGTCAAACTGAATAAACCTCTCGACTCAATTTCCGATATTAGATTTGCCTACAGGCGGAGGTGAGGCGCTGCAGCCTCCGGCGGGGGCCTAGTTTATCTCCAAGATTCCTAACTTTGTGATTGAACAAATTCCTGTTACATTAAATCTATTCGATTAAATTAATTAATAAACGACATTAACAAGTTAACTAAGTAGAGTTAGTGAGACTAAACTTTGATCACAGGGTTTGAAGTAGAACTTCGGTCAAAATTACTGTCAATCAATTTATAGTTCCTTTTTCGTTTTCCACAGAGTTCGGTTACCTAATCTGAACATTTGAAAGCTTATTATTTTATAAAACATATGCCTTATTTATTACGCCTACTTATTGTATTAAATTGCTATTTGGACATTGGACTACGTGTCACAGCAACAATAAAAAGCAAATATTAGCCATAGAACATAACATAACATAAACAACCTATATACGTCCCACTGCTGGGCAAAGGCCTCCTTCAATCAACCGGAAGGGGTATGGAGCATACTCCACCACGCTGCTCCAATGCGGGTTGGTGGAGGTGTTTTTACGGCTAATAGCCGGGACCAACGGCTTAACGTGCCCTCCGAGGCACGGAATCATCTTACTTTTTCGGACAATCAGGTGATACAAACCTGAAAAGTCCTTACCAAACAAAGGACAGTCTCACAAAGTGATTTCGACTATGTCCCCATCGGGAATCGAACCCGGCCATAGAATTATTTGCCATAGAATTGGGTCCAAATAATGCATATTGAGGTAGCACTTCTTTCTCTTGAAGAGGAACAACGCCCTGCATTCACCGCCTCCACTTCGTACGAATATACTAGTGAGCTCGATCGAAGTCGAAGGCGTCTTACTCGGATTTATACGGACACGTTCCGTAAAACATTTCAGTCAATGAAATTATTATAAGAGTAAACATAATACGAACGAATATAAATAGTGAACGTCACGGCCGTTGCCATGCATGCGGCTGAATCACGCGCGAGGTGAAGAAGAGGAAGTTTATTGGAATATATACTGCCAGATAAGATTTATAGTTTGAAGAAACATTCTAAAAATTGCACGAGAATCATATTCGTATATAGATGCTCCGAATTTCCGAGAATCGATTAAAGTTTATACGCTCATACTTCATTGATCTGAGAATACGATTTTAACCAGATTGAATGTGCCAGTTGTAAAACTAGCTTTATAGCTATTTTGGACTTGCTTGTTAACCAGCGCATGAGGATAATGCAAACTATTCGAATAAGAGCTTAAAACTTAGTATTTAAAATCGTTGTGAAGTGAACAAAATCCTTGTGGTATACATGGTGAAGCCAGGAAAGTGCTTTGTGGGTGACATTTGAGAAGCGTAAACTGGAACTTCCAACATACGAGTAACATTTTAAAGAAGATTAGTCACAGTCAAGAGTACCAGCGGACCTTTTACAGTTTTAAACCGTAAAACAAAGGACAGATCGGGTAGACTCATTACGTAACATTAAAACTGCGACTCAGTGACTAATGAAAAGCTTTTGAAATCCGAGCTTTTATGCAGTAGACCGATGCTACAAAGCGGTTTTTTAATTTAGAAATTACATTAATTGTATTATAAATAATGCATTCATAATTGAATAATGTAAGTAATATAGAGAGGAGAGCTCAAGGTCATGTAGATGTCACAACGCGCGTTGCTACGGTATCCTATATTTGCCTAATACACGTGGGAAATCACTCTCTCGGCGGGGAATTGCGGATAAATCTCCTGAAAGTCTTGCTAGTTATTCTTCGTAATGGGTGTGTAGAGATAATCTAGCATCGGGGCCGGGGTCGGGTCGCGTGTCGCTAAACAGCCTCCAGGGTACTTGGCGTTACGTAAATCCAGCCGTGAATAAGCCGGCGTTAAGTGCACGCGAGAATTGCCGTGCTCCACATAATTCAATTATGAGCTTGACGGCTCCTCACTTACTACATCCTCGCCACTGAGAATTTTAGACCAATGTAACATAATGAAAGGATACTACATTTATTTTGACGTGACTTATTCATCATTTATTGATTAATAAGCAATCACAAACAATAGGCTCAATCACGAATGCAACGTGAATACAAAATGAGTTTGAAAAGGTACGATCCTGAAATAATTTACAATCCGACATCATTAGTTCATCAGACTAAAATGACAAAATGGTCGCTTTTGCAATGGTAAATGGTCACATTAAACCAATGACTTCACAATATGCAGCATCTATATACCTATACCGTTCAAAAGACATGATGTGGGGCATGCCACTTCGCGAGCGATGACTTCGAAATTACCATTTAGCAACTGCACGGTGCTGGTCTGATCCGGTAAAGGCGGTGGGCGCCGGTGGAGCTCGCCTGGCTTCCGTCCCCGACTCACCAGCGCGGTTCAATGCACCATTATATAAAATCATGTAGAAATAGACACTCGCTCTTTTCACTGGCGATGCGACTGTATCTGACATCACTTGACTTATTGATCGACGCTTGGAGGCGCAGAAGTAAAATACAATAAAGCTTTTAGAGCAAATCTCTATCGACTGTTTACAATGTAGACTCTACATTGTAGAGTATTGTCATTGTTCTGACAACATTTTAAGTTTAAATCTGCACTGATTCTTTTCAATTTCAATCTTTGCGTCCTACTATTATATGTAAGCTCGTTAGGTACATTAAGTATGATTATTTTATGTACTGCCACATTAGTCAGACGGCTTTCAATGCATAAAGTTAACGCTTTCCTGGTTGTCTGTAATCTGAGAATGGACAAATTGCGCGTGGGTGTGCCGCATGAATGAAATTTGCGCACGGTCGTGGCACAATCATCATTGGTACCTGTACTCTCCGGTTTACGCTGATCTGTGGGATCTAGTGTCACAAGGACACTACTAATCGATGTCCATTAACTTATACAACAAATTCAACAACAAGAAAGAATTATTTAATGCGCATAGCAGCTCTATAATGAACGAATATTTAAGTCAGATCAGGGAAGAATATGTTGATATTTAGAAATTTTACGTTGCATCATTTACAAGCACAATTTTGCCAGTAATTAGCCACCGTGCAGAGACGAGTGCCGGGGATCAAATAGGATTAGTGGAGGCTGCTTTAATGCCTCTCAGGATTTCAGATTAAATTTTTCCTCAAGCTTTGCTGCGGCCTCGGGTGCTTTAAAATGGAAAACGTAGTTACGAATGCTAAATTATAAATGAGAAACCGGCTTAATTGGATTAAATGCGGCACTATTTCGTAACAAAGAGCATCCAAAATACGAACAGTTATATGAAAACAGGGTATGCGGGAAACTCCCTGACAACTGTAATGTGTCACTTGTTAACGTTGAAATCGGAAAACTAACCACATACAGCGAGTCGCGGTGAAATGTGATTGGCGACAAGCTCCCCAATCGAACCTGCCAAATAGATTGCTTTCTGGTGGTAGTTGCGACAGTTTCAACCAATATCTAATTTATCACTACAATTAAACGGACATTTGCGGAAGAAGTGGATTTGTGGAAAAGCAGATTACAAGTAGGATGTCGACCACAGATATCGACGGATTCGATATAGCCGTTTAAAAATCTATCAATATAACATGTTTAACGTTATTTCACAAAGACACTTGAACGAAGTGCAGTAATGCTGTTAAATCTGGTAGTAATTTCGGCCTTTTCACATCTCTATCAAGTTAATCTGGTAACTGGTGACTCAGAGGAAAAGAACTGTTGAGCTTCATCACACAAAGCAACTACATTATCAACTGCTGTCTCATACTCATTCGTGTTATATTAAGTAGGCAAATGCCTTGTACAATTGTACATAATTTGTGGGGTAAACTCGGTAGGCAGTCACAGAGTAACACGAATAACCTAGTCTGTTGTCTTGGCAGTTTTCCGATGGATTTATGCTGCGTCATCAGGTTCTTCGGGGTTAGATAGAAAGTGAGAATTATAAAGAGATATAATTTAAACATTATTATTGAAAACTAGGCAGTAATTTAGAATTTCAGATTAGAGAAGCAAAAAAAAAAAACGACTTATAAGATTTTAGTGCTGAGAATGTTTTTTTTTAAATCTACCCAGGTTTATATAGCTTTAACTTACCAAAGTTACCTACACAAGCCAATTTTGTACATGGTATGCAGCTTACGTAATGATGTATGTGGTAGACTTACATACATCAAAAGGCGGAGTAGCAATAACGAACCGCATTGAATGCAGCTCCAACCCAACCGAGGTTCAGTTTGAATACATTACTCTTGCGCAGAGCACAATCTAGACAAAACTAATCTTTTGAGCGCAAAACTCGCGTGTTAAAAGGGAACCCTGAATAGCGTCCTCGGAATACGATTGGTAGGAACGCAGTTGGAAGGGTCTAGAAATTAGCATTAATTTCGTTCAGTTCAGAAGTTTTTGCCGACGAAAACCTTAATTATTCGTGAAAACCCAATATCCAGCAGATGGTGATTGGACCCCAAAAATATGAGCCGGCTTGATTGAAATTATATAGTATGTTACCGGGAAAAATTTTATTAAAATAAAGGATAAAGATTTTGTCATTTGATTAAAGGAATTAAAAATGAAACCATTGTATTATAATGCTGCAACTTCGATCCAAAGAAGAAATGGAGAGTAATGTTAAGTTTAACGCTGTAATAAACGTTGTTTAATCTACTGCGTGTTTAGTGGAGGCGTCTGCCAACCGTATCTAGATATAAATCAAAACTCGAGGCAGAAAGCATATAGTGGTTCCATCTGAAACACGAAAAATATTTCAAAGTGGTGTCAGTACTTTTCAGCTTATGAAATCATAAATAAACTGGAGGAGTACGTTCCTACGATTAACAAAGCACTACCGTTCTTTGAGGGTCTACTTGGACAATTAATAGTTTGTCCAAGTAGAGAGAACATGGACGGGCTACGAAGGCCTAACTCTTGTCTGACAACTAACAGAAATCTTATATAGCTATAGTCCCTTCGTCTCACATGATGATATCAACTCTATAACAAAGATATACCTGTAGTGCACATGTACCTACGTTGGTTTTAGGAGCAGCGCCCATATATTTCAATTTGTCCCGAACATTTGGTCAAGGACTCACGGATCCTTTTTCATTAATCAGGGCAAAAAGTCGTCGATAAAAAGATTTTTTCTCCACAATGCGTGAAAATTTAGGAGCATCCTGAGATACAGTATGACCAGATAAATTGTTTTACGAGCGTACGTTACGTTTCGAGTTCATACTTATTCCAAAAATTTCAAAAGTTTATGACAGTTACCACTATGCTTCTCATTTCGTGGGTGGATTTACGTGTGGAAAATCTGAACATCTTGGTTGCACGGTACATGTCGTTGCTGACACGACCTAAGGCAAACATAATTACGTTCTCCCTGTTGACACTCGGCATTTACATGCAAAATTACTTAGAGGGTGCAAATGTGACAGGAAAATAAAATCTGGGGCGTACGTGACGGAATCCCAACAATTCGTCAAGGAAATGTTACGAGGAAAATCGCATGTGAATAGAATTCCGTGATATTGAAAAGCAACCCTGAATAGCGTAAGCCTCATTTTATTTCATTACGTGAAATGTATTTTTTTCGCGCGCTTGACGTAGGTGCGTATTAGGTAACATTTTGAAAGAACTATTCAATGACTTCTTTTTCGTTTTTTGGCAATCTCATAACTGTGTGACATTATTGCCATTATTGTTTCGTCCTGTCAGTCTAACAATAATGCTAACTACCGAACACTTAATGTCACAATCGTTAATGCATATAGGTGCTGATTCCAGTTAAGTACACACCAGCTATTTTTTTTTAAGTTATAATTATAATTTAAGTTATATTTCCGCTGACAAGGAAAGAGATCAATCAAGACACAAGACAATCAAGACGAAAAAATAAGACAATCGACAGGCGTAAAACTTATGGAATACACGCGTCTGGGCGCAGAATGTCCTATTCTCAAAATGTCCTTTCTCAGAATGTCCTATTCTCAAAATGTCCTTTCTTAGAATGTCCTTTCTCAAAATGTCCTTTTCTCGAAATGTCCTTTTCTCGAAATGTTCTTTTCTCGAAATGTCCTTTTCTCGAAATGTCCTTTTCTTAGAATGTCCTTTTCTCAAAATGATATTTACAAGGAAATATCAGGAAATAAAAAAAAAACAAATAATTGTAATCAGTCAGCTTCTTTATTTTCAAACAAAATAATCATTAAGTAATTCTTATAGTAATTGTTCAATATAAATCATTTGCTTATAAAAATCAACTTTTGCGTATAAAAAAAATTAAACAATTGTTTAAAAAAAACATATTATATAATTACTAATTATAGACACCTTCACATTATTATTTTAACAGAGAAACGCGTATTTTTTTTTATAACTGTGGCACTGTTAAATCGTTTTTTGTAATTATCAACTAATTAGTAGGTTTTTAAAAAAATCAAATATTTTTTTACAACAAAATCAAATGATATAGGTTTACATAATTATTTAAACAGAGAAAGGCGTAAGTATATAATTTTTTTTATAAACTGAGGTAGTGAATCGTTTTTTGTTAATAGGCCCAAATATTTGTTATAATGTCTATCGAAAACGATATCTCGAATACGTCTCTTGCTCATCGTAGTGTTTGTAAACAGAGATTGGTTCATGCGTGTATCCCAATACGTGGCCTCTTTTTTTAATTTATATAGGAAAAAATACAAATTTGGCTTTTTTGGGATACGACGGTTTAGTGTTTGGTGCCAACCTTCGAGGGCATTGGTTGTACGATGTCGCTCCCCTGCGCAACTCAATATTGTTGATGGTATATGTGGATACCACTGTCTCTCAAAGTAACGCCGAAGCAGTCGCATTTCTTGGTTATCTGGCGATGTTTCCAGTATATAATGCCACGCTGCAGGTATAAGATTGGCTGGTACCAAAGGGATCATTGAACACATTCGCGTCACGTTGCGTCCCTCTCTAGAGGTATTTAATTTTAGTTTTTTAGATTTTCTCCAGATACCCTTACCTCTACCCCTTCCGCGTTATACCCTTTCCGCGTTTCTCTGTTAAAATAATAATGTGAAGGTGTCTATAATTAGTAATTATATAATATGCTTTTTTAAACAATTGTTTAATTTTTTTTATACGCAAAAGTTGATTTTTATAAGCAAATGATTTATATTGAACAATTACTATAAGAATTACTTAATGATTATTTTGTTTGAAAATAAAGAAGCTGACTGATTACAATTATTTGTTTTTTTTTTATTTCCTGATATTTCCTTGTAAATATCATTTTGAGAAAGGACATTCTAAGAAAGGACATTTTGAGAATAGGACATTCTGAGAAAGGACATTTTGAGAATAGGACATTCTGCGCCCAGACGAATACACGTAAATATAATTTGTATATTGGCCAATAACCCGACAGATTTAGTTGATAGCACATGTCAAACAGGTTGAATATCAGCGGGATGCCTATTTTATTCGCCCGGGTTATTCATTCAGTCCCTCATTTATTTAAAATTTAACAGTTGTTAATCATCCGTCCTTTCCTTTTCGGCGGATAAGAAAATTACGGGTATAACTTCTATCAAGTACTCTTACTTGTACCTATATCACACAAGTCCTTACAAATTGAATTCTACCTCCACATCCACACAGGGTGTTCGTTTCTTAAGTGCGTTCAATTTGTTATATAGCAGAGTCGGAGACAAGCGGCGACACGTGACACTTCGTGCCGTATCTCGTCACCCGATTCCGTAATGAACAGACCGAGTGTCTTATATTCAATTAACTTGATGGAATACGAACACGCATCTAACATAAAGAGATACATGTAGCACACGTAGCTACCAATAATGTACGGATTTCATTCAAATGCGACACGTAAAGCTGACTTGCTCGAATTATATAAAAATATAATTTGATCAAAAATTTTACACGGTGTCGTGTACGTTTAAAATAGAGAATAAGTTTAAACGTAAATACGCTTACGGGACTAAACAGATGAAACATTTTGTAGTCTCCGAAAACAGTCTCAAAAGTTAAAGGAACAGCCCCTAAATCAACATCAAACAATGACTGTTATTATTTTTTGCACAGACTTCCATTGTAATTATCATTTTGACCTCACTAACAACATTAACCTTACTATTGCTTTTCTAAACAAATAAAATACTATTGGGTTACTTTCTGTGATATCATTATAGGCGTTGGCGAGGATGAACTATAGGCAAAACTTCAAGATAGACGAGGGCAATCGGTGACACACCCACAATTATATGAAGGATCGATAGGAACCAGTGGAAAGTATTCCAATGCAGTCTAGCTGTCTACGACTGCGGGCGCGTCGTCGCGGCCTTACGTAACCCTCAGCAGTCCTGTCTAATCAATACTACTTCATGTAATAACAGGGCCAATGTACGGGTAAAAGCTCGAGCGGTGGATGTCTTGGCGTCTATCTTGGCAAGACCCTCGCCGGCCACTTGCCAAGTTCCTTGTTATCCATCGTTTCGGAACACGTGTAAGTCCTATTGTTAGTCCTGGCGGAAAGTGTTTCTTTCTAATATGGTTGTATGAACTTTCTTTCAATTAACTGTCGCCGATAACTTTACTTTTATTCACAATATCAAATAACGGTACAGTTTCAGCAGAATGGATTTATTTTCCTGAATATAAATTATATTCGAAGTCGTACGAATACATCGTAGTAGTGTAGTACGCCGAATTTCGTTATGTTTTTATAACAGAGGAAACGAGAACGATTGCTGATATGTTATTCAGATGTCACATTTGAAAGGTAGCATTTTGCTCAACACATGAAAAACGTGTTTAACCTCTGAGGGTAACCGTTGAGAAGGGTCAAGTGATAGGTATACCTACTTAATGTAAAACTTGAAGAGTGACAAATTGACAATATTGTGGTTAGACAAATAATACTTCTACAACACCAAAAAGCTTGTTACATAGAACTTTTATTTAAGTATCCGTTTTGCCGTAAAAACTTTCTAGGTAAGGATTACTGCTATCCAAAATAAATTTGTATTACCTACTTTACAAATGAAAATAACGGCGGATATAACAAGTAGAGTAATATCTGTTAAAGCCTTTTGAAAACAACACCACTGCAACACCCTGAAGGCAATGTGTATCCGATGGAAAGCTACGCCTCTGAATTATGTAACAGTAGCGCAAAATATTGCGGAATATGTTTCAGAAAAACAAAAGGTGCACAATGGAACTAGTTTTATTTCACTTTACGCAGAAAATTAGGGAGGGGGAATTTGTTATAGGACCATTACCCCGGATTACTTCGACAAGAAACTACGTTTAGACGCACTAAGTCGTTCTGCATGGATAAACACGAACAAAGAAAATTACAAGCAGCTTTGATCAAACGGACGAGTAGTGGAAATCGGCGAGGTATACCGGACTGACTCGGAGCATGAGTAAAGTGTGTCAGTGAAAGGGTCACACGAATCCCATGCCCCAACGCTATTGACGTAGGGCTCCCTATATTTTAGTTTCAAGGACTCTTTCGTCCCGTTGGTAGTTAGTTACCCGCGAATGGGTAACACGAAACCATGTGAATTGCGACACGCAACTCCGGTGACCTTCCGTCTGCGAGTATTGACGAGAGGGACAGCGCCAAGGAAAAAGTACGCACTGCGCGCCGCTACAAGGACGAGCGGAATATTTCCAGTGTTCCTTGAAACGGGTAATACAAGTTTGACGAATACGGAAGAGGACTAAAGCAGCTACTGCATCATAAAATATTACTTACTTCATGCCAAAGTTAGATGTGAATATAACATTGAAAGACCATGAAAGCAGTTTGCAGAAAACCGACTTAAGAACCCTTCAGAGATATATTGAAGGACGTTTTAGTAATCAGATAAAGACGGCGGACTATCAGTGGTTGTTTACTGTATCCCTGGGGCTAAAATGTTATATTAGGACCACAATCACGTGCCGTGTCTGTAGGTAAATATCTCGATCAGTATCTCTTTTATACTCTTTATTTGGAAACTCAGCAAGGTTTTTGACGAATCGCAAGATTAAGTAAAGCCATCGTTTCATTTACATATAAATAGAGATCTCTGAACAAAATATTGATTAGATTGAACCAGTTTATCGGAAACTCCACTTTATGATTGATCGCGTCGCGTCTCAGCAACAAAGGAAGTAATTTATATGGGGAACTTTGGGAGTTGTGTATGCCCGAACCCTTGTAATCTAATAAAAATATTACATATTTGTTGGAGTTGAATAGCGGATTGTGTCCCTTGATATGTCTTAGTTATGGGACAGGGTATTCAATTTGTCAACCATTTTTTCTTTTATTTATGGTATGTATTCTAAAACTCGTAGAAAGCCAATGAATGCATAACTACTTAATTATTTACTTTGAATACCTGACATTACGTGATGTGGTAATTACGTGACATATCTATCAAATTTCCAAGATTAAAGTCGAAGCGATAAAGTTTTTTCCAGTTGAACAGAACAAAGAAGTCTTTGTAGAATAAAGGGAAGCGAAGCACTCAAAACTTGTGAAGCCGTTTAGATCTTGCTCTATTGTATCTTTAGAGAAATTCAGGCTGACTTTAGACTCGGGACTACATTTACACAATGTTAATGCGTGTTTATTGTTGGTTTGAGCCGAATAAAGCTCCTATGGTTGATGGCAGTTAGACTAAAAGTTGTCCGATGGCAAACATAAATGATATAGGGTACATTACAGAAAGGTACTAATTATGTAATTTGTACCTAATACTCCATGGGAACTTAATTTGAAATGTTAGAGAATATAACAGCTGGATACCTTCTTAAGGTAAGTACTCTCTTTAATATGAGTGAACACGTGGAAATGTGGACCGATGTATTAAGGGCCACACGTCAGTTCCGGCACTCCCTTGGAAATTAATCTGGGAAGTAAACTGACCTTCGGCTTAATTGGTTCCGCTCGTCGTCCCGATGACGAGGTACTTAATGTTGCGTAAACAGAGCCTTCATTACACGGAGGAGTTATCACTATAGGATTACAATATAATTGGAACGCGAAAAGAAAACAGGTTTATAAAAAGAAAACAATTTCTATCTGGTATTAAAAAGATTAGAATAGTAGAGTAGAAATAATGTAGAAACTTAAGTAGTCTCATGGTATAGATTGGAGAGATGGTTTTCGAAATGAATATCATGCAAAGGATAGGTACTCCAACAAGAATACTAACTAAATTATGGTAAATAAACTCTTCAGTGTTCATCTCAATCAAGAAAAAATATTTCGTTCGAATATTACAAGTTAGCTTACTGTCACAGATCGCGTAGAATTGCAGACGATATTACGGCTGTTTTTACAATAAAATTATAAATGCCAAATCATTTAGCGGTCCAGAAGTATTCAGGGGTAGAAAATTCAATTTCGTTTTGGCAAATGCCAGGTTCGTACGACCTCTGACCTTTACGTGTCCGCAGTGAGTGTGCAGAGCACAAAGGAACCAACCAGCGGTTCAATATGTATCTCTGTGTTCCCAGTCTATCTCTTTGTAACCCGCTTCTCACCCTTAATACATTTCTATATGCTGGGGAACTACTTATGTAAATGACACATGACTACCCACATTTTTTTGGACCGCTTCCAAAGGATTGCAACGGATCGACAAATCTCAAATTCTGCTATTGTGCTCAGCCATTTTTAAAGCAGATAAAACTACACTATTATGTGTACACAGATAACAGCATTTAAAATTGTTCAAGAGCCGTAGATATAAAATTATGAGTAAGATAAGTAAAGTATTAAATAACTTAAGCGAGATCTGCTTCCAAAACTTTTCTTCTTTGCCGTTCATTATAAATTCTGTGGGTGAAGATAATTTGGAAAACTTAAAAGTGGTTGAAGGCAGTACGTGGCATGCATCGCGCAGCAAATATAGTCAATTTGCAGTAAATCAAGCGAGGGGTCAGAGCTTGACGTGAGCCGGCTGCAACTTACAACCCGCCCGGCGCCTACCTACCGAAACCAGGTTACTAAAATGCATCCAACTAGGTTAAACTAGAAAGTGGGGAAACGGTAAAAATATTTACTGCTGCGTTTAGCTACCATTTTGCAAAGAAATGAAACTACTACTTATATAGTACTTAAAGCTTCCAATAGTTATGAAAAGCTGAGCGTAACCGTAGCAGAAGTAAGAAATTTCGTAGCATTCTCGTAGCAGCTACGAAGGCACATTTATCTCAATTTTTGCGACACTAAAAGGCACTGTCTTCCAATTAATTAAAAATCCGCATAAAAGTTGGAAGTCGTTCAAATGATGAGTCTGTCGCGGTATATCCCGTGACAAACACGAACAGCTGTCAGTTGGCGCCAAGTCGGCTAAGTTATGGGTGCACGACGCGACTTGATCGATACTGACCTGATTTTTTTCCTTTAAAAATGCGTATTATCCTGATTATTACCTTCTCTGACCTATAATATTTTTAATTATACTTCTGAACAAATATGACATATTGTTCCGTTTTAATTCCTTAGAAATACTAAATACTGGCTAAATTATAAAAAAAATCACCTAAGTATCATTTGTAAAGGGAGATAAAGTCGTTATTATTTACTTTTTATTCCACGAAACTATAAAAAGCAGGATTTGCAGAATTTTGTTTCTTTTTCGAACAATATATTATTCTAGGTACATCTCTTATGTATCGCGATATCGATCAAACTTAGTTGAAATCGAGGCATTTGTCAGCGTCGTTTCGGCGCCAGGGCGGTGCATAGTGCACCTAACTTATGACACGACGACCTGGGCGATCGATGGCGACCCCCTTACCGACCAATGCACCGAGCTAACTGCCCGGGAAAACCATTCCGTGTGCTTTACGATGTCAAACAAAATGGCGCGTATTTGAATCGTTTCTTCAGATACGTTGGGCGGAAACGAAAGTGGAATTTCAAGTAGTTTGCGAAAATTCTTGTTTTTCAGACATTATGTATTTTATTAAAAGATTCAAAAATTTACAATTTACGTCAAAAACAACTGTTATATATTATACTATGAAGATAAAGTAGAACGAAGATGATTAATTTTAGATACTGACCCCGTTTTCCATCGAAATGCCAATTCAGATATGAAAACATGATTTCACGAAATATCGACACAAAATGTTGACAAATACTAAGAAAAGAAGTTTTACTTCATAACTTTAGAGACCAGTTTTCATTCGGATTCATTGTGAAACTGTTGCTAAGCGAGAAATGTAGCAGTGTCATAAAAATAGAAAGGACCAGATTAGTCGCCATAATGTTTGAACCATTACTTTTATGACAAAAATCCTTAAGTCACCGCTGCGATATTAAGGCTGTCGCGTTATAGTTATAAAAATATAACTATACAGAGGTAAACAATTTATGATCGTTATGGAGCTCTTAGTGGCGCTGAATTTGCATCATTCACGACGCCTACAGAATACCCCTAGTCCCTGGGGAAACCGTACACAATGCTAATAGGATTGTCTTTGTGTATTATGGGACCGTAATCGCCGTATTCTCATAATCATCACAGATTAATTTGTCAACGTCACAGTACAACCCGAACTTTTGGAACTGCGGGAAAATCTTGCGATAACAAAGCAGCCGCTTAACTTTGAAATCGATACGAACATTTTCCTTTCCTCTCTAAATGCAAAAATCTCCGAGGGTAGGTATTTCTGAGCAGTACTTTTATCTAAGTAATATGATACAAAGGCAAGCAGCGCAGATGACGGCTCGGCGTTTTATACAAAGTGTAGAGAGCCGGTGCTGAAGAAAGGGATGGTAACTAGAAGAATCCTGTTACACGTCCATCACGCCTCGCGGCCGTGAATCATCATTCATCTTTAAAATGTTCGTTTTACGCGAAGAAACAGGAACATCAATAATTTTGCGCAAAAATTATTTACGGATATTTTTATAGATAGTCGGAAATAATATACTATATTATAATACTTGTACGTACGTTCGCGTGAAACATTTTCGTTTGACCTTCACGGAGATTTGTACAGGCCATTACTATGAAAAAGGGTCTACCTCTGGACCGGACCTTCACGTTAACAGAAAGGAGCGTGATAATATAAGCCATTACCTATTATTGTCTTCGCAACTGTTGATAAGACAAAGCAACAAATAAAAAATCGGAATAATTAGTTTGATCTGAACTTCAGCCTAGGTAAGCGAAGATGACATAACTGACAGCGAAGGCGTGGTCGCGTCTCTAATGAAGTCAAATACAGCTATGGACCACGTTTAACGGTTTATATGCACGTTAATAATAAAATGATGAAAGCCCTAATTGGCTTCAGTGCCGTTAGTAAGCAAATTCAGCTTTTCATGTCACGTCCCTTCGTCACTTAACAATGTGAAAAGGAGTGTCAAGAGCCGCTTTAAACTGCCATTCAGCAGAAACTACCCAAGTGGAGAACACTCGCGATACAACACTAAGTAGTTATGATGACGACATTATTGTTATTGCAAATGGCGGAATATAATAACCTGTATAAACAACATCTCCCTAACATTACCAGTTTTTCACAGGGTCTGCTTACCTAACCTGAAGATTTGACAGGTCCGATTTTTTACAGAAGCGACTGAATGTCTGACCTTCCAACCCGCGAAGGGAAAACCAGCCCACCTGTATAAATAGCAGCAATTCAAATGAGTGAGTGTATCTGTACCTGCCATCAACACGAAGAAGAAAAATAATGTTTAAGAATTTGGTGCGTAATACCATATCGTTACTTATCGCTAATGCGCCTCATTTAGTAAGCCACATTAGTTTTAACACCGTCAGTGGCGGCTTCAACATTATCAATAGTATGGATAGCTGATGTGTATCTGTCACGAAAACACGAACGAGAGGCTTATTGTAGGCACGTAAACCTTGACGGTATTGATCAGGTAATAAAAGCTAGAAAGTGTTTGCCAGACGCTGGTGAAGCGAAACCGCTAAAACAGACTGAATCGGCTAGTGGATAAATCTGTTCCCCATTCATAGATTAGGGAATATCATGAGTTGACAAATGTAATCTTCAAATAAGTAAAAATGTAACAAACAACATAGCATCTATTTCCCCGAAGGGGTAGGAAAACGTGCGTTTAACTGCCATGTAATAAGGGATGAGCCTGTTGCCAATAACCGGGCACAATTCCTGGAAACCATATGATATCAACTCCCTATGATGCTAACATGAATGCAAAACAAAACTACATGACTCAAAAATTTTATGCATTGGAACGAGCCGGAATTCAAACCCGTGACTCTACGATTGTAAGTTACTAGTTCTTCGTAAGGCATTGGTTAATTACTTCATTCCTATATATAGACCAGTTTACTTATTGTTTCTATTACTAACTTTTTTACAACTACCTGCTCTTAACAGGTAGGTACAGGTAGTGCCCCATACAGGAATAATAATTAGGGAAAATGCTTGGTTAGAGCCCTGATTGACCCTTGGAAGAGGGTAACTCGTAAATGGATAGCAAATATGAACAGAGGCAAAAAATAATATCGTTTTGACATTTCTTTCGCCATTGTTTAATCTGTACTCACATTTCACTGAATGCTCGTTCAAATAGATCTATGGATAACAGAAGATAATTGAGTTTTCAGCATACTTGGCAATAAACCAAATTGATATTCAATCAATCGCTTTGTCGAAGACCGATCAAAGTCAGACTCGTTTTTACGAGGTGTAATTATAACGCGCGAGGATGTCCGACACGAGCCACCGTATATCGCATGGTCCTTCAGCACTTGCTAATTGAAAATCAATATCTGTTAAATGAAAATGGACAGGCAAAATTTTACGACCGCTACCTGGGTTGTGGAAAATTTTACTTTATTACAAAGCGGAATGTAAAAGTGATCTGTGTATAGAACACTTAATTTTACCTACGATTGGATATTATAATGTAGGCGAAAACCGGAGTTTTCATGGAACTGTCTAAAATCTCAAATCTGAAAGTAGGTAAAAATAGCAGAAGTTGTTACATGTATATCGGGTCTCTGGGCAGGGCCTCTGTATCGAAAATATTATATACTGTATATTCAGGTTATGCGACTCTATTTCCTTTGAGACGGCCTTGTAACCTTTGCAAAATATTCCTTGCCATTGGGCTTATCTCGGCGGTGTAGAGCACGCAACGTGCCGCCGCGCGCCGCCCTTACGAGCTCCATATCACCGCGAAATTTACAGGTTTCTGTTACGGCTTTCACGCCGCTGGCGAACGTAAGCCTAATATATTGAAATCGCTGACCTTGCACTGACGGACGTCTGAGCCTAATTTGGACAAATACTTATTCTTGTTGAGTTACTTCCTTGGGCCAGAGCCCAAATAGCAAGATTATTCACCCTTCTCAAAAACTCTTGTCATAAAGGTTCATTACCTACGTGTTAATGACAAATTAAGTGAATGGCCTTTTCAAACGAAATATTTAGTTTCTTTTTCAGAGCAACTTTGCCTTGAAAGATTTGTAATGGTTCCCTTGTCACGAAAAGTTATCTCCCAAAAGGACTTCTTATGAAGTGTCGGTCATTACGTCCCAGTAACAACGTTCGAAGGGACCGGAGATAAATATTCAAACGTTTTTAATGTTCAATGTGTTCGAGAATTTCTCATTCGGATCCCCTCGAGGAAAAAGGACTAAAAAGAAAAAGATTCCAGGATTATTTACAATCTCATTACTTTGGGGCCTTGTTTCGGAGACTTGAAATTAAACAGTTAATGCATCTTGACAAGTTTCGTCGCTAACAAGAACAAACACCGCATTTTCGCTGAACTTCTGACAAGGGCGATATTTACCTACTTTGTGCGTTATTCTTATATTTGAAAAGTTATCATAATGTGTGAAATGATAAGTGAAAAAATATTTCAAAAAATGTTGTTTCTTAAAAAGTAACTGCTCAAAACCTGGAATGTTAACAAACGACCAGCGCAAATGAACGACACAATCCGTCCGTTTTAGCTAACAATGCACGCTGGGATGCAATTAGCAGTCAAGAAGAGCGGGTTTAGTTAGACGCTCCTGAATAATATCCTCATTAGACGCAGTTACACAAGACGGCCGCCACCACCCACGAGCCGCGTTATGAGGACACGGACTCATTCCGACATCCTGCGGGAAGCGCGCCACTTGCGTCAACGCAAGGACCTCAGCCCCGCAGTCGTCGCACACTAGACGATCTGTCAGACGATTGCCTCCAAGATATATGGCTGTCCGCTCAAATGGGTCTCACCTTCGCGATTCGCCATCAAGCAATCTAGGGCTGGCGAATGGAAACTTCCAGAATGGCACACGTGAGCCGCCAATGCTAGCAAAAAAATTGTAATGAGTTCGTTCGAAAAACGTCCCTTGACACATTATGTAACGCGAACGAACACCCTGGAATCTCATACTTCCCAGTGCCGTATTACATTCGCGAGACTGTTTTCTAATTTCACACGCGAGTGCGTGTTAGAAAACTATGAAATTCGATTAGGAGTGGATACTGGAAAAATACATTAAATATCAAGGCATGCATGGAATCAAGGCATGAAAAGGTGACATGAAACAGAACTTTTTCATTCGTAGGTGGCCTTTACAATTCTGCGAGTATAAATTATATGTGTATAAAATAAAAACCTTTTGAATAGGTCGTCCGTTAACGATGCTGAAAAATGAAACGCGTTTCATTCAGCCGCGCTCGTCCCTCCTACAATGTGAATCGTACAATATTGGGATGGGCGAGTAAGGTCGCCACTATTCATATATTGGCAGTGGTTACTGCTTTATGTTCATCAATTCAAATAATATAATGAAGAGGCTACGTTAACATCCGCGTATGTGATGAATCTGCTAGTAACATTAATTACATATTATTATTGTTATAAAATGTTATTCTCTGGGTTACGTAAAATCTACATAAATTGTCTAGAACCAAATTTTGTCCTTCACTTCTTAGTGAAGTATCATCTTTGATAAAATCTACCCAAGCATTGTGTAGCTAGTTGTAACTTTATACATTTCTTAAATATTCTAGCTTGTATTACAGAATCTTAAGACTACATGAGTGTATTGTTTTATTCGTAGACGCGCTAGTTCGGCAACGATTGTATTTCATTGGCAAATGTGGCACCACCCTGCGCCCCATATAGGTAAAAATCAAATTTTAGCGATCTCTACCTACCTATATAATAGTATACTTAGAGATTTTTGTATATAGCTCGGTATTTAACTGAGGCTTAATCTCGACTTAATACATTTTCAAGGGTGATTTTCATTTCCTGTGTGGTTTTGAAACGAACCTAATCTACCTGACGCTGCTTTCGCCTTCCAGATCTTCGGTGTCTGAGCCTACGCGTTTTGAATTCGGTTATTTTTTCCCCAGAATATTAACTTAAGACGCGAATGCCAAGAGCAGTACGGCAACTTGAAAGTTGTATTCTAAGTACTTATAGCTCTGAACACCCCCATAACCATAAACTGGCGCGAATTTATGTATTTTTTTAATTACTTGTAGAGATATATTATTTTATTATAGTTCTTCATTTGTCGAATGACTATTTAGTTGGCCGTGTTGTATTGAAGTGAATCGAAAGCTGAATATCTAAAGTAGTGAAGAGGATCTCGTAGCGGTAGTTCAGGTGCGGCGTGTGCCCGCGGATGTGGAGGTAACCTTGGCGAGATGAGCGCGTCTTGAAGCGTGCGTGTCCTTTGACACAATTGCGGATGCGCCCAATTGCCGCGGCCGTTATCGAACCGCGCTAAACACCGCGCAAGGCTGCACTCACGCTTTGCACCTAGCACGTAAAACCTAGCCTAGCTCCTACAAGTACTAACGAGCAAGTACATTTCGTAGAAACCAAATACATTAAACGACAACAGGGTATTTGACTGGGTCAGATAAATTATAAAATGCTAATCTAAAAATAGAAGCTAATCTAAGATGATCAAAAATCAATCTAATTTTTCATTTCAATGTATTTTCGAATTTTATTTTTGAATAAAAAAAATAGTCAACTAAGTAACAATGAGTACGTCGCGGAGGTCCGTGTTGCTCTATGATTATGACGTTTGACAGCTTTTATTGATGACGTCACAGGACACAAATTCCATAGAAACTCCAAAGAAAACTTTCGTTTTCACGTTTCGTAAAAAGTAGCCTATTCGATGTACATTGCGGAGAGTGTGATTAGAAACATTTTGGAGCTTTATGTTAGTTAAGCAACGAACATCCAATTGTCGATGTAATTTACAATTGTAAGTTTTAAGAATAGGCCCCAGGACTTGACCATTAACATGGTACACTTTAGTACCATGTCACATTATAACTGATTTGACATAGTGAGACATTGGATTCAATTTATCAAATAAGTTAATGTAACATGGTTCTAAAAGGTATCCATGTTAATTCTCATGACCATATAACATAATGCCTATTGGGAGAATCTAAATTGAGTCAATTCAATAATGGCTGTAGACAACTTTTATCTTGGTATTCATGTAAAATTATTAGACAACGGTGCCAATTCTGGAAGGTTGACAGTTCCAAAACTAGCTCTATTCCTCTTCATATTGATATCAGAAACGGTAGATTTTGTCATTTAAGAAGCTAAAAATAAATTGTATCTCAATCTTATTCCGATGTTGAGTTTGAAATCACGACTATCATCAACGTAATGAAGTTCATCTATTTGTGAAGTAGAATCTCCACAATAGGGTGTTAGAATTTATATAATAATATCTTTCAATATATATTCTATGTATATTTTAAGTGGTAGCATTTCTTTTATGGATAGTAAAAATATCTTCCTCTTTTTTTTTTTTTTTTTTTTTTTTTTTGAATTATATCTGCAATCAGTAAGCGTCCGTTTGTGTTACTATGAGCAGATGAGCTGAAGGCAAACTTGACAAATCTTCCTCTTTAAAACCAAATCTGTATGTATGAAGGGCAGCTTACACAGCATAGAATTAGTATAAATAAGTATCAGTGGTTATAAAATGCACCATTCTATTTCAAATTCTATTTATTTTAAGGGTGAGCAACAACTATGTTTTAAAATTATATTTATTTTTTGTGAACCTTTACTTTCATATTTTAAAAAACTTCATAAGAAAGATAAATCTAAAAAATATACACACCAGTCGTATAAATCTAGAAAAAGGACCAACAATATTGGATAAAATGACAATCATAATCCTACTAAATATTTCAAAATTAAATTACTACTAACAAAAACATTTTATTTGCTATTATAGAAACAAGCCATTACTATTATTTTAACTAATTTAAACCTTAATATTCAATTATTATATTAAACAAAACAAAAGAATGATTGATTTTAAATAATAACATACCTAGTTACAAAAATAATTGCATTAGGTCCTTTGAAAAATTTAATTTTAAGTTAGCTTAAATTTTTATCATATATTTGTTTATTATAGCTTCAGGTAAATTATTAGTATTCAGATAGATGTTCTAACCTGAACAAGAACAAGATATTTTTCGTTAATTTGAAATGGGAATTTGTTAAGTAGGTACCTACCTACTTAAAGATAGATTTTTATTAATTTCGGACCTTTTCAAGGGTGCAGATCAATAATACTGATAATTAAAGTAAGGTTTAATTTCTTATAAGAAACACTAAAATAAATTTTACGACGATACGTTTCACTAAATTTGAATTTTCTAATAAGCCGCTAACTCGAAGGTACTTTGTCTTTCGGTTGCAATTTCATGAATAAAAACTGCATCATTTTACCACAGTTACTTGTCTCATGTGGGAAACATAAACGTTATACCCGCAGGCGATGCTAGGAAGTAATAATTGTACGAAAGTAATAGTAAAACTCAGCAAAAATAATTCATAATAGAAACCGACTCCAGGGCGTGGTCTTTTATAGTAGCAAATATTGAATAAAAATACAACCAGACCTAAATAACATTACCAAATGAGAAAGTTACAAACCCCACAAAATAGGAACAAATTTCAGTCATAAATGTATTGAAATACTAAAGTAATTATAAAATAATAGGAATACTTACGTCAAGAGACTCCTTAGACGCCATTTTTCACAAACAAATTGACGTTTTGACGAAATCGATAACAGTCGTGTTCAGATCACGATTTGTTTGCTTAGATAATACGTTAAAATGAACAAGTATGTTTCTTGAATAAGAATAACATTCTAATAGCTCTCTCAGATTTATCAACAACGTTAAAAAAGATGTTAAAAAAGCACACTGGTTTTGATAATGTTCGGATACACGCTTATGAAATGTATTTTTTTATTTTACAGATAATAACAACCGGCTCGATGTCACGACATTGATATATTTATTCTGGTTAATCGTGCTATTTCCAACTGTTTTCGATTTGGAACAGCAGGGGGTTGCTTTTGGAAACATTGGCGTTAAAATAGGGTCGGTAAATTCAGACTAAATGTTACCCTCAGCTTAATGGGGAAAAAAATATAAAAAAAATTGACCGCTGTCAATCATCCGTCTCTTTCGTTTTCGATGCATAAGAAAATGACAGGTATGATAAAATAAAATTAGGTGTCTTCTGGAATAAGCACCAAGTGTCATTATCTAAGCGAGTCATAGAAGACACGTCAAATTAATTAGATTGTCAAAATCGTCAAAACAAAAGGCAAACTTCAATATTTGCCGAATTGGCTTTTCGCTATAATTATCTACTTGTATAATAATAATCGTTTATTTTATTAAATAATGATTGTATTTATAATTCAATTTGTATTTAATAGTGTTAGTTGAAGTTCAACGCCACTTATAGCTTGGTTTATGTGCACAAAATGTGTGGAGTGTAGCCGCATAAAAACTCATATCGGCAAGAAAGAGGTAAATTTTGTTTTATTACTTGCGCTTATCACCTCAGTTCACTGTAGTTTCAATTAATGTGCAACATGGATTTACCGTTTTCGCAAATGTTGAAATTGTTGAAGTATTTTTGTTCTTTTTTTGGAGGTACCTATTGGATAATTCAAAAAGTTTATATATTGCCTTTCTGTACTATTATCTATTTGTTTTATATAAAATTAGATAAAATAAATATACTGTTTACCTGTTTTAAACCCTATAAGCAAAAGACAAATTTTTAAATTTTATTTTGTGGTACCCAAATTACCACCTTTTTTGCTCAGAGAAAAAGCAATTTCGTAAAGTTTATACCTAACAACTGTGCATTAGGTTTATACCGCATTGCGCGGCGCGACGCGACGAAATATTCTTTCTATTATTTCTTATGAATGTGGTGAAAAGATTAAAGAGAAACCATATTGTATAATATAGGAGGCTGTGATACTGCTCCTGACTAGTCCTGGCACATCATTTTTATTTAAGAAACAGAGCTTATAATCTTGTGGACTGATTGTAGTTTAAAAATTTAAACAAACTATTTCTTATGAATTAAAACATGATAGAATTGCCTTTAAATATTATTTAGCTGCACAGTTTTTTTCTAAAATTATACTAAAGCTTGAATTTTACCATCTTCTATATTAGCAGTTTATAATGTTCACAAAATTCTATCTCAGGTGTTTCTCTAAGAAGAGCCTTCAATATGAGGATCAGAAGGCTGTCTGCTGTGTTCTGGTCTGTGAGCATCCTCGCCTTCATCTTCATACTGTATGTGGTCACTGACTTAAGCTTTAAACTGCCAAGTATCAGGCCGGCTGGTCCCGATTTTGATGATGTAAGTAGGTATTTTTTAACTTTCCTACCTAGGTAAAGTAAGTTGTTAGTTTTGTAAATCATTTTGTGTGCCATACAACAATACACATCTATTAGATATGGCTACAAGCTCGGACACCACCAGGGCAGTCAAAGTTCCGATACTGTGTATCTGAACTATTGTCGATAACTTCTAAAGATAATGATAGTGCTATGAGCATTGTAAACTTTTCTTGTCACAGGTATCATGAAAGGTATGAAAAAGTACCTAATTAGAATAAGAAATTTACATAAAATTGTTTATGTTCCTTTTAACTTTTTAGAGCAAATGGTCAAAATTTGAATCAAAGTTGCGACGCATAGAGAATGAGTTGATGCAACATGAGACTGTGGTTGGTGAGATCAAATCAGCGGTGAGTCATATGGTGGATAAAGTTCCATATAGGCCTCCGCAAGTTCGACTCACTGTTGAAAAGAAGAAGAAGAAGCATAGGGAGTACACAGCAGTAGGACAGGAGCCACCAATCAAAAAGTCAGCAGAGAGCCCAGATGTGTTGCTGGAATTACCAATCAAGCTCAACATTTCATCGTGCCCGATACAGAAAGAGTCTGTACCCAAATCGGATGTACAGGTACTGTATACAGAAATGCATATTTTAATGTAATCATTGGTTTTAAATTTAGCTGCATCCAGTGCATCCTCATTTTTAACTAGTTCCTCTTTTTTGTACTATTTTGTTTTGATAATTGGTACTATTCATTGAGGTTGGAATGGCCTTCCAGCCAAGTCGTTATGCCATTTGCGGCGAATCTACAATAAGTCACATAAAAAAAAGACAACTCTCCCACAGATACTGCCGTACTGGATATAAAAGGTGATTTTTGCCACTTGCTACTTCTGTTTACTAACAATCACTTAGACTATGTTATAATGGGATAGGTTTCCAAACTTAAAAGCTAAATGTAATGACTAATGAAACAGTGATCTTGATTGTCATTACATTTTATTGTTGTGTATGTAAAGGGCATTTTATTTTTTTTGGAATCAAGACTTTAAAAATACATGTTTTGGTAAACCATGTTATGGTTCCCATGCTACCTCAACAGCTGTAGGTATTGCTAACCGGAAGGTGTTATGATAACAGTGAAAACATAGGGAGTATCATTATTTAATTAGATCTGGATATACCACTCTGAAACGAATAAATATGTATCATTTCATTTCAAGGAGTTAGTCGAAGGACATGAGTCCTAGTACGGCTAAATAGACTACTCTCTGCGCCATCCCACTCGCGTCAGACAGAGTACTGCAGGGTGGAAGGCAAGAGGGAAACCACTGCCGTATTTTTTTTTATTGACGCCATATCATTACGATATCAAAAAATTCGGGAACAGATCCAGTATCAGAATGCTGCGCTTGCGTGGTCTTTGCGAGATGGTATTTGAAAATGTATGACAAACATTTTCATTTCAGATGCTCTCAATGTACGAGCGGATAATGTTTGATGACGTGGACGGCGGGGTGTGGAAACAAGGCTGGAACCTCGAGTACAACGACAAACAATGGAACCAGGCCAACAAGCTGCAGGTGTACATCGTGCCGCATTCCCACAACGACCCTGGTATGCAGACACCACATGCACCACATACACACATAATGGCATAGTCAGAGGTACATCCATCGTAAAATAATCTAAGTACTCACTCCTCACCGAGCTTTCTGTTAGACCGACGTGATGGAGTCGCATTTGCCGTCTATAATATTCGAGCCAAGCCGAAGCCGTGGTAGCCCAGTTGGTAGAACGCTTGCCTCTCACTTTGAGGTCGCAGGTTCGAATGCAGCACAGGCCCAAACCAATGATTGTCGAATTTGTTTTCGAATTCATATTTGTTCACATGCTCAGCAGTGAAGCTAAACATCATCAGGTTACCCACATTACCATGAAATGCATTTTCGGAGGTATGTGACCTAACTTGTATTGGGCTGGTTTTCCCTTCGCGGGTTGGAAGGTCAGATAGGCAGTCGCTTCTGTAGAAAACCAGACCTGCCGAAACTTCAGATTAGGTAAGCGGACACTGTGAAAAACGGACACTGTGAAAAACGGAATAATGCTAGGATGATGATGATGAATAGTCGAGCCAACTGTGAAAATTGCATAGAAAAATTAATAACTCATTGGTGCTAGTCCGGTACCGGTTCTCGTTTGAAAAGCACGCTGGTGTACCACTTGGGTTAAACAGTCGAAAAGCCAAGCATCTTTGCTAGAATCCTTTGGGAGTTGGACTGGTTGGGGTTCCACCAGAAGTTGGAATTGGGTTGGAACTCCAGCGCGCCGCAGTAACGAAGGCAGGGACGTACTCCGCACAGGGACAGCTCGCGTGAGGTCTCAAGCAACGTGGGGCCGTGGATCAAGTGTTGTGTGTACTGGTGATGAGTTCAGCATACCACAGAGTGATCCCCCGCCCGCGCGAGCGACTCGCTGTGATGGTTGTTTTGACGTTTGTCCCGCTCGCCTCATCAAGTTTCGTATTAATAAATAATTACGTTAAAAGAGCAATTGGCTGTGCTTTATTGTGTTCATCAAATTTTGTATTGATTTTTGTATTGATATGAATTTGCTCCGTCAATATAGTTAACTATATTGACGGAGCAAATTCATATGTAATTTAAAAAATATCTTTATTCAGTAGGTAAAATAGTTACACTTTGAATCGTATTTTTGTACATAACGGTCGTCCCATCCGTCTAAAACTACTGCTGTTTCTCACAACCTGTATAGCCGGGGAAAAGAAGCTGCAAGAAAAACTACGGCACAAGGCCCGAGACGTTCTTTTTTTTAAATACTGTTATACAATTTAGTAATTTGGCTGCCTAATATCAGTTCCCAGGCAGCTAATCCCATGCATTCATATCTTAGGTAATCAATAAAAAGTACCTTATAATAATATTTTTTACAAATTTTCTGTTTAAGCGAATTGCTGGACATTATTATGTCAAAATTAATGCACACACATGGTACTGGGAGCGTTCTGGGAGAGAAACTTTTTGTAATGGGCGACATTTAACAGAAATTCGGCGCATAAAAAGTAATGAACGCAGTTCTATAGGAATCGAGGTCCAAATTCTACCCAAGCACCTCATTAGCCATCTGTAACTACGGCTAATTACTCTCTCCCTTAGATTTGGAAAGTTATTTTTACATTAGGGAAAACAAAAAGATGGTAATAATCTAAACTAATATTTATGAAAGCCGTAAAATTCCAAGTGTATAAGAAGATAATGTCGCACAGGTGAACAATAGTTGCGGTGTACAGTTGTAACCAATTAAGATTGTAACTATAACCAATCGACAAGTGCAATGTTAGATAAAGAACTAAGCAGAGTGCATATAGTGCATTTTGTCGGTTTCTTATTAGCGACAGAAGGGTCGAAATAAATGAATTTTAATGTTGTTATAGGTATACTTATAGGATTACTGTCTTTCACTCACCGACACATATTATGTTATATATATATATATATATATATATATATATAAATATATATATATATACACATACCCCCCCCCCCGCATACTTACACTCATATACTCATCAGTAAACTGTAATTGGTAATTAATTTATTTGCTTATTGTTTTCTTTTCTTTTTTTCATTCCTTTATTGCTGCGGTTGGAACCGAAAATACCAGTTAAAATGTACATATATGTAGGAGGTGGATACTCCTGACAAGGTAAATTTATTTGCCTACTAGGAGATCCCAATTTATTGTAATTATGTTTATTTGGTTTAAGCAATAAATTGCCAAAAAAAAAAATTGCTTGTTTGTGCCTAAGTTCATGTATGTCTTGAGATGCTCCATTTTTCGCGGTCCTGTGCGTACATCACGCGTTCCTAATGCCACTGCTTTCTAACTCCTTGATTTCAGATGACTTGCTTCGTTTTTACA
This sequence comes from Pectinophora gossypiella, assembly GCF_024362695.1. Taxonomy (NCBI): domain Eukaryota; kingdom Metazoa; phylum Arthropoda; class Insecta; order Lepidoptera; family Gelechiidae; genus Pectinophora; species Pectinophora gossypiella. The sequence continues at coordinate 8,653,128 of NC_065421.1, read as the reverse complement.
TTTGGCTATAAATTTATGTTGATTTAAGAACTACAATGAAAACGTTGGCCGGAAGGCAAGAGGGAAACCACTGCTCATTTTTTCTCTAAAAAGTAGCATGAAGGATGCTACACCTATACATGATGTGAATGAAAACATAGGTTTTGATACTTGCTGTCTACTGCCCAATTTAGTCGAATTCTACCATATGCACAGGCTGACAAGTAGATGAACCCATTCCCTGTCAACATTGCATCTCATTACTCCCATTCTAGCAAAGCTGTAGTAAAGTCATGAACACGAGTTTTATGTGGCAGCTGTAACTTGACGAATGAAACCTTGTTGTTGACAATCAGGTCATCTACTGCCAAACAATGGTTTCACAAAAGGAGTTATTTCATATTACGTAACAATGCAAATCATTCATAAACAAAAGTTGGATAAGCTGTCTCGTTGATTTATCAAGCTATAGAATTGATTTACATATGCTATAAAATGTTGTGCTAGTTTTATAATAATTGCATACAACGATGCCAATTCGGGCGGACATATTCGGAATGAAACGTAACTTTCTTTTAGTTTGACAACTCTCAAACTAGTGCCGTGTTTCACTTACAATAAGTGCAAGAAAGAGGTAGAGCTTAGTCATGACAAATTAAGTTAAAATTACGTTGGTGGTTTTCCGGACTGACACCAATATACAAACATGAACTCACGCCCGTGATCCCTAAGTCTTTCAGTCGGTTTTGACAATCTTCTTCTATCGTGAATTGTGGTACAATATTACTTATATCTATACTATAAAAAACTAGTTCCACACATTTCATCCTTTATTTTGAGGACGGGACATTTAGGGAAAGGGACTTTCTGAAACCAGAGGCCATTTTGGGAAAGGGACATTATGGACCTAAACGCTTTTAAATGGTATACGAATATATATCAAGTTCAAGCTATTATTAGGACTCTTATAAGGCCTCCGTGGTCCAGTAGTTGACCGTCGGGCTCACGTTACGGAGGCCACGGGTTCAAATCCCGGTGGGGATATGTCAAAAGCCTTACTGATGTTACTCTTACTGATGTAAGTTAGTAGTCGTTACATGAGCCATGTCAGGGGCCTTTGGCGGCTCAATAAAATCCCTGACATCAGTGTTGGTGAGGTTGGTAATCCACCTCACCACCCACTTGATAGGAGTAGAAGAAGGACTCTTATGATCAACAACTCGTGGCATTTCCAGGTTGGATAAAAACCTTCGAGAACTACTACAAGACGCAGACGAAGGCGATCTTCAACAACATGGTGGAGAAGCTGGCGGAGGTGCCTGGTCGCAAGTTCATCTGGGCGGAGACCAGCTACTTGGCGCTGTGGTGGGCGCTCGACGCCAACGACCAGACCAAAGCCGCTTTCAAAAAGTAAGTCACTAATAGTCCTAAATACGGCCTTCGTGGTCCAATGGTCCACCATCTGGAGGGCCCAGGATCGGAACCCCGTGGGGACATATCATAAAAATCACTTTGTGATCTCTAGTTTAGATAGGAGTTAGGACATTGCCGGATCACCCAATTGTCCGAAAGCAAGAAGTGGTTCAGAGGGCACCTTAAGCCGTCTATTTACTAATTAAGTGATGATGATGTGATCCAGTCGATTTCGGCTACAGCGACTGCTTCAACTCCGACGTTCGTGTGCTCGCATGTGGCTTATATAGCCAATCTTATTGGAAAAGATCCTCGTACATAGCGGGCATGTGAGCACACCATTCACACTAAGTATGCACTCGTTATATATCTGATGGGCGTTCCACTATCCGCCACCTGTGGACCCCGTATTTATAGATTAGCCTTTTATAATTTGTCTTTGACCGAGGTGAATACCCAGTAGAGAAACGTGGTAAAGTATTTTGCATATTCGATAATTTAAACAGATTTTATTATAAATTGATGACAAAGTATCCAGTAGTTTGCGCTTCCAAACGTCGAGTCCAATCTCATTACTGAGCAAAGTGCCCGGTTACATTCTTATCTGCAACGTTTTATGACACTCGTAAAACTACTTCACTACCCCAGCTGCTCTCGCTACAGTTTAACATAAAGTTATACAGGGTGTTAGTGCATCGTAACGAAAACTTTGAAGTATGATTCAGATTCCATGATTCGTAGTCGATGTCAATCGGAATTTTACGTCGCAAAAGTATGGAACTGAAAATAATTAAAAAAAACACTAAAATTTCCATGAATTTTCAGACTCGATACTCATGCTTACGGAATGTCAGTGCGCGTTGCAAAATTCATGGTTTTTTTATTATTTTCAATTCTATACTTTTGTGATAGAACATTCCACTTGATATCTACTCAGAATAATGAGCTGAATCATCCCTCTCAATATTCGTTACGATGTCACTAACACCCTGTATTTGTACCATACGGCTCTTCTTCCAACGCGCTTTTAAATTTAATTAAATAACAAACAAACAAACTAAATAAGAATGTAATAAAATATAGGAAGTCAAAATTAACGATTCATAAAAATGAATTCATGTTATTTTCATGTATTTTAGTTTAAAAGAATAAAAAATAAATTGGTAATAAACAGATTATATAATTATAATGGTACTAGCTTTCTGCCTGCGCCTCCGGGCTTCAGTTATCGCGCGCGACACGTATTTCTTTTCCACCCATTATTCATCTCCTTAACAGGTGATTTCCGGGATAAACAATCCTATATTCTTTAAATATACTTTAACAAAATAAAAAACGAAGACGGGTCTAATTAACGTCATTATAACAAACAATCTGTTTTCATCGTTTTCAGCCATCTTAACTTTACATTTTTTTTATGAACTAGACGAGATCCTGGGAATTTCGGGATTGATATTTCGAATCCCGCGGGATCTCGAACTTGCGATTTGGAGTCGGGATTGCATTCCCTAATTGCTACATTTGTTATATTCCAGGCTTCTAAACTCCGGCAACATAGAGATAGTGACGGGCGGGTGGGTGATGAATGACGAGGCCAACTCCCACTGGTTGTCAGTCGCCCAGCAGCTCACCACGGGTCACCAGTGGCTACTCCACAACTTGGAATACGTACCCAAGAACGCCTGGGCCATAGACCCCTTCGGCCACTCCAGCACGCAACCATACCTCCTTAAATTGGCCGGGTTTGAGAATTCTGTGATACAACGAGTACATTACAGAGTGAAGAAGGAACTGGCAATGAACAGGCAGCTTGAGTTCAAATGGAGGCAGGCGTGGGGTAAGTTTGAAAAAAAAAAAGAAAAGAAAATTGCATGTTTAAAACGGTGTCGCATAAATATGTTGTTCTGCTCTAGCTGGTGTGTAGAGGATGCTAAAGAATACGGCGATTGAGTTGACCACGATATATTTTCAATAGAAGCACACAAAAATTACAAATTACGTAGCAGGTGATTGTAGAAGAGAAAAAGTATTGCCATATTAAACATAAAAAAAAGATTTGTTGGATGTTGCTAACACTAAGCATTTACTATCCCGCTATACCATATAAAACTAAATATCTCCTCTACCCAATTGAACCGCCAAAGGCACCCCCCCACCCGTGCTACGCACTTACATCAGTAAGTAGTAACCGGGACATTTTTTAAGCAACGTAGTAAGTTAAATATATAGTAAAATATTCTCACATTCCTTGTACGTTTCAGATGGTGTCGGAAAAACAGACATGTTCACACATATGATGCCGTTCTATTCGTACGACGTGCCACACACCTGTGGGCCGGACCCTAAGGTAAGGAGACCCTTAACAGGCCTTTATTTAGATACTACCGAAGCAGGTATCTATTGTATGGGTCTGAAATAAACAAATAATTACCCCAGGCTACTAGCCCAAAACCCCTCCGGACTCGTGGTCGCACCAGGTTGTCACACCAGTATGACAAACAGGAATTTTATTCTTGTTTGTCACACCGCTAACAATACAACACCTTTTATCACACCATTGTTAGTGCGGAGAATATCCCTATGATAAAAAATATATCGATATTTGCCATGAGGCATTATATTTGTGCATAGAGATTAATTATGTTTAATAGCGCATTCTTTTTGTTTATTCCTATCTTCTATCACTGGCGACCTAATGGATTTTTCCATAATTGCCAGTTTTTTTTTTATTTGATAATAAATCATATTATCGCATTAACTACTTGGCCGGACAAATGGGGAGTGCTGAAGGCTCTAACCCGGTACAACATTTAAAACAACAGGCCTGAGGGTGCCCAATTGGGCGCGAACCTCGGCTCAAGGCGTCGTCTGAGAGGAAGAATATTTGAAAGAATTAATCGACCCTAGTGGGTCGATAGCGATAAGTTTCTGTTAAATAAAGTATAATTTCGTAAATAAAATCAATTTTAATTTATATGCCGATAAACACAGCACTACTAGTAATGACAAGTCAGGATAAAAGGTGTTGTATTGTTAGCGGTGTGACAAACAAGAAAAAAGTTCCTGTTTGTCATACTGGTGTGACCACGAGTCCGGAGGGCCCAAAACACCTCTGCCAACGTGTAGTGAGGCAGCTTTTTTTGACGTGACTTATTGTAGATTTGCCGCAAATTAATTAACTACTTGGCCGGACGAATGGGGAGCGCTGAGGGTTCTAGAGTGAAGCAGCGTGGTGGAATACGTATTATGTCTGGGGAGGCCTCAGCAGTGCATACATCAACTTACACCTACTTCCCACCGCATAAGCAGAACTATCGAATTCTATTTGCTTCGATCTTGACACTTCTCTTGCTTACTCCACATTCATCAATTGTTTCATACACTTACGCCGGTTTTCAGTAGATCGTACTAAGCCTTTTCTAAGGACATCTCAATTTGGTCAAAGTACGTCCTTCTAGGTCTTCCTCTGGCAGCCCTACCAACAACCTGCGCTTTCGTAATCCTGTTATTTATGTTATGTATGTCTTCAGATATGCTGTCAGTTCGACTTTAAACGGTTGCCAGGCAACGGAGTCACGTGTCCGTGGGGAATACCCCCGAGGAAGGTCATCCAGAAAAATGTTGAAGAGAGGTGAGACTATTTACGTATCTATCTGGAATTTGCGTGTCACCTCTTGATGATCTTAATGAAACGGTTCTTCCGGTAAAAAAAGACATAGTTCTTTGATACTCATTGGGTGGCATTTCTTTAGAAGCTTCTGAATTTCAAGATGCAAGGAACTCTACAACTTACACTCTTCTGTCATTTGTTCTGTCTACATTTGTGAACCATCAAAGTATAGCTTTCTCAACATCCGTCAACATTATCTACATTTTTTTACTGAACATTTTGTTGTCAGATCGTTCCTGATCCTGGACCAGTGGCGCAAGAAGGCCCAGCTGTACCGCAGTAACGTGGTGCTCGTACCACTCGGAGACGACTTCCGCTACGACCGCGCCAACGAGTGGGACAACCAATATCGCAGCTACGAGATGATCATGTCTTACATCAACAACAACAACGACTTGAACGCCGAGGTATCGTTCGTCAATCCCTACTAAAATTGTAAATGCCAAAAATGCGGTATAGATGAAATTTGGTAATGAGATAGACCTCGAAAAGAACGTAGGGCAGTTTTTATCCCGGCAATCACCTCCCAAGGGGATGGAAAATGGGTGAAAAAAACGTGTCGCGCGCGAGTATTGCAATCCACGCCGAAGCCCATGAACATAACAAAATCTAACAGACAAACCATTCCAGGTACAATTCGGTACCCTAGAAGACTATTTCAAGGCGCTCCACGCGGAGGTGAAGGCGTCCGAGTTCCCTGTGTTGTCCGGAGACTTCTTCACATACGCGGACCGCGGCCAGCACTACTGGAGCGGATACTACACCTCCCGCCCCTTCTACAAGAACATGGACCGCGTGCTACTGGCTTATGTCAGGTAAGGGCCTTCGCTACGGCGAATTTTTGTAGCGATGCCATCGCGCATATTCATACCCCAGGCCCCCCCCGCACCTTAACCTAGTTGAAATTAAAAAAACGATATGTACCAGGGCGGCGGAGATCATAACGAGCCAGGCGGCGTCCACCGCGGCGGTACCGGCGCTGTTGGCGCTTCAGCTGCGGGACCGCGTGGCGCACGCGCGACGAGCGCTCGCGCTGTTCCAGCACCACGACGGCGTCACGGGCACCGCGCGCGACGAGGTGCGCGAGGACTATGCTAAGAAGTAAGCTTCATTATAACAACATAACATACTTGCCTGAAACCGCGAATGTACGACGGTAGGCAGAGTTGTATAGATACATCCACTCCTCGCCAGCTGATATATTCACGTCCCTTGAAATAGAAGGCGAGTCTATTGCCATTAACGGACACAAATATGTGTAAACCATGGAAACCATGTAATATCAATTATCTATGATCCAAACATGATTCATGTACTAGCCACCTCACAAAACAGAAAGCCAATTACAGGTGATCACCAATATACGTAACAAGAGCTGCAGTCAGTTGACATCAAGAATTACAAACCGGACTCCAAAATATTTGGAAAACAATAAAAACAAATCGATTGAGAATTGAGATGACAAAAAATTGTCCTGACGTCTCTAGAGACTTGCTTTGCTACTAATTGATTAATACCATGCAAAGATCCGCTTTGGGCGGAAGGCAAGAGGGGAACCACTGCTCTATTTTTCCCTAAAAAGTAGCATGAGGAATGCTACACCGCCTAGAGCGTGGCTCTTAAATTATATACAACGGTCTTTCTTCCAGAATGCTAGCAGCAATAAAGGACAGCCAATCGGCGATCCAACAAGCGGCGTACTTCCTCCTGAAACAGCCGCCGATCATCGACAAGACGCAAGAAGACGTGTTCTTCGACGTTGACGACATATGGCAGCGACACGATGAGATCCCTTCGAGGATCACTATCACTTTGGACGTGATGTCCCCTGCTCGTCGGCTGGTCTTATATAACGCGCTGGCGTTCAAACGGACTGAGATACTGACTGTAATTGTCTCTACGCCGCATGTTGAGGTTAGTTTAGATATATATAGTTTTGGTTATAGGTTTGTTTAGGTTAGGTTAGTATAGATATTATATATATATGTCGGAGTTAGTTATGAATTAAGAAGAGAAATTGATCAAATCGGAAAATACAATGAAGTTGCAACACTTCCATCATGAAGTTGCAACGCTCTGACGTCAGGTGGCGTACGAGCAGAGCGGGGTGAAGTCGAGGGAGTCACTACAGAGTCGTCGTGTCGAGCGGACGTGCACTGCCGTTCTAGTCGGGCAGTCTACCGCGAACCATCGTCTTGAGCGGACGTGTCGAATAATTACGATCGGAACGTGGAGTGCTATAGTCGCTCACCTATAACTTGTAGGGACGTCAAGAAAGTGTGATCGGAAAAGAGCACCTAGCAAGTACGTTCACATGTCCCGATGATTCGGTCCGAATGTTGGAACCATGGGTGGTGGAGGGCCCCTTCGCGCTAACGTCCTTATGCGCGCTAGATAACGAGAGACTGTGTAACCGTTACGAATACCGTGACGTTGCCGTGAGTGTGTACCTTATGCTGTGACTTTATTTAATCGTGATACAAAAACTATGTGGAAGTAAATAAAATGATTGTGATACTGATGACGGCCATTATTGTCTTCTAACGCCCACTCTTCTAACGCCCACCCTCCATTATGATGATGATGTTACGACCGACACCGACCCACTGCTACGACATCAGAAGTGGGATTAGTGAACTTGGATGAAGACAACGTGATGTGACGTTCACAACAAGACAATGCAAGTTTCGATTATCACAATCAGAAGAAGATTATGATGATTATCACATTCGTGTGACCACGTGATGAAGATGTAGTCTACAGCCATGCCTGAATTTGGAGATGGACCTGAATTTGAAGTGACCTGGACCTTGTTAATGATCGACATCACTACATGCCGTAAGATATGATGGGGTGAACATCACAATATTTCCGTAATGTATGCAGTCGTGTTTGGAAATTATGGTACCTCAACTTGGAAACTGTTATTACGGTGAGTCGTTTTCATACTGGAACCTTATTGTTATTGATTTCATTGCTATGTGAATGTTCGTTTCTAATAATGAGGAAATTGATTTTTTAAAAAACAAAATTGACGAGACATATTGTGTCAATCCGTGTCAATCATACCGCGTTTTCCAATCTGTTTTCATCATTGTCAAATCTTTGTATTTTGGTTTAAAAATATTTCGAATTGGTGTAGACACGCTTAACCTGCGTGGTTAAAGTTGTATTTTCTCACTCCAAGCGGGTGGAGGTTAGTCATGATATGATGTCTTGTTAAATAACGTGTTTTGTAATCTACCGTCATTCATCAAATGTTTCAATATTCAACATTCTTTATTGTAATCTTTTTAAACTGATTGAAAGAAAGTCATGTGAATACGATAATACAGTGAATTCTTTTGTTTCATGTCATAACTTGCCACGTGGTTCGGCAACTGGTGGATTGCTAGCGGCGATGTAAGTGGTGCGGGCTGAGCTGTAGCCGTGCAAAGTGACGACATCATGGCAGCACGTTGTATACCAGCCGGACTTGCTGAGCTGGTGCTGTTGAAGACCTAAACCATGTCACAAGACCAGTGGTTGATCTTTTATTGGAAATTCTTATAAGTCCTGGTGAGTCGTATCTGTTTTACCTGATTTGAAATATGGGAAGTTTTAATAGGATACAAACGAATATAGTGGTCGGGGTGTCGCAAAAAGGGTCCCATACAAAATTAGGACTTAGAAAATTGAAAAGAAAGTTGTCTTTTGTTAAATTTAGTTAAATTGGAAATCGTAATGAAGTGAAGTAAACATTGCGAAGTAAAATGATTTGGATTATGATTACTTAAATGAAATAGGCTTAGAAAATGCCCGAAACAGTAAATCATTAGTGAGAAAATTGGAACAAAACATTCTATGATGATCATACCGAATTGGTAATTGTTTAAGTGCGGTAATATTTCCTCGAGGTGTTGGTCGCTACATTGTGACTTTATGACTTGTGTGTGTGAGAGCAGGGTGCTCTGTCGTTTTGTGGTCGTGGACCATGGTGGCCATCCCGGGAGGGGATGTTGTGACTTATGACTGTTTTGTAGCGTAACCGCAGTTTGGGGAGGAATATTACAGTCTGTTGTGCTTTGCAGTAGATGTGTAATGTTGGTTGATTTAATTGAGCAATGAAAGCTATGATTGACCTGTTTCGGAGCAACTCTGATAGGAAGCTGCGCACTTGTAGTGTTCGGGGCTGCAGCCACTTTTGTGCTGCTCGTCTTAGAAACTACAGGTATGCGGTCGAGGCCTGGATGTCATGTTGACTTTGTATTTGGTCATGACATTGTACCTGAATCTAAGTCAAGTTGACCTCCGGTAGAATTAGTCGAACTGCACAAATTAGAAATTAGTGATATAAAAGAAATTGTGTAACGCATTGACCACTATTCTACCAACTAAAATGTAAAGTTCGTGTGCTGGCTGTGTTGAGATATCGTCACTTGGTGTAAGTGGCATGAGTTGCTGTCGCTCGATTTAGGTGGCAGTGACGACTGTGTTGGGATATCGTCACTTGGTGTAAGTGGCATGAGTTGCTGTCGCTCGATTTAGGTGGCAGCAACGACTGTGTTGAGATATCGTCACTTAGTGTAAGTGGCATGAGTTGCTACCGCTCGATTTAGGTGGTAGTGACGCCTGGTTGTGAGATATCGTTACTCAGCTGATTTTAGTGTAAATAGTAATTGGATTTTCAAGTTTGGTTGTTTATAGTGTGTGAATACTGGTCAATGGTCCGTGTATTGTTAGTTGATGATTTATCATGATGTAATGTGAGCTCATGTAGAGTCACAAGTAGAGCTGATGTAGAGACACAAGTAGAGCTCATGTAGAGACACGAGTAGAGCTCGTGTAAGAGTCACAAGTAGAGCTCGTGTAGAGTCACAAGTAGAGCTCGTGTAGAGTCACAAGTAGAGCTCGTGTAGAGTCACAAGTAGAGCTCGTGTAGAGTCACAAGTAGAGCTCGTGTAGAGTCACAAGTAGAGCTCGGGCAGAGTCCTTTATAGAGTCTCATGTTAGGTCAGGAATGACCGAGCGAACTTGGATACTGTGCTGTGGTACATTGTTTCAGATTAACACACGAGGACGTGTGTCACGCAGGATGGCCGTGTCGGAGTTAGTTATGAATTAAGAAGAGAAATTGATCAAATCGGAAAATACAATGAAGTTGCAACACTTCCATCATGAAGTTGCAACGCTCTGACGTCAGGTGGCGTACGAGCAGAGCGGGGTGAAGTCGAGGGAGTCACTACAGAGTCGTCGTGTCGAGCGGACGTGCACTGCCGTTCTAGTCGGGCAGTCTACCGCGAACCATCGTCTTGAGCGGACGTGTCGAATAATTACGATCGGAACGTGGAGTGCTATAGTCGCTCACCTATAACTTGTAGGGACGTCAAGAAAGTGTGATCGGAAAAGAGCACCTAGCAAGTACGTTCACATGTCCCGATGATTCGGTCCGAATGTTGGAACCATGGGTGGTGGAGGGCCCCTTCGCGCTAACGTCCTTATGCGCGCTAGATAACGAGAGACTGTGTAACCGTTACGAATACCGTGACGTTGCCGTGAGTGTGTACCTTATGCTGTGACTTTATTTAATCGTGATACAAAAACTATGTGGAAGTAAATAAAATGATTGTGATACTGATGACGGCCATTATTGTCTTCTAACGCCCACTCTTCTAACGCCCACCCTCCATTATGATGATGATGTTACGACCGACACCGACCCACTGCTACGACATATATATATATATATAAAATATATATATATATATGTATATATATATGTATGTATATATATATATATAATATATATATATATATATATATATATATATATATATATATATATATATATATATATATATATATATATATATATCTATACTTATATAAACACAACTGTAACCATCAGGAAGGCGAAACGGCCTCATTGATACAATCTGAAACAGCAATATCGTTTGCTATTTGACATTTGCGCTTATACCTAAAAGTAAGTGCGCATTGTCAACAAATGCAGGTGAGATTGTGATCATATCTTCAAAAAAAATGTCATAACTTCCAGTCAGCTCTGGATCCTTCCTGACACGCCCCTGACAGTCTCGCAAAGTGATTTTTTGTTAGACCAGACAGTCTCCACGGGAAACTGAGCCCAGGTGTTCCGGATTGTGAGTCATACGCTCTACCGCTGGACAACACCCAACGGAGGCCGTGTTGTTTATATATAATATGTGGTATTTGTAGGTGTTCGATGGTGAAGGCTCGCCGATAATGGCTCAGATCTCGCCGGTGGTGACAGGCGAGCACCGGCTGGCCATCTCCGCGGGCAAGTACCAGCTGTCGTTCCCGGTCACCGTGCCCGCGCTCGGCCTCGTCACGTACTCCGTCGCGCTCCGAGACAGCACCGCTATCAACAAGTAAGATATTATAAACACTAATTGATCCGACCCTTCACTCGTTTTCAATGGATATAAAACAGCGCAAGGATGTAAAGTAGGTGGACACCTGAGTTGGATCGGAACATTCTTTGCACGACCTAAATATTGATGAAAAGGAATTCTCAAATGTTGCACATGAACGTCTCATCCGCTTAAAACTACTGCAGCTTCTCCACAACCTGTATACCGGATTGTCGATCGCTGTAGCCAAACAAAAAAGTAGCTGCAGGAAAATCGTCGCCACAGAGCCCTAGAGGTTCTTAAAAAAAATCTTAGAAATAATTTTAAAAGGACATTTGGTCTTACGACTTTAAATATCAGTATATGTTTTCCCTACAACCAGGTACACGTCATACGCGCGCGTCCGCATCTACAACGCGGACTACTGGGCGGTGGAGCTGCCGAAGATGTTCGCGGTGGAGCAGGCGGCGGCGCGGCTCGCGGCCGACGTGGCGCTGCAGGCCGGGCAGGGGCCGCGGCTGCTGCTGGACCCGCGGGGGCTGCTCAAGGCCGTGCACAACCCCGGCAGGGAAACCACGCCGCTTAACATGGAGTTTGTGCTGTAAGTTCTAATATTGCCTACGAGATCCCACTGCTGGGCAAAGGTTGCTGCTGTAGGGGCTGTAAGTTATATTTTTATAATAAAAATGAGACAAACTAACACACGAGCATAGAATAAGGAATAATACTACGTATAGAACGGCAACTCTCCGCTTTCTCTTATTTTGGCATTAATTACTTGGCCGGGTGAATGAGCACAGCTGAGGGCTGTCACCTGGTAAAGTTAAGAGAACAGGCCTGAGGGTGCTCAGTTGGGCGCGAACTTCAACTTAGGGCGTCGTCTGGATTATATTTGAAAGAGTGAACCGACCTTAGTGGGTAGCGATATGCTGCTAATGCGTAGCCTCTGATTGCTTGATTTTTAAAGAAACTCAACTCCGTACTCGGCCACATTCATGGCGCTAAACATGCAGGCAGCTGGTCGTCTCCTGATGTAATGGTCTCAGCAGATTGTGGAGCAGTTTGCCTCCACCATCTGCTGAGACCAGTTTCTCATCATGCTCATCGATGGTGCAAATATCGTTAATTGCTGTCCGACATACTAACCTTTGTCTATTTGGAATTGCAGATACAAATCCCAGAACACTCCGGACAACAACAGCGGCGCGTACCTGTTTATCCCGGAGGGGCCGGCGAGCCCCCTGAGTCCGGACGCGTACCCTGAGATTGTTATCACTGAGGGCCCTCACAAGGCCACGGCGTATACTTCGCTGCTTGGCCCGCGCGCTGCTGAAGTGCTATTGGCGGTTAGTTGTCACGCGTTCTCCGATAAAGGGGGTTATCACGGAATTTGATATCCGATATCCAGTATCCTTCGTCACCAATTAAAAGCCCCTTTTATGTTTGAATATCAAATGTTTATCAGGTGTTTAGCAGTGCGAAAACCCACATTCTCGAGACATGCGTTTCGGAAGTATGTGGGTTGGAAGTTCAGACAGGAAGTCGCTTCTGTAAAAATCGGACCTTTCAAATCTTCGGGTTAGGGAAACAGACCCTGTGAAAAACGGGATAGCTCTAGGGAGATGATGATTTTGTAATAGCCGGTGAACAGAATTTTTCGATGTTTTCTCTTGATAATACAGCACCTTAAAGCTCCAGGTGTCACTGTGGTCCTGTGTGTCACCGCTAGCTTCTCAAACGGCAAGCGCCGGTTCGAACCTCGGACTTGCACGAATGAGTTATTAATTTAAGTACAGTTTTCACTAACACAGCGATACGGCTCACCACCTTCCACGTTAGGTCTAACAGAAAGCTCGGAGAGGCGTGGGTACTTAGTTCTGGATGTACTTCTGACTACCCCAATCGGGATATAGTCGTGAGCTTATGTTTATGTATGTGACTAAAAGCCCCCTTTCCCTCGACAGATAACAGTGTACAACAACCCGTCGCTGCCACAGACCGAGGTGGAAGTAAGCTCCACGGTGCTGGTAGACCCAGCAGTGGACGATATAGAGCTGGCAATGCGGCTGTCTTCTCGCGTACATAATGAAGATGTCTTCTACACAGACCTCAATGGCATGCAGGTGGGATATTAATATTTATAGTATTAAGTCTGTTTATCTCCGCGAACAGACTCAGTGGTTCAGTGGATGAGCGTTGTGCACACAGTCCGGAGGTCCCGGGTTCGAATCTCGGTGGGGACAAATCACTTTGTGATTCCTAGTTTGGTTAGGGCATTACAGACTGATCACCTGATTGTCTATAAGTAAGATGATCCGATTTTTATCTACGTCTTTTTAGATTTGAGTACGTCACATGCTTCTGTGTCTAGCTGTTGAGGCATGAAAAGGTGTCTGAAGAAAGATATATTTCAAATAAAGTATAGAGGTGTTAGTGACATCGTTACGAAAACATTGAGGGATGATTCAGACCATTATTCTGAGTAGTTATCAAGTGGAATTTTCCGTCGCAAAAGAAAATAATTTAAAAACACAAAAAAAAATCCAATTGATATTAACTCAAAATTATGGTCAGCAGTCGTTACGGTGTTACTTCTTCTTCTATCGTGTGGGTTGTGAGGTGAATTACCAACCTCATCAACCCTGGTGTCAGGGTTACTACTGAGCCGCCAAAGGCCCCTGACATGACTCATATAACGACTACGTATTTACATCAGTAAGTAGTAACCGGGACTAACGGCTTAACGTGGCTTCCGAAGCACGGAACGGTGTTACTAACGCCCTGTATACTTTCAAATGTATAATACTGTAATCGTATTGTTGTAGATGATCAAACGTCGCTACTTCGAGAAGCTGCCGCTGCAAGCCAACTTCTACCCGCTGCCGGCCGCGACATATATCGAGGACGAGGTGACGCGCCTCACCGTGCTCACCTCCACGCCGCTCGGCATGGCCGCCCTGCAGCCTGGACAGATCGAAGTAAACATTACATAATATTCATACTTATATAAACTCACACCCGTTATGTTTTGCATGTGAACAATAAATAAATATATACAGAGTGTTAGTGACATCGTAACGAAAACTTTGAGGGATGATTCACACCATGATTCTGAGTTCATATGTATATATGTTCACTATGTTTGTCTCAACCCACAGATAATGCAAGACCGCCGCCTGAGCCGCGACGACAACCGCGGCCTCAACCAGGGCGTGCTGGACAACGTGCGCACGCGGCACACGTTCAAGATCATCGTTGAACGGGCCAATGAACCTTGCACGGTAAGTCCTGACTTGCCATTGGTCACTGGGCGTTTGTAAAGTTTGAGAAACATTGGTTAATGCTAGTCTAGAAACAACACAGACACACATAATAGTGCAAACATAGGTATTTTAGTTTTAGCATTTTTTTGCTTTTGAATGTATTTTCAAGCCACAATAGGCGGCCTTATCGCTAATACAGCAATTTCTTCCAGATAACCTATAGGTAGATGAAAAAGTTATATAAGTAGCGGGTTTGTAGTGACATTTTACCGTTCCAGAAGCGTCCGCCAGCAGAGCACCCCAGCGGGCAGCTGTCCCTGGGCGCGCACGTGGCGCAGCAGCTGGCGCTGCAGCCGCTGGTCACCATGCACTACAGCGCGCGCCACGACGCGCCGCGCGCCGCCTACAGCCGCCCGCGGCCCGCCGCCGCCGACCTCGTGCTCGCTGCCTTCCACTCGCATGCGCTCTCACAGGTGCGCTCACACTTTATCAACCCTTTTAGAAGCCACCAATTAGTTGTCGTTATTGTGTCTAGCTGTTGAGGCATGAAAAGGTGTCTGAAGAAAGATATATTTCAAATAAAGTATAGAGGTGTTAGTGACATCGTAACGAAAACATATGGACCTTCGTCCCAGCAGTGGGCGTCGTACGGCTGATGATGATGATGATGATTGTTGCTACAGCTACTCGTAACGATGAATTACAGCGCGCGTGACGGTACACTACAACCCACGTGACCATGCGCTACAGTGCGCGTGACTATGCACTACAACGTATTCAAAACTCATAAAAGCCTCTTATGACTTAACATGATATATAATAATGTCAAAAACTAATCAGCGTAATTATGTTGAATTATAATTGTTAATTTTGTTACCATTTGCAGACTAAGGATGGCAAGAAAATGAAGGGTATAGGCTTGACGTTCCACCGGACGTACCTGGACACCTGCTTCGGAAACAAAAGCATCAGCAAGTTTTATCCCATTGGAGATGGGCAGGTGAGGAATTCTCTGAGTTTGTTGATAATAATTATCCTGTTTTATTTAGCTGACGTGTACTAGGTGCTAGGAAGCCACTTTTCTCTAACTAAAGTTGCGCTGCTCAGGGGCACCGGTGACATACTTTCGACGTCGACAACCCACATCCGATTCGTCGTATTTACAATACAATTCACAATTATTTATTGTACAAAAGCAAAATTATTTCTGATGTCTTTAGTAAAGGCACACCCCGGATACTTCTGTAGTGTGTATGGGTGTAGTGCTAAGATCGTGTACGGGTTTCTAGGAGCTCTTCAATCATACACCTTTTATGCAGCACAATAGCTATAATCTTCCAAGTTCACCACAACAATCAGAAGGTACAGAAATAGCAATGACGAATCTTCAATCGACGCGAGTTGGATAACGTTATACAAAACAACATGCAATAGCGGGGGTTAGAATGCGAGACGTAAGTTAGCCGCGAGAGGTGCGAGGCAAAGCGACGTGCGTTCAGCGCAGAGCGTATCGGGCGACTGGCGCGGACGCCGGTGGTCGAATGCTACTCCCGCGCGCCGCAGGAACGAAGGCAGGGACGTACTCCGCACAGGGCCGGCTCGCGTGAGGTCTCATGCAGTGTGGGGCCGTGGGTCAAGTGTTGTGTAAACTGGTGATGAGTTCAGCACACCACACTTCATACAAAAAGCCTCGTTTTATACAGACACTATACATTGACGTTATCGTACACGCGCAGAACAGAAGACTAAAGTAAGACCGTGGGGTTGAAGCAAACCTAGCTCAATCGTTGGTGGGGAGAGGAGAGTTGCCATATAAAGTATTATTCCGTATTCTATAATAAAGGTTCAGACTTATTTTTTTTAAACAACCTGCGTCGATTCTGCGGAATTTATTCTTATAAATTCCAACAGGTCCTCACTTTTTTGCATCTTATCATCTGATTCCAAATATAATTTCCGCCAGGTGCAACTATCAGACTTCATCGACATCCAGCCGGGGCAGGTGTACGAGAGTTCTCTAACGTTCGCGCAGTCTCGAGACAAGCTCGCGAGCGGGGTGCTGACCCTATGCCCCATGGAGGTGCGCTCCGTCTTCGTCAATCAGACGCGACAACCCTGAGGGCAACCACACACCATGATAAAACGAGTGACGCTCCGAAGGAGCTAGGAATCAGTGAAACGGGTGGTTTTTATAGGACTTTTGTTACTAGCGGAGGTTGACGTGATTTTTGAATAGATTTTTAACTGACATGCAAGACTGTAATTGTTAAATATCATTTTGTAGAAGCAAGAAATCTGCTTTATTTATCAACGAATTTTTAATTCGAATATTAGTGCTGCCTTCAGTTGTCAGGTTTTCGCCAGTTGTAAATAATTTACCGTCAAACGGTAAATTATTGAGGATTGTTGTTAATTCGAATATTAGTGCTGTCTTCAGTTGTCAGGGAAAACCTGACAACTGAAGGCAGCACTAATATTCGAATTAAAAATTCGTATACCTATAGTTGTGATTGCAGATTGTATCCAACGATTAGCGCGATCAGAATGTCTTGAAATTTTGTTACATTTTACATTGGGTACTTCAGTACTTCTCATGTTATCGGGTATTTGAAATCGTTGCACACTTTTGTAACTCCAAATGACATCTTAATACCATGTATAAATACTACAAATATATTAAGGCGCTGTGAAAGTGTTGTGGGGATAGACTTTGTAAATGTAACGAAAATAATTTAGTAATCGTACGCACAGTGATATTTTTGTATTGTTTATTGGTGGAAACTGTCAGGCCGACTTAGCACGAGAGCGTTTCCACCATACAACGGCATAAATATATGACTTTGTAAATTACGCTTTTTATGTAACCTTTGTTGCATAATGGAAACTATATCTTTGTAACGGAAACGTAGATGTGATAGTAAATTAATATATATTCCGCGCGCATTTACCTTGAGTAGTATAGACACATACTGCCAAAGAATTGACACTTGATCTTTCCGACTATACCCTGTATTGCCACACTTTGTTAGCTTACTTTACGCACTTAATGGTGAAATTCTATAGACACCATGTAATTTTAATTTATACCTGACATTTTCTTATCCGCCGTAAAAGAAACGGACTGGTAATCGAGAGGCATACAATTTATGGAAAATAAGTCAATTTTAGGTAGAAATCCTAAACAGCTTTCTATAATTTTACATTTGCCAATAACCCAACAGCATTGGGTAGTTTTCTAGGTCAAAGATAATTTATGAAATTCTGATTTACTAAATGAGCATAGATCTATTTAACTTATTTATGAATTTTAATAAAGAAAAATTTAATAATATGTGCGACAGTTCGTCACGTTTTCCTATGACGTCTCGGGTTGTTTTTTCATACAAATTCCATAGTAATTTCAAAAAGTAACTGATTTGACTAGTTGCTAGTTTCCAACTATTAAGTTGACAGCACACGGCTTTTATGATTCGCCCGGGTTATTTATTCAAACGCTGATTAATTTTATAATTAACATCTGTCAAGCATCCGTCCTTTTTCTTTGCGGCGCATAAGAAAATGATAGGTATAAAATAAAATTAGGAAGTGTCTGCGGAATCAGGGCCATTATCGCTAATTTTATTAGACTGTTCTACTTGTTATTTCACAGTTAACAAAGATATTAAGTTTCGATGATACAGCGATATCAAATGGCGAGAATGATTTGGGATGAGAAAAATTACGAGACCGTCCGTCCGCCGATCCATCCGTATTTACATCACACGGAAGGAATTCCGTCGTTATAACACCTTTCATGTTTATAACTTTATAAATGTACGAGTATGAACCATCTGTAACGTTATTTTAAGAACTTTTCCCATAAAGAATTAGGTGAGAAAAGTTAACATCAGAGCAATGCTGTTTCAAATATGCTTAGATTTTTTTAGAATCTCGTATGATCCACTTGAGACCATTGGTCTGAATAATTAATTACCTAATTAATGATATTTTTTACCAGCTGTTATATTATACCTATTATAAATGTTACGGACATTTATTTCAAGACTTGGTAGCTTTGTTAGCGAATAATGTCACAAATAATTGTATGCTATTTTCTAAATACATTTTTGTACATTTCTTTTTTTTTACTAGCTTTTGCGCTTGAATCATGTTTCATCTTTTAGTTGTTTTTTTTATTAGGATAAATAAAAATCATGATATTAATATTGTTTTATATATTTAGATCGCTGGCGAGATGTTATTTATCACAAATTTCCTTTTTATTAGTTTCAGTGGATACTATATTTCAAATTACGAAAAGTAATAGAGAAACATCAGATTAAAACGTTGACGCGTTCTTTAGACGCAATTCTCTTTAAAGATTGGCACTTGGGTTGTGGAACGACTGATTATAATGAAGGAAAAGGAAAATAGAATTAAGAGCGAATGACAGAATCGATCTCTGTAGAAAATATGTTTATAAACGTTTTGAAGATCGAATATCTATGAGGGGAAACGTAGAAATTGTATGAAGAACGTAGTGTTTATTGAGATGTGTGAAATGGTGAGATTTACAGTTAGGTAGACTGTTTTAAAACAAATAGAATTTCTATTATAAATATCTTCTCTCGTACATAATTCGAGAGCTATACATATAACACCTTTTGTATCGTTGGGTGTATGTAATTTTTGATATTATTTCCCGGATGTGCATACTCACTTAAAATTAAATAAAAATAAGCTATTTGTTATTCAATATCTAAACGTGTATGTAGGGTTGAGACTGTAAACGCAACTCGTACCATTGTAAAGTATTCCTTTATACCTATACCTAATGTCCACTGTTGCTCCTCTCATACTCATTGTAGATAAATTATGAAGACTGTAAATAATTAGATAATAAAATTTCATGTTTTAATATTTGTGTTTTTTTTAGTAACTTTTTTAGCATAATAAAATTACTTTGTGATCCCTAGTTTGGTTAGGACAGGCTGATCACCTGATTGTCCGAAAGTAAGATGATCCGTGCTTCGGTAGGCACGTTAAGCCGTTGGTCCTGGTTACTACTTATGTAAGTACGTAATCGTTACGTGAGCCATGTCAGGGGCCTTTGGCGGCTCAATAGTAACCCTGACACCAGGGTTGCTGAGGTTGATAATCCACCTCACAATCCACACGAGAAAAGAAGAAGAAGCATAATACTGTGAGATAAACGTTTAGCTGATTCATGTGTAATAACTAATAATATAGGGCTAATGAGATTACATCATTATGTACATTACTAAATATAGTACCGTCCTTCACTTACGAAGGGTGCAAGACAGAGATAGAGCTACTTAAAACTGTCAAACTAATTTAAAATTAAGTGTGAACATCCTGCACCAACATGTGTATTTCAATCTTAATAATCAAGATATAATAACGGAATATAGATGTAATTAAAACACATATTAACGGGTTCTTACCGCGTTTAAAGCAGGGATATGAGACTCCCGATATTTCGACACTGTTGCAAGTGCCCGGGATGACAATGTATAACCAAGATATAGGAGTCAGGTTTAACTTTATAATTAAAACCAAAACATTTGTTTGTATGTTTATTAAAATGGAATACTTTAGTAATAAATTAGAATTCGTAACAATACAATAATAACTTTACAATAAACAAAAAATTAACGGTAACATTTTTAAAATTCAACTTAAACGAAGACTTTTTATTGCGTTGTGAGATTTCATAAAAGTGCAACGAATACATCTCATATATATGCATATATATATATATATATATATATGTCAGTGTATATGCATATATATGTGTACAATTTTATCCCGTAGATTACTAATAAATAAATAATAACCTTATACAAAAAGAGGTAACTTAAAATACGTCAAAATTTGTATTATAAGAGGAGCAAATTGCGGTATTAATACTGGTTGTTGATGAACTGAACGGTTGATTTAAAATGGCCGCATATCGTGCACGACGATATAATTGAGTCAATGGAATTGGTTTTATATCACATAGTTTTTAAAGTTGCAGTTGGGGAGGCCTGTGCTCAGCAGCGCGACGTATAACATAAACAGGCTATATATGTCTCACTGCTGGGCACAGGCCTCTCCCTAATAGACCGGAGGGGGTATGGAGCATACTCCACTACCCTGTTCCACTGCCGTAAGACATATATAGGCGATTTTTTATTATTATATTAGGCTGATTTATCGCGTCGCGCACAAAACTGGAAGCACGCTACTGCAAAAAGTAATAGAGGCATAATAATGATAATTAAAAAAAGAACATAATTACACAACTTAGAGCAAAGAATTTTCGAATCTATCGATAGTTCTTTTATCCACAATTGGTACAACCACAATGTGACGTTTCACACCTTCCCGCACCGTCAAAAGTGGCATGAAATGTTGTATTGAAAACTAACGCCTCCGGTCCGCGGAGGCCCGTGTTGCTCTATGTTATACAATGCAGAAGCGAAGTAATAAAATACAAAAACAGGTACAATACTGGTCTATTTTTCCATACTGTATGTAAATAACCAACTAAACACTATAAATCTACAATAATTATCACAATCGATTATTCCTTTATAAAAACTACGCCTAATCCCTCTAATCTAATGTTTCAATACAAAATGCAGTCCTCACTATTTTCACGCATCCATGTTATTACTATATCAACAAATACTAACTTTATAACGCATAAGCAAATGTGGTGGCTACAACGCTAACATCGGATAGTATCGTGAGGATAGCATATCAAGTCTAAACCAAAAATATTCACGAAAAATGTTGATATTGGTGCTAATTCCTGTAAATACCATCTAATTTTATTTTAAGTTATATCTGTCATTTTCTTATCCGCCGAAAAGGAAAGGGACGGGTAATCGACAAGCATAAAATTTATGGAACACACGTCAATTTTAAGCACAAATCTAAACCAACCGTCTAAAAATTTTACATCAGTCAATAACCCGACACAGTTAAGTAGACATCACGTCAAACGGTTTGCATACCAGCGACGTACCTTTTGATTCGCCCGGGTTATTCATTCATTTACTCATTCTTCCTAAAATTAAGAGCTGTGAATCACCCGTCCCTTCCCTTTTCGACGGATATGAAAATGACGGATATAACTTAAAATAAAATTAGGCGGTGTCTGCAGGAATCGGGGCCACTAATCGATTATAAGTAGATAAATTAACCACCACACGACTAAAACTTATTCCTGTACGGACTATGGCATCGATTCATTCGAAATTGCTTTTGAAGGGACTTTCCAGGCTACGTTCACCAAAAACAATATAGATGGCGTTGTACAGCTTTAACGTGATAATTACCTATTTTCTCATTTCTAACTACATCATTTCAAAATACAATGTAATGGCAAAAGCATATATAAAAATAAATATTGCTTGATATGTAAATCACATTATGTATAGAATTATATTGCTTCTCTTTATTTTGATCAGAATAATAGTGGGTGTAAGATAGTGTTGTAAAACCGCTCGAGTCAGCGCTTAAACGCTGGAGTCGACGCTCGAGCAGATTGCTAATGCTCAAGTCGGGACTCGACTGAAGCGCTTGACGCTTGAGCAGTGGCTTGAGCGTTTAAGTGAAAAAGTCTATTCCGAGCGCCGGACTCAGCGCTCGGCTCAAGCTTGAGCGTGAGCGTCTAGATTGAATAGTAATTAATAAGAGGAATTGTTAAAAAAAGGTATTATATTATACGCGAAATAAAATGGTTTTAGATATATTTTTTTTTATGAAGAATGAATTAAATTAATGAAATATTAAAATATTAATACAAATCTCAGACGCTTGAGCGCGTGACTCGAGCGTAGAAGTCTGAGCCTTCAACCCTCGCAAGCCTTAAACACTCAAGCGGTTTACGCTCGAGTCTAAAACGCTCCAAAGCGTCGACTCAGCGCTAAACGCTCGACGCTCAGCGCTCATTTTTACTACACTAGTGTAAGATCTAATTGAGCGTGGGTGTAATAAAAAGGGTCATCATTTATACCCAAAAACAAAGATGCACTTGTCTGTTATTTATTAAATTAGAAAGTACGAAGATAAATCTGTACAGCGCCATCTATATTGTTTTAAGAACAGCCTGGAAAGTCCCTCATTAATTAAAATATTATTAATACTATAGATAAATCATTACATCATAATCATAAGCGCAAATGGTAACTACAAATTGACAAGAATTGTTATCTTACTATACACATTTTTAATATAATACATTAACATAATATAAATATGGGCGAGACACACTTAATAGGAATTTGCATACAATACATATAGGTACAGTCAGAAGCAAATATTTAGTGACAATCAAGGTATACATATAGTTAGCAACATCCAGAATGACCAATAATTAGGGACGTTCAAAGTGGCCGTATAGATAGTAACACTCTAAGTGACCAAAACATCGGCACAACCTGCGTGCGGTGTGGACCCCAAGAAAATCGCCGTCCATTTTGCGGTAAGGGAGTAATGAAGCTGAATGTGTATTTGGAACGAATTTCTCGTTATTCATGCTCAGGAATGAAGAAATCCTTATCAATATTTCGTTAAATACGTATTACCGACGGCGTCACAGAGGGCCGAACCTTCCCAGAGCCGACCTATTGTGAAACTCGTAAGGAGTTCATACAGGATTTACCGACCCAGAATATGACTTGTGATAAGTATTTCACACGTAAACTACGTTAAATGAAAGGTAACCTATGTACATTATCTGGGCAAAATGAGACTTATTGTTATAGAAGTCAAATCTCTGAAATTTTCTGCTTTTTTTTCGTCTTATTCCAGTTTGAAGACTATGGATAAGTTAATGAAGGAGCGCCTCTCGTTACGGGACGATCAACTCAAACAGCTTTGTGCTGCAGCGACCGACATCACGAACTGTGCGCAGACAGAAGGCGTGTCCTTAGAAGAACTTACAACAGTAATGGTTAAACTTATGACAGCAACCAAAAAGTTTGAAGAAGGTTTCTTCAAGTTAATAAAATGCTCCCCGAATCTCGACGTAAAGGAACAAGAAAGATACACTTAACCAAATGAAAGCAGAAGACTTATCTGCCGAATTGGAGACAATCTACCAACTAACCTGTCAAAAAAGGACTTGTAATGAAACCCAAATAATGGGAACCAAACTGCCAAAGCTGGAACTCATGAAGTTTAACGGAGATGTCTTGAAATGGCAAGAGTTTTGGGACGAGTTCGAGTCTAATATCCATAACCAACCATTGAATAAGGCTGACAAGCTCTCAATCTAATATACTTTATTGCACAGAACTAAAATTTCAACAATCAGACATAACACATGAAAACAGCTCTCCTATCTTTTCTCATCTCAGGGAGGTAAAGGCGGGTTGTAGGGGTGTTGAGGAGACCCGAGGGGGCCCAGCCCCATGTACATGAGGAGATGCTCAGTTACTGCCTAACGGGTAAGAGGGTCCAATGTTGCAAGCCTCACCAGTACATGGAAGTAGCCAATGCTGGTAAGGTGGATCCAACGGGTACGAGACATGGGCCCGTGCGGAGAGTAATGCGGTCTTCTACCGTCCATCAGTCGAAGATGGCTCTCAGATAAAACAGATAGTTGAAGTATCTATGTCGGACGCGTTAGAATATGTAGCTTATATCATTAATCAGATAAATATGTGATATCTCATGACCACTGAATTGTCCCTTCAAAGTTTTTATAATCTTCAATTTATTGCATTAACTTATGTGACGGTACAGTAATATACTTGTTAGTAAGTATTATTATTATACACACCGCCACACTGCGTGTTAAAAAACGTTGGCAACAACCTAATCGTCCAGATTCGCGAGACGCTTACAATGTCAAATATTTCTTTCTGTCACTAACCATTTACTTCTGACTGTACCTACGTAAAATTTGTCAATTTAACCCTAAGAGGTCAACTGAAAAATGTGTTTGCAAAATTAGTTTTCCATCATTACTAATCCAGCATAACCTAGCTGTTTAAAAAAAAAGCAATGCTAGGTAATGTTGATATCTGACGGTTCACAGACAAATGGAAAAGAGAGTATTAACTGTTTTGTACTCTTTTTGTCCATATTTCACTAATTAAGGAAGTTCTCGTCATAGAACATCTTACATTATCATGCTCACTGCAATTACATTCGATTCTGTTTTCAAGACTAGACTCTTTTGAACTGTTAGACCAGAATTTGGACATACACACATCACCAGACATCATGATGTCATTTGTGGCAAATGAAACATAATTTACGCGCTAGTGGCGCCACAGGCAGCGTGGCATTTACGGTAGTCAGTAGCCACAACATAGATAGAGACCACATATCGCGTTTGCCTACGTGGTAAATTAACTTCTTCTTTAATAGCCCTCGTGGGATCACGATCCGGAACTCCCGGGTTTGAATCCCGGTGGGGACATAACAATGAAATGTGTTCCCCGGTTTATCCATATCACTACAAACTTACGCGGTGGTTACGGCAGAATGGAGGTGACCTAGTGCAGCAAATTTCGCTGGCAATCCAGCGCGCAAACGCGGCCAGCGTAATGAGCACTTTCCCACAGGGTGCGATTCGGAGCGGTCTTTTTGACTAGACCTACCTGTTAATTTTGACATGTAATAATCTACAAACTTATCCCATTATCACCATCATTATCGTTAATCCTTTCTCCAACCCACAACTTACTATAACCTAGAGTTGGCAACTAGTGACAGGACAAGCACTATGTTATATCATCTACAAGTGTTGCGTCGTAATTACAACCTAGACATGAGGGGCCTATGGTCGAGGATCACTGAGTTGTTCCTGCCGAAGTCCACGTAGAAGTCAGGCAGTACTGAGGTGACCAGGCGATGGCTCTGTGCCATCGCGTCGGGCACCACGGCGTATGTCACTTCTTGTTGTCTGCAATAGTAAGTAATCCATGCTATTTTGGTACTGAAAGTCATTTCTCAAGAGACGTATACGCCAATGTGTGTGCGTGCGTGCGTGCGTGTGTGTGTGTCTGTGTGTGTGCGTGCGTGTGTGTCCGTGCGTGCGTGGGTTGTGTGTGTGTGCGTGTGCCTGCGTGTGTGTGTTCGTGCGTGCGTGTGTACGAGCATGCTTGCGTGCGTGTGTGTGTGGGATAAGTGTGTAACGTTGCTATGTTGTGGATGAAATTGCTACCTTAACCCGCCTTGCACAATAAAGTATTTTTGTTTTGCATTGATACTCACCCTCGATCCCTGACGAGAGCCCCAGCTAAGGCGAGTCCCTGCAGGCAGTTACCGATGGACTCTAAGCTCAAGCAGTACGGGTGACAATTGCTTGACTCCACGCGTTCCTGTACCAACTTCAGGGCTTTCTTGTGTTCACATGATTTGTGCTGAAAGTAAGAATAAGTAACTTAGTTTATACCCAGACTTTTCCACGAGATTTTATAGACATTTACAGTGGTGTTATTAACACGCACACCTAATTGCCCTAACACCTGCACTATTAAAGACCTTTACGAAGCCACTGACAATGCCGTAAGCGTGGTATTTTGGTCAGCAAAAATCTAGTATCGATCGCCATCGACTCGCAAAGAAGAGAAGATTAACACGCAAGCAGTAAGAAGGAGCGAGCGCGGATTGTCTTTCTAGCTCGCACTTTCGCGGTAAGTATGAAATTTGTCTATAGTGTCCAGGGTGAGCTAAAATGTAACAAAAAACGCTGGGCAAGTCTCCGATCATTAATAGTGCTTAAAGTTATACCATACCGTAACTCACCAATAACACGTTCACTGTGTATGATCCACATATGAGGCAATAAAATTTAAACTCATATGTGCATGACCCATATGTGGGGCATATTTTTTCTTGCCACTCCAATGTTTTAATCGAAAAATTACATTGCACGTGATTGGTTGATATCTAATTTTCAGTTGCACTGTGAACGTGTTAAGTAAGATTGTGACGAAACGAGAGCATATTTGGATTAAAAAACAATTAATTAAATACTAACTTCTGTCATAACTTCAGTACATTTGAGCAGCGTGGTGAGCGCGGGCCAGACGGACCATTTGAGGAGGTATCGCGTCTTATGACCCTCGCCGGGGACCAGCGAACCTTCTCTGCTCGCTATCACATTATTGTCGATGCAGTATTGTAACGCGCTGTTGAATATCTGAAAGTAAATAATATCATTACATAGTATATAACCACCCTCGGTCCCTCACGTGAGCCCCAGCTAAGGCGAGTCCCTGCAGGCAGTTACCGATGGACTCTAAGCTCAAGCAGTACGGGTGACAATTGCTTGACTCCACGCGTTCCTGTACTAACTTGAGGGCTTTCTTGTGTTCACATTATCATGTTATTATGACGGAAAATTCCACTTGATATCATCTCAGAATCATGGCCTCAATCACCCCTCAAAGTTTTTGTTACGATGTCACTAACACCCTGTATCTTATTTGGCTTGCGTACTCCTTGCACCACCCACAGTCCGGGCACATTAGCTTTAATATCTACAAACTAAGCAAAGGCAAACGCATTAATGTCATTCAGCCTACTATAAGAGATGTTTGTAAGTTTTTGTGTAAGTACATATTTGGGATATTGAATTCTGTATTATTATTATGAATTACCTTTTCCTCTTCCTTTTCCACGTGGAAGAATTCGTGCCTCAGCAACTTTCTGATGTGCTGGTAATCAGCAAATAATCGTTCTGGAAACACAAACACCGAACTATTCACTTGTTATAGCAGAGAAAATATAGGTCGTAGTGGTAAATACGTATATTTCGTAGTGACAGTTTTTGCTAAAACAAAAGGACATACATTAGTCAATATAAAAACATTGGTGTTCTTATTGTAGATTACGATTATATCTTATAGTAGTATTAAGAGTTTTAACATATTCTACGCAAGTCTAAAAGATATTTGACGTAGAGATCTTTGTGTGCGTGGGAGTGCATGCCAAATTTCAAGCGTTTAACTTAAGTGGTTTAAATTTTTCATACAAAAGGATTTTCCCGCTAATTTCGGGAATTCCTTTCTTAGTGCACCTCTACGGTACCTAAGCTACGTCCCTTCCAAATTTCAAGTGCCTACGTTTAGCCGTTAAGGCTGTGCGTTGATATGTCAGTCAGTCAGTTTTTCCTTTTATATATTTAGATATTTATAAACTTATTGGCCCCGATTCCTGCAGACACCTGCCGGGTTTGCATGACAACCGCGCTGCGCGCCGCGCGAATTATATTGAGCGCTTCGACCAATAAACGATACGAATGCTATCTACATAGATTGACGTCAGACGGCTATTGGTCGCGCCAGCGCGGTTACCTTGGAGAGCCTACTGCTAATTTTAAGTTATACCTGTCATTGTCTTATCCTCCGAAAAGGGAAAGGACGGACGATTGTCAACTGTTAATTTTAAAATAATAATAAGCCAGGCGAAGAAAATAGGCAACTCTGTGGTATGCAACCACAATCCATTTGACGTGTGCTGTCAACTTAATTCTGTCGGGTTATTGGCCAATATAACATTTTGGGAGGGATATTTAAAATTTCTGCCTAGAATTTACGTGTATTCCGTAAATTTTATGATTGTCGATCACCCGTCCCTTTCCTTTTCGGCGGATAAGAAAATGACAGGTATACACGTACATAGACAAACTCACGCCTATTTCGCACCGGGGTAAGTAGAGACTATGGAATTCCATTTGCTTCGAGCCTGACACACTTTTCTTGCACACAGGTATATAACTTAAAATAAAACTAGATGGTGTGTACTGGAATTAACAATTGCATTACTTAGGTAATCAAAGTACAAAAATGTTGAGACTAGTCGTAGACCATCTACAAGCTTATTACGGTACAGAACGGTGAATTCGGCTCACCACCTACCACGTTGGCCTAACAGAAAGCGCGGTGAGGTGTGGGTACTTAGTTCATCTTGCGATGGATGCACGGTCACGAGTACTAATATGTATACACTTTGAAACCATGTCACATTAACTTTTTTGACAAATTAAACCGTAAGTCTCATTAAATGTCAAATATGATAGTGCGACAGGGTTTTAAAGTGGGTACATGATATTGCTCATGACTGTACCTTTAACTACCCCATCGGGATTTAGTCGTGAGCTTATGTTATGTCAGAATAATGAATTACCTTTGCTAGGATTGTTCTGTGCGAGTAGAGCGAGCAGCGCCGGCGGCACGAGGTAGTGCAGCACAGGGTTCACGTAGAGCTGGAGTTGGATGATGGGCACCGCGTTCACCATCGTCTCCGCTTTCAGGATGTGACCTGCCAATAACATGTGCACATTTCATAATTTAATCCATACTAATATTTAAATGACGACCTTGTGACGTATCGAGTAGGCGCCGCTACTTCAAAAGCGCACCCCTGATGCCGGGCAGCAGCGGTATCAGTACTGGTTGGAGGCCGAGGAAATGGATTCTGGTAGGGCTCTAGCTAGAACGTCACCGATTGAGAAATTGGTCGGTGTACTGCGGAACGGAAGGCGATTGGGGCAACCACCGTTCTACACGCCCTATCTATGGAGTATTGAAGGCGATTACTCCACCGACAAGAGCGCAGCTCTTAAATAAAGAGAGAGAGAATATTTAAATGGGAAAATGTATGTGTGTATGTCTATTTGTTTGTCCGTCTTTCACGGCAAAACGAAGCGACGAAAAAACGTGATTTTTTAAGTGGAGATAGTTGAAGGAATGAAGAGTGACATAAGCTACTTTGCCTCTTTCTAACCCCCCCCACTATGTGGGGTGGAAGTTTGTATGGAGCATTCCGCAATTTTCAACGTAGGAAGATAAAAATTGGTATAAAGATAAAAATATCATGCATCATTTCTCCCCCCCCCCCCCCCCCCTAAATATGCCTCCAACCCTTTTAAAGAGGGGGTGAAATTTTATATGGAACTTTTCGCAGTTTTTTAGGTAGGAAGCTAAAAATTGATACATTGTCAATGGGGAAACGTGTCACCCGGAATTTAACGCGAGGCAAAAGCTTAGTTGTAACCCGAGCGAGTTGAATAGGCAAGGTCGTGTCAATTTTGCATTGCTAGGTACCCAGTTAATTCACACTCCGTACAAAAATCTAATACAAATTTTCAACCCATTTTTAACCCTTCAAGGGTTGAATTTCACAAAATCCCGTTTTGGTGGGTACCTGCGTTCTAAAAGGAACCCCCATGCAAAACTTGAGACTCCTAGCGGATGTAGGCTCTGAGATTTCGCGATGAGTGAGTCAGTGAGATTTATGCTTACGACCGATAATGGAGACTTACCCTTCATCTTCTTCTTGACATCATCCGAGACAGTCATCAAAGTACTCGACAGTAGCCTTAATTTCTTGTCTTTGTCCAGCCGCATCATTTTACTGTGAACCACCAGGATCCTCTCGACATCACTCCTCACATCCTTCTCATAAACTGAAGCCCCGAGACTCTTCAACAGTTCGATCACCCAGTTCATTTCTGACACAATATCTTCTATGTCTAACGTTTTGTTTTGTATTAAACTTTGCATCAGTACTAGTGCTATTAAATTCGATATTGTTGCGACGGTATTCTGCTGTTGTAGCGTTATGACGTAATTAGCAATGTCTTGGACTTGCGTGAACTGTTCAGGAGTAAGTTGTTGCAGGTCTACAGGTTTGAGCATCTCGCTCGATATGGACTCCGATTTGAGGTATTGTTTGACGGACAGAGGAGCGCCCGGGTTGATGTATATGTTGCCGAAATGGTCGTTCAAGCTGTGCAGCGCTTTCAATAGTCCCTGTTAAGTTGCAAGTGATCATTGACTTTCAAGATGTGACAGTACTAATATATTTTATTGATATAACAATACACATGTGAAACAGCATATTAGGCTGCCTTACTGGTCAAATAGCAATCTTTTCACAATATAGTTAAATTACTATAAAATAGGAGTTAGCTTATATCAATTCCAAATATTTTAATTTGTGTGCATCTTGACTAGGTCCTAAGCCACGAGACGCACAGTTAATTTACGCGGGTTATACAATACTACTCGGGGAAGCCCAAGAAGAGTTTACATGCAACAAATTAAAAACAAGTCTAAGAATTAGCTATAGATACAAAAACATGGAAAATGTTACATTGACTAGAGCGTGGCTCTTAACCCCTCTCTGGCGACGTAAAATCTATTACGTGTGGTATCTCATAATATATTGTACATTGACAGAGATGAGACGTTAATTTCGAGCAGATACAATACATACCCCTGTAGACTCTTTAGGTTTGGGCACGCCAAGGTGTTCGTAGGCAAAGAGCGCTGTCTCCATCAGCCTGTCGTAGGATATGTTGACCGGCACGATGGTGACGTCACTTACTTCGTGCGCGAAGTACGCCGCCAGAGCCATTGAGAGCATACCTTTAAAGAAAATATACTCTCTAGCTTCTATTCTAATGGTTTCAAT
The DNA here is from genome assembly GCF_024362695.1 of Pectinophora gossypiella. Lineage (NCBI taxonomy): Eukaryota > Metazoa > Arthropoda > Insecta > Lepidoptera > Gelechiidae > Pectinophora > Pectinophora gossypiella. The sequence continues at coordinate 8,622,001 of NC_065421.1, read as the reverse complement.
TCGAGCAACCAGCAACTTTATTTGATAGGACTAAAATAGATTCCTATATCTTGCACGTATTGTTAGTGAAGGACGGCACCAATTAAAGTGCTGTCGAACTAAAATTAGGTTAAGTTTGTGTTCGGTCACGAGCATTAATATGTATGTAAAGAAATCGCAATACCAGCTGGCATTGTCAATCTCTTTAAATTATAATTTACTCTTTACGATGGTATTGTTTTTGGTCCTGTCAGAAGATGACAGGCAGGACAGTTTATTATTTTAGTTTCATAATTTGGTTTCTGAATAATTGTGTTATTATTATGTTTAAATCGTATAGAAAGGCGGAATAAGATCTTTTAAATGTTGTTTTCTCTATTTCAGGTAAATATTGTGTTTTATGTATTATTTAAATAAGCTCAAGTGTAAATGTCATCCTAATTAAAATTTCTCTATTTCAGAGCAACACGCTTTTGTTTTTATTCCACCAAAGATTTCTATTATATGTATACACTTTGGTACCATGTCACATTAACTTTTTTGACAAATTGAACTGTAAGTCTCACTAAGTGTCAAATATGTTAGTGCGACAGAGTCCTAAAGTGGGTACATTATATTGTTCACGAATGTTCGCCCGAATAGGCATGATTGTCTGCCTATTTGTCTTTCTTTTTATCTTTCGAGTACGATTATTACATGTACCTCTGATTGTATAGTAGAGTTGAAATAGGCAGAGAAGTCATGCCAGCTATGTTTTAGCCCCATGTTGTTGGGGCCTATTGCCATTAACCGGGCACAAAACATAATATAAATTATCTATGATTCAAACATGTTGAATTCAACATACAAATACATAATCTCATGCCAATTTCCCACCAGGGTAAACAGAGACTATGGATAACATTTTTGGTGTTTCTCCATGAACCCGGCCAAGTACACAAATGTAGCCAAGTGATAAACTCCAATCAAGTCGTGAAGTACTCGTGGGTAGTCCGAGGTTCATCCACCGTAAGATGAAAATGTACCCACCCTCACCGAACCTTCTGGTCTCTTCTTCTATCGTGTGGGCTGTGAGGTGGAGTACCAACCTCATCAACCCCGGTGTCAGGGTTACTATTGAGCCGCCAAAGGCCCCTGACATGGCCTTCTGGTATACCAACGTGATACTTAGTTGGTAAGCCTTGTCGCCGTCTATAATGGTCGAGCCAACTGTGTTGGTGAACACTGCACTTCATATAAACCAATAACTCATTGGTACAAGTCCGGTACCGGTGTTTAAACCGGCGCTCTCCGTTTGAGTATTGAAAAATCTTACCGTATTTAGGCGGCAAACTCTTGTTGCTGCGACTGCGCGTGCCTTCAAGAAAGAACTCGATGGGTGCGCAGTGCTTGCTCACGAGCGTGCGCACGTACTGACGCAGCGTGGCCGCGTACAGCGGCGCGCCGGCCAGCGTGCGCCTGATGTAGAACGCGCACGTCTCGCGCATGCGCCGACCCACCACCGCCATTGAGTAGAAATCTATTAACACATGATTTTACTAAGTATTTTTATCATGCTTATTAGACATATTAGAATATTCTGACTGAGCCGAAATCCGTGGTTCAGTGGTTGAGCGTTGGGCTTACGATCCGGAAGTCTCGTTAACGAATCCCGACGAAGACATATCTCAAAAACAACTTTCGTCAGCCATAGATTCGATAGGGCGTTACAGGCTGGTCACCGGACTATCCGAAAGTAAAATGATTCGTCCTTCGGAATGCACGTTAGCCGTTAGTTCCGGTTACGACTACCTGATGGAAGTATGTGGTCGTTACATGAGCCATGTCTGGGGCCTATAATAACCCACACGATAGAAAAAGAGAGATTAGAATATTTATGTTCTGTAGTCGTAAAGCGTTCTGAAGGACACTGACACAGAACAAGTCCAAATTACTTATCACCTGACTAATAAAGATAAAATTACAATGGTGCTAAGGTGAGGTATAAATCTATCCCTATCCTACCTATCCATTCTATTCTATGGTGTGCCTATTGTAGTACACTGGATGAAGGTAGGTACTTATTATGCCTAATTCTGGTGCCTACGAAAAATAGATATTAACTGTTGTTACTTTACTAACATAGTTTATAAGCGCCTTTTTTCTTACTAACAAACATATGGAGTATAATCTGAAATAAATGTAATAATAATAAGTGTAAATACTACCTATTCTGTTTCGAAGTCTGTGTAACATAAACACTTGTATGATTCTATTAAACATTACGTCTATCTGCGTCAAACAGCTCAACCATTATGTTGTTTTAGCATTGCATTAGTATAAATAAACAATAAGTACGATATACCGACTATGACAAACATCAGTTATTTGCTTAGCAAACCTATGGAGATTCTATTTAATACTGTATGGCAAAATTTATCTAGAAGTGTTTATTTTACGTTGAAGTTATAAGAGGGCATAACGCAATGTTGAAGGTTTGTTTTGTTAAATAGATAAAATACTTTATTTTTTATTTGACACTTTATTATTTGACAGCCTCCGTGGTCTAGTGGTTAAAGCGTTAGGCTCACAATCTGGAGGTCCGGGTTCAATTCCCGATGGGGACATTGTCGAAATCACTTTGTGAGACTGTCCTTTGTTTGGTAAGGACTTTTCAGGCTTGAATCACCTGATTGTCCGAAAAAGCAAGATGATTCCGTGCTTCGGAGGGCACGTTAAGCCGTTGGTCCCGGCTATTAGCCGTAAAAACATCTCCACCAACCCGCATTGGAGCAGCGTGGTGGAGTATGCTCCATACCCCCTCCGGTTGATTGAGGGGAGGCCTGTGCCCAGCAGTGGGACGTATATAGGCTGTTTACGTTACTTTATTTAACACAGTGGACACAAAATACAGAGATGAGAACAGATACAGAAAGGCAACAACAATTTCTTCCAGGCAACCGTTGGTTACAGGAAAAACAAACTGCAAACTGTAATACCATTTTTATTGCGAATAAATAATTATGAATTATTATGAAGAATTGTACAAATATAATAGTAGGGGGTAAGTGCATTCTAACATAATAAATATTTTAAAGAGCTAAGATAAGTATGCCTTCAATGAATTTATCAGTTACGAATTTGTCACGCAATATGCGTAAAAATGCGATGTATTATGATTAACTCTTAATCAGCATGTAACTTTATCTAAAAATATGACTAATATCATTAATGAAAACATAATCAGAAATTGAATGATGTTTTTTTATCTACTCTGTAGTATAAAACCTCCTTTTACATTATATGGTTGGTTAGAAGAGACCTCTTTCAGAGATACCATTAAGCCTACATTTTTTAATATTTTATAATATTAATATATATTTTTAATTTTTTTATTTATTTATTTATTTATTTATTTATTTATCTAATAATTACAACTATAAGTTACCATACAGGCATATGCCCAAGGCGGTAACTTAGACACATACATTAATATAAACTTAAATTATTATTTCAATATTTACAATATTATACTTATATACCTAGATACTAAACTTATCAAATATGTTACCTATTATCACATACAATTTTAATTATAGCCTCTGCGAACTTCGCCAATGAACAATTGAACAGGTCTATTTCCTTGGCAACCTCATTTAATATATTTAGAGCGGTGGTAACGGGATCTTGCCTCATTATATTAGTGCGACTCTTGGGTATATAAAAAATTTGATTCCGCGGACCATGCCTCAACCGTAGATTTGGGACTTGCAGCCCGATAGCTTGTAGGATCGCAGGGTTATGCAGGACCCCTCGAAATACCTTAAAAATATACGTAGTTAATGCTACTTTCCTTCTAACCTCCAGCTTGTAATATCCTCCCATCCCAAGTAAGAAAAGGGTAGGATACATTAAAGGATAATACGGGAAGACTCCATATTGCCTAAAGTATATGTGCCTCAGAAATTTATTTTGGATCCTTTCTAGCATAAGATTATACTTTAATTCATGTGGATTCCACACTAATGAGCAACTCTCCATTTGACTCCTAACTAAGGCATTGTATAATGTTTTCAAAACCACAACATTTTTAAAATCTTTTGTCTGGCGCAAGATAAACCCTAAGTTTCTGTATGACCTTTTACATATTTTCGTAATATGATCTCGAAATGTAAGATCATGCGATATCTGTACCCCAAGGTCACGGACTGTCGTCACTCTCGGTAAATCCACTCCATCGATTTTATAATCATAAGAGACTTGATGCTGCGCGCGTGTGTAAGACATCAAACTACACTTTGAATTATTAAAAAGCAGTTTGTTGTTCTGACTCCATTGAACTACTCTATCTATATCTTTCTGTAGATGTTCGCAATCTTCAATGTTGTTGATCTCCAGAAATAATTTAAGATCGTCCGCAAATAACAAGCATCTTGATTTCTCTACCACGTTAGGTAAGTCATTAATCATAATGATAAACTCTAATGGGCCCAAATTACTTCCCTGACTTACCCCTGACGCTGTTTGATACATCTCCGAAGTATAACCACTAAAGTCTACATATTGCCTACGGTCTGAAAGATAGCTCGTGAAAAAGTTAAGCAAAGCTGTAGTAAATCCGGCCTTGGCTAATTTTGCCAATAGGATGTCGTTATCAACAATATCGAAGGCCTTCCGAAAATCAAAATAAGCCACGTCCACCTGTCCTCCAACCCTCGCGTCCATTGCTGGGGCGGTATACTGCATAAAGCACATTAGGTTTGAATGCGTTCCTCTTCCCGGACGAAATCCGTGTTGACAGTCGGATAGAAGCGGTTGAATTTGTGTGAATATATTTTTATACAAAATCGACTCAAACACTTTTGCAATCGTGGAAAGTACTGCAATGGGCCTATATCCCGACACGTCGGTACCAGGACCACCCTTTGGTACAGGAGTCACTCTAGTAACTTTCCACTGTTCAGGATATGTAGCGTTGCCTATGCATAGATTAAATATATGCAGTAATGGCTGAGCTAAAGCCTCCGAACAATCCTTTACTATGTAAGGCGGTATTCCATCTGGGCCGGCTGACCTCTTGGGCTTCAGTCGCTGCAGAGCCTCCTGTACTTGGCGAAGGTTTAGTCGCGGCACATGAACACGCTCCCCCGCCACCCCCGCCGCTGCCGCGGCCTCCGCCGCATCGAGTCGCGGGGGGTTGCTTTTATATACAGAACGGAAATACTCTGCGAACGCGTTTGCACACTCAGCTTCACTCAAACTCCTACCATTTTCCGTTATATGATCTTTCCTTCTCTTTGTTCTTATATTATTAACAAAGGCCCAAAAAGATTTAGGATCTTTAATAAGCTGGTTTCCAATTTTAGCCTTATAGTTATCATAAGAGCATTTTACCTTACGCTTGATTAATGCCCGGAGATAAGAAAACATATCATATTCGTACCTGGACCCGTTACATTTATATAACTTATGCCATTTCGCCTTGTCTTTTATATCCTTAATAATTTCAGCTGTATACCACTCGGGATAACAATACGTTAACAATACGTTTTGTTATATTTAAGTGTGTAATAAAAAACCATGACACACCATAACAGCCTCCATGGTCTAGTGGTTAGAGCTTTAGGCTCACGATCTGGAGGTCCGGGTTCGATTCCCGATGGGGACATTGTCGAAATCACTTTGTGAGACTGTCCTTTGTTTGGTAAGGACTTTTCAAGCTTGAATCACCTGATTGTCCGAATAAGTAAGATGATTCCGTGCTTCGGAGGGCACGTTAAGCCGTTGATCCCGGCTATTAGCCGTTAAAACACGTCCACCAACCCGCATTGTAGCAGCGTGGTGGAGTATGCTCCATACCCCCTCCGGTTGATTGAGGAGAGGCCTGTGCCCAGCAGTGGGACGTATATAGGCTGTTTATGTATGTACGTATGTAATAAAAAGCCTAATAATAAGTATTTATATGGTTGGAGTAGAGGACAAAAGTAAATGAACTTATCCTTCATTTATGTATATTAACGTAACACCGTTAGGTATTTATAAGGACAATGCCAGCAACATAAATATGTATGTATTATCGTCATTGTCATGTATATTAGTGTACACTTGTACTCTTTGTTAAGTCCTTTTTGAGGTAAAATCAAAAACATTGAATGCCAGGTACATACTTATCAAATAATCTAAATATATAAAAGGAGAAACTGACTGACTGACATATCAACGCACAGCCTAAACGGCTAAACGTAGGCACTTGAAATTTGGAAGGGACGTAGCTTAGGTACCGTAGAGGTGCACTAAGAAAGGAATTCCCATAGGAACGGGAATTAGCGAGAAAATCTTTTTGTATGAAAAATCTAAACCGCTTAAGTTAGACGCTTGAAATTTGGCATGCAGGTACCTTAGTAAACTTAAAGCTTAGTTGCAACAGGATATTGCAAAATTCCCACGGGAACGGAAGTTAGCGGGAAAAAACATTTGTATGAAAAAATCTAAACTGCATAAATTAGATGCTTGAAATTTGACATGCACTCCCCACAGACAAAGATCTCTCTTTTATAACACGCCACGCGGACGAAGTCGCGGGCAAAAGCTAGTATGTTATAAGTTACGCTCGTTACGTACAATATCACTAACGCCGTGTAAAGCCCTCCGTGGTCCAGTGGTTGAGCTTCCCGGGATCCGGAAGTCCCGGGTTCGCATCCCAGTGGGGACAAATCTCAAAAACCAGTTTGTGATCCCTAGTTTGGTTAGGACATTGCAGGCTGATCACCTGATTGTCCTGACGTAAGATGATCCGTGCTTCGGAAGGCTCGTTAAGTCGTTGGTACCGGTTACTACTTACTGATGTAAGTACGTAGTCGTTACATGAGTCACGTCAGGGGCGTGGCCTTAGGCGGCTCAATAATAACCCTGACACCAGTGTTGATGAGGTTGGTCATCCACCCCACAAACCACGCGATAGAAGAAATGCCATGTTCATTCTATAATAATGTCATTTCGTGTGTTTTTTTTTTCTCATGATGCCATTGTACAGTTGCTATGTGTGTGGCGTTCATCACTACATAGTATAAAACAAAGTCGCTTTTTCTGTCCCTATATCTCTTATGTACGCTTAAATCTTTAAAACTACGCAACGGATTTCGATGCGGTTTTTTTTAATAGATAGAGTGATTCAAGAGGCAGGTTTATATGTATAATAACATCCATTAAATAGTGGAGAAATACTATTATTTTTGAGGTTTTTAATGTGATGTCGTCAATAATTTCATTTTTTCCTCAGCATTGCACCCGAGCGAAGCCGGACCTGGTCGCTAGTTGGTAATAAATGATGCGCATTCTTATAACATACCCATGCCAGCAGCTACAGCCGGGAAGTCAATGTCGTAGTTGTAGCACAGGTAGGTCATGAGGCAGAAGTCGGCGTAGCTGCGGTGAGTCGGCAGGAACAGCACGGGGTTTGCACCCATTGACAACTTCAACTAAAAAAATATTACTTTTGTAAGTTCAGTCATTTTTGTAAAGGACAGAAAAGAGTCGAAAAGGTTGGAGGCCTTTGCTTACTGGCGAACAGGTAGTAGATTACATCATCAACGCGCATTTTTTATGCTACTTTTTTAGAGAAAGTGGTTTCCCTCTTGCCTTCCACCCCGCAGTACTGAGTGTGACGCGAGTGGGTTGGCTAGAGTAGTCTATTTCAAAGCTAACAAATAGTAGATTACAGAACAATAGAAAAATGCAAATATGTTACTACTAAATGATACATCTGAATAAAGGCTGACATTGGAATTTGTATGACGCACATAGAACCGTTATATAGAGTAAGTAATTAGGATAAATTATTAAATTCTGATAAGTAAAAAAATTAAAGATCTAATATGAACAAAACATATTTCCTTTTTTCTATTTAACTTATTTATGAATGTCCTATATCTTATCATGTTTGTCTTTGACGTCATAACATGTTTTTATCATACAAATTCTTTTAGTAAAAAGTAATTAATGTATCTAGTTGGAAATTAGCCTATTCGCCATCTCACTGTACCCCCTGTGTGGAGCTTTAGATATACATACATATCATTAGAATTTTCATGTTGCTTCCAATTTCTTTTTAAGAATTATTTTATTAAATAGCCTTTTAGTTTTTAATGTATTACAGAACTTTAAGTTGAGTTGCATAATTCCTTCATATAATTAAAATTTAATTTATTTATTAAAACAAAAATAATTCATATATCAACAAAACAATGAAGGCAAATGTGTTTGTGAATACCTTGAGTATGGCTGGTTCATTGACGAAGACTCCGACCTTCATCATGCTGCAGAACTTGAGGAATACAATGCCCATCCAGCGGATCACGTAAATCTTTTTGTCCAATCCCATCTCCTCTAGGTATGCCAGCATTTCTCGACGAAGCTTCTCTTTGCGGACACCTGTCCTTGCACTTTCCTATGAAACATAAACATTTAAACTAAACAAAGGTGACAATGATACATTACTAATGGTGTATATTATGAATTATAACCATGCTTTATCTTTTCGTATTTAAGTGGAATATATATATATATATATATATAATATATATATATATTATATATATATATATATATATATATATATTTTGTTATTGAACTACAAAATCATCTAAACTTATAATTTAGTATTATTTATTGAAACTACATTCACAGCTTTCTCATAGCAAAACTTCAGGTGTGTTATTTTCAAAATTCTTTATAATTAATTATACCACTTTTTGAATTAATTAAATAAGTAGAATTCTAATATAGAAATGGGAGAACAGAATTAATTTGATTTTTCTTACCGCTTCAATAACAGAGTCCAAATATACGGACTTTGCAACCAAATCCTTGAGATCCTGTGGAGAGTAACACTTGTCCAGAACATATGATTTCGTCGGATTCCATGGACGAGACATGAACTTAAACGCCGATAAACCAGAAGGAGTCTTTCCCGGCAACAAAATGTCATTGAATGGCACTTCCTGACTCATTTTCACAGACATTTTAATTCTTAAATTGTGATATATTAGCGCATATCCAATACAGTACAATATACAATATTTTTTCCTCCGGTTACAGGTTATGATGTCATAAATAAAGAATGACGTTACTTTAAGAGATTTCTAGTGTGATTTTCGCATTAGTCAAGATTTTTATTAATACATTATTTAGTTTTAAAATACTTTTGTAAATCTATCGTAAATAATCGACAAAACCGCCTCCCAAGGATAATAATAACCTATTGAAAACTTTGACATTTCATTTTTTTTTTATATCATCGACCAGGGTTACCAATGTGAGTTTGTCAAAATCCCCAATAACCTAAGTCAAATTCCCCAATTTGGTGAGAAAAATCTACTGATTCCTCACAAATTACCCTAAAAATATTTGATTATTCAATAATATTTATTTTGTATTTTTTCTATAAGTACATTATACAAATCTCTCTCTCTTTGATATTATTCTCATCTGTGGAAAGTGGGGTCTGCCTTCCTCGTGCTATTATAATTTTTCGGATATGTCGTATACTCCCAAGACTGCCGCAAATGTATTCGTTACGGATTTGTCATCACACATCACATCTACCGACGCATTTTTATTTCAGCGACTTGGATGGTCTGGACATGGCACTGTATTATTACCTGATCGTGCTCTTGTATACTAAGCTTTTGAGGGCATTCCTTTGTCAGGTAATTCCCGCCATTTAAGCCAGGCTGCTGCTATGCGATCTATTTTGTTATATAATTCCGGCTAGGGTTGACAACTTATTGTAAATATTTTACTCGATTAGTGTTGACCTTATCATTTAAAGGTAGGGATATTTATCTATCTACTAATACGATCGGTCAGACCTATCGTGTGCCGGCAGTCACCCTCTTTAATTTCACTAGACTTGAGTCTGGGATATGTAAAGCTTAAAACTGAGAAACACATTCAAATATCATGTTTATTATTTATTCATGCATAATTTCCACATTAAAATTTTCATAGAAGTAAAAATGTCATTGTATCAAAGTTCTAAAAATATAATAATATGTCGTGATAAAGTCACTAAAACTTACAATTATGTAATAAACAAAAATTAGATAATAAAAAGTATTAAAAATTTAACCTAATAGATTTTAATTTTATAAAAATGGTAGGTAAGTTAAAAATATAACATTACAACAGAACAACATACCCTTTGAATATACAATACACCTACCCTGATAATGATTTCTTCCTTTTTTTAAAAGGAGGCAGAAAGTATAGAAAATCTATTACCGAGTGGTAATAAATTTTGTGATAACATGTCAAACAAAAGACAAACATGTTATTTGGTAGGCGAGCGTCGTGGCGGTACGTAATTAAAAAAATAACATAAAACAATAAAAAAAACTGAAAAAATTGCTTTTCATGCATAAAAAGTGTGTTTTTATCCATTAAAGAGTCAAATTAGCTTTTAAATTTTATATTCGTAACGCAAGGGAACAGCCATACAGCCTGATCTGCAGTGTAAACTCGCGTAATTTTGTATATTCTTTAAAAAATATTTAAAATAAATACTAATAAACATATCAGTTGCTTAAAAATAGATAATGTTTGGTATAGATAAAAATGTTACTCATAAAATTAAAAAGAAAAAAACGTTAAAACTAAATGGCGCAATTCAAATGTCGAATGTTTTCTTTGAGCATTACATTGTTTGGAACCTTTTTGTGATTTAAGGAGCATAATGTGCGCGAGTGCATCCAATTACTAACTATAACTTCTCGCTGGCACAGGTAGACAGTTGTATGTTTCACACGAAATTTGATTCGTCTTGGTAATCTAAAGCGTGCTTTAGATTACTTCGCAAGCTTGGAATGTTAATTCGGCACTCGCGTATTAAACATAACTTTTCTCTTGTAAAACAAATAACTATTCTCAAACAAAGGCATAAACATTTTGTATAAAATCTCAAAATAAGTACGATGACATTTTATCAGACTTGTATGTTGTACAGTTATGTACAGTCATAAATACCGATTAACGTTATTTTTTAAATGTACTGACCCCGTTATATATCTAAGTTTATGTAAAACTTAAGAGCAAAGTTGCACATTTCATATAGCAAACTTATCTATGCACTTATTCTCTACCAAATCATATAATAAGATAAATTCCACAGATTATATAGTAATTATATAGGTACTGTATAGATAAAATAGGTATTATTAAGCGCTAGTTCAAGATTTAGCCGCTAGGCGGTTTTTATACGCAAATATGTCACCACTAGCACATTTAATGCGTTATAATCTCTTTGTATGAACTGTTATACAATAAACATTAATTCCCGCGGTAATCACAGTCGTTCTACTTATATTTACAACTAAGTATACTTATTTTTTACTTGGTTATATATTTTTTATCCAACTATAATCTCCACATAAAACACAAACGGAAAAGGTAAAACGTACGAAAAATGGAACAAAGAATATTACGATCATTTTAGATTAGGTAAAAACTTAAAAAAGATGTTATTTCCACGACGTCCAGTGTCACATGAAGTAATATTAATATTTTTATGTACTTATGCTAATTTACTTATATCTATGTATCATAAATTCTAGTCTTTAACACATTCGTATCACAATATCTCATCAACTATAACTTAAAACTTAAACAATACATCAAAAATAATAATAAAATAAAAAATACACATTAATTGTCAATTGTAAATGTCATTCTTGCATATAAATTCAGTACTGTATATGGTATTCTTTGTGAGTTAATTTGTTCAATAATATATGTATACAATCCCTTCTTTGATGTAAATATTATACTTTTAAGTACGTATATTGGACAGATTCTATGGTATTTAACAGAGACCTTCTAAATACTCCTCTACTTGTGACTTTGTAATCCCTAGTTTGATTAGGTTAGGACCAACTGATTGTCCAAAAAGTAAGATAATCCGTGCTTCGGAAGGCACGTTAAGCCGTTGGTCCCGGTTACTACTTACTGATGTTAGTAAGTGGTTGTTACATGAATGTCAGGGACCATTGACGGCTCAATAATAACCCTAACACCAGGGTTGATGAGGTTGGTAGGTCACTTCACTAGCCACACGATAGAAAAATTAGAGCAACGTGTGTTATCTACGTATAACCGTACGAGCTGTATCTACGTAGACATAATAAGCTGCATCTAATGGTGGAATTCAGCGGTATATGTCGCGTCGCGTGTGTCATGCTGCGAGTGCCGAGGATCTCATCTTGAAAAGGGTTTATGCTCACGGTAAAATTTAAATATGTTAAAAGTGTAAGAATAAAGTATACATAACATACAAAAAGTAATGAACAAACTAATGTTTTGGGAAATTTAACAGACCAAATTTAGAAAGTCAACCAGTGCGAATTAACTAGACACCTCGCACTGCGGGGTCTACACGGTTACGCCATCGCACGCAGCGCGACAAATACCGCGGGGTGCGATCAATAGCCGTACTTTTTTACGTAGACAACATTCGCTGCGTCTACTGATCAAAACCGGCAGTATCATGTCACGTTTAGTGGGTTAGGGCGAACTAGTAGCAGGGGAAGTGAGGAAATGTGTCAGCGAGATGTCTAGTTATTCCGCACGGGTTATGTAGCGACATAACTACTTAGCTAAGTACGGATAGATATCCATGGGCAGCACCTAGAAAACGGCATTCTCCCTCTTTTTCTTGTTTTCATCGTTTTTCTTAATAGCGTGGTCGAGAAATTCGGAGAGGCGGCACCTTTCGAAGTTGGTGCGCGCCACCTGGGACAACAGCGCGGCACTGCGCTGCAGCTGCTCGGTTTCCTGGCCGAAGTAACAGTTGAGGTCTCTACAGTATTCCATGTACATTCGCCATTTGACGTCGCGAATCAGGCACGCCGGGTTACCTACGATGATCAGCTTCGCCTTAGCCCGCGTCAGGGCCACGTTAAACCTCTGGAAGAATAGTTCAAGAGTCAAATTGAGAATCTTCATAAACATAAGCTCACGTCTATATCCTATTCGGGGTAGTCAGAGGTACATTACTAAGTACCCACACCTCATCAAGCTTTACAAATACAAAATACTTTATTAGTTTAACTATTTACAGTAATAAAGGTGATTGGAGTCTCCTTTTAAGCTTAGTGCCTGTGTCAGGAGACACAAAGCTTTCTGTTAGACCAACGTGATAGGTTGTTGATAATCTTCGCCAGTAATTATTGTATGATCAGTTAAGGTACTGCGCACTCCAAGTGATTGAGTTTAACACGTCTGTTACTTACTTATAAAAAAAAATGTTTCCTTAATTCTTTCTTTCCTTTTCCTTCTAACCCGCGAAGGGAAAAGTAGCAACAAGTTAGGACACATACGCAAACATAAATTTCGAAAAACATTGGTTTAGGCCGGTGCTGGGATTGAAACCCCACGAGTACTTTAACGTAGTTGAAGATTAAAGAAATAATGTGTACCGGGGCGGCGGAAGTCATAACGAGACTGGCGGCGTGCGCCTATAATATATTTACACACACACACGCGCGCGCACACGCGCACACGCGCGCATACGCGCACACGCACACACGCACACACACACACACACTTCTAGTACCAATAAGTACTTAGGGATATGGAGGAGCGTAACCTTCTGACACAGGTGTTTCACACTTACTAGGACATTACTATCAGGTCACAACTGCAAATATTATGTACCATCTCTGTTAAAGAAATAAATATATTTTTTATTTATATACTTCTGAAACGTACTTTGTCGTCGACGAGGAAGCCGAGCCCGTACTTGGCGTCGTAGTCGAGCAGGCGGCAGTTGGCCCGCACGGTCGATACGAGCACCACGCGCTTCTCCTTGCCCTGGAACGACTCCACAGTGCCGATCTCCACCTCCTCGTACGAGTTCTGCTTCAGCCAATCACGCATTTTGTATACCTGGACAAACACACAAACAATGTAAAGGACACACACAAACAGCAGAAAATGTCGGTAAAAAACGGCAAACCGTTGTGCTGTCTAATTTGTAATTTTTTATCACGCCACACGCGTTTGTTTCTTTTTTTATGGGAGGGTTTGGCAGCACAGCGCCCAGAATAGCGCAGGCTGGTGATGAGGCGAGTTCGAGCAACAGCGCACGGCAGACCTCGACGCTAAACGTGATGAGTTGAAGGCCCGTCCTCCTGTCGCTATTTATTATAATCACCAAAACGGTGTGTATAAGCCATCTTCGGGCGCATCAGCGTCGTGCCGACTAGGAGTCGAGGTGGTCGCCATGGCCGCAATTTTTTATACTCCGAACATCATAATTATTCCTAGATATTCACATATTGTTTCATTTAAGCCTTTTTGTGCTACCCAGAAATAGGAATGATCGGATGTAAACAAAATACGACCTTATCTATTATATATATTCTATTATATCTGATAATAATGCCACCTTTTTTATTCAAAAATACAGGAAAGGGAAGGAGATAACATCCCACCCCTATATAGTGTAAAAATAACAGTTTCACATCTTTCGATTAAAAATGTGTTTAACAATATTACCTGTCTGATGTACGGAGCGATGATTCCAATATCTGAGGGCGATACTCCGTGATCGTTGACCAGTGCTCTCATGTATCGCTGCAACATCAATAACTCCTTCTCGTTGAAGTAACTGAAAATAATATACAAAATTATTATCCATGTTCGGTCACGAGCATTAATATGTATACTTTGGTACCACGTCACATTAACTTTTTTGAAAAATTGAACTGTAAGTCTTACGAAATGTCAAATATGTTAGTGCGACAGAGTTCTAAAGTGGGTACATTATATTGCTCATGACTGTAGCTACCTGAAATTATCAAAAAGACCCTTAGGTAAGGTAGTAAGACACAGTGTATTGGTATTGTTGTGAGGGATTTTCTTTTTCTTTCCTTTTTCCTAGCAGGTTACTGCAAGGAACGACACGATTATATGTTTTTCTTCGATGAAATTTTGAAACATAAAACTTATATATCTAAAAATAAACAGATAACAAGGAGAAAACAAAAATCTATCTGTAATTAGTTTGTGGCATCTTGGCAATGGCCCAGTAACGTAGTTGGTTAAGCGCCATTCAACGAGTTATTGAGAACTATTTTTATTTTTAATTCTAAAAGTCCGCCATTGAATGTTCAATGCACATGAGGATTTATCTGAATCGTACGCGCTGTTAGTATTTTCAGTTTTTTTTGGAATTATTATCATTATTTCATAACAGATAAGGTCGACTTTTGTAATGTTACACACTGCACACTGGGTTACATCCGATTTTTTGAAATAAAACTAAAGTCTATTTTCTGTGATAGTGATTATAATTCTATAGAAAACCGAAAATGCTGACATACGATTCGGATGGACCTGTCTCTGTTTTCAGCATGATGACATCAGAAATTTTTCATTTAAATTCTATACCTATTAGAATTATGTTCAATTTGCGCATCCACACTGCGAGGCATTTGCCGTGTGAGGAAATTGTCCCATAACAAGCGAGGTATCGGCAAACGCCTCATGAGGACTGCTCACTCCGTGTGGACGCGTCTAATGTTGAATCATCAGACAACACCTAATGAAAGTCTAGAAGATTCTATTTTAGTTCTATCCTACACTAGCTTGTTACCCGCGACTTCGTTCGTGTGAAACTCTGGTATTAGAAGTTTCCCACAAACTTTGCCACCCCCTTTTTACCCCCATAGGGGTTGAATTCCGTAAAGTCCCGTGTGCAGCACCTACGTCCTAAAAGGAACTCCTTATTATGTATATTTCTTTTTTCTATGCAAAATTTGAAACAAACATTTGGCGTTGAGTGAGCGACCTTTCGCTTTTATGTATGTAGAATTCGTGAGTCTGTACGCAACAAATATTACTTACTACCATTTTGGACCGTGACGCACAAAACACGGTTTCTTTTTCAAAAGTAACTGCAACTATTATTTTTGTTTTAAGCTATAGTAGAAAGTGTCTCAGTGCCTATTTGTTTTTAGAATGTTACTTTACCTGGGGGCGTTGCCCATCCTCTGTTCCCGGGAGTTGACGGAGTGGAAGACGACAGCACGGTCGCCGCCCATCAGGCCCAGGATGCTCACCTTGCTCAGAGGGTCCGGCTTGGCCTTGGGCTGGAACACATTAACAAAAAATATTATAAATTAAACGTCACACGCCAAAATAATGCGCTCGGTGAGGTGTGGGTACTTAGTTCATCTTGCGATGGTTGTACCACTCACACACAAACACACACACATGTACTGTACTCGTTAGTGGAAGCTGCCGTCACAGGCAGCTTCTGAACCCAAGACACTGTTGTACCTAGTCGTAGGGTTAGCGCAAGTACACACACACACACACACACACACACACAAACACACACACACACACACACAAACACACACACACACACACAAACACACACACACACACACACCAACACACACATACACACACAAGAACACTTTTATTTTTATTTATTTTATTACTTATTGTTTTATTTTAATACCGTATTGTCACCACTGTTATTGTAGCTAATTATATACTTATTTTGGGAAGGCACTGTCTTCCAAAATACAGGTTCGCCTAGTTTGGGAGACAGGGTTTCAACGAGAACTGTAACTGAGCTATTCAATAAACATTATTATTATTATTACAGACTACCCCATTGGGATATAGTCGTGAGCTTCTGTTGTTGTGTCACACACCAAAATAATTCTCGCCCGTAAATTCTTCTTTCGGTAGAGCTACAAGTCATAACAACACCCATATGAATGAACTATATAGCAATTGGGTAATTATTTTGCCTATAGATAAATTATTAAATTGTGATTATATGACTAAATAAAGACAGATCTAAAGGTACCAAAACACGTTTTCTTTTTTCTATTTAACCTTCACCTAATTTCATAATTAGGTGAAGGTTAAAAATTTTGATAAAGAAAGATGTAATAGTAAGTGCGACGTTTTGTCACGTCGTCTTCTTCTACGACGTCACAGGTTGCTTTTTCATAAAAATTAATTAGTAATTTCGTGTTATGACGTTTAGTAAAAAGTAACTGATTTCACTAGTTGGAAACTACCCTATTATGTTTTATTATTGTACTAATTGTTCTCAAGTATAATGCTATTTAATATGATTGTATTGTATAAATTGACACATGACAGGAAACACAGCATCGAAACAAACCTAAAGTTGCATTAAGTATAAAAAAATATATAAAAATTATTGATTATATTGGAAAAAATATATAAATCTGTAAGCATAATGCACACAGACGGTAGGTACTTGGAGATATGAAGCAGAAACAGAAAACATTCAGCATCAGCTGCATATAATTGACCATGTCATAAGAGAACACAATAAATAATTATGTATTGAGTTGAGAATCGACTAAAGGTCGCCACACACAGAGAGCCTTCCGGAGCGGAGACGGGTGTGAATTTATATGAAATAGCGCCATGCTGATAGGTACTAATTTAAATTCATCGCGGTTGTAGGTTTGTTATTGTTGTGTATTGTTATTGTGTAGGTGGTACTAAAATGAAGACTATAGAGAACCGGAGAGGAAATATGATTGGCCACCTGATACGACACGATTCATTTATAACAAACATTATTGTAGGAAAAATAGGAAGGGGTAGACCTAGGATAACATTTATGAAACAAATAAAAGAGAAGGTGTAGTTCGTGTCGTATCGGGAGGTGAAGGTTTTGGCGGGAAGAAGAGAGGAATGGCGATTACTCCACCGACAAGAGCGCAGCTCTTAAATAGAGAGAGAGAGAGAGAGAGAGTACTAAAATGATTTATTTACATTCTGTCACTAATTCGAGGGTAATTTGACTGACTGTGAGGTCACACAACAAACATGACGAATTCGTAATTTTGAGTATTTATTTGATAAGCCACTCAAAGACTTAATAGTGATAATTTATATTAATTAACGATAATGTCTTACCTGCAATGGTTTATCCGTGTAAAACAACGAATTGGGAATGTGAAGTATATCAGGGTCTGAGCGGAAGTTTTGCACCAGTGTAGTTATATAGTTTGGGTTATCGTCATACAGGTTTTTATAAGTATTCCACAAACGCTCCAAAAGGGATTCACCTGGAAGGAAATGTTAATATAAACATATTTATGCAGTAAACAAACATACGAGGAATAATGCGTAAAACGGGTCAGCTGGCTACACTGGGCCGTAAACACACAACCCAACTTATAAACGACAAAACTTTTCACTATACCCAACTTGATGATGATGATCTCCGACCGATTTCGGCCATGGCGACCACTTCGACTCCTAGTTGGCACGACGCTGATGCGCCCGAAGATGGCTTATGTAGCCTATCTTACCGTACACATGTCGTAAGTTCTGATCAGCGTATCATAATAGTGATTAAATCTTTATGTATCCCGAGATTACATAAGTAACGCATATCACATAAAATAATGGAAAAATAAACAGGAGATGTACACCGTCCCGAGGCTCATGGACGTCACATCACAAGAAGATACTCACCCAGCCCTCGTTTGGCGGCCTCTCTGGAGATGCACACGGGCCCGAGCTGCTGCGGGTCCCCGGCCAGCACCAGCTGCCCGCGCGGCGCCAGCAGCCCGGTGATCGGCACCAGCGCCGCCGGCTCCTTCGCCTGCGCCGCCTCGTCCACGAACACGTGGCTCATCTGCAGCTTACACTTCGACTGGTTTGAATCACTGCCAACAATCGCCAAGCTGGTAACTAAAGGGTCTTTCGAACCTTTGCGACTCTTAGTTTTTTGAACTCCTGATATTAAACGACTAAAGTGTAACTGGATAGTTCTTTTTTGCATCAATCTACTCACGTGAATATGCTAAAATTTTACTAGCAACACGTGACGTCACTTGTTCCTATTTCCATTTCTTTCCAACTGCCTCATTTCAGATGGCTGTAACCGTCTATTTTTTCAACAGGTTTCGATTCTGATTTCACATTTGACTATCAATTTATATATGTCTATTTTAGAACGATAGTACGTGTAAACATTATAGAAGGAAAAATTTAAGGGAAGAGAGGAAGGGGTAGACCTAGGAGAACATTTATGAAACAAATAAAAGAGACGGTGCAGGTCGTGTCGTATCGGGATGTGAAGGTTTTGGCGGGAAGAAGACAGGAATGGCGATTACTCCACCGAAAAGAGCGCAGCTCTTAAATAGAGAGAGAGAGAGAGTGTAAAACATGTCCATACGTTAAGCATAGAAGCAGGAAGGTCTTACTTGGCAAACTTGGCGCAGTGTAGCAGCGTGGTGACGAGGATGTGATACATGGACGCGTAGTCGTTGGTGACGGTGTAGAAGGTATCGTAGCTGGAGCCGTTGGATACCGCCACTAGCTCCGGCGGCATGATGCTCCTGTCCAGTCAGGGCAAGCAAATCAGTTTCAGAAAAACAAAACGGGGAAAATGGAATGTTCGATTGCAGTCCCGAATATTGAGGGGGATGATACATCTCGTGATTCTGAGTTAATATCAAGTGGAACTTTCTGTCACAAATGTATGGAACAGAAAATAATTTAAAAAGAAACCAGTATTTTCACGAGTTTTCCGAGGGAAAATTCCACTTTATATTAACTCAGAATCATGAACTGAATCATCCCCCTTAATATTCGATACGGTGTCACTAAACATCACCAGCCCATTAACGTCCCCACTGCTGGGGCACGGGCCTTCCCTATGGATGGATAGGGAGATCGGGCCTTAAACCATCACGCGGGCCCAGTGCGGACGCAGCACTGCTGTGCAGTGTGACGGTGTCACTACCACCTGTATAATGTAAAGGACTTTTTTATAGCATAAGAGAAAATTAAATCAAAAAGGTCCAAACTTCGAAGCAAACCTTCGTCGAGTGCGTCGGCATAATGACGCAGCAGGATAGATATAGCTCCGAAAATTCGCAAGGATAGGATGAGAATCCGGTGGTGTAATGGTTAACACGCTCGTCCCGGCTTGACAAGGGCCGCTGGATCAAATCCCCTCCGACTCAGACCTTTTCGATTGAATTTTCTCTTTTTAATCTTTATGTAAGACTAACTATACCACTCAACTTCGGCAGCATGGTTTAACGGACATCATTCTATTGAAATGCATAAGTAGTTTAAAACACCATAGAAGGTAATATAGAAGGAGAGAGAGGAAGGGGAAGACCTAGAAGAGCTTCATGGAACAGTTTAAGAGAAGGCGAACGTCGTGTCTTATAAGGAAGAATTGGCCTTTGATAGACGTGCTCAGCGGTGAAGGAAAACATCGCGAGGAAACCCACAATTTGCGAGAAATGTATTTTCGGACCTATGCTGTATTGGGCTGGTCTTCCCTTCGCGGGTTGGAAGGTCGGACAGGCAGTCGCTTCTGTAAAAAACCGGACCTGTCAAATGGTCAGGTTAGGTAAGCGGACCCTGTGAAAAAATCGGGATAATGATGGCTTTTGATAGACTGATTGGATTATGCTACACCGACAAGAGCGTGGCCCTGCATATATATACACTTTACCTCTTAATGATATTAATAATAATATTAATATCATATTAATTGTAAGTAAATAGTCGTTACGTGAGTCATGTCAGGGGCCTTTGGCGGCTCAATAATAACCCTGACACCAGGGTGGATGAGGTTGGTACTCCACCGCACAACCCACACAATAGAAGAATAATAATATTAGCACATAGATTGTATTAGTATTAAATTACCATTCGCGGTTTTGTGAGTTAGCTCGCAGAATGAATTTGTTGATGTTTAGCTCCTCGTTGTATTTTAGTAGCATTAGTGCGATATGGTCGGCGGCCATATTAGAGTCAGTGCACACCAGCACGCGGTGCTTCGGATTCTTCACCACTATCTGGAATCAATTGGAGGCGCAATTAAAAGCGTTAATAATAATAGTTACTCTTATACTATTCACAGTTCCTTTATGTATACAAAATGACGACTCAAAGTGTAACCATGTTACTCTGTGATGTTACTTAATGATTAGAAATATTTTTTTTATTACAAACATAGGTGGCGAGGAGTGAGAATACTTAATGTACACACGTTATAAAGATTATTTATTATTATTGTTAGCCTGTATGATCGCTCTGCTGAGCAAAGACCTCCCCCATATCTTTCCAAGTATCCCGGTTCTGTGCGAGCTCTATCCAGTCTTTTCCATAAAGATTATTTATTAAGTTAATAATTTTTAAAAAGCTATGCTAGCGCTGATATAGCTCGGCCTCCGTGGTCCAGTGCTTTGAGCGTTCGGCTCACGATCTGGAGGTCCCGGGTTCAAATCCCAGTGGGGACTTTTCACGAAAATCACATTGTGATCCCCAGTTTGGTTAGGGCATTACTGGCTGATCACCTGATTGTCCGAAAGTAAGACGATTCGTGCTTCGGAAGACACATTAAGCCGTTGGTCCCGGTTACTACTTAGTGATGCAAGTTAGTAGTAATTACATGAGCCATGTCAGTGGCCTTTGGCGGTTCAATAGTAACCCTGAGACCAGGGTTGATGGTGTTGGTAATCCATCTCACAACCCACATGATAGACGACTGATATCGCTTTCAGATTACTTGTGATTAGTTGTAATTCTAACAGCAATAACAGCCTCCGTGGTCTAGTGGTTAGAGCGTTAGGCTCACGATCTGGAGGTCCGGATTTGATTCCCGATGGGGACATTGTCGAAATCACTTTGTGAGACTGTCCTTTGTTTGGTAAGGACTTTTCAGGCTTGAATCACCTGATTGTCCGAAAAAGTAAGTTGATTCCGTGCTTCGGAGGGCACATTAAGCCGTTGGTCCCGGCTATAGCCGTAAAAACACGTCCATCAACCCGCAGTGGAGCAGCGTGGTGGAGTATGCTCCATACCCTCTCCGGTTGATTGAGAGGAGGCCTGTGCCCAGCAGTGGGACGTATATAGGCAGTTTATGTATGTTGTAATTCTGCCTATCGCATTAGGATATAGCAGGCGTGAGTTTATGTATATTATTATGTAGTATATGTGTACCTGTATGGAACAGATTAAAGAAAATGTTAACGTCGTGACTTATAGGGAAGTCAAGGAATTGGCCTTTGATAGACTGGAATGGAAAATGCTACACCGACAAGAGCGTGGCTCTTAAATTGATGATGATGATGTGTGTAATAAGTGTGTCTGTGAGCGGATAAAATTGTTAATGGTTCTGTTTTTATAATGAAGTGTGTTGTGGTGCTGTTCATATTCTGAAGCTCTTGAGTTGCTTATTAGCTATTGGGTATTTTGTGTGTACTATTTACTATTTATATAAGTAGGTATATATGTTAGGTTATGTATATAGGTTAGGTATATATATTTGTAAGTATGTTATATATTTATTTGCATTTATTTATTGATTAGTTGTACTTATAGTTTGTACCCGCACACTTTCAATTTTTTAAAAAATTTTTCCTCACCTTATGGTTGCCTGGAAGAAAACGCTTTAAGCGATAAGGCCGCCATTTGCCATTTATTTAGTGAAGAGTCTTTTTTGTAATTATTTCTTTTTATTTTGGTGCAATAAAGTGTATTTGTATTGTATTGTATGTGTACCTGTATGATAGCCTCGACTATGGTCATGGTCTTGCCGGTGCCAGGGGGCCCAAACACGATGTACGGAGCCAACCCCGACGTCTTGGACACGACGTGTTCTACTGCTGAACGTTGCTCATCATTGTCTCTTATTACCTTGTTGTAGAACCTGCAATAGTATTATCTTTGTGTATTATGTTCGTGTAAGGAGTATGAAGGTTTGGCTGAAGTTTTATGGCCGGTTGCCACCTGACGCCAAGGTTGTGCTTCTCCTAGAGACATGCGGGAGCCGCCGTTGACCCTGATGGGCTCTTCCGCCGCCGTCCCTTCTGCCCCCAGCCCCAGCTAAACTGGGAACAGGGGTGGACAAAGAAGAAGAGAACCTGCAATAGTATTACATTAAGAATAATGGCCCCGATTCCCGCAGATACCTCCTAATTTTACTTTCAGTTATACCTGTCATTTTCTTATCCGCCGAAAAGGAAAGGGACAGATGATTGACAGCACTTAATTTTAGGAAGCGAATGAATAACCCGGGCGACTCAAAAAGCTATCTCGCTGGTATGCAAACCGTTTGACGTGTGCTGTCAACTTAATTCTATCGGGTTATTTACGTTGGCCACGTAAAATTTTTAGACGGTTGTTTTAGATTTGTGCTTAAAATCGACGTGTTCCATAAATTTTATGCTTGTCGATTACCCGTCCCTTTCCTTTTCGGTGGATAAGAAAATGACAGAAATAACTTAAAATAAAATTAGATGGTATTTACAGGAATTAGCACCAATATTCCGCTAAATATAAGCAGGACAGAGAGGTAGTGCGAAAGAGACAGACAGCTGTTAAATTAATCAGGCAGACTGCCTCGCTGGGTTGGCTACATTTCTTTGGGGCCTGAATCATATACATTACATACATACACTCACGCCTATTTCCCACTAGGCTAAGCAGAGACTAAGGAGTTCCATTCGCTTTGACCATAGATGAAATCTCCAACGGTAAGCTTAAAATAAACATTATCTAAAAATGACAATTGGTCGAAAAAAGACCCTTTTCTCATTTATTACAAGTTATAAAGTAAACTAAGAGACATTTTGGGAGAGGGACATTCTGCATATGGGCCAAAATAAAAACTTACTTAGAAATTGGCTGCACTGCTATTGGTTTACTGACGGGTTTCGGGAATATTCGGCAACCCTGGTTGGCCGGGTCGAACACTCTCGACACTGCTGCGTGCATTCTCTCCATAGGAATGCGAGACATCAAGAACCTAATGTTGTACAACGCATCTTGGTTGTAGTACTTTTCAAACCTGAAATAACAACGATCCTAATGAAAAAAAAAAGAAAGAGAGAAAGGGGAAGACGAAGAAGAGCTTACATGGAACAGATTAAAGAAAAGGTTAACGTCGTGTCTTATAGGGAAGTCAAGGAATTGGCCTTAGATAGACTGGAATGGAAAATGCTACACCGACACTCTTGTGGCTCTTAAATTGATGATGATGATGAATGACAAAACCAAGAATTCTAATAAAATTCGACGTGTCTGTTAAAGTGGGCAAGTACATAATGCCCTATGCGGCAAATCTATAATAAGTCACGTAAAAAAAAGGAAAATGTTCAAGATGTACTTTGTCGAAGGGTAGTCGAGTGGCCACGTTAAAGACGTTCCTAGGTCCAGTGAAGTGGACTATGAAGTCATCCAGTCAGCTTCGACTACGCCGACTACATCAACTCGGCAGTTAATGTCCTCGCATGTGGCGAATATAACGAATACATACATACATAAACTTACGTCTGTTTCCCACCGGGGTAAGCAGAATATAACGAATTTTGTTAGGAAATGTGAACATGTGAACACACTATTTAAGTATGTGATAATTGATTATCAACACTATGAATCTCTTCATACTACAATCCCTAAGTGGGACTTATTTGATTCAAATTCAAAACTATCTTTAGATATTCAGTAGGTGATACAAGTTACATTTTGAATCGTAAATTTACATAACGAACGTCTCATCCCCCTAAAGCTACGTCGGCTTCTCATAACCTGAACTTGGTCGTTCAATTTTATAATGTGCTTTAATTGTATAATTGTAGTCTTTGTCACATCACAAGTGTGTTATGGTAGAGGACAAGAAACGTCAAGAAACTGTATTATTATTATAATTAAAACACATAATAACGGGTTCTTACCGCGTTTAAAGTAGGGATATGAGACTCCCGATATTTCGACACTGTTGCAAGTGCCATGAACCCGTTATTATGTGTTTTAATTATGATAATAACCGCGTAAACTTAAAACAATGTATTATTATTATACTATATTAGTAACTCTTTGTTGGACTGTAAGTGAGTAAAATCAGATCGCGTTGTTATATACCGCAACATTTCCAATGAATGAAGAAAAGCAAAAATAATACCTCTCATCAAGTTTGCAAAGCTGAATACTGTTTTCTTTGATATTGCCAATAATACTTTCGAATAAAATGTCCAAATTTTCGTTAGGTCGTATGAAGACTCGATCGCCTGGAATAACGTAAAAAAATAATTTTATAAATACAGGGTGTTAGTCACATCGTAACGAATACTGAAGGGATGATTCAGACTATGTTTCTGAGTTAATATCAAATGGAATTTTCCGTCGCACAATTCATGTTTTTTTTTAATTATTTTCTATGCTATACTTTTGCAATGGAAAATTCCACTTGATATTAACTCAGAATAATGAGCTGCATCATCCCACAAAGTTTTCGTTACGATGTCACTAACACCCTGTATAAAAGTAAGAGTGTGGAATGGTTATACAGGGTGTTAGTGACATCGTAACGAAAAAAAAAAATGGAACGCCTATTTGATTGTACTAAAAACGATGGTGGGTGTTTTTCTTGTCGCAAATGTTTAATTAAGATTTTGAATTTTTACTGTGCCGCAATATAAGTCGAACAACGCGCAACTGACGCTAAACCTACGCGTGCGTAATACGATGTTGATATCTAGGTAGGAGTTTTCGTTCTCTTGTATTTAGATGCTTAGTGGTTAAACGTTTAAAATTGTTGAGTTTGTTGAAGTAGAACACCTACTGCCACGACTTTTCACGCACGGTACCTACCTACCAGTTATTAAAATGTTCCTAACTTATTAACAATAACAACCCTACTCTTACCTTACCTTAATTGTTATTCCTTCGGATGAAGTGCCTAGGTAGGTACCCTAGAACATGTCATGTCACGTTGGTATGCAACATCGCGTTTCCTCCGAATGTTAGTAAATGAGGGAGTGACTTGTAGTATTTGTTTATATAAATAGCCTTTCTGTCTACTAGTCTAGTCGTCTAGTTTACTCTCGTCGTATTATATGATAGTACTCTAAAGTGGAAATAAAATTATCAAAATGTACCTCTTAGGAGAGAAGGTCGTTTTTCAGCCAAACCTGGCACTTCAAGCCAATATGTCAAATCTTCGCGCAGGTCAATGGTCACATCAGACATGTTGTACTTCTGCGGAGTTAATATACATAAATTATTATGTACTTTAAATATAGCCCGATTCATTTGACAGCAGGACAACAGTATTTGGTGCTTAAAACTGGGTCGTGTAGTAGGTTCAAGACAATTTATGAAATTCTTATTATCAAATACAGACAGATCTAAAACTAATGAAAAAAAAATCTTTTTTCTATTTAACTTATTTATGAATTTTAATCAAGAAAAACGTTGTCACGTTTTTCTATGACATCACAGTGTGCTTTTTCATACAAATTCCATAGTAATTTCGTATTTTGACGTTTAGTAAAAAGTTACTGATTTGACTAGTTGGAAACTAGCCTACTAAAAAGTACTAATAACTGTACCGATTACTATAATAGACTACTTGACAACCTAGTCAAATGAGATACTTTTTACGAAACGTCAAAACAAAAGTTTTCATTGGCGTTTGTATGGAAATACTGTCCTGTGACGTCATCAATGAAAGCAGTCAAACGTGCTCATTGTTACTTAATTCATAAGTAAAATTCGAAAATAAGTCGAAAAGTAAAATGAGATTGATGTTTGATCACCTTAGACTGGCTTCTATTTTTAGATTAGCATTTTATAATTTATCTTTGACCCAGTCCAATACTTGTAATAATTGTAAAAAAAGCATAATGACAATTGGAAATGGAAATGGAAATTTAAATTTATTTTTAATTAATGTTAAAATATAACATTTCCTAAAAAGGCGTATAATTTATATATTGGTATAAATAAACAGTTTATTTGAAAGTGATCTGAAGTCTGAAATCACAAATACATACCCTTAAATTAATCCTGGTTATAATTTCTTCCCACCAAAGCAGATAATGGAAATACATTCGATAATTGTCTTCAGTAATACCTTCCTCAAATATGGCCCTGGGAATTAAATATTGGTTTATTATTTCAACTGGTTTTTATTTTAATTTCACAGCTTTAAAAATAGTATCGTCCTCCGCTTCTAAGACTAAAATAAAAAAATGCCTACTCTACCCCATGTTATATTTGATGGCTATACTTAACCATCAACCCTGGTGTCAGGGTTACTATTGACCCGCCAAAGGCCCCTGACATGGCTCATGTAACGACTACATACTTACATCAGTAAGTAGTAACCGGGACCAACGGCTTAACGTGCCTTCCGAAGCACGGATCATCTTACTTTCGAACAATCAGGTGATCAGCCTGTAATGTCTTAACCAAACTAGGGATCACAAAGTGATTTTTGTGATGTCCCCAGGGTTGTTCGGGATTCGAACCCAGGGCCTCCGGATCGTGAACCCAACGCTCAACGACTGGACCATGGTTGAGTAACCCTTTTGCTCAATTTGTTTTTCCCTCGTGACTTTTGCCAGGAACACACCATTTAGATGCATGTAAGTATTTGGTGGCCAAGGTCCTTTTATTCCTGACGCCACCGCAGAGGCCGTCAGTGCGTTGCATTTATGAATACTGTTATTATAATTTTTATGATGTTGGTTTGTTTTTCTTTTTTAATAATTTTTAATCTTAAGTGTTCTTTTTTATATTATTTTCCGTGTGATTTCTGTCCTGTGTTAAATGTAATATAGGTACTGTGGCGGCCCTGGCAAAATATTTAGGTGGTGCGAAACCTCACAATGGCGCTTCTCAAAATACAGTCTTTTTCGATTAGTTTACGGCCACCGGAATATACCTATATAAATCTTTAAAAAATGTCGTTTACGGCCATTAAATGTATGAGTTTTATGTGGCCACTAAGAGGTCTACTTCACAGAGCAGGTGCCAATCCAGTTACTCCCCTGTAGATGGGCTGCCAGTTAGGATGTTTCCGTCTTGGTTGATTTTGACGCCCCCCCCTCCCCCCCCCCCTCTAAAACGGCGCCCTGTGCAACTGCACCGCTCGCACTGCCCTAGGGCTGCCACTATGTACCTGTCCGTCTGTGGTGCCCGAAAATAATAAATGTTTCTTTCTTTATATTATTATTTATCGTGTATGTATTTGTGTGTTTAAAATACGTAGTAATACGGTGAGTGTATTTATTTATTCAGGTTAACAACAGCTCATGTACAATATTATGTTATTGTTATAAACTAGTGAAGCTAATTACAGTTAACTATGTATTAATTAAAGTAGTAGGGGCAGACGAGTGCACGTATATTAGTGGTACGCGCTTGCTTGTGTGTATGTGACTGCGTGTGCGTGTGTGTGTGTGTGTGTGTGTGCGTGCCTGTGCATTATGTTAGGTTATGCGTGTGTGTGTGTGTGCGTGCCTGTGCTTATGCTAGGTTATTTACCTGGTACTATTCAGTATTAAACGTAGTTCTTCCCTAACGCTCTGCTCAACTATCAATTTATCTATGGCGTCTTCATTTAAGCCTCCGGGTAGGAGTATCTTGAGAAGTTTAGGAATCTTAAAATTTACTTCGTAGGGTCTGTAATGCATAAGACATTGAAATTATTGTTAAAGTTATATGGTATTTCAAAGTATGATAACGCTCATAGCTGTTAACGACATCTAGGCTCTCAAGAAAAACTAGGAAACCAAGCGTAAAGACAGATTGTCAATCACGCAATCTCCATAGACGCTGACATTTAGCACTATAAAATAACAAAATCACTGTGGCCCTGCGGCCAGCTTCTCAGACAGAGAGCGCCGGTTCGAATACCAGTACTGGATTTGTAATTGATTTATCTTATGTGCAGTTTTCACATCATCATCACCAGCCCATTAACGTCTTCCCTATGGATGGATAGGGAGATCGGGCCTTAAACCACCACGCGGGCCCAGTGCGGATTGATGGTTATTAACGACTGCTAATGCAGCCGGGACCAACGGCTTAGCGTGCCTTCCGAAGCACGGAGGAGCTCGAGATGAAAACTTTTTTTTGTGGTCACCCATCCTATGACCGGCCTTTGCGAAAGTTGCTTAACTTCGACAATCGCAGACCGAGCGCGTTTACCGCTGCGCCACCGAGCTCCTCTTGCCACCGAGCTGAGCGCAGTTTTCACGTATAAATATATAATATTCTGTTTATTTTTGTAAGAAGGAAATCGCACTGCCCTATTTTCCCCTAAAAAGTAACATGGAAATTACTGCACCGACAAGAGCATGGCTCTTAAATTGATGGTGGTAGTCGTGCAGTTTTCACTAACGCAGTTAGCTCGACCATTATAGACTGCGAAACGGCTCACTGCCTCTCACGTTGGTCTAACAGAAAAGTCGGTTAGGTGTGGTTACTTCATCTTACAATGGATGTACCTGTGACTACCCCAATTGGGATATAGTCGTGAGCTTATGTTATGTTATCTTTATAGACAGGGTGATCCTGACATATAGTGCTGTAAAATAACAAAATATACTAACATATGTTCAGTGCATTTGATGAATTCCTTTGCGCGAGACATGTATGCGTTTGCAAATGGATTTCTAGGAGGCTTGATGACAATTATACATTCTTGTACATTGATCACCTGAAATAGTTAAATATAATTGATGAATCAAGTTGAATACAAAGTTAAGGCCTCACTACACTACGCAATCCATCGGGCCCGATGCGTCGGTTCCACACAATTTTGTCATACTTTTTATACCTACACCCTTCGGCTGGACGTTCGTTTTGCTCTATGACGTGCACCGATGGATCTGGTAGTGTAATAAGGCTTCAATGTCGATAAAACACGAAAGTTTTTTTTAACCAGAATAATATAAAAATAACAGCCTCCGTGGTTAGAGCGTTAGGCTCACGATCTGGAGGTCCGGGTTCGATTCCCGATGGGGACATTGTCGAAATCACTTTGTGAGACTGTTCTTTGTTTGGTAAGGACTTTTCAGGCTTGAATCACTTGATTGTCCGAAAAAGTAAGATGAATCCGTGCTTCGGAGGGCACGTTAAGCCGTTGGTTCCGGCTATTAGCCGTAAAAACACCTCCACCAACCCGCATTGGAGCAGCGTGGTGGAGTATGCTCCATACCCCCTTCGGTTGATCGAGGGGAGGCCAGTGCCCAGCAGTGGGACGTATATAGGCTGTTTATGTATGTAATATAAAAAATATTATTTATTGAGCACAAAGGACAAAATAAAGAGATATGTATAGTATAATAAGGTAGGTACTTTATATTACTTCTTGATTTTGCGCGCACTAACGGCAATAATAAAAGAAAAATTCATCTAAGAAAGCAACATTGCAATTTGACATTTGTTTGCATTGCGCACTTACTTTTATATGCGCAATTGTCAAATTGCAATATTGCTTTCCTAGATGAATTGCTTCGATGTGGCCATTTTAACCTCCCTGGTCCTCATCCTGTCCAAGCGATTTTCTTTTATTATTGCCGTTATTGCGTGCAAAATCACGTAGTTAATATAAAGTACCTACTAAACTTGACACCGGCTTGACAAGAGCTGCTGAGGCTTTTCAGGGCACGGTCCCCAAAACAACATAGATAAACCTTTCTCTATAAAATAAAAGTTACCATTTCCCTGACGAATATAATGTTCTTCTTATCTCTAGGTCTGTGGAATGTGAACATGATGGGCATCTCGAACTGTCCGATGTCAGCCGCTCTGAAGTTTATCGACACGGCATTCTCAATACTTGATTCTATAAAACAAGAACAGGTGTTTAGTTGAGTAGTGTGGAGGAGTATGCTCCATGCATTGGTCGATTGAGGGGAGGCCTGTGCCCATTAATGTGTGTAATAGGCTGCTAATGTTTGTAATTCCAGGGTAGAGCCACAGCCCCTGCGGGCTTAGCACCGTAAGCGCGCGACTCTTTCTCGCCTCGACATACGTCACCCGTCACTCTCTCACAGTACTGCACAGAAAGAGACAGACGATCTCTGTCGCGGCGAGAAAGAGTCGCGTGTTTACGGTGCTAGGCCCGCTGGACACTACATACAAAAAATCTCGGTTGTGTGTCGCTTTACGCGAAAATAAAAGAGACAGATAGTCCGCGTGCACTCCCTTACTCCATTGAGACTTAAATGATACCCAGGGACGCTAAAGGCCTTATTACATCTACCTGCCCGATAGGCTAGATGCGTCAAGGTCACCGTGGTAGCCATCGTTACTCCCCACCAACTCCCGTTTCTCGATCAGATCGTGTAGTCGAATTGCAAATCGGCGGGTCGTAACCGTGGAAACCACGATCTCGAGCGAGTTGGTGGGGAGGACGCATCTAGCTTGTCAGACAGGTAGGTGTAATAAGCCCTTAGGCTGCTTTTCCACCAGAGCTGTGCGAGTAAAATGTACTAGTACGAGGAAGTGTAGCGGAACTGTCAAAATGCGCAAATGAGCGGTGCGAGGATGTGTTGCGGTTTAATATGGTAACGGATCCAAAATATGTGTGTCAATATAAGAAGAAGACTATGGCTCAATATTATAGAACTAATAAATTCTGTATCGTCTGCTTCCATTTCTTCATCGCCAATGGTTAGATACAAAATATTTTTTTGTCTCCAATTATCCATTCTATTTTCCGCACGTCTACTTTCAACATCAGCCGTCTATTGACTGACTAGCACGGAATAGTCGCAAACCTCGCAACATATTCCTCGCAGCAAATTTCTCGCAACACATCCTATGCACACATTTCTCGCTTGTTTTGTATGTAGAATGACCTCGCTTCGCAAAACCCTTTTCCACCTGAGCTGAGCTGAGCTGAAAATGAAGTGATTCTATTGGTGGTTTTTTTCCACGCACACCGCTTAGCTACCTCGCACACCTCTGGTGGAAAAGCAGCCTTATGGTTAATTATTATTATTGCGTATGGCAGACAAAAATAAAATATCCTGCGTGGGTCAAATATCCAGCTTAAGCTCCCCTAACCAAGTCTCTGCTGCATCCGCATGCTTAATTTAGCTCGGCAACGATACGAATTAGCACGGGTCGGAGAGTGTAGTTCTATACGTATTCTTTATTCTATGGTAGAGCCATCAGATTTAATTATCAATGATATTAATGGTGACAGATTATCAGTCTTAAATCAGCCTATCATCATCAGTCAGTTAATTTCGAAGAGAACGTACAACTTTTCAATAAATAAGATGACACTATTTACTATGTCATACGAAAAAATATTAGTTTATGTATTTTTTGTTTTTGTCTTAACTGCAATACAAATAATAAACTAATACAAAAATAGCGATAAAATATATTTTTAAAAACAATAGAGTACATCCATTAGTAGTAGGTAGCGATTGCCGTGCTATTAGTGTGATAATGGTTTGTAAAATGACTAATGGTTTATGTTATCTATCTAAAACTCATTAAAATGTAATTTAAAATGTAACTAAGATTTCAACTAGGTAACCAGTGTTCCGTGCTTCGGAAGGGACGTTAAGCCGTTGGTCCCGGTTACTACTTACTGATGAAAGTATGTAGTCTTTACATGAGCCATGTCAGGGGCCTTTGGCGGCTCAGTAATATAATAACGCTGACACCAGGGTTGGTGAGGTTGGTATTCCACTTCACAACCCACACGATAAGAAGAAGACCAGTGTCAACTGGTTGAAATCTTTGAATAATGGGCCCGATTTCTGCAGACACCACCTAATTTTACTTTAAGTTATACCTGTCATTTTCTTATCCGCCGAAAAGGAAAGGGACGGATGATTGACAGCTTTTAATTTTAGGAAGAATGAGTAAATTAATGAATAACCCGGGCGAATTAAAAAGGTGTCTACCGGAGCTCCCCGATTAGAGGCAAGCCGGTGCACCATAGGACCACAGTACTCATCATGCAGCTGTCATTCTAATTGAGCGATATTTGGGCGTCATGCTTACTAGTTTTCAAGACATGAGGTTCTCCTCCAAACTCATAGGGGTGGTCGCGGATAAAGAACTGCGGCTGGGGATGAGCCAGCTGGATCCCAACGATCAATACGTCATCATTCCTCATTTCATTGCGCAGCAGGAACGAAAACTTCACCCGCTGATTCGGTTGCGCCTTGTAAAAAAAAAAAACAATATTGTACAAACACACACGAAATAATTAAAAAATACTCAAAACTGCGGAAAAACCGGACCTGTCAAATTTTCAGGTTAGATAAGCGGACCCCGTGAACAACGGGATTATGCCAGGGTCATGATGATGACTCCAGGAAGATTACAGCACAATTGGCGTTCTTGTTGCTCTACAGCAATTTCTTCCAGGCTACCAGGGGCAAGAATTATTGATATTGTATTTAGGTGCGGGATAGTGCAACATATAGGATTACATAAAAAATATAAAGATTGTTATAAAAAGTTAAAACGGATACACATATTTATAAAATACTTATACAATACAATACAAATACACTATTAAGATTCTTAATTCATCAATGTATGTAATATTTTATGTATGTATGTAAAAACAGCAATAACAATAGCCATTGATTGTTTCTTTTAATACTATTATTTATTTATGTAGAAAATATTATAGTATTTTCTATAGAAAATGAAATTATACTATATTACAAAATTTACAATTGCACTTTGATAGGTACTTACATTGACCCTTATTTTACGACGATCAGTATTTTCAATTTTTGTAATGGGTGCATCTTCTTTCTTCTTACTTTCAGCATTACAAAAAATGAAGATTCCTTCTTTATTCGAACCGAAAAACTTCCTGAAAACGCAATTTACTTGTATTATAAATTATTACTATTAATTATTATTAATTAATTAATAATTAATTATTTTTTAAAATTATTATTATTATTTGCGAAATTATAATGGAATAGCGTTTGTCATGTGACCCACATACATATACTATTCATACAGATAGATAGATGAACACCGGAGAGTCAGGTCTTTTGACCAGGGGGCCTAAAAGGCCACATTGAATCAATTCATCTACAAAAGCAATATTGCAATTTGACAATAGGGAAGTTTCAAACTAGTCAAATCAGTTACTTTGTAAGAAAAAGCACAGCAAAACGTGACAACATGTCGCACTTATTATAAAAAAAAATCCATATTCAAATTCATAAATAAGTTAAATAGAAAAAAAGAAAACGTGTTTTGTCACCTTCAGATATGTCTTCAATCAGAATTTCGTAATTTATCTTTGTACTACGAAACTACCCAATTGCTATTTATAGTAATATTGATTTGTTAGATTAATTGTGGCTTTTTTAACCCCCAGGTTTAGAAATTATTTTCATGCCTTTTAAAGGAACTTTGATCAATTCTCCGCGGATGAATAGGATTTTTAAAAACAGGTGAATCCTTGTCTCAGCACTGGGATACGAAAGGGTAATAAAACTTAGTCTCTTAAGTGACTGGTCTATATCAGATTCAGATAAAGTAGGACCTTAGTAGCACCCATAGAAGTAGGGCGGACTTGCTTTTTTCACAACTGGTAGTGATAATAGGCTATTTGCCAACCTGGAGCCTGTTTAATAAAATTACAATTGTAAATTACAATGACAATTTGATGTACATTGCGGGTTTGTGATCACAAATATTTTGCAGTTTCATATTAGCTACGTAATGAACATCAAATTGTCGTTGTAATTTACAATTGAAAGTTTTATTAAACAGGCCCCTGGTCAAATCAGATAGGTACTTTTTACCAGACGGAAAATGAAAGTTTTCTTTGGAGCTTGAATGGAAATACTGTTCTGTGATGTCATCAATAAAAGCGACCAAACGTCGTACTTATTAAAAAAAATGAAAATGTCATTGGTTTTTGGCTTCTATTTCTAGATTAGCATTTTATAATTTATCTTTGACCCAGCACTAATACCGACGGCCTCCGTGGTCCAGTGGTTGAGCGCTCACGTAGGCTCACGATCCGGAGGTCTCGGGTTCGAATCCCGGGGGGAAACATCACAAAAATTTATTTGTGATCTCTAGTTTGGTTAGGACATTACAGACTCATCACCTGACTGTCCGAAAAAAAGATGATCCATGCTTCGGAAGGCACGTTAAGCTGTTGGTCCCAGTTACTACTTACTAATGTAAGTATGTAGTCATTACACGAGTCATGTCAGGGGCCTTTGGCGGCTCAATAGTACCTAACCCTGACACCAGGGTTGATGAGGTTGGTAATCCACCTCACAACCCACACGAGAGAAGAAGAAGAAGCACAAATACCTATAATTGATCAGATTGTATAAAAAAAATTGCTTACTTGTTATCATTGTAATGCTTCAATATCACATTACACATATGTTTGGGACTGGCATAGTGGCTGATCTCACCATTCTCGTCATAATGGTCATCCACGTCACCACAAAATTCACAGTACATCTTGCTGGACAAATATTGCCCAGTAGATTAACTGAAACTGTAAAAAGAATTTTAAAATAAAATAAAAATAAAATAAAAATCGTTTATTACCTCCACAACATAATAGTAATAAGTTACATTTTGACTTAATTAACTTATGTTTGTGGAGGCTGGAGCCTAAACTAGGTTACCCTGTACTATAGGCTCCAGGCCTCCACCTCCAGAATAAATATGGACACTAGGGAGTGTGTTTGAACATAGAATAAATACGTTTAGTAAACTGAGTAATAAACGCGAAAACAAAGAAAAAA
This sequence comes from Pectinophora gossypiella, assembly GCF_024362695.1. Lineage (NCBI taxonomy): Eukaryota > Metazoa > Arthropoda > Insecta > Lepidoptera > Gelechiidae > Pectinophora > Pectinophora gossypiella. The sequence continues at coordinate 8,586,443 of NC_065421.1, read as the reverse complement.
GAATATTAATAACAATTTTTCAGTTTGAGTTTAAGTAAAATAGACTATATAGTAAAGTAAGTGTGAGTGTGTGTGTGTGTGTGTGTGTGTGTGTGTGTGTGTGTATATATGTGTGTGTGTGTGCGAGTATGTGTTTGTGTTAACATGAGTGCGTGTGTGTATGTATGTGTGTCTGTGAGTGTGAGTGTGTGAGCGAATGCATGTGCGCGGAGGGGCGATTACGATTAATACACTAGCCACTGCATTGGGTGAGTCAAACCAAGGTTTGTAAAATGCATTAACAAAGTCCCTAGGAGCCGGCCTGTAACCGCTTGAGGTACGGTCTTTGCTTTCACGCAATATTCTATTAGAAATATGTCATACAGAACTATGGGATCTATGGTTACTTTCACTTTTTATATGTTTAGTATTAGTTAAGTGTGATGAATGTGTGACAGATCACAGCTATTGCCCATATTCATAATCCTTCAGTCATGTACCATGTACGGCCTCCGTGGTCCAGTGGTTGAGCGTTGGGCTCACGATCCGGAGGTCCTTGGTTTGAATCCCGGTGGGGACATATCACAAAAATCACTTTGTGAGCCCTAGTTTGGTTAGGACATTACAGGCTGATCACCTGATTGTCCGAAAGTAAGATGATCCGTGCTTCGGAAAGCATGTTAAGCCGTTGGTCCCGGTTACTACTTACTGATGTCAGTACGCAGTCAATACAAGAGTCATGTCAGGGGCATGTGGCGGCTCAATGGTAAACCTGACATCAGGGTTGATGAGGTTGGTAATCCACCTCACAACCCACACAATATAAGAAGAAGAAGAAATGTACAATATGCCAAGAAGCCTGAAACAATATCATAATTTCTTTTTGTTATAGATTTCTTGGAACTGTCTAAAAACTTTAGATAAGTAATAGCTCCATAATTTATCTAGGCTCTAGTAGAGCAGGTAAGAAGAAATTGCTACAGTGCAATAAGGCTATGCCATCCATTGTTGTGACATAAATTATCACCTTACCCATAAAAAAATGACAAGTGGTGGATATGTGTGTAAGTAGCTGACATCCAAGAAAATTATTTGACATTTTACATATGAGGCAAAAGAAATACAATTGGAACCCTTATAACTAAATAGCAATTCCTCCAGGCATTGTGCAATGTATTGCATCCAGGTTGCACTTACGTACTGTAATTGTTTATTATCATAGTAATAATAAATTAAAAAAAATATGAAAATTAGACATATAGATAAACCTACCTACACAATACACCATACACAATAATTACATAGATTTTTTTTAATTTACACAATAGGTATTTACGTAGTTAATTAACTAAGGATTAACGGTCAAGTAAGGGGTAGGTACCAATAAAAGTTAATCTAACTTGTATTATGCTTTTGTTGTAGGTAAATAGCTAATGCAAACAAGTTTTGGTTATAGTTACTTAGACATTAAGATAAGAAATAATTGTCAAAAAAGTGGTAGGTACCTACTTCGTAATGAATAATGTAATGAATAATTAATTACCAAAAGTCAATTATTTACTTAATGCTCAAAGCCTTCTACCAAGACAAAAATATCTAAGATTTGACCAAGAAATATAATGTAAATGAGATGAAATGAACTACATAAATTGATTCACTCTAGTGTTACAAAAGATCTTAAATAATATATTAATTTTGTTTGAAGGTACATAAAATAATTGATATTGTACCTACTAATCTGTGGTATAACAGAGGACTGGATTTCCAATTTAAGGGTCTATTAAATTATGGAATTCATGGTCATTCATGTATGTATGTATATTTAATGTATGGCAAAATTGATGGAAATGTCCACACTGTCCGATCCCAATGCATCATGGCTGATGGATGAATCATGTAATGTAATAGGGCCTTTAGTTAATTTAGAATTTATAGAAGGGGAAGTCCCCTGATGCCCAGCAGTGGGACATTATAAGTAGTTGAGCTGTTAGACATTTTTGGGTAGGTATTTGAGGTAAGCTGTAAACATGTTCAAAATCTTCTTCTATAATAGGGGTAGCATAAAAAAAAAATACTAAACATACCAACCTATTCTCAATGGAATTAAATTATTTTTTAACATTTAAATATAAAGCATAAAAAGTGAACAACCAGATTACTAATATTGTTTTTAATTAAGCTATAGACCACAATGGAATGTAGGTTATCATGAAACAAAGGACAATAGTACTAAGTCGTGACTTTTTAGCAAAAGAATTCTAAGCAGCATTATATACCTACTTTGTTACCTGAAATATAATTGAAACCAGACAGAAGTTTTTTAGCTGTCCTCAATAATATATACATATAGGGTGTATACATTAGTATTTAATGATTAAATGAAAGGATTTCTACGAAAAAGATAATGAAAGTTATAAACAGTAGTTTTGTAGACATAGGTACATAAACTTATCTTGTTTTTGAAACGAATGTCATTGTTTATTCCTTGTTATAAGTAGGTATAAAGTTCAACTTAAAAAACAATCACGCAGTTAAAACTATAATAACGAAAGAACTTACCTTGTTGACCTTCTAACGTATTTTTATCACTTTTGATAAGGTTTAATTTCGCCGACGAAGAAATATAAAATCTCTGCGTCAGTTAATGTCGGTTGAACAGACAGATAATGTGTCAAATGACCGGTATTTTTTCTTTTTTATACTGGCTGGCAATAAATAGTTTCGATAATATAAAGTTATTCCCCTAGATAGAGGCGCACGAGAAATTACTTTACTCTTTGCACGAGAAATAGAAATTTTAATACTTTTGTTTGTTTGTTGTGCTTGTGTTTTTTTAATAAACATAGTTCATAAACAAAAATGCATTTTTTTAATGTAAATTTATACCACTTCCAATATTTGACAGATTCTTTTTTATAACGTTCGGATACGTGCACGCGCAAGGACCATGGTCTTTGTCTTGCGCGTGTATATTGTTTTATTCGAAGGACCAAGTGGTGCTAATTCCTGTAAATACCATCTAATTTTATTTTAAGTTATATCTGTCATTTTCTTATCCGCCGAAAAGGAAAGGGACGGGTAATCGACAAGCATAAAATTTATGGAACACACGTCAATTTTAAGCACAAATCTAAACCAACCGTCTAAAAATTTGACGTCAGTCAATAACCCGACACATTAATTTACCTATTCTTCCTAAAATTAAGAGCTGTGAATCATCCGTCCCTTTCCTTTTCGACGGATATGAAAATGACAGATATAACTTAAAATAAAATTAGATGGTATTTACAGGAATTAGCACCACTTGGTCCTTCGAATAAAACAATATACACGCGAATCGGGGCCATTTGAATATTTTGAATGGACTTGGTTTTATTCCAAAATAATGGTTATTGGAGCCTACTCTGTCTATGCTTTAAAGACTTGCTTGGAAACGTTTATATCTTCTTTATTGCTTTGCTTGGCTGGATCTTCAAGCAAATAAATAGGAATAAATAAAAACACTATATCTAATTCATTTCACTTTTATGATTTATTACATGAGATTATTTATATTCTACTTAATTCTATAATTTGAGATCGCCGAGTCGAGATCATTAATTCATTTTCGTTACAATAATTTGACTTAAGGAAATAAGTTAATTTTCTATATAAATTAAAATAAATAGGTACAGCCTTAATGTTTTTGACATAAAATAACAAAATTATTTGGTGCCAGCCTCACCAAAAATTTTGTTTCCTAAGTACTATATCATTGCATTGATTGTGGGTTGAGCACGTAAATACAGGGTGTTAGTGACATCGTAACGAAAACTTTGAGGGGTGATTGAGGACATGATTCTGAGATGATATCAAGTGGAATTTTCCGTCGCAAAAGTATGGAATTGAAAATAATTAAAAAAACACAAAAATTTTCAGGAATATTCAGACTGAAAATTCCACTTGATATCAACACAGAATCATGGTCTGAACCATCCCCCTCAGTATTCGTTACGGTGTCACTAACACCCATACCTACTTGTATGGCTACCGTATGTACTTGTGCGGGGTGTAAGTGACATCGTAACGAATACTGAGGGGGATGATTCAGCTGATTATTTTGAATTAATATCAAGTGGAATTTTCCTTCGCAAAAGTATAAAATTGAAAATAAATTAAAAAAAAAATAAAAAAAATCATGAATTTTGCGACGAAAAATTCCAATTGATATTAACTCAGAATCATGGTCTGAATCATCCCCCTGAGTATTCGTTACGATGTTACTAACATCCTGTATTGTGGTATAGGTAACTTCTAATTTTGTTTCCTTGCCGAATGTATTAGAAAATGGGATCCTTTTCTAGACATACCTATCATTTTTTGACGGTTATCAAATATAGGTTCCTAGGTATTATTTAAAAAAATATTTTATTTGTTGTCAGAGCGAATGGGGTAGTTGAGAGATCGGCGTTCGAAGTTGGGGTTGATCAACCTGATGTATTCGCTGTTGGGTGCGAATCCGAGGCCTGTGCACTTGCCGACTGTGGGGTTGCAGTAGTACCCGGGAGCGCAGCGCTGCCCGTAGTGGTCAAGGGTCCTCTTTTCCGTGCATTGCTCTTCTGGACCCTGAAAATATTATAATTTGTAACAATTACCTTATTGTAAGTCAACAGAGAAGTCAATGAGAATACTTATAGTGAGAGCCTGTGAGCACACGTTATACTTTGGTGTGGTTTGGACCCAATCTAGTTATAATCTAATGTCATTGTTCGAATCAAATCAAATATATTATACTTTATTGCACACAACATACAAAACAAATTTACACAAACGGATGATAGATACAGTACAATCTACCACACAACTTAAATGTTTTCATAGCATCACGCCTGTATCCTCGAAGGGTAGGCAAAGGTGACAGCTATGTATCCACTTTCATTTTACAGAGACAAATGATCGAAAATTCTGTCTCGGACGGGAATCGAACCCGCAGCATATTTTTTGGATTCTTGCGCTTTGTGTGTTTTCTCTAAGCGCTGAGCTACAAAAACAAATATTATATGTATATTTATTTCGTAATTAGGTGCCATCTAGGTAGGGCACACTTCTTCTTCTATCGTATGGGTTGTGAGGTGAATTATCAACCTCATTATTCCTGGTGTCGAAGGCCCGCTGACATGGCTCATGTAACGACTACGTACTTACATCAGTTAGTAGTAGCCGGGACCAACGGCTTATAATGTACTAAACTAAATAAAGCGCTAAGCTTGAGGCTGGTTAAGGCACTGACCCGATAGCAGTCTCGTCGGTTGCCGCACTTCGGATTGTTATATACGCCGTATTTGCATTTCTTGAAAGTCTTGCCCGCGCGCACAATGGGGCACTCTTCGCTGTACGCCAGCCAACTGATGGCAGACTGGCTGCAGACAGGACACTCCACCATCTCTATGCTAAAATAAAAGTAGGATAAAAGTTAAGCTTTACACCCTAGTGAGCACCCCAGATAACAAATAACTTAAATTGGGACTTGAAAACTCTGGAAAACTGTTTACCAATCTCCAATGGACCAATGTGAATAAATATCTGGGTAGATCTTCGTCCGTCTTCAAGATCTTGCCGCCAAACGTCAGATCCATTTGTCCGGCCAAATAGTTAATGCCATTTATAGCAAATCTACAATATATCTATCTACTCAGCCTGTATCCACCAACTGCTGGGTATAGGCCTCTGTTCTTTCACGCCATCCTTTCCGTTTCTGCGCAAGTCTCATCCATTGTTTTTCGGCATACCTCAGAATGTCATCCGACCATCGGGCTGCCTCGATGTTATTATATACCACCCCTTAGACACGGCTGCCTAGATATTATATACCATCCCTTCCCTAATGGTGTCCACCATTCCGTAACACCCTTAACCCATCTGTTGTCTTGACGAAAGACAGATGGGAGGAATGGTATCTTAGGAGGTCTTTAGGAGTGTAAAGGCTTACCCGTCGATGTCCCGCTCTGGTTCGTCGTTCTCGAGGAGGTTGCGCGCGTCGTAGCCTCGGTAGTGCGCCAGCGCACTCCCCGCGATCAGCAACACGTACACTAGCGGGTGCATCTTCTAGCAGAGTTCTACGCGGGACAAGAGAAGAAAAAACATTTTATAGAATTATTTGTACCACTGACAGCCTCCGTGGTCTATTGGTTAGAGCGTTAAGACCACGATCTGGATGGAGGTCCGGGTTCGATTCCCGATGGGGACACTGTCGAAATCACTTTGTGAGACTGTCCTTTGTTTGGTAAGGACTTTTCAGGCTTGAATCACCTGATTGTCCGAAAAAGTAAGATGATTCTGTGCTTCGGAGGGCACGTTAAGCCGTTGGTCCCGGATATTAGCCGTAAAAACACCTCCACCAATTCGCATTGGAGCAGCGTGGTGAAGTATGCTCCATACCCCCTCCGGTTGATTGAGGGGAGGCCTGTGCCCAGCAGTGGGACGTATACAGGCTGTTTATGTATTTGTTCCACTAGCGGCTGCAGTCTCCGCAAAATTGAGCCGTTGCGAGTTTTTGGTGAAAATTATGTTCCTTTTTTAAGCAATGTTACGATATATCTTTGACTACCGTTTATTGTACCTACCTATATTAAATTCCAGACCCTATTTCGCGATCACTAAGTTTACTTTTGCTTCTTTCATTTACTGAATGTTTGGAGTAGTTAAGTAAAATAACTTCACAATAGAAACGTCAGCGGCGGTACTCTCCTAGAGGGTTGAAAATATTCAAATTTTGAATTCTGCAATCGGAGACTGGGCCCTTAATTTAGGTACGCATTTTTATTGAATTTTAAGGCCCGTTCTCCCTACGCGTATCTATCCATAGGGAAGGCCCGTGCCCCTGCAGTGGGGACGTTAATGGCGAGGAATAGGTGTACTATATACTCCTCGGCCGACCCTTTCGGGGATACATGTATGATGCTATATCTATTGAATTTACAACTACAATTACATTGTAGAAGCGCCATTTTCTTTTCTGGATAAGTACCTATTGTAGATTGTACATCGTTACTTAGCGAGACATAAAATCTTAGTACTTAAGTAAGTAGTATTAATATCAGGTTAAGTTACTAAATTCCTAAATGCATGGGCTTCTGTAGGCATCGCGAAGACCCGTGTTACTTTAGCGATCGCTTCTTAAATCGCTCATTATCGCCTTAATGGGGTGAGCAGAGCGATGAGTAGGTTGTATTCTGAAAATAACCTGCAGCCACTTTTGATACGAAGTCCTAACATGGATATACGATTAAGTGTTGTGGTACCTAAATAAAGAACTATGAAGTCAGACATTACGCCGTAAAATTTCAAGATTTTCACCCGATGTCGCGGCGCTCTATAAATAATGTTCATTTAAATTATTTGTAATAGGTTATTCTTAAAAGCGTGGTCATTGTTATCTGGTGTGTTAGTGTTTATCTCCGGTCTCGTGTGGATTTATGAATGAAAGGCGTAGGAGTGGTGTAGGTAGGTATGCCCGTGACGTCATAGGATGTTTACGTGCCGTTGGCCACGATTCCTATCTGCTGTTCCAAAGGTTTTAAGTTCAATAATTAGCCGGGAAAATATTCGCCAGAAAGCTTGCCACGTGTGACATAAAGAATTTTAAACGTGCCTAAGATTTTCTCTAGAGCGACGACAATTTAGGTAGGTAAGTACCTAATAATATTCAGGGTGTTAGTGACATTGTAACGAAAACTTTGAGGGAAGATTCAGACCATGATTCTGCGTTGATATCAAGTGAATTTTCCGTCGCAAAAGAATAGAACTGAAAATACTAACATTTTCATGACTTTTCCGACAGGATATTCCACTTGATATCGAGTCAGAATCATGGTCTGAATCATCCCCTTCAGTATTCGTTACGGTGTCACTAACACCCATACGCACTTGTATGGCTAACTGTATGAACTTGAATGATGACTATCTGTATGACGATGGAAAATTCCACTTGATATTAACTCAGAATAATGAGCAGAATCACCCGCCTCAGTATTCGTTACGATGTCACTTACACCCTGTATATTTAATTAAATTGGATTCAAAATGGTAACATACCTATTACCTACATTAAGTACTTACATACATCTTCACCTCTCGTGTGGGTTGCAAAATCAATGACCAACCTCATCAACCCTGGTTACTATTGAGCCGCCAAAGGCCCCTGACATGACTCATGTAACGACTACATATTTACTTAGGTAAGAGTGACTGGGGATGCCGGGACCATACCCTCACGCTAGGATCATTCTTACTTTCGGACAATTAGCATCACCTAATTGTCAGTTGCAGGCTTATCAATCAAAGGTCATAATCAAACTAGGAACAAAGGAGTGACAGAATTGGCTTTTGATACACAAGAATGGAGAATACTAGTGTTGATGTTTTATTCAATTCGTTTAGATTTTTTTGTCTACCTAGTACTTAGAAACTTTTATGTAAGTATGGTACACTATTTTTACTTCAGTGACGTACATTATTATGTGGTTATTTGTCTCGGCGGGTGTGGCATGTGACTGTCGTACCTACTAATTATTCTGTAAGTATCGCTTTCCTTTCGTAATGAGAAGACCCGCCGAGTATAGAGTACTACATACATATATACATAAAATGCCTATATACGTCCCACTGCTGGGCACAGGCCTCCCCTCAATCAACCGGAGGGGGTATGGAGCATACTTCACTACGCTGCTCCAATGCGGGTTGGTGGAGGTGTTTTTATGGCTAATAGCCGGGACCAACGGCGTAACGTGCCCTCTGAAGCACGGAATCATCTTACTTTTTCGGACAATCAGGTGATTCAAGCCTGAAAAGTCCTTACCAAACAAAGGACAGTCTCACAAAGTGATTTCGACTATGTCCCCATCGGGAATCGAACCCGGACCTCCAGATCGTGAGTCTAACGCTCTAACCACTAGACCACAGAGGCTGTTCTAACTACATAAAATTACGCCTATTTCCCACCGCAGTAAACAGAGACTATGGAATTCCACTTGCTTCGATCCTGACTAACTTCTCTTGGTTCCTCTACATTCGTCAATCGTTTCATACGCACCCCGGTTCAGAGTAGATCGTCCTATACCTTTTCTAAGGACATCTCCAATTTCCTAAGTAGTATCTAAGAAATATTAAGAACTGACATATTGTTTTAATAGTTTATCTAGTTTAGGATACTCACTGTAAAGCGGGTTGCTCTTGTTGACCAAGAGCTAAGCTAGATTAGTTTGGCGACACAGCTTATTTTGCACAGTTTATAGTCTGCACACAACTTTGGAAAAGCTCACTTAGCTTAAGTCAGTCTCCTTCTGACATTAACTGAAGAAGTAACAGTGTAGTCAGTATTGAGGATGGGTCCTTATTCCATAACATTAAAGCCAATATAATTTCAATTTCTAATTTATTTGATAGAGAAAAGTATGATTTAACGAGTGAATTATGCACATTTATGATTTTAAAAATATAATCGCTCTAACTCGAGTCTCTTTTTAATTATTGCCATTTCTCCGATGACTAATACCATTTATTGGAAATCTATACCCACCCAGCAAATATAAATAAGGCGTGTTTTTATTTCACATGTCAGTGACATGGAATTAAATTTAAAAATAAAACGTCATTGCACCGTGGGCACACGCGTGTTGGCTGGTGTTAATTATATAAGGTTTCGGCAAGTTATGTTTACATTGCTGTTACTGTGTGAGATGTAAGATTAAAGAAGTACTATAAAGCATCATTGGATGAATTGTAGTCCGGATGAAACGGCAATCGTTTAGCCGTGTTGTAGCGAGAGAGAGGTGCGTGCGCGCCGCCCGCCCATAGCGCGTCGCCCAAATGCGCATTCATGTGACACACTTCGTCGAATACGGAGGTTTTATTACTAACTTCTTCAACGAAACAGTTTAAAAGGACTTTCTCAACAAATCGGACGTTTTGATCTGTGTGATTTTTATTGAGTTTTAAAAAGGAAATCGTCAAAATGGGAATGATTTCTCGAGTGCGCGGACGCATACGTAGTGACTCCTTCTCGAAGTTTCACACGCTGAAATCAGAGGACAAAATCGCTAACATCGGTATGTGATTTGTTTGTGAAAAAGACGCATGAAATTGAGGTCATGGAACTAACAGCATGTGACAAGTTAAACTAGTTTTGTATAAATCTGTATTAAGTAGATTTGATTATTTGTTTACCTACCTACTGATATATATTTTTGGGCGGTATTGTGTTTTTGTTTGTTTAGTGATCGATATGTTCGGTTTGCTTAAGGTTGCTGCACATCCTTAGTATACATTATAGAGTGTAGTAAGGATAATATATTTTTTGTGATAAAGCGTCTTGGACCCGCAATCATTAGAATAATTAATAATTATACTACCTACTTACGTCCGCTATGGTCTCGGTACCGCCTCTGTGGAGGGCCATAATGCGGAGTAGCGGATACCAGTTCGACAAATTGTTTCCAAACTTGTGTTGGAAAAAGACTAACGTACGTACTAAATAAAGAATGCCGAACTTTTAGGTTGCAGTTGTTATTGCTAAATATCACTTTCCTTTTCTACGACCATTATTTTGTTCTACGTAAGTTAATGATATTGTTTATGATCATAAGTTATTTTTGTGTCATTTCTACGCTGAATTTAATGATTCATTTGTTTACGTCAACACATTTTTAAAATAAATTCTTCGTGCGAAAACACCGTCATAATAAACGACACGTGTCGACATTTTATAACTACCATTTTATAGTTATAAAAGACTTATAACGAAATTAAAAAGTAGGCAAAAATAAGTAAAAAAGTAATAAGTAGTGAAGTATTTATAAGTTTTGTAGATCGAGATCTCTAGATAACTGCAATGAATAATCGTCGTGTCTATGAATATCTAAAGCTTTGTTTTTCGTGGCTTTCGCAATTTTGTTTGTCAATTGAATATTTATTTCGGGCTTTGTACCTGTGACGTGTTCTGTTTTTGATGTTACTGCTGAAAGTGGGATGCACTAGTTGGAATGTTACTTAAGTACTTTAAATAAAAAAACGCACAAGTAATTACTAACTTACAATTAACTTCTCAAGGCATGATTTTTATTTGGAGAACATATCTACCAGTTGTTAGTTATGTAATTCCTTTAGAGTTGAGATGGGTATAGGTATATGTCCCACTGCTGGGCACAGGCTTCCCCTCAATCAACCGGAGAAGGGGAATTGGGAGAGTTTCTACAATAAAAAGTATTTTGAGTTAAGCACAAAGAATACCGTTGCGTATCTCCTCTACTATAAACATCGCGATATCTATTTAGGAGAGCCTTTCTCCGTAAATAAGTAACTTTCCGTTAGTTATTTTCCGTCAGCTAGCACTGAATAATCGTAAAAAGTGTATATCATTCAATTGGATGTAGAATTGGAAAGTGATTCTATGCTGTTCTGGGAGCAAATAAAAACATAGAACACGTTCAGCTGCTTGTCTTCCCGGGCATGTCGTAAAAACCGACAGAGGGATTGTGTCCTCTAACATGATGGACTAATGTTATGGGCGATAGGCTGATACCTTATCACCATAAGGTTCATCATATCCAGCTTACGATAACGTATCAACAGTGGCTGCAAGTTGTCTTTGATTGCTTGTGGCTCTGCCCACCCCATTAGGGATTACGGGCGTGAGTTTATGTATGTATGTATGCATTAAATTGGACATGAAATAATAAATGCATCTGGATGAAAACAGGCCAAGGACTGCGGAAAATACGCGTCATTCGAAAAATATTTATGATTCACATATTGCAATGATGTTTTATTCAGTCGGGCTGTTTAATGGAAGATTATGGATTTGGTTAATTTGATTCCAGGTCGAGGTAATTGATTGTCTATTTGTAGACATTTTCCGGGGTGTGGTATGTGTAGTGGGGTGTAGTGGAGAGGCTTGTGCTCAGCAGTGGGATGTATAGTTTAATGTATGTGTATAGATACCTACTTAGTAAGTATGTTTGAGAATTAATATAATAATCTTATACTAAGTAAGTAGAGTTTGGAAGTAAGTACTTCAAATAAAGTGTTGTAAAGTAAGTTGGTAAACGTATTGAAAATGAAATTACAAGTTTACTGTCACTGAACAGTTTTTCACGATTCAAACATATCATCACTGGAAAGGCAAAATTCCTTAAGCGCCAAATAAAAAATAAGTAAATAAAATTTAAACGGGTTTTATTTGAAAAGGCATTTTGACGCTTACGTTATTTTGTCTTTTCAGTGACGATATAATTTTTGATGTGACTTTTTGTAGGTAAGTACCATTTACTAGCAAAGGTGCCTATTATTTTGTAAGTTGTTTGATTATAAGCACTAGCGCCACCGACAGCACATAAAGATAATTAATAATTAGTTGGTCGTAATTTATTTTATTTTGAGTTTTGTTTATTTGTTTTAGTTTTATTTAATTTTATTTTTGTTTTTGTTGCATATTTTTGTTCTGTAACTGTTTTGTTTATGGCGTAAAGATTGTTTTTTTTTTCATTTCGACTACAACAATGCGACTCTACCGACCGTATCGGACCGACTGCTTAACGTGCCCTCTGAAGCACGGATCATATTACTTTCGGACAATCGGGTGATCAGCTGGCAATGTCCTAACCAAACTACAACTACAAAGTAGTTTTGGTGATATGGCCCCATCGGGATTCGAACCCGGGATCTCTGGATCGCGTGCCCAGCGTTCAGCCACTGGACTACAGAGGCTGTTCCGACTATGTCCCAATCTGACTATATCCTACGTATAAACGATTATTGATTTAGATTTTTGATGATGTTTCAGTATGGCTGTTATCAGTCGTGCTGCTGTTGCCGTATTGGGCCCCGCGGGGCCTACTCCTTGCCTTGGGTGGGGCCTGGCTGATGGCAGCATACACCTGCCTGGTAGTGCCTGTGCTCATCTCCGCCAACTATCGCTACCCGGCGCGCTGGTACCCTGCCGTCGTCAATCTTGCCCGAAGTCAGTACCCAAGTATCTCATCTTTTAAGGCTACTCTGTCTCTTCAACTACCTCTCTCTTTCTCTCTCTCTCCTTAGCATTTAATTTCAGCTAACATTCCATCCGGTGGCGGGATCTGTGTTCCTGATTTTCCTCTTTCATATCGCTCTATCGGATGTTGTCTACGAAGACATTTTATGGGCTTACTAGACCGTACTTAAATCAGCCCAGGGGCTTCCATAATAATTTCGACACTAGGATTCGTGAGGCAGGTCGTTGACCTTACAACTAACACGAGAACAAACAAAATTACCCGAATAGGTCTCTGATGTCAGGACATTGAGTATTGCTGTGACCAGATTTGGAGGTTCGGGTTAGACAACATTACAAATACTTAAAAATACAAAAGAGAAATAGAAAGAGTACAATAGGCGGCCTTATTGCTAAGTAGCAATCTCCTCCAGGCAACCTTTAAGTATAGGAGATATTTAATATTATATAATATAGCGGGATAGTGCAGCATAGTAATACTTGTACGTATAAAAGAAAATGCGCCTTGACTTGCCCCCGTAAATTCTTGTAAATTCGTAGAACGTGGTATCCCACTTGGTAGAACGCTTGCCTCTCACTTTGAGGTCGCAGTTTCGAATCCAGTACAGGCCTAAACCAATGATTGTCGAATTTGTTTTCCGATTCATGTTTGGATTATAAATGATTATCACGTGATCAGCGGTGAAGGAAAACATCGTGAGGAAACATGTGGGTTTCCTTCCGAGAAATGCATTTTCGGAGGTATGTAACCTAACCTGTATTGGGCTGGTTTTCCCTTCGCGGGTCAGACCGGCAGTCGCTTCTGTAAAAACCGGTCCTGTCAAATCTTCAGGTTAGGTGAGCGAAACCTGTGAAAACGGGATAAAGCTCATCATCGTTTAAGAGCCACGCTCTTGTCGGTGTAGCATTCTCCATGCTACTTTTTAGGGAAAAATAGGGCAGTAGTTTCCCTCTTGCCTTCCGTCTTTCTTGGATAATGCTAGGGAGATGATGTTGTATCCGTAAATTCAATTTTTTTTATCCAGACACACGTAGTCCCGGCTACGTGCAACATTATTAAATAATAATAATAATTTCTTTATTCAGGTAAAAAGGCTACCCACACATTGGAGAAATAAATACATAATTTACATAATTTTTAATCGTTAAAATAATATAAAATAAATATAAGTGTAAAGTTAAAACTAGATTAATACTAAGTGTACAAAGTGACAAAAATTATCACAGTCATTTGCGATTCGCACTCTGGTGCACCTCCCGCCACGCTCTGTAGGTCGGGCTGTCAAAATAGACATTAAAACACTGCACAATAGTGTTATTCGAACTTCGAAATTAAAGCTAGGTACATAAAATAAGGCTCAAAAATAAGTGTAAAGTCTGTGAACACTAGGTGTGCCAATCTCCTGACCTATGCAAGTACGCTATACCAATAATGATGACATCTGTCTTCGAGTGGGCTGATTGTTTCAGAAATAGATGTTGTGGACGACTGAGTGACGAATCTAAACGCATTTTCGGGAACGTGGGTTTCCTCACGATGTTTTCCTTCACCGTTGAGCACGTGATAATAATTTATGATTTAAATATGAATTCGGAAACAAAATCATTGGTTTAAGCCTGCGCTCGGAATCGAACCTGCAACCTCAGTGAGAGCCATGCATTCTGATATGCTATAGGTGTTCAGAGACGTTTAATTCTACAAAACTCCTAAGTAATAAGTGAAACAGTTCCTAAAACCTAGTCAAATGAGATACTTTTTTCAAAACATTCCTCTAAGTATGGCGTTTGTATGAGAATACAAAATGGTGACGTCATTAAAAAACGTGGTACCTATCTACTTGTAGATCACTGATAAGTACCTAAACTTACTCCTTCAATCCCTAACGGGGTGGCCAGAGCCACAAGTAAACACAGAAAAACAATAGCAATAATATTTTTTTCAGAATCTTTATCATTGACCAAGTATGTTTAATGATGTGATTTATTGTTTTTAGTTTAAAAGTTTGTATAAGTTTATAATAAATAAATAAAAAAGTAGAAATAACAAAATAAAAGTAACGGCCTCCGGGGAACAGTGGTTCGAGCGTTGAAATCCTGGTGGGGGACACATCACAAAAACACTTTGTGATCCCTAGTTTGGTTAGAATATTACAGGCTGATCACCTGATTGTCCGAAAGTAAGATGATCCGTCCGTCGGAAGGCACGTTAAGCCGTTGGTAACGGTTACTATTTACTGATGTAAGTAGTCGTTATATGAGACCTGTTAGGGGCCTTAGGCGGCTCAATAATAACCCTGACATCAGGGTTGATGGGGTTGGTATTCCACCTCACAACCCATACGACAGAAGAAGAATTTACCAAGTAATCTAGCCTAAAACAAAGGAATACGAAAGATTGGGTGCTATAAAGTGCCAGAGTTTATACTGTGTGTGTTTATGTCGGGAAGTCAGGTCATTGCCGAGCCGTGAATGGGCGGGCGGAAACTGGCCGCCGGCCAATGCGTGTGCGTCAGTGATCTTTTCACTACTATAGCAGTTGTAGCATGTACACAAGTGGCGCGGGCGGCGGGTAAATTATGTATTTACTGCGGCAAAAATGATCGCATATTTTTGTTACTTTTATTGTTATGTTTTTTTATATTACTTACTTATACATAAATCGACGGTTGGTTGGTCGACGATTTCCCTCATTCAGCGCTTATCGGTATCGGCCCTCTAGGGTCGATTAATTATTTCACATTATAATTCTCTTATAATCCTCAGGCCTGTTGTCGCTCCCCATTTGTCCGGCCAAGAAGGTAATGCCATAATAAAACTACAAAAAGAAAATTCGTATAAAGAGTAAAAAACTCCAAAAAATAAAGAAAGTAAATGCCATAGTGGCAAATAAAATCGCTCCGCTTAAGGATGTTTGACGACTTTCCCTCTGCGCGCCCGGTAACAACATTGGACTATGATAATATAGTCACATTGTTCGCTTCTCATTTCGCAATGAAGATTTTTGAATACGAAGATGCACAACGGAAGGATAAGTCAATCGAAAAAGTTTATTTTTGTAAAATAAATACCTACATTTGAAAAATATTTTCGTACTGCAACTGAACACAGAGCTGGGAAAGCTGATGCAGGTTACAGCGTATTCTTTACCAAGTATTTTTAGATTTTTGTTTAACGACAATTCAATTTTATTTTATTTCAAAAAACGCTTTTTGATTCCTAGTTTGGCTACTATTTAATTAAATAAGTAGTCGTTACATGAGCCTTGTCAAGAGCTTTTTCTCTTGCTCTAGGAAAATTTCATTGAATCGAGTCAAACAAATAATAATAGGGTAGTACAAGTCAAATCAGTTATTTTACTAAACGTGGATTACTGTGGAACTTGTATGAATAAGCAACCTGTGACGTCATAGAAAAACGTGACAAAATGTCGCACTTATTATTATATTTTTCTTTATTGAAATTCATAAATACGTTAAATAGGACAAAGAATACGTTTTTTGTCCCCTTTAGATCTGTCTTTATTTAGTAATCAGATTTTTATAATTTACCTTTGACCTAGGAAACTACCTAATTCTACGCACAATTTGAGCAGTAAACAATGAAAAATAATTTGTTTACCTATTTATATTTGAATAAACATCATCGCCTGTAACAGTCGCATTTTATTTTGGATCGCAAAAACAGAGGCTTGCGTAGTCGCAATAACATGTTTTGCGATTTGCGACTATTTTAAAACTCGAGATTATGAATGGCACGCGCATATAACGTCAATACTGTGATGTTTCAGCTGTGGTATTTATATTTTTTACATTTAGATGGCGTTTGATCGGAAAAGCTTTCGCTTGGTAAGGTGAATGGTGAATACTCTTGACGGCTACTCTGTTATTGTGTGTACTTAAGTAAATAAGTATATTAATTTATCTCTCTTTATTTAAGAGCTGCGCTCTTGTCGGCGGAGTAATCGCCATTCCTCTGTTTTTCCCGAAAAATCCTTCATATTTTGATAAGACACGACCTGCACCTTCTCTTTATATGATTGGCCATCTGATACGATACGATTCGTTTATAAAAAACATCACAGGAGGAAAAATTGAAGGAAAGAGAGGAAGGGGTAGACCTAGGAGTACCCGAAAAACTTTCGATCATTACCGTGTCGACTTTAGTTAGGTAATTTAACAAATAAATACAATTAGAAGCGAGTCCTACCTAACTATAATATGGGGAACAAACATCCGATAAGTTACGATAAAAAATATAATTACATGCTATATCTATATTAAGGGGTAGTCAGGGACTTATAGTATAGTATATACGTCCTATGTAATGGGGGATGAGCCTATTACCACCCCCTATTAACCAGGCACAAATCCTGGAAACAACGTGATATCAAAATAAACATAAGATAAGCTCATGAATATATCCTAGTTGGGCTAGTGAGAGGTACATCCATCGCAAGATGAATTAAGTATTAGTGAATACTAGTGAAAATAAATTTCATTGTCGGCAAATAACAATAACAAATTACTTAAGTAGGGAAAAAATACGTTGTGACCTGCATCAGCTTTCCTGAGGGTTTCAGAGGAGTGCCTCACCGAACTTTTTGTTAGACCAACAAAAAAAAACAAATGCTTAAGTACAAAATACGTGCTAAGGCTGGTTTCTTACATACCCCTTAAAGTTATAGATTGAAAAAAGAAAAAGAACACCTCCAATAATGCGAATTCAAAGGCATTGATAATAAGTACGCATCTGTTCAAAAGCGTCGCCGCGGCGCATGCGATTTTATTTTCTCCGCCCATCCTGCCAAATAGGCCAAAGTCACCGAAGACATTATTCTAAACGTAAACTAAAATTATTTCAAATAAAAAGTTTTATGAACGAAATAAAAATAAATATTTCTTTTGTTGAAAGTCTTTGAGCATAAAATGTCATATAAAAGATTTCAACGCGCTGCAATCGTCTTGTTTTTAAAATATAATATTTTTATACTTAGAAAAAAATATTGTTTGAATTTTAATATTATTTTTAATCAATAAAACTACAAGTCCTTCATAAATAAAGTCATGCTCGTAAGTCCTAATGGGCTGGACAGATCCACAAGCAATCAGAAGACAAATTGAAGCCGCTTGGTACTGAAGTTGAAGATGGATTATTTTCAGTATGGAAAGTACCGTTATTAGATAATGCCACACTAACAATACAATAACATTGAAAAATTAAGCTTAAGTACATAAAATTACAAAACAGAAAGATAAAATATTATGATGTCGGTCGATAAGCGCGGAAAAGTCTATCGTCGTCGAAAGTCACATGGCGATGACGTCCCTCCTCAATAAATGGCCCTCACTCAGGATAGCTCGCGACCTGAACCATGACCCTCGCATTCTGTGGGTTCAGATTTATTGCGGGTCTATTAACTTAGTTTGAAACCACAAACTAAAAACGCGCGCCTTCTCGCTTGCCTCTTGATTGGCTGTATGCAGCAAGCATTAGGCTGGTTCGGCAGGTAATAATGATATCATAGAAGAACGATAAACGTAAGGTAAAAAATAAAATCGCATGGACAGGATGAGAACCCGGTGGTTTAATGGCTAACACACTAGTCCCGGCTTCTCAAAAGCTGCGGGTTCGACTCCGAAATAGACATTTTCTTTTTGTGAGTTCTTCTAAGCACGAAAGAGTGCTATAGGTAAAAACAAAGTCCTTTACACGTAATGTAATAAATAAATTAATATACTTAAGTATAAGTACCTATTTATAACAGAACATCACTGATTGAGAAATTGGTCGTTGTGCTGCGGAACGGAAGGCGATTGGGGCAACCACCGTTCTATACGCCCTATCTATGGAGTAATGAAGGCGATTACTCCATCGACTCTTAAATAAAGAGAGAGAGAGAGAGAGAAGTATTTATAAGTTTTAAAGTAATAAATAACGACTTACCAGAGCTATTGAGGGGTTGTTATGGTTCTGCGGGCGACACTCGGCTCTGAACTGATTTCTTTCAAGAAAGGGTGGTGTTTATATACCCGCCACTGCTAAAACACCACAGCTTTTCAAAGAAGAACGACATTCTACCATAAGAACAAATAAAACAATTAAAAATACCACGTTAGGTTTTGGGTTATCCAGCTTTTAAAAAGCAGGTAGGTACCTAACAATACGACATGTTTAAACAATAGTGATAGGTAGATAAAATACGTTATTGAGCACAATGGACACAAAATACAGAGATAAGGACAACATAATACGGAAAAGCACAACATGCGGCCTTATTGCGCATGCAGCAATTTCTTACAGGCAACCAGGCAGGCAGGCTTGTGATGTACAATGTCACAAGATAAACACATCTAACAGGCTAGTTTCCTTCTAGTCAAATCTCTACTACTTATAGTCTTTTTACTAAACGTCAAAACACGAAATTACTATGCAATTTGTATGAAAAAGCACCCTCTGACGTCATAAAAAACATGATATAATGTCGTACTTATTATTACGTTTTCTTGATTAAAATTCGTAAATAAGTTAAATAGAAAAAAATGAAAAAGTTTTTCGATAGTTTTAGATCTGTTTTTATTTAGTACTTAATCAGAATTTCATAATTTATCTCGAACCTAGTAGACGACCCAATTGCCTTAATTCTTTTTTTGACGTGACTTATTGTATGAATGCCGCATTGGGCAGTAACTACTTGGCCGGGCAAATGGGGAGCGCTGAGAGCTGCGGCTGCCACCTGGTAAAGCCGTAATCGTTAATTTGATGGCTATACTTAACCATCAACCCTGGTGTCAGGATTACTATTGACCCGCCAAAGGCCCTTGACATGGCTCATGAAACGACTACTAACTTGCATCTGTAAGTAGTAACCGGGACCAACAGATTAACGTGCCTTCCGAAGCACGGATCATCTTACTTTCGGACAATCAGGTGATCAGCCTGTAATGTCCTAACCAAACTAGGGATCACAATGTAATTTTTGTGGTATGTCCCCACGGGGATTCGAACCCCGAACCTCCGGATCGTGAGCCTAACGCTCAACCATTATTAGACCACGGAAGTCACTACTTATTACTGAATATTGTTTGTCTTGTAGAGTCTAATATAAAAACGCCGAAACATTAATAACTTAAATCTCTATGGGCACTTTTAATTACTGTTCTATAGTTTATTATGGGATGAAATCGTCCTTATTTGTTGCGAAAATGCAAATGAGAATCGAGGCCCACTGGGCAGCAATGCGGTGGACAATCAGAACTGACAGGCGCCCACCAATGTCTCCAGCCACCAAGGAAAAAATCAAGAAAAAACCTCTATTTGTTACTAACTAAAAATGTACTTACCTACTTTTTTATGCAAAGTATATTTGCTATAGAATTATCTGGATTCTATACTTAAATATGGTCGTACTTATTGGTTTGGGTCACAGATATCACGGCCGTCCAGGATTTTTGCTTCTTGCCCCAAATCTACAATAAGTCACGTCAAAAAAAATAATCGTTTGATCTCATTTAATTTGTTTTGTTTTCTACAAAAAAATATTGTAAAAATAAGTATATTTTTACAATATTTTTTTCCATAAGTACTAAATCATGCTTGTTTATTGTTACAGGAGCGGCAAACAGACTGCGCGCGCCGGTCGCGTGCGTGTTGAGTGTGTTGAGGGCTGTGTACGCGCCGCTCGAGCGAGCTGAAAAGCTGTTCATACAGATGAACAATCTATCTACCATGATCAGCCAGGTGAGAACACCTTCATAAGATATTTCTGTTGTTCCTAAATCATTTTGGTATTGGTGTCTAAAGTTACCAAAATATAACAGGATTGTCAGACCACCGCTCATTACATTAATAGAGACATCCTAGTAACAACACAAATTCATCACGATAAGCGGTTCAGACGATGTCGACGGTATACCTGGGATTTTTTTATTTTTTGACGTGACTTTTTGTAGATTTGCCGCAGATGGCATTACTACTTACATACATACATAAACTCACGCCTATTTCCCACCGGGAAAGAAACTAAAGAATACCATTTGCTTCGACACAACTACATTACTTTAACTACTTAAAATATACTTGGCCGGATATATACCCGGAAAGTTTCTTCTGTTTCCGATTCCTTTAGCTTAGTCACCAGAAAATGTTCGCACTAAATACCAATTACATACTTAGGGTGAGTGGTAAAAGTAAACTTATATTTCCAGTTGCTGATCTTCACGGCGTGCGACCGTCTGTTCGTGGCGCAGGGTCGGCTGACGTCACTGTACTCGCTTATGTTCTACAACGTGATCACCTACTCCGTCAGCTACGTGCGCGAGATCTGCACCAAGGAGGACTGGTCCCCTTACGTCAACGTCACGCGCCACTCCCGCGTCAAACACCTCGCCATGTCCGCCACCAAGATCGTCCTCGAGTGGACCAAAGCCGTCACCTTCATTGTCACCATTACCTTCATCCTCCTCACCTTAGGACTCGAACAAGGCCTGGAGCACTACCGCCCCACAATCCTCTACACGATTATTACAGGAACCTACTATTTACTATCAGAAAGAACGTTCCTGGAACTTTGGCCGACAGCGTTATCGGCTATGAAAATTGAAAGCTTAGAAAACATGGAGGCATTGTACAGCGGTTTCTGGGCGCGAGCTGTGACGACGAGCTTGGCTGTGCCGTTAGTGCCAGTACTAGTTTGGTACGAGAGGTGGCGGCTAGCGTTCTTTGTATTCTACGTATGCGTGTTCGTCCACGGGAGGTATAGACTTGGCGAGGCGCTGGGGAAGCTGAATGAAGCTCGTGGGTCGCTAGCGAGATTCCGCCGCGCGACGCCAGAGGAGCTGTCTACCCTGGAGGACGTGTGTGCTGTCTGCCTGGGCAGCATGCGGTCGGCGCGGGTGACGCCCTGCGCCCACTTCTTCCACGCAGACTGCCTGCGACGATGTCTCGCCGCCTCGGACCGGTGTCCCATATGCATCAGACCATACGTGTTCTGCTGATGTTAAAAAATACGACTTATCGATAAAGACTGTTCGGATTCACGATGGGTCAGTCGGGAATTCGATGTTCGTTTTCGAATTGTGCTCGACTGAGTGTTGTGATGGCCTGACGAAGGCGCTAAATGTTAGAGTAAGCTGCATGACACAGTATTTTTTAATTTTTCATTGTATCTGCCTGCCTAGTAACCCACTGAAAGCTTTATTAGGATGTAAATATTAATTATTAATAGGAGCACTGTAGTTTTGTCGTAGAATATTGTTCACATTGTCGTACTTAAATGTAAATAGTTTTAAATTCTAACCGATAATTTTATAAAATTGTATTAGTTACTAAGCTGTAGAACCCAAATCATTATTCTGGGGTCCAAATAAATACCGTATTTTGTAAGGAAAACTGAATAAAATTAATTTGAAGTAGGTACCTAAGTATTGTTAATTTTGCCTTTCTGTACCTAAGGATATATTTTTCAGTTTATTATATACCTACTTACCTATTCGCTCAAGATAAGGTATCTACCTACCAATATTGATACAGAACGTTTAACGTTAGTGTTTGCAGTTTATATTACTATGTACGATCAAAAATAACACACTCTCACAGTGTTTAACACCGCCAACATACACGTACTTCACAAGAGCTACGAGTAGGTAGCAACATTAGGTATTGTATTAAACAATAGGGTAGTTTCCAACTAGTCAATTCAGTTACTTTTTACTCAACGTCAAAACACGAAATTACTATGGAATTTGTATGAAAAAGCAACCTGTGACGTCATAGAAAAACGTGACAAAATGTCGCACTTATGCCATAAGTGCGACATTTCGCTTTGTCTTTATTATAAGTAAGTAATTCATAAATAACTTAAATAGAAAAAGGAACCGTTTTTGGTTACATTTAGTTCTGTCTTTATTTAGTAATCAGAAATTCATAATTTACCTTTGACCTGGGAAACTACCCAATTCCAGACTTACACACAATAAAATATACAAAGTTCCTATTAAGTACATAGTCTATTTCCGTTTCCACTCTGATACGATCCAAATTTCCCGCCAAAACAGGGCCCCAAAATGGCCGCGTTGCCATGACATCATGCGGTTACGTCACGTAAACAAAACCGGAGCTTATCTACGTTTGCTGTCCCTGTCACTCAAGTAGCGCGACAGTTCATGTTTTCTTTCTGTCCTTTTCCCACGATTTTACGTGATACAAGAATCTGAATAGATTCTTATTGGAGTGAGTTTAGTTGGGAAATAAAACTGATTTTAACTGATACACCTACTTACGGGATTGCTTTACGCAAGATGTATGTAAGGGATCCTTTTTATTTAAGTATTTATTATTATTATTCGGTAGTTAGGTAAATTTGCAACTTATTTCTTTTTATTAGTAGAGTTGAAGTTAACACAACTTTGACTAAAGTATGACGTGACCGATTTATCATCAACTGACATAAAACAATAGGAACTAAGTAAGTATTTATTTAGCGCAAAATTCATTATTCGTTTTATGAAAATATTTAATAAATATTTGCAGTTATTATTATTAAGAATCAATCGCTGTAAGATTTTCTTTTTCCGTTCTCTCTGCCTTTTCTCCTTATCATGGTATTTTTTCACAAGTCATCCTCCTTTTTCGTCTTCCGCTCCCCCTATATCCTATAAGCAGTCCTCGAGTTGTTGCAAATTTTCCTTAGTCCATGTCACCACGCGTATCAAGACTGAAATGCCGTAACTCACATTGAATTCTATTCGAGCCAGTGAGCTTGCCATGCGTGGTAATATAGGCGTGTGACTTGGTTAAAACTCGTTATTATCATGTTATTTTTCGGTCACACAGTTGTTTATCAATGAAAATGTGAATTGTGCAGCGTGCTTTTGCAAGAGGAGTTTATCTTGCCGACGTTTTGTTGGATGCCACTGATAATGAGGTTAGTACTGTTTTATGATGCTGTGTGTTAATTTTATACGTTTTAGTTTTATTTTTAACAGGAAATATATAATCTGAATTAATAATATAGGTAGGTACTTATTACAATATGCGTTTAGTGTCGTATACTTCTAAAAAATGTATATTTGGAAATGTGAATATTAAATAGAATTTGCCTTTATTAATTAATTCGATGTTTTGATTTATTTTTTGCGATCGGTATCACGGTACGGAGACAAAGAAAAGGGGAGCTATTAAAGAATTCATAATCTTACATTCATTCACGCCCATAAATCCTATTGGGGTAGGTTGAAACTGATTAAAGCGGTCTGTAGTGGTGACAGACAAGTTAGGTATATATACCCTGTAGAAGCTTCCTAAGTATTTGTCCGACTAAATACGCCATTAGAGGCTTTACAAAATGCACGTCAAAAAAACAGTGAAATTCTTTAGTCGACTCCTGCGACTTACGCCATGATAAGCATCGTGAAAAAGATAAGCAGTGGTTTTTAAGTTGGTTACAATCATGCATGAAGCGGTTCCTTATTTTTACAAACAGATAATAACTACAAAAAAAAACTTACGATTTATAGCCCTGATAACGATATTGTTTTTTATTGTACCTACCTATAAAAACGTAATAATTATAGACAATCATAATGGAGTTATTGTTCATTTGCGAGTCGTCTGTTTTTGTTGTTTCTGACAAACAACAAGCTAAACAACAGAGTACAGTGGCAGAAAAGATGAGAGGCCTTTGCTCTGTAGTGGGACCGTGACAGCGAAATCAATATTCGCTTTTCAAAACAAAATAATAGATACGAAAGTCAGTCAGGATTAGTTCACATCAATGCACAAAGAAGAACAAGAGCGGGAGTGATCCAATCCGGGAAACTTGTAACTCTAGGACTTTTGTCTTCTTCTTATTGTGTGAGTTGTGAGGTGGAATACCAGCCTCATCAATTTATGATTGTGATGAAGCCGCCAAAGGCCCCTGACATGGCACATGTAACGATTACTCACTTACATCAGTAAATAGTAACCGGGACCAAAGGCTTAAGCCTTCCGAAGCACGGATCATCTTACTTTCGGTCAATCAGGTGAACAGCCTGTAATGTCCTAACAGTCCTAACCAAAGTAGGCACCACAAAGTAACTTTTGTGATATGTACCTACCGGGAATCCCAACGCTCAACCACTGGACCACGGAGGTCGTTACGCGCCGCTTGACGCGCTGCTTAACGTGCCTTCCGAAGCAATGGACATTTGTGTGAACGGGTTTAGGGTTACAAAACTTACCGATGCAGGAACGCTTTTCATACGGTACCTCTATGTGCATTGAGCTTTACTGTAGGACGTTAAACCCTCTGACCCCGAGGTTGCAATAAAATGATATCTGCATTCACGTTTCATACACTTTTGGGCCCCAGCCAAAAGTGCCGGCGACTGTGTAAGCTTACAGGAAAAATATGGAATACCTACCTTTCCTTTTCTTCGACGTTTGATCCGATATAAATCCAACCCGGATTCTTTACTTTGGTGGTAAGGGTATCCAGGGTATAGGTACAATCAAAGAGCAAAAGTTCAGTCACTGGGCCGTGGTGAAATCATGAACCATTAATTGTCGTAATTATAAAATTTATGTTTTTATAGGTGTCTTTACAGAAACGACATGTAACCAAGGGGTCTTAAGTGCAACCAATTAATTTATTACTTTGCAAGAAACTGATTGGACTTTTGCAGCTTATCGTACCTACATATAACTTTTTATATTTTTGAGGTTTTTTATATTGTACTTAGATATTTTTTTTACATGACTTATTGTAGATTTTCCGCATATGACATAAACTAAGTATGCATGGTAGGTATTCATTATTTGACTAGAAAAATGGGGAGCGCCGAGGATTATTTTGTAAGATTACGTCTCTATGCATTATACCTAGTGAACGGCCTGTGGTCCAGTGGTTGAGCGTTGGACTTACGATCCGGAGGCCCCGGGTTCGAATCCCGGTGGCGAGATATTACGAAAATCACTTTGTGATCCCTAGTTTGGTTAAGACATTACAGGCTGATCACGTGATTGTCCGAAAGTAAGATGATCCGTGCTTCGGAAGGCACGTTAAGCCGTTGGTTCCGGTTACTATTTACTGATGTAAGTGAGTAGTCGTTACGTGAGCCATGTTAGGGCCTTCGGCGGCTCAATAGTAACTCTGAAACTAGGGTTCATGAGGTTGGTATTCCACCTCAGAACTTACACGATAAGAAGAAGATTATACCTAGTTTATGTTGTGAGACAGACCATACGTGGTATATTTTTTACAACCGTACATACGAGATAATCGTGGGCGAACTACCTCTATCGTAATAGGTACCTGGGTCGTTCTTCTTTTTTATCGACAATAAAAAGACATTTTCCCAATTAATCGGACTTAACATCTTTAAAATTATAACGGCAATAAATATTTTAAAACATCATATAAAGATCTGTCCGTAGAGGACTATTTAGTGGTTCTCTTTATCTTGGTAACATACTTTTCTCTGCAGGCGCATTCCAAAAAATATTGTGACAGAGTGGCCCTTTTCATCGGAGACAGCATTTCAATATACCACTCTGTCACAAAATTTTGTGAAAAACAATGAAGCTACGTTAATAACTAATTGAGGAACCGATTAGTATTTTGCTTGTATTTTGAGTATAATAAGATAACTATATTTTTGGACAATGAAAACATGAAATAAAATTCTAAAACATAACTTATTAAAAGCAGTACGTAAGACAGATCATTGTCGATAAAAAAGAAGAACGACCCATCTACCTATTTGTACAATACAAGAGTCCTTGAAATTGTCCTTCACCTCGGCTTATCGACGACTAAGAGGCACCAGTTATAGTGGGTTGTAAAATGCAAATAGGAAACTGTATTTTATTTAAGTACAGAATAAACAGCTTCAGTGAATTTTGAAAACACGTACCACCTTACAAATAAAAAATAAACCAGGCATGAACGTAGGTTTTACAGCAGGGTATTTGACAGCCAAGCAAAGTTCAGTCGAATTGTATGATAAATGGATTCAATTTTGCTTGGCTGTCAAATACTTAAACACACGTTCATCCCTGGTTTATTTTTTATTTGTAAGGTTGGTAGAGTGAGCTAGAAAAATAATTCCTTATCTCTGTGCTATGTGTGCTTATAGTACCTACTAAGCATAAGACGTAGTAATATAATGTGTTCTATGGTAAAAGCACAAGGAATAGAAAAAAGAGGTTAGCAGGGCCAAGGGGACGCGCCACGCGTGCCATACAAGTATAAGCAAATAGTTCACAAGTACCTTATTTTGCACTGCACTCATCCGCAAACTTTACAGCGCACGGAGCTCCGCGAAAATAATGTTAAAAAGGTCGAAAGGCAGCTAAGCTAAAGCGAAATCTAACAGACAGCGCCAGTGCTGTGAAGTAAACCCCACGGTTCCTGCCTTCCAGCCCCAGCATTTTCGTTGATTGTTCATAAAAAAATGCATTTTGCTCGGACGAGCTCTTTAGGGACTGTTTTATCGATAGACACGTAAGGCGCTAGTTATTCAAAATCAGTTATTGGCACTAGACGATTTATTTATTTTTATTTTATTGTTTATTGAGAAAACCAACAGCTTACGATCTTTCAGTCCAGACGGTTTTCCCCACATTGATCTTAGGTATTATTACGAAGTATTATTTTTTTATTGTATGGTACTTAATGGGTAAACATTACTTATAATCTGGTGCTTTAAAAAAAGAACGGGTGCAAACAAACAAAAAAAAAAAATACAAGAAAAACCCCGGGTCGAAACGCTACCGGGACCGGTGCTGTTTGCATTGAACAATCATCATCACTAATTTAAGAGCCACGCTCTTGTCGGTGTAGTATTCTTCATGCTACTTTTAAGGGAGAAATAGAGCAGTGGTTTTCTTTCTTGCTTTCTGCCCAACATTGAGCAGTACTTACTCTTAAACCAAAATGCATGAAATAATAAATCGTAAATACGCGAGTGTTATTATAAAAGGTGAATATAAAATGGGAGATTACGTCATCCCAGCTAACGAGATCACGAGTAGAAATACGACTGTTGACTCGCTACATTAATAAACCTATAGCCACACTCGCGCCTCTGTAGATTTTGGAGTATTGAGTAGGTTTCCGCATTATAAACCCTGATTGTATAATACAATACTTACAGAATTTATGTCCATGTATAAACCCTTTAGGAGTCCGCTCTGTCTACAGAGCTTTGCAAGACGATTTGTAGTAAGGTGCTTCTCATATGACGGCACCGCGCATCGACACGATCCTTTGTCGATTGGCGGTGAAGCGGTCACCAACGTCCCATTAGGTCGTGTACTTGGTTCAAAATAAATTAAAAAAATCTGATTCCTAAATAAAGGCAGAGCTAACACTAAGAAAAACATTTTCTTTTTCAATTGAACTCATTTATGAATTTCAATCAAGAAAAACGTAATAATAAGTCCGACATTTTATCACGTTTTTCTATGACGTTACAGTGTGCTTTTTCATACAAGTTCCATAGTAGATTTGACTAGTTGGAAACTAGCCTATTCGGTGATACTTTTAACACACACCTCACCACTGTTCCCCTGGTAGTTGCTGATAGTTTTGAAAAGTATCGGTGCCCGATGGACGTAATATACGATCCCGACGGCTCGATTACTTTAGCCATAGAGGCGGCCAATCAGCTCGTAAAGCGAAAAGAAAATCTTTGCCGCCGTGTGAGAATCGCCTTACACTAGCACTTATTGAAGTCCTAAGACTGTTACGATAAACCATTATGGTGACAGGTTACTAGTCCTCTACGATGTTGAAGAGTATTGTATTTTCTTACTCGGACCAAGTGAATGTCAAAAGTACTTAAACGATTTGCAAGGGATAAACAACAGCAGAAGTCGAACATAATAATTTTGAGATTAGAAATGCTTTAACAATCCGCTGCTTTCAATATCGTTTATTCGAAGACGGTGCTGCATCAATCTTTCAATCTTTGTTTTAAATAGAACGCCTGACTGTTGACCTAAATAGCTCAAACTAGCTTCTATACAAAATACTCGGTATTATCTCGTCGAGGCAATACCAAATCAAAATATATTCCGATTGGACGAAATATCCGCACCGCAGACATAGGTCGTTACCATAGCCATAATAGGCTACTTTCCAACTCGTCAAATCAGTTACTTTTTTACTAAACGTCAAAACACGAAATTACTATGGAATTTGTATAAAAAAGCAACCTGGAAACAACGTCACAGAAAAACGTGACAAAATGTCGTACTTATAATTTCGATTTTCTTTATTAAAATTCATTTAAGTAAATAGAAAAAAGATAAAGTTTTTGTCACCTTTAGATCTGTCTTTATTTAGTACTTAATCAGACTTTCATAATTTTTCTTTTTTATATTTTTAACGGTCTCCGTGGTCCAGTGGTTGAGCGTTGTGCTCACGATCCGGAGGTCCCAGGTTAGAATCCCGGTGGGGACAAATCACGAAAATCACTTTGTGATCCCTAGTTTGGCTAGGACATTACAGGCCGATCACTTGATTGTCCAAAAGTAAGATGATCCGTGCTTGGAAAGGCACGTGAAGCCGTTGGTCCCGGTTACTGCTTACTGATATAAGTACGTAGTCGTTACATGAGTCATGCCTGGGGCATATGGCGGCTCAATAATAATCCTGTCACCAGGGTTGATGGGGTTGGTGATCCACCTCACAACCCACACGATAGAAGAAGATATTGTATCTTTGATCTGGGAATCTACCCAATTGGCCACAAACGCGGACAATCACTAACAATTGGTACTTACTTACACCAAAAACTGACTCTACTTCAGACTATTTAGAATGGATATTGACATTCTTAGGTTACCTTTTCGACTCGAGACTCTTTCCCTCCTACAACTCTTATCGCTATCAGCGCACTTAAGAGGGCTTCTTTCAATCCTAAATTCTAACCTAAAAGAAAAAAACCATAAGCCGTAGTATTTCCAAACATCAGGCGCGTCTTTCACAGTTTCTCTGTTACGTATACGAGTAATCACTTTTAACTACTTACCATAGTAACGTCAAAATCTGGAGCTGCATGTTTGCTGAGAACCTCAGTGTTCTTGAACGATGTTGTTCTTTGGTGCAATGTAGATTGATATGAGTTTGCAGTCTTTACAATTACGAAGGTGGTCTACAAGATCCAACCGAATGTGGCAATTTATCACACGGCGAAAAACACTTCCGTATTAACACGCTTTTATTAGCTTCACATGTAACTAACAAACTAAGTATGTACTTAAACAAGTGTAGTTAGTATATTTTCACCTACTACTATATTTAAAAACTACTTAAAATTGCAATTGATAATCGATAACGTCGACCGACAGAAGACACTTTCGAATGGAACTGGGAGCAGATTGCTATTTAAGTTTATTTCGTTGTCCGGATGTTTACAATAGTAGATATAACTAATTTAGAATGTGTACAACATATTTGTGAGAAACACGTCTTATTTACTTACAATTAAGCACTTATATCTAATTACAGTTTCTTGTTAAGTACTTCCTTTAGCCAACATAGATCTCTTAATATAGAAGCATTTATCTTAATAGTTCTTCTAATACATGACACAAATAATTTAACACTTGAAAACATCATGATTGAATGATTAGAACATAACATGTGTTTAAGTTTTTACTTTACATGTAAATAAATTTTCCAAAACGAACAAAACGGATAAGTGTAACCGTGTAAAGTACAGAAACTCCTCGCCAGCTATGTTTGAGTCCCATTGTAATAGGAGGCGAGTCTATTACAATAGTATTTTTTCTACTCCTCTACTTTAATCTGGCATTTAAATAACCAAAAAGTCTAATATAAGTACATACATAATTAAACTCTTTGAAAAAGTGTACGCTCTATGGCCTATAAAAGCATTGTTTACAAAGTGTAACTGTACTATAATGTCGCCAAAAAAGCATTGTTGTTGTTTTTTTTTTTTGACCTGGAAACTGGCACCTTTACTTTGTTTGGTGCCATAGATATACTATAAAAAAAGTATACATTTGCCGCCATTTTCCCGCGCGTTGGAAAATAAATTGGAAAATTTTTGTGTTTTGTTTCAAAACACTAAAAAGTATAACATAAAAAGGAAAAATGGATGAAGAACTATTGAATTCTACACCAGAAGAAATTTCAACGTTAGCTCAAGAAATTACAGAAAATTTGCTACCAACAAAATCTAGCAGCCTGTACAATAAGGCCTATAATAATTTCATGGCATGGAAACTGGATCACAAAGCTTCTTCATTTTTGTATAATTTTTGTTTCATTTAAAATTACGTCGTCGTAGAAAAAGTATTGTATGCAACGTTGTATAACTAGGTCAAAAAATGCTCGTGGCGTCTCTTATTGCGATGTTCGCCAAGGCTCACATCGCAACTCACGCCACTCGCATTTTTTGACCCTTCTTATACAACTGTTGCATAAAATACTATTATGCAACAGTTGTATAAGAAGGGTCAAAAAATGCGAGTGGCGTGAGTTGCGATGTGAGCCTTGGCGAACATCGCAATAAGAGACGCCACGAGCATTTTTTGACCTAGTTATACAACGTTGCATACAATACTTTTTCTACGACGACGTAATTTTAAATGAAACCAAAATTTTCCAATTTATTTTCCAACGCGCGGGTAAATGGCGGCAAATGTATACTTTTTTTTTATAGTATATCTATGGCACCAAACAAAGTAAAGGTGCCAGTTTCCAGGTCAAAAAAAAAAAAAACAACAACAATGCTTTTTTGGCGACATTATAGTACAGTTACACTTTGTAAACAATGCTTTTATAGGCCATAGAGCGTACACTTTTTCAAAGAGTTTAATTATGTATGTACTTATATTAGACTTTTTGGTTATTTAAATGCCAGATTAAAGTAGAGGAGTAGAAAAAATAAATAATGAAATTATAATAGATAATAAATAAATAATGTTGGCTATTAAGACATGCCACGACGAATTTATTAAAAACATCATAGAAGGGAAGACTGAAGAAAAGTTAGGAAGGGGAAGACCAAATTAAAGAGAAGGCGAACGTCGTGTCTTATAAGAAAGTCAAATAATTAGCCTTTGATAGACAAGAGTGGAGAATGCTACACCGACAAGAGTGTGGTTCTTAAATTCATGATGATGATTATGACGTGCCCAGGGTAGCCGGAAGGATTTTACGCACCCAATATAGCAAAAAGGTCACTTTTGTACTCTATTGACGCTAAAGACTTAATAAATTGTGATTCTCTGAATTTAAAGGTGTAGGTACGAACTAGGAATTCACGAATTCACTCCACCACTCATAAACTCGCCTATGTGACTTAGCCCTAACGGAGTTGCTTGAACCAAAATAGTAAACAATTCTAATTTGTGCTGTAGTTTGACTGGTTTAGCTGTGTTTTCAAATTCATAGTGTAGTGGATATTTCGGCGTTCATATCCAGATAAATATTTCGGGTTGCTTTATTCTTAATTAGTTTTTTAGGAAAAGGTTTAGATGAGAAAACAAGATTACCCAATTGAAGAACATTTAGATGAATGAAATGAAATAAAGTCTCCTATTCGTAGCGATCAAGATATGACTTGAAAATTCATAAGAAAGTGGATTAATACTTGTTTACCTACTTTTTATTCGGAGCGTTATCTATGCGCTATGACAAAAAGTTATGTTGTGAGTAGTACCTACATAGTGGTTATGTCAATCAATTGTCAATCTAAACGATCGATCGAACGATAATCACATATTATAACAAATCAGAGTCACATACATACATACATAAACTCACGCCTATTTCCCACCTGGAAAAACAGAGACTGTGGAATTCCATTTGATCCTGACACATTTTCGCTTCCTGTTTTCTTGCTGGATCAGAGTCATAGACATTTTAAACACTCATATCATATAAGTCAGTACCTACTAAAATTTCTCGCCGCTCTTGTGTATTCTAGAAATTCTAGACTGATTTATGCGCCTGACCCGCCTTGGAAACGGCCAATGTAGCATGCACCGAGAATTAGCTTGCACACACAAATACTCGTATTGACACGGGTTACCGCGAAAATTAGAGCAAATGCGCCTACGCCGCCGCCTATTTGGCGTACTGCCAGACTAATTGTGGCGTGATCTAACACGGAGATTTTATATCTGTTTCGTTATTAAACACACAGGGCCCCAAAGGGCCGATACCCCAATATTTTTGACCGCGATGTTGAAACACTTTCCTGAAATAGGTAATGGACATCGATTTATCAACAAAGAAATAGCGGTCTCTAACGATTTCTACCAATGTGGGACTGTATCTACCGAAATACTAGAATCAAACAAATTATCACTATTTTTTGAAAACACAAAAACTGCTGACTTTTTTATCGATTTTTAAATTTTTGAATAAGTATCCCATATCATCTCATTTATGAGTCACACTATTTCCCACTTATTTTGAGAAAATAAGTTATTTCACGCACCCTTTATCCTAGTTTTAGGAGATTAGCTTGCCCGCAACTGTACCGATTTCACCTTTTGACGTTTAAGACTACTTCAAATAAATGAAAAGAACATGGAACTGGGAGGTTTCTTGCTGAAAATGTAGTAATTATACGTATATGGTCTCCGTGAACTTTTCACATGAATCCATTTTTCACCTATACTTAATACGAAACGAATATCTTTATTTTTACGGTCTTGTGCATGGTTATATATTTAATAACTATTTTAATAAGAAGACAGTTTTTTTACTTAAGTAGATAAGTTTATGTGCGGCGTACAGAGCATAAATAAATCATCCGAGTAGCCACTCTTAATATGTCGTCCTCCAACATATAACTTTGTATATTTAAGCTTAGCCTCACCTAAGCTACGATGACAAGATGACGGGTGATGTCCGTGACATCAAACTTCAAATGTCAACAGTTAGAATGAAGTTGTTTTGGTTCTTAACTTATGATCTCAGTCTGATGTCATGCTATTCACGTAGCGAACCCAATTTATGCGTAATTAAGTAGGTACACAGTGTACCGACCGGTTAGATAAGCGTGCTGTGAAATATTATTTTGAATACTTACATAAATTGTGTACCGAAGTAAGTACACATTTCTGCACTTATCTTTCACCTTCGCTGAAAGTTAAAAAATAGGTAACTTAGATGAAAAACGGTTCAATAGAGTTAAAATATTTGTGGTTGAAAAATAAGATATAACAAATTATATGCCTAGGGGAAAGATGCTGTTTACACAGCAGTGGGACACAAATTACACAAAAATAATAAAAATGCCTGTTCGGACATGTACTTTACTAGGTACTTAATAACTACGTTGCATTATCTATTGTTTGTTCTACGACTTAAGTGAAGGAAGATTTCCTTCAGCACCATTCGCCAGTTGATAGACAAAGCTCTCTACTGCAACGGTAATGTTTGCGATGCGTCATTATTTACGAGTGCTCATTTATTATTTTATGAATGTAAAGTGCTACCCCTACCCAGTACCCATGCCCAGGGATACGGGTGACGACCTCAACGGTTGCAGAGACGGATGGGAGCCATCAATAGGGCAATGCAAGACGGAAGGGGCGCGTCACAGGGACTGTAACCTGGTACCTGACAGAGGGCAGCAGTAGCTGTCAGTACTATTCAAAGGCGGAGGACAGGAGTCCTAGGACTCCTGTACTAGTACGGCTTTGGAATATACTACTCTGGGCGCCATCCCACTGGCGTCAGAGAGAGTACTGCGGGGTGGAAGGCGAGAGGGAAACCATTGCCCTATTTTTCCCTAAAAAGTAGCATGAAGAATGCTACAGCGATAAGAGCGTGGCACTTAAATTAGTGATGATGAAAGTGCTACCTCCGGTCAAGTACTTAATGCCATTTGTGGCAAGTCAAAAAGTCTCGTCAACAAAAAATATGCTATTGTTTGAATCGATATCACGTTGAGTTATTACTAGTTAATGACCAGGTACAAACACGATAGAAAAAAGCTTTAACGGGGTTCTTTGATTGATGAGATTCGACCAAAGTTGATGATTTAGGCAAGTAACATTTAAGTTATTCACATTTATATATACCTACTTTATAGGCTGTTTCTAATGGTGTTAATTCCCTTGCTATCTAGATACTTAGTTATCGCATTTATGGATATATTGTCGCCTTCATTTTATGTCGAATATCATGTTAATGAATATTTCAAAGCTCTGTTATTCACCAATCTGAAGATTTAATCTAATAAAGAAGTGTCGCGTCGTTAAGTTGTTACTTAGGTAACCTATGCTCCATCTTTGAGGATTATAAGAGGAAGCTTTCGTTTAGCAATCAGACCTACTTTATAGGAAAATGTTTTCAATTGATGATATATAGATACGGCCCTTCGCGGACCAGAGTGCTCTTTCTATAGAAAGTAAGTACAGTAATTTTGTCATGTGTTTTTATAAAGCTGGTTCAAAAGGTGTTAAGGCTGATATGAAACGGCAAATTGACACTAACCAACATAAGTCTTTTTTTAAATAAAGAAACAAATTAAGTAAATGGGTGAATCTCAAAATTTCAAGTTTGGTGGCGAAATTTCATATTGTTTTTTCATGAAAAATTGGGTTCCGACATGAAAAAGATCTAAAAGGATCCTCGGTTCCGACATGAGAAAGGAATTTTTCAATTCCCAACTTTCCCAATTTCCCCAATTTTTCACGAAAAAATTGTATGACAGTTCGCCACCAAACTTGACACATTTTGATATTCACCCTAATAATAAATATGCACATGACAAGAGAAGGACGTAATATACGATCCCGACGACCCGATTACTCTAGCCATAGAGGTGGCCAATCAGCTCGCGACACTAAACACTTCAGAACCCCGATACCAACCCCGCCGGCGTGGTCGACGATTTCCCTCATTCAGCGCTTATCGCTATCGACCCACTGGGGTCGATTAATTCTTTCAAATATTCTTCCTCTCAGACGACACTCTGGGCCGAGGTTCGCGCCCAACTTGGCACCCTCTTCAATTTCGTACCGGGTGAGAGCCCTCAGGCCTCAGCGCTCCCCTTTCGTCCGGCCAAGTAGTTAATAACTTCTGCGGCAAATCTACAATAAGTCACATCAAAAAAAAAATGCAAGGAGCGCCCAAAGAGTTTTTACTTAAGTTACTTACTACCAACTTATTAGTAAGTATTAATAAAATGAGTAGGTACTTATTATACAAATTGATCTAATTTGATTTCACATAATGAACTGTTGCCCTAATTTCGTAGTTTCCTATCGTTATCGGCCAGACCCATTCGTGCTTCGTTATATTACTGAAAATTATGGCCCGCGGGGACCATCAGCCAATCTATATTACGCTTTTGCTAATTAGAATGAAGTACTTTATAAGTAAGTGTAACTTTAGTTGATAACGGCCATCGATTCATGTTTAAACCGTTGAGTTTGTTTTTATTAAAATTTCAAAAGTTATAAGTTTTTTTAGATCCTAACACCAAACTGCATGAATCTATCTGGATTTGTGGTTCTGTTCACATCAATTTTAGGTACATTACGTCATTTTCGAAAGATTCTATTCGTTTAGCTTCTCTCTAAGCTGGACGGGGAGGGAATGAATAAAGAACATATATAGTAGAACATATATACAACAGATCTTCAAGTTGTCATAATTTTTTTTTTACCTCAGCGCTCCCTACTTATCCGGCCAAGTAGTTAATACCACATGCGGCAAATGTACAATAAACCAGGTGGTGTGTTTGTACACACTACTTGACACTGCCTAATGCCGCCTTAATTATAAAAGTTTTAATAAATAAATATATTACTAAGCAAGAAGTAAAATATCTATAAACATTAAAAAGTATTTTAAAACTTTTTAAGATCCCGGTACCTCATCTTACATCTTCCATGTTATTATGTTGTTTTCATTATGGTGAAAGCATTTGTTTATGGTTTTCAGGATGGGCGGGGATCTGGTGTGAATAGAAAATGACCATTCTACTCTACGATTGCCAAGAGCTGGAGGAGCGGGCCTCCAGACATCTCAGAGTTTGGAAAGGTATTCTAAATGTTACCATACCTTCTTGGCATAATACTGGTGTATGCTCTACGGGCAAGTAAGTGTATAGTGAAATGCTATCCGAGACAAATGTACAATAAGTCTTTTGATGACAAATATATTGTATTGAAAAGTGGATTGGAGGCGTGTTCGCCTAATACTTCGCCTTAACATATTGTACTGCTTCTAAGCTCAATACACACAGAAATGCGGTACCGGGAAATCTTTTGCGTTGGGCGCGCGCCGCCGTGTTGAGCTGGCATTTCTGTGTGAACGGTTGTGTAATTATAGAACCTTACAAATTT
The DNA here is from genome assembly GCF_024362695.1 of Pectinophora gossypiella. NCBI lineage: Eukaryota > Metazoa > Arthropoda > Insecta > Lepidoptera > Gelechiidae > Pectinophora > Pectinophora gossypiella. The sequence goes on along the minus strand of NC_065421.1, from coordinate 8,549,113 downwards.
CTAGCCCCCAGAACGCTCAAGGTACTGCTTTTGTGTAGAATAAATATTTATTCAATAACTAATCGTCTGCGAGACTTAAACATAGCTGGCGAGGAGTGGGTGTATACCATACAGCTCTGCCTACCCTTTCGGGGATACGGGCGTGATAATATGTTATGTTTGTCTGCGAGACCCCTAAGTAGGTACTACAAACGACGTTTTTTTACCTTTGATGGGTTTGCTCTTGGCTCCAGACTTGCCGGAAGGCATTGACAAGGCCTAAGATGGAGCTCGCCCAGAAGGTGCCTGTTCACTCTGGCCTTGAAAGCACCCGGGTTATATGCATTCGGGAATACAGAAGACAGCAAAGAATTCCACTCCCTATAAATCATGATAGTGTCTTGGGGATCGTCAGTCAATTGTTCTAGAGCTATTTGTGTAATCGAATTCACACCACGCCTATTGTCCCATTGGGTATTTCAGGACACTTGCTCGACAGACAAAACAAGATAGTTCGCGTTTTTATACATTTTACTTTGTAGCCAGGCCGGTAACATTATTGTTTGACCGTGGCTTGGACAGATAAGTATTTCGGCTCTACCCTACCCAACCTAATACAGGTATGAATGCTTCTTGTACCATCGGGTGAGAGCCCTCAGCGTTCCCATTTGTCCGGCCAAGTAGTTAATGCCATTTGTAGTAAATCTACAATAAGTCACGTCAATAAAAAAAAGCTTCTTGTGTATAATGTCAGTCACCTAGGTATACTTACATTACAATTTTTTTATTATTATGGTCACAATGCTCAAAATCCTAAAAAGAAAGAGTTTTTTTTTGACGTGATTTATTGTAGATCTGCCGCAGATGGCATTAACTACTTGGCCGGACAAATGGGGAGCGCTGAAGGCTCTCACCCGGTACAACGTTTAAGACAACAGGCCTGAGGGTGCCCAGTTGGGCGCGAACCTCGGCTCAGGGCGTCGTCTGAGAGGAAAAATATTTGAAAGAATTAATCAACCCTAGTGGGTCGATAGCGATAAGCGCTGAATGAGGAAAATCGTCGACCACGGGAAAAAGAAAAAGACAAAATATAAAAAAGTAGAGGAAAACAGTTACACGGTGTAAAGCACATATTATTATGTACGAGTAGTGATGGGCAGGGAAAGAAAAAATTGGGTGGGAAAGAAAAAATATCGGGAAAATATGGGAAAATAAAATAAACACCCGAAAAATTCCCGAATCATGGGAAAATATTTTTTATTTAATTATTTTTAATCTTATTATTATTTGTATGTCGTTTCCATGTCTCGGGTCGGGTCTGTCATGGAGTCCCGGACTTTTGGAAGGCGTGCGTGGGGCCGAAGCCAACACGTAGAGGCCCCTTAAGACAATTTACTCTAAATGTGTTGTGACACCAACCGGCGATTATCCCTGTATGCATTATGGGAGTGCACCCAAAGACAATCCCTGGTTCGTGTAGGACTATTGCAGATTATGGGAACAAAAGGAACTGGGCTATTGGGTTGGGGGTTAGTGAACCTATATACTGGGGCTACTGCGCCTGCTCGACCAATGTTAATAACAGAGATACATTGGGCAGGCGGTGACTCGTCACTCACTGGTTGGGCCACCTATCTAGCCGACGCGACTGGACGGCAAGGCAGCAACATGGTTGTGAGCATCTCAGGGTGTCAAGAGGTGTACACCGCTTTCTGCGAGGCGGTTTACCCGCCTTACCAACTCGCGACTTATGCATCTTTCACTTCCACCCTGCGAGCGTATAGCTCTAACGCCCCACTCTGGCTGGCCAATGAAGGCGAGCCAGAGGTGAAAGTCCTGCGGCCCCCGCTAAGGTCCACTCCGGCCAGCCAGTACTGTCACCATCTTTGTTGCTCTTCTTTGGACTCTCTCTAGTAGTGCAATGTCCTTCCGATAGTAAAGTCTCCATATTTGAAACCCATGTTCTAACAGCGGTCTGACGTAAGTAAGTTTTGTAAAGCCTAAGAAACAATTCCGTATCTATATGATAAAAAGCTTTTCTAATTATGTATAAGAGGTTCTACTTGTTAGTGATTCCAATAATGTGTTCGTCCCACTTTAGATTATGTGTTATCGTTATGCCAAGGTCCTTTTGTTTTTTAACACACTCGAGAGGTTTTGAGTCAATGGTGTAACTCAACGTGGGGTGGTTACTGCCAACATGCAACACAGTGCATTTGTCTACGTTTAATGCGATTAGCCAATCTCGGGTCCAAGCAATTACTCTATCAAGATCATCTTGGATTATATTATGGCTAATAAGTGGATTCCCCGTTATTTTCGTTTCATCTGCAAATAGTGATATATCAGACATGATACCATGTTTAAGATCTGTAAGGTAGATACTGAATAAAATAGGTCCTAACACCGATCCCTGCGGCACACCGCTGAGGACTTTTCTGGGAACAGAGTATGATTCTCCGATGCGCACAGAGAATGTGCGATTTGACAGGAAGTCTTCAATCCACTTCACGACATTGCCTCTGATTCCAAAGGGCTCTAATTTAGCAATCAATGGTGTGACAGGAACTCGATCAAAAGCTTTTTCATAGTCCAAGTAAATAATATCTGTAGGTATTCGTGCCTCCCAATTTCTTGCACAAAACCATGTTGCTCCTCGATGATGACATTCTCTCGTGCCAAAAGCATCCTATATATCCTATAATATGTAGATATCTTTAAAATCGAACATTCCATTCAAAATATATTACAAAGGAGATCATCGGCTTTCCATACTTTGGCCGGCCCAAATTTGAAGGTGCCGGTCAGAGAAAAAAAATGTGTCAAACCTTTTGAGTAGATTGTGCTGAACATTTTTTACTATGACACCAGACGTGTATGACCATTAGTTTGGCTTTAATTGGATTTTAAAAATCTCGACTTTTCATACATTTTGTAAAAAATAATATTATGTCCGTTGGGAAAAAGAGGTATACAGGCGTATTACAAAGGACCGTTAAAACATTTATTAGTATGGCGCCAAACTTCTATGACCATTATTTGGACTTTCAGTTTTGGTTAATATGTTAAAATGCCGGCCATCGAAAAAAATACATCGAATCTGTCTAATAGTTGCTTCTCAATATTTTTTAATAACACCAAACATCTATGACCATTATTTTGACTTTTATTGGAATTTACGTTTTAGTTTAAATATGAAAAATGCCGACCAGCAAAAATATCATGTTGAGAGTTCAATTTTTTTCTATAGCGCCAAACTTGTATGACCATTAGTTTGGCTTTTAGTGTATTTTAAAAATCTTGATTTCTTATTTATTTTGTATGAAAATAAAGTGCTTTGGGTAAAAAATGCGGTACGGCAGATTACAAAGGACCTTTAGAACATTTAATAATCTGGCGTAAAACATTTTTGACCGTTATCTTGACTTTTTATTCGTCTCCCTTTCCGTTTTGGTTCAAATGGGAAAATGTCAGCCAGCGAAACAAAATAAGTCAAATCTTTTGGTAAACGACTTGAACGACGTATTTTTACTATACTACCAAATGTCGACTTTGGCTTTTATTGGACTTTTTTAAAAAACTTTTTTTTATACATTTTAACAATGACAACAAGCAGAGCTTTCCCAATGACTAGTTATTAGTCAGATAAATACTTTGTGTTTTTGTCTATATTATCTGATTTTAGATATGACGTTTGCTGTAGTTTTTGCATTCGACTCAACGTTACGGCCTAAGTTTAGGTTGAATTATGGTATTGATTCACCTTGAACGTAAATGGTTACCACCCTCCAAAGATAAGCTTGCCATCTAGTGACGAAACTCGTATATTGGCATGACGTCTGAAGTATCTGTTAGGGAAAACAGGAGTCGGGTAGTTGTACTTTGCAAGTATGCCTATCACAATGTCCTGGTGCTACTCGGCCGATAACATAGTAGGTACCTCTATCACCCCACTGTTTATTCCTTGTATACACTTTTCTTTTAAAAAAAGTAGTTTCTTAAGCGTGTATATCACCATCAGGTAAGGTAGTGGTCAAACGCAAACCTATTTTTCAAAAGACGACCACCATATTACGCCTTTAGCAAGATAGTTCCATTATCACTAGATAAAACTTTTTTTTGATTTTTGGAAAATCGAATTAAGTTCAAAATATTGGTCGTAGTCGTTTAATGCCATAGTAATAAACAATCTGACGATCCTTTAAATAACGCGCCTGTTATATTTTATTTTTATACAAAATGAATCAAAAATCAAGATTTTTTTAAATCCAACAAAAGCCAAACTAATTAATGGTCATAGACGTTTTTGTCATAGTGAATAATGTTTACAGGTATCTTCTCGATAGCTTTGACATGTGTTTTTTGCTGACCGGCACTTTTCACACAGAAACTATAACATAAAGTCCAACAAAAGTCAAAATAATGGTCATAGACGTTTGGTGCCCTAATAATAAATGGTCAAATGGATAAGTTCTAACGGGATATACAAATATTGTTTCATGGCCGGCACTTCACATTTTCACCAAAAATGTATGAAAATTCAGTTTTTTTTTTAATTCGAATAAAACCGAAAATATTGACCCTACAGCTTTGGTGCCATAGTAATAAATATCTAGCACAATAAAGACATTGATTGATTGATTGATTGATTGATAAATGCTCAGACGGATAAGTTCTAAGGATAATACCATTATTGTTACTTGGTCGGCACTTAACATTTTCACCAAAAATGTATGAAAAATACAGTTTTTTAAAATCGAATAAAACCGAAGATATTGACCCTAAAGCTTTGGTGCCATAGTAATAAATGCTCATATGGATAAGATCTAACGGAATATAGCAAAATTATTTTTTGGTCGGCACTTTGACTTCTGGGCCGAAATCCGATGATCTCCTTTAAGTTTTTTAAGAGTTCATACGACACTACGACAGAAGATAAATTGGGCATAAGTAGGCATACATTTTATTTAAATGGTCTTTGTTGGAAATCCTCACTTTTAATACAAATATATGCGATAAAAAATATTTTCCCTTGAAATGGGAATTTTTCGGGTTTTTTCCCTCAGAATTGGGAAAATTTCCAAAACGCGGGAATTTTCCGGGTAAGAACCCAACACTATGTACGAGTAAGTTATGAATGATGATGATTATGTAAGTAATAATTCACTTACTTAATTACATTTACAATGTGGCGTTTAAAAGCTCAGTGATTGGCGTTAAAAATGAAAAACTGGCCACGAAAACTAGCTTATAATATCTAGGCGATCGAAGCCGCGAGAATTCGCAAGTCATAAATAAAGTAACGTCAAGTATAAATGGCTATTCCACGAGGATTTCTATCCTACACAATGTTATCTAAGTAGATGTCGTTAAAATTGGCATTAATGCGTTGTAACACAATAGCAATACGTACCTGCCTATGTATGTATTGTGTTATTCATACCGATACAGTTAAGGAAAATGTATCACAATTGAATATAGGTACCTACATAGAAGGAGGAAAGTGGGTACATATTAGATAAATGTCGACATTTACCACATCATAAATAGCCTATATACGTCCCACTGCTGGGCACAGGCCTCCCCTCAATCAACCGGAGGGGTTATGGAGCATACTCCACCGCGCTGCTCCAATGCGGGTACCACACCACATAACATTTATTTGACTTTGACTCGAGTCTTGGAGCTTCCCGTGTATGCCTTGTCAGTCAATAAATCCTTAAATACTTTTTTTAAGTAGGTATTTACGGACGGGGGGGGGGGGGGGGACCTTATACTTTAAATCAAAAGACACTAATTTAAAATAAGGGAATATTAGTGAAACACTAATGAAATTGTTTCACTGTTTTATCAAAAAATATATGTTTAATGTCAGACAGATAATAATTTCTTACGGATTTGATTATTTTTCATGTCATAGGTGAGCATAAACCACCAAAATATCTTGACAAACTTTGAAATTTGAAAACTTCCTCAATTTGGAAACGATCGACAAAGTTGAGTAGGTAACTAATGGGCCTGCCAGCCTGTGGATGTACCGTTTAGAACGACAAATTCTGGACTCTCCGTCTTCTCGATTTCTTTCTAAGTTAGTGTATTGCTAATTGGTTTAGAAACATACTTTTTTAATTTTAATAGGTATCTATATGATAAATTAGAAGCTTATTCGCCTTGATCGCAAGTAAGGTCAATATCAACGGAGCACTTTGAATACTCTTCCATCGATAGAGACATACAACGTTAGTTCTTCAAAAACAGAAGTTATTACTACTAGACGATCTTCCCCACATTGATTTTATATAATTTCTAAGCTTTGGCTTGATTTTGTTCTGTGGCAAGATTAGAAAGTAGGTACCTAATAAACTCCACAATGTAGTTAGGTACGAAATTGTTTTCAACGCATGAGCGCATGCGCACCTTTCGAGTTAGGAGCACGTTCAACTATATTTTATTGCGGGTGACGTCATGTAAGCCGACCAATCCTTTTCGAGGTTGGCCATTAATATTCAGGTACTTGAGAGACTACGTTAGCTTTTACACATAGGTACATAAACTCAGTATTTTCCTTTTGGCGTGGGATCTTCGAGGTTTGATGTACTTGAAGACAATGGATTTACGTAATTTATACTTGTTTACGCAATCCGAGTACAAATTCCTGAAGGTTGAATAAATAAAGGGTACCGTTCGGGTTGTTTAGTGTAGATTCATTTACCTACTGTATACTTATTAGTCATCTTCGGGCGCATCAGCGTCGTGCCGACTAGGAGTCGAAGTGGTCGCCATGGCCGAAATCGGTCGGAGATCATCATCATCATCACTTATTAAAAGTTACATACCTACCTACTTTCCTTATACTTAGGTATTTCCGTACTGTACTTCCTACTCTTGGTAAATATTTGACCAAATGGACTCCAACCAACTTGAGTTTTGGAGAATGCTTTATGGTTAGATTCTGAAATTAATATGTGGCCCTGTCCTTATAAACCTCGTAAAACCGAGGTTTCTTTTTTTTTTTTTTTAATTAAGATGGGTTTGCTCTTGACTTCGTTCTTCTACAAGAAGAAGAGATCGACGTTGGAACGAGCTTACCCAGAAAATGCCTATTCACCCGTGATTTAAAGGACCCCAGGTTATAAGAGTCAGGAAACACCGACGCCGGCAGCCCATTCCATTCCTTGGCTGTGCGCATTATGAAGGATGAAGCGAAGCGCTTGGTGCGGATTAGTGGTATGTCAACCAAGTAAGGATGGTAACCCGCCGTACGTCTGGATGTCCTCAGATGGAATGGACTTGGTGGAATGAGCCGATGGAGCTCCTGTGCACACTCCCCGAAGTACAATCTGTAAAAAACCGACAGACAGGCGACTTTACGGCGGTGGTCTAGGCTATGCAGTTTGGCTTCCACCAGCTTCCTGTCGCCGATCAACCTCTTAGCACGTCGCTCAACAGAATCCAACGCAGCAAGTTGGTACTTAGCTGAGCCATCCCAAAGGTGAGAACAGTACTCCATGCAAGAACGAACTTGTGCTTTATATAAGGTCAAAAGTTGTCCAGGTGAGAAGTACCGCTTAACCCTATTTAGGATGCCCAGTTTTTTGGCTGCAGTCTGAGCTTTGGATTCAATGGTGGTTCCAAAGTTGAGGCGAGACGTCAGCTCCATTCCAAGAAGCTCAAGACGGTCGGTGATCGGTACAGATGCACCTCGGAAAGTAGGAGTCCTGTTGAACGGACTCTTCTTAGCGGTGAACAGACACGCCTGTGTTTTTGAAGAGTTGAACGTTACCAGATTTTTGTCTCCCCATTGGGACACATGCTTCAGAATCTCATCCGTTCGTTCCACCAAATCCTCTCGAAGAGATCGAACTACTTCCGCGGTAGCTGCAGCACCGGACACATACCTCTCTAAGACAGTACTGTCATCAGCGTACCCAACAATGCCTGACATAAGCAAGTCATTGATGTGCAACAGGAAGAGAGTCGCAGAGAGGACAGACCCCTGACGAACCCCGGCATCAATAGCGATAAGGTCAGAAGAGCCGCCGTCAATGACTACTCTTATCGATCGCTCACTCAGGAAGTCTGATATCCAGGTGCTGAAGTCAGCGAGAATGCCGTATGCTGGAAGCTTACTTAACAAGCCAGCGTGCCATATAGTTTTCCAGGCACAATAGTAAAACAATAGAGTTTGGATTTTAAAAGGACCATCGGCGTTATATAGCATTTTATGCTATGACGAAACAAAGAAAAATACTCTACATAATAGGGTGTGGTTCACTACCTTCGTTCTTCCTAAGTTTAATCAATTATGTGTAAAAAAAAGTTAAAGAAAATCCTCTTTTTTTATGTTCCAGTTTGGCACACCACACTCTACGTACTCGCCGCGATATTCGGAATACTCAACTACTCATTTCTCTTTGAAACTGAACAACTGGTGGACAATCAATGCTTATTCTACCCTCGTCAACTGGCCTTCCACTGGGTAGCACTGGCAAACGACACTGACGTAACAAATGGGAATTTTCCACCAAACAATGGTGGAATCACTACAGCTAAACCAACAAGTATTACTTCTTCATCAGCTCTACCGAAGAATGCGACAGAAGTGAAAAATGAAACGATTGCTCAAACCTCGCCTGCCCCTGAAAATGTGACTGAAAAAGCGAAAACAGTCAAGAGAGATGCGCCGGAATATGTTACAACTAATACTGAAACGACTGTAGATGAAAGTAATGACACTGTTATTACTGGTAAGTATTTTAAACAATTACGTATTCTTTTTTAAAACTTAAATAGTTTTATAAGTAATAGAGTTTCAAACAAACATAATTTACTTAATATGGTGTCTCATGAAACGGAAGAACCATGGGAATTTTAAGACATTGCTACTAGTAGCAATGTTTCCTCGCCAACTAAGTTTTCTAGCTATTACTAGTAATAGGGTATATTACTATACATCTCTGCCTACCTCTTCGGGAATACACACGTGTTGCTCTGTTACGTTTAAAAACTAGAAAATGTTTGGAATTCTGTGTTTCTGGCTCATTTGTTTGTTGGACGTACTTATAAAAAATTGGCATCAGTAATATTGTCACTTAACTAACTGTATGATGGAGCTTGTACATTGTACACTCTATGTAAAAAAGAAAAAATCTTTCTCATTTATAATTTCTTGTCTTGTCATGTTTCCTCCAGGCCACATCAAAAAGTCTACAGACGATCGTTCGATCACACACTTCTCTATCAAAATTTCGCAGATTCGGACTCGGATAATCAGAATACGAAAGAGTTTGTTCACTTACCCTTGAGTTTATTTGTTTTCTGGTTGCATTTTCCTTGAAATTGTTTACTAATTCCATCAAAATTCTAACAATCTTGATTTGGCTTTCTTTTTCTTTACACTTATCATTCTAACATTCACTTTTAGTTAGATTATTATGTTGTTGTTGTGATATAAGCGTGATCCTTTGTAGAGTAACGCGATACTCTATTCTACTCTACCGAACACAACATAGGAACAGCCCGAAAACTTCGTACGAACACTTAATACAAAAATGTCGTTCTGGCTTCAGTATCTCTTTTTCATTAAGAACCTTATTGATCATATGTTTTCCAGAAAACACGACCCATCGGCTCATGCTGCAGACTTCAAGAACTCTGTTCCCGAAGGAGGGAGACAGTGGGTGTCAGTTTGCAGAGTACATGCCTCTGTTGTCTGCTACGTTAGCCATCGTTTGGGCGACTCTCTTCATCATATGCCCTGGTGGAGGCCGCACGAGATCCGGGTGAGCAATAGCTTCTCTCTTCTCATGAACCAGAGGAGGTGGTCAAGGTTATAGGAACCTACCAAATTGTCCAAGGATTTTTGTCGTCCTGTGGATACACCGACAATTTTGGTAAGGGTCACACACATGAACCAGTTTGCTTGAAATGATTAACGGGTAGTACCTGTGTGGGTGTGTTAGTCACCCAACCAATGAATGATCACGGTTGAAGCTGCAGTCCTTTGTTGACTTATGAGATTTTGGTTTAGATCGAGGTATTTTTATATACGCAGTAGGTGATTAGATATTTGACAAAGCAATGAGTTAAACCGGGCTGTAGAATATTTTCAAATGAGGCCATAAGTGTTTTTAGATTTTGATCCAATATCTTCAAATTGTTTCCAGGCTCCAGCAACCGTGGCGCATCCTGGCACCAGCGCTGCTGTTCGCTCTGGTGATGGTCATCCTCACAGGATACAGTTTCACCAGCACCAACGGAGGCCTACAGGCTTTCTGTGCCGCCTTCCAAAACTATACCAATACTACTGCGTAAGTGTTACCTACATGATGACATCCTGTTATCGAAATTGACATAGGAAGACACGCCGATGGGATAACTAATATTATAAACAATAACAACCTACATTATATCCCTCAATTGGCCTTCCGGAATTCGGTTCCGGTTTTGGTTCATGTCGGTTTAAGTGTTTGGACTAAGTAGTAGACAAACCATTTGCTTAAACCAAGACACCGATGGTGTCGTCACCAGTCACCACTGTCGCGCTATTTATATTGAAATTTCTTTCCGACAGATGTTCTGCAGTGAACCCATTTCTGGAGCGGTCGTGGAACGAGTCCTGGGGCGCGGGGGACAGGATCTCGGCCACCAGGGCCGCGTCGGCCGGCGTGTGGGCCAGCTGGGCGTGCGCCGCCGCCTTGCTGCTGGCTCGGTGTCTCGCCGCGCCAGACTTCGTCGTCAGGCGCACGGCTGTGCACCTCGTTAAAGATCCTCAGCAGGTATGCGTTTATTTTGGAATCATTTTATAATCCTATTTCGTATTCAGTTGATATTTTCTGTAAATTTGATTAGACGCCCTCCCGCAAGGATGGCTGGAGGAAGAACTAGTGAGAGAATTCATGGTAGAAATGAAGGGAGGCTTTTTCCCAGCAGTGGGACACATTTCACGATAGGCTAGACAAGACAAATTTTGTCCTAGTAAATAGTATCGGGTACCAAGTTTAAAGGGACACAAAACCCGAGAACTGAAAAGTTTTAACGCATTAATTTATTTCTTACAAACAAATTCATTCATTATTTTCCAGAAAGTGACTCCGTTCCTTATAAAACAGAAGTCACCACGTCTCTCGGCGAACAGTTCGCCAAGCAAGCGGGACACCGCCTCGGTGAAGTCGGAGCCTACTGTGACGGAACTGGTGACGGCATCCGTGGAACACGAGCATGACTCCGAGCCCACCTCTCTCGCCACCACTCCTCTCAGAGGCGAGAGGAACGTAGAAGCGCTGGAGATGACCTACAACCCTCAAGAAACGCGACGCGTACATTATTAACACGTTCAAGGAATTGACATGCTAAGTCCCGGTGTCATACGACCTACACATACATAACATAAGCTCACGACTATATTCCTATTGGGGTAGTCAGAGGTACATCCATCACAAATATGGATTATTGTGAAATAGAGGAAAAGTACAAGGTCCATAAACAATAGACAAAATAGAGAACCAGGAATGCGGGTTTCAGCGTACACAAACTTAATATTTTAGTTTAACAGCTCTACAACTAGCGCCGTCCTTCACTTACGATGAGTGATAGAAGGAGACAGATCTAGTTTTAGAATTGTCAAATTAACACACACACACACATCGTTAAATAGTCGATAACGCTGATGTGGATGCTCAACGAAGGTAGTTAGGTACGTTAATAACTAATAAGAAGGTACATACCTACCTACCCTGCTTTGCCAAAGTGGATTAAAGTACTTATTTGAATGAGTGTAGAGGCACAGTCAATCTAAGCTTATAAGTATAGGCTTAGCAAGTTTACTAAGTTTATATATTTAAGCTTATTTATTATATATTTACTGTGGTAGATATAAGCTTCAAAACTGTTGTTTTTGGACATGTTTATTAATGAAATGTTTCTATTGAATTGTTTAAAAGTGAAATATTAGGTATATACCTATATAAAACTGTTGTAATGAAGTACGTTTACAATTATGATTAGTTTTATGTTTATTGCATTTTTAGGATTAGTAATTAAGTATGTATTACTTAACGTTTCAAGAGTTTGTTACTTAATGGATCGTTTCAGTTTGAAGAAAATAATATTACGAATTTATAAAATACTGACTCTTGTTGTTTTATTTCATCATTGGTTACCCTTATTCACTTTTAACAACACACAGTAAGTAGGTACCTGGGAATGGTAGATATCTTATTGGCCTTATTGCCTCAGTATCTAATCATTTTAATATTCATTTGTCATTATTGATCTAAAGGAGAACGGTATATGTTCTACTGAAGATCATCAGCGGTATTCAGAACTAAGCCCCCAAGTTCAACTATGCTGTCGGAAAGACTACGATAACCACATCAACCAAATATGTCTTGAAGATGAACAGCACTCGCTGAAAAACGAGTCCAGATATCTTTTTCAAAAAGTAAAAGAATTGACGGGAACACGTAAACCGAGAACATGCACCATTGAAGACAAGGACGGATGTCTACTTACAAATGTGGCGGACGTGTTGGAACGCTGGAAGAACTATTGCGCGGAGTTATATGACACGGCACAGCCCTCTAGCGCTATTATTACATGGTCAACAGACGAACCTGATATCCTACCATCGGAAGTTGATTATGCCATCAAAATTCTTAAGTGCAAAAAGTCTCCGGGTAAAGACGCTATTACAGCCGAAGTACTAAAAAACCTAGGACCACGAGGCACAAAGGCTATTACCGAAATCTGTAACACCATCTGGAAGACCGGAAGATGGCCAAAAGACTGGACAGAATCGGTGTTTATACAATTGCATAAAAAAGGCTCTTCAAAAGACTGTGGGAATTATAGAACTATAGCATTAATATCGCATGCGAGTAAGATCCTCCTCCATGTAATTAATCGACGTCTTAACTACTTTTTAAACCGACAGATACCCGAAGAGCAGGCAGGTTTCGTCAGGGGCAAAGGGACGCGGGAACAAATACTGAACGTTCGACAAGTCATCGAGAAGAGCAGGGAATTCAATAGCCCTGTGGTCCTTTGCTTTATTGACTATACAAAAGCCTTTGACTGCGTGCAGTGGGATAAACTGTGGAGTGTGCTACTTGAAATGGGAGCTCCTGAACACCTCGTTGCCTTAATACAGTCTGTACACGGGGAACCGTTCTTTCATAAGAATAGGCACCGAATGCTCTAATATGTTCCAGACGAAGAAAGGAGTGAGACAAGGCTGCATTTTGTCTCCTGCACTTTTTAACATATATGCAGAATACATTATTCGGAAAACTATAGAAAACTGGAAAAAGGGTTTCCCCATAGGGGGGAAGAGACTATCGAATCTCCGGTATGCCGACGACACCGTTCTCTTGGCAACGTCCATAGAAGAGATGAGTGAGCTATTCCAAAGACTCGAGCTGGAGAGTGGCAACATTGGTCTCGAGGTGAACAGAAGAAAAACAAAGGTGATGATAGTGGATCGAGCCGGAAAGCTAACAAATATCACCTACAACATTCCTGGTATTAGCATCGTCGACCGCTACGTTTACCTGGGCTCCCAAATTTGCAATGATGGCAGCTGTGTCCCGGAAATAAAAAGGCGCATCGGGATGGCAAAGGATGCTATGACCCGTTTAAACAACGTCTGGAAGAAACGAGGAATCGGTATCAAAACCAAGATGAGATTGATACGAGCCCTGGTGTTCCCTATCTTCCTGTACGGAGTAGAGACGTGGACAATCCTGGCCCGAGAAAGACAAAGGATTGATGCACTAGAGATGTGGTGTTGGAGGCGAATGCTAAGAATGCCTTGGACTGCGAAGCGCACTAATGCATCGATCATGACCCAGCTCCAAATAAAAACTCGTCTGTCCACTATATGCCAACAACGCATCCTTTCTTATTTCGGCCACACGATGCGCAGAGGTGATGACAGTTTGGAGAAACTGATTGTGGTTGGGAACACTGAAGGCAAAAGATCGCGTGGTCGTTCACCGACTAGATGGACTGATCAAGTGAAAGACGCGTCGTCATCCAAGTTCTACACAGTAGTAAGGGAAGCGCTGGACAGGAACCGGTGGAGGCAGATCATACGCTCCAGGTGCAACCCTGATGCTGACCACGATCCTCAGATATGAGGGACCGACCAAGAGAGAGAGAGGCACAGTCAATATAAGCTTATAAGTATAGGCTTAGCGAGTTTACTAAGTTTATATATTTAAGCTTATTTATTATATATTTACTGTGGTAGATATAAGCTTCAAAACTGTTGTTTTTGGACATGTTTATTAATTAAATGTTTCTATTGAATTGTTTAAAAGTGAAATATTAGGTATCTACCTATATAAAACTGTTGTAATGAAGTACGTTTACAATTATGATTAGTTTTATGTTTATTGCATTTTTAGGATTAGTAAATAAGTATGTATTACTTAACGTTTCAAGAGTTTGTTACTTAATGGATCGTTTCAGTTTGAAGAAAATAATATTACGAATTTATAAAATACTGACTCTTGTTGTTTTATTTCATCATTGGTTACCCTTATTCACTTTTAACAACACACAGTAAGTAGGTACCTGGGTATGTTAGATATCTTATTGGCCTTATTGCCTCAGTATCTAATCATTTTAATATTCATTTGTCATTATTGTGCCGTGAGCTCGTTAAGGTAGTAATCTTAATTTGATCTTACCTAGGTAAGCAGACCCACTACGGCTTAACGTGCCGAAGAACAAAACCTAACATGACCTAACCTACATCGTTTAGCCCGCGACATTTTAAAAAACTAGGCACGATCTCTCAAAGCGATTTTTGCCAAATTTTTCTCGGGGATCCAACCCTGAGCCTTCGGGATGGTTAGGTAAATGTTCTAACTACGATAATTCATTGTTAATAACAAATTAAACTTAAAACTTTTATAGGAACCCTGTGTAGGAACCATAAATAAGGCTGTACAAGAGAAACATTTGTCTTTTAAAAAAATAGCAACGTCAAATGTCAATGTCATAGCTTTAAATTTGAAAATCAAACGGTTTGTGTTTTGTGGAGTGTTCAGTGGTATTTTTATTTCGTAAAATATAGTGATTAAAAATGAGTTGTTCTAGTTTAAAACCAATAACAATTGATTTAAATATCGGTGATCAATTAACATCAATATCTTGTGGTCATGTTGTTGTGGAATTTATAAAGTTCATCGCGTATCAAAGGCTTCAGATACCTTACTCATATCAATGGCTCAAACAAATCGTGAACAAAAGAAAAATGAGTGAAGATGATAACAGAACAGAAGGTTTACAATCTGAAAGACATTATCGAATTACTTCCACTGCTTTGGAGAACCTAGATTTTATTTTAAAGGTAGGTACAAATATCTATCACTGGTTTTTAAAATGCGAACAATTAACAGGTGGCTTGTTTTAGGCTCACTTAAATTCCTTTATATACCTATGAACCTATTTTTATAATAATTTAACCTGTTAATTTATTATTTTGTACAAATTGTTTACAGAGTTTACTACAAGAGATAAGCAGTGCGTCAATGCCAGAAGAGGTTTGCATAGTGTTAGGAGCTACCCCAATAACTTGCAAGGAGGTGTACAGACTACTCCTGCCTACCATGTGCCACAAGCCACAGTGTCACTCCTCACACATTGCCAATGACCAGAAGATTCAGAGAAATGTCTTCCAGTAAGTTACATTCAATGTTCAACATGCCTAATCTAAATCCATCTTGGACTTGACCTTCTTATTTATCTCTCTACTGAGGATCTAGCTGATTGTAGTTTTTTTATATATGCAAAAAATCTTAAGTTTCCTGAGATAGTAACCATTCTACCATCTTTTCTTCAATATATTTGGGATGATAGTAGCATGAAACATTCTATGTTTTTATTTGTTCCCAATCATTCTAGGAATTGCAGACAAATAATATCTATGTATGTAAAGAAAATATTTTTGTTTTAGAGCATTAGTGACATCAGAAGAATTGAGCCAAGCGTTTTTCAAGCCATTACCACCGACAAACACATATGTGTTCATAAAGAAAAAGACTGTCAACCAGGATGTTGTACTTAACCATGACAACTTTGTGTTCACAAGTGGACATCGCATCCCTCGGAGCTCTAAGATAGTCATCATAGACTTCAGAAGTCAGAATGCAGGTAACCTTTCCTGTTGTAACGAGTTTCAAGTATTTGGAGAGGTGATAAATGAGGACTTGGTAAAGTTAAAGATAGAAGACGCCCCTGAATGTGAGGATTACCACGAGATTGAATCTACTGATGTGGCAAAATGGTATGAATCTACTTATGTAATGAAGGGCTTTAAGGATTGCATAGTAAATGGCACGTCTGTAACCAGTTCATGGCTCTAATTTGAATGGAATATTAGCTTAATTGTATAGATAATTTGAAATACACAAATTACAGTGTTAGTTAAAAAAATAGAAACATGTTTTTGTTATATTTAGCTTGTCTTTATGCTGCACACAGAGCTGATACAAGTCATAGTCAGTTTTTATATCTTCTATCATGTGGGTTGTGAGGTGGAGTACCAACCTCATCAACTCTGGTGTCAGGGTTACTATTGAGCTGCTAAAGGCCCCTGACATGGCTCATTTCACGACTACTTACATCAGTAACTATTAACTGTGACCAAAGGATTAACATGCCTTCCGAAGCATGGATCATCTTACTTTCAGACAATCAGGTGTTCAGCCTGTAATGTCCTAACCAAATTAGGGACCACCCAGGACCACACAGGTGATATATCCCCACCGGGAATCGAACCCAGGACCTCCGGATCGTGAGCCCAATGCTCAACCACTGGACCACAGAGGTTGTTACATTTTCATATGAAACTGCAAAAGAAACTGTAAAATGTAAAACTTCCCCAGCTCTGTGTACCAATTTTTAATGTTTTGATTAATTTTATCATCACCGTTAGGCCTTCTCCATCTTGTCAAATTAATCATCTGATTAATGTTATATTATAACATATTACACTTCTTTTATAATATGTTAATTCTACATGACTGACAAATTATTTTATTATAATTAATTATTGACATCAATACAATATTTTGTAATCAATTATTATGAATTGTTGAAAAGGCTGTTCAGTGCCATAATGCTCAATATGTAGCTTGTAAGTGTAAATGTAGTTATACATTCATGTTAATAAATAAAAAAAATGTATTTTGAATTTTTTTGACTAAATAAATTGATTTAAAAAAAGGTATTGTTTTAAATTAATTGATTGTTTTGTATTGACTTAGGAAAATGTCTATCTAGTTTTTTTTAGATTGATTGAAATGTTACTAAACTAACATTCTACGTACAATATACCTATCTGACTCTACCCACCCGAATATGAATTACGCAAGAGTATTTTCTATATTGTATTTATATTACATTACCTATGTAACTAAAACTTCGTCATCTAATCACTGAGGAACCTATGCTTTTTTCCGACATAGCTATAGGTACAAACTGAAATCTTATTTTAAGTATTATGAATAAATTACGTTATGAATATTGCGTATGCGCATAAAGATTGCGTATTACGGTCAAGAGCCAAGAGCTGCTGCTTATGACGTATGAATGGATCTATAACATTCCTTTACATGGAAATTTATTTGCTGGTAAAATGTATAACTGTTACGTCTCTGATTTACAGGTACCTACTATTCTCAATTGTGTCACTAACACCCATACCTACTTGTAAGGCTACTTAAATGTACTTGTACAGGGTGTAAGTGACATCGTAACAAATACTGAGGGGGATGATTCAGCTCATTATTCTGAGTTAATATCAAGTATATTACGTAAAATTATACTGTCAGTAAAACATTGTCATTTCTGAATATCATGATAAGATAGGTAACACTATGAATTCAGTTGTACGGACTATGCGCGTGCACAAGAAGTATGCCTATGTAGATGTTCGCCGCGACCCCCACGCCGCCGCTACGCTTGGCGTGTTTCGGCGAGCAAACAAGCTGCTGTCAGTTTTATCATTACTAATGAAGTCGTTATCAAGCGGCCGCGGCCCGCCCACCGGCGCACCGGCGCGCGCGCTCCGAGCGCAGTCGCTCGTTCAGACCCCGCGCACGCTGTCGCGCAACCGACGCCCAAATAAATCGAAATTATGGCCGACACGATGAACGTGTACTCCGACGGCGATGTCTTGAGGGCGAAAGTGATAACGATGGTGTCCCTGTTCCTGGTATCGATGATATGTGGGTGTGCGCCCATGTTGATATCGCTGAAATTCGACTGGTTCACGAAGTCGGCGGGGCCGAACATGCGGACCTCTAACACGCTGGTGATGGGGTTGCTGGCGTTCGGCGGTGGCGTGCTCTTCGCCACCACATTCATGCACCTGCTGCCAGAGGTCGACGAGAACGTGCAACAGCTGCAAGGTAAACGCACTTAAAATATAACAAAAAATCTTTCATTTTCAATGTAATACCTACAAACAATCAGAGAAAACTTATTGATGAGTAGTCTAGGTTCTATTTTAGTCTATCCTACCTACAGTAATAATCTACCTAACACCACTGAAACGTATTATAAGTACTTAGGTAGGTATATGGCTGAAGAGACGACGCGACCCACGAAGAAGCACCCACGATCGTCATGCTAGTAGCATGCCTACCTACTTTATTTAATAGCGCATCCTTATTAACGAGCACAACAACTCTTTGTTTGTTTCGTTATGAGACGTAGAAACACCCAATCGCATATCCAATAAACTTAACGCTATTAACAAATGCATTGCGAAAAATTTGTCGGTAGTCTTATCGCTTACCTATGATTTATGCACTGGAAAAGTGCTCATAAAAATACGTTTAATAATACGTACAATTACATGTTTTGTTGTTTGGTTTTAATATTGGTTGCAACAGTTAGTGAGTAGGTGCTAATACTCCGGCGCGTCACAGGCAATTTGTCCGTCCACCGCCATCCGGCTTGCAAACATACGGTGCTTGACTCTAATTATATTAAACAACAAAACTATGCTATGTGGCCACATAGATCTGTAGTTTAGCGTGCAAATATTTCCAGGTCAAGGAGTAGAAAACTTGATATGGTTAGGTACGATAGGTACAGGTACGGAGTATGCAAATACTAGTGTTGATGACCCCAGTAGCTGCTAAGAACAGTATCAACTTTTATTCCACAACCTTAGGGTCACAAGTTCGCCTGCCTTGAGAGATTCTACGTAAGAATACCTTAAGTAAGTAGATGTGATCTCGTGCGAATCTTAACTAGGTGCGTAGTAAATATGCAAGAATAAATGAGAGAATATAAACATTGTTTTAGTATAGAACGGACGCTTCATACAAAGCACCTCGTTTTCCACAGACACTACACATTGACGTTATCGTATATACGCGCATCTGTGTGTGTGACATCTGACGCCCATACGATAGAAGACTAAAGTAAGACTGAGTAGGGGTGAGGTAAACCTAGCTCAGCTGTGTGGGGAGTGGAGAGCTACTGTTCTGTGTTATTCCTTATTTTATGGCATAGGTGTTGGGATAACAGAAGATACAGCATAGGTTAGAGTAGATTTTGCCACAAGCAGGCTGAAACCCCTCTCTACATACTAAGGGAGTGTGAACCCGTGATGAGCAAGCGTTGTGTTATCTTTGGAGCAAACCCAACTCTAGACTCCAAACTTCAGAGGCGCTCAAACTAGGGTAGGGTAGGTTGGGCTTCGAGGTGAACTGCAGCATATGGCGGCAATAACAACAGATCTTAGAAACCCTGATATGTCCTGTCCTGTCGTAACTTACTGCCAATATTGACAGTGCATTAAGATGACAAATGTGAAAGATAGTGCCTGTTTTTAAGTGCTTATAATAGTGCTACTTATGTGTGTATTATTACAACTGTGCGGTAATTGCTTTTATTTAATTCCGTTAT
This sequence comes from Pectinophora gossypiella, assembly GCF_024362695.1. Lineage (NCBI taxonomy): Eukaryota > Metazoa > Arthropoda > Insecta > Lepidoptera > Gelechiidae > Pectinophora > Pectinophora gossypiella. The sequence continues at coordinate 8,529,202 of NC_065421.1, read as the reverse complement.
CGTATTACGTAAAGAAAAATAAAATATTAAAACACTATGTACTTAACACGGTAGTTGACACATTACATTAAAAAGCAAACTTCTTCTATCGTGGGGGTTGTAAGGTGGATTACCAACCCCATCAACCCTGGTGTCAGGGTTACTATTCAGCCGCCAAACTGCGTGTGTAAATGTATGACAAATGAAATGTATGACATAGGTTATAATGACTTTTTGACATATTTCTACAAAGAGAATCAGGTCCAAATTATGATGGTAGGGAGTACTATTTCATACGAGTTTATTGACATTAGTTACAAACTGAAGTATGCAAGCATTCCCCAGATAATAGGTATTTTCAAAACGTCAAGCTAGCGGGATCAAAGATCTGCCTTTATAACTTTGGAACCGTTGAAGTACTAATTTCGGTATTTTGCAGGGGGTGAGTACTATTTCGATACTATTTTTTGGCGTTTAAATCAAAGCGAAAGACCTTGTCGCTAACTCTCGCCAAATTTCGCTCACCGTCAAGCTAGCAAGTGCAATAAAACATGGCTATAAATCCAGAACCGTGATGGTACAAATTTTTTTACAACAGGTACTATTTTTTTCAATAAGAGTACTAATTTTTGGTATGGTCAAATTATTTTTTCGTGCCCATTTTTTTTTGAGGCCGCTAGCTTGACGCACACAAAACTGCCAAAGGCCCCTGACATAGCTCATGTAACGACTACTAACTTACATCAGTAAGTAGTACCGGGACCAACGGCTTAACGTGCCTTCCGAAGCACGGATCATCTAAGCAAACTAAGTACCTACCTATCAAAATGCGTTTTATTGGTACTTCAATTTTTTTGCCGTGATTTATTGTTTTGGTTCGGTTGGCTTGGCCAGAACAATCTCTGTCATAACTACAGCGTTTCATAATCAATTGATTTTACTATGTTTTTACATACATAATAATAAGCTTACGACTATATCCCATGGAGGTACTTCCATTGCAAGATGAACTAAGTACCCACACCTCACCGAGCTTTCTGTTAGACCAACGTGATAGGTGGTGAGCCGTATTGCCATCTATAATCGTCGAGCCGACTGTGTTAGTCAAAATAGCACTTAAGATAATTTAATAACTCATTGGTGCAAGTCCTGTACCGGGGTTCGAACTTAAGAACAAACACAAAATGTCGTAAAAGTGTATCCTGGCCTAAGCCTAGGTAATCGGTTTAGGTATGCATCATAAGACATTACAATTATAAGTAATATAAATACTCTTTATTGTACACAAATAAGCATTAACAAAAACAATTATGCAAAAGCCGGCTTTATTGCTAAGGAAGCAATCTCTTCCAGGCAACCAAAAATGCAAAAAAAAAACTTAATGCATTGTATTAATGCCAAAATTCACAAATTGACATCCGTGTCTTGTGGGGTTACAGCGTGGTCCGATTGTCCGAAAGTAAGATGATCCATGCCTCGGAAGGCTCGCTAAGCCGTTGGTCCCGGTTACTACTTACTAATGTAAGCATATCAAGGGTCTTTGGCGGCTCAATAGTAACCCACACGACAGAAGAAGAAGCGTGGTCTTTCTCCATACACTCTCCAAAGGGTTCCTTAAATAAATGACAGAGGATACGAGTTCGGACGATACGTCGATAATTTTAAATACTGAGAGAAGTGAGCGAGTATTTACTAGAATTGACGAAGAGTGTAAATAGACGTATACCTAAATTAAATAAATACTTTTTCTTTATTTAGCTTTGCAAATATCTTGACAAGATATCACGCAATGCTGCGACTTATGTAGATTACTGCATCATCTGGGATTTACTTTTTTATAGTACCGTTTTACCGTTTACCATTGTACCGTACGGTCACGAGCATTAATATGTATACACTTTGGTACCATGTCACATTAACTTTTTTGACAAATTCAACTGTAAGTCTCACTAAATGTCAAATATGTTAGTGCGATAGAGTCCTAAAGTGGGTACATTATATTGCTCATGACTATGATTGTACGTAGGGCGGAGAGCTACCGTTTTATACGCGGTGTTGTTCCTTATTCTATGACTCCGCCTACATAACTTGAAGATTTGACAGGTCCGGTTTTCTACAGAAGCGACTGCCTGACCTTCCAACCTGCGAAGGGTAAACCAGACCAATACAGGCTAGGTCACATACCTCCGAAACGCATTTCTCGGGAATGTGGGTATCCTCACGATGTTTTCCTTCACCAAGATAGACAGATTTTAGACGTTTCTCTTAAATCTATTAGGTGAGTAGGTACGTAATTATGCATGTTAAAGTAAATTTGACACTTCTAGAACGTATACTTAGCTATTAAAAAAAAAGTAAATATGCGTAGGTATTTTAAATGCGCACGTATGGTTAACACCTAAGTAAGTATTCGTAAGTTTTATTTGCGCACAAGCAATGGATATTTTAAACATAACATTTATTTACTATGCTCAATTTTAATTTGGTTGCTTTCTTGACATAGAACTTGACTGTTCAACTACGACAGGAGTGTGAGTTGCATTTTCAAAGTACGGTCACGAGCATTAATATGTATACACTTTGGTACCATGTCAAATTAACTTTTTTGACAAATTCAACTGTAAGTCTCACTAAATGTCAAATATGTTAGTGCGACAGAGTCCTAAAGTGGGTACATTATATTGCTCATGACTGTACAAAATGTTCATGCTAGTTGGTTCTCGGCTGACAACTATGCATCATTGTCTGTCATAGAATAAAGAATAATACTAGGTATGAAACGGTAACTCTCCCCCCGCACCAATTCGTAACGGGCGCCGACCTCACACCCTCTGGGTTTACTTTAGTCTCTTCTTCTTTCTTCTATCGTGTGGGTTTTGAGGCGAATTACTAACCTCATCAACCCTGGTGTCAGGGTTACTATTGAGCCGCCAAAGGCCCCTGACATGACTCATTTATAACGACTACGTACTTACACAGTAAGTAGTAACCGGGACCAACGGCTTAACGTGCCTTCCGAAGCACGGATCGTCTTACTTTCGGACAATCAGGTGATCAGCCTGTAATGTCCTAACCAAACTAGGGACCACAAAGTAATTTTTGTGATATGTCCCCACTGGGAATCGAACCCAGGACCTCCGGATCGTGAGTCCAACGCTCAACCACTGGACCACGGAGGCCGTTTACTTTAGTCTCTGATGGCCATAAGTCTCATGGTATAGCTCATGAAAATCCGGACATAGATTTATGTAATGTTGGTTGGCGGAATTCACTAATATTAGTCTAAAGTATTTTAGCAAATGAGGAGCTCGGTGGCGCAGCGGTAAACGCGCTCGGTCTGCGATTGTTGAAGTTAAGCAACTTTCGCAAAGGCCGGTCATAGGATGGGTGACCATAACAAAAAGGTTTTCATCTCAAGCTCCTCCGTGCTTCGGAAGGCTCGTTAAGCCGTTGGTCCCGGCTGCATTAACCACCAATCCGCACTGGGCCCGCGTGATGGTTTAAGGCCCGATTATATCCATCCATAGGAAAGGCCCATGCCCCAGCAGTGGGGACATTTTAGCAAATACATAGATTGCATACATTGTCAATTTGGATTATCTGTAATGACTATGTATATCTGAAATAAATAAATAAAGTCGCCAAGGAGTTCCTAAGCGAGAGCGCGTGAACTGTCTGTCTCACTCTCACTTACGCGTTAGGTGGTACACGGTAGGTAAGTGGGTGATACTTATTCTTACGTTTTTTTGTGTGAGTTGTAAGAATTGTATATGTTTTTTAAGAAAATCGGTGACCCCTGAATTATTTTACTTAGGTAATTACTTCTAGTATCGTGTCTGGATATAATTTTTGCCATAAAATTATTAGATATTATAATAAAAAAAATTAGAAGTCATAAATGTCACGGAACGTGTCGTGTGAGATTGCCAGAATTGCAGATAAAATGTTTTTTTCTGAAGATGTGGCATGTTATTTTTCGAAATATTACAACAACTATGCAAGACGAACCTTTGTTCTATAAGACTGTTTAACAAAATATATAAATAATGCACACTATTTATGATTTTGAACAACATACATTTTGTGAGCAGTTTTTGTGTCACGACCGTGTGCGACACTTTAAAATTGCAATACTCGGTAGAAATAAATCTATGACATTGACAACCATTTCTAAGTTTTTTTAGAACGTCAACAATATCATCTTGTCAGTATTACAAATGGCTAAGAGCGTTGAGACCAGTATAAACTCAATCTGCTTTTACATTTTAAAAAAAGGACAACCTTAACTCGTCAACGCCGTGTAAGAGTTTTAAACTTAAGTATCAGTGTTACACTATTGTTTGAAAAGTAATATGCACGTCATACAGTGTAGTTTAAAATAATTACTTAAGATTTGCAGTATCGTGGATAGCTTTTGGGTTATATCGAACACGTTTCAAATTGTCACGACCATGTAATGATAAAAATGTCACAGCCGTGGACTTTTTAAACACATGGTTGTGACATATAATGCACGATCGTGACATTCTTTTTATTTCAATAATTTTGTGGGTTTTGTTGCTTTTATAAATTATATTATTGTTTGATATGCTTACACACGAGTACTTACTTTACTAGTCCATATAGATCCTAGTATAGGGCAAGGGCCTCTTCCAAGATATTTGGAAGGAAATTATTCATAGCCACACTAGGCAGGGGTTTTTAGGCGGTTGTATGGTATTGTTACGGAGGTGGATTTCGGGATTGGAAGGAAACTAACTGAGTTCAAGAAGAAACATTTGTTGGTCAAATTGTTAGTATAAATAACGACAACCCTGATCCCCCTTACTACACTAAATTTACTAAGAAGAAGTATCATAGCGTGATATCAGGAGACACGGTCTTTACCTGGAATAGCAACGATTCTGCAGATCTTGGCCCTGAAGTTCCCAGTAGAAATAACCTCCTTAGAGGAGGCCTCGACAGCTATTAACTCCCTCACGGATCACGTGAGGTCGGTTTTGAACGAAAGTTCAGCACAGGTTCTGGAGATGGAAGACCATCGCTGGAAACTGCCTACCGACATCCATGAGAAAAACGCAGCCACCCGCGCATATGATTTCAATCGCACCGAGGAATGTCGTCGTCATTTGCGTCTCTTGCAGCATACTGTAAGAAAACGTATTAATGGCATGCGACAGAATCGGTGGAATAATCTTTTGAGCGGCATTGAGCCCCACCACCAGGCCATCTGGCAGCTGTCTAAGTCTCTGCAAAAGGATACGGTTGTTCCTACTCCTCCTCTCAATAGGCCTAACCAACCCCCCGCTTTTGACGATGACGAAAACGCCGAATGCCTTGCCGACAGTCGCGAAGCCCAATGCTCGCCCAGCACTCTCCCTATCGATCGTAGGCACCGCTTGACGGTGAACTCTGAAGTTCAGCGTAGGGCTTCTGCACCGATCCTCCTCTTCCACAGGTCACTGAGGAAAAGGTACTAGGTATCATCAAAAAATTTCAAACCCGAAAAGCCCCTGGTTCAGACGGTATCACGAATCGTGTCCTTAAAAACTTCGGTGCTCCCCTCATCTGTTTACTAACGGCAATATTCAACGTTGCCATGAGCAACTGCGTCAAAGAAGTCAAAGAAGCAATTGTAATTGGTATACCAAAGCCTGGGAAACCTAAAAACGAACCTTCGAGTTACCGCCCCATAAGTCTCCTCAATACCATGGGGCAGATTTATGAGCGGCTCATATTTGCTAGATTACGGGACTACGCCGAATCCAATAGTCTTATTCCAACAGAGCAGTTTGGTTTTAGCTTCATTTGCGGATGATACAGCTATCTATTCTTCGTGCCGTGGTCGAGTTATGACGACTAGAATTCTCCAACGCGCGGCCAATGCCTTGGGCAAGTGGTTTCGCAAATGGAGAATCGAGGTAAACCCGGAGAAAAGTGTAGCGGTGTACTTTTCAAAGAGCTATTATAACACGCCACGGTCACGCCGTCAACTTAAAGTCATCAAGATGTTTGGCAAGCCGATTGGAAGGAGTAAGTCAAATATCTCGGCCGGCGTAGTCTTAGATAGACGTCTTACTTTCAAGGCCCATATCAAATGCAATCGTGCGCATTTGTTTTGGTAGGTAATGGGCCGTCTTCATTGTCTCCTTAACAAGCGTAGTAAATTGTCCTTTAGGAATAAGGTGAAATTCCGTCCGATCATGACCTATGCAGGGGTAGTTTTCACTCACGCGAGTCCCTCTCAAATCCACTATCTACAGGTAATACAAAATCGTTTCATGTGGAAAGCCACGGAGCTCCGTGGTTCCTTCGCAATGAAAATCTGCACATTGACCTAGGTCTGCCAACCATTGCCCAATGGCAACTTAGCTTCAAAACGTTTTTTCGATTCTGCTTCACACCACCCAAATCCCCTGGTAGTTGCGGCTTCCGAATACATCCCGCTTAGGGACGGTAGTGACAAGTATCGGCGTCCGAAGGACGTAATATACGATCCCGACGACCCGATTACTCTAGCCATAGAGGCAACCAATCAGCTCGCGACACCAAACACTTCAGGGCCCCGATACTGACCCCGCCGGCGTGGTGGACGACTTCCCTCAATACAGCGCTTATTGTTATCGACCCACTTGGGTCGATTAACTCTTTCAAATATTTTTCCTCTCAGACGACGCCCTGAGCCGAGGTTCGCGCCCACCTGGCCACCCTCAGGCCTGTTGTCTAAAACATTGTACCGGATGAGAGCCTTCAGCGCTCCCCATTTGTCCGGCCAAGTAGTTAATGCCATCTGCGGCAAATCTCTTCGTCTTCAGGACCTTTTTTTACTTATTGTACAATAAGTAAAAAAAGGTCCTGAAGACGTTGTTTCTGTTTTGCAAGAACCCCCTACTGGTAGGCGAAAGTATAAAGGTTTTTGTTTCCACATCATTTGCAGATAAGAGGGCATTACAGTTTTTAAATATAGGATTTTACTTTTTTATGACGCGATCTCAATTATTGCGATTTAGTTAAGTATCTCATAATCAGAAAGAAGATTACCAAATAAATACTTTTGATTAAACCAATTAAATAAATAAATAATAAACGTTTATTGCATCAATTCAGGTTAGGTACATTGCAGATTACAGTGCATAAAAATAGTAAGTATCACCAAATTCTACTTTTTCAAGCATACACAATGAAAGAACGGACGGAACGGAATTCAGTGTTTGCTTACTGCCTAATCGCTCCAATCAATTGAGACAAAAAACTAAGATGACAAAAAAATAACAGCAACAGTTACAATGAAAAATGCAAAACAGTCACATCCATGTCATATTGTGTCACAGCCATGTTTAGTGATGTCACGACCGAGGCACAAATGTCACAACCGTGTTTTTCTACCCTTGTTTTTTAATATTCCTGAAGGTATTAAGCTTGTCCATATGCATCTAAAATATGCTTTTGACATAAACTTTTGATTTGCATCATAAAAACTCATAAATATATATATATTTTTTTTTTGGGTTCTCTGAAAACTATTTAAGAATCACCCAAGTAAGTAAGTACTTACCTATATTATTTGCTGAATTTGATGATAAAGTGGTGCTACTTTTTATCTTCGATTGAAGGTAATCAGCAAAATAATTTACATTTACAACTGATTAATAGCTATTCTTTTAATCATAATTGGGTGCTATTGCAAACTATTGGGTCTTACCACAGATAATATAACAACACCATGCCTGTATCCCGAAAGGGTACACCCACTATCAAATATTACCACTAAATATATCAATTATCTATGATCCAAACGAACCATGGTATCGAACCGTGATATCGACAAATAAAATCTTTCGGCAAACAAATACATCGGTGAAATACATCGATGAATGTTTTTTCGACGTACAGGGGTGTTAAAAACCAATTCATCTCAAAAAGCAATATCACAATTTGACATTTGCGCATATAAATATATAAAAGTAAGTGCGCATTGCAAACAAATGTCAAATAGCAATATTGCTTTTTTGGATGAATTGATTCGATGTGGCATTTTTAACCCCCCTGGGGCCCTACCGGCTAATTCCCCGAACATCAGAAGAAAACGATTCAAATAAATCGAAGATTTCTTAGCCGGTACCGATGAAGTGTCAAAAGTACTGAAATCATTCGTACAATCGCCTTGCCGAACTTCATATGACGTCACGAATCGGGGATCGCCATCTTGGTTGCTTATCCGGTACAACAGAATCAAATCGATGTTCGATTCCCTCTAATCTGAATCGGCTTCGTCTTACCCGGCTTCCCCGGGTGAAGGTCCTAACACCATTGAAAGTAGGTATCCCACTGGGTGTCTTGTCGATTGTTCAACCTAGCTGATATCAGGTGAAAATACCACGAGATTTCCTTAATGAGATATCCTAATAGTTTCAGGGTAATAAAGTTAATTGGCAAATCAACAATTTTTATCATTTGACGATAACGGTGCTAATTCCATTTTATCTTGAATATCTTAGTAAATTAATATACATACTTACAACTAAATACTGATTGCTATTGCAAACGATTGGGGATTAAGTACGTACCATAGATCTTATCAAGTTCAGATTTTAATTCAGGTCGTTGCAGCTTGCTCACGAAAAAATATTCAACGAATATCATTTATTTAGATATTATAAGTTTGATAAGATAACTATAATAGGCAATCAGTCATAATTGTGAAATACATAAAATAATAACGGTTTATACTGATTGAGATCAATAAACTATTATAACTTGTGTAGGTGTATGAATCGGATACAAAATATAGCTATTTACCTATCTAATCTACCTAGATATGAATGACTATACGGTATTGCTTAGTTTGATAAATAGGCAATGTACCTTTGACTATCCCAATTGGGTATTTAGTCGATAAATGTTATGTTGTATTTAGTAAAAGTAAACGGTAAAGGTATACGGCTATATCCCAATTGGGGTAGTCAGAGGTACATCCATCGCAAGATGAATCAAGTACCCACACCTCACCGAGCTTTATGTTAGACCGACGTGGCCAACGTAGTGAGTCGCGTCGTAGCTTCTCCCATGATTCACTGGACGCGTCAATAGCAGTCAGGTGACGTTTCAAGACATCCCTGTGACGATATGATATGATATGATGCTTCACAGTCGATTTCGACTACAGCGACAGCAGCTGGTGTATTCATTGACGGTTGTTATTCAAGAGCTTGGATAGTCTGCTCTCTGGTGTGCTCTGTGATGGCTCGTATAGCCAATGCAGCAATGCAGGTACGATCCTCCAGGTTTGCATTTACCTGAAGCTAAGCTCCGAGTAAAATACTTGCATTTGGCAACGATGGGAACAAAGTGCCCACACCAGCGAAGTTGACCTTTCATTATAAGACACTCCATTCCAGCCAGTTTCATTTTTAACCCCCGACGCAAAAACGACGGGGTGTTATAAGTTTGACGTGTCTGTGTAAATGTGTATGTGTCTGTCTGTGGCATCGTAGCTCCCAAATGATCCGATTTTAATGCGGTTTTTTTTTGTTTGAAAGGTATATCAGTCGAGAGTGTTCTTAATTATGTTTGGTGGAAATCGGTTCAGGTTTGTTAGGTGTGATAGGAATGTTACACGCTCAGTTTGCTTGCAAGCATATGTGGGATCTGACATTTGAAACACTAATGTCTTCTGGAACCACTAAGCTGGTCGGCTGTTAGCGTACTTTTTTTCTGGTCAGGGTTTTTTTTTAATTTTTTTAATTTATAGTTATAAAATCAGTAAGTGGGTGATACCTAAGTACCTATCTTCCGTCACAATAGAAATGCAGGTACTCGCGTTTTCACAGAAATTGGCACGAACTTGCAATAGGCTTTAATGACCGCTTTGAATACAAAGGACAATCAAAGAGAAGGTACACCTAAATCACCTTCGTGCACCATCGGTTACCTTGGTATATCAATTATAATAAGTAAAAGGTCAAATTGCGCAAACGCTGATGCAACTTTCTATTCTCAGTGTGAATTCTATCGACTTGATTTTTATGTAACGATTTTTTTTGCAAAACGTTCGCAATGCATATTTATAATGTTCTTTTTGTTTACGCTATGAGGACATCGTGTGTATTGGTGAGAACCTTTTATAGTCTTCATTTAAAAATAATTAAAGAATGGTTGAAAACCACTAGAAATATTGCTCTTAGCTAAAGTACATCTTAAGGTAGTAAGTGTTATAAACGAATCTCAGCTGAGACTGTCCTCAAGATCACGCCCAAATCCCTGTTGTTATATAAGAATTGTCACATTGACATGATCTTGAGCATTATTCCTTATTCTATACATCATACGTACTTAGTAATATTCCTTATTCTATACATCATACGTACTTAGTAATATTCCTTATTCTATACATCATACGTACTTAGTAATATTCCTTATTTTATACATCATACGTACTTAGTAATATTCCTTATTCTATACATCATACGTACTTAGTAATATTCCTTATTCTATACATCATACGTACTTAGTAATATTCCTTATTCTATTTCTTGAGGGCACTCTCAACGCTGAGACTAGTTTATTACCCTTAGTTTCAATAAACTTGTAAGTTCCCAAGTTCTATTGATCTATACGTATCTTAGTAAGTAGTAGATATAGATAGATCAATGTCTAATTTAGCGTAAGTCTTTTGAACTGAAGTTACCGGGTTCGATTCCCGGTGGAGACAATCACAAAAAACAATATTTGATTCCCTAGTTTGGTTAGGACATTGCAGGCCAATCATCCATTTGACTAAAAGTAAAAAGACCAGTCTGGTGAAGGTCGCGGGAAGCCGCTGGATGCGGGCAGCGCAGGACCGATCGTCGTGGAGATCCTTGGGGGAGGCCTATGCCCAGCAGTGGGCGTCATACGGCTGATGATGATGATGAAAAAGACCAGTGCATCGGAGGGCACGTTAAGCAGTCCGTAACGGCTATTAGTTACTTAATTAAGTATGTAGGTAGTCGTTACAAGAGCACACACGAGAGAAAACTGTTTATCTAAACTGTGTCTTAGGCTGACTTTACAAGTATAACTACGTTGTGTACGGCCACGAGCATTAATATGTATACACTTTGGTACCATGTCACATTAACTTTTTTGACAAATTGAACTGTAAGTCTCACTATTTGTCAAATATGTTAGTGCGACAGAGTCCTAAAGTGGGTACATTATATTGCTCATGACTGTACGCGTCTGTTATTGACCAATCTCCAACGATAACGGAAGTACCAAGTTCTCTAGTATCTAAAGGGCCACACCAGTTTCCGCACATTTTTTTTTTGACGTGACTTATTGTAGATTTGCCGCAGATGGCATTAACTACTTGGCCGGACAAATGGGGAGCGCTGAAGGCTCTCACCCGGTACAACGTAGTCTCCGCACAGCAACCGCGCGAATTATATGAAGGGCTTCGATGACCAATAGCCTTACGGCGTTTGTATCTGCGTAGATAGCATTCGCAGCGCTTTTGCTGTGCCGCGGGGGCAGATGGCATTGTTGTTACTCATGTAGGTTAGGTACATTATATTCTTCTTCTATCGTGTGGGTTGTGAGGTGAATTACCAACTCCATCAACCCTGGTGTCAGGGTTATTATTGAACCGCCAAAGGCCCCTGAAATGGCTCATGTAACGACTACTTTCTTACATCAGTAAGTAGTACCCGGGACCAACGTTAACGGCTTAACGTGCCTTCCGAAGCACGGATCATCTTACTTTTTGGACAATCAGGTGATCAGCCTGTAACGTCCTAACCAAACTAGGGACCACAAAGTGATTTTTGTGATATGTCCCCACCGGGATTCGAACCCGGGACCTCCGGATCGTAAACCCAACGCTCAACCACGAAGGACCACGAAGGTAGTCATTATATTCAAATGTATCTTTTCTAAACTTTCAGACGCAGGCGAGCTTCCTGACCTGCCGATCTACCTCGCCGCTCTGATCATGTGCTGTGGCTTCTTCATGATGTACTTAGTTGAAGAGTTGGTGCATGTCTACATCAACAGGAGGGAAAACAAGACTGCCAACACAAGCTTCACTAGAGTCCTTAGCATTAGGAAGAATAGTACTGAGGGCGATGCCTCGGAGGGAGTGCCTATACCTAAGGATGTGGAAGCTAAGCCGTCCAACCAAGGCCATGGACACAGTCATATGGGAGTAAGCGGATCAGATGACAGTATTGTGGCTGCTTTAAGAGGCCTGCTCATCGTGCTGGCGTTGTCCATACATGAACTGTTTGAAGGGTTAGCTGTTGGGTTGGAGTCGTCGGCTGCTAATGTATGGTAGGTTACCAAATATCTATTTATTAATTTGTGAAGATTTACAGACCAATATCATTTTGAATAACTATGTGCTAACAAAAAAACTAGACTGACATAATAATACTTAAGTACTTACTTAAATTACATAGTGCTTACGCTAGGAAAAGTAATAGTAAATCTACAATAAGTCAAGTCAAAAAAGAAGGTACAAAATAGGTCAATGTCAAAGGTATACGAAATGGTATTGAACTGCTTAATGCTCCGTAATTAGAACTACGAAAAATCTACAATAAGTCACGTAAAAAAAAGATAAAACTACTGTGTCTATTCTTCGGCTGCGATCTATGATCTATATTTAACCCTTTCACGGACAGACCATGGGACATTGATGGTTTATGATAGGTAGAACTTTGAATCGGAACGCCCGACGTTAAGTTTGTTATTGTTGTTTCTATTAAGTAAGTATACCTACTTGTTTATAAGCGCAAGTTTATGATGGCGTGCAATTTGCAATAAATACAGGGTGTTACTGACACCGTAATGAAAACTTTGAGGGATGTGTCAAATTATGATTCTGAGTTGATATCAAGTGGAATTACCCGTCGCAATTTTTTTTTATTATTTTCAATTCTATTCTTTTGCAAGGGAAAGAACCCAGGATCATGGTCTAAATCATCCCCCTCAGTATTTGTTACGGTGTTACTAGTACCCCTCAACACTTGTATGGCTACCTGTACGTACTTGTACGGGGTGTAAGTGACAGCGTAGGTACGTAACAAATACTGAGGCGGGTGATTCAGCTCATTATTTCAGAGTTAATATCAGGTGGAATTTTCCATCGAATTGAAAATAATTTAATAATAGATAAAATATCATGAATTTTGCGACGGCAAATTCCACTTTATATTAAGTCAGAATCATGGTCTTAATCATTCCCCTCAGTATTCGTTACGATGACACTAACACCCTGTATACTCGTAGGTACGGGGTGTATAGGTACCTAGGCACTCAAACTGTATCTACTTACATACAATAAAGACAAAACCGCAAGACGATGGACAATACGCTATTTAAGTTAATTTATAGACTATTTTGATGATTATGAAGATTTACATAACCCTCCAGGATGTTTCTTAGAAAGACCAGGTCAAGAGTACAATAAACCGGCGAGCATGCATGAAGACTTGATGAGAATGGAAAAAAAGAAAGTGGTATTTGATGATCGAGGGAAATCTTCAACGGAGTCGGTAACGTGGTCCTAATTCTTCTTCTTCTATCGCGAGGGATGTGACGTGGATTACCAACCTCATCAATCCAGGTGTCAGGGTTATTATTCAGCCGCAAAAAGCCCCTGCCTGCCTGGTTTACTTACATAGTAGTAACCGGGACCAACGGCTTAATGTGCCATCCGAAGCACGGATCATCTTACTTTCGGACAATCCGGTGATCAGCCTGTAATGTCCCAACCAAACTAGGGATCACAAAGTGATTTTTGTGGTATGTCCCCACCGGGATTCGTACCGGAAACCTTCGGATTGCGAGCACAACGCTCAACCACTGGTCCACGGAGGCCGTGCGGTCCTAATTTAACCGGAAGCATAAGCTAGGGAACAAAATAAATTGTGGCAGGTACATACTTACATCGAAACGAATGAAGATTAGGTACCTACGTACTCATTACGTAACAATGATTAGATAATAACAATTACTAACATTTGGCATTCTCGTGAGATTTTTTTTGTCATTTGAGTCATTAATTTGAGTGACGTGACGTTCACTTGAGTTTGAATGGTTATGTATTAGGTAGGTAATTTAATATAGAAGCAAATGCATGACCTTATCCATAGAAATAGGATCTAATATGTATAATATATTTAAGTTAGGTTCATGGAAATTTATACATATTTTGTGTAAGTAAGTATAGTATTTATTAACTGCATAGCTCCTAATGCTGCACAACCAGTGATTGTCGAATTTGTTTTCGAATTCATGTTTGGATCATAAATGATTATCACGTGCTCAGCGGTGAAGGAACACATCGTGAGGAAACCCACATTCTCGAGAAATGCTTTTTCGGAGGTATGTGACCTAACCTGTATTGGGCTGGTTTTCCCTTCGCTTGGGGTCAGACAGGCAGTCGCTTCTGAAAAAAAAACCGGACCTGTCAAACCTTCAGGTTAGGAAAACGGATCTCGTGAAAAACGGGATTATGCTAGGGAGATGATAGCTCCTAAAGCTGTTCTGGGAATTCGTTCAGCTGCTTGTCTTCCTGGGCATGTCGTAAAATCCGACAGAGGGATTGTGTCCTTTCTAACATGATGGACTTGTATGATCTGCGGTACCTACTTACAAATGTTTGAAGATACGAATCGCTGCGTGCAGATTGATGGGATCCACAACGACTGCGCATTTTGGACGGCTGGTCTGCGATCAATCGCAGATGGATTGACTGTGTGAGGTATTAGATTAGAAGTACCTACGCACATTCCTCAAAATGTATACCATTAGGGACCAGTCACCACGCTTCTATAAAAGTTCTCTTTGCCTTTCCAGGTACATGTTCGGAGCAGTATCCGCCCACAAGTACATCATAGGGTTCTGTATCGGCGTGGAGCTGCTGGCTGCGGGCACCAAGCGGTGGCTGTCAGTGCTGTACGTGTTCACATTCTCCTTCGTGTCGGCTCTCGGCATCGGTATCGGCATCTTGCTGGTGGGTGGCGCGGGAGCCGCCGAGGCTGGCCTCTACTCTGTCGTGCTGCAGGTACGGGAACGTAACATAAGCTCACGACTACATATTATTATAATCCCAATACCACACCGTGGACACTTCATACAAGAAACCTTGACAGGGTATTTAAGTGGGTGGATATTGCTCATGACTGTACACGTGTGACGTCAGACGCCCATACTATTGAAGACTAAGGGGGGGGGGGGGGGGGGGGGGAGTTGAAATCTATAATGGTTGAGCCAACTGTGTGAGATAAATTAATACTTCATTGGTGCAAGTCCGTTGCCGGGGTAGGTATGAGTGTACTACAAAATAGACTCTTCTTCTGCCATGTGGGTTTTTAGATCAAACCGATCTCACCAACCTTAGTTTGGGGTTGCTATTCAGCCGCCATAGTACCTGACATGGCTCGTATATCGACTACATACTGATGTAATTAGGTATAATTGCTTATTTTTTTGCTATTATAGACCTTCTAAGGTAAGTACGGCTATTATTGAGCCGCCAAAAGCCCCTCACATGGCTCTTGTAACGACTAACTTACATCAGTAAGTAGTAACCTGGACCAACGATTTAATGTGCCTTCTGAAGCACGGATCATCTTACTTTCGGATAATGAGGTGATCAGCCTGTAATTCCCGCGCCAAACTATAGATCACAAAATGATTTTGTGATATATATTCCCCACCAGGATTTGAACTTAGGACCTCCGGATCGCGAGCCCAACGACTCAACCACTGGACCACAGAGACCGTTTGTTATTTATTAGTATTATGTTCCACTACATCTGAGGAGCTCGGTGGCGCAGCGGTTAACGCGCTCGGTCTGCGATTGTTGAAGTAAAGCAACTTTCGCAGAGGTCGGTCATAGGATGGGTGACCAAAAAAAAAACGTTTTCATCTCGAGCTCCTCCGTGCTTCGGAAGGCACGTTAAGCCGTTGGTCCCGGCTGCATTAGCAGTCGTTAATAACCACCAATCCGCACTGGGCCCGCGTGGTGGTTTAAGGCCCGATCTCCCTATCCATCCATAGGGAAGGCCCGTGCCCCAGCAGTGGGAACGTTAATGGGCTGATGATGATGACACCTGCAGTGGAGCAGCGTGGTGGAGTATGCTCCATACCCCCTCCGGTTGATTGAGGGGAGGCCTGTGCCCAGCAGTGGGACGTATATAGGCAGTTTATGTATGTTCCACTATCTAGGGCCTGGCGTGCGGCACGCTGGTGTATGTGGTGTTCTTCGAGGTGTGGCGGCAGGACCGGACCGGCCTGCTGCAGTTCGTGTGCTCCGTCCTCGGGTTCGCGCTCATGGTCACCCTGGAAGTCATCGTCGAACTAGGTACTTAACTGATATTTACTTTCGTATTGCTCTGGACATACCTCGGGCACATAACATCTCCAATAGCGTTATTCTTTTTTCACGGGGCTCGATTACTTAACCTGAAGATTTGACAGGTCCGGTCTTTTACAGATAATTATCTATTTTCTCATTATATAATTAAACATTATTATGCATTACTCGGGTAGGTACATAATTATTTCAAAATATAATATAATGACAGAAGCATATACAATCATAATTTGTTGCTTGATATTTGGATGACTTTATGTATAGAATTATGTTGCTACCTATCTTGCTTCGCTTTATTTTGATCAGAATAATAATGGGTGGTAGATGTGTATGTGCCTGGGGATAAAAAGAGTCGTAATTTATACCCAATAACAAAGACATAAGAAGCATTTGTCTGTTATCCATGAAATTAGAAGGTTAAACGAAGGAAAATCAGTATCCGATACCAACAAAGTATACTGGAAAGATCCTCATTAACTGCTAGATGATAAGTTTTATCAGGCCATCGTCTAAGTCGATAATGATTGGAAAGGACATTTGCTTTTATATTTAATTTTTGTCATCCGGGATGTTATCTCGTGTCACGCACACAAAAAATAGAGATACAGTCGAATCCTGTTTTGTGGCACCAACGATAAAATGTCTCGATTGCACCAACGATAATGCTCATGTATCTTCGAATTAGTATCGGTGTAGGTAATGAACTTCCCATTCATTTATGTTTATTTACCTACCAGACTGCCACCAAGTACCACCAACGTTCCTATAAACGGGTAACGTGTAAACTTCGCGGTTGCTAGAACTTTCTTCGGAATGTTGTTAATGAATGATTCTTCTTCTATCGTGTGGGTTGTGAGGTGGATGACCATCTTCATCTACCCTGGTGTTAGGCCCGTGACGTGACTCAAGTAACGACTACGTATTCACATCAGTAAGTAGTAACCGGGACCAACGGCTTAACGTGCCTTCCGAAGCACGGATCATCTTACTTCTGGACAATCAGGTGATCAGCCTGCAATGTCCTAACCAAACTAGGGATCACAAAGTGATTTGTCCCCACCGGAATTCGAAACCGGGACCTCCGGATCGTGAGCAGAAAGCTCAACCACTGGACCAAGGAGGCCGTTGAATGAATGATTAATTTAGTTAATCGTTTTATTAAATAGGTACATAAATGTTATCGCTATAATATTTGTGCTTACCCTAATAGTTAAGTAATTAAGCTATCAATTAGTTGGTAGTCGGTAAAATTAGCACAGATCATAAAGTAATACGTATATGCGACATAAGTATATGGGGTGTAAGTGATATCGTAACGGATACTGAACGGAATCATTCAGCTCATTATTCTGAGTTAATACCGATTGATGCGAATTGACTTAATGCGACGGAAAATTACATTTGGTATTAATTCAGAATAATGAGCTGAATTATCCCCTTCAGTATTCGTTACGATGTCATTTACACCCCGTAAAAGTACGTAGAGGTAGCCATACTAGTACGTATGGGTGTTAGTGACACCGTAACGAATACTGAGGGAGATGATTCAGACCATGATTCTGTGCTGATATCAAGTGGAATTTCCTGTCGGAAAAACTCTCGTAGGTACCGTATAATGCTGTAACTTTTCACGCGATTTGACGTTTTTTGTAAATATTTTTGAAACTATTAAGTTTAGTTTAGCCTTTAGTGTTTTTTTTTAACGATTATGTTGAAAAGCACATGATTCTATTTCATTTAATTATTATGGCTTTTCGGATTTAATAAGTTATTTATAAGTAAAGAAAGTTGTAGCTTTAAGAACCAACTTTGCCTAGCAGAATATCTGAGTAAATAAGAAATCTGCTATAATGAAGAAAAATATTCCAATCACATAATATTCCATACTTGGTCCCAATAGTCAAATTATTGTCATTCAGATGATTCTGTATTTCTTAAAAATTAATAGGCAAAGCTGTAGCAGGTTTCGTTAACTTCCCATACAAAAGTTACGGTTATAGATAACTATACCGACCCCTCATTTTTCTTTTGTGTGGGTTGTGTTCAACCCCTCTGACACCGGTGTCAGGGTTATTATTGAGCCGCCTATGGCCTCTGACATGACTCAAGTAACCTCTACATACTTAAGTAAATAACAGCCAGAATCGACTCCATGCACGGAATCATCTTACATTTTGGACTATCAGGTGATATAAGCCTGTAATGTCCTTTAGCGAAACAAACCACACAAACGAAAAACATCAGTCTCACAACGTGTTTTTTTGTTACACGTGTCTCCTACGGGAATCGAACCCAGGAGCTAAGCTCAATGCACAACTACTGGACCACGCAGGCCGTTAGATCCCTCGTTAAATAATAATTTTAGTCGCGAATGTTTCATTTAATAAGACTGTTTTTCAATTTTCAGCTGCCTGATCTATAGAAGAGTTAGCGGAGTGCATCCTGATCCAGAGTGACTGAATAATTTAGATGTGAAATATAGTAAATGTTACGTCTAAGTTGAAACTTCAAGGCGATATTACACTAGTGAGACGAGTAGGTATCCAAAAAAAGAGTGTAAGGGTGAGAATCGTTTAAAAAAGGTATTTTCTTAATTAAAACACATAATAACGGGTTCTTACTAGAGGTTATTATGTGTTTTAATTATGATAATAATCGCGTAAACTTAAAACAAGGTATTTTCTATCGTTAATAATAGTGCCAATTCTGACAACCACCAACTTAATTTGTCAGGACTAAAACTAGCTCCATCCCTGTCTTGCACTTATTGTGAGTGAAGGACGGAACTTGTTTAAGAGATGTCAAACTAAAAATATGTTAAGTTCGTGTCCGCTCGAATAGGCACCACTATTGACGAATGCGAAAAGAATGTCGCGGTTGCTAGCACTAAAAAGAAGGCAGGGTGTTAGTGACATCGCAACGAATACTGAGGGGGATGATTCAGACCTTGATTCTGGGTTCTTTTTCTCTTTATACAATTGAAAATAATTAGAACAAAAATACAAAAAAATCATGATATTTGCGACGGGAAATTCGACTTGATATCAACTCGGTATCTTAATCTGACTCATCCCTCAATGTTTTAGTTACGATGTCACTAACATCGTGGATTACCTACCGATGTTATGAAAATAAATAGGTAGATACTTAAGCTTAATTAAGCTTGTACAACCTTATAACATAGCATCACGCCTGTATCCCGGAAGGGGTAGGCAGAGGTGTGTAGTAAATACACGCACTTCTTGCAAACTTTGTTTAAGTTCCATGTAAGATATAGGGGACGAGCCTTTTACCATTAACCGGGCATAAATCCTGAAAACCACGTGATATCAATTATATATGATCCAAACATGAATTTAAATCTATAAATCAAGTTCAGTAGTTTCGAGGCCAAGCCGAGATTCGAAGTCGTGACATTATGATAAGAACCTTAAATGTGTAAGTACCTACAAACAATACCACGTGTAAGAGCGACAATACAAGTCTATTTTAGTCTATTTTTTATCCGGGTTCTTGGCAAGTCCGATTCATCTATCCAGAAACGTGACATACATTTTCCTGGATGAAAACATCTGCGGGCTTAGCACCGTAAGCACGACACTCTCTCTCTCGCCGCGACAGAGATCATCTGTCTCTTTCTGTGCAGTACTGTGAGAGAGTGACGGGTGACGTATGTCGAGCCGAGAAAGAGTCGCGTGCTTACGGTGCTAAGCCCGCTGATGTGTACTGAACAGTCGCTGGTATGGAGCTTTTAATTAAGTAAGTACCTAATACTTCGATATGTTTAATACGGTTGATATGTCCTGAAATATTACCTCTTACTAAAATATTGTTATTAATTACCTGTATGATATTGTAGTGTGATGAATAGCCTAATTAGGCCTAAATAAATTTAAAGCGATATGTTGTTTGTTAGACAATTTTTAATTTATACATAATAATAATATTGTTGTTATTTGATAAGTACAAAGAATTTATTTATTACAATACATTTGTTTAAGTAAAGGGCATTGAACATTTCACTATGGAGGCTGGCATAGCCTGGTGGCGCCACCTAGCGGATTTTTTAAAACTGCGGCGCACGATGAAACCTGTGCATATCGATAGGGGGCACTTTTCTGCACAAAAAAGCTTTAATGAACCTATGCTCTAAAGCGTCACGTTTTCAAGATATTTAGCTTGAAAGTTCCGAAAAGTGTTGATTGTCGATTTTACTTTTATATGCAATTGGAATATAGTGACTAAGTGATTATGCATGTAATATTAGTGTTTAATATACCACATATTTACTTTATTGAAAAATAAATAAATAGAAAATAGATAAAATAAATATCTATAACTTACTTTTATGTGTAACTTAAAAGAAATCCAGAAACGAGTCGTGAGATGTACAGCTCATGACTTATTCTCATGGTAATCACGCTCAAAGTTATTTGCTATGATTGTCTAACAATTTCACACTTTTTGAGTTTTTATGTTTATTCAATGAAAGGCAGCTTAAATGTCTAATCACAGTGAAAGCAGGTGGGGTGTGAAAATTCGCTTTTAGGACTACTTTACAGCAGTGTATGGAACATACCTAGTTCGTATAGACACACCAATGGGGTGTGTGCCTTCAATGCAACGGGACCTTAAGCTGTTTAGTTCATAACAATCATATTACATGAACACATTGTTCAATTATTCATCGATTTTCTTAGTTGTGTTTTTATAAGCATGAAATAAAACATCGTAAAAGTAGTCATATAGTTATTTATATTTTGCTTAAAAATGAAATCAATACTAATTGTTATTGAATACATACAGTGTATACAGGGTGTTAGTGACATCGTAACGAAAACTTTGAGGGGTGATTGAGGCCATGATTCTGAGATGATATCAAGTGGAATTTTCCGTCGCAAAAGTATGGAACGAAAAATAATTGAAAAAGACACAAAAATTTTCATGAATATTCAGACTGAAAATTCCACTTGATATCAACTCAGAATCATGGTCTGAACCATCCCCCTCAGTATTCGTTACGTTGTCACTAATACCCATATCTACTTGTATGGCTACTGTATGTACTTGTGTGGGGTGTAAGTGACATCGTAACGAATACTGAGGGGGATGATTCAGCTGATTATTCTGAGTTAATATCAAGTGGAATTTTCCATCGCAAAAGTATAGAATTGAAAATAATTTTAAAAAACTAAAAAAAATCATGAATTTTGCGACGAAAAATTCGACCTGATATTAAGTCAGAATCATGGTCTGAATCATCCCCCTGAGTATTCGTTACGATGCGATGTCACTAACACCCCATAAGTATACTTATAACAAATAGGCTTTTTTTATACAAATTCGTACCTATTACGATAATGAATATCAGTCTTCTTGAATAATCAATCTTCTTCTTCATCAGAAATAATAACTTGATCTAAAAAGGCAGCAGGGGGTTGAATTTCTTGGTGCCGAGCCCATCCCTTAAACCAAACTATGCACATGACATGAGCACAGCACCCGAGTGTCCGTTTTCCAACTATACAGCTGCAATAGTGACCGACAAGTTTATTTCTGTTTTTCAAACTATTATTTAGCAAGATATATACAAAATAAATTCTGTTGCTCTGGTGCCTCGAGAGTATTTTAGCTCTTGTCAGCCAAGGATCACAAACTACTATGTTGTATTGATTTAAATTATAGTCAACTTCAAAATCTTCATACACTTCAATGAAAAACGTTCCGTTTTCTTTTAGGTGTTCGCCATAATAGCTTCTTGCCTGCGTCACTTGATACGGCCCCAGAGACATTATCAACAGATCCTCATATGATAAGATGGGAAACTGTTGAAAGCCTTCACTTGAGTTTATAGCTTGGAAAGCGGCTCTGCGTTGATTTAAATTGTTTTGTATTACAAACTCGCACAGATAGTTTGGGGCGTCGTGCTTAAGGTATATATCGTTGATTATTTCATTTACGAGTGGGTGATCTGTCACCCGATTTCCGAAGGCATTTATTAGGGCGCAAGCAATCCTCACTTCCTCTTTTAAATGTGGCATATTCGGTATTGCGTAGTTAGCTGGAAACGATAAGAATACTGTTCCATCAATAATGAAGTAAGTACGTCACATTTAGACTGCGTTTCCACCAGTAACATGCTAGATGCTACGTTGCATACCCTACAATCGGGTTCATTGTGCCGATCAGAATCAGACCCAATTATCTGATTGGTGGATATTAAACCTAGCAACGTAGCACATGTCAGATGAAAAAAAGCCTTACCGTTGCTTACCGTTGTGCTTGCATTAATATGAACTGATTACTCTCTACTGTTACAAAAAAATGCAAATATCATTTATTATACATAATTAAGTGGTAATAGTTGGCTATAAAATCTATTGAAAGCGTAAGTCTGGTACACAAGTGATACGCTTGGCGTAAGAGCTATCTCTGGCTAATTATAATAGAGATAAGTTGACGACTTTCTGTTAAAAATGTTTTGCGTTGATTACACTTCGTCTAAGACGCTACATAATGAGAGCTTCGATAAAGTAGGATATATTATTTCCATACACGAATTTTTTTCATATGACATTTCGATTATGAAAAGCACGATTGAGAAACGAGCCGAATTATACATTGTCATTTTATGTATTATACTGACCAGGGACTATAATATAGATACCAGATACACTGCATACTGAGATTTTTAATTTTTGCAATGTTCAAATAAGATTACTTAGCTCTCGATCGTCAAATAAGTGGCGAGCATAATTCAGGATGTTCGGATGCCTAGCAATATAATCTTCAGTTGTCAAGTAAGACTGTATAGGACGCCGAGATCTTCGGCGCGGGCCACGAACAGTGCTTACACCACAACAAAAAACATTGCCTGGCACCAACATTACTGGACATCTCGCCAAGACAACAACAACAAATTCAACAATAACACTAACAAAGTCAACAAAAATACTAACAAACTCAAGAGGAATATTAACAAACTCAACAGTGGTAACAAATACAACAGAATGAACAGGATAGAGTCTCAGAAGAGAGAAAAGCGCGTGCGCACGTTGAAGATGAAAGTGGCAAACTGACTGAAAGTTCACCCGGCTGCCAATCGTCCTATTGTATTTATTGTATGATGTTGTCTCACTCACACTTATTGTATGGCTATTCGCTATCCTTGTTGATTCCGCCGAAATATAGAAATTCGTGCAACTTTAAACAAAGGACCTCCATTTTCGTAGTTCCTGGAATTAAACGAGAAAGCAAAATGGCAGTTAATAAGTACACCATTTTGTTTCTCTTACACAGATTTCTTAAACTTCGAGAATTCTGCTTTTTAACGAGTACTAATGATGCCGCAATAAACGCATTGCGTATATAAAAATGTAAACTTTATTTTATATTTCATTAGATCCTGTCGTTGTGTCAAGTAAAATCAAGTTAAGGAGTAAATGACGCCTATATCATACATAACACAAACTGATAAACTCAGTTTGCAATTAGTAACCTTAGATAAGGTGTGCACAGTTAAGTACCTATGTACTTCCTATATAATGTAGCAAAGACAAAAACCATTAATGTTGTTGCAAGTATTTATTAATTTCATTTTTTCAATAAGATAAATATGTTGTATATTAAATAATGTTTCATGTATAATCAATCACTTTGTCACTATATTACGATTGTATATAGATAAAGAGTAAAATCGATTTATCCATACGACACTTTTCGTAACTTTCAAGCTAGATATCTTGAAAACGTGACACTTTAGAGCATAGGTCCATTAAAGCTTTTTTGTTCAGACAAGTGTCCCCTATCGATTTGCACAGGTTTCATCGTGCGCCGCAGTTTTAAAAAATCCGCTAGGTGGCGCCACTGAGATATGCCAGAAAGGTTCATAGCCCTTTATTATGATTTTATTTTTTATCTAAGTACTTATGTCTTTTCTTTTCTTTAACATTGATTTTGTTTAAGTAGGTAAGTATAAGCTGTGTACCTATATGTATATTTTCATCTACTACTTAAAGTATTTATAACTTATAATGGCCCCGATTGCTGCAGACACATTCTAATTTTATTTTAAGCTATATCTGTCTTTTTCTTATTCGTCGAAAAGGAAAGGGACGGATGATTGACAACTGTTAATTTTAAAATGAAAGGAAAACCCGGGCAATTGAAATAAGCATCTCGCAACTTAATTCTGCTGGCCAATATACAATTTTGGAACGGTTTTTAAACTTCTGCCTAAAATTGACATGTGTTCCATAAATATGCCTGTCGATTACCGGTCCCTTTCCTTCGGCGGATGAAAATTATAGGTATAACTTAAAATAAAATTAGATGGTATGCACTAGAATCAGCACCATTACCTAATTATTTTAATTTTAAACGGACGTAAAATATTTTTTGTCCAATTTCAACGAATCGATACAATCAGTCTGCCAATTTGGAGTTCCTTTGTCTTTTAGACTAAACTAGATAAGTACAAGGAGGACGTTACACATAGGGTGGTATTAATAAGCGAATCTCAGCTGAGACTGCCCTCAACAACTCAAGATCATGCTCAAGTCTCTGTTTTTATATGAGAACTGTCAAATTGACATGATCTTGAGGGCAGTCTCGAAGCTGAGATTAGTTTATTAATACCACGCATAGTGATGATGATAAAGTTAGGCCAAATATCAGTCATATTTTTGTAAAAATAATTCTATGTTCTACTCTACTTGGCACGCCTTAAATGTGATAGTCTCGGCAAGAATTATGAATTGTAGTTACGTTTTACGTAGGAAAGTATTAATTTACAGTCAGTCGCATGAATTGACTATGCAAGAGCGATATCACGGAAGCGGCCTACGGGGGAATAATCCCTACTCGATTTGCAGTTTTAAAAATATGATTTGTAGTCGTTTCATCATCATTGGCCTTCAGATCTGTTTCAGACGATTTATGACGTCATTGCTTCGAAGAAATGCACTTTCTTTCATGGCTGTGCAAGCCAATCCTAGAGCGGCAAACTCTACCGCACACTCTGCAGGAGAAGTCTCCAACTGGTGGATTGTTGTCGGTTTGATGGCGTTTCATTCTCCTGCTCGCCAGTGTGTAGTCGTTTAATGGTGCAGTTTGTCAGTGCGCTGAGCTGCTGCCATCACATGTTCATCGTTACTGTCCGCCTGCAATTACAATACAGTATTTATAGTAAAAACCACATCTTAAGGAATACTGAGGTGGATGATTCAGACCATGATTCTGAGTTGATATCAAGTGGAATTTTCCGTCGTAAAACTCGTGTTTTTTAAATTTATTTTCAATTCTATTCTCTTGCGATGGAAAATTCCACTTGAGCTGAATCATCCCCCTCAATATACGTTACGATGTCATTTAAAACTCCGTACAAGTACGTACAGGTAGGTAGGTAGTCATACAAGTAGGTCCATACCTAGTTGTACACAGCCATGTGCCAGCTAACAAGTGATACCGTAACGAATATTGAAGGGGATGATTCAGACCATGATTCTGAGTTGATATCAAGTGGAATTTCCTGTCGGAAATTTCATGAAAATTTTAGTGCTATTATTATTATTTTAATTATTTTAAGTTCCATACTTTTGCGACGGAAAACTCCACTTGATATCAACTTAGAATCATAGTCTGAATCGTTACGAAGTCACTAACATCCTGTATTTATATTTAGCCTAACATAGCCTTTAGTACGAACCACGTAAGCGTCTTTTTATAAAAACACATTTTGATGTGATTTTCTTCAAAATTTCGATTTATTTCAATCAATTTCAAGCAGAATAAAAATGGAAAGATTGAAGCTAGCGTGTCTATTTCGTGGCAAAACTCACATCCGAATGTGCTTAGTGGTTATCTAGCCTATGCATGACCCACTGGTGGGCACATGCCTCTTTTCAACCAACTGGTGTTACTTGGTAATATAATATGCTTCCTTAAACAAGGTAAGTATTAAACAAAGTAGTACCTTCTGTCTTAGTTTGTCAAGCTGGCGATTGTGCGCGCGGACCTCAGCGTTGATCCCAGCTGCCATACTCTTCAGGTTGCCCACGGTGGAGTGAACGTGCGCCAGGTTGCTGTCCATCTCCACTTCACCGTCGTCGTTTGTTATCCTATAATCATTCAACAGGATTTAGTGACCTATGTCCTTTGCAGTGACGTATCAAGTGACCTCAAGCTGTCTACGTGTATTTATAGCATTTATATTAAATAATTTATATAACTAAATAAATATTATAACATAGCTAGGTATTACTTCCTATTTAATTACTTTGTTATACAGGATGTTAGTGACATCGTACCGAATACTGAGGGTGATTCAGACCATGATTCTGAGTTAATATCAAATGGAATTTTCCGACCCAAGTGTTTTAGTGCCGGATTTAATAGCCAGTACATATAGACTTTCCTACCTAGTAGGTTAGATACCTCTCGAGACTTTGACTCCTGTGCGAGCGACATGGCTTCTGTGAATTATATCGAGGATTTCGATCAATAGCTGTACGACGTTTATCCGCTTAGATAGCATTAGCTGTAAGTATTGGTCAAAGCTCTCGATATGTCTCGCGCCGCGCGGCACGAAACCCGTAGGCACTAGTTTGTCTTAGCATACCTTACCTGGGCAAATGTTCGTCCAGATCACTTGTATCATCAGTTATTTTCTGCGGCTGTCTTTTCACTACTTTATCTTCTTTTGTTTTCTTCCACGCCTTGTCTGCTTTGCTTAGTTTTGACCTAAAATAAAATGCAGTTATTCAGTAATTTTTCTCAGTCGGGCGAATCCGGTTTAACTGAATAATGATAATGAAACATATAATCAATGTTGACCGAAGTTGAGCGAAGCCGACCGAAGCAGACCGAAGCCGTCAAAATTACACCCAAGCAAGCGATAAAAAATGGACAATATACCTTGGCCACGGTAAAGCGAACAGTCCGCAGCATTTCTCCATATCATTGAGAGCTTTTTCTGACTGCTGTATCTCATCTCGAATCTCATCTTGAACTTCATCAAATCTCGCCAGCTTTTCTAGAAATAAATAAATAAAATAGTCAGGTTTGTCTCATAGAGTCATAGAGCAACAACAGGGTCTTTGGCGGCCCGGGGATTATCTATTCAAACAGATTTGTCTAGTGTGGTTTCCTTGATTCCTATGAAATAAAACTTCAGTTATTTATAGTCGATAAGTTAGGTGTTCTTTATAGTTGGGTATACTTATATTATAGGTAAGTATATCTCGCCTACCTATATAGGTATGTAGTACTTTATCTACGTATTCCGAGATGTTTATAAACGATACTTTACGAGTCGTTTTTAAAATTGGATGCACCATCTCGCACTCGAAGAAACCCCTCCCGGCTGCTCTGGGATTATGAAGTTAATTTTATACATGTGCTTCTATGCTGTTCTGGGAGCAAATAAAAAACATAGAAAACGTTCTGCTGCTTATCTTCCCGGGCATGTCGTAAAAACCGACAGAGGGATTGTGTCCTCTAACATGATGGACTAATGTTATGGGCGATAGGCTGATCCCTTATCACCATAAGGTTCATCATATCCAGCTTAAGACATCGTATCAACAGTGGCTGCAAGTTGTCTTTGATTACTCGTGGCTCTGCCCACCCCATTAGGGATAACGGGCGTGAATTTATGTATGTATGTATGTTTTATACATAAGTACATAAACTCACGCCTATTTTCATTTTCTAAGATTCTGCCACACTTTCCTGCCTTCCTTTACAAATTAATTTTATAGGAGGATGTTTACTATTGTTACATACCTAATTATGTTAAATTAATCTTACCTCCCTGTTGGTCTAAAGTTACCAACGTTCGGAGTCCAACCTCCTTGCTCTATGGCAGCACAAACAAATAATAATTATAAAATGTAGGCACCATTTGCCTTTGTTAGCCCAATGCATATAGAAATGAGTACATACAAACTGTATATAATTACCTACAAAAGATCCCTCTCGGAATTCCGACTCTATGTGCATTGAGCTATACAGGACGTTAGTGACATCGTAACGAAAACTTTGAGGAATGATTCAGACCATGAATTTTCCGAGAGGAAACGTGGTGTAAAACTTATACGTGGTTAAGTGACAGCGTAACGAATACTGAGGAGGATGACTCAGCTCATTATTCTGAGTTAATATCAAGTACTTAGGGTTTTCTATCGCAAAAGTAAAGAAATGAAAATAATTAAAAAAAAAACAAAGAATCATAAATTTTGAGACTGAAAATCATGGTGTGAATCATCCCCCCTTGGTATTCGTTACGATGTCACTAACACCCTGTATTGTAGACGTCACATTCCTACCTACAAGATAAAAAAAATCTACTCACCTCATCGACCATAACTACCATTCGCCGAGTAGATTGAAGCGACTGAAATAAAAATTAAACGAAATTTTATAAAAATGGCAAACTCCTGTACTTAAATGAAAATTCCTAATGAGTACCTTCATACTCAGTAATAAGACAGTTTTTGCTTAGTTAGTAGTAGGTAGGTTATACGCATCATGTCGCATCGTATTGCATCATCGATCCATTTGTCTTGGTTTCAAGTCTAAACAAATGAATGTAAAGTACAGTTATGAGCAATATAATGTACCCACTTTAGGACTCTGTCGCACTAACATATTTGACATTTAGTGAGACTTACAGTTCAATTTGTCAAAAAAGTTAATGTGACATGGTACCAAAGTGTATACATATTAATGCTCGTGACCGTACGTAGTCTGTTTAAGCATCTTTATCTTGGCAATAGAGCCAATAGATGCCTTAGTAGTACACTCAGCTAAACAAGTGTGTCTGTAAATTTGTCGCCTTCGGAAGGCACGTTAAGCCGTTGGTCCCGGTTACTACTTACTGATGTAAGTATGTAGTCATTACATGAGTCATGTCAGGGGCCTTTGGTGGCTCAATAGTACCCTGACTCCAGGGTTGATGAGGTTGGTAATCCACCTCACAACCCACACGATAGAAGAAGTTGTCTCCTGTAGTACTGCTCTTCCCCACAGGGACTTTAGGCGTGTTGTGTGTTTTCTCACCTGGTCTGCAATTTTCCTGGCGCGGTTCTGCAGTAGATCCACACTGTTGCTCAGCTGAAGGTCGTCCGTTTGATTTGGGCCCGGCATTCTGGAAACATTACATTAATTGATTCAATTAGGTACAATACCCTATATCGCAAACGAGTCGATAACATGAATGAAACCACATATAAATATAATCCAGACAGTAGAAGTCTAGATCATACTTGAAAAACTTATTTAAAGCCCAGTCTTTGGTACCTAAGTAGGTACTTATCTAGTTTCAACCAGTTTGTATAGATTTTTTTTTCTAAAAGTTCAGATGTTTTTTGGTCCCCTGATAACTAAGTATCAACACTAAATACACGTGCGAAAGCTCTTCACATACCTATCTGCTCAAGTAGGTACTTACTAAAGTAACATAGATACTTAATAATGTCTATGTTCAATGATAGAAAATACAGTTGAAAACAAGTTTTCATAGAACTACGGCACTCTCCTGTGGCTTCAAACGGAGATTATCTGTGGGAGTCAGCTTACGTCAAGTACAGATAAAATATATTCAGCGAATGAACGAATGCAATTATTCAACACTCGACTTTTGCTATCAATATTAATTCAGGATGCACTTTTTACTAATAAATGTTTTTTTTGAGTCACTGTATACTTCTACTGGACATTTAAAAGATTACAAAGTTAGAAAATGCGAATATTTACATACGTACCTGATATTTTCCTTGTTTTCTCGGCGCCAAGCGTCTGTTTACTACGAGAGCCGTCGTATGAATGGACGCCCTTTCTATTAAATCGGAGCAGGGGTGAATCTATGACGTATTCACTTCTGTACCTAAATATACACAATACCCTAGAGTTATTGGAAGTTTATCCTTGTTGGTAAGTATATGGGATGTTTTTCATTGGGAGCGAAGTAATATGGGTTTTATTAGTGCTTATATTGCATTCCTCGTTTTCTTTGTTCACAAAGGTCGAGCACTTCCAATATAAACTCATTGAATGAAGTTTTCCTTTCTCGACATTCTCCGATAAAAAAAGATAAGTGGATGTAAAATACGTGGGTATACTGAGATGTAGGTAGGCAAGGGTAGTTCTACCTACTACTATAGCAGAACCTGCGTGTTTAGATTGCATTACCTACCTAACTTTGTTTAGACCTTGTTCAGAAAGCACGATTTACTTACTCGTGTTTTCATACCACAGAGTAAATTGATTACTTTATAGATTCCTGCATGCTTGGAGATGTGCGTATGTATCCCGTCGCGTGTAAAACGCGTCATCTGGACAAGGACTTGGACATTGTTCTTTGATTACTTATCAATTAAGTACCTTCTTATGTTGTGTAAATTACGACAAATCTCTTGCGGGGAAGCCAGAATATCTACTTCAAATATGATGTATAAAGACATAATTGAGTAACCATCATTACTTTAGACCGCATTCTACGATCGAACATGAAACCCAACCAAGTTCACTTTACGTGACTCATAAGGTCAGGGTCGCGTCTTTTCGATTCGTATCTTTGGCACAGTTTCAAAGGGGGTGGTTTACTTCGTTTCATTTCGAAGGCCAACAGAGGGCGTTCATATCGGGGTCAGAAAGTCAGGAAAGTGTGTCAGGTCACGGAGGGATTAATTCGTCCCGGTTATTTCGAGGTGATGCTTTTATTAGACTGTACTTAATTGGTCGCTAGGGAAGCCAGAAGAGCTGTGGCTTTGAATAATTATGGCTTTAAGTTGAATTTAGGCATTTCTGTTTCCGTTATAAGAATTGTCATACATTTACACATTTTTTTCCCAACCATTGCCTATAAATTGGGACGTATACCTATAAATAAGTAATATAATACATATCGTGTAAGTTACGCCGCCCGCTCAGGTTCATACCTTGTGCAACGGTTGTCCATCGCTATCCAGCGTGGAAACGCGGCTAGTTTGATGGGCACCTTTGCGCCGGGAATGACACGAGGTGGATTATTTGAACCTAACGCATGAGACCATAGACGTTAATTCATTAATGTTGGATTAATTTAAAAACCATTTAATTATAATTTTGTATCTATGTGTAATTAGACTAAGTTTTTATTAATAAATGTCTTTAATGGTTTAAGTTACGTAAGTAAAAAAAATTGGTTTATTTTATTCTAAAGCTCTGTTAGAGAAATATGTGTCAGAATAGTACCAAATAGAAGTGTATATAAATATCGGTATATTGTATAATGCAATAATAATATAATTAGTATAATATTATACGACAAGCCAACAGAGACGTAACAACAAGCAATATTGCTATTTGACATATAATAGCTAATGCTGCTTAGCAATAAGGCGATTGTATATTGTATCTTTCGTTCCTATGTGTAAAACTTGTTTTGTATGTTGTGTGCAATAAAGTATACTTATTTGTGTTTTGTATATTTGTATAAAAGTAAGTGCCAACTAATGTCAAATAGCAATATTATACTGCTTTTTAGACTAATTGTTTCGATGTGGCAACTGTCTATAAAAGAGATTTCTTCAGGTCTTTTTTGATGTGGATGTTATGTGGGGTTAAGAGCGGAAATGAAACAAACATGGTGTTATTAACAAATCAATAATGTAATTAGAAATTAACATTTTATACTATCCGTTATTATTATCTATTCTTAAAGAAAATATACATGGCTCTATCTAGTATATGATTAGTATTAGGCTGAATCAAACGAGTAGGGATATATTGCAGGCGGTTAGACATCTATTGGATAGATATAGCAATGAAACAATACTATACAAGATAACATTGTTAAAATATATCAATATTAAAATATGCACTTAGATAAATGCGCGTTTAAACACGGTAACCCTTAGAAACTAATGTTGAGAGAAAAAGACATAGAGATTTGAAAACTCTTATAACTAAGGGGTGTAAGGTCGTAACCGAGCACTGGGGACTGTGGGGGAAATTAGGAGCAAGCATACAAAAAAGGTCTAGAATTACATAAGGAGAGTGGCCGTAAATGGCCTAGTTATACCACTAAAGAAATATTAGGAAAGTAGCCAATAATTAAAAACACACACAAAAAGTCCTTAGGGTCTAAAATTACCACATTAAAGCAATTCATCTAAAAAACTTTTCAATGCAAAAATGTCTCATTGAATCTTGCTTCTTTAGATGAATCGCTTCAATGTGCCCTTCTTAGACATGTTATCTTTTTTTCCGAAGTCTGTGAAAAACAAATAGCTGAAGATAGACCATTATTCTGCCGAGACAACGGGATAAGCAGGAACAACGCTTGCCTATGCTAAGCTCTAGGCGTTTCGTAGATAAGTCACCAGAGTTCCGCGAAATTATTTAATATCTTCTTTAAATGATTTGTATCTTGTATTTGATTTGTAATCATTCCACAAGTGTTCCGTTTTCTTAAAAGTTTGGGAAACCCTGTATTTATAAAACGAGATACAGACGAGAGGGGAATGAGGGGGCTAAGGGAATATAGAGATATTTGAAAATTCAAAAAGTGAAACATACTTTTTTCCCAAAAAGTGAAAAATACGTCCTTTCCGGCTACGACCCTCACCTAGACACGAGTATAATTTGTCAAGCCGCTGTTTTACAATCCTATTCGTTACTCTAAGGCCGGTACACTTTACTCCCCTTACAACAATATACTTTAAGTAATAAAGTTTTAAACGTTCAACTATAATACACTATTGCATTATGTCAGTAATCACATTAAAATTATATTTAGTAATAAGGGACTTTCCAGGCTACGTTCCTCAAAAACAATATAGATGGCGCTGTACAGATTTTCCTTCGTTTAACCTTCTAATTTCATGGATAATGCATCTTTGAATTGATCAAATCCCCGTTTTTATCATGTCCCTGCGACATATGTAGGTACCTGAGTCTCCACCGGACTTGGTATTTTTAATCTTTACGCAAAAATTGTTATACCATAGGGCTACTGCGATACAGGGGAAACCTTAGTGCAGGGCCCGCTATTAACTTGTGTTAATTTTACTTTATTTGGTAAATAAATATTTTTTACATTTTTTTTTCTTTTATCTTTGTTTTTGGGTACAAGTGATAACCCTTTTTATTACACCCACGCACAATTACATCTACCACCCATTATTATTCTGATCAAAACAAAGAGAAGCAATATAGGTAGCAACATAATTCTATACATAATGTGATCCAAATATCAAGCAACAATTATTTTTATACATGCTTCTGCCATTACATTGGATTTTTGAATAATTATGTACCCGAGTAATGAGAAAATATGTAATTAACACTATCCTGGTAACCTGGTATCCTGGAAAGTCCCTCATTGGGTCTTAAGGGACTTTTCAGACTACCGACTATTAAACTTATGGTAAAGTTAAATTAGGTGGCGCTGTTTGAGCACTGAGTGTTGCCATATGTTTGTTTTAAATTGGTAGAAATATTAATTAATAGATTTCTTTGCGAAATCCTCTGTAACCTATCGAATTACGGTTACAGGTATATTCGTCTATAATTTTTATAATCAGGAAGACTGGGGAGGACCCCTCATAGCCACTAATGTTGGTAGGTATTTACAGCAAACGACCACAAAAAATAAATCCACAGCTTGAAAAGCCCCTTATGGTAATTGGCTTACAGTCTCTACATGTCATAAAATCAATACAAAAAGCTCTAAATTTCATTGTAACTAAACGCAACGACTCCCAAAGAATCTGACGAAAAATATTATTGAGGCACCATTATTATCTTAATCTAACACATAAACAGTACGAATCATGTTTACAGTGGTAACACTGACGCAAAAGAATAGGTAATATTAATTGTACAAACATTTATCAACGCACAAAACTACTATTATAAATCTCACTATTTATTTATTATTTATTAGGAAGTGTAAGTGAATACAATTTGAATATTATTTGAGAAATGACATTTACCATTTCATGGTGGAAAATTATGTGTAAAGAATTTTATTTAAAATTAAAATATATTTAATTTAAAACCTTTCTTTTCTTTACTTCAACATCCGTTATTGTGATGTGCAAAGTAATGTTACCTATACATATATAAAAGCTTATAATTTATCGTATAACTCTTACGAGACGGTGCGAGTGAGTGCCGTGCACTAATAAATAATTGTTATTTAACTTATCGGCCAGAGAATCTTTATTTAAATATGTATGTAATAAAGTCTTATTTAGTAATTATCTAAACAAAAGTTTAATGATAAAGTAACAGCGAAAAATGGGATGTCTAAAACGTTAATAGAGGTAAGAAGACCATTTGGTCTTGGTCATTTTGGATTTGGTAAGCCTACCTATAGCCTTCAATTTCTTGCTACAACAAGAACAACTTAAACCTAAACATTATTATATTAACAATCCCAATTTACAATGGCGCTAATTCCTGTAGACACCATAATAATTTTATTTAAGTTATACCTGTTATTTTCTTATCCGCCGTAAAGATGACAGATGGCAGATGATAATTTTAAAATTAATGCGTGAATGAACTAATAATAATTATAAAGTGTGCTGTCAATTTAATTCTGTCGGGTTATTAACAATGTGAAATTTATAGAGGGTTGTTTTAGATTTCTGCCTAAAATTGACGCGTGTTCCATAAATTTTATGCCCGTCGATTACCCGTCCCTTTCCTTTTCGGCGGATAAGAAAATGACAGATATAACTTAAAATAAGATTAGATGGTGTATACTGGAATCGGCACCAATGTTTAATTAGGTAATTAAAATAAAATCCACCCTTTTTAATCCCATTTCAATCGCAAAAAAAGTCTGTTTTGTTTGGCACATATATTAAAATAAAGCTAAAAATGCAACCTAATATAATTTCGTAATACAATAAGCACAAATCGTGCTTTTGATATGTCCTACCACCGCCTCACTCCATCACATTAAATTAAGCATTTTTTTTTAAATCAGGCAAGACTGGCTTAAGACGACAGCTCTGAAATGAAAATATTATTTTTTTTATAAAAAGAAAAATGAACTATATTCTAAATACTTAGTCCGGTATTTCTTCATTTATTAGATTTAGGACCCACTTACTTATCAAATATTAATAATTACTTCAGTAATTTAGGTACTTTTAACTTCCAGAAATACCAGAAAATTAGTTTTAGTTCCTAAAGTTCATGGAATAAATTCTATAAAAGTAGTATTGGCTATATTAATTATCGTTTCAGAGCCACCGCGCGATAATACAATAAACAAAAGTTAAATTACACTATATCTACATAAATATATGTGGGTAAGTACAGTTTATATTATATAGACGGGAAACTCGTTGCAATGCGACTAGGAACTACTACAGTCCGACATTATTGCGATATTGTTTAATATAATTATGTATTTATAATAACAGTATTAATTTTATAAGAACTGTACTTACCGATAAATACTAATCGATTATATTTTGTAGAATTTACGTGGAATGACGCTTACTGACCTTCTATTTTCATTTTTTTTACACTTTCTTTCATATTACTTTTGATTTAAAAAGAGTTATTAATGTATCGCTTTGCACTGTTTGAAATAAGAATTTACTGAGAAAACTTTTCCCTTTACAATACAGGGGGGTTTAAAAAGGCCATGTTGAAGCAATTCACTTAAAAAGCAATATTGATATTTGACATTTGTAGACATTGCGCACTTACTTTTATATGCGCAAATGTCTAATTATTTTATATCATTCATCTTGTAATCACACAAAAGCCATTAATCAAGAATTGAATTGAAATGTCAAATTTCAATATTGCTTTTTAGATGAACTGCCCTTTTAGACCCCCAGGTCCCCAAATCCTTACCACGTTTCAAAGCATTTAAACTAAAACGCCTTTGCATTCTTCTCACCCATCATTCCAGAGGCAAACTTAAGACTAATAGCACAACCCCCGCTTTTCTAAAACACTAACAACTTCCTAACTTGAGTTTTATTGCTATCAATAGATACTTATGTATCTACTCAATGAGGTAGACAACTCATCTGTCGATATTCCTTACATCTTTAACAACAATTCTACAACTTCATACATTACACTTCTACATTTCATGATGATCATGGGCCCTTTTAACATAACATGTTACATAACATAGGCCGTTTTGTCTTTGACAAACTTAATGTAGACGCACTTAACTTAATCACTTGAGCATTTAATTAAGAAAGTTACTTTCAAATGCGTTCGAGATCAAATTAAAGTTTCCTAGTCAATTCTTATCTACCGCAAAATTTGAATTCTTCTCGACACATCGAAGCGATTAAGAGCCTATAGGCTTAGTGCTGCCTATCGATATGCTACTATCGATAGTTTTAAAAAAAAATAGAAAAAATTAACACACATAAATAAACTCGCGCCTATTCCCACCGGGGTAAGCAGAGACAATAGAATTCCATTTGCTTCGATCCTGACACACTTCTCTTGCTTCTTAAGGACATCTCCAATTTGGTCAATGTGCGTCCTTCTAGGTCGAATATTAAGCAATATTAATTAATAATAATATTTAGACTGTGACGATAGTATTGATCTAAATGAGCTATCAATAGATGATTGATTATAGTATAGATGATTTTTAAAGACAACTATCGATTGTCGAACTATTGACACGTTGGCAATAATAGCCAATATGATTCTATGTCAGCAAGTTCGAATATCGGCTGATATGAAATAAAGTGTAATAATAAGCTACTTGACAACCTAGTCAAATAAGATACTTTTTACCAAATGTCGAAACGAAAAAATACTGTCCTGTGACGTCATCAATAAAAGCGGTACTCATTGTTACTATTCATAAAATTCGAAAGTAAATCGAAAAACAAAATGAGATTGATTTTTGATCGTCTTAGACTGGCTTCTATTTCTAGATCAGCATTTTATAATTTATCTCTGACCCAGTCAAATACCCTAAATAACCTGGTGGTTGGTAAGCGTCATTCCACGATGTAGATGTTTTAAGAAGCTTAAGACTTGAGAAGTTTGTTTGCCCGTTGGTTCGCCACAGCTATGCGTGTTTCGTTGCTCTCGCCCTATAATGTCACATAAATAACTTTTAAACTCTTTTTTACAATTTGATGAATTCGCTTTGAATCGTAATTTGTGACAATTCTGTGTCATTCTTCATAAAAAAGTTAACCTTCATAGAATAATAACCAATGTATTGGTGTACACTTTTCTTTGCAAATGACTATGTTTTCACAGATTATAATCCAAATACCTATAAATAGGAAAGTTATTTATTTATGATGATTTCAATAAATAAGTAGGTATGCGTCAAAATCTGTAAAATCTGGATTTAGTTATAATTAATAATACAAATATTAATTAATTAATACAAATATAATTTTATTAATTCTCAAAAGCACGTCTTTTTGTTTTTGAGAAATACCACTTGTTACAGACTTAGACAGTATTGAAGTAAGAAATTGAAGAGAAAAAGATAACCTTAAGAAAAAAATATGACAAGTCAATGACAGACAACCAAAAAGAAAATCAAAAGAAAGATAAAATAAAAGAAGACAAGGTGAAGGAAGAAGAAAAGAAGAATAAGAAAGAATGAAGAAAAGGGTAACACAATGTGGTATAAGTAACCAAATATTTTTATGTAAATTGACGATTCGAGACTGTCTTATGTAAGTACTCCCAAAGTACTAAAATTAACCATATACATAAATAGGGGGGTTAAAAATACCACATAGAAGCAATTCATGTAAAAAGCAATATTGCAATTTGACATCTGCGCATATAAAGGTGCGCAATTTCAAGAAAAGTCAAATAGCAATATTGCTTTTACAGATGAATTGCTTTGATATAGCCTTTTTAATCCTCCAGGGCTCTTTTGGCAATCAGAATGTCAATATACATAATCAACGTCGAATGGTATAAGTAAATAACCACATAAGCCTAATGTTCAGCGAGGTACGTTCACCTCCCATTTAATCAAACAGCATCGCTTAGCCTCGCAACGGTACCAATTCCTGACATTTGACAGTTTTAAAAGTAACGCTATTTCTTTTTAATACGTAGCGTAAGTTAAGGACAGCACTACTTCTTATATCTGTCAAACCAAATAATTTTCTCCGCCGGAATTGTCACCAAAGATTGATGTTAATGTTAAGATTTCGTACTAACATACTCTTTTACTCTTAGTAAAATGATGACTATGGGAAACAATTTAAAAGTCGCGCAATAAACTTGATGCACACAGAGCACGGAAAGCAGGCCAAGACGGTGGGGCACATAAGACATAATATCACGCCTATATCCCTCAAGGGGTAGGCAGAGATGGATAGGAAGTATAAGTATACACCCTCTCCTCACCAGCTATGTTTAGGTCCCGTAATAGGTAGGAGGTGAGCCTATTGATATTAACCGGGCACACATCTTGGAAAGCATGTGATATCCAAACATGAATTCAAACTCGCGGCCATAGCTCGGGATTTCATTAGCAGTTTCATACAAAACCCCGCGCGCCTCCTCTCGTTCCCCGCTCTGTGCACAGTTTGCATTATTTTGATGCTGGTATTAAGACGTTAAATGGGTGATGACCTTAATTGAGGCTTCAGCCGTGCTTTAATATTCAAAAAGTGACCTAAGTAGTTTTTGTACTGGACTGTACACAAAAGCGTACCTTGTGCAATATCTCGCTTTATAGTAAGCTGTGCTTTGCTTTAAAGAGTTTATAAAAAAGTATATACTCACGGTTTTCACCGAAGTGTTGAGTGTTTGTTTGTGTGCGTGTAAGTCTCGTGGTAGTGACGTCACACATTGTATTTCGTTATTCCTGACTTATATAAAATTGTACTATAGTCATTATAAAATACGTCTAGCTAGCTTTACTTAGCCTTCTAATGTGATTTATTTCATATTTATTTATTACATAAAAAAATAAAAATATACGTGCAACTTAGTGCAGGCGGTTGTATTAGAATTGGATTAGTTATGAAAATTATTATAATGAATTATTTCTGTTTGTACTTTTATATTGTTAAATAAAATAATATATAAGTGTATTTATAAAGAAAAATTGTCTTTAAGATTTTGTTTATTACTTAAAGTATATTATTATTATCCTTAGTCTACTCCCAAAGTATTCGTTCGATAAAAATGAAACTTATTTACCAAAAATATATTCAACTTTTTATTCAGGGGTAATAAAGAAACTAAAACCTTCATAAATGAAAAGATTTATTGTTGAAATAAATAAAAAATACTAAGTAATTAAGACATAAGTATTATTATTTCTAAGTTTATAATATTTAGCTATTATAAATACTAGTTACAGTGACTGCAGTACTTTCCGTAGAA
This sequence comes from Pectinophora gossypiella, assembly GCF_024362695.1. Taxonomy (NCBI): domain Eukaryota; kingdom Metazoa; phylum Arthropoda; class Insecta; order Lepidoptera; family Gelechiidae; genus Pectinophora; species Pectinophora gossypiella. The sequence goes on along the minus strand of NC_065421.1, from coordinate 8,489,499 downwards.
GCAGATATGTTATTGTATAGATATGTGCTCAAGCTAGTATCAGTGTTCTATTTACTGGCCTATGAAGAACATCGAATTATATACGCATTAATCGAGGACCTCAATAATTATAATTATTTTAGTTTGTTGATATATCAACTAGTATTATGATAATTTGAATTCAAATGGGAATGAATAAATAGTGTAATACTTATTGTTTATTGTATTGCTTTTTTGTTGTACAAATGTAAATAAGTAACATTAATCTCATGTTCATATAGTTCAACAAGTTATTGCTTAGTGTAAACTTTATTATCAAACAAAACATAAATGCTTCTATGAAAGGCATCAAACGATGAAATCTTTTGCAGTGCAGATTCAATGAATGCTATAGAAGACTTCTCAATACTACCTCTAACGCTTAATTCCGAACTATTATCACATATCACTTCTTCCCTTTCGCTCCTCACATAGTCACCATTTATACGTCCTCTTCTTACGTTACTTTTAACAGTGTAAAAATTAACAATGATCTTCTAAAGACGCAAACTATACGGTGAAGGGCGATATGACTTAACGAATAACGCTAGTAAATAACAATTTTGTAACAATAACGTTATTTTATTGCGAATGTGTCGAAGCGATAATTCAAAACTCGGTTCCCTAGTATATGTAACAGTTACACTAGTATGTTTTAACAACGGGTAAATGCATTTTCTCAAAATAATAAATCTCGCCGTTTCAAATTCCTAAGAACTATTTTATAATTTAGAAATTATATGAGAGGTTAAGATATTATAATTATACGAGATGATTATTACTAGATAATTTTGTAACTTTACATGTCCTACTGCACAAAATGAGCACCAAAAACTGCTTGTCGTTATTGAATATTTTTAATAAAATCTACGGGAATTGAGCGATGTAAATAGTAAGGAAACATTTTTTTTAAACAACGAATAAGATATACTTTTCTAGGAAAATTACGGAGTGTTCACTTAATACAGTAGCATGCCGATAGATTGGAGTATAAGATCTTAATGTAACGTTTGAATAAATAGGTAGATAAGTATCTCAAAGTTGAGGAGATACTAAGCGAAATAATGTAGTTGTTAAACACCGTCCGGTTGCAGAGCCAAGCACTTGCTGTCGAACTATCAACTTTGGAAAAATAAATAAATTAAAGCACAGCAATTGAACGTTAAAGAAATTCAATATAAGAGTTTGAGGGTGTTGTACGTTCGAGAGCAAGTAGCGTGGTGGCGCTGCAAGCGGTGGCGCAGCTGCGACGTCAGCGACCACGAGACCGCGAGTGTGTGTGTGAGGAGTGCCGTCGCCGTTTACTTGAGCAGCTCGTGCGCTCGCTGGTTCGCCAGCGTTATCCTCGTTTCGTTCGATTCCCCCTAGATACAGAACACCCGTATTGTTTCCATATTTCAATCCACAGCGACTGTACTTTCAATTCCGAAATAGTCTGCCAATGTGTGCGCCAGTTACGGCAGTATGCTACAGTCGCTGTCTTTTGAAACAGACACATGTTATGTAAATGACAGTGTTACTGATGACGTCTAATCTGGACATATGTTAGTCAGTCGGATGATGTGAGCCAACACTCGGTACACGATGACAGTGTAAATGTGTTGTGGGTAGTCAGTGGACATGTCATATGAACACTTCGAGACAACATTTAGATCAGGAAAGAACAACCAATCATTCTAACCGCATTCACTACAGGACAAAGGTACAGACAGATCATGCTCGAGTGGAAACGATAGAACTAAATGATAGATAGGATTTTAGGAAAGCAGTGACCGAAAATTTTGAAGGCCAATAAGCTACAGAAGATTAGATACAGACGGCACAATAGACAAGGATAGTAGTAACCACATTTTCACTGCTAAGGTGACAGGCAAAACACTTGATGGTGAAGATGTTAGTGAAACACTGGAGACACAGCTAAATTTACGTCCACGCGATAAACTTTACTGTGCCTCGGAAAACATTAAAGATAATGCATTTTTATCTCTCCATGACGCATTTGCTAATGAATTTGCTATCTAACTCCAACCTAAAGATGAGAGCCTTTATTCTAAATGAACGAAATGATGAAAGAATATCCGGGAGATATAAAAATGCATTTTAAAACTGTGAAATAGAATATCAAGTCCAATTGTTTTAACAAAATTTTCGTGATAACCAACCAATGAATAAAATTTAAACGCTTTAGGGGGTTCGTTGCTATTAATTATTTTAATTGCAGGTCTGCACTGTAAGTCTACTAGTTACTCTGAATTCGTTTCATGCTATAGCGTGTTTTAAGCACGACGGTCACAATTGCTCGTAGCATCTATTATTTCAACCAATACAAGGACTATTTTAATAATCAAAAGTATAGGTTGATTTATTTTATTATAGACAATAGATTCGCAATTGATCACAATTTTACAAGTGATGGAATAGAACTTAATTTATTCTATAGCCAAGTATCTCCTTACAGAATTTTGCAATCCTTTTTCTCATATATCTTCCTTTTTTGTATTATTTATTTCGCAGTTATAATAACACCTGCTTTGCACCTTTGTTTTCTTTTTAATTGACATTTTGTTTAAGTTTTAAGTCTTAGTATCGTCCTTTTATAATAAATAGGTAGGTTGTTTCTCTTTTCAATGTAAAAATGCGACATTCCTATTGTCAACGAACCCCCTGGAATCAGTGCTGCGACCAGCATCTGAAGCGTTACCTTGCGGTTGATGCGGTCGATCTGGCGGTTCTGGTTCTCCAGTTCGGATCCCATATCCAGCGCCATGTTGCGCAGGTTGCCAATCATCGTGTTCACCTGGCCCATGTTCTCTTCCATCTCATCCTCGCGCGCGTCGTTTGTTATCCTGCAAAGTTTACGTGGTTTGCGTTTGTGTCCAGTTGCTTTGCCGTGAGGTGATTTTTATTTGTAAAGGGTTCTGGTTTTCTCGCTGTGTTTAAAGAGTGAAATGTAGCAATATTGCAATAATAATATATTTCTCTTGTATTTAAAGCTAGATAAGATTATCAAGCTTGCTCTTATAGATATAAACACCAACCAGGTAGGTTTCTAAGAGCATCTTAAATAGTATGTTATGATAATTTGAGGAATACCTATCTGTACTGCTAATATCTTCAACGACTTTTCTCTCTTTGATAATTATAATTTCTTATATTTTATACAATGCCAATTTGTAAAAGTTGCTGTTTTATATCGCAAGGATTTGTTGTCGACTTGATAGAAGAAGTAGAAGAATTTGAAAAATTCTGAGGTTGACGGTATTTGTGACAGTATGTGCCTTCTTCGGTTGATTGAGGGGAGGCCTGTGCCCAGTAGTGGAACGTAAATAGGCTGTTTATGTTATGTATAACAAGAATTCGTACTAACCTGCCTATGTATCCGGCTTGTGGTCCTATACCGTTGCGCTCGTCCATCACCCGTTGGGGCTGGTTGTTCACCACCTTACCATCATCATTGCCTTTCCACGTGCCGTCGTCTTCCTTGAACGACGCTCCCCTGAAAGTGTTTACATTCACATGAAAGTAAATGTCTTCACTAGATTTCCTAAGACTCAGGCGTCTTACAGGTCCTTTAGTAATGTGAATTACTTTCTTTGTAAAATCCCTTAAGAAAGTTTAAAAATCTAAACATCTCAGCTTTTTAAAATTATAAAGCGACTGGTCTTAAAATTGCAATTTTTGAATACTTCTCTAAAAGATCTTAAGGGAAAGTTGACCATTTGGTAAAACAGGCGTGACGTGAGTCAAAACAACAAAGTACTGGACGGTTAAAAACAATCAATAGTCAATTAATGTCAAATAGCAATATTGCTTTTTCGATGAGTTGCTTCGATGGGGCCTTTTCAAATCCCCTGGAAAGTATGTAAATGTTACGCACTTGTTGCAGGGCAGGACGCAAATGCCGCAGCACTTCTCCATACCGGAGAGATTCTTCTCAGCCTCGCGCATGTCCGCGTTGATCTGGTCCATGCCCTCCTCAATCCTGTCCAATTGCTCTGTCCACACACACACAACTCGTTATATCAACTACCCTTCACAACTCCCAAACAATGTGTTTAAGCGCCTAACTCTTTTATTATTAACACGCGAGCTCTTTTTTAAATTAATTCGGATTTCAAATCGCCTTTTGTAAATTCTCAACGCTCTCGACAAACCAGAGCTAAGTGTAAGACAAGTTTCCCCGTAGCTTTAATACGGCTAGTTATGCTCATGCATACGAAGAGTTACAGCGATTCTATTATATTGCGCACTAGGTTAAGCATCTAATATTTATTCATAATGAACATCGTCTCTAACATTTTCTCTAAGTTAAATCTTCCGGTTGGTGTCTTACACTTTATCTGGTATACTAATTAAAACATAATCTTTACCTTTCAACATGATGTATGTGCTGATACTAGTGATAACAGTAATACAATACTCATAGTTGCTAACATTTAGAATTCAAAAATTCATAAACTCTAAAACTCATGCAATTAAACAGCAAAATTGAAGTAGTCGTGCATAGCTAGATGCGTGAGAAAAACTAAATGAAAAGTCGAAAGTGTGAACTCAATGGTAAGTTTATATCTCAGCGTCCCCTCCCGACTCGCAGGCCAGCGGGAGCGGGGCTCGCCTGATGCAGTTTATTCTCTAGTTTAATATATGATCATGAACTTTTTACCTTGCATATTATCCATTTAAATAAACTGTTAGCAAATCGTCAATCGACATTTAAGTTAAATCATTTTCATTCAACGAGTTCTCGTAAGTATCCGAACTGGCATCTCAGACAAAAGCTGTACTAAAATATGAGTGATGTAAAGTAGAACTACTGGATGCTTACCGCCCTGTTCATCCAGCATGACCAGGGTTTTCATGCCCACCTCGTGACTCTACAACACAATAATGATGTCACTATAGCTCGCCAAACGTATGCGTGAGGGTCGGAGAGGCGCGCGCGACCCCGCCGAGCGGCGCCGCACGGCCGCGGGCCCGCGAGGCACCGCCCGGCCAGGGCCGCGCGCGGCCCGGGGCCGCTCCCTACCGACACAACTCAAACTCAACTAAAAACAAAACAAAAACATTGATGATCCGCGTCGAGGCCGCGAGGCCCCGTTTATGATATGACAAAAAAAAACAATTAGCAAATGAGCGTATCCATAAAGCCATTCCTAAATGAAACGTGAATGTAGCAAAGTATTAATTGAGTTGAAGATAGAAATGAACAAACTAATATGTAGAGGCGAGGGGCGCAGGCGGCCCCCCGCCGACACAGACCGAGCTAACAGTGGCACACCTACGTACGCTAACATGAACAACGCGCTAGCCATGGAGGTGAGGCGTACCACACTATACGTCAACAGATACACTCGGATAACGCGCATTCAATAGTACCGCAGTTCAGTAAGAGAAGAGTATAGTAGATCGGAAAGATAACTAAATATACCTATAAAAAGCGTTCCGGTCGACAAGATCAACGGAAGAACTAAACATCTTGCGCAGCTCATTCAAATTAAATCTTCAGCAAAAGATAGAGTAACAGTCTTTTGCGACAATTAGCAACGAACGGCCATCGGGCTCTATGTACACTATATTTTCAAGTCATCCCCATCGAACATAGAAACACACGCAACATCGATCTCAGATAAGTCGTTATTCAAGAGAAACGTCAAAGAAAAACAAAGAGATTAATATATGTTAATCAACTGCACATTCAACACAGACGTTCTCACGGCTCGACTACCCACGTGTCAGTTTAACTCTTACCGCCCTGGTGACTCAACATATGAAGCGCTTGCCCCCCGGCGTCCTCGCTCTATACATAAAATACAAATCAAAATAATATATCGTAGAGGAGAGTATCGGGGCGGTGGGTGGCGGGGTGCGGACCGCTTGCGGCGGCGGCGTGCGTGCGGCGTGCCGTGCGGCGGTGCGGGCGCTACGGCGCTAGCTGTACGGCTACACGGCGGCTACACACACTACTCCATACAACCACATGCATGCAGTGAAGCTTGCAAGTAAACCAGATTCAGTTTCATCTGTGCTCAGTTTTATATGATTCATGATTATTCTGTGTGATGTCAAGAGTCGTGCGTTGAAGAGAAGCGTTTCGAATTTACTTCGCTCAGTCGTTTATACGTTATGTGATTCTGGTAAAGTTGTTAAATTTTCGAGAGTCGAGTACAAACATCTGAAATGCGCAATGTATTGGTATCGTTCGCTCGGGATCAGTTCTGTATGTCGGTCGTCCGACTTCGCCCGGCGCTCGCTGTATTAAGTTGTGCAAAGTGGTGTATATATCTACGAACGAATGATATACATATACAAAGATGTGGGTTTTCCGTGATCTCGGTGTGTGAGTCATATATGGTCAAAGGCCCAAGTCTCAGAGGATGCCCGCACCTTTGCATTGAATTAGCAGTGACGAAATTTAATACATAATCAATGCGATACCCCCTTGCATCTTCTACTTCGTCGGGCCCGTCTTCGAGTCGGCTGAAAACCCTACGTCGCTCAAAAGTTATTCAAAAAGGTAAAATAGATAAAATTGTAAATAATGTAGTGTTGCAAATCTCGCAGATCACTCACCTCCCTGGTCGTCTAGAGCGACCAGAGTACGAATGCCGGCCTCCTTGCTCTACCAGCCGCAGAAACAAAAAGTCAGAGAGCATGTTAGTTGTGAGGGGTACAGTGGAGTGTGCGGTGTCGCGAGATACAGTGTCGCCGCGGAGCACACGGCACACCGGCTGGCTGCACGTTGGCTGCGGGCTGGCACTGACGCGGACCACGCACCACGCGCCTTGCGCCGTGCCATGTCCTCCGCGATGTCTGAACTGTGTTGCGAGTCGTGTTGAGTCTGTCTGTGCTGTGTCACATATCTCATTTGTTCCTGATGTTACAATATTGAATAGACCAGTTTTCGCGTGAACCTCATCTGATTGTAAATAAAATAATATCAGTAACGTATAAAACAGATAACTATACACTATCACATAAACTAATGTAACGCATTGAAATGTTATCAATACGTATTAAAAATAAATAAAAGTAAATGCCTTAATTAACTGAAAGTATGTAAATACAGATAATAAATATTTTAATTAGTCTGTATTTGTTGTGAGAGTTGGAATCAGGTGTAGCTCGATATATTTGTTGGAGTTAAGTGGCAGGTACGGGGTGTGTTCACGCCCACATTGGCAGTATTGTGAATGTTCGAAGAAGGCATGAAATCATACAACATAATAGATTTACAGTCAACAACAGAGAGCAGCCACTACACAGAGACCTAAGATACAAACAGAGTCAACTAAAGAGGATATAGAACGAAACATAGAACATTAACGGTGACAATCGGTACCTTTACATCATCGGTTCGTGTTAGGGTCCGAGCTCAAATTATTGGATAGTCATTGAAACGGATCGAAGAGAGAAGAAAGGGAAGTCTAAGAAGAGTAAAGGAAAGGAGAGCAGAAGAGAGTGCGGTTGAAGGAGACAGCCTCGCAGGCGGATATGTTGTGGAGAGAGTTGGCTTCCGAGTCATACGGGGGTTAAAGTCGAAGCAAGCCCAAGCACAATGGATAAGTAAGACTATTGGTCAACAAGAAGCGCACACCGGGACAAATAATACACTAAGGGGAACACTAATATCTGAGAAGTATTCGGAACTGATAAGGGGCTGGGGTGGTTCTAGTCCTCAATGACTTCATGCGGTACAACCAATAACAGCGCAGAGCTGATTTCTCCAAAAGCTGAGGGTTAATTTATCTTGTTATCACTGCTTAAATAGATCATTCTATCAAACAAAGTTGTATTTCCGAGTAATTAATTTTGTAATTAACCGTCAGCGTCGAGTTCGGGATTGCCGAGGAAGTTAAATTTGATCACACAAAATTTACAGTTACTACAAACAACACAAAGGGCTATAGAGGTCTCTAACATATTCGGGCACATAAGGCACGGATCATGCAACACCCATATGTACGGTTAAATTGTAACATAATACATTGAAATAAAGGTATTATCCACAGGAAAAAATAAAAAATATAAATACGGGTTACTGGACAGCTACAATATACATACATATACATTTAATAATAAATAAAAAAATATTTAGCGACATCGATACACAACAGCCAGGGATAGCAGAGGCTGCGCCCTAGGGGGTAACGGGGACGGGCGTCGGAGACCAAACCGAGCTTGGGGCTATCCAGGACACTTCCGCTATACCCCTCACTCCCTCGCATCGAGAACACCTCTCTCACAGATGATCACAAGTAACATAACAACAGAACAACTCAACATAAACAAACTATGGGGAACATAAACGTCAACAACTGAAACGCGGCTAACAACGAATCCGCACACTTCTATCGTCTAAGTCTAATTTAGTTAAGACATGGGGACTGGTCCAATATTCTCGAACGCTTGGAAAATCAATACATTTTTAATAATATTACACAACTTAAAGAAGATCAGAAATTTTATTTCGGTCCAAAAAATTCAGTCATTCCAATTTCAAGTTGACGGGAAAGTTAATACTCTGTACAAGTGCACGTCAATTTCATAATAGGGAAGAGATCCAGTGTCATATTAAACGAATATTGTTAATATGAGCTGATCTCTGGGAGGTATTCTCGACATTTTGATTATGTCACTCCCATTCTCGTATTTTTTTTTATTACTGAACTGCCGTAGGGTAATATTGCGAAAAAGTCTAGGTAAGGTAAATTCATATTGTTTTAGAAATTATTATTTTTTGTAAATAAATCTTAAAAGGTATTCGCTTTATATTAAAATTGTGCCAAGTTGGCTTTTTGTTTACTTTACGGCAGTTGTTAGAAATTGTTTATATAATCTTAGCGTTCTAACGATAATTATAACGGTGTGAACAGAACTCACCTCCTCGCATAGTTGCATCATACGCCGGGTGGACTCCAATGACTGGAACACAAATGATTCAAATTGAGCAAAATATCGTAATACAGGTGCCCTGACTGTTGAACACGATGAACCTTAACGGTCTGTTGCACCACTTGCTGATAAACCATCTGGTATCCGCCCAATAAATGTTTGAAAGCAGTACAACTGTCTATCAGACAAGTGGTGAACAGATTCTAAACAACCTAACTCCTAAACTCATAATCATTCTGTGTGTGACCGTTGAGCAGCAGTGATTTTGATTTCTTCATTTGATTCGGCTATGGATGCATTTTAGTAGAGTGGCTTCAAAAGCTTTTCAACTTTTATATTTTTAGGTTTTACCCAAAAGACTACCAAGCTCAAATCGGAGTGATGTTGTTTGGTGAAGTATTTACCATACCTCTACCATCTAAACCTGATACAGTGTATCCTTCAAACCCGTAACAGAAAAGTTCCTAATCCGTTTACGTAAATATTTAACAAGAACCCAAACCTTTTTTCCTGAACGACATACCTAAATATTTAAGTATCCACAAAACCATCAATGTCAATAAAACCGTCAATCCAGAAAAGTACTTCAAATGAGTTGATCTGAAACTTTGGTTTGTTTCAGAAACAAATTAAGATCCAATTGAATCTCCGTAAGCTCTTGCGTCAATCAATGTTATAGCCTTGTTCGGCAATCAATTGTCCGAAATAAAGCCAGGAGTCAATTTCTCTTGACATAATAAAAATTCGGCGACCCTTCTGTTCTTTATTTGAGTTTCTTCAAAGGTCTTTGATGTCACTAAACTGAGAGAAATGTCCTTTGAGAGTAATGTTTTGGATACAAAAGCAGTTTTATTCATTTATTTGAGTTACTCCGCGATATCTGCGGTTGTCCTGACAAAAATCAAAAAATAAGTGTAAGACTTTAAAATGTCTCATAAAAAGTTCTTTAAAAAATATATGTGTACTTATTTCCTTATATTTTGTACCTGTAAGTATGATATTTAAGAAAGAAGTAGACGATCAAACAAATATCTATACCGGTATATAGAATCGACAACGTAAAAGTGATGCCAACCCAAGATGTTGTTATGGTTACAGTACTTACTTCATCGGTGACCTGCCCGGCGCGTAATTGCAGCTGCTCGAGTTCGCTGCGCGGCGCGGCGCCATTCTCGGCGGGTGGCGCTGCTGAAGGCATCCTGGAACCAATACCAACATTTGTCAAAACACTTAAAAAAGTTAAAATCAGTTTCAAAGCATTAAAGCCGTAAGACCGAATGTCCTTATAAAATCCAAACCCCATTGTTTAACTATTGTGTTTGACAATTTCAGCCGTAAGAGGTTAAAGAAACGTTCATTTTAGTAAGGTCAAGTTATGGTTTACGATTTTCAGTTTAATTAAAGGAATCTTCCACAGTTACGTGCTCTGAAGAGTAGTGTTTTTTTTTTTTCATAATTATAAATTCGACAAACTACTGAGAAAAGGGACAAGTTCGGTAAAGATCAGGATTCTTCAATTCTTACGATAGTAAACATTTTGTTCCTTAAAGAAAATCTTATCGGTATTTATAAATATAATTTCTAAATTTGGAAGTGGATAATAAACTGTATATTATGTGACTTAGAAAAATGTACCTATTCAGTGTGTGCCGTAAAAGAAATTACGATAAAATATTGATTATTAAAATCAAATACACTTTATTGAATACAGTACAAATTGTATTTATTATTTTTAAATAATATAGGCTAGCGTTTGACCACAATCTCACCTGATGGTAAGTGACAATATGGTCTAATGTCTGATGTTTTCAGCAAGAAAAGAAAATCACCCATTATTGTGTGTGATCGATCATTATCCTAATATATTTTTATTATCCATAGAATTTTACTATATCAAATATCTGCCATTCCTTTTAAGTAATTTCAATCCAGAGCAACTGAACTCTTACTGTAAATAAACTTGAAACTAGCACACTACTTCGGGGAATATTGGAGAGGTCTTGGATGTTGAGTTTCCACTGCCATTTTCCAGTTTTCAGACAGTTTGTTTTGTGACGTAACGTCTGATACAGCCATCTCATTTCGTTATTTGAACACATTGTTTAAATCGTCTGACGTTTCGCAATCTCATTTGGGGTGTTCAAAATAGAAATGAATAAGCATTTTCTCTAAATGTGCGAAAAGATAAGAAATTTTCTCGTAAAAACATGCCTGTACGCAAGTTCTTTCCATTTTTTCAACCGCATTGTTCCTTACAATGAAGCTTCTCCCATTTTCAGAAAAAGCGAATGATTGAGCAAACTCTTTCACATTTTACAAATCTTTATACGAGTTTGCTGACGTGATAAGATCCTAAAGCGTCAACAAAAGCTCTAATTGAACAAAGTTCGTGAAAGAAATAAAATACTGGGCCTAAAACTCAACCTTGGGGTAACCTTGCGCGCGGCCTTACATTCGCAATTAATTCTGTGGGTTAAGTAACTTATTATCTACACGGAACAACAAAGGCTTACTCGCCTATGTTATGATAAGATCTAGAACTCTTATAACATTTCAATCCTAATAGACAGAATAGTAGGAATATCTAAGTTTATAACTTATCTGCTTACGCAACAATCCCAGACAATATTATCTAGTCCCGACAAAATCAATTATTATATTTTGGTCTTGTCATTGCCAAGTTACGGTACCATTAGGTATGTAGAGTAGCTTAAAAATACTCAGTCTCATTTAATAATTTAGTAAGGCGTTTTATCTTGAGCCTAACGGCACAAGCTATGCTAAAGCATGTAAACCTTCGCTCAGATAGTGTTTAGTTGGGACTCTAGTAATTAATTTCAAAAGGGCAAGGGCGTTTCATTATTCCTCCGAATCATCAGCTGTAATAAATCTAAAATATATATTTTTTAAGATTCATTTAGTTTAGTGATTATGTCAGATGTAATGTTAAGTGGTTTGTAATACTAAGAGCATTAAAAATTACTGCAAAATCTCTACTCCACGATCATCAAAGATTTGATATCGAGGGTTAATTACAAATCAAAATAATTCGACAAAATTGTTAGGTACTATAAAATAATTTAGGAATACGTAGGTATCAAATCAACATACCTAATCACTCCACTAAAGCCTTTAAGGCGATTTGATCTCAATCTCACGATGTCACAACTATCCCAAACGCGTAAAGTTTGTTCCAAGCAGTTAATATGTCGGTGTCATAAACCCCAACGCTCATAAATGGGATCGCCAGCCAGCGTATAACCCAGATTAATGCTTCGAGAATTGGTCGTTGACGCTGCGGACTACTTACCATTATGAAGGCGAGTGCCCCTTAAATTATTAACCTCATGCAAAATTCACAAAACACCGCGTCCATTCAAGATTTTCCGAGAGAACGCGAGAAGTTCTATGAAAATACGACCGAAGGTCGAGGTATGTTCGCAAAATTGAAATAACGGTTCATTTTGACCCTCGAATTTTCTTAAGCTCCAGGAGATACATAAAATTATGTTATTGCTCAAGTTTTTGCAGCATCAGTCAGAACGCAGAAGTAGAAAACATAAATCAGGGACAGAAATTTCCATTAGGTTCGTTTCGTACTCAATTTTCGAACTAGCTGATGTAAATATCCCGAGATTTAAAGGTTAGGAAACTAAATCCGACTCTCGGGATAAATAACGGTCGAGTTTCTAGCGAAAACCTTTCATTGGTATGCATTGGAAAAGTTTTCATAAAGGAAAATACGTAGGCTGAGTCTGCAGTTGCTTGCTTCCATTGTTCTGTTTCACCTGACTGTTCGGAGCCGGGTATATTTACGAAACTCGCGTTGAATTATTAAAAGCAGCTCCCGCCTTTTCTATGTTAAACAAGAAGGAGAATGCGGGTAGACAAATAAATTGTTAAAGGGTACACAACACAGTTCAACATATGTAATGGCTAATAAATAATATAATTATACACTGTCCTTTTACAGTCAACTATTCAGCTTGTCTTTCGAAGAACAGAAATAACCCTTATTATCATCAATCAAAATAGAAACCGGGCGTACAAGAACATCGTGCTCTATGACGTATATCAATATTAATGTAGGCCTGCGCCCATTACTGATCGATATAACTAACACAAGAATGGATTACGATGACAATATGTTGTCGGATACCAAAAGTACGTGACGAACGAGATACAAAACGATTTTAAGTTTTCGTTAGATTTAGCCTTGCTACATCAAAGCCTTTATTAAATAAAAAGCCGGCTGTATTTTAAGTACAACCAGATCCCGTAAGAAATACAACCACAAAGGGAAAACAAATATTTACATTAAGAAATGCCGAGATATTTTTGCGTAGTTGAAAGTCAGTAAGTAAATTCTTTATGAAAGTAAATGTTTTTACAAGAATATTTAATTTTGCGAGCCCCAGATTTATCTTCATCCGAGAGTTGAGAATCTGCTAAAGACAGCACTCGCGTAATACAGATTTAACTTTTTAACCAGTTTTTGTTACGGGACGAAGTATTTCAGTGAAAAATGACACCACCATCTGGTTCAGGATTAATTCTGCTGGCAATTCATAATTGTATTTTTATACGTAGCTTAACGGTTTTTGGTGAACAATGAACTTGGGGGTCATAAATGTGGGGGTACGTAGGGGTGAGGAGGTGACCTTGAGTGCTAGGAACAAAGAGAAGGGGCCTCCCACCGCCGGCCGTTGTGGTTCGCTGTTAAAACTTCCACCTTTGTAATGAATAGTAATTTGACCGGTGTGCCGAAGTTATACCATTAAGTGTCACATGCTCTCATTGCTCTTCTCTTCTTATCGTGTGGGTTGTGAGGTGGAATACCAACCTCATCAACCCTGGTGTCAGGGTTATTATTGAGCTGCCAAAGGCTCCTGACATGGCTCGTGTAACGACTACTCACTTACATCAGTAAGTAGTAACCGGGAACAACGGCTTAACGTGCCTTCCGAAGCACCGATCATCTTACTTTCGGACAATCTGGTGATCAGCCAGTAATGTCCTAACCAAACTAGGGATCACAAAGTAATTTTATCGCTTAGCGAGGGCTTGATGAAAAAAAAAAATATTCGCGACTTTCTATTAGTTACTATGCGAAAGAGGTGTGTCAGGATAGTAAGTGGATTTCGGTAGTGTTTGCCTACCCCAACGGAAACTACTTTGATCTTATATAATTATGTGTTAATGAATATAAGTAAGTGAGTGTATGCATTTGATGAGGATTTTCCTATTCATGCCACAGCTTAAGGTAATAAATAGCTTTAAATTTTGGAGTCAACAATTCGAAGATCCAGTAAGTGCGTTCCGATTCCTAAACATGCTCAGTATGTGCCAAAGAACAAGGTTACTGGAAGGGCACCGCGTTGTCACAAGGACGCACAATCACAAATAGCACATTGGATAAAATAAAGTGGATCAGCGATGGCCCTCGTGTAAGTCGAAGCCAGCTGGCAATTCTCCCGATACCGCTGACCCACTTCAAGTTCAATGTGTCGTAGATCCTATATAGATTAAGTTAAGCGTATCTAACTTGACCAAGCTCTTGAGGGTTTTACATGATAGGGTTGTAACCATAGAAACTCAGATATGGCGTTCCTCCAGTTTGAAGATTCTATGTTTTAAATAGGTGTATACCAAAGGGTAAATAGGAAATAGAACAGTGAATGTCAAAGGTAATGTTATACGTTTCAAAGGTAACCTTTACAAACGTTATATTAACGCCATCTCACAGGATAACAAAACAAGGCGACGCCGACGTTGGTTTCCTTAACAACGCCCATAAACTCACATTAATTGTGACAGAAAGAATATTGGAGAGAAACAAGAAAAGTAACATTTCAGAATAGATACCTACTACATTATTCTTATCTAGCACTAATATTTACATATGACATTATTATGTTTATTTTAGAATTTATATGACTGCAGGCTACTGTAGCGTAATATTTCTGTTACTCCACGCAAACGATGAAGATTGTTCAAATGTATAGAATATGTTTATTTTGCTATCAAATATCTATAATCTCGATAAATATCTCTGTTATAAATTTAGAAACAGATGCTCTAGTTGTAGCCTGTGGTGTGGACGTCACGACGACGTAATAAAAGTAAAAGGTTTTCCTTTTCTATATTTACTGTATTATTCGTGTTCGTGTTGTATTCAGTCAGACTGACAAGTTATGGCATGTTTGCGTGGGTGTTCTAGTGCGCCTACCAGTACACTCACCAACACTGGTACTACCAGTGTGATTTAAATATTTTGATCAAGAAAACTACACATATATACATAAACTCACACCTATTTCCCACCGAGGTAAGCATAGACTATGGAATTCCATTTGCTTCGATCCTGACACACATCTCTTGCTTCCTCCACATTCATCAATCGCATAATACACGCACGCCGCCGCGCCGGTTCAGAGTAGATCGTACTAAACTCTTCTAAGGACATCTCCAATTCGATCAATGTAAGTCCAAATCAAGAAAACTACCTATAAATACATTTTTACTACTAACTAGTACTTCACCTAATTAACAATATTAGCCTCGTGGATTTCTTCTTCAAGCAAAATGATCGAAATTGGTAACGATGTTCTTATATTAAAAAAATTAGAGCGGAAAAACAATTTCACTCTATTGTACAAAGATTTTAAAGAAATCAATTATGCTAATCACTCTTCCTGAATATAAGAAAACCTAGACACTACCTCATTCGACGATTATGTAGGAAATCAATAAGTTTAATGACATCGCTTTTTCACGTTTTGTGCCAACAGCAATCGTTCTGTGAATAAAGAGCTGTGGGAAAATGTCCATTATCCACAGCATTCAAACGTCTACACAATACATCTTCATAGACTGACTTGTATTGAACTTGTGAAGGCAATTCAAAGGTTACTTAGGTCAATGTAAATTCTACTCTCGACGAGACTACGAGTATCAATTACATTCTTTGACGTGCTCTGTTTACCATCAGAAAAACTCAATAACAGTTGTTCAAAGAAAATTACATGTGTAGAAAGAGGAAGGAAGGCAGACTATTTCTCATTGACGATGTAAATTATAAATGAACGTATTGGAAAGTGAAATTGCAAAGTACTGCATATTGAAATATAACGTTGTTTGGACATGCGATGCCGTGCCGTCTGCAGCCGACCTTTGAATTTTAATGCTGCCATTATTCCACAGTGGTGCTTAGCTTGTCTTCGTACTGTTAGCGCGTTATGCCCCGCTAGCTGCTACTAGGCTTGTATCATTTTCAGGTTTAGTCATTCTAACAAAGGCATACTTTTAAAATTTAGGAACTTTCATGTTTTAAAGTCAGAATTTTGTTAACATAGGTATGTATTTCACTAGGTTTTAAACACTATTTATTATTTTCGTGTTAGTTCCATTCGTACCATTTGTACCAAAATATGGCAAGCATAATTTTTTGCTTTAACTTTTCGAGTGCCGGACACAATGTAACGTCTATTGTGTCTGGTATCTCGGCAGATGAGAGGTTAATCCTGTGATGCTGGTGAAGTGAAGTAATTTTAATTATAACCAGAGCACTGACACTGACAAGCAAAAACAACCGGTGTTATTAATTTGAATTTCCATCCAAATGCGTTTCATTAAAAGTTCGCGATCTATCCACTCCGTCGGATATCGCTATATCCGACCGACCGGAGTTAACGTTCGATTGGTCGCGCAAAATGTCAACTGATCTGTCACAGGCAGATACTCAAAATATAATCGTTGTGTTTATTTATGACTATGTCGACAAGAGTGGATTTTTGTACAATAAAAAAACTAAATTATAATATTTCAAAACTTCTAACTGTCGTGCAATGAAGCTTTGCTGTTAACATTTACTGTTTACCTATATCAGCTCTTTCACGTCCAATTAACGCTTCGGAAGAGCCTGCGTCGTATCGTATAGCCCATAAGTCATGTCTGGCATGTCGACCGAGATAGGACACGTTGTGGGGTGGCGGGCGTAGCGCGTGCGGGCGAGACCTTCTAACTCGAACCCATTCCACACATCTGTCTCGTGTCACATCGACCTCTGTCTTCTGCGCATTAAAAACCATATGTCATTGAATTTACTCCCGACCAAATACAAACCCTAATGCGTATTTGGATAGTGGACATATGCAAATCGGCCACGGTAAGGCGTTTATTATGATGCGTTAATTTGGGAACCAGATTCGGCGGTCATAATGACAGTCGGATTTCTGCGTATCCTAAAAGGTCCAGTAATCTTTTGCGAAGATATGCGCTCAACGATGTGGCAGTCGACGCTGGGAAAATCAATAGACGCGCGCAGCGAGCCCGGGCTGTAGGCGAGGGCCTACCCACGTTGCAACTTTTAACTTGTTTAGTACTTACACATGCCTCAATTAAAACCTTTATAAAGTTATTCCCGAGCACACAAGCATGTAACACGAGTGTAATTTAATTATTTATGCTTCCATTAAACTCTTACATTGATTACTTTTATTTTCCTATCCTTTGTTTGTTTATATGTAGTCATGAGCAATATAATATACCCACATTAGGGCTCTGTCGCACTAACATATTTGACATTTTGTGAGACTTACAGTTCAATTTGTTAAACATATTAATGCTCGTGACCGTACAGCGTCAATTTTAATGGAATAGGAATTTAAACGTCTATTTTTATGGAGATGTAATTTGGGCAGATAGGCGGCACTAATAGAAGGTGAATACGTTTGGTACAACAAAGGGAAGCAATTTGTCTGAGCGATAAGAGGGTCCCGCGTTGGGCACACGTTGGCAAACACACGTCCGACAGAAATGGCGAACTTCGTCCGCATGTATTTGTCATGTGCCATATCTCAGTCGGGTTTAAGTAAAGATCCCTCAGTAAGGTCAGTGCTCTCTGTAAACTAATTTTCGTATTCTTAACTTTGAATTCTTGGAAATGTTCCATTAAAAAGTTAGCCTTTTGTGGATTCTGTTGTTTTGAAACTTTCCATATTTGCTTCTAATTAGTAGGGTATCTTCAAAGGTTGAACGATGGAAAGTAACTGAAGTAGAAGGTTCTTATCTCATCTATACTTTTCAGAGGTCTACATTTTTCAAAGCGAATATAATTGTGAAAATCACTCTAGGGGTGTTTTAATTTTCTGTGGTATTTATACTCTTTTTTTTATAATATTTCTGTTTGATTATAATTCTCGCAGTGTCAAGTCGTATGATCGATCGAAACTGTCTCCAAATCTCAGCATTGCGGCTAAAGGTCCTTTCTATTGTCTGAAATTGATCGTATTGTGTTTGACATTGAACCCAATATGTACAATGGTTGCAGTCTTACTTGGTAACCCATAGGGATTAAATGAGCTCTATATTTAGATGTTACGTAGCTACAAGGTTAATAATATGTTAGGTAAGTAACTTGTAAGTTACGACACAGTTAGCCGTTAATGACTATCATTTTACTTTATTTCGACTACTCCAGATTTATATGAAGATATAGTATATTTATTGAGACATTTCCGTGTAACTTGTGTTTTAGATTTGTCGCAACGCAAGACTGTGTTAGCTGAAGTCTTGTATAAACATTTTCATACATATTTATATATCTATCTTTGTGATGCAAATGCCTCCTTTTATCAATCCCAAACGGAAACTATAAAGTTTAAAGATAATTTATCTCGTAAGCCAAAAGTTCCAGGCAGAAACAATGGAGTTTTGACTCTACCTTAACTGAAATATTATGTTTAATCTTTCAAGTTAAGTAAAAGAACTTTCTCGAAGCGGTAAAAACTGTTTCTAACAATTACTTCCTCCCACGCGGTGAACGAGAAACATTTATTCGTAAGTCTTCTCGGCGAGAGAAAATTCTTGCTATAATTTAAAAAGTCGGGAAACCGGATGTCGGTATCGAAAATTTTATTTCAATTAAGAAAATCGCTTCGGGAATGAGGATAAAAACTGCCTATTTCTCCCATCAGGTGTCTCTACTGTTGAGTGTTTTTAAATTTTTACATCCCCATACAATTTGAGTAAACAAACATATTGTTTTGGTTATATTTTAACACTTGCGCAGCGTTTAACTGCAAAATCATAGTGTTATATTTTATTGCCTAAAGATCGCAAAGAAGAAAACTTAGAAAAAGTTATTTACAATCAAAACTGTCTTTTTCCAACTGATGGCTTTTTTTTCATAACTCATCGTTGAGACGGGATGCAGTCCATGTTTCTTGCAATTTATCCTGAATTTTGGCTGGACAGTCAACTGTCAAAATTTTGAAACAACGGCGCTGCCGTCTACATTACAGCTTCTAGTTTTTATCCTCATTCGAGAACCGAATGGATGAAGCCGTAACCAAAACTACGGAATATCGGAGATTTTTCTCTCCTTCGTCGGATCCAATCAATCAAGGTGGCAATAGTGATGGCGTGATATCAGAGTGACGTCAGATGGACGTTTACGCGCTTATCACATGTCATATCAGCCTCAATGAAGGTTCATTATGTGAGTTTGTTTATGGCGCTTCAGGACGTTATTGGATTAATTCAAGCTCCGGCCAAGGACGGAGCTAACGCTTATATGACTTTATATTTATGCGAAGACGCGACAAGATGTCTGACATAAAATTGCTGAAAATTGCTGTGTGTTTTTGTTATTTACTGTAAATGAATTGTCTCATGTTCCTGTCTGTATTTTACCAAATTCCTTATTTATATTCGAGAGTATGAGGTAGAAAATACGCAGTAAGACAAAAGAGCTTCTTGTGCGATTCAGGCAGTCTTTTTATGATAAAGCATACTTAAACATACTTATTTAGTTTACTGCAACCGTAGTGCGTACCTACATGATTTTATAGCACAGTCATGTAGTTAAGTGACTGTTTGTTTCACATCGCTAGATCGACGAACGAGATTGCAAGAATGCATTAGTTCAAGAAGCATCTTGAGAAGATCTATCGCAGCGGTTTTAGATCTAAGTTGCTCTCCGGATTTTCAAGTATTTTGCTTCATATTCTAAGTAAGTTCCATATAACTTTCTATTCAGAAATATTGTCTTGAAGAACGTATCTAACAAGTTGTAACCAATGACGTGCCGTCCCAAAGAGGGAACATTCTCGGCAGTAAAATGATGCAAAAGAACCCTACTAAAGAGACCTAAGGGGTTAAAAAGGCCACACCAAAGCAATTCATCTAAAAAGCAATATTGCCATTTGACATTTGTGTGCATTGCGCACATACTTTTATATGCGCAAATGTCAAATAGCATTTTTTTTTAATTGACAACATTTCATTTTTACTAAGATGCCTTAAATCGAAAACCATTTCGAGATATTTCTATGATTTACACAAAACACATTTTTTCAGATTTTTTAATTCAGTAATAATAGAAATATATTGAAAAATCCACGAGGTCAGAAGAGGAAGGCATAATAAGTTCAGACCTTTACATAAAAATTATAAAAAAAGTAAATGCCATACATAACATGACACTTTGTTTGCGACTTGTTTTAAATACGCATGCAAAGGTACATTACATTATACTGCCTTCATTCTATCAATGGCAGAATCCAATTTTCAAAAAATATTTTTTGTAACTTCTAGTTGAAAAATCTTGAAAAGAAAAAATACGTGTCTTCTATTTAAACAAGTACTTTCGAAATAGCACAAAAAAACCACGGCTTAAAAATTTGAAATGTTGTCAATTGCTTCGGTGTGACCTTTTTATAGGACCAGAGGACAAGAAAGAACAATTTGAAAAAAATTGCAGTCTGTTTCCATACTATTAAAGACTTTTTACAACAGGAACATTCCCGGGAACGAATTTTTTTCGGTCCAATGGCAAATTCTCGAAGAAACTCGTTCAACAAGGCAAAAGCAAAAAAGGAGGCGTGATTTCAAGTTTAGTGACCGTAGTTGTCGTCGTGATTGTATGCCGCCCACACCAATATCCGGACGGGAGTTTTATCAAGTGTGACCTTTTGCAGATTTATATTTGACTGCTTGATTCTACATAAGACGCAAATTCTGGGAAATATTTGTTTTTTCATCAATTTCCTGAACTTATTCTTAGTATGTATAGCGTATTTTGTTTATTAGTGTATCTATTAATATGTATGCTTCTACACGGTATCTGCCCTCTTCGTTAATCTTTCACATTCACAGGCCTACTGGAAAAAAAATCTGTTGGAAAGAAGTTGCACCTTCATGTTGTAATATTGTGTTGTAGTAATGTTTCCGTGTTATCCTGTGCACAATAATTAAATAAACAAATAAATGAAGACGTAATTTAACAAACATCCTCGTAAGCTGGTAGTATCTTGGCGAGTAGCGCTCGATTCTTATTTAGTTACCCACGTACCGGGAATATGCGTGTATGACTGGCTTTATTAGGTATAAAAAGGAAATCGAAAGGAGCATGTCTTGCGAACTAAATAGTAGTAGCTGAGGGCTCTCACGCGGTACAAATTTTAACACAACAGGCCTGAGGGTGCCCAGTTGGACGCGAACGTCGGCTCAGGACGTCATCTGAGCGGATTACTTATATTTAAGAAAGAATTAATCGACTCTTAGTGGACCGATAGCGATAAGCGCTGAACGATAAATTATGGACCCCGCTGACAGGGGCAGTATCGGTGTCTTCAAGGTTTGTTCTTGCGACCTGATTGGCCGCCTACATACATCCACGTATATTATCAGTATCTTAGGTTCTTCGGGCGCCGATACTTTTCAGTGCCGTCCCTAAACGGGAGGAATATTTCCAACAACCCGCATTGAAATGGTGGATAAAGCACCTGATCCATTCGATCGATGAGACAGGCATCCTGTACTTGTTTCTATGACGTTTGGATAGGTCATTTATTTCCGGGATAGGTCATTTAGCTCGATTCGAGCTCTAGGGATATCTATGCAGGGTGTTAGTGAAATCGTAACGAATACCGAGGGGGATGATTTAGGCTATGATTCTGAGTTAATATCAACTTTACTGTTATGTATCAAGTGGAAATTCCTGTCGAAAAATTAAATTATTTTCAGTTCCATACTTTTGTGACTCAAAATCATGGGTTTAATCATCCCTAGAAGTTTTCGTTACGATGTCACTAACACTCTGTATAGGTACTCACGAGGTAATACCGCTGCGCTGTCCTTCCATGCTATTAAAAGTAATTGTTGGTAGTTAAGTCGAGCGAAATGCCCTAAGGCCGGGGATGTGAAAACTGTAAACAACGCACTTTGAGGCGTACAATCTAACGCTGGGCTATAGTATATTTCGATCTCTTGGGACCATGATATCTTCATCATTATGCTTAGAAGTAGCGGGTATATACGTAATACGGATCAGCACACACAATATTCCACACAAAAAGGACAATTCTCCGACCTTACAAAGGTTATTTGAAGTTGTTTGTCAATACACAATAAAGAGCCTTATAGCTTACTACCTATAGTAGGGATTACGTTCGTCCATGTGACTTCGTGTCCCGAGTTACGGGAACCGCCGTAGCGTATTGGCGATCTGCCAGCCATTGGACTTAACTACCTATTTGTTTATCCTCGGCTTTGTTTACTAATCGATAAGTCCTAAGCTTGTTTTTCGGAAGACGCAGAAGTATTGATTTCAAATAAGCAGACTCAAAACGGTAAGCGCTAAGTTCAGAAGACAAAGAAGACAACTAGATTTCTACGTAGTTGCGTATTTTAGTTCTTTATTTTTATATATTTTTTTAACCTAGTGGGTAGCTCACTGGAACGGGCTAACCTATAAAATGCTACTTAGGTTCTATGACGATTTTGTGACGTAGCGAGTAGGCGCCGCTACTTCAAAAGCGCACCCCTGATGCCGAGCAGCAGCGGTATCAGTACTGGTTGGAGGCCGAGGAAATGGATTCTGGTAGGGCTCTATCTAGAACATCACCGATTGAGAAATTGGTCGGTGTACTGCGGAACGGAAGGCGATTGGGGCAACCACCGTTCTACACGCCCTATCTATGGAGTATTGAAGGCGATTACTCCACCGACAAGAGCGCAGCTCCTAAATAAAGAGAGATTTTTATATTGCCATACAAATACAAATATACTTTATTGCACCAAAATAAAAAGAAATAATTCCAAAAGACTCATAACTAGCCATATCTCGTTGGCGTCGAAAATAGTGACTCAGAAGTCTCAGAATTCACTAAGGACATTTTGAATAAAAACCAATATCAGTTGCAAGAGGCACGCGGGTACTTAATAATAATTAGTTGAACATATCATTCATAGTGATATGAGTATATCATGATACGTGAAGGAATCTAGTCGGTAATGTCAGCATATAATAATATGGTAAAGAGTTCGTCAGAATATGAGGGCGACTGAATGACAATGCAGTCTGGAGCTGATTACTATGATGTCTGCGCGTGGGTACGTCATCAATAGCAATTACTTTTTGACGAGACAGAGAAAGGAATATTAGGATGTCGCAGCCGATTACGCGCGGATAACTAAGCTCATTTGTGTCAGTACACTATACAGCATTGTTAGAGCATCACCATACCATTATCATCCACCTGCCCTTATCCCACTCTAAGTGAGATCGGCAGTACGGTCACGAGCACTAATATGTATACACTTTGATACCATGTTACATTAACTTTTTTGACAAATTAAACCGTAAGGCCGGTCACATACATTCGGAATTCCGTTTCGGAATTTCGATTCGAAATATCGAATGCATTAAATCCATACAACATCTATGAATCAACCACATACTTACAGTTTTTTTTCCGTTCGAAATTTAATCTGATTGGGAATACCGTATGATGCCTATGCATGGCCCAGTAACGGCGACATATTTTTTTTTCCTTGATAGGTATAGCAACAGTGCTATCGCGATAAGAAAATCGTCGTCCATAATGCCAAATGTCTGAACTCAAGTTCTAGAGTCGCTCAACTGAGCCTTGTTATTCCGAACGGAAATAAACGTATGTGTGTGATATATTAACGGAATCCCGAAACAGTATTTCGAATCGAAATTCCGAAACGGAATTCCGCATGTATGTGACCGGCCTAAATGTCAAATATGATAGTGCGACACGGTTCTAAAGTGGGTACATGATATTACTCATGACTGTACGTGTATTCCTCTTCCATTCAGCTGTCAGTCGTCATCTCGATACTCACACCTTTCACACACATATCCTTCTTTACACAATCCACCCACACTTTTTTGGGTCGTCCCTTACCCCTATATTACGTATATATGCACATTCAATCGTCATACTCATAACTTTCATCGAAAACTCTATTTAAATATAAACTATTTTCAATTATTTCAAGTGACTAATTGTAGATTTTCGTCAAAAGGTGAGGATTCTTATGCGGTAAAATGTTTAAGATGACATTTTCAAGGGTGAAGCTGCTCATGAGAATCAGCCAGGAATGCGCTAAGAGTTACCTATAAAGGCTGAAGGAAAGAAATCGTCCACCTCACCGGTCAAGTCATCATCAGCGGCCGTAGAACTTGTGAACTGTACCTATTGAGGTAATATCCCTAAAGGGTTTAAACACAAGATTCAAGGACGTGGGCTCTCGCATCAGGTGTAGATAATAACATACATACATACGATCACGTCGAGTTCCCGTTGGGGTTTTCAAAGACCATGTAATTCTTACGCGCCACTTTCGCTTCTTCCACTTTCATCAACGACTTCATGTACCTTCGCCGGTTTGGAGTACTTTCGACATAGGTATAAAATGTATGGGGAAATCGTGGCCCCGCCCACAGATGGGCTACACTACCCGATCCCGATGTCCGAGCTCGTGACCTTGACGCATCGAGATAGATGACGCATCGAGATGGGTACATGATATTACTCATGACTGTACGTGTATTCCTCTTCCATTCAGCTGTCAGTCGTCATCTCGATACTCACACCTTTCACACACATATCCTTCTTTACACAATCCAC
The DNA here is from genome assembly GCF_024362695.1 of Pectinophora gossypiella. Lineage (NCBI taxonomy): Eukaryota > Metazoa > Arthropoda > Insecta > Lepidoptera > Gelechiidae > Pectinophora > Pectinophora gossypiella. Next base: position 8,464,645 of record NC_065421.1, on the reverse strand, counting down.
CCACACTTTTTTGGGTCGTCCCTTACCCCTATATTACGTATATATGCACATTCAATCGTCATACTCATAACTTTCATCGAAAACTCTATTTAAATATAAACTATTTTCAATTATTTCAAGTGACTAATTGTAGATTTTCGTCAAAAGGTGAGGATTCTTATGCGGTAAAATGTTTAAGATGACATTTTCAAGGGTGAAGCTGCTCATGAGAATCAGCCAGGAATGCGCTAAGAGTTACCTATAAAGGCTGAAGGAAAGAAATCGTCCACCTCACCGGTCAAGTCATCATCAGCGGCCGTAGAACTTGTGAACTGTACCTATTGAGGTAATATCCCTAAAGGGTTTAAACACAAGATTCAAGGACGTGGGCTCTCGCATCAGGTGTAGGTAATAACATACATACATACGATCACGTCGAGTTCCCGTTGGGGTTTTCAAAGACCATGTAATTCTACCTACTACGATCCTTACGCGCCACTTTCGCTTCTTCCACTTTCATCAAAGACTTCATGTACCCTCGCCGGTTTAGAGTACTTTTGACATAGGTATAAAATGTATGGCGAAATCGTGGCCCACAGATGAGCTACACTACCCGATCCCGATGTCCGAGCTCGTGACCTTGACGCATCGAGATAGATGACCGATGGATTGGTAGTGCAATAAACGCTTACGTGAGACATGCGTCGTACGGCTGATGATGATGAAATAAAACTTTACCAAGAAAGTCGGATCAATTTTATTATTACTCTATAATAACATGTTTTGCTTCGAGACTGGTTGGTAATTATTTTATTTTGGTAAGTATGGTTTGTTTTTAATTACCTTTAATTAAGGAGAACACTTTTATAATAAGTATGTTTTCAATAAAACAGTGTGTGATGATTATTATGAGTATTTTTTCTTTTAGAAAGATAATTTTTAGAAAGTTAATTTTTCTTTTAGTTCCAGTATTTTGCTTATAAAAATTTTAAGCACTTATTATTATTAAATTATAAACTTATTTATGATTAGATTATTATTAATATAATCGATTTATGCAACCTATATTAAAAATGTAGATTTTTTTAGAATTTTTTTTTGCATATTTTATATTTTATTTACCATAATGGTTAGTAATGGTAAAAATTAATGATGAAAGCATACCACCAATCTACTTATTTGGAAAAATGTTGTACCATTGTCCTTATGGAATTAGAGTGAACATACTGAATACCTACTGACGTCATCAGTGATTCATTCATCTCGGACGGTTCTTACTCATAGGTATATTTTTTTATAAACAGTATAGGCTTGTAACCTGGGTTTTCTATTGGTTTAAGAGTGCAGAATTTTAGACCACTTCATATTTGGTTATTTTTACCAAATAAGTACTTACATAAACAAAATAAATTAGTACTAGCACTAGTTATAAGAAAGTTATATTAACTGTTGTGTGTTTGTACTGTTTATGTGCCTAATAAATAAAAATAAATAAACTTTAAACAATAAATAATTCTGAATGACTTTTTCTGTTATGAGGTGTTATGAGTATAATTAGTATTTTGTTACATTTCTTTTGTTTGTTAGGTATGTTTCTTTTTTATTGTGGATTTGCCTCATATGGCATTATTAGGTACTTGGCAGGAATGTTTACGGCTGTATGTAATCAAACACAAATACTATCAGGAAAATATGTGGTCAGTGACTAAGGTTGAAGGGGGAATATAAAGGTACCTTACCTAGTTTGAACAAATGGGAAATATTTTCATCACCTTATAGTCTTTTCTTAAACAAAGGAGCGTTGCTGCGCATAGGTACCTAATTGTGTTGAAACATATTTTTTTTAAATATTTCAAACGGGCACTTTTATGCTATTTAATTAATTATATCCTACCACCCAATGGTTGTCTGGAAAATTGATACTTTAGCAATAAGGCCTTGTTTTGTATATTTATTTTTTTTGTTTGTCTGTGCAATAAAGAATAGTGTATTGTACCTATTGTACTTTATTTATATTTAGTGTCTCAATTTTATAAACCTAAAAAGTTGTCTTACATTCTAGTTGTACTTCTACATAAATAAATACATAGGTAGGTAGGTACCTATAGGATCTTTTTACGTACCTATATAAATTACTTGTATTCTATTCTTAAAATACATGAGTGTTACTTCTGTAATGGATTCAATCTAAAGATGAATATCAATTTCTAGATAACAAAGTAGGGGAGCATATCGTTTAGATAAGTGGAAATCGAGAACCGTCATAGAAAGCAGACAAACAGTTCCATGACATCACACTCTAAACATACAAATTCTGCAGTTTATCGTTCTACATACCTACATAACATAAGACTTTCATACATTACAGTTAGAATAAACGTCAAGAGAAAAAGTAAAATGTAAGATAATTTCAAGTTTCTGGTGAAAGAAATGAAATAAAATGCCGGAAACAAAACAACAGTTCACTCACCTGAAATTCTATTTTTAACTAGCACCTAAGTAAAACAAAAGCCGTCGAAGACACTTAGCACTCCCACTAGGCACCAAAATACAGCACTGGCGAGCACTGACAGCAGGCTGGTAGCAGGTCGATCGAGTTGATGAGGTTAGCCACGAACGGAATGCGCAATGTTTTGACTATGCGCATTGACCTTCCAAGGAATAAGCATGCGCGCCAATAGTTTGAAATAATTGTGTAATCCTAACTATGTTGTAAATTAAAAAGATACTTTTGTTTCACGAAATGTAAGCAAAAACGCCCTAAAATACTGATAAAAAATTAAAGGAAGGGCCATTTATTATGACTTTTGACATTTGAAATACTGTATCGGCGCCATCTGTTATCAGGTAGAATGAAACTTTAGTCTAACCGCAAAACCATGATACCATGCGTAAAACAACATTATGTTTAGAACTTCAGCTACTCAATACTAGATGTCGCTACTCAAAATTTGTCCAGAAAATATAGTAGCTTACTTTACATTTTATGGCGCAAGATCTGGGATTTCGACACTCTAAACAGCATAACTACATATTTATAAACATAACATAAAATATAGCCGCCTATATACGTCCCACTGCCGGGCACAGGTCGCCCTCAGCCCTCAAGCAACCGGACCCAGAGCATGAATCTCTTCGATCTCTGCATTCGATCATACTTTACCACGACTATCTTATAGAGAGGTACGTAGTTATTATTACGAAAACAAAGGTAGGTAGGTACAAATATACTATCGATTGTAAGGTAGGTAATAATAAATAATTATGTAAGTACATTGTTCAATTCAGCGCAATAAATCCTCGAATTTATATAACACCAATAAAAACGTATTTTATATTAGTTCAATGTAATATACTAATCTGTATGTAAGTACATTGATATATTATGAAGGTTTTAAAGGATTACAGATTAGCCGTTACGTTATGTAAAGTAACGATAGGTTTGTAACGTACTCCTCTAAGTAGGTACCTAGCTACTTTGTGGCGATATTTCTAATACAGATGTGGTGTGTCATAGAGTAAGTGTAATCGCTGTAGAGAAGAATTTATATAGTGACATATGAACGCTATAATATGATTATCTGTATAAATACTGTAGTCTAGGGCCCTGTGTCGAGGTTTTTCTTGCAGCTTCTTTTCCCCGGCTATACAGGTTGTGAGAAGCTCGCGTTTCACCGATCGGCGTGGGTTGAAAATCAGTGTTGCCCTCTGGGTAAATTTTCACTGAACCCTGGCCTTTTTTGGTGAGCTGCGGCACCCATATACCTTTATGTTTTCCAACTAAATATTAATGTAATGTGTGTATATTTTCATGTTTTAAATGTATATGTGTGTCGTGGATTTTACCTGAATAAACTTTTTTTTTTTAATGTAGTAGTTTTAGGCGAATGAGACGTTCGTTATGTAAAAAATGACGATTCAAAGTGTAACTATGTTACCTACTAAATAAATATATTTTTGAATTTGAATTGAATAGCATAATATAACATAAGCTCACGACTATATCCCCGATTGGGGCAGTCAGACGTTACCTTATACCTTCTACAATACAAATATACTTTATTGCACAAAAAGAAAAAGAAATCATTACCTACAAAAGACTCTTAACTAGGTACATGGCAAATGGCGGCATTGTCGTTTAATCTACTTAAATGTGAAGTGACACCAACCGGCGATTATCCCTGTATACACTATGGGAGTGCACCCAAAGACAATCCTCGGTTCGTGTAGGACTATTGCAGATTATGGGAACAAAGGGAACTGGGCTATTGGGTTGGGGGTTAGTGGACCGGATACTGGGGCTATGCGGGACTATGGCACCGACCAATGTTGGTAACATGGATACAATGAGCAGGCGGTGACTTATTATTATTATTATAAAGTTGTATTCGAGTGTATTTGATAACGTAGTGCCTGGTTAGTGAAGTACCAGGTCCAGAATTACAATGATCTCATGCATATTGATGCCATTGAGCCAGTCTGTGTTCGTTCACTTCACTTTTAGTTTAGCGCAAGGGAATCCCTGAGAGTGTGAAAGCGGGATCTTGCTCGAGTTCTGTGTCATGTTATGATTCATTGTTATTATGCAACGTAATGCCTACAAATGGATTTAGGTTTATGGCAACTCTTAATGTCTGTTTCTCAGAATACGTCGGCGGTAATATCGGCCTTATTCATCATCATCACCATCAATTTAACAGCCACGCTCTTGTCGGTGCAGCATTTTTCATGCTACTTTTTTAGGGAAAAATAGGGTAGTGGTTTCCCTCTTGCCTTCCGCCCATATACTAGCTTTATCGGCCTTATTATACGTGAAAATACGGAATAGAAGAAATAGTGGAAAGGCCTTAACGCGCATCTTGTATGAGAACCGCTGTCGCCGATTCAACCGCACTCTCTTTTACTTCTACTCCTGCAAACATATAACTACGATAGCTCTACTGCTTCTAGCCACTATACCGGCAATGTATATTTTATGTGAAAGGCTGCAATTTCATTATTATTTTTCGTAAGATAGGTACTGTATACAACAGTATTTTTTTGATAAATAGTCGATCATGTGTACATAAAAAAAAAAAAAAAAAAATATACGGTCGAATTGAGAACCTCCTCCTTTTTTGAAGTCGGTAATTAAATTATGGTTTGTGTTTTGTGTTAATTTAAATTGTTAATTATGTTTTCATTATTATGTGAATATGTGTTATTTTCTAAGTTTATGTAGGTATGTTAGTCTAAGTTACCGCCTTGGGCGCATGCCTGTATGGTAACTTACAGTTGTAATCATAGTTATAAACAAATAAATCATACTTACTAAGGTTTTTAGCTTTTATGTGAAAAGTAGGTATCTACTTGCATGATCGTCGATACTTGATTTTTTGCCGAGCAAGTCATAATCCATAAGACGACCTTTTAATATACTATCGCGCAGCTCCGTGCGTCGTAAAGTTTGCGGACGAGTGGAGTGCGAAGTTGGAGTATGAACTATTTGCTCATACTTGCATGGCGCGCGTTTCGTGCTCACTTGGCCCTTCCAACCTCTTTCTTCTATTCCGTGCTTGGAAAGGACTAGGTACAAATTCATTTTCTTTTTACGTACCTAACTTATTGTTTTGCCGAATTAACATCTTGGTCGGACAGTACTTACAAAAAAAAGTGGTACTTATGTATGTGGAATGTAAAAAAAGACGGTGACGGTCTATTTTTACATCTGATAATGTAATACTTAAGTACCTTTCTAGAACAAATTTAATTAAACTGGGTGAGTTTATGTGTCTGAATGTAGGTAGGCAGTTTGTTGATTTACCTATTAGATAAGATATTTCCGCACTTCAAAGTTGCTAGTAGATAGGTACTTTCCCTCTTAAGAGTTGAGTGGGTACGGGAGATGTCCTCATTCTTTTGCAAATACGGCTTTAAAATATTTAACTAGTCATCATATTGCTTGTCATGTTATTTGGTAGGTAGAAACTGCCTACTACTTATTTGTATTTATTTATTAACAATTTGTTAACGGCCTCCGCGGTTCAGTGGTTGAGCGTTGAGCTCACTACTCAGAGGTCCCAGGTTCGAATCTCAGTGAGGAAATATCACAAAAATTACATTTTGATCCCTAGTTTGGTTAGTATATTACAGGCTGATCACCTGATTTTGTGAAAGTAAGATGATCCGTGCTTCGGAAAGCACGCTAAGCCTTTGGCCCCGGTTACTACTTACTGATGTAAGTAAGTAGTCGTTACATGAGCCATGTCAGGGGTCTTGGCAGCTCAATAGCTTTTGGCCCCGGTCACTGCTTATTGATGTAAGTACGTATTCCCGTTTTGACTCAAAAAATAACCCCGACACCAAGACTGATGAGGTTGATAATCCACCTCACAACCCACACGATAGACGAAGAACAATTTAAAGTAGATATACGCGGGTATGGTTTTCAACACATTATGTAAATACGATTGGGAATTGTTTTTGTTGAATACATTTGTATTCGATCGATATACGATTAATATTTCGCGTGTGAACTATGACACAGTTGTAGTGGTGCCAAGAGGCTCGGGCCGTGAGAAATGTTTGGAATATTGAATGCGTCTTTTTATTTTCATTTTGAGAACGTGACACTAATATTCATATTAGAAATGTTCAAAGCGTTGCAATTGAAGAAGTTTGTATGGAGTGTGAAGCTGCGACGCGCCTCTCTCGGCTTTTATTACTTGACGTGACTTATCATCATCTTCCTAGCTTTATTCCGTTTTTCACAGGAACCATGTTGACATTGGGCATTTATTTTTGCAAAGGTCAAATTACAATATTGCTTTTTAGCTTTATTATGCTTTTATTTTATTAAGTATATAGAATAGAAGGTTCATTGTGTTATTTTGTGTTTGTTACAAATTTGAACTAAGTAGTAGATGTACCTATAGGTAATAGTATATATTACTTTCGGCATTAATTAAAACTACAGCTTAAATAAATTGCTTTGATGTCGCCTTTTTAACCACCCTGATCGGCCAATTAGGTAAGCGGATCCCATAAAAACGGGATATAGCTATAGAGATCATCTTCTTCTATCGTGTGGATTGTGAGGTGAATTACCAACTCCATCAACCCTGTAGGCTCTGCACGGTAACCGCGCTGCGCGCGGCGCGAATTATATATGGCCTTCGACCAATAGCCGTTTGACATCCATCTACGTAGATAGCATTCGTATCGTTAAGCGCTCGCTCAATATAAATCGCGCCGCGCGCGGCGCGGTTGTCATGCAGACCTGCCTGGTGTCAGGGAGAGAGAGATCATGATGACGTAACTTATCGTAGATATACTGCATGAGGCATTAACTACTTAGCCGGACAATGCCACAATAGTGGAGTCAATGAAGGGTTTTACTTCTTATTTGCTAGGGACAAATACGACATTGAAGATTTTTTTCTTTTAGAGATTTTTATACGAGTATTTTGTAAAATAAGAAGCACCTTACCAGGTGAGAGTCCTCAGCGCTCCTCATTTGTCCGGCCGGCCGTTGGTTCCGGTTACTACTTACTGGTGTAAGTTAGTAGTCGTTACATGAGCTATGTCAGGGGCCTTTGGCGGCTCAATAGTACCCTGACACCAGGGTTGATGGGGTTGGTAATCCACTTCACAACCCACACGATAGAAGAAGAATAATTCCAAATCTAAAGTTGTACTGCCGCCACTGTTGCCTTTGCTGTGGTTGTCGCTGTCTCAGTAGCCTGCTGCTTCGAAATTTATTGTAGAACTTGAGATTCAAGAAGTGCCTCCCCAAGTGTCGAATTCCCGAAACTCTTCTAATTTCAAAACGAATTCAATATTCGACTACTTACTTGTGGCCTAAAGGTCTATGTAACCAGGCCAGAAAATTCCAGAAAAAAAAGACTACTTGAAAATTTCGGAATTTCCTGTTGATAAGTAAATAAAGTCTACGATTGCGTCATTTAACGCGAGACGAATTTGACATAATCGTCTCTGGTACATTTGAGTGCAAATATATTATGTATCAGAATACTTTTATCACAATATTATTTTGAAATGATAAGATCTCGAACGCCCGTTGTGTTCTTCAAGTCGTTATTTTATCAACTTTACAATATAACGCGTTATAAACTAAAGATATAGACCAGCCGACGAAAAGTCTAAAGTCTAAGTTTATTTTCCTAAGTAGTCTAATTCAAATTAAAATTCAACAATATCTTTATTCAGTAGGTAACATAGTTACACTTTGAATCGTCAATTTTTCATAACGAACGTCTCATCCGCCTAAAACTATTGCAGCTTCCCACAACCTGTATAGCCGGGGAAAAGAAGCTGCAAGAATAATCTCGGCACAGGGTCCTAGACGTTCTTTTTTTTTAAATAAACATAAAATATTATTATACAATTGAGTAATTTAGCTGCCTAATATCAGTTCTCAGACAGTTAATCCCATTCTACGTAAACTATGAAGTTTTTGAAACTACAGAGCATATTGTAATTAGGTGCACGTGTAAAATAGCGTAGGTACCTATACACAATGTAAGTACAAATACATAAACTGATACCCTTTTCCCATGGGTGTAAGCAGAGACTATGGAATTCTATTTGCTACGATCCTGACATACTCAAAACCTGAGTACTTACTTACATACTTATTTAGGAGATATCTGGGGCCTGTTTAATAACACTTACAATTGTAAATTACAACGACAATTTGATGTTCATTGCGTAGCTAATATGAAACTCCAAAATATTCGTAATCACATACTCCGCAATGTACATCAAATTGTCATTGTAATTTACAATTGTAAGTTTTATTAAACAGGCCCCTGGTCCCTATATTGTAACGTGACAATAAGGTAGTTTCCAACTATTGGACTAGTTGGAAACTACCCTATTTTCACGTTAAAACGTAATAGCGCAGTTTCCAACTAGTCAAATCAGTTACTTTTTACTAAACGTCAAAACACGAAATTACTGTGGAATTTGTACGAAAAAGCACACTATGACGTCATAAACAACGTGACAAAATGTTGCACTTATTATATTTTTTTTTATTAAAAAAAATCAAAATAAGAAAAAAGAAAACTTTTTTTTGCCTTTATTTAGTAATCAGAATTTCATAATTTATCATTGACCTTAGAGATTACCAATTATAAATTAGGTTTGTACTATTATAATTTGGCGCCAAAGTGAAATAGACTGGTCCACCCTGGCCAGCAGCCCTGTATCCAGAGGGGAGCGACTGGGTTTTGTATTTTGAGGGCTAAGGGTCGCCACTTTGAATTCTCACACCACCTAAATAAGGTGGGTACATAAACAGACAAAATGCAATTAACAACATGCAAATTACCCAATCATTAGGCAACCGTGTAATTATATTGATAACGCTTCTTATATTTAACGTCGAAAGATATTGACTACACATCCGTTATATCGGTCATAGGATGGGTGAACAAAAAAAAAGTTTTCATCTCGAGCTCCTCAGTGCTTTGGAAGGCACGTTAAGGCGTTGGTCACGGCTGCATTAGCAGTCGTTAATAACCACCAATCCGCACTGGGCCCGCGTGGTGGTATAAAGCCCGATCTTCCTATCCATCCATAGAGAAAGCCCGTGCCCCAGCAGAGGGGACGTTAATGGGCTGGTGATGATGATGATGATAATCCGTTATATAAAACTAGCTTTTGCCCGCGACTTCGTCCGCGTGGAAGGATTTTTTCCGCTAATTCCCGTTCCCGTGGGAATTCCGGTAATTCCTTTCTTAGTACATCTCTACGGTACCTAAGCTATGTCCCTTACAAATTTCAAGTGCCTACGTTTAGCCGTTTAGGCTGTGCGTTGATATGTCAGTCAGACAGTTTCTCTTTTTATATATTTAGATAAACTAGCTATATGTATAACGTTCGTTATTTATCAGCGAATTAATAACGCCTATATATTGTAATACGATTTGACGAGAATTGTTTTCGTTATTTTATCTTTGGAGTGCCATTGAACGCTATCAGACAGTACACTTGGAGGATTACTGATACCGTCGCGCGATATGCTGATATAACGGCGTTATCTGATAACGATTGCGTCTGCGTCGTTATCCGCATAACGGCCGTTAGCCGCGGTAACGGACGTCAGTGATAATGATAACGATACGGGGCGATAACGAGCGTGATCAGACTGTTTTTTTTACATTTTTACACCCCGTGACTGTGCACGCGGCTTTGCAGTCGTTATGCGTGATTCTAAGCATGATAAATGTCATTTTAAATGACTTGTTTACTTGAATTTTTACTTTCTTGATAAGAAATACAATTATGCGATAGAAATCTGTTTAACCTCGTACCTAATTAAAGATTTTAAATCCATGTAAGCTTGTAGGCTTTACTTACATGATGAAACGTCAATACTTTTCTAGACTCATGTCTTCTGCGATGCAGTAAATCTATGCTTATCTATGCTTATCTTACCAGTCTTATTGAGAATTAACTCCTCTGCTGGACTGGGAGTAAAAAAAAAAACATAGAATGCGTTCAGCTGCCTATCTTTCCGTGCATGTCGTAAACCGAAGGAACAGCGTCCTGTCGAACATGATGGATCATCTGTAAGAGCGATAGACTGATCACCTATCATCATACGGTTTATCATTAACCACCTTAGGACTGTGTATCAAAAGTGGCTGCAAATAGTTTCTTGATTATTTGTAGTTCTGCCCACCCCTTCGGGGAATACGGGCGTGAGTTTATGTGTGTATGTGTATGTTATTGAGTTTGGCTCTAGTCCAAAAAGGGTTTAGTGGACCGTTATGTAAGGTACCTATTTAGTGGCAAGTTTGTGCTTAGCCCATGGTGTAATATTAGTCATGTTACTAAATAATAGCTAAATAATGAATGGGACTTTCTCATTTGCAGCACGGGTAGATGAAGAGGATGTACGCCAATTATTATGTAAGTAATACGAACGTAATATAACCCAATACAGGTTAAGTCACATACCTCCGAAAATCCATTTCACGGGGATGTGGGTTTCCTCACGATGTTTTCCTCCACCGCTGAGTACGTGATAATCATTTATGATCCAAACATGAATTCGAAAACGAATTCGACAGCTCCAATGAGTTAGTAATTTTATCCTAACTGTAGTTTTCACTAACGCAGTTAAGTCGACATTTATAGACGGCGATAGGGCTCACAACCTATGTTCACACCATTGCGTAGGTCTAACAGAAAGCATGATGAGGTTGAATCTTGTGAGCTTATGTTTAAAAAAAACACACACATATAATTATGTAAACTCATGCTTATATTTCAACGGGGTAATCAGAGAGTATACCTATATTTCCATTTACTTCCTTGACAGCTTTTCTTGCTTCCCTACATTCATCTGCTTCATTCATCATCATCAGATTCTCGTTTTTTGTTCGTTCCGAAAATCTCCGTCTCTCCGTCTCCGTGATACATCGTTTTCGTAATCCTACTTTCTATTATCCGTTACACGTGCTCTAACAAAAACCTTCCAATTATTCGTTTTAGATTTCTATATCATGTTTTGTCTTGACAGGTTGATAAAGTCTACTCATGTTGTAAACTTTTATCTACCTATACAGGACGTTCGGCTCAGTTCGTACAGTTGAATCAGAAATTTTCTGTTTTAAGACAGCAAAAACTTTACAAAAAAGGTTATTATAAAGTTAGTGATTATTTAGAAGGTATGAATGCATGGGATTAACTGTCTGAGAACTGATACTAGGCAGCTAAATTACTCAATTGTATAATAATATTTTATGTTTATTTAAAAAAAAAAGAACGTCTAGGGCCCTGTTCCGAGGTTTTTCTTGCAACTTCTTTTCCCCGGCTATACAGGTTGTGAGAAGCTGCAGTAGCTTTAAGCGGATGAGACGTTCGTTATGTAAAAATTGACGATTCAAAGTGTAACTATTTTACCTACTGAATAAAGATATTATACTTATAGGTTGTACCCGCAATTCTTTCAATATCAATTTTTACATTTTTCCTCATCTTGTGGTTGTCTGCAAGAAATCGCTTTAAATTGTCTTAAAGGGCCTCTACATGTTGGCTTCGGCCCCACGCACGCCTTCCAAATAACTTTAAAACTACTGAGCCGATTTTGATGAAACTTGCACTGTTCCGTAAGTTAGATAATACAAAATCCAACTAAGAAAGATTAATTGCAGTACGATTTGTAGTTTCTGTGAAATGCGTTTACAAACATACACATAACCTGTGTTTGCCACACGTGTTTAGCCCACATATACCAACGTATACCTTTAGTATACGAATATTGTGCAATTCTAATAATAATTATTACATACATACATCCGGGTCAAATTCAGGTCGATGAATAAAATTCCGCTCAACCACAATCGTGATACTGCGTCTGTGTGCTTTATAACCTAGTTGAAAACTTCATCTCTGTAACTAACAAGATCGTGGATTTAACAAGCCCTTGAAAGGACGTATACATTTAGAATCCGTTCCACAATGTTTACCGTTCTAACGAAGCTGCCAGATGGAAGCAGATCGAATTAGGACGATGGCGGCACGAAGACAGATCATGTCTACCATAACATAACATAAATAGCCTATATACGTCCCACTGCTGGGCAAAGGCCTCCTCTCAATCAACCGGAGAGGGTATGGAGCATACTCCACCACGCTGCTCCACTGCGGGTTGGTGGAGGTGTTTTTACGGCTAATAGCTGGGACCAACGGCTTAACGTGCCCTCCGAAGCACGGAATCAACTTACTTTTTCGGACAATCTGGTGATTCAAGCCTGAAAAGTCTTTACCAAACAAAGGACAGTCTCACAAAGTGAACTCTCTGTGTTTTATGTCTACCATTGACGTATAATATTTTATTATAGTAACATATCTACAATAACACAGTAAGAACCTACATAGTGTTTTAGGGAGAATAATTAATCTACCGGCGAAAAAGATGAATCGGTTCTACTCTAATGCGTGTTCTATCCGTGGAAAGGGGTGAATAAAGAAGATAATTATCCCTGTCAAACGCAATTCGCCTTGAGTAACATAATAGATTTATTATATGTATTATTAATATTACTTAGGCGATTCTCACACGATTCGGATTTCCGGGTCGACTAATTCTTATAACGCCGCCCTGAGCCGTGATTCGCTGAAAATTTTTAATATCATTCAAAAATATCGTAAAAAATTTAGTCTTTTTGATTAATTGGTTACAACTTACGTAACGGGCCCCAACGGGTAATTTCCGGTACTCTGAAATTTGCCCATTCCTACCTAAAATTATATAGGTAAAGATCTTGTAGGTATATTAAACTTATGTTTAAAGACACCCTTCAACTCAAAAAAAAGTGGTAAAATGCAGTTTTAAAACCGCACCAGAGTTCGTTGTATGCAATCAGGAAAATTGCGGCCAAAATGAGGACTGGACAAAAACTTGCCTGACTTGAAGCAGGATTCCTGACCAATTTAGCTGCAGACAGGCTAGGTACCGGCGGACCAACGTCCGGTGAGATCCCAGGGTCGGATACATCATTTATTACATACACACAAACTAAACTCGTACTTATACTTGACGAAAAAGACGTAAGACTCGTCCCGAACCCTCCTACAATAACACATTTAATTCAGATGGACAGTTATTCTGTACCCAATGTGATCGGCTATTCAAAACTGTGTACAGCTTTGCTAGATTTGGAACCTACGAGAGAAGAACCTCGAAAACTTGTAAGGATGATTCAGACCACCCAATATAATCATTCAAAACAATTTGCAGCTTTGCTATGAGTAGCCAGATAAGAACCCACGAGAGAAGAACCTCGACAACTCTGAAGGATGATTCAGACCTTGATTCTGAGTTGATATCAAGTGGAATTTTAATAGTGTTTTTTTTTATTAGTCAAAAGGCAAACATCTGTCAAAGCAAAAAACATTAATAAGTAAGTATATTGTAATTTCCCGTTACAGATTTTGAGGAAAATATCATGAGCGTAGAATGTGGCTAAAGGGAGAACCGCAATTGAATCCTTTGTCAAAATGTCGTCAGAAGTGATGTGTACCGTGTGGTATGATATCATCATTTTTAATTTAAGTAAGTACATTAGATTTCCTATTGAAGGAAGCGTTTGAGATGTGGTGTTGGCGAAGAATGAAGGGTATAAGCTGGACTGCAATGGTGTCAAATGAAAAAGTGCTGGAAAGAGTTGAAGAAAAGAGAACTATATTGAAGACTATAGAGAACCGGAGAGGAAATATGATTGGCGGTGGCCAATCATCAATCAATCGTGTCGTATCATGTGTGATACGACACGATTCATTTATAACAAACATTATAGAAGGAAAAATTTAAGGGAAGAGAGGAAGGGGTAGACCTAGGATAACATTTATGAAACAAATAAAATAAAAGGTACAGGTCGTGTCGTATCGGGAGATGAAGGTTTTGGCGGGAAGAAGAGAGGAATGGCGATTACTCCACCGACAAGAGCGCAGCTGTTAAGTAGAGAGAGAGAGAGATTTTCTATAAAAAAAATAAATTATATTCGACACTCTAGATTGATGTTCTCATTAATGATGATTTTAAGTTCGTTAGTGACAATGTACGATAGAAATAGCGAAACGATATGATGGCCGTTTCGAAGTTTGTCCCGCTCGTCAAGTTACGTATTGAGTAAGTAGTTTAATAAATACGTTAAGTTAAAGGAACAAATAGCTCTGTGTTTTATTGTCACTACTTGGAATACGGTATCAATACTCTCAACCCAAACACTTACAAATGCTAGTCGCAAAAAAGTTTTTTTACGTCACAATTGGAATGTGTCAAACCCACGATCATAGCTTGCCGCTAGTTTAGTAACCATTGATGTATACAGGCTGTGCCATCGTAACGAATACTGAGGTGGATGATTCAGAGCATGACTCTGAGTTAATATCAAGTGGAATTTTCCGTCGCAAAAATCATATCTATTTTTTGCCTTTCCTTTTCGGCGGATAAGAAAATGACAGGTACTTATAACTTAAAATAAAATAAGATAGTGTCTACAGGAATTAGCACCAAAATGTTACTAAGAGTTACTACTCTACGGTAACTTACTAGTTACCGAGTACTGAGGGGGACGATTTAGCTCATAATTCTGAGTTAATATCAAGTGGAATTTTCCGTCGCAAAATCCATGAAAATTTTAGTGGTTTTTCAATTATGTTCAGATCCATACTTTTGATACGGAAAATTCCACTTCATATCAGTTCAGGATCATGGTCTGAAATAGCCCTCAAAGTTTTCGTTACGATGTCACTAACACTTGTACATTACTCCTAGTTACTAACCACGTCACCGGATTTGACAAGACAGTTATACAATAAACAATAATAATTATAAAGCATTGATGAATAGTATGTTAATATTTAACCTAATTGTTATAAAGCTTTCGATTTATCGTCACTAGTGACTGACGTAGTGACTGCATCAATGCATGTGCAGTGACAACAACTGTTTCAAATAGATTCACTCATTCATCAAAGTTTTAACGATTCGATGTGTGCCAATAAGACAGATCTGAAGGTGACAAAAAACGTTTTCATTATATGATGTCACAATATGTCACGTCAAAAAAAACTGTGTTTATTTCATTGAAGTCATCACGTTACTAATTGTAAGTATGTGAAATCTATTTTTTTGACGTAAGTTACTTATTGTAGATTTGCGTCAAAGGCCGGAAAAAAACTAATCAAATACCTACAAGATACTTTTGGCAGATCAGACTCTTAAAATATCTAATGTAGGTACTTATTTATAAATGTCTGCAACGAACAGGATTTTCCTCTTTCTGGTATTATTTTATTTATTTTTTAGGAAGATTTACAGACAAATAACATTAGTGCATTAGGGTATTTCCAAATCACCCCCTGTTAGATTAGCTCATATCCTTAGCAGACCGGTTTTGAACATGCACTTAATATAATAAATAATAAGTATACTTATTAATAAGTACTTACTTATACAAGAACTTGTAAAAAATTTTACTCATCGTTACCCTGATGTTGGTTACTAAGTTGCAAGCAGTATGTATGTAAGGACTGATTTAAAAGATGATATTAGGTACAATAAGCAAGTATTTGTATGCGTATGCTAATGTAAGTAAGTATTTGTAATCTCCCTATAAATCCATCCATAGGGAAGGCCCGTGCCCAGCAGTGGGGACATTAATGGGCTGGTGATGGTGTATGCTAATGGTACAATACAATACAATACAATACAATACAATACAATACAATACAATACAATACAATACAATACAATACAATACAATACAATACAATACAATACAATACAATACAATACAATACAATACAATACAATACAATACAATACAATACAATACAATACAATACAATACAATACAATACAATACAATACAATACAATACAATACAATACAATACAATACAATACAATACAATACAATACAATACAATACAATACAATACAATACAATACAATACAATACAATACAATACAATACAATACAATACAAATACACTTTATTGCACCAAAATAAAAAGAAATAATTACAAAAAATCTCTTAACTAAGTACATGGCAAATGGCGGCCTTATCGCTTAAAGCGATTTCTTCCAGACAACCATAAGGTGAGGAAAAAGGTAAAAAAAATAATTGAAAGATGCTTTAGTTACTCTCACTGTGAGGTCACAGGTTCAAATTCAGCACAGTAAACATCGTGAGTGAACCCGCATTCCCGAGAAATGCGTTTCGGTGTGTGACCTAACATGTATTGGGCTGTTTTCGTTTCCCTTCGCAAATTGGAACTTTGGAAGGTCGGATAGGTAGTGGCTTCTTTAAAAACCAGACCTGTAAAATCTTCAGGTCATTTATTTATTTATTTATGTAAGCGGACCCTGTGAAAACGGGATAACGCTAAAGAAGTTGATCATGATAATAATGCTTACTATGTTTATGGGCAGTGGGCTGATCGAAACGTCATTTTTTTTTGGACGTGACTTATTGTAGATTTGGCGCAGATGGCTTTAACTGCTTGGACAAATGGGGAGCACTGAGGGCTCTCACCCGGTACAAAATTTAAGACAACAGGTCTGAGGGTGCCCAGTTGGGCGCCAACCTCGGCTTAGGGCGTCGTCTGTGAGGAAGAATATTTGAAGGAATTAATCGACTCTTGCGGGTCGATAGCGATAAGCACTGAATGAGGGAAATCGTTGACCACGCCCGCGGGGTCGGTATCGGGGTTCTGAAGTGTTTGGTGTGGCGAGCTGATTGGCCGCATCTATGGCTAGAGTGATACGTCATATCCAAATCCTGACTTCGTATCGAAAGTAGCTGCAAGTTTGTCTTTTCATTACCTGTACTTCTGGCCACCCAGACATACACCCAATAAAGTCTATATTTATCATATCGAAACATACTTAGTACCTACAACCTGAAATCAATTCTTCAAAGTAATTTTACAGAGATCAATTTTGTTTATACTTATTTTTTATGATTCTATGTCGTTTGAAAAGCTGCTAATGTTTGTTTATGTTATTAATGACTGTAGAAAAGGAATGGCAAAGAACTCTAAAGCCATATACGTCTTTTAACACATTTTTGTACATACAAATAAATGTCTACATACTCGCTATGTTCTTAAGGATTTTCTGATAATGCATTTATATTTAGGCTTTCATAATCTTCTTATCTGTGACGAAATCAAAAGATCCGTAAGTATAGTTTTATAGATAAAAAAACTCATAGGTTATTACAATTTTGACAGATTATTTATTATATATATTTAAGTAAGATTAATAAAGGAATCAAATTAAGCTTATGATAATGTCTAACGGATTGTTATAGGTACGTGCCTAAAATTAACATGATTAGATTTGTCAGCTTTACTGGGTTTTAAAAAATACAATGAGGGACTTTCAGGCTGTTCCTCAAAAAAATATAGATAGCGCTGTACAAATTTACCTTCGTAATCTAATTTCATGGGTAACAGACATGCATCTTGACAATGACTCTTGTATTACACCCAGGCACAACACATTTTCCACCAAAAAATGCACCCTATCGAAAGTTATACATGGTCCTTCGAGCCGGATTTGAACCAGCGAACTGAAGCACGATTTTTTTCTGAGTTAATATCAAATGGAATTTTCCGTCGCAAAATTAATGATATTTTTTTTTGATTATTTTCAATTATATACTTTTGCGATGGAAAATTTTACTTGATATTAACTCAGAATAATGAACTGAATCACACCCCTCCGTATTTGTTACGATGTCACTTACACCCTGTACAAGTACATACAAGTAGCCATACAAGTAGATAGGGTGTTAGTGACATCGTAACAAATACGGAGGGGTGTGATATTAACAAGTAAAATTTTCCATCGCAAAAGTATAAAATTGAAAATTAGGTCGATGTGGGGAAGACCGGCATACTGTTCTAAAATTTGAGTTTGACTGAGTTTATTGAAGAAGATATTATTTGTAGACCAAGTCATATGATCGGCGTGAATGATAGCGTGCTGGTTAGAATAAGACAAAAGCCCGAAATTTTAGGAATCGCGTATATTGTTCACCACTAGAAAAAGGTATATATTTTACAGTATTGCCATGGTTAAATAATTATTAAAAAACTAAAATGTTGGGGTTGCCAACAGTTAACCATTACAAGGTACTTCTCAACAAACGCATCCTGCTTGCGCATTCATCAATAATGCTAGTATGTAGTACGGTATACAATAATAGTTATAAACGCATGCAACTATGATAATGCTAAGTCACGTAGTATCATGAAAATGAGTGAATATCAATATAATGAGCACGTAAACCAGTTCTAAGGTCAGGCAAAGGTGAAGGTCTGTGCATAAAACATGTTATATATGATAAGTGTATGTGTACTTACTTGTGTAGGTATCTACTCAAAATGTAAACTGAGCCCAACGCTATGCGGCGCATAATCTAAACCCTGCATGAGTCTACTTACTTACCTACATACACATACATATCCTCATGCCTATTTCCCAACGGGGTAAGCTGAAACTATAATATATAAAATAAATAAAAAAATAAAATCTTTATTCGTTTTAAACTTTTTTTTTTAATGCTAGTTGACCCAAGACCCCCTTTAAACTGGAAAAGTCAGCCTCTTCCTTATCTTAAACTTACTTAATTAGTGACTTTATACCAAATATATATGGCATTTCGTCTGTATTTTACAGCTATCCGGTCCTCCTCTTCGTCGAGGCCGTGAAAAACATCGCGATTTTGATTCCGCAGCGCCCTCAGCATCTCCTCATCCGAGTGGACGCGGAGGATGCCCCTGAAGATCATCATCGGATCTTTGTTCCTCACTTCCTCGACGTGGAGGTGTTGTCCTGCGCTCGTTATCCTGTCCTTTACCTTCTTCCTTTCTTCCTTCGTCCTACATCCCAGAATAATTTTCCGATCTTTGGCCTTGCGGACCCTATACGATTTCGATCCCTACTTCCTTTGCGTTGATCGCACTCCTCACTCTGTCCATAACCTCTTCTCCCGTTTCCTGATCGTCTGTTGAAGTTATGATAACGGAGTGTAGCGCGGTCCGCTCTGGGGACACCTTTTTTGGTGGACCCGCAACTACGCTTGCATAGGTGGTTCTTTGGATGGTCACATTGTTCCGCTCTATGGTCTCTTAAACATAATAGCGTAGTTTCCAACTAGTCAAATCAGTTACTTTTTACTAAACGTCTTTTTTTATTTTTTTGACGTGACTTATTGTAGATTTGCCTCAGATGGCATTAACTAATTGGCCGGAGGTTACTAAACGTCAAAACACGAAATTACTATGGAATTTGTATGAAAAAGCAACCTGTGACGTCATATAAAAACGACAAAATGTCGCACTGATTTACATTTGTTTTGTTAAATAGAAAAAAGAAAATGTTTTTTGTCACCTTCAAATCTGTTTTAACTTCGTAATGAGAATTTCATAATTTATCTTTGACCTAGGAAACTACCCAATTCTCTCAAAGCGACGTCGTTAGCCGAGGTTCATGCGCTCCTGAACCCTCAGGAACTGCGTGAAAGCCCTCTACACTCCTTATTCACCTGCCAAGTAGTGAACTCCGTACAATACGAAGCAAATGTACAATAAGTCCCGACAAAATAAAAAATTGCCCGTGTTACTTACCCCGTCAGGTTGATAGGGGCGTTGTTGGCAACATCCAACAAATAATATTTTTTTACTTATTAATGAAAAAAATGGCAATACTTTTTTCGCCCTTGTTTCTTCTACGATCAACCAACTGTAAAAAGTATAATTGTGTGTGCCTAATTAATTATAATATAACGCGGTCAACTCACAGTCGCTGTATTTTTTACCATCCTCTACACACCAGGCAGAGCACAACAACATCTGTGTGCGACAGGCGTCCTACTTATCCCTTCTGGTTGATAGGGGCCTCCCTTAACAGACTTTATACATTTACTATTAAAAACCCGCATATTAGAAGAAGCGTAGATAGAAATTAAACACTACAGACAAACCATTTGGTCCGTCATCAGCTAGTCTGTATTCAAATCACGTAGGTACCTTACTGGACAATGAACATTATTAGAGTTCGCACTAATGTGTGGAAGTCGGAGTCCCAACTGGGCACCCTCAGGCCTGTTGTCTTAAACGTTGTACCGGGTGAGAGCCTTCAGCGCTCCCCATTTGTCCGACCAAGTAGTTAATGCCATCTGCGGCAAATCTACAATAAGTCACGTCAAAAAAAAAGGAGTGAACATTACAGTTACGACACATGTATTGTCACATTACGCTAACTAAGCCTTAATACACGATAACTTTTTGCAGCTGCTTATCCTGAAATTGTACTTAAATACTTAAATAAATATATTACATTACCGTTCAATTTATCCGTCTTCTTCTTCTTATCGCGTGGGTTGTGTGGTGGAATACCAGAGTCATAGAATAAGGAATGAGTAATGAGAAAATAGGTAATTAACACGCTAAAGCTCGACATCTATGTTATTTTTGGAGAACATAGCCTGGAAAGTCCCTTATTGATTTTAATTTATGTAAGATAAGTATTTACTTACCTGAAAAAAACAGTAAATAAATACTTATGCCAAAATAGTTACGGAAGCAAGGTCAATTTTTTTTAACAAATAAAAATTATACCGAATCTAATTTTGATTGCATTAAGTCCCATTTCCGTATAAAATCAAGGTTAGATTTCACCCGATATTTATTTACGGTTTCTACGAGACAAAAAAGATTTTATGCAAACCCCTATTTTCTCTTTACAGCAGCACCACTGAGTATTTTCTAAATAGTTTTTATTGATTTTTATTCGGCGAATACTGGCCACAGCGTATGAAAAATAAATAAACGCCATTTAATTAAAAAAATAAAATAATAATCGTCGAAATTAAATGGCAATTCAGATATTTTTTTGTAGATTTCGGCCTGTAATAAATTCCATGCCACAAAAAACATATATACATATCGCTGTATTTTATTATTATAATGTACTTATACTTACTTGTTTTGATTTTTGTACGTAATTAATTGGATGTAGAGTAGGTAAGCTCGTGATCATGTTATAGAAATATTTAGAGTTTTATTTATTTACTCGTTTCATACATGTTTGAGATATTTATTTATTCAGAAATAGTTGTAAGTATTTTGCCCTTAAAAATCGTTCAAAAAACCTTTAACTGTAAAAAATAATATCAAAGGTCGGAGGTACTAAAACGGTAGTGCACGATTTTAATTATCCAAATGATAATTGTACCTATTAAATCCAAGATTATAATTACCTAATAGATAATCGTGATCGACTTGGCTACAAATATACTTCAGATAAGAAGTATGATAGGTACATTACGTACCTACGTATCATAAACCCTATACGGCTAGACAGAGTCGCAAGTCGTTATAGATAGATAAAATACTTTATTGAGCACAATGGACACAAAATACAGAGATAAGGACAACTTATAAAGAAAAGCACAACAGGCGGCCTTATTGCTCATGCAGCAATTTCTTCCAGGCAACCTTTAGGTACAGGAAGTTATATCTCTATAACAGTCACTCTGACTGATAGCATCGTGTATGGGAACAGTTGGGGGAGGCTTAAAAAGGCCTCATCGAAGCAATTCATCTAGAAAAGCAATATTGCTATTTGGCATTGTTTGCATAGCGCACATGATGATGACATTTAGGAGTCGCCGTCGCATAGCATTGCGCATATATATATATATATCTGGGCAACTTAAGACTGTAGGTACACCAGGGTAGGTACAAACAGGTACATACATGCATCCTTTTGTCTTCTCCCACATAAATACTTTAAGTATAATAAATATTCCGCAAATACATTAGAATAAAATTAAAACAATGCTTGTTAGACTATAAATACTTCAAGTTGTGTAAGTTATGAACATCAGATTCGTGCTTAGTAATTACTTAGGCATGTGTTAAATACTTAATACCTAATCGGGGTTTTCTCCACATTTTATAAATAATGTTACATTTTTCTAAGATTGTCATAGAATCACTTGAGTATTAACACGCTTCGTACAGCCCGGACACTTCATACAAAAACCTCATTTTATACATACACTACACATTGACGTCATCGTACACGAGTAACCTCGCGTAACTGTGTGTGTGACGTCTGACCGTAACTGTGTGTGTGACGTCTGACGCCCATACGATTTAAAGAGTAAACTAATACCGAGCTCAGCCGCTGGCGGAGAGCAGAGAGTTGCCGTTCTATTCGTAGTATTATTCCTTATTCTATGGTACTGTGCTAATTACGTTGGTTTCATTGTTTTGAACATAAGCAGCCAACATTGTTACTAATTACCTATTTTCTTCAGTTTCAGGGATGCTGTTAAACGTTCACTAAAGCCTCGTCTGCAATTGGCGTAATTTGTTGAACGACTTGTGTCCGAGAAGACATCGGGCGATATCGGTCTACGTCGTCATCATCAATTTAAGAGCCACGCTCTTGTCGGTGCAGCATTTCCATGCTACTTTTTTAGGGAAAAATAGAGCAGTGGTTTCCCTCTTGCCTTCCGCCCCTCAGTACTCTGTCTGACGCAAGTGGAATGGCGCCCAGAGTAGTATATTACAAAGCCATACTTGGATTCTAGGATAGATATGTCAAAATATAAAAAAGTAAGTACCGATGAAAACATAGAAAACTCTATTGCACTCATCAAAATTAACAATTGGGACAGATAAGTGTGGTTACACTTATTTAGAAATTAAGGAAAATTTTTAAAACCGAATTAATCCTGAAATATCTAGGTAACCTGTTTCTTTACAATAAGTAAGCACCTACTTAAATAGGGTGCTGAATCACTCTAGAGGGCATTTTGATATGTTCTCCCTCGCTTGCACAAATCTGTACACAAGGAAGAGTACTTAGTAAGATTAGAAGTACTTAATACATTATACATGTCACTTTCTTCCTTTCTTGCTCTTGCAGCAGCGCTGGTTGCGCGGGAGTGGACTACGGAGCGTGGCCGCGCACTGCGCCGGCGCGTAGTCCCAACGCCGCTCTCGGCGTTCGTGCACGTGTCACAGATACCGCGCCGGTATAAAAGCACACGCTTCTTCCGCGCACCGCACTGCTTGACCGGTCAAGTAGGAAAGATCACTGAATTAAACTACTCTTTAAAAAACATAATTGTTTTACCTTAGTCTCTTCTTGATCAGACTGGTATACGATCCAGATTTAATTTTCAAACTTGAAAGTAAGGAAAGCTTTCCAAGATGAACGTAGAAATCAGACACAGTGAAGATGATACCGATGGCGTTTTGGTCGCCAAAGGGGTGTCCATGGCGGTGCTATTTTGTGCCTCCATGCTCTGCGGGCTGGTTCCCATGCTGCTCGCGAAGAAGTTCAGCTGGATCACCCCTGACGACGCGGGCGACTTGAAGTCTAGGAACCGAGTCGTTATGACATTATTGTCCTTCGGCGGCGGAGTCCTGCTTTCGACCACCTTCATGCATCTTATGCCCGAGGTCCAGGAAAATGTGGAGTATCTGCAATGTGAGTATTACTCTATTTTATACCTAAGTACCTAGATACTTAATTAGTTTCTTTAATATATTTTTGTGTAAAAAATCAATGCTAATTTTACGGATACGAACATGCCGCGACTCGCGATTTCTTGTGGGAGACTACGATTTTTGTAGAGTTTCAGGAAAACCTCTCTTTTCATTAGGTATTTTTTTTCCTATTAAAATACCAACCTAACCGTATAAAATAAAAAACTTTTTACAAAATGTCATGGTAACGGTGACAACTATACATTTTTTAATTTTCGAAAACTTTTCGGAAAAAATATATTTGTAATCTAGGTAGTTTACTAAAACTCACTCGCTTCACTTAAAACAATAGAAAGTAGGTTCTTAGTATTGATTTACACAGCAGATATTAACCAATGTTTTCTGTTAAGATTCGTTACATTACTCTGTCATTCAAATGCTAATAAGTAGATCTTTCTAAACGCAACAGTTCCATTTGAAAACATCGCGTGGATTCCATTAATTGTAATGCTAATTGCAAAAAAAGGGCATTGTCTTTTTATTTTTATTCATCATCAACCAACAAAGGACACTTCGTCCTTGATTTTAATTCAGCACTTCAAACAACAATGAACCTTTATCTACTCTAGATGAAATAACAAAAGAATCGAAAATCGCGTGATGCCAATCACGCAAATAGAAGTCATTTCGTGCGCACATTTTGTATGCGTTTCTTAAACTGAAGGCGGTCAACATTCATAATGAATTACAGAATTATTAACTCAAGGTTACGTTTAAATTCGATTAGAGTTAGACAAACAAAATAAGATAACTGCTGATTACAGAAGGAATTTTCGAAGTAAACAAATAATTATTGTAAATGACTCAGGTTTGATACCCGCACCTATAATATTTCATTTTATTTTATATAGGAAACGGTCTAAAATACATGATCTTGAATTGAATTGATGCGTTTTAAAAAATATATGTATAGGTACATTTTAAACGCATCAATTCAATTCAAAATTATTTATTTCGGACAATACTCGTATACATCCATAATTTGTCAGTAACAATGTACTTACTAGGTTAGTTAGGTTAGTTATTTATAAATGAAAAACAAATAAGTTTATAGCGCGTAAGGTGCCAACAATATTTAATTACCTAGTAAGTTCTTGATATTGTTTACCAGTTACTTAATTAATTTTATTACAACCTCCACCAACCCGCAGTGGAGCAGCGTGATGGAGTATGCTCCATACCGCCTCCCGTGTGATTGAGGGCAGGCCTGTGCCCAGTAGTGGGACGTATATAGGCTACTTCTTTATGTTTATGTTAATAAATAACTACCTACCCACCATTATATTTTTTTCTTAGTCGTTATTTGAATGATTGTGTCCTCTCAACATATCGTGAATGTATGTTTCCTTATCAGTTAACATATCTACTTGTTACGAAAGGAATAATATAACACAACTCATGGAGGTTCTAAAAAATAGATATCAATGTATTTTTGTACCACAAATAGTGATTCCCTCCGGTTGACTGAGGCCCTGAGGGGAGAGGGGAGCCTGGGCTTAGCAGTGGGAGTGGGAGGTATACATATACCACCTTACAAATAAAAAATAAACCAGGGATGAACGTGGGTTTAAGCAAAATTGAATCCAATTATCATACAATTCGACTGAACTTTGCTTAGCTGTCAAGTACTTAAACCCACGTTCATTCCTGGTTTATTTTTTATTTGTACTTAAGGAAGATATAGGTTGTTTAATGTATTACTTACATTTGTATCTTTTCACATAAGTATCATGGATTTCATGGATCATTAACCCCTCAATCAACGCTTATCGCTATCGACCCACTAGGGTCGATTAATCTTTCAAATATTTTTCCTCTCAGACGACGCCCTGAGCCGAGGTTCGTGCCCAACTGTGCACCCTCAGGCCTGTTGCCTTAAATGTTGTACCGGGTGAGAGCTTTCAGCGCTCTCCATTTGTCCGGCCAAGTAGTTAATGCCATCTGCGACAAATCTACAATAAGTCACGTCAAAAAAATGGACCATTAATCACATGTCTTTAAAGTTGAAAATACTACTTACATTAATTTTTTGTTCAGTAATCTCAGCCACGATTAATGGACTATGAGTAGGTAAACAAAATAGGGTTAGATACTTAGTAAAACAATGAAATCAAGAATGTAATAGTATCCTAGGTCAAACTGGTTTGCCTTGATATCGATACCTTCAGTATTAATGAAATCAAGTCACTTTGCTGGCATGTCAGGACTGTTACCTTACCTACTTTTAATCAGGAACTAATTTGAATGCTTGAAAAAGGTAATTAAATACATTTTTATTTTTTTTAATTCATATATATTCTTATTTTTATTGATAATGTACATTACACGTCATTCAGATAGAGGTCAATAAGAAAAAAATATTAAGTATACCGTACAATAGTACTAAGTAAAATTATTAACACTACAAATTTACAATTGAATGAATTAGCTGTAACTATAGAACGACTGCTCGACTAACCATTTCTTTAATTTAATTCAGTGCAACGTTTATAGACTAGTAATTAATCTCACAGGGTCCGCTTACCTAACCTGAAGATTTAACAGATCCGGTTTTTTACAGAAGCGAGTGCCTGTTATAGCTTCCAACCTCCGAAAATGCAATTTTCGGGTATATGTGTTCCCTCACGATGTTTTTCCTTGTTATTCTTTTTTTTTTGTAATTAATTAATCTCATATAAAACAGATAAATAGGTACCTACTTATTCTTACACTAAAAATTTAAAATTGAAGAAGAAAATGAACATAAATTTTAATAAAACTTTTAAGTAGAAGCTTTATCAAATAATATTGAGCCCGATCTATAGGTAGGTGTGCAACAAAAGTTATTACTTATTGTAACGATGGCTATGTTTCGTTTCCCAATAATTGTAACATTATCATACTTTCTTATGTAAGTATTCATTATTTCTCAACACATAGAATAGAACAATGAGTAAATAAAATAAATTGGAGGTCAAATAGAACTGTTCTCTTTCATGCAATAAGTAACAATGACGAAATCACTGCATCATCTAGCTTTGTATAATGTACCTACTTAGATATGAGGACATAGTTCAATTTTTAAAAACAAAACTTAAAAAAAACGCGACTTAGTCTGCTTGGACTTCGATTATCGCGGTATTTTTGACTGCCTTGGTATGATCCAAGGCACATCGTCGTGTCAAAAAAGTCGGTGCATAAAAAAATAACTTTATTCAGTAGATGATAAAGTAATTTTTTACTCAGAAGCGTAATTTTTTAAATTCATATTTTTTGCTGAACGTCTGAAGTATATCCTACAACCTACGGCAGCTTCTCAAGCAGCAGTATGCTTAGTCGAGGAAAAGTACTTACTGAAAACCCTCCGCAAAGGGCTCTCTGTCCATCCTCGTTTTAGCCTCGGGATTCATAGGGCTTTTCGCCAAATCAAAACTGTAATAGCTACTTTGTCTCTTTAGTGGATAAAATACACTTTTCCTTGAAATATAACAACAACAATACACTTTTCTACAGTTTTTTACGTGGGAAAAGCACCCTTATTAAGCTGGAGAATCGAAAAGGTTATTTCTTAGAATGCAATGTGACTAAAATTACATTGAGATTTTTATTACGTACTTCGTCTTACTTACTCAGTTGCAACACTCAATGGATTGTCATCTTCAGAATTTTAAAACTCATTCTTCCATCACTATCTCCAGAGTGTTTTGAATAATGTCATCGCCCTATGTCGACGACGTCGCCGACACCATTTCGTCGTTGGTCTGTAAGTGGACTTAAAAAAAGCAATCCTGCTGTAAACCACACCCTGGCCGTTATTTTTATTTTTGATTCAAAATCTATTGGTCATATTCCCATGGCTCTACGACCTCTAGTTTCTGTACAGCATTGGAATTTTGCTTATTTTTCCAAAAAGACTACTGATTATTTGCTTTTCTAAATAGCATTAAAATCAGCACGATTTTTTTTCAATGTTTTTAAAAGTTTTTGGGTTCTGGTGAACATTTTGCATTTTGTGGGTTACAGCAGGATTGCTTTTTACCGTCTAGTTCGCAAGTCTAGTTCGCCGTCTTCAAAAATGACATTTATGGAGGTCTGCTACGTATACCATCGACCAGGATAAATACAAAACTACGTCAAGCAATTTAAGGTTACTTTATTATCAAATTATGATAATTAATACCATTCTCACGTGTTCATCAACTATCAGCTGGTTTACGCATAATCGCTTTTTTTGTAGGTAGGTAACCGGAACAATTAAAGTTAAATTCAAGTATTTTTTTATCTTTTTAACCTGTTTTAGACAAATACTTAAACTTCAATTTACGGATGTAAATTGTTTTGGTTGCAATTTACATACTTACTTATTTATTATTGTGCAGTTTACATTAATTCAATGGCACCTTTATATCCAATTATTTCTCACGTTTCTTACATAGCGACAGAGAAAAAAAAACTTACAATGTCCCAAGCGGCAACGGTCTTAAAAACAAAAAACTAGGAATAGGAAAAAACATAAAATAAAATAAGTACCTACTTGTGACCTACTTAGTGCTAGCAAACCTGTGAAGATTTTACAGAAGGAAAATGGCATTAGAATCATATTGGCTTAAAATAGAGTGTGGGTTCGATTAATCAGGAAAAATATTCCGTTACGTCGAAAACTATTTTACACTTATCTAAACACTGTAACCGACTTCTAGGTGTTATGTTCGAAAAATAAGCGACCGTAAGCACTGGTGTGACCATAATTAACGTTTAAATTGTTTTTTTTATTTTTAGATTAGAATTGCATATTATAATTATTATGCATATAATTCGTTCCACAAGACATTTCTACTGTCATAAAACACTCGATCAAAATCATATTACAATCCCATAGACTCAAGGTTCACCGGGTTTCGGAGAGCATTTGTGATTGTGAGCGGCCGCGTGGTCTGAGGCCAGTGGTCATTATCTAATAATTGCGCAACTCTTGCGCCGGCCGGCGAATGTGTGCCAGTCGCGTGCGTCTGCGCAGCTCGGCCGAGCCGCGGCGGAAACTGCCGACGACCTGACCAGTGACCACGCTTGAAGTGGTCAAGTGGCCTTGTTTAGTTGTTTTTTTTTAGTTTTACACCCCGGTTTTAGGGTTTTGTACGTGTAAGTGGAAGCCTATTGCGCGTTTTTTGTCTCTCTCTGTCAGATCGGCGATATATTGTGATGAAATGAGTTATAACAACACTGACAATCCTGCTTATATGCAAGTTCTCAATGTAGAGCATAATTCTTCCGGATCGTGACTAATCAATGTTCAAAGATTACCTAAGTTGTTTTAGTTTACCGAAGAATTTTTTTTCATAATCATTCATTGGAGGAATTCTTACATCTTCGTAGAAAAATTACTAAGTACTTATAAATTTTCATTTCAGAATCAGACTCCACCAGGAGGCCAATCGCATAATACTAACCGTCTCACTGACCCTTAAAACCGACGTAAATCGAAGTTTCATAACGTAAGAAAGTAAACTGGGCATACTAGTTCACGCACCATGACTTTCCTGCCTTCCGCCGGATATGTAACCAACAATTAGCTTATTATAAATTCAATGAAGGGAAACAGAGCGCCGTCTTGTGCGCGCGCGCTGCATAGAATCATTCTACAATGAGAACAGTAAGTCATCTTCGTACAACAAATAGTTCCAAAGACGTATATAATGGCAATAAGTATTTCAGTCAACAAAAGCTGCAGTTTCATATGAGTGTGAGAGTATTTTGCCATTTGCCTTGGCTTCTTATTATTAGCCCTGTTCTTCGCAGATGGAATAATGGCGAAAACTAAACTGCATCTGAGCGGCCCAGATGCATCTGAGTGGCGCAGATGCTTCTGAGCGGCCCAGATGCATCTGAGCGGCACAGATGCATCTGAGCGGCTAAGCTGCATCTGAGCGGCTGAGCTCATGGCTTTCACACGGTAATTTCAGGCCACTAGCATGAGAAAATCTGAAATGGGCGCAAACTAAAATATCAGAAGAACATTTATAGAGTCGCTCATCATCACTAATTTAAGGGCCACGAAAAATAGGGCAGTGGTGCCCTTTTGCCTTCCGCCCCGCAGTACTCTGTCTGATGCGAGTGGGTTGGCGCCCAGAGTAGTGTATTTCAAAGCCGTACTAGGACTCAGGAGTCCTAGGGCCGTAGGAGGACAGGTCCTCCGCATCTGAATAGTAAGTACCGACAATTACTGCTGCCCTCTGTCAGGTTCCAGGTTACAGTCCCTGTAACTATATAAAGACGTAACTATATCAAGACCTTAAAATGGAACTACTTAATAGAAAATGTGGTGTCGAAATCAAAACTTGACCCTGCTAGAGGACACGTACTATAGAGACGTTACCATTTGCCGTTGAAATAAATACTTACATCTGGGAGGTTAAAAAGGTAATTTCGAAGCAATTCATCTGAAAAAGCAACATTGCAATTTGATATTGCGCATATAAAAATAAGTGCGCAATGCAAACAATTGTCAAATAGCAATTTTGCTTTTTGACATGTGTCCTCTTTGAATCTTTACTAAATATTGCACAGGCAAAGCGCTTTCTATATCATTTTATGAAGATAGTTTGTTATAATTGTACTATGATAATGGTTATACATACCCAATGCAACTACATACCATATTCCCTTGCTAATACGTGTACATGTCAGTGTAAATGACAATATGATACATTTATTCATATAGCATGCCTCACTCACCTACCTAGTGTGACACTGAAAGTTGTACGTTAATGTCAAGGTTTTTACTCATAAATAACTACTGATATATTTGTATGCACCTTACTCATATAAGGTGGATTAGATTATACGTATATAAGTGTACGATTGAAATAAAAACACTATTATTTTTAGAAAATAGGTTCAATAACCTATTATTCTTCTTCTTCTTCTATCGTGTGGGTTGTGACATGGATTTTATCAACCCAATAATCTATTAATCCGATGGGTGTTTTTTGACGTGCCTTGTTGCAGTATAGCCTCAGATGGTATTAACTACTTGGCCGGACAAATAGCGCAAACGAGTTCTTAATAATCTTTATTTAAAAACTTCTTTACATAAGACAATCGTTTAGTATTATTTATTAGTATTGCATTTTAGATCTACCCCACGTATACGTTCATTGATCTCAGTCGTTTAGACCCGGTAACAGCGAGCAGGAAAATATGAAATGCATTAAGCATCCATTTATATTTAGATCTATTCGTGTGTGTTAAGGAATTGTGCTTAAATGGAATAGAAAACAGTTCTTGGTATAGCTAAGGGAAAATCCGTATACGTACTTACGAACCAAATAACACAATAAAAAAGCCGAAGGTGGCTTTAGGATAAATATAAATAAATGTAGGTATTATAATACGTTTTTTTTGTAACAACTATTGTAAGCTATATAAATAAGTTACAGGGGCTTCCCTAAAAATAGTCAGATGACACTTGTGTTGGGAATGCTTCGCTCTTCCAACGCAATCACTGTAATACAATTTTTATTACGAATAAATGATTATGATTATGAATCAGTACAATTAGATTTACACTATACTGTCTAGGCTTATCCAAAATTTATATTCAGTAGTACTTGGATCTTCTTCTTATCGTGTGGGTTGTGAGACGGAATACCAGCCTCATCAAGTTAATGGGCTGGTGATGATGATTTGAAATAGTCAATATAACCCTGTAGATAATCATAGATATAACACCACCAGATCAATCATTTCTAGCCTTGATTCTCCAACAAATTCCACGACGTAATTCAAACAAAACAACATGCGATTCATTGTGTTTAAAAAACTATTACGCCTAATTACTCACGTATATTGTATAGATAATGACATATCCCCAGTAGGATGGGCGATCGCTTGGCGTTTGTTTACGTTGTTATCTTGTTGGGTCTTACTTAATAATAAAATATAATCGTATTTCACAAAAAACAAAAAGCTTTAAAATATATGTAAAAAAATAAGAATATACGAGTAGCACAACAGCAGCTGTACACGTGTACTATATCCTCTGCCGAAGGTTGTCTGGAAGAGATCGCTCTTAACGATAAGGCCGCCTTTGCCCCCCTTAGAATAAGTTTATCCTGTAAACGTCTTGTAAATTTGTGTGCAATAGTTTTATTATTATTGATAAACGGGTCTGGTTTTTGACGTCATTGGCAGAGGCGTGCGTTTTGTTAATCTATAGTTAGGTATAAGTACCATAAATGCGTTAGATTTGATTTAGGAAAGTCGAGCCCCGAATTCTATGCGGCAGGAAAACTCGAATATTACAAAGCAATTATCATCAGGGTTGCCCCTCTTCGTATAAAATGGCTTTTGTACGAAGAGTGGCATCCTTAAAACCGTTAGGTATCTACCTGTTACCTATCATTGCAAGCATATAATTGCAAGCGTTTGCTACCACTGAACATGCATTGCTATTGCCATTTAAGAAACGGGTTTTCCTCAATCCAAATTAGATGATGCATTACTTCGAAGATGGTTCTATTGCGTGCATGGTGCGTCGGAGTCAAAGTTAGTCATCAGTTCGTGACGTGCAAGCATAAATACAACCGTGGGAATTACCTCATGAATACGCAGCATGTACATAATTTTATTGGCATGCTAATAGATATTTTGTTATGCTGTGGCATCGAAAGGTAGCTTGCCAATTTGTGGTTCAGTTCAAAGTGCGGTTTGATGTTATTTTTTTATACATGACGTCTTTGGTCTTTATATTTTTTATTAAATTATTTAACACAACAACATAAGCTCACGACTATATCCCTATTGGGCTAGTCAGAGGCCCACACCTCACAGAGCTTTCTGTTAGACCAACGTGATAGGTAGTGAGCTGTATCGTCTCGTCTATAATGGAAAAAAATGATCTAAAATCAATGGATTTAATTCTTAACATTATACACAAAACATCTACTTACTCTATAAATATAATAGGTATAGAAAACTTAAGTACTTTTTTAATAAAACACAATGAGATCATTTTTCTAGAATAAGAGATTCAACGAGGAAAACTATTAAGGAAATCAATCATGATAAATTACCACTTTACTTATATATGATTTTTGATAGGTGGGCTACGGAAAATACAATAAGAAAATCATTCATACCAATACAGTGTATCAATCAATACACATCAGAAGATGAGAAAATACTTTTTACGTAAGACTTTTATATAATACCAGGTATTGTAACCCTTAATTTATTCGTAAGTTTATAAACATGTATATTTATGTACCTTGATTTATGAACTGCTGTTTTTATGAGATTAGTCCGCACATATAATGCACGGTTCGGTGAAATTGATTTATTTACGGATAGTAAGCAATGTTTTTATGAAATATTAAATCTACCATGTTTGATTGAAGTACTTAATTGAATTACTTTTGTGTTGCTCTCATATTAAGTATAATAATTATTGACTGAACGAAGTGATACGAACCGTTGTGTTGTATTGATTACACTCACACACGCCCAGACACAGAACTTTGAAATTTTGTTTTGTTTTTTTTTTTGCAATCTCCCCATTTTGTACGAGTTTACAATTAGAAAATATGACTGTTGTTGTCCCAAATAAAATAAAATAAAAGGAACCATTTTGCGGATGTAAGCTTAAGGCGTCTGTCGACGAAAGATCTCAGGAAAATTATGTTCGTTGTCACTGTCAAATCTCCTTTATCAACTGCTAAAGTGGCCAAATAGCCGGCGTCACCAAACGCTTCAGTTCCTGGTACTACTTGCGGGGTCGACGATTTTCCTCGTACAGTGGTCCATATCGGCCCACTTCGGCTCGACCCGGTTCATAAAATAAGGCAGATTGTAAAAATAACGACTTCGTAACTGAATTTAGAATTAATTATATTACTGCAAAAGTTTAAATTATATTTTCGAACTATAGTACGCTAGTACTTTTGTACCTTTGCACTAACATAAATCGAAAAAACATAATTCTAAATTCAGTTACGGAGTCAAAAGAGCCCGCCTTAGCGTTCCTCAAATCCTCAATTCATCCAAGTATACGTTAGAGTACCGTCTGTGGTAAATAACTCACGTCAAAAAAGAAAACAATATTGCATGTTTTTCCATTTGTAATTACCTTACTCCAAGCATGTGAATGTTTAACAAATATTTATTAAATGAACAACAGCTAATAATGTTGCTTGTTTTCAATTATACATATTGACATTTTGTTTAGTTTATTGTACAAATGTACTTACCTACATTCATCATTTGTGTTTAGAAAGTAATGTCGGTGCATTGTTTAGTTCTTCGGATAGCGTTTGACAGTGTCAATTGTCTAGAAATATTATTAAATATTATTATTATTTAAGTGAGCAAGCAGTATTTAAATTAGCCTTATGCACACTCCATGTCTTTAGGTATTTTATTTCGGTATTTTGTAACAGCGTACCTGTCTGCGCGCACACTTCTTGGCAACATAACATAACATAAACAGCCTATATACGTCCCAGTGCTAGGCACAGGCCTCCCCTCAATCAACTGGAGGAGGTATGGAGCATACTCCACTACGCTGCTCCACTGCGATTTGGTGGAGGTGTTTGGGGTAGTAGCCTGGGACCAACGGCTTAGCGTGCCTTCCGCAGCACGGATCATCTTACTTTTTCGGACAATCAGGTGATTCAAGCCTGCAATGTCCAAACAAAGGACAGTCTGACAAAGTGATTTCGACAATGTCCCCATCGGGAATCGAATCCGGAACTCCAGTTACCTAACTACTAGACCACGGAGGCTCTCTTGGCTTGTAGTACAAAATAATAATAAATAGGTATTACGCTATAATACGCCAATGTTCGGTTATGTATCAGACCCTTTTTGCCTCTTGTAACACCTATACCTCTACAAAGCAACCTATACATTTTACATTTTACCGTCTGACCACACAAATCGTTGCCTAACTAGGCAATGAGCTGACTTTTACTTAATACCATATTATTAGATTAACTTTATGGTCATTTTATTACTGTATTTCGCAACGAAAGTCGCCGACACAACCACATAATAATGAAAGTATCCAGAGGTGGTTGGACGATCATAAATGTGAAAACTTGAAGACAAGGATGTGTGCTTTCTGATTACGTGGTTATTGCAGTTTGTTCTGCGCATTTTAATTCTTCCGTATGGTATAGTATATTCTTTTTAAATGAACCGTGGTAGCCATTTGGTAGAATGCTTGCCTAACCAATGATTGTCGAATTTGTTTTCCACTTCATGTTTGGATCATAAATGATTATCACGTGCTCAGCAGTGAAGGGAAAATATTGTGAGGAAACCCACATTCCCGAGAAATGCATTTTCGGAGGTATGTGACCTAACCTGTATTGGGCTGGATTTTCCTTCGCGGGTTGGAAGGTCAGATAGGCAGTCGCTTCTGCAAAAAATCAAACCTGTCAAATCTTCAGGTTAGGTAAACGGACCCTGTAAAAAACGGGATGATGGAAGGGGGATGATGGTATATTCCTCTTAAGAATACTCCCTCACGTCATTACTTACATCAATTTTATCATCTGTATAAATGTACGAAATGAGTGCGTGCCTACGTAGCGTGCGTGCGTAGCGTTTGCGTGCTTAGCGACTACGTACGTAGCGTTTCCGTGCGTAGCCTGTGAGTATGGAGCGTTTGCGACTGCCGTGCGTGCTCAGCAGCGCGTGTTTGCATAGTCTGTGCACAACGGGCTTAGCAGGGATGTTAGGGAACTCCGTAACCGTAACCGAAACTGTTGGATATCCGACATAAAAATCATCCGAAACCGCAACCGAATCCGAAATAACAGTTTCGGATAATATCCGATAGGAGTGGAACCTGATTGATACACGTTATGACAAGTTGTTTTGATCGACTTGCCGCTGCGAGTGCCGCGCGCATTGTTTGTTTTTTTCTTCTTTTGCCGTCGTAACATATATAACTTGTCGTTATAAATAAAACCACTTTATTACCTATATGTATTTTACTTAAAAAATAATATCCGTAACCGAAATTATCCGAAACTAACGGATAATACGAAATAACAGTAACCCTGACACCAGGGTGGATGAGGTTGGTACTCCACCTCACAACCCACACGATAAGAAGATATATCCTAATTTATCAAATCATCGTTACTCTGTTCTTCTAAAGCCAACTTTAGCAGGGATTATTCTAAATCGTACGTTTGGACTAGACATCTGATTGTGACATTGAGTTTTATTTTAGCTTGAAAAGAAAGCCGGTCAGTGACCTCGTGTTAGCACAATTGCACTTTGTGCAAATCTACCTTAACACGATTTCTAATCTTTATTTCTTCACGGTCACGTTCTTTGCATGATACCTCTACATGTATAACCATACAGAGTGTAAGACGAAAATAATAAATTAGTATTACTTATTTCAAATACTTAATTGATTATTTTAATCTTTCATCTCTCTTTTGACTATACCACAGAACATGTGATGTCATATTGGACTATAGAGAGAAAAGTACATCTCAAAATGTGCCTAATACGTACCTTATTTCTTTTCTTTCTTCTCTTTCTTTCAACACGAGAAAAAAAACGTGATTATTATACATTTGCCGCAAATGGCATTAACTACTTGGCCGGACAAATAGGGAGCGCTGAGGGCTCTCGCCCAGTACAAAATAGTTGGGCGCGAACCTCGGCTCAGGGCGTCCCGTCGTCTGAGAGAATAATATTTGAAATAATCAATCGACTTTAGGGGGCCGATAGCGATAAGCGCTGAATGGGGGTAATCGTCGACCACGCCGGCGGGATATTACAAAAACTTAGTATGTTCTTTAGTATGTATATTATTAGTATCAGTATGTCGTAAAAGTTTGCTAAAAAGTTGCATCCTATTTTTTATGATAGGCAGATTATAGGCATATTCACGTACAACACAACACAAAATAGGTGCGAAAAATAAAAGATTTTCCCTCCCAATACACTTTAATGTTGTTGCACTTTTAACCTCACTGCGTAAATGTTCAATAAGAAGTCTGGACTGTAAGGCGGGTGGGTGGTTTAATTTTTCGAACCCGCATCGGTGAATGGCAGCCGTCGCAACATGGCACGTGTGGACGGGTGCGTTGTCGTGCAAAAGGAGCACACCTCTTGACAGCTTTCCTCTTCTTTTTTCCTTGATAGCCTCTTTCAATCTATCCAGTAAAGAAGCGTAGTAATGTCCCGTTATAGTCACACCACGATCTTTATAATCAATCAGCAAAATACCTTCTGTATCCCAAAAAATATTGGCCATGATCTTTCCGGCCGATTGTGACACCTTAAACTTCTTTGGAGGAGGTGTGCCTTTTTTATGCCACTGCATCGACTCTTGCTTCGACTCAGGTTCATAATGGTGAACCCAGGTTTCATCTCCAGTAACAATCCGGGCCATAACTTCTTCCTTATTCTCTCCACAGAGCTCTAAAAACTGGCGAGAACACTCGACACGCTCGCTTTTTTGAAGTGGCGTGAGCATTCTTGGAACCCATCTTGCGCTGACCTTAGTCATCCCAAGATGTTGATGTAGGATATTTAAAATACTTGTTTCGGATACACCGACCATTGCTGCAAGCTGCTTCTTCTTCAAGCGGGTATCTTCTAATACAAGTTTCTCTACTTTTTCGATGATTTCCGGTGTGGTGGCCTCAATGGGCCGTCCGGAGCGGGGGTCATCTTCAATCGACTCTCTTCCTTGCTTGAAAAGACTATGCCACTTTTAAACCATAGTTTTACCAGGGGCAGAGTCCGCGTAAACTGCTAACAGCTCTTGAAAAATCGTCTGAGCGGATTTTCCTTGCTTGGTGAGGAACTTAATGACGGCGCGGTGTTCAATTTTCTCCATATTCGCTGAGTTCTTCCCGATTCACTTGTTTGCTGGTCGATAGTTCAAACGTTAATGACCCGATTTGCTTCAAACTTGGTACATATACTGTTAATGAGGTGTGCAACTAGCGGCTACCTGTACGAGCAAACCAACCCCCTCCAACCCCTCCATTCCGCGAACTTTTTGACCTCCCCTCGTATAAGGCAGGCAAAGATCTGAGGACCATACAGCCTTGACTTTAGTAATGTAATATTCGAAATTCACGATCAAAATAGACCTAAGAGATTAAAAACTGAAGACTAGGCACTGGCCTAAATTGGATATTTAAAACTGTTAAAGGCTGACAATGACAGGTGATATTTTTTTAACGCCACAATAGACCATTAAACGACTACCTGTCTGCCTAATTACTGGGCCTGATACATTACGTTTGTATTTACGCATCAATGATTTATAACAAAGATTGAATTTCCCACATCAGTCACAACCCTTAACAAAAAAAAAACAATGAATAGGTCTGTAGTTTTATTATACACTTAAAACTACCTAATGTAACGGCCTGTCATTCAACATTTATCTCCCTAGCGTTCGTTGTAAAATCATCGGGTTAGATAAGTGGACCTTGTGACGTTTTTTCACAGGGTCCGCTTATCTTACCCGATTCTATTCTCGATTTGACAGGTGTTTTCTTCGACTTATAAGTAAGTAGGTGTTTATAAAAACGTGTCTAATAAATAATTTCTACCATACACTCGTCACTCGTCGTCGACTTTCGTCGTTTCTGCCTGCACGCGGGATGGTTTCATGAACGCTTCCGCCCGTGCTAATGCATTTTGGACTGAGAAATTATAGATTGCAAATAATAAATTGAAATTATAATTATTGATTGATTTAAAATTGCTCTAGAGCAATTTTTTTTTGCCGTGACTTATTGTATATTTGCCGCGGCTGGCAGATAACTACTTGGCCGGACAAATGGGGAGCGCTGAAGGCTCTCACCCGGTACAACGTTTAAGACAACAGGCCTGAGGGTGCCCAGTTGGGCACGAACCTCGGCTCAGGGCGTCGTCTGAGAGGGAAAAATATTTGAAAGAATTAATCGACCCTAGTGGGTCGTTAGCGATAAGCGCTGATTGAGGGAAGGCTCTAGAGCAATAAGGCCTCCCAAATTGTACTATACTCATGTGTTATGTCTGATTTCTGAAATTTAGTTCTGTGCAATAAAGTAAGTATATATTTGATTTGATTTGAGTTGAGACTACTTTGCCTGACTTGTTATTGACACGAAAGAAGAAGATACAGTCGTTTGTGGCTCCACCCACCCTGATCACAGTACTCCCCGTTAGTTCAGCCAAATAGTGTAAGCCTACAATAAGTTACGTGAAAAAAAAACTATTTATGTAAATACTTAACTAAAAATATACATGTACGTAACAGATAATAGGTACGCAAGTATACTTAATTGCGGATGGTTTAAAAACAACAATAGACCCCATTAATGTCCTAAATTGTATAATAAAGCGGTCGTAACAGCAACGTAGCTGCGCGTGAGTTTACTGCACGACTTTCAGGTTTTTGTCTCAATTTCCATCACCAGAGAACTATAATCAGCGTGTCGTCACGGCAGCCTTGGCACTGCGGTTTCACTCAGACAACTAATGGTTTCTCTGAGACCTTCCATTAACCATCAGCTTTTAATCTTACGATAATAGTTCGTCGACACGGCATGCCTCGTCTCAAGGCGAAGACCATTAAGGAATGTGACAATTTTCTTATTTATTTAATTTATTTATTCACAACTTACGTAGACATTATGTAATTTTAATTTTACTTTATTTTTAAATACTCACCCTTGATTGTGTAAGTTATGTACGCCGTAATTTTCACAATACCGTAACCTTCTAAATGTAAAAATGTTTTAATGTATGTGATGTGGATGTACTTTATAAATAAACTAGCTTTTGCCCGCGACTTCGTCCGCGTGGCGTGTTATAAAAGAGAGATCTTTGTGTGTGTGGGAGTGCATGTCAAATTTCATGCATCTAACTTAGGCTGTTTAGATCTTTTCATACAACATTTTTTTCCCGCTAACTCCCGTTCCCGTGGGAATTTTGCAATATCCTGTTGCAACTAAGCTTTAAGTTTACTAAGGTACCTGCATGCCAAATTTCAAGCGTCTAACTTTAGTGGTTTAGATTTTTCATACAAAAGGATTTTCCCGCTAATTCCCGTTCCCGTGAGAATTTCGGGAATTCCTTTCTTAGTACACCTCTACGGTACCTAAGCTACGACCCTTCCAAATTTCAAGTGCCCACGTTTAGCCGTTTAGGCTGTGCGTTGATATGTCAGTCAGTCAGTTTCTCCTTTTATATATTTAGATAGACATTACAGGTACTTAATCCCAATTCGACTGTGCAATGCAATTACTTATACTTAAATATTGTTAAAAACTTAAGAGATTTACGACTAAGTCTGAATTTCGAACGTGAACGAACATGTAAATACATCGACGTCAGTATGATACTTGGAGACAGCACTAAGTAATTCAACATTCAAAAATATCTTTATTCAGTAGGTAACATAGTTACACTTTGAATCGTCAATTTTTACATAACGAACGTCTCAGCCGCCTAGAACTACTGCAGCTTCTCACAACCTGTATAGCCGGGGAAAAGAAGCTGCAAGAAAAACCTCGGCACAGGGCCCCAGACGTTCTTTGAAAAAAATTACTCACTTTTAATTAGACACATTAATGGTGCTAATTCCTGCAGACGCTATCTAATTTTATTTTAAGTTATACTTGTCATTTTCTTATCCGTTGAAAAAGAAACGGACGGGTAATCGACAGGCATAAAATTTATGGAATACACGTCAATTTTAAGCAGAAATATAAAACAACCGGCTAAAAATTTTACATCGGCCAATAACCCGACAGAATTAGGTAGACAGCACGTCATACGGATTGCATACCAGCGAGATGCTTATTTTATTCGCACGGGTTATTCATTCACTTTAAAATTAACTTGTTGACAATCATCCGTCCCTTTCCTTTTCGGCGGATAAGAAAATGACGGGTATTACTTAAAATAAAATTAGGGGTGTCTGCAGGAATCAGGGCAATTGATATTTATTTTTTTTAAAGATGGAAACGTCGCGCGCGGCGTATTTGTAGGAAACTGTCTAACAATGTCCCGCTTCCCGGTTTGCAAGTTCGCAGTTGTGTGCATTGGGCAAACCAAGGTTTGCCTACAAAGGTAAACACAGCCATTTTATCAGATTAATATTTGACCTAATAAAAGAACAATTCAATGTTGTCATCGCAAATAAACAGTTGTATTTCACTACAATTTTATAACCGTGTCTAAAGATAATGAAACACTTGAGCTATTGCTTTCATTTCCTCAATTTTCCCGATTATCAAGCGAACAATAGAAAACTCTTTAACTTCGCTCTTTACAAAGAAAACAGTTATCTTAACAAAGAGTTTTTACCTTGATATTCATCGTTGAAGATAAAGAAAAGTTAGATAAGCATAGTGTCAATGATCTAGGCGCATGAAGATACTGAGTTACATAACTCTACTGTAAAATTTTGTAGTAGGTACGGTCACGAACATTAATATGTATACACTTTGGTACCATGTCACATTAACTTTTTTGACAAATTGAACTGTAAGTCTTACTAAATGTCAAATATGTTAGTGCGACAGAGTCCTAAAGTGGGTACATTATATTGCTTATGACTGTACATGCTATGGTCATGAGCTCGACCAGTGATGTGCCGTTCCCGGGAATGTTCCCAAGATGGGAATTTTCCCGTTGTAAAATCTTTTTAATGCTAAGGATACATGGCTTTTCGATCAGAAACAATCGTAACTTCGTCGTCGCTTAGAGTCTGACCTGGTCCAAACGAACCCTTCACATTAGCGGCAATGCCGCGTTGCACAGCCACTTCTTCTATCGTGTGGGTTGTGAGGAGTACCAACCTCATCAACCCTGTTGCCAGGGTTACTATTGAGCCGCCAAAGGTCCCTGACATGGCTCATGTAACGACTACTTACTTACATCAGTAAGTAGTTACCGGGACTAACGGCTAAACGTGCCTTCCGAAGCACGGATCATCTTACTTTCGGACAATCTGGTCAGTCAGCAATGTACTAACCAAACTAGGGACCACAAAGTATTTTTTGTGATATGTCCCCACCGGGAATCAAACCCGGATCGTGAGCCCGACGCTCAACCACTGGACCACGGAGGTCGCTACAGCCACTGATAGGCGTTGGATCAGGTAAGGCTTAGGTAAGAGAACCTAAGACAAACCTAGGCTCACCCCCTCCGGCCAAGTGTTTTAAACTTGTATTTACACTTCTGCAATGTAACCTTTGACACGATAATAATATGATGAATAGAGGTCCCATTCAGCTGCTTATCTTCCCGAGCGTGTAATAAAAATGATTGATAGTGGGAAAAGAGGGATTATGTCCTTTCTAACGTGATATAACGTTATATAATCTACAATAATAAATACTTTTATCTATGTCTGAAATATTGCAGATAACTGTAAACTCATAGACATAGCTTTACAAAATAAATAAGTAAAATGTAATTTCGTTTACCTATACAACACCCCGGACACTTCATACGAGCACAAAACACCTTGACGTTACTACACATTGACGTTAACGTACACGCGCATCTCAGTGTGTGACGTCTGGCGCCATACGATTGAAAACAAAAGTATGACCGAAGGGAGGCGAGGTAAACCTAGATCAGCCGCTGGTGGGGAGCGGAGAGTTGCCGTTCTATACGCAGTATTATTATTCTTATTTATGTCTCTATATAAAAGAAAATACATTCAAAGTAATAACAAATAAAGGTCAAATAACAAAGATAAACAGAACACAGCTGGTAATATAAAATATGCGGAAACAATTCATGCATAATAACGACTATTATTTAATTAATGAATTCACGATTAATTCGCGAGTCTTTGTGTGTTCGCCGAAAATAGTCGCACGTGTAAACTAGTTGGTCTTTAGCACGTCAAGACGACTCGGCATGCATAACAATAATCGAAACAAAAAAAAAACGAATTGTAGAGAACCAGTGTGTCCTTATTATTAAAGAGTTTTTACAACGGGAACATTCTCACTTTGGAAACATTCCCGAGAACAGCACAACACTACTGGACGAAACGCTGTTTCGTATGTAGGTACTTATTAAACAGCATGTCGCTTCTCGTCCCTTTGCATGTGCAGTGACCTAAATTTATGACATCACCTCCACCACCATCAATTTAAGAGCCACTCTCTTGTCGGTGCAGCATTTTCCATGCTACTTTTTTAGGGAAAAATAGGGCAGTGGTTTTCCTCTTGCCTTTCGCCCCGCAGTACTTTTTAGTTGGGTTACAGTCTGAACCTCAAAAAGTGTATTATTTCATAAGATTTATGTCTGTAACCTGTTACGTGTGTTTATTAAATAAAGTACTCTGTCTGACACAAGTGGGATGGCGCCCAGAGTAGTCAATTACAAAGCCATACTAGGACTCCTGTCCTCCGCCTCTGAATAGACAAAAATCGAATCGACAAAAGTCTAATTTATGACATAAATAATAATAAAAACAAAGAGATCGGATATTTCTTAAAAAAAAAACTGTGGATCACGTGTCGATTTACAAAGTTACAGTAATTATTTTCAATTTTTTTAGCGTTCTTACCTATTCGGAGAATCCAATCCGGTTTTATATTACTAGAATTATTCGTCACGCGCCGAAGTAGGTAATTATTAGCCAAAACAAATCGCTATTTCGTTTCCAAACAATTATTATATTAATCGTTTAATTATTGTTTATGTCACGTTTTTGGATTGTAAAATATTAACCTACTTAATTCAAAATTAAAGAAAAATAACTCTTATTTTGTAGCTCAGCCTCCGTGGTCTAGTGGTTAGAGCGTTAGGCTCACGATCTGGAGGTCCGGGTTCGATTCCCGATGGGGACATTGTCGAAATTACTTTGTGAGGCTGTCCTTTGTTTGGTAAGGACTTTTCGGGCTTGACTCACCTGATTGTCCGGAAAAGTAAGATGATTCCGGGCACGTTAAGCCGTTGGTCCCGGCTGCATTAGCAGTCGTTAATTAACCAATCCGCACTGGGCCCGCGTGGTGGTTTAAGGCCCGATCTCCCTATCCATCCATAGGGAAGGCCCGTGCCCCAGCAGTGGGGATGTTAATGGGCTGGTG
The DNA here is from genome assembly GCF_024362695.1 of Pectinophora gossypiella. Classification (NCBI taxonomy): domain Eukaryota; kingdom Metazoa; phylum Arthropoda; class Insecta; order Lepidoptera; family Gelechiidae; genus Pectinophora; species Pectinophora gossypiella. The sequence continues at coordinate 8,420,499 of NC_065421.1, read as the reverse complement.
ATCTTCTTCTTCTATCGTGTGGGTTGTGAGGTGATTACTAACCCCATCAACCCTGGTGTCAGGGTTATTATTGAGCCGCCATAGGCCCCTGACATGACTCATGTAACGACTACGTACTTACATTAGTAAGAAGTAACCGGGACCAACGGCTTAACGTGCCTTCCGAAGCACGGATCATCTTACTTTTTTGGACAATCAGGTGATCAGCCTGTAATGTCTTAACCAAACTAGGGATCACAAAGTGATTTTTGTGATTTGTCCCCACCGGGAATCGAACCCGAGACCTCCGGGATTGTGAGCACATCGCTCAACCACTGGACCACAGAGGCCGTCTGGTGATGACATACATACATCCATAAACTCCTATTTCCCACCGAGGTAAGCAGAGACTATGGAATTTGCTTCGATCCTGACACACTTTTCTTGCTTCCTACACGTTCATCAATCGTTTCATTCGGAATAGATCGTACTATTTTCTCCAATTTGGTCAATATACGATAAGCTGCAAGAGTCCAGAAAAGATCAGTTTCTTGCGTTATTTTTGTTATTTTTTGACGTGACTTATTATAGATTTGCCGCAGATGGCATTAACTACTTGACCGGACAAATGGGGAGCGCTGAAGGCTCTCCCCGATACAACGTTTAAGACAACAGGCCTGAGGGTGCCCAGTCGGGCGCGAACCTCGGCTCAGGGCGTCGTCTGAGAGGAAAAATATTTGAAAGAATTAATCGACCCTAGTGGGTCGATAGCGATAAGCGCTGAATGAGGGAAATCGTCGACCACGCCGCGGGCGGGGTAACATTACATGTCGTTTTTGTAATAAACCTAACTGACAACTAACGGTTCATAATTTCACCTCTGTTTACGAATAATTGCCTGGGTTTAGTGACTACACTTTTGATCTTTGATTGTAAGTACGTGATGTGTATATCCGATTTCACTAAATGACACTCTCACATAATGTTTTCCTATTTGTAAACAACAATAAACATTTAAATTTCAGTTAATTTCAAGTCTTTTATTGAAATAATAATACTATAAAACAGTACGTCCTTATAAGATAAGTAGATACTACTGCAAAACAAAATACTTACTACATGAATCAATATTATTCATTGTTACTTACCTGACTACTCTTTTTTCTTTTTGTTTTTTTTTTGTATATTCTTTATTTATTTTTGCTTTGCATGTCAACTATTTAGTGTTAGCAACTAGGGTAAGAGCGAGACATCCCCAACTCAAGCATTAACCTTGCTTCCTGGGGTTGCCTCATAACTTTATGCTGCTTGAAAACAAGAAATAAACACTTTTTTATTTTTATTATTATTTATTTTTTTACTCTTTCTTTATTACTTCTTTAGACATGAAAATGTATTAAAATACAAAGATGAATAGGTAGTATATAAAAGTACAAGGCAAATATATCTCGTAACGAATTGAAAATCTGAGCAATCGATGTAGCTAATGGATTTATAATATTGATTCAAAACAATACTCAGTGGAAATATAACACGATTTATGGAACGTGTTACATAAGTAGTTTCATTACGTTTTAATTACTATTAATACCTGGTACACACAGAGCTGGGAAAACGGGATAACCGGTTTTTTACGTGACTTATTGTAGATTTGCCGCAGATGGCATTAACTACTTAGGACAAAAGGGGAGCGCTGAAGGCTCTCACCCGGTACAACGTTTAAGACAACAGGCCTGAGGGTGCCCAGTTGGGCGCGAACCTCAGCTCAGGGCGTCGTCGGAGAGGAAAAATATTTGAAATAATTAATCGACCCTAGAGGGTCGATACGGGATAAGCCGGCCGAGGGGGATTTGTACGAAATCTCGCGCCCGCCGCGCCGCGCCGCGCCTGTCACAATTTCCCGGCATTTTTGTGTATGCACATCCCTATATTTATCTAGTATCAAGTACCTACCTATATACACAAAGCGACTCGCAATTCGTAATAACACTTCTAGTCTCGAACTTGTCTATTTATAAACAAGTATAATAATTTGGAGGTTCGATTGAGTAACCATGACTTCCGGGCTACCTCTTACTTGGCTTGACCCGCTCTGAACTAGATTTTTATTTGTGCTGTAATCTCGAGCGAACACAGACATTCTATTATGTATACTGTAAAAAAACAAGTTTGAAAACAGCTGTTTCTTCTTATTGAATGTTGGGGACAATAATGACATTGATACGATTTAAGGACTGTCTTCATGGTTCTGTTGTATATAAATGTGTAAACATAGACCACAATACTTACCTATTTATGGTACATAAACTGGATAAACCGCTCTTCGAAAAAAATTGTCATCTATGCAGACAAAGGCGATAACGGTAGCGTTTCCAGGCGGGACATGGATTGTATGAAAGTATTTCTGTGTGAAGGGGAACACATCGGAACATACAAAAACGATGTTACAAAAAACCACTTCCAGCCCTCGCGGCACGGCGAGTTATATCGACGGCTTTGACCGATAGCCTTACGATGTTTATCGCCGTAGATATGAATAGCAGTTACTGCGTCTATTAGTCGAAACTTATTGAATATGCACCCTTATAATCGTGTTATCGTGGGCAACACCACTAGTGGTCATAGACCTTTTTACTTTTTACTTATTATAGACGTTTGTGCTCTCTGCCCGTTCTCTCTTGCATTTTACCTGTCAGACGTAATGGCCGTACTTATTACCTTTATAAGTTAATCCTATTGAATCTCACTGACTGTATATTTATCATCATATCCTAAAGTGATAATAAATGTTATTTGTGGCTCACAAGAATATTGTTTTGATAATTCCGGTCAACCACCATTGGCTTTTGTCGAAAAGCCTTTTCAAAACTCTTAGATATAAATCGCGCTGCGGTTGGTGTATAGTCTGCTGTACGCTCCCGGCGGCGCCGTTGTGTGCAGTGAGTTTTCATACCATTACACTATGCTCTTCTTTTTAATTTTCTTGTTTGCCTCATTACCTACTTATCCGGAAGAAATGCTCTTCATATACCTCTGTGAAACGATATATATAGCTCCATTAAACATTAAAGGCTCCCTCAGCCCCTATGAATCCATTAACGTCAGAGATTATGCAGTCTCGTAACTTTTTACATGCGAAGCGAGTTAAGTGATGACTCGAGATGTTCGGTGCTTAGTCGGTCTGCGCCACTGATGACATGGTATGAATACTTAACACATTAATACACGTGCATGGACATTTTTGAAATAAAAAGAAGGAAATAAAATTGAACTACAGTGCACTTTGGCTTAGTTTTTATACATACCTACTTAGGTAATTTTGAAAAAAGAAACAACAATTTAAGAATTATCCACTTTTTTATTCGTCCAATCTTAAACATAAGGAACGCTGTATTTCGGCCTCAACATCTATCAATGGCACCATTTCCCGTGTAGTTTACTGACCAATGAATATTATGTTTTATTGCCGCTTTCTACACCGACTGTACCTGTCCTTTGTTGCTGTGGTTAAAAGTAAAACTTGAAAAAGAAAGCAGTATAGGTAGGTATCTAATATTGACTTATTCAATACACGTAATACATAAGTACTTAAGTAAGTAACTGGTTACGAATTTCATCGGATTTGTCATAGTTGATAACAATTTAATTTTGAATAAAATAAACAGCATAAATAAAACCTTTTTCGATAAATTTTACTTCTACATGATACGTTAGAAAAAAACAAAACAAGTTTTCTAAATTTAAATGTTCATGTGCAATCTCTATGCAGTAAAACCTTTCCAAAAGGAATTTAAAACAAAATGTTTATAATATTCTGTAGGGTATTTTATTTTCGAACTTCAATACAGAATATAAAGTCTTGGTCGAAGGTCGAGTCCCAAAAATGTTTCATCACAACATTACTGTCTCATCTGACATTTTTTTATATTAAAGATTTCTTTTATTAAACTCGGAGGGGAGATTCATGATATCGGATGTGCATGCAAGTTTGTACCTCAAGGTCGCCCGGTTTGGATGCCTGTACGCAATACCTGAACAACCTTGTAGCCATCATTTCGTCAAGCCGGTGCCTAAATGAGACTGAACATAAATTGTAAGGAACTTAAACAGCGTGGTACTTTATTTTATTTCTGGCTATTATAATATTTACTTACCAGTTTCCGTAAGTATTTCGGTTTCAATATCTTTGCAGGTATAAGATCTTCTTCTTCGTCAAAGTAGAAGAAGGTATAATAGGAATTTTTTATCATCAACTCACAATACATGGCTTCTTCTTTTTCCTGGAATACCAACCTCATCAACCCTGGTGCCTGGGTTACTATTGAGCCGCCAAAGGCCCTGACATGGCTCATGTACGACTATTATTTGTGTGATTATTTATTTATTTTCACGAAGAGTCCTTGATGATCTGACGTTTTGACTTGTAATTATACGGATGACAGATAACTTTGTATAACAGGTAATTAGACAAATTTCGATGGAGATAAGAGATAAACGAAGAACGCCATTGTTGTGAAGAAGCAAAAACTATTGTTATCAGTGGACAAGAAGCATTCGTAATCATTCGGAATGAATTATTTTTTTTAATCTTTCATTTATTATAAAACTACATCATATCAAATTTCCGTCTTGCTTTTTTTGTAAACAACTTCAAAAATAGCAAGACGGATGGTTGTTGAAATGATCATAAGGTGGTTGTGGACGTCCTGAGTCAAAAGGGCTCACACAAGTCACGGCGTGAACCACGACGACGCTGATACTATACTATTTAATCTAAATAGTGTGTTAAAATATTTATGCTATTTAAAAGAAACAATTATTAAGTATTATTCAATTATTTGGATATTGTGTAAGTTATTCCAACGATCACCTATGCAAATAATGCTTCGTAATAATTCATTATCTTCTTTTATAAAATGTAAATGAATTACGAATTAAAATTAAACTATAACAATTGACCGAATAAATTGATGATTATGCCCAATAAGCTTTATAGTTCACGTAATATTTGATAGGTACTTACCTACCTACGTTACATTATAACTTATTTATTCAGCTATAAACACATTCGGTTTTTCTGTCCCTGTCATACTAGTTGATAAAGAGAAAGAAGGAAATAAGTTCTGTCAGCATACTAAGTAATCAGGCATTTGGCTCTCTGCCTATTTTCGCTTATTGTTCCGTTACGTGATGTTCTAGAACTAAGCTAGATTATACTCGTACCTGTAAACACTAGTCAACACGATGCGATGCGAAACTATATTCGAGTACTTAAGTACTTATTATTTAAGAAGTATTTCAAATATACTATTTCTACTCCAAAACATTTTCTTAAATCTTAATGTTTTCATAAATCTTATGATAACTCTAATAACGACCTCCGTGGTCCAGTGGTTGAGCGTTGGGCTCACGATCCGGAGGTCCTGGGTTCGGTTCCTTTGTGGTCCCTAGTTTGGTTAAGACATTACAGGCTGATCACCTGATTGTCCGAAAGTAAGACGATCCGTGCTTCGAAGGCACGTCAAGCCGTTGGTCCCGGTTACTACTTACTGATGTAAGCAAGTAATCGTTACATGAGCCATGTCAGGGGCCTTTGGCGGCTCAATAACCTTGACAAGAGGGTTGATGAGGTTAGTACTCCACCTCACAACCCACGCGATAGAAGGGAAGAAGAATAACTCTAATTATTCTTCATAGTTTTAATTATTATTTTCTCTCTTCTAACTTTATTTTGCCTGTGCACAGAGTAAGAGCGCTCAGAGCTCCCCATTTGTCCAGAAAAGTAGTTAACGCCATCTGCGGAAAATCTACAATAAGTCACATAAAAAAACAAAAATGTTCGTTTATCGATCTAAAATTTGATTAAGAATACTTATATAAAATAAATAAACAAAACAAGCTCAACTCAAGAGAAATACATTACATTATAAACCCTACAAACAAACATAGTTAACTAGGTACATATTGCTTATTGTGTAGCATATTGCACCTAAGTATATATTGCTGAAAAACAATTGTCTCATAAAATATCTTTCATCGATTGCAGTTGATCAAGATGAACTAAGAATTTCTTTATTTTCTTACAAAGATCGACTTGAAATTGAAATCACTTGTAGAATGTACGCTATTACAGCAAAACAGAGAAAATAATAACTCCACGGCAAGATGGAAGGAAAAAGCGGGCTGGCAATGCGAATACGAAAGACCCCGAGGTCGACCGCTTGCACTTTTTCTTATTTCGTTAAGAAACTACCTGCAGTGAATGCAGTTCACACCCACATGTGTACTGTAGTGATAAAAAAACAGGCAAAATGTCGAAATTTATTTGACACTGTTGAGGAAAAGGGATTTCTCTGGTCGTGACAGAATGTCGCACGCGGCTTCGACGTTCAAAACTTATTCTTTTGCGACGGATAAGAAACTTTATGGTTTTCCCTTTGCGAATTGGAAGGTCAGACAGGCAGTCGCTTCTGTAAAAACCGGACCTGTTAAATCTTCAGATTAGGTAAGCGGACCCTGTGACGGGATAATGCTAAGGAGATGATGACTTTTGACAATTCAGAATCATGGCCTGAATCACCCATCAAAGTTTTCGTTACGATGTCAGTAAAACCCTGTATGTACTTTAATCTTTCGAACGCCGGAACGCGGATCTCGACCAGACACAATGTAAAATCTATTGTGTCTGGTATCTCGGTATATGAGAGGTTAACATGTATTATGTAATACAACGCAAACCTTAAAACAAAAACATGGCGGGACGGAAGGATATGACGAAATTATAAGAGTTCCGTTTTTAGGTTTCTATGGATTAAATAAAATATGTCGTGGCCGGAACCACGGCACTGATTTTCGTCTATTTAGACGATACACAAGTATTCTAGTATAATAATAACCTACATTATTTCTATTTCTCAACAAGACATTGTGTTCGTAAACCTACTGGCATGCGTTAACAGATCGCAAAGAATGTTGCAACCAAGATGAATAGATAGTTATCACCTAGTGCAAAGTTTTTTACATTTTTGCAATGTTGCAATGTTTATAGAATGTTTTAATTCAACCTCTGACCATCCCAAACGGGTATAGTTGCTTATGTTACGTGCTTTAGATTTAGATTACATTTTTTAATAGGTAAGTGGTGCTAATTCCTGTAAATACCATCTAATTTTATTTTAAGTTATATCTGTCACTTTCTTATCCGCCGAAAAGGAAAGGGACGGGTAATCGACAAGCATAAAATTTATGGAACACACGTCAATTTTAAGCACAAATCTAAACCAACCGTCTAAAAATTTTACATCAGTCAATAACCCGACACAGTTAAGTAGACAGCACGTCAAACGGATTGCATACCAGAGACGTACCTTTTGATTCGTCCGGGTTATTCATTAATTTACTCTATCTTCCTAAAATTAAGAGCTGTGAATCATCCGTCCCTTTCCTTTTCGACGGATATGAAAATGACGGATATAACTTAAAATAAAATTAGGCGGTGTCTGCAGGAATCGGGGCCAGTGCCTAAGTAAAATGCGAAAATATATTTCCTCTCCGAAATCCAGCGAAGTAGACCCAATGAGGTTAGTAACATCAATAAGTACACAATGAAGGACTTTCTAGGCTACGTTCTCCAAAAACACTATAGATGGCGTTATACAGTTTTACAGATTTGTAACGTGATAATTACCTATTTTTACCGACTTCAAAAAAGGAGGAGGTTCTCAATTCGACCGTATATATTTTTTTACCTAATTATTCAAAAATAAAATATAATGTCAGAGGCATATTTAAAAATATTTTTTGATAGATATTTTGGATCACATTTTATTGATCTGTCTTTATTTTGATCAGAATAATAAAATGGGTGGAAGATATAATTGCGCCTGGGTGTAATAAAATTCAATAAAACCATTTCTACCCAAAAACTTATCTAATAAATTAAAAGGTTAAACGAAGGAAAATCTTTACAGTGCCCTCTAGGTATATTGTTTTTAGGAACGTAGCCTGACAAATTCCTCATTATAAGTATTATTTCAGCAGGGTTAATGATCAATATTTGACATAATCTTAGCAATCGGGGCATGAGGTGAGCCGCGGAGGCGGGGTCGCCCCGCACACCCGCACAGTCCCCGCGGCGTCTTAGTCTTAGTGTCGCACGAGTCCGTATCGACCGCGTTTATCGATTATAATCTCGCTCACATAATTTATTACTATTGTGTTTTAAAAATGGCTACGGTTGCATCTTCGTCGCGTGTTCAAGCAAAAAAACCAATAATAATAAATGCAATTTTGTCAGTCACGGCAGAAAACTGGAGCAATTTCGAAAAACAGGTCCAGAACCTTGAAAATGAATATTAGGAAAAAGACATGGGAATGGAAAATGAAATGGAAGATTTTATTTTATTTTATTGACCTGTCGTCAACAGTACATACCTACCTATCTTACGAAATACGTCAGACAACTTGGAGACATTTTTGTTATGATTATCATATAAGATAAACCATGATGAATGGGATAGTTTTTTTATTGTATTGTATTGTAAGAACTACAGAAAGTAAGAACTAAAGATATTTTTTTGTATTGTACTTTTAATGAATGTTATAAATATTATTTATATGTAACTTTTAATTAGCTCTCTGGGCAGATATAAACGATTTTTTAATTGGTTTCTCCATTGTTCCAGGCACAGGACGACTTCAAGAGCTGGAGTTTGCCCTGACCCCGCTGCTTACCTGCTGCGGCTTCTTCATCATGTACTTGGTAGAAGAGCTGGTGCACATGTACATCCACCGACGGGAGAAGAACAATGGCAAAGCTACTCCTCTTGTGAGGAACTTGAGTATCAGGAGGAGTAAGCGAGCCAGCGATGACAACGGAGTTAAAAGTGTCACCAATTCCACTGCTGATTTGGTCGAAGCTGATTTTAAGAAGGTGAGATTGAGACCTAATAGATTTTATATAATCTTACATCATCATCATCCCCCTAGCATTATCCCGTTTTTCACAAATCCGCTTACCTAACCTGAACATTTGACAGGTCCAGGTTTTTTAAGCGACTGCCTGTCTGACCTTCCAACCCGCAAAGGGAAAACCAGCCCAATACAGGTTAGGTCATTTACCTCCGAATGCATTTCTCCGGAATATGGGTTACCTGACGATGTTTTCTTACACCGCTCTATAATGTTACATAAGTACATAAAATTATGGTCATAATACCAAGCGAGATGGACAAAGCCACAGCCACAAATCTTAATAAGACAACCGAGGGGGTTAAAGAGGCCATATTGAAGCAATTCATCTAAAAAAAACAATATTGATATTTAAGATGAATTGCTTCAATGCAGCCTTTTGAGACTCCCTGGACATAATGAATGATGAACAGCACGGTGACCATCCACAATTTATCCTATTTATTGTGTAATTAGGTGCATAATAAAATATGAATTACCAAAATAGGTACCTATCTACCTAAATAATTCGTTATTAAAATTTTTGAGGAAGTCTCATGGGAAAATAAGTCTTCCATATCAACTGTGGGAAAATAAATTATTTAAATAAAAAAAAAACAAACGAACATTTTGTAGAAAACAGAATTTTTTTTAGGACGAACACAGCCATGCTCATCACAGCCATATGCCGGTGGCAGTGGGCGATGACGTCACATCCGCTCTACGTGGACTGCTCATCGTGCTTGCCTTGTCAATTCACGAACTTTTCGAAGGTCTCGCCGTGGGTCTTGAATCCAGTACTCATCATGTCTGGTAAGTTCAACAAACATTTTTATCATAAAGTTCATACTAGCGCCATCTACTAACGAATAGAAATACTTATAAGTAACGTAACGTAGTTTTGCTACTCACTCATAGAGGGCGCTAGTGTATATTACAAGCCTCCCATGCACAACAATAAATAATGACGTCAATGGTATAATCTATCTCTTTTTGGATAACTAGTTTAGAAAGGAATAGCAAACAAAAAAAAAAATTGTGAATGGGTCGTCTCAAAAATGCCGGAAATTTTGAATAAACTTTTACAACTTTATTTACGTCGTTTCACTTATAACACGTATAAGTAAAATTATTTGTTCATTATAATTTGTTTCAGGTACATGCTTGGCGCAGTTTCGGCACATAAGCTCGTCATTGCGTTCTGCATTGGTGTTGAGCTAATTGCAAGCCGTACAAAGACGTGTTTGGCGGTGATTTACATCACGACATTTGCGATCGTGTCTCCTCTGGGTATCGGCATTGGTATGCTGCTGGTGGGAGGCGAAGGCGCTACGGCTGCGGGGGTGTATTCTGTGGTGCTCCAGGGTCTGGCATCAGGAACCCTGCTGTACGTCATCTTCTTCGAGATTTGGAAGAGCGACCGGACGGGAATCTTGCAGTACTTCGCCGCTCTTATCGGTTTCGGCCTTATGTTTGGACTTCAACTCTTAAGTAAGTATTGGGGATAAAGTGATATCTAGCTACTTTGCGATAAACTTACGTAGTCTATCGTGTACTTAGTCATAGCTATGTAGACATGTGAGATGTTCCCATCGATCATTCGCTACGTTAATTTGACGAAAGATAGGACCTACCTATTCCACTGCCTTTTTAGGATATTTTATTTTCGTTTGTGACTTAATCGTAGAAAAAATACCTGATGACTCATTACTACACTACTTCTGATAAAAAAGTTACTTATTCACAAAAAACTAAATAAGCTTTGTGGTTTTATGTTTTGATCATTTCATGTAGAATAATTTTTTGACCACAATTAATACCTATAGCTCGATCTTTCCACAATTTGATGATAAACTAATTATACTTACCTAGCTAATGGTGGTAAAAACCAACGATTTAATAAGTATTTACTTACCTACTTATATAAAAAACTTGATTGTCTTGTATGGTTGATTTGAGAGGCCTGTGCCCAGCGGTGGGACGTATATAGGCTATTTATTTTATGTTATTGTATATATTAGAGATCATAATTATCCTTTTTAACACACCTTAGTAACTATACTATAGTAAAATAATTTATAAGTAATTATATATCGACAAAGTATTTTTCTTTTCAAGATATAACACCTACCTTCATGCTTCAAAGGGCTGAATGCAGGACCATGGTTCTATAGGTGCTATTGTATTTTGTCATAAAAGAAACAGTTACACAGAACCTGTGGATGGGCTCAGACATCACCTTCATCAAGTGAAGCATATCTACTCTACTACGCTGCTCAATCGCGGGTTGGTTGAGGTGTTTACGGTTGAGGCAAGCAACCAACTCGTGCGCTAGCCTTCAACGTTTGCGACTTCTTAACACTATTGACATGTATAAGTGTCGGTAACCGCGACTGTTGATTTTGCGTGCCCTCTGAAGCAGTTCGTTTTCTTCTTCGTTTAAAAATATTTCTTTTTGTCCACAGCGGGTCACGCGCACTCCCACGGCGACGACGAATGTCACGGCCACTCACACGACGGTGACCACGGACATTCCCACAACTAAATAACTATATCATTTTATGTAAATGACCAGAACAGTTTCAGCGTTATGCACCAAATCTTAGAGTCTGGCTTATCACAACATAAAACTCTTGTCATTGTTGAGATATTGTCACATCGTCTGAAGATGCTGTCTCTATTGGTAAAGGCGACCTAAAATAGCTATTTAATAATGTATAGAAACTGAATAATGGATTTTCCAGGCTACGTTTCTCAAAAGCAATAAAAATGGCGCTGTACTTTTTCTTCGTTTAACCTTCCGATTTCATAGATAACAGCTAACGCATTTTTTATCTTTGTTTTTGGGTATAAATTATGAGCCTTTTTATTACACTCACGCACAATTACATCTTCCATTATTCCATTATTATTATTATTATTTCCATTATTATTCTGATCAAAATAAAATGTAAAAATATAGGTAGCAATATAAGTCTATACATAATGTGATCCAAATATCAAACAGCAATTATTTTTATATATTTTTGAATAATTATGTACTTACTGAGAAAATAGGTAATTATCACGTTAAAGCTATGCAACGCCGGAAAGTTCCTCATTTTATAGTGTTTTAGAGGTGTTCGGACTAAACCGGGACTAACAGCTAAGCCTTCCGGTTGATTGAGAGGAGGCCAATGTCCAGCAGCAGGATGTAATTGGCTATTTATGTTTAATAGGCAGTAGTTGCAGGTTGCGAGTGATGTATCCTATTAAAAAATAAGAGAAACTGTTATATAAGTAACCGACTTTACTCGACTTTTACTCGACTGTGGCAAAGCTAAAATGAAAGGTTCTAAACTTATGAAGTTATGACTTTAGCAGTGTGTATTTGGGGGTCCAGTTACCATGTATTTTTTGTCGGCTAATTAAGTGCCAGACTCTATTTCCTTAGTGATTACTAAAATAAGCACTTTTATAACGATATAGTTATTATTCAAAGACATTTTTATACAGAGCAGAGTATCAGCTCAACATCTAGTCATCAATTAATACTTAACAGCTATTTTTACAATGCAGTAAATATTCTGTCTTTCACATAAAAGTGTCTCTATGTAAAGTAGATATAATTTTAAGGCCGAGACGCGAAAAGTCTGTTGTATATTGTAATTTTATATATTAACATAATTATGTAGAGATGTAAATAGAGGATGAACGTATTGTCGTCAAATCCTGGAAACCACACGTTATCAATTATTATCTATGTTCTAAACATGAATTTTTACTCATTATTAAAAAAGTAGGATTACAGAAAAAAATATAAGGTACTTAAAAGTTTTTAAACACATTAGCCTAGATACAATATGCAACAGACTATAAACAAGTTACTACCTAAGTATTGTTATCTATCTGTGATATTGTAATGAGAAGCAGGTGGATTAGTTTTATATCATTTAATTACTAATTAAAATAATTAACTGATAAGATTAATTATACAAAATGTAATATTTTTGCTACAATGAAGTACAAACGTGTAGATTATGTTTGTATCTGTAAATATATTTTTTAAATAATTGTAAATAAAATGACTACAATTTTAATCGTTTTGTTATTGTTACCTCTATTATTACTTATTTATTACAATGTTATATTTAAATATACGCGAGACTATGCTCGTCATCCATTTATAACTATTACCTCCTTATTTAAATCATTACCTAATTTTGACCTAATTCAATAACGTGCTACTACTCAAACCGGGAGTACCGTTTCGAACCCGGGTATCGTAAGTGCAATTTTCACTAACAAAGTTGGATCGACAGTTCATGACCTATCACGTTGATCTAACTAACATAAAGCTCGGTGAAACGAGGATACTTACTACTTAAGTCACGATGATAATGTAAATAAAATAACAACATGGCATCACACGTGTATCCTCGGAGGGGTAGGCAGAGGTGTATAATACCCACTTCTCACCAGCTATACCTAAATAAAATTGGTCATTAGTTGGCAAAAACTAAAAACGCAGTGATTTAAATTACGCTTTACTCTAGGTAACCTGCTAGGCAGAAATATTAAGTCCAAAGGTCGCAAAATAGCAGGTGTCAAAGCTAAAACGTTTATTAAGAAATCGAACTGTCACTGTCAGTGACGAACGCTCACCTGCCTGTCTGTCATTGTCAATCATTGCTAGGCCTACGATATTACTGCAATACGAAGTGAATGTATTGTGTTTCCTACTAAACCATTCCTTTGTTATCATTCATTACCTTGCTTCTATAACAATACTAATTGCAGTTTAAAACATTCCTGAGCATCAATAGGCAACCAGTTTTGGGTCTCTGCTCCAATCGTTTACTTCAAAGCAAAGGTAAGCAAAACTTGTTTGTTGTTGTTATTCATCAAGATTACATAAAAAACAGATTTGTATCGTAACGTAATCGTCATAAAAATGTTAATTCGACGGTAGAAAGTGAAGCGCGTGCCGTGGGTGATATAATAAAGTTGAGAGGTGAAATTGATATAGCAGGTAGTTAACCTTGCGACTGTATGGAGGAGGCAGGCGCCGATAGAAAGTCGAAATCACTTTAGTTTCTCTGTAGCTCCCACTGTTGCTACTCGCCAACTGATATAATTCGCAATGAGTTTACTAATTGGGTCTACCGTCTGCCTATCTTTCCCTGATGGTGAGTTATTGTTCACCTTTACCTCAATACCTGAATTTGAAGGTGATAAGCACGCAGCTGTGACAATTGCTTTGTTATAATACAATACACACAAACGCGCGTAGTTTTTCATGAATTAGATTCACTTTCATTTGGATCAAGTCCTTTCTGATATTGTGCTAATATTGGGTTTATAATTCTTGGAAACTTGTTACACTAATGAAGTAATGTGATTTTAATGATTTTTAAATGACATGACAAATCTTCCAGGAGAGCAACGACCGCTAGCTCGCAAGATGTCGGCACCTGGGCTCACATCGGAGGCTCAACTCCGTTACCTGCTGCAGTGGTTTGCGGAGTTCAGTGAGTTGCAACGGGAGGACTTCCTACCCGTGTTGGCTGCTGCGAGGGGGGGCAAACCTGACCTGCTGGCTGCCACACTTGCTAACTTGTCCTGTGAAGATAAACCAGTCAGCCTGTTCATGTGCCGTGTAAGTTTTGACTTGTTTGTAAACTGATATGCAATTATAATTCCACAAAATACTACAACAATGAGATTGACTAATAATAATGTTTGAAGAATGTATGACTAATGTTTGCTTCAGTGATAAGTACATGGGTGTGGGCCAGGTAATGCTACTTTAGGTCCTGTGGTGGGCAGTTCTTTAGATTTCTTTCATCAATCTACCCAAGTGAACATGGTAAAGATTAATCTAAATCTGTTTTTTAATGTCTCATCTAACAGCAGAGATACTAATTGTTAAAGTCAGTGGTGTAGGAATGCTCTTTCCCATTCTAGATATATGACATTTGTATGCTTTTTTTTTTTGACGTGACTTATTGTAGATTTGCCGCAGATGGCATTAACTACTTGGCTGGAAACATTTGTATGCAGCTGATTGTAGCTTGTATAGCAATAGGAACATATTTCCATTTCTTTCTAACTCTTCTGGTTTCTGTAACTATTTAATTTTTTGACGAATTTCGTTTGTGTTTTCTTATTTGCTGTTTTTTAGCCCCCCTGTTCTGCTGAACAGACAGAGTTCATTTGTGACACCTCTTCTTATAACCTTCAAGTAACAATATACTGAATGTCAAGCATTACTATTATATTAGTTTTAATAAATGCAAGTATGTGACTGGTTATGCTGGCCTGCTAAATAATGAATGAAGGCTAACTTTGTAAATATTTTACCGAGTTGTTGAAGCAATAATCATTGACATAGAATTACATAAAGATTATTCAAAAGAAAGGTAAACAACGAAGGAAGTTGTTACTTTCAGCTGCGGTGAACCTTAATGAAGAGTAATTTCATTCTGATTGTTTAAATGGAGTGTGGGAAAGCGGAAGAACTTAGAACATTCTAGGAATGTCGTAGTAGCATGTTATACTTATTATGTCTTTGATCTCATAATTATGTGAGGAATAATAACTGTGGTGGATTTAAGAAGTCTTCTTCTAATCCTTTTATCCCCTGTTAGGATGTAGGGCTGGAATAACAGATTTCCACTCCTCGCGATCTTTTTACAGCCTCTGTAGCTTCCTCCCATGACATGCCGAGAGTTTTTAACTCGGCCAACCGAGCGTCGCCAGGTCTCTTTGGGCCGCGCCTTTTGCGTTTTCCACGCGCACACCAGGTCAGAGCTCGTCGGGACGGGTGTTCCACAGGTCTTCTAAGGACATGACCAATCCGCCGCCAGTTCCGTGTGTGGATAGCAGCTTCCACAGTATTTTGCGTAGTCAATCTCCACAGTTTTTTGTTAAAAAGATAATGCTTCGCATTTTATGTATTACTAGCTTTTGCTCGTGGTTTCGTCTGCTGAAAATTTGGGATTCATCAGGCAGCGTATATCTTTTCCAGATGATTTATACAGTGTCGGAACACTTTTTTCATGACTATATAAGCCATTGCGAGAGCGGCAAGATCTACCACACGACCTGCAGATGTAGTCAGTGGCAGGAGGTACCATGCCACTATTGTGTCGTCTGGCCCTTTTCTCTGCTAACAGATCAAACCAGACATTGTCGTGAATTGCGAGCTTTACTAGAGTATAATCCAGTAAAGGGAGAGTAACGCTTTTCCAATGTTGATAACAAATCCAAAATTTGGTTGAATCTTCTTTTACATTTTGCATTTTTACTGGGGTGTTAAAAAGGCCACATCAAACTATAAACTTAAAAAGCAATATTGCTATTTGATATTTGTTTGCATTGCTCACTTAATATATGAGCATATATCAAAATGCAATATTTCTTTTTTAGATGAACTGATTCTATGTGGCCTTTTTAAACCCCCTGGTCAGAACAAGTTTCTCTTTACTCAAAACTAATAACATAACCTTAATCAAGTTCAAAAAAGAAGAAGGTTATCAATTCTAACAATATGTATGTAATTATACAATTTGTGGTAAAAGGGTTACAGGCGTCGTGAGATGCATGTATTAACGTGCTTTTTGTATTGTTCTAGATCAAATTATTCAACGAATGGTACCCAACTTGGGCTGAGGAGGAGCAGGACAGGCTGGTGAAGGGAGTCACGGAGATCGATGCAGAATTCGGTGAAAAACTGAATGATCTGCTCGTGAACGGTCCACCAGTAAATGGCGATATGAACGGGACAAACGAGATGCATTCCCCTGAAGAAAAACCAGAGATAGAAGAACCTCAGGTGAATGTGGAACCAGTTGAAGAACCCGAGCCGGAACCAGAGGTCCCCGTTGTCCCGGAGAATGTCCCGGTCGAGATAGCCGCCGCCTCCTAACATGACGAAAATGGTAACTACGTAACACCCTACCCACAGTTCTTTTACTCTATTTATTTATTTAGTGAATCTCTTAGGCTTATATAAGTATCAAAGTGTAATCAATATCAGATATCTTTATTTTATTAGTTCACCGTAAGTTTCGTAACCATGTAACGAATACTAAGTTATGGATACTTTCTATTTGTAACATATGAAAGAAGCTAAAAGTTAAAGCAGCTTTAGGTATATGAATCTAAAGACTGGATTATTCTGGCAGCTTTCTAAACTTTCATTTATTATGTATTACTTATGCACTTTAACATTCCAAGTATTAACTATTGCATTCCATGCAAAGACATGTATTCAATGAATCTCTCATATTATTATTACTTTTAATTTTGTTATTGCTTTACTTTTGGCGAAGTTGGGTAGTGATGTGTGACTGATGTGAAAAAGACTTAAGTCAATTTTAAATGAAATAATCATAACCTTTTTAATCGAATAATATGCGCATTGTAATATGCGCTTCATTACATACATAAATCATTGTTTATTGTGACTTTATGAAATCCAGGAAGTTCCTAGGCTAAGAATATCAAAGAAAGGTGAAAGTACAAAAATGAAGTTTACGTGCCAAGGTTTAAGTATTCTTTTTTAGTGGAATAATCAGATGTTTGTATTTTACTTTCGTCATAGAATTAATATATTTTCATCACATTGTGTATGACCATGAGGCGTGAGTGATGGATGGTGCTGGGAGCGAGTTGTGACGAGTTGAAGGTCATTTTAGACCTAATTATTATAGTGTATAAATTATTTACATATTAAAACTTTATTAAATGTAAGTTTAAATCGATTTATTGTCTTTCTTTCACACATAAATGAAAAAGAATTAACGTAACATAATTGTAATTAATCTACGAAAACTATACAAGTTTCATGGCACTTGACGAGTAGATTGCTCAGGCGCGTTACTTTCTTAAATTACTATTTCGATCGATGACGTCATTATTATAAAATAACTAGTGTAATCTCAGTCAAGGGTTAGTCTAGGGTCTTAGTTTGGAGAGTATCCAGTCTGTGTAGGCACCGACGCGGGTGTAGACGCCGGGCCAGCCAGGTGTGCCGCAAGGGGAAGGCCCGTATGAGACCACTCCTACTGCGAACCAGTTCTGTGCCGCCCCCGTCCTACCCATGAGCGCTCCTCCAGAGTCCCCACGGCATGAGTCCTGCCCCGCGTTCCCTCCAGCACACAGCTGCTTGTCAATGATCTGTCTCTCCACCCTGTTGTAGACACTAGCGCATTCATTCGTGTTCACAACTGGCACCGTCACTTTGAGCTTCACGTCCGATTGAGAGCCTGCAAGGAAGCAAATTGAATCATTAAAATCTTTAGGTCTTTGGCTCTATAATAAGTCTGACATAACAGTGCGTGAGAGCGATCATCGACCATACAACCACCACGATAGAAGTCAAAATGCCATTACTTATTCAGCGTAATGTTAGTACATCTTTTCTTGTTGCTTGAAGGCACACTAAAGCAATATTTCTATTTGACATTTTGGATGAATGAGGGACTTTCCAAGCTGCGTTCCTCAATAATAATATAAATGGCGCTGTACAGTTTTTCCTTCGTTTAAACTTCTAATTTCATGGATAACAGACATAATGCATCTTTTATCTTTGTTTTTGGGTATAAATGGTGACCCTTTTTATTACCTACACCCAGAATCAATTACATCTTCCACCCATTATTATTTTGATCAAAATAAAGAGAAGCAATAAGTAAACAACAACAAGTGAGCAACATCGTTCTATTAGTACATAATGTGATCAAAATATCAAGCAACAATTAGTTTTATAGATGCTTCCGTCATTACATTACATTTTTGAATAATTATGTAGCCTAGCAATGAGAAAATAGGTAATTACTTATCACGTTAAAGTAAACAACGCCATCTATTGGAAAGTCCCTTCTATCTCTCGCTCTGTGTAACAAGCGTCATGCGCTTTTTTACCAATAAATCTAATTATCTCTCGTTGGGCGTTTAATTAAAAGCAACAACATACGCTGATGTTGAGAGCGTGGAGAATTGACCTCATCATCATCATCCAAGCCGTGTCCGGCGACGGCGACTCCTAAATGTCTATTCCAGGTCGATGTTATGATAGGCTCTAATGTGGCTAGCAAAACCGAACTTCGATTTGAAGGTGCGGCCACATGGCGCACAGAATAACTGGCCAGCAGAATTAAACGTATAGTTGTAGGAGGGCTTGTGTCGAGTCTTCCGTATTTGGCGTAGTTTGAGAATTGACCTATTTACTCCTCAGTGACAAAGCAAGCAATCTGAAGGTCTGTAAGTTCAAGGCTAAAGGCCTCTTTTCCTTCTCTGTTAAGTTTTGATCATTTGTTAGGTATGTTGATAAACTTACGCGTTTCAGTTTTGCCCCAACCAGCTACTTCCATGTTGTAACCTTCGAATCTTTTGTTTCTCGTGTCAGGTGTCACTGGCAGACAAATAGGCTGGACGAAGTCTAGAAACGGATAGAAAAAAATATAATAGGATATTTGAATGGGTCAAAGATAAATGATAACATGCCAATCTAGAAATATAAGCCAGTCTAAGATGATCAAATCAATCTCATTTTAGTATTTGCCAATTTGAACTGCAAACAACTTACCACTGAACTTGGCCGGTCTGGCGAGCCGCAGCAGCGCTATATCGTGATGCTGGTTGGAGTCCTGAGGGTTGTAGTCCTCATGCGCGATGGTCTCCTCAACCGGCACGTCCTGCACAGGATGTGCACAGTCGTCCATTACACAGTCGTTGATGCTCGACGTGTTCCACTCGCCCAGCCGGACTTGAGACCTGGTGGATTACCAAGAGTTAATACCCCCACCAGGTAATAATGGTTACCTACGTTCTACTTACTGGAGACAAAATCCTACGTCTTATACCACGTCGTCTGCGACTACTTTGAATGTGCAAGATAACACTGAGTTAACCCAAGAGATTGGACCCTACCAAATAAACCACACTCGTGTACAAAGTCCTCTCATGAGTTTTGCTTTGACAAAGCATGTGTAGATCAATCTATAGGCACAGGAATGGGAAAAAAAATTATGAGATTTTTCCTGACTTCCTGATTGTGATTTCCATACAATAGGTCTTAATAAGGAGACTATCTGAATCATGCAATATTTCATTTGGCGTTGGTAATTCACAAAAGGACAGATCATCCATTATCTAAGCAATCCACATTCAACCCTATTATGGTTTCAAATCATGCTTTAATATACGCCTACTTTAGACCTCAGCTTATAAGATGCTTAAATAACTGCACAGTACAGAGTATACAAAATAGAATCTAAAACAATAATTCCATTCCTTCAATCACCAATGAAGGTAAAAGCCTTGAGGTATCGCCTAAATTGGTACTTAAATAAATAATAGTAGACTTGCTTTGTTAGTATATTACTAAAAAGAGATGTTACCTCCTGACTTACTGTCAGGTTTAGTAATACCGTTGAAGCAGAAGCGGCCAGTTCCTGCTATGTATGCAATACTTACAACCTCCAGTTGGTGGGTAGGTCCTGTCCTTTGACACAGTGCGCGGCAGTCATCACATACCGGGACGATATCAGCACACCACCGCAGTAGAATCCTGAGCCCATCGCTGGAAAAAAAACCAATATAATAGGAAACTCCGACTCGTACGGGACTCGTAGCTCTTGTCAAGACGGGACGAGCAAGTTAACCACAACCGGGTCCTAATCTTGCTCATGCGATCTTTTCGATCTACACCGTAACATCTTAGAAGGGAAGCTACAAGGAAAGAGAGGAAGGGCAAGAACAAGAAGAGCTTACATGGAACAGATTAAAGATATGGCGAACGTTGTGTCTATAAGGAAATGAAAGAATTGGCCTTTGATAGACAAGAATGGAGAATGCTACACCGACAAGAGCGTGGCTCTTAACTTAGTGATGATAATATCGTGATTACATCGACGACGAAGAGATTAGACGTTTCGATTTAATTTTCCCTTTGTGAGATTCCCTAAGCACAGGTGAGTGCTATAAAACATGAATCCTATAATATACCTACTCATATTCCCTCCTAAAATTCAGTCTCCTAGCAATCAACGATAAACGATCCAAAACGTAGCTGTTGCAAAATAGGATTTATATATCATATCGTACCTATACCATGCAAAATATACATCTCCCTATCCCCCTTTATCTTTAAATCGCTTTTGTTGTTTATCATTTACAGTTTCCATCTCGTAAAACAGGCGTCATCACGTCATACTGGCACATCAATTCTCAGAATCGAATGTCGTAGTTACATTGTTAATATAATAATTATGCGTTATAATTATTAAATATTGACCTGTCTGGGGTGATTCATCGGTGTCTAACTAGATGGAAAGGAGGCGAGCCTTGACCGGAAAAGGGACTTTTGTCATGGTGACGCAGTAAAACTGTGCACCTTATGTACTCAGACTGGATAAAATCAACGATTGTTCTAGTTCTTGTCCTTGAATCTCTGACCACAACAAAGATAATTGACCGTCATAAGGAGATAAATCAAAATAATTGTCTTACGTTTGTCGTATCTGATGAGTGCAAGCCATGGGTGCTCGTCGATATCGGCGCCGATTCCACCAACTATTCTATCATTGTTCTGGATCCCGCATTCTTTTCCTTTCGGCAGGAGACTTTCCGCGTTGCCGTTTCTACTTGCTTGATCGCTGGGCCGCGGGCGATACGGTTGATCTGACATTGGTGGGGGATCGTAGCTACTGGTGGTGGTATCATATTTAAATTGTGGGGGACAACAAATCTGAAACACATTAGGAGTTATTAGTTGTAGTGTCAGACGTTTGAAAAGTGTAACACGCATAGCCTGACAAAAAAAGAATAGAAAGTTTGAGGGCGTCTCTTAATCTTCTTCAAAACCGTGCTTTCTACGAAGGGCTTGAAAACGAAAAGATATGTGACTTATGTGACCATGCTGAACAACGTCCTCCTAATCTCTATTGTTCTTTTGTCAAAATGTACAAATCTATAACTGATTTTCAATCAAGGACAGACATTGTTTTGTTTCGTGTTTAACACCGATTATCAAGTTCCCTATTCCCGTGCGAACCATGACCTTAGATTATCGGGGTTATGACGGCATCCTGTTCTTCCACCACCCATTACGTAGAGCTACCTTATGTGTCGTTGTATGCTTTTGCACCGGAGTTGGTCTTACAAGTGTAGTCGTGGGTTTCTTAACTGGAGTGAGTTTCACTGGAGGAGTAGGTTTCACTTTCAGAGGTCGACGTTGCGTCGGAGATACAGGCTTCTTTTTGCTATTTTGTTTAGTTTTCTGTCGACGAACTGGTTGCGAGGGTGTTTTCCTTCCCCTATTTATATACTAGAAGCAAACTCAACGTTACATGCTGTTTCAGTTTCCGTGTCCAATCCTCTCTAATCTCGTGCGTAACTTGTTTATCTCATCCACTTAGTAGAGCAATCGTTTCTAGTACTTAATAATTTAATAAATGCGGTCATTTCTTTAAAATATTTATTACAGTGGTCTTTAGTGGATTTATTAGCTGGATTCATTCGCTTTATTAATTATCGAAACAAATATCTATTTTTTTGTATTGTCATCTTAACGTGTGGGTACCTAAGTATATTAGGTAATTCACATCAACAGGCTTAGTCCTGTCTTTTACAAATAAAAAAATCTATAACTTTGTTTACCTGCTCCGCAAAGACACGATTGATTGAGGGTGGTCTCTACACAGAGGTGCTGATGGTACGTATATCGGCTGTATACATTATATTGTGCCCTCCATTATGATATAGGGTATTAGTGACATCGTAATGAAAACTTTAGAGGTGATTCAGACCTTGATTCTGAGTTAATATCAAATAGAATTTTCCGTCACAAAAGTATGGAACTGAAAATAATTTAAAAAAACACTAAAATTTTCATGAATTTTCCGACAGGTTTTACCATCGCAAAAATAAGGAATTGAAAATAATTTAAAAAAAACACAAAAAAAAATATTTTGCGACGGAAAATTCCACTTGACTAACTCAGAATCATGAACCATCCCCCTCAGTGTTCGTTACGATGTCACTAACATTCTGTATGTTATTGTTAATATGCATAGTACTAGTAGGTGAAGAAAAGCACAAGATTAGAGCGGAAACAAAAAAAGATGAAAATGGCGGTGAAGATTACCATGGGTTGGTCAAATTGGAACCCGCAGTGGAGACTCCGCAGTAGCCGCGTGAGTTGGGCGTTGGTTCCCCTCTGCAGCTGGTTGTACAACCCCGTGCATTCGTTAAGCGTGATGCATTCCACGCCGCCATTACACCGCTCTGGAAATACCCCAACATTTCCCGTTCGTTATTATATCAATTAGTAAATCTCCTTTTCACAATATCTATTCCATTAATTTACCCCATCGCTAAATATTTCTCATTCGCCAAATTTTCCTGTTTATCGATTACTTTAACTTTATCCTCAAGTTTATTAAATCGCGGGTCGTTAACATTTCCAACCGGATTTTAGTCTGTATCCCGTTAATATACGGATGGATATCTAATCGTTACAGTCATTTTCATAATGGTCCATGCTTCTACTCGCAAGATTCCACACGTTTACTAATGACGGCTCCTACGTAATCAGATAATTACCTTAGATGTACTAGTTTGACTTGTCTTCACAATGCAATTTTTACATTACAATACCATGGATACGTAAAATTGTTATCAAGCTTGATATTGGCTAGTTTATGTATTGTAATTTCAATATGTTAGAAGTAAAGATAAAATATATTTTTCTGGGGTCAATTTTAGAGGTTATCTTTAGCGACTCATCTATAATGTAATTATGTTTACCAGCAAGTAATGTTTTGAAAAAATAAGCAAAAACAAATGAATACTTACGGCCGGCTGCGTTCGGAATTAAAGTTGTGAGGAAGCAGCAAACGACCACAGTTACACACAAATTGTTCATTTTATAATTTAACGTATTATTAGTTCATTTAAATAAAATAATAATGGCGTATCTCGTAGCGGTCTGCGCGCGCGACTGACCACTGCAAACAAAACCGGCCCTGGCTCGGGCCGAGCACCTAACTAAAGGTTATCAACACAACAGCAAAATATATATAAAGTATTTTTTTGAAAACGCGACGCGTCAGCAGTCGATCCGAGTGTATTAATTATTTACCTACTGCTCATCTAACTCGGTGTTTTCCTCGTTCTACCTCTTGTTGACTTCAAGACGATGTGTACGATATGTATATTTTATGTTTTAATTTAATTTGTCATCCGTATTATTAGAGAAAACGGCTACTTTAAAATTGCTTGTACATTTTCTAAGCTATTTGTAACCGTAAAATCTAATTTGCTTATCATAAAATTTTCCATTGAAGCTTGCTTGTTATAAATAATATCCATCTAATGCTAAAGTAAATGTTTATTAAAATACATGTAATTTATATGTTTAGAAAGATTTATTTCATGTGTTTTGGGAACCGTTTCTTCATTTCTTGGCACTTTTTCTTCTTGTCACATTCTTCTTGTATGCTTTTGCTGATGTTGAGTATCATTCTGATGCCGAAGGCGAAGAGACCGATGCTTTTCACCAAGCTCCAGTTGTAGGAGTCACCGTATATTGTCTCCGTAAGGAAACGGTATAGTTGTAAAGACTTCTCTAAGAGGACTGTCGTGCAGTAGTATAGACTCCATCGCTGAAAATTTATTGTTGAATACAAAATTGTTGACTGGAACTATACAACATAAGCTGACGACTATATCCACATTGGCGTAGTCAAAGGTACATCCATAGCAAGATGAACTAAGTACCAAAAGATAACAAAGCAAACTATACAAAGCTACACATAAAGAGAAGAGCATATTGAAAACCAATTGTCTTCGTTTCGGTTCAACGACAGGCAAAACTTCGCTCGCTCCAAGCGATCACGAAGTATCAACCGAGGATTTCAGTTCCGTTTCTTCCTCGGGCATACTTCGAAAACAAACTTATAGTCCTGGTTTCTTATCTTGTAATGCCTTCAGATGCCCAAACCACATATTAAGCTAATGCTGAATACGTCTATTCGTAACACAGAAAACTATATCTGAAGGCCACCAACTTCTATGACCTCCCATCCCAATAAGCATGACGGTGATTTCCAATACCTTCACCTACCTATATACCTTTACCTTTTTTATTCTATATCCTGACTCACTCATCACGAAATCTCAGAAACTACACGTACTAGAAGTCTTAAATTTTACATGGGGTTCCTTGTAAAAAGTAGGTGCTGACTAAGACGGGATATTGTGAAATTCAACCCCCAAAGGGATAAAAAGAGGTGGTAAAATTAGTATGCAACTTGTATAGTTTCAATATTAGGGTTTCACGTGAACGAAGAGGCGGGTAACAACTTGTATCCTATAACACGAAAGACTTGTGGCGTTACTATAGTAACATATTATACATCAATGCTTGTGGCGCTCACCTGTGGTACACATGGCCCGGGGCAGTCCCAAGTGACTTCCTCAGGCAGGGTGCGAACGGGGTGGAAATCCTCCGTCACCCCCTCCTGCGTAATACACTGCCCACACCGCTCGTATATGGCGCCATCCTTGCAATACGTGTCCCCACACTTCGGCATCGCATGCTACTACCGGTCTACCTCATCGAATTTCTCATTACACCTAATATTTGAGGTTTTTTTTACTTTAAGCTCATAACATTTCGTGATCGTACCTGTCAGCTTTGCGCGTCAAAGTTACCATAAAGCCAAGGTAATACACATAGAGCAATCAACATAGTAAGAAGATTTATACTGAATGAGATTCTGAATGTTCTCTATTGAGAGAAGCGATTTGATTGCAGTTCAAAGTAGGTTCAAAACATGTCCACGCTTTCTATTAAATTCTTTATCTTCATGAGATATATCTTACAGTTGTGACTAGAATATTACTATCCATCACGTCAAAAGATGACCTCCCCCCCTGATATTCAAATAGCAGCAGCAGCAAATTTCTTTTTCTCACTGACTTAAGTCCTTGGGAACTCAATCTACTACTTATAAAAGAAAATATTACATTCGTATTTTCGCACACATGCATTTACTTCTGATAGTATTACATTATCAAGTACATTGCATTATGGTATATAGTATCATTCGTGATAGTTGACAATTTTCATATTATGTGATTTTTCCCATTCCTCGCATAGTTCCCTCAGTTGTTGTTTCTGCCGCCTGGCCTCCCGTTCGGCCTCACAGTCCGCAGCGAGTTTCGCAGCGATGTCGTAGAACAACTTCATTCCCAGCACGAACATTGTGACACTCTTCACTATGCCCCAGTAGTAAGTGCTATTGTAGATCGTTGTTAAATTCCCTTTGATATCACTCATGATACTTAACAACTTGGCCTTAAGTTTTACTAGCAATGGCTGAAAATAATTGGTATGACACTTTTAATTCTAAATTATGTACAAACATAGTTGAAGACTAGCAACTGACAGTAGATTCTGTACATCGCAGAAGTTTGTAGACCAAGTTTTGTTGTTGTTGTTGCGTATGGCAGACAAATATCCTGCTTGGATCAAATATCCAGCTTAAGCTCCCTTAACCAAGTCTCTGCTGCATACGTCACACAATGCAGCTCGGCTATACCACCTGGGAACCGGTGCAGAGGGCACTCTACCAAGTTTTGTGACTGAACTCAAGACTCAGTGGACCTATCTATTATCCACCATTAGGTTGAGAACAAGATAATGGGCTGACGGCGTCGGTGTTTCCTGAACCTTATAACCTGGGGTCCTTTAAATCACGGGTGAATAGGCATTTTCTGGGTAAGCTCGTTCCAACGTCGATCTCTTCTTCTCCTCGTGGAAGAACGAAGTCAAGAGCAAACCCATTTTAATAAAAAAAAAAGAAATAAAATTGAGGTCACTTTCAATATTTTTTGTAAAAACGTTAATGTGCATCATCATCAGCTCTTAGTTGATTTCTACGATAGAATCGGGATGATAAGCGTCATGGCACATTAAAGTTCTTATAAAAGATTTCCCCTTTGCCAAATTTACAATAGCACTCACGTCACACATGCAAGGTTGTTGAAATCAACGAAGCGATGGAAACGTCTGTGGCACTTCAAGTCTTGGCTCCTGACTACACGTAGATGGAGCTATGGAAATACCTGTATCAATAAATATAAGTACTGTTTACCGTTGGTGGTTTGGGGGGGTTGAAGACAGTGGGCTTGTGGTATCTCCGTTGGTGTCTGACGGCTTCTTCCCCATCGCCGGGTATGCAGCTGGGTATGTTGCACCTCATGTCACCTCATTACGGAGACCACCAGTGATTTCACATATACCCAGGGCCTAATACATAGTTCCCACCCCCCATAACCCTATGCCAGACTTCCAAAGCCGTAGAGTTATGAACGGTAAGATTTCATTGTGATTTCACTCATATTTATGGATATTTTTTACTGTATAGGGGACGGACTGTTGGTTTGTTTGGATAAACAGATTACTTGTCAAAGTCAGTGTTCGTTGGTTGGTTACAAATTGATTTACATTTATGACAGAATATTATAGACGAAAGCAAAAATTATAAGTAAAAATCTTTCAGAAAATCGTCGGTCCGCGGAGTTCCGTGTTGCTCAATGCCCTCGTCAGCACGAAAACAATGTACCAATGTACATTTTGAATAAAATAAATTTGTTTTTCAATAAAAAAAAGATGGAGGGGGAGGCAGCAGCACCGTAGAGCAACACGGACCTACGGCGGACCGGGCACAGACGAATTAAAAAATAACAACATAATGTAGGTCAAATTTTGAACTGCATTGGGTGATACACGAATGGTTATCATCATTAACTTAATGCCCGGTTCACATTAATCGAGTAGCATTCCATACTAGCGACTGGACTACGGAAATCAAATCAAATATTCTATATACCTTTTTACAGCATACATACACATTAAAGCAATTCATTTAAAAGAGTAGTATTGCTATTTGATGTTTGTTGACATTGCGCACTTTGATATGCGCAAACGTCAAATTGCAATTTTGCTGTTTAGACGAATTG
Source organism: Pectinophora gossypiella (assembly GCF_024362695.1). Classification (NCBI taxonomy): domain Eukaryota; kingdom Metazoa; phylum Arthropoda; class Insecta; order Lepidoptera; family Gelechiidae; genus Pectinophora; species Pectinophora gossypiella. Next base: position 8,392,554 of record NC_065421.1, on the reverse strand, counting down.
CATCAATGTGGCCTTTAACCCTCCTGGGCATAACAAAAGCCTACACTCTTTTTAGAGAAATTACGGCAGTGGTTTCTCACTTGCCTTCCACCAATAGTCTCTCAATAGTCATTGTTCGTTAATTCCTTCGATAACCAGAGCTAGAGACTAAATCCATGGCTGGTAAGGTGGTCAGTGCAACACAAATCTATACATAATCACAGCATGAAATAAGAAGGCCACCAACCTGACTGCTGCTGCGCCGGGCTCCAAACCACGGGACCGAGATACCTATACCGCCGACAGTTCCTTGTTGTATTCACCAACTTAACACTCAGCTGAGTTGAATTAGGTATTGTCCAACATTAATAACACAATTTCCGATAGATTAAACAGTTTCTTCACAATAAATTCACAGCAAACAAATTATCCGTGGTGAACCCCGTGGTCGGCGCGAACAGAGTGACGCCATATTGGTTTCGACCAATAGCGTGGAATGCCGCGGCTCGCGTAAGTCGAGGCGGCAGATTCAAATTTCAGCCATGAGTATAGTTTGCGTGCACATAATCCTCCCCCCCGAACCAAGGCCTGCCTTGGTTATCAACCAACCAAACCTATGGTAACCTACAAAGCTTCGACACGGGCCGAAGCAGAATTCCGTTCCCTGTCCTAACTTCTGCTACGCGCGTAACCGAATCCGAACCAGATAAAAGACGCAAAATACGAGCGCGTTTCCACTTTAGAGGAGGATAGTTGTCCTCCTTAATCAAAACTAAATCACCGACCTTAGGAGCTTCCGAATGCGAAGTCCATTTAGTACGTTGTTGCAACGTATGTAAGTATTCATCACGCCACCTAGACCAAAAATGCTGAGTAAGTTTTTGAACTTGGTGAAACCGTGACAACCGACAAATATTTACTTCCTCGAACGGACGTTCAGGCAGTGCTACCAGAGGTTGACCGATAATAAAATGTCCGGGTGTTAATACTTCCAAATCCGAAGGATCCGCACTCAAAGGGCAAAGCGGGCGAGAATTCAAAACCGCTTCCACCTTGGTAAAAAATGTGGTTAACTCTTCAAAAGTGAGCCGTCTCTCACCTAGAACTCTATTCATGTGAGTCTTTGCAGACTTAACTGCCGCTTCAAATAGTCCACCCATATTTGGACTACTTGGTGGGTTAAAAAGCCAAGTAATATTACTTTTTACTAACTCACGTTCTAAATCCGCATGATGACCCTTTAAATATACATAAAGATCTTTTAGATATTTATTTGTCCCGACGTAGTTTGTTCCACAATCGGATCGCATCAAAGACGGTATTCCTCTCCGCGATGTAAACCGAGTAAAAGCCGCAACAAATGCCTCAACCGACAACTCCGAGACCACCTCTAAATGCACTGCCTTAGTGCTCAGGCAAACAAAAATACAGAGATAGCATTTTAATAACCGAGCATTTCGTAAAGAACTGCTTTTTATCATAAACGGTCCGGCAAAATCAGTACCGACACCTTCAAATGCACGAGAACACCTAACACGATCAGGAGGCAAGTCCGCCATAAAAGGCTGGTCTAAACGAGGCTTAGCCTTAAAGCATTGCACGCACCGAAACGTGACAGTCCGTGTCAACCGACGAACAGAAAGTATCCAGTAAGTCCGAGATAAAATGGCCGATAACGCATTGGAACCGACGTGACAATAAGTTTTGTGGTAATATTCCACCAAAAGTAACGTAAATCTATGTTTACTTGAAAGTAAAATAGGATGACGAGCTGAATAGGGTAAACCCGAATGTCGAATACGCCCTCCAACACGAATCACTCCGTCACTATCCAAAAACAAGTTTAATTTCCTTAAAGAATCTCGTATAGGTTTTCCTAACCTTAATGCCGAAATATGTTCATTAAAATCTGAATCCTGAACCGACCGAATTAAATAATTTAACGCACTACGACGTTCCGAAACCGAGGTATTTTTACCGAAATTACGACGACACCTTTGCCGACAATTTTTAATAAACCGAAAAACATATGCCGTGACATTAACTAACTTGTCGAACGAGCTATACCGACCGAATAACAAATCTAAAGTTTCATTACCGACAACGATATTAGTAACGTGTTTCGCACGTAGTCCAGGTAAATCCATAGGAACTTCAGTCCTATCACTAGGCCAAAGCTCACGTGGTTGACAAAGCCACTCCGAACCCCACCATAGAGGGTGCTCCACAAGTTGAGCCGCGGAGGCTCCCCTAGATCCAATATCTGCACAGTTCAACCCACTTGAAACATGTCTCCACTGAATTGGTAAGTTGGCATTGTTAATCTGAGAAACTCTGTTGCCTTGAAAAACTTCTAATTTGTGTGGGGGTGTCTTTAACCACGCCAACACGATGGTACTATCACACCAACCAATAACTTCCGAAAATTCAATAGAAAGCTCGCTCAACGCAGAGAAAACGTGATGTAGGAGAGAAACAAGAAGTACTGCGCCACTGAGTTCTAACTGTGGTATAGTCATTTTGCTTTTTAGGGGGGCAACCCGAGACTTAGCTATCACTAACCGAACCGAAACTTCTCCGTGAATATTCTCCGACCGTAAGTAAACTGCAGCCGCGTATCCCAACGACGACCCATCGCAAAAACCGTGTAAAGAATAACTGACGTCATTAGCAGACTTCAAGCACCGTGGAATTGAAATTCTCTGTAAATGCGGTAGATCCGAAACAAGATCATTCCACTTCTTAACCAAGTGTTCAGGGGCTGGAGCGTCCCACTCCACACTCTTAGCTCCGTCACTGAGCAGCTCTTGTAATAACAGTTTGGCTCGAAAAACCACCGGACATATCCATCCCAACGGATCAAAAAGTCTAGCCAAGGAAGAAAGTATACTGCGCCGAGTAACTGGCGACTGTTCCGAAGGTAAATTATTTACCCTGTACGTAAACGCATCCGATGAAGGGTTCCACTGAATTCCTAAGACCTTAATAAAACCGAAAGTGTCTTTATCCTCAAAACAACGAGGTGTCTCGCAGAAATCCTCAGGAAAATCAGCGAGGAGCCGAGGTTCATTCGACGACCACTTTCGCAGCTCATAACCTGCCGTCTTCATCAGCTGTATCAACTCATCTCTAATTTCCTGTGCTTCCTCAACCGTGTCTGCGCCTCCATTAAGATCATCAACATAAGAGTTATTTATCAGTAACTTCGCAGCCCTAGGAAAACGTTCCTGCTCATCAGCAGCCAACTGGTGCAAGCAACATATCGCTACAAAAGGACTCGACTTAAGACCGTAAGTATTTGTAGTAAGTTCAAAAATCTGAATGGGATCAGCTGGACTTTCCCGCCATAAAATCAATTGATACCTACGATCCTGGGGATGGATCCAGGTCATCCGAAACATCATCTTTACATCAGTGGTAAACACCACCCGAGGTAAACGGAAATTTAAAATAATTTTAGTTATATCATTTTGTAACCTTTCTCCCGAATACAAACAATCGTTAAGACTAACCCCAGTAGTTGTCTTAACACTACCGTCGAAAACAACCCGAATCTTATCCGTATCACCAGACGTTTTAAAAACACCATGGTGCGCTAAAAAGTAATGTTCCTGTTCCGAATTAATATCAAACTCCGAAAGTTGCATATGTTGTAAATGAATATATTCCCGAATAAATTGAACATATTTTTCCTTGAACTTAGGCTGAACCCGCATTCGCCTTTCCAAAGCCATAAACCGCCGAATAGCAACCTGCGCGGAATCACCCAACTCCGCGTGATTAGGTATCAATGGCAACCGAACCATATATTTACCATCCGAACACCGAATAACCGAACCCGAAAATAACCGCTCACAATCAACATCGCAAGGATCCCTAATTTTAACCTTGGGCGGCTCCTCCGACTTCCAGAACCGCTCAACCGCGTCCACCAATGAGACACCCGAAAAAACATCAATATTCCGATTCCGACAAACAACATTATTATTATTATAATTGCCCCGTAATGGCCCGAAAATAGCAAAATCAAATATTGTATCAATGGCATAAGGTCCACCCGGCCGTAAAGTGACCTTATTCCCTTCTACAATTTCACCGAGAATATCACAACCGAAAATAATATCGACCTTCGATAAATGTCCGAAACCAACATCCGAAATACGTAAATTATCCGAAATACCGAGCCGACTAGCCACATAAGTGGTAGGAGTTTTCAAAACAACCGCATTAACCGATAAAAAAATATTATTTCTTTCCGACCGAAAATTAATAGTAACAATATAATTACTATTCGAAGCGTGAGTGCCACCTACACCCAACAAAGGAGTCACAGAGTAATGTTTTTTCAAACCGAGTGAATTAACAAAATCGCTACGAACAACCGAAACCTGTGAACCGAAATCTAATAATGCCCTTGCCTTAACAAGCTCCCCATTACCCGATAAAACATTAACAATAACTGTAGGTAAAATAACATTATCTTGTAAAGTAGGCATAGAAGAAACATTACTCTGCGCTAATTGCTATTCCGATTGAACAGAATAACCCGACGGTAGCGCGTGACCGACAACTGCCGCGCTATCCGCGCCCGAACAACAAGCGAAACCGCCCGGCCTCACGTCGTGCGCCTGACCGGGGTGGCCAGACATCACAGTATGCACCATACGCTCGTTACGGGTGCTCTGATTAAAGTTTTTATTATATGAATTATTATTTTGAACGTGTGCACCTTTTGCCGTCCGAGCACTAGGCTGCATATCTAACGTACATATTAATGTATGGTGACCGAGGTTACCACACCGCCCGCAAGGAACATGACGGTTACAAGAAGACGCCGAGTGTTGGCCGAAGCATTTGAAGCAAAGCTCATTATTGCGTATCCACATTCTACGCTCACCAGAAGACCCGTTTTTAAATTTATAACAAATGTCAATATCATGACCCGCGATTGAGCAAAACGCGCACCTATGTTTAGCGTCCGTGCTGTACGGAGCTACCGAAACCGAATTAATATTTTTTGTTTTGGGAACCTCAGAATTAATGCAACCTGTAGTCGTTGTTTCAAGCAAACTACACTCATTTTGTAAAAATGTCGTTAAATTTTCAAATGTTGGTAAATCACACCTTAATCCGCCGTACTTTTGTTCGAACCGAGTCCTAATGTCAATAGGTAATTTAGACAAACTGATATGCACAAGCATATAACACCAGCTGTCCACAGGTAGACCTAATCCTTTCAAAGCCCGAGTTGACTCCAGTAACGGGTTCAAAATACTCGTACGCAACGTATTAACCTTTTTCAATACCGGAATATTCAAAATACGCGATATATGCGTGTCCGCGAGCAAGCGTTTGTTGTCATACCGTGCTTTCAGAAGCTCCAAAGCCGTATCAAGAGATGAATCCACCATAGGCAAGTGTTGTAACATTGACCTTGGTTCCTTTTGCAAATGAGAGAACAGGTAATGAAACTTCTCGGTTTTTGAAATGTCTGTACGAGACGACACTAGCGAATTATACAAACTTATAAAACTGCACCATGTAAATAAGTCACCATCAAACGTTTGCAAATTAATTTGCGGTAGGCGAGCAAACGGCGCACTAGTGGTAGGTATGTAAGTACCCTGTGAGTGTGGATGCTCCGTAGCCTTGGCTTCCAACTTGTCATATTGTAAAGTCGCGCATTTATATTGTTCGTCGTACTTTGCAACTACTTCCGAATCGGTTGCAACCTCCAGTAAACATTCATAAGCCTCCGTTAAGTTATCAAAATGAGAAGTTAACTTACGTAACCGCGCTAATTTTACACTTGAGCTAAACTCCGATGAATCAATCATATCAATTGTATTTAAAAACCAATCGCATTCTATTTTGAATTTTACTTCAAACTTTTTCGCCATGTTGAATTACCTATTTTATTCAACAACGAAATAGGTACCTACACAAAAATAGAAAGTGGCGCGACACAACCGAAAAAAACCGAAATACGCCGAAAATACAAATCTGTACCTATAAGTACAACCGAAATAAGATAAAATAAATCCGAAATATTGTTATTTTAACCGAAATAACACCGAGAAAATTGTTTAGAACCGAAACCGAGCAGAGGTCAGTGACCGAAACCGAAAAAACCGAAATACACCGAAAATACAAATCTGCACCTATAAGTACAACCGAAATAAGATAAAATAAACCCAAAATATTGTTATTTTAACCGAAATAACACCGAGAAAATTGTTTAGAACTGAACCGAGCAGAGGTCAGTGACCGAAACCGAAAAAACCGAAATACGCCGAAAATACAAATCTGTACCTATAAGTACAACCGAAATAAGATAAAATAAACCCAAAATATTGTTATTTTAACCGAAATAACACCGAGAAAATTGTTTAGAACTGAACCGAGCAGAGGTCAGTGACCGAAACCGAAAAACCGAAATACGCCGAAAATACGTATATGTACCTATAAGTACAACCAAAATAAGCTAAAATAAACCCGAAATATTAGTATTTTAACCGAAAAACCACTAAGAAAACTGTTTTTAATAGGTAAATACCGATAAATAAAACCGACCGACCGAATGTCACGTGACCTACCATCCGAGCGACAAAGGACCAAAATATGTTCGTTAATTCCTTCGATAACCAGAGCTAGAGACTAAATCCATGGCTGGTAAGGTGGTCAGTGCAACACAAATCTATACATAATCACAGCATGAAATAAGAAGGCCACCAACCTGACTGCTGCTGCGCCGGGCTCCAAACCACGGGACCGAGATACCTATACCGCCGACAGTTCCTTGTTGTATTCACCAACTTAACACTCAGCTGAGTTGAATTAGGTATTGTCCAACATTAATAACACAATTTCCGATAGATTAAACAGTTTCTTCACAATAAATTCACAGCAAACAAATTATCCGTGGTGAACCCCGTGGTCGGCGCGAACAGAGTGACGCCATATTGGTTTCGACCAATAGCGTGGAATGCCGCGGCTCGCGTAAGTCGAGGCGGCAGATTCAAATTTCAGCCATGAGTATAGTTTGCGTGCACAGTCATTTTAATTATAGATACACATAAACAGCCTATATACGTCCCACTGCTGGGCACAGGCCTCCCCTCAATCAACCGGAGGGGGTAAAAGGCGGGCCATTTTAATTATAATTGTGACTTATTGTAGATTTGCCGTATATTAGCTACCTGGTCGCATATAATTTGGCGAGTGCTATTTACTAATGAAGAGAACAACACAGTACAGAAAGAAAGACATCAACGCATTTTGTAAATACGATGATGATCATTCAAAATTGTGAAACGTACAAAATACTTACAGAAATAATCGGTAACTTAACAGGGGCGACAGAGTAGCATATTCTACGTAAATTAATTAAATTATTCAATATATAAGATGTATGAAAAAAATAGTATCTGATAAATCACAAAACATAAAAATTCTCGGCCATCGTGATTAGAAAAATCACAACTTATTTCGTTTCACTATTTTAATCTTTTATTTATTTATTTATTGCCATCATGTACAATACTTATACAGATCTTAAATACTATTTTTTATAGATGTGTACATTAAACCCTGTTACTAGGGCATTGCAGTATGTCATAAAAGTGATATTTTCATAGGGTTATGTGTACATTTTGAGGACTGAAGACGTTTTAGTACTATTCAGGACAAAATTAATGTACTTATGGTGCTAATTCCTGTAAATACCATCTAATTTTATTTTAAGTTATATCTGTCCTTTTCTTATCCGCCGAAAAGGAAAGGGACGGGTAATCGACAAGCATAAAATTTATGGAACACACGTCAATTTTAAGCACAAATCTAAACCAACCGTCTAAAAATTTTACGTCAGTCAATAACCCGACACATTAATTTACTCATTCTTCCTAAAATTAAGAGCTGTGAATCATCCGTCCCTTTCCTTTTCGACGGATACGAAAATGACGGATATAACCTAAAATAAAATTAGGCGGTGTCTGCAGGAATCGGGGCCTATAGGTACTCGACTTTAGTGAGAGCGGGTCCTCCTTCCAGTAACTACTGCGCCCTCGGTCATTGTGAATGAGGCCTTATAGACGTGAAACTAGTCTAATAATGAAATGAGATTAAATAAATAAGTCAACATACAAAAAAATGTTTATATTTAATAAAAATAATAAGATGTTATTATCACATTTTTTCTAATCTCTTAATTATTATTGTTCTTACATTGTATCATATTCTTATTCAACAATAACAAGTTACAAAACCGACTAGTTCAAGTGTTCAAGTTCATTAATAAATCGGCCACATCGATAAATATTATTACAATTACTTCATACAAAAAAACCTCTGTTGAGAAACCAGGTTTTTATTACTCTAATGACCGATAATAAGTTAAAAAATTATTATTTTTATAATTCATGTAGATTTCCAATTAATCAGTTAATCATAATCGTGACTTAGAAACAGACGGTTCGATTTTATAACATTAAGACTTGGCCGAAATCGCGGGCCGAAACACAAACAATACTGTTTCTGTTAAAAAAACACTACAATAAAAAAATACTTTAAGCAAAAAAGCATGAATCGCGCTAAAAATCAATTTATTTAAATTTGAAAAATGCGCGTTATTTATTAAACTGTAAATTTCGCGTTAAAAATCGATTCCCGATGGACATTGTCGAAATCACTTTGTGACTAGGACCAACAATTTTCCATTCCTTTGTGAGACTGTTGGCCATTGCAGGCCGTTTCACCTGGTAGTCTGAAAAAGTAAGTTTTGTGCACGGAATATTCGAAAGACACGTTAAGCCGTTGGTCTACTAACCAGGCTGAACACCACCAGCGACCCGCAGTGTAGCAGCGTGGTGGAGTGTTCCTTACACCCTCCAGTTGATTGAGGGGAGGTCTGTGTATACCTATATTATTCTGTTTATGTTATCAATGGGTAGGTAGTGTCTGGGATGAAAAGATAAGCTGTGTCCTACCAGGGTGAGCTGAACCACAAAGCCTAGAAATAAATGCTAGCAGCATTTTGATATGCATCTACTCATATTTATAGTGCATACCCACAAACGTGTATTTTAATAATTTTAAATTTTAGTTATCGAGGAATTGACCAGCAGATCCGAGCAATGTGTTGTTTTTTTCTTTTATCTACAGTATTAGTTTCCAATGTTATCTAGAATCCAGTCCATATAGTGCGACACTCTGGTGTAAACTCCGGGAAAGCCGCCAAGGCCGCACCGCTTGGAGCCGTAGGAGATGATCCCCCGTTGCACGTAGCGCAGGGTGCCGCTGCTGATACGGCCAGGGTACATCAGGGGACCCCCAGAGTCACCGCCACATGAGTCCTTCTCCGGCACGCCGCCCGCGCACATCTGTCGCTCGTAAATTTGAGGTGTTCTGTAAAGCGGAAAGCATTTACTTCTCTGTTGGTTTGGGTCTAAACTACGGGTCTAAAGAATAAGCATAGAAATGTAGTTGCTTATCGTAAAAGGGTATGGCGTCATAGTCAGTTAAGAAATGTCCTCTCTAACATTATAATGTTACCACGAAACATTGGCCCCGATTCCTGCAGACACCTAATTTTATTTTAAGTTATACCATATTCCTTATTCTATGGTTATACCCGTCTTATCCGTCGAACATACCTACCTACCTATACATTATATTATATATATATATATATATTTTTTTTCTAGAGTTCCCAGTAACAATGGTTGGATCGAATTTTCTGAATAAAATTATTTTTACAGAAATTTTCGTGGATTTTTTAAAGTGAATCGATGTAGATTTTCCTCGGATGGTGTGAAGTTTATTATAAATCAAGATATTTCTCGTTCGTTATGGTATTGATCGAGAGTGTTACTTTGCTGTTACGAATTGATATCATGATATATATCGCGAAAAATATTGGTGTTGATGTAACTCAGTTACCTTGACCATAGACGGCGATACGGCTCACCATCACCACCTATCACATTGATCGAGTGAGGTGTAAGTACTTCGTTCATCTTGTGATGAATGTACTCTGACTTAGTCGTGAACTTATGTGTAATAATAGTAGTAGCAGTTTTAGGCGGATGAGACGGTCGTTATGTAAACAATGACGATTCAAAGTGGAACTATGTTTTTGAATTTGAAATTGAATAACATATCAAGAACAGTCTTTCTTTTACCCATTGTAAGCATCCTGGCAGTCCTTATTGCCGACGACAGGTAAGTCAACGCTAAGCAGTACCGGCGACTGCAGCCCGTCTTCCGTGGCGCCCCAGCCCGCCACCGCTGCACTCACGCCCTCCAGCGCCTCCTTCTGAAGCTGCGGTGTGCTTGGCAGGCAGAGGGGTTTCATGCTGTCTGAAATTATTAGACAATCAGTCATAAACGTACAAATGAAGGAGTTCTGAAAATAGTACATGTAGGTTTACGATAATGCCTCAATGCGATTTTAGATACATTTGGCACAAGGTTGCAATCTTTTTTTTGCCGCAAATGGCATTAACTACTTGGCCGGACCAATGGGAAGTGCTGGGTCTCTCATCAGGCGACGTTGCAATTGGTTATCACGAGATTAATGCTAAGTGCGCAATAGCGCATATCGTTCCAACCTACCCCACATTGTGTGAATGAAAAGCAAAAAGAGAATAATACAAACCTAAGTTGAAATCTGCAGACTCAGCTAATTTTATTAGTGCAATATCATCGAACAGAGTTTGTGGAGTGTATCCTGGATGCGAAATAACTCTTTCTATTGACACGTTCTGAAACCAAAACACATTTTCATATTTGCTATCTGGAGGATAACAGATGGACCAAGGCAGTAGCTACGTAATATAAAATTAAAAGACTTGAAGGCAGACCACCAGGCCGATGATCAAATGATAATTATTATGAAGTAGCAATGGTTGTAAATTGCGCGGGACTGGAAAAAGCAGTAGGTCGATACAAGGTATACATAAAATAGAATTCGTGAACTTTACCCTGATGTTGGGTGCACAATGCAATTCCCCTTCCACCCTTTCGCAATCGGGATCCTTCCTGACGTCGTATTCGCCCAGGACCACTCCTTTAAGAGTCAGTCGATTGCCCAAGAAGGACACACAGTGAGCTGCAGTCAACACGTAGCGCTCCGTGATCAGGGTCCCTCCACAGCTTAACTTAGGTCCTCTAGCTAAAAAATAGATTAAGTAAATTAATAGATTGGCGGTGTAAGCGTGAGCACCATGCAAACGGATTGCACGAAAAACAAAATATTTTGATAGGTACTTCGGTATATAATTTCGCTACAAGCCGTTACAAGCACCTACTACTATAAAAATCGCTAAGCAAATTATATTGTGTTAGTGAGAATGGGACGATAACAACTGCGGTTATTGAATTAAGTATTGCTTTTTTACAAACGTAGGTATATTATATAATGTTACTAGAATATAGGTAAGTAAGTAGGTAGGCAAGAGGGGAACCACTGCCCTATTTTTCCTTAAAAAAGTAACATGGAAAATGCTGCACCGACAAGAGCGTGGCTCTTAAATTGATGATTTATCTACTTATTTATTTATTAAAGACAACACAGATCCATTTATTTATTAGTACAATTCACTTAACTTATGTTAGTACCTTATAACTACAGGGGATCTGACACGCTTTATGAGGTCCAATATCAGAGGGCTGTCACACCTATTAGCGATGATGATAGGTAAGTATTCATTTTATCGCCAAAAAACTTCATTACTTACGTGAATCATAAGAAATGAGCACCATCCAAGGCATTTCAAACAGCCTGGTTCTATTACCGCCCCAAATCCTGTCACTTTCCACCACTCCGCAGTTGGTTGGCAACATCCTGAGATTTCTATGATTCTGGACATCTGGTGGGCCACCGTGGGGGTTGCTTATTGCAGGCGTGTGCCTGTGGTTGTTGGGGTTCTCTGAAGGTCTCGTCGAGGGTTCTGTTGACCATGGGGTCACCACGCCCATCCCGTGGGTAGGTGAGGGTGGTATCGTGTCGCCTCCCGGATCCGGTTCGTTGTTTGTGAATGGTGTTGAACAGCACACCTGGATTTTTTTTGTTAGTTAGTTACTATTGGTGTTGTAAATAATTTAAAACTGCTTTACTATCAGATGCTTTTACAGGAATATACTTATATATAACAGGTGAAATTCATCGAATATATTTAGTCACTTGATGAACCGTACATTAACAAATTTCGTACGCTTTAACCAAGGTTATTTTCATTAACTAAATCGAGGAAATAATGCCCATTATAACTCATCACCAGTAATCACATAATAATATTACATTTAAATAATATGTAGAAAAATAGTTTGAGTTTCACGTTTGGATTTTAGATAATTGATATTGTGGTATCCAGGATTGCGTGCCTGAATAATAGCAATAGGGTCGCCCCATGGGCATGGAACTTAAACATATCTGGCGAGGAGTGAGTGGAGGAGGATGTTTAGGTATACTGTACACTTCTGGGGTAGGTACTCCTTAGGATTCTGGCGTGATGCTAGGTTATGATGTTGTTTGTAGCATAAGTTCACGACTATATCTCAATACGGTAGTCAGAGGTACATCCATCGCAAGATGAACTAAGTACCTGATCCAGCTTTCTGTTAGACCAACGTGATAGGTGTTGAGCCGTATCGCCGTCTGCAATGGTCGCGCCAACTGTAACAGTTTGTGTACGCACCAGGGGTTCATCGTACTGGAACCCGCATGCTAACGCCTGCAGCTTCCGCCTTACGTGCGAAGGCATGGGTGCTCCAGCCCGCTGGATCTCCACCACGAGCGGCTGGCATTCTGATAGCAGGGTGCACGCCCCCGGCCGGTCTTCCTCCGCTATGCAGCCGTCGCCCGCGAACACTGAGGTAAGTACATTGTTTTTTTTAGTTTTACGTAACCAACCTGTTGGTTGGTTCCAATGTGGTTACATTGGAGCCGCGTGGAGGTTCCATAGCCATACCCCCCTCCGATTGTTTTAAGGAAGGCCTGTGCCCAACAGTGGGACGTATACAGCCTATTTATGATGATGCGTTTTACATAAACACACAGACAACGTCACAAGAAAACCCACATTCCCGAGAAATGCGTGTCGGAGGTATGTGACCTAGCCTTGGGCCGGTATTTCCTTCGCGGGTTAGAAGGTTACACAGGTTAGGTAAGCAGATCCGTAAAATCGGGATAACGCTAGGCTGAGTAAACAAAACAATATAAGTAAGTAATAGATACTCATGCGCATTACCCTGATGATTATATCTGTATGAATTTATTCCTCATGGGATCGTTTAAAGGGGGACTTAGTTTTGTATGCGCAAATGTCAAATTGCAATATTGCTTTCTTCGATGAATTGCTTCGACGTGGCCATTTTAACCCTCCAGGAGATTTAGATAGGTACCTAATACCTATATAGAATCTACTGCAGTAACTCGGTTGACTGACAATAAAATTTGAAAAATCCTCGAGATCCCTAATAGAGTTGGCAGCGCTACAAGTAATCAGACCATAACTTGCATACACAACTGATACGAAGTCCTAAGATAAACCGTGTCCTATAGCACATATACATAAACTGCCTATATACGTCCCACTGCTGGGCACAGGCCTCCCCTCAATCAACCGGAGGGGGTATGGAGCATACTCCACCACGCTGCTCCACTGCGGGTTGGTGGAGGTGTTTTTACGGCTAATAGCCGGGACCAACGGCTTAACGTGCCCTCTGAAGCACGGAATCATCTTACTTTTTCGGACAATCAGGTGATTCAAGCCTGAAAAGTCCTTACCAAACAAAGGACAGTCTCACAAAGTGATTTCGACAATGTCACCATCGGGAATCGAACCCGGACCTCCAGATCGCCAAACAGCCTCCGTGGTCTAGTGGTTAGTGCGTTAGGCTATAGCACATACTGACATTATATAATGACGTCACAAAAGGGGAGACAGGAGTAGACAGAACCACATGCCATGAAGACAGCTTGCAGGGACTCTTGATATCGAAGCCCTTAGACAAATGTGATGAGCCGTATTACGAGGCAATCGCCCATCTATCTACTAAGAAGTGGTACACTCATGAGTAATAATATGTACCCACTTTAGAACCCTGTCGCACTATCATATTTGACATTTAATGAGACTTACGGTTTAATTTGTCAGAAAAGTTAATGCGACATCGTATCAAAGTATACATTATAATTAGTACTCATGACCGTACATCATGTAAGAAAAAATATTATTCCTCAGTGGTTTTACCGACACGGTCGATAAAATCTATCATCCATGAATATTAATAAGTGTTTTATCTATCATTTGTTGTGTATCCAGACACGCGTATACTTATTATATTACACCTACTCCCCTACTGGAATTTGACTTTCTGAACAGGAAGGTAAAACTGTGATAAGCTTGCAGGACATTAAAATAAAGAAAAAATACCCGGGCCATTTACTCTTGACTTGCGTTGACCTCAAAAAAGCCATCCATACGAAGTAAGTATCCAACCTTAAACCAGTTATTTACAATATCAATTTAGAATCAAGAACGACCGTAAGTAATTCCGACGTAGCAAAGTAACAAAGAGATAACGGAACATAACAAGCTTAAAAGCATAATTATATTCGTTTTTCTTTTATAATAGTTTTAGTTACGTACTTAATAAACATTAACACGTACAAAACCTACCTACTAGTCGCATGAATGACCATATCGAGATCCTCCGAATGTGCTGTGCAAATTAAATTCTGCACACCTTAACAAAGTAAATACGATCGTTTACAGTTTTAATTAACGTAGTATTTAATTAGATTATACTTACAGCAGTCCCCTAATAACAACAGTGTGAGCAGCGTCACGCAGACAATCCACCTGCACGTCATATTGGTGTCCTATATTGTGATCTCACTCTACACTCTAATGTCTATTTTTCGACAACACCGCGCGTGTCCACATGTCAGACACCTTACAGCTCCGCAATCAATAACAACTGCATTCAACTCACTGCACTCTCAGTCTAAATACAATAATTTAGAATCACTTATGAAGTACTTTATTTCTCCGATTTCTTCTGTTATTAAAAACAAATTGTCATGAGACGGGTTATCCGCAGATAAGTCGGGTCAGAACAGTGGCGACGTAGCGGCGACGCGAGCCGTCGACTGGTTTGGATCGTGTTTTTGTCCTTTATAACGTTTATTGTCACTTGTTACGAATATCGTTGTCTCCAAAGAATCGCTGTTATTCAGATAAATACATCGATAGAATGAAGCTACGGCGGCGTTGGTCAT
Organism: Pectinophora gossypiella; assembly: GCF_024362695.1. Classification (NCBI taxonomy): domain Eukaryota; kingdom Metazoa; phylum Arthropoda; class Insecta; order Lepidoptera; family Gelechiidae; genus Pectinophora; species Pectinophora gossypiella. The sequence goes on along the minus strand of NC_065421.1, from coordinate 8,377,289 downwards.
TTAATGTGATGGCCATTTATTAACATACTAGTTCCGCGGGAAAATACGGTGTATCACTGACACGCGCCCGCGCACCGTGGCGCTGCGCGGTGAATCAGCAACCCGTTCTTGTCTTTCTTCTCAGACATTACAGATAATAGCTACGATGATAGGAAAATATCGTTGTCAACATGAATCGACTTATCAAACAGTAGCTCTATACGTTGCATATGTATTTATATTACTATGACGATCTTCAGGAATATTTATTACGCTACGTGCGATTGAATACTTCCACATGTTTGCAACAGTAATACTTTCTTATCATTAGCGAAATTTATAAATTAACGGTGGTAGACATTTTATGGTCTTTTGTAAATGCGATTGTAATGTAGGTATTCCGGCGGCCAGGTCTCGCGCAGAACGAATCGCTTCACAACGCGCACGCCACGTTATACAGCGCGACACAGGCAACATACAGTCATGAACTTTCTTTCTTTTAATAAATACATATTTACAAACACTATATAATAAATAGCCTAAGAAATGTTCCCAACTACGAAGTTGGTCTCAGTTTTGTTTGTTATCCTAAAAAGTGATGACGTCACGGGTGAGTTAATGATACTTACCTATTTCATTTCATTGAAATTTTTCCGATAGTGGGTACTACCGGTTCCGGCGGTAATTGTTTTTTTCAGTAGTTTCTATGTATTGTGTGAAGGCGTTTATTAATGTAATTAATTTATAAAGGGACAATTTTGTACGCAGGGTTAAGTCCCTTCTACCTGTTTGATATTCTAGTGCACTAATTTCAATGTGTCACCTATCCCATAGTGACCACACGTGTTTTCGTAGAATCTAAAAAAGATAATTATTGGAAGGATATTCGTGGAAAACGAAGTCGTAGGTTTCTTAGATCGCTTAATCATAACTGATACTCGTATTGAGAAGGAAATGTTAAGTTGGTTTGGACACGTAGAGCGGATGAAGGATAATAGGATTAAGAAAGCGGTATATATAGCTAAGGTTGGTGGTAGGGCTGGCAGATGGCAGCTGTGGATTTTTCTGTTAATGTTACAATGTATATTTTTCAAAATAAATAAATGACGACCTAGAAGGAGGACGTACATTGACCAATTTCAAGATGTCCTTAGAAAAGGTTTAGCACGATCTACTCCGAACACGCGTGCGTGTATGAAACGATCGATGAATGTGGAGGAAGCAAGAGAAGTGTGTCGGGATCGAAGCAAATGGAATTCCATACGCAAACGGAATTCCATAAGCAGGGGACCTGCTTACCCCGGTGGCAAACAGGCGTGAGGTTATGTATGTGTGATATTAATTTATTTTTTAAACATTTAGCGTCTTTGCGAGATTATTGATATTGTTGAATCAAATTGTTTATTACGGTTTACGGATTAAGCACAATATTTAATTGAATTTGGACCTGAATTGTACGTAGTTGGGTATAAACCTTCTTTGACTCACGTAAATGTCGTTGCAAGGAACATTTGCAGTAATAACTTACTCCTTTTTTTGAAGTTGTTTAAAAATAGAAATGAATGCAACTTGGCTAGGCCTTTTGACATTTGATCAGAACCGGCATTCATTTGGATGTTTTAATTGTTGGAGTAACGCAGGTACATTATGGAGCGATGTGGCGAACCACTCTGCTTGGAAAATGCTGGATTTCTTCGAGTGCGGGGAGAATGCGGCTGACCGCATCATTGGTGGGCTGGACGCTGCGCTTGGGCAGTTCCCCTGGATAGCACGTCTTGGATACGTCTGTATGTACTATATTATACTACATTTACATCGTCGCCGACGCCGCTAACTGACGTATCTAAAAATTTTGGCGCCTGCTGATCTGATTTGCACCCTTTGCTATTGTCTATAAGACACAAATTATTGTAGCAGATACGTCAGTTTGCAAAGTCACCCACGATATATCGTCATCATATAATGAAAGCCACGTAAGCGGCTCATAAGTCACATTAGAATGTGATTTTCTTCAACAGAACCTCGACTTGCATACTACTTTCATAATATTCCAGGTAAAAACAGAGTCTACTTACAAATTTTACCTGGATCGAAACTAGCGTGTCTGTTATTGTTGTTGTTAACTAAAAACACATCGCAATGCCAGAATGAATGAAGTAATATTCAAAAACGCGTTTATGAAATTTACACTCTATGTACGACGTTAAGCAATTTACTCTGTAAGTATTCAAATAATCGCATCTATGCGATATCCAAACTTAGGTCACTTCGCTTGGGAATTCACAACAATAAACAAATTCATACCTAAGTAAGTACAAAGATCGATCGCATCTGAAGGAAAATCACAAGGAAACTTCCACTCTCAAAGTTTGATTTGGGAAATCATTTTGGCAAGTTCCACTGAGGAGTCTGGTGGTTAGCACCGTCAAACCAAGATCGGTGATTCACTATCCTTTCAGTGGAATGAATGGAATGTTCCTTAGTTTACCTTAGGTTTTAAAACATAGGTTTCCTGTTAGTGCATTTCGTGTCTGCTTTCAATAAAACTGTAGTAGTTAAGTACTTATGTCATCATCATCATCACTAATTTAAGAACCACGCTCTTGTCGATGTAGCATTCTCCATTCTTGTCTATCATGTATACATATAAGACATGACGTTCACCGTCTCTTGAATCTATTCCATGTAAGCTCTTCTTGGTCTTGGTCTAGTAAGTATGGAGGTACCTAATATTACCAACCGTCGGGGCCGGGCGCCAGCAAGAGACGCGTCAAGTATAGCAAAGAAAAAGCATTGAAGACATTCAGCTACTTGTCATCTAGAGGTCTACCAAGTTCATCACAATGTATTATCATCATCTTAGGAGTTCATTAGCAAGTTTAAGTTACTTTTATGCTGTTTTTTCTGTATTATTAGGTATCCTGCCCATACCTAGAAAGATTAGGGGAGTAAGTTTATGTTTGTCTATCGGAGGATAAAAACTAGAAGCTCAAATGTAGGCGGCAGCACTGTTGAGTGTTCCTAAAGTTTGACAGTTTCCCATGCTGTTTGAGTAAACGCCAGACGGAAGAAATAGGCAGTTTTTATCTTCATTCCTACCTTCGTAATATATCTCCATACTGCGTAATCAAATAGCCTGTTGGTCTGTAACTTTATGTATATTATTAGCTTATTAACTACTGACAGGCGTTGCACCAAGGTTGCTCCGTTATTCCAAGGCCAATTAAATACAACAGTTGGCTGTTGAATACCGGAGTTCGGATTTGTTTCGTCTAAACGATCACCAATACGCTGAAATGCTGGAAATTTCTTTTTTTTTGGTAACCTCTGTATTTGGAGCTCCTTAGTTTAATATGCGATAGGTCAGAAAATTGTAAGCTCAATCTTGTTTGGCTCAAAAGATTCCGTGAAAGACATGCCTTGGGAGGATGTTAAGCCGTTGGCTCTAATTCTGATTCTAACGGCTGCTATTGACATAAGTAAGTTTAGAAAGTAAATAATAACCCCGAGGTTTGATAATATCTTTGAGTTTTCATTCACTACAGAAGCATACTTCTGTTAATAAACTTGCACAGGTCATTTCCTTTTTCCGCCTGATATGGGCATAGAATACTTACGACTGTAACATACTTGAATATAAGTAAGACGTAACACTGTGGGCTCTTGCCTTGCCTACATTATCTACTAGCGCCCTGTCACGCCGACAGTGTGACAAAAGCTTAAACGATGTTTCCCAGCAGCCGAGGACAACGAGACGGATTGGATGTGCGGCGGCGCGCTGATCAGTGATCGCCACATAGTCACCGCCGCCCACTGCGTACGGATCAGCCCCGACGAGGAATTCCAACTGTAAGTCACTGTTTATTCTTTTTTAACGTGGCTTACTGGCTGGAGTAAGTCACTCTTGTTTTCATGGATAAGTATAAGTAACTTCGGTAAATCATTACAAAAATAACAACGGCCTCCGTGGTCCAGTGGTTGATCGTTGGGCTCACGATCAGGAGGTCCCGGGTTCGAATCCCGGTGGGGACATATCACAAAAATCACTTTGTGATGCCTAGTTTGGTTAGGACATTACAGGCTGATCACCTGATTGTCCAAAAATTAAGATGATCCGTGCTTCGGAAGGCACGTTAAGCCGTTGGTCCCGGTTACTACTTACTGATGTAAGTAAGTAGTCGTTACATAAGCCTTGTCAGGGGCCTTTGGCCTTTGGCGGCTCAAAAATAACACTGACACCAGGGCTGATGAGGTTGGTAATGCACCTCACAACCCACACGATAGAAGAAGCAGATTTGCCATCGGATGCGGCACCATATAATAATGACGCGCGTGTATTTCATAGCGACTATGATATCTCACCATTGACTTGCTACGCTAGTACCTACGCAAACGTCCGGAACATTTATAAGGCTTACTGGAGGAACAGACAGACCGAAACAGCCAGATTTTGACAAAGTTAGTAAATAAATATCAAGACACGCAAAAATTGTACCTTACGTAATTTAATTACTTAATCCATACCAGGTCGTTCGTTCGTCTCGGTGAATATGACACGAGGACGGACCCGGACTGCAAGTTGCGAGTCTGCGCCCCACCGGTGCAGGACCGCGCGGTCAAACCCAACCTGGTCAGGAGCCACAAGCTCTTCAACAACCCGAACTTCCACAACGACATCGCTATTATAGAGCTGGACACGCCTGTCGAGTTGAACAGTAAGTCTGTGTTTTACAAATCAGAGGGGTTAAAGAGTTTTGGGACGGTGAAGCGGACGCATTGAAACCACACCGCACGCGCCTTTCTTCCCTCATTACGTGCTCAGATACCGTAGTTCTAATATTACTATGTAAGTTGTTTGATAAGTTTTCTTCTATATATCGTCACCTTAGATCACGTTACATGCTAGGAGGGCTGTTCACAAAGCAGTACTTGTCCCTACGCTGAAGTACGGTAGTGAATGTTGGGTATGGCAGAAGAAGCATGAAAGTAGGATTAATGCGATAAAAATGAAGTCGATGCGTAGCATCTGCGGTGTTAAATTGAGTGAAAGTGTCAGAAACAGTGTGATAAGAGAGAGATGTGGTCTAAAAGACGATATAGTGACTAAAACTGAGAAGGAATCTTAAATTGGTTAGAGCGGATGAAGAATAATAAGATGACGAAAGCAGCGTATAAAGCGAAGGTTGTAGGGCTGCCCGGCTGGCAGAGGAAGACCTAGATGGACGTACATTGACCTAATTTGAAATGTCCTTAGAAAAGGTTCAGAACAATCTACTATGAACCGGCGCGCGTGTATGAAGCGATTGATGAATGTGGAGGAAGCAAGAGAAGTATCTCAGGATCGAAGCAAGTGGAATTCTACAGTCTCTGCTTACCCCGGTAGGAAACAGGCGTGAGTTTATGTATGTATGTATTGTCACCTTATAGTGAAAAGCAAATAAGCGCCTTTTTTAATGTTATTTTCTACAATAACCTTATTTCATTCAATAAATTTCATTCCGAATAAAAATTGAGACTACAATTTCTTATTTCAATTGAAACTGGCGTGTCTATTGCTTGGTTTAGTCAGCATATTATCTATTTTAAATAGCAATAGTCAGTCATGTCTAACTTCATTGACGTTATTCCAAAGATTGATAAGTAAATATTGATTTGTGTACTTATACTTAATAACACTTAGATGCTTAGCAAATCTCAGGTGTATGAAAAGTCTAAGCTTTATTAAATACACCATGTATGCCGTTCAAAGATTTATTGACGATTTAAATAACGATCAGCAGTTTCTGGAAATATCTGCCATGGTCTAGCCAACAAGGAATCCGTTTATTTTACTAAAATCCTAAAAATAAGACTACAAGATTTGGCAAAAGTTTGGCATAGGCTAAAATCGAATCGTCATAACCTATTAGTTAAATTATGTACGTTATTAATCCTCGTGTCACCACACTATTTCATAACCCCTTAAAATATTAGATACTGACATGAATGTAACATATTAAATCACAACGGATATTATAATTAATCGTTTCCATTTAACTTGGCACAAGTTTAAATAGCTAAATTAAAATTCAACGCTCACAGGAGCGTTGCGGGCTGCGAAGCTAGAGTACGTAGTAAGTACTTATGATTCCTTATTCTATGGCTAGAGTTTAAAGAAAGTGTATGGAACGAGTGCATTCGCCTTGTAGACTCGTAAACACCTATTCTAAATCATATTCTGATGTAATACCCCATTAGGGATTACGGGCGTGAGTTTATGTATGTGTATGTATGGATTGGAAAATAATTAAAAAGAAAAGAAAAATTCTCATAAATTTTTTGACACGAAATTCCTCTTGATATCAACTCAGAATCATGGTCTGAACCATCCCCCTCAGTATTCGTTACGGTGTCATTAACACCCATACCTACTTATATGGCTACCGTATGTTTGTACGGGGTGTAAGTGTCATCGTAACGAATACTGAGAGGGATGATTCATCTGATTATTCTGAGTTAATATCAAGTGGAATTTTCCATCGCAAAAGTATAGAATTGAAAATAATTTAAAAAAACTAAAAAAAAAACATGAATTTTGCGACGGAAAATTCCACTTGATTTTAACTCAGAATCATGGTCTGAATCAACCCCCTCAGTATTCGTTACGATGTCACTAACACCCAGTATATATTTACATACATACACAGCGGTCGGATAGAAATCACAATTTGATTTTAAAAAAGGCGCTCACATTTCGCTTTAAGGCGACAATATATAAACACAAACAGTAAACAAACAGCCCCAGTACCATCTTTGTATGTGTACTTAATAAAATAAGTCATCATCATAATTATCAACTAAATTCCACCTTTGTGCGTCAAATAAAAATAAACCTTATGACCAGACTACGTGAGCCCGATCTGCCTGCCGAAGGAGGATCAGCTGGGCGATCTGAAGGTGGGCGAGCTGGTGACGGTGGCGGGCTGGGGCAAGATGAACATGTCCACCGACCAGCGCGCTGACGTGCTTCAGTACGTGCAAGTGAGCTACCTCAACATCTACATCTTATTAAACATAGAGCAATTTAAAATTTGCAAATAACTTCTTTTTCTTTATTTATTTATTTATTTATTCATTAGATACACCCCGCATACCCCCTCCGGTTGATTGAGGGGAGGCCTGTGCCCAGTAGTGGGACGTATATAGGCTGGTTATGTTATGTGTTAGTATAGGTATATGGGATTTGCCATCATACCTTTGACAGGATAGTAATAATCTGAGTGCCTGTGTTCTGTGAATACTTAATACGAGCTTTCACTCTTATGTAACTTCTTATCGTGTGGGCTATGAGATGGATTACCAACCTCATCAACCCTGGTGTCAGGGTTATTATTAAGCCGCCGAAGACCCCTGACATGGCTCATGTAACGACTAAGTACATACTTACATCAGTAAGTAGCAACCGGGACCAACAGCTTAACGTGCCTTCCGAAGCACGGAGTACGGACTTTTGTAACTAAAATCGTAATAAATGAAGAAAGCTTCAGTCTCTTTCCTGGTGCAAATCAGAATAATAGAAGTTTTAGCATATTACCTAAAATAAGGAATAATCATACGTGTATTAGTTTACTTACTTATCATGAACATTATGTACTTATTCCAGCTTCCAGTAGTTCAACCCGTGGTATGCGACTCCATAGGGCGGGGGTTCACGGTATCCGAGTCGGAGATATGTGCCGGCGCACAACTCAACAAAGACGCCTGCGGCGGGGACTCTGGCGGACCCATGATGAAGGTACACGATATATATTGATGATATTTCCCGTACTTACCTAATATGCTTACAAAATACTTCATGCAAATTAGTGGGTCAAACAGAGAGGTACTTTTTCTAGTTCATCTATTTATTATAGTGAAAGAAATTATTTTTTATGTTTACAGATATACGACACACCAGACGGACCGAAGACTTATCTAGTAGGAACAGTGTCCTTCGGCCCAACGATTTGTGGTATCAAAAAACCTGGGGTGTACGCTTCCATTTCACACTACCTTCACTGGATTCTAGATAACATACTCTAATATCATGTATAGGGTGATAAATTGTGTACCTAATAGATTTTAAAAAATATATTATACACCAGTAAGAGACAAATTATAAAACAACCACATCAGACAACCTGACAGTTTTATTAATATCTAACAGCACGATCTAGAACACTTACGAACTTTCTATTTTCCTCCGTCACTGTCGATATAACTTCAGAATCGGAAATATCATCATTATCAATCCTGTTGAGGTATTCAGCCACGTCACCGTTGAACGCTTCAGGAGTGTCATTAATTGACACTTTACGAGATCGACTCGGGCTGCCGTAACAGTTTTTCTTCGTACTCCGTTTCTTCTGCTTCCTTGGAGATAGTTGTATGGAGTCTATGGGTGCTGAATGTGACCGTGGTGCGTAGTATCTTTCAAATAGCATCGGCTGTTCCTGAACCCTCCCGTACATAAGTTCCATCTCGTGTAGGAACTCCTCACGTCGCATCCTCTCCTCATCTCTGCGTGTCTGGAGCCTCATGGCTATGTCTTCTGCGTGACTGAAATAACAACGTATAATACTATTATTACGAGAGTCTGAATTCTGATTCCATGCGATAAAAAGAGTGAAGCAAATTACGAACTTGTTTTTAACAAGATGCCAAGAAGGTTTTGACCTTAAAAGCTTGTCTCGTGCTCTCAGTTCCATTCTTCGTTGTTGCTCTGCTAGCCGTCTGGCTTGATCCAGGTCAAACCTTCGCCGAACTGCTTCTGCTCTCAACAATGCAGCTAGATTAGACCTCCCTGTTGCTACAGTGCGCAAATCTAGAGCTGAATATGCCCTTGGACCCTCGTTAGGGCCCATACCTTTGCTACTACTGCTTTTGCTCTCCAAGTAGATCTTCCTGGTTATATCTTCCATCTGAAAAAAGGAAAAACATTAAGTCCCAATATATGTTACTACATACCGATGTAGGTAAGTAGTCGTTACATGAGCCATGTTAGGGGCCTTTGGCGGCTCAATAGTAACCCAGACACCGGGGTTGATGAGGTTGGTACTCCACCTCACAACCTACATGATAGAAGAAGAAGAATACATGTTCGTCTATCTGTTCCGGTATATTAGTGCCTGATTACAACAATGACATTATTAAATAAATACTTACTTTTTTAGCAGCTCTGTCAGCAGTGTTGAACTTAAAGGGTTGAGGGCTGGTTGTAATGAAATCCTCCTTGTTGGATTTGAGTCCTCTTCTACCCTTGACGGGGCTTGAGCATCTCTGTCTGTCAGAAGATGTGGAAGACCCCGCTGCAGGTGAAGGGTCTATGGGAAGGTCGCTGTGGGCAGCTGGTGTCGACAACCGGCTCCGCTCACGAGCGGCCAAAGAACTTGGCGGGTTAGCGCACTTCAGCATCTCTTCGGCACGGATTCGTCGATTCATCCTTCTGCAATATACATTGAAACATTTTAAAACTACTTTGTTAAATTTCATTGAATACTATATAACTTAATATTGAAAAAGCTCTCACTCGCTAAAGAGGTGAGCCAATCGCTGAGTGCAATAAGAAAACTACTTACTAATAAGTCCTAAAATGGATACGTAATGAGAAAACTATATTTTAGTTTATCAGCCCATCGCTCATACTCGTATAGGAAAGTAAGTGTACTTAACTAAAAAAAAGTTTTTCAATGGAATACATACCGAAAATACTCATCTTCTCGCATCTTTTCATAGAAGTAATTGGAAAACAGATTCTTAGGGAAAGGGCGAGCTCTGAACCGCTTTTTCTTTTTACATTTTGGCAGCCCCTGGATTGCTCGTTCACACACGCCTCCCATCTTTTCATCTCTCTTAGTAAAGCTGAATGGCTTCATCTGAGCCCGAAGCTCGGCTTCGCTATTGATTTTTGTAATTGCCCGTCTGTTGAACAAATTCTTTAAGGTAAAGGTCTGGATCGTCCACTTAGTATCATAAAACCTGAATAACAGGTAAGACGCGATGCACGTGAGGTCATTCTCAAAAAACACAATTTTATGCTATTTTCCTCAAAATTAAATTTATTGCTTTCAAATTGTTAACTGGAAGCATCACTGACTCTTTAAGCTTGGATTATTATCACTATAGATAAGTATGCAATACGATTAGTAAGTAAAATATTTTTTCGAGGTACCTAATTAGTGCCCACATATACTAAGCGGTAAATTAACATCAAACGAAAAGGAAATATATTTTTAAAACAAAAGACTAACGTTTCTAAAAAGCCTTGACGATAGACCCGTAGCCTGGGGATCATGCTTCTGCATTTAGAGAGTAGTAGGTATATCTATTTACCTGTACGGACCTGAGCAATATCATGTACCCACTTTAGAACCCTGTCGTACTCTCATATTTGACATTTAATGAGACTTACGGTATAATTTGTCAAAAAAGTTAATGTGACATGGTTTCAAAGTGTATATTAATACTCGTGACCGTACCGTGATTGAAATATTATTTGAAACTGTTGCACGCTGTACATAGTGTACATACTTGGCTAGGTACATGTATGTATAACCTACTCCCGCGGAAGAATGCGAAAGTGTCCCCGCAGCTTGGCATAACGGCGGTGATACGGACACGGGGGGATTTTAGTCGATGCGAGCCCGACATACCTAACCTTCTCGCTGCCCCCACGGCGGGACAAAAAAAGGTATATAACCTACTATGAGGAGCTCGATGGCACAGCGGTAAATGCGCTCGGTGTGCGATTGTTGTAGTTAAGCAACTTTCGCAAAGGCTGGTCATAGGATGGGTGACCACAAAAAAAAAGCTTTCATCTCGAGCTCCTCCGTGCTTCGGAAGGCACGTTAAGTCGTTGGTCCCGGCTGCATTAGCAGTCGTTAATAACCATCAATCCGCACTGGGCCCGCGTGATGGTTTAAGGCCCGATCTCCCTATCCATCCATAGGGAAGGCCCCAGCAGTGGGGACGTTAATGGGCTGATGATGATGATATCCTACTATAGAATTAGTAAGTACTCTATGCTTTCATCGAAGGTTCTTATTACGCACACAAGCATCAAGTGTTAGGTACGAGGTTACGAACTCTAGGTCTAGCTGCTTTAGACCCCGCGGCTACGGCTCTGATTGTAAAAATAAAAAATCTAATTACTTAAATAAGTACGTATGAGTAGGTAGGTAGGTTAATACTTTACTAGATAATTATGTGAGCTATCATGACTACGTAATGGAACACATTCCTATCTGAAGAAACTAGAATAAATATAAATACCTACCTACTTAATGATCCTTTCCAATCGATTTTATGAAGCTAGACAGCTAGAGTGATTCATGACTGTGCCTGAGATGACTCGAGGAATGTAGAGGTACCTACTTAATATAATTACTACTTAACTGCTATCACTCGTTGTAAATGTGGTGCCTTGCATCGAGTAAAACTGTATTTGTAACGGTTTTTAATTGTTCGCTGTCAAACTAAATAAACTACACTTCGGTACAATCGAAGAGCATATGTGCAGTCACTGTGCCATTTGTAAAGGTTAAAATATAAACTATTAAGTAGGTGTTTTGGTCTATTACAGAAACCACATGTTACCAGGAGGTTTTAAGTGCAGCCAATTAATTTATTACTTTGCAAGAAACTGATTGGACTTTTGACTTCAAAGTAAGTAGGTACAGTCATGAGCAATATAATGTACCCACTTTAGGACTCTGTCGCACTAACATATTTGACATTTAGTGAGACTTACAGTTCAATTTGTCAAAAAAGTTAATGTGATATGGTACCAAAGTGTATGTATATTAAATGCTCGTGATCGTACACTTACCTACTCAGTAAAAACTATGCTTAAGGCTCTTTTAACCATAATCATTACCATTGGTTTCGAATCATGTGTCAGCCTGCAATGTCGCTATCACTTGGGACCACAAGGGACAGACTAACAATGTGATTTTTGACATGTCCCCTACTGGGAATCGAAACCTGGTTGGTACAAGTCCAAATCGGGAGCCGAATTTCTGCGACACATTTATTAAACGGAACCTTGTACCTTTTCAAATGCTATTCGTAGCTGTGACGAATCACTTAGCAGTTTTTCTTCCTTCTCATAAATTCGAGCGGATTGGATTGATTTACAACAGAAAAAAATTGAATACATTGGCCTATATAAAATGAAAAAGTGATAAGAAGCATACTGGGTGCGCGTGTGCTTGTAAACCTCATGGCTTGGTCCTCTAGTATCTTGTCGTAGAGTGGGATCCGAGACTCGATGGGCACAGGGTTAGCACGGAACTGTTGCCTCTCGCATTTCTGATGAAGCATGTCGTCTGAGAAGGACTTCCGTAGACTCCGAAGCTCTGTCACTATGCGATCTTCTTCATCCCTAGCAATAAACAAAACATCAAAGCGTTTTAGAACTAGGTTTACATAATATACATACATAAACTCACGCATATTTGCTACCGGGGTAAGCAGAGACTATGGAATTTTATTAACTAGGATTACCTACCTTCTGACCGATGGGTAACCGATATATAGCATTCATTTTGAGTTTAGTTTATGCTTCAGAGTAAGTAAAGACATAGCAGGTAGATGCTAGATAAAGACGGAAGAAGTTTAGGTTAGGTACGTAATTACATAGGTACATCGATGTTGCACTTTCAATTTGACCTACCTAACCCAATACGCAAATGATAACGTGGGGATTCTGTTTCTAAATTACATACCTTTCAGTCATTTTGAATGGTTTAGGTACAGTGATACTTTTCCGTCTTCGCATAGGAGATTTTGCGCGTTTCATTCGCAGGGGACTCGATGGCATACTTTGAGTCTGAAAATCATCACCGATATTCACTTTCCTTGGACTGGTATACTTTCTACCTTCGAAAAACTGATCGAACTTCTCATCAACTTCCGTCTTCCTATCATCTTTAATATCGTTCCATGATATAGAATTAGCCGATGGGTTTCTCTTAGGACGATCGTTCCTTAATGAAGTATCTTTCAGATTGCTGACTTCTGGAGACAGTTTTAAATCATCGTGTATGTATTTATCGGATTTATCGGTAATCACACATCTTCTAGTGGGTCTCTTCAATGTACTTGAAGCCTTTGTGGATAAAAGGTCGAGTCTAGTTTTATCAGCATCATTTTTAAATTTTGCTGTTTCCGGATCTTTCATGTCCGCAGAATACTTTCTTCTTACGGTATGATTCAATTTAGATTTAGTATTCTTTATTGAAGACGGTCGAATCATTTCACCCGCTGTGGTTATAGCGCTCTCAATTGTTATTTTGTGGTGATGGTTACACTCGTCGATGTGATCAACGGCGAGACCTAACATAATCTTTTTCTTTTCACGGAGGGATTTTAGCGTAGAATAGAACTGTTCTGCAGGTAAATGATTAATTTCATTGTAATCGGGTATACTGCGGTAGAAATCTTTAAGCTTCTCTGCGTCAACATCGGCCGTGGAAACCGAGCACGTCGTAGATACCGAATCAACAGAATTCTGCTCTGTAAGCGTCTTCGGTTTTCTCTCATAGGCGGTTTTAGGCATTTTGCTAATTGGATCTACCGGTACTCTCAAACATGAGTTTTTAAATACACTGCAGTGATGGCTCATCGCGAGTCTCTATCGTAAACACGGCTAACATCTTGCTAATTATTTATTAAAGCCTACTTTACACGAATTGTTGTGTTAACTGTTGTCAAGGAAACTCGCGAGCCTATGCGATTTGTATAGAAACTTTGATTAGATAATCTGATGGTCTACCGATCAGATTTATGACTTTATATTTATTAATCGGGATTATCTAATTTACCGACCATCTAATCTCTGCCAATACCTGACCCTTAATTTACTAAAGTCTATATAAGTGGTTTTCGCTATATATAAATTTATTTTAAGTAATTCAGGTAATCTCATTTCAACTATTATAGCAACGTAACCGTACCTACGTTAAAACACGACTTTGAAATTACGTTTCTCTAATTACTTAGAGGGCAAATATCCAAAACTGTAAATCTACTGAAAAAAATGTCATCGGTCAGCCCGCCAAATGTCAAATCTGACAGATTGTTTGACGGACAGAACAGATTTTTTAAACAAGCGGAGGATAAATAACGCATATTATTATAACAAACATACGTGATTAATGTTAATAATATAACTGAATACTTGTGAATAATCGTGAAGATGTTGCTTTGTAAAATAATTAACCGGAATTTTGTAGTTTTGTCGCAAGTGAAAACCAGTACAAGAGCTATTTCAGCCGTGCGAAAACTGAGCACGAAAAATGATGGAGTTGAGAATTTTAAGGGCAAATATGATATTATTATAGCTGGTGGCGGCATGGTTGGATGCACATTAGCATGCGCTTTAGGTGAGTATTTTATTATTTTACTAAGATTTGCTTTGTGTAGTCAAGTTATGAAAAACCTAACCTGAAACAATTTTTTTATTAGCTTTTTAATAATAGCTTTTTATGCTTCATGTATAATAAGCTGGGATGATCTATCTAGATTTGACCTAATCAGTAATATGGATAAAGGACTAGAGAAGAGGAGGTCCACCTTTTCTCTATTATGGATAATATTTATTTTTTGTTTTCCCTATAGTAGATGCTTATACTGAAAAATGAATAAGCAGTACATGAAACGAAAATGGAACTAACTTTACTTTCCTTATTTTAGCAAACCAATGCAATTAATTTTCCAGGTAAAAATAAAGTACTGTCCAACTTGAAGATTCTACTATTGGAGGGCAGTCCTAATAAGAAATATGAGTTAAAAGAGGAGTATAGCAACAGAGTGGTGGCGCTAAACCCCAGCACCAAGGCTCTGATGAGTTCTTTGGATGTATGGATGCATGTGGAGAATGCACGACTGCAACCCGTCCGACATATGCAAGTTAGTACTATAAAGCTATCAATCAAAATGTTTTAGGCATAAGTACAGTGAATACCCCCTGACCCTGGCATTAAATAGTTAATTGGTTGATAATATCAAATTTAAAAAAGGATTATGATGTGAAAATACCTATGTAATGTAATTTGCTTAATAGTAACAGTAGTAATTATAGGTATATAATATACCCTATACCCAGCAGTGAGCTATAATGTACCTATAGGCAATAGCCTATACTAATATGTGTACTTATAAAAGAATATACTTTTAACATATTCTAAGATCCAAAAGAAAAGTACCCATTATTTAACAGACTTAATTATATGATTTTTTATGTTTTTCTCAGGTTTGGGATGCCTGTTCAGATGCGATCATATCTTTTAACAGCACAGATTTCTTGGATGACGACCTAGCTTACATAGTAGAAAATGACTTATTACAGCATTCAATCAATACAGAGTTGTCAAAGGTTCAAAATGTGCATATTGTATATGGGGCTAAGATAGCAGATTATGAATTGTCAAAGACACAACCAGATTCATATGACTGTACTGGGAGTAAAGTTAAGATGAGTAATGGAGACACATATTCTTGTCAACTACTGGTAAGTTTGTTTACTATTTATTTTTATGCTATAATAGACAGTGATGCTGCTTACCATCTATCACATTGGTGTAACAGAAAGCTGTGAAGTGTGAGTACTTAGTTCATCTTGTTATGGATTACTACTAACTAGACCATTGGGATATAGTCGTTAGAGAGTGGTATGTTGTTATGTTTGTATACCTATTTATGTTTCCTAGTGGTATAGTTTGTATTTTGAACAGACAAGGGTCCAGCCATTAATCATGCGAGGCTCGAGAGGGGGGGAGGGGTCCATGAAAAAATTACGAAATATCATAAGGGGTGAGGGGGGTGTAGTAATATATCACGAGTATTCATTTTTTCGGCAAACGCGCGATACTGAACCGAAAAGCAGCGTTTCGTGCAATTATTTTGGTAGGTACTAAAAATACACGTGATATAGAATGGGGGGGTAGTCTTGAACCTCACCATGTATCACCAGGGTTAAAAATGCCAAAAAAAACTAGCCCCCTAAAAAACGTAGTAGATATACTTAAGATTCGAGCTGTACGTCCCAACAGGGGATAAAACCTAAGATTTATTAGGTACTTCACTGAAATGTCAGTAATGAAATAGTAACCTGTTATTATAGTTTGGACTCTGATTTCTCTAAAATAAAACATCAAATGTATAATATCATTAACCATGAGTATATTTTAATAACAATCATTCTCAAACATACAATGACTAGTAAAAAAGGGTTTAAGTACAAAGATATTTAAATCACACCAAAAAATATTATCATTTACATATAAATTATAAATGTAAATTCAAGGCGGTACATTGTCCATTTTGCTTTCAATATTATTTAGTCTGAGTTCGGTATGTTCAACTAGTTTGTTAATCTTCTTTGTGAGGTCTGCCAGTTGGTTCTTTATGTCGGTCATGCAGATGTCTTGGATAGCATTGACTGTTAGCGACATAGGTCTATTGGTCCCTGACGTAGTCCGTTTTCTTCTCTCAACATTCTGACTGTCGAAAGAGTATCTGTCAAACAGGTTGCTCTTACGCTTGACCACTGTCTGTTTCTCAACGGGATCTTCCTCTTTGCACTGCTTTAAACGCACCTCATAGTTATTGTTCTTGCGAATACTCCGCGTCCGCCTATTTTTGCGGCTGGCCACCAACTTGTACACGGAGGCGATTAGGTCTTTAGGAATCTGTAAAAAACAAATTGTTTATTTGACACACGAAAACATGAATCATCATCATCAGCCCATTAACGTCCCCACTGCTGGGGCACGGGCCTTCCCTATGGATGGAACAGAGAGATCGGGCCTTAAACCATCACGCGGGCCCAGTGCGGATTGATGGTTATTAACGACTGCTAATGCAGCCGGGACCGACGGCTTAACGTGCCTGCCGAAGCACGGAGGAGCTCGCGATGAAAACTTTTTTTTTTGTGGTCACCCATCCTATGACTGGCCTTTGCGAAAGTTGCTTTACTTCAACAATCGCAGACTGAGCGCGTTAACCGCTGCGCCACCGAGCTCCTCAAAAAAACATAAATAACAAAAACTAATAGAGATGAACAAGTTAGTTAGGATTAGTTTGTTTCTTCATGGGAAAAAAGTTTATAATTTCAACGTAATTACATTATTTATAAAATGTGCCGCTACTCACCCGATTCTCCCTCGGATCATTGGGTCTGATATTCAGCGTTCTGGTATGAGAAGCAGTCAGTAAGGCACCCCATCGCAACACTGAAATGAGTTGCTTCGGCGCACAGGACAGCAGGGAACTGAAGAGCATGCTCTCTAGATGCGCCACCAGTTCTGTCATGCGCACGAGTCTGTCTAGCCCTGCACTTTCTTGTAGAGCCTGAAATATGATTGCAAAAAAACGAATGTAACAGTCTTTTTCTCTTATAATAATGAAATAAATGTTTTCAAAAAGAAGTTAAACGGTTATCAAGAAAGTTAAGCAACCATCGCGACGCGATCAATCAATACACGCAAGATCGTCCAATAACTCTTTCCTCTCCCACTTCTCTTAAGAACTCACCTGAATATCGCTAACAGCTAAACCAACTAGCAAGTTCGTCAATATCACAGTGACAAGCAGCACGAAAATGAGAAACATTCCGTGCGCTGTCAAAGGATACTGTATCTGCGAGTTTGTGCAGTTATTGTAGAATATGTCCTCATACTCCAACTCTCCTGACATCATCATGACGGTCTTAACGAGACCAGCGGGAAGATGGAAGGCAGGGTAATTGCTGAAGAGAACGCTGAATGCCAGGCCAAACGCGATGAGAAGGCAACTGTATGCTAGTAGGAACGTTGCGAAGTTTACTGTCACTGGAAGGAGAAAAGTTGCCACTAAAGTCAGGTGTAGCCCTAAGTGAAAGCAGTCGATAAAATAATCTGTACACAATAGTAAATACGACTTTAACGACACATCGATATGTCGATGTCCGTTATTGGCTAAAAGTGGTGTAGTACCCCCACCCAGCACATTTGAAAAATGTTATTTGGAGAGATTTCAAAAACCGTCTTGGTTCTGCGTAATTGTACCTGTGGTAAACATTTGCACGTAGAGTCCGAATGTGGGAAACCGTCCGATGATCATCATCAGCTCCAACCAACAGAAAAATATTGTGATAGCAGCGAAATCATGTTGCCAGTCTGATGTATGTTTTGTTATTATTCCATCGCCTGTATCTCGGTTTGGCACCTAGAAATTACACTTATAATTAAAGGAATCTCAAAATTCTGCAGTTCAAACTCGAAATATAATAAAGATGTAAAGAGGAGATTAAACTAAAGGAATTAAGTAAAAACTTACAGTACACAGGAAGACTCCAAGAATAATCATCAGCTGTAACCAATTTTCCCACTGTCTGATATAGGCGGACCAATTGAGACAAGCTTGAAATATTTCCTTCCCCAAAAAGCATATGTTCAGAAGCAGAATAAATCCTTGCACAGGTTTAAGATAAGACGGCACATCACAGGTGACTTCTTCGCAAAGAAATATATCTGAAAATATAACTTACACAAGATTAATTTTACGTTTGGGATTTCTAGTAAGTATATTTAAAAGAACAGTGAAAATACTTACGAAGTATATATAAGCTATATAGGGTGATGAACAGTGCATGATAAATAAAACTTAGGACGAAAAACTTCCTTATTCTTCGCCATTTTAGAAAAAGAAAGGTTTCTGCTAAAGGGTGCTTTAAAACTTCCTTATGTCCTACCTGAAAACAAAAAATCCTGAGTAGCTTCAAAAGAGAAAGGTTTAAGTAATTTTCGATGAAAAATATGTTTTTTTACCTCGATAAAAGCAAGCAACAATTCTGCCTCTCCTCTGCTCAAACAAGGCACTAGTGGTCTGAAGTCTATAGTAAGTTCGCAATCCACATCTCCTAATTCATGTTCACTGACGTGCACTGCATCGTCGAATTTTTCCAAATATCTTGGCACCACGTCTGGTACTCTACGGACTATGAACGCTAGAACCGATACCCCACCGTTTGTTCTGAGCGTTACGTCTCCGCCATAATCTGAAAATGGTTAAAAAGACGAAAACATCGTCTATGTTTCACATAAATACGAGAATTTCATTTAAGACTTTTGTGAGTAAAAATAAACGTTTACCTAACAACAAGAGCACACAAGCAGAGAACTCGTTCAAAGCAGCGATATGCAGCGGTGTATACCCGAAGTTGTCCGGGGCGTTTGGATCAGCCCCCGAAGACAACAAAAGACGCGCTACATCGCACGCTCGTGCTCCCCGTACTATTGACCCGTGCAATGGTGTTCTTCCGTCCACATCCTGCGCAAGCACATCAGCTCGTCTGCCGACTAGGAGCTCCACTACTTCCACTGATTGTGCTAATGCCGCTGGAATAAATTAAATCGAAAATGTTACGAATGTCTAGTTGCACTCTTTTGTTTGTAACTGCCACTGCTACGTGGCGTAAACTTACCTAAATGAAGCGGTGTCTGTCCCCTAAGATTGGGCCAATCAATATTCGCACCATGCTCTAGAAGTAGTTCAGCACACTCAGCATGGCCGTCTTCAGCAGCTAAATGTAACGCTGTCGCGCGTCCGGGGCCCATCGCCGCCCTCACATCAGCTCCCGCATCAAGGAGCAGCTTCGTACATGTAGCCAGACCTAAAGTTGCTGCTACGTGTAATGGAGTTTCTGTGAAAACCTAATAATAATTCATTTTCCATTGAAATCATCGACTAAATAACATGAGAGTTACTTGTTCTTGTTGAGTTCACAAAAACAAACACACCTGTGGTGTATCTGGGCAGGCGCCTGCTTCTAACAATGCGCTTACGACTTCCGGGGCATTACTCAACACTGCATAATGTAACGGTGACTTCTCACTCAACCCAGCGTTGACGTCAGCGCCGTAAGCTATCAACACCTGCAAAATAAAAATCGATTATATTTTCACTAATTTTTAGGTCACACCTTTCATCTTTAGGTATCCTGTTTACCTTTACACAAGCCAAACTTTTGGCGCTAGCGGCGCAGTGAAGCGGTGTGGCTTTCGTATCTTGTGATGAATCCCATCTGTTAGGATCTGCTTTGTGCTCCAGAAGCATATGAGTGCATTCCTCGCTGCCAACTAAGCAGCTTAGATGTAGACATGTCCTGGGAAAAATAATAACTGGTTATTCGATGTTTTTACTTTAAACAAGTACTTATAAGTAGTATTTTGTTACCTGCCAGCGTCATCAGTGGCATTAGGATCGACACCGAGCTTCAATAGTGCAGCTAGCAAGGAGCTCCTGGCTTGCCAACAAGCCCACAGAGCCGCGGTCCGCAAGCCTTCCCCACCCCCAGTACTCGTAGCTAGTGATATCACTTCGTCATTATCCTCTGCTTCTAATAACCCTGAGATTTCTTCAGCGAACGGTAGCTGATTCAGGCATTGTCGGATATCCTCTAAAATAATATACAATCTATAAATAAATCAATTCAAAGCTACGGTATACTTTAGAGTTCAATACTTTATTAGCTACAATCCTATAACTCACATAAAGTAAAAAGTGTTATAAATTTTAATGGTTCCTGGTTATGTTTAAATATTAAATCATTCTTAGATATTTGGAATTCTTGCGCTTCTGCAGCAGACACTTGTATATTTTTAACTATTTTCAACAATACTATAACAGCCCGTAGTCCAGTGGTTGAGGGTTAAAACGCGGGCCCATCGCGGCGCATGATCAATCAATCAATAATACTTTATTGCACAACGACATATGCAAAGGACATAAACATACGAATAAAAATAAGCACAATAGGCGGCATGATATGCACGGACACGCGGCGCATTTTAGCTGTGTATATTAATTTGTGCGATAACGTGCGTCTACGTTTCCATTGGAGTACACGAATACGACTATGTATAGCGTGTCACGGCTCACGGCTACACACGATCACAATAAGAATTCTGGTCCCCAACAAGATTACACGACATATTATACAAAAATCACTTTGTCATCCCTAGTTTGATCAGGTCTTTACATGCTGATCACACGATTGTCCCAAAGTAAGATGATCCGTACTACAGAAGACACGTTAGCCGTTTGTCGCGGATGCTACTTCCTGATGTAAGTGCATAGTCGTTACATGGGTCATGTTAGGGGCTTATAGCGGCTCAATAATTACCCTGACACTAGGGTCGACCGAGTTTGGTAGTCCTCCTCACAACCCACATGAGATAAAAACAATTCTATGGTGTTACTGCCTAAGGATGAGATGGATATATGATCGTTGATTAATATTGCACTATCTGAATGAAATTCTAAGCGAAAAAACCTCGGCAATGACAGTAAGTTAACAAGATGGAAGCAAGAAAAGCGTCTCACCAAGTTCCCAAATGTCCTTAGAAGGTTTGACCCTGAGTCTCTCGGCAAGGTCTGCAGCATGTGCGGATTCGTCGCTAGAGATGTACCCCGCCTCAAGGTCGTCAGAGTCCTCTTCCAACTGGCCCATACCCACGCACCATCGTGCACTGCCTTCCCGCAGGATCTATGTGAGAAACGAAACTCGTAGATTACAATATGACTTATAAAACTTCAACCTGTGAATTCTGGTTCGATCAAATTTTTCTTTGTCTTGATTAGGCCTATGGATATAGGTAAGTATGCCTAATTTTTATCAAACACAGCATTGGTGTGCTGTGCAAGGATAAGGAGATAAGTGTTTCCTATCCTATATAAAAAACTTAATAAAGAAATTGTTAATCACGTTTACATTGGTCATTATTTTCTTACAAAGGCGTGGAGTAGATTGACGATATTTTTGACTTTCTTAACTTGATTATACAAGTTTCACAAACACTTCTTTTATTTTAAGCATTTGCAGAAAATATGTATTTCGGTTAGCAGGTAACATCTTTTATTGAATTTGTGTTTCAAGAAGTTGACTGCCAAGTTATAAAATACTACAAAGTATTTCTAAATTCGTGGAGCGTGTTAAGTGGTCGGTAAAATTGGCCACGTTGGACCAGTATGCGAAATTCTCATAAACACTCATTCTTACACCCTCTATTAGTTTGTTAAAATATGAGCCTTTTATTACCGAATAAAACTTAATATTCTGGAAACTAGACTCGTGGCTGTGATATTTATACATACAAAAAATATAATTTTTTTGATTTAATAAGAAAATACATGCAATGTCCCAGAAACCTATCTCATTATTATACGACATACAATTTGTCACCACACTTCATTCTACATTTCACATGAAAACTAGGTACATTCCGTCCATCACTTTGGAAACAAAAAGATGATTTAAATTAACCTTTTTTCTTTTTTCCTTCTCATTTTTCTTATCGGTCTTTCTATTAGACATCGCGATGCGCGGGAGTGTATTATCGACCGCGTGCGCGCACTCAACTGAAAGCTCATTCGCGCGCTTGTCATCTTGAACTTTTCATTTTGCGACATAACATGAATATCTCTTAACCATGCTGGATGCGCTATTGATAAAACCTTCGTAATTCCTGCTGTTCTTCAAAGAGTTTTCATCAGTTTCTTCCGTAAATGTTTACTAATTTCTTTCAAGAATCCTCATTAATTTCTTCAGGGAATGGCTACATTGTTCAGATGTCTGTTGGTGGCGTCTGCGCCGAATACCACAACAATTTATTAGATAGCGACGCAATCCTACAAGGTTCCACCCACGCATAATATTTTCGTGGATTCGTTAAATCTTTTGATTCTCGTGTTAGACGTTTGTCTTTTCAGTTTAATCTGTTGTCTTTGTCAAAGGAAATATAATTTGTTTTCGGACGTTCATTCATATTAATGTGAATCCTTCACTTCACACGCTGAAACATGATTTTGGCTATGATCTCTTAGGCAATTTGAAATATTAAACATAACATTTTTTGATTCTTTGTAATATTCTTCGGTCGGAGCGGAGACTTTTTAATTCAGATTTTATTTACCAACTTACCTACAAGATTACAGTTTTTATCGATTTAAGATTTTGATACTGAAGTTAATAAATTTTTAGCTGTGAAGAAAATTTTTAATTTTTTTTATAACAATTCAACAAATTCGTAATTGAATGCTGCGTGAGATTTAATATAAATCGATTTAAGATTTGATCAGTTGTGTAATGATTATTTCTGTACTTATAAGAAGGCTGCATAAAAATAGACGATGGATAATGTAAATAAAATAGCTCCGTATCACGCACTTTGCGGCGAATACTTAACACGTTTTAGCTATTTTTTAACTTTGATACCTGGAGCAGCTGATTTTACTACCGTCTAATCCAGAAAAAATGGCAATGTTTTGCCAGACGACCAGGAAGCTCAAAAATAGATCTAGACTCCGCATTTTGCACCTACATAAATCATAAACTCACATCCGGAGGGATTAGGGAATTGAATTTGATTTATAATTTCTAATCCTGAGAATTTATGGCCAGAGACAAATTAAAGAAGCCACAGTTGCAGAGGATAATATATTGTACTGCATACATATTATAAAATAAGAAATATACTACATATAGAACGGCGACTCTCCGCTTCCCACCAGCGGCTGAGCTAGGTTTACCTCACCCCCTCGGTCTTACTTTAGTCTTCAATCGTATTGGAGTCAAACGTCACAGGCACAGATGCGCATGTACGATAACGTCAATGTGTAGTGTCTGTGTAAGACGAGGTGCTTGGTGAAGAGGTCAGGGTGTGCTAATACTTCGTTTACTATGTGATCCTGGTTGAAGTCAAAAGTGATACACAGTATCTATAGTACATTCTCAAAATACGGATATTCACATGGTATATTCTACCTGTTACAAAGTAAAATAAACAAATCAACCTGAAGCTAAACATTTCGCAAACAAATCATTATAGTAACCGAAACCAACTGCTCGCGCCAAGTGCACAAACAATTGAGTTTCAATCATTTCCAATATTAGCGAGTCATAATCGAAACTAGCACAGAAATCGGCTATTAGCAGAAATAGTCTGGAAGTCCAGCCAATTCTACTTTGCAGTGTAATAATTTGGCGAAAAAGAAACATTATTACTACCTTATTATTACGAGTTATTACTGCCTAGTTCATTAATGGATTCCACACAAAATCTTAACAGCAAAATTCAACGCTACTCGGACTTCAAAGTTTTGCACGGCAGTTAAGAATAAAATGAACATTTCATGAGTCATCATCATCAGGCCTCCCATGGCTATCCCATTTTCAAAGGGTCCGCGATTTAGGTTAATTTCCTAAAGTTATTTATTTATTTACATACGTAAGTTATCTAAATTAAACGTAGGTATAATAAGTATGATATATAGGTACGTAATCTTGGTCACATACCTTGCGGGGCGGAAGGCAAGAGGGAAACCACTGCCCTATTTTTCCCTAAAAAAGTCGCTTGGAAAATGCTGCACCGACAAGAGCGTGGCTCTTAAATTGGTGATGATGAATCTTGATCACACAGGTTTACAATATTTTTTATATATTGCCACGTGTGCTGTTTCATGTTACTGCTAGAAAACACAGCTTAGTGCTATTACTCAATCATATATTTAACTACTTCATCATTGTTTTATAATTCCAATCCCAAGTTTAATATGTGACTATTCAATATGTGAAAATTCTTCCAGAAATTGTTTCGTTGGAGTGAATAAAATACTTGGATAAAAATGTGTGTAATGTTTATGTTTGATTAAAGGTTGCATCTATTTTAGCGCTTGTTTAGACACCCGTCTCGCCGACGAGTTTTCGCTCAATCTGACGCCTTAACACCCTGTTAATCAAACTCAGGATTGCCTATACAAATAACGATACAAAGAGATTTTTCAATAGTTCTTTGTTTAGTTTCATATGTTTTACTTGAGGTTTTTTATTTTTTTACTTATAATTGAATGAGGAACTTTCCAGGCTGCGTTCCCCAAAAATAATAATACCTAGGTGCCGTGGTTTGTTTTGTTGTCTATTTTCTCATTACTCGGGTGCATAATTATTCAAAAATACAATGAGTTTGCAGAAGCATATATAAAAATGAGTTGCTTGATATTTGGATCACATTATGTATATAATTATGTTGCTACCTATATTGTTTCTTTTCATGTGATTTTCCTGACTCTTTCCGGCTATCTAGGTTCGGCGCCATTAAGATGGCCGATGTCTAGAAGTATACCTATTGTAAGTACCAAGATTACGAAAAACGAAGCCTTATCATCGTCATTTTGCTAGCTACTAAGATTATGATAGATAGATAGATTATGCGAGAAATATCAAAGAAAACTTTAACTTACCACATCTCGATCCAACTGTGACTCGAATACGTCTTCTAAAATCATTGCCGCGGCTACATAAAGTCGTCTTACAAGAAAAATCCACAGGTATTTAAAATAGGAACTGATATCCGCAGTCATTCATTCACATATACTTAATATTATTTTTAATAATAAATGTTTCCTTATTTTTCGCCCTAATTACCTCAGCGCGTTCTAATTTCGAGAAAATGGACGAATATCATTTTGGCGGGATTCCTCGCGTCTTTCTCGGAACTGATTGACTGAGAGGTGAAGAATTAGTTAAAACAACATTGGAATCTTAAAGAATCAGGTCAGATGATGACGTCATTGCAGATACTTGATGTTTTTATTAAAAATCCTGGTGAGATTCTTCCAAGGGAATGAGTATACCTTTATAAACAGTTTTATAAACAGTAGTAGGTATATTTATATTCCTACAAGTTCAGATGATTATTAATAGAAGTACTGAGTGTTGATCACCGAAGATCTTCAGTTTATTGTTGTATCACTTGATTTACAGCAAATTGCGCTACTAGTAAGCATGTGTAACTATTTTTGAACAACCATTTATTATTTTCTTCTTAAGAGATTTCAAAAAGTTCACTTAGGTAGGTGTTGCAAAACTTTGTATTTCTTTACATTGGACTTTCCCTAACAATTCACACTTTTCTTTTTTATCTATTCTTTATCCGGTAACCCGGTATATACCGGAATCCACATACCTAAGTCAGAAAAATCACAAGCACCGATTTTTTAAAAGAAGTTTTTGCCACCTGACTGGTATGTTAGAAGAGTTCCTAGTCTCTACCCTTAGATAACCCTACGTGAAGTCCGGGCCACTTTAATTACATTAATTACGAACCATTTCTCACTATAATACTAACTCTTTAAACGTTTAAAACTAAGCTCACAAACAGACATCACGTTTTCCCGGTACAACGCATGTCACAATTTTCGCGCACATGTTTTCTAAAGTAAACTCGTATCGAACACCGTTTAGCAAGAACACTCTTACACCACTGCACCGCTGCTCGCCTCCTACACGTTACACACCTCTAACACAAATAAACACTACGAAAATAATAATTACAAAGCCACAGCAATCGCTTTTCCATACTTAAAGATATTTCTGTATTGATTGTTATTTTTGCAAAGGTATCCAACATCAATGCGGTACGTCAGGTCGTAATGTGGGTTCTAGCCTAAGATTGTCTAGGCCGTTTGCGCACTAGATATTTTTCCTAAAATAGAAGCTACTTAAACATGAAACGTACTAATAAATAATTTAACAGTAACTGAGCAAATTCCTTCTTCAATCAAGCCGGAGGCATGTTAATAACTAAAGATTTTTTTTTATTTCAGATCGGAGCAGACGGCGCCAACTCCTCAGTGCGTAAAGCTATAGGGGCACAGTATCTGGCGTGGAACTATGACCAGATGGGCGTGGTGGCTACGCTGCATTTAGCCGAGGTAATTCTAGTGACTTCAACGATCGAGTTCTATGGGAGTTTGAATACTAGACTTCTGAAGATACCTTCGTTTCCCTAGTTTTCCCACCAGCGTTGTCATCATTTGTACCCAGAACAAAGATTAAAGTTGCATGTCTATTATCCATGAAACTAAACGGTAATAATAAAAGAAAATCTTTATAATGCCATCTATATTGTTTTTGAGGAACTAAGTTGTATTGGGTTGTGGTTATTTAGCCGAGGTAATTCTACGTAGTGACTTCAGCATTGGAGTTATATGGGAGTTTGAATACTAAACTACTTACTGAATATACCTTCATTTCCCTAAGCACTACTGCTTGGCACTACCAGTCGAGTCATGGGAGATTTTTCTTGCCCGAGACACATGTCGGTATATAATAGTGCATACATTTGTCCCACTATGTACAGCACAGTCCGGGACTACTTTAGCAATTGGAGCACAGCATGCTGTTCTTTTGCGAGTTGGTAAACAAAAGCCGCTAAACAAGTAAATACTTTTATGCCTTACTGACCAATCCTTACTGTGTATAGTTTTTATATGAAAATGTGCGCCTAAGTGGCTGAGCGACTAAAATGTCATTTTCAAGTACTTATAGCACGAGTTTTATCGTCATAATTCATCGCAATTTCTCTGCGTAGCACTACACATAGGTACTTAATTAATTTAATTGTAAACACCTGTCTCCAATACTCTTAATTTTGTAAATTAGACATGTCGGATCGGACAAATATGAAACATTTTCCTACAACAAAATATATGTACCCATTAAGTACGGTAGGTCGCGATGCGGAACGGTGCCAATAAATGTGTGATAATTAATTTCCCCATCGATCAACATTGATATAGATTTAAAACTTCTGTGCCAATTATTATTTCTGGAAACGAAATAAAAATTGTTAACGGTTTAGGTAGGTCAGAGAAAACCTTGGTATTCCTCATAAATGGCCGTAGTCTTTCGTTCATCTTCATGGAAGACCAGTATACCTTTCGTTATCAGCGGGCTTAGCACCGTAAGCACGCGACTCTTTCTCGCCGCGACAAAGATCATCTGTCTCTTTCTGTGCAGTACTGTGAAAGAGTGACGGGTGACGTATGTCGAGGCGAGAAAGAGCTTACGGTGCTAAGCCCGCAGATACCCTAGCGTTATCCCATTTCACAGGGTCCGCTTACCTAACCTGATAATTTGACACGTCCGGGTTTTTACAGAAGTCACTGCCTACTTGAACTTCACCCGAAGGGAACACCAACCCCATTACAGGTTAGGTCACATTTATCTCCGACAACACATTTCTCTGTATATGGGTTTGGATGGGTCGGGTATGCAGCCACTCGACCTGAGATGGATATGTTGATTATCAGCCTATCACCCAAATATATAGTTGCTCATAAAACCATCTTATCTTACCTAGCCTATTCGATCCCACTGCTGGGCAAAGGCCTTCCCTTGATTTTTCCACTCCTCTCGACTTTGCGTGATTTCCAGCCAATCCCTCCGATAAGCATTGAGGTTGTCACACCATCTTTTACGCGGTCTGCCTCGACTTCTATACCCGCCTTGAGGTGAAAGACATCGCCGCCAACTCCCGCGCCGCATTCCCGATCACAAAACCATACACTAATGAAAACTGCCTCTCATTTCTAGGAGACAGAGAACACAACAGCATGGCAGCGATTCCTGCCGACAGGCCCAGTAGCGCTGCTGCCGCTAGACAGCCGCCGAAGCTCGCTGGTGTGGTCCACCACGCACGAGCAAGCCAAGCAGTTGCTCAAACTGCCCGACGAGCAGTTTGTTGACTCGCTCAACGATGCATTGGTATGACCGACTTTTGGAACGTCATAAGACGTTTTGTTGACCGGGTGGACTATGCTCCGTGTAACTCCAATCGATGAGGGCAGATCTGTGCTCAGCCGTTGGCAAAAATAAATCCTTTTACTGCAATAGTAGATCACTACTACTTGATTTCAAATATCATCATGTAGCCAAATATAATCGATATCTTTTCACAGTAGAAGTGTGTAAGTAGAATAAATTGTTTCCTATAGCTTAATATACTAACCTTAGTATATAACTATGTAAGTCCATTACTAACCCTTATCTCTCTCTCTCTCTTGGGTCGGTCCCTCATATCTGAGGGTCATGGTCAGCATCAGGGTTGCATCTGGAGCGAATGATCCGCCTCCACCGGTTTCTGTCCAGTGCTTCCCTTACGACTGTGTAGAGCTTGGCTGAAGACGAGTGTTTCACTTGATCGGTCCATCTAGTTGGTGAATGACCACGCGATCTTTTGCCTTCAGTGTTCCCAACCACAATCAGTTTTTTCTAAACTGTCATCACCTCTGCGCACCGTGTGGCCGAAATGGCATATAGTAACCCTTATATGAGGAGCTCGGTGGCGCAGCGGTTAACGCGCTCGGTCTGCGATTGTTGAAGTAAAGCAACTTTCGCAAAGGCCGGTCATAGGATGGGTAACCACAAAAAAAAAAGCTTTCATCTCGAGCTCCTCCGTGCTTCGGAAGGCACGTTAAGCCGTTGGTCCCGGCTGCATTAGCAGTCGTTAATAACCATCAATCCGCACTGGGCCCGCGTGATGGTTTAAGGCCCGATCTCCCTATCCATCCATAGGGAAGGCCCGTGCCCCAGCAGAGGGGACGTTAATGGGCTAATGATGATGAACCCTTATATGAGTCGTTGTTACTTGAAATGAATGTTATTTTTTTATAGTGGAAGCAATACCCGCGCAGCTCAAGCGTGGACGCGTGCACGTCGTGGGTGTCGTCTTGGCTGCAGCGCGTTGGGCTGCCGAGCGGCGCGGCGCGACAGCTGCCCCCCTCCGTGCGGAACATCGCCGCCAACTCCCGCGCCGCATTCCCGCTCGGCTTCGGACATAGCACGCGATATGTCGCGCCTGGTGTCGCCCTCGTTGGGTAAGTGTGGACAAATTAAGGTCTCCAAATAAAGCCGGGAACATTTCGAGGCGGGAAGTGGGTAGCTTCTCTGCTGGACTGTCAGCGAATAAAAGGCATAATAACATGTTCAGCTGCTTGTCTTCCCGGGCATGTCGTAAAATCCGACAGAGGGATTGTGTCCTTAATAACACGATCGACAATTGTTACGGGCGATAGGCAAATTCAAAAATATCTTTATTCAGTAGGTAACATAGTTACACTTTGAATCGTCAATTTTACATAACGAACGTCTCATCCGCCTAAAACTACTGCAGGCCTTGTTACTCTTAAAGGTTCATTATATCCATCTTAGGATTTTATATCAACAGTAGCTACAAGTTGTCGTTGATTACTTGTGGCTCTGACCACTCCATTAAGAGTAAGTAGTATGCTCGTATCTGTAGCCTTGAAAGACATTTGTAAAAATATACAATCCAAAACAGTGCCTGATAAAATGTGAAAAGCAATTACTAGGTCGTATGTAAAGTGTGACGTTATTTTATTTCTTACAGGGACGCAGCGCATAGAGTGCATCCTTTGGCGGGACAGGGAGTCAACCTCGGGTTCGGAGACGTGAAAGATCTCACTGAATTACTAGCTAATACTCTTTATTCTGGATTAGATTTAAGTAAGTACAATTACGTTATAAGTTTCGCCCTATATGTTCCGGAATGCAAGATTGAGGCATGAATAAATCTTGTAATTGAGCTTCTTTTCACGATAACCACAGCTGACAATGTTACTTTTCATTCAACCCTTAGAGCCTATTTCACGAATTGCACATAAACTGTATTTTTAATAGGGTATTTGATTGGGTCAAAGATAAATTATAAAATGCTAATCTAGAAATAGAAGCCAGTCTAAGATGATCAAAAATCTCATTTTACTTTTCGACTTATTTTCGGATTTTATTTTTGAATCAAGTAACAATGAGTACGACATTTGACAGCTTTTATTGATGACGTCACAGGACAGTATTTCCATACAAACTCGGAAGAAAACTTTCGTTTTGACGTTTCGTAAAAAGTATCTCATTTGACTAGGTTGTCAAGTAGTCTATTATAATTATGTGTTATTGAGAAGTAATTTTAGACGGATGAGGCCGCTCAACAATATTTGTTAAAAGTATGTGTGACAGAGTGATTGTATGATGCGCCCGTTCTTACATGGACTAATGTTATGGGCGATAGGCTTGTCACAAAAGGTTCGTGATATCCATCTTAAGACATCGTATCATTAGTGGCTGCATGTTGACTTTGTTTACTTGTGTCTCTATCCACACCATTAGGGATTACGGGCGTGAGTGTATGTATGTATTAAATGATCACGTTATCAATTCAATAAAGTTATTTTTGAGTTTGAGTATATTACATTATATAAAAGTATATTTCTTTTTGCAATAATGTTTATGCTGTATATTTAACCTACAATTAAAGCTTGATGAGGTGTGAGTACTTAGACTACCCCAATTGGGATACAGTCGTGAGCTTATGTAATGTTCTCTTCCTCTTCTATCGTGTGGGTTGTGAGGTTTGATCATAGCCAACTTCATCAACCCTGGTGTCAGGGTTATTATTTAAGCCGCTAAATGCCCTTGACATGCCTCATGTAACTACGTCTTTACATTAATAAGTACGTCATGTTGTTGTTATGTTGTTTAACCTAGAATCATCTTTCCAGCTCATCCCACGTGGTTGGAGCGGTATGAGAGTTTGAGGCAGCGCCACAACGTGCCGACGCAGCTGGCCATCGACGCCTTACACCGCCTCTACACTGTGGACTCGCCGCCACTAGTACTGTTGAGGAGTATCGGCTTGCAGATCACCAACGCTATACATCCTGTCAAGGTAACATATATGTGGGATCGTCGGGTGAGAATGAAACATTGCACCTTTGAATAGATTTTTTCTTGTTTGTTTAACACACTATTTTATCGGCAAAAAACACCCTGTAACTTCAACGCCTCCTTCCTTTTCAAAATCACTCCGTTCATTTCAACTCAATCATCCATCTTTTCTCTATATTCAAAAATCAACATTCAGCCTCTTACTTACCCCACATGTCATACATAAACTTCGCCCAAATACATAAGTAAGAAAGAATATTAATAGATAGATTTATAGATAAAATCTTTATTTAGGTTTAAAACGTTTCATTGACTTCTTAATATTAAAATTTGAACATATTTGAAATGTAAGACTTAAAACTAAAAAGGGTAGTAGCTCGGCTGACGTCGATTTTCAGCGAGACCCTTAAAAAATAAACTAATAACAATACAATTGTCAGCAACAGACTGTGCTATTCAATATACATGTTTGATCATTTGAATAGCAGACGTAGTATAGGTATAAGTTACTCCGTTACTCAGTTACTCGCATGCGTCATTGTGCTAACCACATTATCTCGTTGTAACTAAAACATTGCGCACTTATAGGTATTTAAGCAAAAAATAAAAAAAAACATAATTAAATCCACCACAGGCTTCGTCAAAAAGGAACTAAATACAATAATAAACCATAAATCCAGAAAAGATTCGTCAACTAAAATAATTTGATTATCACAATACAATAAACACATACACATTAATGTACATGGATTTTCGATTATTTTACATTTGTGATTCTTTTTATTTCAAAATAACACAAACCACATTTAAATGTGATAACACTACTGTTCTCAGATGGGAAGGTACACGGCGTAATTAAACAATTCAGCCATTCTCTTCCAATTCAAGAAATTGGAAAAAAAACAATAGTTCAACGATGGATAGTTCCATCGTAAGAACGAACGGTCCTAACCTAACATAATATTATGGCTTTCCTGTGTTTTATTACTTATAATAATAACTTTATTGCACAAAATAAGAGAAATACAAATGTGGTTATATTCTAAATAGATTATAGGAGTTGTACAAGGGTCCCCAAGCAATGCCTGAATCTTGGGGAACCAGTTATTTTTTTTATTAAAAACTAGCCTTAATATTACTTACAATGTAAAATTATAACATAAAAAGAAAAGGAAACAAAAATAAGCATTTCAAAATAAACTGTAGCATAGGTACTTAAAACAAATCTTGTAAAATCTAACTCGGACGCTTATCTTATCGCTTTTTGACACGAATAACACTCGTGTACTGTATCAGACACACAAGATAAAAAACAACATTTTCTGCGCATTACGTCTTTTATCATACTTTGTCACGTTTAGTTTATAACCTACAAAATAATCACACTTGTAGTAGATACAACAACATCGCAAATACAACGTCTCTTGTGCTATTTCTCGGCCATTCACACTCACTACTAATAATACCACGCTTAACATACATTTTAATTTTATATTCCTTGGGAATGGAAGCCATTGTCCTTTCGTAGCTCCGTCTTTAATAATAGAGCTTGTCGAATACAGATGTTGATGTGCTCTGCCTGGTGTATAGAATACAGGATAGCAAAGAGTAAAGAATATAGTGACTTTGACTAACGACCACGTTATATTATTAATTAAGCACACACAATTAGTAGAAGTAGAAGAGAGAAAATAAAATGCCATAATATTATGCATTAAAATGTAAAAAAATATATAATTTGGTGGATGTTGACAACAGAGCTCATTTTGTTTGTAATAAATAACATAAAACATAACTCCCTAGAAATAAGAATAGGCTGAAGTAGAAATAAACATGCTTGGTCTGTTTCTGAAGAAATAACAAGTACAAATATACTTTACGTACAAGATTTTAAAACATTCACGAAAAAGAGGCTTTTTCACTACTTGGCCGGAGAAATGGAGAGCGCTCTCACACAAGAAAGAGGCGGCTTGTGACAACAATGTCAATAGAATTATTTAAACAATTTTTAAATTCCTCTAATAATAGCAATAGTTTTTTCCTGACTCCGTGTGGTTTGTAGCGGCCAAGTTTTCCTGTACATACCTACACCGATTTTCATCATTATGTCGCTCACCGCTTAATTCTCGCAGGGGTTTTATAGGGTTCTTGTTAAATTCAGTTCCTTCTTAAATGAACTTCACATAATATACGTAATTTACAATTATAGTTTACACGGACGTTTGAAGTTAAATTACGAGAGGTAAACTTTTGTCAAGTGTATTTTCCACAGCTTGTCCACAGCAATAGGCTACTTTGTCAAGTAGTCAAATGAGGTACTTTTTACGGAACATCAAAACGAAAGTTTTCTTTGGAATTTGTATGCAAATACTGTCCTGTGACGTTATCAATAAAAGCGGTCAAACGTCGTACGCATTGTTTCTTAATTCATAAATACAATTCGAAAAAAAAATCAAAAAGTAAAATGAGATTGATTTCTGATCATCTTAGACTGGCATCTAATTCTACATTAGTATTTTAAATTTATCTTAAACCCAGTCAAATAGCCTATTTATTCACTCCAAAGTGTACAGGAAACCTTTTGGCGTGAATTTTATAGGCCACGTACCTCGCTAGTAGGCTTCTCACGTGACTTTTATTATGTATTTCGCAAAATTCTCTTACCTAACATCCTTACTTATCCTTTTAAGACTCATAAGGTCATAACATAAGGTTGAAAATATAACTATGAACATTAATTTATGGGTTTTGTTCCAGAAAATGATCATGTCTCATGCCACAACGTAAGCGGGAACGTCTATAGAATGTATAGAAATTGGTATGGGATTATTTAATTATGTTACTTGTTATTGTGATTTGTTATAATTATACTTAATATAAAGGCTCTGTACGTTAATTACAATTTTATCTTTAATTACGTATGCAAGTCTAAGTGAACCAACAGTATACATGTGTTATTTATACTTAGTGCAATAAACTGATTTTATATTATAAAACGCATTGTTTCATTACTAAGTTTCCATATAGGTATTTCCTTTATCGAGTATTGGTTAATTTACTTCTTAGTAGTTGCAACAAAGGACTTTTCCATTAAATTAAGCAGTTCACTTCAAAACAAGGTCATAGAATTCATCAGCAGCGTACCTATTAGTATTTTAAGAATTCACATGACGCGTGACTTCCAAAAATATGCTTGAAGAATAATGCACAATGACTAATATGCAACTACAGACATATAATTAACTAATGAATAAGTCACATTTTATTGTAGGTTATCGGTAGGGGTGGGTACTTTGTTCATCATGCGATTAATGTACCTTTGATTACCCCATTTCGGAATGTAGCTGTGAACTTATGTTTTGTTTATATAGATAAAAATAGATATAATACTTTATTGAGCAGAATGGACACAAGATACAGAAATAACGACAACAGATACAGTAAGGCATAACAGGCGGCCTTATTGCTCATGCAGCTTTTTCTTCCAAGCAACCTTTGGGTACAGGAAAATTATAGGTAATTATTATATTAGTAAATAGGTAACAGAGGGAATGGCACTATGACACTTTATTTTATTATTAGGAATTCAATTTATTTGAAGGCGTCCTGTATCCTATACAGGATATACCTACAGAGTGTAAGTAGGTAACTACAAGTTCCACACGATCAGTAGTCAACTGTTGTTATTGATATTATAAAAGGAAGGTCATAGTTAATGATGTTGCATTCACTTGAATAAACTGTAGAAAAGCATGGTTCACGCTCGCAAGCAGTAATTACTTTTCTATAGGTATGAAATTTCTGACAAAATAACAAGTACGGCGAGTTTAAGCTTAATATTGCTAACGCAGGAAGTAGTTATTTCCTTGCTGCAGACAGGCGACAAGGTCAATTACATCGAAGTCCGTTGGGCGCAGCTGTTTGCGTTCGCGGCACTCGAGCAACGTCACAATAACGCATTCGCAACACGCCATCTTGTGTGCGCCATTCCCTCTGTATCACGCGACTATCCACCTTATTCACCTCAATAAAAAGGTAAATTTAATCCGACTGTAAGGCCGCGTTGACTCAATGTTTTTCAAATAAATGCGTCATCCTCATTGTTCCGTTCAGACATGTATCTACATGTATCCAATCGAATTAAAAATATTATTGAATACTGATGCGTTGTTTTTTTCTGAGAACAGCGAATGGATTCTTTTGTGAATCGTAATAATGGACATTCTCGAATAAACAATTGTTTATTTTTCATTCATTACATTTGCTTAGATTGATGTCCCAGCACAGAAATTAGTAGGTAACTTACTTAACAAGAAACATCCTTTCGACGCCTAATAGACTCTTTAACTAGGCAATTTGATAATGATGATTATGGACTCCTTAATTTAAACCTATCGTTAGAACTGTTTACTCATTTCCCTACCTACTTAGTTAATAATAGCTATTCAATAATCGTAATCACCGTCTGTTTGCTACAAAGTATTCCCACGTGGGCTTTTAATATTATTCCTAACCCGAGCTTTCTTATACCAAAGGGAAGCTATTGTCCTGAGGAATGTATTCCTTCGGTTACTAGAAGCCGTTATTTTACCTGCGAAGGGCCAGGACTCTTAATAATAAGAACAGGTTTATCGAAAGACAAAGGGGACCAGTGAATAAAAGTCTAAGCAAAATATGTAGCTAGGTACTGGACATCTGCAGTAAAATACCACCAGACAATAAAACAAGCCTATATGTAGGTACAAGGACATCAAGATGACGTTAATGATGATCTAATACATAACGTCAACAGTTTTGAAAATTCAAGAGTACCTAATGAGGCAAGTAATCATGCACCTAGAAATCAGGTTATTACTAAAACCTATTTTAAGAGGAAATCAATACGAATAATCTAGGGCTTCCCCTCCCTCTCTGAATGTCCCTCTTGCCCCGCATTGCCCTCTCCACCTCCTAGCGCATGCACGGTGCGTTCGAAAGAGTTTAGGAGTTATTACTACACCCAAGCGTAAACGACAGAGGTAAAAATAGGAACACGTAACAAAGAAAACACAAAAGTTGCGATAAATAATCAAGTAATTTAATTAAATTTTTACCATTAAATTAGGACTAGTGTAGTGTAGGACTCACGATCTTAAAACTCCTTTAGGTTCATAATGTCCAAATCCCATATCGTCCAAATTCCAAAAACTCCATGTCCCAGAATGTCCATATGGGCTTTTTAGTGCAGATAGTAACTCGCATGCTAGATATACCTACAGGTTATGAGAAGCTGCAGTATTTTTAGGCGGATGAGACGTTTGTTATGTAAAAATGACGATTCAAAGTGTAACTATTTTACCTACTTACTGATGAAAGATATTTTTGAATTTATGTCATTATTTATAATATTATGTTACTAACCCATTGGCGTATGTTACTTTAGTACCTAGTAACATCATTAATTATGATCTAATTAAGGAAGTAGTAAAGAGATTTTATATTTTGTTCAAGATGATCAAAACCTATGATCAAGCAAGACATATATTTTATGTATAAACTATTTATAAAACCATATTATTCTCCAGATGTTCTCATTTTGAATTTCAAAATTTGACTTTTGACATCATTTCCAATTCTTAGTTGTAGTGTCAAAAAGTGTCATTAAAAGATAAAAAGCACTGAGGACTAGCGAGTAAAGTAAAATCCTTTTTAATATTTAGATTTCAAAGGAATAGAATAATCTAGCTATTTCTGCAGTCTGGGGTGTTTTCGAAACGCACTGCGCTGTTTCTATATCGATCGGATATTTTCGGTACGACTCGGTGAGACTTCGTGCGCGGAACGCCGCCATTTTGTGACTAACTACGCAACAGCGGGGCCCAAGGGGCGTCGGGTATAAATAGCGCACAGTGACGTCAGCGCCCACATTATTCGTTTTCGTCGTGGTGGAGTGGACGTGCCTGTGTTGTGTTGTGCTGGAGATCTACAGTGACATTTTTGCCTGGTGGATTCAGGTGTGTAATATTGTCTCATCACAATATTTGTAGCCCTTTTGTGTAATAACTATGGGTTACAGTACCAACGAGAAAAATGTTGTTGATTTTTGTGAAAGCAAAGCAGAATCCCTCAATAATTGGGTTCGTCAAGTCAAAAATAAATCATCAAATGCAAAAACGAAGAGAAAGCGCGACTTGAGGATAATCGCCATCTTGAGCAATTCCTTATTACGTGCAGAGAACGAACTACTGATGAAACAAAGGGAGCGTGCCCGGAAGTGGGCTCAAATGCAAGCAGATCTCGGACTGAGCAATAGAGAAGAGGAACTAGCCAGACAAGAAAAGGAGAAAATCGATAATATATGGAAGAATGATCTCAGTGGACTAGATAGTTTTTTCAAAGAATTAGACAATGTCAAGCCAATTCCAAAATAGTTTAGGTGATGTAACGTAAGTTTTCTTGAATCTGTGATATATGTAGGATGTTTTTCTAAATTACAGTCCCATTGCGTTTCGCGTGGGTCTGCATCCACCAGCCGCCATCTTGGTTGCCTCGGGCGTGGCCGCTGCTAGCTACAGAATGGGTTTGTAACGGTATCATGCATTTATTTATTTAGTCAATTCAATTGTTGTAAATAATATATTAGGTAATATTTCAATTTCTCTCTATTGCGTAATGGATTAAATTGGAATTTTGATTTTTATTCATATTGAATAAGAAAATATTGTAACATATGTTTAAGTATGAAAATAAAAACGATTTTTCAAAAGGAAAGTTGTATCTCTGAATCTTTTTATCTAAAAACTGTGATTTCACCCATCATGTGTTATTCCATGACGTCATCATCCTGACTTCGTGGGGAGATTGGAGCGGCGGCGGCCTTTAATGAGTCTGCAACGCGCAGTTGGCGAGGCGACTCGAGTTGGTCGGCGAAAGCGACACTTGCCCTCACACTGTGCCACTCCGTGCCCACTGCCCCGTCGTAACGCGGCGTGCACGCTCGAAACTCGCTCGGTCCCGGTTGTCAGCCCACTAGGTAAACGATAGGAAATTGCGCCATGATTACACAGTGTAGCTAGATAAAAATGTCGGCCCGCACATGCGGGCCTGTGCGTATAACATGTCTTTAGATCTCTCTCAGAGCATCGCCGCTTCGAGTAGCTGCCTGAACGTACCACAAACTGTCGTCTGTGCTTCGGTCGCAGTGCACTGCACCGACGGAGTCACCAGATCCTCGGACGGGTTGACACATGTTTTGAAAACTACTTATGGGAAATGACGTAGGATGGTCGGTGAGTCAGATGTTTACACAAAAAGTAATATCATCAACTACTGGCTAAATGAACTTCAAATGGGGAGTGAACTGTGTATGTACTTAGCCTAAGGGCAATTTGTATAAAATAACATTCCACCCAAACAGGCGCTCTATTAGTAGGTATTTTGAAGAACGAGACATCCACGGCAGATGTGAGCGTTCGAAGACCGTTAC
Organism: Pectinophora gossypiella; assembly: GCF_024362695.1. NCBI lineage: Eukaryota > Metazoa > Arthropoda > Insecta > Lepidoptera > Gelechiidae > Pectinophora > Pectinophora gossypiella. Next base: position 8,338,260 of record NC_065421.1, on the reverse strand, counting down.
TACGATCCACACTGACAAATGTTGAATATGAACACGTGTTGACCTGCCGAGGCTACTTCACGCACGGTGCTGCACGGCGGCCTACTTTCACTTTAGGTAACATTAGGTTTTGCAATTTTTATATTCAATGCAATGAAAAGTTGTGCATGTTTCTTTTTATAACGAATAAATATATCGGCGATGCCGTTTAAATGTTTGTAATAGATTTAAAAAAACTAATAATAAACAAAATAAGTAGTCCTGAGGACCGATACGACGATGAAAACGACCTGAGCCGATTGTCATCATATTTTTTTTGTGTGCCTAACCTGAATCTCCCCAGAGCGTTCTGCGTCACCAGTAACATCCAAGGTGAACAGAAGGTTAAACTCAAAACGGTCACGCGCAACTGCACCGACAGCGACAGGCCAAGATATAGGGAACATTGTCTGACACAAGCGGCGGAACGAATACTGATGAATATCGTGGGCTGATAAAATCCGGGACACTCCCAATATAATGAGGACATAAGTAGGCAACCACACAAAATGTATGGGAACTTAAACACTAGCAGTAAACAATGGAAGTAGGGAAGCTGCGTGGATTTGATAAGGCAATGGTAAGTTATCGACATATCCTTAAAACTATCCTATTGTATATGAAATACCTACTTTCAATATAACTAAATGGTAAAAAGACAATAGTGAGGTTCAATCTAATGTCAACAGGAGACTGCTCAAAAAACATATTTTAAACAGACTTATGATAACGACAGTTTGTATCTGTACTTGCATTTAGATGATAAGAGTCCACTTTGCGAAGCGTTTGATTATTGTAACCGTTTACTGATTCTGCTTTGTGTGCAAACTCCACAGCTGTCGAGCCTACTGGGGCCCGTGGCAGTCGTGAACGATCACGGCAGAGTTACGAAGGCTTCTCCAGCACGGGCTAGCTTAACGTCGGCAGACATGGCCGGCTAACCGGCTTCACAATAATCCCGCCCGGCCCCAGTTGCTAGCCAGTGGAGCAACACGCACAGATAAGTCCTATCGTAGTGGACCTGACCTTTATACTAGCTATATATTGAATAGACTTAAACATACATCTATAAGCCTTCGTACTTGTATATTCATCGTGGAATGAATCTAAAAAAGTCAAAAGTAGCTATCTTAGCTACAGTTAATCTAACTGTGTAGGTAAGTGGAGATGATTTGAATGGTTTATGTCTATACGCTCTAATCTATTAATCTAGATAAAAGATTGCAAATAATTACCATTCTATGGTAAGTGGCGACATGAGGTAGGCTGTCCTTTGGACAGGTTCGGTTTATAACATTTTGATTTCAGGTTTATCACGTAATCTCATGTAAACAAATAAGTAATGTAGCAGCTGACTAAGGCGTCAAAATTTACATAAAACGCAACGATTTGAAATCCAAAAGATTGGAAATTAAGAGAACATTCTGGATAGTAGAACGACAAAATTAAAATGGAGTTAACTTAATGGCAATGTCAATTGAACACACTAATAAATAATAAATTTTAAAGTGAAATAGCAGTAAAGGACATCAGGGAGTAAAATTAACAACTCATTACTTTCAGATGATATATAAAATAACACATTAATAGAAAATCTACAAAAAGTAGCATTGCAATAGCTAACATGTAAACATAACCTGCTTTAGTTTTTATAATGCCTTATGGCGAACCCATCGCCCCATTATTGTTGCCTTCTTTCATACAGATAGCAGTATTTAAAATGACAACAAATCAGCATTAAAACGGGAATATAATGATGACAAAATTAATTAATTCAGAGGACTAAGACAATGGACAATAAGTAATAATGTTACAAATCCCATAGAAATGTTAAAAAAAATTGAGATAAGTACGGTAAAATAGCCAACCTTTTGGTCTTGAATTTTCTTGCTATAACTCAACGAGCTACTTAATCAATTTTATATTATCTGTATCTGCATATTTGGCAGGAACGAGCCAATTACTTTTTAGGTCAGGAGAGATGAAAGTTACACATATCTAATCATACACCAGTATTCAGCTGAAGTACCTACTTCACAAAATAAAAAGATGTGTGCAAAATCACAAATTTAAACTACCACACTTCACAATCTAAGATTGCTTGACTAATTTGACATAAATTATGTATTATTGAGAGGAGCATAAAGGAAAACCCAACCGACATATATTTAAGTATATAAAAATAATCTAAATACCGAAAAAAGTGATGGAATATGAATACCAGAATTATGCGTCGTACGGCAAAAGTTCGGTTTGCAGCTCAGCGGTCATGAAAAGTTTTTTCATAAGCACCAACATAACTGAAGGTTGAACTTTGAGAAGCGTGAGAGATTGACATCGTACTCAATGACAAAGGGTAGGTACTTTTATATTTTTTCTCTAAACATTTCCTTTGCGACGTTTTTTCTCTTCTGTTCAGCAAGGTAGCTGTGATAGAAAGGCTAATCGCTGTGGAAAGGACAGGTGTGGTGGCGATAGGAGCCCTGTAAACAGCTTGGGCAATACAAGTGGTACCAGTGCAATGATGAGCGGCAGTAGAAATAGTTACGCTTAAAAGGATATGATGCAGTATTTTTGCCCTTACTTTTTTGACTGGTAGTCGAGTATTTGCGCATCCAAATGGGAGTGGAACAATTGAATCACTGCTTGATATAATCGAAAAGGTCGATGGTATGAAAGGTACTTTGAAACGTTTTTTCTAACTTTTGAATCTTTAAGGAAAATCTGGATATTTTACTTAATTATAATGCTCTATTATATATTATCTTACATTTTTGGATCGTTTGCTATGTTTTGTGTACAGCTAGGTACAGCTTATCGCGCACACTATTTACTCAACTCTTGGCACTGCTGAAAGGATATATACATACATATGGAAGGACATATTGCCGACTATTAAAGGCCATGGGAAGAAAATGTATTGGAGGTTTTGACAAACTGGTCTAAACATTTCACTCTGCTCAGCTAGTAAAAGCGACGTTGCAACCACTAATCCGCGATAAAACAATAGCTTATTCACATTACGTGAAGTTAAAGAGGCCAAGCGCAAAGGTTTGAAGCCAGCAATTGAGTTAAAATGAAGCGGTAGGTGCCCTAATCAAATTCGCATCGTGCTGTCTGTCACCTTTTTGCACACTTATAATATTCCTGCTACCCTACTTCTTTAAGTACGCGCCTTCCTATGGAAAGGCTGTCCTTGTTAAAAAACGAGTGGTTCACTGCCACAACACGAAATATCTCTGCTAATTTATTTTCTTCAATTTGAACCAAGCTACAAAAATAACTTCATTATCTAAGTTTGTATAATAACTTAGTGATGTCCTACTTTTTTCCTTGGTTGGTCGTGTTGTGTTTTATACCAGGTTGCTCCCCTGCATGTGCGTGCGCGGTTTGCTCTTGAAGAATGATATAATCTGATGACTAAACAAGAGGTTGCATGGCGCTGGAGACACTAAATTCCTGAACATTTCAAAAGAAAAATGACAAGAGTATGAGCATTTATTGTAACAGTCACCAGTCGCCTGACTCAGTCAAGTAAGATCAATCTTAATCGTAAAGGACTTAACATCATAATTGTCTTGGAACGTCGTTATGAGTTTGCACAGATATGGGCCAGGGGCGACATTGCTGTCTACGGCTGCAGTGCTGGCTTCTCTAGCAGAGGCTGTGACTGTTGATAAGAGGTACAAGCCGAGATCAATACTTTACAATTTAGTTCGGAAATATGTAGAGACAAATCGAATGCAAATCCCGGATATAGCGTCATGTCGAGCTAGGTAAGTGGATCTTGTTTTGCTGAATACGGGGTTTGCCTCCCTATTTGATCGTGGGCAAGCAGTAATCCTGATGACTGATTCCATTTAACTTTCATCCAGATAAGTTTATGATAATGAACTTTTTACAATAACGTACGCCAATCATAGTGGATAAACAATTATTTGATCAGTTACTCTGTGGAGGATATACCTAACTTCTCTCGTATATTTCGATGGATGTCACATATGTTCAGCTAGGTAAGAGATTGTGTACTCTGGACGACGCTGAAGCCAGTACGAGGATAGACGGAGTCTTCAAGGATCGCCGCACATGAAACTCCGCCAACTTAGTAGATCAGGAGTCTCAAATGTATAAGTATCTTCAAAGAAAAATACCTAAAAAAAATTATAAAATGAAGGTCATTGGGGTTCGGGGGGTAAAACGCTAATTTTGGATCGACGTTCTGTTTGTACAGTTCAGTTGCTGCTTCGCTCTGAGGCGTGGCAGACTTCAGCGGGTCTCACAGGTTGAAGCCGTGTTGCCTGGCAAATATATTTTCTGACACCACTACATGCGAAGAATAAGAGGTACAAAACTGTACTTAAATAATATATAATATGTATGATTTGATTAGGACGAAATGAATATAAACGAAAGACATTGAAGACCTATAAAGAAACAAACGAGGAGTTCTAACGTTGTTTGTTCGTATGTGTCTTGTCCTGTTTTGTTCAGCTAGGTAAGTTGCACCTGATGCTTGCTGAACTTGCCTGTGGTGATGGAAGCAACACTCGAGTGATCCTGATGCCAGATTCTTCACTTTCCAGCTCCATTTTCCAAGATGGGTATGATAAACATACAATACAACAAAAAACAATTTCGGAAAACTGCCCCAATTAGAACTATATATGAAAAATATATCATTATACTGGCGGGGCCTCTTTTAGGAACTAATTTGCTTCGATCTTGGTTGCGATGCTTTGCACAGATCAGATCCTGTCTTGCATGCGGTGTGGCTGACTGCTGCGAAGCGTGCCGTCTAAGAGAATGAAACCACTTTCACGCCTCTACGCAGATATGTAAAAGGTACAAAAACAGTACATAATGTTTTGAGGACTACCATAACTAGAATAAAATAAGTATAAAACAAAGACACTAAAGGCCTATACAAGAAACTGAAAGGACGTTGATCTCCTAATTGTAACTTTGTTTGTTCGTATGTCCTTTGTCATGATTTGTTCAGCTAGGTACGAGTAAGTGGCACCTCTGCTTGCTGAACATACAGCAGCAACGATGTTGGCAACAAACAAGTGAACCTGATACAAGACTTTCCACTTTCCAGCTACGTTTTTAATTATAGGTATGATAGTCAAACATACAATATAAAACAACTTTGGAAACCTGGCCCAAATTAAGTTACAAAATAAAATATAACGACGGGGCCTCCTTGACCCATAAATTTCCTTCGATCTTGGTTGCCATGTTTTGCGCAGTTCTGTTGCTGTCTTGCCTGAAGTGTAGCCGGCTACTTCGAAGCCTTAGAAAACGTTTCCAGTTCTACGCCTTCCACCGAGGATAAAAGGTACCAACAGTACATAAATAGTTTTGAGGATTATAATTATAACGTAACATGAAAGGCCTGTGAAGAAACTAAAAGGACAATTATGATCTTCTAATCTGTTAACGTTGCTTGTTGGTATGTCCTTTGTCCTCTTCTGTTCAGCTAGGTTAGTGGCACCTGACACTTATTGAACCCCTTCACACTGCTGCTACGTTGAAAGCGACCAATCCAGTGTGATGCTGATGCCAGACTTCTTTCCAGCTCCATTTTCTATGGATGGGTATGAAACATTGGAAATCCACCCCACTTAAAATTACAAATGAGGAAAATAATAATATTATTATAATGAGGGGGCTTCTTAATACACTAATTTCTTTGAATCTTGGTTGTGCGGTATTTTCTGTAGTTTGACCGCAGTCTTGCATGAAGAGCCGAGGCACCAGCTGAATACAACGCATATTCGAGTTACACAAGGCATTATAGAAAGAACAAGATTCTATCTTCTGGTTACTATATCGAGTGAGGTGCTTTTTGCAGTATTTCAGTTAAATTTATATTGGGGATACATCATTCTGAAGAGAAGTCATTAACGAAAATACACCAAAAGATGCAATAAATCTAAGTGCCCCTCTAATCCTAATTAAGCTGGTATGTCGTTTGTGCTGTTTTTGTTCAGCTAGGTAAGTGGGCTACGTATGCCGTTTAATCAACGCTTGCGGCGTTGGAGGTGACACAGAAGTGCAGCAAGCCTGACGCCTGTTTCTTCATTTTTCAGCTACAATATGAACCAAACCTGGTATGATTATTATTCATTTCTAATGGATATTAAACCAAGGAATTTTGTCGTGAGATGTAACGAAATATAAGTATTCACATTATAATAAACGGAAAGCGCAAATTTAAAAAGGCGAATAAACCAATAAGATTCCCGTCATGGAATGTTTAATCCCTAATGTAAGCTAACTTGTTGGTATGTTGCTTCTCGTATGTTGCACATTTAGGTAAGTTTGAGCTGGCTGGTCGGGGGTTTTAGAAGCATGGCGGTGCGCTGGTTTGGTTCCTTTGCTGCTGATGGCACTCAAAGGTGTTTGTTGGTATGATCAGTTTTTCACTAGTTCACTGTATATTTAGGTACTTAAATATTTATTGTATTGTATATTGTAATGCTTAACATTTTTCTTTCTTTTTTTGTGTGTCTTTTCTATAATTTAGATGCATCCATGGCCTCAGAGTGGTTGAAGCATGTGTGATGTGGACATAAATAGTGAAAGAAATTGCAATGGAGTCAAAATGTAAAGCAAAATTTAATATCGTGTATCATGTATTGGTTTGAAAGTGTAACTGGAAATATAAAATGGCAAGTGTGTGGTATGTGTTTTCATAATTGTTGCTTAGTTAATGTGATTAGTTACTGCCAGTGCTGTCTTTACTTTGTGTTACAAGTTTTGTTTGCTAGGTGCTGATGTGTTAATAGCAAAGTGAGAGCATTTAATCTAGCAAAAAATGTGAAGTAGTTCCCTACTGTGTGACCAAATGAAGGAAGTGGTGTGTAGTTTGATAATTATAAAATTTTGATACAAAAACTTTTATGGAAAGAACACTACCAAATTAACACCTAGTGCACAACTCATTGTATTTTTGCCTAGTTTTCTTCAGTTTAGGAATATCGAAGCCTAAGTCGTTTGATAAGATTTAATATTCACTAACTATGGATTACCGGCACTACTAAAATGAATTGTGGGCTAGTTGCTGAATCTGAAATGTGACTAGAAAAATCACCTGCCGTTTGTTCTGTTGTTATATTAATGTGTATAGTAATCAATAATCATTATTTTATTCTATGAAACCTGTAAAACTTGTGTCTTTTGTCCTATAACTTTGTTTAGCTTAGGTGTCGTCGTAGGATGTCCACGAAGCCATTGACACTCGAGTTATCGATCAGACCGCTGCTGACTCCGTCACAGTGCGTCTTAAGGCTGACCACTGCTGCCATGTCACAGTGCGTCTACATTGCCGCCGACCACTGCTGCCTTGTCACAGTGTGTCTACCGCCGCTGACCGCGGCGCATCATTGACCGCTGCTGCCTCGCTCACAGCGTGTCACGGTTGCCACGGTTTTGCTTAACGGCGCTGCTGTCTCGCCACAACGCGCCGGTCTGCGCTCCTGCCTCGCCGCAGCGCGCGGGTCACTGCGCTCCTGTCTCGCCGTAGCGCGCGGGTCACTGCGCTCCTGTCTCGCCGCAGCGCGCGGGTCACTGCGCTCCTGTCTCGACCCAGCGCGCGGGTGATTGCGCTCCTGTCTCGCCGCAGCGCGCGGGTCACTGCGCTCCTGTTTCGACACAGCGCGCGGGTGACTGCGCTCCTGTCTCGCCGCAGCGCGCGGGTCACTGCGCTCCTGTCTCGACACAGCGCGCGGGTCACTGCGCTCCTGTCTCGACACAGCGCGCGGGTCACTGCGCTTCTGTCTCGCCACAGCGCGCGGGTCACTGCGCTCCTGTCTCGCCACAGCGCGCGGGTCACTGCGCTCCTGTCTCGCCACAGCGCGCGGGTCACTGCGCTCCTGTCTCGCCACAGCGCGCGGGTCACTGCGCTCCTGCCTCGCCACAGCGCGTGGGTCACCTTGCGCTTCGGCCTCAGCACAGCGCGCGAGTCAGTCTCCGCTGTTGCCGTGCCACAAGGTGCGAGTCACTCTGCGCTGCTGCTTGGATCAGTCTGCGCTGCTGCCTCGTCACAGCGTACCGGTCAGTCTCCGTTGCTGCCTTGCCACAGCGTGCCAGTCACGTCTCCGGTGCTGCCGTGCCACAGCGTGCCGGTTAGTCTCCGCTGCAGCCGTGCCACAGCGTGCCGGTCAGTCTACTCTGCTGTCGTGCCACAGCGTGCCGGTCAGTCTCCTCTGCTGCCGTACCACAGCGTGCCGGTCAGTCTCCTCTGCTGCCGTGCCACAGCCTGCCGGTCAATCTCGTTGCTCCCGTGCCACAGCGCGCGGGTCATTCTGCGCTGCTGCCTCGCCACAGCGCGCGGGTCATTCTGCGCTGCTGCCTCGCCACAGCGCGCGGGTCATTCTGCGCTGCTGATTCGCCACAGTGCGTGGAGCACTCGGCGCTGCTGCCTCGTCACAGCGTGCCAGTCAGTCTGCTGCTGCCGTGCCACAGCGTGCCGGTCAGTCTCCGTTGCTGCCTTGCCACAGCGTGCCGGTTAGTCTCCGCCGCAGCCGTGCCACAGCGTGCCGGTTAGTCTCCTCTGCTGCCGTGCCACAGCGCGCGGGTCATTCTGCGCTGCTGCCTCGCCACAGCGCGCGAGTCAAGTCTCCGCTGCTGCTTCGCCACGCCGCGCGCGTCTGCGCTGCTTCCTCGTCACAGCGTGCCAGTTATTCTGCGCTGCTACCATGCCACAGCGTGCCGGTCACTCCGTGCTGCTGCCTCGCCACAGCATGCCGGTCACTCTGCGCTGCTGCCTCGTCACAGCGTGCCGCTCACTCTGGGCTGCTGCCTCGTCCCAGTGTACCGATCAGTCTTCGCCACAGTCGTACCACAGCGCGCCGGGGCAGCGCTGTTGCCACACCGCGGCGGTCCCCTTCTCTGCTGGCACGCCACAGTGCAGCGGGCTCTGAGCTGCTGCCCCGCCACAGCGCGATGGTCACTCGCCGCCACAGCAAGCGCAAGGCGCCGCGCTGCTGCCTCGCCACAGCGCACCTCGTTACAGCGTGCTGGTCTCTCTGCGCGAGGCAGTAGCCTCGCCACAGCACGTGGGGCTCTGCGCGGTATACCTCCGCTGCGGCAGTGCTACAGCGTGCCGGTCAGTCTCCTCTGCTGCCGTGCCACAGCGCACCGGGCTCAGCGCTGTTGGCTAGCCATACCGCGCCGATTCCTTTCTCTGCTGCCTGGCCACAGCGCGCCGGTCCCTCTTCACTGCTGTCTCGCCACAGCACGCACCGGGCTCTGTTCTGCTGTCTCGCCACGGCACGCGCCGGGCTCTGCGCTGCTGTCTCGCCACGGCACGCGCCGGACTCTGCGCTGCTGTCTCCCCACGGCACGCGCCGGGTTGTGCGCTGCTGCCTCGCCACAGCGCGCCGGTCCCTCTGCACAGCTGCCACGCTACAGCGCGCCGGTCCCTCTTCACTGCTGTCTCGCCACAGCACGCACCGGGCTCTGCGCTGCTGTCTCGCCAAGGCACGCGCCGGGCTCTGCGCTGCTCGCCACGGCACACGCCGGGCTCTGCGCTGCTCCCTCGCCACGGCACGCGCCGGGCTCTGCGCTGCTGCCTCGCCACAGCGCGCCTGTCCCTCTCCACAGCTGCCTCGCCTCAACGCGCCGGCCCCTCTCCACTGCTGCCACGACACAGCGCTCGGGTCCCACTTCACTTCTGCCTCGCCGCAGCACGCCGGGCTGCTGTTTCGTCATAGCGCGCCGGTCCCTCTCCGCTGCTGCTTCGAGACAGTGCACCGGTCCTTTTACCTAGGTATTTAAACACCATGATTAGTATTTCTTGATTGCTGCTTGGGCGTTCATAACACTGATTCTCTGCTGTCTCATCACAGTAAAACAAGTGCCTCGAGTTCGTGCCGTGTCACCCCGTCACTTCGAGCCCGCCAAGTCTCTGCGCCGGTTTCCAGTCCTTCTGCTTGCTGCCAACAGCTTCGCGTTCTACCAATCATGCTGCCGTGGCGGTTCCTCAATGCTACAGCGTCCTAGCGTACAGGTAATTTGGTACTAATGATCAATGATCTTAATTTCTCACAGACAACACAAGAGGTCCCGCTACAGGGCCATGAGTGTCCTTGCCCTGCTGACTCGTCTACACAATGCGGCGGCTTTCGCCCGTTTCTTCTTGATCCTTAGTCACCGCTGCTGTCGTGACCCAGCGCGCCAGTCGGCCTGTCACGCTGCCTGCCATAGCGTGCCAATCACTCTGCGCTACCGCCATGTCTCGAGAGTTCCAGCCACTCTCCACTGTCTGCTGGGCCACAGCACGGCGATTCTTCGCGCCACTGCTGAGCTCTGCTGCTGCAGCGTTTTTGGAGTTGCTGCCGAGCTACACTGCGTCGGGACTTGGCACCGCTGCTCTAGCTCTTGGCGTCTCGGTGCAACGATTCTTCGAGCCGCTACATTTCGGCGCGATGGGTGTTCGGAGGCCGCCGGGTCGTCTCAGCGCGACGGGTCTTCGGAGACCGCCGCGTTGTCTCAGCGCGGCGGGTCTTCGGAGGCCGCCGCGTCGCCTCAGCCGACGGGTCTTCGGAGGCCGCCGCGTCGACTCGGCGCGACGAGTCTTCGGGCTGCCTTGTGGTCTCGGCGCCATGTGTCTTCGGGCCTCCCGCCCTCTCCTCCCACGACTGTGTCGTCTTTGCGCAACAGGTATACTACCGCTAATGACCTAAAAATTGTGTTCATCACAACCGACTCCTACTCACACACTACTACTCTTACTCCTCACAGCGCTCCGAGTCTTCTCTTCCCACTACTGAGGTTGCTTCAGAAAATCTTCTCAACTGGCGAGGGTTCTCCTGCCTCGCCATGGCGTGCTGGTACTGTGGCCCTGCTCGTGGCTTTACACCGGAATCTTCGCACTTGGTCGCCGAACCAGTGTCCTTCGGCTACTGCCATGTCAAATCGTCAGACACGCTGGGGTTCACGATGCGCCGCCTGTACAGTATTGTCACCCCACTGCTAGCACGCGAAAGCACCGTGTCTTCGGGTTAATACTTCATGTCTCCGAGTAGATATCTAGTCTGCTTCCGAAATCTGCATCGCTACAGCGTCGAGTCTTCGAGTAACTAACGTGCTTCAACGACGGATCTTCGGGTAGCGACGTGTCTCCGTATAGCGACGTATCTCCGTGTAGATAAGCGACATGTCTCCGGGCGGCAGAGCGACGTGTCTTCGAGCGGCCGAGCGACGTGTCTTCGAGCGGCAGAGCGACGTGTCTTCGAGCGGCAGAGCGACGTGACTCCGAGCGGCAGAGCGACGTGACTCCGAGCGGCAGAGCGACGTGTCTCCGGTATTCGTGTAGTTAAGCGTCGTGTCTCCGAGTCGCCGTGTAGTTAAGCGTCGTGTCTCCGAGTCGCCGTGTAGCAAACGACGTGTCTCCGAGGGGCAGAGCGACGAGTCGACGGGTAACTAAGCGACGTGTCTCCGGGTAGTTTAAGCAACGTGTCTCCGGGTAGTTAAGCGACGTGTCTCCGAGTGGCAGAGCGACGTGTCGACGGGTAACTAAGCAACGTGTCTCCGGGTGCAGAGCAACGAGTCCTCGTGTTACTGCATCGTCAGTGTCGGGTCTCCGGGTTGCTGACTTGAAAGGACGTGTCGGTATACTGCTATCTCGTCACAGCGCGCTGCCGTTGAAGTTAAAGGTACATATTAACTTTTTCGAGTATATAATATTCACGTAGGTTTTTCCTGTATAACTGTAAGTATTTTATCTTCCCTAACCAGGTCGAAAAATGCGCAACAAGTCAGCAACGGCAGTTTAAGTGTGAACGGCATATGGAACAGCTTGCAAGTTACAAGAATACGCGCTGTAAATAATGGTGCCTATAATTCGCCCTACGTTATAAGAAATCCCCCCGACCCAAGCCAAGCCTGCTAGTATTTCTCCGCATCGACGAACCTACCTTAGAGTAGCATTTCAGGTTAAAATCTGCAAGTTAAATTCAGCCAATGAATATTATGTAAGCTGATGGACGAAGTTCAGGACTCAAGTTAATCATTTCTGGAGCATAATAAAAATACAATGCATTAAGTATGACACAAAACAAAAATATTAACAACACAGCAAAAAACAAGTACTTAAAGCTACACTGACGTATGGAGTCCGACATCCCGAAGAAACGAGTTCCAGTTATCTTTATTTCAGCATTTTCAGGTAAAAATTCTTTAAATACTCACTGAAAAAGCAGAAAAAAACATGTATTACAGCTTGATCAAAGAACGTACAGTGAACTTAAACTTCAATTCAACCTATAAACACTATCCGACAATTATCAAACACAAGGAAATAAAAGCGACGAACGTTAAGTTCGTAAGTTCAAAACAATTTTGGCACCTCCAGATCGTTTGATGAAAGTATCGAACTACTTATACCCTGATCAGAACAAGTACGTATCAACAAGCTATGACTTTATACTTACTCAGATCAATGCAAGTACAGAACGCGCCGGGTACCACAACTTAAAACGTAAGACAGACATCTTAAAATTTTTGAGCCCAACTAGTGGTTGGGAGTTAATTCTGTTCGTTCGGCAGGTTGCGTGATATCAATGTATATGGGTTTGGAGGTCTGTAACTTCTTATTCCGCGCTGCGGCTCCGCCTGCGAAACCTGCTTTACACTTCACGTGAGCAATGCAATTCATTTTAGTAAAAATATTCACATTTACATTATTGATATACGAATATTATGTTATGCACTGGAAAATATTTTCGTCTCCTCGGAGACGCTTAACTGCAAATTGTTCTAGTTTGTTGCACAGTTCCTGCAAACGACGTATAAACTAACACACATGGATCCCGGCGACTAATCAGCATATCGAGAGCGAAATAAAATACAGTTGTAACAACAGTGCCATATATGCTGGAGCAAAGAGCAACACTGTAACTATTATAAGCTAACTGCATTTTTGTCTGTATTTTTGATGTTATTTTTCTAATGTGTTGCTTGCACTTATTTTCTTTAGCCGTAGAGATTGCGAATCTAGACTTGTGATATTAATCTGGAATGTCTGGATGTAGAGGTACAGCATGCGTAAATTGCAATATGTTTAAATATTCACATCCTAAATATAACAACAACACAACATAGCATCATGAAGAAGTAGGCAGGGGTGTGGTGGTAGAGGCGTGTGACGTGCATTCTAATAAATACCAAAAACACCACCTGACCCGAAAACGAGAGTTAAATACGTAGGTACTATGTTTGTTTGAATCAAAAACATCTCTTACAGATACCGGAAATATAAGGTACCTACACAAGTAATATTTTATTTATCTTTATAGCCAGGAATGAGTTCAGGTACAAAACTGTTTCTAATCATAATCTTTCTATTTAACACGTGTCTCTTTCCAGACTATTCACGTTATTATCAAATAAAAGTTTCTTACAGGATAATGCTAAATTTATTTTCAGTGAAAAATTTAATTGATCAATCTAAAAATTCGTCAGTTTATACAATAATCATTATAATTCCCATCAATAATACTAGGTACATAAGCGACGTTATTATCAAATAAAAGTTTTTTTACAGGATAATGCTAAATTTATTTTCAGTAAAAAATTAAATTGATCGATATAAAAATTTGTAAGTTTACACAATAATCATTATAATTCCCATCAATAAGTACATAAGTGAAAATGAATAAATCTGGAACCACCATTAAGCATATTAAAAATACTAAATTATAATAAATATTATGCCACAGTATACGAAGAATACTAGATCAGACGTTGACAATATCACGGTGCGTATGCTAACCAGTTTCTTGCAGGAGCTGTACTATAAAATTTGACATCAGTCAAACGGCTATCTCTCGACAAATAAAGAACGTAAATAACTATAATTGTCTATGCTATGTATCACGTAAAAACGAAACCAGATTTCAACGTTGGCTTTTATGAAAATACCATCTGCCACCGTAAACATGAGTACGAAACTGAAAACATGAGTACGGACAAACGAAAACATTTGGTATGAATTATTTCAGCATTTTAGGCGCATGCTTATAATCTAGTGGTACGTACTATTCAAATTATGAAGAGAACTAAAGTATCTAGTCGAGAGGAAAATATGTCGACGTAATTTTCATACATGTTACCAGTAATATATGTACCAATTTTAATAATAAGAACGAAAATAGTCATTGGCTCTTCAATAAAGGGTGCAAAAAGCCTTGAAAACGTCAATTGGTAAGTATAGTTTACTCTCTTGTAGGTATCTCACCGACTAATACCGGGGTAAAAGCACTAAAATAGCAAGGACAGTCTAATAAAAGTATGGATTAAGACCAGAGCCAGAGGGAACTTCTAGAAAAACGTAAACTGAATTAAGAGGTTAACAAATGAATAAAGTATATATATGTATAAACAAATTATAGTCAAAATTGCTGGTCGCAGTGAATATACGGATGCAGTAAACGTTTTGTAAATAAATATTGTCTTACTTCACCTGAAGATGGACCTGAATATAGAAACACTACAAGATTTTTAATTAATTTTGGAATACAAGTACATATACAATACCTGCAAGTGATCAATCTCACGACGAATGATGTAAGTTTTGAAATAACACATTGACTAAATAAAAAAACCATCTATTATCGATCATACGTAACGCGATCGAGTACATCTACGAAAAGGTGAGAAGATTTTATCAAATCTAAGCAATATCACTACGTCGATTCATAACTTACCTGTAACTACGAAGAAAGAAGATGAAGAAAGAAGACGAAGAAAGAAGACGAAGAAAGAAGACGAAGAAAGAAGACGAAGAGAGAAGACGAAGAGAGAAGACCAAGAAAGAAGATGAAGAGAGAAGACGAACAGAGAAATCTGAAAAAAGTTCATAATATATATCTGAGTAAGAAATTACCATTAAAAGCCTTCATACGGTTATGACCACGTGGATGATTGATAAATGATTGCTGAAATTCAAATTAGGAATTTTAAGTTATATAATAGTAAATAAAATGAAAAAATATGTTTCGAGACTATAAACACGACGAGACGAGAGCTCCTTTAAAGCTATATTTCGTACATAATAATATTAATATTAAAAATAATATATTTTCTGAAGTCAAAATTAGCAATCTACTTTAAAAAAACTAGATTAAAAAATAAACTATAAAAAAATAATTTACAAATATCATGAAAGCTAATATAAAAAAATAGCAAAAAAGGAATGCCAAGCATGGATGTAACAAGAATTATGTAACAAAAAAGAATAGAAAAATAAAAAAGAATAGAAAAATAAAAAAAAAATGAAAAAGAATAAAAAAGGAAAAAAATGAAAAGAAAAAAGAATAAAAAAATAACACAAAACTAGAAAAAAAAACAAACGAAAAAGAATAAAATAATGGCAAAAAAAGAAATGCCAAGCATGGATGTAACAAGAATTAAGTAACAAAAAAGAATAGAAAAATAAAAAAATAGGAAAAGATAAACAATAAACAAAGAATAAAAAAAGAAAAAAATAAAAAAAAATAACACAAAACTAGAAGAAAAAAACAAACGAAAAAGAATAAAATAAACTGACATAGTATACAAAAAAGAAACAAAATAAAATAATTGCAACATTTAAAACGGATTGCATCTGCATTATTGTTACTTCCTCTAGAACGTAGTTGGTTTCCAGGACAGAGAAAAAGATAAAGAAAAAAGGGGAAGATCAAAGAAATCTTTCTCTTGGAGAAATAAGACGAAGACTGAAGAAAGAAGACGAAGATTGATGAACGAAGACGATGACTGAAGAAAGAAGACGAAGACTGAAGACAGAAGACGATGACTGAAGCAAGAAGACGAAGATTGAAGAAAGAAGACGAATACTGAAGAAAGAAGACGAAGACTGAAGAAAAAGACGAAGACTGAAGAAAGAAGACGAAGGTTGAAGAAAGAAGACGAATACTGAAGAAAGAAGACGAAGGTTGAAGAAAGAAGACGAATACTGAAGAAAGAAGACGAAGACTGAAGAAAGAAGACGAAGATTGAAGAAAGAAGACAAAGATTGAAGAAAGAAGACAAAGACTGAAGAAAGAAGACGAAGACTGGAGCAAGAAGACGAAGACTGAAGAAAGAAGACGAAGATTGAAGAAAGAAGACAAAGACTGAAGAAAGAAGACAAAGATTGAAGAAAGAAGACGAAGACTGAAGACAGAAGACGAAGACTGAAGAAAGAAGATGAAGACTGAAGAAAGAAGACGAAGACTGAAGAAAGAAGACGAAGATTGAAGAAAGAAGACGAAGACTGAAGAAAGAAGACGAAGACTAAAGAAAGAACATGAAGACTGAAGAAAGAACATGAAGACTGAAGAAAGAAGACGAAGACTAAAGAGAGAAGACGAAGTATGAAGAAAGAAGACGGATACTGAAGAAAAAAGAAGAAGACAAGAAAGAAGACGAAGACTGGAGCAAGAAGACGAAAACTGAAGAAAGAAGACGAAGATTAAAGAAAGAAGACGAAGATTAAAGAAAGAAGACGAAGACTGAAGAAAGAAGACGAAGACTGAAGAAAGAAGACGAAGACTGAAGCAAGAAGACGAAGACTGAAGCAAGAAGACGAAGACTGAAGCAAGAAGACGAAGCCTGAAGCAAGAAGACGAAACCTGGAGCAAGAAGTCGAAGACTGGAGCAAGAAGACGAAGACTGGAGCAAGAAGACGAAGACTGAAGCAAGAAGATGAAGACAGAAGCAAGAAGACGAAGACAGAAGCAAGAAGACGAAGACAGAAGCAAGAAGACGAAGACAGAAGCAAGAAGACGAAGACAGAAGCAAGAAGACGAAGACAGAAGCAAGAAGACGAAGACTGGAGCAAGAAGACGAAGACTGGAGCAAGAAGACGAAGACAGAAGCAAGAAGACGAAGACTCAAGGAATAAGATCAAAACTGAAGAGAAAAGACGAAGACTCAAAAGTGAAGACGAAGACTCAAGAGAGAGAAGAGAAAGACGCAAGAGAGAAGATGATAGGATAAAAAGACTAAAAAACTTGACTCAAGGCGAAGACTGAAGAATAAGACGAAGGCTAAAGAAAGAAGACAGACTCAAGAAAGAAGACAGACTCAAGAAAGAAGACAGACTCAAGAAAGAAGACAGACTCAAGAAAGAAGACAGACTCAAGAAAGAAGACAGACTCAAGAAAGAAGACAGACTCAAGAAAGAAGACGAAGAATCGAGAAAGAAGACAAACTCAAGAAAGAAGACGAAGAATCGAGAAAGAAGACAAACTCAAGAAAGAAGACAAACTCAAGAAAGAAGACGAAGAATCGAGAAAGAAGACGAAGACTCTAGAAGGAAGACGAACTCTCGAGAGGGAAAACGAAGAACAGGAAGACTGAAGATGAATACGACGTAAGAAGACTGAAAAACTAGACGAAGCTTGAAGAAAGAAGTCCTCTTCTTTGAAACTGAAGAAAAAGAACTCAAGAAAGAAAACCAGGACTCAAGGAAGATCGCGGAGACTCAAAAAGAAGACTCAAGAGGCAAGACGAAGGCTCTATGATAGAAGAAATAAAAGAAAGCCAGAACAAAAAAGAATGAAAACAAAGAGAAACAAGACCATGAAAAAAGAAGAATGATGTAAGAATAACATAGGTACAAACTAAAACAGGAAGACGAAAATTAAAGCCAGAGAAGGAAAACTCAAGCAAGACTGACGCTACAAGAGACAAAGTAAGAAGAGAAAAACTGAACATAAAAAGAAGTACCTAAATGTAACAAAATACCTATATGAGTAAGAAATTAGCGAAACTGATGTAAAAAATTGCCATTAAAGTAACATTTAAGAGAGAACTCCAAAAGGGATGGGTGGTGGGTATATTAGATCGCAATAAAGCTTCACATGATAAGCTTCATGAAAAAATCAGTTTTGAAAACAAAGAATGCAAAAATACCTAAAGCCAACTTGGAAGAAATAAGACAAACCAAAAAATTATGAAGACAGCTGCATCAGGAACACCAAACAAGGTGAGATAGACTTCTTTCATGACATTTTTGTAAATCTTTTTGTAAATATTACATTCCAAGTAGGTAGACATTTAAAATGCCATTCAAATGCAATTTCAATTAAGAACCATTTGTATAATTTAATTTTAATTAAGTATTACAAACAGCATAAGCTCGTAAGCTTATAACTATATTCCCAATTGGGAGAGTCGGAGCAGAGGTACACTCATCATCACAAGATGAACTAAATACCCATGCTTCATCAAGCTTTCTGTGTAATCTGTTTGTTATTACAATAGTTTTTTATTTCTTCAACAGGTACTGCATAGTGGAAATACCTGCTGCTATCACAAGGAATCAACGGAAATAAGAAACACAATAAAAATAAGTTTAAAAAAATATATTTATTTGGAAATAAAAGCAATTTGTATTTGTTATACCTACACTGATTTTAATTATAAAACCTTTATACCAAAACGTTTACTTTGTTTAATTTCTTTTCAAGAATAGTTTCAACAATAGGCAATTTCAGTGAATCAACTAACATTACCTCATCACTAAGATCCTCCAAATGGTGGTAATGGGGGTGAGCAGAGCATAATCTAAATACCTACATCAGACTAGGGTACAGTTTGTACATTGTACTAAACTATCTTTGATTACTTCTCATTGTTCTATAGAACTGACGTCACTAGGACAATTGGACAATTTTTAATAGTTCTATGGAAAAGTTGAGAAATGGTTTTTCTTATTTATCCCAGTGACGTCAGTTCTATCGAACAAATTGTCAAGAATCACTATGGAGTTAGTAAACTATCAACCCAACACATTATAGGTGGTTAATTGGAACAAACAATCATTATAAAATATAAAGATATAAGTATTGAGAAAATATTATATACAACGAATTATAGTTTAATATTATTAATAGTACAATAGTTATCAATGGCCTTGTATATATATTTTTCTCTTGAAAATAAGAGGCACAACATGCTGGTGGGGAATTCAACGGGGATAGATTGCAGATTACGGTAAAAAGAATTTCGGTTATATAAAGGGCATTGGAAAAATATATGGTCCAATGAGCCTTCGTCATATCCACATTCACAGAGTGATGAGTCTCTAATCCGGATTTTAGCCAGATGTAATGGAGAGCAACAATGACCAATTCTCATCCGAATAATTGTAGAGGTGATCTTTTTACTTAGTTTAATTTTGGAAAACCAAGGTTTAGCTAAGATCTGTGGTTGGACCTTTACATATGAGGTTCCTTTTTTTTTTGAGGAGGTGGACCAGCGGGCAGACCAGGTCTTAGAAAGGAATTTGGAGGGTAAGTGAGTTAAGTCATGAGAAAAATTAATAAAAGGGAATCTATCCCCACAGACCACAGCCTCTTTTGTTACCAAATACTGATAGTCATCGCCATACTTTGTCAGTGAATGAATAGGTACCAAACCAATCCAAACACAGGACTTTCCTAGAACAGTGTTGCCAACTTTATTTTCACCAGCCCACCAAATGCGGCCGTGCAAACCACCAGAATTTCACTAGATAAAATACATACATACATAAACTCACGCCTATTTCCCACCGGGGTAAGCAGAGACTATAGAATCACTAGACAACCCAAAGCCGAATCAGTGCAATCAGATCGTGGGATGTTTTTTCCCCCTCTTTAGCGCCGCGTCGTAGGTAAAGACGTGCTAGAGACAGGGTAAATTATTCTTAATCATATACCGCATAATTTGCACTTAGCAACTGGACCACCAGTGCTTTCGACTATTTGCAACCAATCCCTTAAAACTGGGTCACGTAACCAACAATCACGAAACTTTTGGGTGTACTGTGGCTTAGGCATCTTGATCTTACTCAATATGAAACTTATTGTATGTATTACTAATAATAAATAAACTTTATATTGGTTCTTTCGCTCAAGTAACTCATAAACCATTTTCGGTTGTATTAGTGGTTAAATTCGTCACTTACCGCTAAGTGGAAGGACTCTAATCCACTAAAAAATCCACTAGCCACTAAAACTAATATTTTTTTCGCCGAACCACATGTCTAAACCACCAGATCTAGTGGAAAATCCACTAAGTTGGCAACACTGTCCTAGAACCCTGCAAAATCAAAGACCTTGTATAGAATAGACGGAGCACATTTAAGACGAAAGAAAAACATAGGTTTTGTCTTTCGCACTCATGTGAGCCGTCATAAGTTAAAAAGAGATAAATATACTATCGTCGTAACGTCTTTTGTACTCGTGTAGCGGGTTTGTTATAGAAACGTACCTATAGTATATGTTTTTGTATCAGAACCACTAGTGCCGTTCCATGTCTTTATCGACATTATTATTGGCTAAATATTTCATGTTAGTCCAAGATCTAAAAAAATATACATTACAAATTGAATGATTAATTAAATACAGAAATAACGACCTAGTATCCATACCTGGGTGGGTAGAACCACAAGTAAATTAGTTAAAACGATACCTATTTGTACCCTGATAGAAAGATACCTAAGAAGAACCGTACGTTGCGGTGACAGATTCAGAACCACTTATTCAACGTAATTATCATGGACAAACTTGTTAAAGGTCAATTTATCATTTTTTAATCTATGTCATTTCGCAAGGTGATATGGCCGAGGAGGTCGAGGACGGTCCATCTAGTCCACATATACTATAGTATCATTTTAATACGACATTGCGGCCACCCTTTGGTTGCTATAAATCACATACCTACCCTTTTATAAAAATTAAATACACGTTTTTCATTGACTTGACCGGAAATCGAATCGGCTCTCGATACAAGAAGTAGACGACCTTCTAGTATATAATAAAAGCAAATACTTCTTTATAAGATTTTTATTCAATATAGTTAGAATACAATGACCACGAAGCACTTAACAATTCCGATTTTTGGTGGTAAAAAAATTTTTCCTCATGTTCACTTTCTTTAGAAGTGTATAGTGTCGGCTCTGGTCGTTATAACTTTACCTGCAAGAATGGCACATATTAACGTGGAGCACACAAATACACAAGAATTACATGTTTACACATTGCACATAGAAGGAATAATCACAGGTACTTACAAAAATAGTTATTCATACTAATTATTTTGTGCAATAGAGATTATTTGTATTGTATTGAATTATTTTTTCCATGCTAATGTAGAATACAAAAACGAAATAGCTGCAAATTCATCTACAAACTTATAACTAAACTTAAACTCACCTTATGTGAGATATGTGAGTGAATATTGTTGGTACTGCATCTCTATGTAATATTTTTGTTTGGTATCCTGCTCGATAGAAAGCAAGATACATCGAAATGTAATTAGCACAGGCTTAAATAAGGAGAAGGCGTCCTTCAGAAGAGAGAATCATCTCGTTTCATGGTCTGAATCCAATTGTTTCTTAATTTCTGGTTTCGTAAATTAGGATATTTAGAAAATCTGGAAAATACAATATATTTATGTAATCTTCATACAAATCGGAAACAGGTCGAAAAATAAATTAAACGAGAATAGAATAACACATGTAGATGATACATTAAAACATAATATTATGTTATCGACATCAAAGGACAACACTACTTATAATACTTTGGGTACATGATCTGTCAAAGCTGATTAACGTAAAATGTGAAATCAATTATTTGTACAAATGTGACGGCTTTGCTGAAAATATGCGTCTGCATCGTGTTTAGGGCTCAATAAACTTTACAAAAACCAGACCACGTAATGTATTTCTTGCACACAAACATGTATTATGTGGTCGATAACTTATCCATGGTGAGACATTGTTTGATCGTTCTCCATTATAACACCCATTCTACTCTCACAACCAATAGCTACGCAAGCCATGGTTCATAATGAATAACTATTTCACAGATTGTTTATATAAAAAGTTAAAATAATGTCCCAAAACACCAAAAAACTAACGGCAGGTTTGGTATCCAGCTGACTACCACAACATCTCAAAACGGTAAACACTGACGTTCTAGACAGCGGTGTTTGTCTATGTTTGTTTCTTTTTTCCACAGAGATTGTTGCCATAGGGAAGAAAGAGAGCTGTGATAGTTTGATCGTCACTCTAAAATATTATCCGTCTATTCTATACAAGGTCTTTGTGCAAAATATTCTGATATAGGTAGGTTCAGAATGTATACAGAATAAACTTACCTTTACTTCTATTCACGGGCTGTCCTCCTGCTTCGTCTCCTCACCCCTTCATCTAGTTTCTGTCTTGAACGGGCATTAGTTAATGGTTATTATCACGTTATTATAATAGCATCGTTAGTATTTGTTTTACAGATAAGTGTTTTAAAAAGTTTGAGTTCTACACGTTGTTTTTGATTGGAGGAAAGGAAATCATGCCGATGGCGCGTTCGTTTCACTGACTGACTTATAGGTAAGTATTTAGTATTAACCTCTTATTAACCGACTTCAAAAAAGAAGGAGCCGTATATTCGTAATGTTAGGGCCCGGTTACCAAATGTAATGTTTATGTTCTCTTTGTCCGTTACAATCATACTTAGTTCATTCTTCAAAGAAAATATTGTGTTGTGACTGATAAAAGGTGTGATGCTCCATCAGGCGACTATAAATATGATATGAAAACAAAATAACTAGTATGTTTATTAAAAGAAATGAATGTTATTTGGGATCCAACCAGGGAGTAGTTCTGCCCAACAGGACCACCACGTGAATCACAAAGATTATAGGATGTAATCAAGCCTACGAATAAAAGAATCGCATTATTGATATAGACCAGAAAGTATCTTCTATGCTCCAATCTTGTTTAGCTGAAAGGGAAATTACAAGGACCAATGACCAAGTATTCTAATACTTGGTCTTTGGGAAAATAAAATTCCCTCGTGTGTTACCGCACTAAAGGGTAATTCGTGAGTTTTAATTAATTTGGCCTAAAGATCTACGCAACCAGGCCAAAAATTTAAAAAAATCGTGAGTTTTAATTTTATAATGGTCACACTGACTTCTGTTTGTCAAATGGTGGTTTATAGGTCGATGTAGTTGTTGTTGGACGTATTTTTGGTTTATTTTACTATAAAATTAATTAATAGTTACATTAATTTATTCTGTAAGAATGTCGTACCAATTATACAGAAACACCACGATTGGTAATACGCTGCAGGAAAGCCTAGACGAACTCATACAAGTAAGTCGTGGACGTCGGCAATTTGCTTTGCTTTGTTGTTGTGGGTTACGTCTCCTATTGATGTTGTTGAATTGTTTCAGTATGGGCAGATAACGCCTGGTTTGGCTATGAAAGTGTTGTTGCAGTTCGATAAGTCTATCAACCAGGCATTATCGAATAGAGTCAAGTCTAGACTAACCTTCAAAGCAGGAAAATTAAATACTTATAGGTGAGACCATATTTTTACAAGTTCAATCTACATAGGAAGTTGTTTACGCCTACAATTGTTTGTATTGATATTTGTACTATTATAATATACATTTTTAGACAATTTTGTTATGTACTTTTTGCAGATTTTGTGACAATGTTTGGACGTTTATGTTAAATGATGTAGAGTTCAGAGAGGTCCAAGAAGTGGCTAAAGTAGATAAGGTTAAAATAGTGGCTTGTGATGGCAAGAGTAAGTATTTATTTTTCTATGTGTTTAATAGTTCTATAACAATGTTTTTCAATTAAACAGAAAAAGCAATGTTTCTTTACTAAGAAACTGCCAGCTCGCTTTAACCTCAGTTTTTGTAATACTTTTCTATTTTATTTAGGTAGATAATTAAAAGTCCGATTATTATTTTCCAAACTCATTCAAATACTCTGCTGTGGGACTCAAACACTCATCGTTCATAGGCAAAAAATCACATTATTTCTTTAGTATCTATCCATTTACAGAAATTGCTCTTCTGTATTCTATACTGTGTACTACTGCTTGAATTTTCGTCCAGTTAGTGATTGCCAACAGAAGCAAACTAATGGCAAGATAAACTTGGAAGTAAAACTTAATTTATTTTTACAGATGTGGAGGACCGAAGATAGTGTTAAACTAGAATTTTAAAATTAAATTAATAACAATGTACTTTCTCAAACATGTATCTCAAAATATTTGTTTTAAATTACAAATCCGTAACTCTTTGAATGTAATATAATCCTGTTTCAATATATCTGGGTGTATATGTATTTAAATATTTTTAATACCAACCTTCAAGAAATAAATTATGTAAGTGAGCAATATAGTAGTTTCAATATTATTGCAATGATTGGTGGTTTAACTATGGTACGGTGGAATAAATAATGAAATGCTGTAACATCTAACCACAATAATTAATGAGATGTGTAGTTTTGTTGTTGTTGGCATGTACTAACAAAGTTTATTGCATTAAAACATTTCAGTTTTATTAGAATGCTGTTTAGTAGTGTTGCCGAAAAATCGATAGTTTTACTATCGATAGTAAACAACCAAAATCATCTACCCAACCGATAGGCCTATCGATAGTATCGATAGCTCTTTTTTGGCGAAACTATTGATAAGCAACAATAGTATCGATAGTTACAAGATGAAAAACTGTCGATAGTTAAAAAACTATCAATACTATCGCTCTTCGATATAGAGTAAGCTATCGATAGGGACCTTAATTTCGATAGTATTGTAAAAAATCCTACCCGAATTGTAGACTTCAAAACCAAACATCCACTGCGAAAACACCCACGAAACATAAAATATATTAAAGACGAGCTTTAAAATAGTGTGAATTGTTGCACACAATGCTTCATTCAATACTATCGAAATTAAGGTCACTATCGATTGTACAAAACTATCGATAGTATCGATAGCTTGCGCAATATCGATGAGTGATACTATCGATAGTTTTTCATTTCTCAACTATCGATAGTATCGTTACTTATCAATAGTATCGCTAAAAAATAGCAATCGATACTATCGATTAATTATCGATACTAACGTTTTTTGGTAGACTATCGATAGTTCGATCGAAAACTATCGATAGGGCGCTATCGAGCGGCAACACTACTGTTTAGTAGGAATGGAAATGCAAATAAAACAAATAATTCTCATGATAGTTATATTAAAAGCCTAGAAAAATGATTACACATTTATACATAGTATTTACAGATTAAACATTGTCCCATTATCAAATCTATATTGTTTAGGTGTCATTTTTATACATAACTATTGTTATAAGCATTAGGAGTTGCAGTATGGTAACAATCCAGTTTTCTTGTGTACAAAGTATATTTACAAAATTAATTACTTTCAAATACAATTCTAATAACAATATAAATCAAGAGCAACAGATGTGTTATTAGAACACAAACAAAATTTACAAGGGATTCATGGAGCCCTAAATAAAAAAATCACTATGAAATAATTCAACAATTATATAACTGGCTATAACCAACCACAGGACTAACTCAGACAATATTTTATGCTAATCAGTCTGATTGCATTAAAATATCCAATACTAACTATGTGTATAGAAAACTTCCTGAGGTAGTCCTGTGTCATAGAACACGTCTTAGAAATACACCAAACCTCCAGCACCCTGAGCACAAAATTTTGAGCCATCACCGTGTTATGACGTAATGTAATCGTTCTAACAATACAACTGCACGTGCGGTACTTGTACCTCTTGCAAATTTTAACATTCTTTGTTATAATCGCTCACATACAGCAGTCGAAAACAAGAAAATAAATGAAATTAAACACTTATCTCACTGATAGCTTTTGTAAACCGTCTAACGTAAACTACTTATTTGCGTATGGCAATAATCATACATGTCGCTATTAGTCGATAAAAAAGGTCTTTGAGCTAGTTTCGCGTGCACCTGTCGGTGTTCAGGCGCAGTAGGTGGGCGGCGCGGTGAGGTCGGCGAGCAGGTCGAGCTCGTCCTCGCTGAGGTTGTCGCGGTGGCGCGGCCAGTCGTCGTGGTGCGTGCGCCGGAACTCGGCCAGCGCCGCGCGGATGGTGGCGGGCACCGGGTCGGGCGCGCTCGTGTGCCGCGCCAGCTCCGCCAGCACCGCGCCCAGCGCCGGGCCCAGGCTGTAGGGCCGCGACGTGAGGTAGGCGCACAGCCCCAGCACGCCGCAGTGCCGCTCCACGGGCTCGGGCGCGCGGCAGCTGCGCGTCAGCGTGCGCAGCGTGCGGCGCTCGTCGGGCAGCGCGCGGCAGTGCATCAGCCCCGTCAGCAGCTTGGCGGCCGCGGCGCGGACCTCCACGCGCGGGTCCCGCATCAGCTGCAGCGCGAAGCGCTCGGCCCGCTCCGCGCGCGGGGCGCGCTCGAACAGCATCGGCAGCCCGTAGAACAGCAGCGGCTGCGCGAAGTCCAGGCACGCGAGCCGCGCCCACCACGAGCGGCCCGTCGCGAGCTCCTCGAGCACGGCGAGCGCGGCGTCGAAGTTGTCGCCCGAGTGGTGGTGGCGCGCCAGGCTCGCGAGGAAGCCGTCGGCGGCCCGCGGCAGCTCGTCGTGCGGCTGCGGCGGGCCGCGCGCCGCCAGCGCGCACGCCAGCGGCACCAGCGAGTACTGCGCCTCCGTGCCGCCGTTGACGCCGCGCACGATGACGCCCATGCAGCCGCGCAGCACCGTGGTCAGCAGGCTGACGGCGCGCGCATGCTCGGCGGCGCGCGGCGCCGAGCAGTCCCCGGCCAGGCGCAGCGCGTCGTCCAGCCGCGCGGCCAGCTGGCGGCCCAGAGCCCGCGCCGCCGCGCCGCCCGCCTCGCCCGGCGCCGCCTCGTCCGCGCCCGGCGCCTCCGGCGACAGCCGCGCCACGGCCACCTGCACGTGCTGCGGCACGCGGCCCACCAGCGCCGGCCGCTCGTCGGGCGAGGCGCACGCGGCGGGCGGGGCGGCGCGCGGCGCGGCGGCCGGCGCCGACGACGTCGCCGTCTTGACGACGATGTCGCCGTTTTCGTCGTAGAGCGCGGCGAGGCGCGGCCGCACGGCGTCCAGGAACTCTCGGAGGCTCGGCGCGCCGCCGCGCTCGCCGCCCGGGAACACGAGCTCCGTGTCGAAGATCGTCATGAGGATGCTCCCGACGGTCTCGCGCACGTTCTGGTAGGGGTGCTGGATGTAGTCGGCCTCGTCGAGGCGGCGCAGCAGCGCGGCGGCCAGGGGCGCGGCGCGCCACGTGAGCGAGCCCAGCGCACCCTGCAGCGCGTAGAGGCGCGCGCACACCACGAAGGACGTGTGCTGGTCGGGCTCGGCCGCGGCGCGCGCGGCGGGCGCGCACAGCGCCAGCAGCGCCTGCAGCGTGGCGGCGCCGCGCCGCGGGTCCAGCTTCTCCACGCCGGTGGCCAGGCACGTGCCCCAGTCCTCCATGGTCTCGGGCGTGACGGCGGCCAGCCCGGCGCGCAGCACGCCCAGCGCGGCGGCGTGCGCGGCCAGCGCGCGGGCCCGCGGCCAGTAGCGCGGCGCCCGCAGCGCGGCCGCCGCCACCTCGGCCGCGAAGCGCTGCGGCGCCTCCTGCGGGTCCGCGGCGCAGCGCAGCGCGTGCGCCACCAGCCGGTCCATCACGCGCTCGCCGAACTGCGCGAACAGCATGCGGAACATTGCGAACCGGACGCCGCTGAACTTGTCCTTGCCCTTCTTTTCCTCGACGGTGAGGAAGCGCACGAGGCGCTCGACGTTCGCCTCGTCGACGAAGAACTCGTAGATGTACCGCTCGCCCTCCTCCATGTCCTCCGGGTCGAGGTCGAGAGCGAAGGACTGCTCGCGCATCGGGGCGGCGACCTCGATCCGTTCCGGCCACGCGTAGAAGCCGACGCAGGGGTTCCGCAGCCACGGGCGGTCCCACTCCTCGTCGGTTTGCGGCGTGGAGTCCTCGGCCCAGATCGCCCACTCGAGATCCGGCCGATAGCCGGGCACGCGCCGCTCGGGCCGCGGCACGCCCGCCACCTCGTACGGGTCCACCTTAATCTTTTTGAGCGGTCGTTTGCGCTGCTTGAGGGCGTACTGCGTGAGGCGCTGCGCGGAGCGGCGCACGGCGATGTCGTCGTGCAGCAGCGAGCGCACCACGAGGCGCACGGCGCGGGCCGGGTACGGCGTCTGCACGGACGGGCACAGCGTCAGCATCTGCATGGCCAGCTCGAGCCGGCGCCACGTCACGCCCGGCGCCTCCGCCACCGCCACCACCTGGTGCACCAGCTGCAGGTACATGTCCTCCCAGCGCGCGGCCGCCGCCGCCTCCCGCGCCGCCGCCCCCGCCAGCTGCGCCTGCAGCCCCGGCTCGGCCAGCCGCCGCGGGCCCAGCAGCGCCCGCGCCGCCTCCACCGCGCCCGCGGACATCGTCAGCCGCGTGTTCACTGTCGGGAACTGCCGGTGCAGCGTGTCCGCGAACGCCTGCTCCAGCTTGATGATGCTCGGCTTCTCGCTGAGCGGCGCGTTGAGGATCGCCGGCCACAGCGTACGCGCCGTCTCCCAGTCCTGCTTGGCCACCAGCGGGCCGGTGCGCGGGCCCAGCATGACGTAGAGCGCGCCCTTGTGCCGCGCGTGCCACTCGTCGCCCTCGCCGCCCGCCGCCAGCAGCGCGGCCAGGCGCGGCACCAGCGCGCGGTACGAGTACGGGTAGTGCGCCAGCATCCAGTAGAGGCGCGCCTGCGCCTGCAGCCGCACCGAGCTGTACGTGTGCAGCGCCAGGTCCAGCAGCGCGTGCAGCGCGGCCAGCGCCGTGGGCGCGATGCCCGCGTCGCACACCAGGTCGTAGCGCGCCTCGTCCTGCAGGCGCGCCGCGTCGGCCAGCAGCGAGCGCAGCCGCGCCGGCGCGGCCGCGGCGCGGGCGGCGCCCCCGTGGCCGTCCAGCGCCCGCTCCAGCGCGCCGTACGAGCGCAGCCGCGCCTCCAGCCCTGGCCCACCGCCCACGCGCTGCCCCTTCAGCGCCACTACGCGCTCCCACACCTGCACCAGCATCTCCAGGCCGCGCGTGTCGTCGCTGCGCTCGGCCAGCAGGCGCGCCTGCACCTCGCCCAGCAGGTGCGTCAGTTCCCGGCGCACGTTGTCCCCGTCCAGCGTCACGTGGTGGCGCACGCCGCTCGTCAGCGGGATCTCGGTGGCGGGCGCGACAGACTCCATGAGCGGCGCCGGCGCCTCGTCCGGGGGTGGCAGGAAGTTGCTCGCCGACAATACTGCGTTGATGATGTACAAGCTGCGCAGGCGTCGCTCGCGGCACATATCGCGCTCGCCGGCCAGCCACTGCCGCAGCCGGGTCAGCTCCGGCTTCAGGTACCGGTCGACGAGCATCTGCGCGCACTCTGCCTCTTCTTCGCCAGGTATGTGCCACTTGAAGTCGGCCTCCTTCAGCAGGCAGCCGTGGCCCCACTCCCGCACCGGCAGCCAGTCCACCGGGGCGCTCGCGTAGTCCTTCGGGGAGCTCCTCCATTCTTTCAGATCGACGGCGCAGAGGGAAGAGAAGATGTGACTCAGAATGGTGGCAGCGCGGGTGATGGCGTAGTTGGCGTGGAGACGCAGCGCGCGGTCGAGCACGGGCGTGATCAGCGGCACGTAGGGCAGCAGCGCGGCGCCGTCGCACTTGACCACGTGCAGCAGCAGCACGAGCCGGTACAGCAGGTCGCGCGGCGGGTTCTCGTCGCGCAGCGCGTCGTCGGGCGCCAGCAGCTCGGCCAGCTGGCTGCACAGCGCCGGCACCACGGCCGCCAGCGTCGCGGCCGGCTCCACGCGCGCGAACACGCGCAGCAGCACGCCCACCATGCTGCCCGCCACGCTCGTCTCGAACGTCGACTCGGTCGCGAACGCGCGGAACTTGCGGAGCGCTTCCGCGAAGATCTTCGGCGAGCACTGCATCAGCACGGCGGTGGCGGCCGACGAGATCGCCGCCTCCACCACCGCGTCCGTCTTGCTGCGGCCCCAGTCCGAATCCTTAGTGTCCAGCCGTACGTTTTCGAGTGTGCTCGACTCGATGATGCCGAACAGCCGCTCGAGGAAAACGAGCACGAAGTCCTCGAAGCCGGCGGTGGACTCGCAGGTGAGGAGCTCCTCCTCGGTGAGGTCCGGCCAGTGGTCGGCGGCGGAGCTGCAGTCGACGATGGGAACCATCCAGGCGAAGATGAGTATGAAGTGGAGGGTGACGAGGGTTTTCTTAAGGTCGTTGGGGTCGAGGCCGGGCAGCACGGCCAGCAACAGCGGCACGACGTGCGTGGGCCCGGCAGGGTAGCCGGCGTCGGCGCCGCGCAGCAGCGGGCGCGCCACGGCCGCCACGGCGGTCATGGCGGCGGTGACGCGGTGCGGCTCCGTGAGCGACGTGAGCGCCACCTGCAGCTTCTCCACGAGCGGCGGCACCACGGCGGCGGGCCGCAGCGTGGCCAGGTCGTGCAGCGCCGACGAGATGTCCAGCGACCCGGTGCGCGAGTACAGTCCCGCCAGCGTCGGCTCCAGCAAGATATTCACCAGTTCTGTGATGTCCTCGTCTCTCAGCTTGTACTCCTCCGGTGTCTGGTTTTCCCAGCTCTTTTTGAAACGCTTCTCGCGTTCTCGACGAACTCTGCAAAGAAATCAAATATTATCAAATCTGAAAACAATAGACCTGGGACAGCAGACAGTTTAGCACAAGTGAGAATCGCAAGTTTGAACTACACTAACAGTCACACAGACAGAAAGGCGCCATAGGTCCGAAGAGCCAAATCTTCTCGTCTCTTTTGCTCCAATGTTACTCAACATTGAACATACTTATATATTTCTATAACGGTGACATTACCTGACAAGAAACTCTCTCGCAAGTTTCCGCAAAAGGTCCCTAAGTTTGAAGGACCAACGTCCCTGGTTTGCACTGTGGAGGTAGCTCTCGACTCCGGCTAGGAAGCTGCGAAGGTGCCCTAGTACCACGCCGTCTGGTCGTATGCTCCATACTATCCATGCTGCTATGTGCTTTGTATCTGTTAAGAAGTTCAGTTGTTAGAAACTTGTTGTGTTACAATATGTTTGATTTTATAGCTAGAATCTGTTGGTCAATATGACGTAGAATTCAGAACACTGCGATGTTTCCTATTTATGAATAATAGAAACAAATTTTGTATTGGGCTACTACAAATTTTGATAACACATGATAATTATAGTTGATGGTATTTGAAATTTACTTTCTAACCGACTTTAAAAAAGAAGAGGATCTCAATTAGACGCAACAAAAACACTGTGGCGTCATGAAAATGGGTCATGTTCAACCAAAACGGATCATTTATAGTAGAAAGACCATAAAAGGACATAATAAAGATGAACTTCTCTTACATAGTGAGTAGTTCTTGGAGAACTGCATGTCCTTATAGCTGACGGGCAGGTTGAGCGCGTGCAGGAACCGCATGAACATCTTGGGCACGTGCGGCGTCCAGTCTACCGCGCCCGGGTTGCGCTTCGCCAGGCCCGCGAAGATCGTCATCACGTCCTGGGGAAATAAACCATTATGTGCAAAAAAACATCTATATAGCATAACATGACATAAGCGACTTTATCCCAATTGGGGTAGTCAAAGGTACATCATCACACGTCAACGAGCAAGTGGCGTTGCTTTTACTTTTCATCTGGACTCTTGGTAGGCTTATCGGACCATCCTCAGACATGTATAACATTACCCCAGATTCCCTATTTTCCCGATCAAATAGGGAATACCATATTATCGAAATCTACAATACATCTCAGAAAAAACAAGCCGATTCTATAAGTTACCTGCCTGCGATAAAATGTCCCACAAAAACCAGGCATTTGCAGGAGAGTCTTACCGAAACACCACATTGCGCGTTGTAGCAGGTATCCCATAGCGTCATGAGCTCGTCGAACCACAACAGATGACCGTGTTCGGCATGTTGCGGACGCAGGGCGACTGGCAGGAACACTGCTAGGTGCACCAGGGTCTGAGTGTCGTTGGACCACGGGCACACTTGCGGCAGAAACTCTGCTAGGATCTCTTTGGTTGCTGATAGCTCGAAATATCTGGGAAATACGTTGAGAAGTTTATAACCTATAGTTTATAAGAAGCTCCAAGATGTTGCATACTTGTGAACAGTCTCGTTAATGAGGTTTTGACAGCGCGTATTGTTCAAACGGGAGACGTTGGTCCCACACCACATTTGACATTATTAATGTTATGTAGACCAGGCGACTACGAAGCGACATCTGCGGGCCTAGCACTGTAAGAACGCGACTCTTTCTCGCCGGGACAGAGATCATCTGTCTCTCTTTGTGCAGTACTGTGAGAGAGTGACAGGTGACGTATGCCGAGGCGAGAAAGAGTCGCGCGCTTACGGTGCTAAGCCCTCTGGTGTCAGAAAAACTCTCAAATAGCCTCGTTAGCAGCAGTTATACTGTTTTGAATCTTTACAAAGGTACGTGACGTTGGTACATGTTTCATTTTGTGAATAACAAGGTCATTTAATTTTTTTATGTTCTTTTTTAACTTAATAAAATTTTACTCATATTACCTGACTGTGTGAACAAGTAGGTATGTATACGCGATTATCTTCGGTGTTTTCTAAATGATTTTAGCAATGATTAAAGAAAACTTATTTTTTTTTGGTTTTACACTTTGTAGTCATTGAATTATTATTAGATAATGTGACAAAAAGATTACTTACGGTCTTGCACTCTTGACCATCGACATGTACGATCCTTCCAGAGACCTGTAATCAAAACAAAATTATGTCACAAATGTAATATAAGAGACATGACATCCCAAACACCTTTACCCACCAAACACCATGTTTTATAACGAGTAAGGCAATGTGATGGGTATCTATTTATGAGTTGTATTTATTAGGCGACAGAAGTGTTTGCTATATATCTTGAAGCGTACAATAGATTAGAATATAAAACTTCAGACTTATTTCATTTTCAAAAGGGTGAGATTCCTCAGTGCTCCTTATTTGTCTCACCAAATAGACCAAACTGGCCAAGTAAAATCTGGTACAAACAAACTAGATGGTATTTGATGTGTGTGCCGACAAACGCTAGTTGAAATTAGAAAACAAAATCTCTCGGTAACCTTTAAGTCTCAATAATTTTAATAATTTGGCAAATGATATCAGCTGTCGCCTAATAAACACCCGGGTGAACCCAACGCCGTAGCCACCGTGTGCCAAGACCGAAATGATACGGCTGAAAATTACGTCGGCAATTCATCTTCGCTGGGTCCTGCCATGCCCAGCAAGTGCATGGCGTCTTCCAGACCGTCCCCCGACAGGAACTTGCGCACCAAGTCTAGCATGTTGGCGCTCCCCTGGCCTTGCGGGCAAGAGGGTTTCAGCCTAAACATGTACACAGGAAGGGTTTGTTAATCACTTCCTGAAGCCATAGCGTAGCACCCGCACATCGCGCCCGACGCGGTTAATAAGCCAACTCTATTGGCTACACCATAAACTCATTATATTCTCTTGGCGTAATATGCTACCAGCTTACCGCGCGCGACGCTATAACTGAGCGAATAGAATAGGTTTATTTGTCGCGTGGGTAACATTTATCGCGCCGCCCGGGATATGCGAGTACAGTGCTACAGGGTAGTGACCTTCTGTTCAGGCTTGATCATGTTATTAAAAGCAAGCGTAATATACGTGCTTGCTTGTGATAATAAATAACAATATCATATTTTAAATAGCGAGTTAGGCATTAACTTTGCTGTTTTAATCACATTTTGTGTTCAAACTCAAAGATAGACGATAAAGAAACCATTACGAATTCTTGTTAATTGAGTATTAGAGGAGGATGTTATAAGCGGAACTGTAGATTACTTACGTGTTATAATGATACATGCCGATATGTGTGGCGCTCTTGTCGAATATTTTCTTTCCTAGCTCATAGAGCGGCCGCCAAGGCAACGTCAGCTCCTCCGGCGAAATCAAATGTCTTTTCCTAAAATAAACATACATTAAAGTTTTATTTGTTCTTATTATAAATCTACTTTCTTCCCTAGCGGTCTAAGATTAGTTAATGTCAAGTGCTTCATGCCAAGATAAATTAAAAATAAAAATATATCAATCAATATTGTTACAACTAGGGCTTAGACAATTCAGTCGTAAATGTTGTTTATATTGGCATTATTGGCAATCAACCTTTTGTTTCTATCTTATAAAGGGCAATGTTACTTTTACAATAAGATTCCCACTGACATTCAAAATTATTTTTTTAATCTTAACAAATTAGTTTTACGTAACTAGGTGAGCTATCTTCCACTTCTGTTTGATGCAATATTTATGGGACACCCTGCACTTTTATAGAAATTGATTAACAACTGAATAAAGATAGATATTTGTGAGTTTGAATTATTTTGTTCTCATATTATGCAACAAGCATTACTGCTGCTGCAGTCTGGCTGCTGGCTTATTAACAACATAATAACATTGCAAATAGGCATGCACAAGTTTGATGTATTCTTAGACCCTGTGTTATCGTTATTATGTTATAGTAAATATTTAAGAGCTTGGAGCTATACTTATATGAGATTGATAATGTATTAAAACTGAGCTATTGTGGTATCTAATCTCCGATACATAAGGATATGTTAAGAACTAAAGATTTTATCGATAAAAAAAACTTATTTGATACTTACTTAGTGAGCATCAGGAATAAAGTGGCGAGTTTGTGAACTTTGCATGGCTCTAAATCCGGAACAAGCGCAAGTTCGTACGCTAATTTTATGAACGCTATGTGATCTTCTTTGCTGAATTTCATGCCATATATTCTTATAAATCTGAAAAAATAAAACGTGTTCCAGATTTGAAAATAATATTTTTAAAATTAAGATGTTGGAAGAGGTCCTAATCCTAATCAGTGTGTTTATTATAAGGCTGTTTTGTTCTGTAGTGTTTTGTCTGTTTTGCTGTTGTTTACTTTTCTATGGAAGATTGTTGTAAGTTCATGTAGTAGTAGCATGTAAATTATGTAAATTCTATGATAATAGTATGACATCTTTACCTAGCTTAGGATAAACAAAGCTGACATGAATACTCATAGACCCACCCCAATAGGAAATACGATTTACGCGAATGAGTTATAAGTACATGATGTGTATTACGTAACATACATTCTCGACCAACACCACTTTTGTTACTAGATATTGTGTAAGTTTTACATTTCATATATATATTTTTGTTGTAACATCCTATAATAATAAAATATTTTCTTTGTTTCTTTATGAAGAATTCGAAACTCTAATTGTAAATCTTTATATTACATTAAAAAGTTATAAGTAATAAAACATTTTTTTTAAATTAAACTACCTAAAATACAATGCATAAATCTATTACGCTTTTGTTTCACTTTATTGCATACAATTTGTACACATCACAAACAATGAAAAACTTCAAGTCATCTTGCATAAATGTACACATATTTTCCTTTGTGTATTATACAGGCTTTATAATGACTGAAGTTGCAGACATTTATAATTTTGAAATGCATTTTTGTTTTTATTATGATTATGGGTATTTAAAGTTGATATTTATAATAGTACATAACATAATAAATACTTTATTACACACACATGACATAAATAAAGCAATAGTAATATAAAATAAAAGTAGGTTGAATGTATAGGTCAACAGGAAATTTTTGAGAACCCAATAGGAACATTATAATCAATATCATCATCATCAATCAGCAAATATATAATACAAAAAAATATGTTTTCATTATCATTTCAAAATACATACATAAATTCATTCAGGGGTCTTTGGCAGCTCAAACCATTAACCCTGACACCAGGGTTGATGGGGTTGGTAATCCACCTCACAACCCACACAATATAAGAAGAATTCATTCCTTTATGAGGTGGGCAGATCCATAAGTAATAAGAAGACTTTTTTATGGCTGATTCCTGGTAGTGGTTGCCTAGAAGAAATTGCTTCAGAGCAATAAGGCCGCCCATTTGTACTGTTGCTAAATGTTTGTATGTTTTGTTTGTGTGCAGTAAAGTATATTTGATTTGATTGGAGACTATTTGCAGCCACTTCTGATACAAACTCCTGTGATGGATTAGTAAAAAAAGGATATTAAAAATGGTCATAAACTAGTGACAGATACAGTACATACAATGTATCTGTAGTGAATGGCAAGAAGGTCAATAACAACATTTTAGGAAGTGCTGGGCGCTTGCCAAATATCTCAGACACCAACCCTGCCAAAGGTTAATCCTAAACCAATCTCAATGAACAATTGTTCTAATGTTTAGGCACAAAATTACCTGCATTTTGTTTTAGGTATACTTCCTGGAATTATATAACTTTGTAATAGACACATTGATGAATTTTAAATAAAACATATTTTTATACCAAGTTAACTTTAAGTATAAAAATAAAACAAATTCAATGATGCCTTCTTGAGTGAATTTGCATATTTTTTATACAACAATACTTCCTTATTGCCCAACTACTGAGGGACTTTTCAGGCTACATTCTCAAAGACAATATAGATGGCGCTGTTTAGATTTAACATATTAATTACCCATTTTCTCATAGCTCGGGTACATACTAGGTATACAGAGGCATATTTAAAAATAATTGTTGCTTGATATTTGGATCAGATATCATCATCATCATCACCAGCCCATTAACGTCCCCACTGCTGGGGCACAGGCCTTCCCTATTGATGGATAGGGAGGATCAGATATATATAGAATTATTCCTTCTCTTTATTTTGATCAGAATAATAATGGATGGAAGATGTGTTGTGCCCGGATGTAAGGTTATCATTTATACCCAAAAACAAAGATAAAAGATGTTTGTTATCCATGATTTTTTTTTCAATACCCTCTATTGCAATATTGAATATATACCAAAACTATACTTTTTTAATTTACCTTCTTTTAAATATAGTAATTTTAATGATTCCATACAGTCAAAATTTTCCTGTATGATTTACATCAACAACTAATACAGTATATTCTATTCATCTTCATCTTATATTACTTTTTTCCTTAATATTTTCTTGTTTAAGGAATAAAAAATGCAAGATGCATTTTTAGGTTTTTTCTAGGTAGGGGATGTGCTAGGTAGGTAGGTGTATTCTATAAAACATGACTTGTGATTTTGCCCTGTCAGTGTAAAGAGGACTATAACAATACTTATATCTATTGACATTTACAGTGAAAACTTCCTCACATTATTAATACCTAGGTACTTCTGTTACTGTTTTATTAACATAATATTTTCTCATCTTTTATTAAAAGATGGGCTTAATTTAGGTCTGTAATTCCTATTGGCCAGAACAACAAATTTATTAAAATAAAATTCTTGATAAAAGGCTTTTGTTTGATCACAATTCTGAAAGTATCACATAATGCAGAAAATAGACAGATGTGACTATTGTAAGCTTTGTTTACTTATGTTGGAGTTTAATTTTGTTACTAAGTTTTATAAAGTTAAACAGTTTTAATTACCTCCAAATGTAGTGATAACAACAAGTTCTTATTGAAGTTCTTATTTTAATATTTGTTTAATATGTTGTATTACTTTTGTTCAATTTAAATAAATATTTCCAAAGTACCATATGTTGCCTAAGTGTTACAAGTGTTGCGAGTCCTAATGTTTTGGCATTGTCATGTTTAAGACAAAGTGTTTCATGTTTTTTTCCTAACAATAGTAGTGTGCATAATTACTTCATGAGTCTGGAGGACCATACGCCGCAGCCGGGCTTCATCTCGCGCAGCAGGACTGCACGCCCCAGGTTCGTCTTCACCTGCTCCAAGAATATCTTGGACTCCTCGTCCAGTTCGGAAGCATATGGCAGCAGCCGGTTCGTCACTATTTCCATCTGTGGCTTGAAACCCAGCTCCCGTGCCCGCTCCGGACATGTTACCAGGACCTCGAACTCGTCGTCTTGAATCATTATCACCGATTTACAATACCAAAAACTACCAAGTCATCAGCCAATATGTTCGACCCTCACTGACGTAGATCATGAGCACGGCAGGTTTACGCACGACGGTAGCTTGCGAATAACAATTTACATGTATTGTCCGTCATCAAATTACACAAGTCATTGAAAATAAAATTGATCAAGAAAACCGATTCAGTCGAAAGATACGTTCCATTTCACGAATTTTGACAGTTCAATGATGAACTGTCATCATTTGCGTCATCGTAGTGACGTCACAACCTTTCCGTTTCACGCATTAACGCATGATTTTCAACTTTTGATGTTATATTTTTTATTTTCGTTCTGAAATGAAGGACTTTCCAGCCTACGTTCTCTAAATTTTTTTTTGTTTGGGGTACATAATTATTCATAAACATAATCAATAAAAATATTTGTTGCTTGATATTTGGATCAGATTTGTATAGAATAATGTTCCTACCCATATTGCTTCTCTTTATTTTGATCAGAATAATAATGGGTGAAAGATATGTTGTGCGGTGTAATAGGGTCCTCATTTATACCTAAAAACAAAGATAAAAGATGCATAATTATATCTGTTATCCACGAATGTAAAACTGTACAGCACCACCTGTATTTTTTTGGGGCCATCGCCTGGATAGTCCCTCACTGTAGTCGTCCATGTAGGTAATAAAAACTGAATCAAACTAAAAATATCTTCTTCAGTAAAATAAAAACAAATACTGTTCTAACTAGCATCACGTTTTATTTACGACTCTTACTACATAGAACAACACAGGTCTCGATCACAAGTTGGAAAAATATGAGACAGAAATAAAACTTCGGAATTTACAATAAAAAGAATACCATGTTAAAAATAGATTGATCAGAATGACAGCAGGATACAAAAAGTGCGAAAGAGACAGTAGGTAATATCAGAAAACGTCAGGGAAACGTACGTATATACTAATCTGATAGCTGTCATTCTAATCAAGCGATTTTTACCTTAGTAGATTTATTGTTTATTATTCATTCCATTAACAAAAATGCTTATCATGATATTCTGAGATCTGTACAAAGCAATAAATACAATTCCATGTGTTGCTTATGCAGATTCGGCTGTCCGTAACACCATGAATAAGGAATTTCTCGAGATAAGGAGATGGCACGATCTGTGATGTGCCGGTCCCAGCAATGTTCCTGTTGTAATTCTTCTTTCTCTTTTTCTTCATTCTCTTCTCTTATCTTGTACTCTGATTCTATCTGCCTAAAACATTGCCCTGTAGTGGATTATGTATTACTATTATTAAAATAATGAAATGGTATCAATATAGGAAAATGTGGTGCATAAAATTCGTGGACATTCTGGCTTTGTAGAATATCTAAATTAAAGTCGGCGGTTAATGACATTGCAATTCATATTCCTTTAGAGAAGCAATAGAGGTCTTTTAGAACTTTGGGCCATTTCACCCTCCTTATTTCATTAGACCCTTTTCTACGGAATGGTATCCCTTGATCAGGAGACGACGGTTTCCTTCTGTGTGGTGTAGAGACTAGCTGCAAAGACTATGTCTCGCTTGATGGCGGTGGATGCTTCCATCATCTTCGCCTGGAGTTTCGGGTCGCCGATCGCTACAGCTGCATCCTTTACGTCAACCAGTAACTGAAATAAATAACCTTTATGAAAAACTTTCTTTCTTTCCATTATAGATAATGACGGATATTAATTAACCAGTCATTATGGAGAATAACCGGTCACTTCGGAAATTGTCCAGTAATTATGGAGAATGACCGGTCACTACGGATCGGAAATTGACCAGTCATTTTGGAGAATGACCGGTCACTACGAACATTGTCTAGTCATTACGGAGAATGACCGGTCACTACGGATCGGAAATTGACCAGTCATTTTGGAGAATGACCGGTCACTGCGGATCGGAAATTGACCAGACATTTTGGAGAATGACCGGTCACTACGACCATTGTCCAGTCATTATGCAGAATGATCGGTTATTATAAATAATGACCGGTTGCTACAGACATTGACTAGTCACTATGGAGAATGACCGGTTATTTGGGTCAATGACGGGTTATTATGTATAATGACCGGTCACTATTGTCAATGACTTGCGCTGCTCTCACCTCTAACTAAAAGTAATGTTCTCAATACTTGTGGCTCTGCCCACCCCATTAAAGATTATGGGCGTGAGTTTATGTAAAATAATATAGTTCGTGCGTATTGGTACGTAAACACATCATTCAAACATAACATTGGTTCTGTAGCGTCCAGTACCCTATAAAACGTAAAAAATCTTAACTTTCCTTGTATAAGAGAGAGAGCACATTGGGTGCGCGTTGGTCATCATGGAATGTCTTCGTAGCGCAGGTGTACGATTCAAATTCGTATAAAAACGCATCCAAACCGCGACCAGCCTTAATGTAAGATCGAATGTGCTTTTAAAATCCAAACCCTATTTAACTATTGTGTCTTCTAATCTCGGTCTTAGGAGGTTAAGCAAATATGCCTAGATATGTTACCTCGTGCAGCTGCTGGATGCACCGTACGATGATGCCCTCCTGCACGTCTGTGAGGTCCATGATCTCCGCGAAGGGCTTCTCCAGCGCCCACTCGTATACCACGCGCACCAGCCCGAAGTTCAGGCGCTCTTGTTGACCCTCGAATTGGTTCACCTAGTGGATAGATAAAATAATATTATATTAGTCTAACAGAAAGCTGGGTGAGCTGTGGGTAGTTAACTTAGTTCATCTTGCGATGGATGTACTTTTGTCTAATTTATGTTATGGTATTATATCAAAAACAAATCAAGAAGTAATTTCCAAGATTCGTATAAGAGTCATGAGATACATAAAAGCTACCGAAACACAACCTACTTCTGGGAACCAATATCCAGTACCAGAACCTTTTTATTTAAATATATTTTTGTCAATCAAGAATTGAATCTGGCACTGTTCAGTGAGACACCTAATTGAGCTAAGTCATTGTCATTGTAGCATACCAAAGGGGCATTTTTTGTCGATTAGTTAGTGTTTCCCGTTTAAACTTCTACGCACAAAGAATGTAAAACGAACGTACCATATACTTGTACTCGATGCTGGTTAACTCCTCGTCAATTTTCTCTATAGTCTTGACGGCCTCTTCGAGTCGCTCGGTCAGTTGCGGCTCGACCTGCGTACGCGCTTGGAACACGAAACAACTGAGCAACGCGGCTATTTCTGCCGGCGTCTTGTCCGTGAACACATTTCTGAACACTAACTCCGATATTATTAGTTCATTAGTACCCATTCCACAAGCCACTCTCCCCTTTAGAATCACACTATCGTGTTCGTCTATGTAATTCAACTCTCTAAGAACCATCAGTCGCCGTTGGTAATCAGGGTATAATGCTAGGTTTTCATAAGACAATAAGCGTTTATATTTGTCCCGTTTTCTTTCCGCTTGCTTCCTTTCGTATACAATTGCAAACTCAGACTTGAAGTTCGCTATATCGGTCGATTTCTTCAAGGTTTCTAGCTCACTCTGGAATGAAAAGTTATCGCATAAGACATTTTTCGTTCAAAAAAACCTTATTTTAAAATCGGACTGCTAAGGCAAACTGTGTACCATACTTTCCGTGAATTTCAAAGCGCATATTCTTCATATGCTTGATTTATTTAATTATTGATATCATTACGAGGCTCCCGAAATAGACACACCCCATAAGGACATAGGCTATCGCCCAAATAGTCCATTTTTTAGGAAATTACATTACCGCCCACACTTATATTCCCTATCACATTACTTTTGCACAAAAAAAAGCTAAGTCGATTTCTACATATTAAATCTTCGTACATGCTCGCCGTTTTAGAGTACCTACTCTTGACATGGGCTTCCGAATGTCTTTTTAAAATCCAACCCCCACTGTTTAACTATTGTCTCTGGAAGTCTCGGCCTTAGGAGGTTAAAACATAGTGATTTGATGACAGTATGCCCGCTTAAACCTTCGTCACCTGGAATTTAATCTCGCTCTCTACCTCACCTGGAATTTGTTCATCTTGTCCAATGTCTGCAGTATTTCCCCCGTGCTGACAGACAAGTACTGCGTGAGACTGATCCGTTCCAATGTGGTGACCCCGGTGCGCACCGCGTGAGACAACCGCGACAGTTCCTGTACTGTGCTCGCGCAGCTAGATCCGACCGGCGCGTCTTTGAATCTGGAACATAAAGTTTTTTTTTACTTTGTTAGGGGTTTACGTAAAGACAAGGCATGTGTTTAATTTGTTATCGAAATCATGTTTGGATCATAAATGATTATCACGTGCTCAGATGTGAAGGAAAACATCGTGAGGAAACCCACATTGCCGAGAAATGCATTTTCGGACGTATGTGACAAAACCAGTATTGGGCTGGTTTTCCCTTCGCAGGTTGGAAGGACAGACAGGCAGTCGCTTCTGTGAAAAACCGGACCTGTTAAATCTTTAAGTTCTTCTGTGAAAAACGGGATAATGCTAGGGAGTTGATGATGATGACGTAAAGACATGGCATCCTCATAATGAGACACAATGGAAAACGTGCGGGTATTTAACTGAGAATTCATTTAAGTAGAATTGGTGCATGCAACGGACGGTATGGAGCGTCGGCATTTACGTACTGCTATGAGTTGTCATAGCTTCGTCTGATGCGGATTTGCCGATCTAGTGAAAGCAGTTCTATGGAGTAATGGAAATCAACACAAAGCAAGTAACTCTGACGCTCGTCACCCACTTCCATATGTTGAAGTAGATGATAAGCTAACATCACATCAAGAAGTACCTATCTTCACTCCATTCAGTCCAAAATGCAAGAGTGATTACATAATTTACCAGGTGTTCCACTTCAAGGCCTCTTTGTCGTTTACCAAGAAATAGTGGGCAAATGCGAAGTCATTAATAATAATAATAATTTACGTTAGAAATGTGTTTTACCGTGGCATTTGCCTCTTCTCCCAGTCCTGTATGATGAGGTTGGGGTCGATCTTGAGCGTCATTTTGGTCACTGCTACCACATTCTTCGGCGCAATGCACAAAATTGTGTGGTCTATTGTACTTTCTTCGGTGCCTGAAATGACAGTATAAAAATGTAGGTATGTTTATGTTTAAAACTCGAAAAAGTAAGCCTAAAATGCAAGTATACTTCAGGATGGCATCAGAGGTACCCTTGTAGATCTTCTGTATAGAAATTCCAAAAATCTGCAAAATCCAATGCACATAGTTTTAGCTGATTTAAAGAAACTCACCGATGCTGTCATAGAGAGCAGAGAAGCTGAGCATTCTGAACCAGTTGTCGTCCACATCGAAGTTGTATCGAGTGGTGTCTTGAACCGCCGTGTTCAGCACCAGTACTTTGTACGGCGTTTGACGGGGCCCTGTAAGTACCATACAATTTTAATCAACGAAACCATAGTTATGGTTACGCATGTCTCGTATAAAACCTTGACGTGATGTGTCTAGTTAAATTGTACGGGTTATTAATTGTCGTAGTTGTTATAGAAGACAGCGAGGAAAGAGATCCACCCTTGTTTTAAAATAATATGATACATAAAATATAAATATTCAGATTACTTACTGGATTGGATCTCAGCTAGATGATTTTACTGTCCAAAGTAATTGGACTCATACTGGAGATATAATTGAATTGTATATTAAGACCACCGGGACCCCGAAGTAATTAATCCCGTAAATATGAAATGGTGTTAACTTATACACGTAAAAATGGTTAGACTGAACAGACATGGTGACGTAGCTCTGTAAACATTACACCAAACTTAATCTTGTATTAATCTTAATCTAAATTCTTCCGAATAATAAATATGACTCACCATTGCCGTTCAAATAAACGCTCAACTGGTTAATAAAAGGCCCAGCAGAGACGATCATTATCTTGCCCGCGACCAATTCCTTGGCGACTTTCGGTTGACTCAGCAATATTGGCATTATTTCATTCAGCACATCCACATAGCCTGCTGCGGCGTCGTAGAAGGACGCTAGAGGGGCGAGGTGGGACGCCAGAGGGGTACTGCATTTCTCTGAATATTCCTTCTCCGCTAGTTGTAACTGTTTCCTATAGTTGTCAGCTTGGATTATCTGGTTGAACTCTCTGAAGGAACGCTGCATCATGCCTTCTACCGATACTGTCGCAACGCTAAAATGTAAAACCATAGACGAGACATGAAAGTTTTACAGCGATAAAATAAAGTTATAAAATATCTACTAAATATGACAAGAGTGTCGATGACTTAGAGCAGCGTTAAGACAGTTCCTAAGATGCGTGCACGCCACCAGTACCAGCCGAACTGCCTGCCATTCGCTCTCACTCATTCAGCTGGCTAGCTATACCTATAGCGCATTCGCACATTACCTAGACTCCGTCGAAGCGTCGGATCGGGGCATGCGTTTCAGTCATCGATCTATTCCTATAATAATGACGCCTTCAACAAATATAATAGGCAGCTTACCGTAATAGACTGAGTATCATGGCGTACGTGAGTCGGAACTGCGAGGAGAGTTTCTGCGGGATACCAAGCATCATGCCCTTGAGCGTCATCAGGTCGGGCACGCCGTCCTTGCACAGGATTATC
Source organism: Pectinophora gossypiella (assembly GCF_024362695.1). Classification (NCBI taxonomy): domain Eukaryota; kingdom Metazoa; phylum Arthropoda; class Insecta; order Lepidoptera; family Gelechiidae; genus Pectinophora; species Pectinophora gossypiella. The sequence continues at coordinate 8,293,859 of NC_065421.1, read as the reverse complement.
ACCGTGCCCGTGTCGTCCAGACCTGACCACACCCCGGTTTTAATAATTTCATCAGGCATATTATATGATTTTAGGGCTTATCCATGATCTTGGGGTTTAATAAGGCAAAAGTAATATTGCTTTTTGATGTTTTTTGGCATTCTACACTTTTATATGCGCAATTATCAAATAGCAATATTGCTTTTTAGATGAATTGCTTGTGGCCTTTTTCACCCTTCTCTTGTGGCCATAAATTTTGATAGGATCTATCTCAGTGTTACTGTTTTAAGAGAAAGAAGTAAATTCACAAAAAAAAAAAATCTTAGAATCTTAGTTAATGGAGTCAGAGTAGACCGAACATGCAACACATACTTGTATTTTATGTATTTGTACTTAAAGTTGTTTGTCGATATGTACTACCACAGCTGAACTGACAAATGGGTTTTGTAGGGTTAACCATAGGGGACAATAATTTGAGACGACAAAAACAAGCTCTATCTCTTTCTTGCACTTATTGTTAAGTTTGTGTGCATCCAAATGGACACCATTGTGTATTTATATATTTTTTTTAATAAGTAACCTCGTCGTCCAGCTCGCCCTGCCATCTGTATGTACTCGGCGGGCGCAAGCGTGCGTCGCTGCATCCCGTCGTACTTGGTCGTCTCATCGAACACCACCGTACGAGCCGGCATGTTCACACCCATCGCGAAAGTTTCCGTTGCGAACAGGATTTTCACCTGTACATTAAGTTTTTTTTATTAAATCTTTTTTTGGACTTCGCATCAAAAGCCATGCAAGTTGTCTTTTGATTATTTGTAAGTCTGCACATCCTATTAGGGATAACGGGTGGAAGTTCATGTATGTATGTTTTATTAATTTTAGAAAGAAACCATTATGCTAATCTTAATTAATTTATTTTGACTTATTGCAGATTTACCACAAATGGCGTTCACTTCATGATTGGATCAAATTTTTGGTTTTTCATACAAAGTGACCTATAAAGTAATCAGCAAAAAACCAGATGAAATACACTTACAAAGCCAGATTGGAAGAGCATCTCGACGATTTCCTTCAGCAGCGGCAAGATACCGCTGTGGTGGACGCCGATACCATTCTCCAGCACTCTTTGTAATCTTACTACCTGAAAATATTCGAAAAACGGTCACTAGATACTGTCTCGACATACCTCAGGCCTGGAATAAAAATGAAGAGATGATGATGTTTTCATGACTAAACCGCTTGGGTGAATATTGGTACATAGCCATAGATAGATCGTAACCCGGACAAGGACATAGAATACTTTCTCGTGACAAAACTACTTGGCCAGATATATGGGCAGCGCTAACGGCTCTCACCCATTGGCTAGTAAACCCATTGCAAAAAAGTTCAGAACAAAGTACCTGTGGCAGTTTTCTATCTGGTTCTTTCAGCCTTTGTAGACATTTCTGGAAGAAGGAACGTATGTGACCCTTCTCTTTGGCTGTAGTGAGGTCAACTGACATCAAGTTCTCCGCATTTTGATCACATCTGAAGGAAATTGAATAAACTGATCATTTAATTAAATTATTACAGAAAAGGGGATTTCAATTGGAATTTTCTGTGTACTACTCAAAGAAACGGCTCAAACTCATGGACCAAGCCTAAGAAAACAGAACGGGAGATGGCCTTCGATCTTCGATCTCAAAATATTTCTATCGCATGTGAAATTCAAGAGGGTCAAAAATATTAGGTATTTCTTAAGCGATACTTACTTCCCGTTTGTCGCTTTAATTCCCCAGTGTTACCCTAAGTATGTGGTGTTACCTGTTCCGTGAGAGTGTGAACGCGACGACGGGCAGCTTGTCGTGCGTCCGCAGGTGGTCTATGAACGCCACCCACATCGTCTGGTCCGCCTTCGGGTTGTTGTACTGCTTGCCACCAGCTGTAGACATAAAACGTAGATATCATGTCCCATACTCCTATGCTACGTAATGGTTTACTTGTACAACGTGTATTAGACCTTGGCTTCAGGCATAATAGAGGACATTGGAACTCAAAACGAAGAGACAATAGTTTTAATGGACCAAACCAATAGCTATCTGGGTTAGTGGACTGATGATTGTAATAAAAAAAAGCTCGAAGAATATGGCCACTAGACATACTCAACTTACTTACACATCTGTTTCCTGGAAGGTGAAAAAATACAAAGGCCTTGGCAAACCGTTCAGGGATAAAAGTCTCTGAAAAACCTGCCTTTAGGTCCAAAGTTCTTCTTGTGTTCGTTCTTGTCCTCGCGAGCCTTCTTGGCGGCGACAGCCTCGTTGTACCCGCGCAGCTGGAAGTTTCCCTCTTGGTCCACCACTAGGAACCGCTCGTTCTTGGACTTGCCGCCAGCACCTGGTATTTGAGGAAATATCAATGGCGATAGAATAACATAACATAAGCTCACGAATAGTCGTGAACGGATGTAATGGATTGGGAACTATATCCCAATTGGGTTAGTTAGACGGAACTAAGTACTTACACCTCCCGAGCTTTCCGTTAGACCAACATGATAGGTGGTGAGCCGTATCACCGTCTATAATGGTCGAGCCAACTGCACACTAACACAATGACGATAGAACATAAATAAAGACCCCATATACCTCATACTGCACTGGGGCCTAAAAAAGCTACATGGAAGCAATTCATCTAAAAAAGCAATATTGGTATTTGCCATTTGTATTAATTGCGCACTTACCCCTATATGCGCAAATGTCAAATTCCTATATTGCTTTTTTTAGATGAATTGCTTCGATGTGGCCTTTTTAACCCCCCCTGTTAGTGTTAGATGCACGCCTACCCTCAGTCAACCAGAGGGCGTACGGAGGATTCTCAACCACGCAGATCCACTGTGGATTGGTGGTGACGTTTGGGCATATAGTCAAACCAACCCTTTCACATAATTATTATTAGGAAAAAATGAGATTGTCCCTGTAACAATCTGCACCTTACCAGTATAAAGATAATGACAGAGTGGCACGGGTCTTTTGGGGGTGGAGACGACGTAGACCTTCCGCTTCTTGGTGCGGCCGACCCAGTCCGCGAACTGGAGCGTGTTGGGCACCGTGGCGCTCAACATGACGATGCTCACGTGAGCTGGCAGCAGGATCAGCACCTCCTCCCATACGTAGCCTCGCTGGGGAGAGTTAATTTTGATAAACTATTTATAGTCTCATTGCTAACGGCTTTCATAGTCTAGTGGTCTTCCGAATTCGAACATATCATATCACAAAAATCATGTTGTGTTGTGATCCCTAGTTTCATTAGGACATTGCAGAATGATCACCCGATCATCCTAAGCCAGGTGATACGTGGCTATGTCTATGTAACGCTTTCCGTCCTGACCCTAAGAAGCTAGAGTGATTCCGATGTGCAGTAGGTAAGCGTTCTCCATTTTAGGCTACATCATCACTAAACTTACTAATAGTAGATTGGGGTCACACCCCTGACACTTCATATAAAAAACCTCGTTTTACACAGACACTACACATTGACGTGACCGTACTCACGCATCTGTATGCGCCCATATGATTGACGACAAAAGTAACACCGAGGGGTTGAGGTAAACCTAGCTCAACCTTTGGTGGGGAGCCGAGAGTTGCCGTTCTATACGTAACATTATTCCTTATTCTATATTGGGGTCAAACGAGAACTTATTTAAAAAATAGTTCTTCACACTTCTCAGTACCTCAGCATTGTTAATATAATGCACTTCGTCGAAGATGACAAACTCCAGGTCCCTAGTGACATCCGAGCCGCAGTACAGCATGGACCGCAGTATCTCGGTGGTCATGACGAGACAAGAGGCGGTGGCGTTGATCTGCAGGTCACCGGTCAACAGGCCCACCTCGCCGAACATCTTGTTGAAGTCATTGTACTTCTGGTTGGAGAGTGCTTTGATTGGGGACGTGTATATTGCTCTGGAATTAAGAGGATATTTGTAAAATTTTGTGTTTGGAGTGCAGATAAGCTTCAAAGATCTGGCCGACGCACTTTTGAGAACGTAAGAAATCAAGATATTGTTCAAGTCGTAACAGGGTAAAAAGGATTAAAAGTGTCATGGAAAATTGATAGCCTTTACGTTTTTCTCTGGGCATGTATGGTACTGAATTATGTGCCTTGAAGACCCCCTTATTATGAAAAACAAAAGAACATTTGAATTCATTGCAAATATACGACATGTAGTTATGACAGTAGTAGTAGTAGTTCCTGTTCGGCGCGTCCTTGCCGCGGGGGTTGGCGCCTCTTACTACACGTATAACGTAGAACCTTTGCCCAAGGATAAGGGCGAAGACCTCAATGGTTGCAGAAACGGAGACGGGAGCCATCGGTACAGCAATGCAGGACGGAAGGGGCAAGTCACAGGGACTGTAACCTGGGACCTGACAGAGGGCAGCAGTAACTGTCAGTAATATTCAGAGGCGGAGAACAGGAGTCCTAGTACGGCTTTGAAATAGACTTCTCTGGGCGCCATCCCACTGGCATCAGACAGAGTATTGCGGGGCGGAAACCACTGCCCTATTTTTCCCTAAAAAGTAGCATGGAGAATGCTACACCGTAAAGAGTGTGGCTCGTAAAGTAATGATGATGAATTATAATATTTATATTATTTAAGTAGTTGAAATAGTGTGAACTCGCCTGGTACAGTTTCTTCTGGACATTGCAATAGCGTATTCAGCCACAACTGTTTTACCGGCAGAGGTGTGAGCCGCAACGAACACGTGATGTCCTTCTTCTAGTTTCAATATCGCCTGAGAATACGAAACGTATAATAAAAATTAAGAACAAATCTAAAGAAATGTTGGGCATATGTTCTTCCAAAATATATTAGGTCCATGAAAAATTTTCCTTCACCCATATCTCAATAGAGATCTATACTGAATTGCGACTAGTAAAATATGTTAGTGGAAGTAGTGGTTAAAAATGACAAGTTTATCTTAGGGGGGTAAAAAAGGTCACAATTCATCTAAAAAGCAATATGGCAATTAGACATTTGCGCATATAAAAGTAAGTGCACAAATGTCAAAATACAATAATGCTTTATGAGATGAATTGCTTCGATGTGGCCTTTTTAACCCCATTGGTCAGAAACAAACAAAATAGACCTGTTTTTGGAAATTATCCAACTCAAATGGATACGAATGTGCCATGTCTTTAATCTTCTCTTTGAACTCGGGCACGGGTTGTGACACATCTATCATCTCAGCCCATTCCGTGGACATGGCTCCGGCCCTCACTGCAGACCCCGAGATGTTCAGGATAGGAATCTCTGGTAGTTCCACTGGGGGCTGAATGATGGTGCCTTCGAGGAAGTTGTCGTCTTTTGAATCCGAGTCTACTTCTTGTGGCTTTTTAGGAAGCTGCCTTGGTTTCAACTGCTGTTCGTCGTCGTCTTTCCAAAGGCCTGTAGTTAAAGAGTTAATCAATATTTATCTAGTACATACATACATGAACTCACGCCTATTTCACACCGGTGTAAGCAGACTATGGTAAACCATTTGCTTAAATTCTGACACACTTCTCTTGCTTGTCTAGTTTTAAAGACAAAACTACTAAGAGTTATTATTATGAGTTATGATCTAAAATTATAATTTAAATAACGTTTTGCTTATATAAAGATTCACCAAAAAAGCCTAATATAAAAAAATATAAAAATACATAAAATGTCATAACATTCAGTCTTAAGTTGTCAACAATAAAAATTTTACTACAAAAGTATAACTATGTTCAGCAACATATCCAATGCAATTTTGATGGTTACATCTACTGTAAACTTAATTCCAACACTTGCCTACTAAATGAGCATTGCTATCAACAACTTCCTCCAAGTTGATCTTGATCTGGATGTCCACATCCTCTTTGCTGTCGGAGCTAGGAACCTCCTCCTTATTGGGGTGGTTGAGGACTGTCATACCGTCAGACGCGAATATCGCTCCTTCCTTGCAGCCCGGGGGGATTACTAGTAGATCTAGAATATAAGGATTAATGTCATTACATAGAATCACCATCAATCATCTGTATACAGTATAAAAATACCTTGCCCTATGTGTTTGGATACAAATGGTTTTGCTTGTGGTTTCTTTTTGGCATCTGCATTTCTCTAATGAGATTAGGGTAAAATACTTACCATAAACGGTGTTCAAATTTTTAGATAACCATGCTCAGTTTATTTTTCCCTTCAGAGTTCTGTGTGATAAATTATAAAATGAGAGTTTCAAAATTGAACATCAATTGAAGAATAATGGTAAACAAAGTACCTTCTCCCAAAAACTTCCCAGGCTCATCAGCATCAAGGTTGATATTGATCTCCTTATGCTGTGCAGCTTCTTCCAAGGTCTTCAGGAGTTCTTCTTCGAAGCCCGCTGGGAGGAACGGGTTCTGTGTAGTGGAGCCCCTAGTGGCGAGACCTGGTGGCAGCGGGGCCCGGGACATTGAGAGACTGTCTTCGTCATCTTCTACTGGAATGCTAATCTCTTCTAAACCAATTATCTGGCCAGTTATTGGATCTCTTACCACCTGTGATTGAATAATTTAGTAAAATTACTAGATAACACTTCCAGTCACTGCATTATCAAGCTGCATGAGAATTGAGATAATTCTACTAAAGGGGAATCACCAATAAATGTATTGAGCACAATACAGTATTTGTATTCTAAGCACCAACATATTATAACACAAACACCTATGTTATTTTTTTTCGGTTTTTTGCAGAAGTGATTATCTATCTGACCTTCTAACCCATGAAGGAAAATCCAGTCGAATCATCATCACTAATACACTAGTCACGCTCTTGTCGGTGTAGCATTCTCCATGCTACGTTTTAGGGCAGTGGTTTCCCTCTTGCCTTCCGCCAGGTCCTTAAAAGGATATAAAGCAAAAATGTAAGTTAGTACCTCAAGAGTAGTATCAGGCCCAATGTCATCGTCATCTATTTTGAACAAAGAATCCACATCGGTCTGGCGATGCCAGTGCGTCTGTGACCGCTCCCATTGGTGGATAGACAGCCTCTCCGGCTTCAGCAGATATTCTTTCACACGCTCGTTCAAATCGTCCAAAATCGGTGGTAACTGAAACATATTGAAAAGATCACTTCTAATGTCATTACAACTAAATTTTTTATTCACTGTGTATTAGTTTAACACACCTTGAAGTCTGAAAACTCGTCCTCAGCGTCTACAGACATTATAAATTAGTTTATTAATAAAGAAATATTTTTAATATTAAACAAACAACAGAAGTGCTGAGGTTATTTTTTTGCACGTTTTTTTTTTTTTTTGTTTTGGTTTTCCCCGAAGGGTAAGGCAAAGGGAACTATGCCCATACAGCCATGTCTGACGTATTTTTTTTCTTGATGATTAATGAAATGATGAAAGGTGATGATGATGAAACCTAAGCCCCCACCCTCGGAGTAGACTCCTACTCCGAACCCCAAACGAATTAACTCAAAAGTCCGCATAAACTTTTGAGTTATGAAGCGGCTTCCTGACACGAAGCGAAAATAGGCAGATACACTTTGTTTATTGAATACTCCAATATAATAACACTCGCGAATGTCTTCCGACTAACTTAATGCGATCATTAACCACAAAACACCACTTCGTATTAATTATTTAGATTATTCAATGAAGAAAGCAACTGTCCCGTTCCCGCCTCCCGCCAAAAAGCCTTTTTTTTTTTTTTTTTTTTTTTTTTTTTTTTTTTTTTTTTTTTTTTTTTTTTTTTTTTTTTTTTGCACGTCTATCTATTTACAAATTTTGGGTTCTTTTTCGTATACGCTCTAGTGGTTGTCAACAGCAGCTGTTTTGGTGTTTATTATTTCAAATCGTTGCATATTATTCAAAAATGTATTTTAAATTGATAAACTTATTAAAGAACATAATTTTTAATTAGTCACAATTTTATATTTATTACAGATACACGATATTTAAACAAAATCATTTATTAAAGATCACTCAATGTTTGAACGATAAAATACCCTTAAACTGACATTAGTAACAGCATTTATCAAGTTACTTATGATTTATCAAAATAAGTTTTAATTTATAACAGTAGGCTGAATAAATATGATAAAAGCAGTGATAAAAGGGCTACATACTTTACACCCAATTTACACCCATTAAAGAAATTTAGGTTCATCATAATGATAGCCTGCAACTGCCATCCTGGTTGTAATTTGTATTATCTTAGGCTTATTGTAAACCATGGTCGTGATTACTTAATGTGTTTATTTATTTGTTTAGTAGGAACCTATATTATATATTTTATTGAAGTTACAGAGTAATCGTAACACAGGAAAGTTCACACTAATTATATTCTTCCAGTGTAAACACCGATGATCCTGCGATGATTGTGTCAACCGCTCCGCCGAGCGCGCAACTACTATTGGCTACATACCTATCACGTTGGTCTAACAAAAGTCATGGGCAGCGTGGGTGTACATAGTTCATCCCCGATGTACGGTAGCTGTATCTCCAACATGACATACATAAACAGTGTATTTACGTCCCATTGCTGGGCATAGGCCTCACCTCAACCAACCGGAGGGGGTATGGTATGGTACATACTCCACCATTCTGCTCCACTGCGAGTTGTCGATTATTGGTTTATTCTGACATAAATCAGGATAAATTAAATGTTAATTTTATTCATAACATAAGCTCACGAGTACATCCCAATTCCCGTCAAAGGTACATCCATCGCAAGATGAACTAAGTACCCACGCCTCACCGAGCTTTCATGCTTATATAAGTATATTAATTACATAGTTATTTTTTAAAAATAATTGGATAATAAATAATGTAGCTGTTTAACGAAACACGTGTGCTGTAGAACAAAGCTGGTACTGATAATAAAATAGTAAATGGTAAAGCACGTCACGTTTTCATTGATTTACATTTTTGATGTTGCAATTAGTTATCATCTGTTGTTAAAAATAACTAATTCAGCTGAATTTATTATAAGGTAATCAAAGGTAAGTCGTTAAAGATTTATTGCGATTTTAGTCACTCACTACCAATATGAAATGTAGCCCGGATCAAAAAAAAAAAGATTAAAAAATATATCGCACATCTAGTTCTTTAAAGTCATAAATGTATTTTTTTTAATTTTACAGTAGAGCGCTTTAACGATTTTTGTTTTGCCATATCTACGTTAATTACTAAGTTAACTCAATATCAGATTTTTTGACATTTATGACTTTTAAGAACTAGATGTGCGATATATCATATTCAGTTTATGATAAAAGGGTTTAATTTTTGTGTACCGCCTATGTAGTAGCAGTGGGAGGAACATTACCTTCTCTCCTGTGGGTTGTGAGATGAATGATCAACCCCAGCAACTATTTCTCATTAGGGTAGCCAGTGACAGGAAAAAACATTCAAAAGACTATTAATACATCATCATCAATACAAAATCAAATCAAATCAAATATACTTTATTGCACACAACATACAAAACAAATCATCACCAGCCCTTTAACGTCCCCACTGCTGGGGCACGGGCCTTCCCTGTGGATGGATAGGGAGATCGGGCCTTAAACCATCACGCGGGCCCAGTGCGGATTGATGGATATTAACGACTGCTAATGCAGCCGGGACCAACGGCTTAACGTGCCTTCCGAAGCACGGAGGACTATTAATACATTATTATTTAATAAACAGCCTATAATACGTATGTGTCCCACTGGTGGACACTGGTCTCCCCTCAATCAACTCCACTGCGGGTGAAGGTGTATTTTTACAGCTAATACTTAGTCTGGACCAACGAACGGCTTAAAGTCGTAACGCCGACAGTCCTTTTAAAATCCAAACTGCATTGTTTTACTATTCTGTCTGGAAACTTCGGCTTTACGAGGTTAATGTACCCTCCGAAGCACGGAATCAACTTACTTTTAGGACAATCATGTGATTCAAGTTTGCAATGTCCTAACCAGACAAAGGACAGTCTCACAAAGTGGTTTTGACAATGTCCCCATCGGCAATCGAACCTGGATATCCAGATCGGGAGCCCAACGCTCTAACCACTAGACTACAGAGGCCATCATAAAAACTAAACTTATCCAAAAAAAGATCAACCAACCAAGACAACCAAGACCAACCAAGTGGCTGCAATAGTCTTCTGATTGTTTGTGGCTCTGCCCATCCCTTCGGGAATCATGGGCGTGAGTTTATGTAAACTTAACCAAAATTAAATATTTCATAATATTTAGGTCAAAGGTCAGAAAAGGAAAAGGCCAGTGGGCAAACCTGCAACCCGAAGTGGTCAGATGACATTATTGTTGCAACGGCGGGAAAGTTGTGGATGAGATTGGCGCAGGACCGGAAAGGATGTTACTTACTTAATTGAAAAGGCATATGCTCAGCAATTGAATGATATAGGCTGATTGATATTTAGGAAAAAAGTACAATAACACATATTTTCTTTTTTTGTATTTCTAAGAGATATACCTACTGCTTACTAACTCTACATTAAAAGCTGCAACTACGACCTGTAACATTGGATTTCCCAGTTTTTTATTTCTTCTTACTTACTTGATATGAATTATTATGGACCCTTCTGAGAAATCGATTAATTCCATTTTTATATTACCATAATTAGATACGACCATGTTTTATCAATTACGTTTTTATCCCGACTAAATAAATTATTAAGAATAATTGGACGGAAATTCAGCACCATATACGAAGAATTAATAGGATTTTTTGCGATGGCTGATTAACAATGGCGAAGACAGGTATGTGACTCAGTGAGCCTTGACGGTCAAGGCCACTGGTCCCACTCCTGGCTCTGCTGAGCCGCACTCGGTCAGACCAGACCATTCGAGTGGCGTACGGCCGAGAGACCACCACTAAACAAGTCGCGTCAAATAATTACTCGCCAGTGAAATAAACCGTGTTTCTCTAATGTTAAGTGTGAATGTTCTGCGATAAGATGGCTTATTTGTGGTCCTGTGCTATGTTGTTAGTTAATTTAATTCTCGGAGTCACCGATGGACTGAATGTGGTAGGTTTATTTTGTTTTATAAAAAAAGTTTTTTTTTAATATTAGTAAACATTGGTTTTAGCCAAAGCTAAATAAATTTACTTAAAAAGAAATTAAACAAGTAAACATAGGTTCCTTTTTTAAATTCTGCAGTATTTTTTCTATCAGCAGTAAAGTATAAAGTTTTATTTACTTATAGTTTTTTTACCGCGTCTTTTGTTATTTGTTTTGGGGTAGTTTTCGCTCATGCGAGTCCCTCTCAAATCCACCGTCTACATGCAGGGGTAGTTTTCGCTCATGCGAGTCCCTCTCAAATCCACCGTCTACAGGTAATACAAAATCGTTTCATGCGGAAAGCCACGGGAGCTCCGTGGTTCCTTCGCAATGAAAATCTGCACATTGACCTAGGTCTGCCAACCATTGCCCAATGGCTCAAATTAGCTTCCAAACGTTTTTTCGATTCTGCTCCGCACCACCCGAATCCCCTGGTAGTTGCGGCTTCCGATTACATCCCGCTTAGGGACGGTACTGAAAAGTATCGGCGTCCGAAGGACGTAATATACGATCCCGACGACCCGATTACTCTAGCCATAGAGGCAGCCAATCAGCTCGCGACACCAAACACTTCAGGACCCCGATACCGACCCCGCCGGCGTGGTCGACGATTTCCCTCATTCAGCGCTTATCGCTATCGACCCACTAGGGTCGATTAATTCTTTCAAATATTTTTCCTCTCAGACGACGCCCTGAGCCGAGGTTCGCGCCCAACTGGGCACCCTCAGGCCTGTTGTCTTAAACGTTGTACCGGGTGAGAGCCTTCAGCGCTCCCCATTTGTCCGGCCAAGTAGTTAATGCCATCTGCGGCAAATCTACAATAAGTCACGTCAAAAAAAAAAATGTTATTTGTTATTATGGTAGGTACAAAGTTTCTCTAAAGTTTTTGCCGCCAAATTCGTTAAAGTTTATGAGTCATTTCAGTTGGTTTCGTAACGAAAAAAAGAACAGGAATATGTCGTAGGTAAACCTTTAAAAACTTAACGTATCTGCTTGATAAGTATGTTAAAAACTCGTAATTTTAATTTAGATATCATTAAGGGTTTTTCCTTGTTAGGCGATTGACTTCTTTATTTGCTTACTACGTAGGTAGTTAATTTTAATCAGTGGCTTTTTGTACAGTTTGTTACAAAAAGTTTGGTTGTTTGTTTTGTGTTTGTTGTTTTTGTAAATTTATTTATTATTTTAAAGAAAATTATTTAAACCAAATGCTAATGTTTCAATCAGAATTCACTGTGTAACATTTTTAACCTGTAGTTTTCTTGAAAAAAGAAAATGCAGATTATCTACAAAATAAAAACCTGCAGTGGACACACTTATTAGGGTTCCGTGTCGAAATGGTAAAAACCCTTAGGTACCTATGGTTTCTAATCTATCTTTGAATTAGGGCTACCTAAACTAAAGTTTGGGCTAGACTCAAAAACTTCTCAATGGACTTGCATGTGGTTTTTAGGGTTACATCTACGTACATGTGAAACTGTAACCCGGGGAAGTCGGGTTTTCTCGCAACCCACAAAAAAAAATTAAAAAAAATTGTAGGTATTATACCTCCAAGCACATCCGGCTCTCACTGCACCGTTCCGGGAAAGATGGTTTCCGTATAAACAATCACGAGCATATAATTTCCTTTATAATTAAGTATTATTATAATGACGACACGGTCGCGTTAAACACGCGCAATAATTTCTTAAGTAGTAAATTATAGGAACTGGATAAACTAGTAGGTATTAATAGAGAATATAATATATAGAGTAATATTAATTGTAAGCAATTTATTTATAAAATCAGTTAGTTAAATTATTTGTTTTGTAGATTCTTCTTTTTCAATAAGCAGGAATGGCTGGAGGATATCTTACAAGTTCGTTTTTGATGTGAAATGTTTGAGCGTGGTAGCCCAGTTGGTAGAAAGCTTGCCTCTCACTTTGAGGTCGTAGGTTCGAATCCAGCACGGCCCTAAACCAATGATTGACGAATTTGTTTTAGAATTCATGATTGGATCATAAATGATTATCACGTGCTCAGCGAAGGAAAACATCGTGAGGAAAAAACCCACATTCTTGACTAGTTGAAATCTAGCCTATGGCCGGAGAAGATAGATGTCTGTGCACATTGTGATTTGATTTAAAAAAAAAACAATTCTTCTGAATCTTCCGTTTAGCTCCATTCTTTTCGATTCTTTAAACTCGTTTCGAATCACTTGTGTGGCCTATCATATACCCTTCTTTATTGGAAATTGTGTCAAAGAGAGTGTGTGACATTTCATACGTACTTGCTCGTACTTGTTGTAGTAAATATGTTGTAAATACCAACAACCAAGTCCGAGTCGAGACGGGAAGCGTTTCGCAACCGGCTTCACTGCATAATGTCTCTCCATATTTGTAGGATAAAGTCTCAGTTCGCGGTTACATTGTTGTACGATACGTCTGCGAGCTTTCATTTTTAATACCATCATCGTCAGCCGTACGACGCCCACTGTTGGGCATAGGCCTCCCCCAAGGATCTCCACGACGATCGGTCCTGCGCTGCCCGCATCCAGCGGCTTCCCGCATTTTTAATACATATGTACCTATTTACATTTTATTACAGTACTCGCGCTCGTTATCCCTAATAGGGTGGGCAAAGCGACAAGCGATCTGTCAAACAACTTGCATCCGCTTTTGAAACAAAATCCTAAGATGCCATTAAAGCCATCGGAGGGTGACTTACAACATAGAATAAGGAAATACTATGTACTTATAGAACGGCAACTCACTGCTCCCCACCAACGACTGAGCTAAGTTTACCTCACCCCCCTGGGTCACTTTAGTCTTCAATCCTATGGGCGTCACACGTCTGACGTCACACACACACACAGATGCGCGTGTAAGATAACGTCAAAAAGTAGTGTCTGTGTAAAACGAGGTGTTTCGTATGAAGTGTTCGGGGTGTGCCTGCAATAAGCCACGTAAAAACGCACTGTATAATACTGGACTGCACTTTAGGAGCAGCGTGGCGGAATGTGCTCCATAACCCCTACGGTTGCCTGTGCCCAGCAATGCGACACGACGTATAATGCTTAGTAGACCGTACAATATATAAAATCGGTTAGGTTCAAGATTAGCAATTATCTACAAGAACAAGCGGGTCAATAGGAGACAGGCAATATTTACAGTAGCGTAAATTTGTTTGCGTTGAACACATTAATTAGATCTATGCATTGTCCACACACACACACGCACACGCACACGCACACACACACACACACACACACACACACACACACACACACACACACAATTAACATACAAAATGCATGTCTATTTGTTTTTATTTTACCACAGTTTATTGTCAAAAAAAATCAGTACAATGGTTTGCCTCAACTGACGATATAAAAGATGTAATTGCCGAACACTGCTTCCCGAGAGACTAGGTCTCCTAGTCCTTCTGTAACATTTGTGTGTCCTAGTTATAATATCCAATGTTGTGTAACAATTTTTCATTTTTTTTTTGCTACATATCATATTACAATCGATTATTTCGCTACATAATTTTAGAGTTACAATTAACGGCCAAGCGTGCGTTCAATGGACATGGTTTCCGAAGCACCGCCGGGCAGTTGTGTCACGGACGTAAATAATTGTGGCCTGCAGTGTATAATGCGTTTATGGGAAACTGTCCAGCATGACGACCCGTAGTCCTTGACTGCAATCCGGACGAGGATGGACGGCATAATTGCCATCATGTTACCATAACGGCATTCGGGATGGATGACTCGGCGACTCGTAATCGAGGCCGAGAATTTGAGTTTTCCTTGTGGAAACACTACTAAATAATGTTACGTGAGACTTCATAGAAGGTCAAAACGCGGTCAATGTTTTAGCGGCTTACACAATTAATATTTTTAACATCGGGTTAGTTCATGATTGGCAAAGTAGGACACATAAGCTGACGATTATAGGGTGTAAAATTCCAGTCCAAACAATGTAAGTATGTAAATGTAAGGTGGTTTAAACAATTAATATTTTTAACATACCATCCGCCCGTGCTCCAATGCATTAATTTCTTTCACTTTCACAATTGCTATTTAGCAATAAGGCCGCCTATTGTGCTTATGTTTTTATTCGTATGTTTATGTCGTTGTGCAATAAAGTATTATTGATTGATTGATTGATACCACGACTGATCGCGGTATGATCCTGGATCTTAATCCTGGATGTTTTAAAGAAAGATCAGGACCGGCGACCATGCATGATGAGAGTGGAAGGAGCGAAAGTGGTGTCTCAGGATCGTAGTAAGTGGAATTCCGTGCTCTCTGCCTACCCCAACGGGAAATAGGCGTGATCTTATGAATATTGTATGTATTTTTAACATTATTTTGGTTAGGTTCAAGACTGACACAGCAGGACACTAGGAGGTTGCTGGGTTGTGGTTGAAGCTGATGATTAAAGGATGCAGATATTATTCCAAAGAACTTTCTCCATCAAACAACAAGAATTCTAAACAAATTGTTAGTATTTAAAGTGTATAGCTGAACGCATAGTTCTCTTCTTAATGGGGTTTCGCGTTAAATGATTTATGAGGTATTATGCACTTGCATCGGCCGCAGACTGGTTTTGGTGCCAGTGGAATATTTAATTACAATGACGAAACTGGTTTGGAATATCTCGGAGTACAGTGGTATTGTAAATATAAAAGAAGTTTTATTTATTTGTTTTGTCTGGGGTCACAATCGCTTGATGAGTAACACCCGTATTCTAAGATATTCACTCGAAACTTCCTCGACTAATGTCAGTTGTCATTTCTTCTCTTCTTCTTCTTATCGTGTGGGTTGTGAGGTGGAATACCAGCCACATCAACCCTAGTGTCACGGTTATTATTGAGCCGCCAAAGGCTCCTAACGTGACTCATGTAACGACTACGTACTTACATTAGTAAGTAGTAACCGGGACCAACGGTTTAACGTGCCTTCCGAAGCACGGATCATCTTACTTTTGGACAATCAGGTGATCAGCCTGTAATGTCCTTACCAAACTAGTGATCACAAAGTGATTTTTTGTGATACTTATGTCCCCACCGGGATTCGAACCCGGGGCCTCCGGATCGTGAGCCCAACGCTCAACCACTGGACCACGGAGACCGTTGGTTGTCAGTTGAAGCGACCTTAAGGTCTTCCTCGAACTTAACTCAAAATCGGTATTCTCAGACGGCGGGGCTTCAACCTTAAGTCCTTCCTCCAGTAAGGTTCGTATTATTTTCTTGGCATCATTATAGGTATGCTCGACTCCAGTGAGTAAAGTCCTCAAGTCGAGGATGTAGATGTCAATTTAAAATACCAAATGCTCAGATGAAGCCGAGTCGAGTGGTAGGTATTGTCGAGTTAACGTCTTAAAATATGGGTGTAGGTATATACTTGTCAAACTTCTTTATAACTTCGCACTATTAATATCTGTACCTGGATGGTATCTCTAATGAGGTAGTTTCATTTTTTTACGTATGGGTTGTGACACCAATGATGTTCATAAACCCTGGTGCCAGGTTTACTATTGAGCAGCAAAAAGCCCCGACATGGCTTATAAAATGACTATGGGTACATAAATAGCCGGTACGGATAAAATCTGCCCTTCGAAATAGGATCACAAAGTGATTTTTGTGATACCTATAATCCCACCTGGTTTCGGATCGAAAGCCCAACGCTCAACCACTGGACTAAAGAGATTAATTTGCTATCGAACTCTGTTATATTCTTGCCTCAGATGGCCAAGTAGTTACTTGGCTGGATTTATGACGAGGCTCTCTCCGGGTACAAAAATTTAAGACAACTTGGATTCATGGTTACCAAGTGATTCACCATGTCCATCTTAAGGTAAACATCAGGAATGTGTGCCGATTATATTGTTGACAAGTTTAGGAATTAATTATGGCGTGACATTAATGTTACCTATACTTCTCAGTCTCACCAAAAAATAGAAACACCTGTGAATTGTTGTTCAACAAAACACTAGTTTTAAATTTAAATTTGGAACGTTATCATTACGTTGAAAAACCTTAAAATAACCACTGCGACATGTCTTTTGATTTTTATTCCTAATGCTTGTAAGTATCTACCTAGGTAATAATTTTCTGATAATCCTTAGGTAGATAACTTCGCGAAGTGTTTTGATTTTTATGATGAGAAGTGTGTACATTGTAGATATATGTATTCTATGATAGTATGTATAAACGTGGACCTTCCATTCTATATAGGTATAAGACAATGAAAAAACGAAATTCTTAGCAACAAGCATGTTATGTAGATCGAGTGTTACGAGTTTAAGTTACTAGCTGGGACATTTATGACTTCAATAAATGTTCAAATATTTAGTATAGCAGCTTGCAAGGCTAACCCGTTCTCCAACTGATCTGCATATAATTTACTTCGCACTCATTATACTGTTGACCGTATTTACAGGTTTACTTGTAGTAAGTAAGTATATACATTTGTTTACATTATAAGTACGGGACTTGTGTTACGGTTAGGGCCATAGTTGATACTTGTGTGGCTTCTTGGTAGAGTAATAGGTAATATACAGCAGTAAAAAATCAGGTCAAAAATTCAAAAATTCGGTTAGGAAACTTTTAGTTTTTGAGATAATCAATTTTATTTTCTGTTATAAGAGCGAGCTTGTTTTTCATGAAAAAAAAAGTTACTTAACTGTAAAAATGTAAATGTAAAGTTACTTGATAGTGAGGTTAATTAAAACAAAATATTTTTTGAAAGAAAACAAAACCCTCTATTCTTCAATATTACTAACTAAATAATTAAGTTTTATTTGGAAATCAGCATAACCAAAACAAAAAGTATAACTCAAGGAGATTCGCCCAATCCCGTCAATCTCGAACGGGATCTCGACATATTATGCTTCGGGATTGATCCCGAAAAATTAGACGAGATCTCTGGATTGCATTCCCTAGTTAATAGGACCCAAAGAACAAACTTCACTGTACCATGAGTGAAGAAATCCTTTGGTCGTCGGGGCGGTGAAATCGAATTTACAAAATAAAACAGCAGCGTCTTGTTCTTGTGTTGTATTGTGAGAAAAAAAGAGCGGAAGCTCCGCGAACGAACGTAATCATAAAAAAGTGTTTCCATATTTAAAAATCTTAAATATATTTATAAATGTTTTCAACAACGAGCTATCTATGAGTGGGATGAAACCACGATGTTACTTCACTTATTACGGAATTACAAGAGCTGCATTCTAAAGCAGTTAGCACAGCTGCGTAAGCGCACTCGCGTGATGTAACATGAAAATCAGGTGGTGGCCCTGACACGCAGCGTACAAACAACTTATACAGCGAGCGGAGATTTTCCTCACAATACGTAGAAACATCGATAATTAAAGTTCAGGGAATCGATTCTAAATAACATGTTGTTTTCTAGACAAGACATCGTAACTGTACTGAAGATGACGGCAATCATACAGACTGCGGGCCCTAAAAGACACCATGACATGACATAACATAATATATTTTATTGCACACCTCATAACAGAAATGGGTGTGTGGCGAGGTAAATCGTGGACCGGCGATTGGTTTGATGAAATAAAAACACAAATATGCTGATGAAGCTGATCTGCGTGTAATAAACGTTTTTGGCACTTGAGATTACAATATTGCTTGTACGATATATCACGATATAATTACGTAAATAAAATAGGCGTAAGAGTCGACTAGTTGGTACGGACATTGAACAAAGAAGAAGGAATGACAGTTGAGAGCAAAGACAATATGTCTACATAAAAAGTAATGTTATTAATCTATGGTCTTATAAGGGTGATGCATACACGGTCAATTTCCAACACTTCCCCTCACGCTTATAAGGCCATGTGTCAAAGATAGAGACTACATAAAATTCTTATACCTAACAAGCCAACATAACATTGGGTATTACATTCTTTAGAGGAAACTCTACAACACAGGAAGTTCCCTAATATAGCATCAATTACATCAGAGAGCTTCAACGTAGAGACTCAACTCTATTTGGTACATAACATATCCATCACCTATGCTAGATTCATACTATGGATAAACAATGAATGCTTGCTAGAGCCTAACGGTTTGGTGAGTACATCTGCAATCATATGCTCAGTTGGTAAGTATTTAACTGTGATTACATTATTCTGTACTAAGTCCTTAATATAATGATACCTTACATCTATGTGCTTAGTACGTCTATGACTGTACTCTTTAGCCTGTAGCAACTTGTGTGCACTCTGATTATCGTTGTATACTTTTATGTCTAAGTTTCTATTCAAAATTTCAAATAAAAAGTTCTTAATGAAACATAAATCTTTACAGACATCATTAATTGCCAAATATTCAGCCTCTGTGCTAGAGAGCGCTACACAACGTTGCTTCCTAGACTCCCAATTGATTGTGTTATTGCCTAGCTTAACAATAAAACCAGTATAAGAACGCCTGTCAATAGGATCGTTGGCCCAATCAGCATCAGTGTATGCAGTTAAACACAATTCACCATTACTGTTTACAAATAATAAAGAATAGTTAATTGTTCCTGATAAATACCTAAGTATGCGCTTTGCCGCGATCCAGTGACTCCGATTGAACCTGGTGTTATACTGACTAAGTTGGCTGCACGCATAAGCAATATCTGGCCTAGTGCAGACCGAAAGGTACATGAGACAACCCATAAGCTCGCGATAGTTATACCTTTCGTCACATAACTCTTCATCAGAATCGTCAAACTTATAATTTACAGCCATGGGTGTCGATACAGGCTTACAATTTGTCATACCAAACCGCTTGAGCAGTCTCTTAATATAATCCTTTTGATCAAGTCTTAAAATGTCTTTCTCTCTAGTTACATTAATTCCCAAACAACTTTTTAAATTTCCCAAATTCTTACAGTCAAATGTTTTTATAAGCAAATTAATTAACTCATCTTTCAGCAAATTGTCATTGTAAAATATATAAAAGTCATCGACATATAAAGCAATCACAATCATTTTCTTATCACTAGTCTTTCTTATATAAATACATGGTTCTAACTTACTTTGATGGAAGCCATTCTCACACAATAGTTTATTTACCTTTTCATACCAAATTCTACTAGCTTGCTTAAGGCCATAAATACCTTTTTGCAACAGACAAACCTTATCTTTGTCACCATTATGAAAGCCAGGTGGCTGATCCATATAAATGGTTTCTTTCAGCTCACCATTGAGAAAAGCAGTAGCTACATCAAGATGTTCAATATTTAAATTTAATTCACATGCTAAAGAAAATAAAATTCGCATGGTACTATGTCTTACTACAGGTGAAAATGTCTCCTCAAAGTCCACACCGTGAATTTGAGTAAAACCCTTGGCAACGAGACGCGCTTTGAATTTCATAAAGTTACCTGACGCATCCGTTTTTGTCCTATAAACCCATTTACATTTGACTATATTTTTGTCATGAGGCCTATCAACTAATACCCACACTTTATTAGCTATTAGAGAGTCATACTCACTCTTCATGGCAGCAGACCATTCAGCACACTGTGCACTGTTCATGGCCTCTTCGTATGACTGAGGGGTAACTGAACTTTCCTCAGGAACCTCACGTGCGACCATAGAAAAGTCTGTATCAAAGTCAGTATACCTTAACGGCGGTTTAGACCTAGTAGAACGTACAGGTCTCGTAGATGGAGCAACGGATGTGCTAGGCGCGGGCACAGCTTCCCCTGCAGATGACGGCTGCGGCGCGGGGGCACGCAACGAATCATTCAAGCCAAGCGCTGCATTCTCCTGCTCTTCATCATCTTCACTGCCAGTACAGAACTCCTCGTCGCTTCCATCTGAAAAATGCATGGGATTACATTTTAATATTTCATTTTCATAAGTCTGACCATTATTCACGTCTTCATTATCAATATTAGGGACATCACAAACACCGTTAGATAAATTATTGTCATTTGTATAATTATTAGAAATGTCACATTCATAATATAAATTATTATCATTATATAATTCATTAAAATTAATATTTGCCATGTCCTTGTAATATTTATTCTCTATAAAAACCACATTCCTAGACACAATTACTTTATGAGGGTTCAAGGGGTCCAGCAATCTATAACCTTTACTAGTAGTACTATAACCAACAAAAATGTAAGCCTTGCTCCTAGCATCCAATTTACGACGTTTTTCTTTAGGTATAAGCGAATATGCGATGCATCCAAAAATGTGAAGGTGACTAAGATCCGGCCGTGATCCAGTCCACAACCCCTCAGGTGTATGTCCCGCCAAAGCAGCTGTGGGACTTCTATTCTTTAAATAGACAGCAGTCATAACCGCTTCCCCCCAAAAGCGCGGGCAGAGACCAGCATCAATTAATAAGCATCTCGCTTTGTCCAAAAGCGTCCTATTTAATCGCTCAGACACACCATTCTGCTGCGGGCAATAAGGCACAGTAGTTTGATGAATGATCCCCTCTTTTCTTAAAAATTCAGCAAAACTACTATTACAGTACTCAGACCCATTGTCGGAACGTAAAATTTTGATATGCAACCCCAATTGTTTTTCTACTTCATTTTTAAATGTAATAAAATGATGCATTACCTCCGATTTATTCTTCATCAAATATGCGTACGTCTTCCTTGTGAAGTCATCTGTGAACGTCACCATGTACTTCGCACCTCCAAAGCTTGCCTCTTGCATAGGGCCAGCGACATCACTGTGGATTATTTCTAAGGGACAAGTAGCACGTGCAACCTCGTCGGCGGGGAACGGCAAGGCAGCTTGCTTCCCAAGCAGACAGGTTTCGCACTTGACATCTTTACAAACCTGAAAACACAATCCAGTTGCTAGATCGTCCTTTAAAGCACACATTCCCTTTACCCCTAAATGCCCCAAGCGCCTGTGCCAGACCTCCATTGGCAACATCGGCACAGAGGCAGCGACCTTAGCACTACCTGCTTCTTGTCTATCACACAAGAACATTGAGTGCACTTTTTGCGAAGTACCAGCTAGACTATACCTATCCCATTTATAAAGACCATTAAAACTAGATGCGGAGGTAATCGGGTTGCCAAGAACTTTACAATCTTTATAAATATTACATCTATTCTTATTGAACACCACAGTCAAACCCTTCTCGGTTAGCCTACTTACAGACAGTAAATTAGTAGTCAAGTTAGGAACAAATAATACCTTTTCAATCTTGGATCCAAATGAATCATCCAATTGGATTTCACCAACACCCTCTGCAGCTAGAGACTCGTTATTTGCTAGTAAGATCTTGTTCCCTTTGATCTCCTTATAGTTGCTCATCAGTTCCTTATTGTTACACAGATGATTGGAACAACCGGAATCAATATACCAGTCACAACTCTTCACGAAGAAAGCGGTTGTCTCCATTCCCGTAGCGAGGAGTGAGTGATTGACGGGCTTGTGATCACTCTTCTTATCACGTCGCATCTTGTAGCACTTGCTCTTGATGTGACCTTGTTTCCCGCAGTAGTGACACACAATCTTCTTCACGACTTCGCTCGTACTGGATGAATAATTCTTCTTGTTTGTATAAAAAGCAGCATTCCCCGTGTTGTCAGATTTTCTTTTTCTAGATTCCTCTTGCAGTAACCGTGAGCGAACAATCTCACTGCTTAAATCACTATTGGTCATGCAGGCAGTTTCCAAGTTAGAAACTAAAGCATCAAATTCTTCAGGCAAACCACTTAGAAGAAGTTCGGCAATTTCTTTGTCCTCGATGACTTTACCAATGTCAGCTAACTGGCAAACCAAATTCATTACAGATTCTATATAGCGAGACATTGAACCGAACTGACAGTATTCAATTCTGTGTAGCTGACGCAATAGCAAAACACGCCTATACAGACCTTTGTCCTGAAATATTTTCTCGAGGTTAGTCCATGCCTCCTTAGCTGTATTAGCATCACGAACGTGTTGATGACATGAGGACATAACACTCAATCCGATGCGGGCCAAAGCACGACCGTCGCGCGTGGTGTCGGTATCCGTTCCTTCTACAGTTTTCCATAGGCCCTCCAAAGTTAGCAAAAGCTTCATCTGATATTTCCACACATGGTAATTTTCCACGCCGCGCAGTTTCTCAATATTTTGTCCTGCAAAGGCGACTGGAACATTCGACAACGTGTTACCATTATCTTCATTGTTTGACATTTTGACATAAGCGTGCTCAGTTCACACGAGGCATGTAAAAACAGGACGACGGGAGCACGGCGACCAGCAGGGAAGGCGCGCCGACAAGCTCACCGACAAAATGCACTCCGATGAACAGCCACCGCTGAAACCTGCACACAAAGGTTAGGGCATAAACCAATCTAGGTATGCTGGGCCCATAACCTGTGGCGAGGTAAATCGTGGACCGGCGATTGGTTTGATGAAATAAAAACACAAATATGCTGATGAAGCTGATCTGCGTGTAATAAACGTTTTTGGCACTTGAGATTACAATATTGCTTGTACGATATATCACGATATAATTACGTAAATAAAATAGGCGTAAGAGTCGACTAGTTGGTACGGACATTGAACAAAGAAGAAGGAATGACAGTTGAGAGCAAAGACAATATGTCTACATAAAAAGTAATGTTATTAATCTATGGTCTTATAAGGGTGATGCATACACGGTCAATTTCCAACAGGGTGTGTGTATACTGACACCTCTGCTTACTCCTTTGGAGATACAAGCGTCATGCTAGGTTATGTCGCTTTTCATTTGTATTTTCTTGTTTTTAATAACTAAACTTTATTTACACCATAAACAAAACAGTTACAGAACAAAAATATAAAACAAAACAAAACTAAAACAAATAAACAAAACCATAAATAAAATAAATTATGTACAATTAACACTTAATCTTCTATGCTGTTCTGGGAGCAAATAAAAAACATAGAACACGTTCAGCTGCTTGTCTTCCCGGGCATGTCGTAAAAACCGACAGAGGGATTGCGTCCTCTAACATGATGGACTAATGTTATGGGCGATAGGCTGATCCCTTATCACCATAAGGTTCATCATATCCATCTTAGGACTTCGTATCAACAGTGGCTGCAAGTTGTCTTTGATTGCTTGTGGCTCCGCCCACCCCATTTGGGATTGCGGGCGTGAGTTTATATATGTATGTATGTATGTAACACTTAAACTAAACCTTAATTAAAAAGCCCGCCTCCGCTTCTTGTTATTTGTAAATCTTTTTTAATATTTTTACATTTCTTGTAGAATTTATTTATTCCAGAACAGGATAGATTGCACGTGTCTTAGAGTAAATAAGCTAATTATTTTATTTTATTATTTTTATGGCAGTGATTAGGGGTCATTGAAGGGTCAACTCAAACTTAGGTAATAATTATAATGGACATGACATTGGCAAAGACCAAGATCAGGTTGTTCAGGTAAAATGCGTACCGATGCGTTCCTCTTGGTATATGTCACAGTCTTCAATATACTTTATTGCATTGCTAATTCTACCGACCTGGCGGGCTACCAGCTAAAACGAAGCCGAAGCAAATCGAACATCGATTTGATTCTGTAGTACTTACCGCGTAAGCAGCCAAGATGGCGATCCCCGATTCGTGACGTCACACGAAGTTCGGCAAGCCGATTGAGCGAATGATTTCAGTACTTTTGACACTAAATCGGTACCGGCTAAGAAATCGAAGTTCAGCGTCTGGAGCGGCGATTCCCACTGGAAGTGTCAGTTGAAGCCCGACACTTTTCAGTAACCGTGATCAATTTTAATTTCTTATTTTCACTGTTTTTCAACAATATTAGGAGCTATTTACATTGGGCGACAAATTTTAGGAACATCTCAATCAATATCAAATTGATATCGGCGTGATTTTCGTGTATAAATACCAAAATGCAGTGTCATGGAGATAGTCGTATTGTGGGCGATCAGGGGCCTGTTGAATAAACATTATATTTTTGCAAGCAGTTGAAAATGCGATTTTAACTGATGTATTTGTCAGTTAAAATTTACCTACGTATGATTATGATGATGATCACGATCATTACTTCAGAAAAGAAATGGAAACAGAATAATTAAATTACGTGTCAGGGGGTGTATAAAGGCCACACTGAAGCAATTCATCAAAAAAGTAATATTGACATTTGTGCATACAAATGTAAGTGCGCAATATCAACAAATGACAAATGATAGCAATATTGCTTTCTTTTTTGAATTATTTCAATTTGGCCGTTTTATACAGTTCAAATCCCTATCCATCCATAGGGAAGGCCCGTGCCCCAGCAGTGGGGACGTTAATGGGCTGGTGATGATGATACAGTTCAAATAAGTTGGTCTAAATAATTCTTTCTTTTAAAATGTAGGAAAGATAAAAGGGAGGGAGGGAGGGGATTTTACCTAAATAAACTTTTTTATTATTATTATTATTTTAGGTTTTTGAAAATTCAACCTCAAAGGGACTTTAAAATCGGCTATGTGGTATCTATTGCGAGTATTTGCGAGTTTGTACAATATACCTACTAAGTATTCTAGTATAAAGAATATCTCATAATCATAACTACCAGTATGTGTAAGAAACCGAAGCTTATAAATTATTCAGAATGATTGATCTTAATTTATTCCAACGGATTTCGCAGCGTTTTTATTAGGCGGAAATCCGAAAGTACTTACATAGAATAATACTAATTGACGTTTTGCCAGTAGATTAACTGATCGTAAGGCCGTTGTAAGAGACCAAGGTAGTCTATAAATATACTACACGATCGATGGTTCTCAAGTTTTTAGTATCCCATAATGATAACTAAGTACCACCACCTATGACGTTGGTCTAACAGAAAGCTCGGTGAGGTGCGGGTCCTTTTTTTTTTTTTTTTGGTTACGAAGGGGAAATCCTCATGGATACCTCGCCACCCGGGGGAGCGACGAGGTTATGTCGGACTCTTACCGACTAAAACCCTTCCGATGGCCCTCTGCTGCGCATGTCGGGAAGCTCCGGGATCTCTAACGAACGCACCGGTGGTGCTTCCCTCGCGCCTGCTATAAAAAGCACGTCCCGGGGTAGGTCCCCACCCCTACGCCATCCCAGTTTTACGGCAATGCGAGGCCATGTCACATTGCCGTCCCTCCCGGAGACCGTATGAAGAGCGGCTCGGGCCCCCGCCCTTACCACTCACGGTCTCCAGTGTCCCCTTTCAGTCGCCTTTTACGACAGGCAGGGGGTACCGTAGCCCTATTCTTGCGCCCGGAACTACAGGGCGGGAGGTGCGGGTCCTTAGTTTATCTTGCGATGGATGTACCTCTGTCTAAGTCGTGAGCTTATGTTATAACTAAGTAGGTACAATATATACCAATCTACATCAGCTGTTTTTTATATTCTGTTCAATTATCTATAAAGATTCTGGCCTTTCAGCCTACCCATCTAATAATAACGCGGCACTCCCTTAGATTAGATAATTATGACATTCCGATAAATCTCCTTCTATCTATTATGCCCATTATCATCCACTATTACCCATCTACCACGCGCTTTCAGACCAGACGTAAAAGATAATAGACCTAATCTGTGACCAGACAGTGTAGCATTCTCCATGCTACTTTTTTAGGGAAAAATAAGGCAGTGGATTCCTCTTGTCTTCCGCTCCGCAGGACTCTGTCTGGCGCAAGTGGATTGGCGCCCAGAGTAGTCTATTACAAAGCCATACTAGGACTCCTGTCCTCTGCCTCTGAATAGTACTGACAGTTACTGCTGCCCTCTGTCAGGTTCCAGGTTACAGTCCTAGTGACTTACCCCTTCCGTCCTGCATAGCCGTACCGATGGCTCCCATCTCCGCCTCTGCAACCGTTGACGTCTTCACCCGTATGGTATTATTAATACTACCTTTAACCAACAGCTTAGATTCGTCCGTTGATTTTACGACACATTATTATGTAACAGATGTTAAATAAATAATTAGTTGCATAAATAACAAGTTTGTATCCTAATATATGTAAAAAAATGGCATATTTTAGTTTTAGATGTGTCAAGTTCGTTGACACCGTGATAGTTTGGTGTTAGGTAGTGTTACTACACTACCTGTCGGTCACAAGACCTACTTGACAGAACAGCCGGTGATTGTCATGATTCTAAGTACCCATAAAAAATCATACAAAATTTTAACCCCTTTCATACAAATTTTAAACCCCTTTCTGACCTGTTGGAGGTTGAAATTTGGCAAAATTCTGTCTTAATGACCACCTACATTCTGAAAGGAACCCCTATACGAAATTAGAGAATTCTAGCACTTGTAGCTTCTGAGATTTCGAGATGAGTAAGTCAGTCAGCTATAACAGAGTATAGAATAGAATAGAAATAGTTTATTATAAATGGACGCCACACACAAAAAAACGACAATAACATCATTTAAAATTTTCACAAAACAATTACAAAAAAGAAAAACGGATGTTCGTCGAAATATACAATATTTCACTTTTATATATGTAAGTACTTACATAAATTTTATATTTTCCAGTCTTACCCAACGTGCGTGATCGGCGCAGGCTACTCCGGCCTGGGCGCGGCTCGGTACCTCAAAGAGTACGGCGTAGACTTCAAGGTCCTCGAGGCGACCAGGCACGTGGGCGGCACCTGGCGGTTCGACCCTCACGTCGGCTCTGATGAAGATGGCCTGCCGCTGTTCACCAGCATGTATAAGAACCTGAGGTGAGGATAACTATTATACAGCGTGTTAGTCACATCGTACCGAATACTGAGGGGGATGATTCAGACTATGATTCTGAGTTAATATCAAGTGAAATTTTCCGTCGCTCGAGGAGCTCGGTGGCGCAGCGGTTAACGCGCTCGGTCTGCGATTGTTGAAGTAAAGCAACTTTCGCAAAAAAAGTTTTCATCTCGAGCTCCTCCGTGCTTCGGAAGGCACGTTAAGCCGTTGGTCCCAGCTGCATTAGCAGTCGTTAATAACCATCAATCCGCACTGGGCCCGCGTGATGGTTTAAGGCCCGATCTCCCTACCGATCCATGGGGAAGGCCCGTGCCCCAGCAGTGGGGACGTTAATGGGCTGATGATGATGATGATGAAATTTTCCGTCATACCATCAAAGTTTCCGTTACGGTGTCACTAACACCCCGTACACACACACATAAATATATAAACTCACGCCTTTAATTCCTATTGGGATGGGTACAGCTCAGAAGTTGAACTGAAACTTGCAGCCTTTAGTTACGATATCACTAACAGCCTATCTACTTGTATGGCTGCTTGTATGTACTTGTACATGATGTAAATAACAAGTACTGAGGGGGATGATTCAGACTATGAGTCTGAGTTAATATCAAGTGGATTTTCCAGACGAAAAATTCATGAATTTTTTGTTTCTTTTTTTAAAATTATTTTCCGTTACATACTTTTGCGACGGAAAATTCCACTTGATATCAACTCAGAATCATGGTCTGAAACATCCCTCAAAGTTTTCGTTACGATGTCACTAACACTCTGTATATATTTACATAAGCAAAACAATGTATTTGAATAGTCCAGAATAACTTTCAAGTGAAATTCCTTAAGCATTTCTAAGTACAATAATCTTAGAACATTATAAGCTATACTAAGCAGCTAAGCGCACTTAGAAAGGTGGAAGTGAACTTTTACAGAGATCAAGATTACTATGATTGGCATAACCAAGTTATTCAACTTAAACTCGTTAAGGAAAACTTACCTTACTAAGCTTTAAAATTTACCACTTAGTACTTAAGTAAGTACCATTATTTTATCATTATTATAATCTTCCACTAGCTACCCACCCCGGCTTCGGTCGGGGGCAATGCTGAGGAAAAAATGAAATTATTTACGACATCACATTAAAAACCTAAAAAAAACAGTATTTCTCCACTATTTGATGGATGTTATTATACATATAAACCTTCCCCTTGAATCACTCTATCTATTAAAAAAATCGCATCAAAATCCGTTGCTTAGTTTTAAAGATTTAAGCGTTCATAGGGATATGGGGACGGAAAAAACGACTTTGTTTTATACTATGTAGTGATATAACATGTAACAACATAAATATTACGAAATAAATGAATATGAATATGGAATCTGTTGATGGGGGCGACGTTTTGATTCATCATCCTTTAATTTTAAATGAGTGTGATTTGATGTCATGTGCATTTTAATACATACATACCTAGCAAATTCATTGTAATACGCCATCAGTGACATCATACCATCATACTTTACCAGGTCCGTGAGTGATTCAATCGATGATGATTCAATGTGATACCTCCTTTCATGGCTAGATACTAATCCAATCTGAACTTGGCTTCTCATGCCTTACATTGTAGCAGCCACGCCACCCACTAGTTGCGTCTAGCGTTATGTTATTTTATTTCTAAAATACGTTGGCAGCAAATGTTTGGTGATAGGCACTAAGCGGCATTAGGTGGGCAGCAAAAACAATAGCGCCGTCAAAATACGAGTGACCGGCGATTCTGATGGACACCTTTGTTTATCTGTGTTTTTATATTGTAATCCTGCCGTTTTTGGATAAATCCGCTTACAGACCAACACGAGATAGATCCGTACCTTCGACCTTAAAGCAATACACGTGCCTTAATACTGAACTATAATATTTTAGTTTGCATCCGCCATCTTTGTATATATGTTTCTGCACATTCTCCTCACCTTATGGTTGTCTGGAAGAAATTGCTTTAAGGCCGCCATTTGCCATGTCCATAGTTAAGTGTCTTTTAATTTGGTGCAATCTTCATCGTCTATCGTGTGGGCTGTGAGGTGAACGACCAACCTTAGCAACCCTGGTGTTAGGGTTACCTATTATTGAGCCGCCAAAGGGCCCTGACAGGCTCATGTAACGATTACGTACTTACATCAGTAGGTAGTAACTGGGACTAGCTTAACGTGCCTTTCGCAGCACGGATCATGTTACTTTCGGACAAGCGGGTGATCAGCCTGTGATGTCATAACCAAACTTTGAACTATCAAGGGTTCTTACGACGACTCCTAGTATTGCAGTTCATCGTTTCCTCGTGGCCTTTTCTAGGATATTTCATTAGCAACCAGATCATCTACACGACTACATGACAGGCATACATAAACATAACTATCGAAGAGAAATCACGTATTTGCGTTTACATGTACATAGTACCTACTCAGTTATATAATTGGTTTTGGATACAACCAGTCGGTTACGAAATAATGTAAAGCCGGAGATTATTAACGGGTTTATTATTATAGTTCGTCTAATGACAAGTTGACGATCGACCTGGATAAAACAAGTTGTTGATGATGAAAACAAAACGTGATACTCAATATCACAATTTAAAACGGCAAGGTGAGGAAACCCACATTCGAGAGAAATGCGTTTCGGAGGCATGTGACATGACATAAGCTGGTTTTCCCTTCGCGGGTTGGAAGGTCGGACAGGCAGTCGCTTCTAAAAAAACTGGAACTGTCAAATCTCCAGGTCAGGTTAGAGACTCTGGCATGATGGGGTAAGGTTAGGCTGGTAGGCTACGATGATGATGTTGTTCGGTAAATCAGAAATTGGGAGTCCCTATCCGCAGTCACTCCAAACTTTATTATCCTCCTTTTTCATAAAAAATAATGTTGTATCATTACTCTCTGTTCATCCGTTTTTTAACCCCTTGGGGGTTGAATTTCCCAAAAACCCGTCTGTAGTGAGCATCGAAGTCCTAAAAGTAACCCCCACGCAATTTGAGATTCCTAGCATTTGTAATTTCTGAGATTTTTCGATTAATCAGTGAGTGGTATGTGTGTTGTGTTATATCACGTGTGGGTACGTTAAGCCGATGGTCCCGGCTCTCAGTGGAGTAGCTTGGTGGAGTATGCTCCGTGCCCCCTCCGTTTGATTGAGGGGAGGCCTGTGCCCAGCGTGCCCCAGTGGGACGTGTATAGGCTGTTTATGTTATGTTAACTGCCTATGTTTCTGAAGTAACGCACGTGTATGTTTCAGGACAAACACCCCCCGGCAGACGATGGAATATTCCGGGTTCCCGTTCCCAGAGGACACGCCCTCCTACCCCACCTCCACCTGCTTCTACCGGTACCTGAAGAACTTCACCAAAGAGTTTGACTTCGAGAAACATATCCAGGTTAGTGATCATTTTCGGGCGTGCGATGCTTCCTGGCCGGACCACTATTCAGTACACAACTTCTAATACCGCTGGTCGTGTGTTTCTAAGGTGACAACTGTGGGAAGGACCAAAACTAATAGGGTAAACATTATTTTCTGAGCAATGTTGCTAAGAATCATTGAGATAACACCTTTTCAGCACCTTTAAACATAACATAACATCTAAAACCCATTAGCTCAGGACTATATTCCAAATTAGAGGTATAACTCTGTTAGTGATTTATTAGCCTTAGTTTGAGAACGTCAAATGTTTGTACCTACCTTACTTAACCTACTTTACTTAATTCTTGATTTTTATGATTGTAAAAGGGTACTTAAATAACTTAGCCACTATTAGGTGGAGACTTGTAATTAGCCTTTAGTTATTGTCTGGATATTATTTTAGAAAATGTATAATAGTATGTCCGCAAGTCTTCCTCAAAATAAATAAATAAAGAAAATAACTCTAAAGCATATTTTTTAAATTGCCATAAGATAGGTATGATAAACATACTACTCACCGCAATTAATGGGGTGGACAGAGAGTACAAGGAAGAACAATGTGACAAAGAAAAGCAGTTAGAGTCCTTACTATTAAAGAGTGATCGGCACGTTACTGGTTATGAAATCAATGCTTGAACTCACCAACCCTGGTGTCAGGGTTACTATTGAACTGCGCCTCTAACAAGGCTCACGCTAAGACTACATACATAAATATAAATAGTAGCCATAATTTGGCGGCCTTATTGCTCTAAAGCATTTTTTCCAGGCAACAACTACCAGGAATCAACCGTAAATAAACTAAACTAGCTGCATACATTTGAAGAACCCAGTTCGATGACCAATAAAGTCACTTTAGTTAGGTAGTAGGTACGGTCACGGAGTACTAATATTCGTATGTATGCACTTTGAAACCATGTCACATTACCTGTTTTGACAAATTAAACCGTAAGTCTCATTAAATGTCAATTATGATAGTACGACAGGGTTCTGATATTGCTGATGACTGTACCTACTAATTGCATTCACGTGTCAAATATCAGGTTACTTACTACAGTTGTTTACTCATTCGAAAGCTATTAAGGAAGTCGGTCAGAAGACAATAATTAAATAAGATTTGACGTAACTTACTTAAGACGTAAGTACGTACCTACCTACATATTGGTTAACGGTTTGATCGGATTTGAATAAAAAGTAGGTACCTAACTACTTACTTTCTATGTTTGCTTGCATAGTGATGTTTGTTAATGAAAATCAAAAATTTGTTTATTATCTGAAATAATACAATAATCAAGGAAGATAAAAAAGGATGGGAACATTATAAATATGACCAAATGGACCCAGGTTCCCAAACTAGGCGGAGCCTGTATCTCGGGAAAGCATAAAAAATGGGGTACGTGTAAGATTAATTTGTGAAATTGCATAATTTATCTATACACTATGTATGTATGTATCGCTAATTATAGTAATGCTATTTGAAGTACAGACATAGAATAAGGAATAATACGGCAACTCTTCGCTCCCCACCAGCGTCTGAGCTAGGTTTACTTCACCCCCCCTCGAACACAGTTTAGATTTAAATCGTATGGCGTGAGACGTCACGCACCCAGATGCGCCTATACGATAAACTCAAGTGTGGTCTGTGTAAAACGAGGTTGTTTGTATGAAGTGTCCGGAGTTTGCTATAGATACTAAGATATACAAAAACTTGTGATAAACACAATAGATAATTGCCACAAAACCACAATAATATGTCGCTTTAGGTTATTACATCCAGGATTAAGGTTGTAGTCGCTTTTATATGTAAGTACTTATAAAAAATCTTATCTTTTTTCTTTTCTTTTTTTTATTAATAATAGAACTCAGAAGTAATAATCGTCCTTTTTAATTCGCCGCACTCGGGTAATGGCAAATTCAATAAACAAAAATCCAGTTATCGTGATCAACTCGTTAAATTAGAAATTACAAAGTTCGTAAGGCAAATTATGTTGATTACAAGATTTACAAGTAAACTTGTATGTTATTTTGATTATTATAATTCTTCTTCTATCGTGTATCAGGTTTACTATTGAGCCGCTAAAGGCCCCTGTAACGACTAATACGTACGTACATACATCAGTAAGTAAGTATTAACCGGGACCGACGGCTTAACGCGTCTTCCGTATCACGGATCGTCTTACTTTCGGACAATCAGGTGATCAGCCTGTAATGTCCTTTCCAAACTAGGGATCACAAAGTGATTTTGTGAGCGATAGAAGACACCGATGATAGAGTTTAGTAAAACATTTTTAATTTACTCAGACAAAAACTAGCTTTGTATACTCTTAATCTTATAAGAGCCATGTCAGGGGATTTTGATAGCTCAATAATAACCCTGATACCAGGGCTGCTGAGGTTCGTCGTTCACCTAACAACCCATACGATAAAAGAATTAGACAAGATTAGCATGCGGTAACTTACATAGTTGCTCTTAATATTTGCACACTACGTATAACTTATCATTAAAGGAAATTAACAGCAACATACATACAGTTATGGTAGTTATGGTAAGACAGGATGCTAAATATTAGCCAGACCGCAAAATAGGCATTCAGGACGTACTTAAGTAATTTAATAGTAAATGATTACTCATTTAGTTTTAATTTCTTGTGATTGTTTGATGGGTAAGTTTTTTAATTGCACGAGTTATGAAGTTTGAGAGCCTACTCTTGTACATAAACAGATTCAAATAAAATATCTTTGGGAGCTTCGGCGGTCAGTCTTCTTTTTCTATCGTGTGGGTTGTGAGGTGGAGTACCAACCTCATCAACTCTTGTGTCAGGGTTACTATTGAGCCGCCAAAGGCCCCTGACATGGCTCATGTAATGACTACTTACTTACATCAGTAAGTAGTAACCGGTACCAACGGCTTAACGTGTCAGCCGAAGCACGGATCATCTTACTTTCGGACAACCTGGTGTTCAGCCAGTAATGTCCTAATCAAACTAGGGACTAGTAATTTTTGTGATACGTCCCTACCGGGAATCGAATCCGGGACCTCCGTATCGTGAGCCCAGCGCTCGACAACTGGACCACGGAGGTCGTTAGGCGGACAGTTTGACAATTGTTGTCCAAAGTTATTAACAAAGATTAAACTTGTCAATTTTACAAGAGATACAGTTGAAAACCGAAACTGTGAAAGTCACAAAATAGGTTAGCTGGGGACAATAATGTTAATCGTACTATTCCAATTTCAGTTCAGGAGCCTGGTGACGGATGTGAAGTGGGCGGGTGGCCACTGGAATGTGACGTACCACCGCACGGACACCAGGGTCAACCAGACGGAGCCTTGTGGCTTTCTTATCATTGCCAGCGGGGAGTACCGCAAACCTGTCATGCCCAAGTTCATTGGACAGGATACTTTCAGAGGTAAGTACCTTGTATAAGCACTGTTTTTGGGGTTATGTCACACACCGGACACTATATACAAAAATCTCTTCTTACCATGTGGAGCTTAACATGTAAGTGTGAACGGGACACAGTCCGTGCGCTCTCTCCCTTTATCCTTAGCGGCTTACATCCACGTCAGAAGTGCAATATAAATAAATTCAGTTAATCATTATTTAAACAACTTATGCAAAAGATCTCTCAGCTATAAGTTAACTAAGTATTTTAAAACATAATAACTTTAAGCGAACTCCACTCCCACAGACAAACCGAGGAATTGGTTTTTGTGGGGTTTTTATTGTACTTACCAATATTTTTTGTATTATTATGAAAAATAAACTTTTTACATACTTTTATGGCTAAAGTAATACCCAGAGGGAGTGAGTTCGGCGCCCGATACGAAATATTTCTTTTTTATTTCTTTTTTAGATACTAGACATTTTGACATTACAAAAGATACACTCTGCCCCCTAAACTAGGTTAATCTGTATCTTAGGAAGCAGTGTTCGCCCATGGTAATCATGTTGTAGGTAAGGTGCAAAATGTAACCAGAAAAACCAGGGTGTGTGTATGTGTGTGCGTGTGCATTATTCTTTATTTTACGTACGCAATAGTAATATTTCAATTTGTAGGTAATTTATAGTGAAAAGTTGTATAACTTATTATGCTACTTCATTTATTTATTTCAGGAACCGTCATCCACAGTCACGATTACAAAGACCCAGAGACATACAGAGGTCGTCGGGTGCTGTTAGTGGGAGCTGGTGCTTCAGGGTTGGACCTGGCGACTCATCTGAGTAATGTGACCGCGAAGTTGGTCCACAGCCACCACCTCGCCTACAACCAACCCTACTTCGGACCCAACTACGTGAAGAAACCAGATATCTTGTCCTTCACCACTGATGGAGTGGTATTCAAGGATGATAGCTTTGAAGAAATCGATGATGTTATATTTTGTACAGGTATGTTCCAGAAACCTTCTATGCTGGACTGGCAGCAAATCTTCTTCTTCTATCGTGTGGATTGTGAGGTGGATTACCAACCTCATCAACCCTGGTGTCAAGGTTATTACTGAGCCGCCATAGGCCCCTGACATGACTCATGTAACGCCTACGTACTTACATCAATAAGTAATAACCGGGACCACCGGCTTAACGTGCCTTCCGAAGCACGGATTATCTTACTATTTGGACAATCAGGTGATCAGCCTGTAATGTCCTAACCAAACTAGGGATCACAAAGTGATTTTTGTGAGTTGTCCCCACCGGGATTCGAACCCGGGACTTGCGGATCGTGAGCATAACGCTCAACCACTGGACCACGGAGGCCGGCAGCAAATAAAAACCATAGAACATTTTCAGTTGCTTGTCTTCCCGG
Source organism: Pectinophora gossypiella (assembly GCF_024362695.1). Lineage (NCBI taxonomy): Eukaryota > Metazoa > Arthropoda > Insecta > Lepidoptera > Gelechiidae > Pectinophora > Pectinophora gossypiella. The sequence continues at coordinate 8,257,903 of NC_065421.1, read as the reverse complement.
GCATCTCGTCAAATCCGACAGAGTGATAGTGTCCTTCTTAACATGGTGGACAATTGTTATGGGCGATAGGCTGATCCCTTGTCACCATATGGCTCTCAGGACTTGGTATCAACAACAGCTGCAAATTTTCTTTGATATTACTTGTGGCTCTGTCCACCCCATTAGGGATTACGGGCGTGAGTTTATGTATGTATGTTCTTAAAACGTCCTAATACGGGTTAATATGAATATGGTGATCACGCCGAGTTGCCAAAACGGTCAGAATATTTAATGCATAATTCGGTTTGACCGAGGTACGAAATTTTGTAAGGACGATAATAAATAATTAAGTACGTTTCCATGTTGTTTTCTAGGAACGGATTGGCCCCTAAAGAGAGGCTTATGCTAATCGTTCTGATTTTCTCTTTCCCTGCACGTTAACTACACATTCAGACAGTGACGTATCTAATTAAAACACATAATACCGGGTTCTTACCGCGTTAAAATCAGGGATATGAGACTCCCGATATTTCATTTAATTTTTTTATTTGTCGCAGTCATATTCTTGATTTTAACGCGGTAAGAACCCGGTATTATGAGTTTTAATTATGATAATCTCGGCTAATAACGGCCTCTGTGGTCCAGTGGTTGAGCGTTGGACTCACGATCCGGAGGCCCCGGGTTCGAATGTCAGGGGCCTTTGGCAGCTCAATCATAACCCTGACACCAGGATTGATGAGGCTGGTAATCCACACAACCCACACGATAAGAAGAATTAAGATAATAACCGCGTAAACCACAAACAGTGAGGTATCTAGGTGATTCGCAGGAGATATTTGTATGTAGCTTTTATCTTCATTCCAGGATATGATTACGAGCACAGCTTCCTAGACAAGAGCTGCGGCATCACCGCAACGAGCAAATTCTTGCTACCCCTCTACCAGCACATGGTGAACATCAGATATCCCAGCATGGTCTTCATTGGAGTCCCCAAGAAGGTCATCAATAGGGTCCTTGATGCTCAGGTATGAGTTGTTTTTGAACTGTTTGGGGCTTGTGCATGTGCATGACGTTATTGTCAAAAAAAAAAGCCAAAATGTGTTTTAACGTACTAGCCTTGGACTGGATTTTAGCTGGAATTCCATGTTTAGTACCAGTTCAATGATAAAACGCAATTAATTTGATAATTAATAATATTAATCGACCCGTTCCCAAATATGTCCCTTTGAAAGGGTTAAAAGAACTTCGCTTCGGGGCTTATTCTGAATGCATTTCTAGATATTTTTTTCAGGGTTGAATTGTTGACTAACTTTTGGCTTTGGACAGAGACTTGGAAGCGTTGAGACGATTGTAAAATGTTATTTTATTGAAATATAATCACTTATTGTACTGAAATGGGGGGTTAAAATGGGCACATCGAAGCAATTCATCTAAGAAAGCAATATTGCTATTTGACATTTATATTTCAATAAGATAACATTTTACAATCGTCTCAATGCGCGGAAATACTACACCGATAAGAGAGTGTTCTCATTTTTTGTCAAAAACCTAAATTCCTTTCTAGGGTCAATATGCAGCAGCGCTGGCAGCTAAGAAGTTTGAGTTGCCCTCCGGACAGGCGATGCTGAGGGCGTGGCTGGATAACGCTTACAAGCTGCAAGCGAAGGGCATGACCATGATCGACATCAACGTTATTGGGGATGAGATGGTGAGTTTATGACGCAGATTCCTAGACAAGTCCCCATTTGGCACACACAGCAGCAAGCAAGTACTTGCCAAGTACTCTGTCATCAGTTTTTTTATGACTGCTTGAGATTGGAATCTTATTGAACTAAAGAAAAATTATAAAAGATTATTCTGTGGCTCAATAATGTAGCAGTGATAAATTGGTTCGTGGTATGAACGCGTATCTTTGTGATGTACCTTAGATGGCTTACCCGATCATGTCGCTTTGTACGTCTACCTATTTACTAACTTCTTCTCCTTCTCAGGACAACTACTTCGCCACGCTATCCAAAGAAGCAGGCGTGGTGCGAGCTCCTCCAGTCTTGAGTACAATCCGGGACTTCAACGCCAAGAACCGACTGGAAGACTTGCTAAACTATCGCGACTATGACTACAAGTTGTTAGACGACAAACATTACGAGCGATTGTACAATTTGAGGAAGAACCACACTTGCCCTATAGAGGACTAGGTTCATATTGAACTTTTTGAGATGAACGTGGATGACAAATTATATTGAGGAGTTTTAACGAATTTTATATTTCTGGGAGAGCGCCAGGTGTTGTGATGCTTGTGCTGCGGTTTTCTGGTAAAGGTCAATTTAATAAAAAGTTGTTTGAGAAAAATGTCTCAATTAGACAAACTCTTGTGTGGGAAAACTATACGGAACAGTAGCAATGACATACTGAGATGTGATAGACTCTTAGTTACTTTTATTTTTGAGCTTATAAGCCTGTAAATAATTCGCTCTGATAGGTTTTGATTGCTCTATTGTTTGGTAATGAACCTCTAGAATGGAACAGATAATCCATGACAGAATGAACTCTTTAAATAAGACAATTCCATGACCAAATGTGAACAAGTTAGATATTTTGTAATATACCTACCTAGATTTAATATACTTACATCAAGGTTTATTTTGTTTAGTATTAAAAAGTAAGAATGTAGACTTGTTTATTGAAAAAAAAAAAACGGTTGATCGATCGTACCAAGCCCTTTGATTAAATCGGAGAGTTTCATACTTCAATTACTTACTTATTAAAAAGCTCTAATCAAAGGTTTCTATCACTAATTTGTTGATTGACCTATCAATCGACAAGATAAACGACGCTAGTAAAAAATAAACATATTGTAAGTAATTTTTAAAACCGTATCGTATTCCTCAATTCTTTAGGTTAGGTAAGCGGATCTCCCTAGCGTTACCACTGCCAGCGGAGAAGATGTACATTCATGCTATATTCTCCAGATCATTCTAACTTGCTTATATCTAAATACAAAGCGTAAAATTCTAAGTTACCTACTTTTCTTACAATTTGTTATTTTTGTTACGTAACTGTAATTTGTACATAAAATGTTTTTTTACTTCATTTTGCCAGTCATAAGAGAAATTGTAAGCGAGTACAAAAGATTTAAAATAGGTAGATAAAATACATAGATACCTACTAGATCTGTTGTTGTAAATAAAAATGTTCCGTTTAATATTGTGAAATGTAGAATTTTGTATAAGACTGGAATAAAATGATCAATGTGATTGAGTGAAATAAAGTTCTCATTAGAAAATGGAATACTTTTTAGACGCCTGAATTTATAGTTTTCTTTGTTGATAATATTTTTGGTGTCCTAAATATTGCCACGATCATTTATTGTAATTATCTAAGTACCTACCTATCTGTATAATACGTTGAATCAAAACACGGTAACAGTAGATAGAAAACACAAAAGACTAAAATATACGTAAGGAGCAAATAAAAATCCACAAGCTGATCATTTTATAATACCTACTATAAATAATTAACAAGTAACAATATTTTAACAGTTCGTACCTATCAAGGCAAACAGCTAGAATTGCTCCTAGTCTCGATATGCCTGGTGAAGGTTTCATCATCGATGACGTCATAGACATAATTCCTGTAAGTGTACAGGTTTTCCAACTTGGCTTCAGTGTCTAATGCTCGGATTTTGAACATCACCGGTGGGACTCGATCGATGCCGGATTCTTCTGTTAGTGCCGCGTAGTATTGATCCTAAAAGATGGGATTAAGCTTGTAGTTGACATTGTAAATGTTTTCTTGGTTAACATTAGTTGTATCTAATGGCACGAAGGTCGGTGACGCTATTCCCCGGTGAGCGCCCTCGGCGCTCTCCATTTGTGCGGCCAAGTAGTTAATGCCATTTGCGGCAAATCTACAGTCACGTCAAAACGCATGGTGACGCGATTCAACAACCAATAATGTGTTTATCTGCTCGGTTGAAGCAGTTGTATGAGAGGATTATATTTAAGAGAAGTGGTGCTCACGTTGGTCGATGCTAACGTACGTGATAGAAGTAACTTGTAATGTACCCTCATTGATTTAAAAGATGTGTTGCTGTTGCAGTTTCTTGTCATTTCTTCTCCTCAGCCATAACACCTTGCGAAATGACGTAAATTCAAAAATGTTACATTGACCTTCAACAAGTTTATCCATGATAATTACGTTGAATAAATGATTCTGATTCTGAAGAGAGAAAACGTTAACCATGCTAAAGATTTTTGCTGTCAGTCTGACTAAAGTAAAAGGGTCGTCTGGATCATATATATCGTCCTTCCTTGTCGAGCAGCCATTCAAGCACACATATAATACTTACAGCTGATATGCCTGGCACCTCAATGGCTGGTAGTATCAATTAATATTTTCAGTATTTTCTACTGGCCAAAGTAATCCAATACTCCAGACTTTTGCACTTCAATACAATACAAAACACTGTTACAAAATGACTACAGAAGTACCACGGGCGAAGGGTTCACTTCATCAATAGCTATTACAGTGGCAAGTCAATCAGACCATTTAGACTACTTGTACTTTTGTCAAATAATTATCCTAGCACATTAGGTAACTTACTTCATTCTGAGCCAGCAAATGTATGTCAGATAGTGGTCGGCCTTTAGATCTCACAGCATCAGCCTTCTTCTGCCAATCGTCTAGCATGTCCTCTTTTGATGGCAACGTGAAGTTGCCTTTGACCAGGGCTGTGGCGTATCGAGCCTGTATTCATGATGTAAGATATAAGATAAGTACATATTTCAGAATAATCCTCCACCAACCTGCATTGGAGCAGCGTGGTGGAGTATGCTCCATACCACCTCCGGTTGATTGAGGGGAGGCCTGTGCCCAGCAGTGGGACGTATGTAGGCTGTTTATGTATGTATGACAACATCATCTGGACAGGCTCTTCGGTAGATAATATATCAAACAATTTATCGATGAAGATGAATTAATGTGTCATGACCGTGATTTTTTTATTGATCGTTAAGACTTGTGGATTTCAATCAATTTCAATTTATCAATAATTAATTTAGGATCTATTAGAAACGGAAGATGAGATCAAAAATGGATAAGAAGTTGTGAACTTATAATAAAGCTTTTTTAATCTGATAAGTTGATGCAGTTGAAAATGGTATATTTAGAACGTTAGAAGATGTACCGATTTTTTGAACTGATTGGAATCAATATACATGATTAAGCAATATATAATTTGGGTTTACAATCTGACCTGAGCATCGATGGCGACGACGAGGCAGGCCCTAACGACGAGCCCCATAAAGATCATGGATGGCTGGTGGATGTTGACCATGTACTTGTAGAGCGGCACCACACTGCGCGGCGTCAGTGTCAGCTCGCAACTCTTGTCCAGGAATGGATAGTCGTATTGGAAACCTGTCAGAAGATACATCAGTTTATACTGTTTGGATCGGGGAGTGGAGATTAGAGGGGACTCATGTAGACTGTTAGTAACTGCTGAAAGAAGCGACAAACGCATCAGCATGCGCATATCACTCGCAACACGATAAATGGGCCAATTGGTGTCTTTATTTCGTAGGTAACAACTGAACTCAATATCCAATAGAACCAATAGACCAATATATGCGTATAACGCTTGCATCATGCAGTCAACACGCCACGGCTGCTGATGTCTAATGTTGTGACATTGACGTCATCAGAAGCGTCGTCATGTTCAATCTGTGATTAGATTAAGTACTAGCATGCTAGGTAGGTTCTTGCTAGGTTTCGTTTTCTTGTACGCAGTGGCTTCCGTCTAACATTGGGACAATTTGACTCTTGAAATCTGATTGAGTTACATTAGTATTGAATATAAAGTTAAAAGAACAATAAAACTGACCGGTACAATAAATAACATCGTCCAACTTTTCGTACGTTCCATCTTCGAACACAGCTCCAGTCTCATTGAACTCCTTGACGTCTGGTTTTTTGATGTAGTTGTCGGGATAGGGGGTGTTAAATTTTATCTTGGAGTGGTGACTATGCACCAGGGTCTTGCTGACGGCGGCGATGTCCAGGCTGATGTCCATACCTGATGGGCCAGCACCTACTATGAGAACGCGCCGGTTCTTGTATACATCCGGTTCTCTATAGTTGTGGCTGTGTATTATTTTACCTGTAAAGAAAAAAAAGTAAGCAGGCATGCACGTAGCCTAATATTTTTTGTTACAGTTGAACAAACTCCAAAAAACGCCAGGTTTGTATGTATCCTGGTGTTCTCAACGACGCCGACTCTTAAATGGTCTTCTACTTACAGACCCACTGTCATGTGATTTAACATCTTCCATGGCTGTTAATATACTACTCTTTGTTTGTAGCATACAGATTGGGATTTCCTTCCATCACGAAAAATTTAAGTTTATTTATTCCTTTATCTATAAGTTTAAGTTGTGACACGAAAGTAGTAGATGATTTTTAATATATTATTATATCGTATATCAAGGTTATTTTATATGAAGGTACCTTTAAAATTACTTTCCCCTGGTATATTTGGCATGTTAGGTTTGCTATGATGTCCAGTGCCTATGATTATGTAGTCGAATTCATCTTCAAATTCCTCTTCAGTTGGTAAGTATTTGTGTTTTACCTTCCAAATATTTGATTCTCGTCTTACGGCTACTACTAAATGTAAAAACTGCAAGGAAAATGTTCATTTTTTACACTAGACGCCTGTTAACAGATGAATAGCAAAAGTGACGAAATTAAAAAAATGCTTATATATTTCCCCAGGCGCTTATTGGAATTCTTAGTTAAAGTTACCTTTATGTGTCTTATTAAGTCAAAATGTTTCGCGTAGTCTTTTATGTAATCATAGTACAGTCTCCAGCTTGGGAACGAGGGCATGTCTTTTGGGACGGGAAATCCTCTTAGTTGCATTGTTGGCTTTGGCAAGTTTGTTCTGAAACAAGGGGAAAAACTTTAGATTTTTATATATAAACTTAATAAGCTAATCTTTAAAATAAAAAATAAATAGTACAAAAAGTCTATTAAAGTAAGTGAGAAAGCTCGGTAAAGCGTAGGTACTTAGTTCATCTTACGATGGATGTAAGTATCTCTGACTACTTACCCCAATTGGAATATAGTCGTGGGTTTGTGTTAGATTTTACTGAAGAATAAAGGAACATGACCCTTTTTATGACAGTTTTCAAACAAAAAAGATTTTTTTTTTAAATTTTTTTGCATATTTTTTATATACTAAGAAGGTAATTAAAATCTCTATGTACCTACACTTTCAAGTACATTTTTAATTAACAAATAATTTCATCATCATCATCAACAGCCTATATACGTCCCACTGCTGGGCACAGGCCTCCCCTCAATCAACCGGAGGGGGTATGGAGCATACTCCACCACGCTGCTCCAATGCGGATTGGTGGAGGTGTTTTTACGGCTAATAAACGGCCGGGACCAACGACTTAACGTGCCCTCCGAAGCACGGAATCATCTTACTTTTTCGGACAATCAGGCAAACAAATAATTTATAAAATGATAATGCAGCTATAATAAGGCGCAGTGGAGCAGTGTGGTGGAGTATGCTCTATCCGGTTGATTGAGGGGAGGTCTGTGCCCAGCAGTGGGACATATAGTAGGTATATTAAATACATATATTTATGTTATGTTATGTAGATGTAAAAAATTTAGACAGATCTACCTACTTATCTTTATTGTAAGTTACCTTAAGTGTTTATACATGCTAGTGTGTAGTGGCAGTCCATATTCGTCTGTCCCAGTCCTGGGGTCATATCTCCAGGTGCCACCAACGTACTGAGTGCCTTCCAGGACTGTGAAGTCGATACCTTCTTCTTTGAGGTACCTTGATGACGTCAGACCGGCTATGCCTGCCCCGACCACACACACGCGTTTTGCTTGCTGACTCTGAAATAATTCGTAGAGAAAGAGGTAACAAATAAAACCTACCTACCTACCTTAACATAACAAATACTTTATTGCACAAATAGAAAATACAAAATATTATTGAGTAAGTATAATGCAGCCGGTCACGTTAAGCCGTTGGTCCCGGTTACTACTTGCTGATGCAAGTATGTAGTCGTTATACGAGCCATGTCAGGGGCCTTTGGCGGCTCAGTAATAACCCTGACACCAGGGATGATGAGGTCGGTATTCCACCTCAAAACCCACACGATAAGAAGAAGAATGCAGCCGTTGGTCCCGGTTACTATTTACTGATGTAAGTAAGTAGTCGTTACAAGGCTCAATAGTGACCCTGACATCAGGGTTGATGAGGTTGGTATTCCACCTTACAACCCAAACGATAGAAGAAGAGTATAGTGCAAATTTATTTTATTGCACCCAAATATTTATAAAGCTCATTAATAATAAGTACTATTATTATTGAGTATATAAATGGTGAGTTTGAGTGTACTGAAATATATTTGCATTTTTATCTGTGCTGAGCCGGGAAATCGAAACATAAGCGGTCGGGGGCTATTTAAAAATTTAAAAAGTCGCATATGTAAATATAATTGCGTAATTTGGTTGTGATATAATTTACAACATAAATAAATAAAATATTAAGTTATACCTTCATATATAATTTATTTTACATTTTAATTGATGTTTTTCGATTTGCATAATATTATTTTTCCGCTATATTGATGTAAATCGTAGCAAGCTTCGCAAACGCAAAATCGCCAAGTCATTGTCATTACGCCTTCTGCCTCATTACCAAATGTCAATAACTTTAGATATGATAATAACTAGGTACTAAGTATTTGCTATCTAACATTGACCTAACAGATATTCTGATATATATAATTTGTAACGTATATTTATTTACACAAGTGACATATAAGAATATTATATAGTAAGTACGACTGGAAAACTGGAAAACAAAATTCGAATATGAAAGAAACAAAAGAATACCTTGCCTTACCATTTTCAAAAAATCCACTTTGTTTTTTATTGTTTAACGTAGCGCACTAATCGATAACTATAATACCATTTTAAACACAATCACATAATACTGCAAAAAATTGTATAAGATCTGTACAATTTTAATCGAGGACGTCTCCTTTATCACTGAACGACAAACGAAGTGACAACTCAATACTCGAGTGTTCCAGAGATACCGACTTCGAAAACACGAGACATTATCTACTTCTAAAATTATCTTCACGTAAATACTGAAGTACTTATATTTGGATTTATGATGAGCAAGATCGTTAGTCGATGGGTAATTATAAAATATATTGATAAAGTTGTTTAGTAAAATAGAATAGGAAGTTACGATGTTGACTTTCGACCTGTGGGTCGGTCTACGTCAATAGTTACGAAATGAATTTACGCATTGAATTAGACTTATGTAAGCATAGAATAATGTATTTTTGTGTGTACTTAAATAAAACTTTTCAATTATAATAGTCCTAATACGCGCATAATAAGCGCAACCATGACACTGAACATAATTATAAAACACCTAAATTTTCACGAATTTTCTGATCGAAAATTGCACTTGATATCAACTCAGAATTATGATCTGAATTATCTCCTTTAGTATTTGTTATGGCGTCACTAACACCGTACGTGCTTGTATGGGTACTGTACGTAGTTTTACGGGGTGTAAGTGACATCGAAACGAATACCGAGGGGGATGATTCGTCTCATTATTCTGAGATAAGCAAGTGGAATTTTAAATCGCAAAAGTATAGAATTGAAAATGATTGAAAAAAAAAACATGAATTTTGCGACGGAAAATTAGATTTGATCAGATCAACTCAGAATCATGGTCTGAATCATCCCCCTATTCGTTACGATGTCACTAACCTGTATTCCACTTACCTACTAACGCATTCTGGAAGTGGAACATCTTATGATTGACATTAATTAGGAAAGATTACTGTCACCGTCATAATGCACTTTACTAATCAGCGGATAATATTGTTAAATTTCAACACTGACACTTGATCCAACAAGAATTAAGATCAATGTTGCATTAACGCAACATATTGATACAAAAATAACTGACTACCTACACTATCTTATATGTTAATTGTGGTAGTATGCAAGTGCATAAAGAAGTCTTTATCTCTTGTTTAATTAGGTACTAATTAGGCAAACGTATATATACCAGCTCACGCCCGTAGTCCTTAACGCTGTGGGCAGAACTTCAAGTATGCAGAAGACGAATTGCAGCTACTTGTGAACTTTTTGACTTTTGAGATATGAAGTCCTAAAATATTCACGTTGGTGATGAGCTGGTAGCAAACAGATTATGTACGGTCATGAGCATTAATATGTATACACTTTGGTACCATGTCACATCAACTTTTTTGACAAATTGAACTGTAAGTCTCACTAAATGTCAAATATGTTAGTGCGACAGAGTCCTAAAGTGTGTACATTATATTGCTCAATACTGTACCCGTCACTCACTCACTGTTACTGTCACTGTGGTTCACTAGCTTGCTTCTCAAACAAAGAGCGCTGGTTTGAGCCCCTGTACTGGACTTGCTCCAATGAGTTATTAATTTATCTTAAGTCCAGTTTAACAAACACAGTTGGTTCGACCATTGTAGACGGCGATGAGGCTCACCACCTATCACGTTGGTCTAACAGAAGCTCGATGAGGCGGGGGTACTTACATCTTCCGATGGATGTACCTCTGACTACCCTTATAAATGACCCGTCACATTATGCCATGCATGACGCAACTGGTGACAGTAACATTATTATCAACTATGCGCTTGCACTTTTTACTTACACGCGTCTCCTACTCTTCTTCTAATTACTTCAGGCATTAATGCTATATATTATATGGTAGGTATTATACTATATATACCTCTATTAATATATATATATATATATATATATATATATATATATATATATATATATATATATATATATATATATATATATGTCTTACTGTTTGGAGCCCCGTTCTTTGCAAAGTTATGTACACTTTATTTAAAAAGTCCTTAATACTTATAATGTCCATTATTTCAACAGCGTTCTTGTCACACTCAAATATTTATTCTGAATTAGTTTTTATTTACTTTAGGTACACATTATAAGTATTAGGAACTTTTTAAATAAAGTGTAAGTACATAACTTAGTTTTGTATTCTCACAAAGTTACTAAACTTAAGTGCCTTTTATCTTACTTATTAGGGCATTACATGCAACTAACCTTATTAATATCGAATGCACGGCCGTAAAACAAACACAAAATCACAGCACAAATAAATAGGTAATTCCGACACATCTTAGAATAGTAATAAATTTAATTGTTAATCAATTTAAATTAAACTAAACTCGTAATAACACGCATAGATAACAGAAGACTGAGAGGGTCGAAACAAGTTTAATGATAAGATCGTATTTCATAAACTTATTGAGATCCTATTTGTATGTGTAATATAACCTAGTTCACGGACATTCACTGATAAACTGACTGATTATAATATACCAGTATGTTAGGGATTCCGTCCTCCACAAACATAGGGTGCGTAATAAAACCCGCGCGATTTAAGTTAAGTACAGATATTCTGCTTAGCATGAGTGGGTCTAAAAGCGCCAGAAAGATCCCATAACAAAAAAAAAAAATATTGTAATTTCCTATTTGCGCATATGCAAAGTAGTGCGCAAAGTCAATATGTGCCAAATACCAATAGGTTTTGTTTTTTAGGATGAATTCTATAACGACCGGGGCCAATAAACTATAAAAAGTTTAAGTTGTATCGTGTCGATGTGGCCTATTTAGACCCCAGATTTTGTTTCTTATCACAAACCATCTTCTCTTCTTCTATCGTGTGGGTTGTGGGATGGATTACCAACCCCATCAACCGCAGGGTTAATTATAAACCTGACAGCAGTGACAGGGTCTCTATTGAGCCGCCAAAGGCCCCTGACATGGGTCATCGCATTAGTAAGCAGTAACCGGGACCAATTGCTTAACGTGCCTTCCGAAGCACGGACCATTTTTCTTTCAGACAATCAGGTGATCAGCCTGTAATGTCCTGTAACCAAACCAGGGTTCACAAAGTGATTGCTGTGATGTGTCCTCAGCGGGATTTGAACCCGGGACCTCCGGATCGCGACGTCCAACGCTCAAACCACTGGACCACGGTTCTTAGGTATAAACCATGACGTAGGTATTAAAATAACTATTATTGGTACACTTATTGTTAATTTATCTACAGGTCGTGAGCATGCTAAAGAATTTTAGGACGCCCAAATAAAGAGTGAGTGCAAGTTGTTTTCTAACAACTTTTGTTTGATCACAATCGAGCCACGGAACGAATTGAAAATGTTTTTAGGACGCCCAAATAAAGAGTGAGTGCAAGTTGTTTTCTAACAACTTTTGTTTGATCACAATCGAGCCACGGAACGAATTGAAAATGTTTACACCGCAACATTTAAAAGAGTTGGTGTCAGTCTCTGCTGGAGACAATGGACCGCGTTTGCTGGAGTCATTAACTGGTTTATGCATTTTTCTTATTGAAGGCAGGTTGTGTCAGGAGGTGTGTCCCTTCCTTTACGGAGCATCGCTCTGTGCGTTACAAAAAAAGGATGGAGGTATAAGGCCGATAGCCGTAGGCAGCGTGATACGTCGGTTGGTGGCGAAGCTAGGATGTCGCTTTATTCGGGATGAGATGGCAAGCCTATTACGGCCGCATCAATTGGGTTTTGGCACCCCGCTGGGGTGCGAGGCGGCAATACACGCAACTCGTGCCTTCGCAATGGATCAGGAACGTACCGGCGATGTTGTCCTAAAGCTAGACATTAAAAATGCTTTTAATAGTGTTGAAAGAGGTGTGATGTTGGCCGAGGCAAGGGATAAAATCCCCTTATTATGTCCCTTTCTTGATCAATGTTACGGCTCTCCAAGCAATCTGTATTATGATGGCCAAAGGATTGCATCGCAGGTGGGTGCCCAGCAGGGCGACCCACTTGGACCCCTGTTATTCAGCCTTGCAATCAATGACATCGTGACTTCTTTGGGGGCGCCACTTAATGTGTGGTATCTTGATGATGGCACAATTGGTGGCGATCCTGAAATTGTTGCCAACGATTTGAGGTCGCTGATTCCCAGGTTGAAAGACATTGGGCTTGTTGTTAATAGCGCCAAATGTGAACTGTACCCATGCGGACATACGGCTAGAGATTCCATCCCAGATTTCTTAAACATTCTGCCGGACATGAAAATTTTAGACCAACAGTCATTTTCACTGTTGGGCTCGCCAATATTCCAGGATGCGATACCGGCTTCTTTACAAAACAAGCGGAAGATTCTTGCTCAAGCGCGTCAGCATCTGCGCCATTTACCAGCCCACGTTTCTCTCACACTCTTCCGAAGCTGTTTATCTATGCCCAAACTGGTGTATTTAATGAGAACCTCTCCAACGTGGCTTTTTCCAGAAGAGGTTACTCAGATAGACAATGACATTAAGGACACGCTGGAGACCATCCTCAATGTACACCTTGACGAGGCACAATGGTTGCAAGCGTCACTGCCTGTTCGACATGGGGGACTGGGTGTTAGGCGTGTACGGGATACAGGTGTTTCGGCTTTCTTGGCTTCTTCTCATGGGGTTGTCGAATTAGTTACTAAATTACTTAACGTGCAGGGTGACAGTTTCGACATTCCATATGTAGGGGAAGCTTTGGACGCCTGGTCTCTTGTGAGCCCGGCCACTGATCGCCCGGAGAACCCGAGTATGCAGCGATGGTGGGATGAGCAGCTTTGCGAAATCCGAGTTGCTGAGCTACTAGAAGTAGCCTCTGGAGTGGACATCGCTCGCCTTAAGGCGGCATCTTGCCGGGAGTCAGGTGCATGGCTTCTTGCTCTCCCCTCGCCTCACTTAGGTACTGCCCTCGATGATGGATCACTTAGGGTCGCTGTGGCACTCAGACTCGGATGCAGCGTTTGTGAACCGCACAACTGCATCTGTGGAGCACCGGTAGATGCCAGAGGCTATCACGGTTTGAGCTGTGGCAAGTCAGCGGGTCGTTTTCCTCGACACCACATGCTCAATGATATTATCCGCCGCGCCTTGGTGTCGGCCGGCATACCGAGCTCACTCGAGCCCCCTGGTTTGTGTCGCTCTGACGGCAAGCGACCAGATGGGCTAACTCTTACACCTTGGGAGAAGGGTCGCTGTTTAGTGTGGGACGCCACATGCGTCAGCACTTACGCGGCCTCTCACTTGCCCCGAACAACCCGGATGGCTGGTTCTGCTGCTGAATGGGCCGCTTTACAAAAACGGGCTAAGTATAAGGCTCTTGAAGGGCCATATATTTTCATTCCCTTCGCGGTGGAGGTGAGTGGGGTATGGTGCGCTGAAGCCAGGAGCTTTGTGCGCGAGTTGGGGCGGCGCCTCAGAAATAGTGGAGCAGATCCCCGCTCAGAATCGTATCTGGTGCAACGCATATCGCTGGCTGTTCAACGCGGAAACGCAGCCAGCATTATGGGTACATTTGCACCAGGTACGATTCGAGGCGGGCTTCTTAATTAATATAGTTTAGTTTAAGTGTTAATTGTACATAATTTATTTTATTTTCTGTTTATTTGTTTTAGTTTTATTTTAATTTTATTTGTTTTGTTTCATATTTTTCTAATATTTTTGTTTTATAACTGTTTTGTTTATGGTGTAAATAAATTTACTATGTGTGCAATTCCAAGATACATTCTGATACGATAGCGCACAGTATAATTATGCAAGAACGAGACAAAATTTGACTGTTAGTATCGACTATTATTGTTTGTAATCAATTTAGTTATGCAAAAGAACCTTAAGTTTGACATAAAAATCACATTACTAGTAAAGAGGGCTATTTCCGACGGCGGCCTCTAGATGGCAGAGGGGCGCAAATTAGATTCACAAGGGCATTTGCCACCCGACAACTGTATTATATTTTAAATTGACCATGGAAAGAATTTGAGAGGAGACCACTACTGGCCGAAATATCTCAGTATATGTGAAACGGAAGCATTCTTTTCGGACGTTAGAATAGAACAATGATGTTTCTGATATAATACATATTCTGTTTGAATAAAAATTTAAATATTTTATTGCTCCTAAAATTTCAATAAGTACTTACTTACTTAATAAAAAAAAAAACATCCCATACGGATCGAAGACAAAAATACACAATTATTGTTATAACTATAAAAATACCTATCCATTTATTATTTATCGCCATGTGGTTTCCAAAATGTTTCATTAACTACTTACAATCATGTCTACATATCATGTTATAATACTTACATGCGTTTTCAAATTGCGCAATTTCTTACTATTTTTCAATATAGAACAGGAAAAAATTACATGGACAAGAGAATGACTTTTGAATTTGGAATGTGGGTCGGCCGCCATATTGTAGAACGTGTTGCATTGACAATCCGGCTAAATGTTTTTGAAAATAGACTGGCCGTAATGTAATACAGCGTACTGTACGGTCACGAGCATTAATATGTATACACTTTGGTACCATATCACATTAACTTTTTTGACAAATTGAACTGTAAGTCTCACTAAATGTCAAATATGTTAGTGCGACAGAGTCCTAAAGTGGGTACATTATATTACTCATGACTGTACAATCCAACTTCTTCTTCTTCTATTACGTTATTTATTATATGAGGGATTACCAACCACATCAACCTACTATATGTAAGAACTACGTACATACATCAGTAAGTAGTAGCCGGGACCAACGGCTTAACGTGCGTTCCGAAGCACGGATCGTCTTTACTTTCGGACAATCAGGTGATCAGCCTGCCTAATGTTCTAACCAAACCAGGGATCACAAAGTGCATTTTGCGATATGTCCTCACTGGGATTCGAACCCGGAACCTCCGGATCGTAAGCCCAACGCTCAATCACTGGACCACTGAGTTACAATCCAACTGGAACATAGCTACACAATTTGCATAAGAAAATTATTTGATCTGATATTTTGGTGAATACATTACGTCCACCCCTTATAGATTAGCCAGACAACTTGAACACCATTGACAAACATAGGTATATATAAAAATTCACGCCCTATCTCTAAGGGCCATATCTCACTAGGACACCATAGAGGCCCCACCACGGTCGCGCTGCCAACAAAAATGTATGCAGTTGACGTGAGTTAGCGCTTATTCAACTGCATTATAGTTTGTTGGTGGCGCAACCACGGTCGTACCACCATGATCTCCAAGTGTTATACAGGGTATTAGTGGCATCGTAACGAAACCTTTGAAGGATGATACAGACTATGATTGAGTGGAATTTTCCGTCGCAAAAGTATTTCCATACATCTGAAAATTATTTTAAAAAAACACTAACATTTTCATGAATTTTCCGACAGGAAATTCTGCTTGACATGACTTAATATCTATTGGAATTTTCCGTCGCAAAAGTATAGAATTGAAAATAAATTGAAGAACAAACAAAAAGCATGAATTAATATTAACTTCATATTAACATAATATTAACTTAGAATCATGGTATGAATCATCTCACTCAGTACTCGTTCCGATGTCACTAACACCCTGTATAGAACCCTTAAATAGGAAAATAATGCTGCTACAAAATTTGTACATACCTAGTCAGTTCATATTCACAGGGTAATTGGCAAATTAATCACCTACCCAACGTTACGTAGGTTAATTAAAATCACTTACTCGTTATAGAAACATAATATGAGTCGAACTATTCACTCAAACTCGAAATTCGAAAATTACTGGCGAATAGGCAACGGAGTTTCGCCGTCAGCCTATAGGTAATTAGTTTGGTATGTGCCCTTTGGTGCGACAGTCGGATGCCTGGCCCATTACCCTGGGGTAATTGATAAATACTTGACCATTCGTGTGTATAATCGAATGTTCATACACATTCCGACCCCCGTAGCCAATATCAATCATAAAGCGGCAGATACAGAGCGCAGTTTTGGGTTAGAAGTACACAGAACGGTTGTAATAAAGGGGCTGACTTGTTTCGCGGTCAGCGCAAAATTGGTGTGATTTGCACACAGTTTTCGTCTTTATTGTGTTAATTGACGTGATGAATAATTGTATTGTGTGATATGTCCTTGTAACACGTGCTTATAAGTGTTTAGGAAGAATAAAACGCTATTCCGTTTTGAAAGCTGTACTCAAACTCGACTTTTTGTAGTTATTCATGATAATTCTGAAAATACCTACTGTAGTAACTAAACTATAGTCCCGCCTTCGATACCTAGTTATTTAAACAAAATTTTCAGACTTTTCTTGTTTGAGTACTTAAGTAAGTACCTATATTTCCACCAACCTACAGTAGTAGCTTGGTGAAGAATGCTCCGTACCTCTACGATCGACGGAATAGAAAAAAAAAAGGTTGGAAGGGCCAAGTGAGCGTGAAACGCGCGCCATATGAGCAAATAGTTCATATTTCGACTTTGCACTCCACTCGTCTGCAGACGCACGGAGCTCCATGATCTAGCAGGGTCCACAGAATACCAGCGTCGTGGCTCGCGCCGCGGCTTATGCTGAGTGAGGCCCTTTTATAAAGGACACCACCACCATCGTTGACCAGTCCATACACTCAATTATTTGTATTTCTCGTGTATGTTGTTTTTATTATTATGTGTTTCGTTTGATTGTAAGTTGTGTGTTACTCTGTGTTTTATATTATATATTTGTTATTTGTTACTGTGGTGTCCCTTTATAATAAATGTTTCTTTCTTTCTTTCTTTCATGATAGTATATTAAAACATATTAAAAGGTCGTCTTGTGAAACCTTCAGGAAAAAAAAACAAATATCAATTATCATGCAAGGAGATCGGTCCTATCACGGGACAGCTAAAAACCTTACTATAATCGGCTACTTATCAAGAAAATCATTTTGTATGCAGTGTCTTATTAAACGTAATGATAAAATTGCAGTCTATCACATAAAATATATTATATTACTGGTAAAGTAGCTACGCAATTTGAGAAGCAGTAGAGCTATTGTAGTTATCTGTTTGCAGGAGTAGTGAGTGGGGTTGAAAAATGCGCGTTGGAGCCTTTCCAACCTCTTTCTTCTGTTCCGTGCTACGATCGATGACGAGGAAAGTACTGTCACGAGTACTAATATGTATACACTTTGAAACCATGTCACATTAACTGTTTTGACAAATTAAACCGTAAGTCTCATTAAATGTCAAATATGATAGTGGGACAGGGTTCTAAAGTGGGTACATGATATTGCTCATGACTGTACATGAGGCCTGTGCCCAGTAGTAAACGTATAATGCTGTTTATGTTTATATAACAATCAAGATCAGTGTATCATGCAGCTATCTCGTGTTATGTCACTAACTAATCTTGAGTTTGGATTGGTACTCTCTTGATTAGATAGGACTTTTTCACAGACGATATTTTGTATTCATACGTATATTACTGACGAGTTTAGATATTACCTACTTACGTTAAGATTTTTTTTGACGTGACTTATTGTAGATTTGCCGCAGATGGCATTAACTACTTGGCCGGAAACCTACGTTAAGAGATCAATACAATATTGATTGTTAAGTTAAATTTTATTTTTTCGATATTACCTTTTTCCTTCGTTTTTTCTTACGATTATTTACTTACTACTGCTTATAAGTAGGTATGGGTATTAGTGACACCGTAAAAACCACTGTTGAGGGGGATGATTCAGACCATGATTCTGAGTTGATATCAAGTGGAATTTCCTGTCGGAAAATTCATGAAGATTTTAGCGTTTTTTTAATTAATTTCAGTTCCATAATTTTGCGACGGAAAATTTCACTTGATATCAACTCAGAATCATGGTCTGAATCATCCCTCAAAGATTTCGTTACGATGTCACTAACACCCTGTATGTGTTATAAGTTACTGCTTCAATTGCCTGAGAACATCCGTCTAGAACCAAATAAAAGTAAATATAAAAAATACTTAGACAACACCTTTTAGACTCGTGTCGACCGTGTTTAAACAGTTAATAAAAATGTAATAAATCTAATAAAAAGTTAATAAATAAAAATAAATAAAATCTATAGAATAGGTATAATTACGTAGCTAATGACACTGCTCATCTCGTTACGGGCGTGATTTGTATCTGTCTATTATATTTATTTATATAAAATTCAAGTGTCCATTATGATTTTACAGTGCACTAGCCAATATTTTCCGAGCTAAGTGATTGTCTTTGAGACGGACAACAAAACCATTAAAATGGTGACGGTCAAGCGTGAGTGCGACCCGACCACATCGTTAGCACCTTTGAGACAAGCCACCGTTCAAAGGGAAAACTTTATACCTAATGTGGTTGCGACCGTCTGTTGAATGTGTTCTGTGGTCAACATGAAATAACTATTGAAAATTGTAAATTATTTACATTATAATAAATTCTATAATAAAACTACATTGCAATGAAATATAAATAGTAGTTTATTGCACACATGATTTGATTTTGAATGCATTTGTATGTGGATAAAGTTTTAAAATAGATTGACAAGCACCTATATGGGGACTTGTTTACACCCTTATGTTAATAAATAATTATCTACGATTCCTAAGCATATCTTTTTATTTTATTAATATAAAATATTAATTTATATAGTTTATCTATCTGTACCACATTTCACAAGTTTGTCAGCTACCAGATTAAAGGGGACGTTGAATTAAATACGAAATAGTTTTTATGGTGTAAGTATAATTATTTCACTGTTATTAGTTTAACAACTTTTCACAATTGCCGCTAGGAAAAATAGCAACCGACAATCTACTCTTTTCTTTATAAAACCACAGACTAAAAACGTAGCGACTGTAACAAGTTTAAATTATTCCTGTATCAATTTATTATTGAGCCTCCTTGGTAGATTATAGTGTGTTTTTCCCAGTTCTGTATGGTGTACTGATGCGAGTAAGTAATAAATAGAAGAAAATTTAATAAAGTCACCTCTATCGATTGGTCAAGAGAGTGATTGTGTGTAGAGGGAATAATAAATAATAAGCGAGCGAGTGTATTATCGAGGCGGCGCGCAATTTGCCGAGGTAATGGAAAAATTCCGGGGAAATCGCTCCTTGCCTCGCTTCTCGTAGACTGTCTCGCCTCGCCTGCCTTGCTGCCTCGCCCGCCGAGGCGTCGAGCGAGTCCTCAGAGAATTAAAGATGCTTTGCCGTAATACATGTGGAAAAATAGGCTTTTACAACGACGACGAAGGGACAACTTTATTGTTTGTTTTATAGGGTTTTGAAACTGAGTTTAGAGTAGTACGCTCAGATCAAGAATGTAATTCCAAAATGCGCAATTCTTAGCGATATTTAGCGGTTGATGGTAATATGGGCTGATAATTTAACGTGACTTAGGTATGACTATTTTGTGACTATTTAATTCAATTTTTACCATACTTAACAATTTTTTATATCTTGAATTTTGAGTATTTCAAATCAAAATTCTTGTAATTGTTTATAAATGTGAATAAATACTCATTAATTCTTAGATAAGTATGTATATTTATGCAGTATGGATTCTGTACGTTTTAGTTGCTGTTCTGAATTACCCTTTTAGGTATATAAGCACATACTTAAAGTAAGGTACTATTATAACCAAGAACGACCACAGAAGTCACATAAATAATTAGACAAGGTACTCCGTAATCTCAAAGCAACCATGGACATTTCCTAATGCCCACCAATAGGCGGGGTATAAAGAAAATTCCCTCAACATTTTCCCGACATTGTCCGCCAGGTATTAGGGATGCCCATACAAAGCCTCCGCCAATCCCTGACTCCGCCGGATTACCGGACAAAGGCTGGCTTACCACGCTACAATATTTAGAGCTTAACTTTTGTTGTCGCCAGATAGAGGGATCTGTTCACGGGAAAATTGTTCTAATTCAAGAATATCAAAGCTTGTTTCAGTGTCTGTACAAAATAATTAATCTTTATTATATTATGTTATTACCTCAAGCACGCTTCAGTTATAAAAAAAAAACCAAATACGTAAAACCGCGCGAAACCAATAAAATTATATAAGGTTAATATTTTAAGTTAATTATTTTGAAATAAAATCTTTTTGTTCGATTTTTATTATAATATTTCTGCCTAATATTAGACTAAAAAATATTTTTGTAGCCTTATTTATATTTGAAATTAAAAGAAAACATTTATATTTTTCCTTTTAATGGCATTTTTAATTTACTTGCTTTAAAAACAAACCAGTATTTTATAAAACGTGGAAATAAAATGATTGAATATCAATCATTATAATAAGGCTATTTATAGGTACACTTTTGATATTTCATTTTCGTTTATCCGATAAGCTTAGCAAATAATACAGCAGCTTATATTAGTAATCCTCTGTAATTCTTAATAGAATTTCACAGGTGATCGAATAAACATTTTTTTATATTTTTTTCTAAGCTTCTCAAACTTTGGAAATGCGATGTTTTTTTGTTTATCCACAATTCCGACGATGATTCTGCACGCTGGTACCTATATCTATTAATGTTGTGAGTGAGATGGAGCACACTAATTTTGTTAAAGAAACTCAAGAAGAAGAGTCAGTATAACGCTGGCGAGGAGTCCTAGGTTCGATTCCTTGTGGGGACCCGGGACATATCACAAAAAATACTTTGTGGTCCCTAGTCTGGTTAGGACATTACAGGCTGATCACCTGATTGTCCGAAAATAAGATGATCCGTGCTTCGGAAGGGACATTAAGCCGTTGGTCCCGGTTATTACTTACTGATGTAAGTAAGTAGTCGTTACATGAGCCATGTCAGGGGCCTTTGGCGGCTCAATAGTAACCCTGACGCCAGGGTTGATGAGGTTGGTGCTCCACCTAACAACTCACACGATGGAAGAAGAAGACCTCTGCCGACTTCTTCGGAGACACAGGCGTGATATTATGTTATGTGCTATGTTATGTACAGTCATGAGCAATATGATGTACCCACTTTAGGACTCCGTCGCACTAACATATTTGACATTTAGTGAGACTTACACTTCAATTTTTCAAAAAAGTTAATGTGACATGGTACCAAAGTGTACATTATTAATGCTCGTGACCGTAAGTCACTCTAGCTAAGGATTCAATATTCATCGGGTATGTCAGAAATAAACTCTTGGTGCTGACGTTGTAGTATTCTTCTTATCGTGTGGGTTATCAGGTGGATTACCAACCACATCAACCTTGTTGTCAGGGTTATTATAGTACCCGGGTTGTGTTGAGTTGTTGTAGTATTGGCGTCCAAAATGTCATCAACTTTATAGCGAATGGTAATCAGAAGACCCAGCATACCTATAACAATAATATTATTCTTCAAACATCAAAAACGCTCTTAGGTTTGAGCATCCTTCGTCTATAATCGGCTAATACGGAGGCCTATTATCATTGGGCACATTACAGTCTAATGCGAAATCGCGTTCGATCGCATTATTCCATAATACGAACTGATGCCTTCAAAGGTTCCCAGCGAGGGCGAAAAATCCTTCAATAGGGCCCCGGGAATCTAATAACCCGGGACACTCGAGCTAATTTTGCGTCGAAGCTCAGAATATTATTTATAGCTAGGTCCAGAGTTTGTATTGAAAGGTTGCTGGTAGATGAGTGCTGAATGAAATTACGCGATTCTTCTTCTTATCGTGTGGGTTGTGAGGTGGATTCGCTGCACTCGGATAATGGCAATTTCAATTTATAAAAATCCAATTATCGTGATCAACTCGCAAAATTAACAGTAACAAAGTTCGCACGGCAAATTATGTTAATTACAAGATTTACAAGTAAAGATTTACAGAGGCCCCTGATATGGCTCATGTAACGACTACCTACTTACATCCGGGACCAACGGCTTAACGTGCCTTCCGAAGCACGGATCATCTTACTTTCGGACAATCTGGCGATTAGTCAGTAATGTACCGTCCTAACCGAACTAAGGACCACAAAGTATTTTTTGCTATGCTATTAGCAGCAGAGACAAGACAAGACGCAGGTTAAATTGAATCATCGTTCTTATATTGATCATCGTGATTATCATCTCCGTTTCTCACAGGGTCCCCTAACCTAACCTGAAGATTTGACAGGTCCGGTTTTTTTATAAGTAGAAGTTTTTAACATATTTATATTAATATTCTTAAGATTCTTCTGTATAAAATAGGTCGGGGGTGCGGATCCGAAACACAGTCCACCATTTAATGACACCTGGTTTAGAGGCAAGTATATTTCTATAAAATTAAAGACTTGTCATTAACTAACCTTTCTATAAATTCTTCTAGATACCACAAAACACCGTCAGCGAAATCTATACAAACCACCGCGCCGCAATGTTGGACCTGGGACGTCAATATTTTAATAACGCCGCGCCCAAATGTCTCTCGCGCATATGTCTGAGTGGTCCGTGAATATTTCATGGCCATAATGCCTCGGTAAGCGGATTTTGGCTAAATACTGCCACTGGCTTTGTTGCTGTTTGCTAATGTGCCTCCCGCATTATGTTTCAGTAGGTACGCGCCATTATAGACAAAGAGATATGTGTACGTTTAGGTGTAAGTTATGGTTGAAATTTGAGAATGTTACGATTCGTATAGGGCAGGCAAGAAAGATGGAAATATAAAACAAATCAAAAGCAATCCGGAGCACGGTTTATCTTACGTTAGGATATTGCCAGCTGACCCGATTGTCTGATGATGATGTATGTCGACACATCGACGTCCCTGCCTTTCTTGTGCGGTAGGGGTACGTGATAAAAAAAATCCAATGTGCACGGATCAAACATGAATAGGCTAGTTTGCAACTAGTCAAATCAGTTACTGTTTACTAAACGTCAAAACACAAATTACGATGGAATTTGTATAAAATAGATGTGACGTCATAGAAAAACGTGACAAAATGTCGGACTTATTATTACGTTTTTCTTGTTTCAAATTCATAAATAAGTTAAATAGAAAAAAGAAAATGTTTGTCGTTAGTTCTAGATCTGATTTTATTTAGTAATCGGAGGCTATCTTGAACCTAGTACACGAGCCAATTTATATGGTCACTAGACCATATCCCTTTTTCCGCCTCATTTTGAACCCAACATCTCGTTCAGTAACTTTCCCATACCATAAATTACCATACCTACCTAGAGGTTTATCATAAAGTATGCAGGGTCCGCGGCGCTCGGGCCCATAGTAATCCGGAGTGGATTCTCCGCCCCGCCCACCACATCTACACGCCTACACACCGACCCTTACTCCCAAATACATTGTCATGTATAGTGTTGCCTTCTAGGTGCTGGTAAATTAAATAAGAATACTAAATAACAGCAAAATTTATTTCTCTATCAATTATTTCCTGTGGTAGCCCTGCTGTAGGTTTACTGTTAGATAGAAAAGAATCGATCGTCTTCTGAGATCGATCTAATCTCGACTGATACATCACTATGCTAATGAACGCTATACGCTATGTATGCTAGTTTAAAATTAACTTAAAAAAATTCCTAATTGAGAAAAGTTTTTACACACTGCAAGAGTTTTTCTTACATGACAAATAGACAGTAAGTGATGTAGATTTTGTTGATATTAATAGTTTTTAAGATTTTCATAGTTATTTTTAGATTAAGTTTGTTTAATGTTAAGTACTTATTGATATTATTATATTTTTTTTTTGTATTTCTGGCCTAATGTAATTTCTTGATATTTTTGTTTGTTTTTGCTATACCCTCCCGGGTCCATATGTGATACTATAATATTTCTAACAACTGTTTACCATATGGTGTGCAATAAATACTTTGACTTTGACTTTGACGTCACAACACTAGCTGACGTACTTAAAGATCTAATTCTTACCGCGCATTGAAGCTATTGTAAAATGTTATCTTTGTTAAAATATAGTCATTAATTGTACTGAACCGGTTGTTCTGTTTAATAGTACTAAGTTGCAGTTATACTACAGAATACTTATATTGTCTCAACCTCAACATATTTATCTATTTATTTATTAGGTTTGCCAACAGACAAAAATACTTTTACACGTAACTTAACCTATATACAAATACTGTACTAGTGCTTGTACAATTATAGACAAACACAACATGCTACTTTATTTACGCTACAAAGGACGACAATCTACATAAAATCAACACTTAATAAACTTACTTAAATGGTTAAAGATTACTCGGCCAAACGAACATTCACAAAATTATCTAGTGACGTAATGGCGCCAATAAAGCCCACACATTACACCACCGGCCCGACAACCCCTTGTTTGCATAAAACGTCAGACACAGCTTTAAAATAAAAACCCCATAATGGCATTATAAATACATTTCCAAAGTATTTTCTATTAAATAAACTTCCATTTGACGGGCGATGTGTTCCTATGAATAAATCATATCAAATAACTATCAAGGGAGAGGTTCCCTTGGAAAATGTTTCGTTTAGGGTTGAGCGCCTACTTATTTCGTGGAGCAGATTTTTGTCCGCATGATTTTTTAACGTTGATCCGGCACTTTGTGTCTTTAGATTTTTCGTATCTTTTTTCCATTTTTCTTGTCTTTGAAAGGCTGGAAAATGCTGATGTATTTCTTTAAGACGTTTCCTATTGAGAGGATTTGTTTTTTATACTTTATAGTTTGGAATCAGATGATATTTCCCTTAATTTTGGCAAAAATACAGTTCTTCTGCGATCCAGATTTCCAGACACAATAGTTAGACAATGGGGTGTGGATTTCAAAAGGATTTCGGACCTTAAGACCTTTACAGAGAAAAGCACATTAATAGATAACATTTTAACATTGTACCATTACAGAAAACAAAAAAAAAAATGCCGAAAAAAATAGCCATTGGTGCCGGTTACTACTGTAAGTATGTAGTCGTTACATGAGTCATGTCAGGGGCCTTTGGCGGCTCAATAGTAACCCTGACACCAGGGTTGGTGGGGTTGGTATTCTCCTCACAACCCACACGACAAAACAAGATAGTAAAACCTATCTATACCAAAACAACAACGTAGTAAAATTGATACAATATTAAAAATTGGTAAAAGCAATGGCTGCGTACTTGCAGTGGAATTGAGCATGCTTTCACTGGCAATCCGATTACTGCATTCAGGCTGCCGGCCGAAGCCTGCTTCCTCTTCCGAACTGTATGGCATATAGGAAGTATTTTGTGTACTTAATATAAATATTGTAATGTAGTATAAAACTATTTTTACCGGGTCAATACGTGATTTAATGTTAAATAAGTTAAAAATTTTGTGCTTTCTAAAGAACGTGTCTGACGTGTTTTCCGCAAAGCTTCAGAACTTTTATGACACGATCAGTAGGCGTAGCACGAAAGTCACAGTTCGCGCGCGATTGGATTAGTGCTAAGAGCAGATACGGGCATTGTCAGCATTTTAATATTTGAATGGAATTATAATCAATATCATATAATAGATAAGGTCGACTTCTTTTTTATTACCTAATTTATAAGTTATTATTTTGAAAATCGTACGTCATTTAGAGTGCGCATTAAAACGGTCATGTTTAAAACCGCTACTAGGAGCTACTTATTTTTAAATTGACTTTGACTTTCAGACGATGACCTCGCGACTTTGGGAAAGAAAATATCAGCTCAGGTATGGACACTATTCCAGTGCATGTTACTATAGTAACATATTACACATCAATGTTCGAGTATATTCCCTAGACATGTGGATCCAATCACATTGTCGTGCTGGGAGGCTTAGAGCTGGTGTCGCGCTCCGACGGAGCTCTGTCACGGGCAATTTTACCTAAAATACTCACTCTATGAGGTGGTATGTCGCGATACGTGTCAATTTATATGAGCTTACGTTACTTGTGCGAAATGTTGCGCAGGTAAATGGCGTATGCACGATATGCGAGACTAGTATACCTACTACCATAGAATAAGGAATAATACTACGTATAGAACGGCAACTCCCCACTCCCCACCAGCCTCTGAGCTAGGTTTACCTCACCCCCTCTCGAACATAGTGTAGACGTCACACACACACACATATGCACTTGTTGAGAGTGCATGAAATGTGAGAGTGCATAGTGTGGTCTAGAAAAGCTCAGGCGATCACACATCAGCTGAACATTCAAATTTATACAAAGTTCTACAAGTCGGGAATCAAAAACATTTCCGCGATATTGTTAATGTCTATAATTTACAGGAGGCGTAACGAGCACTCATTACGGGCGCGCGCCGTGCGAGTGACGTCACTGCCGCCGGCGGCGCATTGTGCTCTCGTCAACCACTCTCTAATTATACTCTCCTAGTACCTCTGCCACTGACAAGCACAAATATTTTATTTTTAAATCTTTGATTTTAGAATAAATCAGGTACTTTTCCGATAAAAGTGTCAGATACTTACGGCTATATATAAGGGAAAACGTCGACCATATCGGCGGGTTTCGTTATGGGGATCCTGTAGTGGTTGTCGTCGCGAGCTGATTGGCCGCCTCGAACTAGAGCGTCTCCCGCCCGAATGTCCCCAAAATACTACCGGCTACATAATGTAACTTTTTTAAATATTCTAAACTGCACAGGGGCCTCCACCAACCCGCAGCGGAGCAGCGTGGTAGAGTATGCTCCATAACCCCTCCGGTTGATTGAGGGGAGGCCTGTGCCCAGCAGTGGGACGTATAGATAGGCTGTTTATGTGTGTGTATGTGTGTGCACAGGGGGGTAAAAAAGACTACATCGAAGCAATTCATCTCAAAAAGCAATATTGCTATCTGACATTTGTTCGCATTGCACACTTACTTGTAGGTATATGTGCAAATTTCAAATTGCTTTTTTTAGATGAATTGCTTCAATGTGGCCCCCCAGGGGAAATTCAGGTCTAAGTGATTTTATTCTAATGCAGGTAAGCTGTATAACGTCGTTTGCATTACACAAGTGACCACGCAATTCAGTCTTTAACAAACAAACCGTATGAATTACCTCTAGTTATGAAATCTCCATAATTAGTGCATTATTGTGCACTTCATGTTGATGTAACTAATACACACAATGGGCACGGTCTGGAAAATTCTACCAATTAATCTAAGTGTTGGATTAATTGTAGGGTAAAGGAATTTATTGTTTCTTATATCCTTACTTACATTTCACTAAGGGTGTAAAGGAGCGGAAACAAACCGTTAAAAAATCAGAATCAGTTTGTCAATCAATCAATCAATAATTCTTTATTGCACATAATTATAACGTAATGGACAGTTCACCATCACTAATTTAAGAGCCACGGGCTTATCGGTGTGTCATATTCCATGCTACTTTTTTAGGAAAAAATAGGGCAGTGGTTTCCCTCTTGCCTTCCGCCCCGCAGTACTCTGTCTGACGCGAGTGGGATAGCGCTGCACTTAGAGTAGTTTATTTCAAAGCCGTACTGTGACTTCTGTCTTCCGCCTCTGAATAGTACTGACAGTTACTGCTGCCCTCTGTCAGGGTCCAGACAGGACAGATGGAACAGTTACAAACGGATTGCGGCCTTATTTGTCCATAATAATATAGGCACAAGTTAATCAATGAGATCGGCCTCCGTGGTCCAGTGGTTGAGCGTTGGGCTCACGATCCGGAGGTCCTGGGTTTGAATCCCGGTAGCTCATATCACAAAAATCACTTTGTGATGCCTAGTTTGGTTACGACATTACAGGATGATCATATGATTGTCCGAAAGTAAGACGATACGTGCTTCGGAAGGCACGTTAAGCTGTTGTTCCCGGCTACTACTTACTGATGTAAGTAAGTAGTCGTTACATGAGCCATATCAGACCTTTGGCGGGTAAATAGTAACCCTGACACCAGGGTTGATAGGGTTGGTAATCCACCTCACAATGCACACGATGACCTAACAACCCAGACTAGTATTTTTATGGGCTGCCTAAATTACGTTTACAGACTTCACATAACTTTATAATTATTATAAATATCCTATCTAAACCACTTAAGTTAGACGCTTGGGCATGCAGGCACCGTAGTAAACTTAAAGCTTAGTTGCTACAGGATATTGCAAAATTCCCAAGGGAACGGGAGTTAGCGGGAAAAACCTTTGTATGAAAAAATCTAACCCGCGTAAGATACGAGTAGATGTTTTCAATCTAGCATGCATGCATAAGCACCTTAGTAAATATAAAGTTTAGTTATGGCTGTATTTTGAAAAATGGGAGTTAGCGGGAAAAAATCTAAACTACATAAGTTAGATGCTTGAAATTTGACATGCACTCCCACACACACAAAGACCTCTCTTTTATAACACGCCACGCGGACGATGATGTCGCGGGCAAAAGCTAGTAATGTTGCGCAAAAATTTCACCCTTTGTACCTAATATGTAACAGTTCCATAATGTTAAGAAGATTGGTCGCGAAGTTATTAGAAGTTGAGGGTACTTGCTGAGCTGAGGAGTTGGGGGATACATCTATGAATATTTTAGCTGATTCATTTTATACAACAGATTGCTCTTGGGGGTGACGTAAACTAAATAGGGTCTTTTATAATCTTATATAAAGTAATCTTTAATTTGTTACATTATTGTTTTCGGTCAATTTTACTATTTTTAACCCCCGACGCAAAAACGTCGGGGTGTTATAAGTTTGACGTGTCTGTGTAAATGTGTATGTGTCTGTCTGTGGCATCGTAGCCCCCAAACGGATGATCCGATTTTAATACGGTTTTTTTGTATGGAAAGTATATCAGTCGAGAGTGTTCTTAGCTATGTTTGGTGGAAATCGGTTCAGGTCTTCAAGGTCATCAGGTCGTTTGTTAGTTGTTATAGGAATGTTACACGCTTAGTTTGCTTGCAAGCATATGTGTGGATCTGACATTTGAAACACTAATGTCTTCTGGAACCTTCTTAGTAAGTACTGTCATTCTAGGTCTCAGAGGCTAAGTTGCAACGGATCTTATTAAAATATGGTACACAAAGGGTCCTATTCTATGATTTAGAGGAAAGCAAGAACTAAGACAAGATTTGGTAGGAACTACTTCGTTATTACCCTAAACTGAAGGCAGAGATTCGGATTTGTATGTCCAATTATGATTACAAATAAGTTATTTAGTATTTTAGATTCATAATTCACTCGCATATTGACCATTGCGGAGTGAATATCGAGAGCACCGTATTAATAAAAATGTACAAACTTAACTGTGCTACTGTTATGACCAATTATCAACCAAAATAGAACTTAGCGTGTTAGATTTAGAGATATCGAAGTATTCTGCTCGTATTACGAATTTAAAGGTAGCTGCATGAAAAAATTACAAAGTTTTATTTAACGTTTAAATAAGAACTTGTTATTCAGATTTAGATGCTAAGGCAAGGGTTTAGAAACTGGATACTGTTTATGCGATTGATAACGAGATTTGTTGTCGTGGAAGGGTGACGAGTGTTGAAGTGACTCTCGACTGTCGCCCCGGGTCGCTAATCTAGTTGGTGCCCTCGCTACACAGTTAAAATCACAAGGCTAATAAAATATTTTGACCCTTTTATGAGACTAATACGCCCACTGTGCGGTACAGTCGGCGACAGACTTTTATAATGTAAAATAACGTAAAGCGCAAAATATACAATGGCATTAAAAATCATTATTTATTGAGTTCAGTTTTGTAAGGTTAGTTCGCTCCCTTTCCATGTAGTACACTAATTGAACTAAAAAAAAACTATTTAATAAGTCAAATCAAATAAGTGTGCTTTTTATCATCAGGCTAGGCTATTTTCAGGTATCCACATCTGCTGTCGCTATACACAGCAGAAGTGGACACGATTCTTCCTTTCCTTCATCTACTTTTTTATATTTGTAGTAGGTACGAGAACTATTAACTATTCCCACCCGTAACATATTTTTTTTTGTAAGTAATACAAATAGTGTTTAATATAATATTTTTTATTTATGTTGTGTGTTTATTTAAATTTTATAACAAAGTTCCCAACAAACATTATATATAATACGGTGACTCATAGACCAGAGCTGGTTTTTCTGCACACCGCATAGATCGTCTTGTCACCAGCTTATAAATATAAGTACCCAACAAGTACGAAATGCGAATATAATTTTCAATACTTATAAGTGTGTGTTAATATACATATGTGTGTATGTGTGTGTGTACCCACATTCCCGAGAATTGCATTTTCGGTGGTATGTGACCTAATCTGTTTTGGGCTGGATTTCCCTTCGCGGGTTGGAAGGTCAGACAGGCAGTCGTTTCTGTAACCAGTCCTGTCGAATCTTGTGAAAAACGGGATATTGCTAGGGAGATGATTATAAGTGTGCTGTAGTTTCATAACATGAATCTACGATGCTAAACGCATGCGTTCAAGATTTGCAAAAAGTACACTTTGAAACCAAATCGCAGTAGCATTTTTGCGCGTAACACTCCTGAGGGGCCGTTCGAAACTATTCGGATGCGTCAATAATTGAAATTTGTGCCCGGAGGCATTCATGGCAAATAACTTTATTTAGCATTTAGCGTCCAATTTCGGGGTGCTTCGCGCACGGAAGAAGGCGGAGGCGGCGACGCACCATTTGACGCGGCGGGGAGGGTGCGAGATATAACTGCGTTGTTTGGTCTTAGTTTATTATGTGATTTGATTGGTACTTGCGACTGCAGCTTTATAGTCTTAAACCTTATTCGCTGTATAGAGAGAGTTGACAATAAAGTCTGTTGTTCCTGTTGATGTACCTCGGTAGTTCGATGAATAGGTAGGTAATTGTTATCACCTTTGTTTAGTTTGTGAAGGGGACAAAAGTAGGTACTATTATTCCCAATATATTTCCTCAGTATTTTTGTACTTATTGGGGTACATAAACAGCCTATATACGCCCCACTGCTGGGCACAGAGGCCTCCCCTCAATCAACCGGAGGGGGTATGGAGCATACTCCACCACGCTGCTCCAATGCTGGTTGGTGGAGGTGTTTTTACGGCTAATAGCCGAGACCAACGGCTTAACGTGCTTCGACAATGTCCCCATCGGGAATCAACCCCGGACCTCCAGATTGTGAGCCTAACGCTCTAACCACTACACCACGAAGGCTGTTGTTTGTGTGACTTATTGGGGTAGAGAACTTTCAATGGATTATTTCAAAATATTATAAGAGATTATTTACTACACACTTCTTTACAAAACGAAAACAACTGTAAGCAATTTAAAAAATCCAGCGGTAACAAATAGCTGCAGTATTCGTAATTAGTTGCGGTAAAGTAAAAATAAAATAATACTTATGTTTAACTGGTTAAAGTTTCAGGGAACATGGCTTCACGTGCTGGGCTCAATCAAGGGCCGACTTGGGCCAAATTGGGCATAATTATAGTGCAGTCAGTGTAACACTGAGGTTCTACATCCTAGGTGACGTGAGCACCACTGCAAGGTTACACCGCCTTTATTTATAAAGAAAACATTTTTAATCTTTTTTTACATTGGCTAAACTCTCGACCGTAATATAGATTCTTATCGAATTGGTGTAAACGTGGCCACAAGTTTTAACATTTAACCGTTTTAGACAGTTTTAAGCGATGGAACTGGCATAACAAACTTTATTAAAAAGCCCCTAAATAAAATAAAAAGAAAAAAAGTTTTAATATAAATAAAGATGTTACAAGGACAAATTAATAGTAGGTATAATGATGATGAAGATTTTATCGATCTTGATATATAAAGAAAATATTTTTAAGAATACTTTTTAAGAATGATTTACTTAATATCTCCCTACTAAGTAGGGATTATGCCCAGGCGTGATTCAATTCCATGGGGAAGGTTTATGAGCGGCTCATATTTGCTAGATTACGGGACTACGCCGAATCCAATAGTCTTATTCCACCAGAGCAGTTTGGTTTTAGAACCAAACACTCCTGCGTTCAACAAGTGCACCGTATTGTTGAACATATCTCTAGTAGATTAAACTTAAAAAAACCTGTCGCTACGGGAGCGCTCTTCTTCGATGTGGCGAAAGCGTTCGACAAAGTCTGGCACAACGGCTTGATCTACAAGCTTTATTCACTGGGAGTGCCAGACCGTCTCGTGCACATCATACGAGACTTCCTCTCAAATCGAACCTTTCGCTACCGCGTGGAAGGGACGCTCTCGTCACCGCTCCCTATACATGCCGGAGTCCCACAAGGCTCCGTTCTCTCCCCTTTACTATTTTCATTGTATACTAGTGACATTCCCAAATCCCCTAATACCGAATTAGCTTTATTTGCGGATGATACAGCCATCTATTCTTCGTGCCGTGGTCGAGTTATGATGACCGGAATCCTCCAACGCGCGGCCAATGCCTTGGGCAAGTGGTTTCGCAAATGGAGAATCGAGGTAAACCCGGAGAAAAGTGCAGCGGTGTACTTTTCAAAGGGCTATTATAACACGCCACGGTCACGCCGTCAACTTAAAATCATTAAGATGTTTGGCAAGCCGATCCCTTGGGAGGAGCAAGTCAAATATCTCGGCGTAGTCTTAGATAGACGTCTTACTTTCAAGGCCCATATCAAACGTGTGCGCGATCGCGCCGCGTTTGTAATGGGCCGTCTTCATTGTCTCCTTAACAAGCGAAGTAAATTGTCCCTTAGGAATAAGGTGAAAATCTACACGACTTGCATCCGTCCGATCATGACCTATGCAGGGGTAGTTTTCGCTCATGCGAGTCCCTCTCAAATCCACCGTCTACAGGTAATACAAAATCGTTTCATGCGGAAAGCCACGGGAGCTCCGTGGTTCCTTCGCAATGAAAATCTGCACATTGACCTAGGTCTGCCAACCATTGCCCAATGGCTCAAATTAGCTTCCAAACGTTTTTTCGATTCTGCTCCGCACCACCCGAATCCCCTGGTAGTTGCGGCTTCCGATTACATCCCGCTTAGGGACGGTACTGAAAAGTATCGGCGTCCGAAGGACGTAATATACGATCCCGACGACCCGATTACCCTAGCCATAGAGGCAGCCAATCAGCTCGCGACACCAAACACTTCAGGACCCCGATACCGACCCCGCCGGCGTGGTCGACGATTTCCCTCATTCAGCGCTTATCGCTATCGACCCACTAGGGTCGATTAATTCTTTCAAATATTTTTCCTCTCAGACGACGCCCTGAGCCGAGGTTCGCGCCCAACTGGGCACCCTCAGGCCTGTTGTCTTAAATGTTGTACCGGGTGAGAGCCTTCAGCGCTCCCCATTTGTCCGGCCAAGTAGTTAATGCCATCTGCGGCAAATCTACAATAAGTCACGTCAAAAAAAAAAAAAAAAAAAAAAAAAAGCCCAGGCGTGAGTTTAACGTATGTAGGTATGTTTATCTTCTAAAAATTAAGGTAAAAAAATCTTTAAAAACAAATCTCGCGACAAGCTTTTAAAACATATAAATTGTGTCAAATATGTTGAATTTGAAATGTTATAAGTTGACAGTAAAGTTATAGTGTAAAAGTTTATTTTTTTCTTTTTAGCGCATTTAAATAAAAGCTTGTTTTTAAAGATTTTTTTACCTTAATTTATTTTATACTTTTTAGTTTTCACTTTGTAAGTTCCTAAGTCTGTTCATCTCATTCAACGCATCATTATTGCAAGGTCGTTTGCCAGTTAATTTTGAACAATCCAACTCTTCAATTAGGAGCCCTTCTAACGATTTCACCCTACTTAAGGCCACATATGCTTGACCAGCGGCAAAGAGCTTCGAGCCCAAGTATACAACGGCATGGTCAACAGTACTACCCTGCATTTTGTGTACCGTACAAGCCCAACATAATATAATTGGTAACATTCTCCTTTCTGCAGTGCCGCGACTAAATTTTGCTGGAAATTGCACAGTCTTGGGTTGAATGAGATGAACACCGTCTTTACCGAAGTCTATACGGACGGAAGGTATGTCAGTATCATACATTTGAGCTCTCCGGAAGCAAGGCCATAATATTTCCGTTATGTATCCGATTGCACCATTCACAAGACCCTTGGATATTTAAATAAAAGCTTGTAAGTATCAAACGAGCCCATACTCGAAGGGGTTGTGTTGTTTAAATACTGAGTTCGTTTGGCTGTCTTCCGGCTCCATCATCAGACCCTGGTTACCATCTAGATCCAAAGTACTCATCTAGGCGAATCAAACGAGCCCAAACTCGATGGGGTTGTGTCGTTTAAGTACTGAGTTCGTTTGGCTATCTTCCGGCTCCACCATCGAACCCTGGTTACCATCTAGCTCCAAAGTACTCATCTAGGCGAATCAAACGAGCCCAAACTCGATGGGGTTGTGTCGTTTAAGTACTGAGTTCCTTTGGCTGTCTTCCGGCTCCATCATCAGACCCTGGTTACCATCTAGCATCTAAGTACTCATCTAGGCGAATCAAACGAGCCCAAACTCGATGGGGTTGTGTCGTTTAAGTACTGAGTTCCTTTGGCTGTCTTCCGGCTCCATCATCAGACCCTGGTTACCATCTAGCATCTAAGTACTCATCTAGGCGAATCAAACGAGCCCAAACTCGATTTGGTTGTGTCGTTTAAGTACTGAGTTCCTTTGGCTGTCTTCCGGCTCCATCATCAGACCTTGGTTACTATCTAGCACCAAAGTACTCATCTAGTCGAATGAAATGAGCCCAAACTCGATGTGGTTATGTTATTTAATTACTGAGTTGCTATGGCTATCTTCCGACTTCATCATCAGATCAGCTCCATGTCATAATAATATTGCATTGTCATCGGATATACACGTGCATGCAAAATTTCAGCTCAATCGGTTGAGGGCAAGTGCCTTAAAATTGAGTTATAAAATTCCACCCGAACACACAAACATACATACATACATACATACATTGCAAGTTAAATAAAAGCTTGTAATAATAATAATAAATAGAACCTCGATCTGCTACAAAATACACTCACACTTCAATGTTGGCACTAATACAGTTGGCTCGACCATTATAGACGGCGATATGCACCACCTATCATGTTCGTCTAATGATCATTTCGACGAACATCCTTTTTGCTTTGTTGTACAGTCATGAGCAATTTCATGTACCCACTTTAGAACCCTGTCGCACTAACATATTTGACACTCAATGAGACTTACGGTTCAATTTGTGAAAAAAGTTAATGTGACATGGTTTCAAAGTGTATACATATACTCGTGACCGTACTTGTTTTGTGAAAATTTTAAGTAATGTTATTGTCTTGTTTTTGTGTTGTGTCTTTTTTTTAAATGTACAATTTCTTATTCTTATTCTAATAGAAAGCTCGGTGGGGTGATCATGGGTGCGTAATTCATCTTGCGATAGATGTAAGTAACTACCTTATTATTGCGTATGGCAGACAAAAGTAAAATATCCTGCGTGGATCAAATATCCAGCTTAAGCTCCCTTAACCAAGTCTCTGCTGCATCCGTCACACAATGCAGCTCGGCTATACCACCTGGGAACTGGTGCAGAGGGCACTCGTTCACTATGTGAGATATGGTTTGGTCCGGGTGACCACATTCACAGTATGATGGCGACTCCTTTAAGCCCCATTTATATAGGTGACTACCTTAATTGGGTAAATACCTAGTTTTAAGCTTATACTATGTTTGTTGGCAACACCAACACAGCATATTTTAAAATTATTTATTTATTTATAGGAAAACCAACAGCTACATCAAATAGTATAAACAGAAATAAAAATCACAAAAGAGCCAATTATAGGTTTCCACAGATAGACCGGTATATGTTGGTCATACAGCAACTATAGATAGCAAAATAAACTAGGTACATACGAACATAACAAACACATTTCACGCAAAATCAACTAGTCGCCCACAATGTCCGGAATAGAAATCTACAAGCAAAAAAATGCCTGCGATCACGTAATTACAACGCATGATACTCCCAACCAACTAGTATCTTATAGCCAATTTCCGCTTCACTGATGGTATACTACAGTTGAAGATATCAATATCAAGATCTTTTATTATGCCATTAAGGTTTCCCCCTCCGGTTGATTGAGGGGAGGCCTGTGCCCAGCAGTGGGACGTATATAGGCTGTCTATGTTAAGGTTTCTGCCTGCTCGCCATAGAAAACTGTCCTGTCTATAGTTTGTAGATGCTAATGGTAGTGATAATAAACTTAGATGTAGTTAACGTCACTATCTGTTACATATTATGTGTTTACTGTACGCTGTATTACTGGTCAGCAAAAATGTAATATCGATCGCCATTGACTCGCAAAGAAGAAGACTGTACGCTCTTTTGATGCAAGGTGTTTACTTTATGAAGTGCAAACAGCTCAAACCTACAGTCCACTTCAAGCTGGCTTGTTATGTGTGACACTCCAATGTAAGTACATTGTAATGTAATTGTACGAAATAAATGAATATAAATATCGTCACTGGAAAGGCAAAATTACGTAAGCGCCAAAAGGCCATTTCGAGAAAAAGCCGTTTAAAGTTTCATTTTTTCGTTTTTTTATCATAACTTTTTACCCAATTATCCAATTTAGATGATGTCAAGGTAAGGTTACATTGTTTTTTAATTTTCTATGTCCAGCAATACATATTATAACTGTTGGATTGCTATTTTAGGATATAGTGGCGCTTACGTAAAAATGACTTCAGTTTACAGTAAAGCAAATTTACTTAACCGCCATCTGGTTAAAATATTATTTGGAAGCAAAATTACTTACAGCTCTTAAGACAATGCATACGAGAACGACAATATTTCTTTAAATATAATAATACTGTAATGTTAGCGGAGTAAAAGTTACTGTAACGACTTTTACACATCTGCTCTCATTATGTAAAAATTGCCTAAAAAGTGATCGATTGATTATGTCAGTTCACCAAAAATTCTTTAAAGTAAGTTTTTGTAATATCTTACATGGGTAAAAAGACGTAAGAGACAAATAATTATTCTTAATACCTCCTTAAACTACTTATTACTTCAATTGATTTATAAAAATGGCTATTAAAATACTGAAGTGCCAGAAATAAAGTTTCATAAAATATAAATAATAGCGTACAACCCGTTATCTCTTTGTAAAAGTTTCTTTTTAACACTTTCAAAGACAGAACGTATACGGACGTTTCGATTATGAACCACCAATGACCCATGGTCTCTGTCCGTGAAAGGGTTAAACGGTTTTATTTAGCTAAACCCGTACGGTATATTTGTATCAAAATTAGATATTGCAATTTAAGTACCTTCCTGTTGTCAGATTGATCTGAAATTTGGTACGCACCTTTAATTCCGATGTCAATACAATATAATAAAATCAATAACATTATAAATCTAAGATGGCAGCCGGTACATAATGGGGGATTACATATTTTTCCAAACCCCCTCAATATGGGTATCAAATGAAATAGCTACACAAGTAGAATACTGTGATTATGTCAAAATTTAAAATCCAAGATGGCCGCCGTTCCAAAATAGCGGACTAGGTACATATTTTTCCACAACCCCCTCAATATGGGTATCAAAGATAGGACTACACTAGCAGAATACTGTCATTATGTCAAAATTTCAAATCTAAGATGGACGATATTACAAAATGACTGAAAGAAGGATGTTGCCCTTAATTTTGTCATTGTCATCCACCGTCCATAATATGCAGGGCAGCACAGTGGATCGCTGGGTGGGGTCGCTCCGCGAAGCCTGTGAAATCCCCAGGAGGCTTCTGAGCTTCTGGAAGGAGATAGGTTGGCTTACGTAGTCAACAATTACACGCATAATGGGCCACCTTAGAGTCTAAATGCGGAAAACAGAGCCCACTAACATAACATAACATATTCAGGACAAGCATACGTGGCTCTAAGTCGAGTCAAGTCTCTGGAAGGGTCAAGTCTTTTTAATTCCTCAATAATTCCCCTTATTGTTTTTAAGAGTATTTACCACGAAGTTTAATACACTTTTCCATTCGCTCGAACCAGGTGTTATTTAACATTTATTCCACTCCAAAGTAGAAGTGTTCAAAATGGCTGACTTGAAAGCGTTGGCCGCTTCTTCACCGCACTGGAACCTTTGACCGCGAAGAGTTTCTTTTTTAATTTTAGGAAATGTAAAGAAATCATTGGAGCTTAGGTCAGGACTGTATGGAGGATGGTCAAGAATTTCTACGTTTTCCTGCTTCAAATAATCGTTTGACGAGCGGTGTGTGAGCTTGCGTTGTCATGGTGCAGCATCCTGCACTCCTGCGCATCATCATGCGTCGCTTTGGGTTAGATTTTCGAAGTTCGGCGATGACTTGTGGTATACCAATCTGCATTAACCGTCCTACGATCTTCAAGTGCAATTGTCGCAACATGACCGATTTTCTCCACGAAGGTAGCCACCATCTTCTTTGAAGTGCTTCGAGAGCGAACAACTTTGACTCGTTTTGGAAGACCCAAACTGTGGATTGGTGTTTGGAATCAGGATAATAGCATAAATCCAAGATTCATCACCACTGATGATGTCGTACACGTGATTTGACTCTCCTCGGTTGAACCTCTGAAGAGTTTTCTTACACCATCTGACGCGGGCTACCTTATGATCGTCAGAAAATGCGGGATGCAACGGCAAACTAGTTTTCTCACACCAAGTGCCTCATTCAATATCGTTTAAATGGTTGTCCCTGAAATGCCTAATAACGCCTCTATTCTCGGTATGCCACATGACGATTTTTGAGGATTAGTTGTCTCACAGCAACGATATTCTAATTCTAATCTTCAGTGAAGGCGGATGTCCACGCTCGAATTCTAAATACCAGCGTTCGATGGCTCGCAGACATGGCACTTCATCGTGGAATAGAGATTTTAACTGTCTGACACACTGAAGTCGCAGTAGGCCTCTTCGAAAATTATAGAAAATTTTTCTTTGTAAGATTCATTTTCGGACGTGACCTGACAGATTCAAACCAACGCTGTGACTAAACAATTGCATTAATCCTAACGCTTTCAATTGTTTTGATATTCGAAATTCCAACAAATTTGAATTTTGAGTTCTCAATTCAAAATTGGCGCTAAATATGCAAACGACAGAACTTAAAAAGTATAACAAAGTCGCTTTTTCTGTCCCTATATCCCTATGTACGCTTAAATCTTTAAAATTGCGCAACGGATTTTGATGCAATTTTCTTTAGTAGATAGAGTGATTCAAGAGGAAAGTTTATAGGTATGTATAATAACATCCAATAAATAGTGTAGAAATACTGTTATTTTTGAGGATTTTAATGTGATGTCGTAAATAATTTCATTTTTCCTCAGCATTGCATCCGAGCGAAGCCGGGTCGCTAATAAATTATAAAATCAATTCTAAAATAGTTTTACTTTTAGATCTATTGTTAAAAAATAACTTCCTGGGAAACTTACTGCTAGCCCACAAACTTGCTTAATAACAGCATAAAAATGCGAAGGCAAATTTACGTACACGCCTTACTTATTCTAAATACTGTAAGTCAAAATTACTTATACGCCATTCACTGCATAAACATGCTAAGACATTTTTTTCTTATACGCCTTACTTATTTTAAAAGCTGTAAATAAAAATGACTTATACATAGTCTATTTTTTATTTTCAGTAGTCCAAAATTACTAATAAAATTATACTTTTCAAACTATAGAATGCCAAATTTACTTAAAGTTAATATGTAGTTATTATATAGGACCACAATATTACTTATACACCAGTCACGAAAAAAACACCAAAATCTTGTCGTTTAAGAAACTGGAATTGAAAAAATTCAACTATTTTCAAATTTACGTAAGCGCCAAAAAAGTGCTCGTATCGCAATGCTACCCAGACAGATCGACGCAGAATGAAACGCTGATTCCGAATATATAAAAAACCCAAAATACCTATTTTGGCGCTTACGTAATTTTGCCTTTCCAGTGACGATATATATACGGAATCTTTGTTGACATTTACGCCTACGTCCGGAACCTTAGAGTATTTTTTTCTTTGCTCATTTATGGAGGCTATTTGGTATAATTACTGCACACTGCAAGCACTATAATTTACACATGTGACGTAATTTACAAAGCTGAACATTGAAACGGCCGCGTGACTTGAAACTGAGTCCGACAACCATGCAAGAACGCGGGCTGTGTACGGAACAAATGGGATTCAAACGATCGTACAACTAGATGGAGAAAAATACTACAGTTTTTTTTTTAATAAGTATACATTTGCATTTGATGGAAAGTGAATATGCGGTTGGAATACGGGCAAAACACGTGTAAGTAAAACCGGGTGAGACCGATTGGCACATCGTAGAATTTATTCATTTCCACAACCTCCGTGGTCTAGTAATTATAGCTCACGATGTGGAGGTCCGGGTCCGATGGGGACATTGTCGAAATCACTTTGTGAGACTGTCCTTTGGGTAAAAACTTTTCAGGCTTGCATCACCTGATTGTTTGAAAAAGTAAGATGATTCCGTGCTTTGGAGGACACGTTTTTTAAGCTGTTAGTCCCGGCTATTAGCCGTAAAATCACCTCCACCAACCCGCAGTGGAGCAGCGTGGTGGAGTATGCTCCATACGCCCTCCGTTTGATTGAGGGGAGGCCTGTGCCCAGCAGTGGGACGTGTATAGGCTGTTTATGTTTTATACATACATTTCACGACTTTACACTATAAATTGCTTATTTGTTTTATGTTGGTAGGTATTTTTTTCTCTCTAGCCTCTCGTCTTCTACAGAAAGTACTAAGTAAGTACGTACTTATTTACTAGACAAAAAAATTTTTTTTTCATCAGGTCGCTGGTCGCAATATTTACTTTCCCACCCTTGTCCAAATGTTTGTTTCTTAAAAAGTGCTTAAGTACTTATGTTTGTACTCTTATGTTTGTAATTTTGTATTTCCTTTGTGTGTCATAAAGTAGATGTTATGTATATATACTTTTGAGTTAACCCGAGCAGAGATAGCACATAAACATTAACTGACTATTAAGTAAACAGAAGGAAAAAAAAAAAAATGTTTCCTTGAAAAATAAGAAAGAAAGCTCTCGAAAAAAGTTAAAGGCGCCGTTTACAACGCAAGTGAAACCATCTTCAAGTTTTCCACCTCTTGACATGAATCAGTGTCCGTAAAGTGGGGTTCCCGGGGGTAATTACGCCTTGTTTATTGGTTCCGCATAATTGGGTCGATTATGAAACGAGGTCCAGGGCGCTGCTTGCAATTACTACACTTCAGACTCCGACATTATCACTTCTGGAGGGAAAACTTGTGCTGGGATTCAAATGTCGATATCGATATTCTAGTTCTCGCTGACGGATGTGGGTTTTCGTTGTGGGTCAAAAATACCAAAAAAAAACATCACATGATTCATGGACGGCCCCTTAAACCATTAAAAGTGCTTGCTCTTCATGCAACTACAGTCAGTTATTATTTACACAATATTTAAGTTGCACTTTCATAAACCTATAATTACTATGTTTAAAAACTTTAACTTTAATATTGTAATAGTTTAAGATCGACGATAATAATTTTAT
This sequence comes from Pectinophora gossypiella, assembly GCF_024362695.1. Taxonomy (NCBI): domain Eukaryota; kingdom Metazoa; phylum Arthropoda; class Insecta; order Lepidoptera; family Gelechiidae; genus Pectinophora; species Pectinophora gossypiella. Next base: position 8,215,544 of record NC_065421.1, on the reverse strand, counting down.
AATAACAATGTACGTACTTTAGTATTTAAATAATTATGTACAATTTTCTTTTAATAGGTCACCGAATAGGTGGCTTTAATCGCGATGATTTATCGATATGATTATTCGTCACGTCACTAGCGTATACAGCGCTTAATAAAAATATTACAGCAGGCAAGGGCGTCAAAGAAACAGCCTTAATTTAATTATCTTTCGTTTTAATAATAACTCGGTGCTTTCTAACAACAATTTTAATAATTAGTAGCAGATCTGCCGCGTGCCTGCCTGTTTTTATTATATTTGAAGATAATATTTACGGCTCTCCAATATAGGTGAAGAGATTATTTGATTTCTTCTTTAGATAAAGTTGAAAAAATAATGTAATGAGACAACAAGAAATAAATACTTAGCACAATTATTTTTTTTATATAAAATCAAAATATTAATTTGAATTATTTCTAACAGTTTTATTTTCCAGTAGGCCTGTGAGAGTGATAAATATTCATAAAGATTAATTTATCAGTGATAAATTATCTTACCTATCTTTATGAATGTTTATGTTTATCAGAAAAACATGGTTGAGAAAAAATTATTGTAGAGTTTCACGATACATAGCCGTGTTGTTACTATAGTAACATATTACAATGGCCGAGTTTGATAAATTGATTGCTCTATGTTCGCTCAAACTCAAAATAAATGCTCTCTGCAAACAAAGATGTTGAAGTAAGTAGGTAAGAACGAAAGAAGAAAACAAATTCCGGAATATTACTTATAAATTATTACGGCTTCAATTGCGCGAATGTCGTAGTCTACCCGCAGCTAGGCTATGCTGATTTTCAGCGGCAGTCGATTAGGAAATCAAAAAGAAGTTAACAAAAAGATGGGCTGCACAAGAAGCACATGATTATGGTACAATACCTACCAAAACTTAACGTAGGTCCGAAAAAATATATTTATTTTCCGAAAATACCTTTCCAAATAAAGATTCGAATGTAACCGAGAAACATGCTATAACAGGTATAATAATTGTGTACCCTGCAGCTACAAGATGCATTTCCAGCGTGTAATGCAACACTATAATGCACGCCCGGAGCGAGCGAAGCGAGTGAAGCGGGCGGAGCAGCGAGTCAGATGTCTACAATTATACGAATATTGTGTTCGTCCAAATTTGAAGGGTGATGAGAGATTTTCGGGGTGGTTTTTGGATTTTCCTTTGTCATAATCGAAGACTTAAAAAGCAAAGAACGAAGTGAAGGAAGTAAATTATATTCCAAAGTCTACTTATCTGGTGGGAAATACCTATTCGTGAGTTTATGTATGTATATAAAGAAAAATATATTAGTAACGTTTCGGGTGTGTAATATTTTGAAAAGAGTCCTGATAATATTCATCCCAAGGGAGGTTGCGAGTCATACCCAACACAAGTATTATTGTTACTTACTGGGAAGTCTCGTCAACGAACTTTGTTATGTTTTTATGAATAAACATTTTTTTTTAATATATTGCACGTAATTTCAGATGAAATACAATATTTTCAAATACTTTGTTAAAAGCTAGTTAAACTCAAAAATATCTCCATATTCCACAAACAATATGTGACGTCACCATGTCGTTATGCTTGCCTATGAAACACCTTTCAGGAAGCAATCATGCAAGTACACTGGTGTAACCAAACCTAACGGAACAAACTACGTGCTGACCTCACACCCTAGACAATATACCACGATATCACTACCTATCCTAAATTTCACCCTACTTTCACTCCTTCTCTATGCCCTAGTAATAATAAGGGTTATTACAACTAAAGATATAAAATATTGGACGCAAACATAAAGTAGTATTTGAAGAGGTCTGATGATGGGTGCAAAGTTATGTTTACCGGTTTGCAACTCCGTAAAAATTTGACTCATTCTCTATGCCCTTGGAATAAGTGTTATTATAGCATCATTGGAGACGTGAAGCTTGCATGTGGAGTGTAAATGCAATGTGGTAATGGTATGGTGATGGTTGGGGTGGTTGCAGCTTGCGATGCTTCCGTCGTGACGCGTGTGAACTGTCACCTTTCACGTTTCTATGGAGATCAACGAACTTTACTGCTTAATTTTTTATACCGTTTTGTTTTATTGTGGTACCAGGTGAAAGTTGTCAGCAATCCCCATATGTCCAGCCATGTTGTGAACACCATAAATCACATAAAAAGCAAAATATTTTGATCGTAGGATTGTTTGTAAGTCCATAAGAGAGTAATAGTTAGTTATTAGTAGTGTTATTAAGACTAGATTGGAAAAAAGCACGAGGGTAAACTAGATCTTTAAATACATTATAAAAATCTAACCCTGAAACACAAAGTATAGAAATATACATAAATACAAGTGAAGAAATAGCAGCTTTAGTGCTAAGCAGGATTACTAACAAGCATCTTTAGAGCGAGAGAAAATCATAAAATTGGTGAAGCTGGTAAGGCAGGTACTACCAAGACATCATAAGGTACGTCATAAATTAACCTGTCTATGTACATAATACATATATCACAATACAATCTTAATAACACATCAAAGGACTACTGGCTACTGCCAAAAAAAAAGGAAGGAGTAAAGGAGTTACCATTGCCAATATTTAAAAGTAAATTAAAAAAAATCTTATTCACCATACCTTTTATTCAGTGAAAGAATATTTACATTTAAAATCACACCCGTTTATTTAAATTAAGGTTAATTGTTTTTTGTGTATTTAAAATATCTATTGTTATTTAATTTTTTTTGAGACAGATTTATTAAAGATTTAATGTTCCTTTAATTATAAATTATTTAATATTAATATTCACACGCTGTATGGTTGAGTGATGGACTTTTATTGATATAATATATATTTAAGATCTTTTGTACCACTCTAGAGCGAATAAATTTCATTTCATTTCATTTCATTTCTGCCTACTGGCTAGTCAAAAGTACCTAATACTTATTATAACTTTATAATAATGCACTATAACATCAGAGCGCCAGTTGAACGTCACATGCAAAAAGAACAATGCCGGGAAATCATATCATGCGCAATCGCTTCCCTGTATTTACAAATAGCCTATAACAATACAGAGTCGCTTTCAGTAAGTAAAATTAACTAAAATCTACCCTATACAACAGTATTGTTTAATATCGGATCTCTTTAAATTTAAAATGTATAATTATGTTCCTATTATTTTTTAATTCAATGTACATACCTGAGTCTTCACCGGACTTCGTATGCTTAACCTTTACGCAAAAATTGTTTTACCATAGGGCTACTGCGATACAGGGGAAACCCTAGTGCAGGGCCCGCTATTAACATGTGTTAATTTTACTTTATTTGATAAATAAATAATTTTTACTTTTACTTTTTTTACTTTACTTTACAACACTTGCAAGGGTGTCATAGAAACATCCTTCATTTAATTACTTAACTAGGTGCTTTATAACAACAATTTTAATATCATCATCATCATTATCTCCCTAGCTTTGTCCCGTTTTTTTTTCACAGGGTAATAATAATAATAAATAAGTTTATTTAGGTAAAACCTACGACACACATATAAATTGAGAACATTAAAATATACACACATTAATATTTAGTTGGGTGTCGCACACCAAAAAAGGCCAGGGTTCAGTGAAAAGTTACCCAAAGGGCAACACTGATCCGGGGGTCCGCTTACCAAACCTGAAGATTTGACAGGTCCGGTTTTTTACAGAAGCGACCGCCTGTCAGACCTTCCAACCCGCAAAGGGAAAACCAGCCCAATACAAGTTAGGTCACACTCTGAAAATGCATTTCTCGGGAATGTGGGTTTCCTCACGACGTTTGATAACGACAATTTTAACAAACAAATAATAATTCCTATTTCTTTAAGGTACTAATTGCCTGCTAATTCGTCCGCGTGAAATTTTCACTCCCTTTAGGGGTTGAATTTCTAAAAACCCCTAATTCCTCTTAGTGCTTGCTTATATGCTATAATTATCTGTACGGTAATATTGTTAACGTGGAATTTCTATAAACCATTCTTGGTTTGATCACGGTATGCTCGCAGTTCGCGCCTTATAGACCTATGGCGTTAATCTTCTGATGAAGCAGACCTGGTACCTGCCGGGTCTGCATGACAACCGCGCTGCCCGCGGCGCGAATTATATTGAGCGCTTCGACCAATAAACGATACGAATGCTATCTACGTAGATGGACGTCAAACGGCTATTGGTCGAAGGCCTCGATATAATTCGCGCCACACGCGGCGCGGTTATCGTGCAGAGCCTACTGGTCTATATTGTTTTATGTATAACTAGTTTCGTTCGCGTGGACTTTCGTTTATTTATTTATTTATTTCAAATCGGGAAACAAACAGCTTAAATAACAATTTAAAAAATGCAAATAGTTTGTACATTAGCCAATGAAGTTATGATGTTATCAAATACATATAGCCTTATGCCTTACTTAGCTATACTTATCCTACTTATTTAGATATTGCACTCAGAAACAATGTAGCTTTCATGTGGTGAATTTTGGTTCTGTATTTCCTTAAAGAAACTCACAAACTTTTCCTCTTTATAACTGTAGATAAGAAGTTGTCTATATTTTAAATCCATCCCTGTACCGTTAGTCTTTGCTTGCAGCAATCATACTACACCGATGTCATCAAGTGCTGTGTTCCTGTTACTATGTCGATAGAGTTCTAAGTCGTACGAAAGTGTCTATCTTTTGTGATGAATTTAGGACACTTACATCATAGAATGAAAATATTATCTGTGGGATAAACTTGGTTTGTTGTTTATGAGTGTAGGCAATAGTGTAATAGTGTGTGCATAAACTATTGTCAGTTGGGCCAGAATTCACTCTAACGTAGAAGCTAGCACGCAGCTTATTCATTCTTGATACTAAAATCCTGAGATATTTACGATGAACTGTGTAGTGGCATGCTACCAACCTTAAGATAATACAGGAATTCTACAAAACCTATACCCGATAATATGCAAGCATTATGAAAATAAAATTTAAAAAAGAATATTTAAAGAATAGGTACAGTCTATAGTTATTATCAACATCCCTGGCCACCCTACAGGTCGCGGGGGATTACGGCTAATAGCTTCCTCGGCCAGCGGACAGTCTCTAAGATTTATGTTCGAAAATCCTAGAAAACTGGACTCTATTCTTTGGAAATAAAATTTGCCTTTAATGCAGTGATTCAATCAAAGTTTGCCGTCCATTTTGCTCTTGACATGTCGTTTTATCTTCGCCCTTTAACAATATTTATTTGAAATGTCTTTGATCACGGATAGTTCCGTTGTGGTGTATCGGAAATCGGAAAGATACATTTTGAAGGTACCATTGTTGTAATAAATAGTATACTTATTTATTTTTAAAAACTCGCTTTTTTACGTGATTTTTTGTAGATTTGCCGCATATGTCATTTACTACTTGGCCGGGTTCACAACTGATCTTCAATAAGTCTCGTCGGATAAAATGAGGCTAAAAAGCCTAATGTAATCTAGCCTATAAGGTCCAATTGCTGGGCAAAGGCCTCCTCCTCCATTTTTTCCATTTTTCGCGGTCCTGTGCGTATTACGGCTCTTTCCAGTTCTACCATGACGCCGCCTGTAGCCGTCATGAGGCACCCAATGCGCGAGGATCCGTGCCCACCGCTCAGGGTGCATGCGGCAAACATGTCCGACCTGATCTCACTTAAGTTTGCATTACGAGTACGTCACACGTTACATCAGCGATTCCAGTTTTTGAAAGTAGTGTTGTATTTAGGACTCGATCAATGGCGGTCAATCAGCTCGCGACTCGCCAGCGTGGTCGACAATTTCGACGAGCAATTTCGACGTGGTCGACGAGCGCTTATCGCTATCGACCCACTAGGGTCGATTAATTATTTCAAATATTCTTCCTCTCCGACGACGCCCTAACCCGAGGTTCGCGCCCAACTGGGCACCCTATTTGTCCGGCCAAGCAGTTAATGCCATCTGCGGCAAATCTACAATAAGTCACTCGACTCGACCAATTCGTTTGAAACCTAACACACTACCCTCAATCGCTCTTTGGCATAATTACACATGATCATTTTTTTCTCAGGTTTTATAAAATATACTTATAATTTTTGTCTGACCACCCCACTGATCGCCATCAAACGTTTTTATAGTTCATTACCAACAGATGTTTCCATTCCATTAATCGGTGAATTATCGAACTTTTTATATTATTACACGCGGGAGGAATTAATGGAACTCATTAATTGCACGAAAGAGAGGAAGTCAGTTTAATCGACTGTCGAAGTAGAGGTCATTGTAAGGTGTGTGTTGTCTAATACTACTGTCAAAATTCAGTCTGCGAATCCTTTGGAGTACATTGTATGAACACCCTATAACACTTTATTATACCAGAGGCAGAGGTAATTCAGGGAAAAATCAAAATCAGTTCTAATCGAAGTTCTACTCTTGCTTGATTCAAAACAGTCAGTCATCCCGTGATCATGGCACTTGCAACAGTGTCGAAATATCGGGAGTCTCATATCCCTATTTCAAACGCGGTAAGCACCTGTTATTATGTGTTTTAATAACCACGTAAACTTAAAAAAAATAATGTTTTATTGTTATACTTTTTGAGTTATTATCTCAAAACTCACGCCTATTTCCACCGGGGTAAGCAGGGAATTCCGTTTATTACGATCCTGACATACCTACTTCTCTATTTCTCCACGATCATCAAATTTTATACACGCACGCCTGTTCAGAGAAGATGGTACTTATCGTTTTCTAAGGACATTTCCAATTTCCCATCAACAAAATTATAAATTGTTTGTACACAACAAAATTATAATGTTTAAAAAATATGTAAATTGTTGCTGTTGTGTGAAATAAATTTATTTATTTATTTAATTTCGTCCATGTCATTAAACAAGTAAGTACTTACTTATTTATTTGGTCAGCTTAACGCTTAAAAAGTATATAACATAACATAACATAGGTACTTATATAACTAAAGCTAAATAATTTTTAGGTATATACGAATAATGGTTATGATTTCCATTTGGTACTATATTACGTAATAATTTAGCATGTACTTTATGTTCAATAATTGCCATTGCATTGCTCGTGTACCTATTATTAATGTGTTAATTATGGGAAAATTCTAATTATTGTTAACAATAGATACATAGCAACTGTGTAGCAGACTAATGGAGATTATGATTCAATAATAAAAGGCTTAGCGGTCATCCTTCATAGTTAAGTTGTTGTGTAACCAGAAATAACCAGATCATCGATTTAGAAATGATCAACTCATAAGAGAGCCAGAAAGTGGTAGAAGTACTGTATTAGAAGAAGACCTAAAAGATAAAAACCTAAAAGTAAACCGAGAAGACGAAGTAGAGAAAGTATAATGATAAAATACCAGTAACTAAGCAATAAAACGGCCTCTGTGGTCCAGTGGTTTAGCGTCGGGTTCACGATCCGGAGGCCCCGCGTTAGAATCCCGGTGGGGACATATCACAAAAATCACTTTGTGATCCCTATTTTGGTTAGGATATTACAGGCTGATCCCCTGATTATCCGAAAGTAAGATAATCCGTGCTTCGGAACGCACGTTAAGCCCGGTCCCGGTTACTACTTCCTGTTGTAAGTATGTAGTCGTTACATGAGCCACGTCAGGGGCCTTTGGCGGCTCAGTAATAACCCTGACTCCAGGGTTGATGAGGTTGGTATTCCATATATGAATAACCAACCTAAACCGCATTGTCACTTATGTCCATAACGCGATATTGTAGACAAACGCGAACCAATCTTGAATCGTTAAAAAGACCTACTTACAAACCTTTTTTATAGGAAACCAGCCAGCAAACAAAATTGTAACAAAAAAAAAATGACACAATTAAAACATTGTCATGGGGTGGCATAGTACATTACTAGGAAAATGTCAAAGCTAACCACTTCCGCAGTCAGCTGTGAGGAATGGAATGCCCCTTTAATCGCCATGCGAGGGTTGCATCGGACACAAGCACATTCCAGCCCTGATTTACCCTGGTTCACCCGTACGTAGTTTTACCCGGTTGTGCCCGGGTGTCTACTGGAAAATTGCTGATGTAATTATTATCTATTTAGTATGTCTCAAGCAATAAAACGGCGTCTGTGGTCTAGTGGTTAGAGCGTTAGGCTCACGATCTGGAGGTCCGGGTTCGATTCCCGATGGGGACATTGTCGAAATCACTTTGTGTGACTGTCCTTTGTTTGGTAAAGACTTTCAGGCTTGAATCACCTGATTGACCGAAAAAGTAAGATGATTCCGTGCTTCGGAGGGCACGTTAAGCCGTTGGTCCCGGCTATTAGCCGTAAAAACACCTCCACCAACCCGCAACTCCGGTTGATTGAGGGGAGGCCTGTGCCCAGCAGTGGGACGTATATAGGCTGTTTATGTATGTGTATGTCTCAACAGAGGCCTTATTTTGAATCCCTCACTTTCAAATCGCGTGCGAAAATATAATACCTGTCTCATCTTGCAAATGACAAGTTCTGATGTGTTACGTGAAATGGGTATATATTTTCGAAGGTGGCTTGAGAGCTTGAACGCGAGCGGTTCAAAAATTAAGACCCTGGTTACAGACAGAAATAATTTCCAAAATACGTTTAAGGTTCAGCAAAAGGTGAGAAAAACTGAAAAATTAGTAACATTCGTTAGTTCTGAAACGACGTACATAAGTAAGTATGAGTTATTAAGCGACTGGGAAGCAAGACTTACGGATCACTACGCACGTAATATTGTCGCCATTGATTTGATGTTCAAAAAAAATATATAATTTTAAATATAGAACAACGATGAGTTGAAGGGTAAGCTAACCCTTTAAACATTATAATTAAGTTTGAACAATATTTCTACTAATTAATGTATCTTCTTATCTAAATTCATCACAGGCCTTTACATCTTTATCAGATGATTCAAGCAGCGTTTCTGTGGCAGCTTTTAAAATGGCTGTAAAGTCCGATGCGAGAGCGACAGTAGCGGCCGCACGACTGGCATTGTAGTTGAGGGTTATTAGACGGCACAGGTGGTAAATCAGCCCTTTCATTTCTGTGTCGCCTCTCGCGCTTGTCGGCCAGAATCTATTAATGTATCTTCTTATCTAAATTGGGCAAACATTAATTCACTACATTAATTAAAGCTGTATAATCAACTAATTTGAGCATGTGGTATGACATGTATAATTTACCATATAATGTCATTATGGAGCTTTAGGCTATGTCCATTAATTGAACACCGAAAAGCAGAAATCTTGACTCTATACTGTTGTGCTACTTATTGATGTCTAGACAAAAGCCGATAGCTTATTGAAGGGTCCATAAACACAATTATCAACATTATATGGCCACTTGCACTTTGGACATACTAACATGCAGAAACAATTCCAACCTTTCTAGTACCTACTATGGGAGCTTGTACACTAGTGCGTTGATCGTAGTTAATCGTAATTCGTATTCAAACTATGACCGGCCTTAACCATATTTCACATAAACAAAAAGCCCAATTAAACCATATCCCGTGAAAGTCATGCCATATCATTAGTAAAGTGACATAAGGCGTAGACACACGCGCGGCGCGCGCAGGCCGGCACGCGCAGATTTATCAGCGTAATTAAAACGCGGACATTACCGTATGAATGCGCGGGGTGCGCGCGCGCCGCAGCTGTCGTGCGTGCACTGCGGCTGTGAGGGGTTGATGCTTGTGAAATTAATAATTCTTTATGAAATCTAGACTGTAATGTTACTGTAGTCCTACGATTCATCTGCTTGCTTCTTACTGGGAGTGCCGGCTCGAATCCCGGCATCTGACTTGCTTCAATTTTGACCTTTAAAGACGGTATACGGGTCGTCACCTACGGTACAGTCATGAGCAATATAATGTACTCACTTTAGGACTCTGTCGCACTAACATATTTGTCATTTAGTGAGACTTACAGTTCAATTTGTCAAAAAAGTTAATGTGACATGGTACCAAAGTGTATACATATTAATGCTCGTGACCGTACGGCTATTTTTGGTGTAACAAAAAGGCGACTACTCGGTGAGGCGTGAGTACCTAGTTCATGATGCGATAGATGTACTTCTGACTACCCCTGTTGAGAAAATATTCGTAACCTTAACGGTTATACTCTAGCATTACTTATGTCTACTGTAGATATTCAAAATATAAATAGGTGCATAATGTAGAAATAATATGAACGTAATAACATAAACTATTGGTAAGTACTTAACTGAAAAATACTTTATTTTTAGACAGATTTTTAAGGGGACCTACTAGGTAGAGCTACGTACAATTTTAACAAAAACCAACAAACATACCATAGCTGCAACAAAAATGTAGGAAAAATGCAATTTGAAAGTAATGTAGTAACATTACGTCAAAGTAACTCATGTGGAAAAGTTAGGCGGTAGGTTTTTGTAACCAATTATAGTGGTTTTGGCCACTTAAGTAGGTATATCAAACCAGCCGGGTCTGCATGATAACTGCGCCGCGCGCGGCGCGAATTATATCGAGCGCTTCGACCAATAAACGATACGAATGATATCTATGTAGATGGACGTCAAACGGCTATTGGTTGAAGGCTTCGATATAATTCGCGCCGCGCGCGGCGCGGTTGTCGTGCAGGGCCTACTGGAGTCTCAAAAGTATCAAGACCTATTCATCCCCACAGCACCCCTAACTCGCGTGACGTATCGTGATTGTCTGCCCGACAGATGTGTGGTGGAATGTAATGTAACCGGTATACGGTGAACGCCACACTTTATATCATTCACCCCAATGTAAGGATTCATTCACCTCGTCAGATGTTCGAGGGTCGGAAGTTACTTATGTTTTCTTTTAAGAGAAAGTTGCCTTTTTGTTCCAGATTTTGATTAAACATTTATATTTTAAAGGTTTATTGTTGTTAAATTTAACAAATTAAGAAAAATATGACACATAACTCATAGGTAACAAGGTAAATAAATTGTTATATAAGTACATAAATACAAAAAATCGCGAGGAGGGGAAATCTGTTATTCGAGCCCTACACACCGAGAAGAAGAGAAGAAGAAATCAAAATACAAATCAAATAATTTATTCTTCCCAAAATGTTGTAAAATGCCTGGTTTAAAAATCAAGGGAATAGGTATTTATTTAAAAAATAAAATTATTATTGAAAGTGTATGGCTAATTTTATAAATATCTGGCTGAAATAGCACGTAAAAAAGTTTAAAACAGCCAAAAAACACTGAAAAGAAAAAAATACTTACATTTAGTTTTAAATGTCGATTCTGTAACAAGCCAGTTGTTTCTGAAAAGGTTAACAGATTAATGAAAACTCCTTTGAGAGCACATTATGAAGATCGAACAGCCAGCGGTCAAGTGCTCTTCGAAGTTGAAATTATTTTCTTAAACCTGAGATTAATTTATAAAATAACGTCTATTATATTTGATTTTATTCATAAATACTTTATTTGCCATAAATTTTCTTGTCGATCTTACTGAAAGACTATTAATAAAGGCATAACATTTCTTTTTAAAAAAATATATAATTAGTAAGTACTTAGAACTGAATTTTTTAAATATTTTTAATCAGTTACTCGTATCTAAAATTTAGTTAGCTTTATAAATGCTTTAATTAAATCATTTGTATCATAGATTTACTTTTAAAATATGGTCATCCGTCTACACTGGATATAATATGTTAGCTAATTGAAATTTCACCGTGTGTGGTATGACTGCGGCCAGCTGCGTGGCTAATTATGGTAATAGTCTAATTTACAAAGCTTCCGCCAAACATTGTTACCGCGCAACTTTGTAGAATTGTAGCCTTATGTGCTTGAATTACACTGTAATCAACAATCGCATATTTCATTTGATAAATTAGGTTTTGTTTTCAATAATAACGTGAAAATAAAGTTTGTCTCGCTTTACTATACTTAGGGTGGCTTGCGTAAGGGTCTTTAAACATGTTTAGTGGGCCACTAAACATGTTTAAAGACCCTTACACAAGCCACCCTTAATCTTAAAAAATAAAAAATCGAGGATTGTTCTTGAATAAGTATTTAATATCAAATGGAAAACTAGGTCTACCGAATTCATTTCACAATGTTCCCAGTCATTCCTTGCATTTCTGTAGAACCAGAAACCGATCATATCTTGTAGTAGAGAAAAAAGGAAAGATACTTAGGTAAAGTAAAGTAAGGTTGCCTGGAAGAGATTGCTACTTAAGGCCGCCTATTGTATTTATTCTATTTCTCTTTTGTTTTTTTCCTGGTTGTGCAATAAAGTATTTGTTATGTTATGTTTAAAGGAGTATCTAAGGGACATAAAAGTAAGTACCTACCTAATCGAATTATGAGGAGCTCGGTGGCGCAGCGGTAAACGCGCTCGGTCTGCGATTGATGAAGTTAAGCAACTTTCGCAAAGGCCGGTCATAGGATGGGTGACCACAAAAAAAAAGTTTTCATCTCGAGCTCCTCCGTGCTTCGGAAGGCACGTTAAGCCGTTGGTCCCGGTTGCATTAGCAGTCGTTAATAACCACCAATCCGCACTGGGCCCGCGTGGTGGTTTAAGGCCCGATCTCCCTATCCATCCATAGGGAAGGCCCGTGCCCCTGCAGTGGGGACGTTAATGGGCTGGTGATGATGATGATGACTTAATCGAATAAAAATAAAAATAATAGATCTTGCGTGTTAGGTTCGTAATAAGTGGAATGCCGTACTCTAGCCCAACGGGAAATAGGCGTAATCATAATGTTTGTATACCTAATAGAAACGAAGCCAAAATAGTATACTATACCTTATCTATACTTTTTCACCTTAAGAGCAAGTCAAAGTTCAAACAAGAGTGCGAAACTCATGTTTCGACGTCAATTTCAAAAAAAGATATATTTCCCCGAAGTATCCCCGAAGGAATAGGTTGAGAAGTATAGTAAACAGCTATGTACTATCAGTTTTCTAAATTCATAAACTATTCGGTTCATAAAGTGAATTCTTATTCCAAAAACCGCTTCAAATGTCTTAAAGAATTTGCCCCACTTTTAAACCCTACAAGACAATCAATTGTGAATACAAAAAAACATAATGTGTTATCACAGCACGTACACCACTTGTCCGTAAACTTGCCCCTCGACGCGTGCCCCATTAGTGTAAGACGCAACAGGTGTGCTGCGACCTGTCTTGAGGAGGGTGAATGCCATACGCCACCTTGCCACGCAGATGTTTAGCTGCTGGATACGGCAGGGAACTTAAATAATTTAGTTACTGGTTGTCTATTTTTTTTTTCAAATGAACACGTGCTCACACACAACATGTGAACACGTGTTATCACGTGCTCGGCAGTGAAGGAAACCATCGTGAGGAAACCCACATTCCTGAGAAATTCATTTTCGGATGTATGTGACCTAACCTGTATTGGGCTGGTTTTCCCTTCGTGGGTTGGAAGGTCAGACAGGCTTCTGTAAAAAACCGGATCTGTTAAATCTTCAGGTTAGGTAAGCGGACCCTGTGAAAAACGGGATAATGCTAGGGGGATGATGAGTTGTAGCAATTTCTTTAAACGTGTATTCCGCATACCCCAACCCCCGTACGCATTACTGCGCACCCTGTTAGGGATTATGGGCGTGAGTTTATTTGTGTACGTATTGTCATAGACACTGACAGTTAGATATTATGTATGTGACTTTAACAATACAAAATGAAGTGGCGCTGCTTAGATCATACATACTTACAAAACTTTTATAAATTGTATATTTGGGCATGATCAATTACATTAAATAATTTCGAGACAAGTATCAAGTTTTGCTTATCTGCAAAAAAACTAAAAATTATTAATCTTTTGATGATTGATTAGATACCTACAATCCATTTCTCACACTAGCATATTGTTGTCTAACGTGATTAATGGGTATTTAATAACTATTACTAATACTTAAGCCTGTTCCTAACGCTTATTGACCTAGCCTTCCAAATAAATGAATGTTATCGAAAAAAATAGGGCATCCAGTAAATTCCAGTAGCACTCTATATCCATTTTGCCAGCTACTTAAGCCATTCATAAAAAAGTGTGTTTATATTCTAATAACAGGAGTAAGTGGTTCAATATAAAGTTTACCGTAAATTATTACCAACATTGTGAAACTTAAATAGATTGATAGCACTTTACAATCAGAAAGAGTAAACTTAATGACCTAAAGAACTATTTTAAGTAAAGCTTAACAATAATTTATGAAACTACACGTCAATATAATGAAAGATCTTGTCAACCACATTTTTGGCTTAAATATTTTCACTTAATAATGGATAATGTGGGTGTCATTAAATATTTAAGGGCATGCACCGCAAGCGTATCGTATTTCCTACTTACTACTGCCGAGTATCTTATGTCAAAGCCCGTGGTAACAGCTGTGGATTTTGTGGAATGACAATGATGCGAGAATGATAATAATCATACAACTACTTTTTTTTTAATTCATGTAGACCTAAATAACATCTAACTGGACCCCACAAGACTGTCGCTGTTAAAGGACCAGCTAGACAGACGCCTTTCGGAACAAATGGCAGAATGAAGCACAAGCCAAAGAGAAGGGGAAGCCCTTGCTCAGCAATGGGACGTTAGGCTACAGAAAAAAAAACATGTATTACCGCAATCGAAACAGATCTTTTAAACCTACATACATCACTTTTCAGTTTTACAGGCTCATTTCGCGCTCTATATCAACACGACGTGCATTAGTAGTTCAAATGTTTACTTAAGCATTTAAAACTAATCCTATCTCTCGTATCTATTGAGATCGTTAATTATTAAGAAAATAAATCATTATATAACGAACAGAATGAATATATACACAAAAGAGCTCTACCAATTCGTAAGTACCTATGAATAAAAAAGGTAAGGATACAAGAATTTGTTGAATGACAAGTAATAATGGTGTACTTACCCGCATTTCGCGGGCCACTGACTGTTAGATAAGTAGCCAAAGTGCCACTTCAAAACATGTCCGTATAATTACGAGGTATACTGTACTTGTTACGCTATGTTATGTATTCGTCTTCAGAAACTCTATAGTTTATATTATTATCAGACTATTTTTATCACACGCCTGAAAGTAGCAATGATTTACGTATTCGAATTGAACGTTTTTTTAATTCTTATTTAATCATTTATTGTTCGCAGGATAATACAGAAACACAACTTATTCACATCAACCATAAACCGATCAATCATCTTGTTGATACATTTGGTCATATTATTTGGTTTGACTAGAAGAAGGAAAAGATTTTTTGTTCTGAGCAGATGACAAATTTAATGACCGTAAAACCGGTCTATTACTAACTTTGCTTATCAATCAACATGTCATCTATAAATCCAATCCCTAAGCCCATTCCAATGGGACAAACACTGTCACCTTTACGAGCTATTCATCCACCCGGCTCAAGTAAACTCCACTAAAATATTCGCCAACATTTTGGCTCCACCGCTCGTGACCGTTGCACTTTGTCCCTTTTTTGAAAAGCTAACAAAGCAGAGTACACACCTGCCCGTATCTGCGCACAGCTGCTCTATCTGCTATCAACCAGTTACTCATACGGGCGGTATGAAAGCTACTTTACAATACTTTAGTTGTTCGAAATACATGGGTGCTTTTTTAATAATCTATCTGAATTGACCATTTATGCAAATTAGAGTTGAGTTCGTTTGTATTTGGAATAATCTTGATTTGATGCTGGTATTCCGGAATATACATTCATAATAAGCAGCCGTTTTAGGTGCGGTTGCATTATAACATACGCACGTACGTAAACTCACGCCTATTTCCTACCGGGGTAAGCAGAGACTATGGAATTCCATTTGCTTCGATCCTGACATACTTCTCTTGCTTCCACGCACGCCGGTTCAGAGTAGATCATACTGAACCCTTTCTAAGGAAAGCTCCAATTTTGTCAATGTACGTCCTTCTATTATATACTGCTTTCGTAATCCTATTATCCTTCATCCGCTCTATGTGTCCAAACCATTTAACATTCTCAATTAAACAAAACCTTTTACAAAACTTCAAAATGATATAATGTATAGCAACCTCGTGTTTTTCATATCTATCTATCTATATCAGCCTAAATTCATATCCAATTTTGGACGTAGGCTTCTTCCATGTTTTTCCACTTCCGACGATCTTGGGCTATCGACATCCAGCCATATACTGCGTGCCGTACGATGTCGTCCTTCCATCTCATTGGTGGTCTTCCTCTCGGTCTTGTGAATGCTCGTGGGCGCCACTCCAACATTTTTCATACATGAAATGTTTTTTGGACTACGGTTTATTGTAAATACAACCAATGGATTACAATATTCCTCATAAGCCTTCGTACTTATCTATCGGGGAGGGAGATCTAATAAACCCCGACATTAAAGTTATAAGGAGAGGTGAAAGGTAAAAAGCGGGAGTAATAATATTGAAAAGATTCTCTTTGTGCGTCGCTGGAGGATTACAGCATACACATACATAGGTGCACCCCACGAGCGTGGCCCAGACAATAAAATAATCCACGCTTTGTGCCCAATACGGCGATGGTACCGACTGCATAATAGTTGTAGGTTAGGTAGGACTTTAATAATATTTTATACAAACACTTGTATGTAGGCTAGGCATCCCTCTCAGATGGTTGTTAGTGTTAAATCTTCGTTGATTGTTAATGGATAGGTCGATAGGTATTTCTTTAAGTATGTAATTCGTTCTTCCGCTTGATAAATTGTAAGTTCGTCTTATGGTCCTTTTAAAATCCAAATGTGGGAATTATAGGCGGTGTTACTATAGTACCTAACATTATACATATAAGGTAGGTAGTTTAGTTATTTGCGTCACAATGTTAAACGCAGAAATCTACTGAATAATAGTCCTGTGACTTCACAGTGATTGTCATTTTAAAAAGTTATTGATTTCCAATTTCAATACTTCCTAACCTCAATAACCCTCGAGACAGAGTTATTATTAAGCCGCCAAAATCCAGAGTTCGAATATTAGTATCAAAAGCGTTTTAAAAAATAAGTTGTTTTCTTTATTTGCCGACTGTAGCAAGGTGCATGAAGGCACGGTGCGCGGTGCGTGCGAGGCGGCGCGTGCCCGGCGCGTGCGCATACGCCGCGCGGTGCGCGCTCCTGCGCTGTCATGCGTCTTACGCGCACCGCTTTTCATTTTTTGCAACCAATCGACTATGACTCTCGTAAATTACTTCACTATTATTCCGGATTATTGGCGAGGGGACCATGAAAGCATCCATTCATGTTTACACGAAATATTTTTATTATAGCCTCAGGGGCAGCATAGACGCTAATGCATTTAGTTTTTTGCCAATTATTTCTTAAATATTCCCTATTCGGGCATTAAAAATAA
Organism: Pectinophora gossypiella; assembly: GCF_024362695.1. Taxonomy (NCBI): domain Eukaryota; kingdom Metazoa; phylum Arthropoda; class Insecta; order Lepidoptera; family Gelechiidae; genus Pectinophora; species Pectinophora gossypiella. Next base: position 8,198,161 of record NC_065421.1, on the reverse strand, counting down.
TTCGCTAGTTTATTCTCTTCTTAATTATTTACAAACACAATTTCATCCAATTTGATCACGTACCAAAATACTACGGATATTTTCAAATACTTTAACTCAATTTTCCTCCCCTTACCGTTACACAAAAAAAAACAAAGCATAAAAAATCGTTACAGACCCCACGATGGTGCCGCACTAAGTACCCCATTACATGGAATAGTTGTGGAGGTGTGTGTTGGCAATCAGTTGATGAAATCCAGCACACCTGCGGATGGTCGGCCGCCGGGGTCCCGGGTTCGACTCCGGGGGCGTCGCCCCGGCAACGCTGATAAACATTCAACCGGTGAAGGGTTTCTGACATTGTAGATTAAAAATAACTACGTCAGCCGAAGCGGATATTATTACACGTTTATTAAAATTATTAATTTAAAAGACTAATTCAATGTATACTTACTTACATTTAAAAATGTAATATTGTTGTTGACATTTTAAGTTAATAATGTGACAGCCTCCGTGGTCAAGTGGATAGAGCGTTAGATCTGGAGGTCCGGGTTCGATTCCCGATGGGGACATTGTCGAAATCACTTTGTGAGACTGTCCTTTGTTTGTAAAGGACATTGCAGGCTGGAATCACCTGGTTGTTCGTAAAAGTAAGATGATTCCGTGCTTCGGAGGGCCCGTTAAGCAGTTGTTCCCGGCTATTACCCGCAAAAACACCTCCACCATTTTAATTTCTTTCACTGCTAAGCACGTGATAATCATTTATGATCCAAACATGGATTCGAAAACAAATTCGACAATCATTGGCTTTGGCGTGAGTTGGATTCGAACCTGCGACCTCAAAGTGAGAGGCAAGCGTTCTAGCAACTGGGTTACCACGGCTCTCTATGCTCTGGTATGACAATTTAAATTATTTTGATATATTTTTTACGAAATACAAAATATAGAACAAAAGTACTTATACTAAACATAATGTTGGAAAAGTGTTTTCACCGACAATTCGGTAGTACAGTACCAATAATATGATAATTAGTCTACCTATTTCTGTTAAAATTGAAGTGAAATTGCCGGGAAAAATACATGGCTAAAAATTCGCAAAACCGAAGCATCTGCCCAAAAGAGTTCACTACTAATCTACATAAGTATTATTTAGGGTAACTCTCAAAATTTCACCACATTGAACGTGCAGTAATGTCCTACTGTTTGGCATTCCACCCTAGCATGGTGTCCCCAACAATGGGTTGCAGTACAATGGTCTCGCGCATCTGTCCCGCGCAGCCCTGTGATTGGCCGGCGCGGCGGCGTCTGCGCACCCTCTACACTGATTTCCACGCGTGTACAGATCGATACGAGTTCGATTTAACGGTAAAATAAAACTGCCTTGTGGGTGGGTGTTTTGTTATGAAATGTGTGATGACGTCATCGTATTTGAGTTATTGATTTTGAGTTATATAAAAGGTTCTTTTTTAATATTTATCTGCCTGAATTTCAAAAGCACTTCACCCGTATTGATGTCGTACTTATTTAAATGTAGGTACGTATACTTGAAGAGCTTTTACGGCATTATACTTAAAAGTGCCATAAAGTTACATATTTATCAAAGAATATACTACTATCTACCGAGAAGCTGTTGGTGGTCTAGACAAAAAGTTTGCCTGCATCAGATTCTAATCCAGAATATCTTTTGAAGTACAACTCTATTAGAATAGCTGCCATAGAAGCAATTAATCCACATCGAAAAACTTTTCAAATGACGTACGGCTCATTGGTGTTATAATATTACCCATACAAAGTGTGTTTTTTATTTTGCCATGTACCCCGATGATATTTTGATTGGATGTTGCGTGCATTCTGAAGCACAAATGCGTACTAAACGTTGCCGTTGGCATGGATTTCAGAATGATAGTTGTAGCCTCGAAATACGCCGGCGGTTCTGACGTCAGGAAGGCCGGTGTACGAGACATACCATTAAGCGCTCAAAGCTTTTAAATACAAATCTTCATAATCTTAGCACATTTCAGCACAACATGCATACAATCACTAAATGAGTGTTAGTGACTGTGTAACGAATACTGAGGGGGATGATTCAGACCATGATTCTTAGTAAATATCAAGTGGACCATCCACACACCACACCACACCACCAAACCAAACCACCACCACACACCACGCAAACCATATGCTGACCATCTGCAAACTGTAATACCATTTTATTGCAAATAAATGTTTATGAATTATTATGGAATTATCCCTCAAATCGTCTTTCAATCATCCCTCAAAGTTTTCGTTACGATGTCACTAACACCCTGTATGTTATTAAGATAATATGTGATACCTACTATATAGACGGTCCTGACGTTCACGATTCTAGCAAACAAAACTTTATTTTATTTTTGTCTAACAGTTCTAAAAATAAGGCTGACCTTTACTTACGTTGAGTGCACAAAACAGAAAGAACCAAATTTAAAACTATCAGATTAAATTAAAATTGAGTTTGTGCCTGCCAGAATCGGTATATAACAAAACACAAACTGTAAAACAAAAATGTCAGCGTGTTCACACCAAAGCCCCATCGCTCGCTATTGAAAGGTGGAAACAAGAGAGTAATTACAAAGGTGCGTGCATAATGACACTCAGTGTGGATTGCACACATCCTTCCGATGCGGTGTTCCCACACGTTGAGTATATACCTCTAGTTAAGTGGGGAGGTGCTAGAGGGATATTTAGACGGTAACATGAACGAAATGTTCATGATTATCAAAACAATTTTTTTAAAAGATTACCGCGTACTGTTTCATTGCTACAAAATTCGTGTTGTGTAAAAAACGTCTTATTGATGAGTTGTAGCTTGTAGTCTGCTCAATATGTTAGGGATTGCGGGCATCACAATAAATCAACTAAAAGAATTTTCAACCCTTGTAAGTACTTGTTTGTTAGCAATATCTTTCCAAGAGTAATGACTAAGCTAGGTGTTCACAATTATTATTTTTAAAATTTAAACAAGAGAAAGTCACGGTTCCAACTAGTCAAATCAGTTACTTTTTACTAAACGTCAAAACACGAAATTATTAAGTAAATTGTATGAAAAAGCACACTGTGACGTCATAGAAAAACGTAACAAAATGTCGGACTTATTAATACGCATTTCTTGATTAAAATTCTTAATTAAGTTAAATAGAAAACAAGAAAATGTTTTTCATTAGTCTTTATTTAGTAATCAGAATTTTATAATTTATTTTGAACCTAGTTCGCGGCCTAGCTGTTATAAGTACTTACCTTACCTAGTGCACAAGCTACCCTAACTCTATCTAAAACATGCAGAATCATCTACCTCGGGTACTCATACATTGCGTACTTGAGTTACGTAGGTAATTACGCAAAATCTCCACACGGCACTTCCCATGGTGCATCGTGGGACCGCCGCAAGTGTTTACAGTGCACTATAGGACCCATGCCAGGGCGCACCTATTATTTGTTCGTACATACTCCCATATACCGTCACATCGCGTCATTGCCACATGACTATGTAGTCAAGTTCGACTACACTGTGACGGATTGCCGGGAAGTTCCCACACCTCGAGAGGGATGTTTTGTATTGATAAATGACAAGAATATTATAAGTTTTACATTTATTTGCATGTATATATTTGTTGTATTTTAAAAATAGTTGTAAGTATAATTATATCAATTATTGTAATTCGTGTATTTTTATTTTTAATTAATGTACTTATGTATAAATTTGTCCTCGTTAATATTTCACAGGCCTACTGAAAGAAATTTCTGTAAGAAACAAGTTGTGGCTTTTGTCTCTCTTCATGTTGTCATATTATTATTGTGTTTCTGTGTACAATAAATTATTAAAATAAAAATAAATAAATAAATCTTCACCAACCCGCAGTGGAGCAGCGTGGTGGAGTATGCTCCATACCTCCATTTGATTGAGGGGAGGCCTGTGACCAGCAGTGGGACGTGTATAGGCTGTTTATTTAATGTTTTATGTAAGTACGAATAGGTAGCCCTAATTGATTTACAATATTCATTACTTATATGGAGACGTGATGTGCACGTCATGATATGTAATTACTTATTGCACAAGTATGTTTATAAGATAATATAATGTGGAATTTCCGTCACTTATTAGAAATCGCACGTCATGTAGTAAGCAAACGTATAGATTGTGTGCAAAAAACGATAAAAGTAGTGATGGAATTTCAAGAATTTAATTCCCTTTCTTGTATATTTAAAGTAAAAGAGTTAAGATTATAAAATGACATTGTGGAGCTCTTTTTTTTGTTTGAATTGACTTATTGTAATTTGCCGAACAGAGCCGAGTAGAGCCTTTTATACAAAAATATTACCTCTTTTTTATAAGTTTTGATACAATGTACTATTTTAAGCTACCACAGATTAAGAATTCTAAATTCAAATTGGGCGCCATTCCCGATACGACATACATCTGAACACATTCTCTTTCTTCCTGAAGTTTTCCTTACTTCCGTCCTGTACGCGCAGTTTGGAGATAATAGGCTATTGACACTAATAAATACCCACCTTGCTTTTAGTACCCGACAATTGACAATCGATCCTGGAAGTGTAGTGTAGCTGTGTAAGTGACACCGGCGCTCGCGCAGCTTCCGGCGACGCGGCGCGTGCGCGAGTGGGGCTTCCAAGTTCCGCTCCACAAGTACCCACGATGGGCTTAGGTCATCAACGTGCCCGGACGTGGGGTGGCGGGTGCACAAGACTCTCGTACGTATAAGTACGGCTTAGGTATTTATTTATTTTATTTTGTTTAAATTTAAGAAAAACATACTTACAGCTTATTGTGTCACGTATATAGATATAACACACATTAGGTAGTACAGTAGCCAATTAAGTTTTCACCAAAAAATAATGCATGCAATTGGGTATACGTACAAAAGAACAGAAAAAACATATTATGATAAGTAAATAAAAGAGAAAATCAATGACAAGTGAAGGGACATAATAATATTTGTGAGTTCACAATAGCTTGCGCTTTAGGAATCACTTTGTGATCCCTAGTTTGGTAAGGACATTACAGGCTGATCACCTGATTGACCTAAAGTAAGATAATCCGTGCTTCGGAAGGCGCATAAGCCGTTGGTCCCGGTTACTACTTACTGATGTAAGTAGTCGTTACATGTGCCATGTCAGAGGCCTTTGGCGGCTCGATAATAACCCTGACACCAGAGTTGATGAAGTTGGTAATTCACCGCACAACCCACACGATAGAAGAAGAAGTTCAGAATAGCTAATAAGAGAAGAGAAAAGAAGGCGATTACGATGTGGTTTTTATGTCATTAGCAAATATGTAAAGGTAAAAAACGGATGTGTACACTGCGTTGAAATACAGTCATACATACATACATAAACTCACGCCTATTTTCCACCGGGGTAAGCAGAGACTATAGAATTCCATTTGCTTCGATCCTGACACACTTCTCTTGCTTCCTCCACATTCATCAATCGCTTCATACACGCACGCCGGTTCAGAGTAGATCGTATTAAACCTTTTCTAAGGACATCTCTAATTTGGTCATCGTAAGTCCTTCTCGGTCTTCCTATGCCAGTCCTACCATCAACTTTCGCTTTTGTAATTCTATTATCCTTCATCCGCTCTATGTGTCCAAACCAACCTAACATTCCCTTCTCAATCTTAGTCACTATATCGTCTAAATACAGTCATATTCGAAAGAAATAGTAAAACTCACAGTAAAATAAAGTACCTTCACAAACAGCCTTCATGGTCTAGTGGTTAGAGCGTTGGGCCGCGATCTGGAGGTCCGGGTTCGATTCCCGATAAGGAAATGCCTTTGTGAACCTGTCCTTTGTTTGGTAAAGACATTGCAGGCTTGAATAATCTGATTGTGAAAAAGTAAGATGATTCTATGCTTCGGAGGGGAAACACCTCCAACAACACGCAATGGAGCAGCGTGGTGGAGTATGCTCCATACCCCCTCCAGTTGGTTGCGGGGAGGACTGTGCCCAGCAGTGGGACGTATATAGGCTGTTTAAGTTATGTAGAACGAACGTCGTGTCTTATAAGGAAGTGAAGGAATTGGTCTTTGATAGGCAAGAATGGAGAATGCTACACCGACAAGAGCGTGGCTCTTAAATTAGTGATGTGATATTATGTAGGTACCTGTGTTTATTTGTGATGGATTTCCTTTAATATATTTTCAGTTTCAGTCTTCTATAGATATCGAATCAGCTATTCAATCATAGCATTATACTGGCTTATTCACGTGACACAACCGTGTACACAGCCTTACCAAGTCCCGTCTAGCGCCGCGCGTTGACGTATTCACAGCAAACAATTGGCCTAATTGCAGAATACCTCCCAACATTAATTGAATACTGAGATGATTCAATTATTCAATTATTCCGTCGCTGGGCGGGGCGTCGCGCGATTGGGCGGAGCGTGGGCGGGCGGCCGAGGGCGCCGCCCAACTGAACCTCTCTCGTTTACAATTGTTACAAACTGTGTCTGTTGTTACTAGTGTCTGTTTGAATGTATTTCACGCTTGTAACCGATTGCAGTACGGTTGTACTGTGATTGTCTATGAGGGACTTTCCAGGCTAAGTTCCCCAAAAACTACATAGATGGCGCTGTTTAGGTTAACCGTGATAATTACCTATTTTCTCTTTGCTCGGGGTACATTATTATGCAAAACATGCATACCTTATCTCATCAACAGTTTGCCTGAGAACATTAAAAATGAGCCAAAAATGTTTAAAAATAAGTAATATTTATTACCATATTATCATAATTATTGTAATTTAACCATGTCTTAGTGAGACTCTGATCCTGCAGTCAAATTGCTTATGCCATTCTGCAGGACATTAATAAATAATTTAAAAAAATAAGACAAGTATTATTGCCTTAGCTTACCTTAAATATTATTTAACAATAGCTTCCAGAAAAGCATATAAACGAAGTAATATGAACGTAGGTACAGTCGTGAGCAATATCATGTACCCACTTTAGAACTCTCATATTTGACATTTAATGAGACTTACGGTTTAATTTGTCAAAAAATTTAATGTGACATGGTTTCAAAATGTATACATATTAGTACTCGTGACTCGTGACCGTACCTGTTATCAGGTCACGCCCTCATGGAAGTCAAGGCAAGTGATTACATCACTGATAACTAATTTAAATTCCGACACAAACTCTACCCATATGAGTTCGTGTAAATTACGTGAGTCACATTTGCTGCCTCCGTTGTTATACAAGTTTTTTAAAAAAATAACACAACACTCTTGTACCATTTTGTATTCTATGACACAACTCAATTTAAAAAATAAATATTCTTTTAGATTATAAAGTTGCTTATCGTAAACGCCTTTTTGAAAAATCACATACATACGTATACGGAGGTCTTTTTTACAATAGATAAATTAGTTTCAACCCAGGTATATATTTCTACGAAAATATTTCAATGAAATCAAGGTTTTGTCGAATCAGAATATTACTCATTTTTCAAAAAGTCACCACACTACTCCAATCCGAGATGGTGAATAATTACACGAAGACAAAGCTTAAAAAAAGTCCATTCCTCATAATAACTCGACTGGAAATTGAATCCGGGACCACAAAATCATGGGCTGTGAATGTCGACCGACCGCAATCTGCACACATACACACACCCTTTAAATAAGTACTTCAATATCCGCACGTGTCACATTTATGAAAATTTTAAGGTTAGAGTTTTCAAATAGACAATGGCCCCGATTCCTGCAGACACCGCCTAATTTTATTTGAAGTTATAGCCGTCATTTTCATATCCGTCGAAACGAAAAGGGACGGATGATTCACAGCTCTTAATTTTAGGAAGAATGAGTAAATGAATGAATAACCCGTGCGGATCAAAAAGGTACGTCGCTGGTATGCAATCCGTTTGACGTGCTGTCTACTTAACTGTGTCGGGTTATTTGAAGATTTGTGCTTAAAATTGACGTGTGTTCCATAAATTTTATGCTTGTCGATTATCCATCCCTTTCTTTTTCGGCGGATAAGAAAATGACAGATATAACTTAAAATAAAATTAGATGGTATTTACAGGAATTAGCACCAATATATAACTTATGCCCTTAATCCGTGTAGGGGTAAGTAGAGCGATAGTCTAACCGACAACCTATTCAAATGAGATACTTTTTACGAAACGTCAAAATGAAAATTTTCTTTGGAGTTTGTATGGAAATACTGTCCTGTGACGTCATGAATACAACCTGTGAAACGTCGTGCTTGTTGTTTCATAAAATAAGTCGAAAAGTAAAATGACATTGATTTTTGTTCATCTTAGAGTGACTTCTATTTCTAGATTAGCATGGCCGCGGTAGTGCATTTGGTAGAACGCTTGGCTCTCACATTGACGTCTCAGGTTCGAATCTCAGCATTAGCCTATACCAATGACGTCACGCATACAACTGTAATAATAGACCAGTGCAATAAACACTCGTTACGGAGACGGTCACTTTTACTTACTTACATACTTACATAACATTCTACACCGTGTCAACATAACCTAACCTAACAATTAACATTCCCTAACAAGAATAATTCAATGTAAATGCGAGCTTACCCTTATCCTCCTTACAAGGGCATTAGGATGATGATTCGGCCTTAAGAGAAATCCTATTTAGCTCTCCTACCAGATTTCCCAGTCATTCACAGCTCATGTTCCAAGTGCACTTAAGTACCTATATGTACTTGCAAATTCCACGAACAATTACCCGACTTAAAAACCCATAGTAGTTTAGGTTTAAAGGCTGCGGGCGTTATCGTGTATCTTATGAACTTGGCTGTCGTTACACCGTCGCCGTAGCCACTTGTAGCGCGTGGGGCCAGTACTTTGTTAGCTCGTGTGGATACGCCTCACTGCCCGTATACAGGGTGCTCCTAAAGCATTCGTAAACCATACACAACTTTTACGTAGAGTGGCTTAAATTCAATTTTTTGGGTCTTCCGCAATCCTTTTTAGATCGCGAGTTATCATCAGTGTCCTACGTGTATCGTTATACTAGGCATGAGAAAGGATTGAAATTTTTTAATTTAATAAAAATACAATTAAGCACCTATGTACCTATTAAAATGTATGGGTTTCTTCGTATAAAAAAATGAGATTTCCTCATATATATTTTTTTTTATTTTCAAACACAAAAATCAGCAAGAAAACACAGTAGAACATAAACAAACATGCAGAGACTATTTTTCACCTACTATTTTGTATTTTACAACAAAGGAATTTGTAGAACATACGGACACTACGTCCGTCAATCATTACGAACTACACAAAAAATCACTCCGTACAAAATGTAGTAACTAAAATAAAACAAATAAAAAAGAAACAACTGTTATGAAAAGCGCTCACCCTCTGCAAGGGTGGCAGGGCCGCGGCGACCGCACGCGCCGGGGTGCGCGCCCCGAGCCAGTCCTAAGCCAACCGCCCTGCGGAGCGGACCGCGCGCCCCTTACCTCATACACACGAACCTAATTCTCACCTAACTTCGTAAACGTCGATAACTACATTTAAAAAAGTACAAAAAAAAAATAGAATTCAAAAATTTAAATCAATTTAAAAATAATTCCATTCCAGTTCACTTTTTAAAAGTTTCATTTTTAAATTCGGAAGTTCTGAGTGCGAGGGGCGACGGATGAATCAGCGTGGACCACGGCAGGTGAGTCAACTTCTCTCCATAGTAACGCCCCAAGTTACGCACCTGTATAGACTGCACGCCTTCCACTGCACCCTCTATGATGGTCAAAACTTCTGTGCAAATTAAAATCGGATTTGTGCTATAATATAGCCCTTGTTATGTTGTGTTGTTACCATGTCGTAAAAACCGACAGTGGGACTATGTTCTTTCTTATAAGATGAACATTTATGGGTGTATCAGATCATAGTTCGTCGTATCCATCTTGGGGCTTCGCATAAAAGTGGTTGCAAGTTGTCTTCTGATTACTTGTGCCTCTGCTCACCCCATTAGGGACTATGGGTATGAGTTTATGCTTATATAATAGCCCTTGCAATTGTGCAAGTAGCTCACTTCAAGATGCGTAAAATGTAACATTGTTGAGGTCAATGTGGGGAAGACCGGCATACTGTTCTAAAATTTGAGTTTGATTGAGTTTATTGAAGAAGATATTATTTGTAGACCAAGTCAAATGATCGGGTATGATAGATAATTTACTTGGCTATGTTTATAAGTCTAAATATAAGAGAAAACGCCGTAATCTTTTGATATACAATCGTTTTTTTAAAACATGTCAAAGTAGACGGTCTTCCAATGCAGTGTGAGGCAAGTCCGTCCACAAAAGGAAAAACGCATTATTAGTAAGAAATCGTAGGCCTGGACGTATAAAAATACTTTCAGGCGGTGAACCAACAATGTCATTCTGATACGTACTTTACCGATTTATGAATAAGGCTTTCATTACATAGATAAATGATTATTTTTATGAAACAAGGCAAGACCGGCATATCTTTGGTGACAGTGGTTGTAAACATTTCTTCATATTGTTTACCCGACTGCGGTGAAACAAAAGGAGGGTTATGCGCTATGTGTGTATGTATGTGTGTATACACGTTTGTTCCCTCCTAACCCCTAAAGCACTTATCAGAGTTAAACAAATGAGGTGTCACTAAAAAGCGTCTTGATTGTCTGGTGGTAGACTATGTGACGTACACATATTACTTAATATTAGGCATAAGTCAATAAGATTTATAATATGAACACACACAAACACAAAATATTAACAGAATGGGACACAAAATACTATCTCACTAGTCTTGCATAAAATACGCTCGGCTGTAATAGTTGTCAATATCTGGATTGAGGTAAGATCGGCATATGACGGACTTCCCTCTCTTAATGTAGACGGTCTTTCCAACTATTATATTTTCTAATTTAAAATTTCACACTGGTATAAATTCTAACTAAAAGCTATATTCCTGCAATATGTTTAACGAATACATTAATGGATCAATAAATAACCTAAGTGATCAGAAAAACTTCTGAGAATCCTCCGATTTGCCACTTTTTTTTGATCAAAAATCCGCCACTGGCCACTGCATTCTAGAGCGCGAAATGGTAAAAAAAATTGCAGGACCGATATTTTCCAAACTAATCATACTAGCACCATCTACGGTTTTTAGTTCGGACTGGCTCTTTAGGAACTATTTTATCGACAAAGACGTAAGGCGCTAGTTATTCAAATTTAGAAGTTATTGGCAATAGACGGTCTTTTAGCCCAGACGGTCTTCACCACATTGACCTTATAAAATAAAAAGTCTATACTATTTCAGTATTCCAACTTAAAAATCCATGTGTACTGATTTACATATACATGTACAATTATAGATGTATTTTCTGAAACCTTTTATTAAAGTTACGTTGCTACGATTTTACCCTTCGTTGACCAAAAGTTTGGGAAGTGTTGCATGTTTCGCCACTAAATTGCGCGAAAATTGTTTTAGTTTGTTTCTACGATACAAATACAGTTTTCTTTGCAAAATATTTAGGTATTTATTAAGTTATAGTAAAATGCCTTAGTTACTTCTTATATTATAATTCCATGTTTATAATGTTATGTGAACAAAAACTTTACATAGAAGCGAAGGTTTAAACTATCCTTCTAATGTGTATATTTAGATACGTCCGCAATTTATTAATATTTATCACAATAGTTATGCAATAGTGACCGCGTAAATATATAACGCGCGGTCTACCGTAATACAGGATTTCCCAGTGTATTTGTAGTCTTCACGCGGCCCCCGTGGCCCCCACAGTCCAGTGGCAGAGAGCTCACAATCCGGACGTCCTGGGTTCCAATCTAGGTGCAGACATAATCACAATCATCATATCATAGTTTGGTTAGGACATTACAGGCTGATCACCCAATTGTGCTTTGGAGGGCAGTTCGTCTCGGCTACTATTTCACTTCAGTAGTCGTTACACGAGGCATGATAAGGCCCTATAGCTGTTAAATAGTAACCCTGACCAGGGTTTGTTTAATAAACATTACAATTTCAAAAAATAAAATAATATTTTGGTATTCATTGCATGACAACTACGAAGCTACAACATATTTCTAATCAAGCTGCACACGCACTCCGCAATGTATTGTATTTTACAATTGTAACGTTTATTAAACAGGCTCCAGAGTTGATGAGGTCGGGCATTGACACGTGATAGAAGAAGAGCCCCGGTTGGAAATTACCGCGTTAAATCCACTATTATTACTGAAAACTGAGTGCAAGTTTAGAACTTGCTAAGTCTTCCAAGTTCCAACCAATACTGCAAAGTATCAGCTTGCCTCGCACCAAGTTGCACAAGTTACTTACTTACTTATTAGTTAGTTACTTGTACGATTTACTGCGTCGAGTGAAGCCTGTTATGTACTGCGTAATAATTTGTATAATGTGATCCTGATATTTTTACAGCTCATTAGCTTTCTTAGGTTTCTTTTTGATAGCAAGCAAGTTCTTATTAGTTATTGAAGACGTTAAGTAGATTTTATTGAAATGGTATTTACTCTCCACCAACCCGCAGTGAAGTAGCGTGGTGGAGTATGCTCCATACCCCCTCCGGTTGATTGAGAGGAGGCCTGTGTCCAGCAATGGTCATTTTTTTAGGAGGCTGTTATGTATGTATGTTTTTACTATTTAAGCTTTCATTATTCCAATTAGTCCCTTTTAATAATTTTATTAGACAATCAATCGGTCGTCAATCTTTATTGTGACAACTTACTTCTATTATTTGGATAGCTTTATCAAACTATGTTCTGTATTTGTGGGTGTAACTAGAAGTTATTCAAATTCAAATAATTTATATCGGACAAGACACAAATCCATAATTGCAAAATCAAAATATAAATTATATCTAAGTACAATTAAGTGTAATTTAAAATAATTATTTTTAATTAATAATTATCAATGATTAAAGTTATAATTATAATTAATTAATTATTATTAATAATAATATGCATATAATGAATTAATTATTCGATCGAAATATTTATTTGCCTCACTCAAGATGTTTCTGATTTTAAATGATATAAAAAATACCCCTACTTACAAAAGACCTATTGTACTAATTCTATTTTTCTTTTGTTTTGTATTTTGTTTTTTCCTGTTTGTGCAATAAAGTATTTGTTATGTTATGTTATGTTATGAAAAAAACATCTAAATCGGACCTGTCCCTGGCAAGTTAGAAGTAAACCCACTTATAAGGAAGTCAAAGAATTGGCTCTTGATAGACAAGAATGCTACACCGACAAGAGCGTGGCTCTTAAATTGATGATGGCGATATACAATCAAAGAAAATTTAGAAATTAATTTTATTTATCGGCACTTGTAGCGCCTGCCAGCTTATTGGTTTACGCAAATAAACAATGTACGGTCACGAGCATTAATATGTATACACTTTGGTACCATGTCACATTAACTTATTTGACAAATTGAACTGTAAGTCTCACTAAATGTCAAATATGTTAGTACGATAGAGTCCTAAAGTGGGTACATTATATTACTCATGACTGTACACTTACATGGAAAAGAAAATAATCTTGAAGACAATTTTTTAATGGTCAGTTTTCCCACTATAGCAATTAGTCTGGTCGCTGGGGTAATATCTATCACACTTACATAACAATAAGTGTTATCAGGGGCTGTAATTTAGGCTACCCTCAATTAAATTATTATTCCTATATAACGCCTTCTAGTTCCAATAATTGTAGGTGCAAGGGCCTTAAATATCGTTTAAGGCGAGTAGCAATTAGATATTCATGAGACATCGTAACTGGCCACAATTAACACGTATTCATTAACTGTTACCGTGTAATCTAGTAGCTGCTACTTACTGAATAATCTATTTTATGACGTTGAATTTATGTAGCTACCTATTAATTATTTGCGCTTTGATTTAAATTATGAATTGTAATTTATTATCTACGTATACTCATATTTAATATTTTTGTTAAAACACACTTAAGTTTCACAAAAAAAGAATATACTTACTTACAACAAAACAGATAATGCAAAAGGCGGCCTCATTGCTAATACATAGAGTAACTAATAAGTGCTTAAGTCGTAAAAGTTTGTCTTTGGCACTATCAAAATCCAAGGACAGAGCTATAACATTACTTATTAAAACAATTTTACTGCCCCTCACTCGCAAACTAATGACAATTTATTTACTTAAACCACATTTTTACATAAATAAAGCAATCTTGTCTTCACACCCTTGCGCCTCACTCTTTTCATTTTTATAAGTAATTCAGTGAGAAGATTGGTTATGTAAGCCCCGCCCTAGCCCGCCCGTCGTCGCGCCCGCCCAACGTTCGTGAGACAATACATTATTCATCAAACACTCTGCTCTAAGCGTTTATATTTAGCTTACATTACAGGTTTGGTGGTGTCTTTATTTGTTTACTTAATAGTTTATTGATAGAGGACGAAATAACATACTGAAAAAAAAGATAATTTACACAGCTTTGTGGCTTTTTTTTTCTTGAAGTCATATTGTCATATTTTTTAAGCTTATTCAAAGAGTATTAATTCAATTAAGTACATTGAGTTTAAAATTGAAGTAGGACTCTCATCATCTCATGGGATAGATATGATTTCTCGTATTTACTTCATATTTTATTTCGATTAATTCTCATTTTGATTTTAAATATATTAATAAAGTTCATTGGTACTGCATAAGGGTAAGTTTAGGAAAATCTTTAGGTATTCTATTTGAAACGTGTACATTATAAGCTTTGCACTTAATAATGTGTACCATAAAATATTTTTATTAAACTAAGTACATTCGTTTATTACGTTACGGTAAATCCAATTTACAGAACTTAAATATATCGCGGCACTATCAAAACATTTGTTTATAGTATTTGCTCGGGAAAACAAAATGCATTAAAGAGGGCTCCCTCAGAGGACAGAGGGCTAGGGCGACCGTGGGAGCGGTCTCGGCGACAGTAATTAGGTAACACGGGGTACTCTGTTAACCCCACTCTCCCCTGACTTTTGATTGGCTGGTACAGAAGGATTATTACGTCAACGCTAGCTAGTTGCGATCTCGGTCTTATGCTAAATTAATTGTTGACTTCAATTACATTTGGCAATATTTGTTATACTGGAGGGAGCAAATAATATTCACGATAGACTAAACTAACGAACATGATGTCGGAATCATCTTTAAACACAAATATCAGAAGTGTCTGCAAGTTGTGTTCTTACTTGCAGATATAAAATGATTAATACACACTGCGCTCTTTTTGTATTAGCCACCATTATTTTGTACGACGTTTCCAAACACAATAAATAATAGGAAATATTATTCGTCGTATTACCTTGTTTAACCTATACATATGTACGAGGTAAAGGAAAGGTTGTGTGAGAAAAGAGCAGCACTTACAACCATCGCACTTGTCTCTCCGTACAATCAACGTAATGGGCCACTCCAACACCACCGAATCAACGCCCAACTCTTATGTTGCCTTTATTCTGCTCAATTTTCCCTCAAACACTCTATTCTATTATTGCAATAAACTTGACGTGTAATCTCTTTGTTGCAGGTCACAAAATAAATACAAATATTAGAAGAGAAGAAATATACTTTTGAAAATGGAAGGTTATTCGACTGTTAATCAGAATTTTGCTTGAATATGGAAGCGGCGTTGCCACATTTCCACCGTTTGTCATCTAGGTTCTACCATCAATACGCAGCACCACCAGTCCGTATATCTAGCAACTATCTCCACGACCTAATCCCTCAACAGCACCCAACCTTACTCCAACAATATCTGGCCTATTACAATGAACCCTTAGTTCCTTTAGACTTGTCGTTGAAGTCTACTTCTCCTATCACACCCCCTTGCACCCCGCCACCACAGCATAAAAGAAAAGCTGCTGAAGATAATGGCTCAGAAAAATCTCCAAAAATATTTAGACACTTCGAAGATGACTCTAAAGATACTAAAGAAGATAATGCATCAGAAAAGGCAGAAAAAAGAAAACCAGACGATGAGAATTCTAATGACAGCGACAGTCCTGAGGCAAAGAAACTTAAATTCACCAAACAATTTTTCGAAGAGCTCAAAACATGTTTGCCACCTGAAGTCGAAAATAAAAGCGAAAGAAGTTCACCAGAAGTAATCGAAATAAAAGACGTGGAGGAGCGTCCGAAAAAGTCACCAAAACCTGCACAGCCGTTGAAGAAAAGCAAAGCGGTCAGACGGCTGATGTTCGACGAAGACAAAACATCCCCTGTATCCGGCACTATAATTCGCGACTTAGCCGAAGACGAAACATTAGTAGTCCGCAAGGTAATTAAAGCATTAACTACAATGTCCGTAATTATGTTCGAAGAAAGCCCGTGTCAAATAGCAAACAAAGCTCAGAAAATACTCAAAGTTGCACAGGAACTATTAATTATAGCTTCTTACCATAACATTACAGCAAGTTGCAGGCGACTTTCCTTATCGCTTTGGCAATTAAACGCTATATGAAATCGAGAATGGTGCGGTGGTTTGCACTAATAACAGCTTTAAGGGCGCCCCGCGACGGTCGCTGCTAGGGGCGGGTTATGGGGACATTAAAAACGAAATAAATCGTCATTTCAATAGTCATACTAAAATGCTTTACGTTTGTATTCAGATAGTAAAACGTAACGTTTAATTTTGGCTCAATAAAAGTCTTGAGTGGACGATTAGGTTAATCGTCGTGATTATAACGTATGAAGTAATTTATTGTTAGATTAGCGTGTTAGATTTTCACACTTAAATTGTTTCGTAGGGCGACATAGATCCGGCGTTCAACGTTGTGGAGGTTACAGAAGAGGCAAAAGCTTTGATCGCTACGATAGAGAACCGGCTAGGCAGATACATATGCCGCCTGTGCCGCCGGCTGTACGGCGACGCTTTTGCGTTGGCGCAACATCGGTGCTCCAGGATTGTGCATATTGAATACCGCTGTCCAGAGTGCGATAAGGTAAGAATTCTAAATAATTGTTATAAAATTATAAAAATTGGCTAAAACGTAGATAAACTCTTCAAATGTAGCTATTTAAGGTGAATTAGTTTTAGTATTCAATAGCAGATAATAAAGATCGACGTTAGCTGTTCTATCTTCAATAAAATTCACAAAAAATTGAAAACAATCTTCATTTGTTATTCTGTTGATTACTTATTATTAATAATGATTCATTTTTGATCGTCAGTTATTTAATTCGATCATCATTTGTTTTCTCACGCCAATCTAAAACAATGTTAATTGACAAATTCGTTTCCAATAAAAAAACATTTATCGGAGCACCCTTTCGATTCCCATAGTCGCATTACTATTTGATAACATATCATCCCAGTTCGTTTGATCATTCAAAATAAGTGTGTGGGAATAGGGTGGGATACTTTTGAACACTTGTCGTTTTTCCATGGGAAGTGTTGTGGCAAAATGTTTGTTAATGTTCGGTAACGTTAATTGACATGTGTTGCGTGACCGAGTACCCGTGAACTGTGTTTAGTCGGTATCTATCTGAGAGCTATGCACGCAATATTATTTATACTTAAGTATATCTTTTAGTTTTGGGATTACGGCGTTATGGTTGTTGCATTTTGTGTTTTGTTCAAATTCATCGCAAAAACTATAAGATCAAAATAACGGCGGTCAAATACTGCTATCCAATAAAATGGTTCTTACTCATATAAAATACAGTTGAAACTAACACTTAGTAAGAAGATTTAAAAAGAATATACTCTTCTTTGATTGTTCAGAATTGTATGAATATCAAAGATTAATTATATTGTTTTCTTACGTTTTGTATTCCACGTATTCCATCGGAAAACTTCAAGTCATTTTTTTTCATTGTTCATTAAGTACCTATTAACGCTGCATGTTTTACTAGATCATTGTTTTATTGACATGTTTCACAAGTTATCAGCGTAGTATGTTTAGTTAAGGCCATAAAGTCATCATCTAGGCATTTATTTAAGGCTTTATCTAACACTAATTATACTTACTATTTGTAATTTTTCCTCAACTCATTTCCATCAGCTCCTTAACGCTCAGATAAACATTTTGTCTACGGTTAGGTATAAAATCGTTCCCTTTCTCAGGTGTTCAACTGCCCAGCAAATCTTGCGTCGCACCGGCGTTGGCACAAGCCCAGAGTTCCAGGAGCTACCAAGAGACGGGAAACCCAACCAGCGTCGGAGGCCGGCAGGTTCCCTTGCCAGAGGTGCGGCAAGCTATTCCGGAGACAAGCGTACCTTAGGAAGCATCTACTGGCACATGAACAACCGGAGAATGATGAGAAGGAACCGTCGGCGTTTAGGCAGGTCCACGCCGAATACTCTGCTTATCAGACCGTGAGTAGATTTTATTTATTTTTTCTTTTAAGACAACCATGTACAATCAGACTTTGAGGTTTTGAAAGGTGCGTAGAGATGGTTAAGGTTTAATTGAATCGCCCGTTGTTTTAATAACAGATTTACCTGTTTTATGCCAGATATGCTGTATAAATAAATAATTGATTGATTAAATTTTATGGGACCTACTCAAACTTATTTGAATCTGTAAATAAATGATATCACCATAAATAAAGATAACTACTTTGTTGTCTCAAAATGTGAGCGCCTTATATTTATATAACTTCATAGTCTTCAGTTCTAAAGTAACTCTCCCTTCACAGCAGGAAACCCTCCGCGACAGCAACTTCAACACCTTCTGGAACAAGGTTCCGCCGCCGGCTCAGGAATTGTCATGGGAGGGAGTTCGTCAGCGATGCGCGTCCTCTTGTTCCTCTGAGGACTCGAGGAGTTTGGACGTGACGGGGTCTGAGGATGAGGGGGGAGGGGGAGGGGACGGGTGACGACGCGTGCTGCGGCCAGTGCCGCGGTTTCCATACCCGCCCGTCACCAATCCCCTATACCACTATCCAGCATATGGGCACGATACTCCTCTGTACTTTTCTTAGAAAGGCTTCTCAACGTGTTTCTGGATCAGCTGCGAAGTGTTGTTATAGTTTTGGACTGCAAATGATGGATTGCTAAACAGACAAAGCCGTAAGTTCACAAAAGTTATTTCAAAGTATCTTTATTTGAAACGTTAATTGGAAATAGTTATAAGGCTTCACTAGCCCTTTCGATGCTATGTATCTGTCATTGTTGTTATTTTAATAAGAAGTCGCAGTCTGGAAGCTAAAATTAATCAAGATAAAAGTAAAGTTTTACAAACTTAGATGCCTCCCATTGTACACTTTTGACGTTCTAAAAAAAGTGAACAAATGTGGGATTATTATTTAAACAAAAAGTAAATGTATAAATGTTTCTCACAATATTCAGATATTTCTTAAATATTTTAGTTAACTTACTATACAATATAGAAGCCCTTCATTTATATCCTCCTTCGTATATTTAAAAATATTCAAGTGAACAGATAAATACAGGTAAATAATTCAAACATTCGTCATATCTTAGGAAGCATGTCAGAGTAGTGTCAAATTAATAGTAGGCAATTTATTATAATACTATTTATTGAATTTATAGTGGTTATTGTAAATATTATTGTGTGTTTAAGTATAAAGTAATAAAATAAAGATGAAATAAAATTGTTGTAACGAGTTAAAATAATACGAAATATTAAAAGCAATTGTAATATCAAAAAGAGAAAGAATTACAGTAATATTATTTCATGTTTTTTTATGGTTAATCTAATCTATTGTAAATATCTACATGAAGATCTCCTACAGCGACATTCCAAAACATTCACGTGAAATGTAAAACATTTCTATGTATATAGGTTTTAGTGATTATATCATATATTAGTGATTATATTAGTGATTTGCATATCTGTAGTTAAGAATATATAATAAATCCAAATCATAAACTCTTCTTAGTATTTAAAAACGCGTAAAGCTTTTCACTTATGTACGGGCACGAAAAAGTCTGTCTCCGTTTATAATAATTGAATTTCATAAACATTTTCCGTATAATAGTTATCTCTTCTTTGCGAGTCGATGGCGATTTATATTTATTTATTATTTTGCTTTATATTACAATAATGGTCGCTCAAAATAACCCATAAATTTTACATTCTGATAACTTCAATAACTACCAATAATATATGTATTATTGTATATTTATTTATTTATTTATTTATTTTTCTTTTTAATCGAAGTTATGTTATTTGTGTTTCTGCAAAAATAAAATCTACATTCGAATTCCAAACAGGTGTGATAGTAACAACAACAAGTAAATCGTTGAGAGAAGTTTCGATCGGGAAAGGGTCATCGCAATCGATCGCTGGAGCATATTTTTAGATGCACTACCAGACGGCCAGCGCTTTATAATTTTTTCATCGGCCTCTGTTCGAAGGAATTGTGACTGTAACTGGGACATTGCATACGTAACTAGATTACAGGTCGCCTTAGATTGTTTGCCTGGACAAAAAATAGTTCTTATTGAAGCATTATAAAATAGATCGGATTGAATAAATAATTGTCGTTTTTGTGACTTATTATTATCGTATGCATAGGTTTATCTCTATGTAAATGACCCAGTCAGTAGTTATGTATGATTCCTTAATAGATTACACAAAAGTAAATATAATGAAATCTAGTCAATAACATATCAAATTCGATTTTTTATCAAACATTTTAGATAGGTTTTAGTATTTGTAACTTCTTATTTAGAACGTATCTAGTCATATATTTAATATAATCGAGTCAAACATTATGGTCTCATGCTTTTTATTTGTCTAGTCATTTTTTATTACAAATATACTACATTCTAGTCTTTATGTTGGTCTCGTAAAATTTCTAGTCATTCGATAAAATATAGCGTAAAATAAGAACAAGAAAACATATTTTTATTTTAAATTAAAAATACATTTTATTTATTGAAGAAATTGAAATAAATCTAGTCTTGAGAGAATATCGATTTTATTTATTTGAAGTGGTCTCATTTTGATCTCAAATATTAAATAGTTACATCTAGTCAATATTTAGGCCTTTAAGTTCATAATTAATTTGTTTTCTAGTCATATCTCTAAGTCAAACCAAATTAATTTAATTTACTTACCAAAGAAATCTATTTTAAAATATCTAGTCATCTCTAGTCAACTTCGCGTCTGTGGTATAAAAATATTTTCACGGATCCTATACATATAAAAAATACAGTAATCTTTTTAGCTACCATGATTTTCTAATGATTACGATGACCTTTTTCTAGAGAAAAACTGATCAAAACTTCGGGGTTTAACGGCACTTTTGTTTTATAAAGCTATTAAATAAAATTTGAATTCAGTCATTCTATTTAATAATTTAACTAATAAATGTGGTACCTGAACTGTTTGCATTAATACACAATTTAATACAATATAATAGAAATAAGAAGACGTCCCAATTTTATATTACTTATATGATTTTTCTCTATTATTTTAATATTAATAAATACACATACATACCTAGATTACAAATACATTCTAAATGTTATAAGTACATAATATAATTATAGTATAGATCATTTAGTTGGTTAGAACTTAGATGTAAGTAAGAATTTTAATTTAAGCGATTCACTATGAGTGGGATCTAGTCAGTGTGTTCTTCGTAACGCGTTCCAAAGATTTGTAAATAAGAAACGCTATTTTGAGTTATTATTACACTTACTTATTTATAAACATTATATTTTGTTTATTCTTTACTTGAATTAAATTTATTATACAATCTAAACTACCTACATTCCAATAAACAGTTTCATTTGAAAAAAATAATAATTTAGAGGCGATTTCAAATAAAAGACACGAAAAAATATTTGATATATTAATAGAAGATTTTATTTACAATAACATACTCGTACATTTACACAAATTAGATACTTTATTTTTGACTTATCAAATTGAAATAAAATTATTTGTACGTGTTACATCATTATGTATACGTGTGCTGTAAATAGCTTTTTATAATTGTAATAAATAATAAGTATTATATTACTTCTAATTTTATTATTAAATAATAGACAGAGCAAGTGTTTTAGGTATTTCTATAGTTACTTAAAATTGTAAATAGTCTTAACACGTTTAAGCAGGACATACGCTTATAAATTGTAAGTTTTTAAACACATTTTCTTATTTTATATTTTTTTATTATTTTATATTTATTTTATAACTTTTTTGATTGTCATTGCTTTATGATTTTCGTGAACGTGACATAAATGATATATTTACAGTATAGATGATTTCACTTTTTTGATGAATAATCAAATTATATTAAAATAAAGAACAATCGATTAACTGACCCCAAAATAATAATAACTGACTGCTTTTAATTATAAAAATATTTCTATAATAATTTTAATCTGTATTACTTACATTATACATATTTAAATATATACTTGGTACTTCTTTTATCATTGTGTGCACATGCAATTTTATTGATATAATTATAAGCAATGACTTACCTAATACTAATCATGCACCAAAATGTATTTTAATTTAAATTATGATTTGTAAACTTAAAAAGTTTTAAGGCACTAAATTATTAATCCTTAATAATCATTATTAGACGAATCTGTAGTAAGATTTATGTAGGTAGTTATTTATTAGAGAAATAAAAATGTTTGAAAATAATTTGTATTTTATTCATTAGTTCTTTGTGATAATAACTTACGAAGCGCATTTCAAATAATGTAATCGCACACATATTATAAATACAAATGAACAAAAAAAAAATTAACAAAATTTAATGAGCAAATGTTATCGAATGTTGTTTTCTGATGATATTTATTAAACTACTTTAAATTTTAGTAATTACACATATTTTAAATATGTAATAATAAATAATAATAATAAATATCGTCAGAAAACAACATTCGATAACTTTTGCTTTTACTCACGCCCGCAATACTTAATAGGATGGGCAAACCTACATGTAATCAAAGACATCTTGCAGCTACTGTTGACACGAAGTCCTAAGAGATATATGACGATTATGGTCACTTTAATTGTATTAAGTAAGTATGCTGAAAGGAGATCATCGGCTCTCCATACTTTGGCCGGCCCAAATTTGAAAGTGCCGGCCAGAGAAAAAAAATGTGTCGAACCTTTCGAGTAGATTGCTCTGAACATTTTTTACTATGACACAAAACGTGTATAACCATTAGTTTGGCTTTAATTGGATTTTGAAAATCACGATTTTTCATACATTTTGTAAAAAAAAATATTATGTCCGTTGGGAAAAAAAGGGATACAGGCGTATTACAAAGGACAGTTAGAACATTTATTAGTATGGCGCCAAACTTCTATGACCATTATTTTGACTTTTATTGGACTTTCCGTTTTGGTTAATATGTTAAAATGCCGGCAATCAAAAAAAATACGTCGAATCTGTCTAATAGTTGCGTCTCAATATTTTTTAATATGACACCAAACATCTATGACCATTATTTTGACTTTTATTGGAATTTACGGTTTAGTTCAAATGTGAAAAGTGCCGACCAGAAAAAATACCATGTAGAGAGTATCGAGTAGATGCCTATTAACATTTTTTTCTATAGCACCAAACGTGTACAATCATTAGTTTGGCTTTTAGTTTATTTTAAAAATCTTGATTTCTTATTTATTTTGTTTAAAAATAAAGTGCTTTGGGCAAAAATTGCGGTACGGCGGATTACAAAGGACCTTTAGAACATTTAATAATCTGGCGCGAAGCATTTTTGACCATTATTATGACTTTTATTCGTCTCTCTTTCCGTTTTGGTTCAAATGGGAAAATGTCAGCCAGCGAAACAAAATAAGTCAAATCTTTTGGTAAATTACTTGAAACGTATTTTTTTTTTACTATATTACCAAATGTAGACTTTTTCTTTTATTGGACTTTTTAAAAAAACTTTTTTTATATACATTTTAACAATGACAACAAGCAGAGCTTTCCCAATAACTAGTTATTAGTCAGATAAATACTTTGTGTTATTGTTTTGTGTGTTGTTAGGTGAACTTCTATATTAATACTATCTGATTTTAGATACGACGTTGGCTATAGTTTTTGCATTCGACTCAACGTTACGGCCTAAGTTTAGGTTGAATTATGGTATTGATTCATCTTGATCGTAGATGGTTACCACCCTCCAAAGATAAGCTTGCCATCTAGTGACGAAACTAGTATTTTGGCATGACGTCTGAAGAAGCTGTTAGGGAAGACAGGAGTCGGGCAGTTATACTTTGCATGTATGCCGATCACAATGTCCTGTCCCAACTCGGCCGATATAGCACAGTGCCTCACATTTCTTAAAAAAAATAAGCTTCTAAAGCGTGTATCACCATCAGGTGAGATAGTGGTCAAACGAAAACCTATTTTTGATTTATAAAAATGTGTCCAATGACGACCACGATATTACGCCTTTACCTGCATTATCGCCAGATAAAACTTTTTTCGCCAAAGTGTAGGTATCTATGAAAACTCCAGATTTTGGAGAAATCTAATTGAGTTCAAAATAGTGGTTGTAGACGTTTAATGTTATAGTAATAAACATTCTGACGATCCTTTAAATAACGCGCCTGTCATATTTTATTTTATAACAAAATAAATCAAAAATCGAGGTTTTAAAAATCCAACAACAGCCAAACTAATGGTCATACACATTTATTGTCATAGTGAACAATGTTTACAGGTATCTTCTCGATAGTTTTGACATGTGTTTTTGCTGACCGGCACTTTTCACATAGAAACTAAAACGTAAAGTCCAATAAAAGCCAAAATAATGGTCATAGACGTTTGGTGCCATAATAATAAATGGTCAAATGGATAAGTTTTAACGGGATATACCAATATTGTTTCTTGGCCGGCACTTCACATTTTCACCAAAATGTATGAAAAATACAAGTTTTTTTTTTTAATTCGAATAAAACCGAAAATATTGACGCTACAGCTTTGGTGCCATAGTAATAAATGCTCAGACGGATAAGTTCTAAGGATATTTACCATTTTTGTTAATTGGCCGGCACTTTACATTTTCACCAAAAATGTATGAAAAATACAGTTCTTTTAATTCGAATAAGACCGAAGATATTGACCCTACAGCTTTGGTGCCATAGTAATAAATACTCAGACGGATAAAATCTAACGGAATATAGCAAAATTATTTTTTGGCCGGCACTTTGACTTCTGGGCCGAAATCCGATGATCTCCTTTATACATTTTCTGGGTAAGCTCGTTCCAACGTCGATCTCTTCTTCTCCTCGTGGAAGAACGAAGTCAAGAGCAAACCCATCTTTATTAAAAAAAAATAAGATATTCAGAAAAGTACGGCTGCATTGTATTTTACCATCGAAATTTATATCGGAAAATGGAGACTTCTAAAGGTCGTAATAATAAATATTAGGTACCAGGCTAGTAAATAGCTAATAAATAGTATGCGGGCGAAATAGTACTGTATATGGTCTGAAATAGTGTCGAACGTAGAAAAGTTAATTGGTCCACATGATATCTCCAAAAAGGTATAAATAAACCATTTCAAAAGTCCAGTACCCTGCCATAATTCGCTACCACTCTACTAGGCCCGTACTAGTGTTTATTTGTTTGCTAACGCCATCTACGATTTGATTACTACAACTTTTCAAGTTACAGCATATCACTTACTTGAAGGGTTAGGGGTTGGGGTGAGAAGATTTGATAGGGTGGTTGTAGTCATAACTAATCAAAACCGCACGATGAGCTTACGAAGAAGTTCTAGCAACATGAAATAGATGGCATTACATATTACCTGTTACTTTATAAGTTGTAAGCTTATATATTTTTTGTATTGCATCATCATCTTCATCTCTCTAGCGTCGTCCCGTTTTCACAGGGTCCGTTTACCTAACCTGAACAACAGATATGTTTTTTTTTATTTAATTTTTTTTTGAATGTTTTTTTTAGATTTTTTTTATTTTACTATTTTTATTGTTAAAATTTAACAGGTCTTGTTATACTTTTTGAAAATTTTACTTAATATTAACTCAGAACCATGAGCTGAATAATCCCCCTCAGTATTCGATACGATGTCACTAACATCCTGAATTTTATTTAAGTATATTAATTACTTATAGACAAATGACAAAAACAATGGAACTCCCTCCATAACGAACCATAATGGACATTTACCAACCGGGTACCCCTGTACATACCTGTAGTAATGTCTCGTACATTTCCATTGTGGCTAGTATTAAATCATAAAAATAAATACGAATTATTGGTATTTCATTTGGTAAATTGTCTGCATTGCAACGTTAGGAAACTTGTAAAGAAAAAAAAATATAGAATAATAGTTGATACTCTTATAATTAAATTATAAATATCCTTTACGTAGGTACTCATACCGATGCAATTAAAATTACAAATCTAATTAATGCGGTTAAGAAAAAAATATGTTCCATTATACAGCAACCACTTTATAGTACTACTGTGCAGCTTAGAATATTCTACGCTGTACTTAGGAACAGACGTACCTGTAAACAACTCATAATAATCAATTTAAAACAATGGCTCTAATTAATAATGATCGCCTGACTAAGATTGTGTAAGAGCTAGGTTATAATGAAAAACTTTGTACCAAAGCCTCAGTGCATTTTTCTCGTTGCCGCCATGGAGCGTGCCCTCATCTTCTTAATACTTGTGAGCACAACAGTCGGTCACGTGACGACAAGTCAGGAAACGACCACAGTAGAGGTTAAAGATATAGCGAATCAATTTGACAAGTATGAATTGCCAAAATCAAATATCAACCCGGAAGTGCAACAAACTACGTCGCACAGTGACACGAAAAATGCACCCACAAATAGGGATTTTAGTGAAAATGTATATAACACTGACTCGATACAACAAAACGGATTGCGGTTACCAGGGATCCAAGCAAATGAAGCTCTGGAAAATGAGAAGAATAATTTGCGCCGGAAATTAAGTGAGAACGCAAGATACGACGCGCCAAGCGTTTACTTAGAAGATGTGATATACGCGTTGAAGAGTCAGAATTGGACGACTGAGGAAAAGCCCTGCCTGAACGCCACTCTACACTTGCTTCGCAGTTTGCAAAACTTCACACTCTGGTCTGTTTGGAGTGAGTAGTAAATACTTTATAGTTAGGATCGAGAGAAAAACTGTCCTTGTTGCTTGCCTTTTCAGGATTATGGCAGTTATGGACTCTCTAATTTTTATTTTTATGACTTCATTAAATGCCAAAATACAAAAAGAGTTACAGGTTTGCCTTTTAATAACTGTATTAAGTACCCCTATAATAATGATTAAGTTTTGCTTTCACAACTTTGATGAGCTTTGTGCGAATGTATGTACTTAGTTAAAAGGATACTACTTCATATACATGTACATACTTCTTACGAAACTACGATGATCGCAACCAATCTACTAATACCAGCCACTTTTTTTTTTCAGACTGGGATTCCGTGTCATCTCAACCTCAGGGTTTATTATTCGGCAATCGCTACGAGTTAGGTAACTTCGATGAATGTATGAACACGCCCTGGGCCTCGACACACCCAGAAATAAGGACCCAATATTGTTTGGCTGAGGTCGTATTGGAAACTGATAAACCTGTGAAAAGACGAATCGACAAGCCTCTTGAACCTTACGAGTCTGCTTTGGATTATATCATGGTAAGTAATAATCTAAGTGTAAATGGTCGGCAACGATTGGGTGAAAGTAAAAAGAAAACTAAACGAATATCACTGTTTACTAAATAAAATTAAAGGAAAAGGAAAATACATAAATAAAAACTGAAATAAAAATACTTAATAACAACGATCGTTCTTAATCAAAGCGAAAAATTAAAAAAAAAAGACAAAAGACAATCAAAGAAGAATAAAAAATATAAATTCTTATAAACTAAGGAGTTTGTATAAATTTATAAAAAGTATACAAGCGATATAAAAACGTTCGTGCGTCGTTTACACGTAAATTAGCTTTACTTTTCAAAGCTGAGCACCACTCGCAAGGTCCCTAGTACTGACTCTGTCGGTGTTGCCCATACTGTTACCAGTTTTCCCTTTTTATACAGCGCGTATCGCTATCGGTTCCTTTAGGGCAAAGTGACATAATATTATACATGATTTGTTTGATGCCTCACACATAATCTATCAAAGCCGTGATCTTAGCCCTGAGGGCGTTGGGTTCGCGCCCACCTGGGCACCCTCACGCATGTGTCTTAAATTTTATCCCGAGGCAAAATGACGCCTTCCCGTCGTTAACGAAAGTCCTCTGCTGATGCAAATCATTAAGTATGCATCAGTGCCCATTTGTCTCTTCACTTTCACAATGATGTGTTCCGGGGTTTCACTACCAAAAAATCTGATAACAGAAAATACGAATATTGTGAGCTGACAGGGGGCTGAAAAAGGCCACATCAAAGCAATTCATGTAAAAAAAGCAATATTGCTATTTGACATCTCTTAACATTGCACTTAATTTTGCAACCTCGCAAGTAAGTACATTGTTACTAACAAATTATGGATTGTATACTTGTATTCTCCGAAATAAATGGTATTGAATTGAATTGAATTGAATTGAATAAGCGCAAATGTCAAATTGCAATAGTGTTGTTTAGATGCTTCTATGTAACTTTTTTACCCCCTGTTTGTAATAATTTATCTGAAAGATTGAAACCGATGAAAGACGGTTTTTTTCCCAAACCAGAGGAACAAATCAAGCATCCACCGTCCGTTGAACGAGTTGAGCTGGGGTGGTTGCGTGCCAGTGTCATGCGGGCCGCGCGCCGTTGAGCGGTTGATGGCGACGCTGCTCGCGCGCAGCCACCTAGGCGTAGCCGGCATGCGCGCACGCATCGCCGTTACCGAGCCCTGTCAGAGGCAAGATCAACCCCGGCAATTTGACGCGCTCTTCTATTCATTTTTGTAAGTTTTTTCCATTAAAGATTTCTTCATAAACAGTCAGGTAATGCGGTCTACTTTGATAGGCGTGATTGATGAATGAATGCTTTTGTAAATAAAAAATATAGAAGAAGAAAGAGATTGGAAGGGCCAAGTGAGTGCGAAACGTGCGCCATACAACTATGGGCGAATAGTTCATATACTTCAAATTTGCACTCCCCTCGTCCGCGAACTTTACGACTCACGGAGCTCCGCGTAAATATATTAAAATTTCGTCTTGTGTATTATAATAGCCTGCAGGGCAATTAGTTAAACATCAACTATCATGCAAGGAGATCCCTATCCTTATCGCTGGAAAGCTAAAAATCTTACTATGATTGACTATTTATCAGAAAATACTTTTTTATGCACTACCTTATGAATATACATTTCCGGTAAAGTGGCTATAGAATTTGAGAAACAGTATAGCTATCGTAGTTATCTGTTTGCAGAACTAGTAGTAAAAGAGAGTGGGGTTGAACCGCGACAGCGGTGTTCATAAAAATATCCGCATTAGAACCTTTTCAACCTCTATCTTCTATTCCGTGTCTGAAATATATTAAATTATTAAATAAGCCTTAATATAGCTTGAAAACTAGTTAGTAATGTATGAATTAAACTGAAACATGTTTTTGCAGGATTTTTGCTCTCATTTTGGTGTCTGTGTCGTTGATATGCACCTACCTTAACTGCAAGAGGAAACCTGAAATTCGTAGCCTTAGTAAGTGTAATTTATTATTCACATATATCTATGAAAAAATCAAAAGGAATTAAATGTCAGAATAATGAAAGAATATTGATAGAGCGCTTTATGTACCTACTTGAAAACGGATCAAGATTGGTAAAACTTGTAGACTAAGGACTGTTTTCATCACGTGCTGATAATACCCTCGGTGTTCCAGTGGTTACGCGATGAGCTCACAATCCCGGCTTGAAACCCATATCAATATCACATAAATCACTTTGTTAGGATAACATAACATGAAATATGAGACCGCCGAATCTGTTTCTCTTATCACTTTTGTAATTGTTTTTAGTGTTATATTTATAAATGAAATAAAGCGTTTTTGTAAGTATTGTATTGTATGATATGACATGACACAAATACTTTATTGCATTAATACAAAATCCAAAAGCAGACGTTAGGCAGGCTACTATTTACTAAAGTATGTTACGTTACATGAGCCATTTCAGAGGTTATTGGCGGCTCAATATTAACCCTGACACGAGGTTAATGAGATCTGTCATTGACTCCACAACTCACACGAGAAAAGAAGATCACTTGCTGATAACTAAACTGACCATATTATCGACCGGAAAAGTGTAATAGCAGAACCTAGGTACTACTATTTGACAGATATGTTCTGTATAGGTTATCACACAGAAGCAAGCCTTTTGCTGCCGTTGCCTGCGAAACCCATATCTAATAAAAAGCGTATTTATTACAGAGAACAATATAATCAAAGCTTTCTGCTTGAAAGAGAATACGAAGAGCCTTCTACAAATGAAGAAGGAAGGTGCCGAGGTTCTGTACGGGATCAGATTCCTGACGATAGTGTTCATAGTGATGGACCATCAGGTCGGGATATTCAATGCTGGACCAATCATCAACGGATTACAAGTTGACCAAGTAAGTGTCTAATGAATCAACATCGTCATTATTCCGTTTTTTACGGGGTCCGCGTACCTAATCTGAAGATTTGGCAGGTCTGGCTATTTACAGAAGCGATTGCCTTGTCTGACCTAACG
This sequence comes from Pectinophora gossypiella, assembly GCF_024362695.1. Lineage (NCBI taxonomy): Eukaryota > Metazoa > Arthropoda > Insecta > Lepidoptera > Gelechiidae > Pectinophora > Pectinophora gossypiella. The sequence goes on along the minus strand of NC_065421.1, from coordinate 8,167,496 downwards.
AATCAACATCATTACGGGATGATATTAGCCATAGAGGCGGCCAATCAGCTTGCGACAACAAACTTCAGGACCTCAATACCGACCCTGTCTGGGTGGTCGACGATTTCCCTCATTCAGCGCTTATCGCTAATCAGCTCACTGCAGTCGATTAATCTTCTCAAACGACGCCCTGAGCCGAAGTTCACACGAAAGACGACGAAGAACGGTAATAATAGTATGTTTTGTTTCAGGCGGCCCTTAGTGTGGCAGGCATGTTCGTGCTACACGACGACCTCTTCGTAGATACATTCTTTGTCCTTTCTGGTTTCCTAGTAGCAAATGGCTTCGTAAGGATCAAAGACAAACCTCTGTTCAACCCCATTCTGCTGGTCATTAAACGTTATATACGGTAAGGAATGAGAAACATTTTCAAACCAATATACTTACCTTAAATATACAGGGTGTTGTGTCACCGTAATTATAACTTAGGGGTATGATTAGGACCATGATTCTTTCATTGGAATTTCCTGTCCGAAGAATAATGAAAATTGTAGTGCTTTTTATTTATTTTCAGTTCCATACTTTTGCGATGGAAAATTCCACTTGAAGCAGAATCATTATTAGCTGAATCATCCCCCTCAGTATTCGGTATGATGTCAACACTATGTATAATTTAAAATGCACCACAAAAGATTTAAAATTGTTTTAAAAATCTTATATACAAAATTATGCCCGATGAATTATGATCGATTTGGGCGATGGGTTGAATGAACGATGTCCATCTTAAAACTAATATTAGAAATAAGGCATGACTGAATGCATAAGGGCAACGCAGCGAGGGTCATGGGCACGATTGGGCACGGCTCGCTTTGCGGTAGGCTTTTTGATTCGAGCTAAATTTATTTTCATATTATTAGTTTGACGATTTGTTTAAATTGGTCTAATATATTCGTAATGTACATTAAAGATGTGTATACCTAACTGAAATGAAATTATTAAAACTGACTGCATTTATATTATTTGTGACGATCTTCTCGGTAGCACAGTTGGCTTGACCATTAATACGGCGCAGGCGATATGGCTCACCACCTATCACGTTGCTAACACAAAGCTCGGCGAGGTGTGGATACTTAGTTCATTTTGCAATGATTGTACCTCTGACTACCCCAATTGGGATATAGTCGTGAGCTTATGTTCTTCTTCTATCGTGTGGGTTATGAGGTGAATTACCAACCTGATAGTGAGCTTATGTTATGTTATTTTTCAGGTTGGCAGTAGCATTTGCGATAATGATATTCTTCTACGCGGCCTGGTATCCGTACATGGGATCCGGTCCGGTGTGGAACCGCTCTATAGTTGCCGAGAGCGACCCTTGTAAGAAGAACTGGTGGCTTAGTCTGTTGATGGTCAGCAATTACGTTGACAGTGAGAATATGGTGAGTGATTTGATAGAGAATGTTGTAGGTATTTTCGGTACTTATTGATTTAATTTTCTTAATTTTCAAATTAAAATAACTATCTAGTATGTATACTACCTATCACGTTATTGGTCTAAATGAAAGCGCGGTGAGGTGTGGCTTCTCACCTCTCTCCTACCTACCTCAGACTACCCTAAGTGGGATAAAATAACTTAAAAAGCTTCGGTTTATTTAATTATATTTTATATTTATTATTTGACTGTTCATTTTCCAATATCAAGCTCATTAAAAAATCCTATAGTACAGTAACACTACGGCGCCATTTTTGGAATTAAAATAAGTTTTACAAAACCTCTGATGACCCCAATTGAATATATAAATTGATAAAAATATAATGAAAAACATTTTATTTCCGCTACACGTATATACACACGTATATTTTCGACCTTAGTAGTATCCTGTAGTGAAAAACTAAAACCTCGATTTCTTTGAATTTATTAATTTTAGTCCCTATTTCCCGCTAGGGTAAGCAGAGACTATCAAATTCAATTTGCTTCGATCCTGACATATTATTATTGCGTCCACATTCATCCACCGCTTCATAATAGTTCCGGTTCAGTATAGATCGTACTAAACATTAATTACAAAGCTTTGGTTTGTTTACGTGGTTTTCAGGCGACAATAAAACCAAAACTTCGACTACACTAATAAGCCCATTCTTTTCCAGTGCATAGTAACATCGTGGTACATCCCTTGCGACTTCCACTTTTTCGTGGTGGCAGTGCTATTATTCTGGTTGTACAAGCACTGTCCTCGGCTAGCACTCACTTGCACAGGAGTGCTCACTGTGGGCTCGGTGCTAGCCCCTGGCATCATCAACTATTTGAGGGAGCTGCCTGCCGTACAGCTGTTTACGTATGAGTAAGTAGTTTCGCTTATAATCTAGCAACATCATCATCAATTTAAGAGCACACGCTCTTGTCGGTGTAGCATTTTCCATTCCAGTCTATCAAAGGCCAATTCCTTGACTTCCCTATAAAACACGACGTTAACCTTTTCTTTAATCTGTTCCATGTAAGCTCTTCTTGGTCTTCTCTTTCTTCTCTGCAACATCACGCGACTGTTTTTTGACGTGACTTATTGTAAGTTTGCCTCAGACGCCATTAGTTACTTCGCCGGAGAAATGGGGCGCTGATGGCTTTTACCCGATGCAAAAATTTAAGACGATAGGCCTGAGGGTGCTCAGTGCTAAGCGACTAATTCAAGACCTGTTGTTAATAGTAATAATGTTATTAAAATGATGCTTCACCTTATCCATCTTATCTCAGTTAAGTTTATTTTAAAATACTATGTGTAATTATTAGTTACTTACTTAATTCATTTTTTTATAAACATAAAGTGATCCTCCTCTTCTTTATTTAAGAGCTGAGCTCTTGTCGGTGTAATAATCGCCAATCCTCTCGTCTTCCCGCCAAATCCTTCAGCTCCTGATACGATACGACCTGCACCTTCTCTTCAATACCCGAGAGAGGAAGGGGTAGACCTAGGAGAATATAAAGTGATATTATATCATAATTTAATGATAAAAACTTTATAAAACCATTTTCATCATTAAACGAAAAGGGTTCGTGCGTAAATATAAATTAAATTAAACAAACGATTCTACAATCAACATATAATTTATCGAGATGTAACAGAGACAAGCATTAACTGCCTATAAACTTGGTTATTTATGGACAGGAAATAATTAATGCTAATGCCTTTATTCAAAAGCAACTGTAAGTTAAATTGTCTATAATTGATCATCTGCGGTTTGTATTTCATCATTATTTCATTGTACATTTATATACTGGCTCTAAGTGAATCATGTTCTACACCTTCATAATAAAAATGCCTATTAATTTCTTAGCCACACTTAAGTATATTAATCGTAATCTGCGGCTTCCACTTAGCTGCTGCCTATGCAGCATAATCTAACAAAATCCTTCAAGCTCACCAGGGTAATGGACCCCACTTTGTACAACAGACTCCCAGAGGATGTCACGTCGGCTTCCTCGCTCACTTGCTTTAAAAGCAAAGTCAAACGATGCCTTATCAAGCACACATTCTACTCTTATAAGGAGCTTATTAATTAAAAAATATATAATTTGTATTATGTATTGTTATGTGTACTTCATCATCATCAGCCCATTAACGTCCCCACTGCTGGGGCACGGGCCTTCCCTATGGATGGATAGGGAGATCGGGCCTTAAACCATCACGCGGGCCCAGTGCGGATTGATGGTTATTAACGACTGCTAATGCAGCCGGGACCAACGACTTAACGTGCCTTCCGAAGCACGGAGGAGCTCGAGATGAAAACTTTTTTTTTGTGGTCACAAATGCTGTTGTAGATTTGTCACAAATGCTACTTGGCCGTACAAATCGGGATCGCTGAGGGCTAAAATTTAAGACACCAGGCCCGACCCTATGCGTTGAATGACGGAATTGTTCCACCATCATCCATGGCATTGGCATACAACAACAATGCGGCGACGGAAGTCACGCGATAGTGTTGTTGACTGAATAAAAAAATGTTGCGTCACTAAAACGTGGAAAATTACCTATCACGGAAAAATTCTCGTAGGTCATACCCACGTGGATTGACAAATTACGCGTATTTATAGAACAATAATATATGCAAAAGCAATCTTGCGGTTATCTTTAAGTATTAGTGGAAGCTCTCCTTGAAATGGTTAAATATAGAATATATTTGGCTTTACATAACAACATAAGAGTAGCCTATATAAGTCCCACTGCTGGGCACAGGCCTCCCCTCACTCAACCAGAGGGGGTATGGAGCATCTAACACGCTGCTCCATTGCAGGTTGGTGGAGGTCTTTTTACGGCTAATAGCCGGGACCAATGACTTAATGTGCCCTCCGAAGCACGGAATCATTATTTGGCTTTACCTCTATATAATCAAAGCCTAAAGTTTAAAACAATGAGATACTGCTCCGCCGCGCATCAATACGTATCGGGCGCCGACCTCGCCCTCTGGGTTTTTACTTTCGACTGGTCTCGTTCGCACTTACGTATTAAGCGACACCCATACACTGATTTGTGCATGGAGTGTTCGGGGTGCAGGTACCTTTAGCAAAATTTTGTTCGTCTACTGACCATAATGACTTTGAGGAATGGAAAACCCATCCCTGAGGTCGCAAATTTCAATATCGAATGCAGTAGTAAGTTCTCTTAAAACCTACAGAGCGATAAATGACGTTCTAGAGATCTGATACACTTTTTTCTCAAGAGTTTTTAAATGTCGCGACAGAGAGTCGAATACACCAGGGCCTCCAGCAGACAGGAGGAGAGTAACCGTAGCGTTATTTCTCGTTACAAAATAAGCCTGCTATAAGATTCACCCTCTATCCCTCTATCTTGAGTCATGGACTCGTGGGAACGCCATGGTTAGACAACATCAAGGAGTGGACTAAAGTGTCGGTGTTTGAAGAACTATTCCGTATGGCCAAACACAAATTCCATGAGCTGATCGCCAACCTCCATTAATAGAGGGGCACGACAAGAAGAAGATCCATCCTCACAAACTGTCGTGTTTATAATTATTATGTACTCGTATTTTGCTTTATATACTCGTATTTTTGTCAGTTTCGTAAAGAACCCTCGTGCCAGCGAGCAGTTCCACGTGGTGTACATCAAGAGTCACACGCGAGCCACGGCCTACATCGTCGGCATCGTCGCTGGATGCGTCTTCACTCACTACAGGGACACTGGCGACTGGAAGAGGATCTCTAAGGTGAGTCCATCTTACTCTTTTTCTTGCTGAACATCAAGAGTCTCACAGGACCCACGGCATAGGAAAAGTTTTGAACTGGTTGAAAAGAAGAAAAAATCTACGACACAATACAAGTTGGGTCGATAATACGTAGACTCTGAAGAAGAAGGGTTGTATATTTACATACTAGTGCTTCTTATACTAGTGCAAAAAATATCGTCTTTGGAAACACTTGTTTCGACTTTGATTTGACCATGATTATTATCTATTCTCACGACTATTATGCAATGGACTAGCCAGAGATACATCCATTGCAAGATGAACTATGTACCCACACCTCAACGAGCTATCTATTAGACTAACGTGATAGGTGGTGGTGGTGATAGAACTAAAATACATATAATTTTGTATATCTCGTAACCCTACATTGATCATGAACTTTTTTGTTTTTTTAGAAGTGGTCGGTGATAGGAACAGTAGCAGGTTTCTTCACGATGACAGCGGTAATGCTGGTGGGCGCGACGTACTTGTGGCGCAGCTATCATCCGGTAGAGGGCGCGCTGTACGCGGCTCTCAACCGGCCCATCTGGGCGTGTGGAGTTATACTCATTATCCTGTGCTGCTGTCTGGGGCGCGTGCGTGAGTACATAAACATAAGCTCACAACTATATCCCAATTAACTTAGTACCCACACCTCAGCGAGCTTTCTGTTAGGCCAACGTGAGGTGAGCCGTATCGCCGTCTATAATGGCCGAGCCAACTGTGCTAGTTTCGTCATCTATCTTGTGGGTTGTGAGGCGGATTACCAATCTCATCAACCCTCATCAATCCTGGTTTACTATTGAGCCGCCAAAGACCCCTGACATAACTCATGACTGTGCTAGTGAAAACTGTACTTAACATAAATTAATAGCTCATTGGTTCAAGTACGGGGATTCGAACCGGCGCTCCCCGATTGAAAGCAAGCCACAGGACGATCAGGTATACGACACTAGGGTTGATGAGGTTGGTATACCACCTCACAGCCTACACGGTAGAAGAAGATTGCGAATATTGCAATAATGGTAAGAAACATCCTGATGCGTTTTGTACCAAAAGTGACCTGGTAGAAAACATTTATTCTACAAATAATCGAGGGTAGATTTGATAAGTCTAAGAATCTGGGTTAATTTCAGCGTACGTGGAAGAGTTCCTGACCTGGTACCCGTGGGTGCCCCTCAGTCGGCTGTCGTATGGCCTATACCTGACGCACACCGTCTTAATCACGCGCAACGTCATGGTCACCCGGAGTCCACAACAGAACGACTATCTTAACTTGGTGAGTATTTGATGCTAAATTTGATATCTGAGTCCTCTGACGAAGATCTTCTTCTTCCATCGTGTGGGTTGTGAGGTGGATTACCAACCTCATCAACCCTGGTCTCAGGGTTACTATTGAGCCGCCAAAGGCCCCTGTCATGGCTCATGTAACGACTACTTACATCAGTAAGTAGTAACCGGAAGCAACAGCTTAACGTGCCTTCCGAAGCATGGATCATTTTACTTTCGGACAATCAAGTGATCTGCCTGTAATGTCCTAACCAAACTAGGGAAGGGACCACAAAGTATTTTTTTGTGCTATGTGACGTTCTCCAATGTGTGTCGAACCCGGGACCTCCGGATCGTGAGCCCAACCCTCAACCACTGGACCACGGAGGTCGTCATGAAGATGTCAGTATGGTACTCCGAAATACCCTTCAGCAAATATGAGGATTTTCCGATAACACTCTTCTCCGACGGTTAGTTGAAAGAAAAAATACTTAGCCGAGAAATCATAGCAGACGGAATGTATTGACTTTTAGAATTTTTGATCCCGCCAAGTAGCGAATGCCATTCAAGGTAAATCTATAATAAGTCTTCAAAAAATATATAAAACTGCGTTCACTTTTGCATAGATCTGTTCGGTTTTTTTTTTTGAACGCGTGACTCGGGTGCAATGCTGAGGAAAAAATAAAATTATTTACGACATCACATTAAAAATCTCAAAAATAACAGTATTTCTCCATTATTTAATAGATATTATTATACATAATAAACCTTCCCCTTAAATCACTCACATAACATAAATAGCTTATTATGTCCCACTGCTGGGCACAGGCCTCCTCTCAATCAACCGGAGAGGGTATGGAGCATACTCCACCACGCTGCTCCACTGCGGGTTGGTGGAGGTGTTTTTACGGCTAATAGCCGGGACCAACGGCTTAACGTGGCGTGGTTAAATCACTCTATCTATTAAAAAAACCGCATCAAAATCCGTTGCGTAGTTTTAAAGATTTAAGCGTAAGTACATATAGGGACAGAAAAAGCGACTTTGTTTTATACTATGTAGTGATTCATCTCCTTCTAGCTGACGTCAGCAGCCGGGGTGGTGGTACTTGGGTGTGCAGCAGCGCTCATCATATGGCTTTTTGCTGAAGCACCCATCAATAATCTATTTACTGTGCTTGTCAACTCACGGTATGTTTTTTTAAATTTTTAATGAAAATAGTTCGACCACAATCTCACCTGCTGATTCGTAATTATATGGGAGATTTGTGCCCGGTTAATGCTGATTGGCAAAGAGTGGGTGTCATCATCATCAGTCCATAAAAGTCCCCACTGCTGGGGCACGGGCCTTAACGTGCCTTCCGAAGCACGGAGGAGCTCGAGATGAAACTTTTTTTTGTGGTCACCCATCCTATGACCGGCCTTTGCGAAAGTTGCTTAACTTCAACAATCGCAGACCGATCGCGTTTACCGCTGCGCCACCGAGCTCCTCGCCCGGTTATAATGCTAATGGCAAAGAGTGGGTGTACTATTCACCTATGCCTACCCCTTAGATGATTCAGGCGTGATGCTATGTTATGTTATGCTTCTAGTGACTCTGTTCACTCCTTTAATGTGTGTCTTCAAAACTATATTCATTAAAAACTATTATTTTTTCTTATTAGCAGCATACCTAGCGGGCTCTAATATTTAATTATTTTATCTTTCAGAATGAAAAGTCTGACGCCGAAAGACGAACCCAAGGAACCTCAGCCCAAGGTTGCCGCAGTCATCGCAAGACCTGGGCACAGTGGTCATCTACACTCCAACCTTCCTGTCACCATTGAAATATCTTCCAAAATGTAGTTTTATTATTCATAGTATAGATAGTGAATATATAGTTTTTATTTTTATACTAAACTAAACCAATATATTATCATAATAGGCTACTTAAAACACATAATAACGGGTTCTTACCGTGTTTAAAGTAGGGATATGAGACCCCCGATATTTCGACACTGTTGCAAGTGCCCTTATGTGTTTTAATTGTGTATTTTAATTATGATAATAACCGCGTAAACTTAAAACAATGTATAATAGGCTACTTGACAACCTAGTCAAATGAGATAATTTTACGAAACGTCAAAACGAAAGTTTTCTTTGGAGTTTGTATGGAAATTCTGTCATGTGACGTCATTAATAATTTGTGCCCTAACACCTGCACTATTAAAGACCTTTACGAAGCCACTGACAATGCCGTAAGCGTGGCCAATTATTGGTCAGCAAAAATTTAGTATCGATCGCCATCGACTCGCAAAGAAGAAGATTAATAATTTCAAACGTCGCAGCGCACTCATTGTTATTTAATTAATTCATGAATAAAATTCGAAAATAAGTCGAAAAGTAAAATGAGATTGATTTTGATCATCTTAGACTGTCTTCTATTTCTAGATTAGCATTTAATAATTTATCTTTGACCCAGTCAAATACCCTATTAGGGGTCCGTACCTAAATAGTAAAAAAAAAGGAAACCCTTATGGTGAGACCATGTATGTCTGTCACAAAAACTAATCTCCGGAACTATTACATGAAGTTTGGAATTGTTTTTTACAGTGATTGCCTAAGAATATTGCAAAAAAAAAATAGAACAGGGGGTGAAAAAGGGTTATATTTTATTTTATGACGGTACCTAGATGAAGTGAGGTATCATTATGAAATGGCTTTGTTTGCACATTATAAAACATTTTCTTTTTCTTTTAAACCGCAAGCCTCATTGCTAGGTACCAATCTTCAAATTCAAATTCAAAATATCTTTATTCAGTAGGTGACATACCTTGTTACACTTTGAATCGTCAATTTTTATATAACGAACGTCTCATCCACCTAAAACTACTGCAGCTTCTCTCAACATGTATAGCCTGAATCTCTCCCAGGCAAACTTTGGCACAGTAGTTGAGCCGTTTATTTTTGGGTGGTGCACTGTTATGAAGTTTTCTGGACACGGAACTCTCGAGTTTGCGAGTCGGGTTTGCAGTTGCTCGGTTTTTATTTCTGTTATGTGTGTCCTTAATTTCCAATCAGGAATATTCGTTTTGTTTTACATAAACTGCCTATATACGTCCCACTGCCGGGCACAGGCCTCCCCTCAATCAACCGGAGGGGGTATGGAGCATACTCCACCACGCTGCTCCAGTACGGGTTGGTGGAGGTGTTTTTACGGCCAATAGCCGGGACCAACGGCTTAACGTGCCCTCCGAAGCACGGAATCATCTTACTTTTTCGGACAATCAGGTGACTCAAGCCTGAAAAGTCCTTACCAAACAAAGGACAGTCTCACACAGTGATTTCGACAATGTCCCCATCGGGAATCGAACCCGGACCTCCAGATCGTGAGCGTAACGCTCTAACCACTAGACCAAGGAGGCTGGCGTTTTGTTTTATATTGTAGTAATGTAGGTAATCAATGAGGGACCTTCCAGGCTACATTCCCCCAGAAAATGTAGATGGCGCTGTTCAGTGTTGCCTTTATTTAACGTTTTAACTTCATTGGTACGCTGAGCACACATGTCATGGGCTGGGATCTAGTTCAAAACATTCTCATTTTGTACCTATTTTTAGTGTTGTAATGCCAACCTGTTTTGTGAGCCAAATAAATAAAATAAAATTGGTAACAGACATATATTATGATCTTTTATCTTTGTTTTTGGGTATAAATAATGATCGTTGTTATTATACCCAGGCACGACACTTCTTCCACCCATCATATATTATGAGCACATTAAAGAAATGCAATATAGGTAGCAACATAATTCTAAACGTGATCCAAATATCAAGCAACAATTATTTTATATGTGTCTCTGCCACTAAATTATTTAAAATATATTTTAAAAGAGAAAATAGGTAATTATTACTTAAAATTTGTACAGAGCTATCTATTATTTTTTTCGGGGAACGTAACCTGAAAAATTCCTCATTATACTATAAGCTTCAGTATAATGTATTATGTAGTTATTGTACATAATTAATTGTTATTTTTGTATAGTTTTAAGGTACAATCCTTGCTTTAATTAGTTCTGGGATGGGAACTAAACATTGGAGCATGTAAAAAAAGAGATGATTTTCAACAATGTTGCTATAATAACTTGTCGACACTAGAGGATATTAATTGTCGAGTGACATTTGTCCACGGACACATGGGGCGATACGACAATGTCGCCAGACTTCGCTCGACGATTACCTCTCTCCAACTATATGGCAAAGGAGTTAGGATGCCGTTATTAGTAGAGTCAATGAAGGGTTCCACTTATTATTTACTAAGGACAAGTGTTCACAATTGCAACATAAAAATACCTTTAAAAAACAGGTTATAAAAAAATTCTTTACTTTTTAATTAATTTTATATTCATCGGTTTACCTCTTATTGTCAGACGTTTTATTAATTAAGTCAGAAAACCTTGTGTAATTATATAAAGTGAATTATATATGCGAAGTGGCAAAACAATCAGCGTTTTTACTATGGTCTTCAAGTGGTGAAACTAATCAAACCACACTCATTGTGACAACAAGTCCGATTTTAAAAATCTCCGAATTAAAAAAAGTCCGATCTTAAAAAACTTATTATAAGATTAATTATTACCTAAATGATAAAAATGTGTGGTATTAAATGTGTTCCTCTAGTTATTAAATAACTTGTAATGTATTCCCTCATTGATTTAAAAGATGTATTGCTGTTGCAGTTTCTTGTCATTTCTTCTCCTCAATCATAACACCTTGCGAAATGACGTACTTAAATTCAAAAATGTTACATTGACCTTCAACAAGGTTATGCATGATAATTACGTAGAATAAATGATTCTGATTTCTGATTACTTTGATGATTTTTCTTTTGTAGGGGTAGTTTTTTTATTACTTATTTTAAGTTTCTGATTTTAAATAATATAAAAAAACTGCCTTTATATAGGAAAATATAAAGCCTTGTCCTTGGAATAAGAAGTTAGAAAGCTCTTGCTTCATTGACTTGACTATCGCCCGATATATCCGCGGACATATCTTTTGACAAAATGTCGATTATGTGGACACAGTTTTAGATATTTTATATTATTAATATAAGAAAATAAAGAGATTCATTTTCCAATACATTTTTATTTTAGTTAAAATTAAAACTGCTTCTCTTCGTGTGTTATTTATTATTACATATTAAATAGTTCTAAATTCTATTTACGAATCGCGTTGATGTCTTTTGCTTGAAAAATGAGCGCCTTCAAAAGACATCAACGATTTTTTAAAATTAATTTTATAAAATAAATCTTAGATTACAGATTTACCTAAGTCAGTTGATCTCTTGAAATATTTTCATTATTAAACATTGAAACAATATATTTAATGAGCTATTTATTATTGATTTGAAAAGTTTTAAAGTTTTATATGTAGGTATATTTTTGTCAAATTAACAAAATATTTCTAACACTTAAAAATATTGATAATATAATGGTGCTAATTCCTGTAAATACCATCTAATTTTATTTTAAGTTATATCTGTCCTTTTCTTATCCGCCGAAAAGGAAAGGGACGGGTAATCGACAAGCATAAAATTTATGGAACACACGTCAATTTTAAGCACAAATCTAAACCAACCGTCTAAAAATTTTACGTCAGTCAATAACCCGACACATTAATTTACTCATTCTTCCTAAAATTAAGAGCTGTGAATCATCCGTCCCTTTCCTTTTCGACGGATACGAAAATGACGGATATAACCTAAAATAAAATTAGGCGGTGTCTGCAGGAATCGGGGCCAATGTCACTATCGCAAAAAACATCGCGACTGGGTAACAGCGCCATCTGTGAATATTCTATAGAACTTATATAATCTTCTGTACGCTCCTGAATCGTTTTGAAATGAGCAGTAGTACAAGTAATTTAATACTAGCAGTAAGACACAGATGGCGTTAGGAACATCGTTGCATGAATTCAAATAAATGAGTACGTCTTGGAAAAAATACACCTTTACCTACATAACTCACGCTTCTATCCCTATCGGGCTGGACAGAACTATTAGTTATAGACAAGACAACTTGCAGCCACGTCTAAGAGATGTTTGTGCTTAAAGTAGAACTATTAATAATTTTGTAAAACCAACATAAACGAGTAGATACTTCTAACTACTCTTCATACAAAGTTTACAATACGGTTATGAAATAGGAATCAATCAATTAATGCCTTCAATAGATATTTATTACATAATATAACATATCTCAGCTCACAACTATATACGGTTTATCCCAATGGGGTAGTCGGAGGTACATCCATAATAATAAGATGATCAAAGTACCCACACCTCACAGAGTTTTCTATTAGACCAACGTGATAGGTGAAGAGGGTAAAGGTGAGCCATATCGCCGTCTATATTGGTTGAGCCGACTGTGTTAGTGAAAACTACATAATGCTCCTACCTATATATATTTTTCAGTTAAGGATATAACGACTTCGTGGGCCAGTGGTTGAGCGTTGAGCTCACGATCCGGAGGTCCTGGGTTCGATTCCCGGTGGGGACATATCACAAAAAATACTTTGAGGTCCTTAGTTTGGTTAGGACATTACAGCAAAGTAAGATTATCCGTGCTTCGGAAGGCACGTTAAGCCGTTGGTCCCGGTTACTGCTTACTGATGTGTATACATGGTCGTTACATGAGTTATAATACGTGTGTACTTTACACATATTTTCAAAGAAACAGCAATATTGGCATCTGAAACATTCCTTATGTAAGTCGCAAAAGTATGATGTAATATCGTATGCATTCGAGTGCATATATTTACTGTTGAATCAGTGTCTTATATTTGTCCTCGTGTAAAATCAACAATGGATGACGTTAACTTAGTTATCGTGTGAACATTATGAGGATAAATCGCATCTTCGAACCTTTCGTCGGCAAAGTGAATACTTACAGGCTAGACACCTGCTAATTGGGTAGTTTCCTAGGTCAAAGATAAATCAAACCATAATTCTGAGTTGAAAAGAAGTGGATTTTCCAAGATGAAAAATGAAAATTTAATGAAAATTTTTGTGTCTTTTCAATTGTTTTCAGTTTCATACTTTTGCGACGGAAAATTGCGCTTGGTACCTATCACCTCAGTCAGAATCATGGTCTGTATCAACCCTAATAATAATGCCTATATTATGTATATTTAAGCGCAATAAACGGTACGTAGTTAAAGAAATATGTTAAAATTGCTTAAAAATGGAAAATAATTATCACTAAAACTCGCCAAGACTGCAGCCCTAATATTATAGTAAGTACCTACCTATAATAGTTTTTTGTCAAAGTGTCTGTTACTCGGATACCACTCAGTACGCGAATGGTTGCCGGCTGAGTCTGGTTACCTCATCGTTACTTCGAACTTGGAATTTCCCATGGCGATTTACCTATTGTGACAAATATATCAGAATTGTACGATTGGAATCTAATAGGTTACATTTTTCTTATTGGACACTAGTTGGGTTGTTTATATTGTTATTCAAATTAGCATTAGACATTGTAAGTAGGCAGGTTAGAATCCTCTATCGTCCTACGTTCCTGTCTTATAGGTACCTACGTTCCGGTTGGAATCCTGTAACCTGAGAATTTCCCGAAAATGTAACCTTTGCTGTACGGAAGCAAACAGGCAATTTATCGACTGAACTAACCGGCTACAGTACCTACAATATAACGTGTCTACTATAGACATAAACTTTCCTTCTATCTATCAAGGCCGCGATGAGTTACGTAGCTGTATTGAGCGATTTACATGACGCGCTTTAATGCGGCCGACAATAAAGCAGATACAATAGCGTACAATACATGTCGGCCGTTGAGCGTTAGATGTTTTAGTGTCATAGTGGAACCGAGGATCGATAGGACGCGTAGTGAACTAGTGAGTAAGTTTGGATAAAATGTGGAGTGATACGAAGCGGATCGTGAAGTAGCTAGCTGGAGAACGCCAGTATACAGCATCATACGCGGCTCTCCGGCACAACATAATGACATAATTGGCGGAGCGCGGTGCGGGGGAGCGCGGGCCGCGGGGCGCATGCGCGGGTTTGACGGCCAAGGTCGAGGCCGCGCGATTCTGCCGCGCGCCGCCGCGTCGGCTGGTGCTCGTCCCCGCGCGCCCTCTTCTGGAAACACCTTCCATATGGGCTAAGTGCGCAGTTCCCGCGAGTGCCCGGTGCCCGGTCTCGACTCTCTACCCTCAACCCCAACCGTGCTCAAACTAAGGTAATCCCAGCTAGCCCCCGCCGCGGCTGAAGCGACAGCAAAAACACTCCGTTGTGTAATGTTTGTAATCACGCCTACCTATGTATACCTACGTCGCTATCGCGTGTTTTGCAGTTATAGTATCTAAACATTGGAGGAACTAAGGTACTTATTTTCGTATTAAACGGCGGATAGTTCGAAATAGAAGGTAGGGAAATTGAGGACGAAAATATAACAAAAATATTTCTTTATTACACGAAATTGGTCGGTTCACCTTGCGTCGCGCGCGTCGTTCACATGTCTCGCGTCATCGCGTCGTTCGCTAATCGTCTGTACAAACATATTGTTGATGTTTTGGACGTAATATTTTTTGACTTATTTATGACTAGACTTGTATTATCTATACCAGCGACTTACATTCAACGAAATGCGAAATTTAGTCCTTATTGATTTTGTAACAAACTTGTGTCGGTAGGCGTCAGTTGCTATGAAAAGCAAATAAATTATGTTGTCTTAAAGCTTTGTTGTATATTTCACGTAGAGGAAAGTAGGAGGAAAGCATTTTCATAATATTATCTGTTCAACCCCAAACACAATGCGTCGCGAGCGCGTCATCCGCACCGCGCGCGTAGGTACTTCGGTACCTCTTCGCGTCGTAGTGACGTCATACGACGCCTACACACCATAACTTTTATGAACATAATACCTACTAACCCGTAATATCAAGTAGGTACTTACGTCAAATACAAATCTGAACGACAAATCGAAATGTTGCATAAATATAAATCCTATCATTCCATTGTTCGTAATACAAATAGGTAGGTGCGGTTAAAAAAGTTCCATAGACGAGTCGCACTTTTGTTTAATTTGAGGGTAAAACGTGAAAACAGTGTACTTTTATTTAAATGGGATTGCATGAGGTTACGCAACAAGAATTAAATATCAGTTTCATTTTGTGTGGCATCCATCCAGTATACCTACCTACAAAGACTGAAGGTACAGGTAAGTGCTTACTTATAGTCTAGATTTGTTTGGTTACAATCGATATAAGAAGACTTGTCCTCGCGTACACCTAGGGGTACTAATCGGAAACCTTTGTATAGTAGAAGCACACCCAGACCCTTCATACAAAACACCTCGTTTTACACAAACACTACTCAGTGACGTTATCGTACACGCGCATCTGTGTGACGTCTAACGCCGTACGCTTGCTTGAAGACTAAAGTAAAACCAAACCTAGCTCAGCTACTGGTGATGAGCGGAGAGTTGCCATTCTACATGTAGTATTATTCTTTATTCTATGGTAAAAATCCATACCTTTATCACACATATTATGAAACATATCCATCCATAGGGACAGATTGGCGAGATTACGCGCAATAGACTAAGAAAATGGCTTCTCCAGGCATCATGCCAGTTCACGGCTCACTCCGCTTGGCGGCATGATGTAAATTATCGCATGCCAGTTCTTGCAAAATGAAGATGAGATGTCCCTTATGACGGCTCCCGATGGAGAAGTTAGAAAATTGGCAAGCTATTAGAGAGCTAGCTTAGAACCTCCAATAAACCGCAGGTGGAGCAGAATGGAGAATCATACTTCAAAACTTACATCTTCTTTGTTGGGTCCATAGCACAATTATCATCTTATCGTCTACATCTACACTAATATTGGCTACCTACCTACTAACCTTTATATTGATATAAAATTTTAGAAACTTTTTGTACTGGAACCCTAGAACTACTAAACGGATTTTGTAAACTATTTCAGCATTAAAGCTACCTACATTATTCCTGAGAGTTTATGCTATATTTAATGCGGACGGAGTCAAAGGCGTAAAGCTAGTACCTATCACATAATTTGACCATCGCTGTGAAAGGATTCGCCAATCTTCCTGAAATGTTTACATGATGGCGTCGGATCGTCGGCCGATCGTAAAGTACGTTCTTAAGTAGTAGATATGGGGAGGTTTTCATATATTGCCTATGTAACGATATGTACCCACGAACCGTTTCTTATCAGAAAATCCACTACCTCACATCACTAATTTAAGAGCCACGCTCTAGTCGGTGTAGCCTTCTCCATGCTACTTTTTTAGGGTAAAATAGGGCAGTGGTTTCCCTCTTGCTTTCCGCCCCGCGGTATTCCGTCTGAGGCGACTGGGATGGCGCCCAGAGTCTATTACAAAGCCGTACTAGGACTCCTGTCCTCCGCCTCTGAATAGTACTGTCAGTTACTGTTGCTCTCTGTCAGGTTCCAGGTTATTTTAACTTATATCTGCCGATTTCCTTTCCGCCGAAAAATAAATAAATTAATAGCTTGGACAAATCAAATAGGCATCTTGCTGGTATGGAATCCGTTTGACGTGTGCTGTTAACCTAATTCTGTCGGGTTATACGCTAATGCAAGGGTTGCTTAGACAAACGAGGAACAATAGGTCCCCCACAACTCAGCAACAACACAAACCTGCATGCACTCTTACATTCACCAACAATGCAACATTGTTATAAAATATAATACTTACAAAAAAAAAATACATTCATGTGCATCTGTCAATAGCAAATGAAATTTGTTGTAATTTCCTCTCATGTCTCAAATGTTTATTTATAGTTCTAACATAGCAAAAAATACATTATGTTGTTTTTTTTTATAAAAATACATGACTGTGTTAATCTTCAAAAAATACCAACAAATCATTTTTTTCACAATGCATCCCTTTCTAAAAACTTCCATTGCAGTCGCCGCGCTAACACATACACACATGAATAGATTGTATCTACCGGGTATTGTATGTGTGGGTGTGCGTTTCCCATCCCCCAATATGTAGGTCAGGTAGGGATGCCGCCATTCTTAGTTTATAGATGGGTCAATTTTAAATTGTAAAAAAATTAAACATAATGATTGTGTGTAGCCTAGTGCAATGAGACATAGGTACCAATCAGGAAGGTATCTTTTTTGGGGTTTTTACAATAAAATACCAGATAATATTTTTTTTTTATTAATTTAAAAATAATTTAAAGCTCATGTGAAGCTTACTTTAAGTAAAAAAGCTTATTATAAGATTAATGACTACCTTAATGATAAAAATGTCTGGTATTGAATGTGTTCCTCTAGTTATTAAATAACTTGTAATGTATACCCTCATTGATTTAAAAGATGTGTTGCTGTTGCAGTTTCTTGTCATTTCTTCTCCTCAGCCATAACACTTTGCGAAATGTCGTAAATTCAAAAATGTTACATGGACCTTCAAAAGGTTTATCCATGATAATTACGTTGAATAAATGATTCTGATCCTGAAATTATTCTGATTTCTGAACACGTTTGTTCTGACAACAGTCAAATACACAAACATATTTAATTAAATGGGTAATGTACTGGTATTATTTAGCATATAACATATTGCTTATTTTACTCTCTCCTGATTTTATATCGTTTCTATCTTTGTGCAATAAAGAATATTTTTATTTGTATCGAGTCGACACAAACCAATTATATTCAACCTATTTCAAGGGAAACATACTATATAAACATAATATAATAAAATTGTCACTATATTGAACCCCTTATTGAGTGTTATGGTAGCTTATTTGGTAGAACGCTTACCTTTACCATTTTAAGGTCGCAGGTTCGAATCCAGCACAGTCTAAACCAATGTTTTTTTTTCGAATTCATGTTTGGATCATAAATGATTATCACGTGTTCAACAGTGAAGGAAACATCGTGAGGAAACCCACATACCCGAGAAATGTATTTTCAGGGGTATGTAACCTAACTTGCTGGTTTTCCCTTCGCGGGTTGGAAGGTAAGACAGGCAGTGGCTTCTGTAAAAAACCAGACCTGTCAATTCTTCAGGTTAGGTAAGCGGACCCTGTGAAAAACGGGATAATGCTAGGGAGGTGATGATATTGACTCCGGTGGATTGAGAAGAGGCCTGTGCCTGGCAGTGGGACGTGAGTTTGTTTATGTTTTATGTTTGTTTGCATTATTATTATTTTTTTTTTACCGTACTACTTTTTACACTATATTAACGTACACATCAATGATATATATATACACACAACAAATTCAACTGCTCGGATTACCTCAAAGTTGTTTTTCCCCTATTTTCCTGCGAGTATTCCTGGAAGATTAATTGAAAGTTGTTAACAATAAACATTTTACACGTGCCGTCGGGCACGAGGCGCTACTCAGAGGTCGTCTTTGCTCACAGGAACCTGGTGTATAGGGTTGTATCCGGCGACACACGCACGTTGTTTCTCATCTTTCATTCTAATTATGTCACTATTAGGCAAAGGATTGATTTTACGAATTAGATTCTTGTAAATCTCTTGAGATTGCCAGAGATTGCGATAAATGTCTGCCGCTGAAATAATGAAAGGAATGAACACATAGAAATTAATGTAAAAGTATTTTATATGACTATGTACCTATTCATGTCTATTATGTCCGTTGAATTTGATCTTTTTGATTGAAAATCTTAGATGTTTCATTTTACTTATTTTAAACAAAGTATTTTTTTTAAATGACTTCTAAACCAAAGAGTTGTCTAATTGATGACTTTTGGCTCTGCCCACCCCGAAAAGCATATAGGCGTTACTATAAAGTACATCTTGCATTCTGTCATCTTAAATTAGTAAATAGTTATGAATTCACAGAGTGTATTAAGATGCCACCCCACCCACTCACGTATCTACAATGTTAGCGAGTGTAGGAATAGGAAGGAACATTTGCTACTTGGCTAGGCTCTCAGGTATCAACCCTACTACCGGGGGTGAACGGGTCGCGGGGAGGATGCTGCGGGGGTGCCCGGGCGACCCCCGCGCTTGCCCGGGGTTCCGCCCATCTTGTTGCGCATCTATCGACCGCTCTACGCCCACAAACAAAATCTGTTTACTGACGCTTGTGAATGTACGCCAGGAGTTCAGTTTTATATTTTAGTAGCTTTGATTAATCAAATGTTACTCTATTAGTATTGTTATTAGTGATATTCGTTCAAGGAAGGAACCCGTGTGACGATAAATACGGTAGCTATATACTAATTTTAGTTAACTACTCGGTCTCGAACGGAGTGCACGTTTTACCTGAGCTGTTCTTGTACAATACCTGCTCGATTCCAGTGATTCCCAAACTAATACTTGACATAATGCCGAAGTGTGGAAGGTGTGGTGAAGACGTGAGGGATGCCATCCAATGTGCTTTATGTCTTAAGCACTTCGACTTTCCCTGCTCTGGCGTAACTGAGTCGGGTTACCGCAAGCTCGGTGCCAAACGACAAGCTGCCTGGAAGTGTTTATCTTGCAAGACCGTTTCCACCACTACGTCTCAGGCGATCTCTCCGGCAGCAAAGGGTAATGTTGCTCAGGGCAGTGGTTCGCCAGTAACCCTGGATCAAGTTATGGAGGAATTACGCAGTCTCAAGTTGTCCATGGCAACCATATCTACCGCTGTTGCTGGCATTGAAGGCATCAAGGAGGAAATCAGTAAGACGAAAGGTTCCGTGGAGACCTTCTCGTCAAAACTTAACACTCTAGAACAACGAGTTCAAAGTATAGAAAAGTCCCATATCGTGGTCCAACAGCTAAGTGACCGAATATCTGTTCTGGAAAACAATCTTAACGAGAAAAATCAGTGGCTGCGACTTAATAATGTTGAGATAAAGGGAGTGCCAGTAGAAGATCGCGAAAATCTTTTTGACATATTATTTAAAATCGGAACCAAAGTTCAGTACCCGATCTCGAAACACGACATCAATTTTATTGCACGAGTACCATCAAAGGACGACAAGACGAAACCCATCATAGTGTCGTTTCTGAACAGGTATATGAAGGAGGAATTTATTGCGGCCGCTCGAATTTACAAGGCCTTGTGTCCTGAACATATCGATTTGCCGGGTAGGAATTCAATTTATGTAAACGATCATTTGACAGTTGAGAACAAGATGCTACTTAACAAAGCTAGAGATTTAAAAAACGAGAAAGACTATGAATTTGTTTGGGTGAAAAATGCAAAAATTTTTGCTCGAAAAAATAAAGAGTCCAGAACAATAATGATAAAAAACGAGCAAGACCTATTAAAAATGCAGTAATATTATTTTCCTTTTAATATTGAATTATATAACTATGTCTGTGTACTTTATTTAAGTACCCAAAAAAGAGGTACTTAATATTTTTTTTACACAGCTCTAGAACTTCTGTCATATACCGATATTATTGCTTACCATTCTACCGAAAAAATCTTGTTGTTTGTGCGACATTGTATGGTTAGAGGGAGAGTCAGATCATCGCATGAATTCATAAATACATTAAATGTTTTATATCGGTAAGACTGTAACAGATCACGGGCTGCTAAGGATCGGATGCCCTTAAATTTGTGAGGTTGTGGTGCTCGCTCCGGGTCATTACCTGATACAATAGGTTGTCCATAGCTATTCAACATGGTGACGCAGTGAGTCTCATGGACTCCTTTGCGTCGGATGTGGCTCGAGGGGGCTGTTTGACTAAGCAGGGATCTTTCCCTGCTACAATGTTGTTTAAGACTTACAGTAAAAATGTACAATGTATTAACTCTAATAAATAATACATACTTACTTAGTTTTATGTATAAAAAATCTTAGTTTTATGTAATGAATTTGTTACTATTAAGTATATTGATCTGCTTAAACCCGAAGATCTTGTTCATCCCAGTCTATTTATCAGCCTTCTTTTATTTAACTGCACACCGTCGAAATAGCTAAACGAACTCTATACTCTTCCACACTCCGGACACTTCATACATCAGACGAATCAGACCTCGTTTTACGCAGACACTACGCAGATCCATTTCCGTGGATGGCAAGAAAAACCTGTCATGGTACTACGTAACTAACAACATAAGCTTACATAAAGAAAAAATATATTTATACATCTTATTCAAAAGATCTCTTAGCTTTAAGTGAACTATGTATTTATAGTACCAAATGTTATTAAGTGTATTCCACTCCCATAGTCAAACCGAGCAATTGGTTGTGTGGGGTTTCGATTGTAATGAATTTTGTGTCTATTTAAAAAATAAACATTTACTATAATCTATAGATTAAGTTATTATAAACAAAGTACTTATATTTATATTTTTTTAAATTCGGAGAATGCGTGACATACATTGTAGTGTCACGGGTTTTAATAATATTAATATTAATTTTATTTGATTTTATATATAATTTAATTTTAATTTATCTAATCTAATCTGATGTACTTATACTTATAATTATGGATATTAATCTGAAATAAATAATTTGAATTTGAATTTTGAATCCTGGGTCGGATTCTAACTAAACTCCACTTTATGAATTTAAATTTATATTCAGATCATAGATAATTGACATCGCGGTTTTTAGGATTTGTGCCCCATCAAAGCAATAGACTCGCTCTCTATTACATGGGACTTAAACATAGCTGGCGAAAAGTGGTTGTGTATTCTATACATCTCTGCCTACCCTATAAGGGATACAGGTGAGATGCTATGTAACACTATGTTATTGTAAACTACTTACCTATCTATTAACAAAGTAAAATAAATTTGACATGTGATTTTTGGTTGTCGATGACTCACTTAAAACAATTTTATTTAAATGCATAATCGTTTGTAAAATAAAATGACTAAGCTATATTTATTACGTGAAGTAGGTAAGTAAGCAGTATGTATTTAAATACATTTGTCTACAGGGGGGTTGAAAAGGCCTCATCGCAGCAATTAATGTAAAAAAGCAATATTGAAATTTGTCAAGAAATATCAAATAGCAATTAGTATTGCTTTTTTAGATGAATTGCTTCTATGTGGCTATTTTTGCCCCCCGTATAATGAAAGATATAGGTATCTTATCTTTTGCTTTTTTGAGTATAATTCCACCTTTTTTAACCGTTTTAATTATTTTTGCTACTTTATATATGATCAATAAAGGTTTTAATAATAATTATTATTTTTTTCGAATGCTGCAGGTCATATTATTGATGACACGTAGCTCTGCCCGCTACGATAGAGATACGGGCGTGAGTATTCACATATAATGTAGTATAATGTAACATAACAACATAAACAGCCTATATACGTCCCACTGCTGGGCACAGGCCTCCCCTCAATCAACCCGAGGGGGTATGGAGCATACTCCACCACGCAGTATAATGTACGATTCCAAGAAGTTCGCACCCAACTGGGCATCCTCAGGCCTGTATTTTTGTCCGGAAAAGTATTTACTAATAATAAAAGTCCGGGACTCCATAGTCCCGAGTTATGGAAATGACAAACATAAATAATAATAATAAGTAAATCACGTGAAAAAAACTAAACTTTGGCTAAATAATATAATACCATAACCAGTAATTCGACTTTGTCTCTCTCTCTCACCTTTACCCTATAAATTTTACTATTTAAAGTTATCAAGTTGTGTCAGATCTAATTTTAAGCTCAATAAATTCACACCATAGATTTCAATTTTTTTCGCTCTTGCGTCCGCACCGTTAACGACTCAAACGTAATGAATATTGGACGCTCATAAAAATATAATCATAAACAAATCTATAAGCAAATACTTGCTGATCATCAAGATTTTTTTTTCTTTTTTGCCTTAGCGACCAGTTTTTTGCGTACGATCTTCTGACTGGTAATTCCGATGTAGGTATCCATACTACAAGCGCCTGGGTAGCAAGATGTTGAAGATAATTGTGAATGTTTGAGTGATTAATTGGACATCCTGGAATACTTTGCTCTTTAGCACATCTTTATGACTGATTCTGTTTGCCCTGGAGTTCCTAATGTTAGATAGAACAGAATCGATCGGTCGACTAATACATCTCTATGCTAGTGAACATCACAACACTAGCTTGTGTACTTTGACAGATATAAATTACTCGTATCACGTATTGAAGCTATTGTAAAATGTAACTATACTGAATTAGTCGTTCTGTTTAATACATAGGCAAATGTTTACATAGGCATTCTTGGGTGTCTTCGATTTAATTAATTGTTTGAGAAAAGCCTTAACCAATCCGAAGACATCTCGCAGACACTTGATACAAGGTCGTAATATGACGAACTATAATGGTTACGATAATTAAAACACATAATAACGGGTTCTTACCGCGTTTAAAATAGGGATATGAGACTCCCGATATTTCGACACTGTTGCAAGTGCCATGATCACG
This sequence comes from Pectinophora gossypiella, assembly GCF_024362695.1. NCBI lineage: Eukaryota > Metazoa > Arthropoda > Insecta > Lepidoptera > Gelechiidae > Pectinophora > Pectinophora gossypiella. The sequence goes on along the minus strand of NC_065421.1, from coordinate 8,143,632 downwards.
GGATGACTGATGAGATTGGAGTGGAGTAGGTAGATCCATAATTTTCTACGGGCAGACATATCTGTCTACCCTCTTATGTCTCTTTTTTGTTTATTATGTGTTTTAATTATTATAATAACCGCGTAAACTTAAAAGAATGTATAATGGTTACGGCCGATCGTCTATATACTATGTCCAATATAAAATCACACAGACACACAGTCCGTTCGTGAGTTTTTGTGACATGCGCAGGCAGACAGGCAGCAGAACGTAAAAGTAAAAAAGCACCTGTCAAACTTTTTTTTTCTTTTTTGAATTTTTTGGCCTATAAAATTAAAATAGGTAGGCAGGTACCTACATACGTCAGAATCGGCAACAATTACATTTTTACTGTTATGATCAGTGTTCGAATATTCTTGCACTTATTTACCTAATTCTTTATAAAGCTTAGCTACTTCATAAAGGATTTAAATATTTATTTTGATAATAAAAATCCAGGAATCAAATGAAACGTTACGATTATTTAAAATCTTAATAGGTTTTCTGGAAATATATTATTTATTTAAGCTATCTGTCCTTGTCAGACCCAGTTCCGCGGGATTTTTACAATACAAAAGTGATATCCATACTATTGCTACTTAAATAAACGTCCAAATATCCAATCATTGGTTATGATGCGGAAAATAAAGCGAACACACCGTAAAGCCACGCGAATCAATGGTACTAATTCCTGTACACACTAATTTTATTTTAAGTTTCCCTTCCCTTTCCTTTTCGGCGGATAAGAAAATGACAGGTACCTATAACTTAAAATAACAATAGATAGTGTCTACAGGCCGAATTAGCACCACTGCTTGGGGACTCGCTGTCAACGCCATATTTGTTTTCCCACTCATGGTCGCAAGTTTAGATATATCTTAGATTTCATCGGCGCCGGTTCAGGCGTTATATCAAATTTACTATCCACTTTACGACTCTTCCTAACATTCAGACAAAGGAAATTGTGTTTATAACTATAAAGGCTAGGCTGGTTTATCACGCTGATCAGAGCATGGAATTTCACATTATGGCTCGAATTTTTACGTAAATATGAAGTTAGTAGAATTAGACTATATTAACCACCAACTACGGAAGCACGGTCGACTTCATTTAAAAATGTATTACCTATCAGACAACAATATATTTTTTTGGTAAAACAATGAGTTACGTGTGAGATAAGCTTTAGCTTTAAGATTCTGATAAATTTACCCAAATTATAATTATCCTTCTTACACTTAGGTCTTTATATATTTTTTTATTACCTTCCATAAACTGTTGAAATAATAGCCTTGAATAGAAGCGCTCATGTCTACACCCAATGCAATATTTTGATTCTGTTATCATCACAATACCTATGATAACGAATATAATGTAATGATAAGGATCATTCACACACTGCTACAATATTATGAAGTCGGCTTTCTTTCCGAGTAGATAGGAAGTTTACCTACTTTTAATGTGTAGAGATAAGATTAGGTATGTAAGTATAGATATACACATAGAAATTCAGTCTGGTGTCTCTTAAGATAGCACTGCTGGGGGGTATGGAGCGTACCGCTGCTGCTCTCTCTCTCTTTATTTAAGAGCTGCGCTCTTGTCGGTGGAGTAATCGCCTTCAATTTATACTCCATAGACAGTGCGGTGGTTACCCCAATCGCCTTCCGTTCCGCAGTACATCGACCAATTTCTCAATCGGTGATGATCTAGCTAGAGCCCTACCAGAATCCATTTCCTCGGCCTCTAACCAGTACTGATACCGCTGCTGGCCGGCATCAGGGGCACACACACACACCACACCCACACACACACACACACACAGCTGGTTATGTGGATTTGAACACTCGGCTCTTGCCAAACCAGGAGTGTGTTAACCATTACACCATGGGATCCTCATCCTGTCCATTCGAATATCTCGATCCATATCGACATTATACCGACGCCGCCGGTGGCGCCATCTAGAACTTTTCGAATGAATTTTCGCTTTGAGAGTTTATGTTTTAAAAAATTATAAATATTTATTTAAAAATCCTCCAGGCAAGTAGTTATATACCTATCAATATTTCGTCTAAGTACTTAAGTAACAAATTATTTTTTCGTGATGCTTTCGATGATGTGAAAGGAAGTTTATTTATAGTAAGTATATCATAATAGTTTGAATATTAGATACTAATATGGACAGAGGTACCGGCCTGTATGTCTAGACATTTATTGCAAAAAACAGTTATTTATCCAAGTATGAATATCGCATCATTGATATTTTACCATTTAAAATAAGATACTTACCGTATTTATCAAGGTTCTGTGAAAAGGTGGGTAGGTTTCGGCGGGGCGGGTGGCTGGGCGGGCGGGAGCGTGGGTACGTGGGCGGCCTTGCCCTTGTCGCAATCGATAGGCGCGCGCCCAGCTGAGCGGCACGTAAACACAGCCTTCGACGGTCTGTTTTTATTTTTCTTTATAAACTCACTCAATCTTGTTAATTTTTAATGACTTGATCCCCTTATGTACTTGGAAGGGTGATAACTGTCCTACGCAGGTATTTTTTACTTATGAGATTTCCTCCTTCAACATTCCGCATTTCCTTTTAAACAGATATTTTAACTTTATTTTAAGTGTAGGTTAAATATATGAGGGTTTGGAGATTCGAAAACCATTACATATATTTAGATTAAGAACTGTAAAAGAAATAAACATCATCATCACATTAATTTTGCCAAATAAGTGCTTACTAGAGTACCTACAATGATTATGCTCATGACCATATAGACCAGGTTTCGAGAGTTATTGAAAATTCACTATAAAACATAAATACTTTATTGTAGTGTAAAATGTGTATTAATAGATATAGCTTCGAAGTACAGCCGTCTATGTATCAATGATAAGGGTGTCAAGCTATCTAGTGCGACTAAGTTAGTCGCATCTACCAGATCTCCAGGGGATATAATCAGTAATAACTTAATGGAAACGGTCGTGAATACATTGTTATAAAATTGCTTTTAATGATAAATACAGTTGTTAGTTTTGTAATACCATTGTTATTACTTACTTGTATTATAACAAGTCGTGCTGTGTGTTTTATGCTGAGAAAATTATTTATTTTTAAGCAATATTCTTAAGTAAGTAATATATTATTTTTCTCTGATAATTATCTCCCCAGCGTTTTCGCATTTTCCACGGGGCATGATTTTCTAAACTGAAGATTTGACAGGTCCGGTTTTTTACAGAAGCGACTGCCCGTTTAACCTTCTAACCCGCGAAGGGAAAACCAGCCTAATACAGGTTTAGGTCAGTACCTACGAAACGCTTAATAATACGTATATTATTAACGTATTTTTTTTCTATATACCATTACGTAACGCAAATCTAAAAGCAATTTGCAATTTATCTTCACATGGTACGCGTATTCCAAAAATGAATATATTTTTAAACGCGTACATAGGTATGTATATACGTAATGAAAATAATATAATTATATAAAGCTTAAAAAGGAAAATAAGTAGGTAACTCCAAAAAAAAAACATATCGTCTTTGTGAAACTTGTAAATTCATGGAATTTAGAACTCCAAGTTCTATGGTAAATACCAAACAAACTTGTACACTAGACAATGCAAGGTTTGCTTGTGACTGAGGTGAGATCGTACCTATTATTACTCAACTAGCAACATGTAACACTATACAATTGTATAAAGTTTCCGCTTCGGAGGGTTTAATGCCAACACACAACCTTGTGATGTGCTGTTTTCGGATTTAAATTTTAATTATACTGAAATTTAGTTTTTTATAATGCTGCACCTTTTTGCTTAGAATTTCTCGAACAACAGTATTTACAGTATTAATACGTAACTCAAGTTAGACATCCCTATTGGCGGACGTTTGCCGTCGCAATGTCGACGACGCGACGTCGTGGACCGTTGTCATCCCGTGTTGACGACGTCGTCAACACCATAGCCGCTGGTCTGTAAGCGCATTTATAGCACACCCCGTACACTTCATACAAACAATTTCGTTTTACACAGACACTACACATTGACATTATCAACACGTGTATCAGTGTGTGTGACGTCTGACACCATACTATTTTACGAAGTCGAAGTCTAAACTATGTCCGAGGGCGGGTGAGGTAAACCTAGCTCAGTCGCCGGTGGGGAGCGGAGAGTTGTCGTTCTATACGTAGTATTATTCCTTATTCTATGCTTATAGCTCTGATTAATTGTATTAGTGATTATTACTAATGAGGAAGTTACTGGGTTATCACCTCAGACAGGACGGACGCGACGTGATCAGGTTTTTTTTTTAAATCAATGTATACTTTGTAGATGGTGGTCCTTTAATCTAAATAAGGTATTTCGACAATACGTACATGCATTAAACTCACGCCTTTCCACCGGCGGAATAAGCAAAAACTATGGAATACCTCTTGCTTCGCTCCTTATATTTGCCTCCCCATTTGTCCGGCCATGTAGTTAATGCCATCTGCGGCAAATAAGTCACGTAAAAAAAGCTCCTAATATTCTCTTGCTTTCTCCAGATTCATAAATTATCATACACGCGCGCCGGTTCAGAGTAGATCGTACTAAACCTTACAAATACCTTTTTGACAATAGGTCATCATAGAATTCATTATAAACATTGTTTTTAGGGTTTAGGCGTGAAAATGTAACACACTTTATTAGTATGGATTCCGCATAGGAAGCCCCACACGGGCCTCAATACGCAGGTACCAAGAGCAATGGGCCTGCGTGGTAAACTATGACCTTCACCGACACATCGAAATGTTAGGATGCCCTTTGACTCGCCAATAGTTATGTGGGTTGGATGCGGATGCAACTTCCGCATGTTCTAGTTCATTACTTTCTGCCTTCTAGTAAAAAATAGGTAACGTTTCCTTTGTTAGATTATGTGTATTTTACCACTATTCTACATTAATGTATAAAGATCATACTAAAAGAATACATACGCAAATAAGCTCACGCTCACAAGTAATCAAAGAGTTGCAGCCGCTGTTGATACGAAGTCTTAAGATGGTTATGATGAACCTTACGGTGACAAGGGATCAGCCTATTGCACATAATACTTATTTTCCATAATGTTAGAAAGGATACAATCCCTCTGTCAAATTATACGACATGCCCGAGAAGACAAGCAGCTTAGAAACTTAAAGAACAACTTAAAAAGTGAACACCCATAAAGCTATATTTTCAATGGGCACATGAACTTCGTTGTAATGCTCCATAAATATGTTTGCACTTAAAAACATGATCGGTCAACCAAGACTAAGGACAATTTGGCTGTAGACTAGTTTTTGACTTGAATAACTGGTTATCCGGTTGGTACTCCTCAGCACGATGCATAATCAATGCACTCAAAGAGTAGAAACGAGAAAGTGCAATTTGCCTTTGTATTGCTGTTTCAACTTTCTCAGCTCCTGCTTCTAAAATATTAACCAGACCGAGCGAGTAACTCAAATTGCAAATTTTATAAGGTGGATTTAATCAAAAGTTACCTACTAGTATCATTTTAACATTTGATTTTCCTTTTCGTATAGGTATGTATACGCGCACGAAATGGCAGACTAATGAGTATGTTGCTAGCGACATAAGAAAACTGCATCAAAGCCCTATAAAAAAAATTAAGCATAAATATATTTTTAGCATCAACTAAGAAATATCTCAACACAAGCAGCAGTTCCAAAAATATATCTCCCACTCTATCCTCAATAATTGATTGAAAAGCACCCCCGCATTGCAAAGATACCGCTCAAATATTTCCACTACTCTTAAAAAAGCCATCAATCTATCTCGTTTTTCTCGAATCTAAAGCATTCCGCCAAAATTACGGTTTCGACGGCAACCATGAGCCATTACAGAGATTAGTGAATGAAATTATGCATGGGAGGAAAGATGCAACGTCATCCCATGATGTAAACCGGGTCCGGGAGGCAGCCAGGAGCCCGGGCACGCATGCGCGCCGCCACATCGATCCCAACTACCCCCACGCTCTCCCGACATTTCCCTGACACGTGTACAAGGCCATATCACCCGGATAACTTATTTTGTTACGACAAAGAACAGGGTGCTTACAACATAACGACTATCCAGTATTTACCAACCTAATTAGACATTTCTCTATGGACCAGATTTTCGGACAATAAACGGAAGCTCAATTTAGCTTCATGTATTGAAATTAATTATCATCGTGCGGGTAACGAGTACCTCGGTGTGCGAACATGGCGGATGGTAACCACCTCTCAAGAGCGACCAGTTTTTGTGCTCCGCTATTACATCAGACGCCCGCTAGCGGCACCATGCCACATTTGTGTACTTATCCAACCACTTTATTTAATACACTTACCTACATAAGATCCTGCCCTACACTAAATGAATTTGAAACCATTCCGAATCCCTTGCCTATCCCACATTTCAACGTAAATGCTGCAAGCAAACGACATTACAAAAAAGCTGGGAGGGTAATATTGCATAAATAAATCGGATAACGTCATTCCACCTCCGTAAGTAGTGGAATAAAAGTCTGGATCGGCGTCGGCGGCATCGGCAGTCTGATGGGACGCTAAATTTAAAAGAGAAAAGGGTGGTTGTGTGGTGTACGAAGTACATAGCCGGGGCTGGCTGGATGGCCGGGCGGGAGGGGCGGTGCAGCTGCGGTGCATCGTCGGCCGCGCGTGCGCCGCCCCGCGCCCCGGCCCCCGCCCCGCGCCCGCCAGCGCCCCGCGGCCCATTGCCAAGTTCAATGCCAAGGTCATGCGCGCGGTACTGCGGCTGCGCGCCGCATTGCAGGAGCGGCCGCCCCGCCGGCCGGCGAGCCGTCAGTTCCTCGCCGAACATCGCGACGCTCGCCGCCTCGCTATATTTCCGCACGCGTTCTCACGGGTCACCTGACTTGTTCCGTTTACCAGGACAGTTCGCAGTGCTCCGGACCTGATTGTCTGTTCGTTGCAGGTGACCCAGTGTGGTGGTAGCGGGATTACTGGACGTGACGGAATTCCTGTGAGCATCATGTGCGTTGACGCCGGCCGGACCGACGCCGCGTGTTATGCAACCTCTCAAACAAAACATCCGCCTCTGTAAGTACTAGAAACAAACAAATGGTTCTGTAATTGTTGAATGCGAATTTGTTGAATCAGGCGGTGGCGATCTCTGAATATAGTCGGATTCTTCTGAAGCACATTGATTTAGGTACATAAATTACGTCTAGCATGGAATAGTTTCGGTTTTTTGGAAGTTCTATTTTAATGGATTAACACTAATTACGTTGATGAATATGTAGATAGGTAGGTACAATGTAATAGTTACTTTTCGCTTTAATAGGAGGAAAACTGTCTGGGCATCAGATTACGTGTACAGCAGCCATATTTATTCTAGACATTAGACAAATAGTAACTACCTACATACAAGCATAAATATGTCCTCTATATGACTCGGGGCGGTCTGAAATTCCAACGTTATCAAATTACTGATTCATACACTCACTGTGGAAATAGGCATTTTTTTATTGGAAAACGCTGCCGGTACTACGATTACAGAGTAAGCAGTCAAATGTGTAATTATTTTTTATTATTTCATTTTCTACAGTTTTGACTTCCAAATCAAGTTGCCAAAAAACATGGCCGCTTTGAATGCCCTTTGCGAAAATGCGCAGTGGGTAAGGTTTAACATTTTGATTGTGAGTCACAATGCGAGAACACATGAGGTTTCAGATATCCACCAACCAAGGTCGCGAACAAAGTAGCCTAGCGTAATACAAGGCAGTTTAAAAATTGAAACAAGTCTACCTACTAGATATTAGAAAACAAAGAAGTGAAACATGTAGCGTCAACTAAATGACTAAATAAAGGACATTAACATCTGTAAGACAGGCAAAAACACGAAACTAAAGGAAACAACTTGTAGCAGTTGCAGCTACTATTATTGTACAGTGACAAACATACTAGGTACTTACTAAATTCCTTAATCAGTTTTTACGACATACCTACTTAATCCAAATAAAAAGCAACATGTATCACAATTGCAGTTACCAATCCCAAACACGCAAGGAACGTAGACTATATCAAAAAATGGTTTGATAAAACCTTTGTAGGGCGTTGTAAAGGTGCAGATTTGTCTCTATATAACATGACGGGAATCCAAGGACGCCTGCTAAGGGCCGGTTCAACTGGGATCCTGTTGTGAGCTCGCAAAAAATATCCAGCGACAGTTCAAGGTAACGAGCGCTCTTTGCGATCTTTCCGTCGATGTCTTAGATATTACGTTTTAGGACAACTACAAGATAGTCTATGCAATGAGCATAAAGTCGTAGATTACCCTTGCTACTTGTTAGTTTGTATAATTAAGCATCTGCAGTAGCGCCTATTTGCAAAAATGTAACAACTGATTTATTCATAGATTAACATGAATCGAAAACGTAGTAAGATAACATATTAGGTTACATTTTTATGCCAAATTTCTTTTAAGGTAACATTAAAAATGAGACATTCAAATTAAAGCCCGGTATTGTAAAGAATCTTAACTAGTTCAAAGAGATCATTTTACTATGGAAAAAGTTAAATTCGCATTTATGTACAAAACCAATTTGTTCTGAACTCGTCATCTTCATAGGACTTTTACAAAAATCAATTTACCTTTCAATTGTTTACCTGTGCACCTTTCAATTTGTTTTCTTAATTATAACTTGTCTGTTTGCAGAAACTTTTCAAAGTCTTTTGTAACAGGAAATTTCAAATATTCATTTCGCAATTTCCAAGTGAAAATATAAGGGATTTCCATCGTTAAATCTTGAGGAAAGAAACGTGTCAGTTTATTCTGATGTTTCCACACAATATGTTGCATCCTAAAATTTAAGAGTGATAAACTTGGTCAACCTTTAGTAAGTCGAACAACTGAACACTCAGCTTTTCTTGAAATTTGAAAGTGCACTGAAGACAACTACTACTAGGACCAGGGTTCAAATTGCCACATCGAAACAATTCATCTAAGAAAGCAAAATTGCAATTTGACATTTGCGCTTATAAAAGTAAGTGCGCAATGCAAACAACTGTCAAATAGCAATATTGCTTTCTTAGATGAATTGCTTCGATGTGGCCATTTTAACCTCCCAGGAGCCGTTTAATATAATTTATAGACCATAAATCATAAACCTAGTGGATATTAAGAAAAAAAACTGTTACATGGTAACGCATTCTAACATAAATAATGATAAATTAATTATTTACGGAAAACAGTAGATCCAACAAAAATGATAGTAAATAACTATGCTAGTTCTACGAGAGGCTTGTTAACATTAATGAATTTCCTAATGATTGGGCGATGATTAATGAAAAACAAATATGTTTAAATTTAAAAAAGTGATGAACAGTGTTAAGTTTCGAGGCACATACCTACCTTATTGATAGATTCCTAGAAAAATTATGCATGATTGTTTCAATTAACTATGCAAAATAAGAACAATTGCTTTAGTTCTAGGTAATTTTGCTGTAGGAAATATTATTATCATGATTGGGATTATAATTTTTACATAATTAATAATTATATTTATATTTTCTTTGTATAGAATTATAATGATTAATTGTCATTATAATGTTATATACTGTAATTAAACAAATTATTTGATAATAAATACTTATTTGTTATTGACATTTCACATTAATATACACATTGGTTTAACGTCATCGATAAAATGCCTACCAAAGGTTTTATTTAAACTTTAAACAATACAGTATTAAATATATTATAATAGGTTAGCTTAGGTTTTGACTTAAATGTAACACTTATAATAATGCTCGATACGAATTATTTTTCGGAAACTATTAAAGGACAGTCCAGTAACTCGTTTCGCATTTGCATAATATGAAATATAGGAATATAATATCTATATAAAGATTGTTGCATAATATATTCAAGTAAACATCATATACTGTTTGTTTAGTTTGAATGGAGCACAATAAAAAGTGGTGACGTCATCTCACATGACTATGAGTAGATACCTAAAGTGAATAAGCAGGTAAACGACAAACAGTAAAAAAGATACATACCTAGATATATTTTAATATATTTCAACCGGTAATATTGTAGTAGTTGTATATACAATTCAATTTCTTACACACAAAAAATAACAAAAAGGAAACAATTACTGACAATTAATTAAGTACATTCAGGTAAATAAATACGAAAACATCTGTTCCAATAAGTTAAAGAGACAGATTAAGATAGGTACTGAATAAAAAGATCATATTTACCAAGGTTTCAAAAACTCGAATAAGAAGTCATAACCTACCCATTTACTCAGATCATCTTTAGCATCAGTCAATTCTAAACCTACTAATTGGGATTTAAAGGTTCTGCAGTAAGTAAATAAATTAAATAAATAATATTAGTAGTAATTACATAGTGAAGATGATAATTAGCACTAATTAAATGGCAAATTTGTTTGTACCGGATATCTCACTTGATATATAACAAAACATTGGAATAAGAACAACAAAGAACAAGGTTTCCTAGGGATGGTAAAATATCGCTGTTTAATTTTTAAAGTCGCACAACAGCAAATTTCAAAGAAGATCACAGTAATTAAAATTGACTGCAGCTCTTGTTGAGATACAATCGTAGGTAAATTGAGACTGCAAAGGACACACCCAATATATCTCGTGCAAATACAATATAAATCTCACAACAAGGAGGTCGCGTACTATGGAGGTGTCTAGTTAATTCGCACGGGTTATACCAACTGGGTCACATTCTATGAAGATACTGGCGCGACTGTAGTGTAAGAGACTGACGAACATTATCCTGCCAGTGAGTCGTGTAGTTTAGATCCAAGTTTAGCGCGGGGCCTCCCACATGGCTCGTCACCTTGAACCCGCACACAACAATACGCGAATAATTCGTCTCCCGCGCACATCGCTATCATCTGTAGTGGAAACTGGTTTTGGTAATGTAAATCGTTCTTGAAATAAGTAAGTAATTTGGATTTGTTCATTGGTGTATTTTTATATGTATTTACTGTTTATGTTATTGTTATATGTATACTTTTGGATAATGTTGTTGTAATAGGGCTACCGAAATATTTAGAAGCGTGTACTACCTACATTGCTTTATTCTGAAACTTGTTTGTTTTGCACTTCTTTATGATGCTCTTTTGATCATAGTTCTCACTTAACCACAATCTCATAATTTTTTTTATATTTACGTACTTGAATATTTTGCGTCTTACGAGTATACGGGTTATTTTTTTTTTTATCGTGTGGTTTTACTTATAGGTTTGGTTAGGAAGTTTTGCGCATTACCTACTTTGAATACTTGTCTATCTGAAAGAATAATTTGTATTAATTACTTGTTTCACCAAAAAATCTATCATTAACAAAAATCGGCTTTGTCTTGATTATTCATCAAAACCTGTTGCAGACAAATCACAAAAACTAATATGGTTCAACGGCCTTTGTGGTTCTTATTTAGCATAGCAACAGCCAACGTCAAAATATAATGTAGTTACACCAAAATCGGAGATACGCCGGTTCGTGAACTTAGGGACGATTTGTGTGAACAGTGGTAAGTTGACAACCTGAGACGGATGGCGGTTGTTACAATGTGCAGGGGTGCAGGGGACGTGAAGGGCAGCGTCCTCTTCTGCAAAGTGAATAAGTGCATAATATCTAGTACTCACATTATGTGCCAAGTGCCTTATAGTGCGATATTGCGATTGGAAATCGCCAACAAGCAATTCAACAGACAATTTAGACCTTCAACTTATTTGGTTAATTTTAGAGCACAAGTGTTTTATTATGTGGTATTTGGATACCATAATAACCTTGATATTTTCGAAGGATAGCAATCTACTTTTTTATTTCGTATTAGAACTTAATAACCTCTTTGATTTTTATGACTCAGCTAGTGCTGAGTTTATAGGTATATGTTCTTTTTGTACTAACATGTTAACGTCTTCTAATATGATATTGTTTTGCCATAACGAAATTGCGTCTTTATCGTATTGTTTTTATCGAACCCTAGTAGATTTCTATAATGTTTACTATCAGCATTATTGCTTCTCGCCATATCCTATTCTTGAATATAAAAGCTTCATCAACAAAAATCTAGCTGATATAACCTTTATTTGGGCTGAGTTCCCATTCGGATTGGAAGGTCTAATTAGCATGAATCTATCAAGAGCGTCAAGTTAGGTAAGTGGACCTTTGAAAATGGGGTAAACAATCTTTAGCTATTCTGAAGACTTCAAAAGTTTCCCTAACAACTTTCAACACAAAACAGGATACCTAACACTAAAGTGAGTTAGTAAGCAATCAGTGACTTCGTATTAAGGTGGAAACGCGTCGGGATTGGCATGTTGTATGCAAAACATACGTGCTATCGCTCTGCCAATTTTATGGTTGCTAAAACTGGCTTGCCAGTCACTAATACTGGTGTTATGTTGAATTTCGCCTTTCTGATTTTACCTTTGTTTATCACGTAATCATTGTTGCTTTTCTTAGAACGAGGTTTCATTGTTTTATAATCAATCTTGTATTTAAATTTAGAAAATTGCATCACTGTGTAGCCTTCTATAGTTTCTAATAGATCACGCATAATATGATGTTTGTCTTAATAGGATATAGCGTTAGAAACTAAAATGAGAAATACTAAAAAGCCCAATGTCCAATCTAAAAATATAATCGTATTTGAAAATTTTACTGCTGCGCCAACGGAATTCAAGATAATAAGAAGATGAAACAACTTTAAGTAGATACTCGACATTAAACGCGACTTTATGCCGTTTAGTGCAACATCAATACTCATTGAGTTCCGAATCTGTTTTGAAGGCCTAGTCATAAAAATATTATGTTACTATACAAACAAAGTCTTCTCCTCAAGTAATTTGTACGTAAGATTGGTGTAACTAGTCACTTCCTGGACTGCGTGTGATTATCTTGTCCAAGTACCTACAACAAATAAGTAAAACTGACGCGTCAAGGTAACGGTAATGAGAAACAAAACATTCAAAATAGTTTAATGCCACAATTCAAATGTTATTGTTCTAGAGACGTAGTATTCTCGTGTAATACATAAGGATGGCAAATATTTAGTACTTACTCGGTTATTGGGTTTTATTTAAGTGAAACATGATTGTGATTATTGTTATAAACACACCGGGTTGCTGAACAGTAACAAACTTTCTAAGTTTTCCTTTTATTTCTGAACATTGGAAATAAAGACTTCTTTAGAAAATACTTATTACCCATTTAAATTGAATTTAAACGGATATAAGTAGTTCGATACCGCATTGCATCATAGATTTTTTTTAGATCAAGTTAGTAACAAAACTTAGAACATGTGTGCATTTTTTTTAGCAACTGCTGTTGGCAGCCATCTTGAGACCCCCTGCAATTGTGTTGCTAGGTTAAAATAATCTATTTATAACTGGATTTAAAAGTTAAGCATGTCTTTGTTTAGGATTACATAGTTAATTCTTTTTTTATGTTTTTTTTTGTTGATCGGTCGGAGTGGACAGTGACACTGCATTTTTTTTTGACGTGACTTATTGTAGGTTTGCCGCAGATGGCATTAACTACTTGGTCGGACAAATGGGGAGCGCCGCTGAGGGCTCTCACCCGGTACAAAAATTAAGACAATAGGCCTGAGGGTGCCCAGTTTTACGCTAACCTCGGCTCAGGGCGTCGTCTGAGAGGAAGAATATTTGAAAGAATTAATCGACCCTAGTGGGTCGATAGCGATAAATGCTGAATGAGGGAAAGTGACACTGCATTATAATTTAGACTATCTTTGCAATAAAGTCGTTTCGTTACATGTACTCGTATCAATCAAATACTTACTCTATTGTCAGTGTTGTTGTCTGTCTTATATAAAGTTTTAACAAGTAGAACACGAACGATTATTACGTACATCGTGCTTACCTTATTGTTTGGCTGCTTTCAAGATCCCTTTAAGTTCCAGTACCTAAGTAGGTGTATCATTTTCATGTGGAAAATTGAACAGAGCCAAAGTGAAACGGCATTTATAACTTAGATAATGGGTCTACATTATTTTGCTAAGCTCCCAGGTCCCACGAACAACGCTCCTAACAAACAGGTACCTATATGTATAAAGTAAATATTATATTACCACAAAATTATTTTCTCGAGAAAATAATTTTGCTAATGTGGTACCTACAAGTTCAAAACAGAACAGAAGAAGCAGATGAACTAACAGACCGACTATCTCATAGCAATTTTAGTGCCAATTTGTTGTTTACTGAGAAGTATTTTCTACATTACGCATCCTGTAAGTTTATCACTGACCATTGTCGTGCAAAACGTTCCGCGTATCGCGATCAGCTGACATGACGCGACGCGCTGCCATCCAAGATGGCTGAAGTGTCATGGCCGCTTGTTTATTTACCTACACAGTAGATACACAGTGCCTTTTGTACAATTGTACATGTCTATAATTAGTAATTAGATACAGCAATGGACAGAAAAACACGGGTACTTTTTGTCACATCTTTTTTAACTTGTTATTAGTGTAAGCACCTATGTCGTTTGAATACATATAAAGTTGTTTGGTGGGTAGGTACCTCTATAGTTTTAACTTAAAATGAAATTTCAGAATATCTTATATTTTAGTAAGTAGGTCTAACACAATTCGTGCATTAATATTTTTACTTTTAAATCATTAATCTCGACACTAATGCAAATCCGCTCTAGTAACCTTGACGTCTTGAAAGATAATTTATATCAATATTATAATTGAATACAACAAAGTGTGTTAATTTATCAAGTTTTCATTGTATTAGCGTTGTATTGGTGGACACGTGGAGTGACATCAATAAATAAACAATAAGCTCTGCCAAGCGTGTGTCCACGTGTTGGCTTGTGGAGCATACACTTGTTGATATTAGCACTTTTCTGATAACGCGCTGTCCGTTTATTGCTGTAGTCTGTTGATGCATTATAAATCTACACTATCTTATAACTAGAATTTCCACCAGAATATATATTTTCCACCATAACACCTTACGAAATAACGTAGACTCAAACAAGTGAAATTGACTTTTCAAATTCAAAAATATCTTTATTCAGTAGGTAATATAGTGACATTTTAAATCGGCAATTTTTACATAACGAACGTCTCGTCCGCCTAAAACTACTGCAGCTTCTCACAACCTGTAAAGCCTTGGAAAAGAAACTGGAAGAAAACGTCGTGCTCTAAAATCCATGATAATTACGTTGAAAAAATGATTTCTGATAAGTAATCATTCAGAATATTGGATTTCATGTGTGATAAGTCTGTAATGAGAATAAACACTAAATATACTGTAAAAATAAAGTCTATATACGCCCCACTGCTGGAGACAGGCCTCTCCTCAATCAACCGAAGGGGGTAAGGAGCACACATTCGTTGAGCCGTAGTCGTAAGTAGTTTAAACCTTTGCACTGTTGCACCATTTGGTATTCATAGAAGTATATATATACAGCCGACAACCACTTTTTACATTATGCGACGTTGACGTCATATTAGCTCATTTTCTACCGTCATATGCCTACACGTTTTGGTTCGATAATCAACCAAACAATGTAGTTACGGAAATCGTTTTCATAATTGAAATCAGCTGAATTTTATACGTTTCCATCAAGCCAGGTAGGTATTCCGTATTGAATAGTAATATAATACGTCCCGATTCCTGCAGACACATCCTAATTTTATTTTAAGGTACCTATCGGCCCCGATTCCTGCAGACATCTCTTAATTTTACTTTAAGTTATACCTGTCATTTTCTTATCCGCCGAAAAGGAAAGGGACGGATGATTGACAGCTCTTAATTTTAGGAAGAATGAGTAAATAAACGAATAACCCGGGCGAATTTTTAGACGGTTGTTTTAGATTTGTGCTTAAAATTGACGTGTGTTCCATAAATTTTATGCTTGTCGATTACCCGTCCCTTTCCTTTTCGGCGGATAAGAAAGTGACAGATATAACTTAAAATAAAATTAGATGGTGTTTACAGGAATTAGCACCATTATTTACTTATCCGCCGAAAGGGAAAGGGACGGATTGATAACTGTTAATTTAATAATGAGTGAATAACCCTGGCGAATAAAATAGGCATCTCGCTCATATGCAACCCGACGTGTGCGCTGTCAAATTAATTCTTTCGGGTTATTGGCCAATGTAAAATTTTGAGAGGTATTCTGCCTGTTCCATAAATTTTATGCCTGTCGATTACCCGTGTATTTTTTTTAACGGATAAGAAAATGACACGTATAACTTAAAATAAAATTAGTTCATATCTAGTCATGAGCAATATTATGTACCCACTTTAGAACCCAGTCGGACTATCATATTTGACATTTAATGAGATTTACGGTCTAATTTGTCAAAAAAGTTAATGTGACATGGTTTCAAAGTGTATGTACATATTAGTACTCATGACCGTACGGGAATCTACACCGAAGACGTATAAGTAAGAGTCTTGTAGTAGGTTCTATTAAACAGAACGAATAGTTCAGTAAGATAACATTTTTCAATCGTCTTAACGCGCGGTAAGAATTAGATCTGTCAATGTACGAAAGCTAGTGTTGTGACGTTCATTATCATGTATCAGTCGACATTAGGTCGATCGATTCTTTTCAATCTATTATATTTAAAGGCACATTGATAATCATATCGTAAGCAATAAGTGTGTTAATATGTCATGAATAGTCATGATATAGGTATATGATACATCTGTCTACATTAGACTACAAACACCATGTGTTAATTATTGTCTTTTGAAAACTTATGCTCTGTTTTCAGCAACGCTGACACATTCGTAAATAACACTGATTACTTCCCATAATTTTTCCTACCTAAGTAGGTATATGAAAAGAAAAAGTAATCTACTTAGTGAGTCACTCGTATCTTTTATGCCTATTTCCTAGAATAACAGATCGTTTTTCCTTGAGGCAAAGAGATCCCCTAAGAAATAAGGGGGAGAAACTAAATAACTTGACTAGTTGCCAAATGACGTCATAGCTTTCCCTTTAGTAAGTAACCATCCTGACGACATCGCTTTTATATAGAACACGTGTTATTCTACATACCCGTGCATTAATTTGGCTCAATCCCGTCTAGTTACAAAGTTTTCTATAGCCTCAAACGCTTGTCGCAAAGGGCTTGTTTCTTATCAATTAAAAGGTTTCAAAATCCGATGACGGAATTCTCGCTAAGTTTGAGCTTGTGTAAGCTTGGGTTCAAGACTTCTTATTCAATGTTTTACCAAAAATATATTTGGAAAAACTTTTTTGGTTTCATAAAAACAATTACGGAATTGAATTTGAACAAAGCTTGTTGCCTACCAAGTACCTAGTTGTAGTTGTTGTTACGTACATCCGTGGTCCAGCGGATGAGCGGTGGGTTCATGATCTGGAGGTCCCGGGTTCGAATCCGCGTAGGGTAATACTACAAAAATTACTTTGTGATCCCTAGTTTGGTTAGGACATTACAGGCTGATCACCTGATTGTCCGACAGTAAGATGATCCGTGCTACGGAAGGCTTGTTAAGACGTTGGTCCCGGTTACTCTTACTCATGTCATGTCAGGGGCCTCTGGCGGCTCAATAACAACCCTGAAACCAGGGTAGATAAGGTTGGTAATCCACCTCACAATCCACACGATAGAAGAACGTACATAAAGTCAATTATGTGATCTATAGAGGTTATTTTTATTATTCAAGTTACGAAATAGCATTGTTTATTTTACTTTAAAACATTCGCACTCTAAATGCACTTAAGTTTCTTGGCTGAAAACGTTTCCCTATTTTCGTTCGCTCCAAAGATCGCATCCGATACCGATAGCATCATTCACGGATGTCACGTCAGCCCACATTTACTGCACGATTTGCCACATGCACACTATAAACTATACTTATATACGAAACTGAGAATGCACACCATTATTAATCAAGCGTTGCTGTGTGCGCAGACACACACGCGCGCTGTTAATTCCCCTTACTTTTTCTGTGTATATGCGTGGTGTTTGTGTATGTGAGTGTACCGGCGTGGTGGGGAACGTGTGTGTGTGCATGCAGCTTGCACATGCGCGGGGAGGGGTGACGGCCAGGGTCGCGCAGACCTTGGGCGCGCCTAGCAACAGAGCTGCCAGAGACGAACAAAGTTATTTATTTCTGTTTTACTCGTCCTCGCGCTCGCTCGCTTTAGGGCTGCGCATAACTGAAGGGCTATTACGAATGCGCTTTGTAAAGTACCTGTATTTAGGTCACAAAAATGTAGGTTACTCGCGTATCTGCGTTGTAGAATACTTCTTATGACGCGTATGCAAATTTTGTATAGTGTGAACTATTTTATTCAATTCTAATTTTGCTCTATGACAATTCAAAGTAATATTGATGCCAAGCTTATCTTGAATGAAAGGTCAAGATGACTATCCTTCTAGGCAACTTCTGGTTGTTATATGACGACAATATTGAAGTTACACGAGTAAAATGTTAATTAGTCCTCTTTACTTAGCTCTATGTATTAAAATAAACCAAGACATGGAATAGGAATAAAGAAATAACACCAAATGCGTTCAGGCAACACCAATTGCTTCAATGTGGCCTTTTTCTACCACCAGCTGCTTATGAGCGAGTCATTAAGTCGACTAAGGAACTATATTCTCCGGCGATGGATTAGGAGCCTATCACCATACCGTTCATATCCTTGAGATGGAATCTTAAATATCAAGTAATTTTAACTTATTAAAGGTTTTGTTTCTGTTGATTTGTTGCTCTCTCTTCCAAATCCAAGATCCCGTGGTTGCGCCACCAGCGGAAAAATAGGATTCGGTTACTGGCGACAAATCAATTTGTTGCGCAATTTGTTGGCCTTATAAACAAACAAACATTTTTGTTGGTGGCGTCACCATGGCGTCCTAGTGAGATAGGGCCCCTGCGGGCACGAGTTAAGTCTGGCAAAAATAGACTCGTCTGTAAGCTCTACATTATTAGCCAGCCCTAAGTAGCGTGGAAAACTTTAAAATAGAGGGGTTTATAGAGCCATAATGAGTGGAATGTGACCTTAGTCTGGTCGGGTCTGGGCGGGGGGAGGGTTGTTCAAAAAAACTTTATCGATGTCTACTAAGTATACTTACGTTAATTATAATTCTGGTTTTGATAGGCTTGGCATTTAGACAACTTACTTGTAAAGACTCAATTTTGTATTCCATTTTATACACGGTTGTTAGTTAGGTTAGCGTCTACGTGTATGTTGGTAAAAGTAAAATAATATTGTAAACTTGACAACGACCAAGAAAATATATGCAGTTGACACAGGGGGGTTCTCTCTCTCTTTATTCAAGAGCTGCGCTCTTGTCGGTGGAATAATCGCCATTCCTCTCTTCTTCCCGCCAAATCCTTCACCTCCTGATACGAAACGACCTGCACCTTATCTTTTATTTGTTTCATAAATGTTCTCCTAGGTCTCTGTCCTCCTACCCCTTCTTTTCTTCCCTTCAATTTTTCCTTCTATGATTGGCCACCTGATACGACACGATTCATTTATGACAAACAGGAGGGTTACAAACGCCATATTCTTCTTCTATCGTGTGGGAAGGGAGGTGGATTACCAACCTCAGCAACCCTGGTGTCAATTCATCTAAAAACAATAATGCTATCCGATATTTGTGCATAGAAAAGTGCGCGATGTCAACGCGGTGGCCTTTTTAACCTGCTTGGTGTCAACAAAAACCCAGGTAGCATTTGTACAACTGCATACAATTTGTTGGTGGCGGTACCCTGGTTGCTACACCATGGTGTCCTAGTCAGATAGGACCCTAAGACACCTTTTAATATGGTACCCGATGTTGTTAAGTTACATTGTGAATAGTAATCATAGATGGATGATATCGGCGGCTATCTATACCTACCTTATTTGTAAAAAAAATTAAACCTGTCAATGTCATACTTGTTGACATCAATTAATGATCTAATCATCGTGATCAGCTGAATTGATTGACTAAAGTAGCACCTGTCTATAAAAGAATATCAGGATCACTCATCTTCGTACCATTAGCATACCATCATCATCATCATCACCAGCCCATTAACGTCCCCACTGCTGGGGCACGGGTCTTCCCTATGGATGGATAGGGAGATCGGGCCTTAAACTTCCGAGCGGGCCCACCATCATCATCATCATCAATTTAACAGCCACGCTCTTGTCGGAAAATAGGCGAGATAGTCTTATGTATGTCCGTATGTATGATCTTGTCGGTGTAGCATTCTCCATTCTAGTCTATCAAAAGCCAATTCTTTGACTTCTTTATAAGATACGACGTTTGCCTTTTCATCTAATTTGTTCCATATATTATAAGCTCTTCTTGGTCTATTCCTTCCTCTCGTTTCTGCTATCTTCCTTTCTATGATGATTTTAATAAATTCGTCTTGTTAAGTTACTTTAGAATTATACTAACATAACATAAACTGCCTATATATGTCCCACTGCTGGGCACAGGCCTCCCCTCAATCAACCGGAGGGGGTATGGAGCATACTCCACCACGCTGCTCCACTGCGGGTTGGTGGAGAGAATTATACTAGCCTTCGTAAATTTGATAATCGCCGTAACATTATGGAAAGATACAGTTTTATTTTTTTATATCAGTTGGAAGAACGCTTTCACTATCAATCTGTCAAAAACGGGAAAACGTTAGTCGCTACTGTTGAGTGTTTTTTAATTTTGACAGTTCCCCATATTATTTGTTGAGTTTGACTGCAAAATCATAGTGTTATATTTATTCCCTAAAAATTGGATTGAAAAAAATGTAGAAAAACTTATTTTTAATCAAAACTACCTTTTTCAACTGGTTGCCTTCCTTTTTCATAAGTCATCCTTCAGACGGGATACATTCCACGTTGCTCCACAATTTATAGCAATTTATCACGATTTTCAGCTAGGCAGTATGGAGAACTGTCAACATTTAGGAACACTCAACAGTGCTGCCGCCTACATTTGAGCTTCTAGTTTTTATCCTCATTCGTAATAAGAGGTGTAACCCATGAACTTTGACTAAGTTCTAAGTGGTAACCCTAATCATCCATATCAAAAAAAAATCCAAGGAACTTCCATTTGCAAAAAAAACTTACCAAATCTTTTATCGAGCAAAAAGAACGTACAATAAAAAAATAAACGTTGATGGAAAGCGGCATCATCAAGTAGATATGAATAAGTATAGATAAACGGAATAATATTTTACGGTCGCCACGTTTTCTTAACTATCTTGATTCTACCATTCATCATTTAAAGTTGTATGTAGGTCCTCCATGTATATGAATCATGCGATACAATGAAATCCTTATTGGAATCCAATTTGTAACTAGACCTGCAGCGGTACTAATAATAACAGACCAATAAGACGGTGTTAGCTATACTTCATCCTTGTAACCGACTAACAATGCAATTGTCTTGTTAAGGCAAGAGGGAAACCACTGCCCTATTTTTCCATGAAGAATGCTACACCGACAAGAGCGTGGCTCTTACATTAGTGATGACTTGTCTCCGAGCAGTTCTAGTTCTACGCGGACTAGGAGTAAATAAAAAAACAGAACGCATTCAGTATTGTAAAACTAGAGAGAGGGATTGTGTTTTTTTCTAGCACTATTAATGTGCGATGAGCCGATCTTTTGCCAGTTGGTTCTGCATTAATTTTAGGATAAAAATAATGGTCAAACACATAACTTTCCCTTTTGCTTCGCTGCAATCGGTTAGTACTATCAGGGAGGCGAGCAATATTGCAATTTGACATTTGCGCATATAAAAGTAAGTGCGCAATGTAAACAAATATCAAATAGCAATATTGCTATTTTAGATGAATTACTTCGATGTGGCTTTTTTAACCCTCCAAGACTGCGAGTTGTCTTGTTGACGACTTGTTGCTCTGTCTATCAGGGATATCAGACGTAGATTTACTTATGTATTCCAGCCATGGGTTATAATTATAATTAAAACACATAATAACGGGTTCTTACCGCGTTTAAATGGGGATATGAGACTCCCGATATTTCGACACTGTTGCAAGTGCCATGATCACGGGATGACTGATGAGATTGGAGTGGAGTAGGTAGTTCCATAATATTCATATTTATATTAATATTATTTAGTGTCGAAATATCGGGAGTCTCATATCCCCATTTAAACGCGGTAAGAACCCGTTATTATGTGTTTTAATTATGATAATAACCGCGTAAACTTAAAACAATTTATGGGTTATAATTGTCTGGCTTATCTCTATCAGGAACCGAAGATGATAATTTAAATAAGTACTCACGGTTATCGACCAGTAAGGTCTATACTTCGTCCTTCCTCCGCGACCACAAACGCTAGGGTGTCAAGTTACAGGGTCGGTTGGTTATTAATTACTGCCAATTGTGGCAACGTATACGAGATATTATCATTACAGGCATAGCTGAAATTATTATGTGATATTTACGTGCAGATACACCCAAGAATTATGTGAAATTGCTTGAAGGAAGAAATGGGTTGCAAACGCCGAGTATGAACTATTTGCTCGTACACTTTGATCTCTACTCCCCCGCGAATACGAAAAAAACCTTACGACTCACGGAGCTCCGCGTTAAAAAGGTCGTATGTTCTTATGTATAACCTGCAGTCCTAACAGTCAAATATCGACTATCATGCACGGAGATCCCTCCGTATCACAGGAAAGTTAAAAACGTTTATGATCGACAATTTATAAAAAATAAAGATCGTGTTTTTGAGAAGCAGAGGAACTACTTATCGTAGTTATCTGTTTGCAGGAGTAATAGTAAAAGTGGGCTGAGGTTAAACCGACGACAGGGGTTATCATACAAAATGCGCGTTAGGGCCTTTCCAACATCTTTTTTCAATTCCGTGGTAGGTGCTCGCCGATCATCGTTTATAATCGCTTGGGAACGGATTTGATCATGCTCTAGCGACACCATCTGTAATCACTGATAGTATAAAGTTCCTTATCATATTTTCCTCTCACGTAATAATTCTCTATCTACCGTCATAAAATTCCCGCGTCGAGATGACCTACATTCAGTAAATCAATTTTATATTTTAAAGCTAGTACGAGCTGGGAGCTAGGCATCCAGGTTCCCCGGGATTGCCCTTTGACATTCGAGTAGGTGGAAGCTCGCGCACGCGCCGTGCAAACCCCCCCTTTATCCCTCTTCCCGACCCGAGCCCACCCCTGCGAATGACGCAGTATTTCAGGCCCTATCTCGTGCTATAAATAGAACGAGGATACATACCAATCCAGGAATAAATTCTGTTCCGAATCCTTAATTAATGGAACTTGAGATGCCCTGTGTTTTAGCATAATTATTACGGGTCTTTTTGAATTCTGAATGCTGGTGTTACTTTGTGTTTTTGGTAGCACAAAGTTTAGCTGTAGATTGCTACCCGTATGTCAGCCAGTGAGTTTTTTCATTGTCATGGCCCTGCTTATATAATTAAGTAAATTTCTTAACTCCTGTATAGCTGTTAGATCAGACATTTTTACTAGGTAGGTAGATACAATACTTTATTGAGCATAATGGACATAAGATACAGAAATAAGAACAACAGATACAGAAAGGCACATCGGGCGGCCTTATTGCTTATGCAGCTATTTCTTCCAGGTAGCGTATTTGAAACGATATTATTTTCAGTGCCAACGCTCACCGTTACTCATACTGAATTCCAAACTATATAATTCTAGAATTCTAAAAGCCATTCAAAGCGTCAAATCTCTTTGTGCACACTAATATACACTGCTGAATCAAATTATATCGTAAAGTTACTGGACAGTGAATAGTCTGGGGCGTTTCACGATTTCCCGAATTTCAGGGGGGTTAAAATGGCCACATCGAAGCAATTCATCTAAGAAAGCAATATTGCAATTTGACATTTGCGCATATAAAAGTAAGTGCGCAATGCAAACAACTGTCAAATAGCAATATTGCTTTCTTAGATGAATTGCTTCGATGTGGCCATTTTAACCACCCAGATTATGATATCGTTTCTACATTATGTCCATCTTGTTAAATACATCATTGATTCGATAGTCCACTTCTACGACATGTCAAAACGTCTGAATATGTATTACGTTCGTGGTAATAGTTCGTCAATCATAATATAGGGACAAGATACAGTAAAAACTTCATCAACTCACATCTTCTACCTACGTACTAGTAAGGGCCCTGTCTAGTCACTAGAATACCGTGGTGGTACAATCATGAGCAATATAATGTACCCACTTTAGGACTCTGTCGCACTAACATATTTGACATTTAGTGAGACTCACTGTTCAACTTGTCAAAAAAGTTAATGTGACATGGTACCATTTTTATTTTTTGACGTGACTTATTGTAGATTTGCCGCATTGACTTATGGCATTAACTACTTGGCCGGACAAATGGGGAGCGCTGAAGGCTCTCACCCGGTCATGGTACCAAAGTGTATATGATACGATTCATAATTATTCGACAGTTCACAATCTCGCGAGATTCAAATCGATAGATTATAATCTAACGTTATTTACAATTTTACGGTGACATATACATATTAATGCTCGTGACCGTACCACCACTGTCGTGTATGTACATGTAGTTGGCACCTCGTGTCCTGGGGGGTTAAAAGCAATTCATCTAACAAAGCAATATTGCAATTTGACATTTGCGCATTTAAAAGTTGGTAGCACAACCAACAGGACACCACGTGTCAACTGCATACAGTTTATCAGTGGGGCCTCCATGGTGTCCTAGTGAAATATGGCCCAAAGGTGCATTATAATATTTAGATCACAAACCGTTTAGGCGCGTTGTAATCCGGTGGAAACTAGACTCCATAAATATATCACGTTATAAATCTGTGGCTATAAATAGCCCAGTCGGTGTATTACAAGCAAATATAGCGTCATACGAACTCACCGGCCAACAGAGTGCTGATTCATATATATTATATACCTACTCAATTACATAGGCCATTTAGTTTAGTGTCGCCAGATAATCGAATGTATATAGATATTAATCTATATACATAATACAATAATCGGTTATTAAATCGATTATTTTCTAAGCCCCTAAATAATCTCAATGTCGAATAATCAATTAATTATTCGGTAATATTATTTTATATATTTAGGACTCTATTTAGAAGTAGGAGCATTGTAAAGTAAACTCATGCACTTTCTTGTGCCGTAGCTTGTAAAATTTAGTTTTTGTAATTTTTCCAAAGGACTTCTTTTTCCAAAGCATTTTTTCTTCCACAGTTCTCTATCAATACCACTTTTTATAATTATACATCTACATTAAATACCTTTGAATCCATAAAAGCATGAAAGCAAAACCTACAAATAAAAAAAAACCTGTTGTCAATTCTAGATGCTCAGGAAAAAATACATCGAATTATTTTTATATTTTAAAAATCTGAATTAAGTAGCTTAATTTTAAGTAATTTGCCAAAACGTTTATAAACTGCAGCAAATTATGCTGCGGTAATGGCCCCGATTTCTGCAGTTCTCAGTCATCTCAGTCCCTTTTCTTTTCGACGGATAAGAAAATGACAAGTATAACTTAAAATAAAATTAGATGTGTGTGTACTGGAATTCAATGTACTGAAAAAGATATGTATAGTTAAATTATTACAGCCAGCATGTTCTTGACTCAGATCTGTTCATTTCCGCTGGTGACCATCTCAAGGACGCTCGTTAGTCGTGTTGAAAATGTTGCTATTGTTATGCATATATCATATTTTAACGCCTTCCACTCGAATACACCTACTAGGCTAGAGTACTTGTATAATTATAAAAATAAAATACTAATTTAGTACCTACAAAAGATCAAAGGTTTCAATATTTATTCATTTATTTAAGAACGGTCATATACAAACATACATTATTTTATGTACTCACTTAGAATACATAATTATAGTAACACTGGCACTCTACCCTTAAATACATACTTAGGGGTAGAAATAAAAAAATGGAATATTTTTCTTAGGATTAAATAATATTACTAACATAACAGACAGTAAATACAGTAATGTACTTAAAGGAAACGATTGTGTCATGTTCTTAATACTAAACGTTAGTATTCGTTCGATGGAGCTACGGCCAAGTAGTTAATGCCATCTGCGGCAAGTCTACAATCAGTCATGTAAAAAAAAAGAAAAAGAAGTTCGATGTAGAGGAAAGGTTTGCTAACGACGTATTCCACGCAGAGCACCATAGCTTAGATCACCAATTCTTGGATCATCAAAACTATTCCACGTAGAACACCAACGGACAAGCAGCTACTAGTGTTGTAGCTAGAGGTGTATTTGATTAAATGAAAGATATTGATAAAATCACTAGAACGTTTATTAACCATACCTGATAATAGGATTTTTTTTTAATAATATTGCGAAGTCAGCCTTAAATTATTTCAGTCACAGAACTTTTTTGTCTAGGTGACATTTATGAAATGAAAAAAAATGGGACATCAACTTGACTGATTTGTACTAGTATTAAAATGATGCTTATGATTAATTTAATAAACTCTCTAGTGATTTTATCGATATATTTCATTTAATCAAATACACTCAAAGTCCCCAACACTAGTAGCTACTGATCCGTTGGTGCTCTACGTGGAATAGGTTTGGAGATCTAAGAATTGGTGATCTAAACTTTGGTGCTCTGCGTGGAATACGTCTTGCTAAGACTAACTCTTCAAAGTTGCCAAATGATAAAATAAACAGGCACTGCGTTGCTACACGGCGCGACCTAGGCCATTAGTTAGGCAAAAAATGTTTATTAGCATTGAATGCGATCTTCGCCTCCTACTTCCTCCCAAAAAAACGAAATCAGTAACTTCCTTTAGCAACGCTATTGTCAGTAATAACACGTAGTTGTGTGTCATTATTTCAGTTTTTATGTACCGTCAGGTAGTTTCAAGATTAATACGACATACCCACCTACATAAACGTGAAACAAATGCTTATTAATCCGAGCGAAAACTTTTGTTCGGGTGTGATTTAATTATACAGGATGTTAGTGAAATCGTACCGAATACTGACGGGGATGATTCAGCTCGTTATTTTGAGTTAATATCAAGTGGATTTTTCATCGCAAAGGTATATAATTGAAAATAATTTATAATTATAATAATGTTTATGTTTATTTTGGTAACTCAGACCCAATTGTTAGTAAATACAAAAAAACACTTAACACTAAGGTTAGTACATCTTAATCAAAAGTACATACTATTACATGTCATTTTAATGGGAAGCGATTAGCACCCCCATAAATTGCTTCCATATTGGCAGCTCCAATTTACATGCCAACGCCATCAGGGATTCATTTTTCAAAACCCATTAAGAAATTTGAATTTTGCGACTAAAAATTCCACTCAGAATCATGGTCTGGATTATTCTCCTCAGTATTCGTGACGGTGTCACTAACACCTTGTATTATAATGTATGTAAGATAAGTTTAATTTTGTTATTACACAAAAAAATGTAGATACGCGTATGTATGTCTATAGGTACCATCTATAATATTACGTATATATACACCGCATAGGTACCTCTCTTGTCAAATAGGTCAACTGGAACAAATCTCTTTCTTAGAGATAAGCTTACCTGTAGGTACTGTCTGTTTTCTTTGTATGTTTCTTTTGTCTGTCCTATTGTGTAAAAATAAATAAAATTAACTATGTGATATACTTTCCGGTCACGAACTCCGGTGTGTAACGCTGAAAATAAAGAAACACAAAGAGATGAGATTGAATCTCCGAAGAAAAGATCGAAATTATGCCCGTAATATTCAACATTATCTCCCTAGCATTATCCTGTTTTTCACAGAGTCCGCTTATCTAACCTGAAGATTTGACAGGTCCGGTTTTTTACAGAAGCGACTTCCTGTCTGACCTTCCAACCCACGAAGGGAAAACCAGCTCAATACAGGTTAGGTCACATACCTTCGAAAATGCATTTCTCGAGAATGTGGGTTTCCTCACGATGTTTTTCTTCACCGCTGAGCACGTGATAATCATTTATGATCCAAACATGAATTCGAAAACAAATTCAACAATCATTGATTTAGGTCTGTGCTGGATTCGAACCTGCGGCCTCAAAGTGAGAGGCAAGCGTTCTGGGCTATCACGGCTCCCGAAAATTATGCACATAATATTAATAACTAATATTATGCTATGATAGGACATATTGTTATAAAAGGAAAACAACTGATCATATTTTATTTTGTTACAGATTGTCCCCACCAACCGTGAAAGCACAATGCTGAGCTGATGTTACAATATTTCAGGTAAGTGAAACATTGGTGCTAATTCCTGTAAATACCATCTAATTCCTTTGCGGTGGATAAGAATATGACAGGTCTAACTTAAAGTAAAATTAGGAGGTGTCTGCAGGAATCGGGGCCATTATTAACATATAATCTTGATATAAACTTTATTTTATTTTTTTAAACTTCTCATCTGCGGGACCTAGGACTTATAATAGTGTTTCAGTAGTTAGGTATACTTGTTATCACGCGAATAATCGTGACGAGTTTACGAGTACGTGCAGCTGCTTTACAACATGTTTTGAGTGATAAAAAAGTAACATATTGCGGAATACCAACACGTGAATCATTTAAATGACGTCACTTATTGTGTGTTTGAATATTTTCAATTTTGTTGCCTCGAACCTTGAATATAACACACTTGACATAGGTACAGTCATGAGCCATGTCATGTACCCACTGTAGAACCCTGTCGCACTATCATATTTGACATTTAATAAGACTTACGGTTTAATATGTCAAAAAAGTTAATGTGATATGGTTTCAAAGTGTATGCATATTAGTACTCGTGACCGTACATAAACAGCGAATTTCCCACTCCTGGAAATTGACGTTCTAACTCAGCATTAGATACCAATGCGGGATTCGTATCTGTGACTTTCGAATGTGAGGTAGGCGTTTCGCCACTGAGTCATCGTATCAAAGCTACTATAACACACTTTTTCTTAAATATACATTGGTGCCTACAGGCCGTAGAGTCTAGGGTAGGTAACTATTTACTAAAACAGGGTTCGACTTTCAAATCTGCAAGTGCGCTATAATCTTTCTAGGGTTTCATTATGTACATTTTCTGGAGAAAAGAGATAATAATACCTACATGCCTTTTTACTCTCTCTCCCTCTCTCCTAAAATAATACACTTCATGAATGAACTTTAGTTCTTTCAGTGATACGTTCCGAAAATATCCAAAAACACTGTCGTCACATAGTAAGTACCGGATAGGTTTTATCTTTAAATCTTGCATAAAGTTCATAATGGAAGCACGTTCTCTTACTAAATAATGCTCCAAAATAATAATGAATAAAAATATAAGTTTAAAATAAGAACTAAAACTCGACTACGGAAATCACGTTCTAAAAAGTATGAAACGAATAAAAAGTCCCTGTAAATCTTCCTGCCAATCTGTCCTACGTATTTGTGTACCATGGCATGCGACAACGGCTATCTTCTAAACATCACTATTGGAAAAAAAATCAGAGAAATATTTTCTTATTTTTTTTAACTCCTAGCGCGATGGGTATGCCCGGGATGATAACTACCCATCATTGAATAGAATTGCAAAATGTCTGTTTTGATTCACATACACGACGACCACAGCAGACCAGATGGTTAGGTACAACAAGTGTTATCATGCGAAAGTGTTAGTAAATATAGCGAAGTAGCTCGATTCAGCTTCGTCGCGTTATCTGGACGTGATAGTACGCCCACCCTCGCCTCGCGCGCATGCGCCAAACTCACGTCAATACATACACCCGCGACTTGGTGTATTTTCTCATATTATTGTCAGATTTACTCATCATAATTTTAGTTTAATGGTTTATAGAATCTTTTAAGTTTTTATAATAAGAAACAACTAGGAAACTCAATTTTCCGGAGCTCGACTTATATCCGGAAGCAATCGAAGTGATTATTGCCTACATACGTTTGATATATCATATATACAATTTCTACTCTGTCGGTGCTTTTACAAAACTGATGTAGGTAGGTACCTATAGTCTTCTCACAGTCATCGCCTAACGTATAGGTAATTATTGTACCTACTTAGTAAATAGGAAATTATTTAATATCAGCCGTCTCTAGTGTAGTAGGATACCTATAAGCACTGAAGAAACTATGAGAAACTATCTACTTATGTCTATCTCTATAATATATATTATATGTTTTTGTTTTTCCTGATAATATTCCATTTTTCCAAACACAAAATAAGTAGGTACCTACAAATTGTATGTAAGTACCTGAAGATAAATGAAAAATAAATTAAATATAATTAAGTCCGTAGCATCAGTGCTTACCGCGAGGGGTCTGTGGGGTGAAGCGAGCCGCGGGAGTGTGCGTCATGGTTCGGCGTCACAACTTACCCGTTTCACCCGCGGAATGGCAAATGCACGACCGTCTCAAGGTCAAGGTGAAAGGAAGGTGGGCGGGGGGGACCCTCGGGCAAGTCCCCGAGTCCTAAAGACCCGGTAACCGTCAAACGCTCGATTTGACTTCCTTAGTGATAATGTAATAATTCAAAATTTTCCTGCTACGGTACCGAATTTGAATTTGATGATTCTTAGAAAACCCCCTCCGGTTGATTGAGGGGAGGCCTGTGCCCAGCAGTGGGACGTATATAGGCTATTTATGTATGTATGTATGTATGATTCATAGAAAATTGATCGGTATTTTTTTGTTTATGTCCAAGTACTGTAGAGTTTTGTAGAAAGTTACAAAAACTACATTTCTGAGTAAATACATACCTACCTACGTACTTATTTAAACTAATTATTTTCTATGTAAGAATTACAGGAGATAGGTAGATCTTCCGAAGATGAAAACCTTTGTTAAACAAAACGTCTAACGAATTCAAACAAGTACAGTACAGTGTAACAGTGTACAGTGTAATTTTCTTAAAAACCTAACACAGGTCTGTAATAATTATGAAAATGTTGTAAAAATGTTAACACTTTTTATCAATAGGTGGCGCTAGTTTAAAATATACGCAGTGCCATCTAGCATGAAGTTGCGAAAGTTTCTTGGACTCAGCGCAGGTTCCATCCTAACTGACAGTGCACTGTTAAACTTCACTAACTAACGCATAGATGGCTCTGAGTGATAGTAAAAATAACTTTCATTTTACAAGTACCTATTTGCACTGTTGATTGCATTAATTAATGAAACTTGTATGGTTAGTATTTTTTATTAATGTTACTGTGCCGGACTAAGTTATCTACATCTCTATATAGGTACCTACACTAATATACTTCTAATCTATAATAGAGAGGAAAATTTGCAAGTTTCTTTGTACCAAGTAATATCAGGAGCTACTGACTAATTTAAAAAAAAATCACCTATAGTAAGCTGAATAATTATTTTAATGAGTGCTATACTTGTACCTATTTGATAACCGAACTCCATGACGGCTTAATGGTGATGGACGGACAGTTAGTACTTAATAAATAATATTAAGTAATAGTCTACTTCATAGGTGGAGGACAGGAGTCCTAGTATGGCTTTGTAATATACTAGTCTGGGCGCCATCCCACTTGCGTCAGACAGAGTACTGCGGGGCGGAAGGCAAGAGGGAAACCAATGCCCTATTTTTCCCTAAAAAAGGAGCATGGAAAATGCTGCACCGACAAGAGCGTGGCTCTTAAATTGATGATGATAATGACTTCATAGTTATACCTACCATGTATCGGTTTATTGGGCGTAAACATAACCCTCCCTTTTGCGCTGTAGTCGGGTAACATATAAGAATCCTACTAGCCGTCTGGTTCCAATTATATTTAAAAGCGAGTTAATTGTATTATTTATTTAACATTTCCATCATGTGAAGTAACAACGGATGCAACATTGAAAAAGCACACAAGCGACATCGAGAAGCTTCAACAAGTCTTCTAGAAGAAAGAAGAGAAGAATGAAGATCATCGGACTATCGAACGACCGGGTGCCACGCTGTGCTCGCTCGGGTTTCGCGGCGAGTGAACACAGCTGGTGGTATCTCAGTTGTTCTCTAGTTCTCCCTCGGTTTCTACTCTCAACTCTACCCTGACTCTACTTATACGCAAGAAAGAGAAGAAGAAAGATAAGTTTCAAGAACCAGCGATAAGTTGTTGTTGAAGATCATCACGCGTCGAGGGAAGATAAAAACAAGTGACTGAGGTGATTTGTCGTGTATATTGTATTTTATGTTTGCTTGGTTACTTTTGTTATCAAACATAGCATACACAGTTTCTATAAAATATAAGTCTAAAAACTAAAACCCAAAGATAATGAAACAAGAAAATAGGTGTATTTCTCTGAAATAATTTGTCCTAAGAGTTTGCTTAACACGGCATACGACCACGGATATCTTCTAAACATCACTATTCGAAAGAATTTCTGAGAAATAAACCTTAATATTTTCTTGTTTCATACCTGATCTGTCAAATCTTCAGGGTAGGTAAGCGGCCCCTGTGCAAAAACTATACTCCAATTGAGGTAGTCAGAACTACATTCATCGCCAGATACCCATCACCGACCTTTCTGTTAGACCAACGTGATATGTGAGCCGTATCGCCGTCTATAATGGTCGAGCTTTGGTCGAGCTAACTGCTAACCTATACAAACAGCACTATTAAAGTGTGCTAGTCTAATAAATACTGTTCACAACTCTACGTTAGTTAATATGTATCCCTGCAATTATATAAACCTGTTATTTTATTGCATTGTTATGTTGTAAAAAAGTTTTTTCCCTAAAGATTGGAAAACGAGTAATTATGCGTATGCGATTTAATATTTCATTCACGTCGCCTCAGTCGTTCTGGTAGGAATGTTTCCATGTTTTTATGGATCTAAGGCCAGTAATACACCGAGCGTCAATGAATTATTAATCTCGTTTTACTACAATCTCACCTATGAAGTCTAATGATATTGTACCTGAGAATTTGCTAGACTGATGTGGGCACGTAATGTTGTTATATTGATAATAGACTTTATTCCAACTAGTCCAATCAGTTCAATTTCAATTATATATACTTAACGTCAAAACACGAAATTACTTTAGAATTTGTATGAAAAAGCACCCTGTGACGTCATAGAAAAAGCATGATAAAATGTCGGACATTTTATTTCATTTTTCTAGATTAAAATTCATAAATAAGTTAAGTAGAAAAAAGAAACATTCTTTTTACGAAATGTCAAAGCGAAGATTTTCTATGGATTTGCATGAAAATACAGTCGTTAGACTGGCTTCTATTTCCGTAAGTGTTTAATTTTGTGATTTATCGATGAGCGATTTGACGTATTGTATGTCCCTGTAGGATGAACCTCGTCAAATATCATATCAGTAAAATCAATAACAAGCTATAACATTGTAGTCGCACCAATCGTAACGCGTGTCGTAGCCTTATTGCGTACGAGTCGGTGCCGCATGCGCAGGTTGCGTGAGGCACTTTTATTTTTGCGAGGGAAAGTCGCGTAACGTCTGATTACACTGCCCTCACCTGTTCATCTTTGTACGAGTAAATACTATGTACACATATGACTGTCTTCAAATTCAAACTCAAAAATATATTTATTCAGTTGGTAAATTACAATCAAAAATCAATATTTTTTTTATATGACCGAAATATTTACTTGCCCCACTCAAGATTTTTCTGATTTTAAATGTTATAAAAAACTACCCACATAAAAGAAAAAATCATCAAACTCGGACCTGTCCCTGCTAAATTAGAAGTTAGGAAGCTGCGACTTTATTGACTCCACTAATTGAGCCGCCAAAGGCCCCTGTCATAGCTCAAGTAACAGTGGCGTAAGTATTTAGTCGTTTACATACAAACAGTCGGTCCATCAGCCCGATTAGATTGTAGTGTGTATAATAATAATCTTTGATCACAAGTGATCAAACGTTTCGATTTCTGACGATTTGTACCATGTACAAAATGAACAAGGTCTTCGTGTGAGTCATTCTTCCTTCCGACTGATTATTTATGACTACACTACTGCAATTTGATTCAAGATAAATTATAAAATTCTGATTATTAAATAAAGATCTAAAGGTAACAAAAAAGTTTTCTTATTTCTATTCAACTTATTTATGAATTTTAAGGTTCATCATATCCATCTTTGGACTTCGTATCAACAGTGGCTGCAAGTTGTCTTTGATTACTTGTGGCTCTGCCCACCCCATTAGGGATTACGGGCGTGAGTTTATGTATGTATGTATGTATGAATTTTAATCAAGAAAAAGGTAATAATAATAATAAGTCCGATATTTTATGACGGTTATTCTATGACGTTACAGTGTGCTTTTTCATACAAATTACAAAGTAATTTCGTGTTTTGACGTTTAGTAAAAAGTAACTGATTTGACTAGTTGGAAACTAGCCTATTACTTAAACCACTTTCTTAGCTTCAAATGAAATGATATTATATTTGGTATACATATAAACGAGTGACCAATAAAATTATGCGTAATATCGTATATTACTTATGCGTTTCCCGAAGCAAGTTGCGCACAAACTTGTAGTGAAAGTCGTTTAAGTTGTTATTTCCGATGACAACTGCTTGACCGCCTCCCGGCTTCATCTGGTGAGAATAAACGCTACAAAGATATTCATTCAATTTCAAATTCAAAAATATATTTATTCAGTAGGTAACATAGTTACGCTTTGATTCGTCAATTTTTACATAACGAACGTGTCATCCGCCTAAAACTACAGCAGCTTCTCACAACCTGTATAGCCGGGGAAAATAAGCTGCAAGAAAATGTACATACAAAAGTTTTATTAGACACAAAGTAAAAATATATAAACGAATACATTCCATTCAACTACAATTGTAACAACACACACAATATTACACAAAATTATATTTAGATAATAATTTATAAGTAAAAAATGTCCTCCAGCTCACCACATTGCAGCAATATTAGCCACGTTGCCCCTATGCACCGTCAAACTGGTTCTTTGGGCAAAATAACTACTAGCTCTAGGGTCGGACGTTGCCTCGATGAGGCGCGCTGAAATCGTCTTTAAAAAACAACTTAACTTTTCACACGTAGTACCGTCACACCACGTAGTCTTTACATAAGTCATGTCAGGGGCCTATGGCGGCTCAATAATAACCCTGACACCAGGGTTGATTGGGTTCATAATCCACCTCATAACCCACACGACAGAAGAAGAAGAAGTCACACCGGTATCGCTATCGGGATGGACAGACTCACAAATTATCAGATATCCCGAAGCGAGCTCTAAAATGTAGTCTAAGTTGGACACAAGTATACATGAACAATATGATGACAAAATATCATTCTCATTACTCAAAATGATAGTTTATAATTTTGCTTTTCTTTCCGGATATGTCGTGAAATCCGACAGACAGATTTTCTTTCTAACATGATGAACAATTGTGGTCTATAGACTGATCCTGTCACCATAAGCTTACAATACAATACAATACAAAAACTCTTTATTACACTTAAATCACATTAAAAATACATTAAGATCCATCGTAAGCTTCATATCCATCTTAGGACGTTGTATCCACAATGGCTGTAAGTTGTCTTTCATTGTAGCTCTGCCTACCCCATTAGGGGTAACGGGCGTGAGTTTACGTGTGGATGTGAAAAACCATTTGCGGCTACGTTTCATAATAAGGTACACTTGAAGACGTGATTGCGTAAATCGAAACCATCATATTCCATTGATGTATAATAATGTGTTACTTTACCATAGTAATCATATTCTAACAACCGAGCCGTAGAAATTGAAAGTTCGATTTTACTTATGATTATGATAGATAGTAACAACCTCTTTCTTTTTTGAAGTCGGTTAATAAAAATGATTACTGCTTTCATAACGTCTTCATCAACATCAGCCGCTCACATAACTTTAATAGGCCTTTTACTACGTTTTAACTTTTCACAATATGCTACGGTGTTTCCGAGGTGCAATGGCGAGGCCGATGTTCGATTTCCGCTCGGTTTAATTTAAAAAAAGTATTTTGAAATTGACTTGTGTTTTGTATGTTTTCCACCAAACCACAGTGAAGCGGAGCGGTGCAGTATGTTCTCTGTCGTTTCTGATCGATGATGAGAGGTATGCGCCCATCAGTGGAACGTATTGTCTGTTTATGTATCACAAAATGATCCTTATGTCGTCAATGTGGTCCTGTACAGTCATGAGCAATATAATGTACCCACTTTAGGACTCTGTCGCACTAACATATTTGACATTCAGTGAGACTTACAGTTCAATTTGTCAAAAAAGTTAATGTGACATGGTACCAAAGTGTATACTTATTAATGCTCGTGACCGTACGTGTCAGTAGCTTGCTTCTCAAATGCGAAGCGCCGCCGGTTCGAACTCCGGTACTGTTCTTGCACCAATTTATCTTAAGTGCAATTTTCACTAACGCAATCGACTCGAGTAGTATTACAGGAATTCGGCTCCTCGCCTATCACGTTGGTCTAACAGAAAACTCAGGCGACGTATGTACCTCTAACTAGCCCAATCGGGAATATAGTAATGAGCTTCACGAAATTCCAGGACTTCCTGGTCAAATTTCGTTCTTTTTCAAAAATCCTAACAGTTTTTGTAAGGGCGTCATCATCATCATCATCATCAGCCCATTAACGTCCCCACTGCTGGGGCACGGGCGTTCCCTACGGATGGATAGGGAGATCGGGCCTTAAGCCACCACGCGGGCCCAGTGCGGATTGGTGGTTATTAACGACTGCTAATGCAGCTGGGACCAACGGCTTAACGTGCCTTCCGAAGCACGGAGGAGCTCGAGATGAAAACTTTTTTTTGTGGTCACCCATCCTATGACCGGCCTTTGCGAAAGTTGCTTAACTTCAACAATCGCAGACCGAGCGCGTTTACCACTGCGCCACCGAGCTCCTCAATATATGTAAGGGCGTATCTCATTCGAAGGCTCTTTTAGTCCTCTTTCTGGAGATATCTCATTTGTGGCGCTGTGAGAGCTGGAACACAAAAGTTTGTATGTGTATAAATATGTGCCTATCTGTCGATTTTTCAAGTAGAGACATCTAAACAAAAAGCTCGAAATCGATTTTACACGACAGGTCGATACAAAATCTATGTTAAGGACACGTTAAAGACAGAATTAAATGTTGTAGGTCCTAGATAAAACCGCGTCCACCATGACCCCTGACCTATTCTACCTACGCAGCCTCTCCCTGGCCGAGTCGTACAGTCGATGCATCAATTTTATTTTATCTGGGGGTTTAAAAGGCCACATCAAAGCAATTCATCCTAAAAAAGCAATATTGCTATTTGACATTTGTTGACAATGCGCGCGTACTTTTATATGCGCATATGTCAAATTGTAATATTGCTTTTTAGATGAATTGCTTCCATGTGGACTTTTTAACCGCCTGATCTTCTAATAACTTACTCGTCTAATAGTGAAAAGCACTTAAGTGCGTTTTTGAAGAATTTCTACCACAAAACCTCGATTACTTTTAATTAGTTTCATTTTGGGTAGAAACTGAGACCACTATTTTTTACCTGGATTGAAACTAGCGTGTCTTAAGCTTTGTTAATAAAAATAAGGTCCGAATAATATTTTTCAAAAACGCATTTACGTGGTTTTAGTACAAAGCGCCGATATAGACACTTTTTATGTAATGTTTGATGACAAAAGAAAACACCAAGCAAATATACAAAACAATATACATAGATGTATGACAAATCTTATATTATGTAGGAAAAATTAAATTATAAAATTGTAATCGATCAATAGAAGCCAGTCTAAGATGACCAAAAATCAATCAATATATCAATATTTTACTTTCGATTTATTTTGTATTTTATTTATGAATTAAGTAACAATGAGTACGAAATATGAGGGATTTTATTGTTACATACTTACTACTAGATACTTTTTTCGAAACGAAAAAACGAAAGTTTTCTTTGCAGTTTTTATGGAAATATTGTCCTGTGACGTCATTAATAAAAGTCACCAAACGTAGTACTCATCATTGCTTAATACAAAAAATAAATTCTAAAATAAGTAGAAAATTAAATTGAGATTGATTTTTGATAAACTTCGACAAAATTATATTTCTGCATTTTATTATTTATCTTTGACCCGGTCAAATACTTTATTCCATACTAAATTCTGACGGAGCTTACGATTCGGAAGAATCCTATATGCTTTCAGCTTGAATGTCATACATACATAGTCTTAAAATATCTAGATAAAGCCCGCGCGTGCCACCCTGACCCCTGACCTATTTAATACCTACACAGTCTCTTCCTGGAAATCCTTTGTAGCTCGCTCCAGCTCTGAATATGAAATAATGTAAGTAGGTCAAAAAACTCGTAATTACTGCTGTGAAAGCAGTACAATTTTTAAAATAAATTATCTAAAACTAACAATGTATTTTGAGTTATCACTGAAGAAAATAAAGTAACATAAAAATAAAGAAACTATTTCGACCGACCTTAGAAAAAAATATGTTATTTATAATAAGTAGTTTTGTAAGTAAGTTGTTCGGGAACTGAATCGCCTGCCTCTAGACCTACTGAAGACTATTTTTTCAACAAAGCATCCGAAGTCCATCCTAAGGCTGAAGCCATCTATATGCAATAGTAGTATCAATCAAATCTATATATCGAATTTGTATAAAAAACAATCACCCCATAGTATCAAAAAACTTAATAAAGTATCAAAATTATTGTTTCCTAATCCTTGATTTAAATTCATAAATATTCGAAGAAAGAAGGATAAAATAATTATTTAATTTTAGACCAACCATTTTGTAGCGAAGTAGCGAGGAAGCGAGAGAAGTGTGTCAGGATCGAAGCAAATATAATTCCGGTGGGAAATAGGCGTGAGTTTATATATGTATGTATATATTTTAGACCAGAAATAAGTCTGAAACGAATTATGTGATCTTATCTTGATTAATTTTATCTTCGACCACGTAAGTCTATGTAGATGTATACCTGCCTAACCTGTAAACTTCGTTAACCGTCATGAACGTGCCGAGTGAATTTATTTCGTGACCTGCGCCCTTTAAAGGTCACAGAAGCTTATCAATCTCGGGTAAATGTAAATACAGTTTGTATAGCTTCTTTTAGAACTGTTTTAAACATCCCTGGGTGGAAAAATAGCATTTATTTACCTGTCGACGACAAGTTCTAAAACGATTAAAATAATCGACTTGGGATGATTGAGTGTTTTGTTCGACCAAGTAGGGAAGCAAACCTATATCAATGCTACAGTAGCATATCATAAGTCAATGAGATTAATGATTACCTAAATTATATTAACTGTGTACCTCTAGTTTTAAATAACTTGTAATGTATACCTACATTGATTTAAAAGATGTTGCTGTTGCAGTTTCTTGTCATTTCTCAGCCATAACACCTTGCGAAATGTATATTCAAAAATTTTAAATTAACCTTCAAAACGTTTATCCACGATAATTACATTGAAAAAATAGGAATGAAATTATGAATTTCGAGGCACTACTTATGTTGCTAGGTCGTAGCTAAGTTAGCCTTCGGGTAAATTCCCTGACACTTGGGTCAACTATACTAAACATCTGCAGTGCCTGAGCGCTGTCCAACCCGCAATGCAGTAGCTAACTGGAGTATGCTCCTTACTTCATATAATTGACAAGATTTTACCTTTACCAACTCTGGCACCGTATGGAAATATTACTGATAGCATGTTGTCTCCTTTGCTGTATTCTGCTACAGAAGTAAATAATCTTTTCATAATAATAAATAAATATCAATAAATATTTTTTATTTCGAGCCACAGGTACCCATACAAATTAGAACTAAAACTAAGTGTAAATAAAATGTAAACGTAAAAAGTGTAAGAAATATAAATAAAATTGTAGAAGAGAACAAATAATATTTATATTATTATTACTTAAACAGGTTATTACTAATATTATACATTAATATTATTAGTTACATTTATAATTTCGTATTTTTCTTTTCTTTTTCCCACCTATTGTTGGCAACATCCAGCAAAATTATATTTTTTTTACTTTTTTATTTATAAAATGGCAATACTTTTTCAAATCAAATACTTTTTTGTATTTTCTACCTTCTTATACTGCAGCGTAAATTGTGTGCCTCTAAATTGAAAATAGAACGTAGTCAAGTCGACGCCGACGTACTGTTTCTTTACCATCCATCCTCTACACACCAGCCAGCGAGCAACACCATCTGCGTGCGTCACCTATAAAAGACATCAACGCGCGCCGCCCTTCAATCATAATTATATAGGTATTGATCGAAAGCGC
Source organism: Pectinophora gossypiella (assembly GCF_024362695.1). NCBI lineage: Eukaryota > Metazoa > Arthropoda > Insecta > Lepidoptera > Gelechiidae > Pectinophora > Pectinophora gossypiella. The sequence continues at coordinate 8,103,302 of NC_065421.1, read as the reverse complement.
CGCTTTAATAAAAACCATTCTATTACGTCAAGTAAACTGCAGATAATTGGGTCGTGTACTAGGTTCAAGATAAATTATGAAATTGTGACTAGGTACTAAATAAAGGCAGATCTAAAACTAACGAAAAACTTTTTCTTTTTATCTATTTAACTTATGAATATAATAATATGCACGACATTTTATCACGTTTCTCTACGATGTCACAGTGTCCTTTATCATACAAATTCCATAGTAATTTCGTGTTTTGACGTTTAGTAAAAAGTAACTGATTTGACTAGTAGGACACCAGCATTTTTTCTTATCTATACGCGTATTTAAAAAAAACAATACTTATATTAAAATTTTTACTAACATAGAGACCAAATTCATTTAATTTGATTACGTAACTCGAAGAAATCCCGTAACTGTGGTTGGGTACTATTTTTTTGTGCACATTGATTTCATAAATCATCACAAACATCTACCATCTACCTGTGGATATTGGTTATAATTTCCCAATACTTCCAAGGTAACCTCGCTATCCAGATTCCCCGTAACAGCCCTGACCCAGCCTACCCTAGATACGCAGCCTTCAGCCCGGGCGTCCCTGACATCCCCTGCCGCCTCTCTGCTCCCGGCCGGAATCGTACACTGTACATACTCACTCAAGGAAATATCCGGAAAATTCGACGGGCAAATCTCAGAAAATTTTCGCTTGACAAGGCGATTAGTATACCTACCTATATATGGTATTACAAATCGAAGACTAGAAGATTAGAATATAGATTTTAGTCTTCGTGACACGAAAGAAGTCTTGCAGATTCTGCATAGAATTATTAAGACTTTTCATTTAGTTTTCTTCGACCCGCGCGCCGATTACCCATTTTCCGTCGTCGTCTTGGTGCGGATTATTATTTTAAACCTGGTTTATCTTTAGTCCTCGTTTTGAATAACACTGGAGATACAAAACACATTAACACAACATATATATAAATACATGCATGTAACATGTAGAGGAAGTAAGAGAAGTGTGTCAGGATCGAAGCAAATTGAATTCCATAGGGAAATAGGCGTGAGTTTACGTATGCACAGGGTGTTGGTGACATCGTAACGAATACTGAGGGGGATGATTTAGACCTTGTTTCTGATTTAATATAAAGTGGAATTTTCCGTCGCAAAATTCGTGCATTTTTGTGTTTTTTTTTAATTATTTTCAATTCTATACGTCTAAAAACTCGTGACAATTTTAGTGCTTTTTAAAGTTTTTTCCGTTCCATACTTTTGCGACGGAAAATTCCACTTGATATCAACTCAGAATCATGGTCTGAAAGTTTTCGATGCGATGGCACTAACACCCTATATGTTATGTATGTTGAATAACGCTGAAAATGTAGATTACAGTTCCACAATCATCCCAGATTGGCTATGTCGGAGGTCTAGATAATAATTACAACACACACAAACATGAGCTCGCGATTATATACCCAATCTATACTCGCATACTCATACTCGCATAATTTGATCAAGGTAAAGATATGAATAGACGATGTAAGTTGTTATGCGTACACATTCCTAACATTCTATCACTTCAGGAAATTGAAGTCGAAAGCAGAAAATTCAATTCACGTTGGCCCATATTGCTAAAGTGAAGAAAGTAACTGATTGACGCGGAAGATACACGGTAAAGTGCGTACGTTTCCTTATCAGGTTTTTTTCCGGTAATAAACTGTACGATATTCTTTATCCATGCCACACCCCGGACACTTCATACAAAACACCTCGTTTTACACAGACACTACAATGACGTTATCGTACACGCGCATATGTGTGTGTGACATCTGACGCCCATACGATTGAAGACTAAACTAAGACCGAGGGGAGTGAGGTAAACCTAGCTCAGCAGTTGGTGGGGAGCAGAGTTGCCGTCCTACGTGGTATTATTCCTTATTCTATATCCATGCTACAATTGCTTTTAATGATAATCTTATGGAACATACATGAACAATTTTGACTGTCACCCGTTACGCACATAAATATATAAACTCGAAGCTCGTTATTCCTTCTGGGGTGGGTAGAACCTGATTAGAAGACAACTTGCAGCTACATTTATAACATTACAAAGTCCTAAGATAAGTACGACGCTCAGTGGGTAGGCCCGCTACGCGGTGGACCGACGATCTGGTGAAGGTCGCGGGAAGCCGCTGGATGCGGGCAACGCAGGACCGAACGTCGTGGAGATCCTTGGGGGAGGCCTATGCCCAGCAGTGGGCGTCGTACGGCTGATGATGAAGATAAGTATCTGATTCCTTCATGACACTGTAGACAAATAAAAAGGGTACATCGTCATGTGATTCTTAAAATCATTTATCTACCCAGACCAATTAACCTTATCAATCAGCCGAACGGTATAAATCCCTACTAATTATAATCGAAGACTTCTTGGCGCCTTCTCGTCTAAATATCTTTGGCCGGGCGCAGCGCCTGCGACGCCAAACGGCGTGCCAAGTGCCCTGGCACCCTTATTGCATACACGAGAATAACAAGCAAGGGCGCGTGTTGAAACCAGGGCTATGTGTGCTGACATACTATTGACAGGGGACTGATGTGTCGTCATACTATCGATGTGCACCAATTACGTCAGCAATAAGACGATTTTTCCAAGCTTATACCTTTAACTTGCTCGTTCGATGCCTACTGAAGTAAATAGACTACAAAGTTGTTAAAAAAGTTACGTAATAAAATTCAAATTAATAAATAACACTAAACATAAATCAAATCATCCTTATGTTGTGGATATACCACCAATCCGCACTAAACGTTTTGCCTCTTCCTTTTTGATGCGAACAGCGAAGTATTGGAACTGTCTGCCGTCGTCTGTTTTTCCAACTATATAGTTATAATCTGGGAGTCTTCAAGGCTAGAGTGAATAGGCATATGCTAGGTAAGCATGATCCAACCTAGACCACGGCGTCACTTACCACCAGGTGAGATTGTGGAAAAACGCGAGCCTATATTATTTAAAATGATCTAATCATTCATTGCACAAATATGGTATTTTAGGTGGTGACAATATTATAATACTTACGTACGTACAGCATATTTTGGCCATAAAGGCATGCTTTCTTAGTGTACTAACAAGTCAAAAGAAGAAATTCGTAAAATTAAAATAATCAAAACACAACGCCAATTTCTTTTTAATTAGTTAATAAAAAAATACTTAAATCGGTTCATCGTATCTATTCAAGGATTTCGTATCAAAGCTGACTGTAAGTTATTTTGTGATTTGAATTGGCAAAAAGATATTAGTTGGTTAGGAGTATCATGCGTTGTAATTACGTGATCGCAGGCATTTTTCTGCTTGCAGATTTCTATCCCGGGCATTGTGGGCGACTAGTTGATTTTTTCGTGAAATGTGTTTTGTTATGTTTGTATAGGCACCTAGTTTATTTTACTATCTATTGTTGCTGTATGACCAACATATACCGAAGTCTATCTGTGGAAACCTATAATTGGCTCTTTTGTGATTTTTATTTATGTTTATACTATTTGATGTAGCTGTTGGTTTTCCTATAAATAAATAAATAGATAAATAAATTACTAGTTACCCCTTCAGAGATGTTTATGTTGCTTACGAGTGCAAGTTTATGTATGCACGTAATAAGTAACTCGTGTTAACTTTTTCTTTTGTGGAAAGATTTGAATCACTAAAGCATGAAATTATGTTTTTATATCGTACACATATTTTAATTTTACCTACACCAGTGTACTGAGAGTAAAATCAAATATAAACCCTTCGTAATTTAAATGTGTTAACATTACTATATAATACTTACAGTCAGTTCACAATATTCACATACCACATTCGTCATTGACTTCACTAAACACATTTTTTGTAAGTACCTAATGTACCTACTGATAATGAATCACTATATTTACAAGCAGCCTTTATCGTCTAGTGGTTAGAGCGTTGGGCTCATAATCTGGAGATCCAGGTTCGTTTTCCCATGGGGACATTGTCGAAAACCACTATGTGAGAATCTATTTTGTTGGACATTGAAGGCTGAATCATCTGATTACCTATCCGTAAAAGTAAGATGATTCCGTGTTTCAGAAGACACGTTATGCAGTTGGTTCCGGCTCCTAGTCGTAAAGTGAAGCAGCGTGGTGGGGTATGCGCCACACCCGCTCCGGTTCATGGGGAGGCATGTTCCCAGTAGTAAGGATGTAATAGGCTGTTTATGTTATGTTATACTTATTACAAAATTCCCAGGTCAGTCTAGCTTTTTTCGAAAAACCTTTTTATAGTAGAAAAATAGTATTTTATGCAACAGTTGTATAAGAAGGGTCAAAAAATGCGAGTGGCGTGAGTTGCGATGTGAGCCTTGGCGAACATCGCAATAAGAGACGCCACGAGCATTTTTTGACCTAGTTATACAACGTTGCATACAATACTTTTTCTACGACGACGTAATTTGAAACGAAAAACAAAAATTTTCCAATTTATTTTCCAACGCGCGGGAAAATGGCGGCAAATGTATACTTTTTTTTTATAGTATATCTATGGCACCAAACAAAGTAAAGGTGCCAGTTTCCAGGTCAAAAAAAAAAAACAACAACAATGCTTTTTTGGCGACATTATAGTACAGTTACACTTTGTAAACAATGCTTTTATAGGCCATAGAGCAAAGACCTTGTATAGAATAGACGGATAATATTTTAGAGTGACGATCAAACTATCACAGCTCTCTTTCTTCCCTATGGCAACAATCTCTGTGGAAAAAAGAAACAAACATAGACAAACACCGCTGTCTAGAACGTCAGTGTTTACCGTTTTGAGATGTTGTGGTAGTCAGCTGGATACCAAACCTGCCGTTAGTTTTTTGGTGTTTTGGGACATTATTTTAACTTTTTATATAAACAATCTGTGAAATAGTTATTCATTATGAACCATGGCTTGCGTAGCTATTGGTTGTGAGAGTAGAATGGGTGTTATAATGGAGAACGATCAAACAATGTCTCACCATGGGTAAGTTATCGACCACATAATACATGTTTGTGTGCAAGAAATACATTACCTGGTCTGGTTTTTGTAAAGTTTATTGAGCCCTAAACACGATGCAGACGCATATTTTCAGCAAAGCCGTCACATTTGTACAAATAATTGATTTCACATTTTACGTTAATCAGCTTTGACAGATCATGTACCCAAAGTATTATAAGTAGTGTTGTCCTTTGATATCGATAACATAATATTATGTTTGAATGTAACATCTACATGTTGCGTTATTCTATTCACGTTTAATTCATTTTTCGACCTGTTTCCGATTTGGATGAAGATTACATAAAGATATTGTATTTTCCAGATTTCCTAAATATTCTAATTTACGAAACAAGAAATTAAGAAACAATTAGATTCAGACCATGAAACGAGATAATTCTCTCTTCTGAAGGACGCCTTCTCCTTATTTAAGCCTGTGCTAATTACATTTCGATGTATCTTGCTTTCTATCGAGCAGGATACCAAACAAAAATATTACATAGAGATGCAGTACCAACAATATTCACTCACATATCTCACATAAGGTGAGTTTAAGTTTAGTTATAAGTTTATAGATTTTGCAGCTATTTCGTTTTTGTATTCTACATTAGCATGGAAAAAATATTTCAATACAATACAAATATTCTCTATTGCACAAAATAATTAGTATGAATAACTATTTTGGTAATTACCTGTGATTATTCCTTCTATAAATAATTAGTATGAATAACTATTTTTGTAATTACCTGTGATTATTCCTTCTATGTGCAATGTGTAAACATGCAATGCTTGTGTATTTGTGTGCTCCACGTTAATATGTGCCATTCTTGCAGGTAAAGTTATAACGACCAGAGCCGACACTATACACTTCTAAAGAAAGTGAACAAGAGGAAATATTTTTTTTTATCACCAAAAGTCGGAATTGTTCAGTGCTTCGTAGTCATTGTATTCTAACTATATTGAATAAAAATCTTATAAAGAAGTATTTGCTTTTATTCTTTAATCGCATTGAGATAATCCCCGAAATATACTAGAAGGTCGTCTACTTCTTGTATCGAGAGCCATGTATCGGTCAAGTCAATGAAAAACGTGTATTTAATTTTTATAAAAGGGTAGGTATGTGATTTATAGCAACCAAAGGGTGGCCGCAATGTCGTATTAAAATGATACTATAGTATATGTGGACTAGATGGACCGTCCTCGACCTCCTCGGCCATAACACCTTGCGAAATGACATAGATTCAAAAATGATAAATTAACCTTTAACAAGTTTGTCCATGATAATTACGTTGAATAAGTGGTTCTGAATCTGTCACCGCAACGTACGGTTCTTCTTAGGTATCTTTCTATCAGGGTACAAATAGGTATCGTTTTAACTAATTTACTTGTGGTTCTACCCACCCAGGTATGGATACTAGGTCGTTATTTCTGTATTTAATTAATCATTCAATTTGTAATGTATATTTTTTAGATCTTGGACTAACATGAAATATTTAGCCAATAATAATGTCGATAAAGACATGGAACGGCACTAGTGGTTCTGATACAAAAACATATACTATAGGTACGTTTCTATAACAAACCCGCTACACGAGTACAAAAGACGTTACGACGATAGTATATTTATCTCTTTTTAACTTATGACGGCTCACATGAGTGCGAAAGACAAAACCTATGTTTTTCTTTCGTCTTAAATATGCTCCGTCTATTCTATACAAGGTCTTTGCCATAGAGCGTACACTTTTTCAAAGAGTTTAATTATGTATGTACTTATATTAGACTTTTTGGTTATTTAAATGCCAGATTAAAGTAGAGGAGTAGAAAAATATATTTTTCTTCATTAATTTCTCGTGAAATTTCCCAGTGACGTCACATTTCAATAAATAAACAAATTGTCAAACACTTCAAGTGACTTGAAACACTGATAGTTTTTGTCTATTTTGTGATATGTGAGGTCACACGAAGCTCAATCATGGTCGCCCGTATTTCGGGTCTTGTAATACACATATAAAAAACGCATTATTATTTTGTAAAAAAGAAAACATTTAAGAATGATCAGCGTTAAATGATAAACTGCCATAATATCCGACATATTTTATTATTTTCACAGTACATAGTTGGAGTAAAATATATCTTGGCGTATTATTAGCTAGGTTTTTCCTATTGTAGGTAACTAGATGATCTAATGCTGACGATATTTGTTTCATCATGTACGTATCCACGGTCGTGAACTTTGCATCTTGTTCGTAATCAATCATACACACTCTAAGACTATTTACCTACCTATTTGTTTTACTTTGGAATAATGTCCGCAAATAACAAGTATGGTGGTAATGAAATGTCAAAGACAAATTATATAAACTACCTAATCTTTAACTATCTATATAAAAATAATAAGAAAAAAATAACAATAAAATAAATTTATTGCCAGTAATAGTTATCATTTTTCTATAAGAACTAGGTAATTATGAATATTACGAATACGGGCAAAAGGAAATGGCTTAGCTTGTGTTGTGATTGAGCCATGCTATGGCAGCATCCAGCGCTGGTTTTCAGTCATTTCTTCTTCCTGGGATATTGTGCTATAGGCTTTTAATATGCGGAAAAATTACTCCGGTAATTCAAAGGATTTACAGGGCACAATTTCTGCCTATATATCATAGAAATCGAGGCGAAGGACAGGAGTCCTAATATGGCTTTGTAATAGACTACTCTGGGCGCCATCTCACATGCGTCAGACAGAGTACTGCGGGGCGGAAGGCAAGAGGGAAACCACTGCCCTATTTTTCCCTAAAAAAGTAGCATGGAAAATGCTGCACCGACAAGAGCGTGGCTTTTAAATTGATGATGATGATATCATAGAAATAGAGGTAGATTGAGCAACAAAAGATATAATATCATTGTCAGGAAACGATTTACTTTAAAAGACAAATATCGGCGATACGGCTCACCAACTATCACGTTGGTCTAACAGAAAGCTCCGTGAGATGTGGGTACTTAGTTAGTTATACACTTCTACCTACCCCTTCGGGAATACAGGCTGCTGCTCTGTTATATCTATCGAAGGAATATACTCGCTGCGGGTTGTCTTGTAGGGCGTGACTGTATGTATACATAAATGTAAGTAAGTAAGTAAGTTAGAAATGATGCGTAGTTGCGAGCTCTTGAAATAGCGTGGGATGAGGCTGAGAGGAGGAAGCTCGGCAGAGGTGGCTCTGGGGGGCTGCGCAGGTCCCGGCAGCCAAGTTCAGGGTCGCCTCTGGAAGCAACAGCTGGATCGATAGCGCGGGGGCCGTGACCCGCGGGGGAGGGGAGCCTGCATCGCGCGCCGCCTGCACCGGCCAGTTATTTTGGTGCAGCTGATACATCGCAGTCGCACTCCGCGCCTCAGATAGCGCGCGCGCCACACTTGCACCGGCTCACAGCACCGCGCGTTACCACAAAAAAAAATATTTTCCGAACGTTTTTTTAAATTTATTATTTTATTCTCAAATCAAAAATATAAGTTTTAAAGTGTGTAGCACCTGTTGCGCTCTCGCGTGGTGAAACCGCGTGGAAAACTGTTTTTCTCGGTAGCGGACGCGTCTACTTTCACCGCTCACATTCCGCGGTACAGCCTACGGCGCGATTGCACACAACCAGTCCTCGCAATATCATATTTTAATGTTTGTCACGTGTCAAATGCCATATTTTAGTGCTTACGGTCTCGGTTAGGACGCTGAGAACAGTAATACACGGTAACAATGATCATACTATGTATTTCCGCATATTGTGTAACGCATCTCACAGTATTGATTTATGACCATCCAATCGACGCAGGTACCTACATGGAAACATCCAGGGCTCAAAATTGCCATGGCAACGCGAGCCCCGGCTGAGACCTAATAGGTAACCTAGATTCCCCCACCCCGCGCCCGTCCCCCGCTCTACGAAGCCTTTCAACAAACATCGCTTGCTAATAAATGGATATTAAACTTTTTATAGCATATTGACATAAAAAAAGAAAGCAATCTGGAATAATTAAAATTATATTTCTTTGTGGAATAATTGTAATTAATATAGACTTTGTTTTTGAGTTGTATAACTCTATGTAAGGAGTCTATGTGCATCGAGATGACATGGGTACATTTCAAATTATTATCTAAGATGTGGTGTGATGGTGAAATATGCAGTAGCTGGCGTTTGGCCAGGGATGCACTGTGAAGGTCACGGGAGGAGGGCGAGGGCGCGGCCGGGAGCGGCGCGGGGGAATGCAATTATTTACGAGCGTACGGCGCAGGTGCATCCGGGATTTCCAGGGCCCCTATCATTATCTAGGCTAGGCATTCGAGCTCGCGTCGCGCAGACCTCTGGATGCGTTCGAACTTTAAAAAAATCATTAAAAATATATATTTTTTTAATTCTCAATTCAAAAGAGAAAGTTCTTTAAATTAATATCTCTGAAGTGATTACTCCAAACATGTTTGTATTCGCGTTACAGTCAAGCGTGACACGCGTTCGTATCTGTTGGCAATATTTATAAATTGCTCTCCGTATAGATGGCGCAATTCAAGTATTTTCCAATCGTTAATTATTATCTAATTGATTATAGACTCGGAAACTGTAGAGCGGGCTTGAGAGTAAGTTTGATGTTAGAGTTGATGTCAATATTTTTTAATTTTTTTCTCATTTTTATTTTTTCAACACTGAGGCATGCTTTACAATTTTAATTTTCTTTGGTGCTGTTTGCCTTTTTGTATTATGTGTGGATTAGAATAGTAGGTATGTAAGAAGTTGATATAATTTATTCTGTAAACTTTCCTTTATTAAAATGAGGCAAGCAAACATTTTAGAAACCCAACATTGTCTGAGCGGCCAAAAAACTGTATCGCGCGTAAAAGGTAAACACTATCACTTTCATCTGTCGGCGCATGCGGGGAAACTATTGCGAAACGCGTATGAGCCTCGGCGAACTTTCGCCGCAGTTTGTTGACCGTGGCTCCACTTTCTAAACCATGTCGTAACGTAACCGGTGATCGGCCATTGTAATGCACGATACGACCGAAACACGCAACGTCATTATACCATTTTTTTGCAATCCACAAATCCGTAGAAAGTCTTATTTAGCTTCGTACTTTACATTGACTGTATTTTGGCTTTTGACGTCCTTGGTTTGAAAAAGATTTTCACGTACTAGGTACAGCCCGGGCGTCTTGCCAGCTGTGACAAGGACGTTTACAAAAAATGATTCTTTATTTTGCGCAAACAATTTTTCTTTTGGCTGTGAGTAGTGTTCTAGCTTAAACCTGACCTAGCCTTGACCGGGAGTCCTAGGTCACCTAGATCTGTCCTTGGGCAGCGTGCCAGCCCCCCCTCCTCCCTGGCCGGGACGCGCATGTACAGGAAGTTACCGATATTGCCAATAGCCGTTCAATAATGAAATGCTGTTAGTAACTGCCAATTCCCCTCTTACTTTTGCATTCCTGCACCGAGCGTAGGTTTGAGTTTGACTCGGTTACACAAATACAACTAGCATACCGATATTTATACTGCATTAGAATTAATAGATAAAGCGCGGTACAAGTAGGTACGTGCATGCAATTGGGTTATCGCGTTTATCAATAATAAATACTCGACCACTATTTAAATGGGAGTTGCACGCTGTTGGTAATTATTTTGATTTTTCAATTTCAAATCGTTTTTCAACTTGAAATCTCTGCAACTTACATACATCATGGGATCAAACTAAGGCACTACTGATCTCATGTTTTTTTCTTAAGTACTTCTAACTCTTATTAAACTCAAAAGAAGGTCTTCAAGTTTTTCAGCGCTCCGCTACTTCTACAGAATCAAATATATTTAAGCCTCAATAAATACCTAATAGTCGATTTCTTTAGTACCGCTAGTTTCAAAATTAAGGGAGTGCAACAGGTGAACGATAATCTAGGGAAAAAATAAAATTATATTATTACATGTATTTTACGACTAGGATTAGCATAAATTTTATTCAAAATTGAAACTAGACTTATTCGAGCAAACAAGGTTGTATAGTACCGTCGTCTGTAACTTTTGTCATCGCTAGGAATAAACAAAAACAATTTGTCGTGTAACAAAGTAATATTTCGTATAAGTGAACGAGCATCACCTGGCCAGAACCTGTCGCTGGCACGGGATGACACACAGACAGAAATATACCCAGCGACCAAATTATGTCACTAAGGTTGCCCGGCTCTGCAAATTAATTGCAAGTTATTTTAAGGTGATACAACTGCGAAAACAAGCACTAAATAAGCTTCAAAATTAATCCAACTAAACAAAGCAGCGCAAATAATAAAGAAATTAAGAAGCTATTTTTGAAAAGAGAACTTCGTAAGTCTATTTATTGATCGAACAGCTGAAAACATCTTTTGTCTATGAAAATGGAAAAGTAAAATACAAACGCGTCGAATCGTGAACCTCACTTATCTTTAAAAAGGTGTAGGTACTTTGGCTTTATACTCACTGATTATTGCATTTTATAATTCTGTAAAAAGATAATATGCAGTCACATTAAAATATTCACTCATGACATTTTGCATACGTATTATGAATGAAACCGCATAGAGCACCCTAGTGTACTAGATATTAAGTATAAACGTAGGAGTATTCGATTCGTATCAAAATAATATCTAATACATGACTAATAGTGTGAATAATGGGGTTAGCCGTCCAAATCCGAATATATTCAAAACATTGTGTAATCCAGTTTGCGGTAGAAACACACAGGTTAAGCAGCGTTTCAATCAAAATATTCCACTGTTATTAATAGTGGATAACAGAGAGTGTGCCATTGATGTGATAATCTATAAGCACATTTTCTGTTTTGGATATGCCACGCGTTAGAACGGAACGACTATAATTTATCTCTATACGTAGTAATTCCATTGCGTGTGTTTTAGATAGCTAGTAGTTAAAAATACAATATACCACAATTTATATTATTCTTTTCATAAATAAGAAGGTATATAGTCAGGTTTTTATCTCTTGCAGTTTGTAAAATAGTTCCTGCACGTAGGGGAGTCGTCACGTCAACTGTTATCATTTACGAGGATATAAAATATCAATGGATAGGCTAGGTGCACACGTGCCAGTGAGTCAGGTTCGCAGCTCGCGGGCGTGACTCACGTGGCCTTGGTCTATCCACGCCGACGTAAACCTAGCTCTACGCTCACATATTATTTATTAGTTCAACAACGAGTGACAGTCCAGAGGCCGCCTGACGGGAACCATTAGTTAGATTGCTCCGTTTACGATATTCGGCTCACTATCTACGTCTATTGCTTTTTAGTTAATAGGTACTACTGGATATTACAGCAATCATAGCAATCTTAGCCACATTAGACCTCGCGCCAAAATAATGTTTAGATTAAAAATGAATAAGGCAGAAAAGTCTTATTGGAACAATCAAAATGTCATCAAGAGCAATGACGCTGTTTGCCGTTGAACTCTGAGCAATAAAGTTATAAAAGTTCTGCAATGTTTTCGTGTGTCGCCCGTGTGCGTGAGGTGACTGTCGAAATGGAACATCTATTTGTGGCACCGAGGCCCGCTGGCGACAAATATTCTAACGACTCTTACTCGTGACACTCACACCATTATCTCGTAAGCTCAACTCGACTCTATATTTCATGCCATTTACAAATAATTCCAAACGGGTAATAAACGTATAGCCAGTAGGATCGAGTCGATGTAATGCAAACAGACGGCAGAGTGTGTGGTGGCCTAGTTACCGGTGCATCTGGCTGCGCGCGCGCTTATCTCAATCGCTCATGTGCCCCGCGAAACTCCGAAACCTGGCGCCCGCGCCCACGCCATGCGAATACACTTGGGAAATCCGCGCAACAATGAAGACAATGTGGAGCGTGGATGCGCCGAGGATGAGAGCGAGCTCGCACGCAGGCGAAAGTGATATTGCGTGAAATCAGGTGGAGAAATGTAGGGGGAGGGTGTCGACGAAGACGGCGGCTGCGGTGCGGTGTCGGCGTCGGCGCATCGGGAGCTGGTTGCGTCAACTGCGGGCTGCGGCCCCGTTGGCAGAGCGCGTATTTCAAGCGGCGCGCTGCACCGACCGCTTTGCGAAACCGTCGGTTATGCAAGGCGTGCCGCTGCCAACTCGCGGCCGCTCGCGCACCGCCGGAAGGAAAAGTGGAACGCGCCGCAGTGGTGTGGCCGCGCGCGCCGCCTCTGCACGCCCCGCGGACTCCAGTGAAGTGCCAGTGTCGTGTCAGTGTCGCTTCTAGAACGTTGAAATTGAGTGTTGCGCAAGTCCTACGCCTACTGCGGGATTATTTTAAACTAGAGTCGTACCGGTGGCGGCCGCGGCCCGCGGGCTGGCCCCTGCATCTGTACAGGCGGCACGTGCCCTCGTCACGTGCTGCACCACCATGCTTACACTCATGCGCTATCTCCCACCCCCGTGCACCGCATGCATGTCTCTCTTGTGTCACTAAAAAAGTTAAATCACTAGTCTGCTTATAACAATGCTTGTCCGCTTATTAATCGCATGAGAGAATATCTCATCATTGTCAAGAAACGAAAGATTCAGCCTGGATAAGCGGGTGCGGCACAACCTTCACAATGTAAAAGTAAACCGCTCTGTCACCGTAGGGTTACTGGATGAAAATAGCCGGTGGATGAGAATTAAACTAACCGCACTAACGCGCGGCTGACAGCTCCCGTTCAAACGATATTATTTTTCCTCTCGACTCCGCTTGACAGGTGCTTTCATTTTAGTATCGATACCCGGGCCTCGCCACGTCGCGCTCTTGCGAAAACGCACCAGTTTCGTTTAATTACGGCATTTGTAATTGTAATTCGTAATAATTTGTCGGATGCGATGCTCGAGAGGGAAAGTGTTCGGTGGACCGTGGCTTCCTCTAGCCACTCGCGCGCTGTTCAGTAAAAGTGACCGGCATGCGAACACGTCGGTAGCTCGTTGCCATTCTGCAGTAATCCAGCGGTTGCATTACCGCGCGTAGAGCCCCCAGTCACGCACGCCTGTCAACTCGTGCGCAGGCCTCGTGAATTGAAAAGTACGTTCACATACGCGGCTCCTTTTAACGCGGCCCATGCATCCAAGGACGTATTAATAGTGTAACAATAACGCGGGCACATTTATCATACTAGTTCCATGTGCCATGTCCACAATTGCACAATGCAGCTTATCTAGCGCATGAGAATTTAACAATTTATTCGTCCCACTTTCTTAGGGACTGTAAGAGTTGATCTCACGATAGGTGCGCGCTTTAGAAGCGATGGATAGTCGTGACATAACGTACGTCGATGTAAACGAACCGTTCACATTACATTCACTTCTTAAACTATCGTTTACTGAACACGGGCCAATTCTAAATGTACCTATCTAACTTGGGACTTAGCTAAGGTACAAACAGTCTAACTTTCTCGACGTCCTTTTTTGTTTTGAAGCGAAAGAAAAATACCGTAATTTCAACGATTTTTGCTTAAAAATGTGAAGAGCTGAAGGATTTTCTAGCATTGACACTGCAGTTAAATAATGTCAACATTATGAGTTATAAAATAAATGAGTTTTATGTTGCCCAGTCATTATTTCGTCGTTAACTGAGACGTCCAGATTATTAGGTCACTGTTATATTTAACTGTCCGTTGGTCTGCTTCTCACCGTCACTTCTGAAGACTGAAATAACAGAAGTGACATGCCGGCTTCGAAATTTTTGACACATTTTTAACAAGCCTTTAAAATTCACACGGGACTTTTCTAAATAATCTAAATAGATAAAAACTATAACATTTCCTTTCGGTTTTAAAAAAGATAAACTTACTGATATCAGTGCACATAGCGTAAACTGTTGACCAAAAAGGGTGACTTTTCCTATATTAAACAATATTTTTTTATCTATTTTATTTTCTCTTTATTAATTAACTGTGTAGGTATTAAGGTTTTGTCTAGGCTGTGCACTGTTCATGCATCTTTAAACACCTCCCATTCAACACAGGTTTCGAAAAATTAAATAATCGATCTTATAGTTACTTTTAATGCATGATAACGTCACTAACCCTAATAAACTTCAGTCAAAACGTTTTTTTTAGGAATACTGTACCTCATTCGTATGTTTTCTTGTAAACTGGCTAAACCTTGTGCGTTGCTGTAGTTTATAGCGAACATAGGCGACAGTAATCGTGGACAACTAATGTGCAACGGACGGACGAATGCGGCCGTGACGTCACTACATGCGCCGGCGCGTAGGCAGCAACTTGCACTATTCTGGTGTTGCACTTGTAAAATAATATTTTAATTAAACACTGTCTTGAAATAATAGAACTGTGGAGTCTATTTTATCTCTGGACTTCTTGCTTTATCTGTTGGTAAACAGGTTTAGAGAACAACAAAGGCACAATCAGTCACATTTCTTCGTTATTATAAATATACGTAATAAAAAAATATACTATAAAAAAGATTAGATTAGGAAAAAAACAATTGATAAATGTCTTTATAAAACTGACTAACAAACGAGTATAAAAAGTATTCATGAGCTAGTTTAATTACCTAGTAATAGATTGCAATATAAAAATTCATTTGGTTTCATAAAAAGTAAAAGTGTGACATGATAACTGACCAAACTGGCACACGCGTATTTTTTATAAATACTTACACGCACTTTAAAAAAAGCAAGCGTATTTATGTACCTAGTTCGTTTCGCGATGTGCATTTGTCTAATTAGGTATTTACTCGGTGTGATAGAGTTACTTCCTTTTTTTTTAAAAAAAACGCGTATTTTAAAAAAAGAACGAGTGTAATTTGTTTAGCGATGTGCATTTGTCTATGATTCGATATCGCTTTTTTTCTAACAGTTGCATGTGCAAGTCGAGTATTTCAGAATAAGAATGTAATTGCAACGCCCCGCCCACATAACCAGCCAGCCACAGGGACTTCCCACTAGCTTCTGTTCTTACAATATTAATTATTGTTCTTTGTACTATTTATTATTCATGCACTATTACGTATTTATACCTAATGGGTTGTTCTTCGTATTGTCTTTCGAATGTAATGACTACTTTTACGTTGGGATAATAATTACCAACGACGTATCTCGTGGGTTTTGATAGAGTTGTTTAATCTTTGGTGATTACTTAGAGGTTTTTAAATGCAGTAGTTAACGTTTTGCTGTGTAGAAAATACCAAAAAACAATTTTGTTTATTTGCTAACCTCGCAAAGGGTATAGCGAGGTAAGGAAGACGAAATGGCCCCCATGGCCCATGACGGAATTTTCATTTGTACTGGTATTGGCACTCTAAAAGAATACGAAATGTAAGGTCGTTGACCCCTGACCTTGACCTGTCTTTGAGATATTCGAGAAAGTTCGTACGCGCGCCGAGTTTTTTCAAAATTTTTTTTCCGAAAAACTATAAAAGCTAGAAGGATGGGACCAATTGCATATAATTAGGGATACTTTGAAAAATATTCTGAATTTTTTTCAGAGTTCTGGTGAAATGACAACTGTGCAAAATAATTAAACAAAATATAAATATATTTTTTTAGTACTGTTCTATTATGTTTACCGCGCCAAAAAAAATATATAATACTCTTTGATTTATATACTTACACCACACAAAAACTGATTAAAATCAAAGAGGCGCTTCTTGAGTAATTATGAATTTACTTAGTGTGCGTACGGCTGGTAGGAACTAATTAAAGAGGTCGTTTTTAGATTAATTATTATAATTACATGTTAAACATAATTTTAATCATCATCATCACTGTTTTCATTTATTACAACATTGACTGCATCATTTGAAAATATTTTCGACAGAATTTCAGCAGGACGTAAAATGCGAGATAGATATCTCGCATGAGCTAAGTAATATAATTATTACACTTGCGGCATATGAAAATCGACTTGCGAAAATCGTATTTTGGGCAAAAGAAAACCCATTTATGCAAACCGTTTACAATTTGTACTACGAACTAGAGTTTTAAGTTTAGCATCCTGTAGCACTTTCTTCATAATAGTGGCATCATTTTCCGTACCATAAATTGGCCCAGCAAAATCAACTATAAACCCGTTCGTAGTACAGATTGTAAACAGTTTGCATAAATGGGTTTTCTTTTGCCCAAAATACGATTTTCGCAAGTCGATTTTCATATATCGCAAGTGTAATAATTATATTATTTAGCTCATGCGAGATATCTATCTCGCATTTTACGTCCTGCTGAAATTCTGTCGAAAATATTTTCAAATGATGCAATCAATGTTGTAATAAATGAAAATAGTGATGATGATGATTAAAATTCTGTTTAACATGTAATTATAATAATTAATCTAAAAACGACCTCTTTAATTAGTTCCTACCAGCCGTACGCACACTAAGTAAATTCATAATTACTCAAGAAGCGCCTCTTTGATTTTGATCAGTTTTTGTGTGGTGTAAGTATATAAATCAAAGAGTATTATATATTTTTTTTGGCGCGGTAAACATAATAGAACAGTACTAAAAAAATATATTTATATTTTGTTTAATTATTTTGCACAGTTGTCATTTCACCAGAACTCTGAAAAAAATACAGAATATTTTTCAAAGTATACCTAATTATACGCAATTGGTCCCATCCTTCTAGCTTTTATAGTTTTTCGGAAAAAAAATTTTGAAAAAACTCGGCGCGCGTACGAACTTTCTCGAATATCTCAAAGACAGGTCAAGGTCAGGGGTCAACGACCTTACATTTCGTATTCTTTTAGAGTGCCAATACCAATACAAATGATAATTCCGTCATGGGCCATGGGGGCCATTTCGTCTTCCTTACCTCGCTATACCCTTTCCGGTTTTGTGGAAAATGAACGTACTGTAGCAACTCTCATTTGCGAAAGTGTGTGTTATAATAACAAAGTAAAGCATTAATAGCTCTTTCTCTCAGCTGGGTCAAGTTTTCTTGCTAAATCCTTTAAAAATATGATTAATTTGACTAATATCCTATTACATTGGGGTAAAATCTAATTTTGAATGGTGTGTAATTGTGTAGTATTAGTATTGTATTGTCTCCCATAAGTAAAACCTCCACGGATGGGAGACTACGTCAGTCTCCCCGCAAGGCCGCAAGTTGACCTACTTGCGTTCACCTTTGTTTCACATTGCCATGCAAAACTACACTCTAATCACCTTGTTTCATGGTGAATTATCCGTCCGTGTTCTCTCTAACGCTCTATCACTGCATTAATGACATGAGAATGCCACAAATTTTCTTTTTTTTTTAAGAATTTTCACGCTTTTGTCAGTATGTTTATGTAACTTAACAGTATGTTTCGCTATGGGACACTTTTAAGCATGTATTCTTACTTTCGTTAATACACATCAACCATTAAACTGTACCGAACCACAATTCCTGACCTACAGCACCAAGCTAAGTGCTTAAAATCCACAAAAACTAACTCAAAAAACACATTTAACACTGTTAATACGAGTGCAAAGTACTTACCTAGTATATTATAGTTAATCAGTACAAGGCGAATACAGCTTGTCATTCCTAACTTACTAATACGACAACTTTATGTCTAGTGAATAACGTTTAAGAATGCATGACAAATAGTAGATCTAACAGCATGCACAGATATCGGTCTACCTATTATATGCAGATACACGTGTCACCCAAGGCCTCTATATCCATTGCATCATACGACACGATACAATAAATAATTCATCGTCCCACGTCAAATACTCTAAGGTATACACTTACTTAGCATAACTAACATAAAACTTGCGTAACGTATGTTATATGAAGTTCGTTGCACTCAAATAAAAGTATTTTATATCGTTTTTTAGGGTAGCAATGAAAACGCGCAATCAGAAATAAGTGTGGTTAGTAGTCAACTATTTACCTTGATCTATGCCGCACTGATGAGGCAACGTAATGGAAGGCACACACATACATACACTAAGCACCACACACTAGTATTTTGATATATTTACCATTTATAAAACACTATGTTTTGTCTACAACGAATTCTAACTTAGATTATCAACAGACATACCTACTGTTCTGCGAAACACATATCGTTAAATAGTAAAGTATCTCTTCAGCTACAAAGCGTTTTTGTTATTATAATTTAGGTAATAAATATACACACGTTAAGAAAGCTGCTTAAAAACTAAAAGCTACATAAATTTACGTAAATTAGTAATTTGGAACGCGATCTTTTCATTATTTCTCAAATTGTGAACGTAATATAATCAAGAGCACTTAAAAACACAGCACGTGTTATTACCTCTCATTATTTAAATGTCAGGCTTTCACCCCTACTTTCTTTTTGTTTGAATATTTTTAAAATGCTCAAGAGCTTTCGTCAAATTTGTGGGAATCACTCGATTCGTATCTTTGTATCGTGAGATTTTACACGCTCTACGGTATTTGACTATTGTAGTCACATTTCCCTTATTATTTGACAAGATTCATCTACATTGAATAGCTTTACGTATGTTGTTCAGTTCAACACACTTTATACTTCGATAGAGCCAAAATAAAGTCTCCAAGTAAAAACAATACATTTCTAACAATGAAATTCCATATGATTATATTCAGTTTACGACGTTTTAAATTCAAATCGGCGTACGCGCTCCAGCGACTTATAACTTTATTATTCCAATGACACATTTGGCACGGTTTTAAAAACAAATGCGTGACTTACCCGTCACTATTTCACATCACCTTTCTACCACACGTAGTTTTTACTTATACACGCATAATGTAACACACCGGACCGTGTACTACGTATAATCATAATACTTATCCAACATTCCTAGCTTTCATTGCGTCTTATCTAGACGGCCTTGTCGCTCGCAGGCATGGCTAGTGTCAATCAGATGAAACGACAGAATGGCTGTTTCTTAGAATACTGATTAGTTTCCTCCAATAGACTAGTCACTCGTCGTTCGCGAGCCATATTTTATCCACTACACATGCTACGTGACGGCCATTGTAAATACCACGATAACTTCGGTTAAGCCATCGCACTAACAATGCTTAATTAGCAAAGCGCGCTTTCGTCATTCCATCTAAATTCTATGTGCCTCGATCATCAAATGTACATACTCTTCTACAGTCGTGTAAATCGTCGATATAAAGTGCAATAGGGACGCTAAGTAGTGACGGCAAAGACGATCCGCCCGAGAAAAGACGTTCTAGTGATGCGCCACGTTGGTGAATATCGATATCGAAGTTATACGCCCCGGAGTTCGTGCCAGGAGTGCGTTTGCAAAGCACGCGACAAGTTTGCGTTTTGGCAAAATTGACATGTAAATGCACTATCTGGTACGACACCCCGGGGCGTGATGCGTCGCTCCCGGCTGCCACACGGATCCACCAGTTCTCTATCAATAGTAAAGAACTCTAAGTGCCTCAACTCCTGATATGATCTCTGCCTGCTTCTTATTTTTATGTTTATGACCGACCTACCTTGTGCCTCATTATTTGATTGTCATGAGAAAACAAGAACGTTCACTGTTTTTTCACATTATTAACGTGGGTTTTACGTTTTCCTGTAACAATCGATACGGGCGCAAGACATCTCTATTATTTTGTAGCGAGTATATTTTTAGCTTTTTTTATGATTTATTTATAAAAAATAAAAGTATTATGTTGTACTCCTTATTGTTTTTAAATAATAATGTATGCTTTTTATTTGTAATAGTAGTTGAACTGTCTATTAGTCTCTGTTAGCGTTACAATTTAATTTTATGTTTCTCTATTATATTTGTACTTATATTTTACGTGATTTTTATTATAGCTTGCATCGTGGATATTTTGTTTTATTTCCGACTGAGTATTTTTGTTTCATAATTAAAGCATAAAATTAGACTTTTCACTATAAGTAAGTAAACCTGGTGGTCCCCTTTCTTTAGTAAGGTGGCTTTATCTTAAAAAGTATTATAATTTTTAACCTAGATCTTCAACAGTTCTAAACATTGAGAACAACGAGATAATCTATATAAAAATTGCTTACATTTCTTGATGTACGCGTTTGGAATATAAAGTAGTATTATTTATTGCGAACAAAGACAGCGGTAATGGCCCGGCCTATTGTGGCTGGTTCCCTCGTTCAGCCTTCGCCGGTAATTATCATAGACTCTCTCGTATGCCGCTCATAATAGGCGACTTGCTACTTTTTATTACTACGCTGATAGACCTGTCATTGCCGTCTGTTTTATTGTGAAATCCCATCACAGAGTAACTAGAAAAGAAAACCAATTTGATTTCTAAAGTAAGAATAAAATCTACTATAAATGTAGTAGAACGTCGTATGAATGCATTTTTCAGAGCGATGACTTCATTTACGACGACGCCTTCAATGCAATGCTGAATATTTAACGCGCATAAATTTGTGCGTACATAAACCTGAGAACATCTACTAGAACATAAATTTAGTCGGATAACCTACACTACAACGGAATAAATTGTATAAAACAGCTGCAGTCTGCATCTTATCACGTTTGTATATAATTCAAATTGTCATAGATAATGTTTGCCAAAGTGGTACCAATCAGTTACAAAGCGATTTTAACACTTAATAGTCAGGCGTTTATTGGCGATAGTTAGCCACTAAATTATACATTGCACAATACGATTCTCTCGCCCTTATTACAAGTAAATAAGTAACGTATTTTTGGCGAAAGCACATCATTACATTAACCAATGCGCAAAGCGTCTCCTCATAGTTTTGACACCCGTCAGCTGGTCCAGAGAAATATTGGGCGAGTATAATTAGAGCCATGTAGAAATAGCAGCAAACAATGTGCCAGTATTCATAGAGCACTATTCTTGCGCGGCCTTGTAGTGCTTACCTAGTTACCAGCTACTACAGAATTGTCTTGAATAGTTTTCCTGGCGTCGCGTCGGTTTCACAACTACGTTTTCCTCCACTCAAAACGTAGGTATCCGTCCGCGCGATAGGGTTTTTTTTAGTCGATGACAACAGATCACTTTGTCTTCGAGGTGTTTCAGTAAATTTTAAAACGAAAGAACAAATTGACGTGTTACTAGAAATTAACAGTTTGAAATAAAATGTTTAGCAATTCCCTTCCCTTAAATAAAAACGTTTGGCACTACGAAATGTAATCGAATAATTGCTGCTATTTATCGATAATGACTTCGTCACTAATCTCGATAGACAAGTATGTATTGAGTAGTTATGAAGACTTATTACGTATTTACCTACCTACTTAATTGAAACACAGGCAGGAAGGTATATTGATTAGGTATGTGAGTGGAACTATGTAGGTACTTACAATTATTAATTACAATGATTTATGATAATACCAAATAGGTATTGATTGCAATCTGTAGTTGCAATTGTATCAAAGAGCAAGGCCTATTTTTCGTGGTTGCCGAGAACAGGAAAATAAGAGTGCTCCTTCACTACGTGTAGAAAGGCGGCTGAGTTAGGACGTCAGACGTCGCACACACAGACACGCGTGTATGATAACGTCAATGTGTAGTGTCTGTGTAAAGCGAGGTCCTTTTTATGAAGTGTCCGGGGTGTGCTATAATGTAACTTTACAAATCCGAGCAATGTTTCAATTTTGTGCGCAGCCTGTGCACAGCATACGCCTGTTATGTCAAGTTCCCCTACTCATAAAGGTAATCCCTAATTGGGTGGGCTAAGCCACAAGTAATCAAAGACAACTTGCAGTCACTGTTGTACGAAATCCTAAGATGGTTATGATGAACGTTATGGCGTCAAGGGATCAGTCTATCGCCAATAACAATTCTCCTTCGTATTAGAAAGGGCTTAATCCCTCTGTCGATTACCACATGCCTATGCAATCTGTAATGTTTTGATACAATTTGTAATGCTCGAAATCAAATTTGAAATCGTACACGGACGAATGCTCGTAAGTCCTGATTTACGAGTGCGAGGCGGTATGTAATGTAATGTCTAATCTAATCTAGCCTACAAAATCCCACTGCCAGGCAAAGGCCTCCCCTTCCTCTTTCCATTTTTCGTGCGTACTCCGGACAATCCCTCCGGCAAGCGTCCAAGTCGTCACGCCATCTCCTGTACTCGTCACGAGGCACCCAATGCATGACGATCCGTGCCCACCGCTCAGGGTGCATGCGACAAACATGTCCGGCCCAATCCCATTTGAGTCTGGCGGCTTTTCGTCCCACATCAGCGATTCCCATTTTTGAATGAAATGTAAATATGCTCGAAATAAAATCTTTATTATTATAGCACAGGCCAATGTTCGCTGATGAAGGTGCACCTTTAGGTACCAGATATACCAAGTTTTACTAGTTTCTTTAGTAGGAGTCGTAAGTAGGGTAGAAGAATAAGCCAGTGGGTCAAGAACTACTAGGTTCGCTCCCGGACTAGGAAGCCATACCGCGGCCTTGCATTGTAATCGCATTTCATTGTTGTAAAGCCTTCGTATACTCTACCCGTGTATAATTCATGCAATCTCGAAACTCAAATATAGGTTGACTCAGGTTACGCTTCCTTCAACCCACAGCGGAGCAACGTCGTTCAAACAAAAGAACCATTTCAAACTATCGAAGAATCAAAGGGGTTAAAAGGCAACATAGAAGCAATTCCTCTAAAAAGCAAAATTTCAATTTGACATTTGCGCATATAAAAGTAAGTGTGCAATTTCAAGAAATGTCAAATAGCAATATTGCTTTTTTAGATTAATGGCTTTGTTGTGTCATTTTTAACCCCCCAGGCCTTGATTAGTTCTGACAGTACCCACTACCTAATCCTTTGTCGAGAACTGCAGCACAACTCCTCACCCCATGCAGTGGTTCTCGAGATTAGTTCATCGCGTCGTAAAGACATTTTTTTTTAATTTAAATCTACGATTCTAAGTTTAGTTAATTATGTTACCAATTAAATAAAGATATTTTGGATTTGAATGAAATTACACGCGTTTTAATTTATATTTTGTAAAGAATTAATTTCTGGATTGTATCTATTGGTACCTATTATAATATTTTAGGTATTTGAGTGAGATACCTATGTATACATAATTATTAATTACATTAAGTTATTTTTAAAAACCCAAACTTGCAATATTTTAATGTAGCGATCCAGAATTTAGTTTCCTTCCTCTGTTATGATCATCCACTTTAAATTGATATAAAAATAAATATATTTCTAATGTTTTCTGTTGTTTTATTTTTATTATCTTCCTATTTGATCAATTTTGACATGTTTACTAATTAAATTTTTTATTAAGTACCGACCACAATATCCGACAAAAGTATCATAGCGTATCTATCTCTTGCCTATAGTTTTTTCACTGACCAGTAAACTTTTTTAATGATCTAACTTAGTAAATTAGTATGGCAAACATTTATTTCTCTGCAAGTACTAAACTCTTTCAAGAGAACGATCGAGAAACTATCAAGTAAACTTTGCCTTAGTAGGGGGGGGAGTAATTTGACATTTAAATTTGGAATGGAAATGTCAAACACCATGCGCACACGCTCGCCGACACCATGTCGTAACGAGGCCACACCACACCTTGGCGAAAGTATGGCCACAGTACCTTATTACGGAATATGCACTATACATAGGTACTGCATATGTACAGTAAGGTCGCCGTAAAAAAACGATGTAATATCTAATAATTTTACGTATATTTTTTTTAAAAAAACGTCAAATCATTAAGATGAAAATTAAATCATAATTGAGCTTAAAAAACGTCAAATCACTCTAGCTTCCGTTTATTATAAGCCTGACAGCTGTCAAATCTAGCTTTTTGCGGCGACGGTACCTACATAGAGTACGCGCCACGAAAGAAGTCCCGCGGATTTAAATGGAACTAAATGACAAGTCATAATAATTCTATGCAGATACTGCGACGCGAACGCCGCAGCGCGGACCTCACTGTTTTAGTACAACTCAGCGGGCGTCTGAAAGCATTCCGGGAGCAGTAATTTTGTAATATTCGGGTTTGAGTGTCCCCTTCTAAGTATAAAGGAATCTGGATATGTTTGGTTTCATGCAAACTTCGAGTTCTCGCCACGGAATGGTCCTGGCACCGTCTCAGTGTGTTTTGAGTTTTAGGCCTTTGGTAGTCAAGTCGCCACAACACTAGAGTTTAATAAATAATGCTTCGTGTTTAAGATAAGGCTCAGTTTTCGGTACCAAGTCACCTTTTTCTGTAAAGTCGCCGGGTAGTTCGGGACACTTACATATCTTTGTACCTACATACGTAGGTATACACTAGCCTGTAAATCTATACAAAATCTAGTTCATAATATACATTGTGCCGTTTTACCCCCGTGGGTGGGAGGGAGGTAGACAGTCCGCGCGTGGTCCCGTACGATGGCCCCCATCGGGGTGTGAGGCAAATCAAGCTTCTTCCAAGCTTGTATCGGTGCGGGGGGGAAGAATCCCTTCTATGCGTAGTTTATTGTTGTTTCTTTGCTAAGAAAAAACAATCCTAGCTATAAGATCATTTTGTACCTATATTCTTACAAATAAAGCACTTTGAACTTTTAAGAGGATAGTGTTAAGGCAGAAGCTGAGATTAAGGAGAATATCCGTGACTGCAATAAAAAGTAGATACAATCGACAGTCATATTGCTAAATAGCGATCTCTTCAAGACAACATTAGCTGCAATATAATTAAACTACGACAACTTGCACTTTCTATATGAAAAACTTTCTACATTCCGTAAGCTAAAGCGCAAGCGCAAGGATGGGCAACATCGATCATAATCTTGTTGGACGTGATAGCAACTGACAGCGTAATTTTAAAGCTTTCAATTTATAACCAAATTTCGAGTTTAAAAAATAAATTAAATTAAGGTAAAATGTTTGACACTGATGAATCGTATAACAAGGTTTAGGTGTGGCTACCTTAAAAAATATACTGGAATTATTATAATATACCCAGTACCTAAGAATTTGGACAAAGCAAAGATAGTAGGTACATATACAAAGTACCTTCCTCCTTTCTCCTGGGGTCCTTATAATATACTATCATAATCATAATACTGGTAAGTTAGAAATATTGTAAATGAAAAATGTGGACTCTAAGATGGTCCATTATGCGTGCCTTCCCGGCGGCGGCGGGTGACTGGAGATCGACACAATAACAACATGATTAAGTACTCTGTCTGTCTCCTGCGGCCGACCGGTGCAACGCACGAACACACTCACATACACACACCTATTTATTTACTGATGACCCATATCTATTTGTTCGTATTATTTTATGATATTTTTATGTTTATGGTAAATCGTATTAATGTGTATTTATTGTAATTGTTATAATTTTGTAATACTAAATAATTATATGTAAGTAAGTAAGTAAGTTTAAGTAGTATGTATCTATGTACATATATATACCGTGATGTCCGTGGCCTCACTCGGCAGGGCCCGCAGAATACCAGCGTCGTGGCTCACGCCGCGACTTATGCTGAGCGAGGTCCTTTTATTCCGGACTCCACCGCAGATGATCGGGCCGTCACACTATGGAATATGGTAGAACAAACGCGTATCAAAATTCATTTTTTCACTAATTGAAATAGGTCCTTCTATCAATGTAATATAATAGTTCGAAAGTCGAAGATTCATATTCTGTAGCGCAATTCATATTATATTTGGTGAAAGTAGTTGTTTTCATGTGGTAAAGTTAAGGTTCATGAAATTGGGAAATATCAAGTTCCTCATTGACAATTTTCAAAGTCAGATAGTTTTAAAACTTAAAATGAAAGGTATATGGTATTATATATTTTTGAAAAGCTTATCTATCGGAAAATTTAAACAAATTAAATTGATTGTTTTTAATACGAATATATACATAAAAAAAAATAAAGAAGAAATGGAGGAAAAAAAAGGTTTTCTTCAACTTCGTCGAAGCTTTTAACATTTACCGGCGTTTACCGGTGCTTTGAATTTAATGTTAATTGATAGTTTAGTTACTTATCAACAACATATATAAAAATTAGCTGCGATTTTTTGCGAACTTTGGAGATATGAGATAAAATCGAATCCTAGTCAGGGAACGGAAATTGCTATCAATTGCGGTTTCGTGGTTGACTTGATTTAACAATACTTTGTGGTATAGTTTATCAATTGATTATTTTATATTGTTAAGTTTTTATCATTTTGGTGTCATTTTCCGTGAGAAAATAGATATCTGAATTAATTCACACATTCTGAAACAATATATAAAGGGAGGTAACAAAATATGTTTCCATTACAATTTCAGTGGTATTTTCGTATAGTACGGCTATTTTACTCTTCAAAATGTCTACTTTTAACTGTAGTAAACGTGAATTAATAGAATCTTATATAGAAGGCGGTAAAACGACTGCGGCACTTTCGACATATTTGGAGGAAAAACAAGTATCAGAAGACAATATATGTTTTATAATTGGTAAAATCCAACAGACTATCATCCCTGCGTTTAATAGACGCTGGAAAGAAGCAGCACGCAATAAGAATATATTTTTAAAAAATAACACAAATTGGCTGGATTCTGAATATTCCGTGACTATACCTACATCAGAAAACGTGTCAACAGACTCAACACCGTCTAACTTCTTCTGGTAAACGAGGAAGACCGTGTGTGACATATGGAGATTCTTCAGAATCAAGCAAAAAAAAAGAAACACTATTTTGATGAACGAATATGGTTTGGAGCACATACATACATAAACTCACGCCCGTAATCCCAAATGGGGTGGGCAGAGCCACAAGTAATCAAAGACAACTTGCAGCCACTGTTGATACGCACATTCTGGGCGGATATCTTCAAGGATTGCGTTCTATGGGAGAAGGAACGGAAGCAAAACTAGTTGAAGAATTAAGGTTGGCTGATTGCTATTTAGCAATAAGGCCGCCTATTGTACTTATGTTTTTATTCGTATGTTTATGTCCTTTGTATATGTCGTTGTGCAATAAAGTATTATTGATTGATTGATTGATTGATTGATGCTGAAAAAAAGCATTTCGTTTTGAATCACTTTGATAACGCAAAAATAATCAAAACGCTTACAGATGAAGAAGCAATGAACCTAACAAGAAACCCTATTACATAGCTAGTTAAATTAATAATATTAAGAAAATTTTGATTCATTTCTATGTTTAGCATAATGTATAGCTATAGGTACTGTACCATTTTTTATTTTATTTTATCATTAATATGATAAGTTATGTTAATTGAGTAATTAGTGTTAAGAAATACAGGTAAGATAATATAACTAAAAATATAAATTTCAATAAATATATAGCATTTTAAACGATTGTGAGTTTTCTTTATTTAATAAAAAAAATTACGCGTAATTTCAATTCACCAAACATTACTTATATGAATTTTTATATATTCCTTTATATTAGTGCAAAATTACATCGCTCTATCTTTAAAATTGACGGAGTTACAGATTTTTGATCCGAAACACACCCAAATATTCCACAGTGCGTCAGTGCGTTACATTTAGAATGCTTTGTTTTATTATTATTATTTTTTATGAATTTGGCTTGTTTTTCTTTTTGTTTTGGTATTTTTTTTTTAAGGTTTTTTTTTTGTCTGTGTACTTTGATTTCCGTGTGGTTTCTTTCCTGTGTTAAATGTAATGTACCTGTCTGTCTGTGTCTGTGATGTCCGAAAATAATAAATGTTTCTTTCTTTCTTTCTTTCTTTCTTTCTTTCTACTTGACTAGATAAAATTAATGTTACATTAGGTAGTTTCCTAGGCGAAAGATTAATTATGAAATTCTGATTACTAAATAAAGACAAACGTTTTCTTTTTTCTATTTAACTTATTTATGAATTTTAATAAAGAAAAATTTGATAATAAGTGCAACATTTTGTAACGCTTTTCTATGACGTCAAAGGTTGCTTTTTCATACAAATTCATAGTTATATCGTGTTTTGACGTTTAGTAAAAAGTAACTGATTTGACTAATTGGAATCTATCCTGTTACTTTTATACAATGATGTATGATGTTTCATAATAAAGATAATGAGAATAAACATAATAAATAGGTACCTGTAAGTACGGTTTTTCTTTCATTAGTAGACAGCTTTTTTCCGACCTGACTTATTGTAGAGTTGTCGCATATGGCATTAACTACTTGGCCGGAATTAGCACTCAGAACTTACCATTTCCCTTGACTAAGCCATTTTAAAGGCTGTAAACCAAGTGGAAAACCATATAGGTACCTTTTTAACTTACCATTTCAAAAGCAATCCCCTGTTACAAACACCTGCATCACCAGGAGAGAGAAAGTGGAAGAGCGGCTTACTGCATTGCCAGCCTGTTCGCCTGATGAGCTTTATTGGTCACTTTATAATTAAGAAACGGGTAGGACAAGTGTGCGATGCACATCTGTGCCCTCTTTACATCGCGTGCACTTTACACGCGTAACGCACCCTAACACCTGCAGTGGGAGGAACTGATGAACACCCCTGATTATATTTCTTTGTCACGCAGTTTTTTTTGACGTGACTTATTGTAGATTTGGCGCAGATGGCATTAACTACTTGGCCGGACAAATGCGGAGCGCTGAAGGCTCTCACCCGATACAACATTTAAGACAACAGGCCTAAGGGTGCCCAGTTGGGCGCGAACCTCGGCTCAGGGCGTCTCGTCTGAGAGAAAAATATTTGAAGGAATTAATTGTCCCTAGTGGGTCGATAGCGATAAGCGCTGATTGAGGGAAAATTGACACGCTGAAGGTGTAATAGGTATTGAGGGTTGTTTTCAAACGGACATACCTAAAGTGACTCGGAAACCTTTGTTCTTTTAGGAACCCTACAGTCGATAATGATGCCATAGATATCTACTACCTAACCTGTATGCTAGTGATTACCATGGCACGGATGAAAGAATATTATACCAATGAAACATATCGTCACTGACGTCGCTAACTGACGTATTTGACATTTGCGCATATTTTAAAAGTAAGTGCGCAATGCAAACAAATGTCAAATAGCAATATTGCTTTCTTAACTGCCATTTTAACTCCCGTGATTTGCACCCTTTGCTGTTGTCAATAAGACACAAATTATTTTGGAAAAAAATGCAGATACGTCAGTTTGCAAAGTCAGTTGATGTGACATGCCACGTGCAGTTAGTGCCTTAACACAACGCGAACGATTCCTAAAGTGGGTTTCGCGGAACCACTTTCTGTTTTCCGTAGAAAAGTCACCAGGGTTCCGAGTAGGTAATTATATATTTTTGGCTTAACATAATTCAACAAACAATTCAATTAACCATCGAAATCAAACAAGAAAACCCATAGACAAACCCATACAGCATACAACCAAAGATCAAGGCAATATTCTGATAAATAGATGGATGATAATAACATCTCGTGTAACGATAGACATGTGCCTCGCGTTTTGTCTTATCTAAATTGCCTAAGCCGCCTCTCCCGGACACGGTCAGGACTTATGACCGCTAATTTGCCGATCATAGAAGGATATTTATTATACATTAGAGATACTTGTGCTTATAATGAGGTGTCACATAAAGCAAGATGTTGAGTAAGTTTAAAGGGCTTAAGAGCGGGGAAGACCTTCTAGTGCCAATAACTTCTGATTTTGAACAACTAGCGCCTTTCGTCTCTGTCGATAAAACAGTCCCTAAATAGCTACTCCGAGCTAAAAACCGTAGATGGCGCTAATATGATTAATTTGGACAATATCGGTCTTGCAATTTATTTTATCATTTCGCGCTTCAGAATGCAGTTTAAAAAAAACCTATATGAAAAGATTACGGCGCTTTCACTTATATTTGAACTTATAAACATAGTCAAGTAAATTATCTATCATACACGATCATATGACTTGGTCTACAAATAATATCTTCTTCAATAAATACATTGTCCGTATAAGGTTAGTGATTATTTCGAAGATGAATGCATGGTATTAACTGTCTGAGAACTGATATTAGGCAGCCAAATCACTAAATTGTATAACAGTATTTCATGTTTTTTTTAAAGAACGTCTAGGGCCCTGAGCCGAGGTTATTTTTGCAGCTACTTGTCGTTTGTTGAACAGGTTGTGTTTGACAAAAATGTAAAAATTGATTGTGCAACTATGTTATGAACTAAATAAATAGGAATAAAATATAAAAAAATCTTTATGCGAATTGATTTCTGAACTACTTAGAACTACTACCTAGGTATCAATATGTCCTGGTTCCGTAGATGAGGTAGTGTGGTATATCTAAGTACTTACCTACCAACTAAAGCTATTAAATAGAAAGGAATAAGTTGATATGTACACTTTTTTCTCTTTGATTTCAGATGAATTGAACGTGACTCTACAAGGAGCCTCGAGCTGCACTCTGACAAAAAAAAATATTTCAAAAAATCATAGAACAAATTCAACTCCTTATATTCGTAAAAACCGACTGAGAGATTGCATCCTGTCTAAAGTGCCATACATATTGAATTATAAAAAGGGAACTATTATAATGGCCTCTCTGGTCTAGTGGTTGAGCGTTAAGCTCACGTTCTGAGGTCCCGGGTTCGAATCCCGGTGGCGACATATCCGGCGTCCGGTGCCAATGTGCGATCCCTAGTTTGCTTAGGACATTGCTTGCTCGATTATCCGAGAGCAAGATCTGTTTGTGGATATTATCTGGGTTCGATTCCCATTGTGTGTTCACATTTTTGCAACTTTGCTTGTTTAAATGCTACATAGAAATCCGTCGTTTTTATACAAACTCCTGGCGGGTTAAAAAGACTACATGGAAGCAATTCATCTAAGAAAGCAATACGCACTTACCTTTGCGCAAAAGTTAAATAGCAATATTACTTTTTAGATGAATTATTTTGATGAAACTTTTTTAACGCCTTTGCTCACTGTCTTGCGACACCGCTTCTACGTATGTGGTACTTTCTAGCTTTAGAAATCAAAGATATGGCAGAACTGACTGACAGAGAGAGACACTGCAGTGGAGAACAGAAGAGTTAGAATTACTTCTAGAATCCAAGCACATTATTTTGAGGACTATGAATAAGTCCTTGTTCTCAAAACGATGTTTTTGGAGCAAACGTGTATCGTCGAGTACTCCCATAATTGATGTATCAAGAAGTTTTGCGTTAAGATGATTCAAAATGAAATTGGATCTGAAGAGAAGATATATAATGGGGTAAGACCGCGTTGGCAGTGTGGTTAGCTGGTTGTTAGTTGGTTACAACAGCCACTAACGACACTGTCCCTGCGTTCACCCCAACACATCGGGTTCGTCGCAACGCAGCGATGAAGAGTTACAGCTTCAAAAATATCAGCTTTAATATACTTTCAATAAGGCCGCCCAAATTGTAGTGTATTCATGTGTTATGTCTGATTGTTGGAATTTTTTTCTATGCATTAAGGTATATTTGTTTTGCTTTGATTTGACTTTCTGTGCCTACTAACTCTGTCCTTATGAGAAAAAAGACTCCGTCCGTAGCTTGATTAATTTGACAGCTGTCAAAACAATATTATATTTTATATTTTTCCTGGGAAATGGTTTGAACCAGTGTAACTGGGTCGGAAGGGTCTCTTGTTTTAGGCTATTTGCTGTCTTTATTATACAAGCTAGATTTAACGGAGTCTATGATCAAAATTGTGTTTTTGTAAAAAAGTTGAATTATTTATTGATGAAAAGCGACTATCTTAGATTAAGTGAACTTGAAGCTACCAACTATACAAGTTTTGTAATCTTATGTCTATACATAAGTCATTGTCGCTTGAAGACGTTTCTTTAAGTACCTATATTTTTGCAACGCCTGTTATTGTGTAATTAGCGATGATTCTTAAAACCATCGATCATTTATGTACTTACTTATAATGTGAACCTATCCTCGTATTGTATTAAAGTATAAAAAAAAATATTTTTAAGTTCCGTTAATCTTGTAATGTTACTTATTTAACGAATTGTTGTAACATTTGTAACTAAAATAAAGAAAAATGTATGACATGTTTTAAACGCTATGCGAATGATTGCCGATCTGTATTAAATGTGCGTTATTTATAATAAGCTTATTATAATAAATATATAATGTTACGAATGCATTCTATGCCGGCCGCGATGGCGACGGAAATAGGTATTGCCTTCAGGTGCATTTATGGGCCCGCGGCCAACTCGTGCGGCAGACAACGTATTGGTACATGTTTACTGTCCCATGTATTTGTGACATCAGTTGACCAACTAACCCTTTCTTTGTAAACATCTTCAACCTGTATCTTTGTAATATACATCATAAACAACTTCTTTGGTTTGTCCCACCCAGTATTTCATAATGCGCGTCAAGGTGCATCAGCCTCCGTGGTCAAGCAAACACTGGGCTTACGATCTTGAAGTCTGCGTTCGATTCCCGATAGGGACATTGACGAAAATCGCCTTTGAGACTGTCCTTTGTTTGGCTGCAGGCTCTCGCCAGGTTGTTCGAAAAAGTAAGATTCCGCGCTTCGGACGGCACGTTAAACCGTCAGTCCTACTAGCCCAAATGCCTCCAACAACCCGCACTGGAGCAACGTAGTGGAGTATGCTCCGTACCCCTTCTGATTAATCACGGGGAGGCCTGCGACGTATACAGGCTATGTATGTTACGTAAATGGACAACGTAAAATCGGAGGAGGTATGTTAATATGTGCTCAATGAGTAAAGTATGTATCATCACAAAGTGCATGAAATTATTCCAAAACGAAAACTGTTATATATATAAGCAGTGTATATGAGATATTTTGTAAAATGTATTTATTTGTGTAAAATTGTAGTGTGTAAATTAAACAACTTAATACAAAAAATGTTATTTATTCTTTACTACATAAATTACAGGTTTAAACAGAATGATGTCCTATCTTCCTAATTACAATGCTGTACATATCTAGTCAACTAAAAATGCGTTCTTAATTATAAAAATATACCTGAGTTCTAGCTTATCTTTATTTTATGGATTGTTGAACGTACATAAACATACACGCTGTGGCATCAGCAATGCGGGGCAGACAAAGACCGTACGGTCACGAGCATTAATATGTATACACTTTGGTACCATGTCACATCAACTTTTTTGACAAATTGAACTGTAAGTCTCAGTAAACGTCAAGTATATTAGTGCGACAGAGTCCTAAAGTGGGTACATTATATTGCTCATGACTGTACAAGACCAAATTATTCATTAAACATAGAAAGGACAATTGAATATTACCCGCGGGAATGACACCTTCACTTTAGTTTCAATTAACAACAGACTTGAATATTGGGACCAGTGACGTAAAATAAGGTAAGTAGATAGGATGAACCACTTCACGAATCAAGGACGTACCTAAATGAATTATACAATCGATACTAACATCAAAATGTGAAGTCGTCAAGTAAATTGGAAATGAGTAGACTCAAAAGCTTTCTATACAAACGTTTTGTATAGGTAAAGTTGATTAATACAGTGACTGAACAAATATCAAAGCTTCGTTTGTACTTAAGACGATATTCCTAAGAACCTATATTTCTTGATAGCGTATTTCTTGGGCTGGATTACCAGGATGAAAGAAAGTAGTTGGCACATGAGAAGAAATTGCGTAACAGTTGAATAAGATTTGATTAGAAAAATAATGCCCTTTTTAAAATAAGTAATTCTGTTTTTGGGACCGCGAGGCGTGTAACGTTTTGCGTGCATTCGAATAATGCAAAGCTCAGGCTAGGCTAGTCTTTACACACATCTGGGTGGTTCGCATACCAGAAGCGTGGTTCGCATATCATTACCGTAAACGCAAAAATATCCTACGTTTATTTTTTTGCAAATGGGTCGTTCCATTTTATCAACAATGATCTGTCCTTTCTGATAAGTCAAGTGTTTTAAAATTATATTTAATCTTTCTTTTGTACAAAAATATAGTCCTCTTATAGGTTCGAGGATTTTGGTCACAAAATCCTGTGACAGAGTGGTAAATCGAAATGCTGTCTCCGACAAAAAGTATGTCCCTGCAAAGAAAAGTATATTACCAAGATAAAGAGAAACACTCAATAGTCCTCTACAGACACATCTTTATATGATGTTTTAAAATATTTATTGCCGTTATAACGTTAAAGATATTATATATTATGTATTTTTATTGTCGATCATCTTCTATCGTGTGGGTTGTGAGGTGGATTACCAACCCCATCAACCCTGTCAGAGTTACTATTGAGCCGCCAAACGCTTGACATACTAACTTACAACTGTAACGACTACTAACTTACATCAGTAAGTAGTAACCGGGACCAACGGCTTAACGTGCCTACAGTGCCGTGCGTACGTGCCGTTTATTGTCGATAAAAAAGAAGAACGACCTATCAGTTAGAATTTACGTAAGTTGTCGACATACACTGTTCTATCTGGGTATTTGCTAAAAGACAAACAATTTTAGGATATTGCGTTAACGGTAATGATATAGCCTATCGGTGTTCGAATATCCATCCATCTACGCATGTCAACACGTTAAATGAATATGCACAATTGATACGACCCATGCTGCAGTATCTTGTGTGATAAAACGCGGCATACGGGCTTATTACACTATCCAAAACATCGGGCCTCAGATACAGGCATACGGCGAAATCGTGGCCCCGCCCACCGATGAGCTATTACACAGCCCGATCCTGACGCATTGGACCCGACAGCTTGGGTATTGTAATGGGCCCTGGAGTTTTTAAAACTAAGATACGTGCAGTTAACGAATAAATATGCAAGTTCGGCTAACGACCAATCTTACCAACATTCCTATTAGTAAGTGACACTCTCCGTGGTCCAAAAACAGCAGAAAATACAATTAAACTTGATACTTATCTGTACGGATAAAATTATTCCTAAACCGGATTTAATTATAAATACATTTGAAACGCGCTGTCCGGATAAAGGACATGTTTTCTATTTATATTTCATTCAAATTTGTGTTCAGAATAAAAGACCTATAGAGCCATGAAAACTTTTTCCATTCTCGAGTTTTAAAACTAGGAACCAGACAGAACGAGACTACCAGGTAAGGTACAGCAAAATAATATAACAAAGGTAAGGAAATGGTCACACAGGTGTGTAACAACAGGTTTAAAACTCAAAATAAATGGAATTAAAGCTTGAGATAAGAGTCAAAGTTTTTTTATGTTTATTTTATTTTTTTAACATCATCTTGAGACACCCATTAGACAACAACAACAGGGTCCAGGCATTCAAAGAGGTAGCAGTTTCCTTACTTTTAAATTGACGTTACAAGTTTAAGCAGATTCTATTATTACTTGTAAAAAGTAAAACCATTAGATAGGTACTCTTTTGTTTTAGAAGATCATAGACAACCAAAGAGTTTGCCACACAACAAATATTTACCCAAATGTGTTGCCAGATAATTAAATATAATACATTTTCAGTATCAGAATATTTGCTGTAAAAAGACTCGTGTGCAAATGTGTAGGTACTTTGATGTTGCTTTATATAATTAAACCAAGCAAGTACTCTGTTGAAGTTGGACAATTAACATAAGAAAACCAGCCTAAACTTGTAACACACATTTGTTTACATTTACCACAATCTCGCGAACTGCTAAACACCGATACTTACATTAAACCATTTCCTAAATGCCTACAACACACGGTCCAATCACAAACTACTCCCCGAGACAGTCGAAGCATACATTATATACGGTCAAAGGAACCTCTACTCCATTCGTGTGACAGAGTACATTATACTAAGAGTGAGATGTTTAATCGTTAGAAAATCTTTCACGTTTTTTAGTCCTCCAAGGTAATTCAAAAACTCGTATATAACCATTAAGTAAGTATACTTTTATCAACCTCAAACTACTTTGATACACTAATAGATAATATTCGAGTAATTATTACCTCCCGTATTGTCTTAATCTAAATCGAAAATAAAAACCGTTTTCAAGTAATAAAAGTGAAAGTCTAAAGATTAAAAAGTCGCCCTTTATTTTTATTTTTTATAAAGACACTGCAACACAGTTTTAACAAGACATCAAACAGAAATGGTTACATTTTAGGATATGAAACTGGCAACACTCGATAGATTCCGACTTGCGATTGGACGCCTACTATCTATGTTGCCAAATTTAAGTTTATAATGGTGCTAATTCCTGAAGCAACCATCTAATTTTATTTTAAGTTTTACCTATCATTTTCTTATCCGCCGAAAAGGAAAGGGACGGATGATTGGTGGCTGCTTATTTTGAAATGAATAATCGAATGAATAACCGGGTGAATCAAATGGGTATCTCGCTGGTATGCAACCCGTTTGACGTGTGCTCTCGACTTAATCTTTCGAACGCCGGAACGCGGATCTCGACCAGACACAATGTAAAATCTATTGTGTCTGGTATCTCGGCATATGAGAGGTTAAATTGCAGTTGTTTTAGATTGCTGCCTAAAATTTACGTTTTCTGCATAAATTGTATGCCTGTCGATTACCCGTCCCTTTCTTTTTCAGCGGATAAGAAAATAACCGGCAAAACTTAAAATAAAATTACATGCTGTGTACTGGAATTAGCACTAATATCGAAAAAAAAGTAAACGCTACTAACTCGAACAAAGACCATAGCCGACGGCGGGTGTAATGTTTAAGCACTCAACACTACAACAGTCTATTACACCCGGTCAAAAATAACTTGATTAGAATGACGTCAAGACTGAGATATAGTATACAGTCTAGTGCGAATAGGGCATATCGGGAAAAGTGTTATAGTTGAAAACAGCTGACAGCTGTCAATCTACTCAAGCTATTTTTATCCGATCCGATTCCGTCTAATGACGAATTCGAAGTGGTCGTAGAGATATTCGTAAGGTAGCTTACGCACTACATCCGATATTCGTCATCAGAAATAGAATAGAATTAAAATTGTTTACTATAAAAGGACGCCACACAAAAACAAGACAGTAACAACATTTTAAACATTGTTTTAAACATGTGTTAGTCATCCCGTGATCATGGCACTTGCAACAGTGTCGAAATATCACGAGTCTCATATCCCTGATTTAAACGCGGTTAGAACCCGTTATCATGTGTTTTAATCATTTTAAATTCTCAACTCTCTAAGTATTTTTTTACGACGACTTGGAGCTGATGAGAATCGGATGTAGTGTGAAAACGCCCAAGGCTTTTTTGCCGTACCTACCCGTAGAACATGAAACATGCTTGTCAAAACTGCAGTGCAGCATCGTACGACACAAGCTATCCAATTTCCCTTAAGTTCACAACTCAGGCGCGATACAAACTAACCTTAACTAAAGGTGCAAAATATTACTTACATTACGTTAATCTCCCTAAGCGCAGTCAATTCGATATTTTGATCTACAAAAGTACAAACAATAAATAACTAGCACGTAAAATACATACATACAATTATTACACGTTCCTATATCTATTGTATTTTGTATATTGTTATAAAACGAAAGTGCAGGTACTGCATATGGAGAATTAAGCGTATCTGTTATCTTATATAGGGCGAATAGTGACTGCTTACGATGACGTCATTGTTACATAACAACATAAGCTCACGTCTATATTGTCGTGAGTCCAATTGGGGTAGTCAGAGGTACATTTATCGCAAGATGAACGTACCCACGCCTCACCGAGCTTCTCGCGTCTTTTTTGAGGACTCAAAATGTTTGCAACGAAAACTGTGTCGGTGTTAGGTACAATCATTTTTTTTCAACCTCTTCAGAATCTCGGATGTTTTTTTTACCACCACCTTAGATAGAAAACAAATCAATAGTATTTTTATCTAGATTTATTCGCTTTACTGTCTTGAGTTCTCACTTATTATTTACTCCAAAAACACCCTCCTCCTATGTAGGCATGTTTGTGCCATCAGTCATACATAAGCATTCACTTTCCGTCCCTATATACTACATAAGTCTAGATATGAGAGAGATGCCTTGACATACTACGACCCTGAAACCAATAAATCTTATTATTATTAAATAGTTTCATATTTTGTCTAGTTAGTTTAACATATTTCTCGTCAGCTATGTTTAAGTCCATATAATAGACGGCGAGCTTATTGCCACCACGTGATTTCAATTATCTACTTATCCAAACATGAATTCTAACTCAAAGTCGAATTCCGTGGTTTAGACCCTGAACTGGGGCACGCGATCTCCGAACAGAACTATCACGGATTTAATGTTTGGTTTAAATAAAGAATATAGTAAAGATATCTATGCAGTTGGTATAGCAGTTTTACTTTACACAGTAATCGTGAATGCCAAGGCTTCGCTCAATACATATTCGAATTAAAAGAACACGTCGAAATTCTATACTAGCGAATAGTTGACTTAACCCAGGACATACCACACAATTATACAGTCAGTACTATACATTTCCTAAATTATTGCATGATGTCTATATACCACTATAATTATAGTATACCAAGTTTATAAATAAAAATGTTATGATCAAATGCAAAAATATATAAACGAAACACTCATCTGCTTTTTTAAGATAAGCAAAATAAATATGTACTTCCCATTGAATTTTTGTTAAACCAATTAATATAAATAAAATTACATTTTAGATATTACTACTAAAATACCAATTGAATACTAGACAAATTAAACTCAATTCAGCCATAAAATAATCACATAAGATTTACTTAGGAACATAAACTTTTACAAAAATATTTTTATTTGGTTCTGTTTATAACGCTATGACGACAAAGTCATTTACCGGCGAGTTGTTTATTCAAAAACAAATTGAAATATTATATGAATGAGGGAATTTCCAGACTATGTTCCTCCAAAACAATATAGATGGCGCTGTACAGATTTTTCTTCATTTAACCTTCTAATTTCATGGGTAACAGACAATATGCATCTTTTATCTTTGTTGTTGGGTATAAATAATGACCCTTTTTATTACACCCAGGCACAATTACATTTTCCACCCATTGTTCTTCTGATCAAAATCAATATAGGTAGCAACAATTGGGTTGTGTACTAGGTTTAAGATAAATTATGAAATTCTGTTTACTAAATAAATACAGATTTACTACTAACGAAAAACATTTTCATTTTTCTATTTAACTTATTAATGAATTTTAATCAAGAAAAACGTAATAATAAGTCCGACATTTTGTCACGTTTCTCTATGACGTCACAGTGTGCTTTTTCATACGAATTCCATAGTAATTTCGTGTTTTGACGTTTAGTAAAAAGTAACTGATTTGACTAGTTGGAAACTAGCCTATTATTTAAATGTATGTTTCTGTCATTACATTGTATTTTGGAATAATTATGTACCAGAGTAATGAGAAAATAGGTAAGTATCACGTAGAAACTGTACAACGCCCTCTATATTGTTTTTGGTGAACGTAGCCACAAAGTCTCTCATTAGAGTAGGAAGTGCAAAAATATCTATGCAGAAATGAACGGCACGGGTCGCCAGATACCTTTTGTACTGCTTTACTATTTTACAAAATGCTAATAATGTCCCAATTACTACATTTCTAAAACATTGTTTTTTTTTAAAGTAGTCTTAATAAATATACGATGGTGTGATAGTTCAATGTTGAATTAACAAGTGGTACTTTTTAACACTTTAAATTTAGTACAGACTGACATACGGCTAAATATTATTCATACATAACAAAACTATCACATGTATTTTTGAATAGGACAATTATTTTTTTATTATTATTTGTATAGGCACCATTGTGGATACACTCCCTACAACAAACCGTAAAATCCATAGATAATAAAACCTACTATATGTAGGACCAATTTATAGATTTTCTCGTAGTTATAAGGTTTAATTTTCTTTAAGTCTCTCGTTTATTATGAGTCCGACGCTGTCAAATGTGATTTATGAATTCGGCCCTAGTAGTAAAGCTTCAGTTGCACAAATTACGCCAAGTAAATGTCAAAGATTACAGCTCAATGCACATATACGGTACCGAGTTTCCGGACATAAACAACTATGGTGCCACAGGCGCTAGTGAGCGCTAGTGCTTTATTATCTACAGATTTTATGTTTAAGGCTTCGCCACAACAAAAGCAGAAGTAGGTCAGAAGCAGCGTGGGTCAGTTTCAATGAGTCTCCGTGTTACAACCGCGTTCAGTTGTTATATTTAATTCCCGTGCAATACTCTCCCACAGCGTTGTGTTTCTGTAACATTTATCTACGGAATCATATAATCATTGGGATTTTTTTTTCAATAAATCACTAACCTACTGTGAACTGCGATGCGACCGCGTTCAAACTGCCTAGCCGCGCCTACGCTACTGCCTTTGGTGTAGCCAAGTCTTTAAAGTGGCTAACTCACGGCCCTTTGTGAAACACTGATACGGCAATGATATCTTACATATAAGTTTGAAGACCCATCTCCGACATCAGACCGTAAATTGACCACTTCATTATCGTAGGGTCAAAACGAACATTGGTATTTGTCACTTAACATTCGGAAGTCTTTGCCTTGCCCATTGCATTCCATACCCTATACTTGTCGCCTTACGATGCAATTTTACTATGAAGATAGCCCCGAGAAGGATGCCCTAGCATGATACAGAACTGGGGTTGCGCGAATTTACCCGATGATTGATTGATGCCAGAAAGGGAGAGAGAAAACGCTTTATCGCTCTCGTGGTAATTCGACCTCTGTACATACTCCCTCGTCTACTCTCCTCTCCAATTTGGTGGAAAGTTGAAAACCCAGCAAAAACGCCGGCACGGATCTTCAGTGCTGGATGAAAGTGAGTTTGCGCGTGTAGTTTGACATGTGAGAACAAAATGGCAGACTAGTCAAACCATTATAGAAATGGTAACTGCTTGTCACATCAAGAGGAAACGTAATTTATTTTTAATAATAAAATGTATTCTTCCAAAAGCAGGGTCCGTAATGCATGCTAGGGTTCACTACATGTCATAAACCTATTAAGTAAAACTGCAAGATCTATTTTTAGGATTAGATGATTGAAAATCACGCCGCGCATACTTACGCAACACAGTTTAGTGCACCAGAGAAGCGGTTTGATAGTACGCTTACCGTTAATTGACATAACAATTACCAACAGCTTTACGAAACAAGTTTGGGCACTATGCTACTCGCAGAAAGTACAAATTCATTTTTCTAACCGCACCTATCTATAACTTACCTAACACACTCCATACCGACATGCAACACATTTTCTACGCGTCAACAATTTCCTAAACTAGTCTATGAAGACAATCGAAGGCGGCCTCGAAATGCCACTGGACTTTAATAGTTTGTTGGAAACAGCTTGATACCTTTGAATACATTTTAGTTTGAAGGCTGATAAATATTGACAGATTTTAATGTTGTGTTTTTTACTGTGGTAGATAGAATAAAACAGAGTAGTTCTTATAGTCGACATCCCAAGTTCATATATTTTTTTAAATAAGCTTAAGACTAAATCCCAATTACGATAGTCAGAGCTACGGTCACGTGCATTAATATGTATACACTTTGGTACCATGTCACATTAACTTTTCTCACAAATTGAACTGTAAGTCTCACTAAATGTCAAATATGTTAGTGCGACAGAGTCCTAAAGTGGGTACATTATATTGCTCATGACCGTACATCTATCGCAAGATGAACTAAGTACCCACACCTCAACGAGCTTTCTGTTAGACCAAAAAAGCCTTTGGGATCTGTGTTTGAAAAAAATAAGTCGAGTAGAATTCTAGTTTTTTTCTTTCTCTGGAAATAGTAAAGCTATAACTGTGATGAACGGACTCGACTATGTGAGTGGTACGTTCTGGCATATTGAGGCCCTCAGACGTTATATAAAAGATGTTATATTATTCGTTACTTGCGGATTGAAGCAACAACATAATCTGGTTTATTCTACTACGGTTATATTTAAAGGTGTTTCCCGTTCGACCGATCGATCGATCCAGTGAGACTTTTTCTTCTCATTTGTCATACTAAGCTAACACCTCGGTTAAAAGGGAAAAATAAATCCCATTGGACCGATTGCCCGGTCCACCGATCGACCGATCGGACGAACGGGAAACATGAGGTGTGACATCAAGTTATCTTGATTTTTCTTATCATTTACATCCACACATTTATTTAATTCCCTAACATGTTAGCTTTGTGTACTTTCAACCACTATCTAATATTATAACAGTAACATTTATTTCAGTCACACGCACACAGAAATACATTAGACACAGTCTATTTTATCAGAACAATATTATTATTAACGTGAAAACTTTCGTTGGACGATCGGTAGTAGATTCTTAACACTACATTCATGACCACGTTATAGAGATATTGGTGATTATTCTGACCAACAAAACTCATTTTAATTTTGTTTGACCGTTTTAAAAAATAGTGCTGTCCTTTACTTACGATACGTACAAGAAAGAGATAAGAGCTAG
This sequence comes from Pectinophora gossypiella, assembly GCF_024362695.1. Classification (NCBI taxonomy): domain Eukaryota; kingdom Metazoa; phylum Arthropoda; class Insecta; order Lepidoptera; family Gelechiidae; genus Pectinophora; species Pectinophora gossypiella. Next base: position 8,059,954 of record NC_065421.1, on the reverse strand, counting down.
TTTTGAATCTGGCGAGCTAAATTAAAACTGCCAAAATCGGTACCAATGTTCCTTGTTGAATCAAGTAGAAAGCAAATCACTGTACAATTATAAGAAATATTTCATGCCCACAATACACTGCATCCTTCAAGCTATATTGTCATCATGATATGATCGATGCCTGATCATCGAAAGCACAAACTACACCAAATCCTGTTAAAGTTACCCAGAATCAAATATCACACATACATACCGTTCCCCTTACATATAAACTTAAAGCATGAAGAAAAATATTCCAACTTTTGAGACTACGAATATCGAATTTGTTCCTAAGGTTTATATGTAGTAGGTACATAGTTTAGCTTAACATAACTCTAAATTACTGTGTTATGACGGCGCGCTCGATTGCATGCTCACTGCCGGCAGTTGCTGGATCTAGAAGAAAAAGGTAATTAGATATTTTAAAGATTCTGTTACATGCATGAGTACATGAGAGTATTTGAATTCATGTTTGGATCATAAATAATTGTTATCAATTGTTGTTGTTAATTGGTTTCATGATATATGCCCGGTTAGCGGCAATAGATACGGCCCGTATTTTAAAACACTTAACATTGGCCTACCTGATTCTGGCATACCCTTATCCTCGACCATCGTAAACATCTTGGCATTCCGATGCTTGTAACTCTTTGACGTATGTTGGTTTGTGAATGTGACTGGTGAGTGATTAATGAATGAGGTTGTGAATGAATAGAAATGAGTGAATGTAGGAGAGGGAATGGAAAATAGTTTTAGATTGTAACGGGCATGTGCTACGGACCGCGTAAGGTTTTTCTTAAAATAATAACAAGGCCACATCGAAGCAATTCATCTAAAAAACCATATTGCATTTTGAGAATTGCGCATATAAAAATAAATGCGCAATATTAACAAATGTCAAATATGAATATTGCTATCCTAGATGGTTCTTTTCAAAGTGTCCTTTTTAACCCCCAGTTGTATTACAGAAAATGTTTTACTTGGTTATTGATCCCACATACCTTGTTCTTATGGTGGTGGTGCTGTGGTGAGAGGCAGTCGGCGATGGAGTCGAGCGCGCGTTCGTCAAGCCCGCGCTCGTCTAGCACCGCCTCCAGCGCCGCCGCCAGCTCCGAGCTCTCCGCGAACGTTGCTCCGCCTTCCGCTAACCAAACAAACATATACCCGCTATCAGTGATACGCCGTGCTCGGTAATGTTCCCAAAGTGGAAATGTTCCTGCAGAAGTAGCCTTAATGAGAAGTAGCCCTAGTGAGAGGAAGCCTAAGTGAGAAGTAGCCCTAATCAGAAGTAGCCAAAATGAGAAGTTGCCATAATGAGAAGTAGGCCATTTGCGAGTCGCTTGCCATAATGAGAATTAGCCTCATCATCACCAGCCCATAAACGTCCCCACTGCTGGGGGGCACGGGCCTTCCCTATGGATGGATAGGGAGATCGGTCCTTAAACCATCACGTGGGCCTTGTGTTGGTTTAAGGAGTGCGGATTGATGGTTATTAGCGACTGCTAATGCAGCCGGGACCAACGGCTTAACGTGCCTTCCGAAGCACGGAGGAGCTCGAGATGAAAACTTTTTTTTCGTGGTCACCCATCCTAATGCCGGCCTTTGCGAAAGTTACTTAACTTCAACAATCGCAGACCGAGCGCGTTTACCGCTGCGCCACCGAGCTCCTCAATCCTCACCTCAATCCTAATGCGCCTAATTCGTAACAAAAACTCTGTAATAGTAAGGACACTGGCTGCTGTTTTTCAATTGTTCTTTCTTGTACTCTGATCATATGTGGCTATGTAATAAAGTTCTTTTTACACAACTTTTACTCCTTTTTACTGCTGGGAATGTTCCCAAAGCTTAACCTAACCAAACCGGACTTGCACCAATGAGTTTTTCTTTTTATAGACGGCCATACGGCTAACCTCCTATCACGTTGGTCTAACGGAAATCTAGCTGAGGGGTGGGTACTTAGATAAACTTACTATGGATGTATTTCTGACTACCCTATTGGAATATAGTTATGAGCTTATGTTATAAGACTCATCATGATCAGCGGTGATGGAAAACGTCGTCTCGTTCCCGAGAAACGCGTTTCGGAGGTATGTCACCTAACCTGTATTGAGCTGGTTTTCCCTTCGAGGGTCGGAAGTTTAGACAAGCAGTCGCTTCTATAAAAAACCGGAACTGTCAAATCTTCAGGTTAGGTAAGCCGACCCTGTGAAAACGGGATAACTCCAGGGAAATAGTAATCAATAAAATATAAATAAATAAAACCGTTTAATAACCTGCTGCGCATACACTTTGGTTAGTGCTTACCTTGATTAAAGAATTCGGTGAAAGCTTCGTCGGGGATCTGACTGAGAACAGCTGGATCCAGTATATCATCCGGCGGCACCTGACCCACTTCCACTTCTGGAGAAAAAAATAAAAAATAAAGTAAATACTCTTTGGTAGACCATTAATGGCAGTGGGGAAAAAACACAAGTTTTAAAAAACTGTTCCCGTAGCCTAATATCATGTACCCACTTTAGAACCCTGTCGCAGTATCATATTTGACATATAATGAGACTTACGGTTTAATTTGTCAAAAAGTTAATGTGACATGGAATAAAAGTGTCGTCACCGTACATACATACATACATAAACTTACGCCTATTTCCCACCATGACTTATTGTAGATTTACCACAAACGGTATTAATTACTTGGCCGGATTGGGGACCGCTGAGGGCTCTCACACGCTGTATTAAGCAGATATACAATGCATACCTAATTCATGCGAATTCCCCGCTGAAGTGATGTACTCAGTTTCACTGAGCCCGCCCATCGTGGTGTCCTCGGAGCTGTCGTAAGTCGACGAATTCGAGCACACGTTGATTTCTAGAAACAAACGTAAACAAAATATTGTAAGAAATCGTGTCCTAACACCGAATGTTACTTAGTCAAATAAGATACTTTTTACGAAACGTCAAAACGAAAGTTTTCTTTGGAGTTTGTATGGAAATACTGTCCTCTGTCATCAATAAAAATGCTCAAACGTCGTACTCGTTGTTACTTAATTCATAAATAAAATTCCAAAATAAGTCGGACCGTAAAATGAGATTGTTTTTTTATAATCTTAGCAGTTACATTCACAGTATAATATACAGTTCGGTCAGTTAATGAACTCAGTGATCGACCTTACACCCCACAAGAGTCATGGATATTCCCATCATGTTATATAGGGTTGTTGATAACAATCAAAAAGTATATATTTTTCATTACATACCCATTTTAACATAGCTTGATTGGAATGACGTCAAGACAGAAATATCTACTACACCACCTACCGCGAAAGAGACGACAGATACGTCTATTTCGTGCTAAAAGTATACAGCTTATTCCAATATGCACATGCGAATTTAGTTTGTATGCAGTGTCCGAGGACTGCTAACTTATTCAGCTTATGCTGCTGCTGTGTCTGCCAACTTATTCAGCCTACCTTAGTAGAAGAAGTACGAACTCGACTTCTATCTAGCCCGTGTGTTGCGTACACTAGATTTAACATGTTGTCATACCTGAGAGCGAGTGCAGGGAAGCGGGCTTGGGCCGCGCGGGCGGGGGGCGGCGGCGGCGCTTGGCGCGGCGCGGGGGGCGCGGCGGCGGCGGCCACACGCGCTTGCGCACCGGCGCCGGCTTCTTCGGACGACTGTCGCGGGATATCTTGTCGTAGTTGTCCTGATAGTAGACAATACAGTAGTTAAAAAGTGGCTTAGTACTTTCATTGGCCACCGGTCATTGAGCTTTCATTCATAATAGTATGACACCTAGGATCCTGTAGATCTTGCGTCCGTGAAAGTGTTAACAAAAAAACACGAGAATTGTCATCACACCTGCGTGACAACCGATAAGGTGTGGTTTCCCAGACTACACGATCAAGGGAATGTCTTGGTAATGTGTTTCGGGGCTATGAATTCGTGACAGTACAGGCCACATACTATAGAAACAACAGATATGCCCTCTATATGCCCAGTAATAACTTATATGAGTCCGCAAGTCGTCTGTTAAATAACGTCGGCATGTGAAGCTGCCAACACCAGACATTGCTGGCTGAAGCGCTACATCAATTTATCTGCCGTTCATTGCGTAGTAACACAAGCGCTAGTTGTTGTTGCGCGATACCAAAGAATTAATGAATGTTTAGGAAAGTTTCATAACACTATCGTGGCCTATTATATAATATGCTCGTTTTGTGCATATTTCGGTCCCACCGTCTATGCTCGCGCGGCATCTCTCTATAATAAGAATTCTATGGTACACTCACTCGTTTCCAAGCATGCTCAGCACACAGTGGTGTCTGATCCTGCAGCGGTAATAAGGGCTGCATGCAGCGCGCTCCCCCCGCGAACACCGCCGCACACGCTGCATAAAGCCGCTGTTCTGGCTCCAGCGTCACGTGCGATAGGCAGTATCGCGCGCACGGCAGTGGCGGCTGCGTACATCTCTCCTCGGCACATGACGAGCCCGTTGTTGACTGAGTCGACCCGCTCTCACCGCCTGACCACCCGCTTTCCCTGTAATTTATGAGATTTAGTTGAAAGTTCGCTTCGGGATATGTAAAACTCGGTTAGCTTGAATGTAGGTACCTAAGTCTTGATAAAATTTGATAATATGACGATTCCTTAGGTGTAGTGTACGTACAAACCTTTCTGGTTTCTGGTTTTTGTTACACTTTTTTTGTTTATGTGTTTTTGTATATGTTTGCATAAATAATAGATTAATAAAAAGAGAGAAGTAATCGAATTTAGGATGTCAACGTGAGCACTTTTGAACAGAGGTATTGAAACTGATTTTATCTATGTTGATGGTATTAGTGATAACCTGTACACTCTGTTGTTATTTTTAAGTCTATTTTGCTTTGAAAGCTGTAAATTTTTTAGGTAATAAATAAAACAAAATTTTAGTATTTTTTTTTATATTATTGCAAGTGCATTGTATATCAGAAAACTAATTAACACTCACACCATTTTTCAGCCCAACTATGAAATAAGTACATTAAAAAAGAAAAATAAAATTGAAAAAGATTACAATTGCCCATAAAAATACAAACTAGTTATAGGAAAAAAAATGTATTAAAAATCTTCCTCAAAGTCAGGTGTGACTCATTGAAAACATCACATCACCGCAAAATTCACAAACGACGGAAGTTAATTAGTTACTCACTAATGGTTACGCATGCCTGGTTCCTAGATATTCACGATACGAACCAACCGCTTGAAACAACACCAATGAAAGCGTTAATACTTACATTTTTTTAATCATCTATTCTATCACTCAAACGAGATGCAAGCTTACAGGATTACAGCGACTTACACAAAACCACAGTGACTTATTCAAACTATTAGTTAGATTTAATAAATACGATAAGTTTAACTAAACTTTAAGGGAAAATTTAAAACAAAATGTATTTAACCAAGAGGAAACTGGATACTTAACAAATATTTCGACGGGGATTTGGAGATCTAAGGAACGCCATTGGTGCTCATACTATCTGACACCAACTTTAATTTACTTTGACTTCGAATTCTAAAATTAGCTCTGTCTCTTTCTAACACTTATCGTTAGAGAAGGACGGCACTATGATTAGAACTGTCAAATTAAGATTAAATATGTGTCTGCCAGAATCGGCACCATTCCCCGATTCCGCTCCAACAGACGCACCACTTAAGGGACAAACTACATCTGTCAGTCACTTTCCTATACTTCTATCCTTTTCCCTTACTCCGAACCGTCATTTGCTAGAGCAAGAGAGAGCGACCGCACGCGGCAGAATCCACAAGGGGACAGCGTGCGTAAGTGTGCGGTTCAACTCTAACACGTCTGGTTCTCGGCGCTTTGATATGAAGGTGCGGGCTACAAAAACGCCGAAATCGTGATGACATCGCTAACATTCCAGTTCTGGGTTATATTTAACCCAGCCACATCGAAGCAATTCATCTAAAAAAGCAGTATTGTTTTTTCACATTTGTTGGTATTGCGCACTTATTTTTATATAGCGCTGTTTGGATAAAGTTCGGTGACCTTTTGCGGAACAGAACACTATACTAACATGTAATCTTTAAAACTACTATTTTCACTAATTACTAACAATATTCTCCTACAGTGTGGGTTGTGAGGTGGATTAACAACCTCATCAACCCTGGTGTCAGGGTTACTATTGAGCCGCCAAAGGCCCCTGACATGACTCATGCAACGACTATGTACTACGTATTACTAACAATGACATCGAGTCGTTTAAAAAACATGGATAACTTAAAACTTTATAAGCGGCGAAATCTACTGAAAGCATTGAATTAATTCTCCTTCTTTTAGTCTTGTCACATGCATACATAAACTCACGCCCGTAATTCCTAATGGGGTGGGCAGAGCCACAAGTAATCAAAGTCAACTTGTAGCCACTGGTTAGTTTCTTCTTCCTTGCAAATTCCTTTCAAAAGCAACATGGACGTAAGCACCCACCTTGGAGCTGGAGTATACGTTGGTAGCGCACCCACCTGAGTCGGCGGCGCTCCTGTGATGTCAGCACGGCGGGCATGCCCCGCATGGCTAGCAGTTGGTTCACCGTCTCAGTGGGCACGCGGCAAGATGACCCTTGACCGCGCAGCTGTTTCTGGAGGGAGTATTTGAGTCATATAAAAAAGGACCTTTTCGTAATACTGCAAATGTTATCCGATCCGAGTTGATCCGAAGTGGTCATAGAACTATATTTGTATGGTAGCTTACGTACTACGTCTGATATCTCTAAGTAATTTTCTACAATCCGCCGGCGAACTTACACAGACCTTGCCAGAAAACATCACTTGTGGTTCACACACAACCACAAAGAACGACGTTAAAGAGAGGAGGCCTATACATAGTAGTGGGTGCTCAGATTGGGCGGATGAGTTGAGTAGTAGAATAAAAAGGCAATATAAGTACGCAAATGTCAAATATCAATAATAACAATATTGCAATATTTTAATAGCAATATTGTTTTTATAAATTATTTGCTCGGTGTGACCGTTTTAACCCCGTGATACCTTGATGAGCGACGCCAGAGCCCGGTGTTGGCGATAGTCCCTGGCCAGCCGCAGCGTGGTGTGCGCACGCGCCACGTGCCGCCGCAGCGCCGCCCGCCGCAGGGCCAGCCGCGCGCCTCGAGACTCCGCCGCACTCTCCTCCACGCATACTGCTCCAGCACCCGCTTCTGTGTATTACAACCTCACATTACTTATGTGTATTCTTAAAAAAGAAAAACAGGGAAAATGCTGCGAAAAACAGTGCTTTTTTTCCCCCCAACAATTTTCCCGCGCTTTTTGTTCGAGTTTGAGAACGCAAGATATAGTGTCCTCAACACGATGTTGTCCCTCTTTCCTGACGTAGTATACGTAATTGTAAGTATGAAACTAAAAATGTAATAAGATTTATTTCTCAAGTAACTTACAGCAGCGAAATTATCGTGTTGAAATTACAGCGTGTAAATTAGCCCATTCCAAATTTAATACTATTATACACACTTAGAATGAATAATAATTATATTTATTGAACTTTATGATGAAAATTCCAAAATTGAAAACTATTAGATTAATAGTAAAATCCTGTGATCTATCACGACGATATTATTTTAGCACTGCTTTAAACAACAAATAAAATTTAATTTAAATTATGCTACTCTTGGATGTCGTCAGTTAGTACTGACTGACTGAGTGTAGCATAGTTTGAATTAACATTTTGGAATGATAGTCCATAATATAAGTACACGGTAATGCGCAGGGTTAAGTTTATTAAAAGTCCGCATAAAAGTATTTACCAAAATCAGGCATGTTATCATCATCGCTGCTACTACTCTCCAGCGTAAATGGCAGAGGTCTTTTATCATCCAAGGGTCCACATTGGAACAGTTCTTCACCGGGTGCATGCCACGATCTGTTCGGCTCGGCCACCGCTCGCCGCGCCGCGGGTATCCGTTGTAACGCTTCGTGGAGCGCCGGCCCCCGCCCACGACGCGGCTTCGGCTGTGTGGCTGTCTTCACTGCCAGACTTTTGCCGGCTAGGAAAATTATAGAAAGATTGAAGACTATAAAGCATTCAATAAACATGGTTTAGTGCTATACCGTCTCGAAATCTCGTAGATACAACTTCTACTTATACAGACTTTCACAAATGAATTAATTATTATGAATTAGTATACTTATTGCTTGTAATGATGAAAAAATCCAGTACTATGTATATTCAATTAAGTATTTACAAATTAAAATAAGGCTAGCTATATATATGTTTTGATGGTACATATTTCATGTTTCTTTTTTAATTTTTTCAATATAATAATGAAACAACTCATGCTCATATTCACCTGTTGGTGTTTTCTTAACAGCTGCAGGTATTTTTGCCACAGTTGGAGGTACTTTGACTGCAGCTGGCATGGGAGTTTTGCCAGAAACAGGAGCAGATGTTTTAACAGGAGGTGGCAGGCATGGCTCAGTTTTTATAACTAGTGGAGGACTCTCCACCAACCCTTGCTCTCTCTTAAAAACATCCAGAAATGTTTCTGACCCTGTCAACTTGGGTGTAGATGCAGACTTAACATTACTTGTTGAAGAGTTTGGATTATCACTAATAATACTGGCATTATTACTAAAAGAAGGTGCGGTGGCATTGTTGATTTGTCCCTTAGGGCTATGAACACTTGGCCGCCGGATCTCAAAAACAGAATTTGAGTGTGTCGGCTCCTTACTCTGACTTTGAGTCTTTGCTTTCGGAACTTTGGTATTTGAAGTCTTACTATCCTTAATGTTAGTTGCTTTAGTCTTAACATCTTGATATTTTGTAACTGAATTAAAGTGTTGATAGTGCCCATTGGAGACAACTTCCTTCTTAATTTCCTCCTTAACCTCTCCATTTGTCAGTGAACCTATGAGATCGATTTCTTTGCTCGGACTATCTAAGAGTTTTGGCTTGACATCATTATCAGTGAAAATGAAGTTATCTTCAGTGTGGCTGACTGTTATCTCTCCTGCAATAACATCAGAGTCGTGGAACGTGTATAACTCGTTGGGATCTATTTTAAATTTAGAATGGAAATAGTTATCATTGAGGTGTGTTATGTAAGTCTGCTCGTCTCCTGAGCTGTCATGAATGAACATGTTCACTTCACTGCAACTACCCGGAACACCCTCCACTGCCATCTTGTACTGCGTGGCACAGCTTGCATCTGATATATTTTGTGGAATACCACTGAAACTAAAGGAGTAACATTTTAAACATTCTTTTCAGTTCATTACATTCTCTATTTAATCATTGAATAGAAAAAACTACAATGGTAATAATAATTATAACCAACTAAATATTGCGACACTACACCAACAAACAACTTCAACTTATATTAAAACTATTCAGTAATTAGTATTCAGTAGTATCCCCATACTGCAATGTTTACTGCTTAATTAATAATTACTACCTATTGTATAGCAGTCAGTAAGGTCATAAATAATAACAACAATAACAGAATTGTTGTAGAACAAGACTTTAAAGCGCTTACCCCACATTTTCCGATGTACTCAAATAAGACATACTGTATGCATTTTATAACTCGGTGCTACAAACAATGGTTTTACAATGAAATGTAAATTTCATTTGGTCCCATAGCTTCATACTGAAATGAACGAACAAAATTAGTTGGCATACATTCCTAATACTATTTCTAGCTTGGATATGTATCATAAAACAGAAATATTTTGCTTTTTTGAGAAAATATAAGTTTCCTCAGGCTGACAATACATTGACATCTGTCAAAGTTGCGAATTATTCATAATTGTTTTCCGCATATTTCAGGGATTCAAGACTTTCTACAGTGCCAGTAACGTTGTAGAAAATTTTCCCGAGCTTCTTGTAACAAATACAAGTCAAAAATAAACACTGATAACCAATAACAAACGTAGATGTACAAAAGGCAATTCTCACATGAAAATCCAACTAGTTTGCAGTACATATTGAAAATTAAAAGGATAATAGCTAGTAAAGTATCACATCAATAAAACTGTTCTTGTAATTTGTTCAAAAACGAGACTTTTTAACAAAAACCTCCTATTCAATAACATCAAAAGAATGACAGAACACAGCAAATGGCAGCCATGAGTGATCAAAAAGCGGCTGCGTTCACCTATAAAAAAATAATAAAATGTAATTCTTTCCTTTCTTGTTTTGGTGATATTGCGCGAGATTTAGCCATCACTAAAATTTAGCCACATTTAGCCACATTTTTGTTTATTTGGAGTTATAACAAACATGTTTATTAAAATATTTTAAATAATATTAATTTGTATTAACACAAGATTTGAACGCTACTTTATTTTATTTTTTTATACAAGGGATATATATTTGTACAGCCTACTCTGAAATAACGTTGCACTCAAAAACATCCGCTGAACTAAAGTACTGACGATTGTTATTTTTAAAGGAAATATTTCGGTACTTGGAAAAAAATAATAAATGGGTATAATTACAAATACTCTCGAAAACCTCTCTGTTAGAATCAAATCAATTTTCCATTCAGTAATTTCAATCAATACATTTTCATATAATAGTTTCTCCTACATTTATTTTACAATATTTAGTATTACGAAGTCATACTGTTTGACATTATTATATTGAACTCATCATCATTATTGAACTCAAAAATATAAGAATACTTTTATTTGGGATAATTTTTTTTTTTTTAGTTCACAAATCTCAGAAGTTGTAAAATTCAGAACGCATTAGAAAGTTCAAGGCCAAGTGTATATAATGTTTAATGTTATTTATTTATTGGTTTATTTATATATTATTTTTGAAACGTTTCTAATTTCAATATAATGCTTCATATGCATTAACATCCTAGAATTTGCAGCATAAAAAATTAATAAAACTAATCATTTCAATATTTTATTACAATTTTAAAAATCCCGCCATTCAAATTTGATTTGAGAACCCCGGCTCTTCTCGAAGCGTTGTTGTGAATCCATTATGGCGATATTTGATGTTGTACTATTTTGAAGGTACGTCAATTTTGACGATTTTATAATGTTTTGTGCGGTAAATATCTTGTTTATAAAGTCTTTTCATTTCGATGCATCAAGTTATCTTTTAGTTTTATGAATTGGTCGTGTATTTTGCGTGTAGTGAAAGGCATACAGTTTATATTGTTTTGTTTGTGATTTCCGATAATTTAGTGATTATCCTAATATACTGAGAAATTATCAAATGTTTTTGTCAGTGTATGGTTATAACCTGCTACACTTTCGTTTACCGACAATTTTGATTCGATATCCTCTTATGGTTATGTCTGTTTTATGAGAAAATCTATGAACAAGGCGGAATGTAATTACGGTAATTACAGTTTAGTATTTTCATGTTTTATAATGAAATCAGTGATTTTCTTGTTCTTTCAGAAGTGCACATGTTCTCATCCAAATGGGAGTTAAATAATCTATTAATCGGGTGCATTACATTAGCGCCATAATAATTGATTCATTATTTGAGTACGTAGTCCTAAGAGCGTTGACTATAATGACGGACACGAGACGAAGGGTAAAGCTTTACGCTCTGAATGCTGATCGGCAATGGGATGACAGAGGGACAGGGCATGTTTCCTCATGTTATGTTGAGAGGCTGAAAGGCACTTCTCTGCTAGTGAGGGCAGAGTCAGATGGCTCTCTCCTCCTAGAGAGTAAGATTCAGCCCGACACTGCCTATCAGAAACAGCAGGACACCTTGATAGTATGGTCAGAAGGTGACAACTTTGATTTAGCATTAAGTTTTCAAGAAAAAGCTGGCTGCGATGAAATATGGGAAAAGATTTGTCAGGTGAGTCTATACAATGCTCATTTTGTTCTATAACAGTACCATAATACCAAATACCTGGACCTTGCAGATCTATATTTATAGGTAATCAAACTTGTATGATCTATGATAGTAAGTAATACAATTATCATATCTTTTTTTTTTTCAGGTGCAAGGCAAAGATCCGTCAGTTGAAATTACACAAGACATTGTTGAAGAGTCTGAAGATGAAAGATTTGATGAAATGTCAGATAGTGTTCAGCCAGTGGAGCTGCCAGCCTGTGAGATGGGACGTTTGGAAGATATCAGTGAACTGGTGAACAGTTGTCTGGTGTCTCCAGCACGCAAAGACAAACTGGCTGCAGCACTGGAGAGTCAACATTATATCAAAAAGCTGCTTAACCTCTTCCACATGTGTGAGGATATTGAAAACATTGAAGGATTGCATCATCTTTACGAAATATTCAAAAGTATATTTCTTCTAAATAAAAACACATTATTTGACACAATGTTTGCAGATGACACTATTTTTGATGTTGTGGGATGTTTAGAGTATGACCCCAGTTTGCCTCAGCCCAAAAAACACAGAGAGTACCTCAGAGAACTTGCAAAGTTCAGAGAGGCAATACCAATAAAGAACCAGGATTTGCTTGCTAAGATTCACCAGACATACAGAGTACAGTACATACAGGACATAGTTCTGCCTACACCTACAGTTTTTGAGGATAATCTGCTAAGCACATTATCAAGTTTTATATTTTTTAACAAAGTAGAAATAGTGAAACTCATAGAAGAAGATGAGAAGTTTTTAACTGATTTGTTCAAGCTACTCATGGATGACAAGACACCAAACACAAAGCGGCGAGATTTAGTTTTATTTTTAAAGGAATTTTGTAATTTTTCACAAAATCTTCAGCCGCAGGACAAAGATGCTTTCTATAAAACTTTGGTGTCATTGGGGATCCTGCCCGCTTTAGAGATAACACTAGGCATAGATGATCAGAAGACGAAGACTGCATCTATAGACATTTTAACATACATTGTGGAGTTTTCACCTTCAGTAGTGAGGGATTATACATTACAGCAGGCTAATAATTCTGAGGAGGTAAGTCTTGTGGATATCACATTCAGTAACCTTGACAATTTAAGAGGTGACACTTGAGCATGAAGTAATATTTGATGGGATTATGCTTTCAGGAGCAAATTCTGCTGAACATAGTTATAGAGCAGATGCTGCGTGATCGGGACCCGGAACTGGGTGGTGCAGTGCAGCTAATGGGTGTACTCCGTATACTCCTCGACCCTGAGAGCATGCTGGCATCTGTCAACAAAAGTGAAAAGGCAGATTTCCTCAATTTCTTCTACAAACACAGTATACAGACGCTCATTGGTAAGTATTTATTTGACCTTGATCTTTGTCCAAGATTTGTTCTATTTTAAGGTACTAACACTGTAAAGGCTTTGATAAATTATAATAGTTATAAATAATGTGGAATGGAATCTAGATTCTAAATTGATTTTAGAAATTCTACTGTAGTTCCAGTTATTTTAAAAGTAGTGTTAAAGTTAATGCACTGTACAAGACTATTGAGAAGTCTTGTACAGTTTGTCTTGTTTCAAAAAATTGAAAATATTTGCCAAAATAAACACAACTTCAATAAACAGTACATAGCTAGACTGAAACTTGATTATTTTAGTCTGATTCAAAACATATTTTTCAAAAATTAACTCCAGACCTATATGGCATTATACATCAAATCAGCATATATATTTTTCATTATTAATTCATATTATAGCTAATAGCAACATAACAGATTTTAGTTTTTGGTGTAAATGTGTTGGTCTCTACTAAAACTGTGCCTTGAAACCCTTGACCGCGCAGCCCCGCTGCTGGAGAACACGGCAGGTGAGAAGCCGCTGCGAGAGGACTACCACACGGTGCAACTGCTCGGCCTAGTGCTGGAACTCCTTTCCTTCTGCGTCGAGCACCATACATACCATATCAAGACTTGCATACTAAACAAGGTTAGTTCTCAATAAGAATGTGATTGATTTTTGATTGTTGATATTTTGAGTCATTAATTTTGAGTTGTTGGTTGATGAGATTGGTAATCCACCTCATAACCCAATGGAAGAATAAGATTACTATTGTTAGGGTTTGTTTAGTAGAGACTAGAGAGTTCTAATTTCCTGTATATGCATCAATCATTTTATATCGCGCGCCGATTCAAAGTAGATCGTAGGTACTAAACCTTATTAGGACATTTGATCCCCATTTCGATCAATGTACCTATGTTGTTTTACCACTTGCTGATAATTGTCTGACACCTTATCTGCCGGATAAGTGTTTACTAGCAGCATTACTACCCACTAGATGAGTTCTGGACTACTTACCTACTTACTGTCTGTTTGACCAGTAAAGGGTTTATTACAACACTTTCACTACCCAATTTATCACGCCCTATGCATCGTGGATATAATTAATGGCTAAATTGTAGTCCCCCCACCATTGAGCTATTACGCAGCCCGATCCCCGGCGCATCGGGCACAATGGTTAAGGTAGGCAGTGTTTATCCTCATTCGTTAGTATTAAGTTTAGGTATATAATTATTGAATTTTAGGGTCATGAACCTTAATATAACAATGGTCAAATCTCCTTTCTATTCGCAGTAGTGTTTAGTATTTAGTAACATGTACACACATTTGCCAGTTGTACATCACACATTTTTATTGCAACAATCTGAAGTCTAACAATGGTTCCATATCTTAGATCAACTGTGGCCTATGAGTTACTCCATTCTTGCAAGAATAGATACTTGGTACATCTACACTAGTCCTATTTTTAGGATTAGTATACACAAAGCTCACGTGAGGTTTGTACAGTCATGACTTCATGAGCAATATAATGTATCCACTTTAGGACGCTGTCGCACTAACATATTTGACATTTAGTGAGACTTAGGGTAGTATTAATAAACTTACCTCAGCTTTGAGACTGCCCTCAAGATCATGTCAAATTGACAGTTCCTATATAAAAACAGTGACTTGAGATTGATCTTGAGGGCAATCTCAGCTGAGTTTAGTTTATTAATACCACCCTTACAGTTCAATTTGACAAAAAAGTTAATGTGACATGGTACCAAAGTGTATACATATTAATGCTCATGACCGTACAGGCGTGGTCTTCGAAAGGTTACCTTTGGTTCTTTAAAAAACTGATTCTATCCTGAATTATGCTTCCTAGGGAAACACCTTTAATGACATAAGGTTACTACGACGCTAGTCGGTTAAATTTTACAAGAAATCTAGCCTAACATAATATTTTATAACTATACATTAATTCTACCTCGTTTTTCATTACTTATACACCAACCAATGGCCTCCGTGCTCCAGTGGTTGAGCGTTAGGCTCACGATCCGGAGGTCCCGGGTTCGAATCCCGGTGGGGAAATATCATGAAAAATTACTTTGTGATCCCTAGTTTGGTTAGGACATTACAGGCTGATCACCTGATTGTCCGAAAGTAAGATGATCCGTGCTCCGGAAGGTACGTTAAGCTGTTGGTCCCGGTTACTACTTATTGATGTAAGTAACTACTAGCCTTTGGCGGCTCAATAGTAACCCTGACGCCAGGGTTGATGAGGTTGGTAATCCACCTCACAACCCACACAAGAGAAGAAGAAGATTACTTATTCACGACATACCAGACCTATCCAACTAATTTAGTAAGATATCGTCTAAGAAATGTGTTTGCACTGTACAGGACTTGCTGCGGCGCATCCTAGTGCTAATGAGGTCCACGCACACTTTCCTGGTGCTCGGCGCGCTCAGGTTCATGCGCAAGATCATCGCGCTCAAAGACGAGTACTACAACCGATACATTATCAAGGGCAATCTCTTTGCGCCCGTCATTGATGCGTTCCTAAGAAATAATGGCAGGTTAGTGCTACACAATTTTATTTTATTATCTTTAGGTTGCTGTAAAAACTAGACCTATCAAATCTTCAGGACCCTGTGAAAACGGGACAATACTGGGGAGTTGTTGATCACTTACAACCTAATTTACAATGTACACAAATTAACCCATACAAGCTGATTGCAGGTCTACATTATGTAGATTCTACATAAGTTTCACAGAAGGATTAAACGAAAATTGTTCTAAAAAATAATTCAAATTTAAAAGTTCAATGTCAACAATGACACATACTCGCACATTTTATTTACTCTTGAGAGTATGCAGTAAATTACACCTTAATTTGTGGTACTACCAGTTATACAGTCAGTAGAATAAACTTCCGCACGTAACCACAGACTACATACAAGCATAAACTCACCACAAAACCACAGATTTCCACAAACTACTGGAATATTTCATCAAGTATGTTAGATTTTTCTCAATGCTGTTTTCTATGCCTGCCAGAATTAGTACCATTATAACATAGTATAACTTGTTAATTTAATTTACGCCTCAATTTTTCCAGGTACAACCTGCTGGACTCTGCTATATTAGAACTCTTTGAATTCATCAAACTTGAAGACATCAAATCACTTTGTTCACATGTTGTGGAAAACTATGGAAAGATCCTAGAAGATGTGGAGTATGTACAGACGTTTAAGGCTCTTAAAACACGGTACGACTTACACCAGGACAAGTTAAAGGAAAGGGAGCGAGGTGAGTTAGGTTAGAACAAATCCACATTTTTTTTTTACATAATTTTACTTTAGTTTTAACGCGTGAGTGATAATTAAGCTGCCTAAGCAGCACACAATCTGAAATTTGTTAATTGAAATGTCAGATCCACATTGTGTCCTGCCTGTCCAACATGATATTAATTTAAAGGCGATGGTTTAGTAAACTAGCACAACGTGGTAAACTTATATTTATTGTTCATTTGTCATTATATTTGTACTACATGTCCGCCCGACTTCATCCGTGTCATGATTCTAACTTTAAAAATTATAAAGTTTCTTACAAACTTTCAACCCATTTTTTAGCCCCTTGGTGAGCACCTATGACCTAAAAGAAACCCTCATGCAGAATTTGAGACATCTAGCATTTGAAGTTTCTGAGATTTCATGATGACAGTGAGTGATATTTCGCTTTTATATATTGTCTATGTATGTTTAACACGAATAATTTTCCCACCGCAGTGAGCGGTAGCGTGGGCGTGACTGAAGCGGTAGTGCCGTCACTCTTGCGCACGCGGTATAGACGCGAGGCGCGCACACCGGACGACGAGGAGGAGATGTGGTTCAACGACGACGACGAGCTGGAAGACGACGCGCCGCTCGACGCCGCGCAGCCGCACCCGCACCCACACCCGCATGCGCACCACGCGCTCGATGCCATCGGTAAGTGCCGAAGATACTCCACACCCCAGAATATTCTTACATTACACTACACAAGTGAAAACCCCTCCCGAAAAATGCAAAATTGTTTCCCGAGAAATGCATTTTCGGAGGTATGTGACCTATCCTGTATTGGGCTGGTATTCCCTTCGCGGGTTGGAAGGTCAGACGTGCAGTCGTTTCTGTAAAATACCGGACTTGTCAAATCTTGAGGTTATCTTGAGGTTAGGTAAGCGGACCCTGTGAAAAACGGGATAATGCTAGGATGACACTACACAAGTGAAGATTTTACACAAGCTCGCATATATGTGTGACGCTCCGGGCTACAGGAAAATATGTTCAATATGTTACAAGGTCTCTGTCCGCATTCCCGTGCGTGTGAGCGAGATAGTCAGTGAAATGGAGTAAAACGGTGTGAAGAAAAAGAACAATCATCACCGCGCGCTTTTTATAATTCGGATTGCTGTGCGGGACAGAAAGTATTCTTTCTCTACATAGTATTAATGTTTATTCTATGAACAAGAACACATGTGCCACCCCACACCCCACCTAAAGTCGGCTGAGCCACAAGTAATAACGGGACAACTTGTATCCACTTTTCATACAGAAAAGTTGAACATGATGTTGACAAGCTCTATATACGAGGGTTATATATTATGCGAGTACAGCATGGGCAGTGTCTTGCACTGGTGCTGTAAATACCAATGGGTGACTGTACCTCTTATGAAGTTATTTATTTGCTTGTTTGCTCTTAACTGACTTTACATAATATTAAGCTGTTTTATCTAAAATATGTAAATAAAAGACCAGTAAATGAGTCACCGTAAAGTTCATTGACTACCTCCGTTTGACAAGTAGAATAAGATATTTTTTGTTTTTAAAATATATAAAATTCATATTCAAACCTGTATCATTGCCTTTACCTACACTTTTCGATTCTGTAGCGGTTCACTGGAAAAGGACGCACAGTTTCTTTACATCCCTGTAACATGTTACTATTGATCCATTATCCTGTTTTCTTTGTTATTATCATGACGTCACCGTGTACATGCGTTAGATATTATTTATATCAATATTTTTGTCATTATTGTACGTCAATTGTCGGTGTCAAGGGCATTGTACCGCGTTACGTAAATGATAATGCGACTTGATGAATCTTCGTTTTACGTCACAGGCCATACATAGTAAGTAAACGTGACATCATTGGCAGTAATGCTTTTTAAACTACTTGACCTTTCCGGTATATTAATTTTGTATAATACCAAGTACCATTGTAACATAAGTAAATAATGCACATTCACCCGTTTTTCAAGGGGTCTACTTACCTAACCTGAAGATTTGACAGGTCCGGTTTTTTACAGAAGCGACTTCCTGTCTGACTTTCCAACCCGCGAAGGGAAAACCAGCCCAATACAGGTTAGGTCACATACCTCCGTAAATGTATTTCTAGCGAATGTGGGTTTCCTCACGATGTTTTCCTTCACCACTGAGCATGTGATGATCATTTATAATCCAAACACGAATTCGAAAACAAATTAAAATTGGTTTACCATTGTAAACCAAACTCTTGAACACTCAAATCAACCAACCCAACCCCGACCAACTGCCAACTCCAACCCCAACTGCTTTCCTGCGCCAACTGCTTCGGTCCTCGGTTAGGAATAACCTATATATTATCATTGTTTTCAGGTAAAATAGTTGAAAAAAAAGTGTGCTCGACGCCTGAAACCGTGAACGGCCCCAGCCGGGTAATGCTGACGAGCACGTCACCCAGCAAGCCGACGCACACAGACGTTCAGGTATCCTCGCCCAGATTACTCAATAAGGTAAACTTTTAGTTCCCTCACTCCGCTCGCTTCGCTGGGATCATCACGTCTCGATCACAGGAGTAAAGGAGATGCCGACACTTTAAAGTGTTCTTGCCAAAAGTGTATGATTCTACTTGAAAAGATAATCTAAATAGTAATTTTGCAGCGAAGAGGATAGAAGATACCGAAGGGTCTAAAAACGCCACACATAAGCAATGAACTTCATCTGAAAAGCAATATTGCAATTTGACATTTGCGCATATTAAAAGTAAGTGCGCAACGCAAACATATGTCAAATAGCAATATTGCTTTTTTAGATGAATTGCTTGCACGTGACCTTTTTAACTCCCTTGTTCTTAGTTTATCCCGTTTATGCAGGAGTCCTCTCACCTATCCTGAAGTCATTGTCAAGCACCAGTTTTGATAATTATTGCATGACCGTTTTTTTAATTTCTCACCATCTAGTTTTTTTTTAAGTAGAATTATTGATCGTTTGGTAATGTTTGCCGTTTTTTATTAGTTTTGCTTAAAAAATTTTTTGGGATCACCATTTTTTTTCTTATAAATCTCCATTATTTCTTTGATCAATTATTATATATGTATGTATTCTTGTTTTTATTTTAGTATTTGTGTGGTTTTTGGTAATTTTCCTATTTGCTTCATAAATATCGTGCATTCCATTGAAACTTTTGTATCTATTTTTATTTATAACTTTATAAGCCTAATTTTAGCCATAGTTTTCTTTATTTTTTAAATAACTCACAGCTTCGTTTGCCAATTTTAATGATACAATTTTGTATTTTTAGACATTCAATTTTTATTATTTCTGATTAGATCATCTTAATTTCCTAATGCAGTGTCTTCATGATACATTTTGATCTATTGATTAAGAAAACTTATAAATAAATTGAATATACAACCTTAGAGACTTGAATAACTGAATAGACTACGAAAAAAGTGGCGTTTATATTTTAATGCGTAGTAGTGCTCTTTAATGCTATTATTTGAATGTGTATTAAAGGGTTCTATAACATAGGGTCTGGTGGATTACGACGGCGACTCGGACGAGGAGGAAGAGACCGCCGGCGGGGCCACCAGCAGCAACGAGGAGCGCGACGCCAAGAGGCCGCGTCTCGCGTAGTGCCCTCACCACTTTCAAGGAATATAAGCTCCGCCCGTCTCGCCTAGCTGTGCAACTACCCAGAGCAATGGCAGCCGCGAGGTATCCTACACGCACTCCACCATCTGCCACACATATTTTCAAATGTTTTTATGACATACACCAACACCTAATTCATAGGTGACAATAAGTCGTCAGCTTTGGTAATGTCTCAAAACAACTGCAAAAGCAGTATTATAAGTTAAAAGTAATATCGACAGTTAGATTGCTGTATCTCATAAAACAATTGAATCTGCACGATTGTAGAGTGCGATAAGATTGTGTCGATTGGAGTATTAAATGATTATAATGATTTGATGGTTTAGTCGATATAATGAAGCGTTTGCCGTGTAAGGCTATGCAGAGAAGTACTCGAAACGGCGTTGTCCATTATGTAAATACGAAGTGCCGACTGCCGAGCGTCGAACTTCACAAATAGCGTATGAACACCTTTCATACTTCGTAGTGTAATAACTTCAGTTGGCATCAGAACGTAGAAGAGAATATTGGTTATGAAAATGTATTTAATGTGAAATAATTTTAACGGTTAGGTTACTTTTCCGAAGGATTGTAATTACAAAAGTACAAAGAAAATATGAATGGGAATGAATAGTAGAGGAACACCGCAAAATAGACGTGTAAAATAAAATACACGTATCGATGAAAAAAGATGATAAAACTAGTACTAATTATCACAAGACCAATAATTAAATTAATTCGAATGTTTAAATCATAAACTGTGCTGTGGAATTGCTACTCACTAGGGAGTTATTGTGCTGAACTTGTATCTGATATCACAAACATTCTACTGTGAGTGAGATCTGTCGACTTCATGTGTGTAAATTAGAACAGGTTCGATATTATTTAAATAATGTATTCATTTGAGTTCAGGTTATTTATTTGCATTCCTTTATGTCTTTCATGCTGGGTTTTTTGCGAGATAGAAAATTGTCAGTATACAAAACAATAAAAACAAACTTATTAATTAATATTTCGGTACAGTTGTTTTCAATAAGCAATTTGAAAGTTTTTGGTTGTAAAGTTTAGTATAAAATGTCTTAGTGACCCAATTTTTGTTGATTGTAGAGAAAATTGTATTGAAATCAAAATACTACAGTATATTTATTGGTATTGGTTTGGAATGGACCGATCAAGAGCCTCATTTATCAATCAAAAGAAGAAGATCAATACCCAAGTGCAAGGCATGACTAGAGACTGTTTATTGGTTGAAGTTCCAAACAATATGTTATAGTCGCGTTAAAAATAACGCAGTACAAAGAAAAGTAGACGTTAAAACGCCGGTAGCAATTATATAATGTTACTTATCGGACATTGACTGACAGATATTAAATATTAGAGCGTTAGATTATTAAAAATGTTTATATTCAGGCAGCATTTGTACAATCCACAAAAAAAAAAAAATACACATGCACTTCGAAGAACGGTCGACTAAAGCAACTTATTCAAATTATACAGAATAGTAAGAGTGCTCATCGCAAACGCTGTTTGCTTATTCTGTTACAGTGATTATGCGTTGTCTTATGGCTTGTTCACTCGCCGTTCAAGAAGTTGTTATAAGGACATTTATTTTTGGCGCGACTATATGTGATATGTGAAGAATTGTGGGATTGTCGAAGTGAAGATGGACTTTAACACACTATCTATTTATTATATTTATAAACAAACAATTGTCGATGGTCAATTTAAGTTCCGATAGTGTGCTAAAGCCCTAATCGCTGTTTTGTGGTCAACCTATTGCACGACCTGTCTGGATCTCATTCTGATGATTGTAATGTTCCATGCATGTTTCTGTAAATCTGTCTGAAGTTATTGATTTGAATTTTCTTTTTTTCTAATGAGTGATAGAGCTCCTATTAGAAGTCTACAGGTTTTGTTTAGCCTTAATTTTCGATTGTGTTTTACAGTTGTGCTATTTTATTAATCCAGATTTGTCATGTAATAGTATTCGAATTGTAGTATGGGTTTCAGTAGAGTTGTTGTCGCCTATTACATCGCACTTGTCACTTTTTGTAAGAACTTTTGAAATAGGAAAATATTTTTCTATACTTTCAACAAAAACCGTTCAGTGTTTGCTTATGATTGTTTGTAGCTTTTTTTACACTGCAGATGTAATGTGTATGTGATATAAGTATCTGATTAAGATCCATTTTATTTTATTACTGTTAACCTCTAGTTTTATCGTTCGTATTATGTAAATAATATTAGATTTTGTAAAGTTTACTAATCTGGTGATCAACTCTTGTCACACTTAGAATGAATTTAGCTTGCTTACAAGATCACTTGTCGCCAGAAATGCTATACGATGTAGACGGAAGTGGTCCAAACTATATTTATACTTGTAAGTGTCGTATTTATATTTTTTAATGTTAGTTTTGTGTACTGCATTTACACATTCTCCTGTATGTAAACATTTGTATACAAACTATACAATACATTGCTTATGCCTTAAAAGTTAAAAATAGCACAAAAGTAGTTAAAAAACACTATCAGATTTGTATAATGTACATCGTTTCAAGCATTTAGCATATTACATGCAGAAGTTGGATGATGATTTTCGAACAAAGCGTGATGCATGTAATATGTTCAAATGCTGGATATGACTGCATGAGATGCAACATAATTATCGGAGAACTAGGAGTTCTCGTGTTAAAATATCTAACAGGATCTCTATGGTTCTGTAACATATGCCTGGCGACACAGATGATAAAATTGTGGCACACAAATGTATAGCAGATTATTTTTTTATTTATCTTACGTTTCCTTGCGAATATACTGGGGTAGGTGACGTTGACGTCAGGATCTAAGATAAAACAAAGATGCATGCCATCCAAATAAATCTATAAAATGTAGAGTATTTATTTATTATCATTTTGATGTTTGCCACTTAAAAGTTAGTTGATTATTATGTCCATAACCGTTCCCGTCGCTTCCGGAACTCGTTTACTTCCAATCATCTTCCTGTTACATATCAACTTCATTTATCTGATCTAACGGAAACTATTGATCTCTGTTATAATTAAAATCCAGCACTTCGGACTTTTAAATGATGGTCACACTACGAGCCTGGAGGACTCTGCCTTAGTTTATATATTTATTTTATAGTCGATCAGCCATTTTGTAACTGCACAGTAAAAGCGAGACGAAATTCAAATACGTGGAAGGGATTTGTCAGAACATTGTAAATATAAACTTATGTAATTTTATTTCGGAATCTGCCAACATCCACGATAATAGCATTGAGCTGTCAATTAGATTTATACAATTCTTATATTCCTTGAAATAACCTCCCCATTTAATTAAATACGAAGTTGTAGGTGAAAGTAGACTGTAACAATGACTATTTTTTATCTGTCTAGGTGGATGACCATCATAACTAATTTATACACAGAAAATAAAATAGATTTACCTATTGGCAAGTTGTGTAAAATAAATAAGCTTACTATAATGCTATTATTATGATGTCACTAGTTAAGTAAGCAATATAAATATAAGGTACATAATACGAAGCAATGTTTTTTATTGATTTTTAAATTGCTCCTATACCTACTTCTAATGTATCCGTATCGATCGAGGCAATTATACGTGAAATACCTAATATAATGGAACATTACCTATACACAGCATAATACACCATAATTATATTCAAATCAATATACCACACGTATGTACACGTCACAAGGCCATATAATAACAAGTATATTCTAGATTTATGAAGAAAACTTCAGCGTTTTCAATGGTCATGAAGTTTAATAAGTTAAAATCACATCAATAAATAAGATTATTATATAGAACACACGTGTTTGCTCAGTGTAGTGTTGCCGAATAATCGATTATGGGCCCCCTAAATAATGTAAATAACAATATGCCTATCGATAGTATCGACTTGATCTACATATATCGAAAAAGAGGATTATATCGAGGTATTGGTTAAGATAGTATTGTTGCATAATCTGGATGAACAATACTATTTTACCTATTATTTGATTATTATCAATCGATAGTAGCGATATAATCGATTATATCTTAACAATTATTAGATTAAAATCGATACAATTGTAGAATTTTCAATATCGATAGTATCGCTTTAATCGATAGCCATATCGATATTTAGATTTATTATTTTAGAGGCTTAGAAAATAATCGATGTACAGACGATTATCGGCCAACAACAACAGCGCCAATCCAACTAGTTCAGTGGTTGGACTCTACCACCTCAGTCTTGAGTTTGGAGGCGAGCGCTCGTCGTAGCTGCATGGCGTCAGGAGGCGGTGGCGGCGGGGTCCCCTTCAACGCCGCCTGGGCCACTTTTGCTGAGCGAGGTCGGCCCACACTGCCTTTAGAACCTTCACCACCTAAATTATGAAAGTTGACCTTTCAAATTCAAATATACTTTATTGCGCCTTAAAGCCCCGGAATTATTAAGCCGTTGGCCCCGACTATTGGTACTGCTTATATACACTCATGAGCAATATCATGTACCTACTCACATTAGAACTCTGTCGTACTATTATATTTGACATTTAATTTAATTTAATGAGACTTACGGTTTAATTCGTCAAAAAAGTTAATGTGACATGGTTTCAAAGTGTATACATATTAGTACTCGCGTGACCGTATTACATACGAAGCCGTTACGAGCCATGTCAGGATGCTTTGGCAGCTCAATAATATCCTTGACATGACAAGGTTGGTGAGGTCGGTCTTCGGTCTTTTACCCCACACGAAAGAACAAACATAAAACAGCATAGCTGTATCTCCGAAGGATTAGGCAGTATGATTATAGCTCTCGTTAGCAATGTTTAATTCCCATGCATGTAATAAGGGGCGAGCCTAAATTGCCACGCTATTAACAGGCATAAATCCTGGAAATCATGTTAGGTATATCGGTTATCTATAATCTAAACATGAATATTCAAACTCAAATTCGAATTCAGTGATTTAAATTCCGCGCTGGGATTCGATCGCGTGACAACGACGTACCTAAGTCATGCGTTCTCCGAAAAGGCATGTTTTTTTTACACGAAAGAAGAGAAAGACAGCCACACAGCAACTAGGTATATAACTCTCATTATGATTATGTTATACCTCCAGATTCAAGTCCGGTGTCTGCGGCATCCAATCGCTTCTCACGAACTTGCTTCTTCAACGCCAGCAGCTTATCACGCTGCTGCTTCAGGTATTCTTGTCTAGCCCGCACTTCCTCCTCACTTACCTAGGAAGCCCACATAAGGTGTTTACTCATCAAGGAAAACCGTCCAACATACATAAGGTACACAAACTTACCGCCATAAACGTTTTCGGGGTGATTTAGTGATTTTTTAGCACAAAAAACTAATACTGTGTTCTTTCCTGAACGACCTCTGTGGTCCCGTAGTTGAGCGAAGGGCTCACGATCCAGAAGTCCCGGGCTCGAATCCCGGTGGGGACATATCACAAAAATCACTTTGTGATCCCTAGTTTGGTTAGGACATATGATCCGTGCTTCGGAAGGCACGTTAAGCCGTTGGTCCCGGTTACTACTTACTGATGTAAGTGAGTAATCGTTACATGAACCACGTCAGGAGCCTTTGGCAACTCAATAACAACCCTGACTGGTGTGTGGGTTGCTGAGGTTGGTAATCCACCTCACAACCCACACGATAGAAGATGTTCTTTCCCATGTTTGTATGTGCGCAATCAAATGTCACGGCGTGCATTCCTATGTATCATTTATCACTAGTATAAATCTATTAATAAATCTATCCGTTCAATAGAATATTCTATCATTTCTTACATCTCTAAAGAGTACTGGCATCAGCTGGTACATAAATTATGCATACCAAATTTCATCTTGATCGGTTAAGCGGTAGGTAAGTGGTTTAAGCGTGAAAAGGTGACTACAGTTATTTTCTTATACAGATCGATATTCTATCTCTTCTGCTGTCAATCAAACCATGCTATGTTATAAGGGGTGTATTACTAAGGTATACCGTCATAAACGTGCAAATTTCATTACTTGTTTCACCTGTGCTTTCTTCGGCGGTGGTTTTGGAGGTTCAATAACAGTTGGTTTGACTACGGCCTCTGGACTCAACTGCTTTTTGTCCAGAAGCTCGTCCTTCTTTTCAAAGCTGTGCAGTTTCGAAAGCAGAGTCTGTTTCTCCGCCACCATTTCCTCTGGCGGTACGGCTACGACCTCATCTTGACCCTCGATTTCGTCTATTTGCAGTCTAGAGGCATTTAAAGAAGCATTTAATTGGGTATATAGGTAGGTACGCTGAATTCCTGCGAAGTTGACCAACTTATGTTGGATAATTCTACAAACATGATCATCGCCCAATGTAAGTTGTACCGATCCGCGCCAACACCGTACGCCAAAGACCAAGAATTCTTGGTCTGCGTTTGACGGGTGCGTTCGATCAATTTACATTAGTTTTATATGTATGTTTTAATTTAGTTTTATATGGTGTAGGCATTATAAGGCGATGTTTTCCGATTAATTCAAAAACTTAATTTTAAAGGGACACTATTCTGTTCACGACTGCGAGGTCTTCATACAAACTCTCATCCCTGCCTCTCAATCTCATTGTTTCGCATTGAAACCGATCACATCCACCTACAGAAATGGGATGACGGATATCGGATGTAGGTGCGTAAACTACCATAAATATTATAGTTCTACGATACACCTCGGAACGGGTTTACTTTGGAATGAACTTTCACGGACACGGCTTTGATATAGTGCGGAAACACATCTGGTAGCTAGCTAAGTGCTCACTTAGATACGTTACTTAAGGAACCTATATATATTATATGCTAAACTTCATGGTTTCGTGGTTTCGTCTGTGCTTTGATCGATTACTCAGTTTCTCCTTTTATTGTAGGTATAGGTACCTGGGTATAGATTACTCACTTTTTGATTTCGGTCATTACGTCGTCGTTGTCAGGCCAGTCTTCACTTTCGTCACTCCTCGAAGAATCCAAGTCCTCGGGATCGGCAGAAAAGATGCTAGGCATAGTCCCAAATCGTCTCTCGATAAGTTCCAGCGCCTAGACATCAGAAATAAACCGTTGAAGATTCTACTACTAAACTTTTCAGCAGTGGTTTTGAACTTTATCAAAGGGGTATCTCTTGTAAATAATAGAAGGTACTTATACGAGTATTGTACCTGAAGTTGCAGTTCCACGTTTTTATGCGTCATCATCTTGACGAACATTTCGTAATCATTTGCCGCCCAAATTTGCTCAAAGAGTCGGCGATGGAAGTGCGCAGGTAATCCTGCCAGGTCTCGTGCGGAGAGACGGCATGCAGCTTCGAACTGATCAGCTGTGATGCCGATATCGTCCATGAACGAACCGAGCATCACGTCCACCTAAAAGAAGGTCAAAACCGTAAGAGGATCATTAACCTCTTACTGGCGCAATCGGGTAAAAAGACAAAGATTGGTTTGTGGCGTGCCAAGATGACGGAAAGTGCTTAGAAAATATGTGGGTAGTTTTTAAATGCATCAACTGACCAAATTGCGGTATTCATCGTGGATTTTCTTGTATTCAGGTCTGTCCAGGACCTCCCCAGAATCAGTCGGCTCGAAGGCTATAAGAAATTATTAGGATATTTATATACTTCTGTAGGTATCTAGGTAAATGCGATGTTTATTATTCATTAGAGGTATTATTCATTTTAATGTTTATTTTTTTATTGAAGTAGATTATGAAGAGGGAACGCACCTAAGTATTTATTTTACAAGATTGTGACAAAGTTAACACATCTCTTATTTAACAAAATATCTAAGTAACTACCTAGTCAATGTTAAGTACTGCATGCGACATTTTAATGCCGTAGTAAAATGTAGAACTTGTAACTTACGTAGAGATTTCTCTTCAATGAAGGTCTGTAGTGGTACATTCCAAACAGGTCCATGAAGAAATCCCACCAGTGAATCAAACACCCAAGCATTATTATCTGAATTATCCATCGTATTTATAATGCCGTAGACCTCAACCAACTTTGAACGCAATTAATTTATAACTACTATTTATCGACCTCTTGCTATTTCAGTAGTAGATAGAATACTTCAATACATATTTTACGATTTAGAGGATTTTAAGTCTTTGTGACGTCAGAGCGCTTTATTTATATTGCATATCGTCATAGCAACCGTTTTGATTTTTGATCTACTAAGATAGTTTTACCTAGAATGTTGAAAACTGAGATTTCATGTAACATGGGTCTCTACTCGTGATAGATGTAAAATATTACTGTATTATTATGTACAAATTCGAATTGTCTGATCAATATGAACTAAATTAGGAAAACGCTGCATTCTTGAATATATAGCTCAAATAGCAAACAGCCAAAATGAATAAAAAAACAAAGAAGAGTGCGTTCATAAACTATTGTATTTGCGAAGTATTTGACAGAAAAGTTAGATTTTGAACGCACCTTGCTTATCTGTCAAATGCATTTCGGCCATAAATTAAAAAATATATCTGTCAAATTGATAAGAGTCGTATGTGCAGATTTGGTGCAGATAATTAAATTTTAGCAAATTAACTTCATTTTATCACTGAAAAGGTGTATCAAAATGCTAAAAAATGACGAAACCTTTGAATTTGAAAACGTTAACGGTGTTGCTTTGTGTTTAAAAATGGATTCGAGGAAAGGTTCACCAAAATCGAAACATTTTACTATATCTTACAAAAACAAGGAAAAGAAATCTCCCTGGCCGAAAATATCGCTACTATTTGCAGTATTGTTTAATATTGTAGCTCTCAGTTATGTACGAATAAGTATAACTGCGATATCTGTGATAGTAATTGTGTTATCATTTTTACTATTCTTTTGGATTACGCACAGTGTTCAGTCAGGTATACTACACTTTATAGTTTATTCTTCTTCTTCTTTGCGAGTCGATGGCGATTATTATGCATTTATCTAGTTAATAACTTACAGACCTTCAAAATGACCTATTAACGTGCAACATAACTTACGCCCAAAGATGGATACAAATTAAAGTCACCTATTGTAGATAGAAGCCATTATTATTTTTAGTAACCAACCATATAAACTACCACTCATTATCATCATTGTGTTAACAATATGAAATGTATTTTTTTTTAGTTTTATTAGTTTATTTGTAAATATTTGTAATTGTTAAGTTTAAGAATATTTAATAATAAAGATTGTAAATAGAATAAAAAATTAAAAAAAGTTTCAATCTATATTATTCTATTTTTTGGTACAGCTTTTATTCCATGTATAAAAGAGATATTATTATTATTAATTATTATTATATCATTCACACATATAAGTACTTTTCTTAGTATCAATTAATGTTAACTTGCTTCACTTACAGAGAGCCTGCTAGTGATTCCTACAGTGGGAATACAAAGTTCTGTAAAATATGTTTATGGCCGGGAAGACCACTTTGTGCCTTGGTCTAGTATCGATGATGTAATCATTAATGAAGTCCTCAAACTGGTAAATATTCTTTCCTCTCTCCTCTTAAGGTCCATTATACAATAACATTCATATAATCTTAAGTGAATGCTACGTAATAATTTATTTAAGACAATAAATTCACAAATCCAAAACTATTAAATTAAAAAATAAATATTATTATTTATTATTAATAGCCCTCAATGTCCCACTGCAGAAAAAAGGCCTCTCTTCCCTTCTAAAAATAAATAAATAAATATATTTACTATTAATTACATTAATAATTAACATACATTGGTGCTAATTCCTGTAAATACCATCTAATTTTATTTTAGGTTATATCTGTCATTTTCTTATCCGTCGAAAAGGAAAGGGACGGGTAATCGACAAGCATAAAATTTATGGAACACACGTCAATTTTAAGCACAAATCTAAAACAACCGTCTAAAAATTCGCCCGGGTTATTCATTTATTTACTCATTCTTCCTAAAATTAAGAGCTGTCAATCATCCGTCCCTTTCCTTTTCGGCGGATAAGAAAATGACAGGTATAACTTAAAGTAAAATTAAGAGATGTCTGCAGGAATCGGGGCCATTGTATTACATTAAACAAGAGCAAGAGGGAAACCACTGCCCTATTTTTCCCTAAAAAAGTAGCATGGAGAGTATTTTACAGAAATGCTGCACCGACAAGAGCGTGGCTCTTAAATTGATGATGATGATGTATTACATTAATGATTTGAAATTGTGATTTTCCAGAATCGTGTGCTGTACTTCCTAACTGTGTTGGTGAAGTCTAGTGGACAAGCAAATGATAATGAGAATGTTAGACTCATTCCACTATTTAAGGTATATACTCACTGAATTTCAATTCTTTTATCCAAATTCTTTTTCAATAGCCCTTTTTGTTTTCGTTGATTAATTACTTCGATTTTGATTTTAAATAATTCTTTAAAAAATTGACTGTGCAGATTGGCAATTCCTTGCTTTTATAACAGCTTGTTGTACTAGCGTAAGGCTACATTCACCTGGCATTAATTTTTCGTATGACATATTATACAATATATGGATCGAACTTACCAGCTAATTGATAAAATACTTATTATTGAAAATCCCATGTATACATGCAGAGATGGTCCAGATTATGTGAAAAAAATGTAATAGTCGCTACGTAAATCCAAATAGTTTTTAGTAATAAAATACTGACACTATAAAATATATATAATAATTGACAGTATGACTTATATGTATATAGTGTCAGTAGTAGTATATTGCCCATTGCCGTTACCTCAAAAACTTTTTTTTTTCAGTATACGAAACCAAGACTAGTGATGCTGGAGAAGATATATTCAGAACTCCAGACACTCTTGGTGGAAACCCGAATGGAAGGACCAGCGATGGGTTCCGGAGACACCGGTTGATAGTCCTTGTTGTAACCTTCTTGGTTTGTTGACTGTTCCACCTTTGATTAACCAAAGAATCTTAGACTTTAGGTTGATAGTACCTAATTAGTTGTTTATTTATTAATCAGTGACATATTAGTAATTTAGTATAACCATGACACCTCAAAATAATTTATGTTGTTTGCTATACACAAACAGATTTTCCAGTCTTCATTTTGAGTTATACCCGTCATTTTCTTATCCGCTGAAAAGGAAAGGGATGGATGATTGACAATTGTTAATTTTAAATGAATGAATAACCCGGGCGAATAAAATAGGCATCTCGCTGATATGATGCACCCCGTTTGATGTGTGCTGTCAACTTAATTCTGTCGGGTTATTGGCCAATATAAAATTTTGGGAGGAATTTTTAAATTTCTGCCTAAAATTGATGTGTTCCATAAATTTCATGCCTGTCGATTAACTGTCCTTTTCTTTTTCGGCGGATAAGAAAATGACAGGTGTAATTTAAAATAAAAACAGTTGGTGTCTACAAAAGTTAGCACCATTGTTATTACAAAACAAAGACTAAAAGTTAAACTAGGTTTAAAATACAGTCTGGGTCACGAAAGAAGTCCCGCGACCGCGGTGCTAATGTCGCAGATTCTGCATAGAATGAAGGTCTTCCCAGGCTGTTCGTCAAAATCAATATAGATGGCGCTGTACAGCTTTCTCTTCGTTTAACCTTAAATTAGATTTAATGGATAACAGACATAATGTATCTTTTGTTTTGGCTACATTCACCAAAAACCATATAAATGGTGTTGTACAGCTTTAACGTGATAATTACTTATGTTCTCATTTCTCGGGTCCATAATTATTCCAAAATACAATGTAATGGCAGAAGCATATACAAAAATAATTGTTGCTTGATATTTGAATCACATTTATACCAAACACTTCAGGACACTGATACCGACCCCGCCGGCTTGGGCGACGATTTCCCTCATTCAGCGCTTATCGCTATCGACCCGCTAGGGTCGATTAATTCTTTCAAATATTTTTCTTCTCAGACGATGCCCTAAGCCGAGGTTCGCGCCCAACTGGACACCCTCAGGCTGTTGTCTTAAACGTTGTACCGGGTGAGAGCCTTCAGCGCTCCCCATTTGTCCGGCCAAGTAGTTAATGCCATCTGCGGCAAATCTACAATAAGTCTCGTCAAAAAAAAGGATCACATTATACATTGAATTACGCTGCTACCTATATTGCTTCTCTTTATTTTGATCAGAATAATAATTGGTGGAAGATGTAATTCTGCCTGGGTGTAATAAAAACAGTTATCATTTATACCCAAAAACAAAGATGAAAGATGCATTATGTCTGTTATTTATGAAATTATAAGTTTAAACGTAGAAAAAACTTAACACTGCCATCTATCGTGTTGTTGAAAAGTCCCTCATTAGTTTTATTTTAATCCGTCGACTTCTTTCGTGGCGAGGATTATTATTTTAAACCTAGTTTATTTTTTAGTCTTTGTTTTACACTTAAATAATTTAAAGGCACACCTAGTCATGTAATTTTGAAAGAATTCTTCTGAATTCTTTTATGAGATATGACAGTTGCTTGAACATAAAGTCGGTCATTGACCTCACAGCCCACACGAGAGAAGGAATAGTAATTTAAAAAGTAATATTAGTAATTCGAATTTTGTTTCTGTTAAAGGAAATTGATATTGAACGGAATTTAATGTGTGCTTCTTATTATAATTTAACTTATATAAATTTATTATAATAGAATATTGGGATATTAAAACACAAATATAATAAAGACTGTTATTTTATTTATCATGTTTTTTTTTGTTTGATTTTCCTTATATTATCTATCTTTTCTTACCAGCTTAATTTCTTCGAATAAAATCAAAACAGGAAGTAATGCTGAAATGGAAAAAGTATGAAAACATTAATGAAATACTTTTTCGTAATCCAATAATCCTATTAACTAAGCAAAAGTTCGGTTACAATAAGGTTAAACAGATATAAAAAAAAAC
The DNA here is from genome assembly GCF_024362695.1 of Pectinophora gossypiella. NCBI lineage: Eukaryota > Metazoa > Arthropoda > Insecta > Lepidoptera > Gelechiidae > Pectinophora > Pectinophora gossypiella. The sequence continues at coordinate 8,026,933 of NC_065421.1, read as the reverse complement.
ATTACGTAGTTAATAAAAAAAACTGAGTCTATGAATTGTCATAGACTAATGTATTAATTAAGTTAGTAAATAAACACAGACTTCCCGGCGCTCAAAATAGAGTCCGCACCACGAAAGAGGTCCAGCAATTGGATAGGACCTCGTAAAGAAAAGCTGCAAGTACTCTTCTGATTCCTTGTGCCTCTGTCCAGCGCATGAGAGATTACGGATGAACGTGGTGTTAGTGACATCGTAACGAATACTGAGCGGGACGATTCAGACCATGATTCTAAGTTAATATCAAGTGGAATTAACCGTCGCAAAAATTCAAGATTTACTGTTTTCTTTTTATTATTTTCAATTCTATAATTTTGCGATGGACAATTCCACTTCAGTATTCGTTACTATCTCACTTATATCCCGTACAAGTACGTACAGGTAGCCATACAAATTCGTACGTAGTGACGAACAATGTGGGGGATGATTCAGACCATGATTCCGAGTTGATATCAAGTGGAATTTCCTTTCTTTCTTTCATAGCCAGACGTGCCTACACGTTGACGGTGTAGCCATCGCCTAACTTTTTGTGATAGCAGTTCATAAAGATCGATGGGGCTATACTCGTATATGTAGTATTTTTTCGCACAAATTTATTATGCAGTGTACCCCGCGTCGCCAATTATGTGACAAAAAGAAGTTTTAATTGTGTCCGTCAACGTGTTAAATAGAGTTGTTCATAACTTTTTCTTCAATAACAGAAATAAATTGAAAATTAATTGGAGCAAACAGAACAGAACCTGTCGGAAAATTCATGAAAATTTTATTGGTTTTTAAAATTATTTTCAGTTCCATATTTTTGCGATGGAAAATTCCACTTGATGTCAACTCAAAATCATGGTCTGAATCCCCCACAGTATTCATTACGGTGTCACTACGTACGTACTTGTATGGCTACCTGTACGTACTTGTACGGGATGTAAGTGATCGACCCTCAAAGTTTTCGTTACGATGTCACTAACACCCTGTATAGCACAGCAACTAACCTGAGGATCCTTCTTCTGCCAACATCGGTGTAGATCGTAGGAGACTTGGCACATGTCTGTGTTCTGATCGCCTATGAAGTGGACGCAGGCCTGACCCATGTTGTACGCTATACTCTTCATGTCTTCAGGAAGCATGTTCAACATTTTCTCGTATCGGAATATTCCGTTTGACTCGTTAAGCTGGAAGGTCAAGGGAAGCAAGTGAAGGGTAGTTTCCAACGAGTGAAATCAGTTACTTTTTACTACAAAAAATCTGTTACTTTTTTTATCGTCAAAATACGATATTCCTATGGAATTTGTTTGAAAAAGCAACCTGGGACGTGATAGAAAAATATGGCAAAATGTCGCACTTATTATTACATTTTTCTGTAAGTATTACATTTCATAAATAAGTTAGTTTAAAATCTGTTTTTATTTAGTGAGCAGAATTTCGTAATTTATCTTTGATATAGGAAACTACCCAATTAGATGGTCTGTATCTATAGATATAGGGAAAAAAATCAAAGTCCGGACCGTATATCAGCGTTGGAACTAGGACACCCTATGTGTAGTTAGTTAGTTTTATTATTATTATTACTATTATTTTTATGATTTTGGGTTCGTTTTTCTTCTTTTTTTTTGACAATGATTTTTGATCTCCGTTTTCTTTTTGTTTTGTTTTTTTTTTCTTTTTTTCTGTGTATTGATTTCCGTGTGGTTTCTGTCCTGTGTTGAATGTAATGTACCTGTCTGTCTGTGTCTGTGGTGTCCGAAAGTAAAAAATGTTTCTTTCTTTCTTTCAAAGCCAGACGTGCCTACACGTTGACGGTGTAGCCATCGACTAACTTTTTGTGATAGCAGTTCATAAAGATCGATGGGGCTATACTCGTATATGTAGTATTTTTTCGCACAAATTTATTATGAAGTGTACCCCGCGTCGCCAATTATGTGACAAAAAGAAGTTTTAATTGTGTCCGTCAACGTGTTAAATAGAGTTGTTCATAACTTTTTCTTCAATAACAGAAATAATTTGAAAATTAATTGGAGCAAACAGCGAACTTTAAATATAAAAGTTATCGAATTAGGTGGGTACCTACTTACCAACTCTAACTCCACGAATATACATTTCATGTAACACTGAAAAAAAAAACAGTATACAGTTATTATTGGGTCACCTTATACATATTTAAATAAATAGATACCTAAGTAATAATAACCAATGGTTTACGGTCACGATCATTAATATGTTTACACTTTGGTACCATGTCACATTAACTTATTTGACAAATTGAACTGTAAGTCTCACTAAATGTCAAATATGTTAGTGCGACACAGTCCTAAAGTGGGTACATTAATTGCTCATGACTGGACATGCTTTTCGGAACACGAAATCATCTAACTTTTCGAAAAGTCCGATAGGTAATTCAGCTTCTAATGTCCTAACTAAATAAGGGACAGTCTGATTCTATGTTTGACTTGTCCGAACTTGGAATCGAACTCGTAGTAATTATTTTGCGTAGGGTCGGAAATCAGGACTTCCGGCCCTACGCAAAATAACTACAAGATCACTAGATACAAGAAAATTACCTTTAATTTGTCGTCATCCACCATACTCTCGCCTTTGCTGAATTGTTCTACTAATGCTGGAAAATACAAAAGTAAATAAGTAAGTAGGTATCTTTATTGGGGTAGGCAGCGTCACTAATGGTCAGAAATGACTGTTGCGGCAGTATGAACAAACATACAACATACATAAGATCACGCCTATTTCCTATTGGGGTAGGCAGACACCACGGAGTTCTCTAACTACGACTGTACGGCCCATGCCGCACTGTAAGTGGAGGGTGTCTCCTGTCGTGGCGTGGTGCTGGCGGTGGTGAAAACTTAAACTCCTTTGTTTACTATTTATTGGGTTTTTTTATGGTTTTATAAATTTGTTACAAAATATGCGTGGCTTGTGACGCTCCGGTAGGGCAGTATTGCCATACAAAAAAACTTATATTACTACTTAGGTCTATTGTCAATTAATATTTTAATGTTTTTAACAACGACATTGACACACCACTTTCGCTTCAATGAAAAATGTCTGACGCGTTAATACAACTTTACAATTTAACAAATATAATATAACATTAAAATTCTGACTAGAACGGGATGTGAACCTGCAGCTCTTGTCAAGCCGGGACGAGCGTGTTAACAATTACACCACCGGGTCCTCCTCCTGTCCATGCAAAATTCTTTCGATCTATATAATCGTCATTAAGCCGACGCCGGCGCCATACCTAAGTATAAGTAATATTGAGTACTAATAAGTATTATATAGACTTATTGGTCTATATGTCGCAGGGATATGATAAAAACGGGGATTTGATCAATCCCCTAAGGGATTTGATCAAATCACGGAAGATGTTAAAATAACAACACGATTTTATCTTTTCCCTAAACAAATTTAGTGAATTGAACAAATCCCTAAATTGGTTCAGTGAAATGACAAAAATAATTTTGCTTTGGTATTTTATAGGTTTATTTGGTTTTTATTTTTTTCTTAGGGAATTGATCAAATCCCCGTTTTTATCATATCCCTGCGACATATACATCTACATGTAAATATGAAGACGTTTGAACTTTTTCGCTTTTTTCGCTGCCAGGAATGGATGGAAGTAAAATATTAATGAAAATATTTACTTTTGTCGACTCCGGTCTTCTCTTCACATTTCTCCACTGTCGGCCGGAGTTGCTCCACAAACTCCTTCGTCGGAAACTAGAAGCAATAAATAAGTTTTATTGGACTATTTAGCATGTAAAACATTAATGTGTGCCCTGTAAAAAATTAAGGCAAGAAAAAAATTTGGTAGGTAAGTACCTAAGTATAAATTGCATTTATTTGATTGGACCCTATAGTAACATAATGAATCAATCATTTGAAATCAGTGATTTGATCTGTCTAACTTATCCTAATAAGGTCAGTTCCTCTTTGAACTAGTTTCCGAGTTCCAAAAAAAACATAAAGTTCTTTGTTAATAATATTTTTAGGGAAATGGTTCTCAATCTAGCCAGGTTTATATCTTTTGTGTACGCGATTTGACCTACCTATATTTCTATACATGAACAGCCTATATACGTCCCACTGCTGGGCACTCGCCTCTCCTCAATCAACCGGAGGGGGTTTGGAGCATACTCCAACACGCTGCTACAATGTTAGTGGTGCTGTTTTACGGTTAATAGACGGGATCAACGGCTTAACGTGCCCTCCGAAGTACGGAATCATCTTACTTTTTCGGACTATCAGCCTATACAAGCCTACTATATCCTTAACAAAAAAAGAACAGTCCCCATCAGGAATCGAACTCGGACCAGCTCTAACCACTAGACCACGGAGGCTGTTATAGTCCTTTGCTTTCCACAAGATGTAGTGCACAAAAGTTGGGCTGTAAACTTTTTAAAGTTGTAAAATCTAGTGCAAGATTGACATAATGGCTTGTGATTCATGGGGCAGCTCACCTCGGCTCGCGCGCACACCAACAGCAGTAGAAAAGTCACCGATCGCTCCATCGCTTTCCAGTAACGACCCGCCGCCGCAGCGTTATATCCCGCGCAAATTAACACCTAATACAGATGCGCATTTAGGAAAATTCATATAAAAAAATAATAATTAAAAATCACACACAGTCGTACACAAGTTGCACGCAGTCGTATGATTGGCCGCCAGCGTCGGGGAGTCCATCCGGACTTACCATTTTAATATATTTGTATGTTACTAACACTAGTTTGTAAGCTTACAATTTTACTAACAAATATGGATGTAATCAATGTGGATGAGTCCGAAATAAATGATTCTTATTATTATTAAAAATGTCCTTTTATCTGACGCAGTTGGCTCGCCCATTACAGAAAGCTCGGTGAGCTGTGGGTACTTAGTTCATCTTCCGATGGATGTACCTCTGATTACCCCATTAGGATATGGACGTGAGCTTATGTTTTGTTAATTAAAAATGGACGAAGCTCTTGACTCTTTCAGTGTGGCCGCAGGTTCGATTCTCAGTACGGTTCAGTTTAGGCCCGCCTAAACCAATGATTTTCCAAATAATGTTTAGATCATAAATGATTATCACGTGCTTAGCGGTGAAGGAGAACATATTCAATATTCTTTATTTGCATACTATGATGGTGTACAAGTTTGTAAGTTACATATGAGTTTCACATCATAGACCCTTTCGGGCACAACAAAATAGAAGTATAAAAGAGAGAAGGAAGCTTTTCAAATAGCATACACACATAACATTGTGAGGACATCCACGTTTCCGAAATGCCTTTTCGTAGGTATGTGATCTAACCTGTATTGGTGTAGTTTTCTCTTCGGCTTGGAAGGTCATACAGTAAAAAACAGGACCTGTCAAATCCTCTGGTTAGGTGAGCAGACCCTGTGAAAACGGAATGACACTCGAGAGATGATGTGCGAAGTTCATAATCATCTGCTTAACGTTTATGCCGTTTTAATTCGGGAGTCGGGTTACTAGACAGAAGCAGTTGCCAACCAGACCTTCCAACCAGAAGAGAAAACCGTTTCTATTACCATACAGTTAAGGTTACTTAGTAACTAAAACGACTAAGAGGTTCATAGGTAGATTAATTAATGTTCAGTGTGTATTGAGCTTTACTAGCCTATGGTTCGATTTTACAAAGCCTATTGGGTATTTGCCTGGGTCAAAGATAAATTATAAAAAGCTAATGTAGATATATAAATCAGTCTAAGATGATCAAAAATCAATCTTATTTTACTATTCGATTTATTTTCGAATTTTATTTATGAATTAAGTAATAATGAGAACGACGTTTGACCGCTTTTATTGATGACGTCACAGTACAGTATTTTCAAAAAGTATCTCATTTGACTAGCTTGTCAAGTAGCCTATTGCTTCTTAGGAATCTAAAAGCAAAATAAATATCTTCCAATTTCAAAGACTTTTACATTTATTTCAGACCTTATTTTAATAAGACGCGAAATAGCTCTTATCGAATCTGTATTCGGGTATATTTAACTCGGCGTTTTCATTCTGCTGAATATATTTTGTAGTCGCGTTTTGTGGAATACCTACTATCTCGAATATCTGGGTCAATAAATGCGATTTGCATATCGAAGCCTCTCGCCCAAGCTCTAATGCCGCTCTGAGTCCACACCTGTATCGCATGCTCACTATAGTATGTTATTAAACGTTCCTATACATGAATTAAACGTTTAATTCATTCATGACGGTGCTAAAGACGTTGTGCGCAGGAGCGTAACAGGTAATGTGTAGTTGTTCGGCAAAGCCTCGCGAATTATCGTGTTTAATTATACAGTGGCAAGGTGACATTGTTGCGTAGTCAAGTACCTTGTCTCACTAACATCTCATTGAAGGATTAATTCAGTCGTTCCACAGACAGCTCTGAGATATTAATTTCAATACATAACGCGCTGTCTGAACTTGGTTTAGATTTGCTAAGTTATAATTTCAATGTCTAAGTAGGTACTTACCAAATGATTAGGCAGGTACAATTAAAAACGATTTGCCGTCACTTTTGGGTTTGTACAAAGGTTATACTTCAATAGTATGGTCTTTGCTCATTAGTACGGCCTCTGTGGTCCAGTGGACTCACGATCCGGAGGCCCCGGGTTCGCATCCCGGTGGGGAGATATCACAAAAATCCTAGTTTGATTAGGACATTACAGGCAGATCTACTGATTGTCCGAAATTAAGATGATCCGTGCTTCAGAAGGCACGTTAAGCCGTTGTTCCCAGTTACTATTTACTGTTGTAAGTGAGTAATCGTTACATGAGCCATGTCAGGGGCTTTTGGTGGCTCAATGATAACCCTGACACCAAAGTCGATGAGGCTGGTATTCCACCTCACAACCCACACAATAAGAAGAAGAAGAAGATGGTCTTTGCTAAGATAAAATCAGTAGACTTACGATATGCCCGGATTTACAGCGTAGGTAATATAGCCTGTAGGTGCAATAGCATATTATTATCATAGATACGTCCAATGACAACAAGTTCTAGGAGCAAGCTTTCCTATCTGTGTTCAATCATACGAGGAACATGGTTTGTTCAGCACATCCGTGGAACATTTACTTTTCCTAGAATCACTAATTTGCATTCATCAGGTGCCTTAATTGCATATGAGGTGAAGGCAGCGGCGACGCTAACGAGCGATATTAAACGTGACATTCGCTGAATTCCTGCAGATGAGGGAGATAGTGGAGTCGTCAATTAGCGATCGTGATGGCGCCCGATGAGCGATCCGCCATTCCATTCCAAATGGCGCTTTGGGCGTGAAATGGCGTCAGAGTCTCTGGTGCTGTGCGAAATGCGAATGCGAACTAATTGGCGAGATGCAGCGCCGCCGGCGCTCACCCCCCGTCCCCCGACGCACCGTCGAATGATTTCAATTACCTAATTAGATTTAGGCGGAACGCGACTAGTCCGACGATTCCGAGAGTATCTGTGAGTTAATTGCAGGAATGGCGCCCGCCCCCGCCCCTTATGATAATTTTATCGCCTATGAATTGGTGAAAGGGGAGCTTTTATTGACCGAACAAAAAGTAATTACGGAGCAATTAATTGCGGCGTCTGTTTATAAGCAGAATCTGTCAACAAAGGCCGCAAATTAAAACGTTATCGAGGAAAATAGAGACAGGCGCTCGTTATATCAGTGGATCTTTTTAAAGTTAAGTTGGAGTGTGCTTAGAGATCAAAAGCGAGGCTGGAGTGGGTCAGGGGTTGGGGGTGCTTGTGATATCGATACTTGGTGTATTTTTGAGGTTCCTCTTCCTGTAATCTGTTTACTGAAGAGTCGCATTAGCCAGCGCTGGAGATATCGGAACGAGGTCGCTGCCTTCCTATGAGTGGGTTCACTCGACGATTTATGAAAACAGATACCTACGTTTCTTATTATCATTTTACTTAGTATAGTAAATTTTGTTGTTGCATAGAAATTTTATACTTATAATCGTGTTACATGATATGTCCACTCTACAACAAATGATAAAATAAAATCATATGGATGGCTTTGTCTAATTTAAGGCCCTATTTAGCTTATGTTAATCCAATAGATACCTACATTTTGATTCGTTTCGTTAGCGTTAATGAAAGATAAAACATTTTGGCTAGATCTGATCGCCTTTATGGGCTGGTTACCAGTCACTATTATGTATGAACATAATGTATGGTCTTCTGGTTAGAGCGTTGTGCTCACGATCCTCGTTAGATTCTATTCTCAAAATGACTTTATTAAGCTAACCGCTGGTTGCAGGCTGAATTACCTGATTGTACTAAAAAGATGATTCCGCGCTTCGGAACGCACGCTAAGCCGTTGGTCCCGGGTACTAGCACACCACCAACCCTCAATGGTGCGGCGTGGTAGATGATCCGTACCCCTCCGGTTGCTGAGGGGAGGCCTGTGACCAGCAGTGGTACATAGGCTATCAATATAGGTACTTACATAAATATAATGTATATGTAATATGTATATTAGGTATCATAGGCACAAGTTGACTAATAGTATCTTAATCATATTATATTTTCAACGGTTATGAATAACCCTGTGTCACATTATTCAGAGAATCTCAACCCTAATGATGGGAACATTAAATTATCAACTACGTTTACATACACCACGACATACCTCAGCCGTGGCGTATCCATTATGCTAAACATATTTATGTCCTAAGGTCTAATCGGTAGTATAGTACTCATACTTGTCACACGCCAAAATTGATAGCTATCATAAATATGTATTCATACATACATTACCTACATTACATAAAATCAAACCAGTAATGCACACGCCCAATAGACCTACTAAACATCTAAGTACTACTGCAATATGTGGTGATACTTTACAAAATCAAATCCCGAATCCAATGTCGGTGGGGACATATCACTAAAATCACTTTGTTGCCCCTAGTTTGTTTAAGACATTCCAAGTTGATCACCTGTTTGTCCGAAAGTGAGATGATCCGTGCTTCGGAAGGCGCGTTAAGTTGTTGGTTCCGGTTACTACTTACTGACGTAAGTACGTAGTCGTTACATGAGTCATGTCAGGCGCCTTTAGCGGCTCAGTAATAACCCTGACAACAGGTTGATGGGGTTGGTAATCCACCTCATAACCCACACGATAGAAGAAGAGTTACAAAATGACTGTCATTTTGTTTGTTTGTTGATTATAGACCAAGTTTTGTTACGCATTATGATGTGTAACAAAACTTGGTCTATAATCGACTTGTAATACCCGAGTAGTTGTTGCATGGTCTAAGTTTTTTGTTGATTCAGGTCATTATCGCAGTAAAAACGAAAAAAAGTATTATTCAAGTTGTTGTTGTAACTGTTTATCAATTTATTTTAAGATACACAATACCGGTGTGTTAGGCCTCAGTTTGTGCAAAAAGGAGTGGGGTTTACCCAGGGGGGTACAAAGTGGGGGGTATTGTCTTCACATAATACACGATGCTTACACATATTGAACGGTTCTGTGCAGGTGGTGGGGACTTAGCAATTCTAAGCTGCGTTTGATTGATTGCGGCCCCCTTCACGCACACAATCTATATGCTAATACCCCCTCTTTTTAAAAGGCTGCATTCTTATTATGTAAATCTGCACGCCCGATTTGCCTAATCCATGATCGGACTTTCCCGGGATTGTTGTTGTGTATCCGCTTCCCGCGGGATCCGGAAGTGCGGGAACTCCCGTATCTCGATCTATTGAATGGCCACACTAAATGAGAAAGGCGAAATTTTTATAAACTACTTCGTAGGCTTCGCATTTTTCGTGCCCGTGAGGTAAGTTTCTTATTATATGATCTGATTTTGGAATATTTTACTGCACAGGGGAGCTTTATAGATTATTAGATAAACATACATAAACTCACGCCTATTTCCCACTGGGGTAAGCAGAGACTATGGATTTCCATTTGCTTCGATCCTGACATACTTTTCTTGCTTCCTCCACATTCATCAATCGTTTCATACACGCACGCCAGTTCAGAGTAGATCACACTGAACTTTTTCTAAGAACATCTCCAATTTGGTCAATGTACGTCCTAGTATCTACCAGCCCTACCACCAACCATCTCTGCCTTATTTATATAAAATAGCTACAATTGGATCTTTTATAAGGAAACATGAAGTTCAATTGCAATTTGCAGTTGGTATACTACCTATGAGATTGCGACCTATGTCGGTGTATGGGTACAATAGTTTTTCAACGGCAAAGTCAATGCCTCCTTGAACTGCCTTGGATTATTTTTGGTAATTTACGACAGTTTGTATGGAAGCTTCGGTGTGCGAGACGGATTCGCACTTGACCGGATTTTTATAAATAACTAAACAAATTCAAACCAGCCTAGGTATGTAATGGTCTTTTGTCCAGGACTCCAGTCATTACACCCTGACAGAGGTTGCTTATGACAATATCTACGCACAAAAATAACTCAGGAATTAGCATAGTAACAGATGGTCAAGTTACTGCGTTAGATGAGCACTCGTCGCGCGCGGCACGAATTATATTGAGCGCTTACGGTAAACGATACGAATGCTATCTACCGTCAAACGCCTATTGGTTGAATGCCTCGATATAATTCGCGCCGCGTTCGATGCGGTTGCCGTGCAGAGCCTACAGGATGCAGTGCTGTGCTCAAAAACACATAATTACTACAAGATTTCCCACGGCACCCGCGCCACTGCTCGCTTAATGAACTTTTTTTTACTAAAAAAAAAAACAGAAATAAACATATAAATGACGAGTCGAGATGAAAAATAGCCAGCTCTCATAATATTACTGCCATGAAGTATACAGAGTGGGCCTATTTATATCAAAATGCAAAGTCTTATATGAAAATTAGGGGATTGTATTTGGAATGTAAAAAATATTCATGACCGCAAACGCCTGAGTATTCTATTCAAATCCAGATAAATAGAGGAAAAATAAATAATTAATATAACTGTACAGTTTCTAAAATACATAAATTAATTCAGTTATAAAAATATTTTTGATTACTTATCGTAAGTCAACTTGCAGATAACTACAAAGTTAGTATGGAACATTCTAGTTTTTATTTTTGATTTATTATTGTTCAAGATTTTTTTACCGTGACTCGGGCTGTAAACCACTCAATTCTCTTTATGAGTTTGAATTTATGTTTGGATCTTAGATAATTCATATGACGTCGTTTCTAAGATTTGTGCCCGGTTAATGGCATTGCGTTCGCCCCTGTTATATGGGGCTTAAACATAGCTGGCGAGTGGGTGTACTTACATCTCTGCCTGTGTTGTGGTTTTTTAATTGTTTTTAGAAACGTTATTTGCTAAGTGAAGTCGTCTATTGTATAGGTATTACATTAAACGTCCACCCCCGTGTATAACAAACTATTAAACAAATACAATTTAGAACACTAACGTTTCTCTCTGAGGACCTAATGTTTGAAACTCTATTTCCAATCAATATCCAATTTGGGTACCCTGAAGACTGAGGGTAGACCAGACGTGGACCGCCGTCGGCAGGGGCACTGTTTATAAGGTTTTATCACAACGGCAACTGTCAAACTTCTCTCACTATCAAAGAATATAAGCAGTTACGTAGCTTCAGTAAAACTTGATGCTTCTATTTTGTGTCCTTCGGCAAAAAAGTATTTTTCTGAATACAAATGATAATAATAATAATCCATTATACCATATATCCATTCCATTCCATATTTCCATTTTCACTAAGTAAATATATTTATCGTGTATCAGAATTTGAATTCAGAATTAGGTATATATCTTGCTTTGAACAAATATAAGTAGGTAGTACTCATAAAATAAATAAAACACACTATGAAACAAATAAAAGAAAAGAGAGGAATGGCAATTACCTACTTCACCGACATGAGCGCAGCTAATAATGAGAGAGAGGGAGAGAGTACCTATAACATTATCGAATATCACCCACCTAGTAGTGAATACCATCCGTTGCATAATTACAATAAGTCACGCCAAAAACTATCGGATACTGTGCCTAATAGACGCAAATCATTGCAAGTAGCTACCATACTAGTTATATATCTCAGCCACCCGAGGGAGTATAGTTCGGAATGGCTAGAAACTTCGCTAACGTGTCTTTATTTCTATAATAACGGCGACCACAGTGGTCTGCGCTGCAAATAAAATGTACTAAGTTTAAAAAGTTGACCCTAGTGATGGCAAAATTCAATGAAATATAGGATAAAGATAATCTTCAGCTAACTGTTACTGCTATAGTAGTTAAATATTAATATAAATATCAATTTATAAAGACCTGCTACATATTAATATTATTATATTAAATATAAAACTGTAAATAAAGTTATAATAATATTGTTTTCCCGTTTAGAAATTGACATGCGGTTTGTAAAAAATAAACTAAGTAAGTACGAACTATATCTAAAACTGCGCAAGTCATGAAAACAATTTTATTAAATTACAATAATATTAGAAATTACAATTTCAGTAGGTAATTTAATTATTATCGGTGTATGTATCTAACATTATTTCGAAAGGATTACTGTGAAAAAATTTCTTCGTATTATTATGTTTTTGGAATCTTAGCTTCTTATTCTGCATTGTTCGGCGTTGTACCTACGACATAATTAAACATTTCTAATATTAATCAGTAACTTTCCAATCGACGTTCCCCAAAAACACGATTTACTTTTAATGTGATCATTACCTCATTATATTTATTTTCTCATTGCTGGGGTACATAATTATTCAAAAATGTAATGTAATGGCAGAAACACATATAAAAATAATTGGTGCTTGATATTCAGATCACATTATGTATATAATGATGTTGCTACCTATATTGCTCCTCTTTATTTTGATCAGAATAATGATAGGTGGAAGTTGTAATTGTACATTGGTGCAATAAAAAGGGTCATCATTTATACCCAAACACCAAGATGAAAGATGCGTATGTCTGTTATCCATGAAATTAGAAGTTTAAACGAAGAAAAACTTAACAACGCCATCTCGTGTTTTTGGGGAACGCCGATTGGAAGACTTTCCAATCAATGAGGCAATGAGGCACTGAGGGACTCCTCATTGCATATTTGAGACAACGTAAATGAATAATTCAAAAAGATTTATGTATTTTATTTATTATAAATTCTGTAACATTTAGGTTTTCATTGTCAAACTTAATAAACTGATATGAAATAAACAACGATTAAATGAGTCATCTTAATACTTCTATGGTCTTAGTTGCCCGTACTCTTTTACAAGGAACATACCTAATTCAAACTCAATATCAAACATAATTATAGGCTAAGACAATTGAAAATACTTATAAGGACTTAAGAATATAACAACATCTACAAGTACACACACCCTCATTAAGTTGGAAGTTAAGCTCCATACAAACTTTACTAAATGTTCTCAAAACTCAAAAAGTACTTATGGACTTTTTATTCCTCGTTATTGTTTCATCACTTGAACTAAAGGCATCTCCCTAAATTTATTTACTCAGCTATGTACTTGCTATTTTATTTTAATATATTGAAGATAAATGGTATAATTCTATTTAAATATTTATAAAAGATGAATAATAATTATGTAAACAATTCTTGAGTGTTATCGAACTTGTACTCATAAACATAGGCAATTTATAACTATTTATACTCCTTTAGAAACTGGCTAGGTAGCAAAGTAGATCTGCGTTCTGGATCAAACACCAATTCTTCCTCTTTCGGCTTCCCTGGTTCTATTCTGTCATCGTATGTGAACTGCAGCCCTGTACCAGCGTTCATTCTATGAGATAAAGACCCCATCATTGAAGCCATACCAAACATTGGGTGAGGTAATTCAGGTATATCCGAAGCCATCGTATATCTCGTACTCGGTATTCCCGAAGTCATTGTATATCTCGTACTCGGTACTCCCGAATCCATCGTATATCTCGTATTGGGTATTCCCGAAGCCATTGTATATCTCGTACTCGGTATTCCCGAATCCATCGTATATCTCGTATTGGGTATTTCCGAAGCCATTGTATGTCTCGTACTCGGTATTTCCGAAAATTTTGAACTATCATGATTGTAGGATGTCTCATTGATGTTGGTTTCAACAGTTTGACAGCTCGAATCTTGCGCGTCTATAGATATTTCTGAGTCATCATGATTATCATCAAAGATCTTGTTATTGCCTCGTAACTGATAGTATGATAAGCGCAAATGTGAGTAGTCATCGATGAAAAATCCCGAATTTGATGCTCCTGAAGTAGGTGGAATTGAGTTATTTTGATCCATCGTATGAAGTATCAATGTGATTTTAGGAAGAAAAATTCACTAATGGGTTTCAGTGGTGAAAAAACACGATCACAGGAACTTTCTTCAGTGTTCAAGCGAACACTAAGCTAAGCTAAATATTTACAGTCAAAATTATTTTACGTTTAACTAATATAATACCAGCCGTCAATTTCATTTTTGTGTAAAAAATATCATATATACCCTCATAGTTTCTTAAAAAATCAGACCAGTGTTGCCATTAGAATTAGTATCATGATTTTATAAGTATGACATTAATAAGTATTATGATATCGTATGACGTTGTTTAAATAATTCAATAGAATTCGTTAGGTATGTATTGGCAGAAATTATTCAGTTATGCTGATCCAAAAATATTTTGTAAGAAGCACGCGCGCTGAGCCGTCGATAATAAACTACAAACTTTTCATATGAAGTTACAAAGCGTTAAAACACGAGATTTTCCAAAGAATATGTTCCGACTATAAAAGTGGAATTGAGTTTCCGGTTCCAACTACAACCCTTTAAAGAGATGGATTGTGACGCAACTAAGTTGGAATTTGTATAAAAGAATTTACATACTTACTCCATGTTTGACAATAACGGATTGACTTCTTATCGAAATATTTTTTAGTAAGTAAGTAAAGTAAATTGCGTCCAGTTCGTGTGGATGCTCGCATCCATTACCGTTCTGTGACGATGCGTATGTTTTTTGAAGTGTATGTAACTTAGGGCATATTACATGTTACATACGTTATTCTTCCACTTTACATATGGATGTAAATTTGTCCGAAATAAAGTATATTTTATTTTATTTTATTTTTATTTTTTTATTATCATTTAGGTTGTGAGGTAGATTACCAACCCCATAAACTCCTGTGTCAGGGTCAGATTAGGAGGACCTATTTTGTGTTGCATAACGCAACGTAATTTTTTATAGAAATGCTATATGCATAATAATATCATAATATATCACTCAAGCCAAAAATTGTGGGATAGGGCATGATGGAAACGATTATAGTTCTTCAATCCTTGTTTATTAAAAACGTTTTATCAAGTTAGTGACCCCCCCTACCCCAAACCGCCCCCCTACCCGCTATCTGGCTATGTTCCCACGCATCTCTCTATGTTCACCTATCGGGGGGGCTCACCCTTTTAAAACAACCGACTGTCATTTCCCTGTCATTCCGCAATCCCCTCTTCTCTCTCGCTCACTTCTCGTTCTCTCTTTCACACACCTCATGACTATCCTTTTAGGGGTAAGCCTTGCGGCCACTTCGAATAAAGTCCTAAGGTATATATGTATCCGCACTGGGCCCGCGTGATGGTTTAAGGCCCGATCTCCCTATCCATCCATAGGGAAGGCCCGTGCCATAGCAGTGGGGACGTTAATGGGCTGATGATGATGATGAGACATGTGTTGGTTCCGGTTACTAACATATCTTTACATCCGGAAATAACAAGCAGCTGAACGTGTTCTTCTTATTGGCTCCCATCTAGCGTGGACGTATTTATACTCTGCTTTTTGTTACTTACAAATTACCGCGACAGTGACCGAGTGGCACGGAGACAGTAAACGAGACTCAAAGATAGAGGAGATAAGAGTGATAATAATATTATAAGATTGTGTCTTGTCACCTCAGCCTCCGTGGTCTAGTGGTTAGAGCGTTAGGCTCACGATCTGGAGGTCCGGGTTCGATTCCCGATGGGGACATTGTCGAAATCACTTTGTGAGACTGTCCTTTGTTTGGTAAGGACTTTTCAGGCTTGAATCACCTGATTGTCCGAAAAAGTAAGATGATTCCGTGCTTCGGAGGGCACGTTAAGCCGTTGGTCCCGGCTATTAGCCGTAAAAACACCTCCACCAACCCGCAGTGGAGCAGCGTGGTGGAGTATGCTCCATACCCCCTCCGGTTGATTGAGGGGAGGCCTGTGCCTAGCAGTGGGACGTATATAGGCAGTTTATGTGTCTTGTCACCTCATCGTGAGATGGAACATTTTCAGCTCTTTATCTTCCCATTCATGTCGTAAACATAAACCCCACAGGACGAGAGAGAGAGACCATTATATACCTATTGATAAAGGGCTAACTACCCACTTGACACCATACGGTTTATCATATTATCTATCTTTAGACTTTGCTCGATGTGGCCGAAAGTCTCACCGTAAGTAGTCTCTATCTCTGCCTACCCCGAAAATGATTATGGGCTTGAGTGATATATGATATTATGCATATAACATTTCTATAAACATTTATCGATGGCTACGTTATGCAACAAAAGATAGGTCCTCCTAATCTGATTCAACCCATAAGTATTTGGGAATGTCTTCTAAAGATGAAAGATTATCTTATCCCAGATAAAGAGTGGATAAGAAAACGCTCCTAGATAAAGTTTTCAGTATATAAACCTTGCAATATATATAACTTGTATTGAGTTCAATAATCTTTCTGGAGTAAAAGTATTACAATGAAGACCGCTTTAGTAGTCTTGGCCCTTGTGGCTGTTGGTTACGCCGCACCACAGCCAAGGAAGCTTTTCCATGAGCATTTAGAAGACTTCCTGGACGTGGTGAGGGAAGAAGCTGGAGCAGAGTTGGAGCACATCTTTGAACATTACTTGGAGTTCGAAGAGTTCGTCGCCACCTTGGATTACCTCGCCACTGCCGACTACAAGGAACTCATTTATGAGATGGAATCGCTGCCTGAATTCAAGGCTGTGAGTATATACGGTTATATAGCCTACTTATATTAATAATACTAGATGAAGTATACCCCTTTCCATATTTTAATTTCGTTTAAACCTTTCCTGGACTACCATGAATATTTCAAGACTATTTAACCAAATCGGTTCAGTAGTTCTCGAGTTTTAGCGAGACTAACGAACAGCAATTATAGCAGCAGCAACATAACATAAGATCACGACTATATCCCAATTGGGGTAGTCAGAGGTACATTCATCGAAAGATGAACCATTCTGTTAGACTAATGTAAACCGGCGCTCCCCGTTTGAGAAGGAAGCCGATGAACCACATGACCATGAACCACAGAACCTCAGTGACTGGTTTCTATTAGCTTACCCATATTATGGCCATCATTAAAATTATGTTATATCGACTTAATTGTATCTCCGCTACAGATGGAGCAATACACATAGTTTTTTAACTACCTTACTGCCAGCACACAGTGGTATCAAATTGAATGAACATTTCATTCCAGGTCGTTGACTTCTTGGAGAAAGACAACATTGACATCATGTTCTTCGTGGACCTTGTAAATGAAATGCTGGGTAAGAATCTTATTATATTCTGTGCGTGAATCAGATGGTTCAGGTACATACCTCGCCCCGCTGCGTTCTTTTTGCAATTCTGGTTGAACCCCGATAGCGACGATTTCCCTTATTCAGCGCTTATTGCTATCGACCCACTAGGGTCGATTAATTCTCTTAAATATTCTTCCTCTCAGATGACGCCCTGAGCCACGGTTCGCGCCCAACTGGGCACCCTCAGGCTTGTTGTCTTAAATTATGTACCGGGTGACAGACCTCAGCGCTCCCCATTTGTCCGGCCAAGTTGTTAATGCCATCAGCTTAGGTGTTCACTCTTCCTCACAACTACACAGAATAGGCAATTACTAAGTTACATATCACCACCACCACCACCATCACCTTAGCTGACACTCATCTTCACTTGCCATCAGGTGAGATTATGGTCAAACCCTAACGTTTTTCAATACGGCCGCAAAATTGCATAATACGTAATATTTAACACGCGTCGTTGTTTAAGCTGAAGTACGTTCACCAGGAGTCTACATAGCCTAAGAAGCATATCAGCCAAACAAATTCTGCTCCTATTGCCGCATAATTCGATCAAGTTTGCTTTGCTTTGATTCTTCATCCGTTGACCTTTGTTATCATTTACAGAACAACAATTCCCGCCATCTGCCAGGAAGGTGCGTCACGAACTAAGCGGCACAGACTATTCTGCCTTCATCAATGACATAATCGATGCCTTCCCCAAGGAGAAATTGGCAGCACTTTACGAGGAGAAAATAGCTGAATACGATGACTTTAGAGTGGCTCTGGAGAATTTGGAAAGCCAAGAGTGGCAAGATACCTGGAACGCTCTCTGGAACAGTGAGGTGTTCCAAAAGGAGATCCAGACTTTGGAATCCCACGGAATCTACTTCAACTCTTTGATCAAAGAGCTCAGAGCTTTATTTGGACAGTAATCTAATTTAAGGTCCAGTTTCGCCACTTGTTGTTAAACAGTCTTATAGGTCTGTCTACCAGAAAAGTAATGTATCTGCTGTACCTTCACAACTGGTGAAACGAGTACTTACTAATAATATAATATTTATTTGGTAAATATTTGTAAATCCTATTTGTGTACACTTAAATTGTACTTTTTTAGTACCACTCTCGAATAAACTGTTTGAATCTAAAGTTATCTTTGTATTCATAGTAAAGGTTAAAATCTAGAATAACAGAATCAGAATCATTTATTCAACGTAATTATCATAGATAAACTTGTAAAAAGTCAAATTAATCTTTTTGAATCTACGTCAGCAAGGTGTTATATGGCTGAGGAGAAGAAATGACAAGAAACTGCAACAGCAATACATTTTTTAAATCAGTGTTGGAATACGTTAAAATTATTTTATAACTAAAAATTATTTAATAACTAAAGGAACATATTTGATTTACTTATATAAAAGCTTAACGTAATATAAAAGCCATGCACCTGCTTTTATAGGTCATAGCTTTCAGATTTAAAAAAATACAAACCAGTAGTTAATATTTACAATTGTATCATGTTTAAAATATAAACGACAATCCAAAAATAATGAGATTGTGTATCTTAAAGTTCAGTGTATGTCATAATATTTACAAGTAAATGTTGTAGGTACAATAGGAATTTTAAAAGTAATTTATTTTATTTAGATTGAGTAAATAATTGTAGCTACAAATGTTTAGACGATCTTTAGTTCATTGTCTAACTTTTTCTATTCGATTGTTCTGTTCTGTAACAATAACCTATTTCTAAAGGCGTCATCTGTTTACTATATGGAATAGTCCACTTGTTTGAATTCTTCGCTTCTAATACATTTGTCAACAATAATCCACAGAGTGGCTCCCAGGTTTGTGATGTGCGCTCGCGCCGTAGTCTAAGGTTACGATATCACTGTGGAAAAATGTTACCAGTTACCTTTTGCATACTAAATCGAAGAAAATTTCACAAGTACTTCTTAGTTCTGATATACCTGGTGATTGGATTGTCGTTCTGTTTAAGCGGCCCTATTTTAACTACACAGGTATGTAGATGAGTGGTTTTTTTAAAGATAAGATACGAAACTCATAAAGATTATACACATCTTTAGCGTTATTAATCCTCAGGGTAGCAGAGTAATCGATGAGGAGATGGCTGTGCCTAGCAACGGGACGTAGGTATATTACTACGTATGTTATTATAAACATCTGATAGCAGTTTGTTATGTAATATGATTTGTAGGTTGATACATTTACAAGTTACGGACAGGTAAAGTCTGCCCTTTGTATGTGGAATATCCAAAATTAAGCGTAAAATTAGAAGGCCCGTGTAGGAGGCGTAAGTTATTAATCATGTAATAGTAAAATAAGTATTACGATTATTTGCAGCGTGCAAACAAAGCGGTAACAGAAAATTACTCAGAAATATACAATTCCACATTAGCTAATCTTGATTACGATACTGACTCTAACAACAGTACTGAAGAAGACATAAAGGATTTGAATTTAGAAACAGTACAACAAAACCTGAACGAAGAAGATTTGTATGAACATGAAAGCGGTAATAAAACTGTAGAAGAGAGGTCTTTTATCTTCATCCATGGTCCGAGGATCAGAGTGTCGCACATAAACCCACGACTTCAAAGCCCACAGCGGAGAAAAAACTTCACTGAAAAAAGCAACTACAAAACATTTGTGTCGAACGTGGGCTCTGTTGAAAGTTTGGGGCGATTTGACGATTTACCTTTTCGGTTTGATAATGATAGTCCATCGTTACATGAATTTAAGGATTTGTTCTCAGAAATAAAAAACACACCAACAAGCAATTACTATCCAGCCAAGGATCCATATTACAGTGGAAGCTTGGCACATTACATCCAAAATGAAATGACGGCTTTATCTCAAGAAATGACAAACACAAAAGGAATAATAGAACAGCAGATTCAAGACCAAAAACTAAAGGAAGACTTAATCAACTTGCAATTTCAATACCCAGGGTTAATGAAAGGTGACATAAGGAAGTTCCCGTATCCAAAAGATAGGCGAATTAGTATGAATCTAAAAGTCGAATCAGATTTGCAAAGAGGTGCCGCCACAGGTGTACATGAGAACAATTTGAAACAGAGCCCATTAAATATTGATAGCGAGTACACCAGCCCAAATCAACAATTCGAAGTTACAAAAAAGTTTAATCGTAGTAACGCAAAGAGTGCTCTCCAAGCACACAACGTACCACCGTTTCCAAGTATAAAAACTGTTGAAGATCATCATGAATACGTGGAGCTACTGAAACCTCCGCTTGTAAGATCTAAAGGGAAAGGAAACGAACAAAACATGTTTAACAAGATACCAGACCGGACTTACATACAGAATCCAACCAATATTAATCCAAACGATCCTAGATCATCATACGGATTTAAAAAACAGTTTATGCAAGACGCTTTACGTGGTGATTATCATAGAAATGAAGTACACGGACCGAATAGTAAAACTGTACCATATTATGAAGAAGATGAAGAAATAGATTTTCATGATACGCGTTTAATAAAAAAACTCCAAGAGATTAAAAAGTTGGATGCCGCTTTACCAGATGTCAGTGTATCACTCGAATCTGATGGCAGAAAAGATCCAAATACGTATATAAATAAAGTTATACACGCGAATAAATTGAATGGTAACAAAGGTAAATGCGTTTACCCTGGTTGTGATGCGCCATATTATAAACTAAAATCAAATAAACAACAGAAATGCAAGTGTAACCCGAATAACAGTAAAAGAACAAGTCCAGTATCTAACAGTCAGGAAACATTAAAAAATCCAAGGAGTACAGAATCAGAAGAAAGTCTTCTTAAATAATAAAATAAAATAACATGTTATTCTGTTACACTTATTTGTAGACCATTATTGTGGACTTTGAATGTGTCAATTCTTATTCCTGCAGGGGAATAAGAGTACTGTTGAGGGCTTGCAATTTTTTCTTGGCAAAGTGCGCCGTGGATCACGATAGCGAGATCTCAAAGCTATCGCGATTGCCATCGCTGCGCGCGCAGCCTCTTCTGACTGCCGTTTGTTGCTCCGAGAAATGAAAAGCAAACACTGCACCGCTAACAGATGTCCAGATAGCCAATAGCACCTTCAGGGAAATAGATCGCCCGGAAGGGGCAGCTGCGGACTTCCTCTGCGTTACAACAACATTTATACTCAAGTTTTAATTTTTATTAAAAGAAAGCAATTGTAAATTATAATGTGTTTTAATTATGCATCATCAAAAATTTATCTTTATAATAAGTAGGTATGTCATAGTTAAAAAGGTATAAGTATATATTTAAACTCTGCATCTAAAACGTTATTCACAGAAAAGCGGTCAATTTACATTAGTCGTACAAAAACGTGGCCTGCTAGTTATGTAGAATGCCATGAGAACGTGTTTGGACGTTTCTGCTCCATCTAGTACGTGAGGCGTTCATGTTAGTTCCTTCACAGTATTTGTCGAGGGAGATGACTTCGCTCGGACCATGACATTGTTAGAAAATATTTGTGCCTTCAAGTTGACGTCGCGAGCTGTAGACCAATGTTTGTTTTGACAAATGTATGAGGTGTTTACATAAAAGAAACTTTATCATTTCGGTTCCTCTTGCTAAAATATTATTTACTACTTCCTGAAGTCTATAAACAACAGGAAAATAGACGCGGGATGATCCCGTGATCATGGCACTTGCAACCGTGCCGAAATATCGGGAGTCTCATATCCCTGATAAAACGCGTCAAGAAACCGTTATTATGTGTTTTAATTATGATAATTACCGCGTAAACTTAAAACAACAGGAAAATACCAAAACGAGGAAGCAAATAAAATTTGGAGCACGTTCAACAGCACATGAGTATAAAAGGAAGAAAAGAGGCAATTAGTTAATTTCTGCCAATTTAATCCTTGTTTGGAATTCCTCCAGTTTCCAACTCGTGTTACTTATACGTTAATTTCAGCTTTCATCACTTTTTTATGCAGTTACAAAGTTCTCAACAGGTTTCGAGTTGGCAACTCGCTCCTGGAATCGGGAGGCGTCATTCTCAATTTTGCGACGTGCATATTTTATTTCCGCCGAAACTCTTGCCCGTCGAGTTTCGCACTTATGCCGAGAATACTACTTAATTATGTAGATCCGCATGATCGCTTCCATTTTCTTGCTTTATGAGGGAAGAAATGACCCTCTCAAGCTAGACGGTATTTCTGAGCCGGTATCATTTTGGCCGTAAATGAGATTGTGGTATAAACACTAACATAATATTTCTTTCGTACACATTCAATGTTGGCTTGCGTACATAAGTAATCGTATCTTTACGTCTCTATTCTCAGAATATCTTTATCTCATTTTTCCATGGTCATAACAGTGTCTTCAAATTGTAGTTTACCCTGGGCATCCAAGCAATAAGTAGTTGAAGCGCCGGGTGACGAGGGGTAGGGTGCATGTACCTATGTGTGGACAGGCAGTAAATCAGTCGAGGCAAGTCTCGCACGCGTGACGTATCTCTCTGTAACATCGCTTACCTCATTTGCTCACGTAGTCTGAGGAGAGATGCCGCTAAAATATGTATTCCATTGAATTTTAAACGAACGCGAATATTTTTAGATGACACTCTAAGCTTTTGTTTGCCTTGTTTCATTATTCCCGGAACACAATTAAATTTTGTAGATTTCATCAACGCTTTTAACGAAAACTTTTTCTTTGACGATTCCTTTTTGTAGTTTCGCATAAGTTTTTAGTGACGTTCTTAAAACTTTTTAAAGGTATCAAAGATGCTTGAAATTGTGGGCTTGTATCATGTATCTACTTGCAGGTTGCTTTGGGTGACTTTGATAATAACAACTTATAGTTACTTAAAGTTGGGCTTAGTACGATCTACTCTGAACCGGCGAGCGTGTATGAACCCATTGATGAATGTGGAGGAAGCAAAAGACGTGTGTCAGGATCGAAGCTAATGGAATTCCATAGTCTCTGCTTAGCTTATCCCGATGGGAAATATGTGTGAGATTATGTATGTATATAGAGTTACTCATTAGCCTAGAACAAGGTAACTAAGGTGTAAAGCATTAGGTTACCCGTAAATTGCGTCTCAGCAAGAGAATGCAAGGCATCTTGTGTGCTGATATATGTGGGGTAGGGGGCGACGTCGGGTTGCATCAGATAACGACCTACCTGCCTGTGTTGGTAGCTGCCTCATTATTTGCTTTATTTTCCATTAGAGACAAGCTCTGATTAGACAAACAACTCGGTTTGAAATTTTGATAAGTAAATAAAGGAAGTACTTAATTATTCCTTTTGACTATTTCAAGGTGAATGTTGTGGTTATTTACCAGGGATTTAAAAATGCTTTGTTGAATGTAAATGTGTTGTTTACTAATGTTTCTGGTATTTTTATTTATAAGTTAAGAAATGTACAAGAATCAGAATCATTAATTCAACGTATCATGGATATGTTTGGATGTTGCAGATGATGTCAATTTAACATTTTTATATATCTACGTCATTTTGCAAGGTGGTATGGCTGAGGAGAAGAAATGACAACATACATACATAAACTCACGTACTATTTCTCACCGAGGTTCAGAGTAGATCGTACTGAACCTTTTCTAAGGACATCAAACGGAAAGAATGTTCTTACTGATCTTACCTAATTAGAGTTAAGGCGTAAGATCCGTTACGACGTTTAATTGACGCTTAGACCTCTATGTATAAATTACAATGATTATGCTACACCATGCGTTACAACGTCTCGTAACGGGGGTCGCATGGCGCATCACTCAATGTATGAAAGACAGGCCGCTACATAAGCGACGTAACGGAACGGCTACGACGTTGTAGCTACTCCCTTTTACATACTGTTATTAAAAATTGTATTAGTATTAGTATATTATTGTAAAATTGGCACGAAACACAACAAAAGTATAAATATTAAAAGATTCGTAGTCGTTAGAAAACCATTTAATGAAGGTAGAGTGAACTGGATTGATGTACAATAATAATATATACCGCTTCCTATAATTCTTTGTTTTTAGGTCAATATACATAATAGGCCATAAGCCATAAATGCTTCGGTTTCTTCGATCGATAAGTATTCATATAGTAACTAAACTCATGTTTAGTTCCTCTGATTAGGCAGCATATTGCATCGGGGCGTATAGTGAAGTTTTAGGTGAATATGATAAAATTGCAATGCTCTGTTTGGCGAGCCTATTATTTGACGTGGCTTATTTTAGTAGGTTTGCCTTCTTACTCTCTTTATTTGCTGTGCTTTTGTTGATCACTCACCGGTTGCAAGTCGAAGTGCGAAAGTCTATATAAATTTAACTGATAACCCGTGCATACAAATACGAACAATACAAAACATTTCCGGTCCAGAACGCGCCCGGTGCCTTTGTGTGAATAAAGCTTAAGTAAATGACTGGTAGAATAAAAAAATAATTTACTCTATTACATCCATAGTTCAAGGTCAGTGTCGACACAAACTCACGCCTATTTCCCACCGGGGTAAGCAGAGACTATGGAATTCCATTTGCTTCGATCCTGACATACTTCTCTTGCTTTCTCCACATTCATCGATCGTTTCACACGCACGCCGGTTCAGAGTAGATGTTACTGAACAGCCCCCGTGGTCCAGTGGTTTGAGCGATGAGCTCCCGAGGCCCCGAGTTCAAATCCCAGTGGGGGGACATATCACAAAAAACATTTTGTGATCCCTAGTTTGGTTAGGACATTACAGGCTGATCAACTGATTGTCCAAAAGTAAGATGATCCGTGCTTCGGAAGGCACGTTAAGCAGTTGGACCCGACTATTACCTACTGATATGCCATGTCCGGGGTTGCAATCCACCGCACAACCCACACGACAGAAGAAGAAGACTAAACCTTTCGTAAGGACATCTTCAATTTGGTCAATGTACGTCAATAGTAACATTGTTGGTCTAAACCCCGCATTGAATGTTGCATCTGCAAACACTTTCAGAAAAACTTGCATTATTATAATTTATTATGCTGTTATTTATTTATTATCCCTTATTTATACATTTTATTATCCCTAACCACCAATGCTTTACATAATCAAATCAGATCGCCTCGTTTATTCTTCGGAACACATTTGCAAGTAAATGCGAGTCGATATAAAGGTGTGTAAATTGGCTGGAATTTCTTATCGTTCGTTCACTCCTACTCAGGCGGTGGCTCATCAATCAATAACCCTCCTTTTTGCTTCAACGCAGTCGGGTAAATAGTATGACGGCTAAAAATTGAAAGACTGTATTATCCCTAATATTGTGTAGAATATTATGAGGAGCTCGGTGGCGCAGCGGTAAACGCGCTCGGTCTGCGATTGTTGAAGTAAAGCAACTTTCGCAAAGGCCGGTCATAGGATGGGTGACCACAAAAAAAAAAGTTTTCATCTCGAGCTCCTCCGTGCTTCGGAAGGCACATTAAGCCGTTGGTCCCGGCTGCATTAGCAGTCGTTAATAACCATCAATCCGCACTGGGCCCGCGTGATGGTTTAAGGCCCGATCTCCCTATCCATCCATAGGGAAGGCCCGTGCCCCAGCAGTGGGGACGTTAATGGGCTGATGATGATGATGATTATGTTTAATAACGTGTAATGTTCATTTTTATCGGACTGCGGCGAAGCAAAAAGGAGGGTTAGGTGTTTGACTGCTATGTACGTATGTATGTATTAATGCTCGTGACGTGTATACACACTTTGGTACCATGTCACATTAACTTTTTTGACAAATTGAACTGTAAGTCTCACGAAATGTCAAATATGTTAGTGCGACAGAGTCCTAAAGTGGGTACATTATATTGCTCATGACTGTATGTATGCACGTCTGTTCCAGCTCAAATTCTAAACCACTGAATTTAACATCTAAGTTATCCCTGGAACCGTCTTGATTGTCCGATGGTTAAAGGATATTTGACGTCACGTTTAGTTCAATGTGGCGCCCTCTGTGGATATAAACTGACAACAAAAAGATTTATTTTTGGAATGGTATTGTGTTGGGTATAAAATGAAAGGGCGTAATTTGCACATTTTAAATATGTACATATCACTAGATATATTTTTTTAAGTTTTTAAAAATTATTTTTTATTCCATATTTTACTTGCGGTTTTTTTTTACTAGCTTTTACTTGCGCGTTTCCTTGTATTTAATCGATAATTACAATGAATTGATAACATAGGTAACTGGTCAGATATATTTCGGATAGGTTTTATCTTCAAGTCTTGCATAATACACGTTTTGGAAGCACGTTATTTTATTAAAGACCCCAAATTAATATAAATAAGATGTAAGTAAGTTTAAAAACTAATCCTACTACGAAAAATCACACTAAAAAGTATGAAACAGAAAATATATGTATATTATGCCGATCTGTCCTAAGTGTTTGCTTACCACGGCTTACGACGACGGCTATCTCTTAAACATCACTATTAGGAATAATTTCAGAGAAATATACCTATTTTCTTTTTTCATACTTTTTAGAGTGTGATTTTTCCGTAGTCGGTTTAGTTTCTAAACTTATATTTTTTCGTTTTGAAGACAACGTGGAGTGGTAGTCGACATTTAACTTATGAGAGGATTTCTTGGTTAGAGGAGTCTGCAGAGTGTTGATTTTGACATAGCTTAGAAGTAAAAAAATAACACAGACATTTTATTTTATTTTGTCGACGTGTCTTTATTGTAGATATGCCTCAGATGGCTCAGATGGCTATAACTACTTTGCCGGAACACGACAAGCGCTTAAACCGGGAAAACCTCGGCCACGTCGGCGGGGATAGTATTGGGGTCCTGAAGTTTTTTCAATAATAAGTCGAGAGCTGCTCGGCGCAATTACGATACTTATATTACGGATTATTGAATTTTGAAAATATAGATTTCGTCGCGGAATTTCTAATATCATTATCAGAAAACAATAAAGAAAAATAAAACATAACATAACATAACAAATACTTTATTGCACAAACAGGAAAAAACAAAATACAAAACAAAAGAGAAATAGAAATAAAAATAATCTTCATAAAAATAAACATTCAAAAATAATTTGTTTAGGCACTTTTGCCATAGGAATTGCATGAATTGAATTCGTAGTTTTAATAGTATATGATACGCAGGTCTGCGGGAATGCAACCGAGTTACCGACTGAAAAAACATACAGAGCTGAAACGTATATGTTTCGCACTGTAATGAAATATTTTATGGCACTGGCGCTACCACAGAGTGGAAAGTCACTAGACACCTATTATCATCTCCCTAGAATTATCCAGTTTTTCACAGGGTCCGCTTACCTAACCTGAAGATTTGACAGGTCCGGTTTTTTACAGGAGCGACTGCCTGTCTGACCTTCCAACAACTGACTTCCAACTATCCTTTATTTTATTTTTATTTATGTTTATTTTTATGATCCAAACTTAAATTCGACAACAATTTTGAAAATAATTGCTGTAGGCTTGTGCTGGATTCGAACCTGCAGCCCGACAATGAGAGTCAAACGTACTTTGCTAGGCTACCATGGCTCCAACCAGCCCGCCCCCGGCGCCGTCCGTTTGTTTGTTTGTATACTCTTTATTGCTTTAAAATATTGAGCTTAAAATATTGGCGCGTAGTGTATGCTGCCCTCTCTTCTGTGGACACAACAAAGGCACAGAATTTCAACCGGGACCTTACACAACAATGTACTCAGATTTTTAGTAATTCTCAAGTGTAACCGGGTTTTTATGTTCTTTTATTTTCTCTACGTGTTTTGACGTGAATCGTGACTCATAGTGAGCTGGTGTACTGTGCAGAAGGCTGTATGTAGAATGGGTGAAATGTGCTCTGAAACTTAAGGAGACAAGTGTAGTATACTTCTTCTTCTTCTATCGTGTGGGTTGTGAGGTGGATTACCAACCTCATCAATCCTGGTGTCAGAGTTATTACTGAGCCGCCATAGGCCCCTGACATGACTCATGTAACGACTACGTAGGTACTTACATCAGTAAGTAGTAACCGGGACCAACGACTTAACGTGCCTTCCGAAGCACGGATCATCTTACTTTTGGACAATCAGGTGATCAGCATGTAATGTCCTAATCAAACTAGGGATCACAAAGTGATTTTTGTGATTTGTCCCCACCGGGATTCGAACCCGGGACCTCTGGATCGTGAGCACAACGCTCAACCACTGGACCACGGAGGCCGGTAGTATACTTTAAACTAAGTATTCGTACAGTCTTTTCCGAATAAGTGCTCCTGCTTACCTGTATAATTTATAAATGTCAAAATGTACCCTTCCCTCATCACAGACCGCTTAATAGGTAAGTATAATAATGATGTTTAACTAAAATAAGAAAATTATTAATAATGAAATAATAAAATTGTTTTAAAGTAAAGGTTTAATAACCCTAATTAATATTGAAGCTATTAAGTTAAAATCAATTATTCGATGGTTGTTATAAAAGGTTTAATACGATTTACTCTGAACCGGCGTGCGTGTATGAAGCGATTGATGAATGTGGAGGAAGCAAGAGAAGTGTGTCAGCAATTCTATAGTTTCTGCTCACCTCGGTGGGAAATAGGCGTGAGTTTATGTATGTATGTATGTCGATGGTTGTTATTAGTTCATTGTAAATAAGTAATTATTGATTAAAAAAGAACATGTGAAATAAAAAAGATTTTTTATGGAAATTGTGTTCATGAATTTAGTTACTTACCGCCTTAACCAATTCACCTGAAAATGCAATATTGCAGTTTGACATTTGCGCATGTAAAAATAAGTGCGCAACGTCAACAAATGTCAAATAGCAATAGACGAATTACTTACAAGTGGCCTTTTTAACCAGGTTAAGGTTATTATTGACTGCACACAGCACTACCTCTACAGGTGTTAATGACGTTGTAATGACTATGATTCTGAGTTGATATCTGATGACATCCTGTCGGAAATTCCAATTGATATCAACTCAGAATCATGGTCTGACTCATCCCCCTCATTATTCGTTAGGTACGGTTTTACTAACATTATAGTGTCGTTCGCGGGTTGGACGGTCAGACAGGCAATCGTTTCTCTAAAAAACCGGACCTGTCAAATCTTCAGGCTAGGTGAGCGGACCCCGTAACCGGAAAACGGCATAACGCTAGGGGGATGATGATACAGAACCTTATAGTGTTATTACCTTTTTTATGTATTTTTTTAATTATCTGTATTTTTAATTTTAATACAAATTAATTTTGTATAATTTAGTTATCTACTAAACGATTACGCTGTCTTACACTGCAAATGTTGTGTGCACCTATAATTGGTTTACGTAACAGTCTAATTCCAGATGTAACTTTTATTTTATTTAAGTAATATTTTATAAGCTGTTGGTGTACTTTTTTATAAATAAATAAATACTTTAAGTTGTTTATTTATGTTTTTTTCAATTTAAGTGTGTGAGTGAGTAATCTTAATACACACTTAACGCTTTAGTGGACAATTTGATACGATGTAAATAGTGTGAATTACTAAATTACGGAATCAACCACATCCCTCTAACATGATCAGCGATTTTATTAATGTAGCGGTGGTAATCGTGGTTTCATTCAAGCATTATGGCGAGTGCAATATCCCGTGTATCCGTACCGTTTTGTGGTCTCTAGTATATCGCGTACCAATAAACCGGCGATTAAAAATATACTATGTAATAGTACAAAGTCGAGGAGCTCGGTGGCGCAGCGGTAAACGCGCTCGGTCTCCAATTGTTGCTGTTAAGCAACTTTCGCAAAGGCCGGTCATAGGATGGGTGACCACAAAAAAAAGTTTTCATCTCGAGCACCGCCGTGCTTCGGAAGGCACGTTAAGCCGTTGGTCCCGGCTGTATTAGCAGTCGTTAATAACCATCAATCCGCACTGGGCCCGCGTGATGGTTTAAGGCCCGATCGCCCTATCCATCCATAGGGAAGGCCCGTGCCCCAGCAGTGGGGACGTTAATGGGCTGATGATGACGATGATAGTACAAAGTCATAATCTATAAAAAAAAATACGGTAAGTAGTTATTATTAATACTGTCAATTTCGCCCCTTATCTTGTAGAAGTTGGTCTATTCCTATTTGCAGACTGGTGATATATTCCTCTAGGGCGACAAGCATTATATTACACGTTAGCACCATGCCACATTAACTTTTTTTGACAAATTGAACTGTTACTCTCACTAAATGTCAAATATGTTAAAGCGACAGGGTTATAAAGTGGGTACAGTCATGAGCAATATCATGTACCCACTTTAGAACCTTGTCGCACTATCATATTTTTGACACTTATTGGGACTTGCGGTTTAATTCGTCAAAAAAAGTTAATGTGATATAGTTTCAAAGTGTATCATATTAGTACTCGTGACCGTACATGATATTGCAAATAAATGTATGATGCATTACTTCTGGATTTACTCCTAATTACACATAAAGGAGCAAAGTTACGTACCTACTGTGTGGGAATTTACGACATGTATACGTAGGTATAATAATTTCAGTGCACTCTATAATATGCATAATAAATATAGACGGCGATACGGTTCACCATAATAACACGTTGGTCTAACAGAAAGCTCGGTGAGGTGTGGGTATTTACTGCAAATTGCGGTGGATGTACCTCTGACTACCCCAATCGGGAAATTCTAAGGCTTTAATCATCATCATCAGCCCATTAACGTCCCCACTGCTGGGGCACGGGCCTTCCCTATGGATGGATAGGGAGTGCGGATTGATGGTTATTAACGACTGATAATGCAGCCAGGACCAATGGCTTAACGTGCCTTCCGAAGCACGGAGGAGCTCGAGATGAAAACTTTTTTTTGTGGGCACCCATCCTATGACCGGCCCTTGCGAAAGTTGCTTAACTTCAACAATCGAAGACCGAACGCGTTTACCGCTGCGCCACCGAGCTCCTCAACTAAAGCTTTAATATAAATGCAGAATAGAATAATGACCACTATAGTGGAACAAACCATGCCCATCTAACGCAATTAGCGATTTTCCGGTAGCGGTATTATGAAGGTACCGGTGGCATCGGTGATTTAATTCAAATATTACGGCAAATGCCAATAGTCCGCGGTACCGGTACGGTCTGCGGTCTCTAATGTACCGGTACTCCGTACTGGGTTCGCTAACCCGTTATAATCGAATTTGGAATAGATTAATAACACTTCTGTTCACTGTTTGATGCACGAATACCTCTGTTACAATGGATATTACCGAATTAGACTGAAATAGGTTTAATTAGGAACAGTAATAATTAAACGTAGAAGATTTTTGTTATTTATAACATTTATGATTTATGACCGGCGTGCGAGACACATGCCTCGCAATGAGTGTACTCGCCTTTATTAGGCTGCATTTCCATTGACGCGGAGCTGTGCGGAGATGAGCGGAGATGTGCAGGAATCGACCAATCACCGTGAGGGAGAGACTGACAGAGTGTCTTCGTTTTTCGCTCTCTCGAACGCTGTGATTGGTCAAATCCGCACATCTCCGCTCTTCTCCGCCCATCTCCGCGTCATTGGAAACCCGGCCTTACGCAGTATGCACACAGCCGTCTGCCAAACCCCAGTATGTATTATTTATAGAAATATCCCAGAGGTTTTCGATTGCTCGTTTCAAATAGAAAACTGGTGTTGCATAACACTTTGTAAGACTCAGGAGAAACAGTTTAACTTTTTACCGCTTTCCCGTCTTCGTTTTACTGCTTTGGACTTAGTTGGTTTGCAAGCTGCAGCGCAACGAAATACTATCGGTTATTGGACAACTTTTGAAATTAAATTAATATTGCTATTTGGGTTACCACATTTTAGTCTGGTGTTGGAACTGAACGTAACCTAGGTGCATTGATTGGAATGCATAAACTCACGTTGTCTCCAAGGGCAGAGTAACAACACAAACAAAAGATTTAGACTGGATTTGTCGGATTTTACTAAGATAAACAGCTGAACGCGTTCTATGTCTATGATTTGAAGACACTAATTGACACCTCATCACATGACTAATTTAAGAGCTACGCTCTTGTGGGTGTAACATTATCCATGCTTCTTTTTAGGGAAAAATAGGGCAGTGGGTTCCCTCTTGCCTTCCGCCAAGCAGTAATCTGTCTGACACGAGTGGGATGGTGCACAGAGTAGTCTATTTCAAAGCCGTACTAGTACTCCTGTCCTCCGCCCCGCTCCGTCCTGAATAGTACTGACAGTTACTGCTGCTCTCTGTCAGGCTTCAGGTTACAGTTCCTGTGACTCGCCTCTTCCGTCTTGCATTGCCGTACCGATGGCTCCCAACTCCGCCTACGCCTAATTTCGCCTGCAATACCTAATTGGGTGGGTAATTGGGTGAGTTATAAGAAACGTAGCATGGAGAATGCTACACTGACAAGAGCGTGGCTCTTAAATTATGACGATGAGATTTTTAAGTTGTAAATATATGACTATCCGTGCATATATCCTTTAAATAGTGTGCCGGAATATACGTAACCACGCTTCTCTGTGGACGAAACCGTTGACCTCAGCATTCCGGGTGCATACCGCGTGAAAGACACCAATATCAGTTACGGACCTTAAGCACATTGCCCACTGCATGCTGAGCTAATAACTTAGGCTTTATGTTATACAAGCGGGTTCCACCTTAGGTCATATATATCTTCACTGACCAGTAGGGTTAACATGTGCAACGTTTTATCGATTCTGACGATATAATTATGTCGTTTTGTCGATTGGTGCAAATATTTGAACCCAAATAAGTCATGTCGTTCTGTTAAAATACGAACAAAATCACGTAGCAACAGCATGTTGGGAAAAAAAAAACAAACTTATCGATTTCGACGAAATTTATTGAATCGATCGATAATTTATCACTTTGCGCATGTTAGCCCTGCTTTTTGTGTGATGCCGTAAATAAAATAAAAAAGCCTATTTCTTGAATCATGTCCTCTAGAAATTGTTTGTCATCGTGGTGGAGTTCACTGAAGAGTTCGCCAATGAGTGTGGCATGTGTTTTTTGTTTATTTTTGTTTGTGCCGGATGTACTAGAACCAAATAATTCGTTATTTGAAACTTAATTTAAGTAAATTAAATAAAAGAGTTAAGGCACATTTTAGCACGCATTGGTTAATTTTGTGGTAGGTTATAGGGGTTGCATCAAATTCATACATACTTATTTGCTTTAACTAACTTGCTTTGCTTAGCTGTATTTAATTCTATTCTTTCACGGTTTTCTTGTGCGTAAACGCACAAGAAAAGCCTGGCTAAGACTCATGAACTCCTAACATAGCTCAACTCGCGGTGGGTGCCCAGATTATTGTCTGACGCAGTATCATATTCAATAAAGAAAAGATATGTAGCCATATTCCCCTGGGATCGTGGCGATTGAAGCCAAATGGGACTATGACAAGGCCATGGTCCACTGGCTTAACGGTCAGGGCGTGGTAACGAATACGCTGACTTACTCGTAGTATAATATTATAGGTACCTACAGTGAAAATTGTCTTGTCTAGTACATTTTACTTTGATACTGAATTTTATTCCTAAAGGTACAAGCCTGCAAAGTATGTTTATTTAACAGACGTCTAAAATATCAGTATTGTAGTATATAAGTATACAATTAAATCACAATCAAAACTACTACTGATATTTTAGACGTCTGTTAAATAAACATACTTTGCAGGTACACCTTTAGGAATAAAATTTCTCTTCTATTTCTCTATTGTTTCGTAATTTTGTACTTCCTGTGTGTGCAATAAAGTATTTGTTATTTTATGTTCTTTTTAATTTGATGGAACTTCCAAATCTTATTTTTTATATTTACTTTTTTGCCTTTTTCTCCTCCTCTTCTTCTTTTTACTTTTTTATAAATATTTATGTGACTTGTCGAATAAGTTGAAATATATCTAACGCGGTGGACTCCTTATAGGGATGGAAAATATAAAATGAAATATCTTGATTGTACCTGCAAGTTGTAGCAAATGGCTCAGTCAAGCGTGGATATATCACGGAATACCCATGATTTTTGAATCTTTGATATCATTAAGTGCAGACTTATCCTACACTAAACCCGCAGACCTTTGTGAGCTCATAACGAGCACAGCATGCTCCAGACAAGTGTCTGCAGCTCAGCTGCTCGTGCCACGTACCTCCGATGGTGACAAAGGCCAAGTTGCTCAAGTTAAAGTGCTTACACCGAGCACACACAACTCCGAAACAGCGCCACTAGCCAAACTTAGTACGCAGAGTTCCTCCACTAGGTTGAATATCGCGCGGCCATCTAGAATAGCGTTTGCTTCTGTCTCGCTGTGTCAATTGAATATTGACTCTAAAATTTTGGTGTTATATAAGCTGGGGGTTTCGGAGTTAAGATTTGAGTTCTGCGGGTTTGTGTTTCACAGTGTCTGTTAATGAAATGAGCCAATCAGTTTTGAGCTGTATTTAACGATTGAGAAATGCGTCAGAATACGTAGCAGATAGATCTAATGTTACTTTCATTTTCAAAGAGATTTTCTTGGTTGCTAGGTAGTTTGTCTAGTGTGTTGTGAGTAGTGTGGTTGATTGGTTATTCCAGTCAAACAAACCCTTTTAATTATTTTTAATTTTTAAGATAACTTTAGATAACTGTATGTTGTTTTGTGTTTAATAAATAATGTTAGTTTTATGTTATTAATGAAGGTTTTTTGTTTAAGAGTTAAAAGGAGCTCATTTAAGCACATTAGTTAATTATTTTTGTTTAAGTTTAAATATGTTTGTTATAATATATAATATAACGGTAGTCTGTAAAATTATAAATAATAATATAAATATAATAATAATAAAAAATAAATAGTATAAATAAATATGAATGCACGACCTTATCATTTAAAGCTGAAGTTTATAGGTAAGTACTTAGAAGACGGCATATCCACAAGATGAACCGCGTTTTTCTTCCACGTCGCGAGTCGACCAGTTTCTACATACAGGCTGTATATTACGCGGGGTCGCGACTTTATCACAGTTTCCGCCCGAGCTACGTTCGCAGGCGATAGAGTGAAAATAGTAGCACAATAAAACAGGGCCGGCCAACTATATCGGCGTGGTCGGAGCCCACTTCTTATCGGAAAACTGTTAGCGTGATTCATTGCAAGCCTCTGTTTACTTACCCAGTGCACCTGAAGTTGGGAGATTACATCTCAGCATCGACTATTGTATTACAGTAGTACATTTTGTTCGTTCTTTGCCCGGATAGGTTTATTGATTCAAATCAGTGCATACACAAACACACAAAATAAAAAACACATTAAGAAAAAATTCTAATAAATTGAAAAATGGCTTAGCGAAACTGTTTGTTAAGGATCTTTCAATGTGTCTTATTCGGGCTTTGAGGGATGCAAGAGCTGGTGTAGTTATTTTTGTCAAAGAGTAAGTCTGGCAAATCAGAGAGGCAATGTTGTCAGCTTGTTGGGCACCTTGCCTCGATGTGGTGCATTGGAGGGAGTTTTATAATAATAAATTATGTGTTTGTATTATTTTTGTTTGTTGTGAACATAATAATTTAGTGCATAATATAATAACAAACTAAATAGAATCATCATCATCTCCCTAGCATTATCCCGTTTTTCACAGCGTCCGCTTACCTAACCTGAAGATTTGACAGGTCCGGTTTTTAACAGAAGCGACAAACTAAACAAACAAACAACATAATAATAAGTTAAAAAGAATAATTTATTTAAAAGATTTTTTTTTAAACACAAATTACTATAGTTTCTGGAAATGACGGTGTATCTGATATATGCTTACTATTCTCAGTATTCTGATTGCGTTGGCGTAGTTGAATCCACGTGAATTTTAGACTGGTAAATGTTTTGTTGGTTTCTAACTTGTTTACAATGTACTTAAAATAACACAACATATTTATGTTACGATAAAAATGTATAAGTGTAAAAATTCACTCCTGTTTTTCCTGTTGTCTGAGACTGTAGAGCCTAATAAATAACTAGAAAGCAACTTGTTACATTTTATAACACTGCATAACGATAACTTTACCAATTCATATACATACCTAAATTCACGCTTGTAATCCCAAAGGGAGTGGGCAGAGCCACAAGCAATCAAAGACAGCTTGCGACGAACGTTGATATGAAGATTACGAAGTCCTGAGATGGATATAATGAACCTTATGGATTTGTGATAAGGTGTCAGCCTATCGCACTTCACAACAGTCATGTTAGTAAGGGCACAATCCCTCTGTCGGATTTTACGACATGCCCGGGAAGACAAGTAGCTGAACGTTTTCTATGTTTTTTGTTAGCCTTCAGAGCAAAATCATAAAAAAAAATCATAAAATTAGGATAACAACAATATGGTGATAATGTGATGTACTTACTGAAATATTGTTATGCAATTTATATAATGTGTACCTACTCATGGAATTATTCTTTGACGTGTAATATTTATTTTGAATAGAGAATTGAAATGAACACGATAGAGAAAAAGCATAATCCACCAGTTAGCCAATTTCTATGAATTATTCTCAATTTCTGTACAAAAAGTTGTTTATTATTTGTCCAATTGTTATGCTATTATCAAAATAAATAATTTCTGATATTCTAAATTTCATTTTAAATTATTCATTCTTCAAAATTTTTCAATTAATATTTCCATATTATACTTCTAAGTAATTGTAGTAAATCACTTTGTGATCCCTAGTTTGGTTAGGAAATTACAGACTGATCACCTGATTGTCCAAAAGTAAGATGATCCATGCTTCGGAAGGCACGTTAAGCCGTTGGTCCCGGTTACTAATTACTGATGTAAGTACGTAGTCGTTACATGAGCCATGTCAGTGGCCTATGGCGTCTCAATAATAACCCTAACCAGGGTTGATGGGGTTGGTAATCCACCTCACAACCCACACGATAGAAGAAGAGTAATTGTAGTGACTCAAAATATTATGCATACAACATGCCCTGTTGCATTAAACACAAGGTATAAACTCGATATTGCTTTAGGAAGACTGACACTAATATAAACGAGCTATTGCCAGATTTGCCTTCAAGAACAGCACATCGTTTCCATATCAATCAAAAGCGACAGAGGGTAAATGAAAATGGAAATAGCTGCACAGAAGCGAAATTCACGTGAATGAGGTATCTGAAATTGGCTTATTTGTCCTACTTTACCCTGAGGGTATCAGTGATATACTTCTGTCACTATCCATCTTGATTTGCGATTACACCGAAAACTTATACAGGTAATAAAAAAACTAAGGCGCTGAGGGGTTTCATCTGGTTTAGGCATCACTAACTTTAAATTAAATTAAGTAGCTTACATTTTGTACCTTTGTGTAAGTATTCACTGAAATAAATTATTTTTATTCGTATACTGAAAATATTGGACATGTCTTTAAAAACTAGTCTGATAGGTGTGTGTGTACGAAACGATTGATAAATGTGGAGGAGGCAAGAGAAGTAATGTCAAGGATCGAAGCAAATGGAATTCCATAGACTCTGTTTAACCCGGTGGGTGGGGCGGAGGTCCCGGGTTCGAATCACGGTGGGGAACATATCACAAAATTCACTTTGTGATCCCTATTTTGGTTAGGACATTACAGGCTGATCACCTGATTGGCCAAAAAGTAAGACATCCATGCTCCGGAAGGCACGTTAAGCCGTTGGTCCCGGTTACTACTTACTGATGTAGGTAAGCAGTCGTGACATGAGCCATGTCATGGGCCTTTGGCGCTTAATAATAACCCTGACACCAGGGTAGATGAGGTTGGTAATTCACCTCACAACCCACACGATAGAAAAAGACCCCGGTGGGAAATAGGCGTGAGTTTATGTATGTAGGTGTGTATGATCAATATTCGTGAAACATAGGTGTTGAACCAGCTATGACAGCCACAATAAAAATAATTGAAAAAGTATCAAATTGGTTGAAAATTGTATAGAGTAGGTAGGCTGCAGAAACGTCGAGCAACAAGGGGCCGGGTGCAATGGTCCGCGATCACCTCGTTTGTACGGACTCAGCAAACGAAGCTACAGTATTCAATTTTACTCCCGAGACGCCGAGTTTATCGCTCCAATAATTTCCACGAGCAATTTTAAAAAAGTAAAGAAACAGCCGAGCCTGCGAGAGATACTTGCGACCCTCATTGATGGGTCTGATTATTAGCAATGGGATTCGTTTTTTGTTTTGATTGATAATTTTTCAAATTTCAAATTCAATTCATTTATCTGCAAATAACCAATGTATACATCAGATGCAAAGCAATATAAGAGATCAAATTCAAATGTATTTATTGCAAATTCAATGTACTTAAAGTTACAATATTAGATGATGATGATGATTACATTGACATCACACAATTTACAAGCACACCTAGAAAACAAATACAAAATATGTTAAGTCATTGTTATGCATGAATCAAAAACAAAACTTAATAATATAATTTTTATTGTATTTTGTGTTGATAATTATTTATTTATTAAGGGTCGGCAGTGCCTGCAACCCGGTAGCCTACTCAAGTCTGAATAACGGCCTCCGTGGTCCAGTGGTTGAGCGTTGGGCCATGATACAGAGGTCCCGGGTTCGAAAATTACTTTGTGATCCCTAGTTTGGTTAGGACATTGCAGGCTGATCACCTGATTGTCCGAAAGTAAGACGATCCGTGCTCCGGAAGGCATGTTATGCCGTTGGTCCCGGTTTCTAATTACTGATGTAAGTACGTAATCGTTACATGAGTTATGAGGGGCCTTTGGCGGCTTAATAGTAACCCTGACACCAGGGTTGATGAGGTTGGCAATCCATCTTACAACCGACACCATAGAAGAAGAAGAAGTCTGGAGCCAATCATTTGTCACTTTGATATTGGTATGTAAAGTAAATATAGATATAGTAAAGTAACTTATTTGACTATGGAAAGTAACAATGTAGTAGATACTAGGTGAAACATTATATCTCGTTAAACTGGTCGGTAACCTTCCGTTGACGTTTACGTCATGCCCAGGACGTTATACCAGGTTAACATAGCTTGACTAATTTGACAGCTGTCAGAACAATACATTTCTCTGAATGTCTCTTCCGCTTGAGGCTGTATACTATATTTTTGTCTGTCTGTCAGATGAATTAAACAAAACTAAATACTACACTCGTAAAGTTATAACATATTTTTAAGAACATATGAAACACTTTAGAAATAAGGACTCGATGTGTAGTTTAATAGTTACAAGGAAGTTGATAAAGTGGTCTACTTTCTTTTTTTCTGTAGCTTAATTAATGTCCCACTGCTGGGCAAAGGCCTCCCCCTTCTCTTTCCAACCTTGTCTTGGGCATCGTTTTGCCAAGTGTGCCGGAAGACGTCCAGTTCGTCCCTCCACCGTCGTTGTGGTCTGCCTCGACGTCGACGACCCTGTGGGGACCAATCAGATGTAATTTTGGCCCATTTTTCCGGGAATATATTTTTTATGCTTCCGTAGTTTAGAAAAAATGAAATTTTAAAAGTGTAGTCATTTGTTTTGGAGTCAGTGTATATTTAAAGCGCTTTTCCGCTTTTTTTGTGATGTCAGAAAAATATACATTCAGAGCTAAATAATTGAGACTGTATACTTGTGGGTGTTTTCAGAATGTAATTAGAGATAGGCGCTGGGCAGTCCTAAGCTAGAATGCAGCCGTCCAGCCACTTAGGAACTTTAACTGCAGATTGGAGTAAGTTCCCCGGCTAGTGGCCAATTTAGCAGCAAGTTATACGAATCTTACTGGACTTTGGGTGGGTTTATATGTTTGTACGACTGGGGTATGTGCTTATAAAACTCTTGTTGATAATTATTGTCAAACATGTCGCACCTACATAGCCAGATTTCTTCTATCGTGTGGGTTATGAGGGGGATTACCAACGTCATTAACTCTGGTATCAGGGTTATTAGTGAGATATCAATATTCCATTATTTTTTTGTCTCATATCCCTGATTCAAACGCGGTGAGAACCCGTTATTATGTGTTTTAATTATTGAGATATCATCTCGGAATCATGGTCTGAATCACCTCACAAAGTTTTCGTTACGATGTCTTTAACACCCTGTATAGTCCAATAGATTAATCAGAATGATTGATCAATAGATTAGTCATTAGATTCTTTAGAGAACTTTTGCGATGCATTCTTCTTTCGCATGGGTTGAAACTGTTGAAAGATCGATTTACACCAGAACTATTGTCAGGGTTATTACTGAGCCGCCGTAGTCCGCAGATATGGGTGATGTAACAACTACATACTGTAGTAAGTATAATAGTCGGGACCACCGACCACCGTGCGTTCCGAAGCACCGCATAATATTTATCGGCAAATCAGGTGATTTCAGTCTGAAATGTCCCAATCAAACTAGGGACAGTCTCACAACGAGATTTTTTTGTTAGACTTGTTCTGACTGGGAATCGACCACTTAAGGCCAGGCGTGTACTACGAGTTTTTCGCCGGGCGGCAAAAAAAGCAGCGCCAAAATGTCGCACTGTAATTCTGTACCAAACAGCTTTAAATTGTATTGCGCGCACTTGACGGTAGAGACGCCGCAGCGGCGCAGTATTACAGTGCGACATCATGCCGCTGCTCTTTTCTGCCGCGCGGCGAAAATCTCGTAGTGCGCGCCTGGCCTAAGCACTCGACCACGGATACTGTTTTATGATATAAGTATCTCAGATGACAAGCATGATGAAATACTTATTGTACTTTTCGTCACTAAACATAAATTTAAACGAGTTCCATGAATGGGTTAAATATTTATCGCGACGTAATTAGTGTCTTTATCGTCAGAACTGCGAAATATTAACACGATCGGTAGTTTCTCGTGTGTGAACTGTATTATTTGGACATTTGTTCAGATTAGAATCACGTTTTTCGAACAATGGCTGGCAGCTACATAATTAACTTACCAAAACTGAAACGTCGTTAGAATATGATGAGTGGACGTTTGCTGCAGAGAACTTTCTTATACTAGGCGACTGTGGACATGGTTCCCGATTTGGATGCTCTGTGATGACTGAAGCATTTATATTACACCTGCACACCTACACACCGGTGGTGGTTTTTACACCTGCGCTGGCGGTGTCGGCGGCGCGCACTGTGCGCGCACACACTCGCCACTCCTCCGTGCCAGCACCAGAGTGTGATCTGTTTGTGAGTGAGGTCACGGGTCGCGAGTGTCTGAGGTTCTGCGAGTTGATGACTGATGTGTGTTATATTGTTTACACTTATTTATATATTATTGTTTATATTGAAAGTTTCACGGCGCATTGGCGCTTCTGCACTGTAAAGTCGTGAAATGTAATAAATAAAATAATAATAATAAATATAATACTGTTGTCCATGTTGGCAATAAAGAGTTTTTGTATTGTATTGTATTGTATTGTTGGATATTACTCATATAATATTTCCGCAACAGCAGACACAAAAGCAAATGAACCTTATATATAGTACACAGTGCAGAAATCACAATATTTTCAGCATGACTGGTTTTGTACTTCACAAAGGGTCACGGGTTATTTTAACATTAGTTATTTTATTTGCATGGAGCTATGAGACATCATAGTGAGAAGGGTATCGTCGTGAAGCTACGAAACCAATATACACGTAGACTTCTACGACGTCCATGGCAAATCAATATTTTTTTAAATATTAGCATCTATGCTGGACTGGGAGCAAATAAAAATCGTACAATCCGACAGTTTTATTTTGACGTGACTTATTGTAGATTTGCCGCAAATGGCATTAACTATTTGGCCGGACAAATAGGAGCGCTGAGGGTTCTCACTTGGTACAAAGTTTAAGGTCAGGGCGTCGGCTG
The DNA here is from genome assembly GCF_024362695.1 of Pectinophora gossypiella. NCBI lineage: Eukaryota > Metazoa > Arthropoda > Insecta > Lepidoptera > Gelechiidae > Pectinophora > Pectinophora gossypiella. The sequence goes on along the minus strand of NC_065421.1, from coordinate 7,984,537 downwards.
AGAGGATAATATTTGAAAGAATTAATCGACCCTCTAGGTATAAGCGATAAGCTCTAAATGAGGGAAATCGACGACCACGCCGGCGGGGTCATTATAGGGGTTCTGAAGTGTTTGTTTTGGCGAGCTGATTGGTTGCCTTTGTGGCTAGAAGAATCCGACAGAGATTTGTTAGGGGCAACAGGATGATCCCTTGTTACAATAATGTTCATCATATCTTAGGACTTGGCTGCATGTTGTCTTTGATTACGAGCGTGTATTTATAATGCATGTATGGTATGTATATTTTTATTATAAAGTAGTATTGTAGATATAGTAGATGAAACAGTTGGAATGAAATGATTGAAATTTCTTTGTTAGGGCGGCGGATAATTCCACTCAATATCAACTCAGAATCATGGTTTGAATCGTCCCTCAAAGTTTTCGTTACGATGTCATTAATATCCTGTATAATGAGGTTGTAATGTAGGCAGATAGTGTAACGTGTCTTAACAAGCACTAGATACTTAAAACTCAAAATGTCTGCCTGTAAACCTGTTGAATTTTTTGATCCTTTTCATTTGACACTCTTATCGTGGCCTTGAGGAGCGGTGGTAGCCCAGTTGGGAGAACGCTTGCCTCTTACTTTGAGGTCGCAGGTTCATATCCAGCACAGGCCTAAACCAATGATTGTCGAATTTGTTTTCGAATTCATGTTTAGATCATAAATTATTATCACGTACTCAGCGGTGAAGAAAAACATCGTGAGGAAACCTACATTCCCGAGAAATGCTTTTCGGACGTATGTGACCTAACCTGTATTGGGTTGGTTTTCTCTTCGCGAGTTGGAAGATCAGAAAGACAGTCGCTTCTATAAAAAACCGGACGTGTCAAATCTTCAGGTTAGGTAAGCGGACCCTGTGAAAAACGGGATAATGCTAGGGGGATGACTCTTATCTTCGCCTTATGGTGAAAACCACGTAAGCGCCTTTTTGATAAATCACATTTGGATGTGATTTTTATTAACAAAACCTCTCAATAGCCAAGCTAGTTTCAATCTAGGTAAAAATCTGTTTTAATTTTTACTCGGATTGAAATTACTTAATTGCAACAAATTGAGGTTTTATTGACGGCGTTTACGTGGTTTTCACTATACGCCAGCGTTATGAGACCTTTGGCTGATTTACTGAAGTGATTATTTACCATACATCATAACATAATCTCACGACTACATCTCAATTGGGGTAGTCAGAGGTACAACTATCGCAAGATGAACTAAGTGCCCATACCTTAACGAGCTTTCTTTGAGACCAACAAGACAGGTTTATAATGCTCTAGCCAACTGTGTTAGTGTGTGTTATTTAACATAGATAATTTATTTAAATTCTTCCTACGTTAGAATTTTCTTACATTCACGTCTACATTGTCAGGGTAACAAGGGTAATGTACGGCGAATATGTTCCCATTTGAAAGACATTGCTCGGATTATACGAAACGTGACTTCAAAGTGTTTCAAAGGTTTTGAAATGCCTCTGATATATGATTTTGCTCCCGTAAAATGCTCAGGTTATTGAATATTCGCGAAACAAGCGACTGTGATTAAATTGCTATTAATGTTTAAGTTTCAAACATTTTCAGGTGTTGGGAGCTGTGCATTTTAGAGCTAAAGTTCTGGGTCTCAAAGTTCTAATTTGGAGTATATTGAACGGTGGAAATGAATAAGGAATTTCCTTTGTCATTTTGACCTGTAACGTAGGTAATAATTTAATGAAAGATAAAAGGGTAAATTTACAAGTAAAATATAGATATTATAATCATACGGCTTTACGAGAATTCTACTTGATTTTTTTGTGTGAAACGTGTACATTACATGCTTCCAAAATTGCTTCCGACGTGTCGACTAGCGTTGTTGACCAAGTTAGTTTTGGTATTTTATAAATTCCATCCAAAACGAAACGTCGCTCAAGCTTTTTGGTAACAAATTCGTAACTATTAAATAAAAATAAAATGAATTCATTTTGCCTGAACCAACGCAGCGTAAAATGGATGCAACTATGTACGAATAGCATTTCACGGACATGTGCCGTTGTTGGAAAATATACAAAGGCAAGTTATAAAGAAATAAACTTCCAATGAAACAAATATACAGAGAGAACGCGGCTAAACCGTAAAACCGCTATTATGCAACAAAGTTCGGTCGACACTCGGATTTAAAGAGTGCACAACTTTTATGTCACGTCTTTCATTCGGCACGCTGTCTGGGTTATATCTGTCTGCTTTGTATTATGTGTTGAGGACCTAGAGAGAAAGAAAAGGCTGTACATAGCATTCATATTTAGTTGCAACTTCTGAGAAAAACTAATTAGTATTGTTTAAATTGAATAGTATCGTCTGTTGTTAGGTGTAGTTGAGACGGACGTACCTACAACTTGATATATTCTTTTTTCAAACTTATTTAATTTTATCGTACATATAGACATATACACTCAATCGCCTTATTACAGGTTTGGTACCTCATGTTCATTAAACAATAATTAAAAAAAAATTAGTTTTCATTTTTATAATGTTCCAAATTACGAACGGTAATCTATCAATGTATGTTTGAGGTTTCTCATCAAATTTAAATCCGCGTAGTTTTATTCCGTGGCTTATATTTGTCTGAGTCAGAGGACGTGAAACAATAAACTGCATTGCCTTATGCGGTGGATGAAGCTTTTACAATATAAAACTTTTCTAATAAAACCGGTCATGAGCACAAATTGATCTGCCTACGGAACCCGCGATATTTATTAAATGCGATTCCAATCAAAAAGTTCGAAGCTCCTTTTGAAATTGGAGTCGTAAAAATTTTGAGTTCAATGTTGTTTTTGCAATAAAGTACGGTTTTATGGTTTGAATATATTTTTCATCAAAATATTTATACTTAGGTACATGAGAAATTGTATGTTACTAGTATCAACAATAATATTTGGAAACGTCAAAAACATTGCCGTCGATTAGTACGTATTATTACAGTAAAAATATTACAGAACATAAATTAACATACTGTATTTATAATGAAAGTTTCTAAGAGCCTTTCTGAAAAATCATTGTCATCATTCTGACGTGGTTTTCTTCAACAAAACACCGAAACGGATACGATAGTTTTATTCTAGGTAAAAATGGGGACTACTTTATACCTGATTTTACAAAAAAGGCGCCTACGAAGTTTTCATCGTAAGGCTGCGTTCACGGTTGCGCGGCGTGGGCTGCCAGAAAAACAAACGTATGAAAATGTACTGACCGTTCACGGAGAAGCGTTTTTGCCAGCGTTTGTTTGAATTGTAGCGTTGGCGAGTGACGAGTGACGCACTGAGAACCACTTTGTCACCAAATTGCGCGCGCCGCTATACGCGCTGCTTGACGAGTCGCCTGACGCGCCACCTCTCTATGACTGGAGAAAACGCTTGCGCCCCGCGCACCGCTTCGCGTGACGTGTGACGCCCCGCGCGTCACTGAACGCGGCCTGAGGCGACGGGAAATATGTATTTCTTTTTATAACACAACACATATCTCCCTAACGTTACCCTAATGAGATGAACCCTGTGGTACACACGCCTAACTCGAAGATTTGACACACCAATTTTTTACAACACGAAATTGAAATTGCTGAACAAATATTTTCGTAAATCTTCAGTCAATTTAATTCGTACATACTTTTGTTCTTTGCCGAAGATGTTTAAATACGTCTTATCCTTCTATACCTATATACTTATTAAAATTCCTAGTCAATACGAAACTATTGGGACGTCGTCAAGGCAAAATAAACATGAGCTCCGATGCGGGTGCTCTCAAACAGTGCGGTGCTGAACTTTATTTCCCGGAAATTTGTCCGGGGGAGGCTGCATTAGGCAAATACTACGCTAATGCTGCGGCCAACGGTATATGCAGGTGAACCGAAGTACCTACTGTATGACCTAGTATAGCGTGACAATCGTTGTCACTCTTTAGACATATTTTTAGCTAATTGTAAAAATAATAACATTGAGGCGTAGAATGTGCTACGTGTCGTAGCAAAGTACTACGACGTAACAATTTCACGATTAGTTGTTTTTTAGCTTTTAGCAAAGGAAAATTATGAAACACTAGTTTTGACGTAAAGAACTTTATCATAGGTACTAGTTCTTTTTTGATAAATATGGGTTGGTGGATGTTTATCAGGACACCTCGAGCAAAGAAATTGGTGTAAATAAAAACTACACGAATTATTTCGGCGTCCTAGGTTTTTAGACGACTTATTAAAAGTTAGTTATTACATACATAAACTCACGCCTATTTCGCAGTGGGGTAAGCAGAGACTATGAAATTCCATTTGCTTCGTTTAAACATACCTCTCTTGCTTGTTGGGGATTTCTATGCTTATTTTACTATTTACAAAGAGTCAGCTATTAATATTTACATAATTAGATCATTAATATGCACGTTGAATTTTAGAATCAAAATTAAAGAAAAGTGACAAATCGACATTACCTTCCTACGAATAAACAAGCAATTTGTTATAGTTGATGTTTATTCATTAAAATAACTTGCAGGCGTTTAGCTTGAACTAGGATTTTTAATTACAATATGCAAAGAACTATAATTTATTGCTGTGGAAAGTAACACAAATCCTTTATTTACAGAGACGGAATGCGCAAACCACGCCGACGTACCGATATGAATGAATTTACATTTAAATTATTTTGCATTTATTATTACTATTTGTGTTTCAAATAACAGAGGTAGAAGTTGTGAATAGGGGGTCTCTAAAGGACATTTACGCACTTATCTAAAAAGCAATTTTGAAATTAGACATTCGCGAAAGAAAGTCATCCAGAAAGTCATTCTATTTCTCTTTTGTTTAGTATTTTTCTATTTGTGCAATAAAGTATTTGTTAGCTATGTTTTGTTTAAGTGCACAATGTTAGCAAATTGTGAGGTAGATCGAGGCCTACAAGTTGATACTATATACACGGATTTCAGTAACGCTTTCGACAAAGTTAATCATGCAGTCTTATTGGAAAAACTTAACCACAGCGGTATCGGAGGGTCTCTGTTGGATTGGTTCAGTTCATATTTATTAAAAAGACCTCAAATAGTTGCTGTAAACGGATATGAATCCACAGTGTACTACGCTGACTCAGGCGTCCCTCAAGGCTCCCACTTAGGTCCTATTCTCTTCCTCATATTCATTAATGATATCCCAATACATATACAAAATAGTAAAGCTTCTCTTTTTGCTGATGATCTCAAGTTGTATAAAACAATAAAAACTCCATCTGATACTGAACTACTACAAAAGGATCTAGATAACATTAAAGAATGGTGTATTTTGAATGGTATGAGCCTTAACTCACGCAAATGTTTGTCTATTACATTTACTAGAAAAAAGAAGCCAATTAATGCAACTTACCTCTTAGATGGCACCCCTTTAACAAAAGTTGACGAAATCCGGGATCTTGGGGTAATGTTAGACAGTAAGCTCAAATTCTCTAGGCATATTGACAATACCGTTAAAAAAGCTGCACAGATGCTTGGCTTTCTCAAACGTACTTCGCGCGACTTCAGGCTAAGTCAGACAAGAATAATTCTGTTCAATAGTTTAATCCGAAGCAGGTTAGAATTTGCATCTGTTGTGTGGAACCCTGTTTATACTGAGCCTTCTCAAAGAATAGAAAGCCTTCAGCGTGCATTCACTAGACACTTGGCATTTGTAACACCCGGTATTTCTCACAAGAGGACCTATGACCAAAGGCTGTCTTTCTTTAAAATCAACACTCTGAGAACTCGACGGAAACTACAAGATCTTGTGTTCCTTTACAAAATCATCAACACTAAAATAGCATGCCCAAATTTGTTAAGTTCAATAAATCTCACCGTACCATATAACTATCCTCGGAAGCCCATATCTAAATTATTTAATATAGCCCGTTACCGTACTAATCTGGGCCTACACTATCCTATTGCCAGGATGTGTGCGACGTTCAACGAAGTTAATGATAAATTGCCAAACATCGATATTTTTAATGATTCCCCTCGATGCTACAAAAGTAAAGTGCTAAATCACTTTGGTTGTCGCTATAAACGTTAAACACTACTTACATTAATATTTTGTTAAAAAATGTGTTAATATATATATATAGTTTATAATTTATATAGTTTAGTATTAATATAGTTTGTTTGTTTCCATTTACGGTGAATGCTGTGTACGCATGTAATTGGCAAACATATATACCAAGTATTTCTTTCTATTTATAATGTTGTCTGTAAAAGTTTAATATGTATTGCTGTATGTGTACCTAAATAAATAAATAATAATAATAATTGCAAATAGCCATATTGCTTTTGAAATAAAATGAAATATAATTATTACGGAGCTTGGTACAGTGCAGGTGTTTAGATCAATGAGGATAAAAACTAGAAGGTCAAATGTAGGCGGCAGCTGACACCAGGGTTGATGAGGTTGGTAATTCACCTCATAACCCACATGATAGAAAGCAGAAGAAGGCGACAGCACTGTTGAGTGTTCATAAATTTTGACAGTTCTCCATACTGTCCAGCTAAAATTTGTGAAATATTGCTATAAAATGTGGAGTAACGTGGAGTGTATCCCGTTTGAAGGATGAGGTACGAAAAAATAAGCTATCAGTTGGAAAAACGCAGTTTTGATTTCAAATAAGTTTTTTTAAGTTTACCTTTTTCCGATCTTTAGGGAATAAATAGAACATTATCATTTTGCAGTTAAAAGCTGCGCAACGGGTTACAGAGTTTCTATACTTTTGTATTACCCAAAAAATATGTTTGTTATTAACTCAAATAGTATAACTGTCAAAATTTAAAAACACTTATTAGTAGCGACTCATTAGGGGTTTCCCAGCTATGTCCGGCCTTATAGAAATATATTATTAGTGATTATACAGTCACACACATTATCAAAATGTTATTAGCATCCCAATCGCACGTAGCATTTATTACAATAATAAAATAACAGTACGTTTTTAAGATAAAGTGTTTCAATGTAGTCTTTTTAACCCCCTGAACATTATAATATTACAAGAAATCGGGATAGTCAGTAGTCATTAGTTGACAGAGGATAAATGTACAGCTGATTTTACGCACGTAAGTACCTAAGTATATAATATATATTTTTAGTCATGATTAAAGTTTACTGAACACATCGACATTGCGAGCATTCCGGGTTGGATACTGGTCGTATTTTTTCAGTCGTTCCACCAAATGGCTACGGTACCTTCTCTGTGCATAGTGGTCTTAAATATCTTAGATTTGGATGTGATAAGTTGATTGGTCAATCAACAATTAACATCACACAATATAAGTACTCATATTATTTCTTTAATATTACTTTTTTAATGGAAGAACACTCTCTAAAGAGCATTTTGTTAAAGGCAACAAATGATTACGTTTACAAAAGGGTTTAATGTTTCCCTAAGGAATTCTTGCGTGGTTCGACATTGTTGAAATCTCTGTTTGCGGCGTACAAAAAAATCGGACGGAAAAATGTATTCTATGTTTTGTTGATTTTACAGCTTGTAATTGGAAATTATGGTTGAAGTGTCTCCTAAGAGTAGGAACGATTCGGGGGTTTGTTTTGCGATCTCATACAATTCTTGGACCCCGCTTCGCTTGTCTTCGACATTAATGTCAAGTTTGGCGTTGCATATACTTGCGGCGCTTGCGCGTACAGATGTATTAATTATTATGACCCTCAGCATACGGTATTTTGAAATATTGAAAAGTAACCTAAGCGATGATGAGGAGCTCGGTGGCGCAGCGGTAAACGCGCTCTGTTTGCGATTGTTGAAGTTAAGCAACTTTCGCAAAGGCCGGTCATAGGATGGGTGACCACAAAAAAATTGTCGTGCTCCGCCGTGCTTCGGAAGGCACGTTAAGCCGTTGGTCTCGGCTGCAATAGCAGTCGTTAATAGCTATCAATCCCCACTGGGCCCGCGTGATGGTTTAAGGCCCGATCTCCCTATCCATCCATAGGGAAGGCCCGTGCCCCAGCAGTGGGGACGTTAATGGGCTGATGATGATGATGAAGCTAAAGCGAAGTAGTTTTTTCTATTACAGATATACTTTAATTTTCTTATAAATATAATTTTTGAAACCCCTCGCCAACCTCTGATATATCCTTTTAATACAACTACCGAACATTTGATCTGCAAACGACAGCGAAACTAAAACTCTGGAAGTGCTTTTAAACTTCTAGTACTCCAAATGCATGTGTGAGTTAATCTACGTACTGCATGTCAACCTCAAAAAATCCATTACGCGAGTCGTATCCAGGCAAATGGATACACAAACATGCTCCTTGGGTGTTGGAATGCTTGTATTTCTTCTTGAAATATGTTGGATTGGATATTATTGGACAGCGCTGTAGATCGTGGCTGATTTGCTGATGGAGTCAAAATTGACATGTTTAGGATACATTGATGATGTCATTGAATCTAGATACGTTCGGTGTCAAAATGTCAATGGATGGATGTACTAGTATCTCATTCTTGTAGTCATGCTGAGCATATATTATTATTAGGAATCCTTCTCCTTTAATAACGCATTCTTGTTCGGGGTTTGCCTGGTCTTTAATGCCATGAAAGGCCCTAAAATTGTTTAACGGTTTTTTAAATAAAATTTTGCCAGTCACGGTTCCTAATACAAGTATGTATGTATCAAAATCTTGCTTAATTGTCGTGTTGGAAGATCAATACTCGATCTTCGATATCGTAAGATGGGGTTTATTATGCCGATCCTTCTGAGAGGTTTCCTGCCGTGGACAAATGTACCGCTGGTACCTGTCTGTATAATGGATTTTGAAATCACATATCATTATTAAATTAATATTATTAATAAAAATTAAATAAAATACATTGGTGCCCATTTGGGTGCCCATAAACTTAACCCAATTTTCGACATCTCTTAAATGAGTGCCGTCCTGCACTTACAATAAGTGCAAGAAAGGGATAGAGCTAATTTTAGTCCTGTCAAATTAAGTCAAAAAATTATGTCTATAGGGATCCGTACTTCAAAGAAAAATAATGAGACTGTCACGATCAAGCGTTCACTTCACATAACATAAGCTCGCGACTATATCCCAATTGGGGTAGTCAGAGGTACATGATAAACTAAGTATCCACTTTTCACCGAGCTTTCACGATCACTTTTTTAATTTGATACTAGCTCTTTCGCCCTTTGCCCTACCCTAGGTAATGGTATCATGCATTCTTGTGTAGATTTGCGTGTGTATTTCTCGCGACACTGCAGGCGGTGTAAGTGGCTGCAGAGATGTCTTCCACCGTCGTGCATTCATATTGAATCCGAGCACGAATCTACATTACCCAGAGATTGGTGCCGAAGAATTGAAGGCGTTAGTTGCATTAGTAGTGTAGTGACCACACAGATATTGATAATGGTAGAAACGGTTCACAGAATTTTTATCATGATTTTATAATTTATGCTCAGATATTGTTGTTATACTGATAGTGTAGTGGCTTGCCCTGTAGATGTGCTGACAATTTCAAATTATAAGTCACTATTTTGAAAATGGAACGTTTTTTTTTGAAACCAGGATTCAATTCGTTGTTGTTGTTGTTCGTTCGTTGTATTGATAGTGACTATAACATTATTAATATAACGCATTCAATTCTTGGCTCCTTGAGGAGCGAGGTGATCGGTTGATAGTTTCAGATTCTTCGAAAATTTTAAAATGGAATGCTTTTATAATACTCTGTCATTGCATATATATAGTCTTTAGTAGCGTACATAAAGCCATAATAAAATAATAAATTGTGACGTCATCAAACACTTAAAATTACGTCTTGAAAATTAAATGAATAAAGAACTAACGTTACTACTGTCATCACTTAAATAATATTATTAAAGTTGTAAGTATTTTATGTTAAGTTTGTAAAATAAAAAAGTAAAATTGCTCCGTAAATTAAAAAAAACATTAGCCGTGGGTAATTTAGGTAAAACCTAGTGGTTACATTTTTAGTTACAATTTAGTTTCATGACAATATTAAAACAGTAGAAGATCGTCATACGGTTACAATTTCTTTACCAAAAACCTGTGTAAGAGCCTCCTTGCATGCTAAACTGGAAACTTGTGGCTTCTGACGTTCTGTTCCACTTGTGTTTGCTTCCTGCTTGGATCATAAGCCTCTTTACTGCAGTGCCGTGTCTCCAGAGCTCAGTACAAATTTGCCGTGACGTAAGTCTACCTTCCGTAAAACGGAACGTCTTGAGAATTATATTGTAAAGGGTAAAGAAGAATAAGGTATAAAATTGGTAATTCCGCCCGTAATCCCCAATATCATGCGAATAGTCACAAGTAATAATAGGACATCATCATCAGCCCATTAACGTCCCCACTGCTGGGGCACGGACCTTCCATGGATGGATAGGGAGATCGGGCCTTAAACCATCACGCGGGCCCAGTGCGGATTGATGGTTATTAACGACTGCTAATGCAGCCGGGACCAACGGCTTAACGTGCCTTCCGAAGGACAGAAGAGCTCGAGATGTTTTTTTTGTGGTCACCCATCCTATGACCGGCCTTTGCGAAAGTTGCTTAACTTCAACAATCGCAGACCGAGCGCGTTTACCGCTACGCCACCGAGCTCCTCAATAATATAATAGGACAACTTGTTGCTAAATACTTTTAACACGAAGTGACAGGTGATCTGATGAAAGGTATTTTGTTGTTCACATGTCCCGGGCTTGTCTCGGCCATGTGCTGGGCTTGTCTCTCTGTGCGTCCGCACGGGGTAGAGATAAGTGGAAGAAGTCATGCTTGTCTCGGCTTGACAAGAGCTGCGAGTTCAAGTCCCGTCCGTGTCATAGTCTGCCATCTATCCGAAATAAGTACTTATATATCTTGGAAATTAATATTTGCCGAAAAAAAAAATATTTGCCGATATATTTTTATCGAGTGACTTATAGGCTGTACGTGTTATAAGTTTAGGGGAAGTAATGAAGAAGCAATTTTTGGCTTCTAAATATTAGAGTTACTACACAAATCTTGGATTCAACGGCCAGGTGACCGGCCATCCTGATTTCCGGTTGTGCGGTCACTTTTTAATGTCACTTAATTTTTAAAAACACGTAGGCAGCATATTTCTAGTGATAGGCACTAATAGGGAAGCAATCATTGAGCACCATTTCAACTCTAAATACGCCGATATTACGTTTTAGATACGTTTTTGAACTCTACAAAGAATGGAAGTTGCACTATTATTGGAGTTTATATTGGTTTGGCGATGACGTGCACAAATAGGCCATTACTTAGTGAATTTGTTTCTTTTCTCCCACCCTTTCTGATTGTAAGGAACTATCTTCTGTGAATCCACTGCATCATTATGATAGCCGTGTTTCTTTAAAAATGTTCACCCCTCTTTGGATATAAAATGCTTGCGTAAATTATGTTCTGTATTATTTTAACCATAAAATACATAATACTTACTCTAAAGTACTCGTGATTGCGATGCCAGTTTAATACTTAGGATAGTTAGGTAAGTATGTAACCTCCACCAACCCGCAGTAGAGCAGCGTGGTGGAGTATGCTCCATATCCCCTCCGGGTAATTGAGGGGAGGCCTGTGCCCAGCAGTGGGACGTATATAGGCTGTTTATGTTATGTAACCAGGATGTAGGTACTCTAGGACCATTAAATAACACGATACAAAATACTTCAATGCACAACAAGGATCATAGACGCAAACATGGCAATTAAATACAAAATTTAGCGGCTCAATAATAACTCTGACACCAGGATTGATGAGGTCGTTAATCCATCTCACAACCCGTACGATGGAAGAAGAGTACGAGGAAGTCAATCTTTATATTTTTATCGGTTTCTTATTCTTTATTCCAGCATAAACTTATCAGGAACGCTAAAGCGTGGACGGGTATCTCTCTATGGATTCGCTTCACTTATATTAAAATTAACGGTGCCCCAAATGAAAATTTAAAAAAGAAAATGGCGATAGCAACGTAGGCTAGAGCGGGAACGTTCAGAAATTGCATTAGGGGCGAAGAGGCCCATGACGGTTAATTTGTTGGTCACTGGTCGTTACCGTTTAATTTCGCCCTCGATTTTATGTCCCGGTATATAAGAACATCCCGGTTTATGAAATCTGCATGTAATTTAGTCAACGAAGTCACTTAACCGGCATATATTAACCAGCTCGCTTGCGTGAGTAGCGTAAAGTCGATTTTTGCGACGGCGGTTTGAGTTGAAAGTTTCCTCTTCATATAATTTGTGCTTCTACACAACCCACTTCGGATTTCGAGCGTGAATTTATGTATGTATGGTATATAGATAAGGTATAGAAGTTGCATATAAGGCTTTTTCTGCTAACAACGGTGTATCATAGGCGCATAACAACCTGGAAACAACGTGATTTCAATTTATCTATGATCCAAACTCAAGTCGAATTCAATGCTCGAATTTAGATGTCATGGGAGACTTGGCACATATCAGTTGCCAGTACCTCGGCAAGAAGTGGACGCGATGAGGTGAGAAGCTACACTTCATTTATATATCTTCTTTCTGTACAGTCATGAGAAATATCATGTACCCACTTTAGAACCTTGTCGCTTTATCGTATTTGACATTTAATGAGACTTACGGTTTAATTTGTCAAAAAAGTTAATGTGACATGGTATCAAAGTGTATACATATTAGTACTCATGACCGTACGTATGTCAACACAAAAAATACGATTGTTCACTTATAATTAAAATGACAATAATTATGACGAACCTCAACTCCAACCCCCACCTCAGCTATACAACCCCACCCCCGCCCTTCTCCAACCCTCTGACCCCATGATTGAGAGGTGGCCTGTGCCCAGCAGTGGGAAGTTTCTAGTTTGTTTATGTTATGTTTATGTATTGCGAACGTGTCCTCGTATATTATGTCAGTCCAAGCGTCTAGGTGCAAGTCCCGGCGTACTTAGTTCCCAGAACATCTTCTATATACTTAGTGCTAACTTAAGAGCCTTACGCCTGGCTTTAGCCACCTTTGTACCCTCAACTTTGAATTTCTATTTACCGACATAATCGGATCTGCCGCCCACCGTTCCGTTTCAAATGGGAAATTCTTTTCTGCGTCGGCTAGCAGAGAATCCTTTAAAAGTAATGTGCACTTAAAATACACGGCGAGAATCTTTGGAAAGGCTTCAAGACAAATCTGCATTCAACGAAGGAATATAATATCACATGGAATAGTTAATAGATAATAAATAGCGTATAAACGTTCCACTGCTGGGTACAGGCCTCCCCTCAATCGAAAGGAGCATACTCCACCACGGTGCTGCAGAGAAGGTTGGTGAAGGCGTTTGAGCTATTAGTTCGGGACGAACGGCAAACGGACAAAGTAAAATTAAAAGTTATAACCTCCTTATTCTAAAATATTCACTAATAATATACTAGGTTTAGTACCTGGTATGTAAACAATTGACTAAAAATAAATTTAAAAAAATATAGTCCCCGGATCAATTATGGTACTAAAAGTTATTGCAAAACGAGTCTAAACCAGATTTCAACCTAGTATTTAGTCAACGTTTTATAATAAGGGGGTATAAGTTTTATAAGTTGAAATAGGTTGTGGTTAGTAGTGGTTAGTAGTTGTGGTGATAATGTACTGTAGCCTAAGGTCGGTCTTGGCTAGTTTTCATATATGAATTGCAAGTTCTAAACCTACAAGTATTTGTCGGTTCTTATTTTATAATTCCGAAAATTCGGATTGTTGGTAAAAACTAACGATCGAACATAATAATTCGTTGGTAGGTTTATAAAAACTAGCCAAGACAGACCTTAGGCTACAGTACATTATCTTATGTTATAAGAAGATATTATATGTTATACTGTTACTTATAAATAAATTCAGAACTGACCATTGAACTTGGCACCCATTTAGATCTCACTTCTTTTGTCGTTGAAGTCAACAACCAAGGAATTTATCATAATATTGAACTTGGCTGCCATTTCACATTTATGTTTTTGATTGGATATCATTACTTTTTTTAGGTATTATTTTATCATTATTTATGAGTAGGTAATGATTTTACACTATTGATGTGCGCTAAATATATATAAAAAAAATCCCAGTTAATAATATGTAAACCGTACTCGGTTTACATATTATTAACTGGGATTTTTTACTATACTTAGTACCTACTCTTAATTGTAAATAAGTAAGTAGGTATACCTAGATACTTACCTACTAAAACGGATATGCCTAAGTAGGTACCTACCTAAATGAGTGAAAAAAAAATTGGTGGTAGATAGGTATTAAACTCATTTAAAATTCACGTTAAGTTAAAAAATAAAAAGGCAATAAAATGAATGAGAGTTGTGTTGTATGGTGGGCCAAAAACTGACAACCTATCACCGCTAAACACATGTTCCAACTTGCTTACCTACCCTCACAGTACTTGTCGAATGTGGCATCAAGTGGTTCTATGATCACTTAGTGCTCTGCCTACCCCGAAAGGGCATATATGCGTGATTATATGTTAAGTTAATCCACATACCTACCCCACAAAGACCGGCTGTTATGAGTTTTGATTACTTACTGATTCAGGTAAAGGCACTGATGAAGAATGTTAAGTAATTTTGATTATTAACACTCCATATTCTCTGTCAAAAATAAAAAATACTAGTGAAAGAATAACGTCGGAACGTCAATTAGTTTCCGATTTATAAGTAAAAGAAGTTGTAATCGTACGACGTAGGCCGCCGGTTACGGTGTGACGTCAACGTCATCGTGCAACACGCTCAGTCTGACTCGCTCAGTCCGCTAACAGTCGCGCGCCCCCCGTATCATTGAAATTTTACCTTAATACTTTAAAAATGTCCAATCCAAATACTAAAACCAATACTAAATCCAAATACTACATTTAAAACTTCTTGATCCTTTTCATTGCATTCTAAACTGCAATGATAAGGTGTGGTGATTCTACATTTAACCGAACATACATCACCTACTCTTTTTGCTTGAACATAAACAATACCATCATCGCCATAACTGTCTCTTGCCGATCTGAAATAAGTTCCAAATAAAAATAAATGGCCTTATGTACTTTGTAAGTAAAAAAAATACAAATAAAAAAGGTTTAGTACATCTGTAACATTCAACCCACTACATCTACATCCTAAGTACCTATCCTACTTCCTACTAATAGGTACCTATTATAAATGCAAAAGTTTGTGAGTGTGTGTGTTTGTTATCTTTCACGAAAAAAATACTGACCGGATCTCAATGAAGTCTGGAATAACACATAATATGTACAGTTCCCGAGGGAAACGGGGGCGAAACTGCTGGCCTGCTGGCGGAAGCTAGCTTGCAATAAATCAATGTATGTAATGTACCTATGTATCATTTAAATTTACTAAGAAGAGCGGTACCTACCTATACATACCAATAGCTACAAAACTATAATAGGTACATATTTGTTGCCTTTAACGTAAAAAAATAATGGTAGGTTTACTTCTACTATTTGAGTTACATTCTTCCATTATGACATAAGTTGGGTACCTACCTATTGAAGAAATAAATTATAGATTTCGTATGACTTTGTTCAATATAATAATTATTAGGGAGCGGGAAAATAAAATGCGTCCTTCGTCGTTACTCTATTTTGTATCTCTATTTATTTGGCGTTGGTTTGGCGCCATCTGTTGGTTCTTTTGGTTACTACTTTATAATTTCCTATCATAAAAAATATGGACGCAGCCAGCTAGCCAAACTAAATTGTTACAATAGGTTTGCGCTAGATGGCGCTTGTCTGTGACACCTATTTTGTTTTGAAAAAACAATTTAGAATAGATAAACTATTAAGCATAAGTAGTAGCACGGAAAGTTCACTCACCATTGCATTTTTATTCCTCGCGTTTCGGCGGCAACGAAATCAGTATTTGTTGACAAATAATGCGCAACTATTCATCCATCTAGGTAATTTAGGTAGATTACCCGATTGCCCTTTTTCGAATCCTTCATCCGTTGTATTAATCGAATAATATTTACTATTATTTGTACTAAAACAACTAAATACTGCGCAAGCTACTACTATAACTGCTGGCGACTTAATACTATGCGGGCCGCGACCCGCGCGTCGCGTGGTGACGCCACAAGCGGTCACGTGACTGTTAGCGGGACTCGATATTTTTCGAAAATTTGAGCGCCTATAAAATCAAAACTACTAAGTATTTTTGACTACAACAAAAACTAGTGTATTTGTATACATACTGGCTTTACTGAGACATCATTTCAAGCGATTTGGCATAGGTACTTAGTAACATTCTTCATTAGGTATTTATATTAAGCGTTCATAATAGAATCTAATTATTTAAAAATTGCCAGTTTTGTATTTTTTCCTTTGTATTCATCTAATTACCTATCTGCATACCAAATTTTATCTCTCTAGCTCATCTGGAACTGGGTTAGAATTTTGATCTATAGGTCAGTCAGTCAATGATAAAAATGAGGATTTTTGGACATTAATATCTAAATAACCGTTTGAGATAAGCTTATGAAATTTAGAACACATATATATCTCGTTAGTCTCAATATATAAGCCAAATTTGATACGTTTATGTGAAATAGTTTTTGATTTATGAGGGGGTCAAAAGTGGCTCCAAATGGTTCGTGTAATATTACACACGGTGCGGCCCGCCAGTTCTGTTTCTTGAACTTGGCTGGACACGCTACCGCGTGTCTAGATAATCGCCGACGGAGACCGAGAACTGAAGATTTTTTTTTATGACAGACGCTTCTTTGTCAGTTACTGTTAATCTAATCTAATCTAATCTATTCATAAGAAATAAAGACGCTTCTACGTAGATGCGACTTTCCATCTTAGTATGATTTACTATTCAATCAGGCGCATTATGATATTACTAAGTTGAAATTGTAGTATTACGTATTTTTCTTGATTTTTATTACTAAGAAGAAAGAAAAAATGACTTATTTTTTAAAAGATTAAATAAATATATAAAGATATAACAAACGATTTGAAAAATTGATGCTGGATACGAATAATTGCTTTAAAATATATAAAATAAATATTTTTATCTCCGATCTTTATAATATATAGATGTTTTTTTTTTACGACGGCAGATTAGGGCTAACATGCGGAACGTGATAAAATTTTGTCACGGTCATTTTATCGATTCTGACGATATGAACCCAAATAAGTCGTTCTGTCAAAATAAGAACAAAATCACGTGTCAGTGCGAGTCAGACTCGGGGTTCCGTAGCAGCAAGTAACATAGTGAAAGGTAAATTGCGGTTAACGATTTATGACATATTAAAAGAAACTTAATAAATCTCGTTCAAACCAATTTTCGGAGGAAGTTTGAATGGTAATGTATATTATATATATTTTTTTAGTTGTATAATTCTCTTATTTTAGAAGTTACAGGGACACAATTTGCCACTTTGGAAGAATCTCTCGCGCAAACTATTCAGTTTAGAAAAAAAATGATAATAGAAACCTCAATTATCATTTTAAATACCTATCCATAAATATCCCACACGTATGGGGTTGTTGAAAATTTTTTTTGAGTTTCAATTATATGTATGGGCAACCTCCAAATTTGATTCTTTTTTTTTTTCGATTTTTGTTTGAAAATATTAATGCGGTTCACAGAATACAACTACTTACCAAGTTTCAACAGTATAGCTCTTATACGTAATTTCGGAAAAAAGTGGCTATGACGTACGTACGGACGGACATGACGAATCCATAAGGGTTCCGTTTTTGCCATTTGGCTACGGAACCCTAAAAACAAACTTATCGATTTCGACAAAATTTGTTGAATCGATTGATAATTTTACCACGTTGCGCATTATTCACATTTATCTCATCGTCGGTCGTCAGGATCGTATACATATAATACGTCCTTCGGATGGATATTTAAAATAAACTCGTTCGAAATGTCAATAAATATTCATTTAAATTGTTGAATATAGATTCGATATTACAATAACGGCGTGTCACGTAGACGGTAGCAGGTATACGGTAAAGACGTCAATCGTACGGTAGGACCATTATCCGGTGGATGCATTGAGTGCTTTACGTTGTAAACTTGCCAGGAATAAAAATGGTATATAAGTAAGTTTAGTTTTGAAGGTTTTATTTGAGACGGTATTGGACAGATTTGGTTGCGATTTTTAACGGATGAAGTGATATGGGATTTGGATAATGATGAATTGAGGTGAGCTTCGAAACAGACGGATAGTAATACCTCACTCGCTTTATTGAGATGGTTCACAAGTTATAAGAATAAGACTGCATCCACACTTGAAATCTTAAGATGTATATTATGTCGTGGCCAGATTGTAGAATTGATCATTTCATGATGTGTTCGACCATTTAATGAAATATCACACGTGGGCCACATCATGATGTAGTTTGGCGAAATCAATGAACACAAAACGTATAACGATATGAGCAACTAAATGCATGATTACTTCATGATATGGCCAAACGTTGGCAATCATATCGTAAAATTAGTAACATTATCCACCGGTAGCGGCGCTGGTGTGGCGGCGGTGGTGGTGTATTTAAAACTTGATTGATATTATAGTCGATGAAGTAAAGCCATCATGATACAACATTCGCTTTTGCTAGTCTCATCAGTGTTTATGCACGCTCCCCAATTTAATGTACTTTTTACCAGGCCGGCAGACTGGTAGTAAGTAAGTAGAATTCAGTGGTCTAGTCGTGGAGATAGGTATGTATATGTATATTATATCTTATGTAAATTATGTCAGGCTCTAAAAAAAGCCGTGATAGCCCAGTTGGAAGAACGCTTGTCTCTCTCTTTTAGGTCGCAGGTTCGAATCCAGCATAGCCTAAACCAATGATTGTCAAATTTGTTTTTATTCATGTTTGGATCCTTGGATTCACATCATATTATGAGCAGTCGAACTATTTCATAATATCGTGGCAGATTTCGCGTAACACAATGATATGATTTCTGCAACGTACCTAAGTAGCTAAATAGAAATGGATTTGCATTTAAATACAAACGGGACATAACTTCTGCATCGATACACCCCGGGTTATCCGTATATAAAAAAATCTTACCGTGTGCCGCTTAATGCGTAAATGCGAGCGAGACACCGCCCGCGTGCTCTCTCTGCTACTCCTTGGCAGCTTACAGCCATTAAGACTAAAGTACGACCCGTAGACCGGCGCTTGATACGAATTGCGGGCGGAGGCTTACCGTTCTATTCTGTATTCAAGCATTAAACGCGTGCTGTGTGATAAATTAATCAGTAGAGTGGATTTATTTGTCGCGCAACCAATAGAATTAGTTCATTTGTCGCGTCACACGCGATTAATGCCTGCAGACGGGTGTCATGCCACCAGTGCAGCTCAACTGTAAACCTATTTGCTTACCTACATTCCTGTGTGGAATCCTTATAGTTGCGTGCGATTACATTACTGCAGTAATTACATGCATATTTTCTAATGTCGATGGTGGTTTGTGCTCGTTTAGTTGCAAAGTTTTCTGAAGTGTGGGTAGTTCTAGCGTGAGCCGTATTTTGTTTCTCATGGGTATAGTAATAGACCTTTATTTAAAGCACCTTTTCGCATGTTGTCTTATTTTTTCACCTGTGAGCCATCAACGTTACCCATTTGTTCGGCTAAGTAGCCAATCCTATCCGAAGCAAATCTATCTATATCTACATAAACAGAAGGACGACGAGTGCGAAGAACCAAAATGAATACGTCGTAAGCGGCTTTTTGGGAAATATTCTAATGAGATTTTCTTCAATGAAACCTTGATTTTACTTAACTAATTTTATTCCGGGTAAAAATTAAGACTACTTTATACGTGGTTAGAAATTAGTATTGTAATAAAAAATCACTTCCGAATTTTTAAAAAAAGGCGTTTAGGTAGTCTTCACTAAAAGACAACTAATTACTAATCTCCTCTGCATACCTGAGTAGGCAAGGGGCATGAATATGAGACCTCTTGAGTAACAGTAGTAGCCTGGCAGCTTGTATAGTGTAGGGTGTAAACTGGAGAGGTTTCTCTCAAAATCCTCCGTATTTTAACCAGTTGATGTGTACGGCGTGTTAACGATAAGTGCGGTGTAAAGGTGGCGCGGCGTACGGGGCAAGGATCGTAAACAGCTCGCTATTATGACACTCCTTTAGATATTTTTCAGCTTCACAGCTTTTCTTGTTTCCGTAAAGTGAAATGAATCTTTGAGCTGAGATTGTGAGGTTCAATCTTAATTTTTTAGATATATTATTATCAAAGTCTCAAAAGGTGTAATAATGATGATGAAGTGCATAGTAATGTCAAGGTCATGATATCTGGCTAACACATTATACAATGTACACAACCTGGAAGTAGTAGCATATTGACCCAAATTGATAATAATTGATTATGATTGATAATTGATTGATTGATTGATTGGCTTCAGTTTATGAACAGTAACATAGTTTTAAGTTTAATTTAAGTGTTGTTTTTGCGATATTCCAATTGGAGTAAACAGTTACATCCATCGTAAGATGAACTACGTACCTGCCTGTACCTCACCGAGCAATAAATATAATAAAAGTAGAATATTATGTATAGTATTTTTTTTTGTGTTACTAATGAGGAAGTGCTAGTAAAAGTAAAGGAAAACAGGCAAATATTGAAGGTTATTGGGGACAGAAGAGGCAAGATGATTGGACACTTAATAAGACACGACGAATTTATTAAAAACATCAAAGAAGGAAAGCTATAAGGAAAAAGAGGAAGGGGAAGACCAAGAAGAGCTTACATGGAATAGATCAAGGAGAAGGTAAACGTCGTTTCTTATAAGGAAGTGAAGGAATTTGCCTTTGATAGACAAGAATGGAGAATGCTACACCAATATAATTATATTAACATCATAGAAGGAAAGCTATAAGGAAAAAGAGGAAGGGGAAGACCAAGAAGAGCTTACATGGAATAGATCAAGGAGAAGGTAAACGTCGTTTCTTATAAGGAAGTGAAGGAATTTGCCTTTGATAGACATGAATGGAGAATGCTACACCAATATAATTATATTAATAAATTAGTGATGATGATTTATCACAAAACAAGTTTGTGTCTGATTTCTGATTGATTGATAATTTATTACGGGGAACCCGAACGTCAGCTGTCCAATGATTGACCGCTCCCAACAATGCTTAACTTTGTTGATATGTATCGATCAAGAAGCACAACTGGGTTACGGGCATCTTCAAGTAAAATATAACATCATAGCATATTTTTTCATGTGAATAATAATGGAAGCGATGCTATTGTATTTAAGAACCGTATAGACATGCGTATAATACTAATCTTATCAAATATTCTGACAAGAACGAGTTTCTACGTAAGAGAACCATTCGAAAAACCCCACAAATTCAGCCCACTGTGCGTAACAAGCATGAAAGGAATGTCAGTACTATTCCTTACTTCTTTGTGCGTAAGTCAAGCAAAAATGTTTGCAACAGGATACATATCTACACGGAAAAAATGAAATATTTTCCCGTTTGCTGTTATAAAACTACGGATAAAAGTTTCTTCTGTGTTCATTTGTTTTTGGCGACAACTGATGAAAATAAAATTGTAGTTACTATTTGAAAATTTTCATGAGTGTTTTTTTTTAAATTGTTTTCTCTTAGCACGTGTGAGTAAGGTTTTGAGTTCCTACGTATTTCATTGGCTACGTAAAATGTAACTGTCGCTCTAGACAATTGACGTACGGTAGTCGTTAGGCTAAGTCAGACGCATTCGGGTAGCTTCAAAACTCTGACAACTGGGTTAACTTGGACGTCTTTACCTGGGATATTACGGATAAAGGAATATTATTACTAATTTCGGATTATCTGTTAGTTTCGGATATTTTCGGTTACGGGTATAAGATATTTATGGAATTAGAAAAATAAAATAAAAATGTTTTGGTTTTATTCATGAGTTATAAACGTAAAATAATAATTGTACTGTAGGTAATCCCATTGCTACGACCTCAATGGTTATCGGAGGGATTAGCCGGAGATCGCGCAAAGTCGAGAGGAGTGGAGAAGCCAAGGGGAGGCCTTTGCCCAGCAGTGGGACCGAATAGGCTAGATAAGATACGGTATTCTCGTAATGACTGACTCTCTTCTTCTTATCGTGTGGCTGTGAGGTGGAATACCAGCCTCATCAACCCTGGTGTCAGGGTTATGATTGAGCCGCCAAAGGCCCCTGACATGGCTTTATGTAACGATTACTCACATCAGTAAATAGTAACCGGGACCAACGGCTTAACGTGCCTTCCGAAGCACGGATCATCTTACTTTCGGACAATCAGGTGATCAGCCTGTAATGTCCTAATCAAACTAGGGATCACAAAGTGTATTTTTTTATGACTGACTAGTTATGAAGGAATAGAAAAAAAAACTATGCAGAGGATGCGATGTCGTCGATCCGGTCGGGCAGAAACAAAAACCTGTCATAACGTGTCTCATATTCTGTCCATATCCGAAAGTATCCGAAACTATAATTTCGGTTCCGGACATTTGATAGTTTCCGCTTCAGTTATATCTCACCAACCCGCAGAGTAGAAACTGCATACCAGGCCGATTAGAAGCTTGCGGTCAGTGGTAGAGCATTATAATAGGTAATTGTCTTAGAACAAGTTGTTTAATTAAAAGTATTGTCGTAACAATTTCCCTATGACTTTGAGGTCGCAGGTTGGAATCCACCATAGGCCTAAACCAATGATTGTCGAATTTGTTTTCGAATTCATGTTTGGCTCATCAATGATTATCACGTGCTCAGCGGTGAAGGAAAATATCGTGAGCCAACCTGTATTGAGCTGGTTTTCCCTTCGCGGGATAGACAGGCATTCACTTCTGAAAAATACCGGACCTGTCAAATCTTCAAGTTAGGATGCGGACCCTGTGAAAAACGGGATAATGATATTTGTACAGGTAATTCAACCTGAACATTGAAGGTTATAACATTTATAACAATTAAGAACATTGAACTGATCAGGGCTTTGTTCAAATTTCAACTTTATACAATAGAAACTCAAAACATCTTAGTAACTTAGACACGATATAGCTCAGCGTTCGCAAGATCCAAATAATTGGCTCCAAATTTGTTAGAGTTACCTGCGATGCTAAAATGAACTTACCAAATTAGTTACAGCGGAGGTTTATAGTCAATATGGGCCTGGCTGCTCGTAAAATCCAATTTTTATTTTAAAAACCGCCGGAGCGTGGTATTGATTCCATCAGTTAAGGCTGTCTTAGAGATCTTAGAGGTCTTAGAGATGTTGAGCCAGGGCGGGCCCGATTTAATCCAAAGGCTTCGGCTTGTTTCATACTAGCTGTACAGATCGTAAGCGTTACTTTGCGGAAGAGTTTGTTTCTTAAGACGAAACTACACATTCTTAACTACACGTTAAATATTGTCTAAATTATTATCACAGCATCATATATCACAGTAAATATATTTTAATAGGGTAATTGACAAGTAGGGTTTTAGTTTTTTAATTTACTTACATTTTAATATTTATTGTTTTGGAGTTTTACTATGTAACATTTGGAGATAAACCCTATCCGGAACATGTCTGAGCAATTATGTTATCAATTCAACGTAATTATCACGTAAATACAAGCAAACTCGCTAGTAAAGTTAATCATATACATATTTGAAATGTACAAACTAAGCCCGTTCGTTTAATACCCAACACTGTACCGTTGGAATTTTATTTTCGTCCACAGTTTTTTTCCTCTAGAGGGCGCCACATAAAAATTAGCGTGACGTCACATAGCATATAACCACCGGATAATCAAGAAAGAAATTTCTAATGAAAGAAAGAAAGAAAGAAAGAAAGAAAAAAACATTTATTTTAGAAACAAGTAGGTGGTACACACAATAGAAAAATGAACAAAATAATGAATTAAAACCTTATCTCTAAAAAGGGACATCAGCTCAGCAAGATGTTGTGACACTCCTACATTGAGGGAGTGCCACAACGCTGATTTTCAGCTGAACTCCAAAAAATATTAAAAATAATAAGCTTAAAACTAAAAAATCAAATCAAATCAAATATGATAATGATACCTCATTTGATTAATTCCGACACGTGGTTTAGAAGTTAGGTGGTAGCAGACGTGCATATACGAGTACACATACATACACACATACATACATACATAGCGGTCAAATACATAATTCTGTTTTCTGCTTCCCCGCAGTCTGGTAATAAATACGTATTGTGAAAATGTGAAAACAGAATAGAAATTCGTTGAAAAATGAAATAGTTACCAGCCATCCGAAACTAGGATTACCTATTGCCATTTAATTTTCTTACTTGTTAGTAACTTGTGACGTAACAAGTTCCACGTGCAATACTAGCTAAAATTAGCTAAACAACGATACATACAACTATCTTTTGGATAGAAAGGGACAGAGCATTCCCCGACCACTGATTAGAACTATTAGTATTAATATCTCCGGCGTTAGACAAAATATTGAAAGGCGAATTTCAGATTAATCTTCAGTATGTTCACGTATGTACATTGATTAAAAAAAAACACCCAACTATCATAATTAAAGATTGCACGCCAATTAAATCAAGGACTCTTTTAAAGATCTTGGTACTTACCTACTTCTGTCAACTTATTAATCATCACTAATTTATTATTAGTCACAATTTTGTTGGTGTAGCATTTCTCTCCATGCTACTTATTAGAGAAAATAGGGCAGGGGTTTTCCTCTTACCTTCTGTGGCAACTTATAAGCATCGATAGCTATTTATACTGTGGTTTTAAGCAAATGACAAAATTATTCTAATTATGAAAATTACGAGCTTTCAGCGGCGCCGTATCGTCGCAGTTTCAACGCTCGGTTCGAACCAGCCTTCACAGGGCGGGCGCAGCGTCAACAAGTTATTATTAATAAGGAGTCTGTTGATTATGCGGCTATCCTGTCCCCGCCCTACTATGATTTATGGAGCATTTAACTTTTATGGTAGTGCTAAGTGGCCAGCCGACTTTCATGAGAACGGAGAAAACTCATCTTGGATAATGTAAGCTGAAAAGTTAAACAAATTGTCCTCCTAGCTTGTGCCTCGTAAAAACCTCTTCCGTCCTGGTTCGGGGTATCGTTAAATAAAAATAAAAAGGATGGATAAAACTTAGGTATTGCGTTTTGTGACAAAGTTTCATTCGGTTGACGTGATCTTTCAATTCATTGAGATGCGATTGACTTTTGATGTACGGTCACGAGTATTAATGTGTATACACTTTGGTACCATGTCACATTAACTTTTTTGCCAAATTGAACTGTAAGTCTCACTAAATGTCAAATATGTTAGTACGACAGAGTCCTAAAGTGGGTACATTATATTGCTCATGCATGACTGTACACAATCACTTATCTAATACAAGTAGATACGATAATTATATCCAGGTATTACTTGGTTGAAAAGTTTTCAACTGGCTTTTTTGGCGTCTTATTGTAGATTTGCCGTAAATGGCATTAACTACTTGGCTGAGCAAATGAGGAGCGCTGAAGGCTCTCCACTCGGTGCAAATTTTAAGACAGCAGCAGGGGCGCAAATCTCGGCTCAGGGCGTCTTTTGAGAGGATTATATTTGAAAGAATGAATCGACCCTAGTGGGTCGATAGCGATAAGCGCTGAATGAGGGAAATAGTCGACCAAATCGGTGGGGTC
Organism: Pectinophora gossypiella; assembly: GCF_024362695.1. Classification (NCBI taxonomy): domain Eukaryota; kingdom Metazoa; phylum Arthropoda; class Insecta; order Lepidoptera; family Gelechiidae; genus Pectinophora; species Pectinophora gossypiella. The sequence continues at coordinate 7,958,816 of NC_065421.1, read as the reverse complement.
TGTATCGGGGTCCTGCCTGAAGTGTTTGTTGTTGCGAGCTGATTGGCCTCCTCTATGGCTATTTTCAAGCTACGATAATGTAGAGCACTCTCCACTACGCTACTAAGCCGCTCTAGGACTCAAGACTAGGATGTTTGAAAAAAAAAAGAATTTAGGATTTATTCCGTAAAATCGAAATGTACAGTTTTCAGACCATATCTATGCCATAGTTTTTTATCTCTTGTTAATCGTTGTTTAAGCCACCTAATGCAAAAGTACCTAGTCCAACTCAGTTGCTGGAATAGTTTTTATTCATTCTGTATAGCTATCTACTTTTTTATTCTTCTAGGTATTCTTTCAAACATCTCCACTAATTCGCTCAGTGTGGTATGCTCCATCTCCCCTCCGGCTGATTGAGGGTAGGCCTGTGCCCACATTCGTACGTATTTAGGCTTTTTAAGTTGACATAGTGTATGAGTTTGGGAGATAAAAGTAAAGATAAAGTAATTCAGTTAAATTCCTGATAGCATATGTGTATATCAATGCACCTTTTGACGAAAATTGATTTACTGGTTCCCACTGGTGGTAAACAAAGTTCACAGAGGTTGCCAATGTAAGTAACATTAATAGCCTAGCAATTAATTTTCCAATGTACCCAGATCGTAGTCAGTGTAGAAAAATATTTTCATCTGAAACAAACAACAAACAGAGTGCAGCAAAAATGATTCTAATTAATAAACATCTCGTTCTGAAGTTAGTCGTAGTAATTGAATCAACGCTGTGAACACTCCGCTCTGTACACAAGCTGAAACTGCGATGTCGGCTGTTGATGAGATTTTCATATCTTGGGCATTTAATTATATTGTCAAATGTTTGGTACTAGTTATCTTTGCTACTAGGCTGCACATCGTTTTTATTTTACATTGTTTTTGTTTTTTGTGTATTTAAAATATCTATTGTAATTTAATTATTTTTTTAAGACAGATTTATTAAAGATTATATTTAAAGCATGTTCCTTTAATTATAAATTATTTAATATTAATATTCGCACGCTGTATGGTTGAGTGATGGAGTTTTTTTTGTTACAATATATATTTAAGATCTTTTGTACTACTCTAGAGCGAATAAATTTTATTTCATTTCATTTATTGTGACTTGTTGTATGTAGGTTTGCATCAGATGGCATTAACTACGTCGCCGGACAAATAAAAAATTAAGACTTGAGGGTTCCCAGTTGTACGCCAACCTCGGCTCAGGGCGTCGTCTGAGAGGATAATATTTGAAAGAATTAATCGCCTCTAGTGGGCCCATAGCGATAATTGGACGAGGGAAATCGTCGACCACGTCAGCGGGGTCGGTATCAGAGTCTTAAAGTGTCTGTTGCGAGCTGATTGGCTGCCTGTACGGCTAGAGTTATCCGGGTCGTGGTCAAGATTGTATATTATGTCTATCAGGCGCCGATATTTTTCGGTGCCGTCCCTCAGTGGGATGTATTCAGCAAGGCTGCACCGGGAACGTTAAAAACTGTTAAAATGTATGGCTGTTTATCTTCGCGGTCGTTTTGTAAAATCCGACTGATTGGTTGTGTTCTTTCTCGTTAACAAGCAATGAACTGATAAGCTGTCGCTTTACGGTTCGTCATATCCAGCTTATGACTTTGTAGCAAAAAGTGGCTGTAAGTTCCTCAGATATCTTTACCCACCTGTGGGATGAACATAATTTATAAATATGTTTATAAGCGAGGGAGGCGGTGAGGACTGTGATGATGATGGAAACACGAGTTTGTTAGAATTAAATATTATATATTACAGTCTTAATACATACCTTAGCGGAATATCAATTTAAAACGAAATTGTTTGAATTTGAAATGAATTTAAGAAATTTTAAGGTCGTCTTAATGAGACTATGTACTAGAAAATATTCAATACTTATTACAGCGGCGAGGTCACGACGTCCTTCCTAAATTATTATGAGCAAATAGAGTCCAAGGAGCACAAAGCTTTGAGTCCGAAGGCTTTGAACCAGCCATGAGAGCTTCCTCATAGTCGTTACGGCCCTTAACAAGCATACGGTCCTGTACTCGCATCATAAAACTCTGGGGACCCTTCAAATGACCGTGAGGTCGGAGGCAGAATATATTCTTAGTTTGGTTTATTTTTCCAAGGACTTAGTTTAGGGACTGTGTAGTCTATATGTTCGCCAGATATGTTTTGCGTTCTCAATGTTTGAATATTGAACTTTTGTAGCAAGTTTAATTATACTTGGCAATCGGAAGGTACGTATCCCCATTTGCGTTCTTCTTATGATGTTGTAACATGATTTAAAAGTTTGAGAAAGTCGAAACATGAAGAAAGCACTTATTTAATACACCATAAACAAAACAGTTACAGAACAAAAACATTTGAAAAATATGAAACAAAAATAAAACTAAAACGAATAAACAGAACTCAAAATAAAATAAATTATGTACCTACAATTTAACACTTAAACTAAACTATGTTAATTAAAAAGCCCGCCTCCAATCGTACCTGGTGCAAATGTACCCAGAATGCTGGCTGCGTTTCCGCGTTGAACAGCCAGGGATATGCGTTGCACCAGGTACGATTCTGAGCGGGGATCCGCACCACTATTGCTGAGGCGCCGCTCCAACTCGCGCACAAAGCTCCTGGCTTCAGCGCACCATACCCCACTGTGCTTATTTAATTTTTTACAATAAATATTTTCTTCGATATCAATGACCTGCAAAAATATTGGACACACAGCAGGAAATCATTTCACCACTCCCATGTTGACAATCTTGAAACATAACCCCTTATAATTTTTCCCTAATGGACTAAAATTGCCTCAATTAAAGCACTTAGACCGTAATTTTTCGTTTTTCCTCATTCTTTTAATCGAAATTTAAAAGAAATTGATTCGCCAAAAAGTAATGACACAATTTTATACGTAATTGCCTGCAGGCGTGTTTTAAATACTTTTTTTTCTGATGTTGGAGGAAACCTTACCCTTGTTTAGTTTCTGTAAATAAGCCAGTACTAAAAATACAAGGTGTTAGTGACATCGTAACGAATACTGAGGGGGATGATTCAGACCAAGATTCTGAGTTGATATCAATGTAAATCTGTCGGAAATTCATGAAAATTTTTGTGTTTTTTTTTTCATTATTTTCTGTACTTTACTTTTGCGACGGAAAATTCCACTTTAATCAACTCAAAATCATGGTCTGAATCATCCCTCTAAGTTTTCGTTACGATGTCACTAACACCCTGTATACTTACTTATCAGTATGTGTAAAAAACATGCATTATATCAGAAAAAACATAAAAACTGTGCATCATCCTCGAGTATAACAAGACGGGAGTTGCACGTCTACAATCAGAACACGTCGAGTTTGTTCACACTACACGACTCCTACGCCTCGCGTTAATTCGAATCTGAATCGCACATTCGCAACAATGGCGGACTGCCTGCAATACATTTCAAAAGTCATCACGGCTCTGCACCTTCTTTGAAACAGTGAAAGAAACATTCAGCTCAAAGCGAGGCGTTATCTTAATCTGGCCGTCAAGTCGCTCGACTGCGCGTTTTGTACGAACTTCGCTGTGACGTGTGTGAGCAGGGCCTTATTTGGCACACTTATGTTTTTACGTCTGGGCTGTGGTTTGGGATTTTGAGTTTTGGTACGAATCTATTAAGTATTATTTATTTAGCTCAAGTTTTTTGGTATTTGTTACTTTTATTGAAACTTTGACAAATAACTATTTCAATTCGGTTTCCGTGTACCTATCTTGATGGAAATAAATAAGTACTATTCAGTCTAGTAACTTAATTGTTTTAGGTTATCTTAAAAAATATTTTTTAAGAAAAATAAATATAGTTATTAACTTTAAAAAGATTGAAGTAAGTATTTAGTTTTCTGTGTCGTAATTAATAAGAAAATTTAACACATAAATATTACTTACCTGACAATGTAATGCGGTGTGTATTGAAATGTGGCGTTTGACCAGTTCTATAATAAATTAGTTACACTACAGTAAATAATAGGTTTCTCTTCAAAAGGCATAATAATAATAAAACTACTAAACTAAACTTTATTGCACATTTTCCGACACATTTACAGGAGAAACTTATTTAAAGGTGGGCAAAGGCGGCCTTGTCACTAAGAGCGATCTCTCCCAGACAACCTCCGGCAGAGGATATAGTACACTCGAACAACTGTAGCGTAGTGCGCCAAAATAAAAAAATAATAGTAAAATTTTACATATATGCAATACAAAAACTCTTTATTGCACTTAAAATAAATATAAAAAATAAACAATTATATACATATTTAATTATACATACTTAATATACATACTTAATTATAAGTACCGGTATAAAAAAGAATATAATAGTTACAGTCCAATAACTTCCCTTACGTTCTATAAGATCAGTAACAAATTTAATAGGGTCAGGTATTAAGTTCTAATTGAGGTATCTCCTTTATTGCATCTCACTTACTAATAAGGTCTTTGGGATTTGTTCGAACTAACTGTACTTTGTGGTGGTTAGGCCTAATTTACTTTTCTGGCTGAAAAATCCGGTCTTATATAAAAATAATAACAACTAAGTAGCGCATTTTATATTCGTTAGTTCATTTTTGGAATCAAAGTTCTTTTGGTAGCTGAAATATAATTTTATAAGAAGTAGTTTCAGTACTCAAGTTGACTAATCTACAAAATTAATAACTTTTTCGAAAACCTATATTATATATTTCTTACGACTTTATCAGTAAGAGGATTTGGTCGTCGAAAAACCCATTTAGATAAATAACTACACACAAACTGTATATTTTACTTAACCAACATATTCCAAGAATAGCTATTTCGTTTCTAATTTCCGGCAATCCTCTTGGCTCTAATTCCTAGTATGCGGCTCTGTCTGGTAAAGAGGGTAATATTTCTGCCCCTTTGACTGAGCTGAGTCAAAGCACGGCCTACGTTTCACCCGCTCTTCGCGCTTCGTTGATCCTTTTCTGTTACTGAGTGATTGTTGACGCTTCAATTAGAGAAGTATTTACCTGCACTAGAGTGACCTTTGGTAAATGGACTAAATGGTGTTACGTATTAAAGGTAACTGCACGAGCATTTGCTCGATTTGAATTTGAGCAAAATTCTATTCGTCAGTATTCGAGGTAGGTACCTACTTGGCTCGTTGTAATGAAACTGAAATATACTCATATCGAGCGATATTCATACTTACGTAAACTCACGCCCGTGATCCCTAATGGTATGAGCAGAGCCACAAATAATCAAAGACAACTTTCAGTCACTGTTGATACGAAGACTTCAGATGGATATTATATGACAAACCATGGTTGTACGCACAAATTCAAGGTTAGGCTGTAGCATCAGTAATTAAAAGATTTGCGTTTAGTGATACTTTAATTTGATAAAAACAGAACTGTATCGGTGTTAGTGCACGCGCCTTCTGTGCGTAGCTGAGAAACGTCACAACCTAGGCTACGTTGAAGTTGCTTTTAGAGAATCACATAACTTTAAAGAACTAAGTATTATATCATTAGATCTTAAAACTCGCGTAATAAACAAGATACACAAAGTTATCAGCGTGTAGTTCCACGAAACTCAAACGGGACGGAGCGTTTCAGAAAATTAAATACTGACATAAAGATTAGAGTTAAATTCACAGCCGGCTCTCTTCCTCGGCGATAATAATTTATTATGACTACGAGTTCTCATAACAACAATACAGAATTAACGTTCAAAAACTTTGGACACGTTAGGTCTGTAAATATTTGCGCGAGTCAAGTTGGGACAGACATACTGCAGTGTGAGTTAAACTGAACTCGCACAGTAAATGAGATGCGACGCGACATTGTTTTAAGTCAAACCCATTCTGTTCTCGCTGTAAAGTTCACTTTTAATTTCAGAACGAGTGCCGACTGCGGGTGTGGCCATATTAGGTATTCGTAGTATGGAAATCAAAATAATTTTAACAATATTTTTTTAAACATTATTTTTTCAATGTAACACGGAGAACACTTTATTGAAAGGCAAGATAATATTTTAGATCAAATCTAACCTATAGTCCTGTAATCTACCACGAGTAAGGAAAATAAATTTATATTAGGGATAGTAAATGTTTATCCATCTACGTGCTATTTTTTAAAGTAATTGCATTGCCGTGCCAACAAACAACCTTGGCTTACCATCGTGCCTGAAGACAGCCTCGCTCTGTTTTATTATTCATGTTTTTGCATACAATTTAAAAAAGAAACCGTGTCCTAATTATTTTGACACGCATGCCAGTGGCACGCGTCTCATTGGTTCGTCATCCCTGATCTATACTATGCCTGGCCCAATTTTCCCTTCAAATTGGAAGATCATTATGGCAGTGCACGAAACGATAGCTTGTTAATATCAGGTTAGGAATTCAAACGGAACTTAGTAACGAAAAAGATCCCTTAGGATATATAAAGGGTTTTGAAAAATAATTTAGTAAGTCGATCAGAAAAAGGTTCTTATACGACGTGAAACTCTACTAAATAAAATGGAGATAAGGTGTGTGTGTGAGGTGTGTAAGGTGGATGTATGTTATGTTTATCATAAAAAAGAGCGAAGGGGGGTTAAAAGAAATTTAACATTTGCGCATATACAAGTAAGTGTGCAATGCACGCAAATGTCAAATAGTAATATTGCTATGTTTTAATTAGTACTGTGATGTGATGATAAAATGTTTATTCTTACTAATGAATAAGAATAAACATTTTATCATTATCGTTATCATCATCTCCCGATTATCGCGTCATTTCGGTTATCCCGATTTTCATTTCCGCTTACCTGATGTGAAGATTTGACAGGTGTGGTTTTTTTACAGAAGCGACTGTTAAGTCCCATTGGACTTACATTATTAAGAATAAACTGTACATTCAATAGTTTAACCCAGTTTCCGCTTCCGCTTCCGCTGCTCCTAGCACCGTCGCCTGCGCATTACTTCTACACAATGACACGCCGGAAATGACCCGGCGGCTGCTGCGCGAATGTATTGTCCACTCGCGCTGAGCTCACACCACTATATTTTGTTTACGCCGCTTTGCATTGGAACTCGCTAAATGTTTACATATTTTATATATTCAAATAAAAATATCCTGAATTTGCATTTATATAACACTATCAAGAATAGGTTCTAAAAACTTGCGAGTTTGTTTCTCCATCCGTTTCGGATAACGACTCAAGGGCTTATGTCTGATTATATTGAAATTATTATCTCTCTTCTTCTTGTCGTTTCGATGGCATTCAGATTTTTTCAGCCCAGTATTCCGCCACTCGGACAGCATCCTCGGTGGCATTCATCGGCCCCTCTCGCGTACAGGTATCAGGGCACGCGGGGAAAGATGTCAGATGAGCCATAGTCCGTGGCCTAACACCACACATGCAGCTCAGGTCCGATCCGACGAGAAAACCCCACCTGGACAGGTTTATCTTTACTTCGGCCAACCTGTGTGCGGAGTCAATTTAAAGATTTCCAGGTCGGCCTGGTCAGCTCATAACCCGGTGGAAGGTTCTCCGAGAGGGGGACAAATGGAGTAGTAGTGAATGAATAGATTATACTTAGTTAGTATATAATACAATGCATTAGTATACCTATTCATATCTATAGTAAAACTTCAAAGGTATATCTGTAGGTAGTTAGTTATTTTACAATGCATGGGATTAACTGTCTGGGAACTGATATAGGGCAGTCAAATTACTTTTTTTATAACAATATTTTATGTTTATTTTTAAAAGAACGTCTAGGGCCCTGTGCCGCGGTTTTTCGTGCAGCTTCTTTTCCCCGGCTATACAGGTTGTGAGAAGCTGCAGTAGTTTTAGGCGGATGAGACGTTTGTTATGTAAAAAAATACGATTCAAGGTGTAACTATGTTACTGAATAAAGATATTTTTGACTTCGAATATAACTGAAAATATTTAGACGCTTAACGATTACGTGTGAAAGCGAAAAATATGGACGTGAAAAATTAAATACAGAGTATTTTTCAATATCTATTTTCTGTTTATGCACAGTAAATATTTAAACAGTTTTATTTGCAGAATTCGCTTTTTTACAATGAAATGCCTATGTTACAATAAAAAAAATATTATAAAAATGTAATAATAGATAAAAGGCAGAAAAGGAATGATGGCATAGAGAAATAATCGAATAAGAGAAAAATATGTGACACAATCAGCAATATATGGACATTTAGAGATTGTACAGGTAGGTACAATTAAATATAAAATATTATTATAATAATTTTAAGTCGCGAGTATCATAGTAATAATTAGAGAAAGTAATTAAAAATAGTTATAAAATAATTTTAAGGTATTTAGAATTAAATTAAAGAGAAACTAAATAAGATGTGAAATTAGTACGTTATCGTTGACATCAGATTACAAAGCATTCTAATTTGTTATAGCAATTTCTTTTGGTGTCATAAAATTTTGCAGTGAGGCGAGCCACCAACAAAAGAATGAGTAATGACTTTATAAAACAAAGTTAGAATTTTGGGGAAACTTCCGTGGCACTATAGGGGCGGTGTTATCTTGTAATTTGTGTTTTCGCTTCCTGTGCCCGAATTACACTACGGTGTCAAACTGCCTTAATTATTATCTTCATCCTTTAATATGTGTATATAATGTCGGTAGTTGTATATTCGCCGCGATTTTACTTAAATAATAAAGAAATACATCTCTAGGCGTTCCATATATGATGTCCAGTTCCTTAAACACACAAAAACCTTCAATTTTCCCCACAGACATAATTGTACGCGTCGCGAATTCTTGTCAGCCAGTAGTGTATGTACAAAGACGTTTTCTTTTGGCGTGAGTTATTGTAGATTTGCTGCAAACTGCATTAACTACTTGGCCGAACAAATGGGGACCGCTGAGGGCTCTCACTCGGTACAAAATTAAAGATAACACGCCTGGGGGTGTCCAGCTGGGCGCGAACCTCAGCTCAGGTCGTCGTCTGAGGGGATAATGCTTGAAAGATTTAATCGACATTAGTGGGCCGATAGCATCATCATTTAAAGCTGCTAAATCTTTATGTTATCAGTGTACGGCCCAATGCCGCAGTATAGTGGAGGTTGTCTCCCGTCGTGGTGTGGTGGTGGCGATGGTGAAAACTTAAACACCTTTTTTTGTTAACACATTTTGTTTTATTGCTTTAGACAGTACAAAATTATGTATGTCTCGTCACGCCCCGGTACTGCCTAGTATTGCCATAAAAACTTATGTGTTACCACTTATTAATAAATTCCTCTTTAATCTTAATGTTTCCAACAGTCGGCAAATAACTAAATAAATCCTATTAGATACTTGTACTTTGATATTAAGGCTTGAAAGGGTTCTAAGAATTTGATAAAATAATCCTTTCAAGCACGAAATTAATCTCAAGCTTCATAGCTGGTTATACAATTTTTCGATTAATAGAAAGAACCCTCCTATCTTCTTAATTTAAATTTAAATAAATAATCTTTTCTGTTCATGGCCTTTATTATTATGAGATGCTTGATGCCATGCCAACATAAATAAATAAATAAATGCCAAAATATTAGAATAGAAAAACATTATCTGAAACAAAATATATAAAGCGTTTTCTGGCTCATTATCCAAGGCATATGGTGAGCTTTCTACTTCTATGTAAAGTTAATAATAGATGTGATATAACATAAAATTAGTTTTTTTATAGTTCTATCCATACAGTGTTAGTGACACTTTCTGTCGCAAAAGTATGGAACTGAAAATAAGTTAAAAAACACTAAAATTTGAATGATTTTTCCAACAAGAAATTCCACTTGATAACTCACAATCATGGTCTGAATCATCTTCCTCAGTATTTGTTATGATGTCACTTACACCCTGTGTGTTACCGTTAATACCGTTAGTTATTATAATAAATCTGGTACAAAAAAAAGAAATTGCGAACAACTTAAAATACAATTTAACGTATCTTAATTCGATAGTTTATAATCTATCCGTGGCTAGCTGTTAGTTAAATTGTATGTTTTTTTTGCGCAATAGGATATACCTTGCTATGCCTAATAGGTTTAAATGCGTACTAATATTATAAATGCGAAAGTGTATGTCAAGGCAAAACGGAGCGACGAATTAACGTGTTTTTATAAATGGAGATAGCTGAAGGGATAGAGAATGACATAGGCTGCTTTTTATTTCTTTCTAATCCACCACTTCCCTAAAATGGTCAACTTTCAAGGTCGAAAGCCAAAACTTCGTATGTGGACTATTTGTGACTAAAAATCATGCATCATATTTTTTTGGAAATCTGCCCCCTACCCCTTCAAAGAGGGGGTGAAATTTTATATGGGACGCAATTTTCAAGGTAAGAAGCTTCCTAATGTAAGAAGCTACATTAGGAAAGGGGAACCTAGTTAGCCCGAATTTAACGCGGGCGAAGCTGGTACTATAAACGTGCATAAGATCACGCCTATATACCGTTGGGGTAGGCAGAGACAACGGCATTCCACTTACTACATCTTTACACACCACCTTTGCTTCCTCCACTCACTTACCTACTCAATTAACTGTACGTTCGCATCATTCATAATCAGAGATAACTTATATAAATAAGTCTTTATAAGTTCCTTACAAACCTTCAAAATGCCATGCTTCGTATCTTTCGATCGAAAACTTGTCAAAGATACAGCCAGCTTGTCTATAGAGGCGCGTATCAGACGGTTTGATGAATGGAGTGCCGACAAGGCGTAGACAAGAAGATCCCTCTGTTGTTTCGGATCCCCTAAAAGTATGATAAAGCAGCTCCGAGCATTCCCTCTCTGTTAATCTGCGTTCATTTGTCACGGTCTTACTAACGGTCATTCGCGCGGGAGGAAAAAGTGCGCCGTTTACCCTGTTTTAAGTGTGTCTAAGTGTGTCTGTGCGTGTTTTTGTTTTAAAATTTGTTTGTTCCTTTTTTCAAATACTACTTATTAATATTTAAATACTATTTAAAAAAGGAAAAGAAACAAAGATAGACTGTACCCTATGAGGAGATATTAGGTATTAAAGGAATATAATATAGAGTCTGCTACTAAATCCGGTACTTGTAGAATGTGCTTAATTTATCGACAATATTATTCTATGCCCGCACTTGATTGAAGGGAGGTCTGTGCCCAGCAACGGCAGGTATATAGGCTATTTAAGTACGATTTTTTTATGCATCCTGTTCCTTGAAGAGGGTTGAATGACGCAGAATGTAAAAGTAACAACGATTTAAATTAATGGAAATGCATATCACTACAGACGATTGCCACCATCCGATTATGCGCGACAGTTCGTAATGGGACTTCTATAAGTAACTCATAGTCTACGACAATTTAGTTCTTCGCTCGACAGTAGGTAATATAAGTTTCTTTAGTTCATAACCTCTTTAAATGTCGCCATTACAGTACACAATAAAGCACCCACTAAATCTTAGCAGAAGTAGAAACGAACATTGTTCTCACCTGAAAACTTGAAGAAACAAGTAAAAGTTAGACAAGTAAAATGAAATCCCAGCGTCAAATACACTTCCCACTTCCTAATAACAAACTCTTTCCCTTTTTATTACACAAGATTACAACACTTCTTAATTTATTCTCGAAATTTGTCTCATCGTGAAAAATTTGCCGTCGCAATCGCTAACAAAAGAATGACTAATGGTTTTATAAAACAAAGTTACAGAAAGTAGAAACTTAAAGCTTTCAAGGACGTAAATTATTATCTCGAAGTTTCCGTCTTTTCATGGATTAGGTAAGTTAATTTTTGTATTACATTTATTTATCCAGTTACACATTTGTTAGTTTATTTTTTGGTATTTATAAGTTGATCGAAGTGACATTTGACTCGTTAAGTAATTTATAAGACTGTTATCAACAAAACAAACACACTGTACTTCATCATCATCAATTTAAGAGCCACGCTCTTGTCGGTGTAGTATTTTCCAATGCTACCTTTTTAGGGAAAAATAGGGCCGTGGTTTCCCTCATGCCTTCCACCCCGCAGTACTCTGTCTGACGCGAGTAGGATGGTGCCCAGAGAAGTCTATTTCAAAGCCGTACTTCTGTCCTCCGCCTCTGAATAGTACTGACAGTCACTCCTGCTCTCTGTGAGGTTTCAGGTTACAGTCCCGCGTGACTCGCCCCTTCCGTCCTGCATTGCCGTACCGATGGCTCTCATCTTCGCCTCTGCAACCGTTGAGGTCTTTACCCGTTAAGGGCAAGGGTTCTACGTTATACGGACACACACTTACACTTTACTTACACAAACAATTTGCACAATAAATTTACACGATACTGTGCAATTTACTGCACTAGTCAAAAAGTCCGCCCGTGACTAATCCGGGCGCAATGGTGCCCATTACACTAGCCGCATTTCCTTGCTGCACAGCAATGGATAACCTTTGCGCCAAGAACTATCCGGCACGGGGGTCATCTCCACTCTGTCTTAGCCGACGTCTGATAAATAGTTAATTCATAGCCCACTTACATTACTGTTGTCACAATGTTCATTATTATAAACGACGTATGTCCTACTTTACGTCACCTTTTATTACATTCCATACCCGTAGCGATAATACATGACCGACTTCAAACAATTTCTCAGTCGCAATTTTCCTGATAAAGGTATTTTTGTTTACGTTCAACGTGTAAATAAAAGTGGTCGAATTGAGGAGTTTTTAGAAAAAGGGGAACGAATGGCGGATCTAAGTTTCGGGATAAGCCTGTGTCAATTACGTATTGAGAAGGGTCTGGTGCGACAAATTGAATGGCCTAAGACGCCCAGTCGGCCAACTGAGTCGCAATTTTTACCACTAAGGGTTGCAAGCAGCTTACGTGACCGTATATATTGTGATCTACAGTCTTCCTGTATTATATTGGTTGTTTATTATTGCATTGGCTTATTTTCGGATATCCGAAGTGGGTTTGTTTTTGTAAACGCGTTTTAAAGGAAGTTGACATTATATTATAGAAGCTATGAGGATTGCAAGTAGGTGTAGGTACGGAAGTGTGTAAAGTATGTGTGAAGTAAGAACTACTTAAGTATAAAACTTGTTCAATGGATTTGTCCAATAGATTTTAGATTATAATGGTGTACATTTCAATTGCTGTTTAGCAATAAGGCCGCCAGATTGTACTGCATCTATCATCATCTGTGTTAATTTGTTTTGTATGTTGTGTGCAATAAAGTATATTTGATTTGATTTTGATTTGATCTAAAATCCAACATCGTTCAATGAACACAGAAAATTCAAAGTTGAAAAAACTTCCGACTCGGACGGGTCTTGAACCCGCAGCTCTTCTCAAGCCGGAACGAGCGTGTTAACCACCGGACACACCATCACCAGATCCTCCTCCTGTTCATACGAAATTTGTTCGATCTATGTATCGTCATTAAGCTGACGCCGGCGCACTCTATCTAGAATATTGAGTACTAATAATATTATAAATAAAAAAAAATCTCTTTGCGAGCTTCCAGCACGGGTAAATGCTAACAAAATAAAAATCATCGTTCAATGAAATATATAATTTTAATATTTTTATTTTTCTTCGGAAATAGCAGGGGCGGACCTTTGAAATCATAATAAATTTTTAGCGCTTAAGTGTAAGGCCGATAGATGGAATCCTTATTCCCGCAATTCTTTACGATAAGCGTGGCTACCGGCAATCTTTGGACTCAAAGGTTTTCTCAGAGCTTATTCTTCTTCATTTTCGCAAAAGATGGGCGACTTACAAAAACTTATGATGCTAGATGATACTGCGAATAAAAGCGTGGCGAATTGTGGCGTTGATAGCGACTCCCGCTACGGCGAGTGGCTTGTCGTTGCGTCTGGTATATCTGTAGGTATATCTGTCTAAAAAAACAATTTTCAACCCAAAAAATCTTCGAACAAAAACTGGCAAAAATCTCTTTTATTGTTTCAATGCATCGAAAATCCCTTAGAAACAAGGAAACATCTGAGATGGGGTTTGGAATGACGTTTAGCTTTGGGTCTCTAGGGTAATAGAGTGTATATCAACTCGATACAGAGCGAGGGGACCGAGCGATAGATAAAAGTCCACATAAATGGACTCCAGGGCTTTTGTTACTTTGGATTTAAGGTTGTGTTTTCGAACATCTTTAAAGACTTATACATACATAACATAGTTACATAGCGTCACATTTATCGCTATCGACCCACTAGGGTCGATTAATTTTTCCTCTCAGACGACGCCCTGAGCCGAGGTTCGCGCCCAACTGGGCACCCTCAGGCTGTCTTGAACGTTGTACCGGGTGAGAGCCTTCAGCGCTCCCCATTTGTCCGGCCAAGTAGTCAATGCCATCTGCGGCAAATCTACGATAAGTCACGTCAAAAAAAAAAGTGTCACACTGCTGGACACCGGCCACCCCTTAATCAACCGGACGGTATGCAGGGTGTTAGTGACATCGTAACAAAAACATTGAGAAATGATTCAGACCATGGTTCTGGGTTGATATCAAGTGAAATTTTCCGACGCAAAAGTATGGAACTGAAATTAATTTAAAAATACATTAAAATTTTCATGAATTTTCCGACAGGATATTCCACTTGATATCAACTCAGAATCATGATCTGAATCATCCCTCTTAGTATTCATTACGGTGTCAGTAACACCTATACTTTAATGTATGGCTACCTGTATGTACTTGTACGGGGTGTAAGTGACATCTCAACTAACACTAAGAGGGATGATTCTGCTCATTATTTTGAGTTAATATCAAGTGGAATTTTCCACCGCAGAAGTACAGAATTAAAAATAATTAAAAAAACTAAAAAAAAACATTATTAATTTTGCGCCATTACACCACCGGGTCCTCATCCTGTCTATGCCATGCAAAATTTTCCATCTATATCGTCATAAAGCGGTGACGCCGTCTAAGTCAGAATTTTTCAATTCAATTTTCACTTTGTGAGTTTCCCTAAGCACGGGAGCACGCTATAAAACAAAAAAAGAAACATTTAAAGCCTCTTTGCATAATGTAAGCTCACGATGATATCCCAATTGGGGTAGTCAGATGTACATCCATCGCCTTACCGAGCTTTCTGTTAGACCAACGTGATAGGCGGTAAAACCCTTTTTCATCGCCGAAAAGAGGAACTTAGATGACATATTCTAAGCCGCTTCATGCTCTAACATATTGTAGAAGTCGACTGAGGGTTTTATCGAATATGGTGGAGCGTGTAATCCCTGTCCGGTTGGGTATACCTAGCCAAAAAAACTTGCTTTTTACAATAAACCTCTTTAGAGAGATTGCCAACATATCACCCGTATAGATAGTCTATTATATACACGGTATTAGTGACATCGTAACGAATACTGAGAGGGATGATTGCGCTCATGATTCTGATGTAATATCAAGTGAAATTTCCGTCGCAAAAGTATGAAACTGTAAATATTTTTTTAAAACATTAAAATCGTCATGAGTTTTCCGCCAGGAAATTCCACTTGATATCAAGTCAGAATATATATATATATATATTATTTAAAGTCGGTACTAAACATAAAAGTATCAAAACATAAAAGTTCACTACATCCAAAACACAAGTAATTAATAACATGTCAAAGATGATGTTCATAAATTAGGAATGAGAGCAAACCCGTTTTGGAGCGTAGTGTGAAGTTTATCTGCGTTTCCACTTGAGCGAAGAATGGGAGACATCGGATGTAATATATATATAGCACAGTTGTGTATGCCCACACGAACCGATAAGTGAAACGTTTCGTATTATGTGAAGGGAAATTTAATATTCTAGTAGATGATATATAAATAACTTGAATGTCTCCAATAAAATAATAAAACATTTAATGTATATTTAAATTATACATTTTACCTTAAACGATTCCGTGCGTCCGGTAGGGCTAACATGCGCAAGGTGATAAAATTTTGTCACGGTAATTTCATCGAATTTGAAGATTTAACTATATCGTTTTGTCGATTGGTGCTAATATGTAACCCAAAATTCATGTCGTTCTGCCAAAATACGAACAAAATCACATGCTGCGCATGATGGGAAAAAATAAACTTAACGATAAATAATAATGATAAATGATGATAAATGATGAGCTGCGTGGTGGAGTATGCTCCATACCCCCTCCGTTTGATTGAGGGGAGGCCTGTGCCCAGCAGTGGGACGTATATAGGCTGTTTATGTTTTTATGTATATTATATTGAACTTCCGCATAGAAATACGAGTACATATTATACCTCTAGGCAGGATATTATATTGCCCTTACTAATAAATCTAGTATTGTGTCGCAAACTAGAGCTTATCTGTACAGACTGTCACAAAATTACAAGCTGTGTAGTCATTAGACGTTCATATTGTGTCTATCTTGTTCCATCATCAGCCCATTAACGTCCCCACTGCTGGGGCACGAGCCTTCCCTATGGATGGATAGGGAGATCGGGCCTTAAACCATCACGCGGGCTCAGTGCGGCTTGATGGTTATTAACGACTGCTAATGCAGTCGGAACCAACGGCTTAACGTGCCTTCCGAAGCACGGAGGAGCTCGAGATGAAAACTTTTTTTTGTGGTCACCCATCCTATGACCGGCCTTTGCGAAAGTTGCTTTACTTCAACAATCGCAGAGCGAGCGCGTTAACCGCTGCGCCACCGAGCTCCTCGTATCTTGTTCATTACTAGGTAATTAAACGGCCTCCCTGGTCTAGTGGTTGAGCGTTGTGTTCACGATCCGGAGGTCCCGGGTTCGAATCCCGGTGGGGACAAATCACAAAAATCACTTTGTGATCCCTAGTTTGGTTAGGACATTACAGGCTGATCACCTGATTGTCCGAAAGTAAGATGATCCGTGCTTCGGAAGGCACGTTAAGCCGTTGGTCCCGGTTACTACTTACTGATGTAAGTACGTAATCGTTACATGAGTCATGTCAGGGGTCTATGGCGGCTCAATAATAACCCTGACACCCGGGTTTATGGGGTTGGTAATCCACCTCACAACCCACACGATAGAAGTTTAGTAGGTATACCTACTGTTTACTACCCGTATGTCATGACACAGGCAAGTGTAGGTGTAGAGGAAAATTCCCCTATTCCCCTATTCGTAATATACTTATGTTAAGCATATAAAGGAAATGAAGGTAGAGAGTTATTCTGTATATTTTAGTTTTTTTTTATTGTGTTTTCATGATAAAACTAAAAGAAAAATAAATTGCATCCGCTCTAGAAGTATTTTAGGACAGGAAAAAATAATAGTTATTGTCACACAGCAATATGTACTTTAGATTATGTTAGAACAATCGATAATATCGATAGTTCATCAGGGTTAACATGTGCAAAGTGATAAAAATATCGATCGTAGTTAAAGCCGGAGACCTCTTGGTCACCGCCTTATCACAGACACCACACTTATTGATATGACTGTATTAAATAAATAAACACTGCATACAATAATTATACGTCTTTACTAAGAGAAGTCACGATGCGGAAAACGCGACGCGATCTTACATACATACATACATAAACTCACGCCTATTTCCCACCGGGGTAAGCAAAGTCTATGGAATTCCATTTGCTTCGATCCCGACACACTTCTCTTGCTTCCGCCACATTCATTAATCCTTTAATACACGCTCGCCGATTAAGAGTCGATCTTACTGAACCTTAATAAACATGTAAATGTTTCGCCCTTCCATGTTTACTTATAGACAACGAATTCTCACAAAGCAATCAAGAGCATCCTGATTGTATTAAGTATTTATAATAAGATGCCTTCAAGTCATATTCGTCGACGGATAGTAAATAGCTTGGTTACATAAGCCGAAGTTATATTTCACAGAGAAAAAATAAACCTTCCTTCGTTCTTGACTTTTTTGTTTTGAGGAAAATGGCTACCATCATTCTAACCACGTAATTTATCGCCACCACTGAAACTATATCGATAAATTTATCAAACCTTCTTTAAAACTGTATTAACTTTTTTATTATGAACCTTCTTTCCCTTGACCCTGACCTTCAGAATAGATAAAATTAAATGTGTCGAATCCAAGATGTACCTTTCTTGGTTTTGTTGTCACTTAATTATAATTTTAATCAAGAGTTTATTAACATAGTTTATTTATAGACAAAATAATATACATTCTATCAAAAAATACTAAAAAAATAAAAAATAATAATAATAAAAAACAGAAAATACCTTAACTAAACATTTGAAATTATGTTTTATAGGTAAATACGTTTTATTTTATTCTATTCTAAAACCAAATCAAATCACCAAAACAAACACGTTACTCCAAGAAAAAAGAATGTTTATTAAAACAAACATACTTACGAAATTCGGCGCCGACCGGCTCTTATCGATGGCCTAAAACGTTTATGAGGGATTCGTGCCAGAGTTAATCTTCTCACTTCCGTACTCGATAAACTAAAATTTCATGCGCGGACCCGGAATACGAGTACAGCCAACTGGTATTTCGGACGAAATATCGGATATGATAACCGTTGCGTTTGGTGAATTCCAATCCAACATTAGACTTTTTTTGCATTTTTACTAAACTAAGAAATGTAACTGGCCTGCAAAACTATGTACTACACTTTTTTTCTAATCTACTTACAGAAGTTAGAGATTTATAATAAAAACTATTTTTATCAGATTTCTTTGTATCTATTAACGAAAGTTTATCTTGTGTGCTTACATAAAAAGTTATTATATTTTTTTTTATTTTCAATTATTTGTGTAGGTTTGCCTTTTCTATTTACAGGTCGCGTGGATGTTGGCCGTTATTTTCATGAAAAGCAACTTTATGTAATAAATAGAAAGAAGCCAGTATTATTCTACGTTGTAAAAGCGTAGAGGCCTAAAAGATAGATAGACAGAGTCCCATTGTCCTTAAAGATGCTGAAAATCGCATTAAATACATGCATACATTAGCTGACGAATATATTCTCAATTGGGCTAGTCAAGAGGTCATCCATTGCAAAATGAAAGTCTATGCTTCACCAAGCTTTCTTTTAGACCAACTCGCAACGTGAACAGTATCGCCGTCTGTAATGGACGAGCCAAATGTGTTGGTGAAAATTGTATATATTCAATGTTGATTCTCATCTCCAGCATTGTAAATATATACATTTAGAAAGATTTTTAATTTATCCGCATAAAATTCCGATTCAAGACCCCGGAAATTTAGTACGTTAATTAAAATCATTTCCTAAGTATATGAGAATAATAATAATGATGATTATTATAGGTACCCTTTCTTTAACAACTGACAATAGAATCACACAAAATACTAATGAAAAAACCTCATCAATATTTCTATCATTCTTCTCCTAATGGAATATTTATACAATAAATAAATGAGAAGAGCTTACAACGGAACGAATCCGTTTTGCCTGGAGATGCGGAAAAATGCTCATTTGGCTTACTTATATTACTTCCTGAACGCTTGGACGATAATCACAACCCGAATCGTCTTTAGCGATCTATCTCACGACGCGACGGTGTCGATATCGAATCGATTGAATCACCGACGCCACGCGATTCGAGCTCTTTTAAATTGTATCTCAGGGGGTTAAAAAGGCCACATCGAAACAATTCATATTCAAAAGCAATATTGCAATGTGAAATTTGCACATCTGAAAATAAGTGTGCATATATAAATGCACATATATATATATGATTATATATGATTCTTCCATTAAATTATAATATTTATGGAGTATTTTTGAATAATTATATACCCGAGTAATGAGAAAATAGGTAATTATCATGTTAAATCTGGACAGCGCCTTCTATATTTTTTTTAGGGAATGTAGCCTGGGGAGTCCCTCATTGGAATTGCATCCTGCTTCAGATCGCGCCGTGAGAAAGTACTCTTACACTCGTAAACGTTTCGTGCTTCGGGCGCAAGAACGTTTTCCCCTCTTGCGTTTCGTTTCGAATTATAACCGAGACGATTTTCGTCCGCTGTTTCGCTTTAGATTTCGTGTTAAGATGATAATCGCGGGAGTGTTTTACTTTGGATTATATGCATTTGTTTTAAGCGCGAGTTTCTGCGCAATGTTTTTTTTTAAGATATGTTGCAATGATTTTTGTAGAATAAATACAGTGGGCTTATTTTTGTATTTGGGTCAATATCAAAATGTGCCAAGTTTGGTGGCGAACTTTCATATAATTTTTTCGTGAAAAATTGGGTTCCGACATGAAAAAGGATCCTTTTGGATTCTTTTTCATGTTGGAACCCAGGATCCTTTTGGATCTTTTTCATGTCGGAACCCAATTTTTCACGAAAAAATAATGTGAAATTACGCCACCAAATTGAAATTTTGATATTCACCCATTTAGAGAAAATAATGATCTACATTTTCTTTTCGCCACAAATCTGGAAGACATTGAAATATAGAAACAACCAACTTATAATTAACTCAACTAAGTACTTCATAAATATAATGACAGGTTTTTTTAAATAAATATATTTTAATTAAACATGCCCAAACATCCATATTACGACTTTTATACTGAGTGAGCAGTTTTTGGCAGCCTGCTAACTCCTACCCCGATACCGACCAACCCGATACCGACCCCGCCGGCGTGGTCGACGATTTCCCTCATTCAGCGCTTATCGCTATCGACCCGCTAGGGTCGATTAATTCTTACAAATATTTTTCCTCTCAGACGACGCCCTGAGCCGAGGTTCGCGCCCAACTGGGCACCCTCAGGCCTGTTGTCTTAAACGTTGTACCGGGTGAGAGCCTTCAGCGCTCCCCATTTGTCCGGCCAAGTTAATGCCATCTGCGGCAAATCTACAATAAGTCACGTCATAAAAAAGGCAGCCTGCTAGGGTGTCGATCTCTCTGTATGACAGAACAGAAAAAAAACTATTTGTTTTGTTATTTTTTCCATGTACTTACGTACAATCCAAGAGCAAAAGTGCAGTCACTGAGCCCGGCGAATTATTTTGTAAACATTGGTTGTCATAATTATATATTTTTTGTTTTTGTAGGTGTTTTTGGTCTATTACAGAAACGACATGTAACCAGGAGATCTTAAGCGCAACAAGTTAATTTATCACTTTTCAAGAAACTGATTGGACTTTTGTACCTTATCGTACTATACAGGCGTGGCCGAAAATGTAACCATATAAATTTCAAAAGCTTACAAACGTCAAAAGGCTTGTAGTTCTTGCCCAATTTAGACATTCAAATCTGTGGCGTCAATGGTTTTCATACTTCGACACCAAATCTTTTTTTTGACGTGACTTATTGTAGATTTGCCGCAAATGGCATTAACTACTTGGCCGGAAAACATCCCATGTCTTACCTACCTTTGTTTCTTAATTCTATGGTCTGTATAATGCTGGAATTATGTTTCGAAAATAAATGAAAGGAAGGCGGAAATACAAGCAAAAACGTTCTGAACCTTTCGGAGGTCCGTCTTAGAGACAATTCCCATTTCAGGAATATTGGAGCCCTGCTTATCGGGCCTTATTGAGCAATATTGTTTTTTATCTTGTAATTGGATTATTTTATTGATCAGATTATGTGCTACAGTTCAAATTGCCCAAAGTTGTTTTAGTTTCTGTCTTATTCAATAGAGAGGATATGTTCAAGGGGCTTTTGTGGCGTGGAATCGAAGTATACATGGGGTGAAGATCAATTTGAAACCAATTGACCTACATCTATGTATGGGGATTTGGAGGAAGGAATATTAGTTAGTTTTATTAGAATTTGTTGTTGTAGGTAAGGAGAAATTCTATTGAAATCGCTTATGGTCCAACAAACGTGATTTGCAAGAAAGCAGGGCGGCATATATAACATATCATCTAGTGCGAAAGAGACAAGAAATATCTCTTTTTCGCACTAACAGTATACAGCTTAGTACGAACTAGACAACAGATATTTTAATCAAGTTACATTTGTTGAACCATAGAATTTCAACCTTAGGTTTCAATTTTGTTGAAACCCGAGATGACTCTAAAGAGAACTTTTAAAGGCTTTTACACTTGTTTTTTCTTTACCTTTTTTCCGGCTCAGTAGTGTCTATCAACCAGGATTAATCTACAAGTCCGATAAAAAAGTAATCTTTTATAAAAAATTACAATATTAAAAAAAGATTAACTCTTAATCGAAAAATTAAGTACTTACCTATCTCGAAGCGCATAATTTCCTCTTTAATCATTGAATCTTTTTCGAGGGCAAAAGGAAGTTTGGCAATTATTGGTAAGAACCATCGAAAGGGCGAAACTTCATAGCAAGATTAGGCAACATCTGATTTTATAAGGAGGGCAAATTATTTCGCAACTTTCATGAAAGTTTATGGACAGAATAAATAACAAATCGCTAGGTGCTATTAAGTATTCAATACGCGAGTTTCGGGTACGAGACAAAATTAAATGACGATCAATCTTACATTCAACTGTTTTACTACTTGGTCTGTTATTGCTTTTGAGCAAACGGTCCCCCTGATTTAGTAGGTGGGGTTTGATTCCCAGCGGGGAACAATAGACCAGACACAAAAAGGAACCTCCCTTCATTAATTATTTTATGATCTTTTAACTACTTGTTAGGATAACCGTTATTATAAAACATACTTGTCTATATACGTCCCACCGATGGGCATAGATTTCGCCTCAATCAACCGGAGGTAGTATAGAGCATACTCCACCACGCTGTTCTGGAACAGCGTTTTGGATTTGGAAGACACTGGTGTCTCAGTTTCACAAAAGATCTCGCAAAGTTGGTATAATACTTATATACTTACATATAACCAAAGACAAGTAAGACGGAAGAAGAAGATTGACGTCGATAAAGCAAGAAATAAAAAGAAAGAAAGAAAGAAAGAAAAAAGAAAGAAAGAAAGAAAAAAGAAAAAAAGGAAGAAAGAAAGAAAGAAAGAAAGAAAGAAAGAAAGAAAGAAAGAAAGAAAGAAAGAAAGAAAGAAAGAAAGAAAGAAAGAAAGAAAGAAAGAAAGAAAGAAAGAAAGAAAGAAAGAAAGAAAGAAAGAAAGGAAAGAAAGAAAGAAAGAAAGAAAGAAAGAAAGAAAGAAAGAAAGAAAGTATTTATTATTAGAGGATGCCACAGTAACAATACAAACATAGTAGCAGTAGTATTAACAGAAACGTAAAAGGAACAGAAAAATAATAATAAAATACAAAATATTAGTCATAGGTAACAGTCATGATCTCTCTTAGAGATAAGTCCACCCTTGTAAACGTCCATTTCTTGTTTGTGATCTAACTAGTTGTTAAGTGCAATAAAGTATATTCATATTCCATGTGGCGGTGGTGGACATCCTCAATAAATGGACCTCGAAACAAACGATCAAATATAGGATGATTTAAAGAAAGACTAGGTCAAAAGTAATCTAAACCATGCACAAAGACTTTAATGAGAGCGGAAGACGCGAAAGTGGTGTGTCAGGGTCGTAGTAAGTGTATTTCCGAAGTCTCTGCCTACCCCAACTGGAAATAGGCGTGATTGTATATACGTATGTGTAAAAAACTCTACCAACCTGCAGTAGAGCAGCGTGGTGAAGTATGCTCCATACCTTCTCCGATTGATTGAGGGGAGGTCTGTGCCCAGCAATGGGACATTAGTCAGTTTACGTTCATGTTTTATGTGTAAAAACAAGCTGCAAGGTATAACAAAACCTAATTATTTTCTCTGCCTTTCAC
Source organism: Pectinophora gossypiella (assembly GCF_024362695.1). Lineage (NCBI taxonomy): Eukaryota > Metazoa > Arthropoda > Insecta > Lepidoptera > Gelechiidae > Pectinophora > Pectinophora gossypiella. Next base: position 7,935,149 of record NC_065421.1, on the reverse strand, counting down.
ACTAAAGGTTTAGTAGATCGCCTAAGGGACAGTGAATGTCTAATTATACAGAGAAGACCTTGGTATAAACCCTAATAAGTCAGACGCACAAGAGAGGGTGGGTCTGAAACCAAAACCGGCCAAGTGTGAGTTGGATTCGCGCATTAAAAGTCCCGTACCACTACAATTTAATATTATTATAAATGTGTTATATTTTTAACAACCAAAAAATGGAAAGGTTTTCCGTTTATTCTTTATAACGTACAAATAACAAGGCAATGGAGGAGCTCAGTGGCGCAGCGGTAAACGCGCTCGGTCTGCGATTGTTGAAGTTAAGCAACTTTCGCAAAGGCCGGTCATAGGATGGGTGACCACAAAAAAAGGTTTCATCTCGAGCTCCTCCGTGCTTTGGAAGGCACGTTAAGCCGTTGGTCCCGGCTGCATTAGCAGTCGTTAATAACCACCAATTCGCACTGGGCCCGCGTGGTGGTTGAAGGCCCGATCTCCCTATCCATCCATAGGGAAGGCCCGTGCCCCAGCACTGGGGAAGTTAATGGGCTGGTGATGATGACGAATAAAGAAAAACCATAATAAAAACATAAAACAGTAGGTTTTCAGACTCTGCTATATATATGTATAATTTTTTCATTAACTATAACAATTATTTTGTTAAAATTGTACCTCGCTAGACATTTGTTACGGTTTTAAAGTCAGATAGTAGACGGCGTTTGCTTACGAGTATGTTTGGGAAATCTAAACATAGATAGGTACCTATAGAAATGGTCTTGAAAGTAGGTATATTACTATTAAATAATCACAAACCTTGTAATTACCTGTTTTACAAAGTTTCTGTTTAATAACTGTCTTAAAACTGTTGAAAGGTAAATTCTAAATGTCAAAAGGAAAAGATAATGTTTTGCTAAAAATTGCGCCTCGTGGAAGCCATCTTCTATAATATATTATGCGACAACACAATTAAGCCTCTTGTTTTCTTCTAAAAGTTTCTGAAGCGTGAAATGTCTTCCTTGAAAAATCTCACGAAGCTTTATAACTAATCTCGTATTTGTGAGAAAATTAAATGGCACTTCCTTATATATGTACAATCTATTTTTGAGTGGAAATGTATTTACCTGTCCTTAAGAATTAGCTAGTATTTGATAAGCACTTTGCAGAACACTTCGGGAAATAATCCACTTTCTTAATTGTGTTTAGTACTTATTTACGTTCGTTTTTCTAGTCCGTAGCTCTTAAGCTACGGCGTTGCTAAGCAACGCAAGGTTTTTAAGTAAACTCGGGCGTGTACAGTCATTGAATGGGTCGCCAAATATGTTTTTATTAAAACTACCAGCTACGCAAACCATTTTAAATATTCCTTGATTCTGACAAACAAAATCAAAAATCAAAACCGTCTATTTTTAATGTAGGATTGTCAGAGAGTCGTTCCCTCTTACAGCTACACATGTCCATAATTAAACAACCTTTTTATCAAACAAATATCGACATAAAATTGAAATTGTAAGGTGAGAAGTTTCTCCGGCGTAACATGTATCTAGACTTGTGCCAGTGAGGACGAGGCATTAGTAATCGTTAAGCCAAGCTTGCAAACTTTGACAACTGACTTGGCTACCAGCCCAGACGCCTTCACCAACTCGCAGTAGAGCAGCGTGATGGAGTATGTTTAACACATCCCCGAAGGAGGCATGTGACCGTTAAACTGACCAAGATTCTTCCGCATCATATAAACGCGATGTTGGAATTTTCACACTTCGACTCTTTTACACTTCGATCTTATACATAACTAGCTTTTGCCCGCGACTTCGTCCGCGTGGCGTGTTATAAAAGAGAGATCTTTGTGTGTGTGGGAGTGCATGTCAAATTTCATGCATCTAACTTAAGCTGTTTAGATCTTTTCATACAACATTTTTTCCCGCTAACTCCCGTTCCCGTGGGAATTTTGCAATATCCTGTGGCAACTAAGCTTTAAGTTTACTAAGGTACCTGCATGCCATCAAGCGTACGTATAACTTTAGTGGTTTAGATTTTTCATACAAAAGGATTTTTCCGCTAATTCCCGTTCCCGTGAGAATTTTGGGAATTCCTTTCTCAGTGCACCTCTACGGTACCTAAGCTACGTCCCTTCCAAATTTCAAGTGCTTACGTTTAGCAGTTTAGGCTGTGCGTTGATATATCAGTCAGTCAGTTCCTCCTTTTATATATTTAGATTATGATCGATGCTATAACAGAACACATCTTCGACCTTCTATTTTTTTTGTTACTTTGATAAAAATCTGATGACTTCATCGAAAATATTGTACGCGTGTCACTGGAAGGCACCCGTTTATTTACATAAAATAAATAAATGAATTGGGATATAGTCGTGAGCTTACCTATGTTATATATTTCAATGATTTACTTTAATACGAGCTACCAATACAGTACCAATAGATACAACTTTTAAAGAAGTAAGTAACCGTAATCACTCCTATATTGTTGGACTCTAGAGGCGTTCTCTCTCTCTTTATTTAAAAGCTGCGCTCTTGTCGGTGGAGTAATCGCCATTCCTCTCTTCTTCCCGCCAAAACCTTCACCTCCTGATACGACACGACCTGCACCTTCTCTTTTATTTGTTTCATAAATGTTCTTCTAGGTCTACCCCCTTCCTCTCTTCTCCTATTTTTTTCCTTCTGTGATGTTTGTTATAAATTAATCGTGGCGTATCAGATGGCCAATCATATTTCTAGAGGCGTTACGAGTTACGAAATAGAGCTAAAAAAGCATATCCAAACCTATTCTATTTTAGTTAGTGAAACCCGTTCGAATGCTTGTAAAGCTGTACGTACACACGGTCTTCTAGCCGAGGTATCGATAAAAAACGCTGCAGGTGATCACAGTGGTGGCATCGCAATTAGAGGTTGAAATCGTCTCTCACCTGGTTCGGAGCTGCGCGCCTAAGGTAACCGGCGACTAGTCGCCAGTCAGTCGGTCGCGCGCCGCGCGTTGCCTCACACGCGACTTGCCACTTGCTAACGCGAACGCGTGCGTTCCCGTCACGTAATCTTTAACCGTAACTTCGAAATTTGATTTTAACGTAACGTGCTCTGTACTGGACTGAAGTGACTTACCATGCCGCTGCTCGATTAGGATATTTTCGGGTGAGATTTTCTTTTGTCTCATCATTTTCGTAGGTTTCTACTTGGCTTTTTAGTTAGTAGAGAATGTATTTTCTTACTTTAGAAATCTTTTTAAGCGTTGATTTAATTACACAAGTCCTTTTTATTCACTCAGAATAAATGTTATAATTATAAATTAAATTATAGAGTTTAGTATTATATTGTCGAAACTAAGTTTGTAAATTATAATAAGATATTGATTACAATAGCCTTATTATAGAGTATAAAATAACATAAAATAATTAAAAATTACCTAATAGAATTAGGAGATGATGGGTACAGGTTTAATCGGTATGGATACAGATTGTATGTTTTGACAACTTTGCAGTGCGTTAAAGGAATTTGAATTATTTTTACGTAATTAGGTAGTATAAAAAAATGCTGTAGGTTGCAAAGAGAAAGGAAATTATTCGCTTCACTAATTCATTTGTTACTTTGCACAAGTTTTCTAATTTCGAATTTTGAATATTTTGTATTCATTTTATTCGTAATATTTTAAACTTCGAATTATATTTTTCTTATTCCTAATAAGAAAGTTATTTCCCTAAGATAATAATATATAATAATAAAAGTAATTTATAATATTCATAAAACTTTAATTGTGCTTTTGATTTAATATTTCCCGGTCTTTTATATAAAAACGTTTTCAAATTTAACAAATATTAAGTAAAACTTTATTAATTAAAGTCGAGCTTATGTAAATACTAGCTTTATCCCGCAGCTTCGCTCGCATTAAATTCTGATTTAGAACACAGAAGAAAACTTCGAACAGAATCTAAATTCAAAACCAAAGCGATTGTCTTTTTCCTTATAAGTCCAGGAATATTATAAATCTAAACTAAACGAATTAATTCAACCCGAAAAACAACAACGGTAAAACTGAATCGGAAACCGACTTTGTTTTCGGAAATCGGAAAACCAATCCGGAAATCGGAAAAAATAAAGTGATGTTGACCGATAAGCGACTGTATATCGATTAATAATCGAATATTTTCAAAGTCTCTAAATAATTTAAATATCGATATGCATATATTTTTTTATTCTCTATAATCAAATAGTACGGTGAGCAGTTTGGTTTATGGGTTTGCTTGTGCTTAGTGTAGATAGTTTTAACTTTAAAGTAACTTTATAAGTACATAAAAAACTCACGCCTATTACCCATCGGGGTAAGCATAAACTATGCAATTCCATTTGCTTCGAACGTGACATACTTCTTTTTCTTCAGAAAGGTGTGTAGGTAAGATTTAAATATAAATCAATGTTACTTAACGGCCTCTGTGGTCGAGTGGTTGAGCTGTGAGTTTACGATTCGGAGGCCTCGGTTCGAATCCCGGTGAGGACATACACTTTGTGGACAATACAGGCTGATAACCTAATTGTCCAAAAGGAAGATGATCCGTGCTTGGGAAGGCACGTTTAGCCGTTGGGTTAGTATTACTTAGTAAGTACGTGGTAGTTACATGAAAAATCAGGGGCTTTTTGCGGCTCAATAGTATTATTAGTAATAGTCGATTATTGGTTTCAAAGCTCACACGAGAGAAGAGTTGAAATGACTATCCTTTAGACGACTTATTGTTACAAGTCGTTAGGCATGTTTGCCCAAGCTGAAAAGCTAAAAGTATTAATTTATTTCAGCACAGAAGCTACAATTTTATTCTGTTGTAGGAAAACATTTTATCTCGTTACTTATCGTCAGATGCGTATAGAAATAGTTCCACAATAAATCGTTTTACGGAAGAGAATATATATTTGTACGTAGATATACTCTATGCGGAACTTATTTCTTCTTATTCTTCTATAAATAAATTTAATATCTCAAGAAGCAAATACATCATCAAGTACATTATATCCCTTCCGCGGGGAAAATCCCTTTCTAAATATATCCTCCATATATCTATAGGTACATATTTTCGCGAATATGAACAACTTAATAGATTCAAAATTTGAATTATGTCATTACACATACACTTTATAATTATGTTTATAGGCACTAAAAATAATACATTACATAAAAATATATAGCCTATTTACCTACGCCCCACTGCTGGGCACATGCCTCATCTTAATCAACTGGAGGGGGTATGGTGCCACCACGCTGCTCCAGTGCGGGTTGGTGGAGGTGTTTGGGCTAGTAGCCCGTGACCAACGGTTTAACGTGCCTTCCGAAGCATGGACCCAACAAAGGATAGTCTTACAAAGTGATACCAACGAAGTTCCTATCGGGAATCAAACCCGGACCTCCACATCGTGAGCCCAACGCTCTAACCATTAGACCATGAAGGGTGTTTGAATAAATAAATAAGTTAATTAACACTAAACAGGAGGACAGGAGTCCCAGTGCCGCTTTGAAATAGACTATACTGGGGGCCATCCTACTCGCGTCAGACAGAGTACTGCGGGGCGGAAGGCAAGAGGGAAACCACTGCCCAATTTTTCTCTAAAAAGTAGCATGGAGAATGCTACACCGGTAAGAGCGTGGCTCTTAAATTAGTTATGAACTCTAGGGGTTGTAGGTCCATCTTTTGACAACATGTATTGTTTCGTATGTATTGTATATATTTCGTTTGTTTTGTAAGTATTGTTTATTCCATAAGTCCAGGAATATTATAAATCTAAACTAAACGAATTAATTCAACCCGAAAAACAACAACGGTAAAACTGAATCGGAAACCGACTTTGTTTTCGGAAATCGGAAAACCAATCCGGAAATCGGAAAAAATAAAGTGATGTTGACCGATAAGCGACTGTATATCGATTAATAATCGAATATTTTCAAAGTCTCTAAATAATTTAAATATCGATATGCATATATTTTTTTATTCTCTATAATCAAATAGTACGGTGAGCAGTTTGGTTTATGGGTTTGCTTGTGCTTAGTGTAGATAGTTTTAACTTTAAAGTAACTTTATAAGTACATAAAAAACTCACGCCTATTACCCATCGGGGTAAGCATAAACTATGCAATTCCATTTGCTTCGAACGTGACATACTTCTTTTTCTTCAGAAAGGTGTGTAGGTAAGATTTAAATATAAATCAATGTTACTTAACGGCCTCTGTGGTCGAGTGGTTGAGCTGTGAGTTTACGATTCGGAGGCCTCGGTTCGAATCCCGGTGAGGACATACACTTTGTGGACAATACAGGCTGATAACCTAATTGTCCAAAAGGAAGATGATCCGTGCTTGGGAAGGCACGTTTAGCCGTTGGGTTAGTATTACTTAGTAAGTACGTGGTAGTTACATGAAAAATCAGGGGCTTTTTGCGGCTCAATAGTATTATTAGTAATAGTCGATTATTGGTTTCAAAGCTCACACGAGAGAAGAGTTGAAATGACTATCCTTTAGACGACTTATTGTTACAAGTCGTTAGGCATGTTTGCCCAAGCTGAAAAGCTAAAAGTATTAATTTATTTCAGCACAGAAGCTACAATTTTATTCTGTTGTAGGAAAACATTTTATCTCGTTACTTATCGTCAGATGCGTATAGAAATAGTTCCACAATAAATCGTTTTACGGAAGAGAATATATATTTGTACGTAGATATACTCTATGCGGAACTTATTTCTTCTTATTCTTCTATAAATAAATTTAATATCTCAAGAAGCAAATACATCATCAAGTACATTATATCCCTTCCGCGGGGAAAATCCCTTTCTAAATATATCCTCCATATATCTATAGGTACATATTTTCGCGAATATGAACAACTTAATAGATTCAAAATTTGAATTATGTCATTACACATACACTTTATAATTATGTTTATAGGCACTAAAAATAATACATTACATAAAAATATATAGCCTATTTACCTACGCCCCACTGCTGGGCACATGCCTCATCTTAATCAACTGGAGGGGGTATGGTGCCACCACGCTGCTCCAGTGCGGGTTGGTGGAGGTGTTTGGGCTAGTAGCCCGTGACCAACGGTTTAACGTGCCTTCCGAAGCATGGACCCAACAAAGGATAGTCTTACAAAGTGATACCAACGAAGTTCCTATCGGGAATCAAACCCGGACCTCCACATCGTGAGCCCAACGCTCTAACCATTAGACCATGAAGGGTGTTTGAATAAATAAATAAGTTAATTAACACTAAACAGGAGGACAGGAGTCCCAGTGCCGCTTTGAAATAGACTATACTGGGGGCCATCCTACTCGCGTCAGACAGAGTACTGCGGGGCGGAAGGCAAGAGGGAAACCACTGCCCAATTTTTCTCTAAAAAGTAGCATGGAGAATGCTACACCGGTAAGAGCGTGGCTCTTAAATTAGTTATGAACTCTAGGGGTTGTAGGTCCATCTTTTGACAACATGTATTGTTTCGTATGTATTGTATATATTTCGTTTGTTTTGTAAGTATTGTTTATTCCAGTTAATGTTCAAAACGCGTACAGATTTTAAAGAAAAGTAGGTACGCTCTGGCCGATCTTTAAAAACCGAATGTACCTTTGGCTATCCCAACTGGGAATTTAGTCGCGAGCTTATGATGTTGCGTTGCGTTGTTTCTGTTATTTTTACTTTTCTATGAAACTCATCAAATTTTGGCAGGAGCCGTCGCGTCGTAGCCCAGTTGGTAGAACATTTGCTTCGCACTTTGAGGTCGCAGGTTCGAATCCAGCACAGGCCTAAACCAATGATTATCGATTTTCTTTTCGAATTCATGTTTGGATCATAAATGATTATCACGTGCTCAGCGAAGGAAAATATTGTGAGGAAACCCATATTCCCGAGAAATGCATTTTCGGAGGTATGTGACCTAACCTGCATTGGGCTGGTTTTGCCTTCGTGGGTTGAAAGGTCAGACAGGCAGTCGCTTCTGTAAAAAACCTAATCCTGTGAAAAAACGGGATAATGCTAGGGGGACGACTCATCAAATTTTGGAGTGAAGTTCTGTTGATCTGACCTTTTAGACCAAATAATTTATTAAAACAAAGGTGGTAGTAATAAGTAATATGATTAATGAAGTCAGGGGATTGAATGTACTAAAGTGTACCTAGTACAACTAACCTGATACTTATTGGTATGTTTACGAATGTAAGGCTTTAATAATAAAATAGACAGAAACCATTTATCAAAGTATTTACTATGATGACTTTCTGTTGCTAGATTTTGTTACTAACCTGTAAATGTTATGATTCATCATTATAATAAGTATTATGATTCACGCCTATAAATGACTTAGAAAAAAAATAAAATATATCTAGAAAGTTCTGTCACACCCCGAACTCTTCATACAAACAATCTCGTTTTACACAGTCACTACACATTCACATTATCGTACACATGCATCTGTGTGTGTGATGCCTGACAAGATACGATTCAAGTCTAAACTGTGTTCGAGGAGGGTTGAGGTAAATTTAGCTCAGACGCTGGTGGGGAGCGAAGAGTTGCCATTCTATTATTTAGTATTATTCCTTATTCTATGGTTCGGTCTGAGCTATTATCATCACTGAATTGGGACTGTAATTGGTCGAACATAAAATATAAAATACTAATCTAGAAATAGAAGCCATTTTTATTTTAAACCGAAATCAAATAAGATACTTTATTGCACAGAATTTACTCTTTCTTTTTTACTTATTTACGAATTTGAATTACGAATTTGAACTCCTAGTACCGGACTTGCACCAATGAGTTATTTTAATTTATCTTAAGTGCAGTTTTCACTATCACAATTGGCTCGGCGATCAAAGACGGTGATACGGATCACCACCTATCACGTTGGTCTAACAGGAAGCTCGGTATGGTATGTGTAGGTACTTACTTCATCTTGCTATGGATGTACCACTAACACAATTGGGAAGTCGTGAGCTTATGTTTATATTACGACGGAAAATTCCATTTGATATCAACTCAGAATCGTGGTCTGATTCATATCCCTCAGTATTCGTTACGATGTCACTAACACCACTAACTCCGGTACAGTCATGAGCAATATAATGTACCCACTTTAGGACTCTGTCGCACTAACATATTTGACGTCTACTGAGACTTACTTACAGTTCAATTTGTCAAAGAAGTTAATGTGACATGGTACCAAAGTGTATACATATTAATACTCGTGAACGTACTTGCTCGTCACATTTGTCTTTGGACATCAATTTATAGTAAAAGTGCCTGCAGTATGTCTTTATTTATTGACGGAAAACGTATTACTATGCTGTCATGAATATATAAAACTATATTACTAAATGCGCCACATGATGGTCGTTTTGTCATAATAAAAAGTAGCAATTGGTTCCGTCAATAACATACATACATAAACAACCTATATACGTCCCACTGCTGGGCACAGGCCTCCCCTCAATCAACCGGAGGGGGTATGGAGCATACTCCACCACGCTGCTCCAATGCGGGTTGTTGGTGGTGGTTTTTACGGCTAATGGCCGGGACTAACGGCTTAACGTGCCCTCTGAAGCACGGAATCATCTTACTTTTTCGGACAATCAGGTGATTCAAGCTGTTAAGTCCTTACCAAACAAAGGACAGTCTCACAAAGTGATTTCGACAATGTCCCCATCGGGAATCGAACCCGGACCTCCAGATCGTGAGCCTAAAGCTCTAACCACTAGACCACGGAGGCTGTTCCGTCAATATAGTTATAAATTAATACGAAACCTGATGAAGCAAGACAAACGTCGAAACGGCCATGCGTGCCGCTAATTTACGAAATGCTCTGAAACGTTTTATCTCTGCATTCAATCGTTATATTACTTACGGTGATATACGTAACTTGCTTCGGTAATGTCGCGACATTACGTCTGACGCAACACTTTACCAAACGTCTTGGTGTTAGATACGGTACCGATTAGTGATGTCACTACACAACAAAATGGGAGACTGGAGTTTGTTTCAACTCGAATTTGTTATTCGTTAAATCGATGCAAAACACAGTTAAGTAACTAACTAGTATTAGACAGAACGAATAGTTCAGCACAATTAGTCTTATCTTATATAGCCTATTCGATCCCACTGCTGGGCAAAGGCCTCCCCGTGATTATTCCACAAAAAAGAAGAAAGAAAGAGAGGGGAAGTGATTATATTTCAATAAAAATAAAATTTTAAAATAGTCACAACGCGCGGTAAGAATTTTTCTGTCAAAGTACGTAAGCTAGTGTTGTGTCGTTCATTAGTATAGTGACGTATCAGTCAATATTAGGTCGATCGATTCTGTTCTGTCTAACACTAGTTACTTTTTAAAAACACACACACACACACACACACATACATACATTATGCCTATTTCTCGGGTTAGAGACTATGGAATTCCAATTACCACGATCCTGACACACCTATTTCGGTTCTTCCACTCTCATCAAAGTCGTCATGCCCGCTTGCTGGTTTAGATATACTTAAAAGTCTGTAAAAAATAAATAAACAAGAAGCGTTAAATTGCTACATGAACCAAGTCACTATTGTAAAACCTCTTCATCACTATTATCACATAACATAAGCTAGCGAGCATATCCCAATTCTGGTAGTCAGAGGTACATTCATCGCAAGATGAACGTGATAGTGCAGTGTAGCCGTCTATAAAGGGCAAGCCAAGTGCCAAGTAAGGTGTGTGTGAAAACTGCTATTACGACTCACTATGGTCTAACAGAAAGCTTGGTGAGGTGTGACTTAGGTCATCTTGCGATGGGTGTACCTCCGACTACTCCTATTGGCTTATGTTATGTTTTGTTATAAAAAAAATGGCGACTTCGAATAAAAATAGGGTGTCACATCACTAGTACAGATAGTGGTGTGCCGTATTGCCGTCTATACAGGTGAAGCCGTGTGCGTTTAGTGAAAACTTCACTTATGGATCATCACTTATCACTTTGGTCTAACAGAAAGCTTGGTGAGGTGTGACTTAGGTCATCTTGCGATGGGTGTACCTCTGACGACTCCAATTGGCTTATGTTATGTTTTGATATAAAAAAAAAATGGCGAGTTCGAGTAAAATTAGTGTATCACATCACTAGTACAGATAATGAGCCGTGTTGTATGTGGCACATTATACGTACACGGTACACTCATATTTTTCCTGTAATGGTAACATCCGACGGTCATCAGAATGAGGAATGCCTGCAATGTGTAATGATGTATCATTAATATTGTTTAATGGTGAATGATATTACCTCAATATGAAAATCACCGGGAGAAAATTAATTCGAAAGAAGTTGTTCCTCTTTTTTTGACGTTTTTTCTGAATCTTCACGATAAGTTGAAATCTACACGTAACAGTATACTTCATCATTAGGCCCTGTACATCTTGTCAAATGATTGAAACAGCATCTGTCGTAGGAACAACAGCGAAAACGCCGCTCATGGCTAAATAGACCGATCCTGGAACGATACACGCGGGCGCGCTTTTGACTCGCAAATTGTGAGTCGGCTCACATCTATCTTCTATCTAAATATATAAAAGGAGAAACTGACTGATGGACATATCAACGCACAGCCTAAACGGCCAAACGTAGGCACTTGAAATTTGGAAGGGACATAGCTTAGGTACCGTAGAGGTGCACTAAGAAAGGAATTCCCGGAATTCCCACGAGAACGGGAATTAGCGGGAAAATCCTTTTGTATGAAAAATCTAAACCGCTTAAGTTAGACGCTTGAAATTTGGCATTCAGGTACCTTAGATAACTTAAAGCTTAGTTGCAACAGGATATTGCAAAATTCCCACGGAAACGGGAGTTAGCGGGAAAAAACATTTGTATGAAAAAATCGAAACCGCGTAAGATATGTTTTCAATCTAGCATTCATGCATACCTTAGTAAATATAAAGTTTAGTGATGGCTGTATTTTGAAAAATGGGAGTTAGCGGGAAAAAAAATATGAAAAATCTAAACTGCATAAGTTAGGTGCTTGAAATTTGGTATGCACTCCCACACACACAAAGATCTCTCTTTTATAACACGCCACGCGGACGAAGTCGCGGGCAAAAGCTAGTAGCCTATATAGGTGGTGACGGCGTCGCCTTAATGACAATACAAAGATCGAAAGAATTTCGCATGGACAGGAGGAGGACCAGGTGGTGTAATGGTTGATTCACTCGTCCCAGCTTGACAAGAGCTGCCAGTCCCGAAGAGTCTGATTTTGAAGAGTGATGAGATAGAGTAAGAAATGAAAAAATCTTGTCAAATTACTAAGGTGTTTTGACATCAACGGGAACAGAACTGTCGAATGCTACTACTTAAATGAGTTATGGCTAAAGAGACAATAACACAGGTTTTATATCAATAAAGCATTACAACATCCATTTCATTTCATAATTTACCGTAAATTAGCTCAATCGGTACATAATATAATTTAATTTCTTCACACAACATGTATTTAAATGTTATCACAATGTTGTGTTTTTGTCTTTATTTTCCTAGACAATGTGTGCCTAGAGTATGAGGGAAAGTACTTACCTACGTCTCGTTTTCAATACTTATTGAAGGTCGCTGTGAAATGGGTATTATTTCTAGAATTTGAAAAGTATTTTTATACTTATGTTTCTTTAAAAGATGGGACTGTAAAAATAATGTTACTAGCTACGTTTTATAAAATAAGTAGAATATAACGGGTTTTAATCCCGGCTCAGGCACTAAACTATTTTCTGTCGTGTGGGCTGTGAGGTGGAAACGTATCATTACCAACCCCATCAACCCTACTGTCAGGGTTAATATTGAGCCGCCAAAGGCCCCTGACATGGCTTATGTAACAACTACTATCTTACATCAGTAAGTAATAACCGGGACCAACTGCTTAACGTGCCTTCCGTAGAACAGATCGTCTTACTTATCTAAACCACTAAATTTAACTTTTTGAGTTTGAATTCATGTTTGATTCTTCGATAATTGATATGACGTAGTTTCCAGGATATGTGTCTGGTTAATGGAAATTATACTCGCCCTACATGACATAAATCCCATAACATAGTTGGCGAGGAATGGGTGTATATATTTATACTATAGACCCCTGTCTACCAATTTGCGAATTTGCCTCCCGCCTGTAAGCAATCTAGCGTGGTCGACATGGAAGTCCTTAAATAGGCTCCGGACACAGGTTGGCCTCTGCAAGGATAATGTCTGCAGGTAGGGATGTTTGCGATGAGTGCGAGTGTGGAGTATCACCACAAACTACGGCTCACCTTTTATGTTGTCCTAAATGCCCTAACACCTGCACTATTAGAGAACTTTACGAAGCCACTGACTGCTACTGGTCAGCAAAAAATTAATATCGATCGCCATCGACTCGCAAAGAAGAAGAATTTGCGAAGACATGCTCATGTCATGTCATGTTATGTTATAGTATAAGAAGGGGTGTAGCGGTACAGACTACATAGTACAGTAGCGGCAAGGAAATAATTAAAAAAAATCCGGCTAACTTTCCCAAGTTCCATTACTTACTCAACTAATACAAAAATTTACCAAGAAACTTTCAACTACTTACGCGCGTTCCCGTTCCGTACATTACTCGTTTCCCAGCCTTTACTTCAGGTATGTGCATTATACGAGAACGACATCACCAAACTTCGCTCTAAAAGCTAGGAAAGATGGCGCTCGTCTCCGTAAACTATATTAGCGCCGCCAACACTCCGGTCGTCGCAGCTTTTGATGAAGGATTTACTCCTTGAAAGCTTTTGTTAAATTTTTCTTGAACAATACCCTTTTAAAATAAACAGAAAGTGCCACTAGATGCAACGGAAATTTCATGGAAAAACTCCGTTTTTTTTCAGACTAGATTTCCGCGCTCTCATTTTTTGCAATATCAACAAAGACAAGCTTTATATTCGTATTTAATGAATAGTAACTTTTATATTTTTAAAAGAATAGCGTCTGGAAGATAAAGTTTAATTATTTGAGCTGTTTAAATATAAATTATAGATTTATTTTCATCATCCTTTGCTATTTGTATTGAAATATCAGACATTAGAAGTACCTATTTCCTAAAATGAAAATGTAGTCTAAGCAAATAGTTTCCTGACTCTAACGCTATTATGAATTCTTAGCAAATTCACAAAGACCTGTCTAAATATAGGATGTTCGGACATAAATGAGAGACTGTGTACTTTGTTGCAGGTGCTCAGTTTGTCCTGGAGCGACGTCGCCGCTAAAAGAGCTCTGAATTATTCATCCACATATTTAACCAACGCGTCCCAACCCTGCGTACACACCACGGGTATAATACAACAAAGATTACTGAGATCATTCCAGGGTAATGGACATATAAAAGAGAGCCATTACTCAAAACAGAACATTAGTGCCCTATCTGATTAATCGATAGTTATGAATATTACAGCGTGTCCAGCTTATTCAAATGTATATACTTACATCAAACAATAGATAAAACTTTCAGTAGGTACTACTGTCGCTATCACGTAACGAACAGAATGTATTCTATAGTCAGGAAGTGTTACCGAATTAATTAACTGCGCAACTACATTGTTGGCGACTTTTGTTACGAATTCAATTGTGATATAATCGATATTGGAATCGAATCGGATTCATCGTCTAATCGAAGGAGGAACTCACAAAAGACAGGGAAAAGTGTGAAAAGAAATGAAAAGGATTCGTAGAATTGTAGTGTAGTGTAGCGTCAGCGAAATAAATGTTTAGAGAATGCGCGAATGTTCGATATTGGAATGAAAATGGATTTCGAAGGTCTTTTTGGATTGTTTAAAATTGGAATCGATAAAAGTGTGATTACTGATGGTATGGAGTTGGGTATTAGTGAGGAGGTGATGGTAAACTGAGGAAGCGATGCGCAAGGTGTCTGCGAGGACAATGAGGAGTATGCCGGCGCGGGCGGTGCGGCAGGTTATGTTGGCTGTGATATCTGCTGTGCTGGTGGTGGGAACAGGCGAGTGGAGCGAAGACGCTGAAGATTTGGGTAAGTCGTCTCATAATTACATTATATTATTACATAGATGTTTTTAGAAGTTGTTATCTCCCTTTATCCCCCAGGTATTTTCATGGAACCAAACATGATTTGTACAAACAAACACAACGGTAACGGTTTGTTCGTACAATAAATTGGTAGCGTTACCGTATGACATCGATTATAGAATAATTTATTTATAAAAGGTGTATTACAAAATGTTGATGAGATGTATTACATAATATTATATGATGTATGTGTGTCGTAGATTTTACCTAAATAAACTTTTTCATTATTATTATTATGTATTACATAGAAACGCAATCTTAATTTTATTGCAGTGCTAACTACTTACATTAAACAGCTTTCCTTTATACTTTAATCTAACAATTGCTTAACAAAAAGCTCCCTTTAAATTAGTAAAATCATTAGTCAAATTGCCGCGATAAAAACGTCTGTCTTCTATTCTTCGTGTAATCCAGATTTCTAGCATTAATGGATTATTTTATTCTAGAATGAAAAAAGTTAATGAAAGAAAGGTCTTTTCTTTCATTAGGCGTTGATGTTAAATGGATAGTTCTTAAACGACTTTGTGTCCGCGGTGTTGAAGCTTGTGAGGCTTAAGAAGTTAAGAAGTTAAGAACTTGATAGATGGTCCGGCTTATAATATTATGTTGTATCGACAAGTTCGAGATAACTTTGAGATTACAATCGGTGAATAGACAAATTATAAACTTAATATTATATATAAGTAGGTAAATCTTCTTCTTATCGTGTGGTGTCAGGGTTATGATTGAGCCGCCAAAGGCCCCTGACATGGCTCATATAACGATTACTCACTTACATCAGTAAATAGTAACCGGGACCAACGGCTTAACGTGCCTTTCGAAGCACGGATCATCTTACTTTCGGACAATCAGGTGATCAGCCTGTAATGTCCTAATCAAACTATTTTCACATAGTGATTTTTGTGATATGTCCACACCGGGATTCGAACCCAGATAAATAAATAGGAGAGTAGGGGAGTAGGTAAATGAGTGTATTTGTTTTGTCTACTATATTGCCGACGAATCGGATCGGACCCTGGCTCTATGGAAATTAAGATGAAAAATGAAAATTAAGAGAATTCAATTGATGATGTAATCCACCCATAATAATAATGGGTGAATTACATCATCCACCCATTATTATTATGATCAAAATATACAGAAGCAATATAGTAACAACATAATTCTATACATAATGTGATTCAAATATCAAGCACTCTGCGTCGAGCGGCCGTCCCGAACGGTCGTTTGTTCAGAGGTCCCGAGCTGCGCCCCGCAGCTCCCCGCGCTGCGCCCCGCAGCCCCCCGCCGCGCGCCCCGCGCCCCGTGCCGCCATTGTCTGCCGGCTACCTGCTGGCGTGACCCTGCCGCCATTCATTGAGTCAACAATAGTTCTTCTCAGAACTTGCTGGCTTATCTAAGTTTCAAGGATAAAATAACGACTGTTATTTTACAGTTGCATCGATTTTAATTTTAAAACCACAGTTTCGTGGTCCTCAGTGGATACCTTGCGGTGTTAACTAAGCTGAGTGGGACGTGGCCCTGGGGCGTCCGCTTGCCTCACTTTGAGGCAGGCACATTACCCGGACGGGGCTAGAACCACCGGCCTTGGGGTCTACCCTAGTCGACCCTAGCTGTCACCCGGGGTAGAGTGACCAATCTCTACCCCTTATATTTTTCTCTTCGTGTTTCGGGGTGTAAAAACCCTCCGCACTTAGAGCATAGGAACCCTCTTGCACAATAAGATCGGCAAAGGGATACCAGCTTAGGGCACACCATAAGCACACATCTTCTTTGTTAACCCCAAGCAAAGAGGCAAAACTCACTCTTACACACCCTCGAGCAATCCCACTCGAGTTGCGAAAGTTAGCCAGCGATCGCCTCAGAGTTTCTTGCGCCGCTTATTCTCTGAGGAACGCTTTTGCGAAGCGGTAGTAATTATTATATAGCAGATTGGCCGTCCCTTAAAAATGGCCGACAGCTCCGAGCTGTGGGCCGAAATCGGTAAAATCATTTTGACGCATATCCTAGCGGATAAAAGCAGCGCGCTTTACGCTGAGATATGTCGATTAGTACCGCAAGTTGCGGCGTTAACCTTGCCTTCCGCGCCCCGCATTGATAGTGCTCGTGCCGACCGCGCGTCGTCACCCTGTCTCCCCGCGACCCCCGGCCCCGCCGCGTCCCTCGCTTCGCTTCCCGGCACTGACCGGCCTACTGCGTCTGCCCACCCCACCGCGTCTATTGCATTGTCCCAATCGCGCGCTTCTTCCCCTTCCCCTGCTACCCTCCTCACCGGTGACGATGAGGAATCGTGCGATGTTCTTATGGACGTTGCCGAGTCCGATTCGTCGTCGGAGTGTGTGGAGTCGTCCTCTTCGGAGGACATATTCACGCTCGTGGAGGGCCGTAAGGGAAAACGAGCCCGCCGTCACCGCGAATCTGAGCCTGCTAAGGTCCAGAAGACGTCCTCGGGAACGTCGATTCCCTCTGCCATCCCCGAGGCCCGTAAGGCCCCTTCCAGCCCTTCTAAGGCTCCCAATGGTAAGAGTGCCATCAGCGGCACTCAAGTACAAAAAGGTCCCACCCCTCCGCCCTTGTATATGAGGGACAAAAATAGGTGGAACGAAGTCTCCCTTCGGGCGAAAGAGGAGAACATCGTAATCACCAGCGCCCGCACGACCCAAGATGGGATCAAAATTCAAGTCCCGTCATCTTCTGAGCATAGAAAGCTCACTACAATTCTGAAAGGTAGAGGAATACAATTCCATACCTACGCCCTCCCGGAGGAACGTATCCTCCGTATCATCATAAAGGGAATCCCTAAGGAGTGGGAAACCACTCTTGTTAAGGAGGATCTTGTTAACAACGGTTTTCCGGTGCTTGAGGTGCACCGTATGCATCGCGGTCGTGGCCAGGTCCCGTATGACATGGTCACAGTCATATTAGAAAGGACGGATGAGGGCAAGAAGATCTTCAACCTGAAGACTTGTTGCGGTCTATCTGGCCTTAAAGTCGAAACTCCCCATAAGGGAGGCCCCCCAACGCAGTGTCATAGATGCCAACTTTACGGGCATTCTAGTAGGCATTGCCATGCCAAGCCTAGGTGCGTAAAGTGCCTAGGGGATCACGCTACCTCGGATTGCCTTAGAGGCAAAAACGAGGTAGAACCCCCTAGTTGTGTGCTGTGTGGTCAGCAAGGTCATCCTGCGAACTATCGCGGATGCACCAAGGCTCCACGCACCCACCACAAGGTAGCCCAACGAAGGGCAGCCCGAGCTGCAGCTTCCCAACCCGGTCCCACTAAAGCCCATATGGCCCCTTCCTCGCACTCTACTCGCGATTTCCCGGCTCTGCCACTCACGCAGACCAAACTCGCGCCGCAGCGTCCATCCGCATGGACTCGTCCCCCGTCAATCGTCCGACCCACAAATCCGCCCCGCGCCCAACCTAGTAGCAATTTAGGTATTCCTGCAGCCTCTCTCGCGCCTCGTCCGGTTCCTGCGATGGCCCCTCAGGCCTCTGCATTTCCTGTCAACCAGTTTAGGGAATTTAGTATTCTCTTTAAGTCGGCCCTTAGTCAACTTGACAGTTTATTAGACTCCCTGTCCCAATTTAAAGCCTAATAATGGATTGTACGAATAAAAGTAGAGTCAAACCGCGTTCCCTTACAATAGGTTTTTTCAATGCTGATGGCATCTTAGGTCAACGTGCAGAGATTCACGAGTTTGTAAAACATCATCAGGTAGATATTTTATTAGTGCAGGAATCTTTCCTCAAACCCTCTAACCGCGACCCCAAGATGGCAAATTATAATCTAGTGCGAAACGACAGGACCTGCGCGCCCAAAGGGGGCACTCTCATTTATTATAAAAAGTCACTTCACTGTATCCCCATAGACCCACCTGCCCTCACTGACATTGAGGCTTCGATCTGTCGAGTAGGCATGACAGGACATCAGCCGATCACATTAGTGTCGGCTTATCTATCTCCTAATAACTCTAAGAGGTTACTTAGAAGTGACCTCGAAGCCCTCTTTAATCTCAGTAATTCAGTCATAATTGCAGGCGATCTTAACGCTAAACATCTTTCTTGGAGTTGCTTAACAACAAACACAAGAGGCAGGGTATTAGAAACTCTAGCCGAGCCCCTCTATTATGATATAATAACACCATTGCAGCCCACTAGATATCCCCCTGACTTGAACCACAGACCAGAAATACTCGACTTGGCGCTTCTAAAGAACATAAACTTACGTTTATGTTCTATAGAAGTACTACACGAGTTACAATCCGACCACCGACCTGTTATATTAAAACTAGGCTCCCGTTTAGACGCCCCTGATAATCCAGCACCCCCTAAGACAGTGCTGGACTGGGAGAAGGTGGCCGAAGGCCTCCAGTCTTCCAGTTCAGTGTACTTAGATAGTATCCCAGTAGAAATAACCTCCTTAGAGGAGGCCTCGACAGCTATTAACTCCCTCACGGATCACGTGAGGTCGGTTTTGAACGAAAGTTCAAAACAGGTTCCGGAGATGGAAGACCATCGCTGGAAACTGCCTACCGACATCCGTGATCTGCTAACGGAGAAAAACGCAGCCACCCGCGCATATGATTCCAATCGCACCGAGGAATGTCGCCGTCATTTGCGTCTCTTGCAGCATACTGTAAGAAAACGTATTAATGACATGCGACAGAATCGGTGGGACAATCTTTTGAGCGGCATTGAGCCCCACCACCAGGCCATCTGGCAGCTGTCTAGGTCTCTTCAAAAGGATACGGTTGTTCCTACTCCTCCTCTCAATAGGCCTAACCAACCCCCCGCTTTCGACGATGACGAAAAAGCCGAATGCCTTGCCGACAGTCTCGAAGCCCAATGCTCGCCCAGCACTCTCCCTATCGATCGTAGGCACCTCTCGACGGTGAACTCTGAAGTTCAGCGTAGGGCTTCTGTACCTCCCACCGATCCTCCTCTTCCACAGGTAACTGAGGAAGAAGTCCTAGGTATTATCAAAAGATTTCATACCCGAAAAGCCCCTGGCTCAGACGGTATCACGAATCGTGTCCTTAAAAACTTCGGTGCTCCCCTCATCTGCTTACTAACGGCAATATTCAACGTCGCCTTGAGCAACTGCGTCTTTCCACAGCAGTGGAAAGAAGCAATTGTAATTGGTATACCAAAGCCTGGGAAACCTAAAAACGAACCTTCGAGTTACCGCCCCATAAGTCTTCTCAATTCCATGGGGAAGGTTTATGAGCGGCTCATATTTGCTAGATTACGGGACTACGCCGAATCCAATAGTCTTATTCCACCAGAGCAGTTTGGTTTTAGAACCAAACACTCCTGCGTTCAACAAGTGCACCGTATTGTTGAACATATCTCTAGTAGATTAAACTTAAAAAAACCTGTCGCTACGGGAGCGCTCTTCTTCGATGTGGCGAAAGCGTTCGACAAAGTCTGGCACAACGGCTTGATCTACAAGCTTTATTCACTGGGAGTGCCAGACCGTCTCGTGCACATCATACGAGACTTCCTCTCAAATCGAACCTTTCGCTACCGCGTGGAGGGGACGCTCTCGTCACCGCACCCGATACATGCCGGAGTCCCACAAGGCTCCGTCCTCTCCCCTTTACTATTTTCATTATATACTAGTGACATTCCCAAATCCCCTAATACCGAATTAGCTTTATTTGCGGATGATACAGCCATCTATTCTTCGTGCCGTGGTCGAGTTATGATGACCGGAATCCTCCAACGCGCGGCCAATGCCTTGGGCAAGTGGTTTCGCAAATGGAGAATCGAGGTAAACCCGGAGAAAAGTGCAGCGGTGTACTTTTCAAAGGGCTATTATAACACGCCACGGTCACGCCGTCAACTTAAAGTCATTACGATGTTTGGCAAGCCGATCCCTTGGGAGGAGCAAGTCAAATATCTCGGCGTAGTCTTAGATAGACGTCTTACTTTCAAGGCCCATATCAAACGAGTGCGCGATCGCGCCGCGTTTGTAATGGGCCGTCTTCATTGTCTCCTTAACAAGCGAAGTAAATTGTCCCTTAGGAATAAGGTGAAAATCTACACGACTTGCATCCGTCCGATCATGACCTATGCAGGGGTAGTTTTCGCTCACGCGAGCCCCTCTCAAATTCACCGTCTACAGGTAATACAAAATCGTTTCATGCGGAAAGCCACGGGAGCTCCGTGGTTCCTTCGCAATGAAAATCTGCACATTGACCTAGGTCTGCCAACCATTGCCCAATGGCTCAAATTAGCTTCCAAACGTTTTTTCGATTCTGCTCCGCACCACCCAAATCCCCTGGTAGTTGCGGCTTCCGAATACATCCCGCTTAGGGACGGTACTGAAAAGTATCGGCGTCCGAAGGACGTAATATACGATCCCGACGACCCGATTACCCTAGCCATAGAGGCAGCCAATCAGCTCGCGACACCAAACACTTCAGGACCCCGATACCGACCCCGCCGGCGTGGTCGACGATTTCCCTCATTCACCGCTTATCGCTATCGACCCACTAGGGTCGATTAATTCTTTCAAATATTTTTCCTCTCAGACGACGCCCTGAGCCGAGGTTTGCGCCCAACTGGGCACCCTCAGGCCTGTTGTCTTAAACGTTGTACCGGGTGAGAGCCTTCAGCGCTCCCCATTTGTCCGGCCAAGTAGTTAATGCCATCTGCGGCAAATCTACAATAAGTCACGTCAAAAAAAAAAAAAAAAAAAAAAAAAAAAAAAGATTCAAATATCAAGCAATTAATCCAGTGAAAATAAATAAATGCAATGTATCTGTCGTGGCCAGATCGTAGAATTGGTCATTTCATGATGTGCTCGATCATTTCATGAAATGGTCATATTTCATGAAATAGAATGTCATTGGTTGGCCACATTATGATGTAGTTTGACCAGATCAACGAACACAAAATATGCATGATTACTTTATGATATGGCCAAACGTTGGCAATCATATCGTGAAATTAGTAACATTATCCACCTGAAATGGTCGAACACATCAGGAAATGATCAATTCTACGATCTGGCCCCGACATATCTATTACTTGTGCACCAAACATTAATAAAGACTCCAAAAATAACACAGATAATTCTTTACAAATTATTTCTTACTTTTCTTCATTTATGAAGCCCTAAACACGTACTTTATTGTAATATAATATTCGTTCTCAGTGACCCACTTGTTTGGTTCCCTGTATCTTGGGTCCAGACACGCACATTTGCGAGGGTAAACCCAGCCGCCCTACAAAAACATCTGTCTTAAAACAAAGCTTAGTCTGGCCATTGACCTCAATACTTTACGTTTAATAGGGTTATTACTTTTATTCTACATTTGTGGGATATTTAAAGGTACTGTCATCATCATCATCAGCCCAGGAACGTCTCCACTGCTGGGGCACGGGCCTTCCCTATGGATGGGTAGGGAGAACGGGCTTTAAACCATCACGCGGGCAAATGCAGCCAGGACCTACGGCTTAACATGCCTTCCGAAGCACGGAGGAGCTCGAGATGAAAACTTTTTTTTTGTGGTCACCCATAATATGACCGGCCTTTGCGAAAGTTGCTTAACTTCAACAATCGCAGACTGAGCGCGTTTACTGCTGCGCCACCGAGCTCCTCAAGGTACTGTGAATGTGACTAATTAACTTAAAAATTAAAAAAAAATAAAGTCGCGGCGGTGATGGTCTAGTGGCATTTGTTTAAAACTCGGAGAAAACTAAACTATCGTTTATGAGTTGAGTGACAACGAGGGTTAAAATGGCCACATCGAAGCAATTCATCTACAAAAGCAATATTGCTATCTGACATTTGCTTGCATTGCGCACTTACTTTTATATGCGCAAATGTCAAATTGCAATATTGCTTTCTTAGATGAATTGCTCCGATGTGGCTATTTTAACCCCCCAGATGGGAAAAAGTCTTTACTCAAGCGGAATCCAAAGAAAATCATTGCGAGTTGTTCTATAAAAGTTACACGTGGACTGTAATAATCTTAAAGCAAGAGTTCTATTAATATCGTGAAGGATTACCTTAGAATCGATCCTAAAACGCGATGTTCGTTTATAAACCTGTTTAGTAACAATGTAGCATTTTATACTTCCTTTCAAATCTTACAGCTTATTGAATTCTTGTCCAAGAAAACCTGTCTAGAATATGAAAAGCGAGAATCGTATTGAAGTTAAACAATTTACATTTTTATTTGGAACTGCTATCGGTGGGACAACAAAACTTTCTGTCGTCCCCGTTTTAAAACAGTGCAATCTTTGATCGGTTCGCTCCTTCCTCTTTCTGTACAGTGCTAGAAGAAAATTCCTGGCATGCCCTAGTTATATCTTTGTATTTAATTCGTAAAAAGTTCTATAATTCTATTAAATAAGAAGTAAATCACAGATTTGGCTTTTCGCTACTGTTCGCGTTAAAATAATTTACATTATATTTAGTCGCTTTTGTGTAATAGGAGTATAGAATAGTGTGGCTGAATGTAATACTGTATATAAATAAATAACTATTTCGAGAATAATAATATTAAGTAAGTAAATACATTAGTTTAAAAGTTATTCTGAAGACACGTTTTATAATTATGCTTAAGTACTATAATATAGACGATTATTTCAAAGACAAACTAGTACGGTGTAGTAAAGTTATTAACGGCGGCGAGTTCTGTCCACCCCGATAGGGATATTGGCGTGGCTTGTGTATTATGCATCTTGAAACTTAAAAACCGGAAAAGCAATTGTATGTTAGGCACGTGTCTTCCTGTGACGTCAAACGAAGCACTATTTGCTACTGCAACTAAAAAAAAGTGAAATTCTATGAAAAATCCCACGTTTTCGCAGCTAGCTTTCGTTTTTTGCATATACATGTGCTTTTATATAGACAAACTATGCTTTTTATGTAGCTTAGGCGGTCTGTTATTTTTCCAATCTAACTTAACTTATCATGCAAGCAACACAAGTCACCACGATGCGTTCGCATGTAACTCAGGAGGAGACATACATTTTCCCAACCACAAGGAATGTACTTATGTGGGCTAGTGTACGTATTTCCATACCTGGGGTGGGAGACTGGCGCAACGCCAGCCAATTTCTTTGTCTTGTCAAGTCGCTTCAAGTGTCATCGATGCGGATATTCCCATTATTGAGGGAACTTATACAATTCTGTCGATTTAAACTCTTGAAAACGACGTCTTTGCGCAATTTAGGTCTGCATTATACTTCAAAAACTCTCTCTCTCTTCTTGGCATTTATTATTCCCATCTGATGGTGGGGGTCTACCTTCTTCTTCTTTCTCTTCCACTTCGCTCTATCGGACTCGGAGACATTGCACGAGCACTTCAAAAACATTAAAATTTATTTTCCTAAAATCCTCTGCTTGACCTTAACTTTAAATTCGTTAATTTTGCTTCTGATCTTAACTTCTCAGTAAAGGAAAAGGTGTTAGACGTCATACTTTGGCCATTAATACCTTATAAATTATTATTAAGATTTTATAAAAAAATGCTTCAAATTAGAGAATTTTAAAATTTTAAAATATAATTTTGGGGAAAATGCTGCGAATATTGTGTTGCAAAGAATGAAAGAGACAAAATATTGCTCAGTTGGGTAGTTGGAGTGAGATAAGGAATTCAATTGTATGATACAGGTGTAGGTTATAGCATGTAATGGAAGTCGCAGACTTGGGCTGTTCCACTCACTAATGTCTAGAAGAGGGAAACATAAAAAGATTTTTATTACTAAACTTTGCGAAGAATTCTCAACAGATCTATGTTGGATATATGTGAATTATAATAATTGTTCAAGTCTCTTGGTTTACTTTGGTTTATTTTCTTACATTTTACAAATAATTATATTATCATAAGTAAGTATACCAACAAGTTCTCAAAGCTACTTGTTAGTCTCGGGTATAACAAGTTTTGTGTAAGAAGTTTGGTGTATACAATTTGTTTAACCGAATAATGAGTACGAATCTTTTTGGTTTACGCCTACTCTGTTCGGTAAATATATTATTTATTTAACACATGGCTTGCTAGGCTATAGGGCTTATTACACCTACCTGTCCGACAAGCTAAATGCGGCAAGGTCATGGGTGGTTACCATGGTTACTCCCGACCAACTCGCTCGAGATCGTGTTTCCATGGTTACGACCCGCCGATTTGTAATTAGACTACATGATCTGATCGGGAAACGGGAGTTGGTGGGGAGTAACCATGGCAATCAACGTGACCATGCCGCATCTAGCCTATCGGACAGGTAGGTGTAATAAGCCCTTAAGGCTGTCAAAGTATGTGA
The DNA here is from genome assembly GCF_024362695.1 of Pectinophora gossypiella. Taxonomy (NCBI): domain Eukaryota; kingdom Metazoa; phylum Arthropoda; class Insecta; order Lepidoptera; family Gelechiidae; genus Pectinophora; species Pectinophora gossypiella. The sequence continues at coordinate 7,909,794 of NC_065421.1, read as the reverse complement.
CCTTGAGAAACTTTTTTATTTATTATCTGGAAATTGAAAAAGAAAAACATTACAGGCTGCCTTTAACTCGTGATTGGATTGTTGGTTCCCGTTTTGCTTGTTCAAGTCAATTGTTTTCCTGCAAATTGTCTTAAGGCTCAACCCGCCCGTTTAGCTGGTACTAGTACCTGCGCAGTACGAAGACGTTCCTCTCTCGACGTCAGGTCTGACGAGACAGAGTAATTGTTTGGCGCGCCGCCAGCAGCGTGCAACCCGGTAACCTGCAGGGAATGGCCCCGGAACAAGATCAAGATATATTTTTCTTTACTTATAGGATATTTGCTTGATTTTCGTAACTTAAATGCAGAAGTGAAGCCGTAGTTTTAGGCGGATGAGACTTTCGTTATGTAAAAATTGAAGATTCAAAGTGTAACTATGTTACCTACTGATTAAAGATATTTTTGAATTTAGAAAAAGAAATAGAAAACAGAAAAATAAAATACCCAGCTGTGAATTAATTACTTGGCCTGTAATTTACCTCAGCTACGTCAGCACTACGAAACCTTGCTACGTTGCTACGGCGTAGAACAACTACGCGTCGCATGACTTGAATATACTAATTCACACTTACACGTGAATGGCCAATGAAATCCAAAATAAAATAATACATAGCAACGACAAGAATTGTGATTAATTGAAAAACTTTTGAAGTCTCGCTTCAAAATAATTTCAGTAATATTATTTTGTTTTCAAACTGACATTTGACATTTTATGATATTTTAATAATGTATTCGTTTCGTGAAAGAGTTTCCGGGTAAATTAAACGAAATGTATCAAAGAGAATACTTTAAAATACCATACGGTTCCTATACCTGTCATTTCGTATTTGTAATTAACGTATGTATCTGTTGAAAGTCGCGAGGAACGTTTTAACTATGAAGAAAATCTAATTCATTTAGTTTTATTAGTGCCAAATGATTAAGTTTACGCCTATTTCCGTTTGTACCATTTTGATGGCACCTAAAGCCTCATTTCTTCCAAATTCATTAATCATTCCATACACGCGGCTCAAGTGCTGGTTCCTGACCTTCATTAAATGTATTTTTTTCTTCATTTACATATCTCTACTACGCTTCATGGACGAGCGAATTCGAGTTTTCACCTTTCTAAAAACCGCGCGGTATTTAATACAAAATACCAACGAAAGTTTATGTAGTCAAGTACTAAAGCTGAAATAATTATTTCGGACGGATACATTGAAAGTTTCGCCCGAATAAAGTTGGCACTGGATCGGGCCAACATATTTTGTTTGTCGGAACAGGCCAGGTTAACCCGGCGTAAATTAATTACATATTTGGTCGGTTGTAATTACGTAGGGTTCTGATGCAACTGGGTGCGACCCAGTTTTTCCATATTGTACGAATGAACTCGCAACGGCAAATGTTGGATAATTATGAAAATTCGCTATAAATTTTCGGCGGCAACGTGTTTATTTTCGCGAGCGCGCCGTTTTCGATTTTAAAAGAATGACGACGTGCGCTTGGATGGAATCTTACTGGGAAATATTTTAATTTTACTGCAATTACCTTATAATTTATTTTTAATTATAATATTTATTGGCGAACCCGAAACTTTTACCACTTGGACGATGAACGTGTTATGAATGAATGGTTGTAAATTACTGCATAATTCAATGAAGAGTCGTGATCCGCTCTGCGACATGTGCTTAGTGAGGCCCTTTTATTTCAGAACGTCCACCACCGCCTTATGATTACTTTGACGAACATTCTTTTTGCCTTATTGTTTGGCGTCCTCATATAAAAAACAAATTTGAATCCATTATTTTTTTTGATGGCGCTTTCAAAATTCCGAAAACAAATGTGTTCCATTACTAAAGTTGTGCTTCCTCTTGGAGTGGGCAGACCACATGGATCGTCGGATTCCACGTAGAATTGTCGTAGTCACGTCGAACGCAGATAAGTTGTCACTTGTAGGCAAGGTTCGGCGTGTATTTACCGAACTATTGTACGCAGGTCTATAGGAATCAATTCAAAGTAAGAAATAAATCCTGACGTTCCGTCCACTTGAATCCCGCTTAAGTGGACGCGAAGCTAATTATGCACTCGACATTTTTTCCCGAGGCGTTCGTTCGGAAACTGCTGCGGAATAATCTAGAACATTATGAATATGAAATTAGTTTCTGAACTAACCAGGTCTAGGTCAGAATCCTGCGGCTTGAACTTTGTTGTTATCGCATAGATAGTTGTTGATATTGTATCATGAATGAATCGATATACTGCATATTGTATCCTAGTATTTTATATTACTTTTATATGCTGTTCTGGGAGCAAATAAAAAGAAACATAGAACACGTTCAGCTTGTTTGTCTACCTAGGCAAGTCGCAAAATTTTACAGAGGGATTGTGCCCTTGCTAACATAACGTATAATCGTTTTGACGATAGGCTGATTGATTCCTTGTCACCATAAGGTTCCATATATCTAGCATAGCACTTGGTATCAACAGTAACTGCAAGTTGTTTTTGATTACTTGTGGCTCTGCCCAGCTCATTAGGGGTTACGAGCGTGTGTTTTGGTATTTATAATATAAATTTATTATATTTCATACTGTACAGGTTTTGAGGACAGAAGAGGCAAGATGATTGGACACTTAATAAGACACGACGTATTTATTAAAAACATCATAGAAGGGAAGCGACATGGAGATAGAGGAAGGGAAAGACCAACAAGAGGTTACATGGAACAGATTAAAGAGAAGGCGAACGTTGCGTCTTATAAGGAAGTAGTAGACAAGAATGGAGAATGCTACACCGATAAGAGTGTGGTCCTTAAATTAGTGATGATATTTTATAGGTATTTACATGTGCATACTCACGGAACTTCCGTGACATGTCAACCTTCAAACCCTATAAAAATAAACATAAGTAAAATTAACCACAAATTTAAGAACCTCCGAGCCTTTATTTTTATCTATACTAAACTATATCATATATATCATATATATAATGACCGTCGTGAGACAGGTTAGTTTTACCCTACTGATGGCTTGTCGTTGCGATAGTAATACTGCTCAGTACGAGAGGAACCGCAGTTTCGGACATTTGGTTCATGCACTCGGCCGAGCGGCCGGTGGTGCGAAGCTACCATCCGCGGGATTATGCCTGAACGCCTCTAAGACCGAAGCCAGCCTAGCCGAATCCGGCAAGGATATGCTCACTGTGGAGCCCCGAGAGTCAGGAGGCTCTAAACAATGTGACTTTACTAGTCGCGCTTTATTCGTAAGGTGCGACGTCGAAGCCCATTTGGATCTCCGAGATCGGTGCGTACCGTTTAACGCGTGCATCACGGCTCGGAAGGTTCGAATTTACCTCAGTTCGATGTCGGGGCTCGGAATAGTCTGTAGACGACTTCCGTTTGTCATTATATATGTGTCGTGGCCAGATCATAGAATTGACCATTTCATGAAATGATCGACCATTTCATGAAATGGTCGTATTTCATGAAATGGCCAACTTCAACTGACCATATCGTTTAAACGTCAGCGTTTAATGATATTTCCATCCACGTTTGGCCATATCATTAATGTAGGGTGTCCATGATAAGTGGTGTAATAAAAACGCGAAATAAGGTAGGAAATAATGTATTACTCTAGTACAAAGTACAAAAATGTTTAAAAGTCAAATAAAAATTAAAAAGTCATTTTCGATTAACGGAGTGTTGATGTAGTTGACATACACGCCGTAACTGCATCTCGCTTTGAAGTCGTCGTCATATTTTTTGACACTATTTCATGCCATTGGTCATCATTCAGTATACTTTTCGTGTGTAAGATAAACATACTGGCGGCGTAGGGGTGGCCCAAGGGCCACCCCCGCCGCACCCTAACCTACTGTTATGCCTTGTAAAAATTATAAAAAAAAGGATTATGATAATTTAAATTATGACAAAAACATTTATGCGTTTTAATAGAATCCCGTTTCAAGTAGTTAATGCCATCTGCGGCAAATCTACAATAAGACACGTCAAAAAAAGAAACTTTACGGAGAGTAGGATCGTCTATATTTTTGTTTTTTAAAATTAATATCTCTTCATTCGCAGTTTTAATTATATCATATTTTGAAATCCAATAATAGTCCATTGATTTACGTCGCGTGGTCACTCGACCTTCATTATTTGCCATATAACCTAAAAATAAAAATAAAGTTGCTGTCTACTGTTAATACGAGTTTTTCTTTTCACCTTAGTGTCAAAACATTGCTTCACTGCACTTTTATCTTGTATTTGCTCATTATTATTCGTATTATTCGCGTTCACACAAGAATAATTATTGTCCGCCGCCATTATGCAAAACAAAAACAAAGCGACACCAGCGCCACTACCGGTGGATAATGTTACTATTTTACGATATGATCGCTAACGTTTGGTCATATCATGAAGTAATCATGCATTTAGTTGGTCATATCGTTAAACGTTTTGTGTTCATTGATCTGGCCAAACCACATCATGATGTGGCCAACGAATGTTGTTCTATTTCATGAAATACGACCATTTCATGAAATGGTCGATCATTTCATGAAATGATCAATTCTATGATATGGCCACGATATATATATATATATATATATAATGATATAGTTTTGAAGTAACCTAATTGATATCTTCAGTTTCGAGAAAATTACATTTAAATTTGTAATCCTAAATAGTACCCATATATATCTACTGTACTTTCATACTAGTGCACAGTGTACTCAATAAAAGCTTTTTACTTCACGAGTAAGTAATCAAGAGTATTGGTAAAAGTTATGAACTAGATTTTGTTTCTATGTTAATTAACTTAATTACAGTGATTAGGGGAACTAAAATAAAACTTATGATTTTGTATGAGGGTAGCATATAATAGCCAAGTAAAGGACACGAAGTTTTGTAATTAAAAAAAATAAAAATATAACATAAACAGCCTATGTATACACATCCCACTACAGGGTACAGGCTTCCCCTCAATTAACCGGAGGAGGTATAGAGCATACTCCATTACGCTGCAAAAACTGTAAAAGAAATATAATTTATAAATTAAATTTTATTTTCGTGCGAGTTGTCAGACGGATGACCAACCTTATCAACCCTGATATGACAGTCATTATTTAGCCACCAAAATTTTATTCGAACAATCGGATGATTTCAGCCGACAATTTCCTGGACAAACTAAAAAACAATCACTCAAGTGTTTTCTGACGATGTGTCCGTACTAGAATTAGAAACCAGGACCTCCGCATTTTGATCCCAACACTTTTAAGATGTAAAACTTAATTCATATCAGGTATTTTAGCCAAGTTGCAAACTACTACGAAAAATGGCAGTGTAATCGAATAAAATGATTATTTATTTATTTACAAAGGTACATACAATACAAAGGTCTGAACCATCCCCTACAGTATTTAATTTTGTCACGATCACTAATACAGGGTGTTAGTGATCGTAACAAATACTGTAGGGGATGGTTCAGACCACCATTCTGAGTTGATATCAAGTGGAATTTCCTCACGGAAAATTCATGACATTGTTTCTTTTTTCTTATTATTTTCAGTTTCATACTTTTGCGATGGAAAATTCCACTTGATATCAACTAAGAATCATGGGCTCAAGTATCCCTCAAAGTTTTCGCTACGATGTCACTAACACCCTGTATAAACAATACAAAAATGCAAACATAACAAAAAAATAAGACTCAAGATAACTCGTTTTTCTTTTCTTTTCTTTTCTTTTGTATTTTAAAGCAATAAAGAGTATACAAACAAACAAGCAAACTCCTGAACATCTATAAAAATTAAATAGGTATCTTATATAAATCCCACACATTTTAGTTCATGACACTGTTGTTTTTCCTAATTGTTTGCAACTTGGCAAAGGCCCCTGGTGTGAGTTATGTTCTACATCTAAATTAAAAGTTGTTATATGTTCGTGCCATATGTGATTTTGTGTCGTGTTCGCTAGCATGTTTGCGAACGTGAACTCTTTATTTCCCGCCTTCTTAACGTGAAAATATACTGGTTACTAGTGTTACCTGCCAACAGGACCGAGAGCTAAAATTAAAACCATGCAAGGCTTGCTGAACTCTAATATGACTTGAAAACGCTCTAGTCTATAGTTATAGAATAAAGAATAAAACCCACTGAGCATCGTCCGACACGTGGTCGCCACTCCAGAACCCTTCCGCCCCAGCGGCTATCGGTTCTCCTCGCTAATGAAGGAAAATCTTTACAGGGCCATCTACATTGTCTTTAACCCCCGACGCACAAACGACGGAGTGTTATAAGTTTGACGTATCTGTGTGTGTGTGTAAATGTGTATGTCTGTATGTGGCATCGTAGCTCCCAAACGGATGATCCGATTTTAATGCGGTTTGTTTTTGTTTGAAAGGTACATCAGTCGAAAGTGTTTTTAGCTATGTTTGATGGAAATCGGTTCAGGTCTTCAAGGTCATCAGGTCGTTTGTTAAGTGTGATAGGAATGTTACACGCTCAGTCTGCTTGCATATGTGGGATAAGTTATGGGGTTTAGCATTAAAAATGCCTTTTGTCATAATAATTGAGTACTATTTTTGGCCGGGGTTTTTTTTAATTTTTAATTTAATTTAAAGCCTGGAATGTCCCTTGCTGTAATAATAGATTCCAACTTGGCTGGAAGGTCTCTGGTCTAGTAGGTTTACTTTGTGCATAATGCAGTGTGATAAAAGAGAGAGATGTGGTGTAAAAGATGATAATTAAAGTGACTAATATTGAGAAGGGAATGTTAAGTTGGTTTGGACACGTAGAGAGGATGAACGGCAGAGGAAGACCAAAAAGGTTTAAAGACGTGCGTGTATGAATCGATTAATGAATGTGGAGGAAGCAAAAGAAGTGTGTCAGGATCGAAGCAAATGGAATTCCACAGTCTCTGCCTACCCCGGTGAGAAATAGTGAGTTTATGTATGTATGTACGTTTTAGGCCTTGCCCACCTTAGAATAAGTTTCTCCTGTAAATGTCTTGTATAATTGTGTACAATAAAGTGCTTTATTGTGCATAAAGTCGACAAAATTTTATTTCGTTCTCAGCATCGGAGTCTTGAAGTCTAGTAGAGATACAAAGATGGAGGCGACAAGTGAAAAACGTGCGGCCGACCTCGGGTCACTGCGCATTGTTACACGTCACCTGATGGGACTATTCTGGACTTACGGTACCAACACAAAGTGCTATTTGTTTTTAGCATAACATAAGCTCACGAACATATTATACTATTTCTCATTTGTTTTTTCCTATTTGTGCAATAAAGTATTTGTTATGTTATTTTATATACCGAGTAGTAGTGAAGTAGTCAGAGGTACATCCATCGCAAGATGAACTTAGTACCCACACCTCACCGAGCTTTCTATTAGACCTACGTGATAGGCGGTCCGTATCGCCATCTATAATTGTCGAGTCGACTGTGTCAGTGAAAAACTGCATTTAAGATTAACTAATAACTTATGGTCCAAGCCTGGTGTATTTTCGGATGTTTGTGACCTTCGCGGGTCGGAAGGTCAGACAGGCAGTCGCTTCTGTAAAAAACCGGACCTGTCAAATCTTCAGGTAAGCGAACCCTGTCAAAAACGAGGTGCAAGTCTGTTACCGGGGTTCGAACCGGGGCTCCCCGTTTGAGAAGCAAGCCAGTGTACAATTGGACTACAGGGACTTGCTATCCCTTTTATTTCCTGTCTAGTAGAAAATCGAGCAAGCATTGACAGGCTTTTATATGTAGCACAAGAGCAGTGAATACCAGAATATGTATTCAAAAGTGGAATCGTTTCGCTCCACCAGGCGAGAGGTCAGCGGTTGCGTCGCGACCTGCACCCAACTTCGATTAAATGCTCACGTTCAATTCGATTCGTTCAACCACTTTATCTAACCGCTACGTACCTTTTACTGACCCTACATATACGTTTAAATGTATAATTTATTTATATACAGGGTTTTAGTGAAATCGTAACGAAAACTTTGAGGGATGCTTTAGACCTATTTTAGTATTTTTTTCAGTTCTATACTTTTGCGCCGGAAAATTCCACTTGATATCAACTCAGAATCATGGTCTGAATTATCCCCTTGGTATTCGTTACGATGTAACTAACACCCTATTTAAAGCCGTCTTTTGTAGTTCTTTTGTATTATTTAACAAAAAGAAATCTAAATCAAAAAAGTCTGACTTTTACAGGATCCTGTGCATGTCCATGCGAATAATTTGATCTATATCGTCTTTATGCCGCCGCCTACCTAGGTATCCGAAACATTCAGTATTTGCTGGACCGTTAAGTCTCTAATTACATTTAGAATTCAACTTCTAGTAAGGATGACGCCTTAAGTATTTAACGGATTTTGTTTTTATTGCGCTTTTCCGTACCTAAAAAAACTTAAAAAGAGAAAATTAAAACGAAAAAGTTCATGTATGGAGCATTTATTTGTGAGTTTCCCTAACGGGTTAGTGACATAAAAACTAAATCCATTTACAAATATTTATGATCTGTATTTGAGCAAAAAACATTTGTTATAAGTACAAACTTATTTACACATACGCATATACACACGGCTTGTCTAATTAGGTAGGCGGGACGTACTAGATTATATGAATATACCACAAGTTTGACTGAGTTTCAGTGGTTTAATACGAATCCAGTACAAATGGAATCAATAGGCTGCATTTTCAATTCGGTAGGCGAACCATATTTATTTCTGTCGGACCAATTAATGCTACATAAACAGAGAACTGACACTGCAATTAAACTGTTAATGTGAAAATGCACATGGTCGCCATGTTCGAAGCATATTTGATTGTATTGATAAGTTTAATAATGTATATGACCCGAGATTAAACATTTGCTTGAAGTCATATCTTTCGCATCATCATCTATTACTTTAGCTCACTTGTTATCCAACATCATCATCATCACCAGCCCATTAACGTCCCCACTGCTGGGGCACGGGCCTTCCCTATGAATGGATAGGGAGATCGGGCCTTAAACCATCACGCGGGCCCAGTGCGGATTGGTGGTTATTAACGACTGCTAATGCAGCCGGGACCAACGGGTTAACGTGCCTTCCAAAGCACGGAGGAGCTCGAGATGAAAACTTTTTTTTTGTGGTCACCCATCCTATGAAAGTTGCTTAACTTCAACAATCGCAGACCGAGCGCGTTTACCGCTGCGCCACCGAGCTCTTCAACCAACCTATCATTATAATTACTTTTCACGTCATCATCTTACAAGTTACCCGTATCCACTTGAGAGATCATTTGACTCTTTCGCTTTCTTTATGAAGAAGGTACTATCACTTAACTGTAGCGAATGTAATGCCATAGAAGATGCTTATCATGTAATAATGGAGTGCGTTTGGAATGAGGTTGAGAGATACAATTTTTTTTATGTTAATCACATAATTACAACTGCGAGATTGGTATATGTAATAGTGTCTTGGCCTCCCCTACTTCGGACGACGCTAAGGCACTTTATAAGTTATTTAAGGTAGCAGAGAAACGTAGGTTAAACCTATAATTTTGTAAGAACTATGAGGGTGACATATTCGGTTTAGAAAAAACCCTCTATAAAATAAAAGAACAAAAAACCTTAGAGATCACTGGACAGGCAATAAATCAGGACGAAACATCTGAACGTCCTCATACTCTGAACGTGAATGTTATTTGTCATTTGGGAAAAGTTCTTAGATTTAATAAAGCTACTGTCTATCAATTACGAGGTCTATGTTTCAAAAATTTTGACAAAGTAAAATTAATGGGTAAAGCGAAGTCTTACTATTCAGTAAATCTATTGGGAAGGAAATTCCCAATAGTTCAACTGGTAAGACTACTCGGTAAGACTACTGGAAATGGGGGTAAAAAGGTCTTTTAGGTACATGTTGTTAATGATCATGTAACACATTTATCTTATCAAGATTCAATCAATGTTATGAATAATACAGCCTACATTCTTTAAAATAACATAGAAAAACTTGTACATAAATAAACTTACATTCAATACATTCATAAACAGCCTATATACGTCTCAATGCTGGGCACAGGTCTCCCCTAAATCAACCATACTCCACCACGCTGCTCCAATGCGGGTTGGTGGAGGTGTTTTTACGGCTAATAGCCGGGACCAACGGCTTAATCATCTTACTTTTTCGGACAATCAGGTGATTCAATCCATACCAAAGGGCAGTCTCACAAAATGATTTCGACAATGTCCCCATCGGGAATCGAACCCGGACCTCCAGATCGTGAGCCTAACGCTCTAACCACTAGACCACGGAGGCTGTTCAACAAATAAAAATAAATATACTGTATTTTTGTCGTTCCGAAGACTCACTAACGTACAAAGTAGAACAACACAGTATAATATCATGATACGATACGATGCAGCTGCCCTCAAGGAAAAAAGTATTTCAAATTACAAAAGCATTCAATCACGAACTTCCTCTAACTCCAATTTATATCATAAACATAACTTTTTCCGCGGTCGGTTTAAATAGAGATTAATACCGTGTTTTGGTTGTAAACAGTCGAGCCTACACATGCGGCCAGAGAAATGGACCGTTTACCATAATTATCCATTCGCGAGTACATTTTACCGGAATGCGCACACAAAATTATACACTGCCAGACTGGAGTGCCGGTTTTCATGTCTGCCGGTGTAAATTTTATCCGTAGGTACCTATACGTGTTTCATTTATATCCATAACTTTGTTTATTTGGGATGTTCCGGCAACTGTGGTCGCAAAGTTGGAGTAAATCCAATAATAATTGTAAAACATTCGGCTGGTTTGATAATTGATTTATTCCAGTCGGTTAGCTGTATCAATATAGGTAATTACATTATACGTAAGTAGGTCATATAACGGAAAACAAATACGCTATAAGTAATGACTTCCGCGCCGCGGTTAACTAAAAATTATGACCATTGTTGGAAACTTCATTTTTGTTAGAAATATTGTCCGCCTTTTAAGAACCAATTACAATTACAATTTGTCTTTAGGGGCTCGGTGGCGCAGCGGTTAAGCAACTTTCGCAAAGGCCGGTCATAGGATGGGTGACCACAAAAAAAAAGTTTTCATCTCGAGCTCCTCCGTGCTTCGGAAGGCACGTTAAGCCATTGGTCTCGGCTGCATTAGCAGTCGTTAATAACCATCAATCCGCACTGGGCCCGCGTGATGGTTTAAGGCCCGATCTCCCTATCCATCCATAGGGAAGGCCCGTGCCCCAGCAGTGGGGACGTTAATGGGCTGATGATGTTTAGGAATTATCATTTAAACATATTATGGTGGTCACGTTTCTTTTTTACAAATTCGTCACGGTATTTAACCACCTATTTTTTGTTGATTTACCTGTAACATTGTGTCCCAATCCTGGCTCCAAAGCAATTTAGTTTTTTAAACCAATGTCTTTACTCGCTTTGATATTTTCCTTTATTCTTTATTCAGACCTGAAGGTCACACAGGGTAAAACGAAGGCATACCTGGACTCTGCGACATTAATGGATAATTACGGCTGAATTACCTCTAGAAAATAAAATTAAAACGTACACGTAATAGAATTTATTATGACGATAATAAATTGTTTGGTTGGTGCTGGTAGAGGCTATTTTCGAAACAGTCTTGTAGGTAAGCAAGTAATACACACACACACACACACACACACACACACACACACACACACACATGTTGAAAGATTTACAATAACGAAAGTTGTCATTATGGAGACGTCACATGACATTTTATACTTTTAAATGAAGCAGCAAAAAGGAAACTACAATTATGCACTGTATTATACAACCATTGATGTATAATTTGTTCCTATTTGACCTCATTGTATATAACAATATTTTAAGCAATGTGAGAGCGTTGAAAAATTGCAGTGTAGCAGCACGTTTGTATATACAAGTACAATTTTTTCTTCTTATATCGTTTCTAAAAGGCGATAACCGCAGATGAAATGTTATGTTATTTAAGATTGTTACTTCGCTGACAATTTCGTGACATGTACTGATAACATAAGCTCGACTCGACTATATATCAAAGGGGTAGGTAAAGGTACATCCATCGCCAGATGAACTAAGTACCCGAGCTTTCTATTAGACTAACGTGATACGTGGTGAGTAACTTTATAGTTTCTAGTCACTTCAGGACCCCGATACCGCCCCGCCGGCATGGTCGACGATTTCCCTTAGACCCGCTAGGGTCGATTAATTCTTTCAAATATTTTTCCTCTCAGACGACGCCCTGAGCCGAGGTTCGCGCCCAACGGGTGCCCACACCCTCAGGCCTGTTGTCTTAAACGTTGTACCGAGTGAGAGCCTTTAGCGTTCCCCATTTGTCCGGCCAAGTAGTTAATGCCATCTGCGGCAAATCTACAATAAGTCACATAAAAAAAAATGTTTCCAGAAAACACTGTTCTTATAGAAAATATCTATTCAGTCATATTATGACATGTCTTCAATATACTATCGCACAAGTCAACGTGTACATACATTAGGTGTCAATTCAAAACGCTAATTAAGTGTGGAAACCGATTCAATCTCAGCGGTTTCGTATCGCTCTAAATGATCGATCGCGGTTGATATCGTGAGAATTAGCTGCAATTAACGTCAAAATCTTGATTAATGTGAATTGACGACTTTCGTGCCAACACAAATTTAAACATTGACGATACGAAATTAAATAACTGACGCGACGTGTTCAATTACAGCTTGTAGGATTTTGATCAATTATATTTTTTCGTCGGCGCTAATTGCGAATTATAATTCCAGGGACAATTATTATTGTGGCGTTTTGAGGAAATGAATAATTTGTCTGGATGTTCTTTCAAGCAATATGAAGTTCGAAAAAACGTAGTGACGTAATTTATGAGAATTATATTTCCGTACTGTTGTTTTTACACATTAAATTTACCACTTTGGAAGAATCTCTCGCGCAAACTATTCAGTTTAGAAAAAAATATATTAGAAACCTCATTTTGAAGACCTATTCATAAGTATCTCACACGTATGGGTTTGATGGAAAAACATTTTTTATTTTCAGTTCTAAGTATGGGCCACCAAAATTTATTGTTTTTTTTCTTCTATTTTTGTGTGAAAATATTAATGCGGTTCACAGAATACATCTACTTCCAAGTTTCAACAGTATAGCTCTTATAGTTTGGGAAAAAAGTGGCTGTGACATACGGACGGACAGACGGACAGACAGACATGACTAATCCATAAGGGTTCCGTTTTTGACATTTGGCTGCTGAACCTTAAAAATGCTCCCTTTTACCACCTCTCGCCCGAATGATATGATTATTGTATTGTTTTGTTAAGATCAAATAAAAAAAAATATAAAAACCAATAGGTACGAGTACATTGTATATGTCACATACGTGTATGTTGCATCTCTATAGAAATAAAAAGTATTGATATAAATATAGGTACAATAATGATAGATAGTATAATAATGTTAAATTCCACTTGATTCCTTAATATAATAATTCAATTACTTAAGTTAAATTATAATTAAAATGTAAATAAATGTAATTATACACTAAATTTGTCTATTTCTATATCTAGTCTATCGTTAAATCACTAGCATTATAATATTCTTATTGTAATTATAATAAATAAATATGTTTTGTATTTTATATGAGTTCATGAACAAAATAACATTACTTTGAGTAAAGTTACCTACAGCGCACCGTTTTAATTGCGTTTGTGTTTGATTTGTTTCGTACTGTATTAAGACATTATTTTACTTGCTGTTTAGAAGTTAAGGTATTATGGGCAGCTACTTCATGTTTATTACCCGACTGCGGAGAAGCAAAAAGAGGGGTTATGTGTATGACCCTCTATTTCCACCTAACATCTACTTATCAGAAATTAACTATCTAGGTGTCTTGATTGTCCGGTGGTTATAGGAGATAGCCGTGCTCGTATGCCAATCTGTCCTAAGAGTTCGCTTACAACAGCATTATGACCAAGTCTACCTCTTAAACATCATTATTTCAGAAGAATTTTAGAGAAAAATACCTAATTTCTTTTTTCATACTTTTGGAGCGCGATTTTTCCATAGTCGGGTTTTAGTTTTTAAACTTAATTTTATTAATTTGTTTTTATATTAAATTATTTTTAAAATAAGTATTTATCTAGTAGCAAATATCTATACTACCGTGGATACAGCTTGTCATTTATTTATTTATTTTTTAGTATTTTTATTAGGTTACTTATACTTAGTCTTTTCTACCTCCAGAACATATTTTGTAGTACAGTGGTATGATATGGCATTTTTTGTAGATTACCGGGTTGTGAGGTATTCTTGCAACCTTTTGCCTATAAGATTTCCATTTATCCAGTTCAGGAACATTCTACAAAGCTAAATCAGAGGAATAGCAAGAAACTGTCGCAAATTGGTAGCGAAATGCACTAAAAAGGCAAAGAGATACAATTTTATAATAATTTTTAGAATCGGAGATGCGCTTTTTGCTCGCAATGGCTCATTAAGACCTTCTTGAAACTCTAATTAAGCGCTCTTTGAAGAATTCATGGGACGATTTCGTCGGCTGTCGCACGACTCAATTATGCAATACAGAGTCGGACAGATAAGGCCAGTTGAAATACCGACCAAATGCTACTTATATTTTTGGTATACTGAACTTAATTTTTGTACTAAGTGAGAGCTTTCAGCGCTCCCCATTTGTCCGGCCAAGTATTTAATGCCATATGCGGCAATTCTACAATAACACATAGAAAATAAAAGGTCTACTGAACTGGTCTATGGATAGTCGGGTTTATACCTTTAAAGAGTGGTTATTTAAAAATAAACTGAGTGTTTACGTTCAAACAATTTATAAATTTTATACTCTTCTCCTGAATTTTCTCAGGCTTAGAGAGAAGCGTATATTGCAGGGTACTATTGAGCCGCCAAAAGCCCCTGACAAGGTGCAACAAATAGTGACTTACGTAAATAATAGCCGAGACTGTGAGATAACAATATGCATTGTTCCATTGACATATTTTTACTAAGTTAATAGTAATAAACATTTTTATTTGGAGGATGCAATAGTGTCTTAGTATATTTACTACTGAGTTCTAAAAAAAAATGGTGGTGCAGACATGAGATATATCAAGCGTATCCGGAGCCGTAATATGCCAACTGAACGACGCGGTATTTGAACCAATAGAAATGCTTCTTTTATCACTTAGCCAATAGCGTCGCTGCATATATCGTAACGCTCGAGATATGCATGCAGTATGTAGCGGGGGCTGGTACTGAAATTTACCATTTTAATAAAGGATTTCGGCTAAACCTCTCATCATTTTATATACAATTATGGAATTGAGTGTGGAGGCGTCAAAGTAATTTTGTCATTGTGATTTTAGTGTAAAACGCGTAAGCCGAGCAAATCCATATAATTTATTCATAGAATTGTGTCTGCTTAGAACATGTCTAGATTATCAGTCAAGCAGTATTTATACAAACATTGTCGATTCGTAGGTAATTATAACAAATGCCGCAATTTACTTTAACATATAATTAACAGTCAGTCAGTATAAGACTCTTGAGGGGCTATATATTTTCATTCCCTTCGCGGTGGAGGTGAGTGGGTGCGCTGAAGCCAGGAGCTTTGTGTGCGAGTTGGAGCGGCGCCTCAGGAATAGTGGTGCGGATCCCCGCTCAGAATCGTACCTGGTGCAACGCATATCGCTGGCTGTTCAACGCGGAAACGCAGCTAGCATTATGGGTACATTTGCACTAGGTACGATTCGAGGCGGGCGTTTTAATTATGGTTTAGTTTAAGTGTTAATTTTACATAAGTAATTTATTTTATTTTGAGTTTTGTTTTAGTTAAGTATATTTAATTATATTTTTGTTTTGTTTGATATTTTTGTTCTATAACCGTTTAACAGTCTATATATTCGTACGTCTTACTATTGGCCACAGGCCTCCCCTCAATCAATCGGAAGGGGTATGGAGCATACTCGACCACACTGCTTCACTGCGGATTACTGCTGGATTAACTTAGGGATTTCAAAAGTGAATAAAACTACCCTGTCCTATATGATATATTGGTACATATTGTATATTTCTAAAACAAAATTGTACCAATCTATTGCAATGCTGCCTTCAAATAATTGAATAATATAATAGTTCTCCTTTGATTAATTCAAAGACAATGTAGATCTGTGTTTTGACTTTGAAACTCAAAGTTTTTGTTTGTTCTATCGCAAAACTGAGTGATAGGGGCGACCAAAAACTAGGGATGTACCAAAGAGGAGAGGAGCTATTATGTAAGTACTAGTACGGATAATAGGTATTGTCTGGTACAGTATTCGTTCCATAAAGTAGTAAAGTTATTATATGAAGAGATTTATTGTATTCTTTATACACCTGGGAGAAGGCTTTTTAGAAATAATTCTTATTGTTATGTTATCCAAGAAAGGTTGTTTATATCCTGGTACTTTTACTTCATTCAGAAGTATGTCAAACTATTGATTAGTTAGTTTATGTATATGCGTGTAAAATTATCCAGAACAATACTACAATGGGCAGAAGGCAAGAAGGAAACCACCGCTCTATTGTTTCCTAAAAAGTAGCATGGAGAAGACACCGACAAGAGTGTGGCTCTTCAATTAATGATGATACTATAATAGTTTTTGATCCACAAATTTATTATCATCGAGCCAGTAACAGCTACCCCATAAATATCCCTGGCCTTTCTGAACAAACCCGTCTCTAAAATAGGCCAAGTTTTGAAGCCGGCAAGTGAAGTTGTAAAGGAAGATATCCGGCAGACGTGGCTTGATAAAGTGCCTTTGTACACCTTTGTGACTGGCCGATAATCCGGATTACAATGCTGGGATACGGGCCTTTTTGTAACTAACTCCGGCACTGTGATAACCGCCAAACCTCGAATAAATGGAATAAGCTGAGAGTCTGAATCTTTGTTGTACAGTATCAGCATCTCCCTAGCATTATCCCGTTTTTTCACAGGGTCCGCTTACCTAACCTGAAGATTTGACAGGTCCGGTTTTTTACAGCAGCGACTGCCTGTCTGACCTAACAACCCGCGAAGGGAAAACTATACCAATACAGGTTAGGTCACATACCTCCGAAAATACATTTCTTGGGAATGTGAGTTTCCTCACGATGTTTTCCTTCACCGCTGAGCAAGTGATAAATCATTTATGATCCAAAGATGAATTCAAAAACTTTGACAATCATTGGTTTAGGGCTGTACTAGATTCGAACTTGCTACCTCAAAGTGAGAAGCAAGCGTTCTACCAACTGGGCTACCACGGTTCCTTTGTTGTACAGTATAATATATTACGATATGACGTTTGCGGATTCAAATATGGAACGTCTTTTTGGGATCATGTTTGTAAAGAGGACGTGATTCAGATATTGAATAAAAAGTAGTATAAACATAACAAGACGTAAGCACTCGACTTTATTTCGATTGGGGCAGTCAGAGATACGTCCATCGCAAGACGAACTAAATACCCCCTTAGCGAGCTTTCTGTTAGACTAACGTGATATATGAGGTGATATATAGAATACTAGCTTTTGCCCGCGACTTCGTCCGCGTGGCGTGTTATAAAAGAGAGATCTTTGTGTGTAACTAAACTTTATATTTACTAAGGAATGCATGCATGCTAGATTGAAAACATCTATCTTACGCGGTTTCGATTTTTTCATACAAATGTTTTTTCCCGCTAACTCCCGTTTCCGTGGGAATTCCGAGAATTCCTTTCTTAGTGCACCTCTACGGTACCTAAGCTACGTCCCTTCCAAATTTCAAGTGCCTACGTTTAGCCGTTTAGGCTGTGCGTTGATATGTCAGTCAGTCAGTGTCTCCTTTTATATATTTAGAAAACAACGATGGAATATATTTTTTAAGTTACTTATATACATAAGTCCATAAAGTGTGGTTTATTAAAAAAAAGGTAAAGTAGGTAACTGAAAAAGACGAGAAGAACTAACAAAGAGAATCCTAAAGCAACATCCAAAATTAATTCTATAATATTATATTTCTATTCATTTTGAGAATGTTGTTCCGTTCTCTGTATTTAATGATGATCTGAGAGTATGTTACTCAATTATAAAAAAGGTATACTCAAATAGCAGGTGTCGAGTGAAGTGTCGGTATCGGCCATGTGAGACCAATTAGCGCAGGCTTACGCGTTCGCTGGCAAAAAGGTGCTATTGTTAAAACAGATAGCAAAAAGCTCTCAAATGGTTCCCTGGGAAGTTTTCACTTCAAAAAGAAGTCATTAGCGAACTTGGTAAACTCCAGGCCTCCGGGAAAATAAATATTTCCTCAAGATGTCAGACACTTCGTTTCACTTTAGTTTTTATTGCGTTATGTATTATATTAAGTATCTATGATTATAAATATAGGATTGCATTCAATATTTCCTCAAGATGTCAGACGCTTCGTTCCAGTTTAATTTTTATTAGGTTATTTACTACATGGAATTTTTCAAAACGATTATTTTATTATTTATGTTCTGCTTATAAATATTCCAGTTGGGCTAGACAGAGACACACCCATCGCAAGACGAACTAAGTAAGTACCCAAACCTCACCGAACTTTCTGTTAGACCAACGTAATAGGGCGATCGCATCGTTCTAAACGTAAATAGAACCTAAAGGCTAAACAGTTAAGTAAGTATTTGACTTAGTAAGCCCAAAAACCGAAAGATATAATATTTCTTGACAGTATATTTCTACCTGTAGTATTAAATCACATATTCTATAACTGAACAAAAATACCTCTTTCACTAGTGGCGTTGATAGATGATACAATGGACGCGAAATAAAACGAATAACTTTCCAACACCACGTCATGGCTCTGAAAATTGTTCAGCCTTTCCCAGCCGTATTGTATGTTACAAGTAATTCGAATTCCAATTATTCCTCGCATTCCACGCAATTCCTTGAGACGTTACAAATAAAACGTATGAATTTTACGCGCCATAATTTCGCTCTACTAAATGCTCAATAAAAAAGGCGGGTCGTTTCTTGCGGCAGTGTTACAGTGAGGAAGGAAGACATCGGAGTGACGTTAGTTTGATATATGACCGGCGTCTTTTGTGCGTTCCTCGTTAATACGGAACACAATGCCCTCAGACAGTTGAGAGTTACGCCCGACTTGGGAACTTGGCTCACACCGTCGTAAAACGCCGAATTGGACTGACACTACAGATTAAGGAATAAAACTGCGTATAGAATGGCAACTCGCCGCTTCCCAGCAGCGCCTGAGCTAGGTTTACCTCAAACCTCCTCGGAGTTACTTTGGTATCGTAAGGGTGTGAGACGTCAAACACACAGATGCGCGTGTACGATAACGTCAATGTGTAGTGCCTGTGTAAAACGAGATGTTTTGTATGAAGTGTCCGGGTGTGCTGAAACGCTTAGGGTACGAAAGTGCATACGCTGAACATAGTTGCAGTTGAAATAGTGTGAGCTACATTCGTGGGTATTACCAAAGGGTATTACGTTTGGAGGAGCTCGGTGGCACAGCGGTAAACGCGCTCGGTCTGCGATTGTTGAAGTTAAGCAACTTTCGCAAAGGCCGGTCATAGGATGGGTGACCACAAACAAAAAGTTTTCATCTCGAGCTCCTCCGTGCTCCGGAAGGCACGTTAAGCCGTTGGTCCTGGCTGCATTAGCAGTCGTTAATAATCACGAATCCGCACTGGGCCCGCGTGGTGGTTTAAGGCCCGATCTCCCTATCCATCCATAGGGAAGGCCCGTGCCCCAGCAGTGGGGACGTTAATGGGCTGGTGATGATGATGATTACGTTTGGATCTCTTCTTTCAATAGGTAGCGATCGTCTTCCATATGAACTTGTACTAGTTTTGCCTAACTTTGATAATATAACTTGCCCACTAGTTAGAATATCGCGCCAATTGGCAACTAGATAACTTTAAAACAGATTTGATTTGGTTGTCATAATACTTAAGAATTGGCTTTTGATAAATAAGAATGGAAAATGCTACACGGACAAGAGTGTAGCTCTTAAATTAGTGATGATGAACACTTTTATTTTTACTAACAGTCCAGTTATGAAAATTTTAGAAATGCAACAGTTTTGTCTTAGTTTTCAACCTACTCTAGTATTTCAATGCAACACAAAAACTCTTTATTGCGCTAAAACTCAAGAAAAATAACAATCACAAATAGGACAAAAGAAGTACAATAGACGGACTTATTGTAAAAAAAATAATCTTTAAGGTGAAAGAGACTGTATTAATTATAAATAAAACTCAAGGCGGTGCAATAACATAAAAGTATACATAGCCCTCTATTATATATATCTACACATACACTAATCAATACATGTATATAACACATGTCAATTCAAATAACAGTAATAGAATTGAATTTCATGTTCAAACAATAATTTCATCCGAACTATATACAGAGTGTTAGTGACATCAACGTAACGAAAACTGAGGGATGATTCAGACCATGATTCTGAGTTGATATCAAGTGGAAATTTCCGCCGCAAAATTAGAACTGAAAGTTGATTGAAAATTGATGACTTTCCGACAGAAAATTCTACTTGATATTAACTCAGAATCATGGTCTGAATCATCCCCCTTAGTATTCGTTACGATGTCACTAACACCCTGTATACCGAACTGATCGCCTATTTAGTCGCTTCTTTTTTATTATTAGACATTCGTTGGTGTTTTTTTGAAAGCTGTTAAAGTAATTTCGATGGCAATTAAAATATATAATATATATTTTAACAATAAAGCGATAGCAATTGCGCTTCCTTGTTGTCGTTTGAGTCGTACAAATTGAAATCTTTATCTTTCTTTGACTTTTCTTCTAAATTCAAAAATACAAATGTTCAGTTCATAGTCAGTTCTATATTCAGTAGGTAACAGTTTGAATCGTCAATTTTCACATAACGAACGGCTCCTCCACCAAAAACTACTGCAGCTTCTGTCTATCCGTATAGCCGGAGATGTTACAAGAAAAAGCTCGGCAGACAATCCTAGACGTTCTTACAAAAAAGACTTTCTACGATTCCTTTATTTGTAGCTAAAACTTGACAACAGCGTAGAAAATATGTCACCCGTTAGATATTCGTAATTACGCAACAGTGTAACACAAAACCTTTACTGGTGGTGAAGTGTAAGCCGAGGGTTCACTTAATTGTGGTCTATGTCAATGTCAAAACGTGGAAGACCCTGAATATAAATCCAACTTTCATTCACAGCCTCAGCCGCCGTTTGATATCATTTGCATAAAAAGAAAACCTTTGTACTTCAACAATGTATAGACCTTTATCTGAAGGGTAAATAGATAAATAAATGTGGAAAATTACGGATCTTTTTCGATGAAAAGATTCTTTGAAGAGTTATAAGTCAAAATGTGAAAGATATTTTCTGTTCAAAGTGAATCGCGGTCATGTAAGGATAAGGCACGAGCTTTAACTTGTTAGCATACACTTGTGCATATAATGCTATTAGACAGTCCTTTGTTTGTGTGGTAGAGATACCAAAGGGAAATATTATCGTAAGTGCATGTATTATTCACTTTGATGAGCAAGTTGAAAATTAATTTAGTTATAGAAGAGTCACCTAAAGTTTCAAGACTAAATCATTTTATTTTTGACGTGAGTTGGCATGGCATTGGCCCCGATTCCTGCAGACACCGCATAATTTTATTTTAAGTTATATCCGTCATTTTCATATCCGTCGAAAAGGAAAGATGATGATTTTAGGAAGAATGAGTAAATGAATGAATAACCCGGGCGAATCAAAAGGTACGTCCCTGGTATGCAATCCGTTTGACGTGCTGTCTACTTAACTATGTCGGGTTATTGACTGATGTAAAATTTTTAGACGGTTGGTTTAGATTTGTGCTTAAAATTGACGTGTGTTCCATAAATTTTATGCTTGTCGATTACCCGTCCCTTTCCTTTTCGGCGGATAAGAAAGTGACAGATATAACTTAAAATAAAATTAGATGGTATTTACAGGAATTAGTACCATTATCTACTTAGCCGAACAAATGGGGAGCATTAAAAGCTCTCACTTAGTAAAAACAATAAAAAAACAACGTGCTACTTGGGTTCGAACCTCGTCTCAGGGCGTCGTCTGAGGCGTATATTTGAAAGAGTTAATTTATCATGTTACTTTACGGAAAAGCCAGATGTCGCCGTTTATATTTGTTCTTACACAAATAACATTTCAGAAGCGCAAATAAATAAAACTACATTATATATTACAGCGCTGTACCGCACACAATGCGCAATGGCGTTATCTAAAGTGTATTTTTCCATGCAAAATGTTGAGATCTTATCGAAACTAGTTACAATTATCGCCGTCAACTACACAGGCGTCGAGGCGAGGGAACGTTGCAAATAATTATATGCACATAATTATTTGTGCAATCCTTTGTGTGGACAGTCGACATGGAGTATGCTGGCTGGAAGCGACAGCTTCACAATGAGTGAATGAAAATGCCTTTGTTCCGTGTGTAAGATTGGTGCCAGCTTCTTACGCTTTGACTGGCGCGTTGAAGAAGAACAAAGACGTAAAATGACTGCAGTTTCGTTGCAGACGAATTTGTTAGCTTGATGTGGTTTGTTTCACTATTTTTGTGAAGAAAATTTTGTTTAATAAGTTAATAGACTTTTTTATATATATGTCGTGGCCAGATCATAGAATTGATCATTTCATGATGTGCTCGATCATTTCATGAAATGGTCATATTTCATGAAATAGAATATCATTCGTTGGCCACATCATGATGTAGATTGGCCAGATCAATGAACACAAAACGTTTAACGATATGAGGAACTAAATGTATGATTACTTCATGATATGGCAACGTTGGCAATCATATCGTAAAATTAATAACATTATCCACCGATAGTGGCGCTGGTGTCGATTATATTTAAAACTTGATTGATATTATAATAGATGAATCAATGTTATTGTTCAAATTTCCATATCGAATAGGTAAATTATTTTGAACCTAAGAAATTAATCGACTATTCGCATTTTTATTACACCACATAGCATGGACACCGCCTATATTAACGATATGGCCAAACGTTGAATGATATATCATTAAACGTTGACGTTTCAACGATATGGTCAACTTAAGTTGGCCATTATTTCATGAAATATGACCATTTCATGAAATGGTCGATCACATCATGAAATGATCAATTTTACGATCTGGCCACGATATATACATAAGATCACGCCTATTTCCGTTTGGCGTAGGCAGAGACCACGGAATTCCACTTACTACGATCCTGACACACCACATTCGCTTCCCCACTCTCATCAAAGACTTCATGCATGCTCGCCGGTTCAGAGTACTCTTGACAGAATATTGGTGCTAATTCCTGTAAATACCATCTAATTTTATTTTAAGTTATATTTGTCATTTTACGGGTAATCGACAAGCATAAAATTAATGGAACACACGTCAATTTTAAGCACAAATCTAAACCAACCGTCTAAAAATTTTAAATCCGTCAATAACCCGTCACAGTTAAGTAGACAGCACGTCAAACGGATTGCATACCATCGAGGTACCTTTTGATTCGCCTGGGTTATTCATTCATTTACTCATTCTTCCTAAAATTAAGATCTGTGAATCATCCGTCCCTTTCCTTTTCGACGGATATGAAAATGACGGATATAACTTAAAATAAAATTAGGCGGTGTCTGCAGGAATCGGGGCCATTATTGTTTCTTAGTAAAGTGATTCTCATTTCATCTGATATTATCTTATAGTTACTTACTCGTACGTATTTCATCTAAAATTGGTTAAAGAAAATAACGTTTGATGTATCTATACGTATTTGAGTACGTATTGATTGGATCTGAAATATTGATACGAGCTAATTCAAGAAGTAGGTACGTCTAAAACTTACACGGGATTCCATTATATATGAAGTAATGTAATTAGCTAGCACCCACAGAGTATAGTACCACTAGTAACAGCCTCTGTAGTCCAGTGGTTTGAGCGTTAGGCTCACGATCCGGAGGTTCCGGGTTCAAATCCCGGTGGGGACATATTACGAAAATCACTTTGTAATCCCTAGTTTGGTTAGGACATTACAGGCTAAACACCTGATTGTCCGAAAGTAAGATGATCTGTTAAGCCGTTGGTCCCGGTTACTACACTGATGCAAGTTAGTAGTCGTTACATGAGCCATGTCAAGGGCCTTTGACGGTTCAATAGTAACTCTGACACCAGGGTTGATGGGGTTGGTAATCCACCTCACATCCCACACGATAGAAGAAGTACCACTAGTAGATAGATAAGATAGATAAAAACATTTATTTGGTCTACAGACACACATGCATACAAAAAGAAAAAGATTAGATACAGACAACCAATCAACAGAGACGAAGCTCTGTATTAAACACGCCAGGTATGTATGTGTGCTGTAGCAGCGCAAATCGGTCATAGCTCAGCGCAAGTTTTTGCTCTCACGAACAAAACGCTGATTTTCAGCTACAACACAGCTGGAGAAATCCGCGGGTACGGCTACGGAACCAACCGATGATGCTTGCCAATAAAATTCGATACTGAAAAAGTTGTATAAAATAATCAGTATAAAATTATAGTATACTATTATAGCTTCTGGCCTAGTATACAACACAACCGCTTCCAGCAGACAGCAGGCGGTGGGGTAGATGCGGCAACCGCAGGTGTTTCATTATTCAGCTATAATGGCGTCACTCATCGGGTTACGGAGTTTTCCATTGAAATTCCTCTTTCTTCATACAAAAGAAAGTAATCATTTTGTATGGGAAATCATAAAATTGTGGTGCTGAGGTTGACTATTTTATAGGACTTCTAAACCCTTTGAATAGAGTACTAAACAATTTCAAAAAAATAAGTATCTGTGATTAAAACTACACTCCCATCTGAGTTAATATCTAAAAGCTGTTTCCGAGTGGTGAAGACCATGGTGTCCCAAAACACAAGACCTTCCTAGTTTGATTTCCTGTCTCCTTCATAAGTCCGTGTATACATAATGTAAGCAAATGTTGATTGTTCTAATGGAGAAAAATAAACTTTATTTTTTTATTTATTTAAACTGAGTAAGTACTTACTCAGTCTACGCCAAACCGGCTAATGGTACTATACATCTTTTCTTTGTTTTACTTTCAATATAAATCCATATATTTAAAAAAAAATAATTAACAATAAATTAATAAATAGTTAAATATTTTTAAGTTTCTCATGTAAGTGAATTGTAAAATTCTTATGAGAATAAATTTTCTTAAACCTGATATATTTTTTCCATTTCGCATAAATTAACTCCTAATATTTGCATTAAATAAAACTAGCTTAAACAGTATTACTCTTTATGTGAAATGATAAATCTGTACCGACTTAAATAGGTATTAAAATTAAAGAAAAGTGTCGACTGTTTCTGTTTTGTGTTAGGCAGGTTAGGCTGCGTTTACATTGACGCGGAGCTGAGCGGAGATGTGCAGGAATCGACCAATCACCGTGAGGGAGAGAGTGACAGAGCGACTTCGTTATTCGCTCTCTCGAGCGCTGTGATGTGTCAAATCCGCACGTCTCCGCTCTTCTCCGCCCATCTCCGCGTCAGTGGAAATCCGGCGTTAGATATGATTAAAACGCAGCAACGCTTTGTTTATTGCTAAAGCGCAACATGTTGCGTGGCTTGTTGTTTGTTTAAAGAGTTAGTTGAGTATCAATTGTTGTCGAGTGGAGACGTGACGCGCAACAACACTAGTTCCTCTGGTGACATGATTACATCCGTAGACAAACAACATTGCGCAACATTTTGTGCAACACATCGCGCGCCAAATGTTGCAAAGTTGAAACACGGCTTTTATAACAGTTACCCTTCGCCGGTTTGGGACAAATAACCTTCGGAGGTTTTAATAACCAATTGAATACGCTATGGATGTTCTGTTCTGAGTAATGAAAATATTAGGAAATCAGACATATTTATTTCTGTATAAATATTATGTGCGTATTTCTTTCAAAGATTAATAATGGGTGACCGTTGAATACATGGTGACATAAATAAACAGACTATATACATCCCACTGCTGGGCACAGTCAACCGGAGGAGTATGGATACTCCACCACGTTGCTCTATTGCTGGATGGTGGAGGTGTTTTACGGCTAATAGCGTCGGCTTTGTTTTCAAAATTTTCTCTCCTGATAAATCATACAAAACAAAGACAGTATTTATGCACCCTTGGAATACTTCAATAAACGGAAATAATTGCTAAGGTGACAAAAAATCTAAACCAATGAGTCATTACATCGAATGAAGCTCTAACTCTAATGGCTAATTCAGTTCTATGCTCAAGTAAATAATATTATAATCTAGTTTAGATAACAAACATAAATCTCAAGACGACTACATTAGCTGAACCTATTAGTATCGACAGGTGGCTAAACAAACTCGTAAAACTGACTAAAGAACCTAATGCTAAATAAATTCATCTTTTGTATTAGATACTCAAGTAATATTATTTCGCCTAAAGGGCAATTTCGCCAAAATGTGACTAGGGGAGCACTTTCCTTAAAAACTATAAACGTGATGAGACCCAATAATAATTCAATTTAAGGGAATTGATACGAGAATTGGTTCGTTTTTTCCCAAGACGCCGATAAACTTCTAGGAAATAGGAGCGACAGAATAGCGTAGTGGCAATATGAATACCATAGCAGTGTATGATAATGCTGTATTATGTAAATTGTTTACGCGCGCTCTGAGGAGCGAGGGCGAAAGAAAATCTACACTAACCACAGTAATAAATATAAGGATACATTATTGAAATGGCGTATAATCTTTCAACCAATATCGTTACTGTACAATAAATCTAATTCTGGTAAAGTGCGACAGTCAATGCGGGATTTATTGAGCGCGGCCGATTGCTCGGTCCTTTTCGATTACTTTGCGTGACAAACCTAAACCATTTTGATCATAATTGAGTTCCAATCTCACTCACAAACTATTAACAAGTAGACTCACATTCGCTAAGGAGTTTCACTAAAAACCGTACAAACCGTGTTTGCAAATATGTACTTACAAAATAGTATAAGTTCGCTCCCTCAAATTAAGATGGTAGTATAAAGTGCAATATCGGTTATAAGTATCGTTACACACCAGCGAGATGCCTATTTTATTCGCCGGTTATTCATTCGTTTTAAAATTAACTTGTTGACAATCATCCGTCCCTTTCTTTTTCGGCGGATAAGAATATGACGGGTATAACTTAACCTCGTAAAGCCGAGGTTTCCAGACACAATAGTAAAACAATGGAGTTTGGATTTTAAAAGGACTGTCGGCGTTACGACTTTAAAATAAAATTAGATGTCTGCAGGAATCGGGGCCAGTGCCAACAATATTTACTGTGCCTATAGATATAGTATCAACATTAGACTGACGACGACTATGAATCAAGTTACGATAGCAGCATATGAATATTGAATATCAGTACACAGTATTAAACAGTCGGTTGAGACATCAACTATTCATAGATTGCTATCTTGGTATTTGACCGACAGCCCGACAGTATCTCTTACTGGGTTCTGCTATTGTTGACTTTTCCATGAGTTGTTTACGCTTTTAACGAATAGATAGAATGACTTGAACAGAAGAGGTAAACAAGATTTTCTCATTAAAAAAATGCTTTTTACCGTTCAAAACCTTCTCAGATAAAAAGACGCGATAAGCGATTTGGAAAACACGTGATTTACATTGTAGTGTCACGGGCTCTAATCCTTTTTTTTGACGTAACTTATTGTAGATTTGCCGCAGATGGCATTAACTACTTGGCCGGACAAATGGGAAGCATTGAAGGCTCTCACCCGGTGCAACGTTTAAGACAACAGGCCTGAGGGTGCCCAGTTCTAATCCCGAGCGGGTTCTAAACCACTAAATTTGACTTTTGATTTCACATTATAATATAAAAATAGAACTAATAAATAAAAAAATATATATGTTACCATTCCCATAAAACTGTAGACTAAGTTAAAAATGGAATCAAAATAAAATTAATGTTTAATTAAAATCATAATTCACAATTCTCCTTCTCCAATAAGATGACCTACTCCCATGCTTAACAACTAGGGTGTTTGGCGCCATCATCGTCAATGCGAATCAATAAATTCAACCCTCTTTATGATTCATAATTCGGTTTTATTGTCGTTGTACGTGCTTCAGAACGTGCATCATTCAGTAACGATAAAAAATCTGAACGACTTTTTATACGTGTTCGAGAAAAAAGTAATAAAAAGGTGACGTTTTCCGCGTTCACTCTTCGTTTAAATCTTTGTAGTGAACTTATGATTCGAATCTGTGATTTCGAATATACTTTACTTTATTAATGTGTGCTGATTCCTGTACACACCATCTAATTTTAAATTTATACCTGTCATTTTCTTATCTGTCGAAAAGGAAAGGGACGGGTAATCAACAGGCATAAAATTTATAGAACACATGTCAATTTTAGGCAGACATTTAAAAAACCCTTCCAAAATTATAATTGGCCAATAACCCGACAGAATAAAGTTGACAGCAATGAATTACATGTGAGCAAAATGCCTATTTTATTCGCTCGGGTTATTCATCCATTTTAAAATTAACAGTTGTCAATCATCCGTCTAAGAGACTTTACTTGGATCGAAAGAAGCATGTCTTTTGCGAGGTTTTATCAGCCAAAATTATACCCGAATGTGATTTTACAAAAAGACGCTTACGTTGTTTTCAGTTTAAAGCCTGTATGTTCCATATTTTTCCATTTCTTTTTTGACGTAGTACTGAAGACTAGAAGGGATTTTTGGAAATTCATCCTTTAAAGGATATAAGTTTGTATGGAATCTACGTGGACAAAGTCGCGGTTGAAAAGCTAGTCCTGCAAGTATGTTAGAATACATAATACAGGCGTTAATGACAAGGTACCGAATACTGAGGGAGATGATTCAGGTCCTAATTATTCTGAGTCAATATCAAGTGGAATTTTCCGATTTTGCGATGGAAAATTCCATTTGATATTAACTCAGAGTCATAAGCTGAAGCACTGTACTGCATATTGGTATTTCATAACATAACATGTACGTATATAAGTAATAACATCGTCACTGGAAAGGCAAAATTACGTAAGCGCCAAAATAGGTATTTTGGGTTTTTTATATATTCGGAATCAGCGTTTCATGCTGCGTCGATCTGTCTGGGTAGCATTGCGATACGAGCACTTTTTTGGCGCTTACGTAAATTTAAAAATAGTTGACTTTTTTCAATTCCAGTTTCTTAAACGACAAGATTTTGGTGTTTTTTTCGTGACTGGTGTATAAGTAATATTGTGTTCCTATATAATAACTACATATTAACTTTAAGTAAATTTGGCATTCTATAGTTAGAAAAGTATCATTTTATTACTAATTTTGGACTACTGAAAATAAAAGATAGACTATGTATAAGTCATTTTTCTTTACAGCTTTTAAAATAAGTAAGGCGTATAAGAAAAAAATGTCTTAGCATGTTTATGCAGTGAATGGCGAATAAGTAATTTTGACTTACAGTATTTAGAATAAGTAAGGCGTGTACGTAAATTTGCCTTCGCATTTTTATGCTGTTATTAAGCAAGTTTGTGGGCTAGCAGTAAGTTTCCCAGGAAGTTATTTTTTAACAATAGATCTAAAAGTAAAACTATTTTAGTATTGATTTTATAATTTATTAGCGACCCGCCCGGCTTCGCTCGGGTGCAATGCTGAGGAAAAATTAAATTATTTACGACATCACATTAAAATCCTCAAAAATAACAGTATTTCTACACTATTTATTGGGTGTTATTATACATACCTATAAACTTTCCTCTTGAATCACTCTATCAAAATCTGTTGCGTAATTTTAAAGATTTAAGCGTACATAGGGATATAGGGACAGAAAAAGCGACTTTGTTATACTTTTTAAGTTCTGTCGTTTGCATATTTAGCGCCAATTTTGAATTGAGAACTCAAAATTCAAATTTGTTGGAATTTCGAATATCAAAACAATTGAAAGCATTAGGATTAATGCAATTTTTTAGTCACAGCGTTCGTTTGAATCTGTCAGGTCACGTCCGAAAATGAATCTTACAAAGAAAAAAATTCTATAACTTTTGAAGAGGCCTACCTCGACTTCAGTGTTTCAAAGAGTTAAAATCTCTATTCCACGATGAAGTGCCATGTCTGCGGACCATCGAACGCTGGTATTTAGAATTCGAGCGTGGACATCCGCCTTCACTGAAGATAATATCGTTGCTGTGAGACAACTAATCCTCAAAAATCGTCATGTGACATACCGAGAATAGAGGCGTTATTAGGCATTTCAGGGACAACCATTTAAACGATATTGCATGAGGCACTTGGTGTGAGAAAACTAGTTTGCCGTTGCATCCCGCATTTTCTGACGATCATAAGGTAACCCGCGTCAGATGGTGTAAGAAAACTCTTCAGAGGTTCAACCGAGGAGACTCAAATCACGTGTACGACATCATCAGTGGTGACGAATCTTGGATTTATGCTATTCCTTATGCTATTATCCTGATTCCAAACAACAATCCACAGTTCCAAAACGAGTCAAAGCCGACTAAAGTGGTTCGCTCTCGAAGCACTTCAAAGAAGATGGTGGCTACCTTCGTGGAGAAAATCGGTCATGTTGCGACAATTGCACTTGAAGATCGTAGGACGGTTAATGCGGATTGGTATACCACAATTTGTTTACCACAAGTCATCGCCGAACTTCGAAAATCTAACCCAAAGCGACGCATGATGATGCGCAAGGGTGTAGGATGCTGCACCATGACAACGCAAGCTCACACGCCGCTCGTCAAACGATTATTTGAAGCAGGAAAACGTAGAAATTCTTGACCATCCTCCATACAGTCCTGACCTAAGCTCCAATGATTTCTTTACATTTCCTAAAATTAAAAAAGAAACTCTTCGCGGTCAAAGGTTCCAGTGCGGTGAAGAAGCGGCCAACACTTTCAAGTCAGCCATTTTGAACACCTCTACTTTGGAGTGGAATAAATGTTAAATAATACCTGGTTCGAGCGAATGGAAAAGTGTATTAAACTTCGTGTACTTTGAAAAACAATAAGGGGAATTATTGAGGAATTAGAAATTATTGAGGAATTAAAAAGACTTGACCCTTCCCGAGACTTGACTCGACTTAGAGCCACGTATGCTTGTCCTAATTCAAACAATTTTGAGCCCAAATATACTACTGCATGGTCGACTGTGCTGCCCTGCATATGTTATGTTACGTTAGTGGGCTCTGTTTTCCGCATTTAGACTCTAAGGTGGCCCATAATGCGTGTAATTGTTGACTACGTAAGCCAACCTATCTCCTTCCAGAAGCTCAGAAGCCTCCTGGGGATTTCACAGGCTTCGCGGAGCGACCCCATTCCTTTGAGGATTTTACCCGTTGTGCTGACACTCCCGTGCATTCCAGGATTACATGGGGGGCAGTCTCTTCTGCGTCCAGACAGCCTCTGCAAAGTGGGCTGTCCGTTATCCCTAAGTTAAATAGGTGCTTGTTGAGTGGGCAGTGACCCGTTATACTGCCCACTACTATTCGGAGGTCATTGCGGTTTAAGCGAAGCAGTCGGCGAGTGAATTGGATATCATAGGCATGATATCCTTCGACTGTCTGCATGTGGGCAGCTGTGCCCATCTGTCGTTGTGTAGTTGCTGGGTATGGTCCCGTACCCACGAGCGTAACTGACTGAAAGGTATCGGCAGGATTAGTTCGGGTCCATATACCCTGGTGTCTGATCCTCTTCTTGCCAGTTCGTCGGCGGCATCATTACCCAGCGATCCACTGTGCTGCCCTGCATATTATGGACGGTGGATGCCAATGACAAATTTAAGGGCAACATCCTTCTTTCAGTCATTTTGTAATATCGTCCATTTGAAATTTTGACATAATGACAGTATTCTACTTGTGTAGCTATTTCATTTGATACCCATATTGAGGGGGTTTGGAAAAATATGTAATCCCCCATTATGTACCGGCTGCCATCTTAGATTTATAATGGTTATTGATTTTATTATATTGTATTGACATCGGAATTAAAGGTGCGTACCAAATTTCAGATCAATCTGACAACAGGAAGGTACTTAAACTGCAATTTCTAATTTTGATACAAATATATACCGTACGGGTTTAGCTAAATAAAACCGTTTAACCCTTTCACGGACAGAGACCATGGGTCATTGGTGGTTCATAATAGGTAGTATGACACCTTGGAATCGGAACGTCCGTATACGTTCTGTCTTTGAAAGTGTTAAAAAGAAACTTTTACAAACAGATAACGGGTTGTACGCTATTATTTATATTTTATGAAACTTTATTTCTGGCACTTCAGTATTTTAATAGCTATTTTTATAAATCAATTGAAGTAATAAGTAATTTAAGGAGGTATTAAGAATAATTATTTGTCTCTTACGTCTTTTTACCCATGTAAGATATTACAAAAACTTACTTTAAAGAATCTTTGGTGTACTGACATAATCAATCGATCACTTTTTAGGCAATTTTCACATAATGAAAGCAGATGTGTAAAAGTCGTTACAGTAACTTTTACTCCACTAACATTACAGTATTATTATATTTAAAGAAATATTGTCGTTCTCGTATGCATTGTCGTAAGAGCTGTAAGTAATTTTGCTTCCAAATAATATTTTAACCAGATGGCGGTTAAGTAAATTTGCTTTACTGTAAACTGAAGTCATTTTTACGTAAGCGCCACTATATCCTAAAATAGCAATCCAACTGTTATGATATGTATTGCTGGACATAGACAATTAAAAAACAATGTAACCTTACTTTGACGTCATCTAAATTGGATAATTGGGTAAAAAGTTATGATAAAAAAACGAAAAAATGAAACTTCAAACGGCTTTTTCTCGAAATGGCCTTTTGGCGCTTACGTAATTTTGCCTTTCCAGTGACGACATGTATTGTTATGTTTGTATGTTTCCGATTTTAGGGCTTTGGCCGTAGCTAGTTTCTTCCCTTCTGGCAGTATCAGCAAGGGTCGTGTTTTTGAAACTATAAAAGTAAAGAAGTAAGATAAACCTCCAGTAAAGATATCTTCCCAAACTCTTCTCAAATCCTCTTATCTGGCAATTAGATACCGTTTTTATGCAACATAACACAAAAGTTATTCTATAATATCCTTAATTAAACCACAATGAAAAGGGCAAAGGGAGTTAGTCAGCAGAAAAGGTAGAAATCTACAGTTCTATAACCCCGCTGGATTTCGACACAACGAATATTTACCTACCGAGAAGACAATTAAGTAAAGAAAAGCGAGGCAAAAATTGACAGAGAAAAAGTGAAAGGCTCAGTAAAAAGTTTCGTTTAACCCCCGGTTACAAATGCGTGAACAGCCTGCGTTACCCGGGTATCTAAATATCCGGGTGTCCAGGATTCCCTAACAATCCCCGCCATGGGCCAGACGTCGCAATTCCGTGAACGCTGTATGCATTGGACTTGTTTTCTGTCGCGAGTATGATTGATTCTGTATATGAGATGCCTATGCGCTCCGGTTTTGCTTAGGTATGGTAAAAAATATATAATTTATTTTTTGTTTACTCATCGACAATTTAGAATGATTAGTAGATTTTATTTATAATTTTTTTAACAGTGTTTATGTCGCCGAAACGAGTCCTTTAAGTCAACATTCAATTTGAAAGCTTCCATCCATTTATTCATTTAACTTTGCGAAAGTTGAACAGAATGAAAATCATGTTTTCCGTTTATATCACATTTTCTAAATGTAATAAGTACATTATTTCTTAAAACACATACGTTAAGGTAACGCAGTGGCTTCTGTAAGAAACCGGACCTGTCAAATTCCGCTTACCTAACCTGAAATTTGTAAGCGGACCCTGTGAAAAACGGGATAATGCTACGGAGATGATGACGAGGCGGTAAGGTAACGTATTGTAAAACGCAATCAAACAATTTTTTTTTGAAAGGGATCTAATTATTGCTCAAAAAGATCCATTACGCTGTTAGGTTTTTTTTTTGTATATACGTATTGGTGGTTGTCAATCGTTACAGACTGAATTTAATATTTCATACGTGGAATTTTGAACGGGGCTCGTTTCGCTCTGTCGCCTAAGTGATTGATTCCATGTTTTCGACTCATTATGTTTGTATTGGAATATCTATCCATGTACGTATTGCCATTCGCTTGTATGATAAAATGGTTTCACGTAAATTCAGTTAATGTGTAAATTATTTTTGCCGCACGAGACATTTTATATAAGTATCTACACTAGCTGTTGACTGCGACTTAATACGCGTAGATTTTTGCTATAGGTACAACGCAATTTCATCTCTTGCACACCTTTTATAGAGATTGGATTTCTATAAAAATCTCCTCATAAAGTTTGCGTTCTTTACTATTATGTGAATATCAACTTTTAATTCTGGACGTTTGGACATCTCCAATTATGCCATATTCCTCGGATTTGGTGGCAAGTCGCACAATGAATATCTGGCCTACGGTCATTATCTACACATATCATTGGAGAACAGCCTCCGTGGTCTAGTAGTTAGAGCGTTAGGCTCACGATCTGGAGGTCCGGGTTCGATTCCCGATGGGGACATTGTCGAAATCACTTTGTGAGACTGTCCTTTGTTTGGTAAGGACTTTTCAGGCTTGTATCACCTGATTGTCCGAAAAAGTAAGATGATTCCGTGCTTCGGAGGGCACGTTAAGCCGTTGGTCCCGGCTATTAGCCGTAAAAACACCTCCACCAACCCGCAGTGGAGCAGCGTGGTGGAGTATGCTCCATACCCCCTCCGGTTGATTGAGGGGAGGCCTGTGCCCAGCAGTGGGACGTATATAGGCAGTTTATGATCATTGGAGAACACTTACAAGGGTAGCAGGGTGCACCGTACGCTAGCTAACTATAATGACATGTTATGCCTATCATATTTTACTTGGTAGGGGGTTGTTTTATTGAATAGTAGAAGTATATTTTACCCCATTGAAAAAGGGAGCTTTGGATTTGAAAATGATAATCGTCACTTTTAAACAACCGTCTCGAGAAGGGTTAAGTCGCCCAGCTAATATCTAGCCTACGGGTGAGTTTACTTTTTTTAGTCTACTCGCCTGAATGGCTTTATGAAACTGGGCTAGTTTACTCCAAATGCAGAATGAAGTGGTAATTTGGTCTTTTCCCACATAGAAAACATATTTTACAACATTTAAGGACAAAATTACCTCTTCATTGATTTGCCCTACATAAATAGTTTAATAAGTCCTTCCAGTACCTCGATGAGGGCAACATAGAAAAAAGGCGGATATATAAAACTGTTTATGTAAGGCACATAGAATGATCTGAGTTGATTTTATATATTTACATCATTTTACATAGTAGTGAGTTTTCCACCACCATAATCGTAGCTAATAAACAAGCGCGGCGAACTCGATAAATTATGACCCGCGGGGCTAAAAAGGCCACGTTGAATCAATTAATCCAAAACAGCAATATTGCAACTTGTTTGCGCATATAAAAGTAAGTGCGCAATATCAACAAATGTCAAATAGCAATATTGCTTTTTTAGATGGATCGCGTCAATGTCCTGTCCTGTCCTTTTCAACCGTCCTGGAAATCCGTCAGGAGACCCTTTAGGACGGCATTTCTAAACAACAAGTTGGAACGTGAAGAATCCCGTTTTCGTTTTGTTGAAAATGAGCGTTTTTTGTAAGGGAGGCCCCGTACTCGGAAACACCGCGGCGGAACATCGCCGATTATGTGCAAAGATAACTCGCTGCCTCGTTATTTATGGGCTGATAACACAAGCGATGATTTAAGGAACGCAGATAATGTTAGCAATTTACAGCAGTAAATAACTTTACAATTATTTTCTTATACAGGAAAGCCGGGTTGCAGATGAAACGCGGATTAAGAAATGCGTGCCGACGGCTTATGGTAATTCAACGCGAATTATCGGGCGTATAATTAAGCAGCTAGAGCCAAGATGTTGAGTGGAGTTGTGCAAATACGGTTAAACAGATCTATCTGGTAGGGCGTTATGTATAGGGTGTTATGGGCGAAAAAGTACGTGACTTTTATGAACGACGATAGAGCGATTTTTTGTTTCATTTACGTCGACAATAATATCGCTCGGGTATGTGTTTTATCACAAACAAATTAAAAATACATAAACCAAGACATTCCAATTTTAAAACAATAATAATAATTTACAAGTAAAAAAATCCTCCAGATCACGAAATGGAGGCAAAGATCCAGAATACAGGCCACGTTGCCTCTCTGCACCGCCAAAGTGACTCTTTGGGTAAAATAACTGTCACCTCTATCTCGGGTATTAAGTTGACAATGTTGAAAATATTTCATTCTTCTCTATTACCGGGATTACCGACCACCTGTCATTTAATACATTTATAATTGATTTATGTCTTCTTTATTTAACTTGATCTATTTTAATATTAAAAGGTAAATGGAAAATAAAAGAGTAGTTATATGATATATAATATATCCATTTCATATTTTTATACTTACCGTAATAACCCACACACAAACACATAGTCGCAATAAAACATTTCTATTTCTAACCGAAGACATAAAAAGGCTGTCTGTTGTGCCGTTTTGTATTTTTATTTTAAGTACTTAAGTATATTTATATTTATGTGTTCTTTGTGCTCACTAAAACATTATTTCATGGAGTTAAAAAGGCAAAAACGAAGAAATTAATCTATAAAAGCAATATTGCAATTTGACATTTGCGCATATAAAAGTAATTTCGCAATGCAAACAAATGACAAATTATAGCAAAATTGCTTTCTTAGATTAATTGCTTCGATGTGACCATTTTAACCCCCTTGTATTGCATTGTAAAAAACTTGTTTAAAAGATAATAAATCTAAAAGTATATTTCCCTCACGAACGAAGTTTAGTTACTTATGAAGAATGTTACTGGTGGCTAAGTAGGACATTAGCTTGGCTTGTTTTACTTGTTCACAATCAGTCGGATAACATTACGGTAACTGCTTCCTTACACGAAATAACAACATTTACTGCGTTACGTAGTACTACTACTCATATTTGCATTGTACATATTATATAATATATTTATTATTGTTTGAGTTTGAAAGTGCTGATACATATATACAGGGTGTTAGTGACATCGTAACGAAAACTTGAGAGAGATGATTTAAACCACCATGATGAGTTAATATCAAGTAGAATTTTCTTATCGCGTTAATCAGGGATATGAGACTTCCTAAGGATTTTATTTTTTATTTATTTATTTTGAGGAAGACTTACGGCCATATACATTTTCTAAAATAATAACCATACAATAACTAAAGGCTAATTACAAGTTTCCACCTAATAAAGTATTATAGAGGAGACCCATGTCCCTGATTAACGCGGTAAGAACCCGGTATTATATGTTTTAATTATGATAATAACCACATAAATCTCAAACTATTGTGGTTCTCCTTTAGCAAGGTTGTTTTGAACTGTATTCATTTTTAGTTACTTAACCTACACTTATCAGATATCATTATTTTATTCGCTTAGGAGAGGTAGGTACAGAGTTACAATAATGGTATAAGTCAGTGTCACAGAATGTCTATCCTGCTAATTATTATTAGCATGTAAATATTAAAAGTTCAAAAAGTCATTAATACTATAAAAAGTATTAGTAATTAGCCATTCGCGTAATTTACAAGTCATTACTTTTTGGTTCTTTATTTTTACTCATAAAATTTTATGTAATAATTTACCATGGCATACTGTTACTTGTCCTATTATTAGTTACGCATAGTATTAATTTGTCATAACTTTTTAAGCATAATAATTAATGACAATAATGATATATAAGCATAAAAACAATACTCCGAATAAGAAAAGTTTTAGCATAACTTTGAACATTTTCGAAACTTACTTTTTCTTGGCTGCATTTGATTCATGATTGTGTCATTTTTTTTATTTTTTGACACTATTTCATGCTGTTGGTCATCATTGAGTATACTTTTCGTGTGTAAGATAAACATGCTGGTATGGCTGATAAGCATGCTGCATAAACACCCTAACCTACTGTTATGCCTTGTAAAAATTATGACAAAACACTATTATTCTAAAAAAGAATTATGGATACCTATTTATATGCCAATCAAATTTATACCAACAAATATTAGTCCAAAAATAAGTTATACCTAACAAACCTGTATTCCTAGATGTTATTATGGGATAGTACTATTATGCTAAAAAACGTTATGCAAAAAAGATTATGATAATTAAAATTATGACAAAAACATTTATGCATTTTAAGAGAATCCCTTATTTTTTCCGTTCCGTTTTTAAATTTTTCAGGTATCTTATTGTATATTTTTATGCACATGTTATGGGGGCTTTCCAAACAAAGTGTACGTAGTTCTTGCACAGTAGTCCCTTGCTAGTTCGTGTATAGTTAAGTTTAGTGTCGTAGATGTATAATATATTTCGCAATTGGCTGATGACTTGTCAGCGTTTCATTGTAATAACGTCTATTTAGGAAAAATATCAGGATTGACTATTAGTTGTCTTACTAATTGCTTGTGGCCTTGCGCACATCGATCGGGATGTATGTTTGTATTTTTATATCGTGTATTGCATACGTAATAGAAGTCAGAACTCAGTGCCGCACTGCACAACTTTACGTAACACTTTGAACACATTTGAAGCATTACCACCACCTATCACGTTGGTCTAATAGAAAGTTCGGTGTGGGTACTTAGTTCACCTTGCGATGGATGTATGTCTGATTGCCCTTATAGTCATGATTATGGAAATGTTATGTTTTAAGCATTACACAGGTTTTTTTTTACATCGGGTCAGATCACTCATCAGTGTTCCCTATTCCCGGTTAAACAGTATGGCCGTTCGAGACAAATCTCATTTTAAAGGCACGTAAATCTCCCAATAATTAGGATTTCATGTTGTTTGGCGCGTTACTTGGGCTTTCTTAAACGTGATAACTGCAAATACAATGACAATTCAATGGAAATTGCGAAGTGTGTTATTAGAAATATTTTGCAGCTTTACATTAGTTACGCAAGGAACATCAAATTGTATGAGTCATTTACAATTTTCACGCTTATGAATAGGCCCTTGAAGGTCGTTGTAAAATACGAATGAGTAAAATAATATAAAACTAAGTCGAGGAAAATTGTTTTAAATGAAGAATTTATTTTTGCCAAGATTCTAATGGCGAACCTACCACAGCATTGTTAAGATAAAAGTAGGTAGGCAGGTAATGGTTTTTATTCTGTTTTAGATTTAATTAAGAACCGTGAATGTTGCTGTATCGTTAAAAAATGCCAGATTTTTATACGTATAGAGGCATAGAATCAAAATCATTTATTCAACGTAATTATTATGGATACACTTGTTGAAGGTCAATTTAACACTTTTGAATCTACGTCATTTCGCAAAGTGTTATGGCTGAGGAGAAGTAATCACAAGAAACTGCAACATAACCAATCAATGTAGGTATACATTACAAGTTATTTAATAACTAGAGGAACACATTTGATACCAGGCATTTTTATCATTTAGGTAACAAGTAATCGTTAATATTATAATAAGCGTTTCACATGATCTTGAAATTACAAGTTTATATAGTATTTTATTGTAAGAACGTATACATAACCCCAAAAAAGATGAATAAATATATTTATCAAAAAATTGAGACACTTTTGAACTTGAGACACATTCTTGTACGACGCGCGTTTCGCGCTCACTTGGCTCTTCCAACATTTTTCTTCTATTTAGTGCTTGTATCACACGACCATCTTTTGTCATGAGTCAATTCACGATCATAAATTCAAGAGAATAAAATGTTGGAATTCCTTCATATGTGAGTATGTTAACAAAAGCAATGAATAACGTTATAACGTTTGATACGAGTGTTTGTAATTCCTGTGAAAGCACCCGCAAAATCCAGAACGGTCGGTACATTTTTTATTCCGATGAATTCGTAACTGTTCCTGGGGGGAAATTAAAACTAGGCCCCTTTCACACGTGTGGCTAACGTTCGGACAATTACACGTTTCTATGGCGAATAACAGTTATCGTTTTGGAAATAACGTGGTTTTATTTAGGGCTGCCCATCTGGGATCTTGTTAGTGGATGTTAGAAATTGATCACTGTGTTTTTGACGTAGTATTCCTGTCACAGGTATCGTGAATACTTATTAGACATGCCCCAGTTTATTTTAGTTTTTTATGCCTGTATTTTTAGTGCTGCTTACTCACTCACAGCAGTTTTATGAATTCTTCGACTACCATTAAAATATTGATATGAAACTTACTACGTAAGAGCCTTCTGTAAACAAAAACCTCGATTTGTTACAAATAGACCACAAATTGTATCTGGATTAAAACTATCTTGACCATTGTCAAGTTTTTAAAATATAAAAAAAAATAAGCGCTTACGTTGTTTTTACTACATGGCTACGTTTGTATTCCATTAGCCGTTTTTGGTTATAAATACTTCACAATATTTGAGACAAAAAACTCTAAAATAAAACTAGACTAGTGTTCAACGGCCACCGTGGTCCACTGGTTGAAGGTTGAGCTCCCGATCCGAAGGTCCCGGGTTGGAATCCCGGTGGGGACATATTATAAAAATCATGTCCCTAGTATGGTTAAGATATTACATGCTGATCACCTGATTATGCTAAAGTAAGATGATCCGTGCTTCGGAAGGCACGTTAAGCCGTAGGTTCCGGTTACTACTTAGTAGTGATGTAAGTGAGTAATCGTTATATGAGCCATGTCAGGGGCGTTTGGCGGCTCAATACTAACCCTGACACTAGGGTTGTTGAGGTTGGTAATTCACGTCACAACCCACACGATAGAAGAAGTAATCATATCAACAGTATATTCTTTTCGACGCAGGTATTTCTTTTGAAAGACGAAATTTCATATATTTCATTCATGAATGTGGAGGTAGCAAGAGTAGTATGTCAGGATCGAAGCCAATGGACTTCCATATTCTCTTCTTACCCCGGTGGAAAATAGGCGTGAGTTTATATATGTGTGTGTACAACATTTCGAACACATTGGTTTTAGTAACATCGTGGTATGGCGTATGATAAAAAAAGTAAGCACTACTTTTGTACTTATACCATCTCACACATTTCTGTAACAAACTTGAGGCAGTCCTTGTCTAGATTCGAAGCCAATATCAACTATAATTGGTTTGCAATATAAAGAGAAATCCGTTATCCAATTCTTTCCATTGTCAGTGCGTGTTCGTAAAAACGTTTATCTACCTTTCTATTTAACAAAAATGGACCTTGAACTTAGTCTTTAGCTCAGGCGGGAGGCGCAAAAAATAACGAAATGAACTGTAGTATGAGAGAGGTTTGATAAACGAGTTGGGGTCCGCCCATCTTTTGTCCAAGTCGTTTTGTTGATGTCTGCAGTCGCCGGCTTGTTACAAGCTTTACATCATTTTATTTAGAAATCTAGGTTTTTGAACAGGTTTTTTGAGAAACAAGTGTTTTTTATACATTAAATTTTGTATTATATCCCTTATGGTGTGAGCATAGCCTTGAGTAATGAGGAGATAACTAGGAACTAAGTACGATCACGAGCATTAATATGCACTTTGGTACTATGTCACATTAACTTTTTTGTCAAACTGTAAGTCTCTCTAAATGTCAAATGTGTTAGTGCGACAGAGTCCCAAAGTGGGTACATTAGATTGATCATGACTGTACATTTATTTCCATCTTCGGACTTCATGTTAGTATTTCATTGTGAATTAACAGATAATGTTCATTTGTATTACAAGCCCACACGCACCGGGCCGCACTGGGCCCGCGTGATGGTTTAAGGCCCGATCTCCCTATCCATCCATAGGGAAGGCCCGTGCCCCAGCAGTGGGGACGTTAATAGGCTGACGATGATGATGTTCATTTGTATATTTATGTTTAAAATATTATTGTCCTTTTATTTACATGTTATATTTATTAAAGTTATATAGAACAGAATAATTATCACAGACTTGTTAACGGAAGCGAATGCGGTTCGAACTTTTGCGGTTAATTTTATTATTATATTATGCACCTATACTTTGGTGAAAATGACAGCGCAACTCACACGCACCGATTTATTTGCGACTATAAAAGTAAGTTAGTACTTAAGTTATATTTTGTCATAATT
This sequence comes from Pectinophora gossypiella, assembly GCF_024362695.1. Taxonomy (NCBI): domain Eukaryota; kingdom Metazoa; phylum Arthropoda; class Insecta; order Lepidoptera; family Gelechiidae; genus Pectinophora; species Pectinophora gossypiella. The sequence goes on along the minus strand of NC_065421.1, from coordinate 7,867,539 downwards.
ATCATCATCATATTCGGTCTCAATGTTTAACAGTTTACCAAAAAAAGAAAGGGCGTCTTTTCCAAAGCTTACTTGGAGGAGGAGAAAAATATTAAAGCATTTCCTCTCACCCTTAATGTATTTTATTTATTTTATTTTATTTATTTATTAAATCTTGATACTAAATATACAATTTGTCAGTACCCTGCAAACCTGTTTAAACAGTTTGTCTGCAGGAAAGAGTCTCTACTAATACTATGAACTTATATCTAATATTTAACTATGTACTTTAAACACAACATTTTTTCTGCACAGAAGTTGTGTTTTTTATTATTTATTATAACAAAAGAAAATTACACTGACTGAGTGTTTCTTTTTTTAATTATTTTAAGATATACCCTTATAATCTTATACCTACTTAATAATTACAAAACTTTCAAGATTTTTTACATCTATAGGAAACCAAAGAGTTTGGAAACACATGCCTTGCTTTGCTAATAAGTAATTATCGAAGGTTGTTTGAGTTATAAAATATTATTTCTCACCCAATATATGCTTCGATTTCCCAAATTATTTTCATTATATTTCAGTTACTTATAGAGGAAAGTATGTCAGAATCAAGATGGGCTGTTTGCCTATTCTTCTAAAATAGGTAATTTTCGAAAACCGATCTTAATAAAAGCTATAATTACTTAGCCGTAATAAACTGCGTAACAAACGAGGAAAAAACAAAAATCGGCGAGTCACGTCCGAAACCTTCGCGCTCATAGCGCGTGCTATTAAAACCACATATCTGAGTTCAGTGACCCCAGAAGTAGTGTAAAATAAACTGTAGTGAAATGAAACGTAGTAAATCATTCGACGCAGTTCTGTCCACATGTCACAGACATTCGGACAGGGTACTGCGTGTTGCGCGGATCATAAAACATACCGAGTGATTGTTTGCGGATTTGTTGCCGGAGTTTTATACTACGAGTAGGTATTCTTGTGACGATTTTGTTTACATACAGAGTTGCGCCTGTAACGTCTATCGATAACGTAACAACACAGCACAGCACAACAAAACACAACATAACATAAGTTTTCCAAATATTCACAATTATGTTATGTTGTCGTTTCACATGAGCTTTAAATTTATTTTCTGACAAATTCAAAATATTATCTTAATGGATTGATTGTCTATTTCAAATAATATTTAAATTAATTAATTAATATAATCACAAAAAAGCATACAACAAGACTATAAAGACTATAGGCTTCTTCATCAAAACTTTAATTATAATTAGCCAATGAAATCTACACAAGCTACGTCTAATGTTGCCGTTTGTATAATTTTATTTTGGGTATTTTTCACGCATTCACGTGTAAGTGTGAATTAATAAATTCAAGTCATGCGAAGCGTAACCGTTCTACGGCGTAGCGATGTAGCAATACGTAGCGCCGACGTACCATAGGTAAATAACATTCGCTCACGATCATATCCTAATCGGAGCAGCCAGAGGTACATCCATCATAAGATGAACTAAGTATCAATACCTCACCCGCTATTATTATACTTGTACAAATTTTTCCTGTACCCAAAGGTTGCCTGGAAGAAATTGCTGCATGAGCAATAAGGCCGCCTGTTGTGCTTTTCTGTATATGCTGTCCTTATCTCTGTATTTTGTGTCCATTGTGCTCAATAAAGTATTTTATCTATCTATCTATCTCACCGAGCTTTCTGTTAGACCAACGTGATATGAGCCGTATCGCCGTGTATAATGGTCGAGCCAACTATGTTAGTGAAAACTGCACTTAACATAAATTAATAACTCACTGGCGCAAATCCGTTACGAAGCAAGCTGGTGGACCAAAGGACTGGTGACGATTATCGATATGGGTATTTATCACCACATAATATGAAACAAAGTCGCTTTTTCTGTCCCTATATACCTATGTACGCTTAAATCTTTAAAACTACGCAACGGATTTTGATGCGGTTTTTTCAATGGATAGAGTGATTTAAAAGGAAGGTTTATATGTATAATAATATCCATTAAATAGTAGAGAAATACTGTTATTGTTGAGGTTTTTAATGTGATGTCGTAAATAATTTCATTTTTCCTCAGCATTGCACCCGAGCGAAGGTCGCTAGTTGACAATAAATGACAACTGCTATATCCATTAGGATGTTGATGAGTAATTGACTACAAAACCATAACTTTATCAAGTGCAGCAGCGCCGTCCTAACGAAAAGGAGTGCCATAGGAGCCGTGCTAGCCCAGTTGGTAGAACGCTTGCCTCTCACTTAGAGGTCGCAGGTTCGAATCCAGCACAGGTCTAAACCAATAATTGACGAATTTATTTTCGAATTCATGTTTGGATCATAAATGATTATCACGTGCTCAGCAGTGAAGGAAAATATCCACATTCCTGAGAAATACATTTTCGGAGGTATGTAACCTAATCTGTGTTGGGCTGGTTTTCCCTTCGCGGATTGGAAGGTCAGACAGGCAGTCACTTCTGTAAAAAACCGGACCTGTCAAATCTTCAGGTTAGGTAAGCGGACCCTGTGAAAAATGGGATAATGCTAGGGAGATGATGACTCTATAGTTGCATACTTGTAAACAAAACACGCTTCACACACCGAATGAACAATTTAGTATAATTGAAATTAGTTTCCTCGTTAATATTAAATTATTTTTGTAAATTGTAATATCGCAAAATGTACATTAAAGTACCGGAAATTACAGTAAAGGCGTTAAATTACAGCAAAGAAGAAGTTTACTAAAATCGTTTTAACGTGGGCGTGAGATAAAATTATCTGACTTAAAATATGGTCGTCGGATATCATAAAGAAAATTTCATTTAATGTAGATCATTAACATCAATTTAAGAGCCACGCTCTTGTCGGTGTAGCATTTTCCATTCCAGTCTATCAAAGGCCAATTCCTTGACTTCCCTATAAGACTCGACGTTAACCTTTTCTTTAATCTGTTCCATGTAAGCTCTTCTTGGTCTTCCCCTTCCTCTCTTTCCTTCTAGCTTTCCTTCTATGATGTTTTTAATAAATTCGTCGTATCTTTCGTGAAAAATTGGGAAAATTAGGAATTGAAAAACTCCTTTTTCATGTCGGAACCGAGGATCCTTTTGGATATTTTTCATGTCGGAACGCAACTTTCACGAAAAAATTGTATGAAATTTCGCCACCAAACTTGAAATTTTGAGATTCCTTTTGAGAACCTCGATATCGGCCCACTAGAGTCGATTGATTCTTTGAAATATGATCCTCTCAAACGACGCCCTGAGTCGAAGTTCGCGCCTAACTAAGCACCCTCAGGTCGGTTGTTAATTATATACCGGGTAAAAGCCCTCAGTGTTCCCCATTTGCCCAAATAGTTGCGGCAAACCTACACTAAGTTGAGGAAAAAGAAAATAGGTACGTAAAAGTCCTCTTAAGTTAATCGTCCTTCCAGAATATCGGGACAATGTAGAACTGTGTCATAAAGTTGTACTCAAACTGTCAAATTGAAGTTACAACAAAAAGAAAAGTTCAATAGAATTGGTCCCTCCGGTACATAAAATTGCAAAGTATTCCGCAACAAAGATACGGTACTTAGACACTAAAACACTTTGTCTAAAGTACGAGTAACTAAACTGAAAGGAGTGGTACTAACTAGTGTGTATCCATTTAATTAATTAGTAGGTATTATTTTTTTTAAGTAATCGGCAACTAGTTGCCCCTATTGTTTGCTGTATCCTAGCAGGGCGTCACATGTACGCATATTTACTACAACACCTTGTATAACCTGTGACTGCAATAAACTTCTATTCTATTTTATTCTATAGGTATATTGGCTTGCAGGCTGAAACTACGTGATTTTTACAGAATACAGAACTTTATTAAAATCATGTCGTTACAAGTCGATTACAAAAATATAATACTATTACAGGAGGAGCTCGGTGGCGCAGCGGTAAGCGCGCTCGGTCTGCGAATGTTGAAGTTAAGCAACTTTCACAAAGGCCGGACATAGGATGGGTGACCACAAAAAAAAGTTTTCATCTCGAGCTCCTCCGTGCTTCGGAAGGCACGTTAAGCCGTTGGTCCCAGCTGCATTAGCAGTTGTTAATAACCACCAATCCGCACTGGGCCCGCGTGGTGGTTTAAGGCCCGATCTCCCTCCCTATCCATCCATAGGGAAGGCCCGTGCCCCAGCAGACGACGTTAATGGGCTGGTGATGATGAATACTATTACATACTACTCTACGAAGTTAATACTTACGAGTATCAATGATTACATATTATTATAATATTTATTATTACAATTTTATTAAAAGTAAGATGATTCCATGATTCGGAAGGCACGCTAAGCCGTTGGTTCCGGGCTTAAATACGGACTCGCATTAGAGTAGTTTGGTGGAGTATGTTCCACACTCCCTCCGGTCGATTGTAGTGAGGCCTTTGCTCAGCAATGGGACGTATATAGACTATTTATATATGCTTCGTATTTGTTTTATGTAGAAAGTTCATATATGGAATTATGATATTTCAAATTTGAGAAGCAGCTAAATATTTTTTTTTTTTATATTGAAAACTCGTATTTACTCCTAGCAGAAATGTAGGTATGTAACGTTAGATACAAGTAGCAAAAGTATCTGCGGGTACCTAGTAAATACTTCTGACAACTTGTGTTAAGTCCACCCCTCCAGAGATTACAGACGTAACCGCCGTCGCGCACGGGAAAATTCCAGTTTCCTAGATACTACAATTACTAGCTAGTCGTAACCGAAAGAAAACTGTGGTTCGCACACGGCGATGCTCAAGTTGCGAGGTTTCCAGTAATTTTAGTTCAGTCGTGGTAAGGGTAAACATGTCCATAATGCCAAGTATGATCGAAAATGACGACGATAATATTTAATTATATTTTTATCATTATTAACGCCTAATAATAGACGAACGGATGATTTTCTACTTCCTGGTTTAATTCAATATTGAACGTTTGCTCGTTATTTTTTCTAAAAAACAATAAAGGGGATAAAATTTCCACGTTCCTAAACTGTTACTTAGTTTTTTTTCTGTAACGCGTTACTAAGTCACCTCTGACGCGACATACAATCACCGCGCTACTAGAAAAACTTAGTAACGCGAAATGCCAAAGTAGTAGCGTCGTGTGCGAGCTAGTATTTTTAAAATGTGTGACGCAAAAGAAACTAGGTACTTAGTAATTCCAGAATGTAATTAGTTTCTTTTGAGTTTCCCCGTGTACGACGGGAGTGTATAGGTACATAATGTATCGCTTGTTTCGTAGGTGAAATTGTGTTACATAGACTATCTCAAATACTACTAACGTCTTCACGTATCTGAACTTAGGGTGGTAAGTACTTCCAACCCTCTTGTGTATGGCCAATTGCGGGCGGGCAACAAGCAACGTTATATTTTCTCCAAAGAAATACGTAGATTCAGTGTAAAAGAAATATATTGTATTAGGTATACTTACTGTTGATTATCAGAAAGAATTTCATCCAAAGACCGAGGAGCGTTCTAATTACTAGTTAGTAATTTCATAGTTATGAAAAAAGGCTTTTTGAATTTTTGAAATTGAATAATCTAATTAATTAATACGAAGTGGTGTTTTGTGGTTAAGGATCGCATTAAGTTAGTCGGAAGACATTCGCGAGTGTTTATATCGGAGTATTCAATAAACAAAGTGTATCTGCCTATTTTCGCTTCGTGCCAGGAAGCCGCTTCATAACTCGAAAGTTTATGCGGACTTTTGAGTTAATTCGTTTGGAGGTCGGAGTAGGAGTCTACTCCGAGGGCGGGGGCTTAGGTTTCATCATCTTCACCTTTCATCATTTCATTATTCATCAAGAAAAAAAATACGTAAGACATGGCTGTATGGGCATAGTTCTCTTTGCCTTACCCTTCGGGGAAAACCAAAACAAAAAAAAACTATGAAATAAAATTCAAGTAAAGTAGTAGTAGTAAGTAGTAGTAGTAGTAGTTTTCTCAAGGATATATTTTTGTTTTTATAGCATTCACCCATGCCCACGAAGAGAAAATTAAATCGAAAAAACGAAACGAAATCGAATCTGTTTGACAAGAGCTGCGGGTTCAAGTCCCGTCCGAGTCAGACTTTTTTCGATTTTTTAGACTTTTTTTTTCATTAATACTTAATTCTCTGTTTAATGTAAGAATTGCCAGAAAGCTGCCGATTGATTTTGATTATTTTTGGATTATTTTTCATCTATAAGAGTTACTTCACGTGTCTTCTTCCCACTGTTGAGTACATGCCTAGCAATCAACCGAAGGGGTTATGAAGCATTGTCCTACACCACCACGCTGCTTCATTTTTTTTTTCCAAGAAAGGTACATTTTGTTCTTATAAATAATTTTGCCAAACTGATTACTGTTTGTTAGCGTGCGCTCTTATAGTAAATAAGTATGCACTTTTTACTAAATACTTATAAAAAAGAATTGCTAATACCTCACTGTTACAAATGGCTTAACAGCTATTAAAATACTTATTCTATGTAGAAAACATGAGAAGAAAACCTTCCTAAACATTGTAATGTAAAATCTAAAAAAATAGAACATTAATTACTATAAGTACAAAGCCAAACGTGTATGAACATTTTTGCGAAGCCTTACAGGCAATCCAGTTATTGCCCGTTGTAATATAACTACGTCAATGACACGAAAAACGTACCAAACCATCAAAGGAAATATGTAAAAGATTAAAGTAAGGTTCACGTTCCTTATCTAAGTAGTCTGTCTCTGTCTAGCCCTACGACCCGAGGGTCTTGGGCTTGGGTTATCATGGCTTTCCATCCCTTACTAGTTATTTCTCAGCCAACGAATTCTCGGCCTCTGGTTCAGTAGTTGAGCGTTGAGCTCACGATCCGGAGGTCCTGGGTTCGAATCCCGGTGGGGACATATCACAAAAATCACCTTGTGATCCCTAGTTTGGTAACAGACTGATCACCTGATTGTTTGAAAGACGACCCGTGCTTCGGAAGGCAGCGGAGTTACAACTTAAACCGTTGGTCCCGGTTACTTACTGACGTATGTATGTAGTCGTTAGCGTTACATGAGTCATGTCAGGGGCCTTTGGCGGCTCAATAGTAACCCTGACACCAGGGTTGATGTGGTTGGTAAACCACCTCACAACCCACACGATAGAAGAAGCCTACCCGCTAAGCCCTACGCTACTCGCGGCTAATCACGCTGGTACCTCAGCAGGTCGTCAGGCCACTCCTATCCTCTTGTCTCCCAGTTTAATAAGGACCTCTGAAACCCTAGACGACTTAATGAGCCCTTTCCATAGTACGCCCGTTCTTCAGGATCACCTCTCTTGATAATTACATGTGGGGGAAAGGGTCATTAGAGAAAAGTGAAAAGGTGACGCGAGAAAAAGTTCCCATTTGCTCATGACTCTGATGAATTGTTGGCTTTGGTACTGGCATCGAATAAAGAATAATACTACGTATATAGTGCTGCTAATTCCAAACACCATCTTTATTAAGTTATATCTTTATTTTATTTTAAGTTATATCTGACATTTTCTTATCCGCCGAAAAGGAAAGGGACGGGTAATCGACAAGCATAAAATTTATGGAACACACGTCAATTTTAAGCACAAATCTAAAACAACCGTCTAAAAATATTACATTGGCCAATAACCCGACAGAATTATGTTGACAGCACACGTCAAACGGTTTGCATACCAGCGAGATTCGCCCGGGATACTTATTCATTTACTCATTCTTCTTTAAATTAAGAGCTGTCAATCATCCGTCCCTTTCCTTTTCGGCGGATAAGAAAATGACAGGTATAACTTAAAGTAAAATAAGGAGGTGTCTGCAGGAATCGGGGCCAATGGTAACTATCTGCCTCGTCAATTCATATCCGGCGCCGACCTCAACCCCTCTGAGTCCGACTTAAGATTTCATGCATGTGAGTACCTACTATAGATTGATGTTTCCCTACTTTGTATAGGTGTTTGTTGTTTACATAATTGCTACTCATCACTATTTACTTGTGAATATACATAATATAATTGAAATGCTCATGTTCAACTAATAATTTCATCCGAATACAGAATGTTAGTAGTGACATCGTAACCAATACTGAGAGGGATGATTCAGCCCATGATTCTGAGTTAATATCCAGTGGAATTTTCCGTCGCGAAATTCATGTTATATTTGTGTTTTTTAAATTATTTTTAATGCTATAGTTTTGCGATGTAAATTCCACTTGATAATAATGAAGAAAATTGAATTAACTCCCTCAGTATTCGTTACGATGACATTTACATCCTGCACAAGTGCGTACAGGTAGCCATATAAGTACGAATGGGTGTTAGTGACACCGTTACGAGTACTGAGGGAGATGATTCAGCTCATTATTTTGAGTTGATATCAAATGGAATTTTTCATCGCAAAATTATAGAATTGAATAATACACAAAAAAATCATGAATTGTACCTTGTCTATTACTATTGTCTGCGAGTTATTGGGTTTGGGTGCATACAGGTTCAAATACTTAATATAGTAGCGTTCTGTCCACCTTTTTGCGATATAATCAATTTGAGTGACTTTTATTTCATGAATTGTATGTACCTTGTCTATCACTATTGTCTGCGAGTTATTGGGTTTGGGTGCATACAGATTTATTTACTTATAATAGCGTTCTGTCCACTTTTTTTGCAATATAATCACACTTTTATTTGAGTTTTTCTTCTCATGAATATAGCATTTACCTATGTGGGCTTATGTTTCCCAAATAAATATAGACATTTTTTACCTTATCACCTAAATAAAATAAATCATATAACTTAATAAAAATAATTTCCCTCTTCAAAAATCGTAATCTTGTCTTGAATTATCATAAACTTTATAAAAAATCGCTATAAATAAGAACTTCCTGCTTTAAATTAAGTACAACAACTTTATTTTTGTTGTCTAAAAATAGTAAGCATTTTATCTTCAACTACATTCGAGTAAATAGGTCAGTTCGTTTTGTATATATGTATTATAGACAAAATGAGAAATCAGTCAAATAATACAAAAATATAGATAGAACTGTCACAAATGGACAGAGAAACATTCTATTTGGCCGACCAAGAAGTGAATCCTACCCAAAACAAATCTACAATAAGTTAAGTAATTATGGAATAAGTATAATGGGCTCGACTTTTTGTAGGTAGGAACGATATAGAGTTAACATGAACAGCCTATATACGTCCCACTACTGGGAACAGGCCTCCCCTCAATCAACCGGAGGGTATATGGAGCAGGGATTTTACAGATATGAAATTTCGGATACGGATTGGATAAGGATATAAGAATGATTAGTATACCAGATACGGATAATAAATTATTTCGGGTTATCCGTTAGTTTCGGATAATTTCGGTTACAGACATTATTTTTTTAAGGAATTTCAAAAGTAAAATACAAATGCATACCTAATAAAGTGGTTCTATTTATAACGACAAGTTATATATATGTTATGACGACAAAAGAAGAAAAACGCAAACAATGCGCGCGGCTTGTGTGTCGGCATTGGCAGCCCATCAAAACGTGTCTCAATCAGGTTCCGCCCCTGTCCGATATTATGCGAAACTTTTATTTCGGATTCGGTTACGGATGATTTTTTTATCGGATATCCGATAGTTTCGGTTACAAATACGGAGCTCCCTAACATCCCTGATGGAGCACTAACTACCACGCTGTTCCGCTCCGGGTTGTTGGAGGTGTTTTACGGCTGATTACCGGGACTAACGGCTTAACGTGCCCTCCGAAGAATCTTACTATATATTATATATTTAATAAATAGAACACTAATTACTATAAGTACATAGCAAAACCAAAACTGTATGAAAATCTTTGCGAAACCTTACAGGCAATCGAGTTATTGCTCGTTGTAATATACCTACATCAATGACACGAAAAACGTACCAAAATATCAAAGAAAATGTTTGGTAACAAAATCTTGAAGCTTTACAAATTCCCCGTCTTTAATGTTAACGTTACAAAAGCAAAAATGTTTTTATAATCCACACAATTTCACGTAAGTGGCTATAGCTTATTCCGAAGGCATTTTTAGATATAAGTACGTAAACTCTCAAGTTATTTAAATCACGAATACGCAGTGGTGTGGCGTGGTGGAGTGTACTCCATACTCTCTTCATTTAAAAAGGAGAGGTCTGTGTCCGTATTGTTGGTTGTTAATGATTGAGTTATAGGTATTCATGTAAATTCTTATTTGATTTCTGTGACAGTTTTCTTATAAAAAATGCTCGAAATAACGAAAAACATGCAGGCAATCTTGAGGTTAATTTACTAGTAACTTTAAGTATCTCGTGTAATAAAATTATGTGCGACAAACGAAAAATCGAATTAAAAAATCATGGACACTTAGAACAAATTTTCATCCAAGTACACATGAAAAGACATTCACAAGTCAAAGAATAGTAAGTATCCTCTAAATATTGTGCCAGGGTCCTAACTGATTTGATTTTGATAATAAAGGCTATATAAAAGGCTAAGCTCATAGCTTACATGGATTAAAGAGAAGGCAAACGTCGTGTCTCGTAAGGAAATGCACGAATTGGGCAGTTTTCTAGGTCAAAGATAAATTACGAAATTCTGATTACTAGATAAAGGCAGATTAAAAACTGACGAAAAGCATTTTCTTTTTTCTATTTATGAACTTTAATCAAGAAAAACGCAATAATAAGTCCGACATTTTATCATGTTTTTCTATGACATCACAGTATGGTATTTTAATAGACATAAATGTCTGTGGTAATTTCGTGTTTTGACGTTAAGTAAAAAGCAAGTGATTTGACTAGTTGGAAACTAGCCTGTTGGCCTTTGATAGACAAGAATTGAGAATGCTATACCGCGGAGCGCGCCCCTTAAATTAGTGATGGGATGAATAAAGATAAACTGGCTATATCTAATTGGAATGTACTCTTCTAATATTGAGGTAAATAAGTGCAACTAAAGTACCGTGGAAATACATTCTTACAATCGTCTGAATGGTTTCAATCAACGTAGTCGAGAAAACCGTGGCTTCTTATAAGTTTTTATTATCAATCACACATTAAGAGAAATGCACATTTTTTATTGTGGTACCCGGTGTACTTTCCCACTGATTTGATTTGGGTAATAAAGGCCATAAATTAGTTGGAGTAGAGGGTTCTATTGGGTAAAAAATTCCAACTAAAGTGTCATAGATTGCCCGCGGCCGTCGACTAATACGTTTTTACAATCGTCCGAAGGTAATAAAACAAGGATGGGTACGGGATTACGGTCGTTTATCATTCGTTCTGATGGGCCTTTTTGCAGTAATCATTCATTTTTGTTCCCTCGTTTTCTGCTTCCTTTGCGTTTAAATGCCCTTTGTTACTGAGTAAACTCTTTTATCAAATCAACTTAAGTTTTTTCGAGTTCAACTTTGTTGAGATCGTTGTGTTGCGGAGGAACATGATGCGTTTGTTCATGGTGTAATGTTTATTAGACACATTGACTTGCACCAGAGGAAGCCAATTTTAGATCACATTTATTACACATACATACATACATAAACTCACGCCTATTTCCTACCGGGATAAGCAGAGACTATAGAATTCCATTTCCGTCGATCATGACACACTTCTCTTGTTTCCTCCACATTCATCGCTTCATACACGCACGCCGGTTCAGGGTAGATCGTATTAAACCTTTTCTAAGGACATCTCCAATTACAGCGATATCATCAACATTTATTACACACTAGCATAAAATAAAGAGTATGGAACTATAACTCTCCGCCTCGCACCAATTCAATCGATCAATTAATCAATAATTCTTTATCCTTCCTTTCTTTCCTTGCCTTTTCTTTTCTTTCTTTCCATTATTTTTTCCTTTTTCTTTTCTTTCATTCTTTTCCAATTCTTATCGGGCGACAAGCTAGATTTGAAGAGAAATTTAGGTAGTTGGTGCTTCTCCACTGCATTTGAGATGAACAGTGTGATGGCGTATTTAGTACACTCCTTACCTTACGCAGCTAGTGTGGCAGCCAAGGCAAATCTACAAGAGTACGTGTATGTATGTGTGTGTGAGTGTGTGTGTGTGCGTGTATGTGTGTGTTGCCTGGAAGAGGCTGCCACCTAGCAGTAGGGCGTTTTGAATTCTTTCCATTACTCTTTTGTTTTGTATTTCTGTATTTGTTGGTGTGCAGTAGTTTTATGTTACGTTGTTATGTAAGTGTCATGAAAAAAATGTGTTAATCTAAATTTACAATTTTCACTTTACACTTTACTTTTTAATCTTTCACGAACTAAATAAAGAAGTTATTTAATAGGTACATTGTTACCTCTGAAGTAATTTCGGTGGCTTAATGACAAGAGTTGCGTGTTTAACGAACCTTAAATTCTTCATGTCGTGCTTTTAAATCAATTAGATGGAGGTTGGGGCGTCTTAAAAGCTTCGTAGAAGTTAGAACTACCGCGGCTATGGAATGACGAACTCTTTACTTACGTGCTGAAGGCATATTTATCGTAATTAGAACAAAAAGTGTAAGCAAGAGAAGTGTGTCAGGATCAAAGTAAATGGAATTCTATAGTCTCTGCTTACCCTGGTGAGAAACAGGCGTGAGTTTATGTATGTATGTAGAACAAAAATGCATATAGGTACTATTGACTGTCTCTATAATATGAAAACTGCTGGACATAGCCACATAGGCATTCCCTTTTGGAGTGACGGAGCATACTTCACTAAGTATACTGATCCAACTAGGAGTTAGGAGTTTTTTGTCCCATAGTTATAATTAATTTACAGATTTTTATCATAGTAGTCCAAAATGATTTAAATTCTCTCCCAAATTGACCTAAAGGACGATACGTCCACAACAACACAACATGATAACTTAGTTGGCATAATAAGCGATATATACGAATACAATTCTATGCTTACATATTTGCGTAACAAAAATAATGTAAGCTTTTATGCTTGACACACGTCACGCATAAAGGCAAGCAACTGAAATTCATTCTTCTGTTTATGTTTTGTTTCGTTTTGAATGTTCTAAAAACAAAACGGGCAGAGTGACATAAGCAACAGTGTTTTGTTTTGGCGGATGTGTTAAGTGCAGTATAATGTGATTACTCCCGGGTCGCCTCGGGATATGTTCTATGTTTACCCCAGTTTAAATGCTTATCACACTAGTTATTATAAATGACAGTATGACAGGGGCGTTAAAATGGCCACTTCGAAGCAATTCATCTAAGAAAGCAATATTGCTATTTGACATTTGTTTGCATTGTGCACTTACTTTTATATGTGCAAAAATTAATATTTAATTTATTCATAAATAATAAAAAAACAGAATGTAAATCCACCACAGGCTTCGTCAGTACCAACATTCATATTAAAAAAAATGCAAATGTCAAATTACAATATTACTTTATTAGATGAATTGCTTCGATGTGGCCATTTTAACCCCCCAGGTCTTTATAAGCTCACGCTAAGATAGATGGACAGGTGATAACGTGTTATAGACAGAGATTTTAAACGATAAAGAGTCCGTTTTTCTTTTGAAATTTGGCTTGTTGGTATGGTAATTTTGTCATTGCCTTTCATTTTCTGTCTAATCTAAATACTCGTTACCTAAAGTAGAACAGTCTGACGTACGCTAGGTATGTAGATATAGACGTAACTATTTCAAATGATAAGGGTAAGCCGGGTGTCAAGAATTGAGATAATATTACAGTCTGTTGATGTCATGAAAGATGAAAGGAACAAGTTGCTCAAGTCTTATGATAATTACAGACTTAGAACTTAGGCCAATGACCTCGCAGCCATAAAATACATTAGCCACCTACGCCATGTAGTGTTTAAAACATGATCCCGCAAATTTTCCATTCACCTTCATTACTGGAGCCCAATAGTTCTAAATGCAAATGAACTAAACCAAAATACCGTCGCGTCAAAGCTCCGAAGTTAAACCAAACCGTTTGAAAGTACAAAGTAAACAAAGGCAGCGAGCTGTCGTGGTTTGGGTCTCTAAATCAATTAGATCCAAGACTTGTCCCGAGCGGTTTAATAAGAAGTTACGGCGACTACGGCCAGCCATAAAGTTGGCGACCGGACCCAACAATGGACGCGCAGATAATGGAAAATTGTCTAAAGGGATTTTTTTATTATAACCTCACTAGCCACTCGAGATGCGACAGGAATTTGTGGCGATTTCCTCGTATTGCCTCTTATCGTGGACACTCGCTGGCTTTATTAAAGTAGAGCCGTCGTGGCGGGAAAAAAACGCCAGTGTTTTGGCGTCTTTTTACATAGTTACGGAATTATTTACGCTAATAATTGGACCTTGTACGGTAACGACTACTAATATGTATATGTCGTGGCCAGATCGTAAAATTGATCATTTCATGATGTGGTCGACCATTTCATGAAATGGTCATATTTCATGAAATGGCCAACTTAAGTTGACCATATCGCTGAATCGTCAACGTATATATCAATCAACGTTTGGCCATATCGTTAATGTAGGCGGTGTCCATGCTATGTGGTGTAATAAAAATGCGAATAGCGATTAATTTCTTAGGTTCAAAATTATGTACCTATTCGATATGGAAAATTAAACAATAACATTTATTCATCGATTATAATATCAATCAAATTTTTAATATAACCGACACCAGCGCCACTATCGGTGGATAATGTTACTAATTTTACGATATGATTGCCAACGTTTGGCCATATCATGAAGTAATCGTGCATTTAGTTGCTTATATCGTTAAACGTTTTGTGTTCATTGATCCGGCCAAACTACATCATGATGTGGCCAACTAATGATATTCTATTTCATGAAATATGACCATTTCATGAAATGATCAAGCACATCATGAAATGATCAATTCTATGATCTGGCCACGACATATACACTTTGGAACCATGTCACATTAACTTTTTTGAGAAATTAAACCGTAAGTCTCATTAAATGTCAAATATGATAGTGCGACAGGGTTCTAAAGTGGGTACATGATATTGCTCATGACTGTACAAATAGGTTTAATGGTCGTGTTGTTCGATATCGTATTTCTCACACGTGTAACCTAAAATACTTTTAAGCTTCAGTAAGTATTTAGGAGTCTTCGATTAAAGAAAACAAAATTGACTTCTATATTCATAGCAATAAAGATTAGTCTCTCAAGTGAATTTTCACGCTCGCTTACATTCCCAGAAGACGCTCTACGAACAAAAAAGTGCTTTTAACATTTTTTATCGGCCTAAAGAGAATCACACATCAATTTGTGTATAGTGGGTAAAATGGGTCGTGTGCTATAAAGTGGTCGTCCCCACCCAAGGGGGCTGGGGAATCATGGTACCTATAAAAACCTGTGTCATTTTATTTTACCTAAAGGAGTCATAACGCCGTGATACCATTAGGGCCTAAGAGGTAACATGAGGCGCAGTCCCTCGTTGCATGTTCTCAGAGTGATAGATTAGACCCTCGTGAAGTCGAGGGAACTGGCTTCTTAGTTTGGGGGCAAAATCTGCGTTTTTTGGATTCACTCTCTAGTCATAATTCTTATTAGTTAGTGTGGGTAAGTTTTAGGTTTATACTAGGTATAATCAAGGTACAGTTGTCGTAATTAATAATATTTACCTTTCATTGTATAAGTTATGTACGCCGTAATTGTCATATATATTAGTCACAATACCGTAACCTTCTAAATGTAAAAATATTTTATGGATGTGATGTGTCAGTACTTTATAAATATATAACTAAACTAGGGATCACAAAGTGATTGTTTGTCACCTGGCTTCTAACCTTGGACCTCCGGAGCCCAACCCTCGACTTGATCACGGACACCGTTGACTGAGGCCACGGCCATTTAGCCTTGAAAATGTGGTCTTGAAAGTTCATTTTTAACAGCCTTTCCATCGGCGACTTAGTTTGTGTAGACTACAGTAATAGTACCTCAACATAATCCTTCGTATCTTACTTGACATTGTAGTAAATGTTTGATTGATAAGTGCCTACCCAAGACACACCCCGGACACTGCATACAAATGTCTCTTCCTTCCGTCTACCGCCTTGCACGTAAGTGTGAACGAGACAGAAAGTCCGTTGCTCTCCCTTACTCCTTAGCGGCTTCCGGCCATTTAAGACGGCCCGATATTACTTGGTGCGGGAGGGGGGGGGTTTACCATTCTATACGTAGTATGTATTACTTATGTTGTTCTTTACTCTATGCCCAGTAGGGCTAACATGCGCAACGTGATAAAATTTTGTCACGATCATTTTAACGATTCTGGCGGTATAATCATGTCCTTTTGTCGATTGTTCCCCCAAATAACTCATGTCGTTCTGTCAAAATACGAACAAAAGCACATGGCACGCGTGTTAGGGAAACAAACAAACTGATCGATTTCGACAAAATTTATTGAAGCAGGTAGCCATGCTGGACGTGTCTAAGTAACTATTAATTATGTATCTGTAGTGTCAGAGAGAAATTGGGATATATTGCCAGTACGTCATTCTAGGAGGCTTTTATGTTGCACCCCAAAAAGTAATTACAGTCATTTAAAAATTATGAAGATTCCTCCAAACCCTGTGCATTACAGCTGTGAGTTAAATTAAGTAAATGCTTCAGTGTAATCTGTCTATTTTTAAGTAAGCCGTTTCAGCAAGCTAATCTCTTTAACGACTAAACAGTTACTTAATTACAGCCCCGAGAAGTGTATTAAAATAGAAAGCTGTTTATTTGGACTGGTGTGTACATACGTAATATAATTATTTATATTTATATGCCTCAAGTCACATGTAATTCTTCTTAGGTTGGACAGAGTCGGAAAAAAAACTTGCAACTGTTCTTGGAATTTGCATTACTGTTGCCAAACTATCGACAGTTGAATTTGAAAATCATCTATACTATCGATAGTACGGTATAATACGAGTATAACCAGATGCCACTACTGCTAGCCGTTTGATGACGTAAGTACTTATGTAATACATAAGTGTTACCATTAAATTGGTATCTCAAAATTTTTTACAATTTCAATTTTATTTTTGAAAATTAAGTGAATTATTAACTAACTTAATTAATTATTATGAAAAAATTGCCTTGCAAAGTAAATTAAAAACATTTTTTTTACAAAATGGCAACCGAGGCCCGAGGGTGATATTATTTATTTATTTATTATTATTTCACGTCAGCGCGACTAACCTTTAAATGTTAGCTGTCACTTTTGAGCATTATAAGTACCTTTTTTATTATACCATGATCGATAGTATTTATAGTATCGAAAGTGAATAACAACACGTAGACAACACTAATTTGCATCGAAAAGTCTATGAAAGAAGACACATAGAAGATACCTATGTATATAACATTACTGGAATCCTTGGAAAATCTTTTCAACGCAATCATACGATTGCGTCTATACAGACGTCTACACATTTCCATCCATTCGCTTTTCCGAACTGGAATTAGGCGCTTCTACTAAAAACCACCTTTTGAAACTCAAACTACTTAGATGTTCCGCTAACTTCTTTCATGGAAATTCCGTTTTTCTCACTCAGTGTCTGTATACATAAGTTTTTGCGTGAACTCAGAACTGTTTGCGAGCAAACTTCTATCGTAATGAAAAGTAAATTTCTTCCGTCGTACGCGAAGACGTCAATAAAACTATTTTTCGTGACTACTTCCCGTTCTTCCCCACTTGCGAGAAATATTTACCCGTTCCAAAGCGCCCTTTAGATGGACGCTAACATTGTAATTGAATATATCGGAGAACGTTTCGATGGCTTGTTTGTCAAATATGTTGTGTCAAATAAATGTGTGTTGCAGAGTGTTTTGAGGTAAAATAGACAAAAAATATCTAATAACATAAATTCCATGAAAGTCAACTTACGATACCGTGCTATTGTTAACGAATCGACAAAATGACTTGAATATTCCAACTATATTGTAGTACGAACAATTATAATTAATTATACCGTCTAATCTTTGACAATCAAGTGTAATTTAAATATTCCATTACTTATTAAAACCACTTTTAATAACATTATTAATTATTTCCTGCGAGGTCCTTCCTGTAAAGTGGTTTGCCTCGGTCTGAGCAAGGGTTTCTTGCTTTTGTTATAAAATTAAGGACTTTCCTTAGAGGAAGCGAATATTCATAATCTAATTTTACATTTGCTTCTTCTTGATTTAATACAAAATCGGGAAGAAAAGAGTTTGGTTTGTTGAAACTTATTAAGAAAATGCCTATAGTCTCCAAACGCAGTCACCACTTTACATAAGTTATCCAAATTCAAAAATTTATTTATTCCGTAGGTAACATAGTTACACTTTGATTCGTTATTTTTTACATATACGTATATTCTTCTATTTTACATTATTCTCAGGCCTGTTGTCTTAAATGTTGTACCGGGTGAGAGCCTTCAGAGCTTCCCACTTTTCCGGCCAAGTAGTCATTTGCGGCAAATCTACAATAAGTCACGACAAAAAAAGAAGATGTTGACCTCAATAAACCGCGTATTATAAGTACGTATCGGTTAACGCCATTTTTATAAAAATGTTTCTGTATAAGCTTACTTTCGTGATTCTTGCTTTTTAAGAAGTTGACATTCTTAATAATATTCCAGTAATATGTATCTATCTCTGACTTGTTTTATATAACGAGTTTAAAGATCGTTTCTAAGACCTGATTATTGGCGCATAAAATTATATCTGGCCATTTTGAAATGTTATAATTTAATAATGTTATAATTTTTAAAATTAACTATCTTGCTCTTCAGGTACACATCCATTGTAGTTTTAGGCGGATAAGACGTTCGTTATGTAAAAAAATACGATTCAAATAGTAATGTTACCCAAGATATTTTTGAATTTGGATTTTCCATTTATTACTTAAGCTGAACGTAAGATTGTATTGATTGTATTAATTACAATAGTCGCCGTTGGTCCGGGCTACTACTTACTGATGTAAGTAAGTAATCATTACACGAGCCAGGACCATTAGCGGCTCAATTATAACCCTGACACCAGGGTTGATGGGGTTGGTAATTCACCTGACAACCCACACGACAGAAGAAGAAGAAGATTACAATAGTTGCCCATGTTTGTGATTTGTTAGTTTAAGCTTAAAATTAAGTTTACTGTACGCATTGGATTGTTCCGTTAGTGCAGTAGTAAAGGGTGAATATCAAAATGTGCCAAGTTTGGTGGCGAACTGTCATACAATTTTTTCGTGAAAAATTGGGTTCCGACATAAAATTGAAATTGGATCCTTTTTCATGTCGGAACCGAGGATCCCTTTGGATCTATTTCATGTCGAAACCCAATTTTTCACGAAAAAATAATATGAAATTTCGCCACCAAACTTGAAATTTTGATATTCACCCTAAAACTGTTTTTCTAAATAAATAAATTGTAAGATGAAGTAAGTATCCACGCTTCACCGAGCTTGTGACCAACGATAGGTGGTGAGCCATAATCCCGCATCTATTATAATGGGCAAGCCAACAGTGTTAGTGAAAATTGCTGCAATGTGCATTGACCCAAAACCAGATTAATGAAAGTTAAGCCCCTAGTAATATGCTACTCAAATAAAATAATATTCGACGTTGTTCGAAACTTCTTCGACTTTAGGGTGTAGTAGATGGTGAGAGGTCGATGGCGTTGACAATTGCAACATAAAAATACCTTTTAAAAAAAGGTTATAAAAATTATTAATTTTTTGCTTTTTTAATTATTTTTATATTAGTCGATCTATCTCTTATTGTCGGACGTGTTTGTAACCTCTATAATTACCTACTTAAAGTGAATTATATGCGAAGTGGCAAAACAATCAGCGTTTCTCTACTACAGTCTACGAGTGGTGAAATAATCAATCCACACATTTTAACAGAGTGTTCTTACTTCTTATTTATTTATTATTTAAATTATTTGATATAATACTGCCACGTAAAAATATTCTTAATTATATAATATTATTATACTTGTGTTGCCAGCAACAGACGAAATAATTCTTCTCTTGCGTGTCTCTTGTGAGATCAATGACCTACCTTATCAACCCTGGAATCAGGGTTACTATTGAGCTGCCAAGGGCTTCTGGCATGGCTTATGTACCGACTACTTCACGTGCCCTCTGAAGAACGGACGGAGAAACGGCCTGCAAGCCTCTACCGGCTTCGGACTCGGAACCTCCGAATCGAGAGCCTAACGCTTAAAGACTAGACCACAGAAGCCGTTAATTATATAACCATTAAGAACTTAAGATCGAAATGAAATATTCAAGTTGGAATATCCCGACGACCTGATTACTCTAGCCATAGAGGCGACCAGCTAGCGACTACAATAAGTCACGTAAAAAAAAGGTAGAGAATACATAAACTACAAGAATTTACTGCAGCTAAAATCAAGCGTGGCTTGTTTTTTCTGAAAAAGTAAATTTACCGGCTAATTTCATTTGCTGTCATAATAAACAGGAAATTTTACGATCAGCGCTAAAAACTAAAATTCAGCACTAACAACTCAGTGTGAGGATAAATTTTAGAGCTTATCTCGCACAAGGTGATTAAGGTAAACTATTTCCTAGATTAACTGTGAACTAATAGCTAGTTCAACTATAAGCTGCTTTCGTACGGGTTTTAATCTCATCTGCTCCTGTATATACGTGTACGTACGATGCACACATACATAAGTCACACATAATATTTTTACTTCTTCTTCAATCTTTTATGTGAAGTGGAGACCAACCTCAGCAAAAAGGTGTCAGGGTTATTATTGAGCCGCCAAAGGTACCTTACATGTCTCATATTATGACGACTACGATACTACAGTAACTATAGCCGGGACCAACAGTTTAACGTGCCTTCCGAATGGAATCATCTTATTTTTCCGATAATCAGGTGATTTCAGCCTTTAGTGGCCTCCGTAGTCCAGTGGTTGGACGGTAGGCTCACGATCCGGAGGTCCTGGGTTCGATGTGATTTGAATTGTGGCCCCTAGTTTGGTTAGGACATTACATTAGGTTGGAGTGCGGGGTGAGGCAGGGGGGGTTGACCTCGCCCAAGCTCTTCAACCTGTATATGAACCGACTTATCGGTGAGCTCAACAGTACTGGAATCGGATGCCATGTCGATGGTGTGTGCATTAATAACATTAGTTACTCGGATGACATGCTGCTTTTGAGTCCATCGATAAGTGCTTTGCGCAGACTGCTAGACATATGCGAAGGATATGCGGCGTCCCATGGGCTAAGGTACAATTCCAAAAAAAGCGAACTGATGGTCTTCAGGGCCGGTACAAGGACTTATTCGAATGTGCCTCCTGTAAGACTGTGCGGGAGTCCATTGGTTCAAGTTGAACGTTTTAAGTACCTGGGCCACTGGGTCACCGAGACTCAATGTGACAACTCGGACATTGAGAGGGAGCGTAGGGCGCTGGCTGTCCGATGCAACATGTTGGCACGCAGATTTGCACGTTGTGGCAAGCAGGTTAAGGCGACGCTTTTCAAAGCTTACTGCCAATCTTTCTACACGTGCGGCCTGTGGGTCAACTATACGCAGAAGGCATACAGCGCGCTACGTGTGCAGTACAATGATGCGCTCAGGATACTGTTTGGACTTCCGCGATTCTGTAGCGCTTCTCTAATGTTTGCTGAAGCGAGGATAGACTGCTTCTATACAATAATGAGGAAGAGAGGCGCCTCGACCCTAAATAGAATGTGTACGAGTTCGAACAGTATCCTGGGTGTGCTGGTCGGCAGGTGGGACGCGCCTATGTTCGCGCGGTGGATGCGATTGCACACATCTAACAATCGTTAAAAGAATGTATCAATATCGTTAATTTCTTTTGTGTCTTCTACTAACAATAGGTTAAGACTGCATTTTTTACTAACAACTATGGATTGTAAATCTGAAAATAAATGATTATTATTATTATTATTATTATTACAGGCTGATCACCTGATTGTCCGAAAGTAAGACGATCCGTGCTTCGGAGGGCACGTTAAGCCGTTGGTCCCAGTTACTACTTACTGATGTAAGTACATAGTCGTTATATGAGTCATGTCAGGGGCCTTTGGCGACTCATTAGTAACCCACGGTTGATGAGGTTGGTACTCCACCTCACAACCCACACGATAGAAGAAGAAGAAGCCTTTAATATCCTAAACAATCACAAACAATGTCACAGAGTGATTTTCTACTAGGCGTGTTCCCACCTGGAATGGAATAGGTACTTCAGATCGTGAGCTGTACAATTTTTAGTGTGCTTACAGACCAACGACTATGGTGTCGATGACGTCATCAACATTTTCTGTAAGCGCTCTTACATCCTCTCCTCTGCTCTTACTCTATAGTAAGAGATGACCTTTGACTTCATAAAATATGTATTTATAAAATATGTATTATCTCTTACTACAGAGTAAGAGCAGAGGAGAGGATGTAAGAACGCTTACAGAACATGTTGATGCATGTTGTTGTTGATTTAACTATCTAAATCGGTCACTTTTATAACGAACGAAATTTGTAAATGTAATTCCCGCCGAACTACGCATAAATACGTATTTTATGAAGTCAAAGGTCAGTGAACTGCCCCGCGCAGATACGTAATAAAAGTTGTAAAGAATAACTGTACTTCTTGGAAACTACAATAGAGCGTGTTCACAATATTTCTAAGGGGAAGAGTGTATCAAAGTTTAAAATAGGTCGAAGTTTAGACACTGGACCGCTATTATTTTACATTTTTGTAAAATTTATGGATCGGATCGTGACTAGAAATTCTATAGTTTTGAAACTAGAACCAATAATGTTAGGAAATATCCTCAAACTATAAAATTGTTTATTATGGTTATTAATCTAGTACATTATAGACTAGAGTTTACATTATAGTCACAACCTACGGGTTTTGTTGAGCTACGACTCAATTCGTGTAAATTAGCAGTAAATCTTTAGTTTATACTAAGGAATGTAAGTCAGTAAAAACACTGTATAATTTTCAACTTAACTAACATACCATAGATAATGTAACAAGTTACTTGACGATGATGTTCGAAACCGGTCGTAAAGATTGTTGATATTTGATTAGCTGCCAAATATACAGGGTGTTAGTGACATCGTAACGAATACTGAGGGGGATGATTCAGACCACAATTCAGAGTTAATATTATGAAGTCGAATTTTCCCTAGAAAAATCCATGTTCTTTTGTGTTTTTTAAATTATTTTCAATTATATACTATGGAAAGTTCTACTTGATATTAACTAAGAATAATGAGCTAAATCATCTTTCTCAGTATTCGTTGCAATGTCTCATGTCACTGGCACCCCTTACGGACACGAGCATTAATATGTATACACTTTGGTACCATGTCACATTAACTTTTTTGACAAATTGAACTGTAAGTCTCACTAAATGTCAAATATGTTAGTGCGACAGAGTCCTAAAGTGGGTACATTATATTGCTCATGACTGTACAATTAAGGTACCGGTAGCCATACGGGTACGTATGGGTGTTAGTGATACTGTAACAATTACTGAGGGGGATGATTCAGACCCTGATTCTGAGTTGATCAAGTGGAATTTCCTGTCAGAAATATATCTTAAGTTATAAGAATAAATTATATTTAGAAAGAAAGAAAGAAAGTATTTATTTTTAGAGGATTATTCATGATTATTCATGTTGTGATAAAGAAATTTCAGGATTGACCATTGAACTTGGCACCCATTTAGATCTCACTTCTTTTGTCGTTGAAGTCATCAACCATGGCATAGGTATATCATAATATTGAACTTCGCTGTCATTTCACATAAATTCCCAGCTGCTTTACTCCTACTAGATTTATTGTACAAGGATAACTTATTATAAATTTATGTTTTTGTTGGTATATGTATGTGTAATTATGTTAACATACAGTATTACCCACATTTGTTTGTAAATATTTATGTCAAGATGTATGTTTGAAATAATAACTAGTAATAATAATACTAGGAGGACCTGTATACAGGACTGCGACGACGACCGAGCTCTTACAGTTAAGCTTGTTTCCTAGAAGCCTTGCAAGTAACGCGCTTAGCCGTCGGAGACATAGCTTATAGCTGGCCTGTTAAGACATACCTATTAATACGGATTTTACAAGTATTTTAAGCTGCTAGTACTTTATTAAAGTATGAAAAAGAAGGCGCGATGGTTGCAGATCGAAGGGATTAGGTATATAGACTTCAAAATAAGAAGATTCCTCAAAATATTGTGGTTATAATAAATTACACTTTCTAAAGGAATTCATGTTACAACGTTATTCCAGTCTGTAAAACCTATTAGGGTTCGTGATGCTATAAGCAACCAGAAGGACACTGGTGAACATTACGGATTGTCTGTGATTTAATAAGACCATAGAATAAAGAATAATACGTACGACGTATAGAACGTCCCGCACCAATTCGTACCGGGCGGCTACCTCACCCCCTCTTGAGCCTTACTTTAGTCTTAAATGGCTGTAAGCTGCTAAGGAGTAAGAGAGAGAGAGAGAGAGAGAGAGAGTACGCGCACTATCTCGCTCAAACTTACGCCTTACACGTTAAGAATAACATTTTTGTATGGAGTCTTCGGGTTGTAACAAGATATGCATAGTAAATAGAAGGAGAAATAAAGGTCTGAACTCACGGATGTCATTTTTAACATCAAACAGACGGGTCGGGTACATAAGTAAAAGTGATGAAAAGTGGGATAAAAGATGCGGAGGGGACGAGGAAAAGGCAAGACAATATTCTAGGTGAAGGGACTTAAAGGATAATAGAGGGTAAGGAAGATAACTGCCTTCGTAATAAAATTAATGGAACGGTGACGTTTTATAATATTTTATTATTTTATTTTGTAAAATTTTCATAAAGCGAATCCAGCCTGACGGATGAGACACGTCCTACTTTTTAATTGATATCATTTTTTTTACACCAACCTTTATCACCACCGTCCGTGTTTTTTTTGTTTTTTTTTTATGTTATGGGCGATAGGCTGATCCCTTATCACCATAAGGTTTATCATATCCAGCTTACGACATTGTATCAACAGTGGCTGCAAGTTGTCTTTGATTACTTGTGGCTCTGCCCACCCCATTAGGGATTACGCGCGTGAGTTTATGTATTATATGATTGAGGTGTATTTAATATTCGTGTGCACGTTATATAGCGCTTTGTTTTACTAGGTTGCGCCACCATGGCAACTGTAACAAAAGGTTTGCAGTTACATAAAGGCTACCTATACTGGTGGACACCACCATGCTGTCCTAGTGATATTATAATAATAATCATAATAAAAAAGTAAAATATAGTCAAATTAAAAACCTACACTACAATACGTCAAAATACACACACACACACACACACATAATATATATTTTTGACGCCTTCCGACTCCGGAAAGCGAACCCCGCCCGAACGTGTTATACATGTTATATACATATTTTATTACCATTGTATTTAGTAATAATGATTGATAAAATAAATAAGCTATGAATTTTGAAATAAAGAACAATAAAAAAAGTTTATTTAGGTAAAATCTACATTCACACACACATATACATTTACAACATTAACATGACCCTTATACTCCCCTACCTCCTCCCTTATCCTTTATTATGACCCTTTAGAAAAGCGACATAGAGTTGTAATAATTTCCTGATCATGCATATGTGGTGATATGTCACCACTGCTATCAGTACAGACGGCGATACGTCTCACCACCTATCATGTTGGTCTAACATAAAACTCTTTAAAGCGTAGGTTACTTAGTTCATCATGCGATGGGTGAAACTCGACTAAGTACCTCAAAAGGATATAGCCGTGAGTTTATCTTATGTTCTTCTTTTTCTATCGTGTGGGTTGTGTGGTGGATTACCAACCTCATCAACCCTGGTGTCAGGGTTATTATTGAGCCGCCAAAGGCCCCTGACATGACTCATGACGAGTACATGCTTACATCAGACTACAAACTCACTTATTACTTATATCTTATGTTATGTTGTTGATTTGTATATAGCTCTACTTATCCTAATAGAGATTAAAAGACGTAACTCTATGTTTAGGCTAGTGGTAAAATAAGGCACTGATTTACTTTTTATATCATATAAATAACAGCCTCCGTGGTCATGGTTAGAGCGTTAGGCTCATGATCTGGAGGTCCGGGTTCGATTCCCGATGGGGACATTGTCGAAAACACTTTGTGAGACTGTCCTTTGCTTGGTAAGAACTTTTCAGGCCTGAATCACCTAAATGGCCGAAAAATTAAGATGATTCCGTGCTTCGGAGGGCACGTTAAGCCCCGGTTGGTCTCGGCTATTAGCCGTAAAAACACCTCCACCAACCCGCATAGGAGCAGCGTGGTGGAGTATGCTCCATACCCCCTCCGGTTGATTGAGGGGATGCCTGTGCCCAGCAGTGGAACGTATATAGGCTCTTTATGTATCATATTAATAAAATAAAATACTTGCTTAACTTGTTTCTGCTTACTAAGGATTTCTCGTCACTCGAACCACGAGTAATACATAAGCGTCATCGTGTCGTGCCTCATAAGGGCTCTCCGCATGTTAATGTATCTATGCCATTTTAAGCGGGCAAGCGACAAGCTACAATACAAATACACTTTATTGCACCCAAAATAAAAATAAATAGTTAAAAAAGACTCGGTCGATATATGACCGTTCGAGTTCGTTATTGCTCGAGTTCGTTATTCGACGTAAGCGGAATTGAAATAGTCTTTACTTCTCTTGCTTTATTATACAATACAGTAGTTTTCTATCGAACTCAACTATGTAAAGAGTTCGATAATATTATATTTTATCGAACGAAAAATGAATTAGGTCGGTGAACTGCTTTGCTTAGGTAGTTTATAAAACATAAAAAGAGCGAGTAATAATATGCTGATGAACTCTTGGAAACTACAATAGAATGAGTGTGTGTTGTGTCTCTCTGTATGACTTCCCGCCACAAGTATCCTAGGATTACTTAATGGGAAGTCTTGGCCACCATGTAGCTAACTAAAAAAAATTGTGAAATTAAGAATATTTTTTTATGACTCGCTAGCAGTTGGCCAGTCAACAAGCGCTCTCCGCGCGTTAAGCCCAGCCGACACAGGTGACGTCCACTTAAGACCGGTCGAGATCGTTATTGCATTCGACGTAATCGGTTAATATTGTGCGGTAGGGTTAAGAATACATGTCAAGTAGCTATAGGTAGTATGATGAATTGTAAGCGAAAACGTACCGTTCAAGAGAAGTAATTGTGTAACGCTTAGTAGAGTAGGGTTTCCTGTAATTTGTGTTTTCGTAACAAAGGTTATGTTTAGTTTTATCTAAATAGTACGACCACGTTACATGTAGATTGTAGGTAGGGAATTAAAAAAAAAATCTTGGTGCTGTTTATCTTCCGAGGCATGTCGTCACGTCCTGTATAACGTGACAGGATAGAGATAGACAATAGACGTCGATTCATCACTAATTTAAGAGCCACGCTCTTGTCGGTGTAGCATTCTCCATTCTTGTCTATCAAAGACCAATTCCTTCACTTCCTTATAAGAATCGACGTTCGCTTTCTCTTTAATCTGTTCCATGTAAGCTCTACTTGGTCTTCCCCTTCCTTTCTTTCCTAGTAGCTTCCCTTCTATGATGTTTTTAATAAATTCGTCGTGTCCTATTAAGTGTCCAATCACCTTGCCTCTTCTGTCCTCAATAACTCTCAATATTTGCCTTTTCTTCCCTTACTATTAGTAGCACTTCCTGATTAATAACTATTTCAGTCCAATTTATCCTTTCCATCCTCCTCCAACACCACATACACGTAGACGTTGATTATAAAACAAAAAAAATATACTTATTAAAAAAATACTATGTTACTTACTGAATAAAGATGTTTGAGTCATAAGTATAAAAACTATGGGCATAGCCAGAATACTACATAGAAAAAAAAACGTTAATTCTGTGTGCTACCTTACCCTGTGAGTGGAGAGATAGACAGTTTGCGCCCACGCGTTTACTTAACAGTTTACGGGTTAAATAGACTGAAATGGCGCCCATCGGGGTTGAGGTAAACCAAGCTCCCAGCTCGTATTGCGGGGCGGAAAGTGTCCATTGGAAACGTGGTGATACTGTATATTCTATGCTATAGAGTGGCCATCTGTCGCTATACATCATCTCTATGCCGGACGCTAAATTTACTAGGGACAGTCATCACGGGCTTGAGCGTTTGTTGTATACCGTATGATAGTGTCTTGTGCACGTCGTTTATTCTGGATTTGCCTCGGATATTAATTAAAGCTCTCAAGTCAGTAAAATATGAAGGAAATAATAAACATGACAACAAATCTCAAATTTGAGTTCAATGTACTCCACCTATAAAGGGTGTTAATAACACGGTACAGATTACTGCGGGGGATAATAATTCAGCTCATGATTCTGAGTTAATATCAAGATAAATTTACCGTCGCAAATTTCATGAAAAGGTTAGTGTTTTTTAAATTATTTTCAGTTCCAAAAAAAAAACAAAAGTTTAAAAGTAGGATGGAAAATGCTGCACCGACAAGAGCGTGGCTCTTAAATTGGTGATGATGATGAAGACGGAAAAACCTGCTTGTTATTAATTCAGAATCATGAGCTGAATTAACCCCTTCAGTATTCGATACGGTGTCACTAACACCTCGTATAGTGTAAATACAATATAGGAACACTAACAAAACATAACAGCCTTACTTAGTACATTTTATTATGTTCTTATTAAAAATAACCTCGACGTAGGCATTAGGCAAATATTTCCTTAGCGGGAGGGCTTTGTGTAACGAGTGGAACAGGCATTATCCAGAACCTTCTGAAAGCATACACAATGTGAGCCAATATAATGTTTCACTTCCCACACTTTTGGTGTTTATTCAAAAATGTGAAGGTTTACGAAATTATCATGCCCAAAGGAAATAGAGAAGTGCCGTTAAAGGGAAGGCATTTTTCAAGCATGTGGGATAACTTTTTGGGTGATTAATAATTATGAAGAAGATATCAAAATAAAATAAATTATATAATGTTAAGGTCATTTGTTTTGGAGGTGTTACGTATAATGTTTGATGAAAATCACAGCAAGATCATATGCCTATATAGGCATATAGGCATATGATCTTGCTAACCCTAAATACGTAACTAACCTAATCTTGTGGCTAACCCTAAATACGTAACTATTGCTATATAGCAATATTAAGTCGCACACTTAATAAAATGGCCTGTGGGCGAGGTTACATTTTTTATACTTAATAAATATAGTCTACTCCCATGAATAGTTTCGTGAGACTGGGCCAGTTTACTCCGAACGAAGTAAACTCGCGCGGAGGCCAAGTAAGCGACTTGCCACCTAACCCGGTATTGTAATGTCTTTTATGGAATATACAGTAATTACGTATAATCTTGTTCATCATTAATTTAAGAGCCACGCTCTTGTCGGTGTAGCATTTACCATGCTAATTTTTTAAAGAAAAAATAGGGCAGTGGTTTCCCTCTTGCCTTGCGCCCCGCACTACTCTGTCTGACGTGAGTGGGATGGCGCTCAGAGTTGTTTATTTTAAAGTCGTACTGGACCTGTCCTCCGCCTCTGATAAATCTTAGTATATTACGTTTTAGGGATGCCAACGCGCCAACTCAAAAAAACTGTCCAGATAAACGAATGATATGAAATATTCCAATCCAATTCGTTTAATATAATTTGATTACACGAGCACGTAAAAATCTATAAAAAAGCTATTCACATGACATCGTCTCAATATAATTTTATATTTAAACGTATTATATTATCAATATCTCAATGTGGTCCACAGAATGCTTATTATTCAATTAAAACGCAGTCACTTGTCAGTAACACTCAGGTATCGGACAAAATCCTTTGTTTTTTGATTGCAAAAATCAAAAATCCACGTCAATTGGGCTTCAGCGACAATTGACGTGGATTT
Organism: Pectinophora gossypiella; assembly: GCF_024362695.1. Classification (NCBI taxonomy): domain Eukaryota; kingdom Metazoa; phylum Arthropoda; class Insecta; order Lepidoptera; family Gelechiidae; genus Pectinophora; species Pectinophora gossypiella. Next base: position 7,837,585 of record NC_065421.1, on the reverse strand, counting down.
GTACCATCATAACATTTTCAGATAACAATATTTTATTCTGGATTGGAATTGGAATTTTAAGCCTTATGGAATTGCGAAGTCGTCTTACTTTAGTTGATACTAGAGTTACTTATTTTCAGTTTTCATAAGAATCACGTTTGAAATTAAGTCTTATAATATCTCTTATTGTTTATTAAGGTGTAGTGGATATAAGAACGGCCTCAATGGTCTAATGGTTCAGCGTTGGGTTCACGATGAACTGTGTTCGATTCTCGATGGGGACACATTTAACAAAAAATCTGATTGCTTGAAAAATAAGATTCAGCGCTGCGGAAGACACGTTATAAGCCGTTGGTTCCGGTTACTGCTTACTGAAGTAAACAAACTTTTTCATTTAACATGATAACATACATTTTACACTAAACTAAGGTTCTAACGCTTTAAAGTGCAAAACAAAACCAGAAAATATGCTGCTATGGTTTTTGCATACTTCTAAGTGATCTAAATACTCAAAATTTATATTTCTACCAGAAAGCGACATATATATACTCTAATTTTTACACGATAACCTTGCTATATCAACCTGATAACTACGTATCTTAAAACGAGCGGCCGTCCTAGGGGTCTAATTGATTCATGGCTATAACACACACGAGCCCAAGATAAGCCCTAACGACTGTAACGCCACTTAATTATGTGACGATTCTGCCAAGAATACGGTTATGATAAGCCAGGACGTATTGGGGGCGACGCTTTTATGAGCCTAATCTTGCAACGAATCATTTTAGGGGTAAAAATAAAAGTATGGCGTCGTACTTTTGTTTTTTTTTTATATGTGAGATTATTATTAATATTGTGTCGAGATGGTCTGGTGGTTCTAATCTGAATTATACTCTATGATGTAACTATTGTTGTGAACCTCTGTTCGTTTGTTTCTATAGTAAAAATAATAAAAAAAAGAAAATTTGTCCCAAGTAGCACCGGTCAGGAGGCTTAAAACGAAATTATCTATTGATAGTCTATTCGTGGTTTATTTCTAGACAAGGGCTTTCTACAGACGGCTTCTATAAAGTATTAATATTCTTATAGAGTATCTTCACTAATATTTGATTATTTTTAGATAATTTGCTCTATAGAGCACTTATTTTAAGTACATTTCTAGGTATGACGATTATCTTAAGACAATATTATCTATAAGTAATGAATAAAGCCTAGAGGAACCTATTTTCAAGATATTTTATAGATAAGATGGTATATTTTAAGATATAACTTTCTACAAATATTCAATTTTAGCTAGTGGTACTCTTATCTTTGTTTTAGAGAGACACTAAAGTCTAAATAAACTACTTTTATAGATATGTTATAGTTATTCTAAAAATTTGCTAGTGAAACAGTGTTTCCAGTGTTTATTTGCCTAATAATAGCATAACTAAGTGCAATTTTACTAGATCGATTGGCTTTATGCAACGGAGACAGTAAAAATTTAAAGATCACGATCTCATTTCAACTTCAACTTTATGGTTGTATGGCAACCCACGATCTCATTTTTTGGGGTTCCCAGCTGGTCCTGACGTGAGCGTTCAGCCGATATATTGCCTCATACTCAAGATATAGTTCAAGAGGCGAGAGATTAAATGCTTTGGACCGACTTAGAGGTCTTAGAGGACCTTGGATGTGTTAATTTCTTAGATCGTAATGACATAACATTTTATATTATTCATGGATGTGTACAAATTGACGCAGCGCCAAGTATAAAGGTGATCTTTGTGATGGTGCCTTTGAGATGGAGGGGGCTGGTGAAGCGATTTGCCACTTATACCTGTAAGAGGGGTATTAATCTATCCACCAATTTAAATTTAAAACTTATTTGTCAATCGTGACTTTTATTCAAACAAAAATCGACTTTATTATTACTTCATTGTGATTGTTATTGGTATTTGTAGGGTCGTATGCTGATTGACGGATTGCCATGGACAAACCACCAAACCATCCATAGACAAAAGAAATGCACAAAAATGAAGTTTAGAAAAAGCGACCTTATTATTACTGCACTGCGGTCACAAACCATTTTAGGGTCGTGTGCTGATTGACGGAATACCACAGGGCCCCCAACTACCTGCGGTCGGCCACCGGCAAGACCGTGCCTCGAATCCCACTACCCTCCAGAGGGAGCTTCCCGGCCTGACGTCGCTTAAGGAAACAAATCGGTTCTAAGCAACACAACTGATACCCTTACATCCCCCAAAGGCACTGGTACTCCCGCGCACAGACGGAACGCAGCAAGTGGCTTGGCGCCTGGCTCCGGCGGGAGGGTGGTAGCTAACTAGGTGGCGGGGTCTACCACCAGCTAAAAGAGGTGTTATGTTTGGAATTACCCTTAGTCAACTCTTACGACACCCACGGGAAGAGGGGGGCGGCGACAATCGTATTCTTTCTCCGTCGTCACACGGATAAAAGTGAATTCTATTTTGCAATAGCGAGTTCTATTTTGCAAAATGAATAATATCAGGAGAAAATAACGGACCTGTGTCATCGTCATTATATACCAGTAAAAAAAAAGAAATATGCTAGATTTGAAAAAACTAAAACTCTAGGAATCTCTAATATTGCAAGTAAGTCCAATAATAAAATTCACCTAAGAGGTAGAAAAACGTACAGAACGTCTATCATTAAATTTCTTTATACTTAAATAAAAAAAAATTAAAATACATACATACATAAACTCACGCCCGTATTCCCTGAAGGGGTAGGCAAAACTACAAATCAAGAAACTATTTGCAGCCACTTATGATACAAAATCCTAAGGTGGATAATGATGAACACAAAAATTTGAAAAATGTTACAAATGGTAGGTATAAACCTACCATAAAAGAGAATTCAATATCGTTTTGACGGTCTCCACGCCACGGGAGCTAAAAACAAAGTAACTATGTTTATATACAATAGGTTATCGTCTGAGCATTTTTGGATAGATGTAATACCACTCATACATTTTATCGCCTTCTTTAAACCATACTAGACTGAATTTAACGAAAGATCTAAATGACTTAAGATTATATTTCGCATTGTTTACAAATAAAAATATTTTACTTTCCCTCGTCAATTAATGCAATCGATTGCTTCTGCACAATTCCATCCATAATTGTTCACAACGTAAAAAATACAGTTCTCTGATGAATGTCTAGAAATACTCCGAGAAGATAAAACAGTATACAAAAATGACAGTTTATAGGCAATCTTAAATCACTCATAAACCTGTTTTTTCTTCGACTAGTAAGTTTAGTATGTAACAAGTACAAATAGTCTTGTCATTATCTAGAGCCATACTACAGATAATTCTTTAGAATGTTTGTTCTAAAGGAATCGGTTTTCTAGACAATTTTAACTAGACGCCATTTTTATTGCTTGATACGTTTTTACATTATTATAACGAACTATTTATTCGTGTTTTTATGAATAAATTATGTCTAATAAATCATTCTACACGTTTTAAAATACTATATTATGAATGAAATAAATGGTTAAAGCATTTAAATCTAATTTAAAAAATATTATTTTTACAAAATATTTTTTTATTTGGTAAATTATTAATTAAATATTACATTTAAAGCGGGCGCTCTTATTTTAAGAGAGTTTTACACAAATTCCACGAGAGACTTTCATCCGCATTAGGTTTTTCATGTCTAGGTGACAGTATCAGCCCGTATAAGCGGTAAATAAATAGGAATTTAGAAATTTGTAACGCCATGTTGTAATATTAACTTTTACTCTTGTGAGATCTGCGCCATTATGAATCGTTGTCTATTTCAAATAAAAATTATCTTAAAGCTGTTAATGTTAAGAAAATTTGGTCTTAAAACTTCACATGCAAAGATTTCTGTTTAGCTCTTAACATTATCTATAGACTATCTACTAGTGCACATTGTGGTCTATAAACAGTTTAGAAAGACTCTAGAAGTACGCCTTTAGACTTTGAAAATTTTCAACTCTTAACTCTATCTATTCGTGCGTTCTTAACTCCTTCTTATGAATAGCTACAAGGTTGTGCCCACTTGGCTAGAGGCTATCTATAAGCGTTCTTGAAGATAACTTGAGGGATATTTTACTCTAGAGGTAGACAATCAAATCGCATTCTATTAGATATCTAATATCCCCTTTTTAGACTCGCCAATGCTACTTGGGGTTGCAGCCTCTTGCAGCAGTAAAAAGCAATTTGACATTCGCGCATGTAAAAGTTAGTGCGCAATGCAAACAAATGTCAAATAGCAATATTGCTTTCTTAGATGAATTGCTTTGATGTGGCCTTTTAACCCCCCTGGTCTACCAGCCATATAAATACTTATTATAGCCACATTACAAGCTTATCGATGTCTTTTGACATATTTATAGACACAAAGGATCAAGTAAAGAAAATACGGTGCACGGTGGATTTCCCGTTATTTTAGAGGGTGACTCAAACGCCTGATGATATCGTCACACTCTCTCGTGACGAGGATCTGTGCAGACTATTAGAGACCCCCCTACACTAGGGTCTTTCGATGCGACATCCACGTCGCGGCGACGCGACGCCAGCGCCGCGCACGCTCGAACTTCGGCAGCCGGCCAGCGGTGGCGTCGCGTAGACGTCGCGCAGACGCTGCACGACGACGACGCTTGAAAGGCGCTGGTGTAGGGCGGGGTCTCTCAATGCTGAATAAAGTCAGAAGAAATAAGGAAGAATGAACCTAATGAAAACTCATAATAATACCAGGTTCTTACCGCGTTAAAATTAGGGATATGAGAGTAACGATGTTTCAAGACTGTTGCAAGTGCCATGATCATGGGATGATTGATGAAATTGAAGTGGAGTAGATAGATCCATAATTTTCTAAGAGCAATATGTGTCTTTCCCCTTTTTTAACTGCTTGTAACCTTAGGATAAACCTGACACACGTATGGACATTTCTGAAACATAAACTTGATAATTTATGTTCTAAAATCTTTCTGAAATCTCTCAATAAAGCTAATAGCGATACAAATAGAAAAGTATCTCGAAAAAGCCTTTATGGTGTATTTTCCAGTCTTTTATCGCTGCTAAAACTTCGATGTTCTCGTATTATTTTCGTTCAATAGACCTCTCTAGGATGTTTGTTTTTTGTGGGGAAATATTTTATCTCGCCCAGGGGAGATAAGTTGGAGAGTTTTATTAACGACAGTTCGGTGGGTCCGTGAGATTAGGAGCGCGGTGCTCAAGTTTGTCCACTTACGTCACAGTTTATTGTGAGTTAGAAGGTGGTTGATAGTTGTTTACTTGGATATTGTTCATTTGTGGAGTTCGGCGAAATGTCTCTGTTTTCAGTAAGGGATTATTGTCTTATGGTTTTGCGGATCAGGCCACTATTTTGATCATTTGAGCTGTAATTTGCTGCTAGCAGGATTGGTTTGTGTTGAGTTGTTTTAAGTAACCACTGTACCATCTATACAGGGTGTTAGTTACATCGTAACAAAAACTTTGAGGGATGATTCAAATCATGGCTCAGAGTTGATATCAAGTGGAATTTTCCATCGCAAAAGTATAAAATGGATAATGTAAATGAACTAATAAAAATCATGAATTTTGCGACGGGAAATTCCACTTGATATTAACTCAGAATCATGGTCAGAATCATCCCTCAAAGTTTTTGTTACGATGTCACTAACACCTTGTATTATATTTATGTACACGTACCACAGGAATTTAATAAAGTTTTTGATTTGATTTGATTGTCTATGTAAGACTACAACCACAATACATCTCTCTCTCTATTTAAGAGCTGCGCTCTTGTCGGTGGAGTAACCGCCATTCCTCTCTTCTTCCCGCCAAAACCTTCACCACAACACCCTGACAGAACCCTATAACCACATGAGAGTTATTATTTTATTGTTTTGTGAATAAGTGTAATTTTGTGCCCTTTGGATTTATGATTGTTTATGAAAAAAACATGAGCAATAGATAGGTAGGTATAACATACATTACATAAACAGCCTATATGTCTCACTACTGGGCACAACAGCAGGGGATATGGAGCATACTCCACTACGCTGCACCACTGTGGGTTGATGGAGGTATTTTTTACGGCTAATAGCAAAGACTCACGGCTTAAGGTGCCCTCCGAAGCACGGAATCATCTTACTTTTTCAGACAATCAGGTGATTCAAGTCCACTACCAAACAAAGGACAGTCTCGCAAAGTGATTTTGTCAATGTCATCGGGAATCGAACTTGATCCTCCACATGGTGAGTCTAAAACTCCTACGACCACTGAACAATATCTTAAAAAAATTTGCTCAATTGTTTAGTAAATTGCCAACATCTCTATTGGCTATGATCGTCAGTGACTAAATCTGTTACAGAATAAGAGATAAAGTTGTTCGACAATTACTTTCTTGAGCCATGATTTTTTACGTCTCACTTTCCTCTACCTTCGCGATCATTATTAGTTGAAGAGGAAAAAGAAGCGAAAAGTGGACGGCGCGAGAGAATATTAAATAACGTGAACCTCACTTAACTTACTTTTCACTTTTTTGGGTACTAGCCGTAAAACATCTCCACCAACTCACAGTGAAGCAGCGTGGTGGGGTATGCTCCACACCCCCACCGGGTGATTGTGGGATGTTTGTCTGTTTATGTTTACGAAACCTCACACTTACATTTATTTCATCTAAACAAACAACCAGACACGCCTTATCTCCATTTAGGTAGGCAGAACCGTAAGTCGTCAAAATCAAATCAAATCAAACACACTTTATTGCACATAACTTAATTTTAATGATCATGAATACAATACAACTTGCGTACCTAGCACCGTAAGCTCATGTAACGATCACTCACTTACATCAGTAAATAGCAACCAGGACCAACGGCTTAACGTGCCTTCCGAAGCACGATCATCTTACTTTCGGACAATCAGGTGATCAGCCTATAATGTGGTAACCAAACTAGGGATCACAAAGTGATTTTTGTGATAATAATATGTTCGAACCCGGGGCCTCCGGATCGTGAGTCCAACGCTCAACCACTGGACCACAGAGGCCGTCGATACTACAGTGATATAAATGTAAGGGATTGACTGGTGACATGTCACTGTCAATTGTTTTCTCCGTCCAAGTACTTGTATATTATGGTATATTCAGGTAAATCTACAATAAATCACTTTGGAGGCGCGGGTATTCTGTCCTGCTTCTCAAATTCCATAGCCACTTTACCAGCAACGTATATTTAATGTAATGACTGCAATTTTATCATTACTACATCATTTCGGGGTTTCGAACAGAAAAAAAAATCGTGTTCGTGTGTGTGTGTGTGTTATGTTTAAAATTGTGTTAAATCGTTTCGTGTAAATCGTGTGTGATCGTGTTATTGCGTTGATGAAATCGCTTCAAGCGATAAGGCCGCCATTTGCCATGTACTTAGTTAAGAGTCTTTTGTAATATTTTATTTCTTTTTATTTTGGTGCAATAAAGTGTATTTGTATTGTATTGTATAAAAAACGTTTATTAATAAGGACACAAAAGTAAGAAATATAAAACAAAACACGGAATAACTCATAACTTACAATCAAAACACGTAACAAAAACAACTTACTTACACAAAGAGTACAAATAAATAGACATTAAACATTAAGGCAAATTGTGATTGAGTGTATGGACTGGTCAACAATGGTAGTGGTGTCCTATAAAAGGGCCTAACTCAGCATTAGCCGCGGCGCGAGCCACGACGCTGGTATTCTGTGGTCCCTGCACACACAACAGAACGTATTATCCCGCTAGCCACAAGTTGGTAGTGTGACTAGCGATCGAAGATTGTTACATTGGAAGCTGTTAATCTTGGCCTAAATCATCCCCTTTAGTATTCGTTACGATGTCACTAATACCATATTATATGTGTTAGTGACACCTTTATATTTTTTTTTGTCGAATCGTTTGTAATGGAGCTTTATAAGTATTTTTTCTGTATACCAAGAATAATAAATACAACAAATACAATATAAAAAAAACAACGAATACAATGCAATAAATACATTTGAATTGAATTGAATGATTTAGGTCATATCTCTAACCATAATGATTTTTTTTTGGCATGCTTTCTAGGGTATTTAGCTTATCTTTCAAAAAACGTGTTGCACCCACGTCTGAAGTTGAATATAAAAGGTTTTTTCTAGTGCTCACTTTGAAAGCTTTTCCGGTTCTTAGAGCTAAGCAAAGTAGTAACAGCATTTTGTGGTAGTCTCAATAGTAAAGTAGTTTCATGCTGTCATTATGGCATTACCTAGTCTTTCTTTGTGTTTCCTGACGTAGTAATAACTCGCACAGTACAAATGTTATAAAGAAACAGAATAACAAATATCGTTTGTAACACACACTGTAATTCCACGTGTCGATACAAATTATAGTTCTCGCTACTGTTGGTTTAAGTGTGTATATGTTTGTCATTACACTTCCACTCTCGGTCTTTTAATGCACAGCATAATTATACAGGGTGTTAGTGACATCGTAACGAAAACTTTGAGGGGTGATTGAGGCCATGATTCTGAGTTGATATCCAGTGGAATTTACCGTCGCAAAAGTACGAAACTGAAAATAATTAAAAAAACACAAAAATATTCATGAATATTCAGACTGAAAATTGAACTTGATATCAACTCAGAATCATGGTCTGAACTATCCCCCTCAGTATTTACCTACTTGTATGTACTTGTGCGGGGTGTAAGTGACATCGTAACGAATAATGAAGGGGATGATTCAGCTGATTATTCTGAGTTAATATCAAGTGGAATTTTCCACATAAATACCACAAACATCACTTTGTGATGTTTGTTCGGTTAGGACATTACAGGCTGATCACCTGATTGTCCAAGACGTAAGATCCGATCCTTCGGAGGGTAAGTTAAGCCTTTGGGCCCGGTTCTACTGACTGATGTAAAAAAATAGTCGTTACATGAGCCATGTCAGGGACCTTTGGCGGCTCAGTAATAACCCTGACACCGGAGTTGATGTGGTTGGTAATTCTCCTCACAACCCACACGATAGAAGACTAAGGAATTATATTCCTTCTAACATAGATCATTCATTCATGGGACCAACGCAACGGCTTAACGTGTCCCCATACCTGATTACTTGTGGCTCTGCCGACCCCATTGGGAATACGCGCTTGAGTGTATGTATTCGGTTTAACCAACAAGTTTCAAAATTGGAATACTCAAGTCTTTCATTAGAACAAAATCAGCGTGAGAACACGATAACCCGTCACCTACTTATTTAGTTTAACCTACATTAGTATTGGCACTGGGGTGGGTGCCATAACTCACGGTGCAGTGCTTCGGGCGTCACTTTGACAAAGGGGTTGGACGATCGTGTTGTGAGATGCGTTCTCGACACGCGACTTCAACAAAATAGGCCTATAGAACGAAATAATACAACTTGTGGCTCTGTAGGAAAATATTAATGCTGTTCTTTTATCGTTTTTTGATTCAGGCCTGTTGTCACCGAACGAATTAATACTCCTTTGGTCAAAACTCTATGGTCCAGTCCTTTAAAAAGAAATAATATAATGACGGACATTTTTAAGAAGAAAATAAAACAGTTGATGATCGGGAGCGAAAAGTATTAGTCATGGTTGAACTACAGATATTTAATAATATTAGTCGTCTTGATTTAATACTGGTAATTGGCAGATAGTCGAAACAAATGTAAGAGTATAATTAATGTTGGATGTCGATATAAATGTATAGTATGAACTAATATGTTTTTTCTTTAATAGGCCTGTTTTGACGTTTATGGCAGTAACTACTTACGCGGGCTTGAAAAAATCAAATCAAATAAACTTTATTGCACAGAACTTAATTTTAACAATTAAACATAACACATTAATACAGTACAACTTGGGCGGCCTTATTGCCCTAGAGAAATTTCTTCCAGGTAACCACTCTCAGGAAACAAACATTCTGTGTAAAGTGGAAATTAAACTTTATGACGAGTTTATGTTGTGTCGCTGGCGTCACAGAATCAAGAAATTTTTTAAGCAACATTTATTTGTTTATTTATAAAAGGTACTTACTAAATAAAACATCAGGAATTAGACTATTACATAAGCAAATTATAGGTTCAACATTTGCACTATAACGCAACCGTTGAGGTAGATAACTAAATTATACAAATACAACACAGATAATCTTAACATTCAAGTAGTGAAGGGTATCTAACTAAAAATACCAACGCCAAACATTTTAAACGTGAGTTTGGGTCTGTATATAACTACGTTTTGCACGTATGTCAATACGAAAGCGTAACCTAAATATAGTACAATGTACAATATGTACCTTGCACTCTACGCTCGCGCCCCAAAAACTCGAGTAGGCTAGTAGGGTAGGCGTAATAGTCGGCCAAAATTACAGCCAGCACTCGGGCCTCAGGTGTCTCAGGACTCGGCCGAGGCTTAAACGATTTCCCTCCGACTAAAGCGACTATAAACCCTAGTTTCCTAAAACTGGGGACTGTTTAGTGGTGGGTTCTCTCCATAAAAAGGTTGAGAGTTTTTTTAACCGAGTTGCGTAGTGGTTATTTTGTTTTGTTAAGGTACGTTGTACAATAAAGTATTTGTTATGTTACATGTTATGCTGTGCATGAGGGGTAAATTTAAAATTTTGCGTTCGTAATTCAAATTATTCAATAATAGAATAGAATAGAAATCGTGTATTATAAAAGGACGCCACACACAATTAACGTTGTAAATGTATATGTCTGTCACACTGTGTTGGTTTAACCTAAATAAACTTTTTTATTATTATTATTTTTGTCATTTCCATATTTCGGGATTATGGAGTCCCGGACTTTTGGAAGGCGTGCGTGGGGCCGAAGCCAACTATTGATGTCCTTACCAAACTAGGGATAACAATGTGATTTTTGTGATTGATCACCACCGGGAATCGAACCCGGGACCTCCAGATCGAGAAACCAACGCTCAAATCACTAGACCACGGTTGTCTCCATTTTATTTCCGTTGATCCAATAAGATATGCGTTGCTGGTTATATGTAAATAAAATCACATGCTTGAATTAAGAAATGGACTGTAATATTTTAAAATTAATTATTTAACAAAAGGAGAAAATAGCAACACCCCGTTGCCATGATATTAAACGGGTAGATGCAAGGAAAAACGCGGTGTTACCATAATATTAAACATAAATTTTAGTGCGTACTACACAATACAGTAGATTCTTGTTTTAGAGACCGTTTCCTTCCATGAGGATTTGACGCCGCGCACAAATCTACTCCACCTGCGCAGGTAACACACGCAAACACTGATATTTTTAACCCCCGACGCAAAAATGATGGGGTGTTATAAGTTTGACGTGTCTGTGTGTGTGTGTGTGTGTGTGTGTGTGTGTGTGTAAATGTGTATGTGTCTGTCTGTGGCATCGTAGCTCCCAAACGGATGATCCGATTTTAATGTGTTTTTTTTTGTTTGAAAGGTATATCAGTCGAGAGTGTTCTTAGCTATGTTTGGTGGAAATCGGTTCAGATCTTCAAGGTCATCAGGGCGTTTGTTAGGTGTGATACACGCTCAGTTTGCTTGCAAGCATATGTGGGATCTGACATTTGAAACACTAATGTCTTCTGGAACCACTGAGCTGGTCTGCTGTTAGCGTACTTTCTTTCTGGTCGGGGTTTTTTTTAAATTTTTAATTTAATATTATTACAAGTGCTTATTGTCACGCGCATACCTGGATCATACCTATTCCACTACGCTCTGTTCCATTGCGGGTTGTTAAACGGCCTCTGTGGGCCGATGGTTGAGAGTTGGGCTCACAAGCCGGAGGTCCCGGGTTTGTATCCCCGGATACTATATAATACAAAAATCCACTTTGTGATCCTTAGTTTGGTTAAGACATTGAACACTGTTGTACTAATTCATATTATATGTTCGGCCCCTGGTAGTAGTTGCCTGGAAGAAATTGCTCTAGAGCAATAAGGCCGCCCAAGTTGTGCTGTATTCAAGTGTTATGTCTGTTTGTTAAAATTAAGTTTTCTCCAATAAAGTGTATTTGATTTGATTATAATTAATATGGTGATTTACATCGATTATTACAAAATTTGTTGTTTTATTTGTAAGTAATTTATGTCGTATTTATTGTTGCAGGTGGGTCGTTCTTCTTTTTTATCGACAATGAAAAGACATTTTCTCGATTTATCGGATTTAACATCTTTAAAATTATAACGGCAATAAATATTTTAAAACATCATATAAAGATGTCTCTGTAGAGGACTATTTAGTGCTTCTCTTTATCTTGGTAACATACTTTTCTTTGCAGGCGCATTCCAAAAAATATTGTGACAGAGTGGCCCTTTTCATCGGAGACAGCATTTCAATTTACCACTCTGTCACATAATTTTGTGAAAAACGATCAAGCTACGTTAATAACTAATTGAGGAACCGATTAGTATTTTGCTTGTATTTTGAGTATAATAAGATAACTATATTTTTGGACAATCAAAACATGAAATAAAATTCTAAAACATAACTTATCAGAAGCAGAACGAAGGACAGATCATTGCCGATAAAAAAGAAGAATAACCCAGGTATGTTTTACACACTCAGGCTGTGAGCATTATTTGCTCGTTACATAATTCATCTAAGTAAGTGCGAAATTTGCTAATATTTTTTAACAAATTAATCATGAAGTCTAATAATAATTCTCCTCATACTAAACTATCTGTATTCCGTATGTGGAGTACAATTATTTGATTGATCAATCGACACTTGTAGCTACGGCTCATGTATGGAAGTGTATTTATGGCGACATTTCCCAGAGTTACAAGTAATGCAATGAAGTGCGGAGCGAGTCAATTCAGTGCGGTTGAGCACTGCTATTAGGCGGTAACGTGCCCCTGGCATTACAGTGGTCGTGACACACGCGTGCCCATTCACACGAACCAATAGTTAGTCTTTTATGACTTCCCATGTGTTCGAGCAAGTAGTGAACCATCCTTTTTTTGACGTGATTTATTGTAGATTTGCCGCAGATGGCATTGACTACTTGGCCGGACAAATGGGGAGCGCTGAAGGATCTCACCCGGTACAACGTTTAAAACAACAGGCCTGAGGGTGCCCAGTTGGGCGCGAACCTCGGCTCAGGGCGTCGTCTGAGAGGAAAAAATACTTGAATAAATTAATCGACCCCAGTGGGTCGATAGCGATAAGAGCTGGTTGTGGGAAGTCGTCGACCACGACGGCGGGGTCGGTATCGGGGTCCTAAAGTGTTTGGTGTCGTGAGCTGATTGGCCTCTGTGGCTAGAGTAATCGGGTCGTCGGGAGCAAGTAGTGAACCATCCGATATGCATCATAATAATCATTTATATCAGCCAGTAAAGCCAAAGTTTTCAAAAATATACGGAATACAATAGAATAAAATACAATAAATGCTCATACTTAGTACATCTTGCGATGGATGTACCTCTGATTACCCTGATTGTGATTATAGTCGTGAGTTCATGTTATGATACATCAATTATTCAGTTGGGCTAACGACCCGGTGATCCCGGGTTCGAATCCCGGTGGGGGCATACCACAAAAATTACTTTGTGATCCCTAGTTGGTTAGGACATTACAGGCTCATCAACTGGTAGTCCGAAAGTAAGATGATCCATGCTTTGGAAGACACGTTATTCTATTGATCCCGGTTAATACTGACGTAAGTAAGTAGTTGTTACATGAGCCATGTCAGGGGCCTTTAGCAGCTCAATAATAACCCTGACACCAGGGTTGATGAGGTTGGGAATCCACGTCACAACCCACACGATATCTTGCCATACATAGGTATAATTCTCTACTAAACATTACTAAAGTAGGAACTTGATATTAAAATATGGCTCTTATATTTTATCTTAATCAGATATGAACGCAATGATGTTTAAGTCACCGCGACTTGTGCTGAGTGAGGCCCTTTTATCTCAGGACGTGCACCAGCACCTTATGATCATTTCGACAAACATCCGTCTTGCTTTTTTTTGTTATTGTTTTAGTGTGTGTATTGTTTTTGTGGCGCCCTTTTATAATAAACTATTTCTATTCTTTCTATTTTATAGTAGCATAAGTAAGTGTGTAATATTCTTGTATGAACGTATTGGAATTCAAACACGCAACGTTTGGATACACATTGCGCATTCCCCCATTCGACTATCAGAGCTCTAAGACATGTTTTAATGAAATCCATTCACACATTGTGTCCAGGAATCGTTTGTAGCGTAACAATACTCAAACTTCGGTATCTAGAACAAATATTCGGTAACAATTCGATCTACTGGGAGTTATTGAAACAGACAAAACAGTTTGGAGGTTATTGAATAGCTGTTGAGTTCAGTGCAAGTATCTGGTTTATTATGTCGGTACGGCCTTCTGATAGAACTGAAGATACAGCAAAACTATGCAACAATGGCTACGGGCGATTAGCGTTACGGAAATTCTCGCTCCGACAACAGTCATGAATATTATACACAAGGCTGGAGGGGATGAGAAGCTAGTTTTATTCGGACAACATAGGGATAACCGGTCATAACCGTTTGCATCTTAGCTAACCCCCACATCTCACCTTATGTATTGTCAGAAATCAGAAATCAGAATCACTTATTCAAATCAAATCAAATATACTTTATTGCACAGAACTACATTTAAACAATCAGACATTAACACATGAATACAGTACAATAATAGACAGTAATAGTAACAGTAATAGTAGTTCAACGTAATTATCATGGATTAACTTGTTGAAGGTCAATATAACATTTTTGAATTTACGTCCTTTCGCAAGGTGTTATGGCTCAGGAGAAGAAATGACAAGAAACTGCAACAGCAACAAATCTTTTAAAAACCAATGAGGGTATACATTACAAGTTATTTAATAAACCAATGAGGGTAGACATTAGAAATTGTTAACTTTATTATAAAATACTAGAATGTCTCATAGTGATTTTCTGAGTTATTGTAAACTTAATAATTATTTACCACTAATGGCATTTACGCGTCCATCCGTTACTCACTAACATAATTTTAATTTAAGGTATATTGTATTTCTCTAGTTAAGTGAATTGTATTCTTTTGGAGAAATAAATTTCTTAAACCGTAATAAATTAATGTCATCTTATGCCAATCCCATTTTATCACTCTCGCTGTCGATTGTCATTATCGTTAGCACATTGGCTGACCCTCTTGCAGAGCTAACCTGTGCAACTTGATAAAATTATCGATCGATTCAATAAATTATGTCATATCGATAAGTTTGTTGTTTCGTAACATGCGTGGCACGTTATTTTGTTCGTATTTTGACAGAACGGCGTGACTTATGTGGGTTCACATATTAGCACCAAATGACAAAACGAAATCATTATATCGTACATACATAGATAAACTCACGCCCGTATTCCCCGAAGGGGTGGGTAGAACTACAAATAATCAAAAAACTATTTGCAGCCAATTTTGATACATAGTCTTAAGGTGGATAATGATTAACCGTATGATGATAGGGGATCAGCCCATAATTTTATCGTCAGAATCGATAAAATGACCGTGATGATTTTTTATCATGTTGCGAATGTTAGCCCTGCTAGTGAGGTAGTGTTTTACAAATGCATACATTTTGTTAGTGACACAACCGTGTTTGCGTATTCCTAGTGAGATATGGCCCTTAGATTGTTTTTATATAAATACATCCAGATTCTACAGCAGCTTTAATGGGTCTAATAGGAGGCCTTCGTAGCCCAGTGGCTGAGCGTTGGGCTAACGATCCGGAGGCCCCGGGCTCGAATCCCGGTGGGGACATATCACAAAAATCACCTTGTGATCCCTAGTTTGGTTAGGACAGGCTGATCACCTGATTGTCCGAAGATGATCCGTGCTTCGGAAGGTATGTTAAGCCGTTGGTCCCGCTTACTACTTACTGATGTAAGTATGTAGTCGATACGTGATATCAGGGGCCTTTGGCGGCTCAGTAATAACCCTGACACCAAGGTTGATGAGGTTGGTATTCCACCTCACAACCCACACGAAAAGAAGAAGAATGGGGGGCGAATCAAATAACAAACACAATTTTCAGCTTAATTACTATCACTTGTCACATAATTATATAAAAAATATAAAAACTGTGAGTAAATCTTTGACTAAAAGTTCAATATTGCAAATTAAATAAAAAAAGCATTAATCGTGGGTACATTTTTTTTCCGAAATGGCAACGGAAGGTGACATGACGTCAGCGTCAACTTTGATATCGACGGGGAAGAAGCAAATACTCCTATCTTACACAGACCTAAATGTAAGATAGGAGTATTTGCTTCTTCCCCGTCGATATGTTAGTTGTCACTTTTGGACATACCTTGTTTTGTTTTAGCATGGTTTTATAGTAATGATAAAAAAATACCAGTTATAAGCGCTCTTTATTATAATGTTAACATCTAAGAAATAAATGCTTAAAATGGGCTTATTAGTTAAAAAGTCATATAAAAGCGGAAGAATAAGAAATCAACTTTATTTACCGCTCCAAGGCAGCAAGACAGGCGGCAATCAATAATGATGCCTACAAAAGTTTTATCCCGGTCAATAACTCAGGTATAAATCAAATTACGTCTTCCCTCTACAAATAGGACGGTAAGCAAAGATTTAAAAACGTGGATACGCCTTGGGAAAAAGAGTCGCGTTAGGTTAGGTGGCAAGTCGCCCACTCAATATCAGGCCTGAGGTCGAGTTTACACTTTTTATAATTACACGCCTGGATGGTTTCATGAAATCGGCCGAGTAGACTACAGAAAAGTGTAAACTAGCTGGATACGTTTCCGTCGGCCGAAACGAATTGGAGTAGGATTTCCAAGCGAAAAACGCCCGGAAACACTATTCCAATACGTCCCAGACGGTTACGAACTGGAGTAGGATTTCTAGGTTAATATGCGTTAAAATGTGCAAGAAACCCTCATTCTACTCGTCAACCTCATGTGACATTATGGTATAGGATTTCAAACCAGGTTTATGAACTAATATTATGTTTTTGGTTTACAGATACAATATGTAGCTATCAGACACTTATTTGACAGATAGGTGTTACTGCTATAAACATAAATGTTTACTACACTATCCCTCCAGAACAGAAAACGGAAACCGAAAGCTTAAAAACTTTGTTACTTAAATTACTACTACTTACATCAGTAAGGTGTTACCGGGACTAACGGCTTAACGTTACTTCTTAAGCACCGATCATCATATTTTCGGACAATCAGGTTTATTACGACGATGTTACTAGTGGTTATTTAGAATCGGGTGTTTCTCTCGATTTAAGTCCGCAAAGGTTAGAGTTACGTGCGGGCGGCGGGAATGCCGGGGTCAACGTTAAAATTGTGTTATATGTATCGCCGTATTGCCTGCTATGCACACAAACAGATCGAAATATTCTCCAGAAATATTGCTACAAATCCAACCTGCTGAATTGTGGACGATATGTTAGACTGTATACGTGTGCTACACTGTATTTCTGGTTCTATCCAAAACTCTACTTAAAGATAAATGAACTATACGTTACAAAAATATGGATGTTATGTTTAGTGTTGTTAGTTACATAATAATTTATATCATCTGTTGCAGACTTAAATCCACTTAAGTTATTATGTAATACTTATTTCGTTTTTATGAAATGAGTGAAGCTGCCTGATTTATATAATTATAATATTATGATCAAGGTAGAAAAGATTTCTTGTTTAATTTCAATAAGCTACCTTCTCCTTCTCTTGTTTGGGTTGTGAGATCAATGGCCAATTTCATCAACACTGGTATCAGGGTTACTATTGAGCCGCCAAAGGCTTACGAATAAAAATAGTAAGTGCACAAAAATGACTCGACACACTATCTTGGGCGCAAGAGAGCCGTCTTCAACGCTTGACTTATATATCTTATATAAACCCGCTAAATGTAGTGTAAAATAATACGGATCTATTACTTATATCGTGTATATTTATGTACAATAAACTGTAGCCAAAGAAATAACGTAACATTGCTTAAAAAAGGAAAATAACTGTCACCAAAAACTCGCAATAACTCAGTTTTGCGGAGACTGCCTTAAATAAATAGTAATCGGGTCCGACCGCTGTGTCTTATGAAGCACGGATCTTTTTTCCGACAATCGGGTAAGCAGCCAGCAATATCCTAACCAAAGTAAGACACAAAGTGAGTTTTGTGATATGTCCTGGGGTTTAAAAAGGCCACATCGACGCAATTCACATAAAAAAAGCAATATTGCAATTTGACATTTGCGCATATACAAGTAAGTGCGCAATATCAACAAATGTCAAATAGCAATATTGCTTTCTTAGATGGTTTCAGAGGTGGAGATGGCAGAAGTAACTGTCAGTACTAGTCAGAGGCGGAGGACAGGAGTCCTAGTACGGCTTTGAAATAGACTACTCCGGGCGCTTTCCCACTCGCGTCAGAGTACTGCGGGGCGGAAGGCAAAAAGGAAACCACTGTCCTATTTTCCCTAAAAAGTAGCATGAAGAATGCTATACCGACAAGAGCGTGGCTTTTAAATTAGTGATGAGATAAATGTCAACAATGTGGCCTTTTTAACCCTGATATGAACCACTGGACCACTGGAAACGATTAAAGACATTACTAGTCGAACAGAGGAGCAGTGTTATCCAATAGCCAAGTTATGAACAAAGCAGAGGTTGTTCCGTTGAATAGAACATAGCCGCGGCAATTCGTAGTTACCGCTAGATCCGATGGAACACACAGAACTAATTGTCAGGAAGCCGGAATGTTGTACCCGATTGTGTTCGAATCTCAAACGCTATTCTATTAGTTAGAAATAAAGTTTAGCTTATATCAATAGCATAGTTTAAAAGTAAGTTAATGTAGTAGGTATACTCAGCTAATATTTCCCATAGTTATAATTTCTATTACTGTTGTAAAACCCAAGTTTCTTTTTTGTCATGTACCTAGTAAAGAGTGTATATTTGTATTGTATTGTTGATTCACAATATATCCAACTCCGTGACCTATCCGGACAAATCTTTAGTTCTCTAAAGAGCCACAATATTAAACACATGCCGAATAAAATTCTTGCAGACAGACCGATCCATAACAGGGTAGATTCCAACTAGTCAAATCAGTTACTTGTTGCTAAACGTCAAAACACCAAACTACTATGAAATTTGTCTGAAAATCAATCTGTGAAGTCATAGAACGTGACAAAATGTCGCACTTATTGTTACTTTTTTCATCATAAATAAGTTAAATAGAAAAAAATAAAACGTTTTTGGTTACCTCTATCTGTATTTATTAAGTAAGTAATCAGAATTTAATAATTTATCTTTGACTTAGGAAACTATCCAATTCAACAACTGAATATGAACATGAAGAAAATCTATATTAAGTAACTCTGTTGTCAGTTCTCGTGTTGGCCCCACGCCACGCCTTCCTAAAGTCCGGGACTCCATAGTCCCGAGATATGGAAACAATATTAATACTTAATAAAAATATTTATCAATCCGGAAAAAGTATAACTAATAATACCAACCTTTAGTTTTAACGGACACACACATAGTAAGTAACGCTTGATTTTTCTATTAAGTATTCAAAAGGACATAAGAGTAGGTTCCTTTTGCATGAGACTTAAACAAACTTGGTGAGGAGTGACAAGCAGGTGTTTGTATAACCTCGCAAAAATAAGTTATTACTTGAGTATTTTATTTTCATGACATGCGGTAAAAATGCACATTTGAAATCAATAGAAATGTGTAATAAAATAGATGGAAAGTGAATTATTTATGTAATTACCTAGAAGCAGTACGCAGTAAGCTGCAAAAAGGTAAAAATATACCGCCAAGTTTATTACTGAGACCAATAGTTTTACCTTAAGCTGTAAATCGTATTTTGTGGCAAAAGTCGTTTTCTAAGGACGCTTAACTGAATTTATTATGACATAAATACTTACTACAGACAAAGTTTAATAAATCTTCATGAAAACAACTGAAAACGTGAAGTTACTGCAGTTTTGGTTTGGGTTAAAAATGTAAAGAAAATTGTTTTGTCTTCCAACGGGTAAAACATTTTTATACAAGTTGTTTTTTTTTTTAGAAAATGCAATCTTAGAACAAAGGTGTTTGTTGCCCTTTATTATGTTTAATACATCAAAGTTAAATTTCGCAGCTAGCGTTAACTTGTTGAGCTACGATGTAACGCTGTAACTTCATTCGTGAGGAGACGCGAACTTGTGAAATTTATATTTAAGGCGGCACAAAGTTTAACTCGCGCAAACTCTCCTGTTAGAGACAACGGAGGGAAATACAGAGACACTTTAGAATTTTAGAAAATTTTCTGCCGAAAACTTGGCAATTTCACGCGTCCGAGCAACATAAATCATAGAACTTGCTCGTTGTTTAGAACAATGTAAACTTCCGCGACGATATTAACAGGAATTTACTATAATTAAAATTAGTCTGGGAGCGGCGACCAGCCTTGTTATGCATCATTCAAAGTACTTGGGGCTGTTGTTGTGTCGTTTACAGTTATTCTGGGCCGTTATTATAATCCTGCAAGGGCCTACGTAAATAAATATTTTCGGTTTGTGCCGCTACGCGTCGTAGCTACGGCTACGGCGTAGTTCGTAGTAGTCTATCCTTGTATTCTCGGATATCTTATCACAAATTAGATAGATAATTTATGTAGGTAACTTTAAAAGTTTTCTTTGTTCTTATAAAATACAAATAAATCCTTTTCAAAACTCACTTTAAAGCAAATACTCTAGTGTTCAACGTTACTAACAAAATGCTCGTACACCTATCCCGTATTACTCGGTGAAACTGCAACATATCAAAGTGAAACTATGGAAAAGAGCATAACTGTCACATCAATATAGATAGCACAGAGTAATACTCGTAATTTTCAAGGCACAGGTGGAACAGCGTGGTATTTCACAGGGATCTCGTAAACTGGAGCTATGAAATAAAGCCGAGTTTGGAACTTAAACTTTGGCTGAACATTAAGTAAAAATGTTAAGGTATTTACGAGTTTACATTGATTATGTTCACGAGTAAATGATACGGTTAAAAACGGATGTAATTATATGAATGCATTATAATATATTATGTGTAGAAATTATACCTGATGTTGGATGTTATACTGATCGTTAATGTAAATTATAATAATAGAACTTTTATGACACACGCGGAAAAAACAACACGCAACAACACAGAAATGTCGTACTTATTTCAAATCTACAAAAGGTTTATTACCAATTTCGCATACCTCTCATCATCAAACTCTGTCAACACGAGAGAGGGACAAGCTATCACCGCTCTCCTCTCGCTCATCAATCTATGTCGCGTGCAATGTGCTCTATATTATTTTTACCCAACTTTTTTTTATTATACATCGCTTTTATTACCGCAGGGGGAAATTCATTTATCCACTGTCCCACCGCGAATTTAATACCGGTAGATTGAAATAATCAATATGACGACACGACACCTGTGGGCTTTATTTATGTCTCTTTTTGTTAGTGATAATTGATTGTTTCAGCGTGATGGATTGTCAAAGTTGATATTTATTGGGATTAAATGAGATGGAGATATTTTGGCCGGGTGTGGTTTGGGAAAAAATACTGAATGAGTAGACCTCAAGAATTACTTTGTGATCCTTAGTTTGGTTAGGACATTACAGGCTGATCACCTGATTTTCTTAAAGTAAGATGATCCGTGCTTCGGAGCGTTAAGCCGTCGATCCCGATTACTACTTACTGATATAAGGACGTAGTCGTTACATGAGCCATGTCAGAGACCTTTGGCGGCTGAATAATAACCGTGACATCAGGGTTGATAAGGTTGGTATGGATTACCAACCTTATCAACCACAACCCACACGATAGAAAAAGAGAACAGAAGTGGACCTGAGCTGCGAGTATGGTGTTACGCCACAGACTTTGGCTCACCTGACGTCTTGCCCTGCGTGCTCTAACTTATGAATGCTGCCGAAAATGCTGTCTGGATGGCAAAATACTGGCCTGAAGGCATCTGAATGCCATCGAAACGATAACAAGAAGAAGGGGACGATTAAAATTAATTGTTTTCAATACATGAATAGGTAAGTAAATAACGGATTATGTTACACGCGCCAGTAACGTCATAATATTATGTAGTCTTATATGCTAACGTTTTACACCAAGTCATACCTCGGGCACTCGCCTTACCGCGTAAGTACGAGCGAGACAGACAATCCGTACGCCGCTATGCTTACGGTCATTTAGACTAAAGTAAAACCCAGAGGGGTGAGGTAAATCTAGCTTGGTACCCGATATTAATTGGTGCGGGGCAGAGAGTTACCGTTTTATACGAATTGTTCTTTATTCTATGACCAGTCTTAAAACGTTTATGTGAAGTTTAGTACGGTTGAACCTTGATGTAGAGAAAATACTTTTAAGGATAACGTAACATTAACTTAAGATACCTACTACTTAGTATTAAATATAAAAGTATATTCGTAAACAATTATTACGACACAAAAAACACGTTAATAATCCTAAAAATATATCATCAAATACAAACGTGTGCGTGAAAACGTAATAATTTTCTTCAGCTAAAAATGATATAAACGCTGAATAAAATATTGAAATGTATTCGTTAGGTATGTAATTTTAACACACCGGTGCGTTGAATAAAGTTACCTGAGGGTAATAGGGCAAATTCATAGATTTCCGGGTGGTTGCAAAGCGTGCGTGACTGAGCCGTAGACTCGCCTTTTTAACGCAAGTAATAGTGCCTTTGTAGAGCAAAATGTTGCCGCCAATGAACGGCTATAGCTTAAAAATAAAAAATAAAACTACTTATCGTTGGTGTTAAAGAGATTTCATTCTAAATTCAAAATATTTTTTAAAAAGAACTTACCTATTTTAAACGCCTTTTCAAACGAGGTATACTCGGTATACTGAAAGAAATGTGTATTTCTATTCTTTTTTTTTGTCATGGAAAAAGACTGTATCTGAGTTAAAAATGGATAGAATTAAGTGCCGTGTGAATGTGATACGGGCCTCATAGAATCGAAAATAAAACAAACTGTGAAAAATTTAATTTGTAACAAAAAGATTGATCAAAATCACATTAGTCCAGCTTCCAACTTTAACCCTTGCGTGATATGAGTAACTCCATTAAAACACAAACACGACCGGAGATAAAAGCTAATAAATCATAATTATAACAAACAAAACTCAACCCTTAAAGCCTTTCAGTTAATAATGCATCGGTTACACAATAAAGTGTTCCCAGACAAAACTCCGTAGGCGACGTGAAATTACTAGTGACGTCCCAACGTGCTGACTAATAGATCCCGGGAGATATATTTATTATGTCAATTAATCAAGCCTAAAATATCTTTCAGAGAGTAAAAAAAGTATTTTTAACTATTTATATTGTTCGTGTAAGTCACCGACATAGCTCGGAGAATTGCAAAGCTGCAGTGGCAGTGGGCAGGACACATAGCGAGGAGAACCGATGGCCGCTGGGGCGAAACGTTCTAGAATGGCGACCACATGTCGGACGACGCTCAGTGGGTAGGCCCGCTATAAGGTGGACCGACGATCTGGTGAAGGTCGCGGGAAGCCGCTGGATGCGGGCAGCGCAGGAGATCCTTGGGGAAGGCCTATGCCCAGCAGTGGGCGTCGTACGGCTGATGATGATGATAATGATTGTTCGTGCGTCATTTCTTAAATATTTTATACTAAATACGTCAATCCGGGCAAATCTTTTTATATATCTCACTCAAAATATTGTACTTAGGAGAAAGATTACAGACCATGCAATGAACCATAATAATAAAGTGGTGAAGTAGTAAATGCCAACTTAGGCAACAATAAGGCACGCCAAAATAAAAGCCGACGTCACATCCAGTGTCAGCGAAATATTAGTGTGACGCTAAAGGCCCGACCAAAACAATTAAGTAAGTACTTTAAGTACCTACTTAGGTTATTTTATGACAAAAATTGGGTAGTTTCCTAGGTCCAAAATAAATTATGAATTTCTGATTACGTACTGAATAAAGACAGAGCTAAAGGTGAAAAAACAGTTTTCTTTTCCCTATTTAATTTATTTATGAATGTTAATAAAGAAAAATGTAATAATAAGTACGACATTTTGTCACTTTTTCTGTGACGTCACAAGTTGCAGTTTCATAAAAAATCCGTAGTAATTTCGTGTTTTGACGTTTAGTAAAAAGTAAATGATTTGACTAGTTTGAAACGCCTATCGTGGGACATAGAATAAAAAGGGACATCGTTCTTTTTTATTCTTTGTTTATTTTGTGTATTAGTTTATATATTGCTATCTCGTCATACAGCGCATTAGGTTATAAATCTTGTAATGCTGGATGTTAGTACCGTTATAAATAAATAACTTGATTTCTCCTTACTTTTTATAATAACTTTTCTAACCCCTGGACACCGTCCGTACCAAAAAAAGAATTCATACGTAGACAATATCTTATATATAAAAAAAACTTTCTTAATCATAAACTATTCTAAATCCATACCATAAGTAATTTAATCTCCTTTTATCATCCTTCCATAGTATTCCAGGTAACCCAGTAGATAAACCGCTTGCCTCTCACTTTGAGGTCGCAGGTTCCAATCTAGCATAGGCCTAAACCAATGATTTTCGAATTTGTTTTCGAATTTGTTTTCGAATTCATGTTTGGATTGAGACAGGCCAGTTCTGTAAAAAACCAGATCTGTCAAATCGTCAGGTTAGGTAAGTAGACCACGTGAAAATCGGGATAATGCTAGGGAGAGGACCAGTATTCTCACTTGATTACCTTCTGTCAATCGTACGTTCCGTTCTACTCACTTTCTTACATGTATGTTTACCTACGTACGTAGTCGACTAGACGCGTAGTCGTCTCTAGTCACATCACTAAAATAACATCGGAGTCAATTTTGTTTAATGTCTGTGCCCGGTTAATTGCTTAGCAGGAAGTTCGCAACCCATATGCGGTCACTAGATTTCACTACCTGCACTGAATTGGCCCAATTTGAGACTCCACTCGACCGTGGTGGATTAGATGGCTAAGTTTTTGAGGTTATGTCACACATATGTACAGCAAGTTATATGTCTAGTGTTTAGTATTCATTAATTTATATAATATATTAAATTCATTATTTTCTGATTATTCTTTTTCTGTTCTTCCACCACCCGCAGCGTCAATACGTGTGATGTATTTGTTACAATTTAAACCAGTGCTTATAAAAGTGACTTTTTGTTTTTAACGCCTAAATGCATTTGAACAGTTTGGTAACATCAAAATAGTGAACATAATAGGTAGGAATCTACATTTAACGTTTTTCTTCTATCGTGTAGGTTGTAAGGTGGATTACCGACCTCATCCACCCTGGTGTCAGGGTTGTTATTGACCCGCCAATCGCCCCTGACATGACTCATGTAACGACTACTAACTTACATTTGTAAGTAGTAACCGGGACCAACGGCTTAAGCGCGGATCATTTTCTTTTGGACAACCTTTCATTATTTTCCGCCCCACACTTATTCGTATCGATCCCATCCCCCCGTACTTTTCTATACGCCTCGGTATTTAGTTTACTCTTTATTCTATTCCAATGTGATGAACTATATTTTCATATTCGTTGGGAAGACACCTTAGGTGCACAAAGTTAAAGATTTATTTAAGTATTTTTTTACGAATCAACAGTTAAACGGATTTGAATTTCGATATGTATACTTTTTTCACGGACGGTTTTAGAGAAATATCTTGAAACGGAGTGTACGATATATCCTAACTCAAAAATTTCGCGGGAGGAAAATTGAAAGTGACCAATTAAAACACGACTAAGTCTAAGATACCTAGTCCACTATCATACGTACAAAGTGATACAAGTTTCAATTTAATCAAGGGAAGCGTACGGCTATTGTTACAATTCCGTGATGTTTTGATTGCAATTAAACAGTCCCGGTAACCCCTGTCTAATTGGTTCACACCGCATAAGTTTCCACCCACACAGTTCGTACCGTTTTCTGCTGGACGGGGTAATATTTACACAGACGTTGTTATTAAGATATTTAATACAATTTCACGGTATCATTGTACATAAATAGATTAATTATATCGTGATATTATTCTTTGTACTTTTATTTTTATATATGTATGTTAAAGTATACCCAGTCAATATACAGTGTGTATTTTTCGGACCCGACAAACTTTAAGGGTGGATTCTACTAGTAATTTAAAAGAGAAAACACCCCCATATGTGGGGTGAAATCTCAATAAACGACTATAGTAAAGAATCGCTGATTGTTTTGCCACTTCGCATATAATTCACTTTAAGTAGGTAATTACAAAGGTTACAAGCACGTCTGACAATAAGAGATAGATTGATGGCTATAAAATTAATTTAAAAAGTAACGAAATTAATATTTTTTTAAACTTTTTTTTAAAGGTATTTTTATGTTGCAATTGTCAACAATGTAATATTTCTCGGCGGAGTCACATTTTTTGATTTAATTTTGTCTTTATTATGTTCTTGTTAAAAGATGAAATCTAGACCACACAGAGGACAGAAACTCTCAAAATTTAATTAGGAACGTACTTTAACTGGTAGTAATTGTATTATCTACCATCTGAACTAGTAACTGAAACTTTGTTTAAAGTCCGAAGTTTTCGTATTAAGTCCACGTTGGGCCTAAACAACGGGCTTTTCATTTTCACACTCGAGTGTCGAGTTCTCGAGTTTCACAAAGCTTTGAGTGAGCATGCCATTTCAGTTCTAACTTTAGCCTTTTTTATGCCTTAAATAAAAAAAATCTGCTGAATGACTCGCTAATTCTGTATTTATTTCTGATACTTTTCAGTTCTTGGTTTTTAATTGAGCTCATAAGTATTGCTACGTACTAAAATATGAATAGCCTATACACCATCACCCCCTAGCATTGTCCCGTTTTTCACAGGGTCCGCCTACGTAAGCTAACGATTTGACAGGTCCGGTTTTTACAGAAGCGACTGCCTGCTACTGACCTTTTAAGGGAAAATCAACCCAAAACAGGTTAGGTCACATACCTCCGAAAATGAATAGCCTATACACACGGACTGTTTTATGGAGCACATCTTCTATTATTTATTTTAAGAGCTCTGCTATCTTACTAGTCTAGGACACAACAAACTGTGTGCATAAAGGGTATCTCACCTGGTTGCTGACACTAAAACAATTTGTTGTCGGCAACCAAATTTTGAATGACTTCCAGCTGGTAGCGCAAACATGGTGTCCTAGTGATAGAGTAATATAAACGATTATTTATAAAACTTTGTGTCCTAAATTGGTCTGACCGAAAATCGAATGTAAACCATTTTTTCGGTCGAAGTATTTACCCAGTTACCACAGAGCTTATCTCAATATACATAAAGGCAAAAATGAAATGGAGGGTATTATAATATAGGGTAAACTAACCTTTGAAGCCTAAAATACTTTTTTGATGTATGACCGACAATCTCCGGAGTGTAATAGGCCGATCTATCTAGACAGGGTTTGAAGACTCTAACCTTGTAAAGAAATGCGTTTTAAAAAGCCATTTTGTTCTTTAATGTACGCCGGACATGACACATTATTTTGTTACCGAAATAAAATAACATACTTACCTCATGATTATATCCCAAAAAAGAAAAGAAAACTGTAAGCAAATATAAATATAATACTCTTAATTAAACACATTAAGTTTCAGAAAACCCATTTTTATATTAGATTCGAGGCGAAGAGACCACTTGAAGTAAGTCAAAGTTCCGCTTTCAAAGAAACTGAAGTGTTCTTTTGATGTCATGTATTCAACAAAAGTGTTCATTACTAGTAAACACTATAACGACAAACGTTTCTGTTGACACTTTTGAAACACAATATGGGTACCAAATTTAAATTTGAATGAAGTACTTTCCTATAAAAATATAAGTTAATGCTGTTGGATATCTAAATAAATAAATAAATAAATTTAGTTTTAGTAGTATAGTTTTAATCCTTATTTTTGCGTTTATTACCTATTCTTATTTTTTGTAAACTTGTTTATTACTGTTTTTTATTATTGTTTCTATTAAGTTTATTTATATTTAAATAAGTTTATCCATGATAATTATGTTAAATAAATTATTTCATTTATTTTATTTGTGCTACAAGAGCTAAAATAAAAATGTATTTGCTAATAATAATGTTCAATAATATATGGTCATATAAATAAATAAGTAAACGTGTTATTTAACTTGTAATTTTTCTTACTATCAGGTAAGACCAATAAGAAAAAAATGCGAGAAAAGATGTATGACCATAATTGAATATTAAAAGTGGACTGTATTGGGAAAATTGCGATATACTAAATTTGGGTAAACAATTGATACGAAAGTGCAACATACAAAATACGACAATAGACGAGAAAAATGCCTTTAAAAGAGAAAGACTCACCTAGATGTCCTGCTGTGACATACGCAGGCTCGAGAACCAACAGCCAGGGAGGCTCCTGCAGTACCTTCAGCTCGCCGACTTACCTCAGATTACCGAGTTACCTATAACTGTGGCAAAACACTCGAGCGATGGATTGTCTTCCCAATCTAAAGGCACTGTTGCACTAGGAATATTTTCGGCAATTACGACAATGGTTCGAAAGATTCGAAATTATTCGAGGGTCACACGTCTGACCTCTATAACGACACGAAAGCAAGAGAGTGAGGGAGACGTTCCAAAACTAAATTTTCAAAAAGTTATTTTTTTTTAAAGTTATGTTTGTGATGTTGCCAGGCGAAATATAGTACAATTCTGAACATTCCGCCCACCAAAATACATTGTATTTTAACCGAAATTAAATTATAACACGATATATAAGCAAAAATTAAAACTATAAAACGACACGAACGAAAAAATATTTGTTTACGACATTACAAGTTAACAAAGAGTACTGTTTTATTTCAAATCCTCCATTGGCAGAGGGCAAAGTTTAACGATAGGTCGTTTGAATTCGCCAACTTCTGTACGCACCGTGACAACTCTACAGACACCATCAGTCCCGGGATGAAGTTTCGAGACGCGACCGATTTTCCATTTCATTGGACTGCATTGCTCGTTAACAATGAGTACAAGAGTACCGATCGAAATTTCCCTTCGACTATTATACCACTTGTGACGCTGTTGCAAAGTGTGTAAATATTCAAGGTGCCATTTGCGCCAAAAATCTTGATGGATTTGTTGCAACAATTTCCATCTCTGCAATGAACCTAACTTTACATCACGGAAGTTGTTTTCGGGTAAGATAGTAAGGGGTTCCATAGTTAGAAAATGACCAGGGGTCAATACCGAGAAGTCGTTAGGGTCTGAGCTAACGGGCGAAAGAGGACGAGAGTTTAACATGGATTCAATCTGGGTGAGGACTGTGTAAAATTCCTCGTAAGTTAGGCGTTGCGAGCCAACGACACGCGACAAATGCGTTTTTACAGACTTGACCCCAGCTTCGGCCAAGCCTGCAAAGTGTGGACTACCAGGAGGGTTGAACACGAACTCGATTCGTTCGGCTCCGGAAGCCCTTTTCATAAGGTCAGTAAGTATATTGTAGGCTCCGATGAAATTTCTACCTTGGTCGGAAATGAGTTTCGAGCAGCGACCACGCCGTGCGATGAAACGCCTCAAGGCGGCTAGATAGGCCTCGGAGGTCAACTCCGACACGAGCTCAAAATGAAGAGCCTTGGTGGCTGTACATACGAAGACACAAATATATGCCTTAAACGTGCGCACACCTCGACCCCGACCCAAACACACATCAAAAGGCCCCGCATAATCTACAGCAGCAGACGAGAATGGTTTTATCTGGTTGATACGAAAGGCTGGCAAATTACCCATAAGAGGAGGTGGTGCCACTTTCGGATGGGCGCGAAAACATTTTATACAACGCGACACAACAGAGTGTATTGCTCTTTTCGAAGACAAGATCCAAAATTCTTGGGCCAACAAGTTTTGGAGAGTTTGCAGTCCAGGGTGCATAAAGCGCTGATGATAATCATCAACTATTAATTTCGTGAGCCTATGATCACGAGGCAATAATAGCTGATGTTTAACGTCATAAGTCAGCCTTCCTTTAGATAGGCGACCGCCCACCCTCAAAAGCCCATGTTCATCCAAAAACGGAGATAACTTTCTCATGGGTTTAGGTAAGGGACGAGAAGAACTATCTTTCGACAACAGACGAATTTCTGTAGCAAAGGCACACTCTTGGACATGCTTCACGAGGAAGCGAAATGAATTATCTATTTCCTCAGGCGACAATTGTGATTTTAAATCCTTCGAAGAAGAGTTTTTCAAGTTATTTTTGAACCGAAAACAATAAGCTAGGATGTTTAAAATCCGCTTAAAAGATGAATATCGATTGAGAATTTCATCTACGAACGATATGTTAGAAGCTGTAAAGAGGCTATAAATCTTCTGTTCATCAGATGCAAGGTGGTCAAACTGTATCTCAGACCGTGGCCAAAACTCTTGAGGTTGAGAAAGCCAATTAGGCCCCGCCCACCATGTTACGTTCTGGATGAGGTCAGCAGGATGTAAACCGCGAGAACCGCAATCCGCTGGATTTTCAGAACCAGCCACGTGGTACCAGTTTTGAGGGGACACTTTCTCCTGAATATCCGAGACTCTATTGGCCACGAAGGTTTTCCACTTCGATGGACAAGAGCGGATCCATGTCAGAGCGACACTTGAATCTGACCAACAGTAGATGTCGTCAAAATTATAAAAACCATCTAAAGCCTTTTTGAACGAAGCGATTAAGTTCGATAATAAAACAGCAGCTAGAAGCTCCAAACGAGGAACGGAACACCTACGAAGGGGGGCCACTTTCGACTTCGCACAGCAAAGTCGCACAACGATAGTGCTGTCATTTTTAACGACACGACAATAAATGACGGCACAATAACCCTTTTCTGAGGCGTCACAGAAACCGTGAAGCTGCAACGACGTAAAAGATTCGACCATTCGACGAGGAATGGAAAGCGAGCTCAAGGATGATAGCTGCGACTTAAACCTACGCCACTCCTGCGCGATAGTAACAGGAACTTCGCTATCCCAATCGGTTCCAGACAACCACAACAGTTGTATTAGATATTTCGCAAAAAATACGACCGGCGATAATAAACCCAAAGGGTCGAAAATCTTTGCGATATCCGAGAGGATAGATCGCTTAGTACAGCGTGAATCATCCATTGAAGTACGAAAAGTAAATTTGTCCTCTTGTGGGAGCCAAGAGAGACCCAGAATTTTAAGCGATAAATCACTTATATCTTCGAAACTCCGGAGGCGATCGGAATATAAGTCAGAGTCCGGACAAGAATTCAAAAATTCAGGGCTATTGGAGGCCCATTTCCGCAAATGGAGACAAGACGACGACAAGATGTCCAGCAACTCCTTGCGCATTAGTAGAGCACTCTCAATAGAGTCTGCACCTGACACAATGTCATCTACGTAAGTATCTCTCGCCAAGACAGCAGCACCTTGAGGAGCACGAGATGAGAATTCCTCAGCTACCTTAGCGATGCACCAAAGCGCCTGATACGGCGCACAGGATACCCCATAAGTTACGGTAAGGAGGCGAAAATCCTTCACAGGGTCCTCTGGAGACGCTCGCCACAGAATGCGCTGATAGTCGCAGTCTCGCAACTCGACCAAGAATTGGCGATACATCTGCTTGATGTCCCCGGTGAAGACTACAGCATGCCAACGAAACCTAACCAGAAGATCGAAAATGTTCTTCTGTAACTTAGGGCCAGGGAGCAACGAATCGTTCAAGGACACGCCAGCGGCATCCTTAGCACTTGCGTCAAAGACCGTACGCAAGGGTGTGGTAACCGAGTCAGGGCGTAGAACTCCGTGATGAGGGATATAATAGAAGTGGCCTTCAGACGACAGAGGCGGCTCAACTTCTTCCATATGACCACACTTGAGGTAATCGTCCATGAAGTTAATATAAGCAGTACGAAAGAGAGGGTTTATTTTAAACTTCCTCTCTAAATTCAGAAGTCGCTTAAGTGCGACCTCACGAGAATTTAAAAACCTTGGCTTCTCCTGAGGGTCGACAAAGGTCAACGGGACAATCATCCTACCTTCAGGGTTACGACAATAAGAAGCCTCCATATAGGTTTCACACGACAATTCAGCTTTCGAAAAAACGACAGGCTTAGGAGGATCTAAATTCTCCAACTCCCAGAACTTCTTTAAACTGTTGTCCAAAGACAAACTCGACACTAAAAGACAGTCCTTAGTCACAACACAGGAACCTTTACGAAAACGAGAACGACAAGTGTCAACATCAATTGCACATTCACCCATTACTATCCAGCCGAAAACAGTGCGGATAGCAACAGGCTGACCTGACTCGCCCTTGACAAGACCAGGTTGAAGTGCCGAAGCGAGAATATTGGCGTTGACCAACATGTCAATAGGCCCAGGCTGGTGGAAGAATGGATCAGCAAGATCTAATCCCCTAATATGTTTCCAAGAGGAAATATCAATTTGTCCCGACGGCATGTCAGTACAAATTTGCGACAAAACGAGAGCATTAAACGAAAAGTTACATGAGGAGCCACCATTAGATGGTACTATCTCACATTCGACAGTGCCAAGAGTATCGGCCGATACCGTACCAATACCATTCACAGAATGGGCATTGTCCCTTATGTCAAGTCCAAGCTTCCGAGCACAAGTCAAAGTAATAAAATTGCAGGCACTAGCACTGTCCAAAAGTATGCGAATAGGGGTCAATTTATTAAATTTATTTTTAATTAAGACCATAGCAGTCGAAAATAAAATTTGGGAATGACCTCCAGGAACAGTCAACGCTGTGGGAATATTCGACGAAGTCCCTTCGATACATTGTTGAGAAATGTCTTCATCAGCAGACGTGTGGAAATGAAGTAGCGCGTGATGCCTATACTTACATTTGTCACAGTGAACTGATGACTTACAATGTTTGACTGTATGAGAGGGATGAAGACATACAATACAAAGTCGTTTATCCTTCACACAAGCAAATCTCTCACGAGGTGTCAATTTTAAAAATTTGGGACATTTGTCTATATTATGGCCAACCGTTAAACACAACGTACAGCTGATCACAGGTGGTACAATAAGCGATGACTTTGTTTTAAACACTGGCTTTGTAGTAACAATGTTCAATTTACCAGAATTTTCCAAAGCTTGACTTCGCTTTTCTATAAATTTACACAAGTCAGCATATTCCGGAATATCAACATCAGACTCTAATTGTAACTCGAAAGCCTCTCTAGTAGCTACATCAAGCTTGGACCATAACAAATGGAACAGCATAAAATTCCTATCTGGTAGCTGGTATTTATCTAAAATTTCAATATTTTCTTTAAAAGTACGAAAAACTCTATTTAATTCTGTACTACTTTTAGACTTCACAGATTCACAGTGTAATAATTTTTCATAAAATATTGACGCTAACACTCTTTTACGTTCATAATGATTTTTCAAAACATTGTATGCATTTAAATAATTCTCATCTGAAATTGGATAATTCTTTATTAAATCCAATGCACATCCTCGAACATAGGTCAATAAATAATGTAGCTTTTCCACTGCTGGAATTTCCCTATTATGAATAAGTGAGTCATAAAGTTGTTTAAAAGAAATCCAATTTTCAATCCTTCCATCAAAAGGCGTTATGTTTATTTTAGGCAACTTTACACTTAAGCACTGATTATCCGAAACTGAAACTGAAGGTTTTATATCAGCTTGCGATTTCTTCAACATACGATATTTTATTGACCTCACTTTTGTTTCAAACTGAGCCGAAAAATTTAACTCGCCTGGTCTATGTTCTTTCGAAACTGACGCCAATACTTCTATCTGCGCTCTGTGAAACTCATCCGTAATTTCTTTCACGTCCTGTAAAGTATATCCTACCAAGTCCGTGTTTTCCATACTTTCGATACGGGCAAATGCATAATCCCGAGCAATGCGGTTCCTGTCTCCAGTAACCGACATACTATCATCGTTACTCATCGTTAATTTAAGTTATTTTAACAAAAACAACACGAAAAACAATCGAAACCAACAAAAACAATGAATAACAATGTGATATGTATGAGGTTATTTTTAGACTCGATTGACAAGTAGTCAACTTGACGTACGGATGACAGTGACAGCAGACTGACAAGGTGCGTTCAGAAGCAAGTTCAAAAATTTAAAATTATAATATTTGAAACAAAACGGTCTTCAATCTTTTGAAGGTTAACACAGAATAAAATATGTGTCGTTTTAAAGTTACCTTCAAGTTTTTTATAATTAATTTTCAACTACAAAAATTTGATTATGGAATCCTTAGATCGCCTTACAAATGAAATATCCGGCTCGAAGGACCAAAAAATGAATATTAAAAGTGGACTGTATTGGGAAAATTGCGATATACTAAATTTGGGTAAACAATTGATACGAAAGTGCAACATACAAAATACGACAATAGACGAGAAAAATGCCTTTAAAAGAGAAAGACTCACCTAGATGTCCTGCTGTGACATACGCAGGCTCGAGAACCAACAGCCAGGGAGGCTCCTGCAGTACCTTCAGCTCGCCGACTTACCTCAGATTACCGAGTTACCTATAACTGTGGCAAAACACTCGAGCGATGGATTGTCTTCCCAATCTAAAGGCACTGTTGCACTAGGAATATTTTCGGCAATTACGACAATGGTTCGAAAGATTCGAAATTATTCGAGGGTCACACGTCTGACCTCTATAACGACACGAAAGCAAGAGAGTGAGGGAGACGTTCCAAAACTAAATTTTCAAAAAGTTATTTTTTTTTTAAAGTTATGTTTGTGATGTTGCCAGGCGAAATATAGTACAATTCTGAACAATAATAAAATTACACGCAAACCGATTTCGCAACCGAAATCTATGAAAAGTAAGAAAGTGAGAGTCTTCAAGGCTAGAATAAATAGGTATTTGTTAGGGTGATCCACCCTAGACCACATTGTAACTTACCATCAGGTGAGATTGTGGTCAAACTCGAGCCTATAATTATTACTTATTTAAAAAAAAACCTTTGCGTGTAGATATTTTTCACTCTGTGAAGAAAGCAATACAAAATACTTTGTTGTGAATAAATCAATCCGACAGTCGGTTTTCGGTAGACCCTTAATTATTTCGGCAAAACCTTTCGAAAGAGCTGTTGAGGCAAATAAAAAATAAGGCGAAACGGCTTTAATTTTGAGGTCACAAAGTTTGTGGAGTACGGCGGCCCTGAATTTTGAGTTTCGACGGCTAATAAAGTAAGCCGGTTCTAAACACGCATGGATTAAGCCCTAATTTGTTTAAGGACAGCCGACAACTGGGCGGGGCCAAGCCATGACAGACACGGGTCTCTACATGTAACTAAATAATGTTTCGGTCACGCATGCCAGGGAGTTGTGAATTTCGTTATTTCACCCCCAATTTGTTGACTTTACGCCGCTTAATTCGTTGTAGCTTTGAAGTTGGGATTTGATAAGGGTTCGTTTACGTTGTTTTTAATTCAGCCAGTAGAACGTGGTGGCCACGTGTCTCGGACTCATAATTCTTCGAAAAATCTGAATGATGTCAATATTATATTCATTAATTATATAATAGTAAGACCATCAAACTAGGCTGCATGATTGTTAGATCGTTGCATATTGTATTTTAAAATAATAACTCATTTTTTAATCTCTGACTCCTTCCTGCCGTGACTGCCATGTAACATCTTATACGATAATTATAATCTAATTTATATTTAATCAGACCCGTGAATATTGTGACTTCTTTATTTGGATTTTGTTTATACAAAGGGAGAAGATGACGGAAGTTGTTTTGTTTTCGGAAGATCGAAAACAAAACAACGCTCGCCCGTTTCTAATATGTCACTGCGCATACTACACACCATCTGCTTGAACACTACTTAAGTAGTTTTTTATGAATATGTAAGAGAATGTCCGGTATTAGGATGAATATAGAAAAATGCATTCTTAAAATTACTATTTCTACCTTTTTTTTTGACGTGTTGGTATTACTTGGCTGGACAAATGGGGAGCGCTAAGGGCTCTCACCCGGTACAAAATTTAAGACAACATGCCTGAGGGTGCCCAGTTGCGCGCGAACCTCGGTTCAGGGCGTCGTCTGCGAGGAAGAATATTTGAGAGAATTAATCGACCCTAGTGGGTCGATAGCGATAAGCGCTGAATGAGGGAAATCGTCGACCACGCCGCCGGCGGGGTTGGTATCGAGGACCATTTCTAACAATGGCTCACGTACATTGTGGAATGGATAGGTTTAAGTGTCTGTTTTATCCACTTCAAATTAAAAATGACTATCTGGTTACAAACGGTTACAAATTAATATTTTACTTTGCAAGAGCACCCGTGCACCGAACTACTGCGGGTGCGCTATTGAGATAATAAAAGAACAACATTATGAGAAATGTTTGTTACCAAGTTGAAAATACAAGAGTCCTTTGAAAAGGATGTCTCGAAACTCGAGACAGGAAGGTGTAAATTTGCATAATTTTAATTAAATCCAGAGTCATCGCAATAAAACGTCAAAACGCCTTTTTCTTTTGTGCCACAGAACAATGATTAATTTCTTTAAACATTGTTCAAAAACCTTTTCGTTTTTAAGGCTATTTATAACCTTGGCTCTGTTGATCCTAGAGTTCTCTCATTGTTTTACGCGAAAAACTTTTGTTGTTCTTATAATACGATTTTTTTAAAGGAAGGAACCATTTATTAGTTCTTTGAAACAGAAACTATTACCACAGTACAGTCATGAGCAATATAATGTACCCACTTTAGGACTCTGTCGCACTAACATATTTGACATTTAGTGAGACTTACAGTTCAATTTGTCAAAAAAGTTAATGTGACATGGTACCAAAGTGTATACATATTAATGCTCGTGACCGTACATACA
Organism: Pectinophora gossypiella; assembly: GCF_024362695.1. NCBI lineage: Eukaryota > Metazoa > Arthropoda > Insecta > Lepidoptera > Gelechiidae > Pectinophora > Pectinophora gossypiella. Next base: position 7,800,599 of record NC_065421.1, on the reverse strand, counting down.
AACTTATAATATATAGTATTAATACATTACATACATTGCTGTATTTCTTTTACTTTCTATGCAGTTCTGGGAGGAGATAAAAGACAGACCACGTTCTTGTCTTCCCGCGCATGTCGTATAATCTGACAGAGGGATTGTATCCCTTGTAATATGATGAAAATGTTATGAGCGATAGTTTCATCATATCCATCACAGGAATTACGGCCATGAGTTTATGTATGTATGTTTTCGAACGCTGTATACATCAAACTGGGTATATTTATATAGGGTGTTAGTGACATTGGTGTAAGTGATATTTTTCTCGACCACGTGTGTACATCAAAATCACTGTTTTCCTTTCTTTTTTCTATTTCATGGTTTCGGTTTTCTCTTCGGAGTATTCTGAGTATACTGCTTTAGCGATAAGACTTGCATAGAAATATCAATATAAAGTAATCACAAAAGGTAAAACAAGTACTTATGAGCGGATAAAGGATAATAGGATTACGAAAGCAGTATATAAAGCGAAGGTTGGTGCTAGGAGGAAGGCTGGCAGAGGAAGGCTAGAAGGACGTACATTGACCAAATTGGAGATATCCTTAGAAAAGGGTTCAGTACGATGTACTCTAAACCGGCGTGCGTGTATGAAACGATTAATAAATGTGGAGGAAGTAAGAGAAGTATTACAGGATCGAAGGAAATGGAATTCCATATTTTCTGTTTACCTCGGTGGGAGATAGGCGTGAGTTTATGTACGTATGAAGCAATAACAACGATTTTCAGCTCAACTGACCTATCTAACCTAACCCGAAGTGGAATGGTACGATAAATAAGATAAGGAAAGATTTCTTCATTTTCAATAAATTGTCCACTTAAGTTTTATTATTATACATATTTATATATAAGTACTTATATAATAATACCTAGTTATATACGATTTGTTGTTTTAATTGAACACAGGCTTGAAACACCTGATTGTCTGAAAAAGTAAGATGATTCCGTGCTTCGAAGGGCACGTTAAGCCGTTGGTTCCGGCTATGAGTCGTTAAAACACCTCTACCATCCCACAGTGGAACGTCGTGGAGTATTCTCCATACCACCTCCGGTTGATTGAGGAGAGGCCTGTGCCCAACAGTGGGACGTGTGTACGCTGTTTATGTTACGTTATGTTGTAATTGCGAGTGCCTTCCGAAGAACGGATCATCTTACTTTTGATCAGCCCGTAATGTCCTGACGAAACTAGGGATCACAAAATGATTTTTGCGATTTGTCCCCACCGGGATTCGAACCCAGGACCTTCTGATCGTGAGCACAGCGCTCAACCACTGGACCATGGAGGCCATTAACAACTAGTTAAGAATATACGTTCTTTGCAGTATGTGGGTACCCTACGTGTATAGGGAGGTAAATATAAGAGATTTATTTAGAGTGGGTTCTACGTGTATAGGGAGGTAGGTACATACTTGTACCTTGCAGATTCCTATTTTAATGTATGCCCCGACACGCACTTGATCACTTTTTGTGAACCTCACTTTACTCCGACGGCTAAAGATTTCGTGAATTATCTCTCGAACTTTTTGTGACGCGAAATTTTTACCGCCATTGTGGAAAATGGACTTTCTTTCGCGTTTTTTGTGGGTTAAAATAAATGGTGACTGGTACGTTAAAGAGTGTATGTAATTTTTGTTTTTCTTAGCCTGACTTCCCAGCCGAATTATATGCTTGGATGAAAAATATCTAGATGTAAATAAATATTCTCAAAGATATTTGCGTTCGTATTGCAATGTTGGTACTACTTTCAAATGAAACGAAACGAATCAAATACGTTATATTCTGTTGTAAGTATTCTTAATTTATAGTTAGTTCTTTTTTTTGGTTGGTTAATACTTACACCTTATGCAAACACATTTTAATTCATAATATACAGGGTGTTAGTGACATCGTAACGAATACCGAGGGGGTGATTCAGACCATGATTCTGAGTTAATATCAAGTGGAATTTTCCGTCGCAAAATTCATGAATATTTTTGTGTTATTTTAAATTATTTCCTGTTCCATACTTTTGCGACGGATAATTCACCAATATCATCTCAGAATCATGGTCTGAATCATCCCTCAAAGTTTTCGTTAAGATGTCACTGACATCCGGTATAATAAATGTTTTTTTCATTATTAAAAACACAGGTCCGCTTAAATAAATAGAATTGTGTCTATTTACACTCTCATATTTTAAGTTATACCTGTCATTCTTATCCGCCGAAAAGAAAAGAGATGGGTAATCGATAGGCATGAAATTTATGAAACACACGTCTATTTTAGACAGAAATTTAAACAACCCTCTCTAAATTGTACATAGGTCATTAACTCGATAGAATTAAGTTGACAGCACACGTCAAATGGGTTGCATATCAGCGAGACGCCTATTTGATTCGCCCGGTTATTCATTCATAAAATTAACACCTTTCAATCATCCTCAGAACAAATCACCCGTCCCTTTCCTTTTCGGCGGATAAGATAATGACAAGTATAGCTTTCAATAAAATTAAGAGGTGTTTACAGGAAACAGTGCCACTAACTTACAATCAGCAAACCTTTATTGATAGTCAAAGTGACGTTGCTAAAGTCCGGGTAATAAAATGTGACTATACAGTATGCTGTAAAGTGACGACATTCAGTTCATTAACCGACGTGAAGTTAGCTGCAGATTCTCCCTCGTTACTTCGGAGTATGCTTCGTTAGTGATGCCAATCGCGCGATTACGTCTTTGCTGTGTGCTCTAAAGTTCGTATCATCCTATTGACAATTTTAGTACATGACGTAAGAGTAGGGGCATATTATGTACTCGATTTCCTAGCAGAATAACTCTAGTACGTTCAAATTATTAACAGACCATGGTGGAACGACCAGGGTTGCACCATCGACAGGCAGAAACTTCAATAATACAAGTCAAACGGGTTACATACTAGTGAGATGCCTATTTGATTCGTGCGGGTTATACATTCATTCACTCATTCATTTTAAAATTAATATCTGTGAAGCATACGACCCTTTCCTTTTCGGGAGATAAGAAAATAAAAGGTATAACTTCAAATTAGCTGGTATATACAGGAATCAGGGCCAATGATTATATAAAAAGAAAGTCATATCGTAAAAGTTCTAAGCTAAGGGATTCTGTCATCTATCCCAATTTTGTAAGGGTGGTGGCTTTATATTTCAAAAAAAGAAATACTCCTAGCTTAGTAGGAAGTCAGTCGGTAGTATTAACTAGAGGAGCCAAGTTCAAATACATGTTCGTACTTCACACTTGACTTGTGACCTACTTATAAGATTTAGTGCACTGCCTGTTAGCGTCCCGCTGTGTCGTGTGTTGCCAGCGGCAAAAAAATAAATGAACAGCTTTCAAAGGCTTACTTGCAATACCACATGACACACTATATTGCCATTAAAAATATAAGAGATTTAAAAAATAAATTTGGAAGGGATCCAAAGCCCCCCTAACTTAGGCCTATGTGTTATATGTTCCTTTTGTGCAATAATGATGATGACGTGTGTGGTATTGTAAAGCCATCGTTACTGACTAACAGTGTCCAGTATGCTTAATGGTATCCACCAAAATTTAGTAATAGTGTCATAACATAAATAGCCTATAAGACATCCCACACCTAGGCACAGACCTCCCCTTAATCTACTATGTACTACGCTGCTCCACTGCGGGTTGGCGGATGAATTCCGTCCGATTACCTAACCTGAAGAAGCTACTTTTTTAGGGAAAAATAGGGCAGTGGTTTCCCTCTTACCTTCCGCCCCGCAGTACTCTGTCTGATGCAAGTGGGATGGCGCCCAGAGTAGTCTATTACAAAGCCATACTAGGCGGATGAATTAAACCTACTTATTATTATTAGTCTAATAGAGTATCACTGTGGTCCTGTGTGTTGCTTCTCAAACGGGGAGTGCCGGTTCAATCCCCGGTATCGAACTTGCACCAATGTGCAATTTTCACTAACACAGTTGGCTCGTCCACTATAGACGGCGCACCACATATTACGTTGGCCTAGCAGAGAGCTCGGTGAGGCGTGGGTACTTAGTTCATCATGCGATGGCCTCTGACTAACCCAATTATGAAAGCGTGAGCTTTTGTTATGTTGTAATTGAGTACGTTATTACAATAGCAAAAACCTATGTGTTTCAAAGTAAACTATTAATCTGAATGAAAGAAACGTTTATTATTAAAGGACCCCACACAACCACCACTAGCGTTATCCCGTTTTTCAGAGGGTCCGCTTACCTAACCTGAAGATTTGACAGGTCCGGTTTTTCATAGCGACTGCCTGTCTGACCTTCCAACACGCGAAGGGAAAACTAGCCCAATACTAGGTCCCATCACATATCTCTGAAACGAATTTCTCGGGTTGTGGGTTTCCTCACGATGATTTCCTTCACAGTTACGCGTGACTCCACACAACATAAAGCACAATATCAAAGACACACTGAAAGCAAACATAAACAATATACGCAACAAAAAACAACAATCAAAAGACATTAGAAACTACAAGTAAATTACCATCATTAGTCGATACTGATTGCACATCACTTCCTTACAGAACTCAAATTAGAAATTAACGTAGTAACAGCTCCAACTAATACTTACGTAGCCCCCAATAAAAGCGTTGCCACCTCTAAAATTACAATGTATTAGATTGTACGTCGATATCTAAGCAAGTATGAATATAATGGGTACTATTTCTGTATAGTACAAGGAAAAGGGGCCAAAGTCACGCTACGAGGAGTGTTGCCACCATTACCGCGACCGAGTTACGGACGTGTTATTAGGTAAGGACAGGACTACTGCCCTATTTAACCGATTTCTCTACTGAACTGGGAATCAACATGTATGGAATCCGTGATAGGCCAGGGCCTTGGTCAAGTTCCGAACGATTATGACCATCGACATGTCACTTAATGTCAGTTACCGACGTGTAAGATAAGGACACTCTTTCATTGCTGATGTTGTGACCTGCATTTTTTTGCGAAACTGATTTGCACTTTTCACAATTGTCAATTACACACAAATCATTTTAGTAAAACTTTATACATACGTCAGTTAGCAAAATCAGCCAATATTGAATCGATTTCTCTACTGAACTGGAAACAAACATTACATGTATGGAATCCATGATAGCCCAGGGCTTTGGTCCAGATGCGAACGATTATCACAATCGACATCTATTTATTTATGTCAATCCCATATAATATATTTTTATCACTGTCACTTTCGATTGTCTAAGGCACTTGTTCCGATAACGTGTGACTTACATCGTAGTGTAATGGGTTCGAAACCTTCGTATGGAGTATAGCCCTCTATGGATGTGAAACTTGGACACTGACACAGAAGGACAGAGAGAGACTCGAGGCCTTTGAAATGTGGTGTTGGAGGAGGATGGAAAGAATAAGTTGGACAGAAAGGGTTACAAATGAGGAAGTGCTAGTAAGAGTAAGGGAAAAGAGACAAATACTGAGAATTATTGAGGACAGAAGAGGCAAGATGATTGGACACCTAATAAGACACGACGAATTCATTAAAAACATCATAGAAGGAAAGCTAGAAGGAAAGAGAGGAAGGGGAAGACCAAGAAGAGCTTACATGGAACAGATTAAAGAAAAGGTTAACGTCGTGTCTTATAGGGAAGTCAAGGAATTGGCCTTTGATAGACTGGAATGGAAAATAATTCAACATAATGAGTTTGAATTCATGATCTTTTTTTTTATCTTAGGTAATTGGTTCCATGCAGTTAGAAGAATTTGTGCCCGGTTAATGGCAATAAGCTCGCCCTCTATTACATGGACCATAAACATGGTTGGCGAGGAGTGGATGTAATAGGTATGTACATTATGCATCACTGCCTACCCCTTCGGGGTTACAGGCGTGATGCTGTGTTATGTTATTTATAAAATCACATCCGTGGTCTTTTATGCAGTGTCAAAATTTGCGTCAAAGGATTAAGTACAAGTAACAATTCATAATGTTAAGCAACTAATTTCGGTGCGGCGGTGAAAGAAAACATCGTGAGGAAACCCACATTACCGAGAAATCCATTTCGGAGGTATGTGACCTAACCTATTTTGGGCTGGTGTTCCCTTCGCGGGTAGGAAGGTCAGACAGGCAGTCGCTTCTGAAAAAAAACCGGACCTGTCAAATCTTCATGTTAGGTAAGCGGACCCTGAGAGAAACGGGATAATGCTAGGGATGAATGTTAAGCAACTAATTACAATAGCTTGTAAGAAACTTGAAATGCTCGTAAGGAATTATTCGTAGTATTGGAAATAAGAACAAAGTTAAATAACATACAGCGGCGTTATGTTGTGGTGATAGGTCGATTAGTAACTTTGATAGGTAATTTTAAATTTTAAGAACGTCTAGGGTACTGTGCCGAAATTTTTCTTGCAGATTATTTTCCCCGGCTATACAGGATGCGTGGTGCTGCAGTAATTTTAGATGGATGAGATGTTTGTTAAGTAAAAATTGACGATTTAAAGTGTAACTATGTTACCTACTGAATAGGTAAAGACATTTTCTGAAGTTGAATTTTCAGAAGTGCTATTTGTTAGATATTTTTGTATGCGGCTTCCGGGCACTATAAAACTAAGCCGCCATGGTCACAAAGCCGATCAGACCGACGCGACGGGCTAGCCGCGCGGCGAGCACAGCATATAAATAATTTTGAATCTACGTAGGTATCACGCAACGCAGTTTTTGCCTATTTATTTTTATTTGATAATAAAAAATTAGTTAATGTTGACACCAACTCGCCATTAAGCCCCGTGGGACCGTAATTATCTTTATTAATCTTTCTTTTTTAGGAACTTTTGTAATTGTACATGTCAGTTCTATCACATACATAAAACATAAACAGCCTATAAACGTCCCACTGCTGGGCATAAGCTTCCCTCAATCAACCGCAGTGGGTATGGAGCATACTACACCACGCTGCTCCACTGAGAGCTGGTGGAGGTGTTTTTACGGCTAATAGCCGGAACCAACGCCTTAACGTGCCCTCCGAAGCATGGAATCATCGTACTTTTTCAGACAATTAGGTGATTTAATCCTTAGGTCCTTTAAAACTTACCAAACAAAGGACATGTCCCCATCGGAAATCAAACCCGGACCTACAGATTGTGAGTCTGACGCTCTAACCACTAGACCACGGAGGCTGTAGCCAGTTCCATCATAGATAACCTAATAATATAACCTAACTACTAGACATATTTAAGAGCGAATGAGACAAAAAATATATCTATACTCTATTATTATAAAGAGAGCCTAACTTGATATCATTGGATTCCTTTCTAATATGGTGGAAAATTATAATTATTTATTATAATGACGGTGCTGATCGAGTGATCACCTAACCGCATGTTACATAGAGTCCGTTTTGTGACTTCGTACGTACCGAAGGTAGCTGCATTTTTTTTTAATGATTACTTGTTGCTTTGGGGGAATACGAGCGTTATATGAATGAATGAGACGTAATTTGTAATGCCAATTGCGTACCTGCAGTCGAAGGTAAATTAAAACAATATTAACGAACTTTTGGCAAGTTTTTTTTAATGTCAAAAAAGCCTTGATGTTACGAAGACTGATGACTTGATATTTACGTGGCTCGGTCACGGATCAGGAAAATTAGTGTCCTGTTCAGAACTGGATAGGATGCGTAACTCTTTGGCACTTGGTTACAAATCTGTTTCGAATTCATGGTTAGATCAAAAATTTTCTGATAGGTATTGTGCTGTTAAAAATATTTCTGGTGAAGCTCGTAATTGTAAACCCATCGCATGATGTACAGTCATGAGCAATATCATGTACCCACTTTAGAACCCTGTCGCACTATCATATTTGACATTTAATGTGACTTACGGTTTTATTTGTCAAAAAGTTAATGTGACATGGTTTCAAAGTGTATACATATTAGTACTCATGACCGTACTAAGTACTCACGCCTCACCGAGCTTTTTGTTAGACGAACGTGATAGGTGGTGGTGGTGGTGGTGGTGGTGATGGTGGTGGTGGTGGTGGTGCGATAAGGCCGCCATTTGCCATGTACTTAGTTAAGAGACTTTTTGTAATTATTTCTTTTTATTTTGGTGCAATAAAGTGTATTTGTATTGTATTGTTTGTATTGTGGTGAGCCGCATCGCCCCGTCTATAATAATCGAGCCACCGAGTTAGTGAAAATTGCGCATATTGCTGCAAGTCCGATACCGGGGATCGAACCTGTGTCCTCCCCTTGAGAAATTAAATGCAAAACAGTAATAATGTATACCAAAAATGTATATAATAATACACATTGTAAAACGTAGTAGTATATATATATATATCCGTCGCAAAAGTATGGAACAGCAATTAATAAAAAGAAAAACAAAAATTTTCATGAATTTTCCAACTGAAAATTCCACTTGATATCAACTCAGAATCATGGTCTGAATCATCCCCCTCAGTATTCGTTACGGTGTCACTAACACCCATACCTACTTGTATGGGTACAGTATGTACTTGTGCGGAGTGTAAGTGACATCGTAACGAATACTGAGGGGGATGAAACAGCTGATTTTTCTGAGTTAATATCAAGTGGAATTTTTCATCGCAAAAGTATATAATTGAAAATAATTTTAAAAAACTAAAAAAAAATCATGAATTTTGCGACGGAAAATTCCACTTGATATCAACTCAGAATCATGGTCTGAATCAACCCCCTCAGTATTCATTACGATGTCACTAACACCCTGTATATATACTACTACTACTATTTTTACTTTTAACATTTTTACTGTTTTGCAATAATTATGGCAATGGGTCGCTTAGGAGTACGACCATTCTGCCAGTGTCGAAGTGATCAGATGATGTATGTTTAGTAGGCATCTAACTAACTCATCTGGTTTTTCCGGGTTGAAAGGTCATATTGGCAGTCGCTTCGAGTTAGTTAAACATAAAACTAGATAAAGATATAAATTGGCCTGAACCTTTGCCAAGATTACTTTTAAATCATAAAAACTAAGTACAATTAGCTAAGTATAACTAAGTAAATACTAAGCAGTAGGAAAACCTACATCAAGGGTCTGGGTATACAGGATTTACATACATTTGATTTACTTTCTTAGCAAATACACTTTTTCTCGTTACATTTTCGTTTATTGAAAATTAAACGGTAATTTTTGTATTTTTGAGTTTAAAGGTCGAAAGGTAGCACCTACTTGTTAACCAAACGAACATTATGTAACAGCTGTGAAAATTATTCAAACATATACACGCATCCATAAAAATAAATCTAAACGAGGCACCAATTGTAAAAAACACAGTAGTTCTAAACCTTTAGTCGTAATACATCAACCTCTAAAGTGACAATGTGACAAAAACGGGGTCTGAACAAAATGTCCACATAATATGTATAACACATGTTTGTATGCATCCACATTATTAATTTGAAACATTAGTACAATTAGGACGAAGCTGGCGTTACAAGTTTAATGATATAAATGGAGTCACGCGAATTATATTCAGTATAGTAAATTAGGATTGGCGTTGAATCATTTCAATTATAACACGCTGTTTCCGTATAAATGTTTGTGAATGAATTGTTCATGGAATGGTATTTAATAGAGAGAAGCTTAACATGCTATGAAATACATGTATCAACACTATACTTAGTATAAAAATAATGTCTTGTTGGATTTCGGATGATATCGAGAACCACAGAATGAATTCGGTTGCGATTTTTACTGGAGTCGTCTCTAAGAATAAGTGTTAAAAAAACCCAGTCGAGGCCGGGTTGAGCCGCTAGTTTACATTGGAAAATCAGAAGAAAACAAGTTTAAGCAGTTAAAATAGTTACTTACATAATTTAAAACAGATTTATCGACGTAGACAGACAATGCTCAAAATAAACCAAGCCCGGTGTAAACGAAAAGTATCTCAAATTAAAATTGCTCTGAGTCTAGCATTTTTCCCATACAGTAACGGATATACCCTATAAAAGTATTCCAATGACGGATTTAGTATATTTACCGCGATAATCGATGTTCACGCAGCCGAAAGTTTAAAATGAAGCACGGCCTCAAACGCGTGTCACACACCAATTATCCTACGTCCAACAGTTTTGTAGGACAAACACAGTTAGGGTAAACGCGCCAATAATGTCCCCGGGGCGGGCTACTAATTTTATTCAGCAAAGGATTGCGTCGAATCGATCATCGGATTCGAATCCATCTCACGTGGTTGGAAATCGGTCAGCGCTGGGGGGTCGGTCCCTGTGGTATGACAGCACGTGACCCGACTGACAGCCAACCCCACCTTTGTTCTACAAGGGAACAAAATACTCGAAGCTTTCTAGAAGACTCGCGAAATGAAGCCCGATTTCTTCGAAGGTGGGGCAATTTGCTTAACAGGGCTCGATTTTTTTGTTACGTAACCGGCAATAGCTTTAGACTATGATTTTATGCTTCATGTTACGTTGTATCACGTGATGTAATCATGTTTTGGGCTTAAATAAAGTTATGGAGGTGATTCTACCCTCTATTTTGTGTTTGGTGACTATCCATAAAACGGCATATTAATTGTCATAGATCTACTTTTTTTGACGTGACTTATTGTAGATTTGCCTCAGGTGCATTAACTACTTGGCCGGACAAATGGGGAGCGCTGAAGGCTTTCACCCGGTACAACGTTTAAGACAACAGGCCTGAGGGTGCCCGGTTGGGCGTGAACCTCGGCTGAGGGCGACGTCTGAGAGGAATAATATTTGAAAGAATTAATCGACCCTAGTGGGTCGATAGCGATAAGCGCTGAATGAGGGAAATCGACCACGTCGGCGGGGGTTTAAAAAAAGCAGAAATTAAATACGGGGTCTAAGGTATATTGTACAATTAAGGTGTCTTATTAACCATTACGCCATAGAGGCCTCAATTAATATTGATAAAACGATTAACTGTAATGATAAATACTCCGTATCGACTATATGATTAATCTAGCAGGTTAGACAGGTCTCAGAATAGTTAATATCTATTAAAAAATCAGTTGATAATCTAATTTGTGACTGACATATTCGAGAGTATAAATGAGTACACAACTCAGGTATTCATCCAACGTTAGGTTAGGTTAGCTTAAAATAAGTTTCAGAAAATCAACAAAACCTATTTCTTAAACTCTACAGCTAAGAGATAAACTATACACTATTTTTCCATTTTACCCGCCGAATCTAATATATTTGGCACGTGTCTATAACCAGACATCTTGTTCTACTTATACGAAGAAGCCTCTATGACCGATTCCGAAGATATTGGGTAATTCCTCCACGTATTTCGGACGTGAATCTGAAGAGATCGCGTGTTCACCAGTGTAGGTAACTTCAGTCGGGCTGCAATGTATTTTTAAAACCTAACTTCTAAATTCAGACATCTATATCTTAAACTGTAAACCTTTTCGAATATAGGTACTCACAATAGATGAATGAATCAAGATTCTTTATCAAATTTATGATGCACACAAGACTGATGCCGAACTGCTTCAGCTCTGCAGAAATGCGACTAATTTGTAGACACAAAAGTTTCTCTAGGTTAATAAAAATGTCATAATAATAAAGAATGGTAAAGAATAAACAGTCATTACAAATCTTTGACTTTCAAGTTTAATATAATATACATATAATATGTAATTATAGTTTGCAGCCAATCTTGAAATTAATTACTTAGGTATTTTTTTTAAATATAGCTTCAATTCTAATTCGAAGTCTATGTAATTAAATTGAATAAATGGCATAAGTGTGCCACATTAACTTGGGAACACAGAGTTCTTCAAATAGTAACAACAAATCGCAGTTCTCAACAACAGAAATAATGGGAAGATTAATAATATCCCCATATAATAGGAACTTCAATTTTTATGGTTCTGCTGGCTTTACTCGCATCGCGTGATCGAAGTCGTTCGCCAACCATTCGATGCGGCAACTCGGCCACTACAAGCGCGTTTACCCCATAGTCCATACACATACATACAGTGTATATGTAATAAGCACCTTTGTTGTACTACGTGTTGCAGTACCTACCCAATGAATTATGATAATTTTCATTACGATTTTCCGTTTCATTGAATTGTATAATCAGCGGAGTATAGGTACCGGATTAGTTGAACAATGACTTAGTGACAAATTGTTGGGTCTCAACCGAAGTACGGTATGAAGTAGGGGCCGGACGCGAGGAGTAGCGCATAACCACGAAGGCGCGAGTCCACGCACGCGGCGCATTTTAGGAGCGTGTATTAATTTGTTTGACAATGTGGGTCTACGTTTCACAAATAGTTGTGTACCGCGACACGGAGAAGCTGCGCACGTACCACTGCAATCCACAGACACGGTCTTCATTGCAGGAAGTGGGACAAGCGGGGAAGCGAGAGACGCCTGCGCCTTTTGTCAATTGCTACGCTTCGTGGCCCACGTGTGCATTTGATGACCACGACAGGCGGCTTTGCTTTGGTTTCGGATCAGATTCGTGTACTCGTACTAGTCGTGTCCAATCGTGTACCACAGCTTTGAGCTGTGTAACCGTCAATTCATGCGTAGCGTCTCCGTACGTCGTCGCAGTGGATACAATCACATAATATATTTTTTCTTACAAAGCGGAGCCTAATAAACGTGCGTAGCCTGTCCGTGCACCGCAGTGGGGCCGCGCTTTGTTCACCAGAGATGCTACCTGCGCGGACACTCACCATTTTTGTTCAATTTATACGAGGATTATACTGTTTTTGACAACCTGCAAAGATGAAGTGCGTTTACTGGTGACTGACTGAGAGTTTATGTAAAACTTATCGGAATGATAGTCGTACTGCCATTAAAAATAGCTAAAAAATAAGCTGAATGTAATCACATTTCTGCAGATCTACTCTGAACCGGCGTGCGTGTATGAAGCGATTGATGAATGTGGAGGAAGCAAGAGAAGTGTGTCAGGATCGAAGCAAATGGAATTCTATTGTCTCTGCTTACCCCGGTGGGAAATAGGCGTGAGTTTATGTATGTTAGTATGTACATTTCTGCAGATCTCACATTTTGTCCGAAGTGCTATCACAGGTTATTGAAGTACAATATACTAGGCAACTGTGTTTTATTTACGAAAATACTTGATTTTTTTTATAGGTATCCCATAGACTTAGAAACATCTATGGATATCCCCCTCCTGTCTATGGAGATCTATGCCTGGCTGTGAGACAAATAGGTTATTTATGTTTATTTATGTTTGATAAGTATCAAGAGTGGTATGCCAGCTGTCTTCTAGTTATTTATCACTATGCCCACTTCCCAGACGACTTCAGGTATGAGTATATGTATGTTTGTAATAATTTGTTGACTAGTTATATTTCAGAGAACGTTTCTAAACATAAACCTAAGTATTGCAGAATATTTTACGATTTTAATCGGCAGTTTGCTGACGTGGTCTAAATATTTTATAGAGCCAAGGTAATTCAGTGGCTACGTAAAATTTTATGCGTCAATATAATTTCTAGTTATTTGATGGACATGCATAAATTTACTTACCTTTACTGGCGAAGAGAGGACAAATACAAAATACCTTTTATTACTGACGATCGAAGTTGCGGATGAGGTTAGCGCAGGACTGGAGAGAGTAGTGCAAAATGTAGGAGGCCTATACCCAATGATTTACCACTACCGTAGATACAGCGCTTGATACAAAAATGTGGCAAAATCTTGGCGCTTGTTTAGCTATACATTCGTACACAGCGGTATAAAATCATGTCAAATGAAGAAAGTACACATCGTCTTATTACGTATATTAGCGCGTGGTGCTTCGTAACACGATCGGGTTAGACTGCGACTCGGATTGACCGTACTTGTTTTAGTGTATTTTAAACTAAAAGAATAATTTTGGTGGGTTTTGCTGCGAAAATGAAAATGTTTATACTATTATAACATGCACAATGTCATTAGTCATTACTTATTAGAAACATGATGTTCCATCCTTCTTTTTCGCTTTGATGATCTATTTTTGCAAGTTTTTACCATGCACTTCCCCGTGTTGCCAGTCCGGCGCCTAATCGCGCACTGAGGTAAAGTACTGTCAATGTCGCTATATTAACAGTAACTTTGCGTCCCACTTATTGAGTGCTAATGTTCAATCTGCGGCAGTAGTAAATCTATGCCTATACCCAACAGTGGGATGATGCGGGCTGATTGATGATGATGATGGCTGACGATCGATACCATCTACTATCTACAGGCTGAGTAGCTGCATCCACCTATTGCTGGGTATATGCCTCCTCTCTTCCGGTTCTACGGTATGTATCAGTCTGGTAAATCAATAAATTTGAAATAAATAACACAACATACCATCACAGTTGTATCCCGGAGGATGAGGATGTGCAGGGGTGGGCAGAGATATGTAGTATACAGGGTGTTAGTGACGTCCTAACGAAAACTTTGAGGGATGATTCAGACGATGATTCTGAGTTGATATCAAGTGGATTTTCCGTCGTAAAAGTATGGAACTGAAAATAATTAGAATCTGGGGGCATGGTTGTGTCCCCGCCAAGACGAGCAAAGCGAGGAGTAAAGGCAGGGCACTAACCTACCTTTTCTCGAATTGTTTTTTTTTTCTGTAACCAACTAGTAACTACCTGCTTGAATCGGATTTGCGCTTGGCCGGTTTCTTATTCATACATTTGCCCCGAGTTATATTTTGCAGCAAAATTTCGAGAGTAATATTAACTAGAAATTGTGTTGGTAAATTAAGATCCAAAATGTTTTACGACTAATTGCTTTTCCTCTAAGTTGGATGCAATAAATTATGAATAATTCAAAAGTCGGAGCCTTTAATAAACTCATCACATCCAGGATTAAAATCTTGTTTGGCTACTTATCGTGGGTTCGGTTGTTTTGACCTTAAACATGACCTTTCAACGATATAAGCTCCCTTGTAATAATTTATTTAATCAGACTTAGTTATACCCTACATTGATGAGTTCTCTATTATTTAGTATTAACGGGTGAGACCTCCTTACTTGTCTGCCCAAGTAGTTAACACCATCTGTGGCAAATCTTTAAAAAAAGTCATGTCAAATAAAACTATTATTTAGGTACACATAAATTATCATCAGCCCATTAACGTCCCCACTGCTGGGGCACGGGCCTTCCCTATAGATGGATAGGGTGATCGGGCCTTAAACCATCACGCGGGCCCAGTGCGGAGTGATGGTTAATAACGAATGCTAATGCAGCCGGAAGCACGGAAGAGCTCGAGATGAAAACTTTTTTTTTTTTGTAGTCACCCATTCTATGACCGGCCTTTGCGAAAGTTGCTTAACTTCAACAATCGCAGACCGAGCGCATTTACCGCTGCGCCACCGAGCTCCTCCAGGTACACATACATTTTAATAATATTAGTAATGTTGACTATGGATTTATAAGAAAGTGATATGTCTTGTTCTTTTCTGTGTCTATTATTACAATATTTTACTAAAGGCGAACTTCGTTTTCATTACTAACCTGACCAGCACTCCTTAATAAATGATATAAAACTTTATTGCACACACATTCACGAGACAATAACGGGCAAAGGCGACCTTATAGCTAAGAGCGATATCTTCTAGTCAACCTTCGGAAAAGGATATATGATACATGAATACATGGCAGAGTAGTGCGCAAATTATTAATTACACATACTATACATAATTTTACGCCCGTAAACCTTAATAGGGTGAGTAAAAGTACAAGTAATCAGGTCACGAATTACACCTACTTTTGATTATGATCCCTTGATAGATATATATTATAATGAACCGTAAAGTTACATATGGTAAGCTCGTCTATCGCCATAACAGACCACGATATAAAAAGGAAGAAAGGGGTTCTGCTTTTTTATTAACGCTAAAAAGACATGCAGGACTTCACTAATTATGTACTGCATTTGCATGTTTCTTGTACTGTACAGGGTGTTCGTGGCATCGTAATGAATACTGAGGTGATTCAGCTCATAGTTCTGAGGTCACATCAAGTATAATTAACCGTCGCAACATTCACGATATTTTTTTTATTATTTTCAATTCTATACTTTTGCGATGGAAATTTCCACTTGAACGAAATCTTTGATATATCAAATGGAATTTCCTGTCGGAAAATTCATGGGATTTTTGTATTTTTTAAATTACTTTCAGTTCCATACTTTTGCGACGGAAAATTCCACTTGATATCAGCTCAGAATGATCTGAATTACCAAAGTTTTCGTTACGATGTCACTAAGTCCCTGTTTAAATAATTATGTCAAGGCAAATTAAGTCGAATGAAAACGAGCCTGTTCACAAGTTTTAAGCTTTAAGTAAATCGAATTTAAAAACGTAGAATTACAAGGGATATACCTGAATATTTTGAATCTACCCGCTTAATTATGCGATTTAGAGACGGATGACAGTGGCGACGACTAGCCATTTACATTTTTAAGAATTAATCCAGAAAGGGGACGTTAAAATAAAATTTATTACGCCCTAGATAAAAAATAACACCGGCCATAAGACACTTTCTACGGTTTACTTACTTATAATAAAATAAGGAAGAAAAAATTTGAAGAAAGAAATCCCTGGTGTAATACATTTATTCATTACGAAATTTAATGAAAAACTCGGTCAAGTGCGGGCCGGCACGCTCCATTACAGTTCCGAACTTTTACTTCCGACTTGTTGAAATACTGAAATTAATTAAATATTCTATTATGAAGCTACATGGTGTATCGGAAATTCAAAGTATGTGTGAAGATGATAATAAAGGTAATAATGATTGATATATTTAAACTTACGAAGTGTACGTATAAGTATAGTCACACTCAAATCGTGTATAAATAATACATCGATTGATATTACTACCGCTCATACAGATATACCTGTCATGATTTTTAATTAAATCGTATAAAATGTGATACTTTTAGTTTAATTTCTGGCAACACCGTTCAACCCCGCCATTATGAATGCAGGGTATGGGGGTGAGTGGTGGGGTTTAAGTGCATTTAAACGGACGACAGTCGGTTACTCGCTTGATTTTATAATCATACTTTGTACAGTGAAGTTGTTGTTCTGTTATACTGAGTGAAGAATAAAGTATTACCGTAGACTACTCTGGAGTTTTCTTTAAACTTCAGAAGCGGGATAAAACCAAAGTAAGTACGCTCACAATTTTTTATTAAGTATATATATTATTATTTTTATTTTTTTATGTTAAAAAAAAAGATAAGTTTTACGTGAAATTGCGGGATTGCGTTGGACAGTTGTTTTTGATAAGTGATAAGCCAATGAAATTACACTCATATTTCACAGCACGTGGTCGAGGCTACTCTTCGACAGTGCTTTTATATTTTATTTATTTTACACTTCCGGCACGTGGTCGAGGCTACTCTTCGACAGTGCTTTTATAAATTATTTATTTTACACTTACGGCACGTGGTCGAGGCTACTCTTCGACAGTGCTTTTATATTTTATTTATTTTAACTGCTAACGTAACATACACTTCTGATAATGCATACATAAGTTACTCGCCATGAACAATGAGAAACATACTGCCCGACTACAATCTTTCATAATGTACTTTTTGAGTTGAATATAGTATTATTATTTACATTGTTGACTTCTGATCATCGAGGCGGGGACAGTCTTACTTGAAGAAATATTTATGTTATATATATGATTAAATCATGGATCAGGTATTGTTCTTTTATGAAGTTACTGGAGTAATGCACGATAATGAGGAATCATTTTAATTGCAATATTAAGTGAACTATGTATGTCATCATACGGTTCATCATGTATCATCTTAAGACAAGAGATGTGGCTCTACCTATCCCATTAGGGAGTTTATTTTGAGTCTAGGTACTATTATAATAAGGACTGAGTGAACTAGGTATGTTCACTGGATTATAACTTTAGTGACCATAATAATATAATTCTGGATTATTAAGGACTGAGTGAACTAGGTATGTTCACTGGATTATAACTTTAGTGACCATAATTATAATTCTGGATTATTAAGGATTGAGTGAACTAGGTATGTTCGCTGGATTATAACTTTAGTGATCATAATAATATAATTCTGGATTATTAAGGATTGAGTGAACTAGGTATGTTCGCTGGATTTACTTGAGTAAGCATGAATAATTATGAAGGACTGAGTGAACTATGTGTGTTCACTGGATTATATCCTATTTTAAAAATAAATAGATGTTCATTTGGACAATGTGGTTGACTAGTTTAGCGAACTAGGTATGTTTGTTGGATTATTAATGGACTATGAATGTGCGATCATGAAAATTAGTATTGCAAGTGAGATGATATTATGAGTGGATATCTAGTCAGAGGAATGTTATCTGCCATTTCAGTCATGCCTATCGATGAGGACGAAGGAGGGACACCTCCTACAACACCACCAAGGAGAAGACATAGGAAAAGGAGAAGAAGGGAACCTTCTACGTCGTCTTCGTCTGAAGGAGAGACCCCGCGTAGGAAAGCGCGTAAACAATCCCACAGACTGACCACGGAGGATGTACTAAAGCTTCTAGCGAACTTCGGGGGAGAAACAAGTAAGAACACATCTTTTAGTAATAGCAACTTTAATAATGTATTGCCAGAGTTTGACCCGGCAAACAGAGCTCAAACCATTGAGAGTTGGCTAAAGAAGGTGAATGAATGCGCTGGTATCTATGGATGGGACGAAAAGCAAATCATCCATTTTTCATTACAAAAATTATCCGGATTGGCCAAGAAATGGTTCGAAACTCTGTCTACTGTGGTCTATTCATGGAGCGACTGGCAGACTAAACTAAAGAAGGCGTTTCCTAATGAAGAAGATTATGGACGCCTTCTGGAGGAGATGTTGAACCGGACCTCACGAAGTGATGAAAGTCTTAGGGAATACTTTTATGATAAACTTAGCTTACTGAATAGGTGTGAAATAACTGGCAAAAGAGCAGTACAATGTATTGTGCACGGTTTGAGTGATGCAACAATTAAAAGTGGTGCGCAAACTCTAGATTGTAATGAACCAGAGGGGTTGCTGAATTTTCTTTGCTGCCAGCGCTCGCAACCCCCCCAACAGAATAGGAGTCAAGAAAAAGGTAGTCAGAGGAACATCAATAGGACTAGTGCAAATGTAACTAATAAAAACGGTAATTTAACTTGTTTCAATTGCCGCTCAAAAGGACATCCCTATTATAAATGCCCAAATCAGATAGTGAAATGCAAACGTTGCTTTAGGATTGGTCATGATAGTGATGATTGCAAGTTAACACCTTTGCAACGACCCCTGCATCTTACGCGTAGTGACACTCCTGAAAAAAGGACCTTAAAAATTTATGTTTCGAATAATGCTAACAAAAAGTTTTTCAAATCAATCATGGTTAATAATAAAGAGTTCGAGGCATACGTAGATTTCGGTAGCGAATGCAGTCTCATTCGTGAAACTGATGCAAATACTTTGCAGTTAATTCAAAATTATGACGAAATACCCACGGTAAAGGGTTTTGGTAATTCCTCAATTAAGCCTTTGTACAAATCACATGTGACCATAAAAATAGACGAAGTAGATGCCTCAATTGAGGTTCTCGTAGTAGCAGACGAGTTGATGCAGACATCCCTCATTATTGGTCAAAACTTTACTGAGCTTTCATTTATAACCGTCTTAAAGGACAGCAATCGACTAACTTTTTATACAAGCCCGTCGTGTAACCCTTTCAGTGTCAGCACTGAACTTAAGTTATATGCTACGAACTCTACTCAAATTACACAAACGTCCATTTTAAGTGTTCATGCATCTGACTCTACATATACCGGAGATATTTATGTTGACGGCTATTGCGTCGTGGAGCCCGGACGAGAGTTTAGTTTACTTCAGGGTGCTTACCGACTTACAAATGGTAAGGGTGAACTAGTCATCACCAACTTAACATCCGGCATTATAAATTTAAAAGCAGGTACCCTGATGGCCAGAGCAGTCCCTTTTGTAGAACGCGAATCTTGTCATGTTAACAGAATTATTACGGACATTGCGGATATGGAACCCTTGCGGAAAGAAGACGTCAAAGTAGGTGAAAATTTGAGCACAGAGGATACAGATAAACTGTACTTTCTATTGCAAAATTATCGGGACTGCTTTGCCACCAGGTTAGATGAAATAGGTTGCGTGAAGGACGTAGAGATGCATATTGAACTTACGGATAATAGGCCAATAGTGTATCGGCCGTACCGCCTATCGCATTCGGAGCGCGAAAAAGTAAGGGAAACTATTGATGAACTTCTTCGTAACGATATTATCCAAGAGTCAAATTCCAGCTACTCTAGCTCTATTCTTATGGTAAAGAAAAAGACCGGGGAGCAACGACTTTGCGTTGATTTTCGAGCTCTCAATAACAAGACTTGCAAAGATCGTTTCCCACTCCCGGTAATTGACGACCAGATCTCTAATCTTAGTGGCAACTCCTTCTTTACGACTTTGGACCTCGCCTCTGGATATTACCAGGTTCCTATGGCAAAAGACAGTCAACACCTCACGGGGTTCGTAACGCCCGATGGTCATTACGAATTTAAACGGATGCCTTTCGGGTTAGCGAACGCCCCTGCTGTCTTCCAAAGGATGATTAATAAAATTTTAGGCAACAAAAGATACGAATACGCGTTGGCATACTTGGACGACGTATTGATTCCCTCAAAAGACGTTGAGGAAATGTTTCGACGAATAGAAGAGATCCTGAAACTTTTTAGGCATTACGGTCTAACTTTGAAACTCTCAAAGTGTCAGTTCTTTGCCACAAAAGTTGAATATCTTGGTTATGAGGTCTCTTCTATGGGAATTCAACCAGGCAAAGTAAAGACTCAGGCTGTCGAAAGATTTCCTACGCAAAATAGTGTCCATGAAGTCCGACAATTTCTAGGGTTGACCTGATATTATAGGAAATTCATACAAGGTTACGGTGAAATTGCCCGACCTTTGACAGAGTTTACTAAAGAAGGACTCTGTCTGGCAATGGTCTCACGAACAGGATAAAGCATTCATACTGCTCAAAGAGAAGCTTATAAGTAGACCGGTCTTAGCTTTATACGATCCGAAACTTGAGACCGAACTGCACACCGACGCCAGTTCTCTTGGCATAGGGGGTATTATAATGCAATGGCAAAAAGAAGTCCGGGTACTTAAGCCCGTTGCTTATTTTAGTAGGCAGACTACGCCTGAAGAAAAGCATTTACACTCCTATGAGCTTGAGACACTGGCTGTCGTGTGCTCTCTAAAAAAATTTAGAGTTTATTTATTAGGGTTACATTTTAAGATTTATACTGATTGCGCCGCCCCCTTGGACTACATTAGTAAAACGGGACTTATTGCCGCGAATAGCACGCTGGTGGTTGCAAATCTCTGAATATTCTTTTGATATCGAATACCGTCCTGGCGTTCAGATGTCACACGTTGACGCTCTGAGCAGAAATACGACGCTCTCCACAAAGGCAGATGATAATCCATGCTTAAATATCTATAGCATAGAACAGGATAGTTGGCTCCTCACTCTACAACTGGCGGACCCCGACATCGTTCGGGTGTTTAATGTCCTTAAACCTAATGAAGATGATGACTGCAAAGAAATTAAAAGGAACTATGCTATTAAGAATCGTACAGTTTACAGGAAGGTAGATGATGGCTTGCGTCTAGTTGTTCCTCGAAGTGCTAGGTGGCAAATATGTCGAGCAAACCATGATGACATGGGTCATCTTGGCTATTCCAAAACTTTGGAAAGAGTTCAAAAAGAATATTGGTTTCCTAAGCTTAGGCGTTTCGTGAAGAAGTATGTGGCTGCATGCATAGAGTGTGCGTATAACAAGGATAGTGCTTCACGACAAAAGACTGGCCACTTATTTCCGATCGAGAAAGTAAGTGTTCCGTTCCATACCATCCACATTGATCATTTGGGACCTTTCGTTAAAAGCAAGAACGGAAACACTCACATTTTAACAATAGTGGATGCCTATACCAAATATGTATTTGTTCGACCGGTAAAAGATACGAAAACGAAAAACACGATTAAGGTACTTCAAAACATTTTTTATGACTTTGGGATTCCAGCCAGAATAATATCAGACCGCGGTACATCTTTCACATCAACGGCATTTAAAGACTTCTGTAATAAGCTGGGTATAAAACATGTTTTCAACGCGGTGGCTTGTCCCAGGGCTAATGGGCAGGCCGAAAGATATAACTAAGTGATTTTAAACTCTTTAGCGTCTCAAAATTGTAATAACCATGAGCGTGACTGGGACAAGCAATTGGGCAAAATTCAGTGGGGTGTTAATAACACCGTCAATGCTACAACCAAAAAAACATCGACAGAAGTCTTATTTGGTATTAGAATGCGCGATAATTTGACAAACAAATTGGATATTGATAATGAACATTGTAATGAGAGCTTGGAAGCTATTAGGCAGGGAGTTAGTTCAAACATAACTATAGACCAAATGAAGCAGAAAACAAAACATGATAGTAATCGAGCTCCAGCGATTCAATATAATGTTGACGATTTGGTAAAGGTAACCCGAAACAATTACGGGAATAACGGGAAAAGCACTAAACTCTTGTCGAAATTTATTGGTCCCTTTAAAATATCTGCAGTACTTGGAAATGATAGTTATAGAATAAGTGACGTACCAGGATTTCCAAAAAGAGGTAAATTGTACGATTCAGTAGTTGCGGTGGATAGAATTAGACCGTGGATTCACATAAAGGCATTAGAAGTACACGACAGTGACCATACTAGTTCTAGCGTAGATAGCGAGTGATAAGGTATATTAGAGGTATATCATAGTTGCACTTATGAGGGTCTCATTGCCAGTTTTAATTTATACGTATCTATATTTCTTAATTAAGATAATTATGAGGTATAATTGTTGTATAATTATATATACATAAATAAATTAATTGTGTAATATGTAGTAAACCATTCCATTGTAGATATTCAGATTATTGATGATTATTGTACTTACAACTTTGCTATACCGAATGTCATGATTTTATTGAAACACATACCTAACTTATTGATTAACAAATTGATAATTATTGTTTTTCTCTATGTCACGGATGATTACTAATGTAGCACTCTATATTTCATTCAATGTGATTATTTAACTGTTTTAATATAATGTAGAGTAAGCAAGTAACTGACACTCGTATACGTGCGCCGGGAGACTGCACGCTGTAGGATGGCCGAATGTCATGATTTTTAATTAAATCGTATAAAATGTGATACTTTTAGTTTAATTTCTGGCAACACCGTTCAACCCCGCCATTATGAATGCAGGGTATGGGGGTGAGTGGTGGGGTTTAAGTGCATTTAAACGGACGACAGTCGGTTACTCGCTTGATTTTATAATCATACTTTGTACAGTGAAGTTGTTGTTCTGTTATACTGAGTGAAGAATAAAGTATTACCGTAGACTACTCTGGAGTTTTCTTTAAATACCAAAGTAAGAGTATTTGGTGTTGATGGAAACCCTTGACATTATAAATTTCTTTTAAATAACAGTAAATTAAAGAAAAATATGTTTAATCACGGGTACTTTTTAACGCTTGCACTCGCCTTTCATCGCGCAATATTTTACGTAAACTTTATTGTATTTTCTGTGGATTAGCTGTACACCGACACGGTACCCTAAAATGTATACAATGTCGAATGAAGTGACTCTTCAGGCTCGACTGCCACCATTTTGGAACCAACATTTATCTCCCGGGTTAATTGGCCCCGGTTAGGTACCTACTCTCTATAGATATTTATACACGTCTAAACGAACTTGGCGAATTATTTGCGCAATTTGCGAAACAAGCGAAGTGTCAATGACTTTGAAACATTCTGAATTAACTTTGGATGAGTTCAACTTTGATTGGAGTGGAAATGGAGTGGTGCTCTTTTACTGTGAAATCTTTGTCAAAGCTCAAAAGATCAGATGACATTCGTTTGTGAAAGGACAATTCCTATCACAATTTACCGAAGTCGTGCCAAAGTTCATTTTATTCGTTTTGAAATAGAACAAGTAGGTAGGTATATCTTATGAAAAATTTCAAACGAGTGGATTTATTATAGTTGGACTTTTGGCGAATTCTTTCTTATAATATATTTGCCTTGTTTAAACAGCAGCAGCGCTTGGGTAACAGCTGATCTTCAAAATCCTATGGATAGAATTTAATAGAGCTGTAAAGGTATTTTTATATGACTTATCTTAGTTAAAGTATTCAAGCTTTCTGAAGGCTTGGTTATTTCTTGAAGTCAAATCTGTTTTTACTTGTTGAAATAGCCGGTGCTGACGAATAATTGCAAATATAAAAGTAAAGGTCATTACGGAGTCCTCAACTCAAACTGTTACTATGGTCTAGACACCAACTGGAACCAGCCAGTAATTTTCTTCATTCTGGATTCCCAGGGGCAAGTTGCTAACAACTTCCCTGACTACGAACCTTTCGACTTCCACTGAATCTTAGATGATATTCATAAATAATAATATCTTACCTGAAACACGTGTCGGAACTGAAGACAAATCGAGTAAAACAAGTCAAAACTCAATTCTCGACAACAAAGGCTCACCTAAGCGACGGCAGACAGAATTGCGATTGTGATGTGTTCATTTTGATTTCAATGTGAACACTGAACACGAATATTGCGTGAACACGTATATTACGTGAACACGAATATTGTAACATCAGCAAAACTCATTTCGTGTTCAAAAGGCACTCAGAATGAGGACTTATCGATGGAAGGTACTAGACATTTGAGTAAGTACTTAAACATTATTTTAGCAATACATGACTCAAACACTTGAAAATTTGAGCAAAATGAATGAAAATATTCAATGCTACGGGATTTTTGTGTTTGTTTGTCAATCGATATCGAAAGCATTTCAATGGCTCTTCGACGAGATTTTTTTTAACTTTGAAGTACCTATCAGAATGATAAAATGCAACTATCGTTCCCATTTTTAAACGATTTCGAAAAAGGAGGAAGCGGTGGAGGTGGTATGATATACCATTTTTTTTATACGACACTTTAGGAGAGTTTGTGATAGATATATGGTTCGTGTACTAAAGCTCAAATTCAAAAATATTTTCATTCTTCATTTATTACTAAAACATAATTGTTTTCTAAAACATCAGATTTAACCAGCACCAATTTGGCTCAACATATCAATCTAGAATATGACATTTTAAATTGGCATCTTATTCAAAAAGCTGGTTGCCCATATCCCTCGATACGTGATATCAGACAAGCTCTGTATTATGATAATTTGTGACGATCTGACGACTGTGAATCCGGTCGCAAACGTGCGACAATTTGCTTCAATACCTCGCGATTCTAACACAATAAAGATACGACTGTATACCTTATGAAGTTATGAATTATACGAATAGGTAGACTATAAGAATCTGGAAATTTGCTGTTTTTACTGGGAATGTGTTGGTTGTTAGAAAAGTAACGGAATAGAAAATCTTAAATACATATGTAAAAATTGACCCTTATATAGTCATGAGAAATATAATGTACCTACTTTAGGACTCTGTCACACTAACATATTTGTCATTTAGTGACAATTACAGTTCAATTTGTCAAAAAAGTTAATGGGACATAGTACCAAAGTGTATACATATTAGTGCTCGTGACCGTACTTTGTAAGGGAATGGGCCGATCCACAAACAATAAAAAAATGACCTCTTTTAATTTTTTACGTTGCCTTAACATCTGACAGGCAATCGGCCATAAAATTGAGTATGTCGCAGCAAGATAGTTGTAGTCGTAATATAATTATACTACTAGGTATATAATTATTACACGACTCCAGTTTAGTGATATGATTAATTGAATAAACTAATCTGGTTAAATAGTAACAAATCTACTAAAAATCTAGAGGTGTATAGCTTATACATGGCTCCGGCCACTTATACCATTTGCAGCAAATCTACAATAATTCACGTCAAAAAGAGATAGATATATATGGTAAGTAATGGTAGTTGTACTAACGGCAAGTTAAGTTATATCCTAAGGGATATAACTATATTACGGTTATACGTATCTTACTGTGACAGATACAATTCCAAGTACCGTAATTCGCGTAAGTCTAATGGAATTTTCTTTATATTTCTTTAAACCTGCGAAACCAGTTGCTAGGGTAAGAAAAATAACGGAATAGAAAGTTTTGGTCTAATATAAATAAAGTTGAAGTGTACATACCTGGTTGGGTTGGAAGTACCTGAAAAAAAAAGAATGTATTTAGCTGCTTAACATCATCCCGGATCGTTAGGTATAACATTTTATATTACTTAAGTACTTACAATGAGTTTTATAAATATCTATTGTGTATTATTTTAAATAAAAAGAAAATCCGTCCAGGTTCATTGATATTATGTCAGTATGATTGACTTTCACACATGTTTTTATGTTCCCGAAAATTTACAAAATAAACGAAATTCCTAAATTCTCTTCTTTTCTTTTTTGACATTTTACCCAGAAGAAATTGATATTTAGCATTAAGGCCGCCGATTATGCTTCTCTTGTCATTTTAATAATTGTTTTTAATGTTGTGTTTTTATGTAAAATAAAGCATTTTTGTATTGTATTTTATTGGCTGCCTAAAACGTTCCATATTGTCATTAATTTCCGTTCCGTTCCGTACGTTCCGTAATGTAAGTAATTTATGACAAAGAATTTTGATTTTTGCATAGGTATTAGTAGTTCAGACAGCAACAGCCAACACAGCTTCCGTGGTCTAGTGGTTAGAGCGTTAGGCTCACGATCTGGAGGTACGGGTTCGATTCCCAATGGGGACATTGTCGAAATCACTTTGTGAGACTGTCCTTTGTTTGGTAAGGACTTTTCAGGCTTGAATCACCTGATTGTCCGAAAAAGTACGATGATTCCGTGCTTCGGAGGGCACGTTAAGCCGTTGGTCCCGGCTATTAGCCGTAAAAACACCTCCACCAACCCACATTGGAGCAGCGTGGTGAAGTATGCTCCATAACCCCTCCGGTTGAGTGAGGGGAGGCCTGTGCCCAGTGCAGTGGGACGTATATTAGGCTGTTTATGTATGTTTTTATGTTATTGGTAGTTCAGTCTTCAGTTGTATTTAAGTCCAATTTATACACAAGGGTTGATCCCAACTAAAAGAGGAAAGAGGGTATGTGTACGATAACGCGATTGTGGCGCTTTGTTTTCTGTGCGTCATAACTCTAACGTTAAAAATACCTATTCATACCCTTAGACGACCAGGATAACGCTTCAATAATCAGTTCTATGCTGTATTTTACATAACATAATATAAGCTCACGACAACAATTCGATAGGGGTAGGCAAGATGAACTGAGTACCCGCTTTCACCGAGCTTTCTGTTAGACCAACGTGATAAGTGGTGAGCCGTATCGTTGTCTATGATGGCCGAGCCAACTGTGTTAATAACGTATTGGTGCAAGTTTGGTATCGGGGGTCAAACCGGTGCTCCTTGCCTGAGAAGCAAGCGGGTGAACCACAGAGTAGTAACTTAATTGCGGTAATTGATCGTTGTTTAAAATATTGCATCTGTTTGTTGCAGTATCAACAGTGGACGTGGACGCTGTGCTGGGGCGCACGGCGTCGCTGCCGTGTGACGTAACACCCGACACCAACGAGGACCGCGTCTACATGGTGCTCTGGTTCCGCAAGAGTGGCGGGAAACCTATTTATAGGTAAGTGACCTTTTTTGGAGGAGTTCGGTGGCGCAGCGGTAAACGCGCTCGGTCTGCGATTGTTGAAGTTAAGCAACATTCGCAAAGGCCGGTCATAGGATGGGTGACCACAAAAAAAACAAAAAAAAAAGTTTTCATCTGGAGTCCTCCGTGCTCCGGAAGGCACGTTAAGCCGTTGGTCCCGGCTGCATTAGCAGTCGTTAATAACCATCAATCCGCACTGGGCCCGCGTGATGGTTTAAGGCCCGATCTCCCTATCCATCCATAGAGAAGGCCCGTGCCCCAGCAGTGGGGACGTTAATGGGCTGATGATGATGAACCTTTTTTTATTCACTTGCACAGGACCTGATAGGATGGCGAAAGAGAGGAAGCCTATACCCAGCAGTGGGTAGATACAGGCTGAGTATATAGATAGAGCCTTTCTGATTATTACCGAAAATACTTTAGACCATACTGTTTTACATTTGTCTTGTACGTATCGTGTAATTAATAGAATCCAAAATGTATTCTTGAATATATTAATTAATCCAAATCGTCACACTTTTTTATTTTTTATTGCAACGAAAGATTCTGGTGGTTCTGATTATTTATTTATGTTTTTTTAAATGTATGTTATGTATTTATTTATTATAAGTTGTATTGTTGTGTTGCAGTTGTATATTATTAAGTTGTACTTATAGTTTGCGGGTGCAAACTTTTAATTGTTACATTTTCCTCGCCTTATGGTTGCCTGGAAGAAATCACTTTACGCGATTCGGCCGCTATTTGCCATGTACTAAGTTGAGCGAGTCTTTTGTAAATATTTCCTTTTATTTCGGTGCAATAAACTATACTTGCATTCTGGGTTCTTTTTCATTTGATTTTTTCCGTCAAGTACGAATTTTTGTTTTTATTTCTTGAAATACATTACAGCATTTGTACTAATTTTTGTTCTTAACTTTAATTTTATTTTTCTAAAATACCATAGATGTTTCTTTTTTTACAACCAATCCACTAGAAAGATTTCATTAATATGTTTCCTACATGACTGTATAAAGCACATTTTCACAAAACATTCGCTTGAGGCGAGCACGTTTCAGAAATGAAATTCCTCCAAAGGAAATAAGGTACCTATTTCCTCTTTGTGCGCGTTGAGATATTGGCATCGGTTTGGTCCTCAACGCGTTCCTACTCTGAGACAGTTGACTAGATTATTGTCTCTTCCACTGCATGCCTTTACAATGACACATGCAATAGCGGACAAGTTTAATTCGGTTTTCTTCTCTAAGTACTTCTTTACAGATAATAGAATATAAATTATTTATTATAAAAGGACGCCACACACATAGACAAGACATAATTTAAAAGACATAAGTTCGTCGAAATGATCATAAAGTAGTGGTGGACGTCCTGAAATACAGGGTGTTAGTGACATCGTAACAAAAACTTTGAGGGGTGATTGAGGCCATGATTCTGAGATGATATCAAGTGGAATTTTCCGTCGCAAAAGTATGGAATTGAAAATATTTAAAAAAACAAAAATTTTCAGGAATATTCAGACTGAAAATTCCACTTGATATCAACTCAGAATCATGGTCTGAACCATCCCCCTCAGTATTCGTCTAACACCCATACCTACTTGTATGGCTACCGTATGTACTTGTGTGGGGTGTAAGTGACATCGTAACGAATACTGAGGGGGATGATTCAGCTGATTATTCTGAGTTAATATCAAGTAGAATTTTCCTTCGCAAAAGTATAGAATTGAAAATAATTTAAAAAAAATAAAAAAAAACATGAATTTTGCGACAAAAAATTCCACTTGATATTAACTCAGAATCATGGTCTGAATCATCCCCCTGAGTATTCGTTACGATGTTACTAACACCCTGTATAAGGACCTTACTCAGCACAAGTCCCGGCGTGAACCACGACGATATCATTTTATTTCCTGGTATATATTTTCTAAACTTACTCAAACTCAAACCCAAAAATGTCTTTCTTCAGTTGGTAACATAGTTACACTTTGAATCGTCAATTTTTAAACAAACATATTTTTGTCGAACAACTCATCCGTCTAAAACTACTGCAGCTTCTCACAACCTGTGTAGCCTAGGAAAAGTAGCTGCAAGAAAAACCTCTACTCTCTGTGCATATATCAATTATATAAGTACCTATCATGAGTGTACAATCCGAAGTAAGAAAGAGTATGTTATGAACTGACCGCTCTCGATATTGCTTAATTTTAATAAATCATCATCATCAGCCCATCAATGTCCCCACTGCTGGGGCACGGGCCTTCCCTATGGATGGATAGGGAGATCGGGCCTTAAAGCATCACGCGGGTCCAGTGCGGATTGATGGTTATTAACGACTGCTAATGTTGCCGGGACCAACGGCTTAACGTGCCTTCCGAAGTACGGAGGAGCTCGAGATGAAAACTTTTTTTTTGTAGTCACCCATTCTATGACCGGGCTTTGCGAAAGTTACTTAACTTCAACAATCGCAGACCGAGCGCGTTTACCGCTGCGCCACAAAGCTCCTCCTAGAATTTTAATAAATACTATTATGCTATGAGATCTTCGTTACTTTTTTAGTAAGTAAGTACAGAGCTTTGCAAAGTACAAGAATGTTTATCCTTGTGATACCTATACATAAATCGGTCCAAAAATCGTCGCGTGCGATTTAGCTAACGAGCACAGTGACGTCTTAAGTGTGTTTCGTTGTAGGTGTTTCTAAGCTCTAATTGGATCACCGGCTTCTGTTCATCCGTTTAAGGTGAGCGGACGGTTCATTACACTCTTAACAGTATTAAATCCAGGGATATTACTAAGAAAATACAAGGAAGTTAAGTCACTCACATATTAAGTCTGGTACTACTAAAATTCACGTCTACATAAACACCTAAATTATTTTTTTTAGTAAAAAAAAATAAAAAAAAAATGCCTAGCTCTCCGTTATGTTGTGAATAGTTTCTGGTAATTAGTCGCGCTTACAAAAGACTGGCTTGTATGAATAAAAACAATATCGAACGATTCAAAATGCAAATTTAAAATTAGTTTTTAAAAACCATCCCTCAGTTATATTTATGGCCAGCATGCACGAATTTCAAATCGATATGTGCAATTTCAAATCACGATTGAATTTATTATATTTCTCAAATCCGATGTCGTGACAGTTTCTAAACAAATATTTTCACTTTGACGTCGGTCGGACAGCAAACGACATGTTTGCGTGCAAATATTTGTTAAGTGCGAGTTTGCCCGGGGCTACTTACCGTGTGCAAGGTCGGAGAAGAAAGAAAAAAAGAAAATTCAGTCCGTCCCGCGTCAAATTTAAATCATCGACTGTAGTCTGTTTACTGAGGCAACGATTACGTGAAATTGCAATTATAAGTATCTCGAAGGCACTAAAGGAGGGCGGAACGAACGTTTTGCGGGGATAATGCCGTCATAAAAAGCGTGCTTAAATTGTTAAATTTACCTGAGAACAGCAGGGTGTACAATCAAATCATCTCTCTCAAAGCTTCTTGCTGTATAAATTAGGATGGAGGTCGGAAAATTGAGAAAATGTAGCCTGTCCGGAAATTGAAAAACTTCACGGGGCTCCCTCGTTCTTTTTATTCTAGAATTTGACAGTTTTTTTTTCGGGAAAATGAATTTAGGACGGAGCACGTGTCAATTTACGCGCGTTTATTAAACCTGGTGATCGTTTTATCTACGTGCCAACATTTTGCCAAGCGCGCTCTTTGCCACTATGTATATCGCTTCTAGTAGGTAACTTTTATATTTATTGGTATTTCATTTTCTAGTAGGTAATTCATACAAAAAAAAAAACGCAAAATCTTTTATACTTATACTTAGATACTTATGAAGACGGAATTAATAACTGGTCAGAAATATTCGCGTTAAAGGTTAAATACCATCGAGGCATGCCAGGTAAAATATGCAACTAAACGCAATCTATGTTTTTCTATAAAGGAGTTATAGATACCTACTAAGATATGTAGCGAGATAATGGTAATATATATTTCGTTTCTAATTTTAGTGTTGTAATCCCAACATGTTTTGTGAGCCTAATGAATAAATATCAAACTCTTATATGTTTTTTTTTCCATCAGCTTTGACGTCCGCGGGCGATCGTTCTCGAAAGCTCTGCAGTGGTCGGACCCTGTAACGTTTGGACCTCGAGCCTACTTCGCTACCGTGGCCCGCCCAGCTGCCTTAACCCTTAGCTCCGTACAACTTGATGATGAGGGCGTCTACCGCTGCCGGGTCGACTTCAAGAACTCACCAACCAGAAACTTTCAGATACGACTTACTGTCATTGGTGAGTAGCAAATGCAATTGTTATTTTATACTGAAATGTCATAAAGCTGCGGTAGCCCAGGTTCAAATCCCGGAACGGGCCTAAACAAATTATTTTCAAATTGTTTTCGTATTCATGTTTGGATCATAAATTTTCTTCTTCCATCGTGTAGGTCGTGAGGTGGAATACAAACCCCATCAACCCTTGTGTCAGGGTTACTATTGAGCCGCTAAAGGGCCCTGACATGGCTCATGTAACGACTACTAACTTACATCAGTAAGTAGTAGCTAGGACCAACGGCTTAACGTGCCTTCCGAAGTACGGATCATCTTACTTTCGGACAAACAGGTGATCAGCCTGAAATGTCCTAACAGAACTTGGGATCACAAAGTGATTTTTTTGATATGAACCCGGGACCTCCGGATCGTAAGCCCAACGCTCAACCACTGGACCACGGTGGTCGCGAGACACAATAGTTAAACAGTGAGTTTTGGATTTTAAAAGGCAACTGGGCCTTACAACCTTATGAAATACATAAATATATATAAATAATAGATTATTTTCAAAGGACGAATAAAAACTGTATTATGCTTGGTGCAACGCGTATCGCTGATTATCCAACGTGGAAATGTAGCCAATATTATGGGTAAATTTGGTCCAGGTAAGTTTCTCTCAGACGAAGCCCTGAGCCGCGGTTCGCGCTTAACTGGGCACCCTCAGGCCTGTTGTCTTAAACGTTGTACCGGGTGCTCCCCATTTGTGCGGCCAAGTAGTTAATGCCATCTGCGGCAAATCTACAATAAGTCACGTCGAAAAAAAAAGGTCCAGGTACGATTGGAGGCGGGCTTTCTAATTCTAAGTAAGGTTTAGTTAAGTGTTAATTGTACATAATTTGTTTTATTTTGAGTTTTGTTTTAGTTTTATTTAATTTAATTTTTGTTTTGTTTGATAAGTCTATTTTTGATCTGTAAGTATTTTTTTTATGGGGTAAATTAGGTTTTTCTTCTTGGTTAAGTAAAAAATAATTATTTACCAAATAAAGTAAAATTGACATAGGTAAAAGCAGCCGGGTTCCCCTGTACCGCAGTAGCCCTAATACAATTTTTGTATAAAGATTAAGCATACAAAGTCCGGTGGAGACTCAGATAACCGGTTTAGTTATTTGTAGATAATTTGTTTTATTTTTAGTTTTGTTTAATTATTTTAATTTTAGTTTTATTTGATTTTATTTTTGTTTTGTTTTTATTAGTTTATTTTCGTACTGTAGTTTATGATGTTTCGTTTATGATGTAAATATTTTTGTAGTATAACTTCATACTAACTAAACGTAAGACCTTCAGACTAGCCCATCACCATGTATAGAGCATAATCTCTTAATGGACTTCTTCGATGTGCTTGGAATTACAGCGACACGGTACGTTCTAAGCTTGGACTTAAATCTTACTTACATACAGTCGTTCAACTATAACATAACATAAACAGCCTATATACGTTCCACTGGTGGGTACAGGCCTCCCCTCAATCAACCGAAGGGGTATAAAGAATAATCCACCACGCTGCTCCACTGCGGGTTGGTGGAGCTGTTTTACGGTTAATAGCCGGGACCAACTGCTTAACGTGCACTCCGAAGCAAGGAACCGTCTTACTTTTTCGGACAATCAAGTGAATCAGGAGAGGTGAAGTTCACTACTTGCTAACAACTAAATTGCTGGCTTTAAAATGTTTGTCACGTTGGGCAAGCAGAACTAAACCCAGTAAAAGAGCAAATATTAGGCAGCTAAATTACTAAATTATATGTATGTACTTATGTTTAAAAAAATCAACCAGGGCCCTGTGCCGAGGTTTACCTTGCAGCTACTTTTTAGCTATACAGGATGTGAGGACGTTCGACAAAAAAAATACCTATTTATGTAAACATTGACGATGCAAAGTGTAATGTTACCTAATGAATAAATATATTTTTGAGATTGAGTTCAAATATGGCGGTCATTCTCGCAGGTAGCGTCTCTGGTTGTCATGGTTACACACTGCCTTTGTTATTCCTTATTCTATGCCCTTTAGGGGACACAAAATACCGCACTTCGATTGCGATCCAATAATTTTGTCATTGCGCGTGCGTATTCTAGGTCATTGTTCATCTTTTACGCCGAGGACTATCCATAACCTATGATTTTCATCAAATTCAAATTTTTCATTTTCATTCAGTTCGTCGAATCCATATTAGAACAGAAATATCAAAACTTGAAAGTAGTTCCGACGATAACTAGGGACTCTCCCTACTGCAGTGATGTATGCTTATTCATTTTGACCACTGAAATGCTTTTAAACATTAATGCTAAAAAACTGAGGAAAAGGAATAAAACGTAATCGAATTACACAAGGTATAAACAGAAATGTTCCTTTTTTGATATCTAACAATAAATTATTTCTGCTGTTTACGTTGTAATCGGCTCAGAAAGATCGGATCGCCCTTTGAACTTCTACTTTTTACGGTAGATTGGCTATTAGACTGCCAAGGACGAGGAAAATGACGCACCGATATACAGGGTGGCCCAGAAGTTCAGGTTCAAAATGAAAAATTAGAAAGAGGGGCTCATTAGCTACCAGAAACACCCCCATGTATGTTCAGCAATTATTTACGGTTTAGGAGATATGACCCATTTTGTACCTTTTTCTAGATTTTCTACCTTACTTCAGAAATAATCATTTTGTCGCTATCCCTTTCTTAATAATT
The DNA here is from genome assembly GCF_024362695.1 of Pectinophora gossypiella. Classification (NCBI taxonomy): domain Eukaryota; kingdom Metazoa; phylum Arthropoda; class Insecta; order Lepidoptera; family Gelechiidae; genus Pectinophora; species Pectinophora gossypiella. The sequence continues at coordinate 7,765,828 of NC_065421.1, read as the reverse complement.
ATTTTATTTTACTTCACAACTATGCCTAAGTCTGTGTACCGCTCAATAAAAGATAAATCAAAGTGAAATCAAATATAAAAAAAAAGTTATCGGAAGTCAAAGTGAGAATTCGACCGAAATTGTTACAGTTGTTAAAACTTCGCCGAAGAATAATAAACACATGATATTGTCATGGACACTGAAAGTATTTCTAAAAACTGCTCCATTTAATACGCTTTTAGAAACATTAATAAAAAGTACCCTTAATATGGGCAAAAAACTAAGTAATTAGCCCTCAAATATTGCAAGACAGACAGATTTGAAGGAAAATTTGACATTCTCATACAATGTAGCTGCTACTTTCTAAGGTTGTTAAAGGTGCTCAAAGACACATTTTTAATTAAAAGTAAATAAAAATCACGCTTATAATCGCTAACAGGGTAGACATAGCAACAATCCGAAGACAAAACTTGCAGTCACTTTTGGTATTCGTATTTTAATGAAGGTACATAGATTTCAAGGAAAAAGTTATCCCCAAACACTGTTGGTGATTCATACTATTGGATACTAAAATAAAATCTGTTATTTAGCACCTTTAACAACGTTAGAAAGAAGCAGCTACATTGTATGAGAATGTCAAATTTTCCTTCAAATATGTCTGTCTTGCAATCTTCGAGGGCTAATTACTTAGTTTTTTGCCCGTATTAAGGGTACTTTTTATTAATGTTTCTAAAAGCGTATTAAATGGAGCAGTTTTTAGAAATACTTTCAGTGTCCATGACAATATCATGTGTTTATTATTCTTCGGCGAAGTTTTAACAACTGTAACAATTTCGGTCGAATTCTCACTTTGACTTCCGATAACTTTTTTTATCTTTGATTTCACTTTGATTTATCTTTTATTGAGCGGTACACCGACTTAGGCATAGTTGTGAAGTAAAATAAAATAATTATTAAGAAAGGGATAGCGACAAAATTATTATTTCTGAAGTAAGGTAGAAAATCTAGAAAAAGGTACAAAATGGGTCATATCTCCTAAACCGTAAATAATTGCTGAACATACATGGGGGTGTTTCTGGTAGCTAATGAGCCCCTCTTTTTAATTTTTCATTTTGAACCTGAACTTCTGGGCCACCCTGTATATAATAATGTTAGTATTTCCCGGTAAGATTTAATGAGGAGGAAAATAGTACCAACAATTGGCGATCTGGACTAGTTAGGCTGGATTGGCCTAGAGTCACCAGCTGGTTATCTTCCCGTCCATTTTGTACTTTAGGGATCAACGTAAAAGTCATCTGAGTTTCACTCTTCATTATGTCCTTTTAAAAATATCTCATCACATCATTAATTTAAGAGCCCTCTCTTGTCGGTGTAGCATGCTCCATGCTTCTTTTTAGGGACAAAAAATAATAATAAAAAGATAACAAAAATTTGTAGGTAGGTATATGAGTGTTCGTTCAGTAAATTGATATACTAAAAAATGTGATTCATCTTCACTACATTCATAATGGATTAGAACTTCAGGTCCTTCAAAACAATCAGTAGAATTTAAAATGTCATATTTTTTTTTGTTATGTGACTTATTGTAGATTTGCCGCAAACGGGGAATGTTGAAGGCTCTCACCCGGTAAAAAAAAAACACACAGTGTCAGAATCGTAGTAAGTGGAAGTCTCTACCTACCCCAACGGGAAATAGGCGTGATGAGTACGATATTACCAAGTACATAATAACGTAAAATACGTAAACTAAATGCGTCCTAAAATGACGTACATTGACTAAATTGGAGATGTCCTTAGAAAAGATTCAATAAGATCTACTCTGAATCGGCGTGCGTCTGTGAAACAATTGAAGAATGTGAAGGATGCAAGAGAAGTATGTCAGGGTCAAAGCAAATGGAATTGCATAGTCTCTGCTTAGAACGGTGGGAAATAGGCGTAGGTCTATATACATTGTGTAGTTTTTCGGACCCGACAAACTTTAAGGGTGGATTTTACTAGTAATTTCATCGAGAGAACATCTCCATATGTGGGGTCAAATCTCAATATTCTAGAAATGGCGGCCATTTTTAGATTTTCTTCTTTATAAAACAATCATATCTCGAGATTGAAAGGCCTCATGGACATGAAATAAAATGCTTTTATCTGAAAAAAGTCGTCTCTATCGCATAAAAATATCCGCAACTGCTAAAAAGGTACATAAAATAGTTTAAAGCACCTAATTTCATTTTTTTTGTAAAAAAATCAGCAAAAATCTTATTGAGATTTCACCCCACATATGGGGGTGTTTTCTCGATGAAATTACTCGTAGAATCCACCCTTAAAGTTTGTCGGGTCCGAAAAACTACGCACTATATATGTATGTAATAACGTAAAATGTAGATACCTAATAAAATAACTCCTAAAGAGAAAATGCTTTTTTAAATTATGCTAGAACAAGAACGCAGACGACACAGAGGAACGTGCACATACGAGTATATACGCTGGAAATCTATCCCTCAACTAGACCACCGCACGGACGGAAAAGGAATTAAAAAAGAACTTTGAATTAGACAGAGGAACGGTAAGGATTTTTGTGATGCATGCTCTTTTAGAACAAGGACGAGAGCGACACGAACGGGCACGTTTCATGCTTCAGTACAGTTATAAGTACAGTCATAATATGCGAGAAGGACGTAATATACGATCCCGACGACCCGATTACACAACCCTGATATAGACCCTACGGCTCATTCAGCGCTTACATCGACCCACTAGTGTCAATTAATTCTTTCAAATATTATCTTCACAGACGATGCCCTGAACCGAGATTCGCGTCAACTGGGCATCGTTAGCGCTCCCCATTTGTCCGGCTAAGTAATTAATGCCATTTGCGGCAAATCTACAAAAAGTCACGTCAAATACGTCGCGTTGTTTGTCTGCGTGGATAGCATTCGCCGAGTTTATTGGCCGAAACTCTCGATATAAATCGCGCTGTCCGCGATGCGGTTATCATGCAGACCCTGCATAATTCTAATCGTTATTTTAGGTATGTATTGGTCAAATCAGAAGACTTCCGACAGCTCGGAAATTATCCATTAGGTGAGCTAGTTAGTTGATTAATTACAGTACATTCCGTGGTCCAGTGGTTGAGTGTTAGGCTCACGATCCGGAGGTCCTGGGTTCGATTCCCCGTGGGGACATATCACAAAAATTACTTTGTGGTCCCTAGTTTGGTTACGACATTAAAGGCTGATCACCAAATTGTCCGAAAGTATGATCCGTGCTTCGGGGCACGTTACGCCGTTGGTCCCGGTTACTACATACTGATTTAAGTAAGTAGTCGTTATATGAGCCACGTCAGGGGCGTTTGGCGGCTCAATAATAACCCTGACACCAGGGTTGATGACGTTGGTACTCCACCTTACAACCCACACGATAGAAGAAGAAGTACGTTCCAGACTCTGTACCGTTTATACGAGGAGATCTATACGCAGATTCAGGTTATGCATACTTCTATCTAACATGTTGTAAATTATTAATAATGAATAATAGAATAATGTGGAAAACTATTCTGTGAAGTTACCAAAATGAAAATTGTTAGTATTCGCTGAGCGCGCTCGTTATTTTACACTGGCTAAAATTTAATCCGTTGAGCTCCAGCTTAAGTAATGCTAGTAAAATACGGCAAGATAATAATTACATTTTGGAAAGACGGAGAATATACAACAAACAGTTGGTTTATTAGTCATGTGGAAATAATATCAATATATCATAATACGTCTGGATAAAGCATGTCGATTTCAATTTCTTAATTTTCTCTTTCAATATTACTTGAGTTTGTATTGAGAGTGTTACGAGTACAAGTTGTTTTCCAGTCTAATCTCAAATTCTCTTAGGACATAATAATTTATATAGCAACTACGCCTTGGCTTAATTAGGGGCCATTTGGACATTAAGTATATTCTGTATTTTATACAAAAACATATTTTAAATATGACTTTTAAAACCTTTTAATGAAAGTGTTACTAGATCTCAAGACCAAAATTATCCTATCTCATGACAAACTTGCTGCTTAAAAAAACTTTTTGACGCAGACAAATTAAATAAGAATCTGAGCAAATTTTTATCTACAAATGAAAAATTTATGGAGCGTCGGCAGGGAATCAATTTAGTCATTAGGGAGGCATCGTGGCCGGTCGCAGCCGAGTAATGACATCCTACAGACATTTTAATTATCAACTGACGAGTTGGGATTCACTTCGGGCTTAGGCGAAGAAATGACGGCGCGGAATTGGATGTTGGGAGTCAATTTTAACGCCTGATAAAAGAGCTACGGTGAAATATTTGAGTTGTTTCTGCGGAGATTTGCTACTTGTTTTTTGTCCCCGAATGTATATAAAGCACCGGCTAAGTGCTTACTGTAACAGATAAATGTATTTACAAAATATTACTTAATAGTACTTAAACAATTTGACCCGTGGCAACACAGAGAGAGCGCTTGACTCTAACTTGACGTCAAAATTTGAATCATGATTTTTGAATTTGTTTTCGAATTCATGTTTGGATCATAAATAAACTCAGCGGTGACGGCAAATATCGTGAGGAAACCCACATTCCCTAGGATTTTGCTTTTATAGCAGTCACAAAGAAACTCACTCGCATGGTCAACACGCTCATCCAAGCTTGACATAAGCTGCGGGTTCACGAGTCAGACTTTTTCGATTGAGTTTTCTCTTCCTGAGCAATGCCTTTCGAAGGTATATGACGTAATCTGTATTGGGTTATTTGTGCCTTCGCGGGTTGAAAGGTCAGACAGGCAGTCGCTTTAGTAAAAAACCGGACTTGTTAAATCTTCAAGTTAGGTAAGCAGACACTGTTGAAACGGGATAACGCTAGAGAAATAATGAGAGCTAATGTTAAGGAGTTTAGATCCAATCACGAATTATCAAATTCTACTGTTATAATTATCCCATATAATATAAATAAATATTCAACTCCATCTTCCATTTCCACAACCCTTACGTAATAGATGACATAATGCAAGAAGTGGAAGAACCTTGCAAGAACAGGTACCCACGTGTTCAATTTGTGGCGATATCAACAAAAACTTCAGACAAAGCGCTCCTCTAACCGCTTCAGCATCGAGGAACATCCATCTGGTCTGATAAAAACGCTGCGATGACACAGATAAAATCTGTCGGAGGCAGGTTGAATTTAAAAGGAAATTAGATTTGAATAGTTCAAAATGTCGGACGTTATCTACGCTTAGCAACCTTCCGCAATTTACTCAGTGGCTGTAGGTTAGCTGTCGCTTCCAAAAGATTAGGATAGCCCGAGGACCAGAAAGTTGCCTGACGAGATTGCTACTTAGCTATAAAATTGCCTATTATACTCTGCATTTCCTGTGTATGCAATAAAATGTTATAATGCGATTTGTTAGGGGTTTAAGTAAGAATTTATTTATTCATAAAATTCATTTGAACTTATTAGATTATTTTTTTTCTTTGTAGCGTAGACAATCATAATACAAATAATTTGTAATTATAGATTGATAAACAAGACTTGTTAAAAAGTAAGATGAGAATACAAGTCAACGATTTTCTAGATAAAATTTAAGAACACAATTTCTAACAAACATTTTTTCCACATCCTCAAATACCCTGAAAACAAATAAACAAACTGGGGCCCATTATTCGAAGTCTGTCTCTACAGCGACAATTGGCTCACTTGTTCGCGCAATAGTATTCGTAAGAAATAAATTCAAAACGACAGTCATAAAGTATAAATAGAGCCGGTAAAATGTCGAGCAAACTAGGGGAAGCTTTTCAAAGAAATTACCCTATTCACGGCGACGAAAGACGCGAGCAAAGGAGATGGGAGAAGTAAATTTCTTTTGCGTAGAACAAAGCATTTAAAAGTAAGCCTACATCGCATATATGCAGAAACTCCATTGAAATCCATTAGGGTAAGCGAGGCAATTTGCAATCTTTTGTTAGCAAAGGAACGAGCGGTGGAAAAAAATTACTACGTAATGACGCTAAGCAAGTATTGTGCTGGTACTTCAAAACGTGTTGTCGTTTATATCCTGAGTATGCTTTTGAGTATATTTTACGTACGTCAGATTAAGGCGGCAAAAGAAGCTGCGGCGCGGGTAATGTAAAAAAAAAAATTCGTCACGGCAATAGCGTAGGTAATTTTTCAAATGCAACTTATATATGGCAATTAGCCCAGGGTGTGACGAATGTAATGGAACTATTTTACTTTACGTATAGATCGTCATTCGGGATAGGTATTTATTCATATAATTGTTACTAATTGTCATAAATCTACATTTTATATATCTTCAATTCTCTCTATTATTTATTTATGAAATTATATATCTACTGGACCATAAAACACATCTGTACCTTAGTTACGCAATCATGTGTTCTAACATCATAAAATATCCAATTACGACCAAGGCTTCCATTAAAGCCATCAATAATAATCAAATATCCTGCATTGCGAAATTGGGTCTCGGGGGTGAATTCAAATATATCTTTCTCGACTCAATAAAATATCTCAATGAATGTAATTAATTAATTTTAATGTATTTAGGTCAATTTAAGTCTATATTTACATTTAAATTAATGTTCTATTTGCTTTAAAATATATACATAATATGCTACAGTGACCTACAGACAAAGCTTACCTTCATTATATTTATTTAATTATTAATTATAAAATAAGTTTATTTTAATTAAAATGTTAGAAAGCACAAATTAACTAATTATGATTTAATTTTGCTACCAAGGTTTAAAATTTCGACAAATTAGAGCAAAATGATTCACCTCAAGCCTGGCTTAATTGTATTTAAGACTATAAAATTTCTCTGATATTTTAATCCTGGCCATTGCAGTGAATGTTGTTTGAAATACGCCTATATGACGTTATTTTCAAACCACATTCATTTTCTAACAAAATGTTAGTATGTAAAATTTAGTTTTTCTACAGCCTATTCTTTTTTTCCTATAGCTCAGATTTCTACACTTAATTTTGTGTTCGGGTATGGGTATTACCCATATCCTTTAGTTTATGTAATGTCCGGTCAATTATTTGTCGAACTAAATAGTTAATGCAATTTGCGGTAAATCTACAAGTCCATAAGTTACGTAAAAGAAATGTAAAATTAACTTTTTGATAAGGGAAGCTTTTGATTCACTACACTTTAATTGTTTTTTCTTATATTTTCGGATAGAAATGTAGGTTGTTATTTTTATACTTGTTAATTACTTTCCGTAGTTTTCTCAACGGAAAAAAAACAAAATAATGTAAGAAGCTATTATTTTTAACAGGACTTTTGGCGGGAACGAGAACGGAACGATTGCTTTCTTCATTGAATAATCTAAATAATTAATACGAAGTAGTGTTTTGTAGTTAATGATCGCATTAAATTAGTGGAAAACATTCGCGATAGTGTATTATATCGGAATATTCAATAAACAAAGTGTACCTATCTATTTTCGCTTCGTGGCAACAAGTCGTTTTATAACTCGAAAGTTTATGCGGACATTTGAGTTAATTCGTTTGGTGTTTGCAGTAGAAGTCTGCTTCGAGGGTGGAGGCTTAGGTTTCATCATTCATCGTCATCACCTTTCATCATTTCATTAATCATCATCAATAGAAAAATACATAAGACATGGCTGTATGGGCATAGTTTCCCTTTGCCTTGCCCTTCGAGGAAAACAAAAAAAATATATATTTTTGAACAGAAGCATACCATATACAATTAATCAACATGTCGCCCGATACGCTTTCCCGCTCAATATTGGCCAGGCTTGCAACTGACCTGTCTACTACACGCGTACTACATTGTATTCTAGGAATATACCGATTTTCTAGCTATACATTGCTCGTTTACACAATGAATAGTGTTTGAGACACAGTGTGAGAGCGTAGTATGTTGAAATAGGCCAATTTGTACGTCCTAGAGACATCTTTGTCAAATTTCATTGTGGTTAGAATCTGAAAGATGTTCAACTACTGTTTATCGTCATCTGATAACCACGTAACCGCCTTCTACGTGCAATAGATAAAGTTTCAATCCAGGTAAAGATATGTGATCTAAATTTTTATTCGAAATGAAACTGTTTGTAGGGAATCTATGTTTTGCTAAAGAAAATCACATTAGAAATTTGGTGTTTACGTGATTATCACCATAAAAAAAAAAAAATAAAAAAAAATAAGGTGACGTTATGGAATTTATAAAGAAGTAAAGCCTACGGGTGAAGTGTTTTGAAAACCTATAAGGATACCTAAGTAAAGTTATGAACAGAGGTTGATCTGTTGTTGTGATTGTTGAAGATATATACAGGGTGTCAGTGACATCGTAAGGAAAACTTTGAGGGATGATTCTGACCGTGGGTGGTGATATCAAGTGGAATTTTCCGTCGCAAAAATATGGAACTGAAAATAATTTAAAAAAGCATTGAAATATTCATTAATTTTCCGACAGGAAATTCCACTTGATACAAGTCATGTAATTTTGAGTTAATATGAAGTTAGATTTTCCATAGCAAAATTATAGAATTGAAAATAATTTAAAAAAATGAAAAAAAAAAAACAACATATTATGGGTGCGAATTTTGCGACGGAAAATTCCACTGTATATAAGCTCTATCATCTCCCTCAGTATTCGTCACGAAGTCACTAACACCCTCTAAGGAACCTGTTAATCATAACACACTGTTGTAAATTATTTTTGGTACGAATACCTACCTTTATTTTATATCTACTAGTAGATACGCCATCTACGAAGGATACCTCTTTATATTGCAGTAATATTTGCCATTACCTACCTACTTCTTTAAAGTCGGAACACAATAATATAATTTTTATGATCGTCACAATTTTATTATGCGCAAGAAAGTGTAATAGTTAATAAAAGTGTAATTGTTGATTAGTAGAAAATAATGGTATTTTTTTTACAGTACCACCACATCAGATGATGCTATACGACAAATCGGGGGCCGACGTGTCGGGTGTCGTCGGGCCGTTGGAGGAAGGAGCGGCGTTGGTGCTGGTGTGTGAAGTTCGTGGAGGTACGTTTGTCAGACGATTTCAGAAATCCTTCTGTAATAAAATAGTACTGAATATAATGAAGCAGTAGGTATTAAGGTTTTATGAACAAAAAATCAACCCAAGCCGCAGTGGAGCAGCGTGGTAGATCCATACCGCTTTCGGTTGATTGAAAGGAGGCCTGTGTCCAGCAGTGGGATGTATTACGCTATTTATGATTTTTTTGTGATATAAAATAATGCGGCATTTAATTACAAACATAAACAACCTATATATATATATATATATATATATATATATATATACATTTCACTGTCCGACCATGACTGTCTGCTCGTACGTAAGCTTTGATTTTACGAGTTAAGAATTTATATTCTTGACAAAATTTTTTGGTTCTGATAAAAAGTTTTTATTTTGCAGACAGAGTAAAAATGCATATTCAGCACATAACACGATTGTCTCTCTTTTCTCACTAGTCTAATATATTTTTAAATAAATCAATTATTTCACTAAGATAAAGTTTGCTGACATCACAGACAATCTGTGGTTGATATTTTTGTTATTTATGTAGTTTTAATCACTTTAACTATACATATAGGTATTATTAGGTATATATAACTATATACTGTATATCACTGATAAAACGTCCTTATATAACATTTTATACGCTACTACTTAACTCAGTAATCAGTAAGATATATCTACTCAACTCATACATAAACTCATATCCTACCTGTTACTTACTTTTGAACGATAATATCAATTTTCTTTATATAAATTTTACCTATACTTTGTGAGATTACAGAAATAACGACGTGGAATGGAATATCGTTATCTACTTAATAATTTTATTTTAAGAAGTTATCGAGAATCCCATTAAATTCAGAAAGGTTCTTCTGTTAAAGGCACTAGCTGGAGTGCGAGGCACTCTCTAAAGTAGCTTTAACTGGAATTTTCTGGCATCAGTCTTAAGGAAATTACCATACACGGGCTTTTAGCATCCTTTAAAGGAAAGCTCCCCTAGGCGCACCGTTGCTTGCCTAGAGAGCAATACTGGCCTGAATTCTCAAGAAACGAATATAATCAACATTCAACTCAAGTTGTTATTGAAAAGGAAAATTTTCCAGTATTTACTCGTGCATTTGTAAGAGCAAATTCAATTCACTGTCTTTTGCTACAAAGAATTCGAATAAAATGTACAGAGAAATTGTGCAATGATCAGTGATGTAATTCTAGCCGAGAAGGTATTGTATTGTAGGGACACTGCTGAATGAATTCTGCATCAATAAGTATTGACAACAACGTTACGTTGTATTCGTAACGTTCCAAATTAAACTTGTGCATGGCGGATTGCATATTATTGAATAGTACGATAGTACGTATTCACTTTGAAATAGGTAGGTAATTCGGTGTCAAAACCACGCGAAGCGTCACAAAAAGGGGGATGACGTACAATTCAGTTCAATTTTTCTATTGCTTGATTTCTTTTATGGAAACATTGGGGGAGATATTCCGTCCGAATGGGTTCATTGAAAAGTCCGCAGTATGGCCGGTTGGCTTCGGGCCAGGCTGGATTATCTTTGCTTGTGCGCCCACCAATTGTGATGATGCAGCCGCCCGTACCACTGGGAATTTAGCCTCCGATATCGGCTCCATAGTAATTAATGTGCTTTAAAAAGACCCCGCTACATTTAGAGTCATGTGGAATTTAATCTCTTAATGATGTGCTAGTTAATTATATTAAAATATGTAAAGATCGTTGACGCTAAGAAAGGTTTTCATTGATTAATAATAATTTACTTAAAGATCGACAGTTTATTTGAGTCCTGCGAGGTGTTAGTATAATAATTAATATAACATATAATAAGTACTTAATAAATACAATTAATATCAAGTGACATATAATAAATACAATTGTTATTATTATCTCCCTAGCTTCATCACGTGTTCCCGTGTATGTGAATGTGTGAGTGTGAGTGTGTGTTGTTGGTGTACTTGTGTGTGGCAGTGTATTTACAGTATTATATTTTTTTTTGTTATAATTAAATGAATTATTATTGCTAAGACGGCAAGCTTTTTTAACTAAAAATAATTGGAATTAACGTCAATTAAATTCTCTGGTTTGCTTCCTAATTTACTGCTACAACAAACAGAAGTCTAAGCTAATCTGAAACTTCTCTGTACAAATGACAAAAGCTAGAATTACTCAAGGAATTCTAGTCTGAGGAAGCTTTGTTGGATCTTTTATAAAAGTTAGGGTAGGTCCCCTCGTATTTCAGACATTATGGCGACTGCAACTTCTCCCTAGATTCCGAGTTATTTGTCATGGGGCAACACCTTCGTCTCCCGCTGGCCTTCTACGGGATAAACCCGCTATATTTTGTGGAAAAAGATAAAACTTCACACGTTTTCCTGTTCTACAGAAATGTCTTTCTTGTTTGTCTTAGAGAATTAGACACCATAAAGAATTCCTTTTAACATCAAGTTATTTAAATTGATGCTTCACGTATATGTCTACTTTAGAGATTGATTTATCTTTTATTCTTCCATACTTATGCAAGGGAGCCGTGGTAGCCCAGTTGGTAGAACGCTTGATATCACTTTGAAGTCGCAGGTTCGAATCCAATACAAGCCTAAACCAATGATTGTTGAATTTGTTTTTGACTTCATGTATGGATCATAAATGATTATCACGTGCTCAGCGGTGAAGGAAACCATCAAGAGGAAATCCACATTCCCGAGAAATACATTTTCGGAGGTATGTGACCCAACCTGTATTAGGCTGTTATATGCTTCGCGGGTTGGAAAGTCAGACAGGCAGTCGCTTCTGTAAAAAAACTGGACCTGTCAAATCATCAGGTTAGGTAATTGGACTCTGTGAAAAACGGGATAATGCTAGGGGGATGACTTCTATACTTATGCGGGTATTGATTTTATCTTTACATTTTCTTTGACAGCCTGCTAATAACTTGAAAACCGCTAAACGCTCATTTTAATAAAATTGTTCTCTTGTACACGAAGCTTTTTGTTAAAGTTCTAGCGTATAATATTTTAAGAAAAAGAAGCTGCGAAAGAAACTGTTTGCCTAGCTAGAATAATTTCCTTAGCATAGAAGAGATGATCTAAAAACCTAAGTGCATAATTGTTTTACCTATTTTTGTGAAGTTTTTAGCAATATTACAGAATAACGGAGATTTAAATAAAATTATTCTTACTTACTTTACGACTTCATAAGTACCGAAAGTATCTACACCAGTTTATCGACATAATAGTAGGTTGTGACTTTATAGTAGGTTTGCCTCAGATGGCGTAACTACTTGGCCGGAGATGGCATTAAGTACTTGGCCGGGAGAGGAAGTCAACCTTTTGTATCTGTAGTGACAACTTAGCTGTTTAGTACTTATGTGCTTCATAAGGCAGACAAGCTCGACGCATTATTGTAATGATTCTATTATAAGTATATTTAAATTTTGAATTTCTAATCTGTCCCCATCAGGTCGCCCAGAGCCCGTGGTGTCCTGGTTGATCGACGGCTCGCCAGCCCCTCAGTACATAGGCGTTAAAACCGACACCCACGTGATGGTGAACCGCCTGGAACTCCAGCATTTGAGGAGGGATGACCTCAATACTACCTTCAAGTGCAGAGCTGCTAACACTCATCTTGTTCCACCGCAGGAAAAAGCCGTGCGACTTGAGATGAACCGTGAGTACTTACATATAGATTGACCTAGGTTTGAAAAAATCGAAGTAACGTTTCAGTACTTAGTAAGTTTTTTGTATCTATGAAATCGTTGAGAAGTAAAAAATAATCCAGCACTACCCATTATGTATAAGTTATTTTTGGAACTATATTTGGGGCGTATGTAGTGGCACTATTCATGACAATTTATTGCATGACAACCAAGCTTTATTCTGGTCAATCGAACGTGAGATTCTAGAGAGATGTTGCTAATATTTACGTCACGCGTTTGCCCGTACCCTCAGGAATATCGAAATAAAATTATCCATCAAAAATACTCGAACACTTATACTCATATTGTTTTCAGAAATGTGGTCCTGACTTTCACTGTCAAGGGTCTTCCCAAAACTTTTCATCCATAAACATTACAGCCGTAATGTATTTTTTATCATCTAAATATAAACGACATCCTATAAAACTTTTTACCATACCTTTCCCAAAGGGGTGTTTGACAAATTTCACATAGAGAGAAAAAACGTATTTGTAATTCATGGTACATTAGGCACAATACGGTCGCATCATTCGTACACTTGAACATTATTTCAAGTGAATAAAGGTCAAATGGGAATGGACAAGTAAATAGGAGAATATTTTATGGACCAAAAGGCACTACTACAATTCTATTCTGAAAATGGACTTAATATGGTTTCACATCACTAACTCTCTTATTTGAGTTTCATTTTGTCAGAACAAAAATTTCGGTAACAATATTTCAAACAATTTTCTATAGAGGGACAATAAAATCTCGAGAAATTATTCCTACACAAATACAAGAAATATTATACCGATAGAGAACGATCTATATAGATTTGTATAGTACGGTAACCGTGAGTCATTTCAACAAAACACTGTCGCCATGACGTAACGTATAGTTAGTTCTAGATTATGTATAATATTTATTTTGAAAGCTTATTTTGGGAAAGAACTTGCATTGCACAATAAAAGTCATTCACTCTGCCATGTACTATACGAATGTTTAATAATAATTGAAATCTAATTTAAAATCAACAATAAAATCCTATAAACACACAATAAGCAACAAGTATAAAAATTAAATTGAAGTTTAGTGTCCTGTGCTCGTATTTAAATATCCATCCACAGAGTAGGTAAATGGAATGGCGAATTGGATTTCTTTTTACTTCATTACTTTTGAACATTGGTAGCGGTAATTCCTTTATACTAAGCGGTAGGGTAATTATACATTTCTATACATATACAGAATACATTATTTTTAGTTAGTGCTATATTTGTTTGTGGCATACATATTAAAACAATACTAATTAAGCTTCAATACCTTGAATACAAACTTTTTGGGAATAGTCCCTTTCCGAGCTAGAACTAGTACTTCTAAATTAAATTTGCATATTTTAGTCAGAATGATGGGAATTTTGTTCAAATAATGGCAAAATTATTAATTCTTAATTACGAATTTATTTCTTACCTATTAGACTTTGAAGTACGTTTTACTTAAATCAAGCGGACATTAAATATTTTGAATTACTGGGACCTTTGTAGTTATTATTAAAAATGTTATTGTAAAGTTAATAATTATTTAGAAAATTTGAGTGCATGGGATTAACTGACTGGGAACCTGAATTGTACCTTCCTGAATTGTATAACTATATTTTATGTTTTTTTAAGAATGTCTAGAGCCCTGTGCCTGAAGGTATTAAGTATAAAGGTACCCATTCTCTGATTTAATTGTAGGTCTGCCAGAGCTGTAAACATTGTTAAAAGGATAATAAACTTGGCAATTGGATATGTCCACATAATTGAATATAATGTGACGGCGTGTCTTTTACGAGTATTGTTAATTTGATGGATACCGTCAGGAGTTATTTTATTTTTATTGACATTTCACTCATCAAGGCGCTAGATCCGTTGGAGACCGTAAGAAAATCTTTATAATTCGTGAACGTCCTAACCGTAGGCGGCTGTAAAACTAGATTCCATGTCGATTTCAAAGTTTTACTCAAATGTTTAAAATCATAATATCTATAGTATCTGTTGAAAAAACAAAAACATTGACAGCGACAATCTCACAAATAGATTTTTTGTTTCACGTGTCTCTACTGGAAATCGAACGCAAGACTTCGGATCGTAAGATTCCGGATTCCGGATCTTCCGTGGTCCAGTGGTTGAGCATTGGCAACCACTGGACTACGGAAACCGTATTACGGTATTGATAACTATTTATAATATAAAATCATTATCGCAAAAATGTTGTCGACATATAGCTGAAATCCGGTAAATCGTCTGAAGTAAATCTCATCTCCAAGAGTCACCTTAGAAACAATTAATTAACGCTAATTCGTCGAGCCGAGATTTCGTCTTAATTAGGTAGCTTTATTTCTCTATTTTTAGCTCCCATATCAGCAGGATTGTGAATATTTTTTCCTAAAGTAACATGACCCTGGTTGGTAATTCACCTCACAACCCACTCGATAGAAGAAGATCACTTACTTAAACATACTTCTTTGTTGGCAGTGGCACCCCTCTCCGTATCCCTTCTGAGTCGACCACAACAGCTGATCGCGAACTCCCCAAGCTCTCTGCGTTGCGTCGCCGAAGGCAGCAGACCGCCAGCTCAGATTATCTGGTACAAGGACAACAGGATTTTTGATAAGACCAAGGTAAATTTAATTTTAAAATATGAATTTCCCGAAGTACGGGTGAGTGCTATAAAATTAAAAATTAAAATATAAAATTAAAATTAAAAATAATTTAAATTTAAATTTTATTTAATTTTATGAAATGAAGCTTATTTAAGCTTTAAAAAATATATCACCGTGTTTCCTAATCGAGAATCAGAACTGTAATTGAAAATGTCTTCTGGAGATTTGTGACTTTTCTCCCACACGAGGGAATACCAATCATTGCGGAAAATGTCAGTAATAAAAATATAATGGGTCTAACATGTCATCTTATGTCAAGCATATACATTTTTATCACCGACGCTATCGCATTTCGAAATCGTATGCAACTTGGCTAACTCCTCTGTTATGTGTTGTATACGAGTATGAATGGGATGACAAAAATCTATGTAACATTGTATTATGATGGTTCTTGGGTTTGCTAAGATGTGTTATATTAAAATATCGCCTATGATTCTACATGTTAATTAAAAAAAACATTCATTACTTGCTGACAATCTTTCTCCCAAAAGTTTGATAGATTGATTTATAATAAGTGGTGGAACAGCCTCCGTGGTCTAGTGGTTAGAGCGTCAGGCTCACGATCTGGAGGTCCAGGTTCGATTCCCGATGGGGAAATGGTCAAAACACTTTGTGAGGCTGTCCTTTGTTTGGTAAGGACTTTTCAGGCTTGAATAACCTGATTGTCTGAAAAAGTAAGATGACACGTTAAGCTGTTGGTACAGGCTATTAGCCGTAAAAACACTTTCACCAACCCGCAGTGAAGCAGCGTGGTGGAGTATGCTCCATATCCCCTCCGGTTGATTGAGGGGAGGCCTGTGCCCAACAGTGGGACGTATATAGACTGTTTAATGTTTATGTAAGTGGTGAAACAAGCCTTTTCTTCTATTAAAATATATTCTGTGATCCAGGTAATAGAACACTCGAACGAGACGTGGTCAGTCAGCACGTTGAAATTCAGCCCGAACCCTGAAGACAACGGATCCATTGTGAAATGCGTCGCTTCTAATCCCACGCTGCCTGCAAAGGCTATCGATGACCAGCTGCAGCTCAATGTTGTATGTTAGTATTCATTATTATTACTTACTTGTATTTTGATTGGCTTTGGATTTAGTGGTTTAGCGCTGGGCTCACGATCCGGAGGTCCCAAGTTCGAATCCCGGTGGGGACATATAACAAAAAATTCAGGCTGATCACCTGATTGTTCAAAACGGAAGGCACGTTAAGCCGTTGGTTCCGGTTACTACTTACTGATGTAAGTAAGTAGTCGTTACATGCCATGCTATGTCAGGGGCTTTTGGCGGGTCAATAATAACCTTGACACCAGGGTTGATGAGGTTAGTAATTCACCTCACAACCCACACGTGAGAAGAAGAATATTTATGTACGTATGTGTGTAGCTATTATTTTAATTCAATTATAATAGAATTCATTGAAGGACAAAAACTATGCCGATTATTATTTGCTCTGAAAAAAAAAATGCGTTTTCCAGCTACCTAACTCTTCTCTATGTCACCAGTACCAAGATATTTTTCAAAATTTATATGATAGTTTTTTTAGAAGGCTTAACATTTTTTTTATTACAATGTTCAGTAGATTTTACTATAAATATCTAATGTACTTTCCTCCAGATAGTCCACTGGTGAGCTTGTCATTGGGTAGTACGCTGAATCCGCAGGACATCAAGGAAGGTGATGATGTCTACTTCGAGTGCAACGTGAAAGCCAATCCTAGAGAACACAGGATATCTTGGTTTCACAATGTAAGTATCCTTACGCATAGTTACATACCAGCAAAAATAGTTGACGTACTTATATTAAAAAGCAAAAACCATTGCTTTTAAATAATAAAAATATCTGTCATGTTATTGAAAAATCTTTTCATTCGAAGTCTTGAA
This sequence comes from Pectinophora gossypiella, assembly GCF_024362695.1. Classification (NCBI taxonomy): domain Eukaryota; kingdom Metazoa; phylum Arthropoda; class Insecta; order Lepidoptera; family Gelechiidae; genus Pectinophora; species Pectinophora gossypiella. The sequence goes on along the minus strand of NC_065421.1, from coordinate 7,748,523 downwards.
AAAATCATTTCTATTTACCTTTTTCTACATTCTGTTTCTAATGTAATATATAATTTTATTCCTCAAATTGAAAATGAAGAATACAAAATATTATTCTTGAAATTTTTATTCGAGGTCCTTTTTTCCTCCAGTTAGGTAAGCTTCTTTAATGTCGTAACGAATATGTGTGTGCGCTGTGTGTTATGTGTCTGTGTTTTATGTGTATATAGGTAGATTTTATCATGGTTAGCTGGGTAACTGACCAGAGACAGAGAGAGAGACTCGAGGCCTTTGACATATGGTGTTGGAGGAGTATGGAAAGAATACGTTGGACGGAAAGAAAAATGAGGAAATTCTAGTAAGAGTAAGGGAAAAGAGGCAAGTGTTGATAGTTATTGAGGACAGAACAGGCAAGATGATTGGGCACCTAATAAGACACGACGAATTTATTAAAAAACATCATAGAAGGGAACCTACAAGGAAAGAAAGGAAGGGGAAGGGGAAGAAGGATTTACATGGAACAGATTAAAGAGAACGCGAACGTAATGTCTTAATAAAGAAGTGAAAGAATTGGCCTTTGATAGACAAGAATGGTAAATGCTACACCGACAAGAGCGTGGTCTTAAATCAGATATACTTTAGCTGGACAAAAGGGGAGCGTTAAATTAAGGACACACGGCTTGCGATTATCGAACCAAATTTTCTAAGAATGCAGAATACTTTATTGCACAGGGAAGGAGCATACAACACCGAAATACAAATAAGCCTGAAATGAGAGGTACCGATAATGTTTGTTTGCAATGTTTGTTAGCAGTAAAATTAAAGGTAGCTCAGATATTATTAAAATGACTTGGAAAGTTATAAATAGCGAAAATGGGAAAGTCAAAGCACGCGATCTCGAGTATCAATTACAAATTGACGGTAAACTACTCACAAATGATAAGAAAGTTGCTGAAGCTTTTGAAAAATTCTTTACTGACATTCCATTTTCAACTACCAAGGACTTGAAGTCATCTCCTGCACTCGCTCAATCACTTGTAAGGGAGCACATAGATACGTCCAAAGTAGATAAACTAACATTTACACACGTGAGTCCTAGGGACGTCTTAAGAGCTTTTAAATCTTTAGAAATCAAAAAGACTGCAGATCTTCATGGTCTCTCTGTTAAAGTCATTAACTCCGTGATTGATTGCATAGCTCCCTATCTATCATGCATATTTAATAAATGTGTAGACAATGGTGTGTTTCCAGATTTAATGAAGCACAGTAAAGTCATTCCATTGTTTAAAGCTGGTAGTACTTCTGACCCTACTAATTTTAGACCAATATCTATACTACCCACGCTTAGTAAAATATTTGAAAAAAATTTATTACTGCAATTACTTCAACATTTCAATTTAAACAATTTAATGTCTAATAAACAATTTGGTTTCTCAAAGGGTCGCTCTACAACCGATGCTGGTGTTGAGTTAATAAATCATGTTTTTCAGGCTTGGGAGGAGTCCAAAGATGCTATTGGTGTCTTTTGTGACCTTTCCAAAGCCTTCGATTGCGTTTGTCATGATATATTGCTCGCGAAACTTCGTCACTATGGAATAACAGATAATGCCATCGCTCTTTTGGAGTCGTACCTTAGTGGCCGCGTTCAGAGGGTTGATGTGCATGGCTCCAGATCGTGTGGATCTAACGTCACTATAGGCGTCCCGCAGGGACCGCAATTCTAGGTCCATTTCTATTCCTAGTTTACATAAACGACCTACCTAGTCTTGTAAAACATGAGGTGGTGCTGTTTGCAGATGATACCTCCTTACTTTTTAAAGTAAAGAGACGACAAGATTCCTTTGACGATGTAAACAACGCCATTTCAGAGGTAGTGGATTGGTTTACTGTAAACAACCTGCTACTTAATGAAAATAAAACAAAATATGTTTATTTTACGTTATCGAATGTTAGTAGGCCCCTCGATTCTATTATTGTAAAAAATAAGGAATTGGACCTCACGGATACTGCTGTATTTTTGGGAATTACTTTGGACGCTAAGCTGCAATGGAGTCCCCATATTGATAAGTTGTCCAAAAGGCTCAGCTCAGCAGCATTCGCGGTCAAAAAAATTCGTTCAATAACCGATGTAGAAACCGCGCGATTAGTTTATTTTGCCTACTTCCACAGTCTAATGTCGTACGGCATCTTGCTGTGGGGTCATGCTGCAGATGTGAACAGCATTTTTGTTCTGCAAAAGCGGGCCATTCGGGCGATTTACAAATTGGGACCCAAGATGTCACTTAGAAATAAATTTAAAGAAATTAATATTTTAACTTTGGCATCACAATATATCTTTGAAAACTTAATATATGTAAAAAAACATATAGGATTATTTGCAAAAAATAGCGATCGGCACATTGTTAATACCCGGAATAAAAATAAACTTGCTTTACAAGTCAGTCGATTACATAAGATTACTAAATCTTTTAAGGGGCAATGTATACGTTTTTACAATAAGATTCCCATTGACATTCAGAATTTGCCTTTCAACTGCTTTAAGACACTAGTTAAACAAAAACTTTACAAAAAAGGTTATTATAAAGTTAGTGATTATTTAGAAGATATGAATGCATGGGATTAACTGTCTGAGAACTGATATTAGGCAGCTAAATTAATCAATTGTATATCAATATTTTATGTTTATTTTTATTTTTTTAAAGAACGTCTAGGGCCCTGTGCCGAGGTTTTTCTTGCAGCTTCTTTTCCCCGGCTATACAGGTTGTGAGAAGCTGCAGTAGTTTTAGGCGGATGAGACGTTCGTTATGTAAAAAATTGACGATTCAAAGTGTAACTATGTTACCTACTGAATAAAGATATTTTTGAATTTGAATTTGAATTTGATAACCATTAAAGGATAAATCATAAACCCAGACACGGATCAAAGTTTTGCTGTCGCGAGCTGATTAGATTTTGATTGTTTTTTGTAATGTAAGCGGCATTAATAGGGCAGTACTGATTGAGTACCATTTCAACTTTAAATACGCCGACCGAGTGATCGGCCATTCTGACGGTTATATATTATATAGATACGAAGCATTTTATTACTCTTGTCACCATTCCCTTATTGTCCATTATAATTATGTCGACCAATAATATATACTTTTCAATATACAGGACAGGCCAGTACTCCAGAACATGACGTCGGGAGTCATCCTCAGCACTCGATCCTTAGTCCTTCAGAAGGTGACCAGGAAAGACGCCGGCGGATACTCCTGTAAAGCCGCCAACTCCAGAGGAGAGACCTCTAGTGAGGTGGTTAAGCTGAGAGTACAATGTAAGTAGCTAGTTATAATTTAGAATACCTACGCCTACCTACCTTACCTACCTTCACCTAACTCATGCCTTTATTTAGTATAGGAGTAAGTGCTTTTCTAGAGGATTATAACCTGCCGCAGTTTAAATTTCCAAAAGAAAATCTTAGAGCTTTCAAGGCTAGAGTGAAAACGCAATTACTAGGCAAGCAATCTTAGGACATCAGGTAATATTGTAGTCAAACGTATCGAAAAATAAAAATAAACACCACCGCGATTGCGCAACCAAAACAGTGTATGAGTAAGTAACTAAGTAAATGTTTATTTTTCACAAGCCCATAAAAATGTTGATACAATAAAAACCCCATCTAAATCGTGAGCCTAACGCTCTAACCACTAGACCACGGAGGCTGTTTACTGATTATTATTGTGGAGGCAATCGTTTTTTACATAAACAGCTTTTATACGTCCCACTGCTGGGCACATGTCTCCTCTCAATCAACCTTTGTGGTTTTCAGGGTTCCGAACCTCAAAAATAAAAACAGGACCATTATATCACTTTGTTGCCCGTCCGTCTGTCCGTGTCTGTTTGTCCGTCTGTCTGTCAAGGCCATTTTGGTGGAAATGCTTGATGTATCAAGTTGAAATTAACATGCAATACTTATGTCCGCGGTACCAAGAAGCTGTATAAAAATCAAGTTTTCTGAATTCCCGATGTACGCATACAATTGTCAATATTGTTTTGTTGGAAGGTTCAGATAAAGGACAGCTCAGGTAAAGGAAAAACTCCGAAAATCGTTTATAATATGTTGTTCCATCACAAAAATAAATAGTTTTTGAAATAAGGCTGTTCTGTAAGGCCCTAGAGGACAAACTGTCGATGTTGGGAAACTTCGCCATACTTCAGAATATTAAATTTATTGAATGAATGTTATGTACAGATCATTGAAAGCATTTCTATAAACCTTTATTCCAAAGTTGAAAACTAACGCAATAATCACGTATTTTTGTATAATCAAGGGCTTTGTAACCAGACAAAAACTCCTATTTTCCTCATAAACAAAACTGTTTAGTATGATCTACTCTGACCCGGCGTGCGTGTATGAAATGATTGATGAATGTGGAGGAAGCGAGAGAAGTATGTCAGGATCGAATGCAAAAGGAATGCCATAGTCTTTACTTACCCCGGTGGTAAATAGATGTATTTTGATTATTTCCCATAGCTATATAAGGTTTATTTCACTAACGATTCTGTATTAGCAGTTTGGTGCATTCTGCAAATATTATGCATAGCTTCCATGAAATAACCAATGCTGTTCATATTTCCAACTGGGTTTTACCTGTAATTTTACACTGCATACCAATTTAAAGTTTTATTACTGGTATTCCTTGGAAATATTGTAGCTTTTCATGCACGGCCATGAAATGTCGTATCTACACAGAATATAGCAATATGTAGGTTTACGAAACACTTACACTTTAATTTCGTTAATTAAAATGCTGTTTGTTCCTAATTATTTTTCGTAATTTACAAACTCTGATATAAATACTTTATAATATATAATATTATTTCTTTAGTCTGTTAACTACCTCATCGGGCAAATTTATTAAGGACTTGTATTAATAATTAAGATTTATAAATATCAATTTAAGGTAAGTACCTACTTACTCATTCCCTTAATGACTGGAAGTTATTTTATACTAATTTGAGACACTTTTCTTACGGGAATTAAAAAGTTTATGTACCACATCGAAGCAATTCATTTAAAAAAGCAAAGCAATATTGCAATTTGACATTCATATAAAGTAAGTGAGTAATGCAAACAAATGTCAAATAGAAATACTGTTTTTTAAAATGAATTGCTTTGATGTGGCGTTTTTAACTTCCTTGGTATTAATTTATAGGTAGACGAATACATTTTTCAAGCGAAATTATTTCAGGTATTTGTCAAATACTATAATAGTATTTGAATCTCGGAAATATTGTGGTCCTACAGCCATATAACTTTGATTGCTCTCACATTCGAAAGCCGTTAACGTCGGCTTAGGAATTCCGACGGCTCATTTGCATCCCCTCTATAATAAACGGACAAAGACATGTATCTCCGCAGTAAAATGTCACTATAGTATGAATTACTGTGTAATAAATACCTGTCGAGGTGTATTCGGGTGTTCGCTATATTCAAATGATTGCGGCTGCGATCGATGTGCCCCACTTCCTTCCTTCAGTTGTAATTGGCACTGAGGGTAGAGTACTAAATCATCGAAATTATTGCCTAATATTACCACGGGCGTATAACTTTGTACTCGCAATCTGTTCCGCCTCGCTTTAATTCGTAGCTTTGTTTTAGTTCGCCCGTTCGGAATAAATTCTCAAACAAATCCCCGTGAAACATTTGTTCGAACCTTTTGTGAACCCAGATATTTGGTTAGATGTTCTGAATAGAGCTTAAAACGTGCAATTGGTACGGCTACGCGGCTGAAATAACCATTAAAAAAAATTGCTCTTTATAGATTATTAACAATATAATTGTGAAAAAGTACACTACAATTTGTGACACCAAGTGTATTTAATTCTTTTTACTTGGACAATTATGTGTTGAAAAAAATGTGACGAAAATAATTTAAGTACAAACACAACGATAATTGTCATAAATTTCTGGAAAAGTTTGAAATGTTCCGATCCCGGGAATGTTCCCAAAGAGGGAATATTCTTTAATAGTGAGGACACTATTTATTTATTATTATTAAGGCCTTAAATAACACGGGTATAAATGCAATGTCCTGGAAAATAGCATAAGCAATTTGACTGCAGGATCAGAGTCTCACTAAGACATGGTTATTTAACAAAAATTTATTTTGTTTCTCAAATTGTTCATTCTTGTATTCTGGTCTTATCTGCTTAAAATTTAGGTAATAAAGCTCTTTCTACATAAGTTTTGTGCCTTTTTACTGCCGGGAACTTTCCCAAAGAACATTCCAGTGGTTTCCCAAACATCATGGATTCCGTCAAAATTCAGTCAACTAAAAAATTCAACAAAAGTTGACTGAAATATTTAATAACAAATCAAATGTAATTTACTGACAGCTGTATTGCTGCAATTACGAAAGTCCGCGTATCTGTAAACAAAATCGGCTTCCCGTGAGCCGTTTATTTTACTTTTTGATAGAGTGTAAAATAAAATACATGAGGTTGAATTGGAGGCAGTCATTATTCCGCGGGCTATGTAAATCAACAACCGTGTCCGGGGTAAGATTTATTGCGCGATCCTATATTAGCGCATCGCACCACTTCCTTCCGCAGTCAGCCGAGTCTTGGAATAGGCGTAAACAGGCGAGCACATGCGAGTGAATGCCCGCTCGCATCCAAGTCGGGGCAAATTAACCGTATAGCCATGCTGTAATAGTCCATGTACATCAAACGTAGACAGGAAGTCATATTCTTTAACCAGTTACCCTTTTGGTAGAAAATTGCGCCCTATTGATTGTGTAGAAACATCTAATGTAACTAAATTACCTACAATCCTTCTGGTTTAGCTTTCGTCAGATATTAAATGAAGCATTCAGTACAAGTATAATAATATGATTTTATACAATTCTGTTTTCCTTTGGTATTTTTATATGAAACAAAATTCAAAACTTGATTACAAGGAAAAACTAAAGAGGACACAAATGTTAACGACATTAAAACTGAAGATATTATTTTACCCACGATTAGGGTTAGGTAGATACATACGTAACTGGTAAAAACATAACATACGAAGCTTAAATAACAAGAATAACAGTACAAAATATACAAATTAATACATAAACACGGCTTAGCAACGTTACAACCATGTATCACCTATAATTAACGATGCGTAGAAAGAAGAAATAATTCGGAACGATATAATTGCCCCATGATTTATATTTATCGCTTCAGAGCAGGAAAGCTCTGCGTGGATATTTTAAATTTATGCTTTTATGGGTTTTCGACTCTTTACGATTGCCCGCTATAAACAGTAGAGTGGTGAACGAAACACGAAAACACGTACGCACTATTTTTATACGCATTCAATTGTAACATTGTTCTAACGGGAGGTATAAAAAAGTCGTAAAATGCCTATAAATAATACTGGCCTAATAGGAACATTGATAGGGATCTAGTTTAAAAATAGGTAAATGGCCTCACATTTTTCGAATTTTACTTTACGAAATTTCTTCCGGTAGGTAATGAACATTCAATACTTGCTGACTATACTTAATAATGATTAGTAAGTCTATTGGGAAGGAAATTCCCATTATTGGACTTATTTTCTTTCATTCTTATAATGGATTCAAAACTTGTTAATATCTATCATTATGAGCTTTTTTTTCTACATTTTTATATGTTTTTTATTTGGATTAAGTAACTTGGTTTTTTTTATAGTTGCTCCCGTATGCGCGGAGCCGACGCCGCAAGTTGTGGGAGCGGCGTTGGACGAAGCTTTGCGCGTGCGATGCTCGGTCCACGCTGATCCTGCTGAAGTCACGTTCTTATGGCAGTTCAACAATAGTGGTGAGAGCTTCAATGTCTCGCCTGCTAGATATGGTAAGAATTTTCATTGCATATTTTTCTTCACAATACCGTTTGTACTTGCGAAGAGCGCGTTAAGCCGTTGGGCCCGGCTATTAGCCGTTAAAACACCGCCACCGACCCGCAGTGGTGCAGCGTGGTGGAGTACGCTCCATACCCTCTTCGGTTGATTGAGGGGAGGCCTGTGCCCAGCAGGACGTATATGGACTGCTTATGTTGTGTTATGTACCGTTTTTCGTCTTTTTTTAAAGAAAATTTTAAAGAGGTTTTTCTTGCAGCTTCTTTTCCCCGGCTATACAGGTTGTGAGAAGCTGCAGTAGTTTTATGTTCGTTATGTAAATATTGACGATTCAAAGTGTAACTATGTTACCTACTGAATAAAGATATTTTTGAATTTGAAATTGGAATAACAAAGGTGAAAGAATTACTAAATTAAAAAAAATATTCAAGAATTATTAATGCTGTGAGCGTGATGGGCACATTAGGTCTGGAGATAATTAACCCATTCGTTTTTCGTTTTGCTTGCGCAAGATCGACCACGTCTCCGAGTATCGTGCGCAGCTAAAGTGGCTCCCTATACGACGGTATCCCCATATCCTGTCAGTCCTATTTAATATCCTGTATAATTCTAATACTCCCTTTTACCTTCAATAGCGTTTAGATTTGAGGTCGCAAGTTCAACCTCGATCGTGCACCAGGATGCTGTTGGTGGCTCCTCTCCATCGTACTGATAATTTACTACTTTATCAACGTTAAAAAGAAGAAGCTACCGAGTTTGAGACAAATTCTTTGGGAAATTCTGCCTGTATTTCAATCTTTGGGGGCAAATTATTTCGTTTTTTGTCCCTAAATGGGCACTTTTTTATTACGTTTCTAAAAGCCTATTAAAGAGCAGTTTTTAGAATTACTTTAAGGGCCCATGAGAACCTGTTGAGTTTATTATTCTTCGGCGAACTTTTAACAACTGTAACAACTTTGATCGAATTCTCACTTTGACTTCCAATAACTTATTTTCAATCTTTGATTTGGCTGTTTTTATTTTTTCAGCTAGTGGGTCATTTTCTAAAGATTACGTATGAAGTTAAATAAAATAATTAAAGAAAGGAATCGCGATACATTAATGATTTCTAAAGTCAGGTAGAAAATCTTGAAAAAGGTACACAATGAGTCATAATTATTGATGTTTATTTTTATTTTTTTAAAGAACGTTTAGGGCCCTGTGCCGAGGTTTTTTTTGCAGCTTCTTTTCCCCGGCTATACAGGTTGTGAGAAGCTGCAGTAGTTTTAGGCGGATGAGACGTTCGTTATGTAAAATTGACGATTCAAAGTGTAACTATGTTACCTACTGAATAAAGATATTTTTGAATTTGAATTTGAATATCTCTTAAACTGTAAATACTTAATCGTTGAACATACATGGGGTGTTTCTGGTAGCCAATCAATGAACGCCTCTATTTAATTTTAATTTTGAACTTGAACCTTTGGGCCAACCTGTATATTGAGTATGTATTATTAAGTACAGTGTATAAATATTAACTGTTGTTTATATCCGTTGATGTTCCACCGTCACCGTGATTCCTGTAAGTGGTTGCCTGGAGAAAATTTGTTCAGAACAATAAGGCTCCTGGCTGTACTATTGCTAAATGTTTGTTTATTTTGTGTGTTCAGGACCTCAGCGATACAGGGTTTCCCTAGTGCGGGGTCTATTCAATTCTGTGCAATAAAGTATTATTTAATTTGATTCAATTAAGGCGATCATTTATTGACCTTAATTATTTACTCTTTTTAGAATAATTACTGTTTAATAGTATTGTTGTTCTATGACTTTGGGAACCAATTTGATATTTTCTTTGTTAATTATGTTTTTTATTAGACAACATTTCTTTTTTTTTTGACTTATTGTAGATTTGCCGCAGATGGCATTAACTACTTGGCCGGACAAATGGGGAGCGCTGAACGCTCTCACCCGGTACAACGTTTAAGGCCACAGGCCTGGGGGTGCCCAGTTGGGCGCGAACCTCGGCTCAGGGCGTCGTCTGAGAGAAAAAATATTTGAAAGAATTAATCGACCCTAGTGGGTCAATAGAGATAAGCTCTGATTGAGGGAAATCGTCAACCACGCCGGCTGGGTCGGTATCGGGGTCCTGAAGTGTTTGGTGTCCCGAGCTGATTGGCTGCCTCTATGGCTACAAAATTTTAGTTGTAATAGTCAACTTGTAACAAAAACTATAGAAGTTAAACGAAACTCGGTGTTTCTCTCTATAAATGCTATTTCAAATGTGACTCTGTCAAATAAAGGAAATTTGTAGAATAAAAATAGAATTCCTTCGCAACTATTCCACTCCTTGGAGTACATGAACTCACTAAAGTTATGGATATGGACGCGTGTGGAGTTCAGTTCAGTTCTGAACGGGTCAGACTGTTCATACTATATAGCAGCTGTAAAACACTATCCGATATTAGACTGTGAAATAAAATGAACTTCAATATAGAAAGTGGCCGAGACGTGTTATTTGAATGAGACTATTTAAAGTTGGGTACTTATATGCTTTCGTATAATACAGGATGTTAGTGACATCGTAACGAAAATTTTGAGGGATGATTCAGACCATGATTTTCGGTTGATATCAAATGAAATTTTCCGTCGCAAATGTACGAAACTGTTTTTTTTTTTTGACGTGGCTTATTGTAGATTTGCCGCAGATGGCATTAACTACTTGGCCGGAGTACGAAACTGAAAATATAAAAATAATAAAAAAAAACACTCTGCATGAATTTTCCGACAGGAAATTCTACTTGATACCAACTCAGAATCATGGTCTGAACCATCCCGCTCAGTATTCGTTACGGTGTACTAACACCCATACCTACTTGTATGGCTACGTGTATGTACTTGTACGGGGTATAAATAACATCGTAACGAATACTGAGAAGCATGATTCAGCTTATTATTCTGAGTTAATACCAAGTGGAATTTTCGATCGAAAGTATAGAATTCAAAATAATTAAAAAAATACAAAAAAAAATCATGAATTTCGCGACGGGAAATTCTATGTGATATTAACTCATGGTCTGAATCAACCCCCTCAGTATTCGTTACGATGTCACTGACACCCTGTATATACCGTAATACTATTTCTCAAATTCTCAATACCTCTATTTTTATCTGATAAATATCTTCTAAATAATATAATTATTTTATGTATACAAACTCAATGAGGTGTGGGTACTTAGTTCATCTTACGATGAATGTACCTCTGACTATCCAATTGGGATATAATCGTGAAGTTATAATAATATCATGTTAATAATAAATTAAGCTCTATTATAAAATAAGCAATTTGTAAAGAGAATGCAGTATGTAATTTCATGAAAACTAATTCTTTAAGAGAATTCCTTTCTCTTGTTTGTTTCATGGAAATCTAAATACCGTTCTACGAAATGGCGTCCATTAGGATAGCTGGACCAAATGAAATAAGCAACAAAGCAAGAGGTATTTAGTACCCAGTTAATACCATAGTGGATGAGTTATCTGTTACCTTTCAATTTCGAGAGATATGAATATCGATTTAATTCGTATATCGATCTAATTATTGGACGCTTTTGCTATCGTGTGTTATTCTATTGCAAGGTTACTTGACGACCTACTAGTCCAATGAGATACTTTTTACGAAACGTCAAAACGAAGGTTTTCTTCGAATTTTGTATGGAAGTACTGTCCTGTGACGTCATCGATAAAAGCGGTCAAACGTCGTCCTTTTGGGATTGGGAAATGGGATTGATTTTTGATAATCTTAGACCAGCTTCTATTTCTAGATTAACATTTTATAATTTCTATTTGACCCAGTCAAATATCCTATTTTGTTATCTAAGTAAACAATATTGTCTATAGGTATATTTCGCAAACGTCTAAACAAAGCAGATGACAATAAACTCATGGTTAAGAGGTGTGAATCTCTCTTTAGTACTTAATATATACATAAGATCACGCCTATTTCCCTTTGGGGTAGGCAGAGTCCACGGAATTTCACTTACTACGATCCTAACATACCACTTTCGTTTCTTCCACTCTTGTCGAAAACTTCATTCATATTCACCCATTTAGAGCACATACTCTCCAGTTTAGCACCTTATATAGTGTGTTTAATGTTGAATCTAAATTGACAGCATAAGGGTGGTGAAAATATGAGCACAGAGGAATATTATTGATTAAACACAGAAAGCAACAAGAACAACAGCCTCCGTGGTCTAGTGGTTAGAGCGCAAGGCTCACGATCTGGAGGTCCGGGTTTGATTTCCGATGGGGAGATTGTCGAAATCACTTTGTGAGACTGTCCTTTGTTTGGTAAGGACTTTTCAGGCTTGAATTACCTGATTGTCCGAAAACGTAAGATGATTCCATGCTTCGGAGGGCACGTTAAGCCGTTGGTCCCGGCTATTCGCCGTAAAAACACCTCCACCAACCCGCAGTGGTGGAGTATGCTCCATACCCCCTCCGGTTGATTGAGGGGAGGCCTGTGCCCAGCAGTGGGACGTATATAGGCAGTTTATGTTATGTTAATAGATTTCTTAGTGTATTTTTATCAACAGTCTAGTGACTGTGGTTAACCGGCTTGCTGCTCAAACGGGGAGCGCTGGTTCAAACCCCGGTATCGGACTTGCAAAAATGGGTTACTAACACCGTTGGCTTGACCATTATGGTCGTAAGGCCCAGATGCCTTTTAAAATCCAAATCCCATTGTTTAACTATTGTGTCTGGAAATCCGGGCGTTACGAGGATATAGATGGCGTTACGGCTCATCATCAAACATGGTCTAACTGAAAGTTCGGTGAATTGGGTAGTTTCCTAGGTCAAAGATAAAAAAATAACAAAAAAATTTTTTTTTTATTAAATTCTGATTACTAAATAAAAACAAATCTAAATGTGACAAAAGACATTTTCTTTTTTTATATTTAACTTATTTACGAATTTTAATAAAGAAAAATGTAAATGTATGTGTATAAGTACGACATTTTGTCGCATTTTTCTATGACGTCACAGTTCCATAGTAATTGCGTGTTTTGTCGTTTAATAAAAAGTTACTTATTTGACTAGTTGAAAACTACCGTATTGTGGGTACTTAGTTCATCTTGTGACGGATGTACCTCTGACTACCCCAATTGGGATGTAGTCATGAGATTATGTATGTATGTAATGTATTTTCTTTTTCATAGGAACAATCAACGGGAGTATAAGCGAGCTTCGGTACACACCAGCCAGCGAGAGGGATTATGGGGCGCTGACTTGTAGAGGGACCAACACAGTCGGGGGCCAGGCCCAACCTTGCGTGTTTCAGATCGTCCCAGCAGGTAAGGCTATCTAACAATCGTTTATTCTTCTGAATTCTACGTACTTTAAGTATTATACACAAGCTCACGCGAGTAATCTCTAACGGGGTGGGCAGAGCCACAAGTAATCAAAAGCAACTTGCGCTGATGTTTTATGTATTTATTTATTTATGTTCTATAAATATTTGAACAAATCCGATAGAGCGAAGTGGAAGAAAATACGAAGAAGACAGACCCCACCATCAGATGGGAATAATAAATGCCAAGTATATAGAGAAGGGGGAGGGAAAACGAGAGAGAGAGAGGGAGGGAGATGGGAGATGGGGTGGGGAGAGAGAGAGGGGAGGGGGGGAGAGAAATATTTGCATAAGTTACTCCTTTTTTTCTCTAGATTGACATAATAATACTTCATTCAACATGCTAATTTGTGATAAATTTTTGAGATTTAATTCAAGGGAAATCGAGTAAAGAAAATTATAGTTTTAGGTAGGTCAAATTAAATTAGGAAAACGCGTGAAACAGACATTAGGCACGCCTCATGTTACATGGGACTTAACCACAGCTGGCGAGGAGTGTGTATTCTGTTGCCTATCCCTTCGAGTATGCAGACGTGATACTTCGTATTTCCATAGTTTAATTTACTAATGTTCGCAATACGAAAACGCACTGAATTTTCAGAACGATTCGGAGAAGCGCTTTGTTCTGTCACCGCGAGATTTCAGAACAAATATAACATTCATGCAAGAAATTTGACTATTCAAAACGACAACCTGGGTTCTGGAGGGTGGATAAACCGATTTCAGATTCCCCCGCTATTAAGAAATTTCATTTGCAGAAGCAGGTGGTCTTTATTAAGTCGTGGTTTCTTTGGGAAGATGTTGCTGACACCGGCGTTGTGTTTGCAACGGGAATTATAATTGAATGTATTATTTTAAAGTTTAATGTGGAGGTAAACTATTTAGTTTGCACGTGGAGTTATACCTTACATATTTGTGAGGCGAAGATGTTGTTATTTGAATGTTATTATTATAGGTGTTCGGTGTATTCTTAAGAGCCCGAAATTCGCATCAAGCGCTGCGCTTCATCTTTTATAATGCGCACAGCCAAGCAGTGGAAGGCATTTCCTCCATCGGTGTTTCCTTCATCTTATAACATAAGTTTGAGGCAAGCTTAAATAGGCACCTCCTGGTACACCCCGGGCACTTCATACAAAACACCTCGTTTTATATATACACTACACATTGACGTTATCGTATACGTGTAATTGTGTGTGAACGACTGTCGCCCATACGATTGAAGATTAAAGCAAGGGGGTGAGATAAGCTTAGCTTAGCCATTGGTGGGGAGCGGGAAGTTGCCATTTTATACGTAGTAATATTGCTTATTCTATGCTTCTGGTTAAGCTAGAGCGACAGTCTCTTAACCCAAAAGGGAGGATGGTTTCAAGAGCAAACCCATCTTTTTATATACCAAACATAAATAAATAATTGATGTGCCTTCCATTATACAATCATTTATGTAAAGTAACCAAAGATGCATCAATATTCCAATTATTTTGCCAATAATTTGGAAACACCAAAATTTATCCCATGTTTCAAATCTGAATATTCCTGTTCCACGCAAATGGGAAGAGCTCATCTCATTATCTAAAACAAAATATAAAAAAGCCATCTTTACGTCTTCTGCTTTCTAAAGTAGAATGCGAATAAAATTAAAGTTCTGAATACACTTTCGAACACATCTTCATAAATTCTAAGTCTTATGAGCGTATAATCTTGGAAACTTTAGATTAGGTCCCGGTACTTATGACAGAAAAATAGGCTTCTAAAAATATATAAGAAAAGTTTACACACTACGACCAGTTACGAACCGAATCACCATGTCACACGGATCATTATGATTATCTTTCCTAGGACTTTACGAAGCAACCACTGCAAGTTGTTTTCCAAATACTTGGGGCCCTGCCCATTCCATTAAGAATTACTAGCGTAAATTTTTATATGTATAACGTTTATGAACCGGCGACTCAGTTCATAACAGCCGCTCTATAACTCATCAGTGGACTTTTGTCTAAAATAAGTACCTATTCACCAGCTCGACCATCACCACCAAGGAACTGCACTGTCACAGCCAGTAATGGCTCCAATTGGATCGAGGATTCAAGTCGGGAAGAACTCGGCGACCACTTGGTGGTGCGCTGCGTGGCGGGATATGACGGAGGTCTTCCACAACTAGTGGTGTTGGAAGCGGTTGACACTGCCAGTGGGGCCGTCAGGTTTAACGTCACTGCTAATGAGACTGGTAAGAGCCTTATCTTACCTAGCGTGAGGTCTCCCACTGCTGGACAAAGGCCTCTCTCTATTTCGTCTAGGATCTCTTCAGTGCTTCCTCCGGTCAGCCTTGCAGGAAAGCGTCCAAGTCATCGCGCTATCTAAGCCTCGGTCTTCCACGCCAAAATAATGTTTCCTGTGTAACTGCTACTTAGCTGATCATGTGTGGTGAATGTCAAGCGACCTATGGGCTAGGATTACTACATAATGGTTCTTTTTGAATATGGCTTTATTTAGTTATTAACATTATTCATTTTATTATCTTCGGGGTGTTAACACCTTCATTTACAAATGAATACAAAGGTAGTTAGCAGAAGACAAATTAAAGGCTACCACAATGTATAGAAGTGAAATAATTTAGAAAGAAACAAATAAATACCACTCTGGGCCTGGCTTTCTTAATAGAAACTGGAAAGGACATAGACGGAGATGGTGCAAATTTTCTGCAAGGTAAGAGGAGGTACTGGGGAGATAATTACGGAAGAAATGGAAGGGACCCTTTGTCCAGTAGTGTGGCACTTCAAACAAGACAAGATAGAATAATGGTTTTAAAATTACTACATTCAAAATGTATAAACGAAACTTAGTATCTGCTGTGTTTTACCTATCTAATCATATCTACGGTGCTTTGGTCACAATCTATATAAAACTACCTTCAGAAGCAACGGTAAGTGGAAGCTTTTAGTTTTCTCTCGAGAGCTCGAACCTGAATTTCTTATGTCTAGTGGATTTGGTAGAAAGGTTGAATAGAAAATGATCTAGTAAGAACTGAATGAATAAATGTTACGGCATATATATTATTACTACCCATTCGAGTCAACGAAAATGATGAGATCAAAAAATTATAATACAGGCTGTTAATGACACCGTACCTTTGCCGGTTTAATAGTAACCCTGACACCAGGGTTGATGAGGTTGGTACTCCACCTCATAACCCACAGCCGTGGTCGAGTTATGATGACCGGAATTCTCCAATGCGCGGCCAACGCCTTGGGCAAGTGGTTTCGCAAAAGGAGAATCGAGGTAAACCCGGAGAAAAGTGCAGCGATGTACTTTTCAAAGGGCTATTATAACATGCCACGTTGTAGGCAAATCTACAATAAGTAACGTCTAAAAAAAGAGTGACACCGTAACGAATACTGAATCATCCTTATGATTCAGCTCATGATTCTGAGTTAATATCAAGTGGAATTTTTCGTCACAAAAGTAAGGAATTAAAAATAATTAACAAAAAAAAAAACACTAATTTGTCTATGACTTTTTCTTCGGAAAATTCCACTTAATATTAACTTAGAATAATGAATTGAATCATCCTCCTCAGTATTCGTTACGATGTCACTTACACCCTGTGGGTGCGTGTGCGAGAAAAGTAAGTGTTATTGAAAATTAAAAATTAATGTATTCGCGCGCATACCTTATAATGTTCGATTACAATCTGATGTATTAGTATACTCCGTCAAAAACGTAGAAAATTTCAGTTCTACATTTGCCATGCATTATAAAATATTTGTAAGTAGGCTATGCGTTAAGGATAAAATAACTCCGAAGGACGTAATATACGATCCCGACGACCCGATTACTCTAGCCATAGAGGCAGGCAATCAGCTCGCGACACCAAACACTTCAGGACCCCGATACCAACCCCGCCGGCGTGGTCGACGATTTTCATAGCATGCAAACTACCAACGAAAATTGGTTTGAACAAGATCTAGTAAGTAGTTTTCTTTTAATACATCATAAATCGTAAACCGTAAAAAACTTTTATAAAATTATGTTACTTGCTGTTACGGAACCCTTCATGGGCGAGTCCGACTCGCACTTGGCCGCTTTTTATTACGACCAGGCACAATTACACCTTCCATCCATTATTATTCTGTTAAAAATAAATAAAAGCAATATAGATAGCAACAGAATGTAATCCAAATAACAAGCAACAATAACTTTTATATATTATAGCCCCTGCCATTAGATTATATTTTTAAATAGGTAATTATGTAGTCCGAGCAATGAGAAAATAGGCAATTATCACGTTAAATCTGAACAGTCTGGAAAGTCACTAATTAAAATTAAAGTTTTACTATTTATTCATAAAATACGTATTTTGTTACAATGAAATATAAATTTACTATTTATTCACAAAATACGTATTTAATTTCGTTGATGAATTGATTATGTTTTTATTAAAATTTCGTGTTTGTCGTACCAGTAGGTGCTTCCTTTTACAACTAAGATGTATATAAGATGATTTTAAAATAAAACTTAAAGAAATGTGTTTAATCTATCTACCTATATCAGCCTAAATTGATATCCAATTTTGGACGTAGGCCTCTTCCATGTTTTTCCACTTCCGACGATCTTGGGTGTTTAATAATGTGGTGAAAATATGCTTTGTTTCATAGATGGAGTGGCACTGTTTCTAGTGCCGTCTGGTGTGTTGTGGTCAAGTGGACATAATTTACGCCTCACAGTGCATTCACGGAACGACAAAGGAGCCTCAGAAAGGATAATGATCCATGCTTTAGCGTATCAGGACCCTGAAAGGCGGACTGGTGAGTATAACAAAGATACATAGATAGCGGGGCTAATTCCTGCCACTCTTCCTGCCGACAAAAGCCACGCTCTTGTCAGTGAAGCATTCTCCATTCTTGTCTATCCAATGCCAACTTTGACTTCTCTTAAGACACGACGTTCGCCCGCAAAAAATAAGAGATTGTAATAATCATACTAATGAGATTAAACGAAATTAACTTTTATGATTAAACAAATTCAGTAGGTATTATGAGCTGTCTGTGAATGTTTATTACATTTTAATTTTATGATAGTTTATAAATATAATTGTGAATTCTGACAAGTCTGATCCTTTAATTGCTTGGAAACCTGTAACGCTTAATGTTATTAACTTTTGGAAATTTCAATATTGCCGTGTTACGGTGGAATCATTTGGATCTCTAACGTTTTCTATTAATTTCGATATTGCTCGTAATCACGAGTCTGGGCGAGTTTAATATTTAATTATATATATATATATATATATATATATATATATATATATATATATATATATATATATATATATATATATATATATATATATATATTACGAGCAATATCGATATATATATATATATATATATATTTAATTTAGTTGTCATGGTTTTCATGTAAAAACCATTTGGAATTGCACACTTTCTTTAAAAAAAAAATTGTTACGTAAGGCCGTCTCTATTGTACTTTTGTTCTATTATGAATGTTTTATATTTAAAGTTGTGTAAGTACTGTATTGTTTACGTGGTTTCATACAGATGGCACCTACGGCCTGATGGCAGGAGTATCCAAACTCGCCTTCTGGTCTATTCTCCTGACGGTCGCCATATGCTCAGGCGTCGCTGTATTCACGGGATATTTCTTGCGCAAAAAGAGGTAAGTAGTGTTAGGTACATTGCCTGATTCTCGAGTGATACATTACTATGCTAAGAAACGCCACAGCACTAGTTTTTGCAATTTGACAGATTTAACTCATACCATACTCCGGACACTTCATACAAACAACCTCACACTACACGTTGACATTATCAACACGAGCAACTGTGTGTGACGTCTGAGGGCTGTCAATTAGAATACATTATTTAACTGTTAGTACTTACCTAAAAAGGTAGTACTATTAACAAATGATTATTTTATAATACATAAACTGCCTATATACGTCCCACTGCTGGGCACAGGCCTCCCCTCAATCAACCGGAGGGGGTATTTTATAATAATCACTTAATATTTTTTTATTTATTCACCACACAAATCACAAACGAGAAATTTTGAACAATGAAGGTTCACAATGGGTTAACCTAGCTCAAACGCTGGTTGTGAGCGGAGAGTTGCCGTTCTATACGTAGTATTATTCCTCATTCTATGCTCATACCGAAAGCTATAGTAAAAAGTACCCATACTTATCTGTCTATATTGAAATATAAACACTAATTGTACTGAACTGAAACGGTACGACAGACGGTGGTTGTATTGTAAGGTTGTATTGAAGGGACACCTGTGTCCAGCGGTTGTGTATATATAGTACATACTTATGTATGTACTGAACTAGACGGTCCTCTATTAGTCATCATCATCAGCCCATCAACGTCCCCACTGCTCGGGCACGGGCCTTCCCTATGGATGGATAGGGAGATCGGGCCTCAAACCATCACGCGGACCCAGTGCGGATTGATGGTTATTAACGACTGCTAATTCAGCCGGGACCAACGGCTTAACGTGCTTTCCGAAGGACGGAGGAGCTCGAGATGAAAACATTTTTTTTTGTGGTCACCCATCCTATGACCGGCCTTTGCGAAAGTTGCTTAACTTCAACAATCGCAGACCGAGCGCGTTTACCGCTCCGAGCTCCTCACATCCTCCGAGCTCCTTCCATTTGTACCTAGCTCTAATTGTCTCTGAATTCCTTGTAAATTTAATTTGTTTTGTTATTAGTTTTGATTGAGAGGTGCTGAATACTTACAGTGAATACCTTAAATACTCAACTTGAAATAAAGGAGGAGTTTCGCATTTCAAAGGATTTGTACATTTTTTTGTTACATTAGGCTAAATAACTAAACTGACTGACTGACATTAGAAGTATTTACCCAAAGACCAAATTTCCATTATTATATTAATACAAGCTAGCATTACTACTAATATAAAAGTTTGGTACATACATACATAAACTCACGCCTATTACCACCGGGGTAAGCAGAGACTA
The DNA here is from genome assembly GCF_024362695.1 of Pectinophora gossypiella. Lineage (NCBI taxonomy): Eukaryota > Metazoa > Arthropoda > Insecta > Lepidoptera > Gelechiidae > Pectinophora > Pectinophora gossypiella. The sequence goes on along the minus strand of NC_065421.1, from coordinate 7,728,294 downwards.
TAGAATTCCATTTGCTTCGATCCTGACACACTTCTCTTGCTTCCTTCACATTCATCAATCGCTTCATACACGCACGCGCGTTCAGAGTAGATCGTACTAAATCTTTTCTAAGTACACCTCCAATTTGGTCAATGTAAGTCCTTCTAGGTCTTCTTCTGCCAGCCCTACCATCAACTAAATTAAAGTTTGGTATTTACTTGTAAATTATTCCGGCCAAGAAGTTAATGACATCGAATTCCCTTCGATGTAATAGACGATACTTTCAATAAGTAATAGAAGAAGGAATAATACTACACTTAGTCTAAGGACAGCCTCCGTGGTCTAGAGGTTAGAGCGATAGGCTCACGATCTGGAGGTCCGGGTTCAATTCCCGATGGGGATATTGTCGAAATCACTTTGTGAGACTGTCCTTTGTTTGGTAAGGACTTTTCAGGCTTGAATCACCTGATTATCCGAAAAAGTAAGATGATTCCGTGCTTCGGAGGGCACGTTAAGCCATTGGTCCCGGCTATTAGCCGTAAAAACACCTCCACCAACCCGCATTGGACCAGCGTGGTGGAGTATGCTCCATACCCCCTCCGGTTGATTGAGGGGAGGCCTGTGCCCAGCAGTGGGACATGTATAGGCTGTTTATGTATGTTATGTATGTAAGTCTAAGGAGTAAGAGGCAGCGCGCTGACTCTCTGGTTTGCTCGCCCTCAAACGTTAGTCGACACGCGGTAAGAATGAGATTTTATATTCAGTGTGTAATGCAATCTTCTTCTATCGTGTGGGTTGTGAGGTGAATTACCGACCTCATCCGCAAAAAGCTCCTGACATGGCTCATGTAACGACTACTTACTTACTCCTTATGCATTAATAAAATAAGTTAGTGTATTAGATTAAGGTTGTTATTTTTATTTAATAAAAGAAAAAAAAAAAAGTAGAAAGAGTCAACGCGGACAAGGTTGGGGGTACCATCTAGTATTCTTTTTACTGGCCTGGATTGTCCCACTGCTGGGCAAAGTCCCCTCTGAGCTTCCACTTCTCCCTATCCTGAGCGATCTCTCTCCAATCCGTCTCCAACGTATCCAGTAGGGCTAACATGCGCTGACGTGATAAAATTTTATCACAGTATTTTATCGATTCTGATATGTGAACTTAAATAAGTCATGTCGTTCTGTCAAAGTACGAACAAAATCACGTGACACGCATGTTAAGGAAAAAAACAATCTTATCGATTTCAACATTTATTGAATCGATCGATAATTATATAACGTTGCGCATTTTACCCTGCTGGTTGACTTTCCATTGCTTCCTGAATCTGCCTCTGCCTCTGCGGCCAAGACGTGAATATCTAGTCATAATAAAGTATATTCCTGACCCTTAGGGCGCGTCCACCAATAAAGCAGCAGTCACCAGAATTGCAGCTGAACGCGGGAGATGGTCAGTACGTGGTCGCGTATACTCTGAAGCCTCCTAAACAAGCTCAACCAGACATCCTGAACCCGCCTCCAGGTAAGAGAATAAAATAATTCTTTATAAAGAAGTATTTATCAGAGTCAATTTATATAAATATTTGTCAGAGTGAGACGGAACGAGAACGGAATATTGTTAGAGAGGGACCGAGGTTAACTCTGTCTCTTATTGTATTTAATATGTACTGAAACGGGCACTGAGTACAAACACAAATATACTTTATTGTACCAAAACAAAAAGAAATAATTACAAAAAGACTCTTAACTAAGTACATGACAAATGGCGGCCTTATCGCTTAAAGCGATTTCTTCCAGACAACCATAAGGTGAGGATATGAAAAATGAAACTGAAAGATTGCGGATAGAAACTAACTAGCTTTTGCCCGCGACTTAGTCCGCGTGGCGTGTTATAAAAAGAGAGATCTTTGTGTGTGAGGGAGAAAGGTTAAAAAATGCTTAATTTATTATTTTTAAATGAGGTTATAGTATAAGTAGCTCAGTTAATTTGGTTTGATATAAATTTAGGAAAAAACGATCAGCGGAGACTAACCCTAAAGTACCTATAGGCTTTCGTCTGGAATTCAGAGATGAGAATATTTTTTCATACAAATGTTTTTTCCCGCTAACTCCAGTTTCCGTGGGAATTTTGCAATATCCTCTTGCAACTAAGCTTTAAGTTTACTAAGGTACCTGCATGTCAAATTTCAGGCGTATATCTTAAGCGGTTTAGATTTTTCATATAAAAGGATTTTCCCGCTAATTCCCGTTCCCGTGGAAATTTCGGGAATTCCTTTCTTAGTGCACGTCTACGGTACCTAAGCTACGTCCCTTCCAAATTTCAAGTGCCTACGTTTAGCCGTTTAGGCTGTGCGTTGATATGTCAGTCAGTCAGTTTCTCCTTTTATATATTTAGATAAGTACAACTTACCAATAAATACACGCAAATAAATATATAACATACATACAAATATATACATATACCTAACCTATATATACATATATAAATAGCTTACTTATATAAATAGTACACACAAAATACCTAATAATTAGCAATCAAGAGCCACAGAATATAAAAAAAAAACTTCAACACACTGAGTAGCGTTTGTTGTAAGATTCAGGTATATGTTGTGTACCTAGGTACATACTTATATAATTGGCAACCCAACATCCCTTTCAATAAGGACATAAGCGCGATAAGTTATAATACGAAGTATCTGGGTTTTATGCCGAATACACATTGGGCTCACGGTCCGGATTCGATTCCCGATGGGGACATTATTGAAATCACTTTGTAAGAGTGTTTTTTGTTTGGTAAGAACATTGCAGACTTTTATCACCTGATTGTCCGAGAAGTGTGATTCCGTGCGTCGGAAGGCACGCGGCTATTATCCGTAAAACACCTCCTCCGCAGAGGAGCAGCGTGGTGGAGTATGCTTTATATCCCCTCCGGTTGAGGGAAGGCCTGTGCCCAGCATTGGGACGTACATTTATATGTATATGTTATATGCCGAATACATTTACGAATGCAACCTAAAACCTATAAAACAAAAAGTAGAATGACCCTCGAAATTGTTTAACGTCTCTCATAGAAAATATAATATACAGGGCGCTTCAAAATATCAATTTCACATTTTAGACGGGGGCCCTCCAAACGTGAAGTGTGGCACAGAGGCAGCTGTCAAAAATGGGACACTTACCGTAAGTGACGAGTGGTGCCCGGGTGAACGCGGCTCGCACGAAGAGCGCACGGTAAGCTCAAATACCGGGCATATTTTTACCAACTTGTATTTTGTATGATTTTTTCAACAGTTTATTGGAATTCCATGTACTGGAATTCCGGCCAAGTAGTTTGATGTTATTTGCGGCAAATCAAAAACTTGTACTGGTATTAAACATAGTCATTTGTAGGTCACAATAAGAGAAAACGGAACCCTGATTTTAAATCGCATAGATTGATTATTGTCAACAGAGAGATTAAAAGTAGTAAAAACAGCACGTCCAAGTAGCGTAACGCTGTAAGAAGCAAATCCAGAAATATAATGAAAACTGGGACAGGTATATTTGATGTAAATACACTCAGACAGATATAAATTGATTGAACATGATTGATATATAAAATGATTGAACATGATTGATATATAAAATGATTGAGCAGAGAATCAAACTGAAGAGATCTGGTTTGGCGGTTAATATACTACGTTACAGAGTTCGATTTCCAAGAAAAAACGGGTTGTTTATGATTATTGGGGTCGGAGTGTAAAGGTGCATTTGTTTTTTTTAAAAGAGGAGAAAGTAAAAGGAGTGAAGATAAATAAAAAAATCTATATTCCACAATTTTCGAATATGGAATTTGGGTTCGCACAAGTGGAAAGGACACACAGAACCATAATCTCAATACAGAGTTTAACCATAATTACTTTAGATACCTCAACTCCATTACAGTCGATCAACACAATGGCTTAAATACGATGGAATCCATTTGAATAATGCAATGTATTTTATGAAGAAACATTAAGTAAAGCTAAGATTAATGTGAAGATGTTAAGCTATTATTATATAGTTAAGTATGTAATTAATAACAATTTACCGCCAAACTTGTAATTGCTATGAAACCGTGATCAATTAATATCTGCCCTGGCTATTTGCAGTATTTATAGGTGTAGGTAACTGGCCGATAGACTGTCCTCTTCACAATATAATTATGAGATTAAACGAACTTACCTGTAAGTGAAGTTCTATCTCAATTATACGAAGCTCCTTGTTCGAGAGGTTTTTAACAGTGTAGTCTACGTCTTATGCTCCAGCATCGTCACAATTTTCAAAGCTCATATCCAAAGCTAAAAAAAAAGTTAGTTTCCCGCTTCCTGAACGTAGCTGTCAACTAATGTCATTATGTTTAAAGCATGTTTCATGGACAACTCCATCACCTGTGGAAGCTTTAGGGCGGGATATTAAAATTTAAGGGAGGGAGTCCTCTCGAACAAGGAGCTTCGTATAATTGAGATAGAACTTCACTTACAGGTAAGTTCGTTTAATCTCATAATTATACTCGCTCCTTGTTCGAGAGGTTTTTAACAGTGTAGATGTTCAAAGTTTAGTTGGGAATGAAACATTTAAATTGAAACGAGTACCAATAATATGATTATTCATTAATGAATAAAGTACATTGTTATCACGAAAGCTGATTAAGCTGCCCATGACTTTAATCCCAATAAAGGCAGTCAGAGGCACAGCCGTCGCCTGATAAACTCAGCGCGGCGTTCCACCAAACGTTTTGATATTATCATGTAAAAAACAATAAGAATAATAACTGTTCGCTAAACAAGTTTCACCAGTTCTCAAGAATGGAATCGATATTATGTATGTTATATATGGTTATACTATACTGTACTAGAATAGATACATAGTTCTAAATAATTAAGTTGAAGTTCAGCTAGAACATTAAATACCTATTTCACATTACTATCAATTTCACAACAAAAGAACTACACAAGAACAAATTTATGAATGAGCTCAACATCAAGATTGGCTATAAGAGCCTCACAGGGACCTCACCATAGAGCACATTTCCGAAGCTCTTGAACAACAACGATAGTTATAGTCGAAAGGACTGTGAGACTTCATCATATAGTATAACACTCATTTTTCATTGGCATACCAAGGGCTACAATAATTATCAAAGTTACACATTATTTGTTTACATACATAAAAGAAGAAGAAATACATAAAGAAGAACGGGTAATGACGAGGGCACCCAGACACAAGATTGATTGTAACATCCTGTGCTAAGTTGGCAATTGTTGTCGACATTGAGTAGTTAAATGAATCCTAAGACAACATGTCAAATTGATTAGAGAAAATACAAATATAAGTGCAAGTAAGAATTTCGATACATTTATTCAAATGACCTTTTTCATTAAAATATTCAGAACCACTGAACTAAACTTTCCTCTTTATTATAAGATATTGTTAAATGAGGCTGAAAGTATAAAGAGGGGAAGTGCATTTACATTATGTACTTGTGTGATAATTATCTTTGTAATAATTAAGATTTTGTTTTTATTAAAATAGATTACCTGAGCCCACGTTATTGTGTATTACCTAATATCGACCATATGGGCTTGGTAATAACATTTAGTATAATTTTTTATGTGGTAATAATAAATATAACTTGTTGTGGATTTTTTTTTCCTATTCCTCTATGCAACCTTTCACCCACCAATCAGATGATAGAACAACGTACACACAACACATTAACACACGTAACATTGTTTACGCAGCTATCTCTTTAGTGTAATAATTATTGAATTTGTTTTTAGGACAGTAATAGTAACGTCCTATTATTTACTGGAAAAAATAAATAAATGAATAAAACATATTTTACCCTTAGGTATGCAGTTACATATAAGGATAACATTAATTTATTAATTATCGGTCGTGTAGGTATATTATCATCGTTCGTAAAAATCATCCTTTCCTTTAACCTAACTTAACATGATCCTGTTGTTTGCACAGGGATTCACTTCTCGTACCCATCCTGAAGATTTAATATGTCAGGTTATTTAGTGAAGGGACCTGCCTGATTTACGTTACAACACTAACCGAAAAATAGGATAAACATATATTTATCATGAAAATATTATTGTTACTTCTCCACTGCAGTTTGGTTCCGATTGATTAAGTGGAGGGACATTATTGTTGTAATTTTTATAAATCTACAACAACATAATTTAGAGAAAACGCTAATGGTGATGTAAGTTATATGTTACTAATGAACTATTTTTCCTACCTTTTCACCTATGAGTTAATAATAAAAAGGGCAACTATTCTATCTAACCGAACTAGGTATTAATATTTTACAATTTCGAATGTAATACTTGAAGGAAATTTTCATTGAAGTTATAATATTATCAGGTAGGTACCTCAATTTATACTGAGATTAGTATTGTTATTCCTGATTAACAAAGACAGGATTTGAATCCCATGTCTTAATGATAATGCTAAAACTTTTAGTGATAGACATTCGGAATTAATTTTACCAGAATTTTGAAAAATATATTTGCTTGTGCAAATTTTCCCATTATAACTTTATAGGGAATTCTTCCTCCTCATGAGGTACTATTCTTAAACGGCCTTGCTGCCTGGGCCACTGTTGATACTAATGGCTGTGAGACTGCTAATACATCTGGTTGTAGCTCTGCTACTACTGCTGGCTGTAGGGCTGCTGGTACTGCTGGTTATAGCACTGCTGATCATGACTGGTTGCATCACTGCTTTTATTGCTGGCTGTGGGGCGGCCTGCTGATACTGTTCCTTGTGGGCTTTCTGTTCATGCTGTTGGCTGTGGGGCTGCCTGCTGATACTGTTGTCTCTGTTCCACAGATCCTGTTGCTATCTCGTTTACTCACTCTTCGGGCAATGTTATTCATTATTATTTATGTGCTATTTGAATTTTATGATGTTGGTTGAAAGAATTTAATAGCAGTATTCTCTAACCATATCTTGTGTACAGTTATCTCTTTTGAAAGTAATCTCTGACATTACATGCTTTGATTTCTAGCACAGTTGAGGTTGATTAATAGAACAGAGGCTTTTAGGTTTTGAATTGTCGGTTATTTCTTCAGAATTTGTATTTTATAATAATCAATTTGACATAATAGTCTATTGTTTCTCAACATTAGTCTAATCTTGAGTTTCAACTTGGGTAGGTAAGCCCCGACAATTCAATGGTTTATCTTCGATTCCTCAAGTGACAAACCAAACATGGAAATAAAAGTATAAAAAATAGTTGGTCTATGTTCTAGCTATCTACTAGCGTTTAGCAAAAGGCGATACTTGTAGTGGTAGCTTTATGTTATTTGAGTTGATACCATCAAGTCCATTGTCTATCCTCTAAGTGATAGCTCTAGGTATGGAAATGAGAAATAGGTATATAGCGCTTGCCAATGCCGACCATAATCGTGGTAGCTCTTATGTTAATATGGTTCATACCATCAAGTCCATTGTCTATCCTCTAAGTGATAGCTCTAAGTATGGAAATGAGAAATAGGTATGTTAGCGCTTGTCAATGGCGACTTTCTTAGTGGTAGCTCTTACATTCATTGTGTTGATACCTTCGAGTCCATTGTCTATCCTCTAAGTGATAGCTCTAGGCATGGAAATGATAAATAGGTATATTAGCGCTTGGCAATGGCGACCTTCCTGGTGATAGATCTTTTGTTAATTAGGTTGATACCATCAAGTCCATTGTCTATCCTCTAAGTGATAGCTCTAAGTATGGAAATGAGAAATAGGTATGTTAGCGCTTGTCAGTGGCGACCTTCCTAGTGGTAGCTCTTATGTTCATTGCATTGATACCTTCAAGTCTATTGTCTATCCTCTAAGTGATAGCTCTAGGTATGGAAATGACAAATAGGTATATTATCGCTTATCAATGGCGACCTATCCTAATGGTAGCTCTTATGTTCATTGTGCCTTTAAGTCCATTGTCTATCCTCTAAGTGATAGCTCTAGGTATGGAAATGTAAAATAGGTATATTAGCGCTTAGCAATGGCAAACTTCCTAGTGATAGCTTTTATGTACATTAAGTTGGTACCATCAAGTCCACTGTCCATCCGCTAAATGATAGCTCTAGGTATTAAAATAAGGCATAGGTATATTTGCGCTTTGCAACAGTCTTAGTGGTTGATTTTTATGTTAATAGGGTTGATACATCAAGTCCATTGTCTATCCTCTATTGTGATAGCTCTAAAGGGAAACAAATAGTCTGTCTATTCTCTAGTCAGACAGTTCACTACTAGTGCTTAACTAGGTGACTCTCCAAGTGGTGTTCTCTTGTTGGTTAGGTTGGTACCAATAATCATCACCCATACGTTGGAAGCTTGAATTATAATAAGATTAGAGTAATTTGGAAGAAATTACTTACTATAATAAGGCTATCTTTTGCCTGTACTCTCTTAACACTCTTTCTGTTTTTATTGTTAGGGTATATTATCATCATCTTATATTGTAAGTATCATTCGGAGAAGATAACATTATTAACACCACTTAACAGAGCCTGTGAGAAGGGATTATATACTGTTATAATATATATAATATCATTTTTAAGTATGGTTATCTTGTAGTAAACCAATTATAATCCTCTAAATGTTTTAAGTGTTATCTTGAATAAGTTATGTATCTTGTCTACCAATGGTGTAGATGACCTCTGTGATATTGAGTACTACTGTGTCATAGGTACTTCTTGATGAACAGGGTAAACATGAAGTGCTTCTGTCATCTAATTATCTGAACTTGTCAAATTATTTCCGAGTTAATTATTTACTTTTCTATGCCATTCTGCGGTTATATTTCACTGGTTCTCTTTGTTTTATAATAAAACTGCTCATTTCATTCGCTGATAGTAAGTTATCAACCGCAACATAAGCAAAGAACACGAATTACAAAAAGAAACAAATTTTTTTTTTTTTGACAGATGAAAATAAAAACGCGGCAAGGCGGAAGACAAGGCTTAGGCCTATTTTGATCGTGATTTTCGAATATTAAATTACTAAAGTCAAGACTGTATAGTCCTCGGATCTTTGCCTGCCTTATATAAGGCGAATTTAAACAACATCAACATCGGAATAAAGTATAACTTTTAAATCACTGTTATAACACGTACACGATACAATTTTATTATTTCTGTTAATAAAACTAGTTACTTTTATTAGTAATAAGTACCGAGTTAAGTTACTTCTTCGAATGTTAGGATTATAAAATTATAACCTCAAAAAAAAGTAATTTGTTTTCGACAATAAAAGGAATTAAATTGAATTGATCATAATTATATCTTCTCTTGTTTTAGTAGATGGATAATGTTAAGACTTACCAGTTTAATCCACATTTTGTTTTATCAAAAAGAACTTACGCTCGTCGTCATCCACATTTTTTCTTTGGTACTGTTTCTAGCTTTTTTAGAGAAAAAAGCACTTGATTATGTAAGTAACAGATTTTTCGCACTATATCAATCATGTTTTTGTATTAAATATTAGTTTTCAATTAGTTTATTTACGGAGGCGAAGTGACGCGCCGGTGCACAAAAACCGTAATGACATTAGTTGACAGCTACGTTCAGGAAGCGGGAAACTAACTTTTTTTTTAGCTTTGGATATGAGCTTTGAAAATTGTGACGATGCTGGAGCATAAGACGTAGACTACACTGTTAAAAACCTCTCGAACAAGGAGCGAGTATAATTATAGTGTCAAAGTTCAGCGCGGCCAGCTCATAGTCGTATAAAAATACCATGAAAAAATGCAATATTACAATTCTTGTCGTAAAATCCTTTACTACAAGTAATCTATTTAAATATTATGTGAATCGTTTAAAATAAATATGTGTCGTATTCAGATCTTTGCATTGATTATGTCATGATGAGTTCGACCGACTCATAAAAGCAATAGTAAAGATTTATTCTACTTAGCAATTTAAGTTAAAATTAAGTTACTCATTAATCAAAGGCTGGATTGTAGTTTTAATGAAGTATAAATATTTGAATATCATAGCATAAAACAATATATACTTACAAAATAAATATTGACCTTTGACAGAATTGAAGACTGTTTAAAATTGTTTTTTTAATTTTTCAACACTGTTTCTTTTTCTCAAACAGTTGCTGTCACCGCCTCGGTCTTCGTCGAAGCTTCCAGTAGCCAACATGACGATAAGTAGAAGAGAACATCTCATAGCCGAAGAGATCCCCGGACCAGAGAGTTGTGTATAGATAGATATACATGTAGAAAAATCTAGCCAATTATTTATACTATAACTTTTTGTACATAATGACTGTCAAAATTGTGATAATTGTAAATAGATACGAGGAGAAGTCGAAGTAAAAATCTGTTAAGTGCTTTGTATTTTTTAAACCTTCCCTGGAGTCGTCATTATAAAAAGAGCAGGGGGTTAAAAAGGCTACATCGAAGTAATTCATCTAAAAATGCAACATTGCAATTTGGCGCATTTACATCATACGGAAATCAAAAAGTTTACGTACCACATCGAAGCAATTCATTTAAAAAAGCAAAGCAATATTGCAATTTGACATTCATATAAAGTAAGTGGGCAATGCAACCAAATATCAAATACAGTGAAATCTGGTTAAGTGAGACATCAAGGGACCTGCAATGTCGTTTCACTTATAGAGGTATTCCACTTACCCAGTGTCTCAGATAGACAGGTCTAAATAAATATCTGTCTCATTTACAGAGGGTTCCATTAATAGAGGTGAGTGTCATTAAATAAAATAACGTGTTTTGTATTTTTCAAATAAACATCTGTATGATAATAAAGCGAAACTAAAAATGAAGGTAATTGAAGCTCAAAATTTGTACTTACGTACTTGGATTTACGTGCGGAATTTGTGGGTAGAATAAGAATGAGTAAACAAACAATGTTATCTCAGTTACAGAGGTTTATGCATATAAAATATACTCGCTGTCTCAGTTATAGAGGTAACTATGATGATAAATCGAAAGAACAAATCCCAGATATAGAGGCTAACCTCGTCCCACTAACAGAGTTAATTCAGTGCCAAAGTGTTGGGTTAGGTTAGGTTACCTCAGCATGAGTTCCAGTTATGGAGGTTTCTCACTTATCCAGGTCCCACTTAACCAAGTTTCACTGTAGCAATATTGCTTTTTAGATGAATTGCTTCGATGTGTCCTTTTTAACCCCCTAGTACTAACTAATTAAAAGGAGAAAGATGATTTTTAGACAAATCAGTCATCTTCATTAAAGATTACATTAGATATTGATCTACTTGAAAAGATACATCATCATCATCATCAGCCGTACGACGCCCACTGCTGGGCATAGGCCTCCCCCAAGGATCTCCACGACGATCGGTCCTGCGCTGCCCGCATCCAGCGGCTTCCCGCGACTTTCATCAGATCGTCGGTCCACCTTGTAGCGGGCCTACCCACTGAGCGTCGTCCGACACGTGGTCGCCATTCTAGAACCTTTCCGCCCCAGCGGCCATCGAAAAGATACCTTACTAAGTAAATATGCGTTCAATTAAATTATGCGCATGAAAAGAGTGTTCATTTTAATTATAAAAAAAATATACAGGTATACCTACTTCCCAAAAAAGAGATACCCGTTAATTATTTTTAATCTTTAACAAGGTAAGTATAAAAAAGAAAACATATTTTTCGGATTTTACGTGAGGATTTTACAAGGTGGGGGCTTTAACGATTCCCATTTTTCCGGTTAAGTATACATAGAATAGCGTTACAAACCAATATTTTTTATGAAAATTTAGAATAGAATAGAAATAGTTTATTATAAATGGGCGTCACACACAAAAAAAAGACAATTAACATCATTATGGGAAATTTGATAAAACAATTACACAAAAAGCAAGACGGACGTTTGGCGAAATGATCATAAGGTGATGGTGGACGAATGTGTTTGAATACCTACGTCAAAATGCATTCTGTTGTAATATTACTACAATAAACAAGGCAACCTTATTCTAGGTAGTGGGAAGTAGTACCCAGTGGAAGAAACATCGCTACTTGTAAAACCAAGCCTTTGGTTTTGGCTTCATACAAGACCATTAACCCGGCCCCAGGGGGTACAGAGTCATTCTCTGCACTCCACTGCGGCAATTTCTGTTCGGCGCGTCCTTGCCGCGGTGGTGGGGTTACTACAGTAGATAGGAGTGAGATGGTGGCCGAGTTCGGATAGGGACGCAGACCTACGGGGTATAACGTAAAACCCCATGCCCAGGGATACGGGTGAAGATCTCAACGGTTTCAGAGGCGGAGATGTGAGCCATCGGCACGGCAATGCAGGACGGAAGGGACTAGTCACGGGGACTGTAACCTGGAACCTGACAGAGGGCACCAGTAACTATCAGTACTATTCAGAGGCTAAAGGGCAGGAGTCCTAGTACGGCTTTGAAATAGACTACTCTGGGCGCTATCCCACGTCAGGCAAAGTACTGCGGGGCGAACGGCAAGAAGGAACCACTGCTCTATTTTTCCCTAGAAAAGTAGCATGGAGTTCGTGTACGCGGTGGCGTCCGGAAGTCGGGTCGCACCTTTCCCTCAAAAATGTGCGAAGGGAGCGATGGCTGGCTTTCGCGTCAACTCGTGATCGGGTGCTGCGTATGTGGACAGGCCTGCTTCTGACAGGGAGCTCATAAAACACTGTTTCTGTGATAAAGTCACATAAACTCTTTATGTTTCACTTTCCTTCCACCGACTGTAATTGGAATACCGTTGTATTTAAGTCTATAAATTATGTAATACAAACTGGATTAAAAGAAAAGAAAGGAAAACATGAAACAGTAGGACTAGGGCCCTGTGCTGGGAGGTTTTCTGGCCACGTCTTTCCCTCAGCGTTACAGATTCCGATGTGGTAGTAGTTTTACAGCTAGTTACATAATATGTAATTTAATTATGTCTGACGTTCAAAAAGCGCTAACTTTGTAAGCCAATTTTGAAAAATAAATATTTTTGAATTTTTTTGAATTTTGGAGAATGCTACAGGGACACGAGGGTGGCTTTTAAATTAGTGATGACTTGTAAAACTACGCTGAAAACACGAGCCATAATTTATTATTAACTTAACATTATAATATTACAGTAAGTAATTAAAGTTGTAATGCAATAGGTGTGTCGGCTTAATATAGAAGTAAACACATTAATAATTCAAGCCTGAACATTAAAATAGGTAAATTATACCTATTAATTATTAAGAAATCCATTACGACCAATAATTTCTCCTGTGGCATACATCTGTAGGCCGTACACGCAGATACATCAAATCAAATTAAGTTAATGGAAATCACTAATTAAACGAGCCAACATATGGGCATTCTCTAGATATGTCGTAATCACAGATCTCTTTCAACCATCTTGCACCTTAATTAAAATCTCTACGGGTTAACAACTTGAAACATCGAAAAGTTTGCATTGAAACGTTTAGACTTTTCGCTAATGAACTTTGAGTTCTTTCGCGAAATAATGAAAAATAAGTAGGTACTGGGATCAAGATAAATTATGAAATTCTGATTACTAAGTAAAGACAGATCTGAAACTGACGAAAAACTTGTTCGTTTTCTATTTAACTTATCAAGAAAACGTCTCATTCTTCTATGACGTCACAGTCTGCTTTTTCATAGAAATTCCATAGTAATTTAGTGTCTTGAAGTTTATTAAAAAGTAACTGATTTGACTAGTTGGAAATGCTATACTACTGTTAACAATGTTTATAAAGGAAAAACTAATTAAACTTTATTTCATTACTCTTTCCATAGACAGATTTGACAAGTGAGGTATTCGGGTCAAAGCGTAGGTAGCTAATAACCGCTTAAAATTCGGATGAATAATTATCTTATCAAGTGTAAGTGTAAGTTAAAAGTATAATACAAATCCCGTAAGATTCATTTTTATTTACGAATTTATCGGCTTTTTTCAACAAGATTTTACGACAAATACTATGAAAAATGTGAGCTCAATTTTATGGATTGTTTTTTATTCTATCGACAGGATAAAGAATATACTGCGTATTATTTAGAACGGTAATTCTCCACCCGCTCCAATTCATATCGGTGTCGAGCTAGTTTTACCTCAGCCCTCCGCTGGGTTTTACTATAGTCTAAGGAGGAAGAGAGCACGCGCGGACACTGTATCTCCCTCGCACTTACGTGTTATGCGGCACTCGGTGGAAGTGAGATTTTAGCATGAAGTATCCGAACTGCGCTTAATATAACATCGTGAAATGTCTTAATATTGTCTTGAGTGGGTTGAGCCCAGTCAGACGCTAACATAAACAACACTTGCACCAACAGTGTCCTATTAAATATAGACCTTATACTAATGTTAGAGCACAGACTATAGGTACAAATCTTCCCCGATACCGACCCCGCCGGCGTGGTCGATGACTTCCCTCAATCAGCGCTTATCGCTATCGACCCGATTAATTCTTTCAAATATTTTTCCTCTCAGACGACGCACTGAGCCGAGGTTCGCGCCCAACTAGGCACCCTCAGGCCTGTTGTCTTAAACGATGTACCGAGTGAGAGCCTTCAGCGCTCCCCATTTGGCCATATAAAAAAAAAATGGAAGTGACATTTTTGCATGAAGTGTCTGTCTGAACTGTGGTCAAACTCTCTGCTTTCTGTGCGCTGTGCTCTGAACTGTGTCGTGAAATGTCTCAATAATGTCTTGAAAGATTTGACCCAGCCAGGCGTTAACAAACAACACTTGCACCAACAGTGTCCTATTAAATATAGACCTTATACTAATGTTGGTGCACTGACTGTAGGTACAAATATCCACAATTACTTAACCATTGGATTTTTCACCACATTAACGTGTCACCATTTGAATACAGTGCCAAGTACGAGTCGCAACACGTCACTCGCGCTCGTCACTTCAATTTTTCTATAAAACGCGGACTGAGCATTTTGCAAAACTAGTTCACGTTAAAATCGCGAATATATCTGTGCCTACGTGTTGTTCAGAATATGCCTCCCGGACTGGGCTTAGTGGACCTCACTTTGGCTCGCCCACGCTGTATTTTACCAAATAAACATTTTCAGATAGATTTTTTATTCCTTCTAATAGTCCTTTAAATAATATAGGACTTAAATATGTCTGCAGCTTAGCGCGAAAAAGATATTTAGTATCAGGCAAATGTATTGTGCTGACTGTAATCATATTTATCATCCCATAATTTTAACAGAACATTGAGTCTTATTTAATTGTTTATTGACAGACAAAATACAAAAACATAAGTTTATAGAGACCTGACAAAAAAGATGAATCTTATTTTTGTTGGAGAACTAATTTCAAATTAAATAACGACTAATAGTTACTTACTCACAGGATTTATTCCGCATTTGTTGTCTTCTGACACGTAGACCTAGTACACTAGAAAGCTCCGTAAACACTTTTAAACAGTTTTTAGAAGAGATTATTAGGTTTAACGCAACATTTTCATTACTAATAAACGTATTGCACTGATTTGCACTGACCCGCGCGCGCGGTCGTACGTAAGTCGACTAACATTTTTTCAAAGGCTGAGGGTAGTGGGACTTTTAGACGATAAAAAAAAGAATATGACATCAATTTAAATTGGCCACAGATACTATTTAGCACTATATTTATAACCGAGGATCAAAATTAAATCATTATTATGGATTTTATTTTATCTTTACCAGTTACATTAACCTTTTATTATGACCCTTATTTTTTATCATAACCTCAGGGTTATGACCCTTATTATAATATAAGGTTAATGTAACTGGTTAAGATAAAATAAAATCCATAATAATGATTTGATCCTCGGTTATAAATATGTGTATAAATAGGTGTCAGCACCGGGGTTGATGAGGCTGGTATTCCACCTCACAACCCACACTTTGAAATTATTTTTTTATGGGAGACAGGATGCGGGCAGCGCAGGACCGATCGTCGTGGTGATACTTGGGGGATGCCTATGCCCAGCAGTGGGCGTCGTACGGCTGATGATGATGGGAGATAGGTAAGGATTGGACCACACTCTCACCTGACGGTAAGATACTTATTAATTAGTTATTATTAATAAAAAATAAGAGACTTGCCAAAGATATTCAGAGCTTGGGCATGTCGGTTAGTGAGTTTCCAATTCTTCATATGAAAAATTAAAACTCGTTTGCAGGCTCCGCAAAAGCCATTACTATTTTCGTCCATCAGCCCGCCATGAAATGAATGTGCCTTTTTTCAAAACCACATTTTATAATCTCGCAGTTTTGTTTGTTGTGTTTTTAGAACATAAAACTGACGTACGTTCACTGGGATTTTTGTTCAAGTTATTTTTCTCTATTTCCCAGATAAACACCGGGATATAGCTTGGGGGTAAAGTCACGTAAAGTTTCAAACATTTGTTTTGTGGACGTATATTTTTAAAGTACTTATATATAGTTATGTATGTGTATTTTTAGAGTGTAAGAGTTTAAGACATAACATAGAAAGGGTAGGTCGAGATGTATAGTAAGTACATACATCCAGACATAACATAGTATTTCTGTATCCCAGAAAGGGTAGGCAGAGATGTATAGTACGTACATCCACTCCTCGCCAGCTATGTTTAAGTCCCTTGTAATAGGTCATAGGATGGGTAACCACAAAAAAAAAGTTTTCATCTCGAGCTCTTCCGTGCTTCGGAAGGCACGTTAAGCCGTTGGTCCCGGCTGCATTAGCAGTCGTTAATAACCATCAATCCGCACTGGGCCCGCGTGATGGTTTAAGGCCCGATCTCCCTATCCATCCATAGGGAAGGCCCGTGCCCCAGCAGTGGGGACGTTAATGGGCTGATGATGATGATGATGAATAGGGGGCGAGCCTATTGCCATTAAACGGGTTCAAATCCTGCAAACCAAAAAATCAAAAAAAAAAAATCAAAAGTGTTTTATTGCAATTGTACAGTCCAAAAAAAAAAAAAAAAAGATGTCATAGTTACATTATAAAAAGAAAAAATACAGTTCTTAGGTACAACCACGTGACATCTATTCAAATGATCAAACATATTATAATAGCCGTGGTGCCCGGTTGGTGGCTAGTTGCTACTCTCACTTTGAGGTCGCAGGTTCGAATCCTAAGATAGGTCTAAGCCAAAGATTTTCGAATTTGTTTTCGAATTCATATTTGGAACATAACTGATTATCATGTGCTCAGCGGTGAAGGAAAACATCGTGAGAAAACCCACATTCCCGAGAAATGCATATCGGAGGTATGTGACCTACATATTGGGCTGGTGTTCTCTTCGCGGATAGAAAGGTCAGGACAGGCAATCGCTTCTGTAAAAACTGGACCTGTAAATTTTCAGGTTAGGTAAGCGGACCTTGTGAAAAACGGGATAACGCTAGGGCGATGATGATGGTGAGTGCAGTCACTATTTCTGATGATAGCGCTGAATATAGCATCATTAGCTAGACGGACTTACATTGACCAAATTGCAGATGTCCTTAGAAAAGGTTTAGTTCGAACTACTCTGAACCGGCGTGTGTGTATGAAGCGATTGATGAATGTGGAGGAAGCAAGAGAAGTGTGTCAGGATCGAAGCAAATGGAATTCTATAGTCTCTGCTTACCCCGGTGGGAAATAGACATGAGTTTATGGAAGTGTATGTATGTAGCTAGACGGTGGATGTTAATATACACTTCTCATCAAAAAAATCGAAACACCTTGCAAGTTTACGTTTTGTCAGGATTATCAGAAAAATGTGTACATTTAGGAATAAATGTTAAATGTCGTTTAATAGTGAGTAATATGAGCTTATCAAATCTTAATGTTAATGTTCTAAATTTAAATGATTTTTTCATAGGTTTCGTATTTTGTTAAATGAGTCATTTTTATTCCGTATGGAGTATAAAGGAAATGGATAAAACAACACACGTAAATGAAAAAAAAAGCTAAAAAACGTTTATTTAATAACTTGTATTCCCTCCCCGAGCTCTAATTACTGCTTCCATACGGTTCTTCATCGATCGGATGAGAGTCACGATCACATGCTGTGGTATATTGTCCCATTCCTCTTGGATTGCATCTTGCAGCTGGCTAAGTGTTTCTGGGGCAGGATCTCTTGCTCGAATTCGTCTCTTTAATTCATCCCACAGATGTTCAATGGGATTCATGTCCGGGCTTCTTGCTGGCCATTCCATAATAGAGATATCGACTTCGTTAAGATAATCTCGTACGACGCCCGTGGTGTGAGCCCTAGCATTGTCGTGCATGAATATGAAGCCGTTGCCAATATAATGTGCATAGGGCATCACATGAGGCTCGAGACACTCTTCGACGTACCGATGACAGTTTAGTGCAGGCAGACGTGGCCCAGACACGAAAGCAAGCTCTGTCTTACCGTCGGCGCTGATTCCTCCCCAAACCGTCCACGAACCGCCACCATAGCTGACCTTTTCTTCAATGCAGCATTGTGCATAGCGTTCTCCGTCTCTTCTGTAGACCTTGTTCCTTCCGTCGTTACCATACAGCATAATTTTACACTCATCAGAAAAGAGAACTTTGCTCCACTGTAGGTATGACCAATTTAGGTGCTCACGTGCAAAGTTAAGGCGCGCTCTTCGATGGTCTGCAGTTAATTTCGGCCCATTTGCTGGCTTATGCGGTACCAGTCCATGATCCTTCAACCTTCTTCTAATTGTAGAGTCACTTACAGCCACCCTTCGTACAACACGAAGCCGCTGCTGCAGTTGAAAAGCGTTAAGGCGTCGATTTCTTAAAGAAGTTGTTACAATAAATCGATCATCTCGCTCAGAAGTGACCCGATTCCTGCCAGATCCTGAACGGCGCGTGAACAAACCAGTCTCCCGATAACGTTTATAGACTCTATGAACAGATGACAGGCTTAGATGCAGTCTTGCAGCCACAACACGCTGAATAAGGCCAGAATCCAGCAATGCCACAACTTGGGCGGCTTCTGTGGGCGAAGTATCCATACGTTTTAGAAAAAAAACCTTTTTTCAGACGTCCCAAAGTCACAGTATTGAAATAAAAAACAAAAAGTTTAAGGATAGGCGCTAATTTTTAGTTTTTAAACGCTAAATGTACTCCAACCCTAAACACACATTTGTCTCAAAACAGTGATTCATTTCGTTTATAAGATAAACAAATGAAATTCTAATTTTGAATTTAGAATTTTCGCTTATTACTGAAATGGCCAAACTGCCAGCTATACATTTATGTATTTTTTTTCATCGTATGAATTCTTTTTTGTGTTAAATTCGGACAGAAACAATGAAAACGGAAGTGTTTCGATTTTTTTGATGAGAAGTGTATATTATGATTCATAATCATTTACTAACTTCATTAGCACCCAATGTACAGTCATGAGCAATATAATGTACCCACTTTAGGACTCTGTCGCACTATCATATTGGACATTTAGTGAGACTTACAGTTCAATTTGTCAAAAAAGTTAATGTGACATGGTACCAAAGTGTATACATGTTAATGCTCGTGACCGTACAAGTTATGCGTGCATTCATAAACTCACTCCCATAACCTCTTATTGGGTGGACACGGCTAGAAGTAGGCAGACGATAAAGCAGCCACTGAAATACGAAGTATTAAATTTAAATTTTTGAGATATGTCCGCACTTGTAGTCGAATCCGGGACCTCCGGATCGAGTGACCAGCGTTCTAACCGCGGATCCGTATATAAAAAAAAAAAAACTTAATAAAATTTATTAATATTAACAAATGTAATCAAGTAGATGAACAGTCAGGGGCATCTGCAAAGTTTCGTACAGCTAAATAATTCTTGGACTTATTAATTGTTTAGTCCTTCCAACTGTATCTAAGTGGAAGTTTTCCAGCTTTGCGGATATATTCTCTAACTTCTCTGCGTCATCAATCATTTAGACTGCCTTGGCAATATAGAATTTATAATAAGTCGTCTTAGAGATTATTGTCCTCTCCAGCAAGATGGGTCTTTATCATGGCTGACTTTGCTAACTGACGTCTGATCTGTAATTTTTAGCTGAAGTAATTTGTGTCATATTTACAACTGTAAAAGGTGCAAATCAGTTTATAGAAAAATTGCAGATACGTCAGTTCACTACAGCATATCAGTCAGCGACGTTATATAGGCGATATCAGAACACGAAATCCTAAGAGAGAAATACCATCGATTATACCTACGAATAAATAATAGATTTTACCCATCTTAGGACTTGGAATCAAACGTAACAGCAAGTTATGTTCTATTTGTGACTTACAGAATTTATGTAGCCTGTAAGATCGGTGAAATATTCCTCAGTTAAGTACCTTCAGTCGCTCCATACAAAAATGTATTTCTTAAATGACTAACGCGTAAGTGAGAGTGGGAGAGACAGTCGACTCCTTACTCTTAAAATAAGACCCAGAAGGTCAGCGCCCCGAATTACTACAAATACGAATACTACGTATAGAATGGCAACTATCCGCTCCCCACCAGCGGCTAAGCTAGATTCACCTCACCCCCCTCGGTCTTACTTGAGTCTTCAACCGTACGGGCACACTCCGGACACTTCATACAAACAACCTCGTTTAACACAGACACTACACATTGACATTATCAACACGCGCAATGAACTTGTGAATGAATTTGTGTGTATGACGTCTGAGGGCTGCTAATTACAGTACCTAATTTAACCGTCGGCGTCCAATTTCAAAATTCGACTACTACTACTACTACTACTATATAAACAAAACTGATAAAAAATAAAAACATACGGTCCACGCGCAGCCTTCACGATTCAAGTCTAAACTATGTTCGAAGTTCGGGGAGCGGAGAGTTGCCGTTCTATACATAGTATTCCTTATTCTATGGTATGGGCGTCGGACGTCTGTCACACACACAGATGCGCGTGTACGATAACGTCAATATACAGGGTGTTAGTGACATCGTAACGAATACTGAGGGGGATGATTCAGACCATGATTCTGAGTTGATATCAAGTGGAATTTTCCGTCGCAAAATTCATGATTTTTTTTAGTTTTTTAAAATTATTTTCAATTCCATACTTTTGCGATGAAAAATTCCACTTGATATTAACTCAGAATAATCAGCTGTTTCATCCCCCTCAGTATTCGTTACGATGCCACTTACACCCTGCACAAGTACATACTGTACCCATACAAGTAGGTATGGGTGTTAGTGATACCGTAACGAATACTGAGGGGGATGATTCAGACCATGATTCTGAGTTGATATCAAGTGGAATTTTCCGTCGCAAAATTCATGATTTTTTTTAGTTTTTTAAAATTATTTTCAATTCCATACTTTTGCGATGAAAAATTCCACTTGATATTAACTCAGAATAATCAGCTGTTTCATCCCCCTCAGTATTCGTTACGATGCCACTTACACCCCGCACAAGTACATACTGTACCCATACAAGTAGGTATGGGTGTTAGTGATACCGTAACGAATACTGAGGGGGATGATTCAGACCATGATTCTGAGTTGATATCAAGTGGAATTTTCAGTCGGAAAATTCATGAAAATTTTTGCTTTTCTTTTTATTATTTTCTGTTCCATACTTTTGCGACGGAAAATTCCACTTCATATCATCTCAGAATCATGGTCTCAATCATCCATCAAAGTTTTCGTTACGACGTCACTAACACCCTGTATCTGTGTAAAACGAGGTTTTTTTTTATGAAGTGACCGGGGTGTGACGTGGTATTAATTATTCTATGTTTTGTGGCGTTATTCTATGCTTCAGTCCGTCCTGAACATTCTGAGAAAGTGTGTTACGCAAAAATAAATAATTGTTCGCAATTGACGAAAATCGTTCGTTGGTCGCGTTCAGCTTTTTAACTACACTACTAAACTGTCCCATTAAGGCAAGAATGTATTATATTATTTGGTAATAAGCTTTTACGGCCGATCGGCATTCGAACCACGTGCGGACAAAATGTAGTTTGCATGTTATTAACGCGACTGCGCTTCACAGCCGAAGGCCGTCGACAGCCATATGCAATGGCACTGCAAATTGCATAGTGACCACATTTGGATTGCAGTCGGAGTGCAGCAGAAATGTTGGTAGTCTGACAGGGACTTTATTAGCGCGAGCTGGGTCGAATCTTTGAAGTCTTGAGCGCTTTTCTGCATTTTTCGTTTATTTATTCAAACAGTAAGTATCGTTTTAGACATTTTATGATATATGTATATTTTTCTTTAGTGTACAAAAAAGACCTACTAGTGCACTTTACCCTCATAGAGTGATGGGTACAAAGCATACCTACTCAATACAGGGTGTTAGTGACACCGTATCGATTACTGAAGGACATAATTCTGAGTTGAAACCAAGTGAGATTTTCTATCAATTAAAAATAAAATAAAACAGTTTATTAAATTATTTTCAGTTGCATAATTTTGCGTCGGAAAATTCCAAATCACGGTCTGAATCATCCCTCAAAGTTTTCGTTCCGATGTCACTAACACCCTACATTTAACTGAGTACTTACAAAGAACATAAAGTATACAAAACATAGGAAAAACCATCAACCCACTCCATCATTCTGCAAATAGTAGATTTAAAAACAATAGGAATCAAACGCGGGCCACCACATAAGTGTAAAAAGCATCAAATGAAACATTATATATTATAAAGAATAAAATTGCCAGGAAACTCACAGAAATAAAGGAGCCATTAGAGTTGTGTACAATTTAGAATAGGGTAACATACATTACGACGCAAATACAAATAGGAACCCACTTTACTGAGCAAACAGCACATCCAGCGCTGTTTATATCCAAAATAATTCTATATCATAGTTACGTAAAACTCGACCTCGGTTATAAATGTGCACCGTATGTGCCTAATGCACACGGGTTAATCGCAGCCGGTGAATTATGCAGCGGCCTCTAAGGACGATCCCCGAAAGCGCACTAAATGAACATTCAGCTTAATCCACCATCGGCCTGGTTAACCAATTAGGGGCGTTTTACAACTATAAATACGTAAGAGGATCGGCGGCTTTTGGAAATAAGAAACATGAATAATTTAGCTGGCTATTGGTATCGGCAAAGGAAATGCTTGTGTGAGGTTGTGAGGATTTTTAATTTGGACTCATGCCTTAATAGAATAGGTACTTTAAAGCTTCAATTCAAAATGTTTCTCGTTCTAAACATAGTTTAAGTGGTACTAAAGGAATTTAGAAATTGTCTAAACTTCTGATCTATTATACATCAATGCGTAGGTTGATTATTTATTATAAGTTCCTACATCAATGCGTAGGACTATAGTTTTAGTTAATATAGTTGCACCTACGCATAATATTAAATATACCATTGGTAGATGCTTCACAATAATTATATAATTATGAGGCTATAAATTGCAGTAAGTAACAGTTTTCACTCATTTCTCAGGAACTCCTAATAAGTAGATAAGTTCAATTGTAAGCATGTAGGTTTGTATTTTAACGATTTAAATATGATAATTTTCTTTTTTAAAACTGGTGACTCAACACTTTTTTGGCCTGAGTATATTCTTTACACTATCTTTAATCTATTCAGCGCGGATCTCGCGATTAGGCTGAACGTACATTAAACTCCTTTATACAATTTTTGCTTTATTGATCTATTTATAACTATCATAATATTGATTCCTGATTTATGGTTTAATACAATTATTAATAATGAACTTCTTTAACCTCTTGTCGTCAGATTTC
Source organism: Pectinophora gossypiella (assembly GCF_024362695.1). Lineage (NCBI taxonomy): Eukaryota > Metazoa > Arthropoda > Insecta > Lepidoptera > Gelechiidae > Pectinophora > Pectinophora gossypiella. The sequence goes on along the minus strand of NC_065421.1, from coordinate 7,704,627 downwards.
CAGACACAATATTTAGACGATGGGGTTTGAAAGTTAATACCACATCAAGTCTTGCGACTTCAAAATAGTAGATGGTTCTTAATACGCGGGGCACCAACAGCTCTTCATATAAATAGCTGCAGGTCCCTAACACAAGCATCCGAGTCGCACATGAAGGCGTTCAAAATGAGTCAAATTAAATTAACTCTTGTAATGAAACGCACATTTCTTTCAGATTACGTTCATCAGCTTACATTTGTCTAAGTTTAAGAAAACCTTGTGTCGACTGCGCATTTCTTTCTGGAACTGCCGTAGGAATGAGCACGAAATTCCCTAGCGTGTGCTCGTTTAGCTCGTAATTTTTCATTGAGCCTGAGAGTCGGCGGAAAAGCCTCCAATTAAGTTTCTCTTTACCGTTTGGCCCCGGAAAAAGGGAAGAAAAATGAACAACACTGGCGAGGGACACTGCCCGCCCGTCTCCGACTTATAAACTCAAATGAGTGCGTTGCTTAGTGTTTTTATTACATTGTTGCTTATGTAGTTATGTTGTTGCTTATGTTGTTACGTCTTTATTATCATTTAGTTAGTTTGAGGCCTAGCACGATTGATGACGAAAGAACGTCGTTAGAAGACAAAACGACTATATCGCAATTATGGTAGACAGAGGTACATCCATCGCAAGATGAACTAAGTACTTACCTACACTGCATCGAGCGTTCTGTTTTTCCAACGAGATAAGTAGTAAGCCGTATCATAGTCTACTAGACAACCTGACGTCTTAAAATTGTTATTGAAAGATAAATAACTATTTTTTGTGTAGTTACTCCTACTGTGTACCTATACATACTTATATCTAAAATAAATGATTCCTATTCTATTCTATTCTAGTGGTTGCCACTACATATACATACTTATACCACATATCATCAGTATTAGCAGACTGCCACCGCTCTCCCAATTTTGTTTCGTATGTAAATTAAATTACTTAATGTCATTATTTAATCTAAAAATGAGATTGTATTTAATGAATGATTAGGTAATAATATTTATAAAGCAGCAAAAAGACTTGGCATCGACCATAGGCTTCGTCATTATTGAACTGAATGTCTATTCTAAACGCAATAGTTCGGCTCTTCTATATCTACACAATATTCATATTAGAATATAGATAATAAAACTAAACTCTATGGAACCAAGCACACATAGAATTCTTAAAGTAATAAAACATTTTCGCAGCACCTGCAAGATGAGATAAATCCCGCATAAGTAAACTTGCGAGAAATACTTTATGCTAATGAAACTATTGGAACTGCCATTAAAACGTCCATATAGAGAATACCTAACGTCTCAAGTTTGGGAAGAAAGGACTACGGACTCACGGGCCACAAATTTTCCTGTGAAAACAATCGTAAAACACTTTTATTACTGAAACATTCGCCATTGATTCACGGGCCGAAACAATAAAAATACTGACTCAATCAACCTACGGAATTTTACGAGCGTTGTAGGTGAGTGGATTTATAGACCGAACGCCAATAAAATAATGTTTCATTTACACCTCCAAAGGGTTTACTTAGCGACGTTAATGGTTTATGGCTGCTGGTGGAGACTATGTACGTACGTAAGTACTTGGTGCTTTTATATAAACTAACAATATTCTAGTGAACGTCAGGACCGCCTATTTAGTATCACATGTCTCTCTCTCTCTCTCTCTCTCTCTCTCCTTGGCATTTATTATTCCCATGTGATGGTCTGCCTTCTTCGTACTTCTCTTCCACTTCGCTCTATCGAACGTGTCGTTCTCGGAGACATTGCACAATAAATATAGATATATATGTGGGAATGGAAAGGTATGATGCATTAAAAGGAACGTTTGGAGCGAGAAAGTATGAGAGAGAGAAAGAGACGGAAAGAGGAAGCGGAAGTGGTATGACTTTAATTTTTTTTAGAATAGATAAGATGGCGAATTGTAGGGTGCGTAGCGTAGGTGTGAAGAAATAAAAGACGAATTAAATAAGAGTGTTTAATTGAAGACGACGAAGTTCCTTCCTACGTATATAATTGCAGAAAGATTCTACAAATTTTGTACTGAAATGTACTAAGACTATGAACATTTGTACTTAGAAGCTTTGAGCGTTAAATGGTATGTCTAATATATCTGGTTAACGGCTACAGCTATCATTCTGAAACCTATGCCAATCTTTAGCACGCATTTGTGCTTCAGAATGCACGCACCATCCAATCAAAATATCATCGAAGTAATTATACGGCAAAATTAAAAACACACTTTGTATGGGTAAAGTTATCACATTAAAATGTCAATAACGGTCTTTTTGTAAACAATGGGTTGGAAACCGGTAATTGATACGGTTTGTAACTTTAAGGTCATGCACTTTTTTTACATTAAGTACATATTATTAGGTACATAAGAATGGGCTAGATAGAACCAAAAAGAAGACAACTTTTCCCTAGTTTTGATAGTAAACCATATGTAGGATATAACTACTTAAATATAAAGGTATTACGATGGCAAGATATCAATCAGTCTATAGTCTATAGTTCAAAGCTACAAAAAGTCCGTCTTGTTAGAGCGAACAGTCAACCCTTAGTCAACTCAAATAAATAATAAAATAATTGCAATAACTCATTTCAAAGGCTTTGAATTTCGTTAATCAGTGAGCACGTAATACGCGCCCTGTTAACAGTCAGCGGGTAATCTGGGTATAGATCATACCCGGGTAATAACCGTATTACCGTGTAATTGCTGCAAAATCACTGGCTATTTGTACACAACGTATTGATCACACCGTCCGCCCGGGTAAATTGTGTATAGTTCCTGATTATTCAATGGGCAGGTCAAAAATTACTGGGCAATGCGACTGTTTATAGATAGGTAGTGGGTAAATAGAGCCTTAAAATACATAGACTAGTCTACTAACTTCAAAAGTTACAACTGACTTTACGCTAACTAGATTTTCATTGTTAATTTTTGTTTTGTTACTACGCTAAAGTGGGAATGGGTACACTTACTTACTCGTAAGCTTATATTTATTTTTATTACTTAAAATAAAGTATATGTATTCTTTGCAGGTAAGAAATCGCAGAATCTATAAATATAAAATTAAAAATACAAAAAAAATAAACAATGCAAGTAAAGTATGGGAAATTTTTACTGATGACCTATCGTAGTAGCATTTTCAAAAGTCATAAGTAATTCTGGTTGCAGTTTAAAAAAACTTTTAGTACCATTGCACGTGGGTATACGTTTATATTCAAATTCAAATTCAAAAATATCTTTATTCAGTAGGTAACATAGTTACACTTTGAATCGTCAATTTTTACATAACGAACGTCTCATCCGCCTAAAACTACTGCAGCTTCTCACAACCTGTATAGCCGGGGAAAAGAAGCTGCAAGAAAAACCTCGGCAATATTTTATGCACACTACGCATGTACGTCCAACTATCACGCTCGAACTAAACACTAACTAAACTATAACTAATTACGAATAGCGCGTGAAAAGTGTGAGATTCAAAAACATTGACCACCTGACAGGTCACGGGAGCGCGGCCGATGATAAATCTTCATTTGCCTTGTTCTCGCATCCGACCCACCCCTACCAATTAGTTCACCCGCTTGGCATTAAGCCGCTCCATGTAGTCTAAGAGACGCATACTGTTCAGAGGCGGTAGCCAAATTCCAAATGTTTTGTTTGTTCACTCGCTGAGGCTCAGTTCAGGCTCAACGAATGCGCCGAAAACACGCTCTGCAAGCGCGCATACTTATAGAATAACAGTTTACTGCGCATTTTTAGCGCAGGTCGCGCATATGCAACCATAGAAAACACGTGCGGTGCAGAGACAGCGCGCGGGCGGCCCTCGAGCGGCCCGCAAACAGGAGCCGTACTTTTGAATCGTTCGTTTTCGATTCGCATGCGAAAGTATATTTCCATCTCACGTTGCACATCAGAATTTGTCCTTTGCTTGGTGAAACATGTATCTATATATTTACATATTTTCAACACATGCAGCGCATTCGCCCAGTCTGGACGGAGCCCGTATCGAGACTATTCGAGGCGCTAGGTAGCCAAGTTCCAAAATATCTGTCAAACTGACCGATAAAGTCAAATATGTTATTTAGTCATTGACACCATGAAATGTGTATTCCATTTTATTTATCTCTCAATATAAAATGATTAAAATGTCTATGAATATCGCAAATCAGAATATGGACTAAATGATAGATTGTTACGCATATTCGCTTCCGCAATTGACTATTCAGTTAAATTATGATAAAACGTTTCATGATTCAGCAACTGCAACCAATCGGAAAAATATTATATATTTTTTAATATAAAATATACAACTGCAATAAGGGACCTCACAAGGACACCACGGCTGCCCACCAGTGGGAAATTATTCGGGATTCGGTTGCCGGCAAATAAATTGGTTGCAAAACCAAATGAGGTATCCGTACATTATACAATAATTATATATTTTTATAAATAAATAAATATTATATATTATTTATTTATTTATTTAACAAAAAGTAACCGCGTAACTAAAGTGGCGCCACTATGGTATCATAGTGAGAGAACCCTTACAACACAGCATACATGTAGGAAAGTGAGAATACTATGTAAGGATAATGAATGGGAATTTGATTGTTTATGGTATGAAGGGAGGATGGTTAATGAATGGGACGTAAGGCAGTTTTTAAAAGTACGAAAGGCGGGTCGATGGTGCGGTGTCGGTCGGGGTAGAGGATTTTGTTAAAATATAAGGAGTAAAGATATTTAAAATATCTCGAGTTATTGCTATTATATCCCACAAACATTAAAGTACAAGTAGAGTAACGAAATAACTACACATGACACGTGTAAAAATATTTTCATTGTATCAAGGTCTTCTCTCGAAATTATTTACATCACGCCTATTTCCCGTTAGGGTAGGCAGACACCACGCAATTCCACTTAAGTACCTGACACACCACTTTTGTTTCTTCCATTAAAACAACAAAATTAATAAATTAATGTTAGTAATAAAAGCTCAGTTTTTGGGATGCATTTGTCACATAGACTTAATAAGATTAACACCTTATTTCCGTCTTAAAATTATTACAAATAATAAAAATAAAAGTGTAAAAAACCACAAGCTCTTGCTCTATACGTACGGTCTCAGATTTTCGCTGCGGTCACCTATATCCATTTTCTGTAAGCATTTACAAGGAATTGGGAGCCCTAGTGATCCGGGGGAGCAATGAAAGCCCAACTTAATTGTACCGACACTGGGGATTTTCTCCAATTAACTATCTTCTTTAATAATACCAAAATGCATTATCATACTTTTTAAGGGAAAAATAGGACAGTAGTTTCCCTATTGCCTTCTGCCCCGCAGTACTCTGTCTAACGTGAGTGGGATGGCGCCCAGAGTAGTCTATTTCAAAGCCGTACTAGGACTCATGTCCTCCACCGCTGAATAGTACTGACAGTTACTGCCCCTCTGTCAGATTCCAGGTTCCTACTTGTCTCTTCAGTCTTGCAGTGCCGTACCGACGGCCCCCATCTCCGCCTCTGCAACCGTTGCAACCAGCCCTTATCCCGGATAAGAAATGTTAGTATACCTACAACGTACAATGCAATATACTATATCTTCCTGGCTTTTACAACACACCTAGGATGAGAATCATCTTCCTCTTCGTTCGTGTAGGTTGTGAGAGTAATTACCGACCTAATCAACCCTGGTGTCAGCGTTATTATTGAGCCGCCAAGCCGACTATATATGCTCGGGAATCTATTGAACGCATAGACGCTATCACTCATAGTCCCACGGCAAAATTCTATAGTCAAATATAAATTATGAAAAGAATGATAAATATAACATGATTATGATTGGCCACCTGATACGACACGATTCATTTATAACAAACATCATAGAAGGAAAAATTGAAGGGAAGAGAGGAAGGGGTAGACCTAGGAGAACATTTATGAAACAAATAAAAGAGAAGGTGCAGGTCGTGTCGTATCAGGAGGTGAAGTTTTTGGCGGGAAGAAGAGAGGAATGGCGATTACTCCACCGACAAGAGCGCAGCTCTTAAATAAAGAGAGAGAGAGAGATAAATATAACAACAGTATCTGCTGTAGACTTTCTAACACGCGTAGATGTTAACTCCAACCTTCCTCGATCCCGTCCTCAGTTGAGGTAACCTCAAGGTATTCCTCGATCTAAGCTCAAAATCGGTATTCTTAGACGGTGCCTCAACCTTGACTCGAGTTTACTCCAGTAAGGCACGACGATAATGTCGTATTATTTTGTTGGCAGTACGATATGCTCGACTCCAGTGAGTAAAGTCTCAAGTCGAGGGCGTAAATGTCAACTTAAAATACCAAAATGCTCAGCTGAGGCTGAGTCAAGTGGAAAATGAGTCGAGTTAACATCTTAGAATACCTTTATTAGTGCGCTATTTTATTTTATTCTGCTTATGTGTATGTGGAATCCTGTATTTGGTTTAGTTTCTAAATATGATATTATTTAAGAGCAAAATTTAAAACAAATTGAAAAAATAAAAAGGAAAAATTGAATACTTACACGTGTATGATATAATTTTATTTCCAAATTGGAGATGTCCTTAGAAAAGGTTCAGTACGATGTACTCTGAACCGGCGTGCGTGTGTTTTCACACTTAATGAATGAGAAGTGTGTCAAGATCGAATCAAATGGAATTCTAGTTCCTGTCTCTGCTTACACCGGTAGGAATAGGCGTGAGTTTATGTATGTTATAATTTGATTAAGACATTATGACAACATTACGGCAACAAAATTAGTTCGATACATTATAAAATATTTTTTTATGTTTTGACGAAATGCAGCTGATTTGAATAGTTAAAAATATTCCAATCCAGAATTTCATGCTTACTATCAAACTAAACTGCAATAGGTAACATAGGCGTCAGAGTTCAGGTCACGTCAATATTCAATTATTACCTAATGTCTGCCCATGACATGTTTTCAGGCAACATTTGCTAGTCCAAAATTGCTGTCCAACAATTCCGCTTGAAATAGTCCTTAGGAAATCTGTGCGGTAATTTGAGTTTATTTAGTTACTTAATATATTTTTAGAAGTAATATTATGTATATTTCACATACAGAAAAATGTAATGTTGCTGATTCCTGTACACATCATCTAATTTCATTTTAAGTTATACCTGTCATTTTCTTATCCATCGAAAAGTAAAGAGGGACGGGTAATCGATAAGCATAAAATATTTTATATAGAACGCAAAATCTGACATTGGCCAATAACTCGACAAAATTAAGTTCTCAGCACACGTCAAACGGATTGTACTCGTAAATACCCAAGCGCGATGATTGTTTGATTTTCCCGCGTTATTCATTCCTTCACTCATTCATTTTATATAGCTGTCAATCATCCGTCCCTTTCCCTTTCAGCGGGTAAGAAAATGACAGGTAAAACTTAAAATAAACATATTATGTGTCTGTTGGGGTCGGGGCAAATATGTAACTATTTTCCATTTATATCAGAATAATTTTAAAGTGAACATTTGCCGTCAGTTTTGTGATTACCTAAACTATTTTATTGTTATTGGGAAACACTTTACGTCGGAGAGAAAAAATGTGGTTTTTTTCAACAAAACACGTTGTTTTTTTACCTGGAATAAAAGTAGCGTGTTCATAAACATAATTATGTTACAAAAAACTGTCATCATAAATGTTTACCTGAATTGAAACCAGCATATCTTTTGCGAGGTTTTATTAATATTAAATGACATCTGAGTCTGATTTTTGAAAAAGAAACGTGTTTTTCACCATAAGTCCGCGATATATGTATCATAATGTCCTTTTCTAAACTCTTACTCACATAACCTCAACAATTTTCCTACTTTTAATAAATCCAATAATTTCAGTCGTACAAAATAGATTATATTTTGATGCCCGCCAGTTTAATATTAACCGTGCGAAATGAGACACGTCGATGTACCCACGTCCGTTAAAATACATGAATCGATCGTGGAAGGTAAGTGCGCCTGGGGCGAGAGATTAGCAAATTTTACCCGGACAGCTATAACGTACCATGTCCGTGATTAACTACGATGATTGAGTGCGCGTCCCGGGTACCACTATTACATACATTAATGCTTTCGAGATTGAGCTGTTAATATCATGTTTGTTGGAGTCGAGTTATAGAAACTTTGTGGATGCTGGTCGCGGATGAGGTTAGGTTAGATTAGGTTATTATTTATCTATCTTAGTTCTGTAACTTTTAAATTAAGAATAAAATAGTGTTGTTATTTTTATTTCGGGTTGCTGTTATTCAGTTCGTAAATGTGGCACATTTACAAGGCACAAACGTGGCTGGATCAAACTAATCTATAGTTAATACGAAAGAAGAAGAAGTAAGTGATAGCTGTAATTTTGGCTTTTAGTAAATACCTCGAGTTTAGGAATAAGTGAATAAACTATGTAGGTAAATAGCGACACACCTAATTGTGTTTTCATTACCAACATTCCACAGAAATAACAGATTCCAATATTTGAACATTTTCTTTTGATAGATCTTAGGTAGGTATTATCAAAAAATAATATCATCGACAAACGCTAAAAGATGAATATACAAATCGTCTTCATATCTTAAAAAACTCCAATGTAAAGATCTTTCAAAATCATTTCGCCTTTTGTGCACGTTAATCTGTACTTTTACAGAGGCTGCTTTGAAACGTAATAAAAATCGGCTTACTCACGTATGAGGATACTAGTGAATGAGAAAAATACGACAACATTTTTTCATCCTTTTACAATTCTCAACTTTCCCACTTGCACGTAAGTGTCAGTTTTAAAAAGCGTTGGAAATGTCAAATTCTAAGTCACGTTTCGCAAATACGTTTTGAATATGCTCGCTGTTTCATTCCACCTCTAAGTAAACATGTTCACAGACCTTCAAAGATGAATTTCTTGCTTGTCATACGAGATGCAGTTTTTTAATATTTTCCTATTCGTCTGGCGGAGTGAAGGCATGTCTATATATAGGAACATTTTATTATACACTTACTACACATTTGTCAAGAAATGTGGTTCTACTTTATGATTTCGTCTGACAAAACGACAATTTAAATTGCTTTGTAGAATAGCAAAGGTAACGTGTTGTCGAGCAAAACAAAAACGAGTTAATTAACATAATTTGTTTTGTTTTGTTGTCAAGAATGAAATCTTGTTTCTGTAATTTATTTACATTCTTCATAAGTGTAAAACATCTGGTATAATCTTGAACAGAAGGTTGGAAAGCAAATTAAAATGAAATTAGGATACAAGAAATGGTCCTGTTATACCTCCGTACCGTCCACAATATTCTGAACAATCTGCGAATAAAAACCGTGATCAGAAAACCCATATTTTACGTAGTTCTTGAAAAATAACAGATGTTTATTTTGCCTTGCCAATAAGAAGTTCAAGAGTAAATTGCGCGTAAATCGAAAATAAAGACACACAGTTACATCATTCAGAAATCAGAATAATTTATCCAAAGTAAGTAGTTATCATAGATAAACTTTTGGTTTCTTAAAGGTACCTTGTTTTTCCATCATCGCATTGGGCTTGCCTGTAATGGTGATGTGTTTGTACTATTAGATATAAGTATAAATAAATAAATAAATAAATTTGTTTCGCAAGGTGTTATGGGTGAGGAGAAGAAATGACACTAAACTGCAACAGCAACACATCTTTGAAATCAGTGTAGGTTACATTATAAGTTATTTAATAACTAGAGGAACACATTGAATACCAGGCATTTGTTCCTTGTATCATCACTTCACACCCCAAACACAACAGCAGTACATCAATCCCCTCCTAAACCCTGTACATTATGACGTTATTCCCGCAGCGTCACAGTAACATGGGCAACAAAAACAGGCTATTTGTGAGGGCATACCTCATTACCGTTGTCAAAGCAAGAACAAGGGAGGACAGAAGACGTATGAGAGGAGGACGTGCCCTCCTCATCACTCAAGACACTGCGACTTCCGAAGCGGATATTATACACTGACCGGACTATGTCTGCTTAGTGGTATACTTAACTCGGACACGGATCTATGACGCATAAATTATGTTAAAACTGGATGTGGCTCAAGAAGAAAACAAAAGTGTTAGGACGTAAGTAGGTAAAGATCCTCGATAGACTGCTTAACACTTTCAAGGACAGAAGGTCTAATGACGTACTAACCTATCTAACGGGTGTTCATACCTATTATGAACATGGTCTCTTTCCGTGAAAGGGTTAACAAAAGAAGTTAAGGCAAAAACAAAAGCATCAGTAGAAATACTGCTGGTCTAATCGATAGTAATATTATTACGTGACATACCAATTTGAAGTCTTCGCGAATAAGCGATGGTTTTGTATCATCTTTACATTTTGGACATCAATGCCAAAAAGTTTCAGCAGATTGCGTGATAGTGATTTGTGACTGGCGTATGGCAACATAATGGGGGGGGGGGGTTGATGATTTCACCTCAGAGTAGAGTCACATATTGTGTTTTTCTTTTTTTGTTAATGATTTTTGATCTTGGTGTTCTTTTTGTTTTCGTTTTTTTTTGTGTATTGATTTCCGTGTGGTTTCTGTCCTGTGTTGAATGTAATTAACCTGTCTGTGTCTGTGGTGTCCGGGAGTAATAAATATTTCTTTCTTTCTATATTATATCCAACAAGTCACTTCTAGTTCCGTACTTCCCTACAAACTTGCCTTTTACAAAGAGACTATGTTTCGCAAGTTTTGGTCATGATAATACTCTCGCAGTTTCAAAACAAGGTTATGAATATACTACAATATAATATATTCATATTGCATACTTAATTAAAATTACGGCTTCGGCACCACTATGAAATATTCTGTCTAGAATGTAGAAAATGCAACGTTAGTCGGGAACAAGTCTCATTTGACTACGTGGTGGGGTAATAATGTCAGGCATCTTGCAAAAGAATTCAAAGTAGATGGTATAGAAATAAGGTTTTCAACGACGGTTCTTATTGGCGTTATTGTTTTTCTAGCTCTTAGCAGGCCATACGGCGTATTTATTACTAAACTAGCTTTTGCCGGCAGCTTCGCTTGCGTTAAATTAACAAATATCCTTACTCGTAATTATCGTTATACGCTCTTGTCGGCGTTGCATTCTCCATGCTACTTTTTTAGGGAAAAATAGGGCAGTGGTTTCCCTCTTGCCTTCCGCCCCATGTATATACTAACCTATTATCACATAATATTTTAATTTATATGTTATTTTATAATATTTATAACGGCCTCTGTGGTCCAGTGGTCGAACGTTGGGCTCATGACCCGGAGACCCCGGGTTCGGAGGGGACATATCACAAAAATCACTTTGTGATCCCTTGTTTGGTTAGGACATTACTGGCTGATCACCTGATTGTCCGTTGATCCCGGTTACTACTTACTGATGTAAGTATATAGTCGTTACATGAGCCATGTGACGGCCCTTTGGCGGCCCAGTAATAACCCTGACACTAGGGTTGATGAGGTTGGTATTCCACCTCACAACCCATACGAACAAAAAGAATAATGTTTATTACTTAAATAATTTAAATATTATGATATAAGATAGCAACTGAATTCGCAAACCTAATTATGATATTTTATCACAATATTGAAGACGAGTGCTAGATAGTTCCCCAGAAACCCAGTTACCTCAATTAAGTTCTATTTATATATTATATTTTACAACTCAAGAGTTAAAGGCTACACATGAGCAGCAATTACGGTTCATTAGGAGCTGTATTTGCGAGTAGCTATAATATGTGTACAAAACATTAAATATAATGTTTTCTAGTTGTCAGGTTTCGTGTGGGAATGGAATGATTACGATAATTCTTTATGTTATTATTTTTTCATTTATCTTTAAATCTATAGCAAATTTGCAGTTACTAGGTAAGCACGTACCACCTTAGGTCACATCTTCACTTACTATCAGGTGAGATTGAAGTATAACGTTGTCACTTCGCGAAGTAAAATAAATGTATACAATATAATGCATATCAATTTAAAAAGGGCGTATATTTTTTTAACGTGATTTATTGTAGATTCGCCACAAACAGCATTAATTACTTGGCCGGGCAAATGAGAGCGCTGAGGGCTCTCACACGGTATAAAAATTAAAACAACAGGCCTGAGGGACTTTTGTTATTCTGTTTAATGCAACTAAACCAGCGTTGCAGCGTGTAGCAGCGTAGTCCACTACGCTAAAACCACCTCTGCTCCGGTTGTTTGAGAGAACGCATGTACCCAGCAGTGGGATATATTTAGGCTGTTAATGTTTATTACTTATAGCAATTTATGAAGTATTACCCTAGCTGTAGAGGCGGCCACTAGCCATAGACGCGGCCAATCAACTCGCGACACCAAACACTTCAAAACCCCGATACCGACCCCGCTGGCGCGGTCGATGATTTCCCTCATTCAGCGCTTATGGCTGTCGACCCACTAGGATCGATTAATTCTTTAAAATATTTTTCCTCTCAGATGACGCCCTGAGCCGAGCTTTGCGACCAACTGGGCACCCTCAGGCCTGTTGTCTTAAATTTTGTACTGGGTGAGAGCACTCAGCGCTCCTCATTTGTCCGGCAAGTAGTTAATGCTATCTGCGGCAAATTTACAAGAAAAGTGAAGTATTTTCGGCGCCAAAGGGTCAGTGAAAGTTAACGGACAACTCAAATAAAATAATTCAATTAAAAACGCTATATTGTTATTTGACATTTGACGACATTACGAATTTTCTTTTATCTGCAAACATGTCAAATTTTAATACTGCTTTTTTAGATGATTTACTTCAATGTAGCCTTTTTAACCCCTCTGGTAAAGTAATGAGTCATAATACCCATTTAAGGAAAAGATACAAGCAACAAAAATATTACGAGAGCAAGACGTGACGATACGGGTCATATCCGGGTGGCTGAGCGACGGAATATTCAGCCCTGCACCGACTGGGACTTTGTTAGCGATGATTCATGGTTTTCTGGTACTCCGTGACTGATATTCTATGCGTTTCCTTCCATAAATGTGTTCCTTTCCCTTACTTTTTAGTTTTAACATAAACACGGGAGATATCCCGACTCGGAGGTAGAGCATTGGTAGCCCGGTTTGTAGAACGCTTGTACTTTGAGGTCGCATTCGCATTGATTCATTGGTTTAGACCAATGATTGTCGAATTTGTTTTGGCATTCATGTTTGGATCATTAAACACACTTTCCCAAGAAATGCATTTTCGGGGGTATGTGACCAACCAGTATTAGGCTATTTCTACAATCAATCTACAATAAATGACGTCAAAAAATATGTATTGGGTTGGTTTTCCCTTCGCGGGTTGAAAGGTCAGACAGGCAGTTGCTTCTGTAAAAAAACTGTACCTGTCAAATCTTCAAGTTAGGTAAGCGGACCCTGTGAAAAAACGGGAATAATGCTAGGAAGATGATGGGGTAGTCAGAAGTACATCGCAAGATGAACTAAGTACCTACACCTTATCGAGCTTCGAAACGGCGCTCCGAAGCAAGTCGCTGTTTCACAGGACCGCAGTGTTCGTTTTTACATAATCTCATAAAAGATTTACACGCCACACGCCCACTAATTCAATCACGCCTGTAAGATGGTAAAAGTCACAAGTCATCAATAACCGGCAGACGTTTCCGATTTTCGTTATAAAATTAATAGAAACATATATTATAAATAAATATTTTAATTTTAGTGCGCCCACTCAAATTCAAATCTTGTCGCTCGTGTAAGATACCTTTAAATAGACTCACTTAAAATACTTATGTAAGTAAGTTTAATTTTAAAAGGGCAGTGTGCAACGTAAAAGAATAACATTGTAAAGTGGAGCAGCAATATCACAGAATAACATTCAGTGGAGAGAGCTATGTCTCTTGACCACAAGTAATATTAAAGGTATATAGGTAGGTACTTACCTTCTTATTTTCTTCCTCGAGATATCTACTTACAGGTAATGTCACTATCGTAATGAGACATTGCGGTGGTACTTCGTTACAATACATTTAATTGTTATTTGTTTTTTTTTAAACAGGAGACATTTCTTGTTATGTCTTCTGCTAACTGTAAATTAAACTTGACTACAGAAAAGTAAAGTTTTATTTTATGTGAATTTTTCATCATTATTTGTTTATAGAACAAAAAACGTTCACTTTTTTCAGCTTTACGATACTTTTATCTCCCCAATCAAAATGCGTCTATTATGATATCACTCGATAATTGTCGTTTGACTTCAATCCGAACGGGCAGGTATACGTAAACGGCTCTATTGAAAAGTTCCCTTACATATTGTGAATTGGCAAAGAGCCAGAAGATTATCCCGGCTTCCCAGCAATATTTGTGTCTCACGTACTATTCAGGGGATCGAAAAACTTTTCTAATATTCTGGTCGCTACGAAAATAGTTTCGATTGAGATTTGCTTGCTGATCAGCGTGCTTTCCATTTCAGTTCGAGTTTGATGTTTGAAACTATCTGATCAATCGGCTGCAAGTTGGCAAGTATGCGGGTGGATATTCAAATGAATATAATGGATTTGTTAACAGTCCGGATAGTGGAATTGTGGGTCAGGTAAGTTTTGTAATTACGAAAACAAAGTTCGATTCCCCAGAATAGAATATTGTTATTCTGGAGAGACTATAGTGTCCAGTTTTGGACATGGCGTTTCTGTTCTCAATCCGGAAGGATAAATAACTACTTACAAAACAGACACAACTCTATCACAACCGTAATCCCTTTAGGACTGAGCGACGACATTTCCCTTTACATAGAAGACCATCAGGAATGACAGTCGCTATTCCTCCTGGGTATCCTCAGGCCTGTTGTCCTAAACTTTGTACCGATTGCTCCCAGCGCTTTGAGGTAAACATTTATTTTTTTCTTCTTCTGTCATGCAGGTTATGAGGTGAGAACGACAAACCCATCAACCCTGATGTCAGGTTTACTGACCCACCAAACGCGATGGTTCATGTAATGGCCTAACGCTCAACCACTAAACTAAGACGCCTACTGTAGGTACATACCTATAAGATAACTAGATGTTGCGTGGCGGGCTCGCTGCTAAATCCTAAAGCAGCTTCGCGTGTCCTGTGTTTGTTCGAAAGTGACCAACCTACTTCTAACGGTTAAAAAAGCAAATATAGAACACTTTGAATGGCGGCCATCTTGTTTTACACCGGCGATTAAATTTGACAAAGATTTCAATAGTTCTTGTAAAAAGAAAAGTTCCAGGTGAGATCGATTTGCAGGGCCGTAGGGTGTCTCCCTGATGCGGAGCAGTTTTTTAAGATCAGAAAGTATTTACGTACTATATATTGTAACTTTTGGCCTTATATGAAGTGATTACAAACAGCTACCCGCTGATAATTAATTTTCAGACTTGCAATGACTGATGCCGCCGACAAGGTCGTCGACATTTATGTCGCCAGGCTTAATACTAACCCGTATGACTATTCTCATTGTTATAAATTATCAACAGACTCGTACATTTATCCAATCTCTGAAAAGCCTTTGTGTAGTGTGTAAATTGCGTTGGAATTAACAATTAAAATAAACATTTATCTTTCCATAAAATTGCAGTTTGCGTTCGTTTCGCGTTGGGAGTTGAAAACCTTTTTGGGATTTATACAAACAGTTCATTTTGATGAGTGACTTGATGGGATAAAATGAAAGTACATTATGGTTCTGTTTGTTAACATAAGTGTTTTTGGTTACGATTCGTTTAAAATTCGAGTTCTCGACGGTGCATCAGCTTTTAAATTTCCATGTATACCATCCACTTGATGGCCTACAAACACATAAATTCCTTCCAAATACATGACCTTTGGCTTGTCTTCTAAGGCTATAACATAAGGTTTTGATTTTTTAATATAAGTAATATTTAAAGATAAGGTGAACGTCGTTTCTTATAAGGAAGTGAAAGAATTGGCCTTTGATTGACAAGAATGGAGAATGCTACACCGACAAGAGCGTGGCTCTTAAATTAGAGATCATAATTATATAACGAGTTTACATAAATTCTTTATTAAGTAAAATATTATATAGTATACCTTTATGTAGGTACATCAAATCAAATGTCAAATCTCCAAACACAGAGATAGATCGGAAAACCTATTGATAACATATTGCGATATCTTAATTATCAAACATTTGTAATTAAAACGAACATTGCGATGTCAATCTAATATCCATTGCAACATAGCTGAATTTACCCCATCAACACATGTTTATCTTTTATGCGTTTATTTAAGTACGTTGATTGTGCTGCAATTATTTATTGACTGGCCGCGATAGCCGCTTAATTAACTAATATACCGTAGTAAAACAGACTCCAGTTAATTCTGTTTCATTTTCACGCCTGATAAATTGGCTGGAGGGAGCCTGGCGAGGGCGCCCAATATTTTTCATTACTATGCTAATTCCATTGTCCCAATAAACGGGGCTCGGGCTGTACCGCAAAGAGGTTAGCCAGTTGCGAACAGTTTTACCCTGTCCACCGAAAAATTTGAATACGCCCGAAAAGCTTGCTTAATTTTAACAAGCGGACATTTTTTGCTTGTGGATCGAAAATATTCGATGTGGGACGACAGGTGGGGCTGGAAAAGATTTCTACAAAAAAATAAGCTGAAGCATTTCATTGTTTTGTGTGTAGGTACGTACCTAACAAATGTATAAGAATTTGGTACATAGCTACTCTCTTTATTTTTTGTCGTATATATGTACAATAAATTGTTGATTATAATGAATAAATATATAGACAAGTGTCAAAAGCAATCATCATCACTAATTTCAGAGCCACGCTCTTATCGGTGTAGCATTCTCCATGCTACTTTTTAGGGAAAAATAGGGCAGCGGCTTCCCTCTTGCCTTCGGCCCCCAAAGGGCTGCAAAGGGGTACCATTTGTTAAGATAATATTGTACAATTTAACACGCAGTAAGAACGTTATTAAACTTAATGAGTCATTTCACACTATTTAGAGTTATAGCCTGTCGCAAGTGTGCATATGCGCATATTGTGGTTAAGAGTATTGTGTGAGGATGTGAGTGTGTGTGTGCGTGTGTAGGTGCATTCGTGGATGCGTGAAAACACACAAGAAACATAACATATTTCTGGGACGGTCTCGAAAAAAAATGCGTATCATCTTTCTGTGGTAAAAAAAAATAAAAAAAAATAGTGACGTCGTAACGAATACTGAGGGGGATGATTCAGACCATTTTTTGATTTTGATGATGGAAAATTCCACTTGATATTTACTCAGAATACTGAGCTGAAACATCTCTCTCAGTATTCGTTGCGATGTCACTTACACCTCATACAAGTACATACAGATGTCCATACAAGTAGGTATGGGTGTTAGTGAGAACATAACGAATAGTGAGAGGGATAGTTCAGACCATGACTCTGAGTTAATCAAGTGGAATTTTCCGTCGTAAAATTTATGATTTTTTTTTGTGTTTTTTGAAATTATTTTCTGTTCTATAGTTTTGCGACGGAAAATTCCACTTGATGTCAACTCAAAATCATGGTCTGAATCATCCCTCAAAGTTTTCGTTAACACCCTGTATACTATCTACTAAAGGACACCATTATTCCATACAGCATCTACGAGTATTTGAAAGATCAATAGTGGCGAAATTTACCGCAGTAGAATCACGTATTGCCTAGAGCGGTCTGTCCGCGGTGTTTGCTCAATATAATGTACTATCCTCTTTTACCCTATGAAACCTAATAATGATGATTATTGAATTGACTCTTGCAATTAGTAGTCTTTATTATTATTTACTCGTAATACTGTTTGCCACATGAGGAATTGGCTCGTGTACTATGGTTGACTAGTTGGAATCTAGCCTTATTGTGCAATCTTTGATCTATAAGAGAGAAATTGTACGTTATAAGTACAATAATTTCTTCACCGCGAACTCAAAAAATATTCATGAGCTAACAAATCTCCTGTCCTTCTAAAAAAAAAAAACTCGGATGTTTTCCTAGCTAATGATGCTTAGCTTAACATTTTATTTAACCGTGTTCAGTTTCCTACATTGCGCGTCTCTCGAGCTACGAATTTACTGAAGTTGATTTACTTTATTAAGTTTTTTAACTTGATGTTTTGTCAGTCACCGTTCAATGTCTGACCGGCACATGATATTGTGTTGATTCTTTGCTTACCTTGAGAGTGAGATTTGCTTCGAAAACAATTCTGCATTTGTCACTCTGATTTCAAAAGGGCCCTATCTTACTGGAGACCATGGTTACGCCTCAGCAGTAGAGCTAAGAGTCGTATCTCATTTGACACCACGGATACGGTAAATTATTTCAATCAAAGAGTTTTTTGAAGAAATTTCTGTTACACAACCACAGATTACATAACATAACATATACTCACGAGCACGACTATATCCCAATTGGTGTAGTCAGGGATACATCCATCGTAAGGTGAACTAAGTACCCATGCCTCACCAAGCTTTCTGTTAAACCAAGTATAATTGTCGAGCGAACTGTTTGCTAATTTATTAAGCAATAAAGCCGTTGATTGAACTTCGGTTGACAATTTCTAATAGTCATTTATGAGTGAGTATGTTATGTAAAGTGTAATAAAGGTTTTTTGATTGAGTTTTGTCTAAGTAGTTCGTCCTTTTTTTTAATCTTTATTTATTTTAAGGGGTTTTATCTATGTGAACATGCCAACCCCATCGTAACTAAAATTATTACAATAGCAACTACAACTAGACATTATTACTAAGTAATTATACACTCACTATGAAAGGGGTCCCTGAAAATATTTTATTACCAAGTTGTAACAAGCCAATGCCACCTCAGAAGTTGAAGCACTAAGGTGGGTTTTTATGTAACCTACGTCTAATAGGTTTAATTTAGAATATTTCATTAGCGACTCCCTTTCATTCCGATTCTTGACATCATCATCACCAGCCCATTAACGTCCCCACTGCTGGGGCACGGGCCTTCCCCATGGATGGATAGGGAGATCGGGCCTTAAACCACCACGCAGGCCCAGTGCGGATTGGTGGTTATTAACGACTGCTAATGCAGCCGGGACCAACGGCTTAACGTGCCTTCCGAAGCACGGAGGAGTTCGAGATGAAAACTTTTTTTTTGTCACCCATCCTAAGACCGGCCTTTGCGAAAATCGCTTAACTTCAACAATCGCAGACCGAGCGCGTTTACCGCTGCGCCACCGAGCTCCTCAACACATATTACACATATGACACACATATACACTATTATGACACATACGGTATGACATTATACACATATGACATATTCTATCAAAATATGCGCCACATCTTCAACCCTATCACAAACATTATAGTTCGTCCTCTAAAATTATTCGCAGCTCCACAGAGATAAGGCTACCCTGACACGTCCAACAGCGCCCTCGGGCATACGGTGCACCTCACATGTATTTATATGCTCCATATGCTTTTATTTTAAACTTTTATTAACTGCACGTGCTTTTTATACTGTCAGCTCGGAACCCTGACGAGAATAAACGATTCAGTTTTATTTGATTGTCGATCCTGTAATTTTACGAGTAATATTTTAAAAGTAGACGATGATTTATTTTTTTATTTAATCTGTTTGTCGGATGGATATTTTTAAAATGTAATAATGCTTTGTCCCCACTAAAACGTCGAGCGACGTGCATGACATTTTATCTCGTGATTTTCGTAATTTTGTCATATAGTTGGAGGGAGGTAGTCGTCTCGAGTGAAGTCTGGCAACATCGTACGAAATCGCGCGTTGACACATATCGCTCCACTTTATGTCCTAGGGGACAAAGTGTCCCCACCCTAGTGGGCCCGAAGCATTAATTAATACAATTAAAATATATATTTACGTCAAATGTGTGCATTTGTTATAAATAAAAAACGTTATTTAATTAATTATTCGTAAAAATACAGGAGTAATATAAAGAAAACTATGTATTGGAAAATATAATTATACCTATAAATATAATATTATGAGCAAAAAATACTTATAAGTACCATAAAAATATAATACAAGTACTTAAATGGGATTTATTTATTATTTTCGTCTACTTAATTGTATTTTTCCCTTTGTTTCATGTTTATTGTAAGTAATACAGTTTTATTATAGTTACTAACAGATATTTTCCCAATCATACACGTTTTGCTTTCAAACTAATACCTGTAAAGTCCATTATTCTATTGATTTGTCGAAACAGACTAAGCCTTGTAAGAGAAAGCCCATACGGGATTCTAGTCCGTTGCGTCGTCGCAACACTTTGCTTTCAATGTTCTGAGTGCTACATCGGCGTCGGAATTGTATGTACAACAGATTCGCTATATGCGTCGCCGCACAATCAACGCAGTGATGTATCGTATGGCTTCACTATTAGAAACTTTCCTAACAACGTAATTCGAAATAGCATATCAGGACAAGAGTGCCATTATTAGAACACAAACTAAAGTAACAAGAGTTCGACGTTTGACCACAAATTAAACATCTAGGTTGTCATCTACCCAATATAACAACGCACTATGAGGCAAGTCGCTTACTGGTATCGAATTTCGCCAGAATTACACGTGTATTATAATCCTAAGAATCATTACCTACTGTAATATATTATTTTTGTCTGTATTTTTATGAAAGTTTTTACTTAGATAGACACAAAGTAAGTCATAATTAACACCATAACCATGGCACAGTATACGTCCTATATGTAGGTACTTTACTCACACTATTTTCAATTAAATGGAGGGCGAAGCGCGCGCTATTTAGTACATCATAAAAATGTTTATTATGAATCCACATAACTTATTGCCTACCGAGGATGTCCTGAAGATTTGATATTGCACCCATTTTTTTCGTTTTATCAATGTAAATTGAATGTATTTTACGTCTGTATTTCGTGTTTGTGATGGACGTATTTTGTTTTGCGTATTTATTTCAATTCTGAAAATCGACACTGTATTAGAATTCACTGTATCAAAACACGAAAACAAACATGACCGATTTTTTTTTAATTACCTCTAACATACATACATACATAAACTCACGCCTATTTCCCACCGGGGTAAGCAGAGACTATAGAATTCCATTTGCTTCGATCCTGACACACTTCTCTTACTTCCTCCACATTCATCAATCGCTTCATACACGCACGCCGGTTCAGAGTAGATCGTATTGAACCTTTTCTAAGGACATCTCCAATTTGATCATCGTAAGTCCTTCTCGGTCTTCCTCTGCCAGCCCTACCATCAACTTTCGCTTTATATACCGCTTTTGCAATTCTATTATCCTTCATCCGCTCAACGTGTCCAAACCAACCTAACATTCCCTTCTCAATCCTAGTCACTACATCATCTTTTACACCACATCTACAATACAATACAATACAAAGACTCTTTATTGCACTTGAATCACATTAAGAATACATCACACACACACACACACACCTCTGACACACACACACACACATCTCTCACACCTCTCACATCTCTGTCTTATCACACTGTTTCTCACTCTATCACTCAAAATTACCTCTAAACCTGCTGAAAAACAAAATCTCATATTGTATAGCGCCATAAGAACCAGTGCATCACCTGATATCAATCAGGATGACATCGCAGGTAACAAGAACCCGGCAAGATCACGTCCCTTGTACGACATCACGCATAATCCGCCGCTTTAACAATGACTTTCATAACAGCTATTTAGTTATTGTAAACAAGGTAAGAATTCATTAGCACACCTTGCTACGTGACTCACAAGTGATAAAACGAAAAGACACCGTTTAAGGGCCTCTCCTCGGCTTAAATTATTAAACCAGGGGAACTTTCTCATCTCGTGCAATTTAATGCCACGCAGACATTTTTTTTTTAAATTTAGATCTGTGCTGAGCACGCGTTCAGCTATGTCGCGCATTCCATGCCGTGAAACATGCTATCGGTAACGGCCCAATTCCAAATATTCCAAGAATTGTTTCTTATACCCGTTCACGACTCACAAATAAACTCGCAATCTTTTCCGCTTCACTCAAATTGAATTTATAGTCAACAAAGCTGTTCCCACCGCGAAAAGATAAACTGAGATTTGCCAGAGAGCAATTAAAACTTTACCTTAGAACTAACTTCGTTAGCAGCTAGTGTTTCCCGGCGAGGGATTATAAACGCAGTAGAGAAATATGTCTGCTCTTACTTTTCAAAGGGAAAGTCGTGAATCGAAGCGGCCAACTGGCAAATTAAAGCGGAGAGTTAGTAGTGTAATGAAAGAGCCTTACGTGAAACAAACTTCCTGCGAGATGAATGACATACTGGTGGAAATTAATGAATACATAGTTAACAGGGAACTTCTACCGTGACACGTGGTTACACAAACAAAGTTAAGACGCAAACTAATTATATCGTAATCATATTACAAAGGGAGTAGGTTGAAAACTTTATTAACTAAACCAAATTATAGCCTAGAAACATCTCGACTTGAAGTTGTTAAATAAATCAGTTTCACAAAAGATACATAATAAATATTTTTATTATGATTAGTTTTAGTATAATAATCTATCTATAATATTTATTTATATCAATTACAATATAATATTTTCAAATTATCAAAATATTAATCTGTTATTATTATGACTGAAGAAATTGTTGGAGTGTAATCAGTCTTGTAATGATTATTGTAATCATGTAAGTAATGTAATAAATCAATCTTTGTAATCATTTGAAAATTCATGCAAAAATATCAATCAGATCGATATTGTAAGACAATCGAAAGAGGTTAGAAACGACATAGGATACTAAGTGACCTATGCCAAAGAAGAAAACATCGACACAAATCTGTTTTGGTTTAGTAATTTTATAATCCAATTTATGTGAAACTAATGAAGTGTTTTAAATAAGTTAAAAAAGTACTTTCTTTAAATCACGCAACAAAGAAAAAGGCTTGATATCTCTCTCATCTCAAATATAACGCACTGTCCATCCATTTAACATCAGACTGCGTAGTAAAGTATTATAATTATTGTGCTAGAAAAGATGCCTACATGATCGCCTATCAATATTGCAGCTTTAGCGATATTTTCACTAAGTATACCTAGCAGATTTTTGTTGTATTCATCAACTTCTTTTGTTTGTCTATTTTGCAACTTTATCTAAAAAAAATAAAAATTGTCTTATGTTAATAAAAAAAACAACTTTCTTCTTTGATCTAAAAATTCTAAAAAAGTCAGTTAAAATGAAAGTAATCTGTATTATTATTCCTGAATCTCTCGTTTAAGTAGGTAAAAATACATTTGCCGACTATAGACACAAAACAAAGTGAGTCTATTGATTTGTTCTTGTTTAACAAAACAACAAAGCAATGGTACTCTTGAATTATCCTATAGTCACTCACGCATTTGCCAGGATTCAATAGTCATATATCCCAGGCAAATACACGATCCCTATGGGACATAACATAACATAACATAACAAAATACTTTATTGCACAAACAGGAAAAAACAAAACACAAAACAAAAAATAAAACAAACAAAACAAATAATATTATTATTATTATAAATTCATGCATTTTCATGGTAAAACTTGATGATATTATGTTTCATTACCACGAAAACTACGGTCTATCGCTCTATCGATTTACGGTCTGTCATGAAGCCAACATTAATTAAAATCTGGCCTATATTGTAACTAAATTATTTTGTAAGCCTAAACATAAAATAAACGTAATCGTACTAAAAGGATTAAGTATTCGGAATTTATATAAAGTGTTTCGCTTTTTTATAAAGTAGCTCAAATCAATCTTGGAAATGTTTTACTTTAGTAATCCCTAGGTGTAAGCAAATACTGATTATCTAAGTATTTAGAATTGGTTTGACCTTCTCCAAGATAAGATTTATAACTAGTCTCATCATAAATGAAACTCACTTTGAACCCGAAATGACATACGTACTCTTGGAACCTAAAACATTTTCTGCTCCCTGGAGATTTACTCTAAGAAAATAGCGTTCCATGTTTCTCAACTAGGCACTAAAGTCGATTCCCCTTTGCCACCTCACTTCCGAACATAATTCAAAGAAAAATCCAGGATTAAAAATCACCAGGAGAGAGCGCTTGAATTTATTTCATGCGACGAAATTGGTGGCGGTTGGCCTTCCTTCCGCCACCTTCCTAGTAGGGATATAAATAGCATGAAATTTCTCCCAGGCACCTCGATTTCATGAATTTTTGCAGCTTCATATTTCGCGGCAAATTGTTAAGTGTGGCTTCTGCAGTCCTGTGCCAAGATTGGATTTGGCGAGCTTTGTGAAGAAGATGAAGTTGTATAAAAATATCTGCTGCATGTCTCCAAGTGAGGACTTGAACTTGTTTCATTTCGTGCCACTTGAGATTCTTTCAAAGCACAAAGATGTTGAAAACTTTAATATTTTAAAAATCTGTTTCAATTTTAATTATTTGTATTTAAAAATATATTTTTGTAAGAAGGTTGATTTACCGAAGTCAATATAATATTGTTTAAAGGCACTCGCTTTTTAATTTGTTTCCGGTTTTATATCTTCGATAAGTATCTACACTTACGAATTTCTTTTTGAAATTACTTACCTTTTTTTTCTGAATAATTCTAGTACTAGGACCGAAAAAGTTGTTAGTTATACAACAACAAAACAATTTATCCCGCATCCAAGTTGTTTGTAAATGTTTATTTCCTTTTGGTAGTTGCCTGGAAGAAATTGCTCTAGAGCAATAAGGCCGCCCAAATTGTACTGTATTCATGTGTTATATCTGTTTGTTGAAATTTAGTTCTGTGCAATATAGTATATTTTGATTTGATTTGATTTATCGCGTTAACACGCTCTCTTGGATCTGTTTTGGATATTGGTGTAAATTAGATATAAGAACTTGTTCTAATGTCTGTCTACTGTCTTGTTGTTTTAAACGTTGTATCGGGTGAGAGCCTTCAGCGCTCCCCATTTGTCCGGCCAAGTAGTTAATACCACCTGCGGCAAATCTACAATAAAAAAATGTCTTGTTGTTTTAATAAATAAATACCAGTTAAATGAAGAGCCCGTCCAAATAATACTAATACTTATGTAATAATGCAACAGATTGCGATGTGGCGGCGAGTGACGCGTGCGCGGACGAGCCTCCAATATCAATGATTTATGGCAACGTGCGTAATTGTCCACTACGTGACGCTGATTATTGATGAGGGAATCCACTGTGCGGCGATGGTACAGTGATTCTACAATACAATACAAACAATTTAGCAACTAAGCTTAGCAAACCCGGCAAAAGTGTGATTAAAGAATATATTTCAACTATCGTAAAACATGACCAGGGGGGTTAAAATGGCCACATCGAAGTAATTCATCTAAGAAAGCAATATTGCTATTTGACATTTGTTTGCATTGCACACTTACTTTTACATGAGCAAATGTCAAATTGCAATATTGCTCTTATTCTTATCGTGTGGGTTGTGAGGTGGAATACCAGCCTCATCAACCCTGGTGTCAGGGTTATGATTGAGCCGCCAAAGACTGACATGGCTCACTCCTTCATGGCTCATTTTTTTCATGGCTCATTGCTTTTTTGGATGAATTGCTTCGATGTGGCCTTATTAACCCCCCTGCACCCATACTTGATAATAACATTCCAAGATTTATAGGCCATTGATGGACCGTTTTAAAAGTCGAACCATTTTAAATGCTCTTACCTACAAATTGACATCTACTTACGCAAAAGTTACTAAACGGTCACCTATACGAAACCGATACCAAATTAATCAATTCAACTACTACCTAAAATTGACTCTTCCTTTGCTAACAGCGGTGTAATCAAAATATGACATGGAGACAGCGTTAAAGTTCGTCTAAACATGAAACTCCGCAAAGTCTAGGTTATTTCCGTTGTAAGCTATTTTGAATTCGATACAAACCACTATTGTTAAGACTCAAGCTTTAAAAACACTCCGCAATACGAGCAAAGCGGCTTTATATACTGCTATTCAACCCGGTTTTATAGAAATATCCAGCTGAACTCGGCCCATTTGACGCAAAAACTCTAACGGAAATATATAGCAAATTCAAAATATATCCTAGGAAGTAAAATCCAATTTAAAACATGAAAAATGAAATAACTATTTGCCATATTCCGATTCGCAATATTCACAGGTAGGTTTGCGTAATCGTTAAAAACTGAAATTTAATTTCGGTTCCATGTATATTTATATTCAGCTGGTAAAAACTTTTTTTTTTTAAACTACCCGTTTTAGGAAGTATAAAGGCTTAATGATTGAAAGTTTTAAAATTTCAATTAACTGTAAAGCGATAAACCATTTTGGATTATAACGTACGAGTGTATTGCATGTTTACGGTATAATATTACTAGATTTTACAGTATTAGAGTCTGAAATCTGGGCAGTTAAAAATACCACATCAAAGCAATTCATCTAAAAAAGCACTATTTTAATTTGACATAATTTGTGCGTATAAAAATAAGTGCGCAATGCAAACAAATGTCAAATAGCAATATTGCTTTTTAGATGAATTGCTTTGATGTGGCCTTTTTAACAACTCTGTTTGTCAATCTTAAATCGTTTTCCGAATTGAGAATTAGATCATCGCTGAGGAATGAATTTAGGCTAAAACCTTTTTAAATGTGTTCTAAAATCCTTGAAATCTGAATACGTAGCGTCGCGTCTCCATTAGTCACCCAACCTGTACGTAAATCAACGTCTATTTCATCTGAATCCGTTTCAAGCAACTGAGGTAGCAATAAAAGAGGAAAAATTAAACCTAGAAAAACTTTATTATGAGTTCAACTCCTCTCTCCCTAAGCTTGTAAAGTGCCTGTGGTTATAAGAAAAATTCGAGCCAAGAATACTGGAACACTCCTTGAATTTATAGTGCTACAAGAACTCAGGAAGGAACTGTATCCTAGATTTTTATAGTTTATAATAAAAGAAATATAGAAGTGGTGTCAGCAGGATGACTTCCAACCTGTAATGGAATCCACGTTCGCTGAGAAGTTTCATAAAGAATACCGAAGGTGAGACCGCCTTTTATTAAAGCTGAAAAGGATACCTTCTAATTCTAAAGGGAAACCAAGACGCTCAAAAAAATATGCATCAGAAATTACACGACATCCAGTCTTATTTTGATTTAAATATTTTTTGTTTTTATTATAGCACTTACCCGTGCTCTTTATTGAAACTCACAAAGAGAAAATTAAATCGAAAAAAAAACTCTTACTCGGACGGGACTTGAACGCACAGCTCTTGTCAAGTCGGGACGAGCGTGTTAACCATTACACCACCGGGTTCTCCTCCGGTTCTTACTAAATTATTTCGATCTATGTATCATTAAGCCGACGCCAAAAAAACGATGCGCGACGGTATTATTTTATTTATTTAACTTTCTCTTTATTTTGATTTCTGAAAAAAAGCTATTTTTTATTTCATTTATCTAATCAATGCTCAAACACAAATTAATTTTCACTTGCTACTATTGGTAACGACTTGCTAAGTGCTACGACATTTGCTACAGACTACGATATCTGCTACGAACTACTATTCGGACAAATTGACGGTCCTGACGTTTACCCATTTTATGGATGTTATTGCGAATAACTGCACTTATACATTTAAGTTTTATATTCCTTTCTTTTTATAGAATTCAATTTAAAATTATACTTTCTACATATATATTCTACACGATTTTTAAAAGCAAACTGTACCTAATTATAACGTAAATAAATGCTAACTCGATGATTTTTAAAATGCAATAATTTAAAATAATAATAATATTAAAATATTTTTTTTTTTTAATTTTTCTATAGTCTCTGCTTACCCCGGTGGGAAATAGGCGTGAGTTTATGTATGTATGTGTATGTAATAATTTAAACATATAACCACTACCACGTATCACAGCTCATCACCTATCACGTTGGCCTAACAGGAAACTCGGTGAGGTCTGGGTAGGTACTTACTTCATCTTCCGATAGTACCTCTGATTACCCCAATCGGGATATAGTCGTGAGCTTATGTTATTTATACCTACTTGTTTATGTGTTTCACAAAAATTTAAACGGCTGTATGTATTTTACTCACGATTTGTGGCTTTGCTCGGAGGTAGGGATTACGGAAGTATTACGAAACTTATGTGAATAGTTTTAGACTTATAAAGAATAATACTACGTATACAATGGACACTCTTCGCCCCGAGCTAGATTTACCTCACCCCCTTGTCAAGGCCCGCCTCAACCGCTCTGCCGACGCTCTCCTCTGGCTCCGCAGGGAAGAGTCGCTGCCGCAGCTTCTTTTTTTGGGTTCTTTATGAAGTAAAGGCGCCGGTATCAACTTTATATAATTATAATCCTACTAAGTTAATATTCACAAGGAAGTCACAACGTCTGACTCCTAGCACAGAGTAAACAAGAGTGATTGTAGATGGCGTCTCGATCGTACATACTCGATTTCATTATAGAATTGGCAACATACAATTACTAAATCAGTTTTTTGTACTTTTATTTAAATATAAATCCAATAGCTAATATTTAAAATCAGTTTCTTTAATTAAATCACATAATAACGGCTTCTTGCCGCGTAAAAGGGTAAACAGATATGTCTGCCCGTAGAAAATTATGGATCTACCAACTCCACTCCAATCTCATCAGTCATCCCGTGATCATGGTACTTGCAACAGTGTTGAAATATCGAGAGTCTCATATCCTGTTATTATGTGTTTTAATTATGATAATGGTGCTTATTAACACCTTCTCATTATAAACTCCATCTAATTTTGTTTTAAGTTATATGTGTCATTTTCTGATCCGCCGAAAAGGAAAGGGACGGGTAATCGACAAGCATAAAATTTATGGAACACACGTCAATTTTAAGCACAAATCTAAAACAACCATCTAAAAATTTTACACCGGCCAATAACCCGACATAATTATGTTGACAGCACACGTCAAACGGTTTGCATACCAGCGAGATACCTTTTTGATTCGACCGGGTTATACATTAATTTACTCATTCTTCCTAAAATTAAGAGCTGTCAATCATCCGTCCCTTTCCTTTTCGGTGGATAAGAAAATGACAGGTATAACTTAAAGTAAAATTAGGAGATGTCTATAGGAATCGGGGCTAATAACCGCGTAAACTTAAAACAGTTTCTTTAACATAACTTGTTCCGTATATTCGCCTCGGAGCAAGGAATATTCTTTCAGCCACTATTTTTCCAAAAAGCAAACTCACTCAGTACACAATCGGATGTCATTAGTGTTATTTATGTGTGTGTCGTGCATCGGACACGCCGGAACGAAAACGTGACTGTAATTCACAACACATACACACAGAGGGATAGGCACATTTATACGTTTTTCATATTGATTGCTTCGTACATGCGTTTGACCACTCTATTCATCTCTACATTTGGAGTGAATAAAAATAAAAAATGTAAATGTATCTTCCCAGGCATGTTATAAAACCAAAGAGATTGTCCTTTCGTACATGAATGTTAAATATTCTCATCATCAACAGTTTTATTACAAAGTATTTACTATTACTTACTACTATTTCTAGTCTACGTACACTATCTCACTGGAGGGCAAAGACATCTTCCCGTTTCTTCCACTTCTCCCGATCTTCTTCTATCGTGTGGGTTGTGAGGTGAATTACCAACCCCATCAAAAAAATGGTAGGTATTCTACTTCTATCGTGTGAGTTGTGCGGTGGAGTACCCATCAACCCTGGTGTCAGGGTTACTATTGAGCCGCCAAACGCCCCTGACATGGCTCATGTAACGACTACTTACTTACATCAGTAAGTAGTAACCGCGACCAACGGCTTAACGTGCCTTCCGATACAGATCATCTTGCTTTCGGACAAACAGGTGATCAGCCTGAAATGTCCTAACAGAACTTGGGATCACAAAGTGATTTTTTTGATATGAACCCGGGACCTCCGGATCGTAAGCCCAACGCTCAACCACTGGACCACGGTGGTCGCGAGACACAATAGTTAAACAGTGAGTTTTGGATTTTAAAAGGCAACTGGGCCTTACAACCTTATGAAATACATAAATATATATAAATAATAGATTATTTTCAAAGGACGAATAAAAACTGTATTATGCTTGGTGCAACGCGTACCCATTTTATGGATGGTATTGTGAAAAACTGCATTTATAAAGCATCTCTCCGTTTCTTCCACTTCTCCCGATCTTCTTCTTTTGTGGATTGTGAGGTAGATTACCAACCTCATCAACCCCGGTGTCAGGGTTACTATTGAGCCGCCAAAGGCCCCTGACATGGCTCATGTAACGACTACTTACTTACATCAGTAAGTAGTAACCGGGACCAACGGCTTAACGTGCCTTCCGATACGGATCATTTTGCTTTCGGACAATCAGGTGATCAGTCTGTAATGTCCTAACCAAACTAGGGACCACAATACCACAGACCACTAATAGAAAGTTCGGTGAGGTGTGGGTACTTAGTTCATCTTTCGATGGATCTGACTACCCAATTTGGGGGGTCACTAATATAGTAGTGAGCTCATGATCATCATCATCAGCCCATTGTAGTTCACTGCTGGACATAGGCCTGACCCAAAGCGTTCCACAAAGCCCTATCAAACTTTAAAACTTAAAACCTTCACGATTCAAGACTAAAGTATGTCAAAGGGGGGTGAGGTAAACTTAACTGAGACGTTGGTGGGGAGCGGAGAGTTGCCGTACTATACGTACGAGTAGTATTATTCCTTATTTTTCTAAGATATGAGCTCATGTTATGTTACTCGTATATATAACAAGCGTTTAGCTTACGATGTGAAAGTCTGTTATACCTCTAATAATATTAGCTATATTTTTTAATTCAACATAATATGTAATGAATATAATATACATATGTCGAGATAATAAATTCACCAACCACCCAATATAACATACAGCAACCGATGAAAAGTGAAATTCATACAACATAATTATGAAGTTTCTCAGTGAAAGAAAATGGGAGTAATTAGCTTGTTATAATGGAATCTTCATTATCAACTGATAATTACTTTTTAATGAGGCTCGTGCAATCATTTCACATACTGTAAACAACCACTTTTGATACGTAACCTACTTGAAATAATAATTATTCTCGTGGTTCTATTTTTTTTTTTGTTATTATGTAGTATTCTCCTAACAACTTCGTAGTGTCGCTACACTAACTCAACTAAACTCAGCATTTAGATTAAAAATGTTGTGTTCAATATAATCCCTAAAAAGGCCAATTTGCCATATTTCTGTGGCCTTTTCAGTCTCTCAGCTTATAGTGAAACAAGTATCAAAATGCTGTAGCGAAGAGTGTTGTGATCGACAAAGGCTAGTAATCCGCTGGACAAATGTTTGCGGTGCACAGCCACTTTGTGTTCCTATAATCTCCGCCTCTGATATAGGTACAAACAACGAGAACACTCTGTCTTGAAATGGACTTTTATTTAAGTCGGCCTCCGTAGTCTATTAGTATGAGCATATTCTCTCAATCTGGAAGTTCCTAGTTCGATTCCTTGTTGGGGATCGCTAGTTTGGATAGAACGTTGCAGGTTGATCACTCGATTGTCTGAAAGAAAGATAATCCGGGTTGTTAAGCGATCCGGTAACCCAGACACCATACACGTATTTAAATCCTGTTCAATGGATGTTATCAATATGATGTGATGGTGAGAATTGAGTCAATACAACCTGCAAACTACTTAACCGCGAACCGTGTTTTGCAGTGTCGTGAGAGAATCACCTAAGTAACTATCCCGGAACTCGGAAACCAATATTAAAACTACTTTGAAAGCTTAAATAGTATTCTAAAAATAACATGATCAAAGTGCCAAATGCAGTCTATCTGTTCAGCGAAATAACATAAATAAAATAAAATCCATCTTTGATTACTTGCAATCGACCACCAGTTGGAAATACTAAAGAGATTCATTTGAGTCCGCTTCGAAATATTTTAAAACATCAACTAGCGCTTCCCTTCACATTGGCTGAAATATATTTAATACCTTCATCGGTAAATACTATCAGACCAGTTTTAATCGGTTTCGCTAAAATTGGTGCAATCATTGAAAATAAAATCGTTTCTCTGTCACAAAGCGAGGGTGGCTCACCAATTTATGTCTCAACTCGCAAATGGAGGTGACTATTATGCAACTATTGTAATTATTACTAAGCTTGAGTACATCATATCCATCTTAGAGAATTCAAATTATTTTATGGTGCTTTGTATTTTTTAGCAACCTCAATAAAAAATGAGTCTTCTTCTTCTTCAAGTGCCAGCTCTATCTTAAAGGTCGACACCCATTTGTTCATTATGTTGTTTTGTCTGTAGTCCTGCGAATTAGTTAATGTGCTAGCTATCGCACGAGTAACCGGCGAGTACCAACCAGGTTCTCGACAGCGGGACTTTAAAAATTTGCATATACACACACGCACAGTACATACAGTAGTATATACGCGACAGTTTTGAGGTGATATAACATAAGGGGTTCACCTCCCTGATGTGGCGAGTGCGGGATAGGACAAGCGGGCTCCTGGAATCCATACCTGGTAGGATGGATTACACATTAGTGAAACACTGGAATGGGATACATTATGGGTTCCAGAACAGTAATGGTGGTGTATATAGTGTCGGTGTGTTAGAAAGGGAAAGGTGAGTGGAGTCAATCCGTCACTGTCGTATTGAGTAATCTTGTAAAGCGGGTGGTAAATCCGCGAGGCGATGACTTTACCATGATTTTTGCGTTTCCCATTATTCCCGTAAACACTTTCTAATTTTATTTTTAGTTATATCTGTCATTTTCTTATCCGCCGAAAAGGAAAGGGACGGGTAATTGACAAGCATAAAATTTATGGAACACACGTCAATTTTAAGCACAAATCTAAAACAACCGTCTAAAAATTTTACATTTGCCAATAACCCGACAGAATCAAGTTGACACCACACGTTAAACTGTTTACATACCAGCGAGATACCTTTTTGATTCGCCCGGGTTATTCATACATTTACTCATTCTTCCTAAAATTAAGAGCTGTCAATCATCCGTCCCTTTCCTTTTCGGCGGATAAGAAAATGACAGGTATAACTTAAAGTAAAATTAAAAGGTGTTTGCAGGAATCGGGGCCAATTTGTAATTAATATAATATTATGGTCCTTAAACTGAAATAAATGTTTTTATTAATACCAATACCAATATACCAATTTATGGTACCGCAGTGTGGTGAAGATTATTCCAAACGGTACGCGGGAGTTCCTACATTGCAGCTGCCATATAGGCAGACAAATTAATCAAATGTATACATGTTATGTTTTCTGAGAAAACAAATAGTGTGCGCATACCTTTGATGTGTATGTCGGATAAGACAGAATAATAAATACGATCACGGTCGATGTAATCAGTAGGTCTAAGAAACCAATACCTTGAATAAACAAATAATGTCATATCTACCATGCCAATGCTCACTTTAGAATGAGTTTTTTTACTGTAAATTTTGTATAAATTTGTATACAATAAAGTATTTTCATGGTCGACGTTATCATTAGGCAGAGTACCAGTATCATAAATATACAAATATCATACCTACTGTGCCCTTTCCCCACCTTTGGCGGCTCAACAGTAACCCTGACACCAGGGTTGATGAGGTTGGTACTCCACCTCACAACCCACACGATAGAAGAAGAAGAAGCAAAGATTTCATGGATGGTCGCCGGTTTAGAATTCTCTCGATCTGCCCTTTCTTTTTTAATTTATTTATTTATAAAAGGTACACCAACAGCTTATGTAATAAAACATTAAATAAATTAAGTTACTACAGGAATTAGACTGTTACATAAGTCAATTATAGGTGCACATAACATTTGCAGTGGTTCTTTAAAACATCCTGGATCTGATCGCGGTACTGCAACTAGGACTAAAACAAAAAGCAGCTAAGTATAATTTATATACAGCGTCAAGAGAAATAATAACATAAATAGTACCAAAAAAGTACGCATAAAACATTACAACAACGCAATTCCGCAGAAATCTCAAATAAACCAGATTTTTCTGGTACATATTCATCAATCTTGCTGCATTAACATCCGTCTAGATAGAGTCTCGCCACTATCCCGTGACCTGAACAAATGCAGGTGCTGGCTAATTACCTACACGAAAGAAAGAAATGGGTGTATATAGTGTCGGTGTGTTAGAAAGGGAAAGGTGAGTGGAGTCAATCCGTCACTGTCGTATTGAGTAATCTTGTAAAGCGGGTGGTAAATCCGCGAGGCGATGACTTTACCATGATTTTTGCGTTTCCCATTATTAAATCGGGACTAAGAAGCCTGATTCATTAACTTTGGTGGACCTGACATGTATAAATAAAGGATGACTTGTGATGGACGTACCTATTAGATAGAAAATGAACAGAGACTCACAAGAAGAGTTTGTGTGTGTCTGTGTTTGTACGTGTATGTGTCGAATATGATAGTGCGACAGGGTTCTAAAGTGGGTACATGATAGTACTCATGACTGTACGTGTGTGCTTGCGTGTGTGCGTGCGTGTGTACGTGCGTGTGTGCGTGCGTGAATGCGTACGAGCGTGCGTGCGTGCGTGCGTGTGTGTGTGTGAAAGAAAAAGAGAGAGATAGATAGAAGGAAAAAGGGAGATCTCCACAAGTAAATAGACTCTTCTTTGCGTATAATTTACGTTAGGTGCTCTCTCCACCATACTGAACTATTTGAACTGATAAGGAGAAGGAATAAAGTCAAACTGTTGTGCATACTTTTTTCGCCCCCGCCCGTCTTTTGTTTTTCATCTTGTCTCTGCAGTGTACGATGTCGTTTGTCTAATGTCGCAGTAAACAAGGCGAACTAGTGTAAACTTACAAAGGAACGCTTTTCTACAACAAACACTTTCATATTTGTTTCGACGAGAACTGTATTTTAGTGGGAAAATGGGACCTTTGTATGCAAACATTACATTATAATTTTGTACGTATATTTGTGAAATGTCAATAAAAATAATATTAAAATAAAGTATAACTTACTAGGCACAGGAATCCTATTGTCAGAAAGGGTAAGCACAATATTCCACTAAATAAGCATCTTGGTAAGTACCTTTTATTAAATAAATACCATATTTATAAAATACACATTTACGCTTCCAACTTACTTCCAAAATTAATTATACATTTGTTTCGATTAACTAACAATTATCTTTCAATATTTATTCAATACAAATAATTATAATGAAATATCTGTAGTTCAGCAACGACGGACCTTCGCTTCCGATTGTCAACTGTATTCTTTGTTTTCTTTTTGAATATTATCATCTCCCTAGCACTATCCCGATTTTTCACAGGGTCCGCTTACCTAACCTGAAGATTTAACAGGTCCGGTATTTTTACAGAAGCGACTGCCTGTCTGACCTAAGGGAATACCAGCCCAATACAGGTTAGCACATACCTCCGAAAATGCATTTATCGGGAATGTGGGTTTCCTCACGATGTTGTCTTTCACTTTCGACAATCATTGGTTTAAGCCTGTGCTGGATTCGAACCTGTGACCTCAAAGTGAGATGCAAGCGCTCTACCAACTGGGCTACCACGGCCCGTTCTTTCGTCTGTTTTCTTTTTGAATCGGACATATTCATTACAATACAATACGCTTTTTGAAGGATCGGGGATATAATGTATGCGCCGCCTCACCGTACCAATTAGCTATGCTCGTTAACAAACTAGCCTTTACGAGTTTCGAACGGTTAATTCGTACTTCTAAATACTACAACTGGAAATAATTTTGACCAAAGGAGTATTTACTTCATTCGAACGGCAGTATATAACAACATAAATAAAAAATAAGTGATGAAGCGTTCACATAGAAGTGACGCACCGTGAGTCTTGCCGCCGCGCCTCCCTGAACGAGTCCTAATCGCCTTATGCCTACTTAAAATGAAAACAGAAGACTTTTGACATCAACAGTATATTCACCTTTAATTAAAGCTATGCATGCACCGAAGCGTTTCCTAAATCAAGTTAATGCCTATGAAGATGTTTACAGAAGAGTCGTTGCGTAAGTACAATCTGATTGGCCGTATTAAGGCAATCTGATTTGAGAACCAGCTGTGAACACTCCATGTGAGAAGGGAGGGGTTTTGTTTACCTAAATTTAAAAAGGTGTAGATACGCGCGTCCTTTAAATTCACGTTGAGATTTTGACGCAGAAGTCGGTGGCACTTACGATTATTTAATATGAAAACGCCACATCAAAGCAATTCACCTAAACAAGCAACTTGACATTTACGCATTATAAAAGTAAGTGCGCAATGCAAACAAATGTCAAATAGCAATATTGCTTTCTTAGATGAATTGCAACAATGTGACCTGTGTAATAAAAGTAAATCGAATAAAACAAAATGGATAAATGTTTAATCTCAATGTAATTACGAACCGAACTTTCTCAGATCACGATAAGCGAAGGGAAAAAATAAAAATAATATTAGAATTGCTTTTTATTGTTTATCTCGGGTTATTCGAGACAGCGTCGTCCAATTTTAAGATAAGCGTAATCTCAGTGTTTCAGGCAGTTTCAGGACAAGAATTTGCCGCAATGCGCATGGATACTTTTGTTTTTTTTTGTGTCCAAATTACCTTCACTTGTAAAGATCTACAACCTAACGGTCTCCGTGGTCCAGTGTTTGAGCGTTACGGTCACGATCCGAAGGTTCCGGGTTCGAATCCCGGTGGAGACAAATCACAAAAAATCACTTTGTGATTCAAATTCAAAATCAAAAATATCTTTATACAGTAGGTAACATAGTTACACTTTGAATCGTCAATTTTTACATAACGAACGTCTCATCCGCCTAAAACTACTGCAGCTTCTCACAACCTGTATAGCCGGGGAAAAGAAGCTGCAAGAAAAACCTCGGCACATGGCCCTAGACGTTCTTTAAAAAAATAAAAATAAACATCAAATATTGATATACAATTGAGTAATTTAGCTGCCTAATATCAGTTCTTTAGTTTGATTAGAACATTACATGTAGATCACGTGATTGTCCAAAAGTAAGATGATCCAGGCTTCGAAAGGCACGTTAAGCCGTTTTCTGGTTATTACTTACTGATGTAAGTACGTAATCGTTACATGAGTCATGTCAGGGGCCTATGGCGGCTCAATTATAACCCTGACACCAGGGTTGATGGGGTTGGCAATCCACCTTACCACCCACACGATAGAAGAAGACCTACAACTTTAGAGGAAATGTAGTTGTTCTGCGAATAAGTTAAATTTCAAATGGTCAATGTGAGTTTCTGATTCTTGATACGTGCTATGTGACACCATCGGGGATCTGGGTTATCTTCCGAGACATGTCGTACCTACATATCGACGAAGAAGTCATAGTCATGAGCCATCATGACTAGTAAAAAAATAGTCAGACGGTAAAAAAATACTCATTGTTAATTTTTTATCCGACTACAAAAAAGGAGGCGGTTCTCAATTTATCGGGATCTTTTTTATGTTTGTTTCTCGATTATTCACTAATAATTGTATTCGTGTTTAATTTGTAATTATATCTATTATTCACTAATGGCATTGGATCAGTCATTATAGACGGCGATACTGGTCACCACCTATCACGGTGTGTTAATAGAAAGCATGATGAGGTGTGGGTACTTAGTTCATCTCTCAGTCTCAATTATGTTACGTTATTTTTTATCAGTTCACTTATACCAAAGCTTTAACCGCATTACTAACCCTTTAGACTTTTTGTTCCTGTGCTATAATCTCTTTCATCATCATCAGCCCATAAACGTCTCCACTGCTGGGGCACGGGCCTTCCCTATGGATGGATAGGGAGATCGGGCCTTAAACCATCACGCGGGCCCAGTGCGGATTGATGGTTATTAACGACTGCTAATGCAGCCGACTTTTTTTGTGGTCACATCCTATGACCGGCCTTAGTGAAAGTTGCTTAACTTCAACAATCGCAGACCGAGCGCGTTTACCGCTGCGCCACCGAGCTCCTCAATAATCTCTTTATATGTACTTAACTTTATACATATTCAGTACGGACTCAATTGTATGCATATGATGTTATATATATACGTCCTTAGACGATTCCTTCGCAAAAGTCGGCCGATGTGTAACTTGCAAAGTATTGATAACTTGAGCAAGGCAAACAGCCACCGCCGCTATACGGACCATGAAAGTTGCATCTCATTTCAACTTTCACCACTATATTAATTTATGGAACACAGTTTGATGTTCCATCGATTCTTGACACGACTCGCTATAATTATTCTTGTGTTTACTTATGGTTTAAATTCAAGAAGGTAATAACAAAATCATTTTGAAGTATTTTAATGTGTTAATGATCCCGATTTCAGCAGACATATCCTAATTATATTTTAGTTTATACTTACCTGTTATTTTCTTATCCTCCGAAAAGGACAGGGACAGATTATTGATTATTGATTCATTTTAAAATGAATGAATAACCCGGGCAAATAAAATAGGAATCTCGCTCATACGCAACCCAATTGATTTGTGCTGTCAACTTAATTCTGTCGAGTTATTGGAAGGGTTTTTTAAATTTCTGCCTAATAAAAATTATGCCTGTCGTTTACCCGTTTCTTTCTTTTTTAATGGATAAGAAAATGACAGGTATAACTTAAAATAAAATTAGATGATAGTACAGAAATCAGCACCACTATATTATATCTAGGCTAAGATATTTTCAGTGTTAAATTCACCTATCGTACAGAAATGATCATTAGCAGTCGATAGTTGCATGAAATATACACTACATAGTGTAACCTCGATTATCAATCATTCTGTATCATTAAATTGATGGTATCCTATGTTACGAAACATTTTATATGTCAATAATGATAATAATGATACAGGTGATTAAATATTTAGTAGCATTTTGCACATTAATGATATCACACAAAAAAACATTTACAATGATGTCACATCTAAGACAACGACACGACAAAGAGTTGAACATAAAGAGATTTTAAACAAAAACAGATTGCTAACTAATATTTAGAACACACTTTTTAGCACGAGTTGTTACATGGCCATGTCAGGGGGCCTTTGGCGGTTCAATCATAACCCTGGTGGGTAGATGAAGTTAGTAATCCACCTCACAACCCACACGATAGAAGAAGAAGAAGCACGATGAAAAGGCGAAGTTAGAATTAATCAACAATATCAGTTATAAACTGCAAACTAATTGGTTAAAATTTCGCAAACGCTTTGTTTTTGACAATGAAAAATTACATTTCGCTGTTCATAAAAGACAATTAACAATAACAAATTGAGTTGTTCATTTAAACGCAGTACCTACTTAATCAAAACTTATCAGGCTTGTGATAAAAATATTGAATAGCGTGTCACTCTTTTAAAATCTTCTTAAAACTTGTCACATTATAATCAAACTCAAGAGCTCAGACTAAGCCAACTTCACCCAGCCAGAATGGCATACTAATCGGGCCCGAATCGAACTGAAACGTCTTTTCAACTTTAAAACAGTTTAATAAAGAGACGATAAATTAAGCGGTTCATTTGAACAAACGAATGGTGCCGTAATAGAGTGCGAAATGTCGCCAGGCCTCCCCACAAAAGAAAGAAAGGAGAAAGGAAGAGACGGGAAGCCTTTCCTTTGTTCTTAGTAAATCGAGTACCACTAGAAGTCGTTTGTCGGCCCTATATCACGCTGATTCGACGTTTATAGCCGCCCTGCAGCGTCCAACTGTTACTCTTGATTTGGACGTACTTACGTTGTTATTATTATAAATCCTACCGGATGAAGGCCTGCGTTGTTTATCTACTTGTTGAGCTAACTATGTTAAATGGGGCTAGGTATTTTTTGCGA
This sequence comes from Pectinophora gossypiella, assembly GCF_024362695.1. Lineage (NCBI taxonomy): Eukaryota > Metazoa > Arthropoda > Insecta > Lepidoptera > Gelechiidae > Pectinophora > Pectinophora gossypiella. The sequence continues at coordinate 7,664,716 of NC_065421.1, read as the reverse complement.
AAACATATTGGTAATCCCGCTTCATTTCTTTATTTCTTAAGACACTTAAATCAAGTCACCAATTTCCGCCCTACTTGTTTTGATATCTTTACTTAAGTAAACGTAATATATTACGTAATTCATAAAAAATATAAGATGTTTGTGGCAGTCTGAAATCATTGTCTGACATTAATAGTCCTAGTTTCGATATTGATATTTGGAAATTAGCACATAGAACATCCAAAGTAGCACTCTGGTTTTCTTTAACGTCTTTGCAAATCTTCTTCGATAACTTAATAGCAAAAATATTCTACTTCTCTACGCTGTACGGTCACGAGCATTAATATGTATACACTTTGGTACCATGTCACATTAACTTTTTTGACAAATTGAACTAAAAGTCTCACTAAATGTCAAATATGTTAGTACGACAGAGTCCTAAAGTGGGTAAATTATATTGCTCATGACTGTACATTCTGATGTTTACGTCACTACACAGAACAACACTGGTAACTTTATCGAAAAACAAACACTTCTATCGACTCTTGACATATTGCCCAAACTGTGTCAAGCAATTCGCTGTTTTTGTACTCATTCGTCTGTTTGTCGCCGTGGGTCTTCGGATAGTTTCGTAGCTTTAGAATTGAAATCAAAACAACGTTAGGTAAGACATGTTTTGTTAGTGTCTTATGACCGTCAATCGATGGTATTGAATGTTAACAAAACTTTGGGGCGAAGACGAGTCATTTCCTAATTCACTTATAATTTACTGCCATAACATAACATACATAACATAAACAGCCTTATACGTCCCACTGCTGGGTACAGAAAGGGTAAGGAGCATACTCCACCACGCTGCTCCACTGGGGGTGGTGTGCCACTAAATATAAAATCTTACATATAATTAGCTGGGTGAATTAGTGCCACCAGAATAGCCAACATTTGGGTAGCGCGTTTTTTGCATAATATTTCTAAAGTGAATTTAAACCATCGAAATTACATGTATTTCGGTAAATTCACCTAGGTGCAGTCCGATTTCTATAGTGCAGTGTATTAATAAAAAAGCAAAAGGAGTACCAGTATTTTATATGTGATCTATGAGCTACTTTAACGATATTACTTTTATATCATTATAAATAAAACTGGCGAGCATGCATGAAGCGAAAGTGGTGTGTCAGGGAAATAAGCGTCATCTTATGTACTTACTTATGTATCATTATAAATGTGCTGTAACTCCAAAACTAAAATGAAACCATGCTGAAATCTAAAATGAAATATGAGATTGATAACAAAAAGTAATATTTAGAATAGGTAATTGACTAATTTGTACCTCATTTAAACGATCTGGCCTAGGTTAGTTTGGACACGTACAGAGGATGAAGCATAATAGAATTGCGAAAGCGGTGTACAAAGCGAAAGTTGATAAGAGCTGGCAAAGAAAGACAAGAATATGATTTACACTGAACCGGCGTGCGTGTATGAAGCGATCGATGAATGTGGGGGAGGCAAGAGAAGTGTGTCAGGAAGCAAATGGAATTTTATAGTCTCTGCTTACCCCGGTGGGAAATAGGCGTGAGTTTATGTATGTATAGACGACCTGCCGATTGCTGCACGGGTACCACAGAGGTCGTTACATATGAGAGCATCGATATAGTATCTATTAATCTAACAGACACAGATATTTTTTCATTCAAATTATATCTTCGATATGCAGGGCAATGCACCGACACAATACGGGTGGCCGGGAGAGATAGCTATGATAAATTACTCTTTTGACACACTACGCTACGTTCGGCTACGATCGATTGTTTCGATAAAACACACTTCATAAATCAATTTCTAACTTCGTACCGGATTAAACTAAACCTAACGCTTGTTTTAATAAGATAAGCGATCCTTTCAGTTCGTGTAAATAAGCTCCAATTAGTTTTAGAACACCGAACTCTTGTAAATTGGGTTACGATCAGTATGTATCAGTGGATCCCTTTTGTAAGTTTACTTAGTAAAATTCCTTGTACGAGTACATGTATTATTCCATGTAATGGTTGATGGTTGCGATGATTGCGAGTGTGGAGTATCACCACAAACTATGGCTCACCTTTTGTGCTGTCCTAAGTGCCCTAACATATGCACTATTAAAGACCTGTACGAAGCCACTGACAATGCCGTAAGCGTGGCCAATTATTGGTCAGCAAAAATTTTGTTTCGATCGCCATCGACTCGCAAAGAAGAAGAATGTTCGGTTTCGGAACGGAAAGAAAATAGTCTATTTTCTCGTACAAGGGTAAAGTTCGATGCTCATTAATATAACGTGTTGGTATGTCATAGACTAAGATCACAAAATTTATCCTCTCAGACGTCGCCCCGTGGTGAGATTCGCGTTCAACTGGGCACCCTCAGGCCTCATCATTTACCTAGCTTTACCTAGCTTTAGGAGGAGCTCGGTGGCGCAGCGGTAAACGCGCTCGGTCTGCGATTGTTGACGTAAAGCAACTTTCGCAGAGGCCGGTCATAGGATGGGTGACCACAAAAGAAAAAGTTTTCATCTCGAGCTCCTCCGTGCTTCGGAAGGCACGTTAAGCCGTTGGTCCCGGCTGCATTAGCAGTCGTTAATAACCACCAATCCGCACTGGGCCCGCGTGGTGGTTTAAGGCCCGATCTCCCTATCCATCTATAGGGAAGGCCCGTGCCCCAGCAGTGGGGACGTTAATGGGCTGGTGATGATGATGATGAAATGCTATCCGAGGCAAAACAACGAAAAAACATGCCTGTCAAAAATAAAATTCTTGGCAGTTTTCTTCCGGAAAAATACCGTTGATATCTGTTCTAAAGTAATGATTAGCCATTATACTGACAATAAATAAGTTGGTCGGTAATCCACATAAAACTAATGGGGTGAACGGCGTCAACTGGAGTGAAAACTTGCGATAAAAGTAATCAAAGAGCCGTTAAATAATTTTAGCGCCAATAGCCGCCCCATTCAACTCAGAATAATTGATTCACTAACTTATTTATTGCGCAGGAATTGCTATAATTTGAATCGCGTTTGGTAAGTAGTAAGGTTTTCTTGCAGAGTACTACGGAGACAAAAGGATGGCGTCGAATTTCATTGATTTTTTTTTTATTCAAACGTGGCTGACGGAAAAAGAACAATCGTAATTTAAACAAATAACAATAAATCAAATGAATAGTCTACAACAATTTTAAGACGAGTATTTAAGGTCTCATGACCCAAAAACTTACCTGTGTTGAAACTACTAAACCTATATGCCGTGTCAGGAATAGATCCCAACACTCTTTGTTCAGGAGATGGCAAAATTTCCGAGTAAACTTATTATAATAATACTTAATTAACTTTTACTTCTATAAACAGAGTAATAAAGCAACATGAAACACTGTTTAATATTAATTTGTAATATCAAAATATGAATTCAGAATGTAAATTTATCGAAAGTCCGTGCAATGAAAAGGGGATGCACTGATAAAATTGGAAAAATATTAAGTCCAATTTTCTGTTAATTTGTTTTTCAGACAATATGAAACGATTGTTAACAAGTGTGAAAGTCACTACCGTAGCTTTATTTTACATGTAGGTAATAAAATGATGAAATGTTGACTGTTACGATAGTCTACACACGGGACAAGCGAACTATGGCGTGGGCGGGGTTTAATACAAAATTCAAAAGCAAATTATATCATTGAATACAATAAAAATACATAATATTTATTTAGTTATTATATTTATTTATTTTCCATATATTTTTTTTCATTATATCCTTGATCTAAATACGAGTACGTGGTTTGAATGATGCCGTTAAACCACAGAGGTTTGTCTCGGCACCCATTCGTCGCATTAAAACAGAAAAAAAAAAAATAATACAGAAAACATTGAAAGGAGTATCTTTTTTTTTTTGACGTGACTTATTGTAGATTTGCCGCAGATGGCATTAACTACTTGGCCGGACAAATGGGGAGCGCTGAAGGCTCTCACCCGGTACAACGTTTAAGACAACAGGCCTGAGGGTGCCCAGTTGGGCGCGAACCTCGGCTCAGGGCGTCGTCTGAGAGGAAAAATATTTGAAAGAATTAATCGACCCTAGTGGGTCGATAGCGATAAGCGCTTAATGAGGGAAATCGTCGACCACGCCGGCGGGGTCGGTATCGGGGTCCTGAAGTGTTTGATGTCGCGAGCTGATTGGCTGCCTCTATGGCTAGAGTAATCGGATCGTCGGGATCGTATATTACGTCCTTCGGACGCCGATACTTTTCAGTACCGTCCCTAAGCGGGATGTAATCGGAAGCCGCAACTACCAGGGGATTCGGGTGGTGCGGAGCAGAATCGAAAAAACGTTTGGAAGCTAATTTGAGCCATTGGGCAATGGTTGGCAGACCTAGGTCAATGTGCAGATTTTCATTGCGAAGGAACCACGGAGCTCCCGTGGCTTTCCGCATGAAACGATTTTGTATTACCTGTAGACGGTGGATTTGAGAGGGACTCGCATGAGCGAAAACTACCCCTGCATAGGTCATGATCGGACGGATGCAAGTCGTGTAGATTTTCACCTTATTCCTAAGGGACAATTTACTTCGCTTGTTAAGAAGACAATGAAGACGGCCCATTACAAACGCGGCGCGATCGCGCACACGTTTGATATGGGCCTTGAAAGTAAGACGTCTATCTAAGACTACGCCGAGATATTTGACTTGCTCTTCCCAAGGGATCGGCTTGCCAAACATCTTAATGATTTTAAGTTGACGGCGTGACCGTGGCGTGTTATAATAGCCCTTTGAAAAGTACACCGCTGCACTTTTCTCCGGGTTTACCTCGATTCTCCCTTTGCGAAACCACTTGCCCAAGGCATTGGCCGCGCGTTGGAGGATTCCGGTCATCATAACTCGACCGCGGCACGAAGAATAGATGGCTGTCATCATCATCATCAATTTAAGAGCCACGCTCTTGTCGGTGTAGCATTTTCCATTCCAGTCTATCAAAGGCCATTCATCATCCGCAAATAAAGCTAATTCGGTTTTAGGGGATTTGGGAATGTCACTAGTATACAATGAAAATAGTAAAGGGGAGAGAACGGAGTCCCTTCCACGCGGTAGCGAAAGGTTCGATTTGAGAGGAAGTCTCGTATGATGTGCACGAGACGGTCTGGCACTCCCAGTGAATAAAGCTTGTAGATCAAGCCGTTGTGCCAGACTTTGTCGAACGCTTTCGCCACATCGAAGAAGAGCGCTCCCGTAGCGACAGGTTTTTTTAAGTTTAATCTACTAGAGATATGTTCAACAATACGGTGCACTTGTTGAACGCAGGAGTGTTTGGTTCTAAAACCAAACTGCTCTGGTGGAATAAGACTATTGGATTCGGCGTAGTCCCGTAATCTAGCAAATATGAGCCGCTCATAAATCTTCCCCATGGTATTGAGGAGACTTATAGGGCGGTAACTGGAAGGTTCGTTTTTAGGTTTCCCAGGCTTTGGTATACCAATTACAATTGCTTCTTTCCACTGCTGTGGAAAGACGCAGTTGCTCATGGCGACGTTGAATATTGCCGTTAGTAAGCAGATGAGGGGAGCACCGAAGTTTTTAAGGACACGATTCGTGATACCGTCTGAGCCAGGGGCTTTTCGGGTATGAAATCTTTTGATGATACCTAGTACCTCTTCCTCAGTAACCTGTGGAAGAGGAGGATCGGTGGGAGGTACAGAAGCCCTACGCTGAACTTCAGAGTTCACCGTCGAGAGGTGCCTACGATCGATAGGGAGAGTACTGGGCGAACATTGGGCTTCGAGACTGTCGGCAAGGCATTCGGCTTTTTCGTCATCGTCAAAAGCGGGGGGTTGGTTAGGCCTATTGAGAGGAGGAGTAGGAACAACCGTATCCTTTTGAAGAGACCTAGACAGCTGCCAGATGGCCTGGTGGTGGGGCTCAATGCCGCTCAAAAGATTATCCCACCGATTCTGTCGCATGTCATTAATACGTTTTCTTACAGTATGCTGCAAGAGACGCAAATGACGGCGACATTCCTCGGTGCGATTGGAATCATATGCGCGGGTGGCTGCGTTTTTCTCCGTTAGCAGATCACGGATGTCGGTAGGCAGTTTCCAGCGATGGTCTTCCATCTCCGGAACCTGTTTTGAACTTTCATTCAAAACCGACCTCACGTGATCCGTGAGGGAGTTAATAGCTGTCGAGGCCTCCTCTAAGGAGGCTATTTCTACTGGGAAAAGGAGTATCGACAATCCACAAATGAACTCAAAAAACACACACAGCGCACTGTCGTACCGAGTAGGCATAAATGCCAATCAATGCGGCGAATATTATTGTATCTACATTGTATTGAATACAATATTAGATACTTCTGTCTCTTTATTTAAGAGCTGCGCTCTTGTCGGTGGAGTAATTTGTCATTCCTCTCTTCTTCCCGCCAAATCCTTCACCTCCTGATACGACATGACCTGCACCTTCTCTTTTATTTGTTTCATAAATGTTCTCCTAGGTCTACCCTTTCCTCTCTTCCCTTCAATTTTTCCTTCTATAATGTTTGTTATAAATGAATCGTGTCGTATCAGGAGGCCAATCATATTAGATACTTACACCTTAAAATACAATTCATCATTATGTTGAGCAGAAACTTCTATTAAATAATCGTCTGTTTTAGTGCGCATTTTTACTGTTTCCTTCTTTCGCGACTGTGTGCAGCGTCCTTTGCAGTTTTATACTATAGTATATTTTTTTAAATCGCCATTGTGACATACATCTCACACATAACTCACTCGTAAGTCGTAAACCTTAGTAGGGCACCACTCGCCCATATAATCGAAGATCGGTCCAGAGTGAACGTCAAAATATTTGTTTCATTTTTTCGCTTCCTCGAAACAGTTTTCAAATTTATGACACTCTACTCGTCTAGTGTTTGGGCCCAAGGGGCTTAACCTGAAATGGACGCGCGGCCGGCGAGAAAATATATTTTCGAGTTACTGGTTCATAAATAACTGTGGAGTGACGGGGCGATGATAAACTCAGGCCAGGGTTCATCGCACGTCGCTTACTCACTGTTGGCGAATGCGAAACTCTAATGTAATTTTCCGGCTTATAAATTCCTAGTGAATTTAATGGGTTTCTAATATTCACAGCGTCTAGGGGAATATACTTTCACTAAAGTTTCATTACTACTATTAGTGGTTGTGATAAAGATATTTAGGTAAGTAAACTGAAATTGCTGATAAAATTAATACATATTAATTAAACTTCTCTTGTCGCTTTGTGAGTACTTAAATGTTGTATTTGTACCCGGGTAGTGGCAACAGGCTTACCCCCTATGGAACTTTAAACATAGTGAGTTTAGTATATACATCTGCCTTCCCCTTACGAGGTAAAAGCATGATTATTATTGCGTATGGCAAAAAGCATGATGTTATATTATAACGCTATATTTTATCTGTTGTGCAACTAAACGCTTTGTATTGAATTGTAAATATTTTTTTTTTATATTATAACAGTTGTCAATGTCCTGCACGATCCAAAAAGTCGATTTTATCTTTCACTGTTCGCAAATATAACTGCGCTTTCAATCCAATAACAAACAAAGTCCTCGTTCAGCAAAACTTAACCCACGTTTCATTGGACTTTAGTATTTTGTAGAGAACTCTGGACTAGCACTAAATACTGTTTTCGAACTTCTTTGTCCTTTGTTTACTAGAAAAAGATCAGAATTTCTCTAACTGCAGGCGAGTAGAAGTTTTAATTGCTTTGGAGTAAGTCCTCCACACCTCGCCGGGATTGGCCAACTTATTCGGAATCTAGATTGACTCTCATTTGCCTAAAAGGTTGGAATGTTTACAAGCAGCTTAGGATTTAAGGAGTCGGATTGTCTTAGTTGCACGATTGGATCCGAGAAAGCCATTCCTGAACTATTTGTTTGGGGTTAACAAATCTATTTCTGGAAATGGTAGTGATTTAATTGTATTCATCAGGGTCCCGTGGTAGCATTGTGAGGTCGCAGTTTGCAATCCACGAGCTTAAACCAATGATATTCGAATTTCTTTTCGAATTCAAATTTAGATCGTTCTTAATTATCGCTCATTAATTCATGTTTGGATCGTAGAGAGTTGATATCACGTGGTTTTCAGGATTTGTGCCCTGTTAAAGGCAATGACCTCTCCCCGTATTACATGAGGCTTAAACATAGCTGGCGAGAGGATGGGTGTACTATATACCTCCGCTTACCCCTTCGGGGATAAAGGCGTGATGCTGTACTTGAGGAAACCCCCATACCAGAGAAATGTGTTTTTGGAGGTAAGTTACCTAAATTTTCAGACAGGCAACTAGTTTCTTTGAACTTTATAGTAACTCATTAAGTATTACTCCCAGAAACTTTGCAATATTTATTGCTCATTAGGCGTATGTAAAGAGTTTACTGAAATAAATGTACGTAAACAAACAATAACATAAAGCCACGGTTCGTACCGCCTCGCACATTCAAGTCAAACCCCGCGCAACAGCGAAAGGGAAGTATTTGTGACTAAGTTTACGATTCGCCGCAGGTGTGCGCGAGCTATAAATTGTCAAGCGAATAACGAGTGCATTTATTAACACTAATAAAGTAGAACGTGTTACCTTTAGAAGTATTGTTTAACTTTTGTAAGTTGAGGACTTCGGTATAGGTACAGGGACTAACACATTGAGTCGGAAAACTTTGACGCGTCAATTTATAAAAGGTTTTACGTAAGTACCTACCTATAATTTATGCTTTGTTGCATTTTTCAATTATGCCGTGTTGTGATTAAAATAATTGTGTGTTTAACATTAACCTACCGCTGCCGGGTCTGCATGACAATTGCGCCGCGCGCGGCGCGAATTATATCAAAGCCTTCGACTAATAGCCGTTTGACGGTAGATAGCATTCGTATCGTTTATTGGTCGAAGCGCTCAATATAATTCGCGCCGCGCGCGACCCGTTTGTCATGCAGACCCGGCTGGAAAACATACGGCATTTTTTATTAATAGGTAAGTATAATACAAATAAGCGGATATTTAGAGAAAAGCAATGTAAGTACTAATACTTACAATTAATAAAACGTGAACTCTGATAAATTAATTTCACAGAGAGTAATTGTATTATGATTAAAATTTGTGATAGATGCCGTTATCATAAGTTTTTAACTTTTATTCTTTGTCATGTATAGTATGCGGCATCCGTGTTAGAATCGGGTACCGTAAAATTTTTCTTAGGAAGAAAATTGGGTAAGTAAACAGGTAGGTACAACACTAAGGTGGTTACGAGGCAATACTAGGAGGTAGGACTAACAGTTGTGCCAAATTCACACGTCGCCGAGAAATACGACGTGCCTTATTAGTCCGCTTGTACGGCGGTACACGACGCGATACGACGTCTTACGGTGCCACGACGTTTAGCGGGAAAAGTATGTGGGACAGAAAACTGGGGTAAGCAGAGATGCACTTACGTAGATAGTTTGTGTTGGTATTCTTCGGCTTAAAAGTTTCTTGACGTTAACATGCATAAACTCAGCCTGTATTCTTTCATGGAGTGGGCAGAGCCACAAATAATCAGAGATAACTTACCACTGCCTTTAAGTACAGCAGTTGAATAAATAAACATAAAATGAGTCTACACGTAAATGTCCCACTGCTGAACACAGGTTCCTTAACATGTGTCGTTACTGCACTAGTTATTATTTATATATTTATTTATACTTTAAATACTTTCCCTAAAATAAATAAATAAATTATTCAACTTCTTCTATCGTGTGAGTTATGAGGTGAGTTACCAACCTCATCAACCCTGGTGTCAGGGTTATTATTGAACCGCCAAAGGCCCCTGACAACTAGGATTGATTCATCAACTAGATAGTTATTGTACACCTCTACCTACTCCTTCGGTGTGTACATATGTGTGTGTGAGTGTGTGTGTGGGTGTGTGTGGATGTGTGTATATAAATACTACATGGCACGCTACATCCCTTCCCAACCCCCACCACATGCCAATACTACGACTATATATGTATCAGTGATAATCAAGAGTCAATCATTCTTAGTGTATCCTCGCATAGCCTCGCAGGTAACAGGAAAACATATAATGTAAAATATTAGTGCTGAGTCATGCAAATACTAAATGCTATGAGACTAACAAAATGGTTCACTAATAACCGCGTGTAGACGAGCTTCCAAAACGAACATCGTAACAGTTATTAAAAAATAAATAACATAATACTTATAGAAAAATTTGATGAATTCAGTACATGTCGAACGTTGGTAATGAACAAAAGAAGAGGCAAATCGGCAACAAATACAGGAAGTAGTACATACATCGTCAAGTTAACAGCCACGCTTTTGTCGGTGTAGCATTTTCCATTCCAGTATATCAAAGGCCAATTCCTTGACTATAAGACACGACGTTACCTTTTCTTTAATCTGTTCCATGTAAGCTCTTCATGGTTTTCCCCTTCCACATAACATACTTAAGCTAAATAGCCTATATATTATACGTACATCTCACTGCTGTACCTATAATATATAGGCTATTTAGCTTAAGTGCAAAAGCCTCCAATCAACCGGAAGGGGTATACTCTACTATGGTGGAGTATACTCCGCTATACAATAGCCACGTTGCTTGACTGTTGATTGGTGGTGTCTGGTGGTCTTCTTCTTCTGATCCTTTTGTCCCCTGTTGAGATGTAGACCTTGAATAAAAGATTTCCACTACTGACTGTCTGGATCTGTATCTGGTTGGTAGAAGTGTTTGATTCGAAATAAATAATCGCAATAAACGTGTGAGCGACCAGTCGCCCGTCTGCGCAGTGAGATGACACTGCACAAGCACCCACTCGACCCTTATCACCATTTAATCAGATGACAAAGCATCGGAATTGCCCAAGCTCCGCCGAAGTCGGGTACCCGCAAATTCTATTACTACACTTACCTTAGATTCGGATGTCAGCTACGGAATTAGTTAGAGATAACTTTGAGTAACATTTCTATTGTCTATGACTCAGTAAGACCTTGGAAGCTCTCCATTTTGTCGGATTATAATAGGAGTAGGTACCTATTTACTTAAAATAATAGCATTTGCCACAAATACCTATGACTATAGTGGACGTCAAATTATTGTTTACTATCTCTCTCTCTATTTAAGAGCTGCGCTTTTGTCGGTGGAGTAATCGCCATTCCTCTCTTCTTCCCGCCAAAACCTTCACCTCCCGATACGACACGTCCTGCACCTTCTCTTTTATTTGTTTCATAATTGTTATCCTAGGTCTACCCCTTCCTCTCTTCCTTTAAATTTTTCCTTCTATAATGTTTGTTATAAATTAATCGTGTCGTATCAGGTGGCCAATCATATTTCCTCTCCGGTTCTCTATAGTCTTCAATATGGTTCTCTTTTCTTCAACTCTTTCCAGCACTTTTGTTTACTATAAAATGTAATAATTATTTACTATAAGACGATGTGTGCCTTATCTTTGATTTGATCTCTTCTTGGCCTTCCCCTTCCTCTCATTTCTTCTATGATGTTTTTATTAAGTACTGTTGTTAGGCAGACAGCTTGATTGTCACAGTTAAATACAGGGTATTAGTGACATCGTAACGAAAACTTTGAGGGATGATTCAGGACATGATTATAAGTTGATATCAAGTAGGATATTCCGTCGCAAAAGTATAGAACTGAAAATATCTAAAAAAACACACAAATTTTCATGAATTTTCCGACAGGAAATTCTACTTGATATCAATTCGGAATCATGGTCTGAATCATCCCCCTTAGTATACGTTACGAAGTCACTAACACCCATACCTACTTGTATGGCTATCTGTATGTACTTGCACGGGGTGTTGGTGACATCGTAACAAATATTGAGAGGAATGATTCAGCTCATTATTCTGAGTTAATATTAAGTGGAATTTTCCACCGCAAAAGTATAGAATTCAAAATAATTAAAAAAAAAACTAAAATATAAATCATGAATTTTGCGACGGAAAATTCCACTTGATATTAACTCAGAATCATGGCCTGAATCATCCCCCTTAGTATTCGTTGCGGTATCACTAACACCCTGTATAAAGTAAAATAAATAAAGCAACCTCGCTCGGCGCGTTGCTGTGGGCGCAGTAATGTTCCGTGTTTTAGCACCTCCAATAGCAAAGCTAGTTGACTCTTGTGCGAAACTTGTGCAACTTACGACTTCCTGCCCGACACATATGCGGTACCTATTTTACTGGCAACTTAATGTCTGTCGACATATACGCAGGTAATATACAGCTTTTTAAACATATAAATACATTTATGTACTTAATATACTCACACATCCCTCACGCTTGTAATAATACTAAATGGTGGACATAAAAATCAAATATAGAAGTAGTTCGGACAGGGATTTTACCGTACGTCAAGGTTATCCCCCTAACATAATTCCGGTCCGCTTAGGTACCTAACCTGGAGATTTGACAGGTCCGGTTTTTTACAGAAGCGACTGCCTGTCTGACCTTCCAACCCGTGAAGGGAAAACCAGCCCAATACAGGTTATGTCACATACCTCCGAAAATGTTGTGTTTTAGGTATAAATGATGACCCTTTTCATTACACCCAGGTACAACTACATCTTCCACTCATTATTATTCCGATCAAAATAAAGAAAAGCAATATAGGTAACAACATAACTCTATACATAATGTGATATACCTAAATATCAAGCTACAATTATTTTGATATATGCTTCTGCAATTACATTGTATTTTGAATAAATATGTAAGTACCCCAGGTAATGACAAAACAGGTAATTATCACGTTAAATCTCAACAGCGCTATGTACGTCAGCGCCAGGAACGTAGCCTGGAAGTCTCTCATTAAGGCGCGCGGGCATACGACCGCGCCAGGCTCGGTCGGAAATCTGTTGTACGGTCACGAGCATTAATAAGTACGTATACACTTTGGTACCATGTCACATTGACTTTTTTGACATATTGAACTGTAAGTCTCATCATCATCAGCCCATTAACGTCCCCACTGCTGGGGCACGGGCCTTCCCTATGGATGGATAGGGAGATCGGGCCTTAAACCATCACGCGGGCCCAGTGCGGATTGATTGGCACGGAGGAGCTCGAGATGAAAACTTTTTTTTTGTGGTCACCCATCCTATGGCCGGCCTTTGCGAAAGTTGCTTTACTTCAACAATCGCAGACCGAGCGCAAGTCTGTAAGTCTCACTAAATGTCAAATATGTTAGTGCGACAGAGTCCTAAAGTGGGTACATTATATTGCTCATGACTGTACTTACCGTACTGTGTGGGTTGCTGTATTTTTTTAACAATTTGGTTACTAGCAAATGGCCCCGATTCCTGCAGACACCTCCCAATTTTATTTTAAACTATACCCGTCATTTTCTTATCCGACCAAAATAAGGGTAAGGGTAAGGGGTAAGGGACGAATGATTCACAACTGTTAATTTTAAAATGAAGCATCTCGCTCATATGCAATCCGATTGACATGTGCTGTCAATTTAATTCTGTCGGGTTATTGGGGTATTTTAAATTCTTCCTATTTACATGTGTTCCATAAGTTTTATGCGTGTCAATTACCCGTCCCTTTCCTTTTCGGCGGATAAGTAAATGACAAGTATGACTTAAAGTAAAATAAGATGGTGTGTACAGTCATGAGCAATATCATGTACTCACTTTAGAACCTTGTCGCACTAACATATTTGACATTTAATGAGACTTACGGTTACATTTCTCAAAAAGTTAATGAGACATGGTATCAAAGTATATACATAGTACTAGTGACTGTACTTGAATCGGCACCATGATACACTACGTATTTAATATAGGAACATATTATTTTCCAGGTAAGAAAGTGCTTGACTCTCCATTTTAGTTTCTAATAAGCTTTGAAAATAATTGAGACAGTTTAATAACTTGAAGATGTCTACCTGTCTAGACTACATCTTGAACTTGAGTTAATGAAGTCATCTGAAACCACTGTCAATATTACCATGACTTTCCTTTGATGTAATTTTTAAGATGTAAATAAGTTTTGTAGTAAAGAGATGAACATAGATCATAAATTAAATAAATGAACCGACCCAATCATTTGACAACATGCCATGAATAAAATTATAGTTGTATTATAATTAAGGAAAACATGAAACAGTAGGACTCGGGCCCTGTGCTGGGAGGTTTTCAGGCCACGTCTTTCCCTCAGCGTTACAGAATCCGATGTGGTAGTAGTTTTACAGCTAGTTACATAATATGTAATTTATTTATTTTTTTGACGTTCAAAAAGCGCTAACTTTGTAAGCCAATAAAACTTTGAAAACTAAATATATATATATATTTAGATATTAAATTCAATATAATACAACTATAATTTTACTTACCTAGAAATTGCCTTTAAAATAATAGAGGTTATACTTTGTAATAAAGCCGTTTACTATGCTATGATTTTAGTTCTTTGTTACTAAATAGGTAGCTGATTAAGTTTTCTTAGTATGCAATAAATTCTTATTTCTAAAGTAAATAGTAAATAAAATATTGTATGAAGGCATATAGGGTAACTGCACCAGAATATGGTGCTTAGTATATAATAAATCGCATGCATAAAGATTACAAATTCTTCTGAAAATTCAATAAATTTATCGGTGTCTGGCGTATCACACGCGGAAACCTCGTATCATAGGAAATTGGAAATGAATTCCTTTAAGCCTCCAATTACATCAATCGAGAATATCGAATTTTCGCCGGCGTAGGAGTACGTTTCACGTTGGTCTTTTTTTTCGTCTGCTCGTACTTTATGTCTTCGTTAGCTGGTATCTAATGTTTGACGTAGCTACACATGCATTTATTATTATTGTATACTTGTATTTGTGATGATGATGATGATACTTGTAATTAGGATAGAGTGATTGCACCCTTTCGCAGATGATGGACAATTGTTATATACCATGGGCTGATCCCTTGTCACCATACATTTCACAATATATATCGTCACTGGAAAGGCAACTTTACGTAAGCGCCAAAAGGCCATTTCGAGAAAAGGCCGTTTAAAGTTTTTCTTTTTCGTTTTTTTTTATCATAACTTTTTATCCAATTATCCAATTTAGATAACGTCAAAATAAGGTAACATTCTTTTTTTTAATTTTCTATGTCCAGCAATACATATTATCATAACAGTTGGATTGCTATTTTGGGATATAGTGTCGCTTACGTAAAAATGACCTCAGTTTACAGTAAAGCAAATTTACTTAACCGCCATCAGTTCTGCCCGCCCCGTTAGGGATTACGGGCGTGAGTTTATGTAAGTAGAACTGGGGGGTTAAAAAGGCCTCATCAAAGCAATTTCTAAAAAAACAATATTGCTTTTTCACATTTGTTGGCATTGCGCAATTACTTTTAATAATAATAATATCGTTAATTGAACATAGAATTACAATTTTACAATATTAAAATACAGACAACTATAATATGATATGCTCTAGATATGCGCCGGTCCCTGCACTAAGCATTGTATCGCAGGGGCCACATTACGAATTCGTATGTTAGGATTTATATCTATAATATATTTTCTAGTTTTAATAGCCTCCATGGTTGCGTTTTTAGACCGTAGGGCTTACGATCTGGAGGCGCGGGTTCAATTCCCGATGGAGACATTGTTGAAATTACTCTGTGACGTCCTTTCTTTGGTAAGGACATTGTAGTCATCTGATTGTCCGAAAGAATAAAATGATTCTGTACTTTGGAGGGCACGATAAGCCGTTGGCCGTGGCTATTGCCTGTAAGAACACCTCAACTAACCCGCAATGAAGCAGCGTGGCGAAGTATGCATACTCACTGCAGTCTCACCGGTCGGTTGAGGGGAAATCTTTTCCCAGACGGGTGTACGCTGTATATGTATCAGAGTTGGAACCTTGAATATGAAAATAACACACTGTAATAAAGTTCTAAGTATCTCTATACTTAGAACATTATTACAGCGTTTTTTCTTTTAAAAATAAGTTTCAGCAATACTACGTGTACTTACTTTAATTTCTTTTTCTAAACTATACAAGTTAAAGATTATAAAGGTATATATAAAAAAAAACGTTTTATAGATAATTTTATCAGCATTCTTTCATTAAACTATACATTAGTAACATTTAGGGTTGATGGGTTCGGTAATTCACCTCACAATCCACACGATAGAAGAAGAGGGTAACATTTTGAGTCCTTTTTATTAGTTCGAAAGTTTACCGTGTACTTGAAAAGTTATTATTTTAAAAGTGTACCTAGTTTTGCAGACTTATGTTTTTATTATATTCAAAGAAATCAGTCTACTACATAAACTGCCTATATACGTCCCACTGCTGGGCACAGGCCTCCCCTCAATCAACCGGAGGGGGTATGGAGCATACTCCACCACGCTGCTCCACTGCGGGTTGGTGGAGGTGTTTTTACGGCTAATAGCCGGGACCAACGGCTTAACGTGCCCTCCGAAGCACGGAATCATCTTACTTTTTCAGACAATCAGGTGATTCAAGCCTGAAAAGTCCTTACCAAACAAAGGACAGTCTCACAAAGTGATTTCTACAATGTCCCCATCGGGAATCGAACCCGGACCTCCAGATCGTGAGCCTAACGCTCTAACCACTAGACCACGGAGGCTGTTAGCCCACGGAGGCGGTCTACTACTTAGCCTGTATCCACTCACTGCTGGGTATAGGCCTCCTTTGCTTCCCGCCCCCCTTTCCAGTCCTGTGCAAGTCTCATCCATTGCTTACCGGCATAAGTGACAGCAATATCACTTAGTATTATTGTATAACCGTATTTTATATATTTTTTTAAATAACGTCTAGGGCCTGGAGCCGAAGTTTTTTTTGCAGCTTCTTTTCCTTGGCTATACAGGTTGTGAGAAGCTGCAATAGTTTTAGGCGGATGAGATGTTCGTTATGTAAAAATTGACGATTCAAAGTGTAACTATGTTATCTATTGAATAAAGATATTTTTGAATTTGAAAGTCACCGAGTTAACCTCATCTGCACGCGGCGCATCCTGCTGTACAACAAACGAGGCTCTGATGGAAAACTCACCTAAACACCCTGGCTAGCGAGGTGTTTTATGGCTAATAATCCTCTCATGATTTAGACGTCGCGACGATGCTCGAAAGACGCTAGTGTGAGGGGGGTCCCTAAATATTATTAATAGTCAATATATTACGTTATATGTTTCAATATAACGTATAAAAGAGATTTTTATATAGAAAGCAATAATGCTTCAACCGTCAACGGTGAGCTCCAGAAATAGCAATTCTTTATAGCCTTCATAAAAATCACCATAATATTCGACAGCTAAGGCAATCCGAATGATTTTATTGTCAGATCGCCATTAAACTGTAATAAATAAATGTCTGTCAGAGTTGTAATTTCGCTACATAATCATTTTCATAATAATAAAGTAAGTAAGAATCTATTGTAAATTAACGGTTTTTAGTTCTGATAGACTGTAGTATTATTCCTTATTCTATGGTTCTGGGTGGTAAAATAACCACATTGACGCAATTTGCCTAAGAAAGCAGTATTGCTATTTGACTTTTGTTTGATGACATTACCCTGTTACTTTTTAATGCGCTAAATGTAACAGTACAAGCTCATCTTGGCGGGGGTACTCCCGTGCCCCAAGACATTGCTTTTTAGATGAATTGTTTCAAAATATAGCCCCGCACACGTTTTCATCACCTATCATATATCACTATATTCATCATCACCAGCCCATTAACGTCCCCACTGCTGGAGCACGGGCCTTCCCTATGGATGGATAGGGAGATCGGGCCTTAAACCACCACGCGGGCCCAGTGCGGATTGGTGGTTATTAACGACTGCTAATGCAGCCGGGACCAACGGCTTAACGTGCCTTCCGAAGCACGGAGGAGCTCGAGATGAAAACTTTTTTTTTATTGTGGTCACCCATCCTATGACCGGCCTTTGCGAAAGTTGCCTAACTTCAACAATCGCAGACCGAGCGCGTTTACCGCTGCGCCACCGAGCTCCTCACTATATTATTATACACTAAATAACGTTCGTGATCTGGAATAGGGTGGGTCAAGGACAACTTGCAGTCTCTAAGGGCCCTATTACGACGGCCCTACGACGGCCTCCGTGGTCCAGTGGTTGAGCGTTGGGCTTACGATCCGGAGGTCCCGGGTTCGAATCCCGGTGGGGACATATCACAAAAATCACTTTGTGATCCCTAGTGTGGTTAGGACATTACAGGCTGATCACCTGATTGTCCAAAAAGTAAGATGATCCGTGCTTCGGAAGGCACGTTAAGCCGTTGGTCCCGGTTATTACTTACTGATGTAAGTAAGTAGTCGTTACATGAGGCATGTCGGGGGCCTTTGGCGGCTCAATAGTAACCCTAACACCAGGGTTGATGAGGTTGGTACTCCACCTCACAACCCACACGATAGAAGAAGAAGAGGGGCCCTATTTCAGTAGCACACCGCGGTGGCGCAACTGCGGTCACGCCAACGTTAAAATGTATTCAGATGTACAGTCATGAGCAATATAATGTACCCACTTTAGGACTCTGTCGCACTAACATATTTGACATTTAGTGAGATTTAGAGTTCAATTTGTCAAAAAAGTTAATGTGACATGGTACCAAAGTGTATACATATTAATGCTCGTGACCGTACACTACCTCACGTGGTTTGGTTAGGACATTGTAGGCTGATCACCCGAGTATTTGACTGGGTCAATTTTTTTTTTATTTTTTTTTAATAGAAACCAGTCTAAGATGATCGAAAATCAATCTCATTTTACTTTCCGATTTATTTTCGAATTTTATTTATGAATTAAGTAACAATGAGTACGACGTTTGACCGCTTTTATTGATGACGTCACAGGACAGTATTTTCATGCAAACTATAAAGAAAACTTTCGTTTTACATTTCGTAAAAAGTAGCCTATTGACCAAAAGTAAGATGATCCGTGCTTTGGAGGGCACGTTGGTGATACGTTCTTTGATGTTCGTACAATAAAGTATATTTGTATTGTATAGGTGGTAACAGTCAGTACCGGCTTCTATTTACCTAAGTTAGTATGTAGTCGTTATAGGAGCCATTTGAGGGGTCCTTGTCGGCTCAATAGCAACCCTGACACCAGGGTTGTTAAAAAAGTCAAACAGTGACCTCACAACAGACACGAGAAAAAAAGATTACCTACCAACCCAGTATATACGCAACACTGGAAACAATGACAATGATATTCACCTAGAGGTACATTATACAGAGTGCTCATGACGTCATAACAAACACTTTGAAGAATTATTCAGACCATGATTTCGAGTTGGTGTAAAGTGGTTCATCGCAAAAGTATGGGATGTAAAATAATTAAAAAAAGAAACACTTAAGTTGACGTGACTTTTCCGATATGAAATTTCACTAAGTATCAACTCTGGATTATGGTCTGAATCATTCCCCAAAGTTTTCGTTACGGTGTCACTAACACCCGTAAGTGTAAGTGACATCGTAGCAAATACTAAAAGAGATGATTCGGCTTATGATTCTGAGTTAATATCTGGAGAAATTTTAAATGGCAAAAGTGTAGAATTGAAAACACTTAATTAAAAAAATAAGAAATACATGAATTTTGCGTCAGAAAATTCCACCTGATATTAACTCAGAATCATTTTGACTTTCAACAAGTTTATCCATGATAATTACGTCGTCAAAATGATTCAGATTTCTGATTTCATGGCCTGAATCACCCTTAAAGTTTGCGTTGGGATGTAACTGCACCCTGTATACCTATAAGCCGATCCGAACCCAAGTTGGGTCGTATCGATCTTATACTATATGGTACCAATATGTGTCCGGGATAGACTGCACTTGGCATAGTAGAATTATTAATCACACTTCGTAACTTATCGGCCAGGACTTACCGCAGGTAGGTACTCGGTTGTACAATAGTTCAAATCAAATACTTACCCATTATTATACAGAACTTATTTCAATAATCAGACATAACACATGAATGCAGTTGAAGTTGGGCGGCCTTATTGCTCTAGAGCAATTTCTTCCAGGAGCCCACTACCAGGAAACAAACATTTACTAAACTTGGATGCGGGATGCTGCAATTAGAAATAGGTAATAGTGTGTTGTCCTAAGTGCCCTAAAGTATCGATCGCCATCGACTCGCAAAGAAGAAGAAGTAAGTAATTCCTCAGCGACCTGCAGAGATGGGAGCCATCGGTACGGCAATGCAGGACAGAAGAGACAAGTCACAAGGACTGTAACCTGACAGAGGGCAGCAGTAACTGTCAGTACTATTCAAATATACTACTCTGGGCGCCATCCCACCCACGTCAGACAGAGAACTGCGGGGCGGAAGGCAAGACAGAAACGACTGCCCTATGTTTCCTTAAAAAGTAGCATGGAGAATGCTATACCGCCAAGAGCCTCTTAAATTAAGGATGTGATGAAGTTTCGGTGAGAAATAAGCTGAGCCGTTTGTGTCTTGTGTGTAAACAACTTGTCTTTATATTCTTGTTTCCGTGAACAATAAACTGTTAAATATACAAATACATAGTTTTCAATTTTTTCTTTAGTTTCAGTTACTAATAGGGTAGTTATCAAATTTTCAAAATTATGCAACTTTATCGAAATCGTTACAAAGTATTTGTACACTTACATTAAAATGATTCAGGTTGTTGTTAATTGTGTGGCATGTAGAATGGTAATAAAATACAAAGTTGTTGTTGAAAACCTCCTCGTTTTTGAAGTAGATTAAAAGTTTAATGTAATTAATGAATATAAATTACCCAATATATGATTTAGTAATTTGTGTTCCCTACTGAGAAACTAGCATTCGGGCAGTTGTAGGTATTCTTTCTTTTCGCTTTATATTCCACACTAGATCGGGCACTGTAAACAAGTTAGCTCACCTCAAACTTGCCATTCAAAGTTACGCAAAAGGAGGGGCGGGTCGTATACTGTTCTACTGTGGACCCATTTCAAGGGGTCACTAAATAGGAAAATGTCAAAACCACGCATCAATATTCAGCCATTAATGTGGGTGGGTATGTTTGTTGTACTTGCCAAGGTCCATTGGCTAGTTTACTTGAAAATTACTTAGGTTCACGGCTGATCGCATTTTCGAGAAACTCGGCTCGATTTGTCTACAAAAACAATTTATAAGGCACAAACTTCTTAGCTAGAGTAGGCTCTACAACTTCAACAAAGACCCCTAGGCTAGCGGTATTTAAATAAGCACTTAATATTGAATATAAAAAAATAAGATTAGATTTCTTCTGTTCAATATTATTATTATTATTATTAATTATTGCGATTAGTGTATTATTAAGTATGTATTAATGTGTATGCTTGTACACGATATCTGTCCTCTCCCCGTTAATATTTCACTCGCACAGGCCTACTGGAAGAAATTTCTGTTAGAAATAAGTTGTGCCTTTTGTCTCTCCTCATGTTGTCATATTGTGTTTCTGTATTATCCTGAAAACAATTGTTATCTTTGTTATCTTTGTTCAGTTTGAGAAGTGTGTCAGGATGAAGCAAATAGAATTCCATAGTCTCTGCTTACTCCGGTGCGAAAAGGCGTTAGTTTATGTATGCACGTATACAGTTCTCATTAAAAGAAATATTATGTTTTATGACTGGCATAAGCCGCATTGCCAGCGGGTATTTGATCCATCCGCCATTTTTTCTTTATCAATGTTTTATGCTTGCTTGGGACGTAATTTTTGACATATTTCCACAAAGAGAATCGGATCAAAATTCTGATGGTAGGGAGTACTATTTCATACGAGTTTATTGACATTAGTTACAAACTGAAGTATGCAAGCGTTCCCCAGATAATAGGTATTTTCAAAACGTCAAGCCAGCGGGATCAAAGAACTGTCTTTATAACTTTTGAACCGCTGAACTACTAATTTCGGTATTTTGCAGGGGGTGAGTACTATTTCGGTACTAATTTTTGGCGTTTAAATCAAAGCGAAAGACCTTGTCATTAACTTTCGCCAAATTTCGCTCACCGTCAAGCTAGCAAGTGCAATAAAACATGGCTATAAATCCAGAACCGTGATGGTACTAATTTTTTTTTTGAGGCCGCTAGTTTGACGCACACTTGATATCTTAATTAATTTATGACTAACACAAGACAGTTAAACCGTTTGGATCAGCTTATTTCTAAAATAAATCTCTTCCAGCAAACCGGGAAAAAGACAAACCTAGAACGAGGACTATAAGTTTTACCTGATTTGTTAATTTTATGTTTAATACTTGCTTTGAAAATACATTTACCTACAGGATATTATTCTGGTTGAGGAACAGAGGCCTACGAAAACATTGCAACTCACCTAATTCGGCAGTGAAGAAACCCGGATGACCTTAATTTGTCCGATAATGAAGTTAAAGGGAAAGATAGCTGATTACTGTTCGTTATAGACCTGCAATTGGGCCTGCTCCCTTCTGCAAACAGATTTTATGAAGCCAAATCAGCGATTGTAATCAGAATGGAGCTGATATTTGAATGGGCGCCGACGCGTCATTGCTAAAGGCAATTTAGCTTCCAAATGTACAGATTGGCGCTAAAATTAAGTTATGAACAGCTGATTTCCTACTATCTAATTCGAATAATCTACGACTATTTTGGCGAAATATCATTGAATCTGTCATAATTACGTGGTAAACTAAAACTGTAATAGAAAACAGCTTTTCATAATTTAATTTTCCAAATAATTTTAGACACGCAGTGAAACTATTTTATGAGCTTTTTTTTATTGGTTATCCATTTTTTCGGCCAAGTACCGAATGTCATTTGACGCCAATCTATTAAATTATAAGTCATGTCAACAAAAAAAATATACAATTTCGATAGAGTTTAATATTCCGTCCATCGGGAAGAGTACGAACGAATAGAATTGCTTCCTTTATAATTGTTACTCGTCACTCTACAGATGATGTTCTGTTCCAATCTCACGTTCCTTTCGGCCGGGATGTAGCCAAAAAATTGTTTGAAATATGCAACCTTCCAATTTTCCTGATTGTATCCGGAACAACTATTCACGGCTCGACGGAAAAATCGTTGTACGCCCGTAACTGTTATATTCTATGTTTGGTATTTTAAATTCCAGAAATAAAGCCTGTTCAAAGATTTTGTGAAACGGCGTGTTTTCATTTTTTAATTCATAAATTTTAAAAATATACTTCGATATTATCGGTAAATATCACTTTTATTCCATACTTTTACAGTTTGTTTTTACAGATTTCTGCTCATTTAATTCTAATCTTTTTATAATTTATCTACTTAACTTATATTTTTTCTTATTTTTAGAGTTCAGTACCTCAAAAGGAAAAACGGAACTTTATAAGGATCACTTTGTTGCCCTTCCATGTATTTGTAAAATTAAACCGTTTTTCTTGGAAACGCGTGGAGGTATCTAGTCAAAATTCAAATCTAATACGCGGTGTCTGGAAGCTGCAAAAAAAAACGAAATTGTAAATCAACTCTCATTTGAGCCTTATTTTCTAACATTTCAATCACTTTCCTGTGTGTTTATTTATGTACACCCACAATCTGGAAGAGAGCGCCGGTGCCTGTAATACAGGTTCTCCTAGCACGGGCACCAACGCACCTACCATTTGCAATGTAAATTCTTAATTTACAACCTTGCTGTGTAAACATCATGTGTTCCACATTATGAACAATGTGATTTTTTGATTATTTTTTTAAAAATCTAGGATACTTATCAGTGAAATTTTGACAAAAAGAAAAGTTTAATAAACAAGTAAAGGAAAATATCCGAAATTCTTGATATTAGTTGCTGTGCTTTGTAACGTCCTCCGTGGTCGCAATTGAGCGTTCTGGTCACGATCCGGAGGTCTCGGGTTCGAATCCCGCATGTTAAGCTGCCGGTCCCGGTTACTACTTACTGATGTAAGTAAGTCGTTACATGAGTCATGTCAGGGACTTTGGCGGCTCAATAGTAACCCTGACACCAGGGTTGATGGGGTTGATAATCCACCTCACAACCCACACGGTAGAAGAAGTGAGCCTTATTTTCTAACATTTCAATCAAATCTAAGGTACTTCCGATATAGAACTGGGATCATGAAATTGAACAAGAAGAATAGTCTTACAACGCTAGTCAAGGACAAAATCGTATACTTACGTATATTTATTTGTTTTTAATAAAAATTATACTGTACATAATCAAGTTAGTCAAGTTAATAATGCCGACAAATTATTCAGAAAAATACAGGACTCCACGCAAAAATATCTAGGTTACAGCAATGTGACGTCAGTCGCTAAGCCAAACTGCTAGCTTTGGACGGCTTGACAAGTTTGACAACTATGTTGGCTACTAGCCTACATGCCTCCGTCAAACCGCAGTGACTGAGCAACGCAAAGGGTACCTGTGCTATCTAGTTGATAATGTAAGGTCAGTTTCAGTGATAGCATAATGACGATCCTTCATCAACCAATCAATCAATCAGTTTCGGTTGTTATGTTTTTGTCCGACCAAGTAGTTAATGCCATCTGCGACAAATCTACAATAAGTCACGTCAAAAAAAAAGGTTGTTATGTTCAGTACCGGATGCAGTCTAATTTTGTCTTATTAGATTGGCTCTGATTCAAACTGAACTGTTAAAACTTGTTCTATAGGTCGATTAGTGATGTACCGAAAAAACACACATCTCTGTGATGTCATTTGCCTACAATTAGTTCATTATTTAATTTACATAAACATAAACAGCCTATATAAGTTCCTTTTGGGGGGTATGCAGCATACTCCACCACGCTGCTCCGCTGCGGATCGGTGGAGTTTATTTAATTTATCTTGTTTTATTTTGAGTTCCATACTCCCCGGTTGATTGAGAGGAGGCCTGTGCCTAGCATTAGGACATACAATCAAAGAGCAAAAGTGCAGTTACTGAGCCTAGCGAATTATTTGTAAACAGTGGTGAAATTATGAACCATTAGTTGTCATAATTATAAAATATATGTTTTTGTAGGGGTTTTTGGTCCATTACAGAAACAACATGTAACCAGAAGGTTTTAAGTGCAACCAGTTAATTTATTACTTTGCAAGAAACTGATTGGACTTTTGCTCCTTATCGTATATAGGCTGTTTATGTATGTTATTTTGTCTTATAACCCTAACGGAATTACCGATACTTTGTTAGATGAGTTTAACATCATAACCGTACTGTAAATACTTAAAAAACTATTGTGGACAAAACAATCGGACTACTGAGATAAAGTCATTGTTTTTTAAAGTTCTATCGCCATGATTCCCAGGAAGAAATTGCTGTTTAATAATAAAGCCATAAATTGTGTTTTTTTTTCTATTTATACCTAATTTTCTTCTTCTTCTATCACGTGGCTTAAGAGGCAAATTCTACCGCTCACTCGCTGTTTGTCTTTCCATGTTATAGGCATGTGATAATAATTGGTGTGTAGTGTGCTCGAAGTCTTCCGTCACTGACAGAATATCAATGACATGTCCCTAAGTTACCATATCACTGCCAATTCATAAAATTTATGACGACTACTATTATTAGGTATAAACCGGCCTCTGTGGTGAGCGTTGGGCTCACGATCCGGAGGTCCTGGGTTCGAATCCCGGTAGGGAAATATCATAAAAAATAAGTTGTGATCATTTCATTTCATTTTCATTTATTTATTTCGGTAACAATAACAATATTGTGTTCGAACACATCTAGCAGATTTTACATACTTACAAATTATAAAAACAGATCCCTTGTTTGGTTAGGACATTACAAGCTGATTTCCTAATTGTCCTAAACTAAGATGATCTGGAAGGCACGTTAAGCAGTTGGTCCCGGTTATTACTTACTGATATAAGAATGTAGTCCTTACATGAGCCATGTCAGGGGCCTTTGGCTGCTCAATAACAATCTTAACAACAGGGACAACAGGGTCGATGAGGTTGGTAATCCACCTCACAACCCACATATATAGATCATGATCATATTACATACATAAACTTACGCCTATTTTTCACCGGGGTAAGCAGAAACTATAGAATTCCATTTGCTTCGATCCTGACACACTTCTCTAGCTTCCTCCACATTCATCAATCGCTTCATACCCGCACGCCGGTTAAGAGTAGATCGTATTAAACCTTTTCTAAGGACATCTCCAATCACAACCCACACGATAAAAGAAGAAAAGCAACAACATCAATTTTGTTGTCAGCCGATGGAAAACTTTTACCGCCACACGGCAGTATAGCATGGCGATTGCCAGAAACGAAAACAAGGTGTCTCGTAGATTTGGCACTGGAGACTGAGCATTGTCTCTAATTAAACGGGGATCTGTTGTAGCCACTCGATGCCACGCTTTTGGTTTCGAGCCAACACGCGCGCCGCTTCTTGTCCAAATGATTCGTTGGTTAAGCTCGATGTTTTTATTTCCGCCCAATGTTGCTTTCTGAACTTTCCTGGACGGGCCTCTGACTTTTTAAAGTAGTGTGTGTGTACGTAATGTTCTGACCTACTTTTGTTGACAGGCTACGCTCCCGTAACTTTGCCTGGCGGAAAATATGTCGTAGACAGAAGTCTTCGAAAGTTATACCCATTATGTTATTCTAGACTTCATCATCAGCCGTACCACGCCCACTGCTGGGCATAGGCCTCCCCCAAGGATCTCCACGACGATCGGTTCTAGACCTATATACATTTAATTTAAATAATTGGTAAATATAGCTGTGTAAAATAACTACCTGCAAGTTGCTTTCTTATTGTGTTCTTGTCCACCCAATTGAGGATAAAGGGCGAGAGGATTAGTTTGTGCACGTATTTCAAGAAAAAAAATTAAATGTCTGTCTGATACCTGAAATTTGTCTGTCTCGTGTGTAGTATTGGTCTGTGTACAATATCATACGATCATGTTATATAGATCATGATCATAATTATATACATAAGCTGACGCCTATTTCCCACCGGGGTAAGCAGAGACTATGGAATTCCGTTTGCTTCGATTCTGACACACTTCTCTTGCTTCCTCCACATGTATCCATCCTTTCATACACACACGCCGGTTCATAGTAGATCATGATCACGACCTTGTTATGACGCCTATTTCCCAACGGGTTAGCCAGAGACCACGGGATTTAACTTACTACAATCCCGGCATACCAATTTCGATTCTTCCACTCCCTTATAAGACAATAAACTGTTAAATAAATAACAAAAAGTAATAAATACTTAAGTAAATACTTATTTATGGTCCGCGTATGATTAGGAGCCGTGGTAGCCCAGTTGGTAGAACGCTTGCCTCTCACTTTGAGGTCACAGGTTCGAATCTAAACCAATGATTGTCAAATTTGTTTCCGAATTCACGTGCTCGGCGGTGAAGGATTTCCGAGAAATGCATTTTCGGGGGAATGTGACCTAACCTGTATTGGGCTGGTTTTCCCTTCGCGGGTTGGAAGGTCAGACAGGCAGTTGCTTCTGTAGAAAACCGAACCTGTCAAATCTTCAGATTAGGTAAGTTGTAAAAAACAGGATAATGCTAAGTAGATGATGATGAGTAGCGGAAGTGGGCAGTCCAAAGAGACCTGGAGACGTTCAGTTTACCGAGACCTAAAACGTTCGGCATGTCATGGGAGCAAGCTGCAGACGCCGCGAATGATCGCGAAGAGCCTGATAATGTACTTTCTTCTAATGATGTATAGTATGTACTTTCTTCCCGCATGTATTGGTATTATTATTGGTGTTTTGGTTGCTTTTTATTATTTAGTAGTCGTTTATTGTAGTTTATCAGTATCCTATAGATTATCGGCCTTCACCAACACAGGTGCAGGCTGAAAACCAGCGTCGAGATATTACATCTCGGCATATGCTGAGCTTGTTACCTTTTGTGATGGAAAACTTTATTTTATAATTGTGTTATGTAAACCTGTGTATCACAATAAACATTATTTTATTTTATTATTTTATTTAAGAGTGGAAGTCTGTTAAGAACGACATTGTATTGTAAGATTAGGAGTGTAGGTACACAGCGTATATATCAGAGAAAATGATCGAAAAAAACAACATTAACAACATACTTTTGAATTTTCCCAGTACATCTATTGTAAGTATTTTCCATCACTCAATCCGTAATAAAAATTGATGGAACCTTAGAACAACAACAAGGGTTATTATGCTACAATCAATACAAAACCCGGAACGAAATCTATTTAGATTATTTGATATAACACTCGAGTAATTTCATGTTTCCCTATAATAATGGCTGACATAAAGAAAAAGCTCTTAAATTCAGAAGGAACTCTATTGTACGTTATTATTAGTATTTATTTTTGTTAGTATTCTATATGGACTCGGCTTTCATCCATTTAATTATTCTGACGCCATGACTTTATTCGTGTTGTAAAAATAGAATAAAAAAATCATAAAAAATATGTTGATCTGTACTACTTACACTTAAGTTATGTTTACTCGTAGTAAAACTTAAGTAAGTAGATATACAAAGTGTTAGTGACATCGCAACAAAAACATTGATAGGTCATTCAGACTCTGATTCTGAGTTGATATCAAGCGGAATTTACTGTCGCAAAAGCATGGGACTGGCAATAATTAAAACTAAAAACAGGAAAACTTTCGTAACAAATACTGAAGGAAATGATGCGGCTCATTATTCCGAGTTAATATCAAATGAAATTTTTCCTCACAAAAGCGTTATAATTTAAAAAAAGAAACACAAAAATAATCTTGAATTTTGTGACAGAAAATTTCACTTGACATTCACCCAGAGTCATGGCCTGAATCATTCCCCTCAGTATTCAGTACGATGTCACTAACACTCTGTATAAATAGCTAATACAATGATACTGATTCCATAACACACCATCTAATTTTAAGTGATACCTGTCATTTTCTTATCCGCTGAAAAGGAAAGGGACGGGTAATAGACAGGCATAAAATTTATAAAACACATCAATTTTCGGCAGAAATTTAAAAAACCCTCCCAAAATGTTATATTCGCCAATATCACGTCAAACGTGTTGCATAATCAAAACCCTAGCCATAGAGGCAGCCCCTAGCCATAGAGGCAGCCAATCAGCTCGCGACACCAAACACTTCAGGACCCCGATACCGACCCCGCCGGCGTGGTCGACGATTTCCCTCATTCAGCGCTTATCGCTATCGACCCACTAGGGTCGATTAATTCTTTCAAATATTTTTCCTCTCAGACGACGCCCTGAGCCGAGGTTCGCGCCCAACTGGGCACCCTCAGGCCTGTTGTCTTAAACGTTGTACCGGGTGAGAGCCTTCAGCGCTCCCCATTTGTCCGGCCAAGTAGTTAATGCCATCTGCGGCAAATCTACAATAAGTCACGTAAAAAAAAAAAAAAAAAAGCATAATCAAAAAGATGCCTATTTTATTTGCCCGGGTTATTCATTCATTTTAAAATTAACAGTTGTCAATCAGTTGTCCCTCTCCTTTTTGGAGGATAAGAAAATGATGAGTTATACTAAAAATAAAATTGGGATGTGTCTGCAGGAATGGAGACAATAACTAAATATTACTCAGTAAGCTAATTTAGGCCTGTGCTTGATTCGAACCTGCGACCTCAAAGTAAGAGGCAAGCTTTCTACAACTGGGCTACCACGGCTTCCTATCATACTGCACTCTACTATTATTACACTATTATATCTAATTGTAAAAGATGGATGGGTATCTTACCCAGGATGATAAGTGGCATAAAGCAAACAACCAAAGATGGTTTTTGTTGCACTGTCAACTGTAAAAAATTGTATTAAGTACAGTACTTATTTTTTATAAATAATAATAATAATAATAATAAGCGTTTTAACATCATTTTTAGACAAGCGAACTGACCCTCAAAAGGAAAACCGGAACACTTATAATGTCCGTCCGTATGTCCGTCTGTCTTATGGAGACATCAACCTTCTGTGCGCGAGTCGAATTCAAACTTGACCGGTTTTACTCATACTTGAACAAGCGTATACTCCGTGCGTACTAACCACGCAACGAACAAAAACAACGTACTTAGTATCGAACACGCGTTTAGTTGGTTCTACATCAGGCCTATTTGCCCATAATGGTAAGTAGTAACATCTTCCAGGCAGCCCAATGTGTTCAGTAAAACAACTTACCTCTAGCCATTGGTGTTTCGACCTCGTTCTAGCCTTTAACTAGGACCTAAAAGTGCGGCGGTGCTATTAAAACTTG
This sequence comes from Pectinophora gossypiella, assembly GCF_024362695.1. Taxonomy (NCBI): domain Eukaryota; kingdom Metazoa; phylum Arthropoda; class Insecta; order Lepidoptera; family Gelechiidae; genus Pectinophora; species Pectinophora gossypiella. The sequence continues at coordinate 7,634,506 of NC_065421.1, read as the reverse complement.
GAGCCAGCTACGGTCGTTAGAGCCGTACTTTTGCTCCCGGAGCGATGCAACACCCCTGACACACTGCTGGCGCGTTTCGTGAGCTTTGAAATGCATTCATATATACACTCACGCCCGTAATATCTAAAGGAGTAAGCAGAACTACAAGTAATCAAAGACAACTTGCAGCTACTATGTTGATATTAAATCCTAAGATTGATATAATCGCCCTTTTTCGATGTCAAGAAATTAGCTTATCGCAATTTGTCTATCATGTTAAGAAGGACAAAATCCGTTTGTCGGATTTTACGATTTATCTGGGAAGATAAGCGGCTGAACGCGCTTTATGTTTTTTATTCTCTCCTAGAACAACATAAAAAATACCTTAAAAAAAGAAAGCGCGACGGTCTATATAATGCCTTCTGCTCAGGGTCTTATAATGGGATTTTTGTAAAAACTTCGAACAATTTTATTTTGTTTTGGACAGAACAACGCCTCAAGTTGGCTAGTAACTATTTTGTGTAGTATTAAAAAGATGTAGGTACTCGTTTTTAAAGTTCTAAATTCAAAATGTACAAGTATTATTCTCATTCATGCTGGTTAAGTTTTTTTTTTGTCGTGACATATTGTAGATTTGCCGCAGATGGCATTAACTACTTGACCGGAACTGGTTAAGTAGGTAGTACGTGTTGTGTTTGAAAAGAGCTGCACAACCGTCGTGTACGTGTGTCTCATGGCCACGCAGCTTCTTGGTACCAACAACGACTTGTTTTGTTTTCTATTATGTTACTCGGTAGTCTACTAAGTTTAACTTAAGTGTAGTATTGGATACTTAAATATAGCATTAAACTTATCATCGTTTTGGGTACAAAACAGATATTATTTATTGCACGTACTCATCGTCACAAGTAATAAAATGTAATTGTATTAGATTTAAGGTTTCTTTTAATCGATAATAAAAAAAGATATCTCTGTTAGTTTGCTAAAACGTGTTGCTGAAGATCAGAATAATTAAATCAACATAATTACTATGAATAAACTTGTTGATGGTAATTTACCATTTCTGAATCTGCTGAGAAGGAATGACAAGAAACTGCAACAGCAGCACATGTTTTAAATCAATATAAGTATTAATTACTTACAAGTAATTTAATAATTAGAGGAACAATCATATTTATTACCAGGCATTTTTATCGTTTAGATAATCCTTAGTTTAATAATCTATTTAGTCGTGCGGCTGACTGGGAGCGTGCTTTTCGTATACAAAAACGAGCCGTGCGTATTATCGCGCGTATTCGTAGCGATGTGTCTGCGCGTCCGTACTTTATAAAATTTAAAATAATGACCTTTCCGTGCTTACTAATATACCAGACTGCTCTTTATGCGTACAACAATAGAGAGTTGTACAGTTGCAGAGGTGACAGACGAGGACACGATGCTCGGCACGCGCATATACTCGACGGGGTGCCTCATAGGCTCCGGAGGAGCGCGAAAACTGTGCATGTCATGGCCCCGGGAGTGTACAACAAACTGCCTGACCATATCATACAAGCAAAGAATTGTACTATATTTAAACTTAAACTTGAAAAATGGCTTATTGAGCAGGCATTCTATAGTTTTGACGACCTGTAATTAATAATATATTTTAATGTAATTGAATTCCGTAGTAATATTTAATTTCATTGAATTTTGTAATATCTGTGACGTGTAATTATTATTATCAATAAATGACTATGCCCATTGTTAGAGCCAGGCTATGCGATACGTTGTCGGTAGAATCCTATTTCGGCGTTTCTACATATTTCATTTATCTTAAGTATATTTATCTCGATGTCTTTCACTACTTCGTTGAGATTGTTAAAAATAAAACACCTCCTTGGAAAGTCCTTTTTTTGAAAATGGGGCAAAAACGGTATTACTGTCATACAAATATTGTGTCCGTCAGAATTGCCGATCGGATGATTTTTATCGTTATACTACGTGTATTAAGTTGAAATTGTGTTCAATAATTACTGCCTACTTAATCCTGCCCAGACATTTGCTTCCAATGTATTTTATAAGGATTGTCAGGAGCTTCTGTAGTACTATGTACTCTCAGATCATTCCTTTGGTAAACAATGTTATATGTCATCTTTGCCTCTTCCGCCATATAGATAATATCACTGTAAACTATAAGCTACCCTTGAAAGACAGTACTTAGTTAAACAGAAACTTTACAAAAAAAGGTTATTATAAAGTGAGTGATTATTTAGAAGATATGAATGCATGGGATTAACTGTCTGAGAACTGATATAAGGCAGCTACATTACTCAATTGTTTAACAATATTTTTTGTTTATTTATTTTTTTAAAGAACGTCTAGGGCCCTGTGCCGAGGTTTTTCTTGCAGCTTCTTTTCCCCGCCTATACAGGTTGTGAGAAGCTGGAGTAGTTTTAGGCGGATGAGACGTTCGTTATGTAAAAATTGACGATTCAAAGTGTAACTATGTTACCTACTGAATAAAGATATTTTTGAATTTGAAAAACACTGCTGGCTTAATAGTGAATGCCCACCCGAGGAATACACACTGGCAACAGGCCTCACTTCTCCCTTAAGCGTATTATTACACTAACTAATCCGTCGGGCCCAATGCGTCAAGGATGCGACAGTAATAAGCCCTTTAATAGAGGTCCGTGGTTAGTAATACATTGGTATTCGATAAACCAGCCACTTGAATATATAATTTCGTTAGAGTATTTATTCCCGATGCAAAATCAAAACTACAAATACAAATATACTTTATTCCGCCAAAAGAGTAAGAAATAGTAATTACAAAACTAGGTACATGGCAAAAGGCGGCCTTATCGCTTAAAGCGATTTCTTCCAGACAACCATAAGGCGAGGTAAAATGTAAAAATTGTAATTGAAAGATTGCGGGTACAAACTTTAAGTATAACTAACCAATAAATACATGCAAATAAATATATTATATAACATACATACGCAGCCTCCGTGGTCTAGTGGTTAGAGCGTTAGGCTCACGATCTGGAGGTCCGGGTTCGATTCCCGATGGGGACATTGTCGAAATCACTTTGTGAGACTGTCCTTTGTTTGGTAAGGACTTTTCAGGCTTGAATCACCTGATTATCCGAAAAAAGTAAGATGATTCCGTGCTTCGGAGGGCACGTTAAGCCGTTGGTCCCGGCTATTAGCCGTAAAAACACCTCCACCAACCCGCACTGGAGCAGCGTGGTGGAGTATGCTCCATACCCCCTCCGGTTGATTGAGGGGAGGCCTGTGCCCAACAGTGGGACGTATACAGGGTGTTAGTGACGTCGTAACGAAAACTTTGAGGGATGATTGAGACCATGATTCTGAGATGATATCAAGTGAAATTTTCCGTCGCAAAAGTATGGAACAGAAAAAAATTAAAAAAATAACAAAAAATTTCATGAATTTTCCGACTGAAAATTCCACTTGATATCAACTCAGAATCATGGTCTGAATCATCCCCCTCAGTATTCGTTACGATGTCACTAACACCCATACCTACTTGTATGGGTACAGTATGTACTTGTGTGGGGTGTAAGTGACATCGTAAGGAATACTGAGGGGGATTCAACAGTTGATTATTCTGAGTTAATATCAAGTGGAATTTTTCATTGCAAAAGTATAGAATTGAAAATAATTTAAAAAAACTAAAAATAAAACATGAATTTTGCGACGGAAAATTCCACTTGATATTAACTCAGCAGTGCAATTCTGTAAGGTAATTTTTGAAACTCGCATCTGAATCCGCGGTGAGTTTTTGTTTTGGCATTCTGTAAGACATGTACTTAAGTTGAATGCACACTAGCGTCACAGTTGCGAGTACGGCAGCGAGTCGAACTAAAGTTGATGCGAGATTTTGACGTTTTTAGTATGAGATGACAGATGTATCCGCATTCTGTAAGGGTGATTCCCCGTTCACTTCGCTATTCACTTCACTTACGAACTCGATTTGATCTGTCAAATAAAAAGTTGATGTTCGTCGAGTGAAATCTATACGTTTATTAGTTATTTGCTAGTGATATCGTGTCTAATAAGACTCAATAAGTTTCAATTAAGGTAATTTAACAGATTAATGTTTAAAAAACTTTAGTGTAGTATTTTATCTGGTGCTAGTGTACATGTTTCTTCTGTTGAAAATCGCTCAAATGTTTTTATTAAAGTGTTTATTAGAGGAAGCTCATACTTTGGACAATTTTGAGTTGCGTCGACAAGCCTATGAAATTCGTAGTTTGTCTCTATTGGCCCGAGATGATAACTATGTCAGCGTATATAGTCTTTCGAAGCAATTAATCGACCAACTCGAGCTTGAGTTGCTCCCTATAATAAAAAAGTACCAAACGTCGAAGAAAAGGACTTACAACTCGTATTAAGGTGAGAAAATTACCTATCTATCTAATACCTACTACCTTATCGTTATTTTGTTAAAATAGATTGATAGCATACTATTCCACACATATTGTGTACCTTGTCATTTTTGGCTAGTGGCAGCTACTAAAACATTATAAAAGAAAATGTTCGGACCTATTTGTCCCAAACATCTGCATCCTGCTGCATAAACAAAGTGGTTAAGGTACTCAACAATCCGAACATGTTGAAAAAGTATATAAGGTTTCCCCAAAATATATAAGAAAGACAAATATTAAAGAGGAGATTTATATTTGAAGATTTTTGTGATAAAACATGCGATGAAACCCTAATACGAGTACCCACTTTCTTGTATTAAATTACAGGTTTCAAGAAAAATTCATCATTGGCAGCATTGATGGCACTCTCGTAACTTAAAAAGACCGGCTGAGCATGAAGACTTCTTCTGTCGTAAGAATTATCATGCTAGGATGTGCAATTGAAAAAATATCATGTGCAATTGGTAAGTGAATTAGAATCTCTTGTCCCGCTTGATCAAACATCTTAGAGGTACTCAAATTATTATTTGATGATCATCTCCCTAATCATATTAAGTACCTATTTTTTAGATTACAGATGACAGTTTTATTTTTAATGAAGATGTAAGAGATCACTTAGAGGCTTTGACAAATGCTGGTGAAGAAATTGTTTTGTTCGGTAAGTTTTTCTTTAGTAAAGATATAATATATTTATAAAAGTGATAAAAATAATTATAAGTTGGCCCTTAACAAATCTATTAAAAAGTTTTTAGATTTATTTAATAGGATACAGAGTATCTAACTGAAATTCTTTTCTAGACCATTCATCAGCTATCTAAATGCAACATTTCTCGTGGTCTATTGTATAATTCTGTAAAAGCAGCAACAAACTTACGTTTCAGTTTTATTAGTAAGGAATTCCTTACTAACAATTGGTTTAAATATTTAGTAATAAAGTTGTATTCTTCATATATTTCAGGTGGTTCTGGATATGCTGAGCGGGCTAACCTTATGACACCTATAAATAATGCCCCAGACAATACTCCTGAAACATATTATAACATGCTTACGCAACTCCGTAGAACGCCAAATGGTTTGTTGAAGACGCTTCAGGTGTTTGTTAGTACACAGGGTCCTAGACTATCATCCTGATAAAGTTGCAATGCATGTTGTATTCTGCATAACGTGTTCAACCGGGCTGGAATGGAGGTAGTTAATTTGACTGAAGATGAAAACCTAGAGGAAGCTCAGGTGGCAGCCGAGACACAGAGAAGGCAACGTGCCAAATCATGATGATTTAAATGTTGGACGGTCGCAAAGGCCTCAAAGGACAAAGAAAAAAAAAGTCAAAGATCTTGTGAATAGATTGTGGTGATCGCGTCGACGTTAACTCCATCTCAGTGTGAGATGTTAAACCTTAGGACTAAATATTTTAATTATCTATGTAGATCTAGTTATAGCACATACTAAGGAATAATAGGTAATTTAGAGGTATAGGTATTAGTGAGTGTGTTGTTATCATACAGAATTACCTACTTTGTGTAATGTTATACAATAAAATTGTATATAATAAGCTATTATTACTTTAGGGTCTGCTATTAACTTCAAAATTGTATTTTATGAATAAATAACGGTTTTTTTATTATTATTTATATTTAGTACATAAGAACATTGAAAAAAAAAAGATTGTAATATAAGCAAAACCAGAAAAGAAACAACGAATAATAATAATATAACGTATAATAATCTACTTTAAAACTTGAAAATATAAATTTTCAATTTAAATACTTATTTATTTGACCCCAGTTCAACCTAATAGCTTCTGCTAGCGCATTTAATCCTTCCTCCACTGCCGCCACAGCGTTAGCGGCAATTCCGTCTCTCTCAATGCTGCGCTTCATCATGGTCGCCTTGACCGGTGCATTGGGCCGCTGAATTTCTAACTGCTGCTCTTCAACTCACTGAAATCTGTAAGAGTAATAGTAGTTTATTTCAGCACATAAATGTAGTCAAAATAACATTAGATCAAATAAACTGAAATACGTACTTCTGAATGTCCACTGCTTTGTATTAAAGAGGGAGGCTGGGGAACCAATTGTATTGGGTCTGATTGCTGAAAATAAAATCATGTACTTTATTATTATTATTTTAGTATAATAACGATGAACACACCTAATTTAATAAAACTCTGACTAAAAATAGCTGGATTCCCAGTGGGCATCTCCAGTACCAAACCCTGAACCCCTATACAAAGCCACTATCCGTTCCTCCAATGCAAGTTCAGCTACATCCTCCACCCCACCACCAGTCCTACGTCTAGCTGCAGCCTGTGCTGCTACTTTTTTAACGGCACGTTTTTACTCAGACAGATAATATATAAGTTTAAGTGTTTAGAATGCGTTAGTAGGTACATTGTTAATGAATAAATTGCAGAGAGATTGACAAACTCAATAAACAAGCTAGGTTGAAATTCAATTTTTTTTAACATTTGAAATGCTTCAAGAATAGTATTTCGGACAAGAAATATTAATATTAACATACTCACTTTGGTCCACTGCTTGTATGTTTTAATCGTCCCACCCATATTATTGAGCCGCTATGACAAAACTTGCTAGTGCTCCACTCTCTGGCATATTGAGTTTTTGAAAAACCCTTTGCCAAATCTGGGTTTCTTTCCAGGAAGTCAATCATTGCTTCTATTAGGGCAAAGGACAGATGGGATGAGCGCTCGCTTACACTGAAAAGATTTTTGTTTTTGTTACAAAACAAAATAATTCCAGTCAGTAAGAGATTAATTTTAAGTAAAGGAATAAACTTACTTCATTATCCCGTTTCAAAATATGTCCACACGCAGCCAAAACACCACAATCTATGCACCAAACCACTTAAAAACATATAAATGCACTTGAAATTCCTCAACTTTGTTTTCAAACATTCGTACAAAACTTTTTTTTAGCTTTGAGTTATAAAAATGTAAGCATAGACTCAATGCTTATTCATCCAAAAGAATTAAGTTTATGATTAAAAGCATTATAATTTAACTTATTAAGGCTTGAGTAATTTAAATTCGAGTACAGAAACGTGAATAAAATCATCCAAATTATAGTTCTTTGGCAGAATTTCATTATTTTAGCTAAAAACAATAAATCGGTAATTACCGATTGGTATCTTCTCATTAAGCGCCAATCACTAGTAACTCGAAAGATATATCGAAGCTCACTTCACTTCGCAAGTGAGCTAGTGATGTTTACAGAATACCAAATCAAGGTCAGGTGAGATCGAATGCGAAGTGTAAGTGAGCGTCGAAGTGATAAGCGAGTTATTGTTCGAGATCTACAGAATCGACATACAGAATCATGGTCTGAATCATCCCCCTCAGTATTCGTTACGATGTCACTAACACCCTGTATAGGCAGTTTATGTATAACATACATACAAAAATTTCCATCCTACTTTAAAAAAAATAAAAAATAATGCTGCTCCGAGAGCGTGGCTCTTAAATTGATAATGATACAAAAATAAATAATATACCGATATAAATAGTACACACAAAAAACCTAAAAATAAACAACTCAAGCCACACTGACGTTCATAATAATAACATACTTACGTACATTGAATTGTGATTGTTGAATGACGATTCAAGTATTTGATCACTATACCACAGACGTCCGCATCAAATATGTAAATCTGAAATTCAATTAATACCATATTTATACAGAACTGATTACACTGTATTTACTAATCGGCGACTATGTTTGTGTATTATAGAGTGGTGTAGTACTTGGAGCGTTTAACAAGCTGAAAGTACGGGGTTCGATGCCTGAGACTGCTCTCAATTTGGTTACTCATGTCGAGTACTCTGATTGTCTGCAAGTAATGATTCTTACCGATCATGGCGGTTTGGAAGGTGCGTCACACCCTTGGACTCGGCTACGACTTACTCAAATAAATACTATTCGTTACATAAACCATAAATCTTTTATGTTTTTACAGTTATCCAGTTAGAACTCTTACGTAAATCTCTCTCTCATTATTTAAGAGCTGCGATCTTGTCGGTGGAGTAATCCTTCATTACTCCATAGATAGGGCGTGTAGAATGGTGGTTGCCCCAATCGCCTTCCGTTCCGCAGTACACCGATCAATTTCTCAATCCGTGATGTTCTAGCTAGAGCCATACCAGAATCCATTTCCTCGGCCTCCAACCAGTACTGATACCGCTGCTGCCCGGCATCGTTTTTGAAGTATCGGCGCCTACTCGCTACGTCACAAGATCGTCATAGAAATAATGTAACGTAACGTAAATCTACTTACCTAAAAAAGATAGAAAGATATTTTTGCGTAAGTAAAAATATAGACTTTCGGTATTCGAAGAATTTCCCTGTTATACTCAAAGACAAATCACGACGAACTTATGAGTGCTAAGGCCATCGCTTACAATCTGTACTCACCCACTTCACACTAGACACGTGTGGGTCGAGCCTTATAATATGTAATCTGTGCCAATGCGCTACAAAATTATTCCGTTCATCACATAACATGCCAAAACTCAGTTTGACAAAACTAATGAAACGTAAACAAAAAGTTATCTACCTAAATGTTTGAGCACAAGATTAACAATGTCGAGACCACTAGAAGATTAAAGTGCATTCTAAATATTTGGCAACTTGTTTGAATGTACACAACTCATAACGAACGTGAAACTGTTCGCGTTAGACAAAGTTATGCGAAGTAAAGTAGCTGGAGTGTATACGTTCGTGTAAATTATGTGCCGGCCTATTCGCGCTTCCACCGCGCATCGTTATTAGACAATGCCTTTTAAAATCTATTACTCATTTTTTTTAAATTTTGTATATATGTATTTTTTACGAAAATTCCCTATGTGTAAGTACAACCTTTTTGTTTTTTTTTTCTTTTTTATAAAAAAGTCAGAATCATTTATTCAACGTAAATATAAACGTTTTGAAGGTCAATTTAACATTTTTGAAACTACTACTCCATTTCGCAAGGTGTTATATATAGCTGAGGAGAAGAAATGACAAGAAACTGCAACAGCAACATATCTTTTAAATCAATGTAAGTATACATTACAAGTTACCTAATGACTAGAGAAATACAATTTATAGGTACCATTTATTACTTTTATTCTTTTTTAAGTTTTTCTACATAAAGTAGGTAAGCTTCGACAAATTCAAAGTACTGTCTGGTATTTTATTGTAAAAACGTATACGTAACCCCAAAAAAGATGAGTTTAATTTACTTAGCCTAAAATTTTGGACAGCAATTTTATTTTTGTTTCTTGTATTGTATGTATGTCTTTCACAGTTTCTATAAAACAGTCTTCTTCTTATGTCAGGTTCTTCTGGTGTCAGGGTTATGATTGAGCCGCCAAAGGCCCCTGACATGTCTCATGTAACGACTACTCACTTACATCAGTAAATAGTAACCGGGACGGATGGCTTAACGTGCCTTCCGAAGCATGGATCATCTAACTTTCGGACAATCAGGTGATCAGGCTGTAATGTCCTAAATAAACTAAAGAACACAAAGTAAATTTTGTGATATGTCCCCATTTGGATTCGAACTCGGGGCCTCCGGATCATGAGTCTAACGCTCAACCACTGGCCACAGAGGCCGTTAAACTGTGATAGCTATCAAAAGCTATTGTGACTGGAAATTCGCGCCTTAGGAGACTAAATAAATAAGGGCGCTGCCGAGATTTAAGGTGATAATTTAATTACCTATTTTCTCATTACTCGGGTATATTTTACGTATAGAATTATGTTACCTATATTACATCCCTTTATTTTGACCAAAATAACAATGGATGGAAGATGTGTTGTGCCTAAATGTACTAAAAAGGGTTATCATTTATACCCATAAACAAAAATAAAAGATGCATACGTCTATTATCTCCAGGAGCTCGGTGGCGCAGCGGTAAACGCGCTCGGTCTGCGATTGTTGAAGTTAAGCAACTTTCGCATAGGATGAGTGACCACAAAAAAAAAATGTTTTCATCTCGAGCTCCTCCGTGCTTCGGAAGGCACGTTAAGCCATTGGTCCCGGCTGCATTAGCAGTCGTTAATAACCACCAATCCGCATTGGGCCCGCGTGGTGGTTTAAGGCCCGATCTCCCTATCCATCCATAGGGAAGGCCCGTGCCCCAGCAGTGGGGACGTTAATGGGCTGATAGTGATGATAGTGACGTCTATTATCAATGAAATTAGAAGGATAAACGAAGGAAAATCTTTACAGCCCCATCTATATTGTTTTTGAGGAACGTAGCCTGGAGAGTCCCTCATTAACATTTTCATTACGGCCGAATATGTTGATCTCAAATGTAAATAATTTATCTACATAATGGCCCCGATTCCTGCAGACACCGCCTAATTTTATTTTAAGTTATATCCGTCATTTTCATATCCGTCGAAAAGGAAAGGGACGGATGATTCACAACTCTTAATTTTAGGAAGAATGAGTAAATGAATGAATAACCCGGGCGAATCAAAAGGTACGTCGTTGGTATGCAATCCGTTTGACGTGCTGTCTACTTAACTGTGTCGGGTTATTGACGAATGTAAAATTTTTAGACGGTTGGTTTAGATTTGTGCTTAAAATTGACGTGTGTTCCATAAATTTTATGCTTGTCGATTACCCGTCCCTTTCCTTTTCGGCGGATAAGAAAATGACAGATATAACTTAAAATAAAATTAGATGGTATTTACAGGAAATAGCACCAATATAATACCTACCATAAACGACCTCTGTGGTACAGTGGTTGAGCGTTGGGCTCACGATCCTGAGGTCCTAGATTAAATTCCCGGTGGGGACATATCACAAAAATTACTTTGGTTGTCCCTAGTTTGGTTAGGGCATTACAGGCCGATCACCTGATTGTCCGAAAGTAAAATGATCCGTGCTTCAGAAGGCACGTTAAGACACTGGTCCCGGTTACTACTAACTGATGTAAGTAAGTAGTCGTTACATGAGCCATGTCAGGGGCCTTCGGCGGATCAATAGTAACCCTGTCACAAAGGTTGTTGGGTACTCCACCGCACAACCCACACGACAGAAGAAGAATACCTACCATTTTCTCTCTCTTTATTTAAGAGCTGCGCTCTTGTCGGTGGAGTAGTCGCCTTCATTACTCCATAGATAGGGCGTGTAGAACGGTGATTGCCATAATCGCCTTCCGTTCCGCAGTACACCGACCAATTTCTCAATCGGTGATGTTCTAGCTAGAGCCCAACCAGAATCCATTTCCTCGGCCTCCAACCAGTACTGATACCGCTGCTGCCCGGCATCAGGGGTGCGCTTTTGAAGTAGCGGCGCCTACTCGCTACGTTTCAAGATCGTCATAGAACCATCATCATCAGCCGTATGACGCCCACTGCTGGGCATAGGCCTCCCCCAAGGATCTCCACGACGATCGGTCCTGCGCTGCCCGCATCCAGCGGCTTCCCGCGACCTTCACCACCATAGAACCTAAGTAGCATTTTATGAAAAATAAAAAAGAACTTTAAAAATAAAAGCGCAAGCGCGAGTTCTCTGAGCCAAACGTGACGTGCGCCTCGTTTACAGTGATGTCATGGCAGAATTAATTAAATCTGTGTGTACACTAAAGATTACCGTCGTGTTTGTTGCAGGTTAATCTATTATTAAAATGCAGCTGCTCTGCACCCGCCCAGTAACCCGCCATTATGTCCGGTGTATACAGCTTTAACAATAAATACAATGTTCTAATATGTTTTTTTGTAAATATTCTGTAGTCACGCATGCTGGGAGTAAATAAAAAAAACATAAGTAGATCGAATTTAACAGCTAGTTTTCCCAATTATGTCGTAAAAACCGACATAGGGATTTTGTCGTCTTCATTTATTCATTCACTTCAATCAACGGAGGCCCACACAGTAACCCATGAATATTATGTTAATGCGGCGAATAATTTCGATAGTCCATAGGCAGTTAGGCTTAAGTGGAGATGGGCAGGACACTTCGCAAGACGGGAGGACAACAGATGGACTAAGGCTGTTACTGAATAGTGGCCAAGGGGTGGTATTCGATATCGAGGCAGACCACTAGCCGGTCGGATGACATTGTGAGGTAAGCCGGAAAGCAATGGATGAGACTTGCCCAGGACCGGAAAGGACGGCCTGAAAGAGAGGAGGCCTATACCCAGCAGTGGGTGGATACGGGCTGAGTATTTAGTCAGCATCAAAATCAAGATAGATAGAACGGCAGTTCACATGCTTTTTTATACACTTAGGACTTCGTATAAGTCACTGCTAGTTATCTTTTGATCGTTTGCGGCTCTGGCCACCCCTTTAAGTACGATAGGCTTGAATATGTATCCATTGTTTAGCAAAAGAGTGGTGATATTGATTGAGTGCTCGTGGGCATCATTCTGCTTCATTGTTTCAAATGTAAACAGCTAACAAATACATTATATGTGAATGCAAAATTTTGAAGTTCCTATTTCATCATCATGTTTTACAACATTAACAATGAAAATGTAATTAATCAAAACCAATCACAATTTAAATAACGTAGAACAGTATACTTACTTACCTAAGCAATTTGAATTGCTTAAAAAATCCTCGCTTAAAAAAGTCTAAATCAACGCAATCCAAAAACGGCCTTTTAGGAACAAAAACTTATTAGACCTAGACTCATGAAAGGACATTGAATAAGTTGTATGGAACTTGGTTAAATATCCACCACTCTGAAGACCTGTGTACCGAAATATACCACTAAATACTGAGTCATCATCATCATCAGCCCATTAACGTCCCCACTGCTGGGGCACGGGCTTTCCCTATGAATGGATAGGGAGGTCGGGCCTTAAACCATCACGCGAGCCCACACGCGGGGCGGGGCGGATTGATGGTTATTAACGACTGCTACTGCAGCCGGGACCAACGGCTTAACGTGCCTTCCGAAGCACGGAGGAGCTCGAGATGAAAACTTTTTTTTTTGTGGTCACCCATCCTATGACCGGCCTTTGCGAAAGTTGCTTTACTTCAACAATCGCAGACCGAGCGCGTTTACCGCTGCGCCACTGAGCTCCTCAAATGGAAATACTTGAAAATGGAAATAATTGAAATAATTGGAAATACTGAGTAATAAATACTAAACCACAGTCAAACATATCCTGTCAGGATGGTTTTATAACAGAGTTCCTTTGACCACCTTCCCGCTCTTTATTTAGACCCTGGATATCACGTAGGACCAGAAAGCATGTCAAGACAAATCAAACAACCCCTGAATCAGTTAAAAATGTGGGTTCGTAAAAATATTTTTCCATGAAAATATTAAAAAACGCTATTATTCATTTAGCCATAACTTGTTACTGACAGTATATTTTTGATTGCGGTTTGGTATTTATTAATTAGTATTTAGTGGTCTATTTTGATAAATAGGTCTCGTTGGCGGTGGACATTTGGACCACTTTAAATCAATCTCCTTTGGCGAGATGGAAGGTATTATAATACAAGGTAAAGAGAAAATTCCAAAAATCGTAAATTTGATTTTTTATCCTAAAAAACGTACGTTTTTCCAATTACAAACTTATTTTGCAGTCAGCACCACAATCGCGATGTGTCGAAGTATGAAAACAACATGTTTTCAACAGCAAATAAATGTTTTTGCGAATATAAACTTTTTGCAGATGGTAACTAAAGGTTGCCTGAAAGAGATTTCTACCTTAGCAATAAGGCCGCCTGTTGTACTACCTATCTAATTATAATACCTAATGTATTTTTAATAAGATTTAAGAGCAATAAAGAGTTTTTGTATTGTATTGTATTGTAAACTAATCACGGCCTATGTCGATGTATGGAGACAATAGTCAACGGCAAAGACAAAGCCTCGGAGCTCTCGGTGCTCGAGTTAGACTCGCTCTTGACCGGTTTTTCATCCAATGTGTATGCAAATATAAAATTTACTCAGCTAACCGACTATTAAACCCCTCTCCGGGTGTTTTGTAAATTATTAGCGTCTTACGCGACCGACACTGCACACATAAATAATGGCGACCCGAACAAACAAAAATATTAATTTGCGTGTGTATTATACACTGCATTATCTTAGTACAAAGATGTAACTGGATACTGGATGAGTATAATTTTGTTCAAAATCAAAGCCAATAAAAAAAAACTGTAAATACAATACAATAAAAATACCCTTTATTGTACCAAAATAAAAATAAATAATTACAAAAAGACTCAAAAAAAAAATACAAAGATAAAATACTTTTACGATACAAGATGTGATGATTGATGGTTGTTGTTTGATGGTTGGTTGTGTGTCGGCGACAGGCGCACCTGGTCAATATAGACCGAGCGCCGCCTTGACCGCCGCCGCCCACAACATAGGTCCCGTGCCGGAGGGCTCCCCAGTGTTCCGGGGCAGCCCTCGGCGGAGGGGGAGGCGCTAGACGCGCTCCCATGGGCGTTGGGCCCTAACGGGCATCCGCCGGCGGGGACGCGGTTGTGTGCAACTGCGTTCCCGTGTCCTCGCCACATGGCGGCAAGGAGGAACACCGTTGGTTTTTAGTGGGTATACCGGGTGGCGACATCCGGGGAGTCCCACATAACCACGTCGTCGTCCCGGGCGGCGTGGTATGCGTAACGCATTTTCCAACGTTAAAAAAAAAATAAAATGGTTGGTTGTGTGTGATGTGATTCAAGTGCAATAAAGAGTTTTTGTATTGTATTGTATACAATACAAAACAATACTACACTAACTACACTAAAAACAATAACTAAAGTAGAAGGGGTGGTAGTAGTAGGGGTAGTAGTGTAGTAATTTGTAGTAGTTGTAAAGTAAGTAGACTTTTTCGCCTGCATAATTGGTATTGGATAAAACAATATTATTATTGATAGTGTTCATGTCCACATGCGATCTGAAACACGCTCTCAATAACATTAAAAGGGGACTAGCTCATGGTAAAGGAAGAAAGAAGAAAGCAATAAAAAAGAACAAAAAACAATCACGAATTTTGCGACGGAAAATTCTATTTGTTTCTCAGAATTATGAGCTGAATCACTCCCCTCAGTATTCAGTACGGTGTCACTAACACCCTATAAAATATGTGATGATGATGATCTCCGACCGATTTCGGCCATGTTGACCACTTCGGCTCCTAGTCGGCACGACGCTGATGCGCCCGATGATGGCTTATGTAGCCTATCTTTATATCCGTAGAAATCAGACAAAGCCTAGGCTGCATCAAGCCAGACCTCTCTACGTCACGTGCCATGTGCCATGTATGCATTCCAAAAATATCTGCTGATACCATTTAAAATTTACTTATTTATAAAAGTAACGCGCCTAACGGCTAGAGTGATATGGTCTGAGAAGACCACATCGCTACAGCACCTACATTGTTGAATTCAAACTTTATAACAAGTACATTGTTTTAAGTTTACGCGGTTATTATAATAATTAAAACACATTAGGGGAAAGTCTCCCTATTTTAAACGCGGTAAGAATCCGTTATTATGTGTTTTTATAACAAGTAAGTAATGTCGTTTCCAGCGTGCACGCGGTCTGTGTGCAACCCTCGTCCTAGCTATGTACACAGGGAGCTAATTGTTCACGATGAGCCACCAAACAAAATGCCGCGAAAACACGTTTGTTTATTTTTATTTAATCCCCTATCAAAAGGCTTTAAATAAAGCGTACTACGTTATGCTTACGGCTTATGACAGGATTGTGAATAATTAAAAAAAAAATGAACTCTTATTAATTATAATTCCAGGCAAAAACCAAAGTATCTTCTGATGGTTAACAGGGGCTTTCATATTGGATTACAAGTGTTAATCATTTTCCAAATCATTCACGATAAAAAAAAATATTTTTTAATATTACGTACTACACTCGCATTATCCCAAATGTTAAGCGCCAAAATGGCGGGACCACTGTTTACTGCGTATATCTTTTGAAGGAGATTTGAGGAGCTCGGTGGCGCAGCGGTAAACGCGCTCGGTCTGCGATTGTTGAAGTTAAGCAACTTTCGCAAAGGCCGGTCATAGGATGGGTGACCACAAAAATAAAATTTCATCTCGAGCTTCTCCGTGCTTCGGAAGGCACGTTAAGCTGTTGGTCCCGGCTGCATTAGCAGTCGTTAATAACCACCAATCCGCACTGGGCCCGCGTGATGGTTTAAGGCCCGATCCCGCGCCCCCGCAGTGGGGACGTTAATGAGCTGATGATGATGATCTTTTGAATGAGAGAGACACTAGATTTTGTAGTTTAGGTACCAAATTGTACTGAATCATTACTATATAATAATATGTAACACTACGGAATTTCAGCATTAAACAATAATTCTCGTCATTTTGACGCAAATTCCCAAATGGGATAAGAGGATTAAGGAACAAGAAGATATCTTGCAGAGACTTTTTACCCAGGAAGTTCTAAGAGAAATATGATGAAGTTTTTGGCGATAGTATCTTCAGATTATCATTGTAATGGTAGAAAGAACAATGGCTGTGTCGGTTTCAACGGCTTATCCGGGGGAAAAAGGAGCTGAACGCGTTCTATGTGCTTTGTTCGTTCCCAGTCCAGCATAGCAAAAAACAACAATTTCTAATCATTTACAGCTCTACATATTATTCGTAGTGTATCGATATTCCAGCGCTTGGCACAAAGCAAAGAAAATATAATATTTCTACCTACAGAAGCCGTTGCAAACTTTCCAATATTTATAATACCGCTGTGAAAATTTTCCATAATGGTGTTATTGTTGCGACTTCAAAGCCAAGCCTCGGAAAACAACCAGGATAACATGTAGGTCCACTCTAGGTGTAGATGTAGTCGGTAATTTGTTATATTTTTGATAGTACTTTGTAAGACTTGACTCTTAGTAAGGAAAAGACAATGCGTTCAGCTGTCTCTTAGTCCGCTTACCTAGGCTTTATCACCCCAAACATAACGTAGAAATCAGCTAAAATGGTGACCTCTCCAACATAATACAGTCAGTAGGCTGGCCTGACAGCATACGCTTCATCATAACATAAGCTCACTGTAATATAATTGAGATGGTCAGAGGTAAATCCATCGCAAGATGGGCTAAGTACCCCCTTCACGTCAAATAACCCTTCACCTTAATACCAAGTATCTGCGCTGGAAGTTGTGTGTGTTTTAGCTCTTTACGCCAGGGCCGGGGTTTATCATAATTATCATCAACAGCCTATATACGTCCCACTGCTAGGCACAGGCCTCCCCTCAATCAACCGGAGGGGATATGGAGCATACTCCACCACGCTGCTCCAATGCGGATTGGTGGAGGTGTTTTTACGGCTAATAGCCGGGACCAACGGCTTAACGTGCCCTCCGAAGCACGGAATCATCTTACTTTTTCGGACAATCAGGTGATTCAAGCCTGAAAAGTCCTTACCAAACAAAGGACAGTCTCACAAAGTGATTTCGACCATGTCCCCATCGGGAATCGAACCCGGACCTCCAGATCGTGAGCCTAACGCTCTAACCACTAGACCACGGAGGCTGTTATCATAATATACCTAAAATTTATACAACCTACTCTAGGGCCTTAGAGTATTACCCCACTAAAAATGTCCCCGCCAACTTTCCCTACGTGACAATTCAACAGGAAATCCAAACTTATGATAAAGTTTTGAAACAGGTAAACGGAATTTATCCAACGGGTTATAACTGAATCATAATTTTAACTTTCAACTTAGGGGTCTGCGAGCACGATAAATTTTCATCACATAATTAAGGTAAAGAAAGACAAATTACTCTCTGGTCAGGGTTGTTTCAGGTTTGTCATCAACCCCGGGGTCCGGGTTTGAACCCTTGGTTTTCACCGTCTTTTACTCTTCTTCTTCTTCTATCGTGTGGGTTTTGAGGCGAATTACTAACCTCATCAACCCTGGTGTCAGGGTTACTATTGAGCCGCCAAAGGCCCCTGACATGACTCATTTATAACGACTACGTACTTACACAGTAAGTAGTAACCGGGACCAACGGCTTAACGTGCCTTCCGAAGCACGGATCGTCTTACTTTCGGACAATCAGGTGATCAGCCTGTAATGTCCTAACCAAACTAGGGACCACAAAGTAATTTTTGTGATATGTCCCCACTGGGAATCGAACCCAGAACCTCCGGATCGTGAGTCCAACGCTCAACCACTGGACCACGGAGGCCGTTACCGTCTTTTACTTACACCCCCAGATGCTCATATTTTCGTATATTTGTATCCTAAATGAGTATGAATAATTCTAATGTAAATTTGCATATTTTGATGTAACGTATGGTTTCTTAAAATTAATATAATTATCACCATCCCTGTTTTGCACTCTTACATTGGCGATTTGATTCTACCTATAATATTTTTCTCAACGGTCTACACGCAAAGTCACGCAATGCTGAAGACGCAAGAATTCGAATAACAAAAGACCTAAGAATGTTTAAAAAAAACCTCAACCACTTCTATCTATCTACTCAGCCTGTATCCACCCACTGCTGGGTATAGGCCTCCTCTCTTTCACGCCATCCTTTCCGGTCCTGTGCAATTCTCATCCATTGCTTTCCCGCATACCTCACAATGTCATCCGACCATCGGGCATCGCATACCATCTCTTGGCCACCATTTATTAACAGATTTAGTCCATCTATTATCTTCCCGTGTTGCCAAGTGTCCTGCCTATCTCCAATTAAGCCTAGCGAATCCTATACTTACATCTTCGACTTTAGTGTTCGACGTTTGATCTACCAGGTAGATGCTTAACATGGCGCGCTCCATAGCCCGTTGTACCACTTTAATTTTACTTTTAAATGTGCTCTTTCGTGAAAGGCCATGTTTCGGCGCCGTAAGTGAGTATGGGCAGCACACATTAGTTAAATACCCTGGTTTTCAGATATTGCGAATTTTTTTGATGCGAAAACATCCTTCACATTGAATCATGTAATTATTATACAGAATGTCAAAAAGTTATTCTGGAAACGTGTTCACTTTAGGAGTCACCGTAGAGGCTGTTTATTGCTGCCAAGAGGGGATCAACTCGTAACGCTGCCAAGGTTGAATTATTATTATTATTATACGTAAGATGTGTTTTCAGTTCATGAAACTTCGTTCGATCCATGGAATTTTGACTAGGTTATATAATATTTCATTTTTAGCACTTGACAATAATTTCTGATAATAATTAATAAGCTATAGATTCAGCGGTACTTACCTATGATTCATTATTTATATATCAGTTTAGAGATATTTAAATATTTTTTAACCCAGACTGAAAACCGTCCTCACTATCCTAATATACCTATGAAATTTACACATTTTTAAATTTATTTAAACAGATACATATACTAACAAAATAGAGATACAAAAAATATATACAATGTTACACTTATAACAATTGAAACCTAATTCCTTTTATCGGAACGCTTCCCAAAGGCTGAAGATAATAATGTATTGCGCGAGATTTGAAATCGATCGCGGGAATGCCGACATGTCGTTACGTAGGGGGCCTACTAAGGGTCTGTTTCGTTAGCAAGCTGTCTATAACCTCTGTAGAGCCTTTTGTATTCATAGCTACGAACGCGACGGATCGGGATAAGCCGATCTAAATGGTAACTGCGCGTACACTGCATTGTGGGATAGGGCATGAAGGAAACGATTATTTTTTCTTTACCTTTGTTTATTTTAAACGTTTTATAATTTTCTACGTTTTCCTTTTTAAAAACAACCGTCCGCCATTTCCCTGTCATTCCGCAATTCTTTTTTCTCTCTCGCTCACTCCTCGCTCTCTCCTTCACACACCTTTGCGTTACGTTTCATTCAACCTACCATTCCTACACTTGCTAGTGAAAGGTTTAAGTACGTAAGAATTTTGTAAGTAGGCGTAATTTTATTTATTTACTAGCTTTTGCCCGCGACTCCGTCCGCGTGGCGTGTTATAAAAGAAAGATCTTTGTGTGTGTGGGAGAAAGGTTAAAAAATGCTTAATTTCATTATTTTTAAATGAGGTTATAGTATAAGTAGCTCAGTTAAATAATGAATTGTTATTAATTTCTAGATTATTAGTTTATGATTTGGTTTGATATTTTAGGAAAATACGATCAGTTTCGAAAATTTAAACAAAATTCTGAAATTACAACAGAAAAACACCGTGAAACGTCCGTTTGGAAAATTTAACAGAAAACTACCTACGAAAGATTTGAACCATCCAAGAATAGTGAAAAGTTCGCCCGCAAAATTCAATATTTGACACGACCATCAACGACGTCTGCCCTCACGCGTCTGCCGCGTTCCGGTTGCTCACTCGGGTATCTGCCCCCACCCTCCGCGCCTCGGCACCGCTGACGCCGCCCCACAAACGTCGCCGCGGTCGCGACGTTTCTTGGTTGCCACTACCGCGAGCTATAAATTTCTAGCCTCTAACTCGCTTCCCGTTCCCAGCGGAATTTTTAACTTTGCATTTCAAGCATCTTACTTATGCAGTTTAGATTTTTTCATAAAAAATATTTACAAAGGACATAAACATACGAATAAAAACATAAGTACAATAGGCGGCCATATTGCTAAATAGCAATTTCTGCCAGGCAACCTTAGGGTGAAATCATCTATCTTACGCGGTTTACATTTTTTCATACAAATGTTTTTTCCCGCTAACTCCCGTTCCCGTGGGAATTTTGCAATATCCTGTTGCAACTAAGCTTTAAGTTAACTATGGTACCTGCATGCCAAATTTCAAGCGTCTAACTTAAGCGGTTTAGATTTTTTATACAAAAGGGTTTTCCGGCTAATTCCCGTTCCCGTGGGAATTTCGGGAATTCCTTTCTTAGTGCACCTCTACGGTAGCTAAGCTACGTTTTTTCCAAATTTCAAGTGCCTACGTTTAGCCGCTTAGGCTGTGCGTTGATATGTCAGTCAGTCAGTTTCTCCTTTTATATATTAAGATATTTCCGTCATACATGATTTCTATGTAAATTTAACCATTAAGGCTGCTCACGCGACGGAAGTTTAAAAAATGGAGTAACTTCTCCCGTTTTCCCAAAATTTCCCTTCACTACTCTGCTCCTATTGATTGTAGCGTGATGAAAAGTATACTATAACCTGCCCAGGAGTATGAAGAATAATTGTACCAAGTTTCATTAAAATCCGTCCAGTAGTTTTTGTTTCTATAAGGAACATACAGACAGACAGACAGACAGACAGACAGACAGACAGAGAGACAGACAAAAATTTTACTGATTGAATTTTTGGCATCAGTATCGATCACTAATCACCCTGATAATTATTTTGAAAATATATTTAATGTACAGAATTGACCTCTCTACAGATTTATTATACGTAAGTATAGATTTAACGGTTTATTTTACCCATAACAGACTATAAAAACAATTAGACTAACTCAAGACGGACAAACAGTTCAGCTTATTTCTAGTTAAAATCTCTTCTAACGGAGCGGATTTTTATTAACTTATACCGCCAGTCTTCTTATCACGTCCGCAGCATTTTTCAAGTAAACAAAACATAAATCGACCTTGTCTGTTTTGTTGTATATAATATTATAATTCCACATAACACCTAGTGGACTACACAAGGATATGCTTGTTAGATCTAAAATAAAATATATTAAACAAGCTTTGTCTGAGAGCTTTTAAAAAAATACTCAATGGCCCCGATTCCTGGAGACACCGCCTAATTTTATTTTAAGTTATATCCGTCATTTTCATATACGTCGAAAAGGAAAGGGACGGATGATTCACAGCTCTTAATTTTAGGAAGAATGAGTAAATGAATGTGTCGGGTTATTGACTGATGTAAAATTTTTAGACGGTTGGTTTAGATTTGTGCTTCAAATTGACGTGTGTTCCATAAATTTTATGCTTGTCGATTACCCGTCCCTTTCCTTTTCGGCGGATAAGAAAATGACAGATATAACTTAAAATAAAATTAGATGGTGTTTACAGGAATTAGCACCATTGTGTACTATAAGCGTAAGATATTTATATTTCCTTATTAATTTAGGTAAACCTGTAATTGGCATATGAACTACGTAATATATATAACAATAATGTAACCTGTCTTATAAAAGACGCTGCTGTTTTTTTTTTAGAAGAGCGTCTTATCCTTAAGGCGATAACGATCTTTTTTTCAAATATTGAATTAATAAATAAGAGAAATACGTTACTTAGGCGACATAAATATATAAAGAAATAATGAAAAGTCTGTCTCAATCACGTAAGCAGTGTACCCCACCTAAATAAGCTCACGTGTGAGATCGTCCTCGCACAGTAGAGGTAACTAACTACACTGTAATGAATGCTTCGTTTAGCTAATACCCTATATTGCACGAACTAAATAATTGACCGCCAGTCCAAAAGAAGAGAGATTGCAAAAACCATGAAACACGGTAATGAGAATTTTTATGGGTTTATTTTATACTTCCTCATAGAATAAGGAATAATACTAGGTATACCTCACTCACACATAGTTTAGACTTGAATCGTATGGTGTCAGGTGTCACACACACAGACGCGCGTGTACGATAATACGTCAATGTGTGGTGTCTGTGTAAAACGAGGTTGTTTGTATGAAGTGTCCGAGGTGTGCTTGTATTAAGAAGAATTTCCTGGACCGCAATGAGATTCAATGAGTCCATTCTATAAGAGCTCAACATTATCAAACTGCTTTCATCCGTCTGTAATTAGGAAGATCTCAGTTTCTTCGGTCACATAATGCGGTCTCCCAAACATAGCGTGGTATTAATAAACGAATCTCAGCTGAGACTGCCCTCAAGATCATGCTCAAGTCTCTGTTTTTATATGAGAACTGTCACATTGACATGAACTTGAGATCAGTCTCGAAGCTAAGATTAGTTTATTAATACCACACATAGTCTGGAGAGGCTTATAATCGTAAGGCCATAAGTACCAACGAGATGGTCCGATGCAGTGAGGATGACAGTTGCCCATGCAGCTGAGAAACGCGAATGAAATGGATTCGTGGTCACGATCTTCAGCAATGAGGGAACGATGAAGAAGTATTAAGATTAAACTGGTGCAGTCTGGATTAATTCAAACACGAAATCTAATTAGGCGATTCTTACGCGACTGTGACGTGACAGAATGGTGGTGAAGCTGTCGGCAAGGTCGCATTGACTTGTATGCAATCCGCTGATGCCTCACCGAAACTGCCTCGACGAACGATGCACCTCTACAAAATCCGCGTCGTGTGAGAATCGCCTTAGTGTGCTAAAATTGATTATAATATAGATACTTACACAACTTATGGCCATAACCACTCTATAGGGTGGGCATGTAACGCATAACCAGAAGATAACCTGCAGCCACTTTTGATATGAGTCTAATAGATAGTACGATGAATTAAAACATACAAAAGAAAGATTATACAGCACACACACAAGACTATACAGTATATATATACGATACAAGATATTATACAAGGGGTTAAGAAGGCCATATCGGAGAAATTTATTTAAAAAAGCAATAATTTTAACCCCCCAGTACATGATACACAATTTTATTTGAATTTGAACAATTTTTCGGGTGTGGTACCTACCGTAACAGGACCCTCTTACATAGCCTACGCTGCTTATCTCTTCGTCCGTCCGTATTATTATATAATGGATGAAAATAAATTGCTACTTACCTGCTTACTTATTTTTTTTATGGAACCTAACGATATCTCCTTGCTAACTGCAGAATTGTGACGATATTATATAAGTTGTCATAAGTCTTCATACGTCCTATAATTGACCTCTAAATGAGTTTCGTTTCAGACCTAAGTATTTCAGGCTTTAGAATAAGCTTTAACATTATAAGGGTTCGCTCGTGAAACGAATTGCTTCAGACAAGTGTTTTGATCTCGAAAATATATTTTATGGCGAAGTATTTTTTGAAGTAAGTACCTAATAAGTACATTTTTTTAATTGATTTCAGTCTGCAATTTATACTTTTGTATGTAGGTCGATAACTGCGTACGAAAGTGTAATACAGATATTTTTATTTAATTATATTTTTGAGTCACACTAATAGTCTATACGCTTTTTTCTGTTCTAGTAGTTCTAGTTAGGAAATTATACTTCAATTAGTGACGCCAAATGTCTATTTTCAAAAATAACCATATTTCACCAAGTTTTACACTTTTTCCAGGCTTCCACTTTTAATCTCACGACACACTTAGCTACTATTTTCCCCGAGGGTCTCATAAAACACCTTGCTGAAAACTTTTAAAAGGCACGTCTAAATATAAGCGGAAGTTTTGAGCTTAGGAACTGTTTATCAGTTTTTTCTTTATAAACGTAACCTGATATTGTTGTCTTTACTTAAGACTTCGTGTCTTGGCCGTCATTACTCTAACGAAGCGGGAACTGAGGTTACTTTGTTCTAATCAAGCCGTTCGTAAGCCTTCAGACGACGTGTATTATGTATTATAACAAGATCTTATTTCTGATCTTCGGGGATTTCGCGGGTCTGTAAGTTTCTTCTGTGCTTGTGTAAATAGAGCGAGCTGGTTATTATTAAAAATATTTTATAGTGAAAGTATGCATATTTTTAGAACGGCAAAATTTAAATACTTAACCAGATTATAAATACATAACAAAATTTAAATTCATAACCTAATTATATCGAGGGCTTCGACCAATTAACGCAGCAAATGCTGTCTACGTAGATATAGTACGGCTATTGGTCGAAACTCTCGATACAATTCCCGTCGCGCGCGGCGTGGATGCCATGCCGCGAGAGCTGAAATTACACTGGTGGACTAAAATCGACTCAAGTTCTGTTGGCAGGATTTTATTAACTGTCAACAAAAAAAATATTTGCCATAAGGTATAGGTTACGAAGAACGTACATTGACCAAATTGAAGATGTCCTTAGAAAAGGTTCAGTACGACCTACTCTGAATCGGCGTACTTATATGAAACGTTTGATGAATGTTGTGGAAGCAAGAGGAATATGTCAGGATCGAAGCAAATGGAATTCTATAGTCTCTGCTTACCCCAGTGCGAAATAGGTGTGAGTTTATGTATTGTAGGGGAAGGTATCCAGAGCGTAGAGTCTATTTTTCGATAACAAAACTTGGGTTGATTTTTTTGTCCACCAGTGTGTACTTATAGACATTGTCACTCCTTCATTTCGGATAAAAATTGCATTCATTTTGTATTCCGCACACGCCATACCGAAAAACGTTTCCAAACCCTAATAGGACCCAATATTGTCACGTAACAATTACAAAATATGTATCGATATACTCGAAATAAAGCGGAAAGATAGTCCAATAAAAGTATGTATAGTACATAGGCGGGCAACTATTTCTATCATCGTCCACATACTATTGGAAAAGTTTTTCGATCTACTGAATAGTGCTTGCTACGTGGGACATAAACGGTGCAGATGGTCTCTTTATTATTCCACACACAATTCCGACGAACAATTCTATTGTTTCATCTAATTGATGACTGTTGGCTAGTTACGAAATGACAGTTTTTAACTGTTGCTATGGGCTAGGATTTTCCGTCAAATAGATGTGTAAGCCGTGGTCGAACGCTTGCCTCTCACTTTGAGGTCGCAGGTTCGAATCCAGCACAGACCTAAACCAATGATTGTCGAATTTGTTTTTGAATTCATGTTTGATTAATAAATGATTTTCACGTGCTCAGTGGTGAAGGAAAACATCACCAGGAAGCCCACACTCTCGAGAAATGCATTTGGAGATATGTGACCTAACCTGTACTGGGCTAGTTTTCCCTTCGCGGACTGAAAAGTTGGACAGACAGTCGCTTTTGTGAAAAACTGGATCTGTCAAATCTTCAGGTTAGTTTACCTAATCCTGTGAAAAACGGGTAATGCTAGGGAGATGATGAGATGTGTGCCGCTATCTAGCCAGACCATTAAGCACACAATTTCTAATTATATCAATAAAGTCTACATAATCTCTAATTTTACGTGTACATTAAGAAAAAAATAGTACATCAAGAAAATGAATATTATTAGGGTATTTCCCCCCAGCCGCGACACCGTGCGTGGGTCACAGAGATTATAGTATGTAATCAAGTAATAAGAACGTAGAAAAAAATGTGGAAATTTTACGCCTTTACGAAATATCTCCTATGCTCCTATCTTGTTTATCCATGCTTTAAATAAGGAGTTGTTTTTTCTAACCTAACCCTCATTATTACAAACAAAACCTAATATTGTTTGTGTATTAAAATAAATCTACTGTTTCAGTACCTTCTATTTTATTTAAAAATAAACAAATCAAAGAGTCCGACCAGGGAGTATCCGATTAAAAATAATCCGTTTACAAAGAAAGGTAAAATGGTAAACAAGAATGCAAACTTTTTTAAGTTATTTATATATAAATATCTATCAATTATAATTAAAATAAGATATTTATGTACTGAATAGTGATTCGGCCAAGGAGCATTACACAGCATTACACAAATAGATAGAAATATAAAGTTATACATACGTAGTTTTATGTAACAGATTTGTTATGTAAGTGCCTACTTGACGGACAAGGGACACCCTACAGGGACACATAGTCTCGCGTCATATTGATTTCTACACAAATCTGAAAGTTACATTAGCATATTGAATAAAGTAAGATAGAGCATAGTAGTAGTATCTAAATTTGTTCAATATTGGTGCTAATTCCTGTAAATACCATCTAATTTTATTTTAAGTTATATCTGTCATTTTCTTATCCGCCGAAAAGGAAAGGGACGGGTAATCGACAAGCATAAAATTTATGGAACACACGTCAATTTTAAGCACAAATCTAAACCAACCGTCTAAAAATTTTACGTCAGTCAATAACCCCACACATTAATTTACTCATTCTTCCTAAAATTAAGAGCTGTGAATCATCCGTCCCTTTCCTTTTCGACGGATATGAAAATGACGGATATAACTTAAAATAAAATTAGGCGGTGTCTCCAGGAATCGGGGCCATTGTTGACTTATAGTGAGAATCTTGAAAGCGCCTTTTTAAAAATAATATACATATCTTGTATTAATAAAACCTCGCAACAGACACTTTAGTAATTAAAACACATAATAACGGGTTCTTACCGCGTTTAAATGGGGATATGAGACTCCCGATATTATGTGTTTTAATTATGATAATAACCGCGTAAACTTAAAACAATGTATAGACCCTTTAGTATTAATCCAGGTAAAAGTTTGTAGTTTCTTTATATATTGTCCATCTTCTTCTTATCGTGTGGGTTGATGAGGTTGTTATTCCATCATCAACTCTGGTGTCAATGTTATTATTGAGCCACCAAAGGCCCCTGGCGTGACTCGTGTAACGACTACATATTTACATCAGTAAGTAGTAACCGAGACCAACGGCCTAACGTGCCTTCAGCACGAATCATCTTACTTTCGGACAATCAGGTGATCAGCCTGTAATGTCCTAACCAAACTAGGGATCACAAAGTGATTTTTGTGACATGCCATCGGGATTCGAACCCGGGGCCTCCGGATTGTGAGCCCACCGCTCAACCACTGGACACACGGATGTCTTTATTTTATTGTCCGTTTACGACTTACATTCAGAAATCACTAAAAATATGCTAAGTATTAAAGCGAATAAATCCAGAATTCTTAATCAAACAACTTACAATCCGAAACCAAAAAATCTCTTCACAACAGGATTACAGACTAAGAGAGGGTACGCGTTTTGTTACGCGAACCTTAAGAGGATGGCGTTCCGTAGTGGCTCCGTTCTGAACCCACCAGCCAAATAACATTAGCATAGTTATCGAACGCGTCGGGATGAGACCTTCGTAAAGGTCCCACAGGGGCCGGGACGGCTCTTAAACCCGCTTTCCGATAATGACTATCGATGATTCTACCCCGAATGCGGGCCCCAGCACAATATTATTACGTAGTTTAGCCGTTGTGGGGAATTGCGAAATATAACATGCCTCCTGGTATTCAGTTATTTGCGTTAAGGAATTCGACGAACTTGTAAGAATATTTCGGTTTGGGTTGCTGGGGTGGATTTTGTGGTTGATCTTGCTGTTTTCTTAGGTTATTTTAGGTGGGCCGACGTTAAGCGGTTGGCTACTAGCTGTAAGAAATACCTCCACCAACCCGCAGTAAATTGGAATATTGGATTGGTGAATATTGGAATAGATAATTTTTGTTCTAAAATAGAAAACACAAAATCTTTTTTTTTATTTATTATTTTATTTTCATTTTCAGCTATTACACAAGGTAGGTACTCAACGTGAATATTATACAACTCTCCGTTTTCAGCGCAAAAAAAACAGCGGTAGTAAAAACACAGACACAAGCACAACACACAAATACCTATATACAACACACAAACACACATACACGCACAGATCACAGATTTAAACAAGTAAACCGGTATACGAGTAGATATTGGCTTCCCTATTAGAACGCGTTTCCCTCCCGTCTTTCGTCATAGCATCTCAATTCCTAACAAGTTGAGTTAAAATGATACCCTCATACTATTGAAAGGGCACGATGGGAAGTCAAACACAACACTTAGCCGAAACAAACACTTGTCTCACGCGTGCAAATATTTATATGCAACATCAACCCTGGATTTGCATATGACGAAGGCAATTCTTGGACGGGAGTGACCGGGTTCATACGAATAGAGTGTGAAGTTAGTGTGTATAATTCGTCGCTGACGTCGTTAACTGATGTATCTGAAATGTTTATCGAATCTGAATTGCACCTTTTGCCATTTTCAATAAGAAACAAATTATTTTACCCAAAAATTGCAGATACGACAGTTTGCAAAGTCAGCCACAAATTGAGTCGTGTTCTAGGTTTAAGATAAATTATAAAATTCTGATTACTAAATAAAGACAGATCTAAAACTAATGAAAAACATTTCCTTTTTTCTGTTTAACTTATTTATGAATTTTAATCAAGAAAAACATTATAATAATAAGTCCGACATTTTATCACGTATTTCTATGACGTCTCAGTGTGCTTTTTCATACAAATTCCATAGTAATTTCGTGTTTTGACGTTTAGTAATCCCGCTTAAGGACGGTACTGAAAAGTATCGGCGTCCAAAGGACGATATACGATCCCGACGATCCGATTACTCTAGCCAATCAGCTCGCGACACCAAACACTTCAGGACCCCGATACCGACCCCGTCGGCGTGGTCGACGATTTCCCCCAATCAGCGCTTTTCTCTATCGACCCCCTAGGGTCGATTAATTCTTTCAAATATTTTTCCTCTCAGACGACGCCCTGAGCCGAGGTTCGCGCCCAACTGGGCACCCTTAGGCCTGTTGTCTTAAACGTTATACCGGGTGAGAGCCTTCAGCGCTCCCCATTTGTCCGGCCAAGTGGTTAATGCCATCTGCGGCTTATCTACAATAAGTCACGTCATAAAAAGACGTTTAGTAAAAAGTAACTAATTTGGCTAGTTGTAAACTAGCTTATGATAAGATATGTTATAATTTTACTATTCAATATGTCACTAGGGTGGTTGCCAAATGGCTAAAAGTAATATAGAGTGCAGTGTCCAGTCCGTGATAGCTCTGTTCGGAGAACGCGTGACTTACATCGAAGTGCCACGGGTTCGAATCCTAACTCGGGCTCTAAACTACTGAATTCGACTTTATGTGTTTGAATTCACGTTTGTAACAAATAGGATTATATTCATATTCATATAATTTATTGGTAATAATTCATATTACACGTCAAGATCAAAATTAC
This sequence comes from Pectinophora gossypiella, assembly GCF_024362695.1. Classification (NCBI taxonomy): domain Eukaryota; kingdom Metazoa; phylum Arthropoda; class Insecta; order Lepidoptera; family Gelechiidae; genus Pectinophora; species Pectinophora gossypiella. The sequence goes on along the minus strand of NC_065421.1, from coordinate 7,604,392 downwards.
AATCAAATTAATAAGTCACAAATTCCAATATTAAAAATTGAAATAAAATTGTTAAATCAATACATTCATAAAAATATACAGTGTTTGACTAATGCGAAGTTCTCCAGTAGTGTATTTGATTACGTATTTATGAAATAAACATAATATATTTTTATTTATTTATTTACAAGTTTATAATAGGGTGATAATAAACTATATAACGTAGAAGTAATATATTTATGTAAATAATATAAAATATGGACGTAAACAACATTTATAAAATATAATTATTATACCTTTATTATCACCAATGGAGACTCTTGACCTTGGCTACATCATTAGGACTGTTCCTAAGGAAAAGAACAATCTCGCCAATGATGGAAAGAACTCGTCCAGATGAATCGTCAATAATTTGTTAAAAAATATATCAGGAAAAATATCTGAACAAATAACAATAAGTACTTCACATTTTGATTATTTTTCTTTTTTTTATAAAGTAATAACACAAAACTTTTTTATGCAAAGTAACTCGAGTAATACGAAGATTTTAAGGTGCAAACTTTCTTTGTCTCACAAAAGAGACAGTCCATTTCGTCGAATTCGCAAAGTTATGAAAACAAAAGTAATCCCTTAAACATCATGAGTTAAGATTCGTTTTCTTAACAATCCAAACAGGCGGGTCTAAATATTTCAGGTAAAATGGAAAATTTTCGATTAATAATCTTTTGGACGCATTAAGGGGAGGCGATGAAATAAAGGATTGAGCTGGCGTGAGATTCAATTTGTTACAATCCTCAAGAAAAGGCTTTCAGTCGAAACATTTTGTGTTGCTTGAGGAAGTTAAATTGTATTTCTTGCTGGATCTGCCCGGCTTGTTTGCTTCGCGGATAAAACTTAACGTAAACCCTTTTAATACCGAATAAATACTTAGAACATTTTTTTCGTAGTAAATTTATAAGGTCCCGTTATTGAACCCTTCGCGTTCCACTTCATAGCTGATTTTATTATTAAATATTACTTACAATTCAACGATATTATATTCTATAATAATATGTACCGTAGTAAGGAATTTAAATACAAAACGAACATGTTTTCACTTTTCGTACAAGTTTTCCTGGTAAGTAAGATATATTTTTTCTTTTATATTAAAAAAAAGCAATATCACATAAATATAATAACATTTTTAAAGAATTATTAAGCGGAAATTTCGTTATTTACGTGAAATCGTAAGACAAAATACGCGAGCATATTCTACTGGTATTTGATTAAAATGCGAACACATTTGCGATTCAAATCTTTCTTTTTACTGATCATAAAGTATTCAAATTCTCAAGTTAATATTTCCGACACGTCGGCAAGCGGCGCGGTGGCATTTTTTTTATTTTTTATGCTTTTTTATACTTTTTATACCGTCCGGGGTGGGACTAACAGCCGTGCGAGATTTATTCTTGCATTAAGCTTCATTTATCCGTCATTCTATTGTAATAGCGAGTATATTTTCTGAAATTACTCTACGTATATTTATTCAAGTGACGTTTACTGTTTGTTTTAAGTAAGATTATTTATAATATTATTGAATACTTAATTTGATGACGGCATTAAGAAAATTAAATTGTTAAATACGTGTAGTAAAGAGTACATTTAGTCTGTATAAAAGGCTTATTCATATCGCTTTATATACCAATAAAACTGTATAAATTATTCCTTATTTGTTACTGAATACAATCCTTAATCCACTCTCGCGGACGCGACGAAACAGATCAAGGGTAATATAACAGTATTGAGAGCAACAAATGCAATACCTCTCAAGTAAGCACGCACTCGGAGGTTATTGCCGCCCCGCACACTTGCCCCCTTTACTTGCCCCCTCGCAAGATGCCCCCTGTCTTAGCCCACCCAGGCATCGGATGGATATGACCCGCAGGAAATGATGAGAGTGCTCCGCTGTTTTACCTGTCGCTTAGATATGTTTTATTTAGTATATTGACTTTGGTTTCTTGTACAACATGTCAGAAACTTGAATCGGATTGATTTATCAAGATCTCTGCTTACATCAACGGGACATAGGCGTGAACTTATGTATACAGGGTGTTAGTAACATCGTAACGAAAACTTTAAGGGGTTGACACACGATTTACTGACAATTATTATACATTTTTATTATTATTATATGTATAAATTTATGGACTCAATATATATAGATTTATAGATTTTAACTGTTTACTTTTTAAAATTATTGTTGTTTTAATTACGAATAATTATTTGCATGCCTATTGTTACATTAATAACACAAATGATGATTGATTTATTGATATCAAGTGGTATTTTCCGTTGCAAATTTGATGATATTTTTTGTATGTTTTCTTAATTGTATTAGTTACGATGTCACTAACACCTTATACAGGGTGGCCCAGAAGTTCAGGTTCAAAATGAAAAATTAGTTAGAAGGGCTCATTAGCTACCAGAAACACCCCCATGTATGTTCAGCAATTATTTACGGTTTAGGAGATATGACCCATTTTGTACCTTTTTCTAGATTTTCTACCTTACTTCAGAAATAATCATTTTGTCGCTATCCCTTTGTTACTAATTATTTTATTTTACTTCACAACTATGCCTAAGGCTGTGTACCGCTCAATCAAAGATAAATCAAAGTCAAATCAAAGATAAAAAAAAAGTTATCGGAAGTCAAAGTGAGAATTCGACCAAAATTGTTACAGTTGTTAATACTTCGCCGAAGAATAATAAACACATGAGATTGTCGTGGACCCTAAAAGTATTTCTTAAAACTGCTCCATTTAATAGGCTTTTAGAAACATCCAAAAAAAATACCCTTAATAAGGGCATAAAACTAAGTAATTAGCCCTCAAAGATTGCAAGACAGACAGATTTGAAGGAAAATTTGACATTCTCATACAATGTAGCTTCTTCTTTCTAACGTTGTTAAAGGTGCTCAAAGACAGATTTTATTTTAGTATCCAATAGTATGAAATACCAACAGTGTTTGGGGATAACTTTTTCCTTGAAATCTATGTACCTTCATTAAAATACGAATACCAAAAGTGACTGCAAGTTTTGTCTTCGGATTGTTGCTATGTCTACCCTGTTAGCGATTATAAGCGTGATTTTTATTTACTTTTAACTGAAAATGTGTCTTTGAGCACCTTTAACAACGTTACAAACAACGTTAAAAAGAAGCAGCTACATTGTATGAGAATGTCAAATTTTCCTTCAAATCTGTCTGTCTTGCAATATTTGAGGTCAAATTACTTAGTTTTTTGCCCATATTAAGGGTACTTTTTTTGGATGTTTCTAAAAGCCTATTAAATGGAGCAGTTTTTAGAAATACTTTCAGGGTCCACGACAATCTCATGTGTTTATTATTCTTCGGCGAAGTATTAACAACTGTAACAATTTTGGTCGAATTCTCACTTTGACTTCCGATAACTTTTTTTTTATCTTTGATTTGACTTTGATTTATCTTTAATTGAGCGGTACACAGCCTTAGGCATAGTTGTGAAGTTAAATAAAATAATTATTAAGAAAGGGATAGCGACAAAATGATTATTTCTAAAGTAAGGTAGAAAATCTAGAAAAAGGTACAAAATGGGTCATATCTCCTAAACCGTAAATAATTGCTGAACATACATGGGGGTGTTTCTGGTAGCTCATGAGCCCCTCTATCTAATTTTTCATTTTGAACCTGAACTTCTGGGCCACCCTGTATATGTATTTTGAGTATTTTTGATATTAGTTTCATAATTTTATTTTAATCTTTCGTAATTAGCGAAACCGTAGTCTACGCCGTAGCTTATATCTACTGTGTGCTACGTGGTGCTACTAAACTGCAACGATACTGCTACGCCCATGCATCTTTTTTAATAAAAACATAAATCAATAAACTCAATATGAGCTTTAAAAGCCGTAATTAGTTAAACTTTTATAATTATGTTTAATATGTTACTCAACGCATCAAATACTTAATTATAAAGAATCCAAAATTTTATCACTAATTGGTTAAGACTTTGTAAAGTTTTCTCTTTTATATTATAGAGATAGATTTTACCTTGAAATAATGTAAAAGTAATTATTTTCTTGGATATTCAAAACTGTATTGAAAAGTTTGTTTAAAATTTTAATTAAAAGAGGCTATCTGAAATGTTAGTTAATTAAATCATACAATAAACATTTAATTATGTTTTTTTTTAATAATTTCTAAAGTCAATTTGGAAAATAATATTTTTTAAATTTCGATCATAAACTTAGCTGTCGGTAGGTATACCTGTAATGAGCTCTATGTTGATTCTTACCGACGGGACCGAGACCGTTTCGCTGTGCGAGATTTCATGAAAGTTTCCACTTTGTATGGACCCGACCATACAGAAATCCGATTCGACGCACGGTACGAGGAATTATACAAATTCTAGGCAAACCTACTTGTACCGTTTCTGTGTGACTTCATCTTTTCACATATCACCAACTCTTCTTCTTCTATCGTGTGGGTTGTAAGGTGAATTACTAACCTCATCAACACTGGTGTCAGGGTTACTATTGAGCCGCCAAAAGCCCTAACTTATTAGGTCACAAAACAACTGTAGCTAATAAACCGACTGTTAAATAATAAATTACAGCTTAAAGATCTAAAACCTTTTTTACTTGTTGCTATTGAAGACTATTCAAATCTAATATTAATTTATTTTCACTAAAATTTTAATGCCATCCCTCACTCCTATGAATTCTGGAACGAGTCGATGAGCTGAATTTCAAAATCAATATACTTAATATGTTACAAATTAATGTAAATGATAAATAAATAATAATAATAATTCATCTTCGTCTTATCGTGTGGGTTGTGAGGTGGAATACCAACCTCATCAACCCATAATCCCCACCCACCCATCATAATAATTCATAAATAACAATAACAATTATATCATTATAATTCAAATATGTACATATTACTAGCTTTTATTTGCGGGTTTCTTTGTTTTTTTAATATATTCGATAATAGCTCTTATTTAATGTATAAATCAACAAACGTCAACATTATAAATATAAATATATTATATAAAAAACTTAGTAATTAAATAACCCGCCCCTAACTGTTTCCGGTGCGAAGGTGCCGTAACGCTCGCCGCATTACCCCCATTAATAGCGATGACAAACCTTTACCCCAAGAACGAACCGGAGCGGGAGTTACCTGCTTTTTCCCTGAGCCTGCGACCTAACTCTGAAATGAGGATTCTGGTGTCTTCAGGTTAGGTAAGCGGCTCGGTGAAAATGGAATAACCTAGGGGGCTGTAATGAAATTGTGACACAATTCAGTTTTTTTGAGATACCAAGTTGCTAAGTCGCATTCGTATGTCTCCTTTTACAAATTTGATACACAACAAGACGAACTGAGTATAAAATATTGTAAGTTTTTGTTTCTTTCTACTAATAGTAAGGGCGTAGCAGTAATATAATGAAGGTATTTTTCGTCCATTCTATACATGAAGCGTAATGTGCCTACATAATAATCACTATATTCCTATTAACGGTATAACTAATATGTCGATAATGTAGTCAAATTCCGCTGTTAATACAGTTCAGTGCTAGCAATGTACAGATATACCCTACATAGGTAAATTAGTGAACTTCGCGCCATAATTACACTGTGTAGGTAAGTGAGCGAGGCGTTTGACTTGTTCAAATTAAACTAAGTTATCGACAAGGAATTAAGTTGTGCAACTAGTTGTGTCAATGGAACTTTACCTTTGACTGCTGTTTATTGGCACGCGACAAATTGGTGCGACTATGATGACACAACAAAAGTTGTTGGCGTGAAAGTTTGGAAAGTTAGCTCGAGTTGTTGACTTTAATTTGTGTTTCAAAACAGTTTGGCTTTCAGGTTCGCAGGTGAGCAGCCCATCGTTCGTGTACATTTATCTCTATAAACTCTATTTTTTCAACATGCTTGAAGTAATAACCACAGAACACACTTCATGTTTCCATTCCCAGTCTTTTAAGCAAAAAAGCGGTTAACGAGTACATTGCAAAAGTTCTCTAGAATAACAGGAATAAACGACCGAGGAAGGCACTCAAAGAAGATCAATTAGACAAATAGCCGCGTCAGGCAGCGATTGTTTCCCGACAAATATTTAACTACGGTAAATAACGAGCACCCTTATAATTCGATTCATTTGAACGCCTTGATTTCGAACGCTGGTTCACGACCTCGATCGAAGGTTCGACGATTTTTAGCTAAATACTTATAGAGGAATAATAGTTTTGGATATTGTCTAATTTTTAATTGTACAAACCTATACATAGTTAAGATTGTGATTTGTAATCCTTGTACGAGGAGCCAAAAGTTATCAAAAAACAGTTTATCGCCAATTATAAGCCGATCACTTTAAACAGGACTTGATCACTGAAATACCATAATTTATACGGGGTTCAAAGTTTCTGATATTAGATACCCGACAACAAAGTCCATGTAGTGCCTCAACCAGAGAGCAATTTGCAGGCACTGAGCGTTGATTGTCAATCGACAGGGTTCTAATTAAAATTCATAAGACTACTACAAACGGGAACACAAAAGACAACGACACATCTTTAATTAACTTTGATCAAAATTTTAGTGTAATCATGGCACCAAAATTGTTTGATCGATCTTTGGAATCCTGTCTTCGAAAAGAGGGGTTCAAATAGCTTTTATGTTCCTATTTTAATTATAAAATAATAACGTGTTATTTGCCTTTGTCTTTTCATTCTATGTAGGTTATATTTTAATATTTCAAATTCAAATTCAAAAATATCTTTATTCAGTAGGTAACATAGTTACCCTTTGAATCGTCAATTTTTACATAACGAACGTCTCATCCGCCTAAAACTACTGCAGCTTCTCACAACATGTATAGCCGGGGAAAAGAAGCTAGAAGAAAAACCTCGGCACGGGGCCCTAGACGTTCTTAAAAAAAAAGTAAACATAAAATATTGTTATAAAATTGAGTAATTTAGCTGCCTAATATCAGTTCTCAGACAGTTAATCCCATGCATTCATGTCTTCTAAATAATCACTAACTTTATAATAACCTTTTTGATATTTATTTATTAGTATTTTGTATACAGGACAACACAGTACTTAATGTGTTATGTGTAAATAATATAAAAATTATAGACAAATTAATTAGACATAAAAATATTGTCTTTACTTATTAAATAATCTTAGAACATTAAAACGTTCTACGGCTTAAAGCCAGGACTAGCTAATTTTAGGAAACGAATCTTCTTCTTCCTCTTTCCCTCACTGCTGAGGATCGACTCAGCACGCAGCATATGGCTATGCTATCGAACGAAACGGAATGAATGACTGCAACATTATTATTTTTTTCATTATTCATTGAATCAGTAAGGTGTGGGTACTTAGTTCGTCTTGAGAATGGTCCGTATACGTGCAGCGAGAGACACAAACCACAAAAGTTGTTGTTTCTCTTCTACCTTGTACCCAAGTGGCTAAGGAACTCCTTTTGCACGAAATTAAATCACAGCAACAACTAAACTCATCGGTCATCCTAATAACTGATAGTGAGGCTTTACTCAGGCCTACCCATAGCTATAACAAGGTCACAGGAGTCAGCGGAGCGGAACAGTTTAGGAAGTTCTCATCCAATCTTGGCGAGCGGAGTCGAGCGGTTGACCTAGTCAAAGGCTCTTTGATAACATTTGCTGGTGACGACTTGCAAACTTAATCTGAATAAATCAAGTTACAGTTATACTACACTGAATTCGAATTGGTGGGCAAACCACTGCGCCCCACCTGAACAAAATGGGCCGAATTATCACAAACTTACTGACATATAATTTTGACAGAATGAAAGTGTTTGGGATTTATTTGGAAATTGGTAAGTATCCTTTGAATTACAAAGTAACACGAAAACAGTGATCTTTGCGTGAAAAGGTTAATTTAATAATTAAAGGCCAAAATACTCGTAGATGAAATGGAACATTGAAAGGTAGATACCACAGAATTATTATCACAGGGAGATGCCGCGTAAGCATAGCCGGTGGCACCGAAATATGCACAAAACGAAATGTTCTACTTCTGTTCCACGTCAGTTATTGCTTCTTTACTATCGCGCATCCACAACTAGCGCGTATGTTACTACGCAATGAACAGCGGGTAAGTCGATGGTCGCTTCGTACGCTTACATAAGGTAACAATCAACATGCGTACTCATGTAATTTAGTCCCATGTCTCCCTTGTTTTTATGATTTGTGGTTGGATTTTTCCGTATCTGATGTCAGACGTAATTGAACTATAATGGGTATTAAATATCATAAGTCATGTATACATAACTGTAGCAATGCATATATTCAAACGTGTAAAGTTCAAGTAAGCACTTTGACTTTAGGTAACAAAGCAGTTTGTTATAGTTCAATGCTGCACATAGCCCTTTAAGACGTAACTAGGGTGCGTATCGAGGTAAATAACATTTTATTTTTATCCTTAAAGCTAAAACCATTTCATACAATGATGAGAAAAGAAAATGCAAATGTGATTTGAGCTGGTTTATATTACGATGAAAGCACATTAGGGTTCATTCACATCGTACGCGTGTCATAATTTTCCGTTTTGTAATTGTAACCACTTTTATTCCAGAACAGATAAGGTCGACTTTCATTTTTTATATTTTGAAAAATTCGGGTGCTACCCAGCGACATTTTACGAGACGAATTCTTTCTAAAATATTATAAATTGATATTTTTGTCGCGTGAATGGAGTTGACCAATTTCAGGCTTTCTTTCTTTTTCAGGTCTGTTTTTCCAACTTGTTATAATCTGTGAGTCTTCAAGCCCAGAGTGAATAGGCATTTGCTAGGCGAGCGTGTTCCACCCTAGACCACATCGTTACTTACCATCAGGTGAGTGGCCCAACGCGAGCCTATTTTATTTAAAAAAAATGTAGCCTTTTATTGCCATGAAAATAAATTAAATAAACAGATTGCTTGATAGCTAATCTTTAGCTGGAAATGTAAGGGCAATAGCCTAGTTTCCAACTAGTCAAATTAGTTACTTTTTACTAAACATCAAAACACGAAATTACTATGGAAATTGTATAAAAAAGCACACTGTGACGTCATCTAAAATGTGATAAAATGTCGGACTTATTATTAAGTTTTTCTTGATTAAAATCTTAAATTTGTTAAATAGAAAAAAGGAAATTTTGTCGTTAGTTTTAGATCTGTCTTTATTATGTAAAATCAAAATTTCATAATTTATCTTAAACATAGTACACGACCCAATTAAAGAGATAGATAGGTTCCTCAATGACGTCACACTGCAGGTGCTCAGTGCTCACTCACCCGCCTGTGTACCATAGCGAGACACGTTCGACAAAATCATATTTTACGTGACTCCATTCCAACCAGTTTTGTGTCTGGCACATCCTTTCTTGAAGCTTCACTTTGTTTCATTCTGTACAGGTAATCTTACTTACACCATACTTTGTCTAGTTTTTTTTTTCTGCCCAACTGGGCACCCTCAGGCCTGTTGTCTTAAACGTTGTACCGGGTGAGAGCCTTCAGCGCTCCCCATTTGTCCGGCCAAGTAGTTAATGCCATCTGCGGCAAATCTACAATAAGTCACGTCAAAAAAAAAAATAAAAAAAAAATAAAAAAAAAATAGTTTTTGAGCTCTTTTACCTACTTTGCTCTTTGGAAGTCTTACGAAGGTTTCTGTCAGACCAAGATACTTAATATCCGTGTCTTTGATGTACCAAATAAGTAGTAACACCCTTATTACTCCGGTTTCAGAGGCGGCCAATCAGTTCGCGATATCAAACATCTCAGGCCCCACCAACTATCCCACCGATGTGGTTGATGTTTTATCCTTCAGCATTAATCGCTATTGAGGCACTCCGAGCTCTTGTCGTATAATATCCCCTCAGACAACACCCTGAGCCGACGTTAGCACCCACCTCAGCACTCTTAGGGTAGTATTAATAAACTAATCTCAGCTTTGAGACTGCCCTCAAGATCATGTCAATGTGACAGTTCTTATATAAAAACAGAGACTTGAGCATGATCTCGAGGGCATTCTCAGTTGAGATTAGTTTATTAATACCACCCTTAGGTATCTTGTGTCAACATTTTAAAGAGTCCTGAGCGCTCCTAAGCATGTAGTTGTTACATGAGCCATGTCAGGGGACTTAGGCGTCTCAATCGACCCTGACACCAGGGTTGTTGAGGTCGGTCATTCATCTCACAATTCACTAAGTTGACGATTTCAATCAGTAAGTGATTACCGGGACCAGCGGTTTAACGTGCCTTCCGAAGCACGAATCACCTTACTTTTGGACAATCAGATGATCAGCCTGTAATGTCCTAACCAAACTAAGGATCACAAAGTGTTTTTTGTGATTTGTCCCCACCGGGATACGAACCCGGGACCTCCAGATCGTGAGCACAACGTTCAACCACTGGACCACGGAGGCCGTTATTTGCTCCCCGAACAGCGTAGAAGCAAAAATTAGAGTCAGTGTACGGTGGTCCCTCAATTGAGCATATCTAAAAGTAGGCGACAATATCACATAGTCCAATATAGGTAGTATCCCCCATTCTAAGTTTATAGTAGGTATAATCTAAGTACATAACTAATAACTAGAACATGACCGAAATGCACATTCCGAAGCTTAAGATTATATCGACAATGGCCATACTACTAGATAATACCAAGTTGTAACATTCTTGGAACAATTATCAAGGGGAAGTCGGGTTAAACATTAAACAGGATTGTTTGTAAGTGTTAATTGGAACCCTGGCACTTGGCCCCAACATTGAATAGAACCTACGATAGCACATTCGGAATGTGCTTGAACTATAAACGACGGGAAAAGTTTACTATATCACTGTACACGTTGTTCGTGAACTAGGTTTAGTAGTTGTAATGGTACATAATATTTATTGTATTTCAGATAATAAGGGGCTTATCAGAACCTAGATCTTCTCTTCTATCGTGTGAGTTCTGAGGTGGAGTACCACCCTTATCAACCCTGGTGTCAGGGTTACTATTGAGCCGCCAAAGGCCCCTGACATGACTCATGTAACGACTACTTACAATATAATTAGGGTCCGCTTACCTAATCTGAAGATTTGACGGGATCGGTTTTTACAGTAGCGACTGTCTGTCTGACCTTCCAACGCGCGAAGGGATAACCAGCCCAATACAGGTTAGGTCACATACCTCCGAAAATTCATTTCTCGGAAATGTGGGTCTCCTCACAATGTTTTCCTTCACCGCTGAACACGTGATAATCATTTATGATCCAAACATGAATTCGACAATCATTGGTTTAGGCTTGTGCTGGATTCGAAACTGCGACATCAAATTGAGAGGCAAACATTCTACCAACTGGGCTATCACGGCTTCTAATTATTAAACGCGATATTAATGTAAAACATCCAGCAGAATTCATATAAAGTTACTTACTAAAACAATGAATAATTATAACCTAATCTAACCACGTCTAAAGATACACGAAAACAAACACTTTCAACAGTGAACACATTTTCAAAACAAACCCGCCAGGCGTAATATCTAATTACGAAAAAGTAAAGTGTGTAATATTTCTTTCCACTCCTCTGAAAACTTAGCTAATTCGGAAACTCTGACAATAAAGTCTTTATGTGGCTAAATGTGAGAACATAATGGACAGCAGAGAACTTCCTTGGGTCCGGTAAAAATGCGTATTGTCATAATATAGCCTCCTACCGGATAAAGGCAACCGCTTCCAGACACTTCCACCATAAGAAATCCAATTTAACTTTGTCGCCGAACAAAATGTTCCAATAGAAATAATTTCGTCAAGGAGCCCTGTAGCTGTACAATTCAATCAGAAAGACTTCTGCGTGTTTTTTTTTCCAAAGCTGTATTTTAACGTAAAAGTTGCTTAATGTTGTCAATACTTTTAACATCTGTCAACAAAAGAAACAATTTACGTTTAAAGTACCTATCTGAGGTATTCTTTGGGCGCGATTTTCCTGTTTTGGATTTGGTTTTCTTTCTTCTTCTTCTTCTTCCAGTGCGGCCAATGTCCATTACTGGACGTTGGCCGTCAGCTTAGAGAAATCTTCTCTGTCAAAAGAAAGACGAAACAGCTTCTCCACGTCTCCATGTAACGCCGGTCTATTCGCGGACAGCGTGGTTTTCTTAAAACCATAATATTAAGACACTTCTATAACTGATGATTTTTTTTTAAATGTATATATTTGCAACTAAAACGAACATTGCAGCCTGTATAAAAAATGATTAGATACAGATCTCAATAAACGAAATATGTGTAAATACTGCTAAATAAGGTATTATATGGTACTATATAACTACTGAAAAGGCCCTGAGGCTTTTTTCCATTTAATTGGTTAAATAAAATAAATTTTAATAAGAAAATACTAACTGCACTATTCCTTTACCGAAGCGCCAGGAACATTCTTTAACCTTGAAGCCGGAAAGACGTCACCCGATTGTGGGAGTTCCCGGAAATCAATATCGTAGAAACATTAATTTATTACGAGTGAATTACTCTTCATATATTTATTGGCAGGTATAATTACTATACATAATTATACCTGCCAATGTATATTTAAGTAAGGTATATCACGTTTGGTACAATTTTAGCATGCCTGACAATTTAGGGTTCCGAACCAAAATGGTAAAACAACACCCTTATGGCGGGATTTAGCGATTACTCCACCGACAAGAGCGCAGCTCTTACATAAAGAGAGAAATGGCGAGAGTAAGTCCATTCGGTCAAAATACTAACTCCAAAATTATTGAACGGAAACATCGGATAATTTTATATGTTTGTGCACTCCAAGTCTACAATTAAAAAAGTTTTCTTTATAATAAATCGATGACATATTGTTAGAAGTTTTTCAAACATATTCATGTAGTACCTAATACAAAAGGCCCGAGTCACATAGTCTAGACTGTGAAATTAAACGTCATGAAGTCAAAGCGAAAGTGAAGAAGTAATTAAAAGTTAAAAGTTATAGCGTTCACAGACGTTTATTTAATTTTACCCGATAGCTCAATGAGGAACTTTCCATCTTACGATCTTTAAAAATAACATAGATGGTGTTGTTCAGTTTAGGAAGTTGTATTGTTATAAACCATTTTTTTTGTTATTGTGTCCGTCTGTAAGGCAAAGAGAACGTAGTCTATACAGCCAGTAAACCATGACCTGAAAATGAATCATAGTAAAAAAAAAGTTTGTGGCACTCTGATCTTCGAGAGCGGTAAACAGAGTTCAAAACTTCAAAGTCCATTAAAAAACCAATACTTTATAGCCAAAAAGAATATCAATCTTCATCGGTTTTTTTTTTACTTTGGTCCGCTAGCCGTATTGTCAGCATTCCAAACTCAACAACGCCATCTATGTCATTTTCAAAGAACTTCATCTAGAAAGTCCCTCATTGTAAAGTGAACCATTGCATATGAGATTCTCTTATATTAGAGGGCTTTCCTGACGATCATAATATTTAAAACTTATTAAATAAAACTATTTCTATTCTATTTTCTTTGTTTGTGGCTGCATCGTTCAGAAACGCTGATTCTGCCAACGTCAAATAAAACTATTTAAATTTTATTTCCTTTAAAATCAGAAATCAGAATCATTTACTCAACGTCATCATGGACCATGATATTATCATGATATTATCATGGATAAACTTGTTGAAGGTCAATTTAAAATTTTTGAATCTACGTCGTGATGGAGCACATCTTTTAAATCAATGTACATACATACATTATACGTTAATTAATAACAAGAGGAATACATTTAATACCAGGCATCGTTACCATTTAGGTAATCTTATAAATAGCTTTTTTACATAAAGTATAATATTCAACTTTTAAATATATTACTTTATTTAAATTTAAATACTTACTGAATATTAAATGGCGAAATAGTGTTATCGACGCGCGACGTGATGAACACAAATAGTACAGCTGCGAAGCTACTTGTATCGGTAGTAATGACTACAATTATAAACTATTTTTTCTAGATACGTAACCTATTAGAAGCCTCACTCTTAAAATAACTTGGTACCTCTAGCCCCGAGTAGGATATACCACACTACTCACAAAGCAAGAACAACAACAATTCAGTTATAATGATAAAGATAATTTATTTGATAACATTCGTTACAGGTCATATTAGTTCACAACCTATCATAAGTAGGTATTTATTATAATTATTCTATTACCTATTCCAACGTCAACGTAATAAACCATTAAAAGTAATTATTTATTTGAAACGCTAAAATAAATTGTATAATACCGTTAATACACTAGCTAAAAATAAAAATAATATAGCTTTATAGTTTGAGAAGAATGCTTAGTCAGCTTCTAGGATATGATGTAACTTATTATTTTTGAACTACCTACCACAGAAATATACGTATAAGTAGCAGTACAATTAGTCATAACTATTAGTTTATCATTGATACAACAAGTATTTATGGTACTTAGTAAAATAGACCATTTCCAATTCAAAGTTATTCGAATAACTTATTGTAAACGCGCTATGACCAACAAACATCTAAATACCGATTCAATTCATAGACATTTGCTTGCTTCACAGTAAATACATCAGGAACAAAAGTCATTCGTGAAATTCCAGTCGAGAAATTCTAATTAAATTACGAGCCCTGATACAGTTGAGTGTGGCCCTTAGAACGTTTGTCTTTCTATGAGCGATAAAGCGAGAGGCGGGAAATTATAGAAAACGAATAAAAAGAAAGAAGGTGAGAAATGGCGGGATAGGAAAAATGGCTTTGTAGATTAGCATTTTACAATTTATCTTTGTTAAATGACTGGGCATTTATGCTATTTTCAACAGGCCTTTGTGGATCATGTGTGTCTCCCCCCGTAGTGTAGAATGTACAACGTTAGGGTTACGTCTGCAATTTCAGCAGGGTTAACATGCGCATAGTGACAAAATTACTGATTAGGTTTTTTTTTTCGAAAGTGATAAGTTTGTTTTTTCCGTAACATGCGTGCACGTGATTTTGTTCGTATTTTGACAGAACGACATGACTTATTTGGGTTCGTAATATATTACCACCAATTGACAAAACGACTTAATTACATCGTCACAATCGATAAAATAATCGTGATAAAACTTTATCATGTTGCACACGTTAGCCCTACTGGGTTCGTTTATAATAATTATATTGATATTAGGGTTAGTAGGGTCAGTCATTGAGGTCGCAAATCAAATGACAGAGGAAGAACAATACCGTCTTTGTTAAACATCGCACATTTTGTTTAACCATTTATTATTGTAGAATCGAATATCATCGGTCTATTATTGAATCCTCCATTTTTATTTCAATATTGTATCGCTTCTACATGTCATACCTAATTACGGTTGATGTGTTAGTGTTTAGTAGGTAACACGTATAATCAGAGTTGTGGCAGCTTGAGAAATTGAACACCTGTGTTGGATAGTTGCCTAATCTACATCTACACAAAATATATAAAACTATAGAATGAAAATATGTAATTCAAAAACTATGTCAGTAGGTTTTACACGGATATAAAGTCCCCTGCAATCATTTTCGTTTACATACAATCAATATTTTATTTAATTTTAACAAACTATGCAGGCTCTCTCAGAACCAAGTCCTTCGATTATATGTAGCAACATTTTTTTTTATTTTTAGAGAGGTACGCTATCCTAGAGTAGGTAAAAAAAAATATATATAATTCATTCATAAATGAATATTTACGCGGATCTACATCCGTGGGCGGAAAAGATAATTTCGTGTAGAAAATAGCACCGCTGAGTTTGGTCTATTTATTAATGTCGTCGGTTTCAACAAATATTGGATCCGATTCCTGCAGCCACTTCGTAATGTTATTTTAAGTTAAATCCGTCATTTTCTTATTCGCCGAAACAGAAAGCGACGGATGATTGACAACTGTTAATTTGTTAATTTGCGTTTAACGTGTGCTGACAACTTAATTCTGTCGGGTTATTGGTCAATACACAATTAAAATTCTACCTAAAATTGACGTGTGTTCTAAAAAAAATATGCTTGTCGATTACCCTCTCCTTTTGGGCGGATAAGGAAATATATCTGTATATTTATAATCACCATTGTTACACAAATTTTAAAGCACTAGTTTTCAAGTAGTCATTTAAAAAAAGATGTTCTTGAACTCCAACAAAAAAAAATACAGACTCTGCGCCATTTTGTAATTCGCTTAACGCTATCACCCGGCCAGCAGTCAAAACTTGTGAGTTCAGAAGCTGGTGAGCGGTTGTTGGGAAGTCACCCGGATTGTATTAATTCCGGGCCACGCATATTAACGGATTTAATTTTACATGTCGACCAACGACTGGGATGTTTGAGTGTTCGAGTATTGACTTAGGATTAAATAAGCGGTATTGGCTTTGCTGTTTATGGGGTTGTCTTGTTGTCTTAATAAGGGTCTTGGATTGTTACGCTAATTGACATGTTTGAAAGGTTCAGCGCAGACAGAGTTGTTGATTGCTCGGCACATCTCTCCCCTCAAGCAACCGGAGAAGGTGTGGAGCATACTCCACCACTCTGCTCTATTTCGGGTTGGTGAAAGATTTGTACGGTAAACAGCCGGGGCTAAAGGCGTAATGTGCCCTCTGAAGCATGAAATCATCTTACTTTTTCGGGCATTCACGAGCTGCCATGTCCTTACCAAATAAAGGACAGTGTCACAAAGTGATTTCGACAATATCCTCATTGGACCCGGATCTTCAAGCCGTGAGCCCAATGCCTTAACGACTAAACTACGAAAAGGGTGTATGAGGCTGGCAAAATAATCTGTCTTTAGAAAGTGCACCACCCACAATTGTTTAACCCTGGCCCAAAATTGTTCATACATCACTAAGATAAAATGAAAATTAAATGCAGCTTTATAACCAGCCTATATACGTCCCACTGCTGGGCACAGGCCTCCCCTCAATCAACCGGAGGGGGTATGGAGCATACTCCACCACGCTGCTCTAATGCGGGTTGTTTTTACGGCTAATAGCCGGGACCAACGGCTTAACGTGCCCTCCGAAGCACGGAATCATCTTACTTTTTCGGACAATCAGGTGATTCAAGCCTGAAAAGTCCTTAAACAAAGGACAGTGATTTCGACAATGTCCCCATCGGGAATCGAACCCGGACCTCCGGATCGTGAGCCTAACGCTCTAACCACTAGACCACGGAGGCTGTTAATGCAGCTTATCTTAAACCTATCGTAAAAGTGTCAAATTACCAGATTATTAGACTATCACATTGACTCGTGTGGTAACAAGCAATAAGGTAAGTTCAAAGATTTTGTTAGTTTCCAACACCAAGTATGACACAACAAGAAACTTATTAGGAGTATGAAACTTCATATTCTCTACAGCACAAATAAGAAATTGCAGCAATTTCTTTTTTAATAAATGAAATTGCCACCTTTTCAGTTTTTCTCAGAAACGCCAGTCTGTCTGCAAAACGCAATCCAGTAGCTGTCAGAATTCATATTCTAGTTAAAGTTAAAGCTCATTAGTGGGTTATTAAAAATTCCATTTACCTAAAGAACACTTAAAATAGTTTTCAGTGAAAACGTATTATATTTACGTGAAGTAAGGAAAAATCGTACGTGTTGTGAATTTATCCAAAAAAATATTCAAAGAAAAAACCATCTCAAAAGTATAATACATACTCACATCGACTCATCGCCCGTTATCTTTAAATCGGTGGGCAAGTTATCAGAACAAACATGCAGCTTACAGTCACTTTTAGAGTCATCATCACCAGCCCATTAACGTCCCCACTACTGGGGCACGGGCCTTCCCTATGGATGGATAGGGAGATCGGGCCTTAAACCACCACGCGGGCCCAGTGCGGATTGGTGATTATTAACGACTGCTAATGCAGCCGGGACCAACGACTTAACGTGCCTTCCGAAGCACGGAGAAGTTCGAGATGAAAACTTTTATTTTTTGTGGTCACACATCCTAAGACCGGCCTTTGCGAAAGTTGCTTAACTTCAACAATCGCAGACCGAGCGCGTTTACAGCTGCGCCACCGAGCTCCTCAGAGTCATATGAACACTCATCTCACAAGTAAAACCTGTATTATGAAATATCATCATAATAACAAAAGATAAGCGGATTATAAGGCAGGCGATTCTAGTAGGTAATCCAAAAGTACGTGCGCGGATTGTCTGCTAGATAAATCACGAGCGAGTAGCACAACCATTCATCTAGGGAACGTCGTAGTGACAGAGTCGTGCCGTATCTCCATCGCATCTCGAACGACGCCGCGCTGAGTGACCGCCTCTTGTGATGTCCCTGGTACTCGCTCCCGCTATAGCTCAGCCCTAAAGGCTAATTGAGAAATGAAATGCTTTTTCTCGACCTCTATTAGAGTTGGCTGCAGTTGCAGTTTCAGTGTTTTATTTCTTGTTATGCTGTGTTGTTATGATGAAGCTTTTTGATTTGTATTTTTCATTAAATGAATTATACTTTATATTTTATTTTAATCAAAAAGATACAGTCGGCTGTATGTAAGTATGTCTTAAACAACGTCCACGGTCGAGCGTGGTTTGTAGCGAAACAAGCAGTGGAGGCCATAGGGCGCTGCGAGGTGTGCCACCGAACCGGTGGGGGGGTTGTCAAAATCAACCAAGACTGTTAACCCTGGCCGCAAACTAATTTCATCGGGTTAGATTGCGGCCACATTGAAAGTCATACCGGGTGGTTGTAAACTAATCGAAACATTTTGTATTTTAAGGGGCTACGAGGCCGTTGTGAGGTGGATTACCACCCTCATCAACCCTGGTGTTAGGGTTATTATTACGACTACGTTCTTACATCAATAAGTAGTAACCAGAACCAACGGCTTAACGTGCATTCCGAAGCACGGATCATCTTACTTTTGGACAATCAGGTGATCGGCCTGTAATTTGTCCCCACCGGGATTCGAACCCGGGACCTCCGGATCGTGAGCACAACGCTCAACCACTGGACCACGGAGGCCGCTGAAGATGATTCCTAGTGATCATGAAGATGATTCGTAATGACGTCATTAAGCTTTTGGGTTTTGGCAGAGATCGGGAATTCTCCAAAATCTTTAACACGTTCAACGCCACGCAAAAACGTTGGTTGTTTCATTCAAGCAATGGGGGACACGGGTGAGCCAAACTGTACTGACCCATTCGGCGGGAGTCACCCGTGAACCAATAGAAGGTTTCAATTTAAACACGATTTATAGGCTACAATGCAGAGTTTCACGTAAAACTGTTAGAAGACAGTTAGATGAATGAGTATTCTCTCTTGGCCCACCTGTGGGCCGTGTGGCATTGAACGTGTAAACCGTGGAGACGACAAAAGTCAGGTGTTTGTTTGAAATTGTGTTATGTCTACAGTACGAGTACTCATAAAGGATAATGCCTAAAGCTAGGTAAAACAACAAGGTGAAAATCTAAATAGAAAAGTCACAAAATACCTAGCTCTGGAAACTAACATATTACATGTACTTAAACAATGGTACAAACCGGAGTCTATTCTTATTATTTTTTCTTGTGCAATTATACTTAAGTTTATATTATTATGTATGATTAATGTATTTATTACTAAATATGTAATACATAACATATATGTTTATTATGTTATGTATTAATGATAATAATTAAAAACAAAACAAAATGTCATAAATTTTGCAACGGAAAATACAACATACATACATACAAAAACAGCCTATATACGTCCCACTGCTGGGCACAGGCCTCCCCTCAATCAAACGAAGGGGGTATGGAGCATACTCCACCACGCTGTTCCAATGCGGATTGGTGGAGGTGATTTTACGGCTAATAGCCTGGACCTACGGCTTAACGTGCCCTTCGAAGCACGGAATCATCTTACTTTTTCGGACAATCAGGTGATTCAAGCCTGAAAAGTCCTTACCAAACAAAGGACAGTCTCACAAAGTGATTTCGACAATGTCCCCATCGGGAATCGAATCCGGACCTCCAGATCGTGAGCCTATTAGACCACGGAAGCTGTTAATGTACGGAACGAAACGGAAAATACACTTGATATTAACTCAGGATTATGAGCTGAATCATCCCACTCAGTATTTGGTAAAGTTTTAGTAACAACCTGTATAATATTATATATCTTGACACATACAAATAAATGTCTCTATTAATAATAACACATTTCATTCTAAGTGATCGCAACATAAAGTTTTCGCTGGAGCTGAAAATAAATTGTCGACCTAATGGATATTTTTCCACATATCCGGGACCTTAAGGTCATTTCCATGTGAAAGGGTTAAGGTGGAAGGTCTTGAGGTGGATGTCGTGACCTGCCGTGTTTTCACATTAGGCCCTGGAAATATCCTTAGCTAAATATACGGCATGACGATTTTCGGGCCCTCGCAATTGTTACCCAGAATGTGGGCGAATAATATATATTTTTCGCACGGCTTTTATTGTGGGTGTTATTCCAAATATAGACTTATAAAAAATGTATTTGATGGGTACTTAACATGTTACAGCATCAAATTAAATAGAACATATTTTTGTCTAGACCAATAACATAATCATAACTCAGCCTAACGCCTTTATTCCCGAAGGGGCGGCAGAGGTGTGTATAATTTATGCATCCACGTACCACGTCCCATGATTTCGTGGGAAACCTACGACCATGAACCGGGCACAAATTCTGGAAACCACTTGATATCAATTATCTATGATCTAAAAATTAATGTCGGTCTTAATAGTTCAGAGCCCACGTCGGGATTCTAACCTGTGTGTCACTACGAAATATACGCGATCCTCGAACAGGGTTTTCATGGATTTTCCGTCTAGACCAAACATAGAAAAAGTAAGTAGAAAACTGAGAACTTAACTTACTTACTTGTGTATTCCTCTCACACAATGAGAAAGAGCATGTATTCTGCTACATACATTCTGCAAAATCAGCCGTCTGCTGTCGAACAATCGGTTTTGCTGCAACATGTCCATCTCAATTAATCGCCAGGACAATTAACTGAAACTTTTTCTCTTCTTTGTATCACGTCAGCAAGTCTGTGAGCCAAAGATAAAATGTGTTGCATTTATATTATACTCTAATTTTATTAGTCTCGGACAGATTATCCTGCGAAAATATTTTGAGGTCGGTGGCTGGGAGGTATTTGACATTATTAAATGTCAGCTTCTGTACTTCAGTGCAACACAGAATTCCAAACACTTTTCGACACGGTTTAATGTTTTTCAAAAGTACGCGGCAATAGAAATTTCCATACAAAATAACACTACTGCCTTACCACCTACACCTAACTACAGCTTACTAACGGTTCCCTAGTTTTGTTATTACAGGCTGATCACCTGATTGTCCAAAAGTAAGATAATCCGTGCTTCGGAAGGCACGTTAAGCCGTTGGTCCCGGTTACTACTTACTGATGTACTTAAGTACGTAGTCATTACAGGAGTCATGTCAGGGGCCTATGACGGCTCACTAATAACCCTGATACCAGGGTTAATGGGGTTGGTAATCCACCTCACAACCCACACAACTGATTTCGGCCAAGTAGTTAATGTCATTTGCGGAAAATCTACAATAAGTCACGTCAAAGAAAAAGTTGAACTCATTTACTGTTTGTGCCGATGCCAGCAACGACTTATTAACGTAGTTTTTACAGCAGTGTACGTTAGAACAAATAGAAATAATAATAATAATAACGGTGTACCCGTCGCTTAATAGCGAAAACCTCGTAAACTTTTTTTTTAAATCACATCAGAATGTGTTATTCAAAAAAACCTCGGTTTCTTTTAATTATTTATTTTTCCGGGTAAAAATTAACAAAACCAATGTTTACCTGGATTGAAACTTACTTGTGTATATTGTGTGGTTTTGATAACAAGAATCGTCCGAATATGATTTCTCAAAAACGCGTTTACGTTGTTTTAACTAGAAGGCGACGAAACAGCGTATCTGTATTATGCCGTACTGTATTTTTTTACCTCCATAATAACGGTCATATCCGTTACTGCGCTGGAACGTGTTAACAAAATCTTTGGAAATTGATCTTTTCTGTTCTATGCATTCAACTGTTAAGTGGAATAAAGTCCTCTCATAAATAAGTACCACAACGTTCTTATTATAGAGAGAATCCGCAGGAGCATAGAAAATCGGACCGAAATATGCACAAAATGAGCATATTATATTATATGTATATGCTCATTTTGTGCATATTCGATTCAACGGTCCAGCCAGAAATGTCTTGGTGCGGCCTTCGTTTTTAGTGCTGAGGGCATATCTCCCTTGTTTCTATAATCTGTGGCGGTCAAGAAACGTAATGCTCACCTGAAATTAGGTCTAAGCCTATTCCATTATACCTTACTGTAACGTTTCCTAGAGAAGCTCATAATTTCTAATACTAAACTGTGCAAGCTAATTATATGGGGTAATTAGAACCTCGATAATAGCGTTCGACATGGTATGTTCTCATGTAGTAATGTGTTCATTAAGCTCGTGTAAGTAATGAAATTGTTTATTCATCACTTACATGTTATTTATGGTGTAGGATGAAAATAAATACAATATTAAAGGAGATAAATCATTTATAAGACAATTTATATTTGTTTGGTGAAGCGTGCGAACTTAGTTCATCATGCGATGGTTATATTAGAAATTTTAGTCGTGAGCTTATAGGTATGTGATAATGATTTAATTGTCAACAAATATAATAATGCTCATCATCAATAATTTAAGAGCCACACTCTTGTCGGTGTAGCATTCTCCTTGCTAATTTTGTAGGGCAAAATAGGACAGTGGTTTCCCTCTTGCCTTCCACCCCGCAGTACTCTGTTTGACGCGAGTGGGATGGCGCCCAGAGAAGTCTATTAATTTCAAAGTCGTACCAGGACTCCATCATAAAGCTACTAGAATAATATTTGTTTAGTTTAGTTCAAACTCTTCAAGAATTAAAGGCGGTGAAATGCTAACGAATTTAGCGAAAACAAAACTGGTTCCTTATTAGACCCTACTAAACGAAAAACGCTTTTTACAAAATTCTCACATTATAATAAATGATGATGTTGCCTAATAGGAAATACGTTTGCCTAGTATACAGGGTGCTAACACCCTGTCACTAATGACATCGTCAGGAATACTGAGGGGGATGATTCAGACCATGATTCCGAGTTAATAATTATAAAGTACAATATAAAGCAAAATTCATGATTTTTTTTCGTCTTCATAAATATTTTCAATTCTATACGTTTACAATGGAAAATTCCACACACACACACACCACAGTCTTGATATAAACTCAGAATAATAAGCTGAATCATACCTCTCAATATTCGTTACGTGTCATTTATACCCCGTACAAGTGCATACGGTAGCCAAACAAGTAGGTATGGGTGTAAGTGACACTGTAACAGTACTGAATGGGATGATACAGAGCATATTTATGATTCTGAGTTGATATCAAAATGGAATTTCCTGTCGGAAAATTCATGAAAACTTTAGTGTATTTAAAATTATATTATGTTTCATAATTTTGCAAAAAAATCCACTTAATATCAACTCAGAATCATGGTCTGAATGATCCCTCAAAGTTTTCGTTACAATGTCGCTAATACCCTGAATAAGCACTGTAATAGTCCTTTGCAATGAAAGGCGTGTCAGGTACTAGGGATTGTAAGTTTTGTTCACATACTTCCAAAGTATACCGTGACGTCATGTCGATAAAATATTATACGAAGCAGCAGAGATTGTGCTATTGTACATGTGCACCAAAGGTTATTTTAGTCTGTAGACTACATTCTAACTTTGGCACAGTAACATACTTTAGAGGTGGCAGAATTACTATACAGTTGTTGTGCAGTGCACACAACTGCACGTTTACCCTCGAGTTGCGTTATTAGCTTGAATTCAGCTTTTTACAGTTAGCAGTGGGCGCTAATCTAGGTTTTTGCCTCAGCAAACCATACAAATATAAATATAATTGCAACATTGTGGACCTATACTTTAACACTTTGGTTTTTCATATCTAGAAAGCGATCATTTAATAACATAGTAATCTAAGTATATGTAAATGTTCGCATAGCCGTGCAGTATGAAAATAATCTTGCGTGTTGTAAACTTACAACTCCTTCGGACGCAATCCTATGAATTAAGGCATTTTCAGTTACAAATTACTTACTTACTAGCTTTTGCCCGCGACTTCGTCCGCGTGGCGTGTTATATAAGAGAGAGATCTTTGTGTGTGTGGGAGTGCATATCAAATTTCAAGCATCTAACTTATGCAGTTTAGATTTTTTCATACAATTTTTTTTCCAATAACTCCCATTTTTCAAAATGCAGCCAAAAATAAACTTATATTTACTAAGGTATGCATGCATGCTAGATTGAATCAATTGATTGAATTGATTTTTTTTTAATTGATTGTTCATTGAGTTTTAATTTTAATACACACTTCCTCTCTTCCCTTCAACGTTGCTGTGCCCTACAGGGTCCATGTTTTAGTTCCTATGCCTATGTAACACCCCATTGTACTACATGGAATGCAATAAATAATTTAATTGAATCGAATTGAAAACATCTATCTTACGCAAATTTTCATACAAATGTTTTTTTCCCGCTAACTCCCGTTTCCGTGGGAATTTTGCAATATCCTGTTGCAACTAAGCTTTAAGTTAACTAAGGTACCTGCATGCCAAATTTCAAGCGTCTAACTTAAGCGGTTTAGATTTTTCATACAAAAGGATTTTCCCGCTAATTTCCGTTCCCGTGGGAATTCCGGGAATTCCTTTCTTAGTGCACCTCTACGGTACCTAAACTATGTCCCTTCCAAATTTCAAATGCCTACGTTTAGCCGTTCAGGCTATGCGTTGATATGTCAGTCACTGAGTCAGTCAGTTTCTCCTTTTATTTAGATTTGATTTTTTCATACAAATGTTTTTTCCCGCTAACTACCGTTCCCGTGGGAATTTCGGGAATTCCTTTCTTAGTGCACCTCTACGGTATCTAAGGTACCTGCGTGCCAAATTTCAAACATCTAACTTGAATGGTTTAGATTTTTCATACAAAAGGATTTTCCCGTTAATTCCCGTTCCCGTGAGAATTTTGGGAATTCCTTTCTTAGTGCACCTCCACGGTACCTAAGGTACCTGCATGACAAATTTCAAACGTCTAACTTGAGTGGTTTAGATTTTTCATACAAAAGGATTTTCCCGCTAATTCTCGTTCCCGTGGGAATTTCACGAATTCCTTTCTTAGTACACCTCTACGGTATCTAAGGTACCTGCATGACAAATTTCAAACATCTAATTTGAATGGTTTAGATTTTTCATACAAAAGGATTTTCCCGCTAATTCCCGTTCCCGTGAGAATTTTGGGAATTCCTTTCTTAGTGCACCTCTACGGTACCTATGGTACCTGCATGCCAAATTTCAAACGTCTAACTTGAGTGGTTTGGATTTTTCATACAAAAGGATTTTCCCGCTAATTCCCGTTCCCGTGGGAATTTCGGAAATTCCTTTCTTAGTACACCTCTACGGTATCTATGGTACCTGCATGCTAAATTTCAAACGTCTAACTTGAGTGGTTTGGATTTTTCATACAAAAGGATTTTCCCGCTAATTCCCGTTCCCGTGGGAATTTCGGGAATTCCTTTCTTAGTACACCTCTACGGTATCTAAGGTACCTGCATGACAAATTTCAAACATCTAACTTGAATGGTTTGGATTTTTCATACAAAAGGATTTTCCCGCTAATTCCCGTTCTCGTGGGAACTTCGGGAATTCCTTTCTTAATGCTCCTCTATGGTACCTAAGGTACCTACATAACAAATTTCAAACGTCTAACTTGAGTGGTTTAGATTTTTCATACAAAAGGATTTTCCCGCTAATTCTCGTTCCCGTGGGAATTTCGGGAATTCCTTTCCTAGTACACTTCTACGGTATCTAAGGTACCTGCATGACAAATTTCAAACATCTAATTTGAATGGTTTAGAATTTTCATACAAAAGGATTTTCCCGCTAATTCCCGTTCCCGTGAGAATTTTGGGAATTCCTTTCTTAGTGCACCTCTACGGTACTTATGGTACCTGCATGCCAAATTTCAAACGTCTAACTTGAGTGGTTTGGATTTTTCATACAAAAGGATTTTCCCGCTAATTCCCGTTCCCGTGGGAATTTCGGAAATTCCTTTCTTAGTACACCTCTACGGTATCTATGGTACCTGCATGCTAAATTTCAAACGTCTAACTTGAGTGGTTTGGATTTTTCATACAAAAGGATTTTCCCGCTAATTCCCGTTCCCGTGGGAATTTCGGGAATTCCTTTCTTAGTACACCTCTACGGTATCTAAGGTACCTGCATGACAAATTTCAAACATCTAACTTGAATGGTTTGGATTTTTCATACAAAAGGATTTTCCCGCTAATTCCCGTTCTCGTGGGAACTTCGGGAATTCCTTTCTTAATGCACCTCTATGGTACCTAAGGTACCTACATAACAAATTTCAAACGTCTAACTTGAGTGGTTTAGATTTTTCATACAAAAGGATTTTCCCGCTAATTCCCGTTCTCGTGGGAATTTCGGGAATTCCTTTCTTAGTGCACCTCTACGGTACCTAAGCTACGTCCCTTCCAAATTTCAAGTGCCTACGTTTAGCCGTTTAAAGGCTGTGCGTTGATATGTTAGTCAGTCAGTTTCTCCTTTTATATATTTAGATAATTATAAGTCCAGTATTTAATTCAAAAAGTACCTACGTTAATGTTGTATAGCGCTCTCTTACATTTCTTTAATTGCGGTACCCTTCCTGGGTGTCACATGCATGTACGTACTTATATTATAACAAACGTAATAATGTGACTTGCAAAATAAACAAATAAATCCATAATATCGAAATATCTCACATATAGCCAACATAAGCGAGCAATTCGTCTTAAATTTATATCCCGTATTTTGAAAAATGGGAGTTAGCGGGGAAAAAAATTTGTATGAAAAAGTCTAAACTGCATAAGTTAGATGCTTGAAATTTGATATGCACTGCCTCACACACAAAGATCTCTTTTTTATAACACGCCACGCGGACGAAGTCTCGGGCAAAAGCTAGTATTTTTATAAATTAAAAAAGAGCCATTGAGAAACTTAATAAATCAATCAAAAAAGCGCTTGATAAATTATCGAAACTTGAATCCAAGGACCTACTTAAAAGAAAAAAGTACCTTTTTGTAGGCGTAGTATTATATGCAAAATGGTAGCATGTCTACTTATATGAACCACTCTATCGACACGGTGAGGAATGGTTAAATATTTACCTAGACCTATTTACGTCCCACTGGTGGGCAAAGGCTTCCCCTCAATCAACCGGAGGGGATATGAAGCATACTCCACGACACTGTTCCAGTTTGGGATGGTTGAGGCATTTGTGATATTAGCCACCGGCGGCTTAACCTGCTAAGCTTTTTCGGACAGCCAGGTGATCCAGTCTGCAATGTCCTAGCCAAACAAAGCACAGTTTAAAAAAGTGATCAACTGAACAAGTTTAAATTGGGGCCTAATATCAAAAATGCGGTGCGAAGTTTTACATTAGTTAATGTTACTTTTAAACAAATGTGTATTTTATGCCACAACTATATAAAGCTAGAATTAAATTAAAAATAAAATAAATAATAATAATAAATAAAAAATAAATAAATAAAATAAAAAAAGAATAATAAAATTATAATTATTTGAAATTGTTTACTAACATGCAAATGAATGTAAGTACATTAAACAATCAGTATGTAAAGCGGCTGAATGTCTACACAAGTGTACCAGTTTCTCGACACAGCCGGGAGAGGAATGGCTCCCGCGTGTGATGTCACAGTCCCTCTGATTTTTCTCCCGAGATAGGCCGCCCCTGTATATCTCAGGCTTGAGATAACGCCGGCAGCTGTTACTAATGCACGGATTATGCTATTGTCATAGGATCCAAGAATTCTGTAATGATTATGCTTAGTAACTTCTGACACGCGTTTTAAATACATTTGAATGTTCATTCTTCTTATCGTGTGAGTTGTGAGGTGGAATACCAACCTCATCAGCCCTGGTGTCAGGGTTATTACTTAGCCGCCAAAGGCCCCAAACGTTCATTAAAAGTCCCACAATTAAAAAAAACACACACTTGACAATAATGAAGGACTTTCCGGGCTACGTTCCCTAAAAAGAATATACGAGGGGAGGTCAAAAAGTTCGCGGAATGGAGGGGTTGGAGGGGGTTGGTTTGCTCGTATAGGTAGCCGCTAGTTGCACACCTCATTAACAGTATATGTACCAAGTTTGAAGCAAAACGGGTCATTAACGTTTGAACTATCGACCAGCAAACAAGTGAATCGGGAAGAACTCAGCGAATGTGGAGAAAATTGAACACCGCGCCGTCATTAAGTTCCTCACCAAGCAAGGAAAATCCGCTCAGACGATTTTTCAAGAGCTGTTAGCAGTTTACGCGGACTCTGCCCCTGGTAAAACCATGGTTTACAAGTGGCATAGTCTTTTCAAGCAAGGAAGAGAGTCGATTGAAGATGACCCCCGCTCCGGACGGCCCATTGAGGCCACCACACCGGAAATCATCGAAAAAGTAGAGAAACTTGTATTAGAAGATACCCGCTTGAAGAAGAAGCAGCTTGCAGCAATGGTCGGTGTATCCGAAACAAGTATTTTAAATATCCTACATCAACATCTTGGGATGACTAAGGTCAGCGCAAGATGGGTTCCAAGAATGCTCACGCCACTTCAAAAAAGCGAGCGTGTCGAGTGTTCTCGCCAGTTTTTAGAGCTCTGTGGAGAGAATAAGGAAGAAGTTATGGCCCGGATTGTTACTGGAGATAAAATCTGGGTTCACCACTATGAACCTGAGTCGAAGCAAGAGTCGATGCAGTGGCATAAAAAAGGCACACCTCCTCCAAAGAAGTTTAAGGTGTCACAATCGGCCGGAAAGATCATGGCCACTATTTTTTGGGATACAGAAGGTATTTTGCTGATTGATTATAAAGATCGTGGTGTGACTATAACGGGACATTACTACGCTTCTTTACTGGATAGATTGAAAGAGGCTATCAAGGAAAAAAGAAGAGGAAAGCTGTCAAGAGGTGTGCTCCTTTTGCACGACAACGCACCCGTCCACACGTGCCATGTTGCGACGGCTGCCATTCACCGATGCGGGTTCGAAAAATTAAACCACCCGCCTTACAGTCCAGACTTGGCCCCCAGCGATTATTATTTGTTCCCAAAAATGAAAAAGGAACTGCGTGGACGAAAATTTGGCGATGATGAAGAAGTCAAGTCTGCAATTTCGGCCTATTTTGACAGCAAAGAGAAATCTTTTTTTTATGATGGAATAAACAAATTATTTAATAGATCCGGAAAATGTGTTAAGGTTAAGGGAGAATATATTGAAAAGGAAAAATAGTTTCGTGTTTAATTTCGACCCCCTTCCCCCTCATTCCGCGAACTTTTTGACCTCCCCTCGTAGATGGTGCTGTCAAGATTTAACGTGATAATTATCTATTTTCTCATTACTCGGGTACATAATTATTCAAAAATACAATATAATGGCAGAAGCATATATAAAAGTAATTGTTGCTTGATATTTGGATCACGTATAGAATTATGTTGCTAACTATATTGCTAATTTGTTGCTAATTATTCAAAAATACAATGTAATGTAAAAATCAGAAGCATTTATAATAATAATTGTTACTTGATCCCCCCTCCGGTTGATTGAGGGGAGGCCTGTGCCCAGCAGTGGGACGTATTATAGGCAGTTTATGTTATGTTACTTGATATATGGATCACATTATGTATAGAATTATGTTGCTAACTATATTGCTTCTCTTTATTTTGATCAGAATTATAATTGGTGAAAGATGTAATTATGCCTGGGTGTAATAAAAATGGTCATCATTTATAAGTACCCGTAAACAAAGAGAAAACATGTTTGGCGGTGAAGATGTTAGAGTGACTAGGGATCGACAATCCAACGCGGTGTTATGTTAGAAGTTGTATATATCCCTTTCCAACCGAAGAAACGAAATCTTTCG
This sequence comes from Pectinophora gossypiella, assembly GCF_024362695.1. Lineage (NCBI taxonomy): Eukaryota > Metazoa > Arthropoda > Insecta > Lepidoptera > Gelechiidae > Pectinophora > Pectinophora gossypiella. The sequence goes on along the minus strand of NC_065421.1, from coordinate 7,574,306 downwards.
TAGGCCTATAAAATGTTAGTGACAGCTTTTTATGCCATGCAAAGACCCCGGGAAAAATACAAAAAAAAATCCCAGCTTAGCTGGTCTTCAGCAATCAGACCCTCACGATTGTGAGCCGTAGGAATAATTTGTAAGTCGCACGATCGTGAGTCTATGCGACTTGCATAATATTTTATCCTATTTGTGGAAATAAAACACATTTGGTATGAGAGAATTGTTTTATAGTTATAGTAAATGAGTCTTAGACCACTTCTTATTAAGAAAAATGTAACACAATACAGGTCTTCGTGTAACATTTTTGAATTTATGTTATTTCGCAAAGTGTTATGGCTGAGGAGAAGAAATGACAAAAAACTGCAACAGCAACACATCTTTTAAAAACCAATGAGGGTATAGGTATATACATTACAAGTTATTTAATAACTAGAGGAACACATTCAATACCAGACATTTATATCATTTAGGTAGTCATTAATATTATAATAAGCTTTTTTACATAAAGTAAGCTTCACATGAGCTTTAAAATTTTCTGACTTTAAAATATTATCTTGTATTTTATTGTAAAAACGTGTACATAACCCCAAAAAAGATGAATTTAATTTACTTAATCTAGAAATTTGAATAGCAGTTTTATTTTTGCTTCTTGTATTGCTTTGCGGAGTGTTAAAAATCGATCCCTGGTCATTACGCCGCTATAACTAATTCAAGTTTGATACCAGCTCTCCAAAGCCACGCCAATCTAGGGTAGGGAATGCTGCCCACGATTATATGAATCGACAATAGCTTTGCTATCTCAACGACAGTAGTTTTTAGTTCACGCCCATTAGAACGTAAATAATAGATAAGTATTTGTACAGCTACTAATCTCCTCCAGAAAGTCCTCATTGAAATATTCGTAAAAATAATCAATGGATCGCTTTACTGGTTCTATTGGCAGAGTCGGATAGTCATGGGATTTATCCTGGAACTGAGCTTCCTTCCACAATCTTTTTCGCAACGTAGACCTACCCCGTAGAACTGTAGGTATAATAGATGCAGACCTTCCTCTTTCTCCTCTTAGTGCACGCGTGGACATTCCTCCTCTTGTTGTTGATGCAGGCCTTCTTCCTCGTAATACGGATGCTGACACGCTTGCTCGTGCACTTGCAATAGATGGGCACAGACTAATTGGGCTCATATGGCTCGGTGCGAAGGCTGACTCTTTTTGACGAAAATTTCTTGTTGGTCTAGCTGATGACCCTGGTAAAATTGGAGAACTCGGCTTCGATAGATACTGTTGAAATATTTTCCGGTTCAGGCGATCGTTCTACTACCACTTACTCTTCAGGGTCCTCGTCTGTTAGATCTAAGTTATCCATTTCCCTAAAGAGATGGTTTTGTACTAAATCGAGGTCATCATCATCTAAATCTTCGTTCTCCGAAAGGTTTTCGTTTTCTAATACTGCCGCTATCAGTTTGTCAGTTATATGACCCCCTTAAAAAACAAAAAAATGTATTTTGTAAGCCTTATAACCATAAAAAGGTCATACACATAACCAAATATGCACCTAACAACCGAAGCCACATGATCGTGCGAGTGCATTTTTAAACTCGATTTGTCTTATATTATACCACAAAATGTACGTAAATAAGCATGTTTCTATATACAGGCATGATTAATAAGTGCATTTTATGTAAAAACAACACAAAAATGTATATAATTTCACAATTTGTGTAAACTTCGATATCGCGTTTCACGACTGCTTAAAGATTGCATTATTGAATGTGGCGCCATCTGTTGCATGTGGGCGGAACTAGTTGGGTCCGCCACAGATGCATATGTCTGTTCACCATAAAAATCTTTACAGCAGCGTCACCTATATTGCTTTTGAGGAATGTAGCCTAAAAAGTTCCTTATTAGATCAATAATAGAAACAATAGGTAATTAACAGAAATTTTAAACAACACTAGTAGTTTATATCGTCGTTGCCAATTTAAAAGCTCTTATGTGTCGCCTTCACCAAATTTCTTCAGGATCGAAAAGTATTTTGCTCCTAAAATATTCAGTACAAACATTTATTTAAGTATGTAAATATCAATTATCTTTTAATATTTTTTAACACAGTCATACATTTTTTTTTTAATTTCCGTAAAATTAACCCGATTGCATATTATATAATAAATGTTAAATTAGCAACGAATATTATACTAGTTGTTAGTAGTTCCCTAGTACTAAGTAACATTTTAAAAAATTCTTAAAAATCAAAAAACGACTTTCACAATTATAAGTGCCTCTAAAATGTGCTACTTACACCAGTTTAAAATAAACGAAATCTCACAAGGTCGCAGCCACCGTGCCTTATCTCACCGCGGACCTTAGGCTGATGTTACAGGCAGCTATCTTGTAATTTATTACCGACAACTTTTGTTTGATCAAGTCCCGTTAGTTAAGTACAGTATACATAGTAACTAACCATATTTAAAGTAAGTAAAACCTTTACATTCGATACAGCCAGTAAAGTCCTTAAAAAACGACAGACAGTCTCACAAAGTGATTTCGATAATATCATCATCGGGAATCAACCGGATAGATCACTTGGACCTCTAAATTATTGTGACCCCAATGCCCTACCCATCAGATTGGTCCAGTAGAAAGCTGTGGTGGCAGACTATTTAACTTGTCAAGTCGTTGGTCCAGAATACTATCAGATAACACTTCTACCAACCCGTATTAGAACAGCGTGGTGGAATATGCTCCACAATCCAAATGTCTGAAATTCTAAATTCCTTTGACCCAGCACAAAAGCAATAACATATTGTTTGTTCACAACTGATTCACATTACCAAACACGATTGGAATTCTATTAAACGTTCGGATCCATTTATTGCAAGAACCCGAATCTTTGCGGTTGCAACCACTACACGATTTACATCAAATGTTTGGGAAGCGATGGAATTGGAAAAGTTAACGAACCAACGTTTGGTTGTGAACAAATTAGAATGTTTTTCAACAACTTGCGCCTGTAAAGTAATTATATCCACGGAATAGAAAAAAGAGGTTAGGAGGGCCAAGTGAAAGCGAAACGCGCGCCGTACAAGTATGAGCAAATAGTTTTTTCAACTTTGCACTCCACTCGTTCGCAAACTTTACTACGCACGGAATTCCACGAAGGTCGTCTTTTATGCATTATAACCTGCAGGCAAAAAGAACTAACCTTAGTATGCTGAGAAGTATTATTTGTAGTAGGCTGAGCTGTAGGCCATCTACGGGGTCCACATGTAGCGGATAGTGGAACGGCCATCAGATATGATGGTTAGCTTCGAATATAAAAATAAGCAGTCCCCGACCAAACAGCGGCAGGATTAGCAGAACGTAGTGGGTAGCTCACTGGGACGGGCTAACCTATAAAATGCTACTTAAGTTCTATGACGATCTTGTGACATAGCGAGTAGGCGCCGCTAATTCAAAAGCGCACCCCTGATGCCGGGCAGCAGCGGTATCAGTACTGGTTGGAGGCCGAGCTCTTAAATAAAGAGAGAGAACCTTAGTATTATCGGTTATTTATCAAAATACTTTTTACACAGTATCTTACGAAAAGTAATTATAAAAATTGCAGCCTATGGAGCCTCATCATCATCATCACCAGCCCATTAACGTCCCCACTGCTGGGGCACGGGCCTTCCCTATGGATGGATAGGGAGATCGGGCCTTAAACCACCACGCGGGCCCAGTGCGAATTGGTGGTTATTAACGACTGCTAATGCAGCCGGAACCAACGGCTTAACGTGCCTTCCGAAACACGGAGGAGCTCGACCGAGCGCATTTACCGCTACGCCACCGAGCTCCTCATGGAACCTACTGCTTCTCTAATTCTATAGCTCTAGATATAGTAGTTATCTGTTAACAGAAGTACATAGTATTAGAAGAGAGTGGGGTTGAACCGGCGACAGCAGTTCTCATACAAAATGCGCGTTAGTGTCTTTCCAATGTCTTTCTTATATTCCGTGATTGTGTCAAAGGATTACTTACTTACCTAAGCAAAATCTAGAGCTACTTTGATCCTATTATAGTTTTATAGAATTTGTTTATAGAAGCACAAATAATTATTAACATATTTCAAAAACTTCACCGTATACATAATATTTTCTAGAAAAAGCATTTCCTACAAAATTCACCTAAGCTTAAGCTATAAGACCGCCATTTGTCACGTACCTAGTAAAGTCTCTTTTGTAAATATTTTCGTTTATTTTGGTGCAATATACTTGTATTTGTATCTATGGTGGAATGAGTCACTCAACAAAGCATATTTGTTCGACAAATTAAAAACCCTTTTTGATTAAAATTTCATTAGACTTCACCGCGTAATAATCTTCCATACACATGGTAGAGTAAAATCAGTAAAAATTACACGACTCGTGTTAAACAAACAAGCACAAATCGCACCCTGTTTATATTCTCTTGAGTTTGTTTAATGTGAAAATATTAAGTAAGCAAGTAAATGCTTATATTTTGAACAATAATAACTCCGACACCAGGGATAGTGAGGTCAGTCATTGACCTTACTAGTATAAAAAAAAAAACAGAAACATCATAAATTTATAGGTATTTAATATAGCTCGTAGTTTTCACAAAGCGTTGACAAATTGTCCTTTTAACAATTTATGTCTGTCAAACGGATATTGCCGTCCTTTTAATAGTACTTGAATGGAATGCTTTGAATAGAATACGAAATGAGGCACGGCAACTTTGTATTGAATCAACTGGTTATATCAATAGTTTATTGGGTGAATTGTCCTTTGAGGTAGCAACGTGTTAATTTACGTGTATAATTTAGGTCGTGGGTTGCCTCAAATTTGACTCATAAATGTTTTATTTTTGTATATGTTTAAATAGTATACTGAAATGTGGAAGGATCCCGGGGAGGCTGAAGTGGGATTTGGACCAAAGGTTTGCAACAGTGTCCTTTCCTTATTAGTTGACATCCTACATCAACAAAATTGACGTCCTGGCTGGTTATAATTTCACGTTGAAACCCTTGACGTGTTCCATGACACTCAGACAAATTTTATGAGTAATGTCCTAAAATATGTACTTAAGTTCTAATCCTAAACTATGATAAAGTAATAAGTAAATTCATATATCTTATTTTTATTTTATTCTATTTTAATTTAATATTTTATTCATATTTGTCAGTTAAGGATAAACAGAGACTGCTTTGTTAACAAAATTACTAATTTGTAGATGCATTTTAGTAATTGTCTTATAATGATGTAGTATGTACTTAATAAATAAATAAAAATAATCAAATAAATTAATTCAAATTATTATAAAATTTTCAATTCCCACCGGTTACTGTCGTCTCTCATTCCATTAGAGAGAAGTGTATGTTCCATGCAATCTATTCCACTTTCTATTCGAGTCGAGTCAAAGTAACAGTTTAACATTTATAAATAATAATTACACACAACTTCAAGAGCGCTATTTAACATAATGTGATACTGGCGCCCAACGTGGGACATGACGGAAATTGTCATTTTTACAGGCTAGTAAGATAAGATTAGATTAAAAATAAAAAGTACGTATAATGTATTTCTACATATAAATATACTTTTAAAAAAAAACTTGTAGTTATCAAAGTGCTGAAACTATTTAATAAGTCAATAATTTAAACATTAACGTGCGTGATTTAATAAAAAACAGCTATGTAAGAAGAGTGAAAAATAAGATAAGAATGTAAGTGAGTGAGGCAAGTATCTTAGTAGGTTATAAAATCTATACCTATCTCAATTAATTTGTCAACCATGTCATCAAAATTGATTAATTAAATAGTACCCACAACACTCCTGATGTTGCCGCACCTTTAATTTAGGAAAAGTAGGTATTTCCAGAAAAACCTGTGTTGCTCTACTGCATGAAATATGAAATTCTTTTTTCACAATCGAATCGAGATGAGAGCCGATGGTGGCCGAAGGTTCCCGAGAAGAGCCGAACTCCTCACCTTTGGAAAATATCCTCCAATGCCGAATCAGTGCTTCGTCGGAGCTCACCGCGGGAGGTTGTCTCTCGGACGGTCTCGATAAATACGCACGTGTGCTCACAGACTATAATAAACCGATAGTGCCCGTGACATGTAAACTGACTTAATAACACGGTAATAAATTAAATCGCTGCCAACAAAGTGTAATTTTGAATCGAAAATATTTTAAGTGGAATAATAACATGCTGTTTTTCAATTGAGTAAGGCTCTGTTTATAATTAATTAACGCTAATAAAATGTAACGTACAATCAATCAAATTTGGAAAAATCATTCTTCCTGTATTTTTATTCGTAAGTATGGTCTTAGTAGATTAAATAAAAACTGATATTTTGTTTTGATTTCGTTATAAGTACTTTCATTTCTCACAGATTTCAACTGTTTTGTTTTTCTTGTATCTTACTTGTAGACTATAATGATTTAATTAATTAACAATTTATAATTTTACACGAACGGGCTTTGAACAGGGAGGTGTGGAAGAAAGGAAAAAGGCCTTTGCCCTAAAGTGGGACACAGATGGCTATTTATAATAATGAAGTCCGGGACTCCACAGTTACGAGATATGTAAACTACATAAGTACAAAATATAATCATAATTTTATTTGCATTTCTACGAATTAATTAATTACACATCGCAAATTCTAAGCTAATACCTACCTACTTTCTAAAGTCAATAAAGCCGTAAGATTGTTGTATTGTTGTTATATAGGTGTAACAAAATTTATTCATTTACATCTAAGTGTCACGGATTCGAATCCCGGCTCATAGGTCCCCGATACCGACCCCACCGGCGTGGTCGACGATTTCCCTCATTCAGCGCTTATCGCTATCGACCCACTAGGGTCGATTAATTCTTTCAAATATTTTTCCTCTCAGACGACGCCCTGAGCCGAGGTTCGGGCCCAACTGGGCACCCTCAGGCCTGTTGTCTTAAACGTTGTACCGGGTGAGAGCCTTCAGCGCTCCCCATTTGTCCGGCCAAGTAGTTAATGCCATCTGCGGCAAATCTACAATAAGTCACGTCAAAAAAAAAAAGAAATCCGGCTCGGAAATTTAAACCATTACATTCGACTTTGTAGCGTTGAATTCATGTTTGGATTATTGATAATTCTGTCACGTGGTTTCTAGGATTTTTTCCCGATGGCAACAGACTCGCCTCTTTTTGAAACATTAAATCCAGCGAGGAGTGGGTGCCTTTGCTATACACCTCTGCCTCCCCCTTTGGGGATACAGGCGTGATGTTATGTTTATGTATTCATTAAGCTAATAATCACTTTTACGAAATCTGGCGCAAAGTGCCGAACTTATCTATAATGTCGGTCGTCACGGAAGGGTTACTGCGATTATGCCAAGCAAAACAAACAAAGACACGAAATTAATTAAAGACATTTTTTATCATTTTCCTTGGATAAAGGCCGTGGAATTGCCTGCGTTTAATTTAAAGAGACTCTTTATGTTGCCTGTTTATGTTTCATAATAGGAGATAAACGTCTTGGAATATAGGGGATGATCCGTGACAATATTCATAAGGGTTCTCGGGCCCGTCCGTCTTGCCGACTGTCTGTTGATAGTATTTACACAATGGATCTTGTGTCTTCAACCCAATTTAGCTAACAACCATGTACGAGAAATGAGTATATATTATCATACATTTGAATACCCGTCTACCTGCTTTCTTGGGTCCTTGTGTCACTGAAATAGGGATGTGTCTGAATGGTATACGCTTCATCATCATCAGCCCATAAACGTCCCCACTGCTGGGGCACGGGCCTTCCCTATGGATGGATAAGGAGATCGGGCCTTAAACCATCACGCGGGCCAAGTGCGGATTGATGGTTATTAACGACTGCTAATGCAGCCGGGACCAACGGCTTAACGTGCCCTCCGAAGCACGGAATCATCTTACTTTTTCGGACAATCAGGTGATTCAAACAAAGGACAGTTTCACAAAGTGATTTCGACAATGTCCCCATCGGGAATCGAACCCGGACCTCCAGATCGTGAGCCTAACGCTAACTCGCAGTGGAGCAGCGTGGTGGAGTATGCTCCATACCCCCTCCGGTTGATTGAGGGGAGGCCTGTGCCCAGCAGTGGGACGTATATTGGCTGTTTATGTATATAAATACAAATATAATACATACATACATATTATAATATACGGTGGTATTGGTATTATATATATTTTTTAAGACAGTAGTTAAACAATAAACTTTACAAAAAAGGTTATTATAAAGTTAGTGATTATTTAGAAGATATGAATGCATGGGATTAACTGTCTGAGAACTGATATTAGGCAGCTAAATTACTCAATTGTATACCAATATTTTATGTTTATTTTTATTTTTTTAAAGAACGTCTAGGGCCCTGTGCCGAGGTTTTTCTTGCAGCTTCTTTTCCCTGGCTATACAGGTTGTGAGAAGCTGCAGTAGTTTTAGGCGGATGAGACGTTCGTTATGTAAAATTGACGATTCAAAGTGTAACTATGTTACCTACTGAATAAAGATATTTTTGAATTTGAATTTGAATATTATAGACGGTGATACGTTTCACCACGTATCACTTTGGTGTAATACAAAACTCAGTGAGGTGAGGGTACTTAATTCACCTCGCGATGGATTTATCTCTGACTACCCGATTTGGAATATAGTCGTGAGCTTTAGATAAAATACACGGTAAGTATAACATAATCCATTCATTCGCGTCCTTCCTATCAGTGCTCGATCAAAATATATTTTAATAAACGCTATTAATCTCTTCTTTATTAATCAAGTCTTCTTTGCATTCAGTTAATATTATACAAAACGTCAAACTTTTCTTAGACGTTTATGGAACTCTCTAAAAATGTGAATTTTGGAAATATATATAGTAAGGGTAAACAAAAAACAAACGAAATAAGAATACAAAAATATATATATAAATACTACAGCTCCACAACACCTTTTCAGAAAAAAATGATACCAAAATTCTCGTTTGATCACCCAACTGTAAACTTATGTACATCGGGGGCGGGAAAGCGGATCGCTTGAATAGTTCAATGGAAAGGATTTGAACCCGCGACCTTTTTGTAACGAACCAACCCAAGTGTGAATTTTGGCATACACGTGTGAATGTAGTTACATGTTTTTTCATGTTTTGTCCGTTACGATGAATACAAAATATGTTTCTTATGGACACTTTAATATTCTTAATGCAGAAAACCGTGTAAATGGCTTTTTGAAAAATCACATTGATCAATGTGATTATTTGAAAAGGCGCTCACGCGGTTTTCACTATCATCCCCCTAGCATTATCCCGTTTTTACAGGGTCCGCTTACCTAACCTGAAGATTTGACAGGTCCGGTTTTTACAGAAGCGACTGTCTGTCTGACCTTCTAAACGGCAAAGGGAAAACCAGCCCAATACAGATTAGGTCACATACTTCCAAAAATGCATTTCTCGGGAATGTGGGTGTGTGCGTGGTTTTCACTATACGGTAACTAAATTATGGATTTGGTAGTCAAAAGCCAAAATACTTATTACAAAAAATTAGGATGAAAAAGCATTATTCAATTATAAGTAAAGTAAGCAAGTACTTAAATATTTAAATTGTTCCATTATAACCACAAAATGCAGGACCAGAAGTAATCAGAAGGCAACTTGCATACGAAGCGTGTGTGTATCGTTTTTAACAATAGATTACTATTATAAAATATTTGTGAAATGATTATTGGAGACGACTAAATTGGACATGTCCTTAGGTTTAGTACGATCTACTCTGAACCGGCGCGGCGTGCGTGTATGAAGCTATTGATGAAATGAAGAAGCAAGAGAAGTGTGTCAGGATCGAAGCAAATGGAATTATAATATAGTCTCTGCTTACCCCGGTGGGAAATAAGCGTTAGTTTATATATGTATGAAATGATTATTCATACTCAATAATGAGCGCTTACTAAGGAAGTGTCGGCGCAAGCCGGCCACCTACCACAATCGCCAGTGGCCAGCGACAAGCAGTTGACACTGTTTGTTGTATTATTTAAAAAATATTGTTTTAAAGTCTACGCTGCGGCGCACACAAGTTGTCGACATTGTCATTTGAAAATAAATTTGTAAATACTTATCTCAAAACCAAAAAAAGAAGTGTTTGGTGTCGCGAGGTGATTGGCCGCCTCTATGGCTAGAGTAATCGGGTCATCGGGATCGTATATATCGCACCCCCCGTGGAAAAACGCAGTAAGTGGACTAGCGACATTTTTTTTTTATTGCACCATTCAATTCAGCGTACACGAATACACCTTCTCACAAATTTTCATTAAGATATCAGTAAAAATGAAGAAATTATTACAAAAACAATGAAATTGTGCAACATTGATAAAAATATTTTTCCCCCATAATAAGAAAGTAAGTATAAATACGTGATTTTTTTTTGTAATTTTCCCATATAGTAAAGTCATAATAACACTTACGTCGATTTTACACGAAAGTTTTTTAGGATGGTCGAGTCGTAAGTAAACGTACTAACATGTTTCACGACATTATACGACACGACAGTGGTTGTACGTCTAGTTACTTCGTTATTCCACGAATCTTTTAGCGTTACTATTTGGTGTAACTCCAGCTACTTGCCTATTCTGCGAATCTTTTAGCGTAACGGTTTGGTGTAAATATAATCACGTTTTTTTTTCCAAGCAAGATTTGATATTACTATTACGTTATTTCATTTAACTTCATTTTTCGATGACATATTTTATACTACACTCTTCGTAAATATGAATACAACTCTTTTAAAGGCAATAATTTGAATCATTTGTCGTGTTATTCTAATTACTGTACTTACGCCGCGCCGGCGGCGGCGGGCTGCACACTCAAAGAGAGGTATTAGAAAGATATTAGAGAGGTATTACATCTATCCACCAATTTTTCGTCAATCTCGACTTTATATTCAACCAAAAATCGACCCTATTATTACTGTACTGTGATCGTTATTTGTAGGGTCGTATGCTGATTGTGCTTTTACCACGGTAAAACCAAGATCACCCATAGACAAAATTATAGCCGACGAAGTTTATAAAAAACGACCTTATTATTATCGCACTGTGATCGTTATTTGTAGAGTGAAAGCTGATTGTCTATTTGTGATCGTAGTTTTACCACGGTATTCCGTCAGTCAGCATACGACCCTACAAATAACGATCGCATTGCAGTAATAATAAGGTCGATTTTTGTTAGAATAAAAAGTCATGATTGACGAATGTTGGATAGATGTAATAATTATCTCTCTATTTAATTTGTTCATGGTGGCTACTCGAAGCGTACATATCTTTGTGTGGAAGTAAAAAACCCAAGGATTATACGTATGCTCAACTTGGACAAAATCGAAGATGGTGAGTTATTTACTTATAAATAGACTAGCTAGATTTTAGGTACCTATTACCTTACCTACTTAGTATATTACTATTTATTAGACTATTAATATTATAAATATTTTGTTTTGTAAGGTTTACACAGAAGCAGATACCTACCTACTTGACGTAAGTTGGTTTGGTTAATGCGTGATGATGATTGCACTGCTCTGTACTAATTATTAAAGTATACTAAGCATGCCTAGGTGCCTATTCGGTGCTTTTAATCTATAAACTAACTACCTATTTAAATTAGGGTGTGCCGTTTTTATACATTCGCTATCACCTGGCATAGCACCTGGTATATAAATAAAATAAAGATATTTTAACAAAAAAACTGTTACGTGATCAACTGTAGTATTTCGGCTTGGTTGTGAATTATCTACCTAGGTATATAAGTTAACTTTTGCAAAAACACCCTTGATTTTGTTATTTGTTCGCTTGAGTTTGATATGCATTTTATTATTAACGCATTGGTACTAACCTTCTATTTAATCTATACTTATAATAAATCTGTAGAGAGGTCAATTCTGTACATTAAATATTTTTTCAAAATAACTATCAGGGGGTGATAAGTGGTCGATACTGATGCCAAAAATGCAATCAGTAAAATTTTTGTCTGTCTGTCTGTCTGTCTGTCTGTCTGTCTGTCTGTATGTTCCTTATAGAAACAAAACCTACTGGACGGATTTTAATGAAACTTGGTACAATTATTCTTCACACTCCTGGACAGGTTATAGTATACTTTTCATCACGCTACAATCAATAGGAGCAGAGTAGTGAAGGGAAATTCTTTTGTATGAAAAATCTAAACCACTCAAGTTAGACGTTTGAAATTTGGCATGCAGGTACCTTAGATACCGTAGAGGTATACTAAGAAAGGAATTCCCGAAAATCCTACGGGAACGGGAATTAGCGGGAAAATCCTTTTGTATGAAAAATCTAAACCACTCAAGTTAGACGTTTGAAATTTGGCATGCAGGTACCTTAGATACCGTAGAGGTGTACTAAGAAAGGAATTCCCGAAATTCCCACGGGAACGGGAATTAGCGGGAAAATCCTTTTGTATGAAAAATCTAAACCACTCAAGTTAGACAACTGAAATTTGGCATGCAGGTACCTGAAGTACCGTAGAGGTGCACTAAGAAAGGAATTCCCAAAATTCTCACGGGAACGGGAATTAGCGGGAAAATCCTTTTGTATGAAAAATCTAAACCACTCAAGTTAGACGTTTGAAATTTGGCATGCAGATACCTTAAGTACCGTAGTGGTGCACTAAGAAAGGAATTCCCGAAATTCCCACGAGAACGGGAATTAGCGGGAAAATCCTTTTGTATGAAAAATCTAAACCACTCAAGTTAGACCTTTGAAATTTGTCATGCAGGTACCTTAGGTACCGTGGAGGTGCACTAAGAAAGGAATTCCCGAAATTCCCACGGGAACGCGAATTAACGGGAAAATCCTTTTGTATGAAAAATCTAAACCACTCAAGTTAGACGTTTGAAATTTGGCATGCAGGTACTTTAGTAAACTTAAAGCTTAGTTGCAACAGGATATTACAAAATTCCCACGGGAACGGTAGTTAGCGGGAAAATCCTTTTGTATGAAAAATCTAAACCACTCAAGTTAGACAATTGAAATTTGGCATGCAAGTACCTTAAGTACCGTGGAGGTGCACTAAGAAAGGAATTCCCAAATTCCCACGGGAACGCGAATTAACGGGAAAATCCTTTTGTATGAAAAATCTAAACCACTCAAGTTAGACGTTTGAAATTTGGCATGCAGGTACTTTAGTAAACTTAAAGCTTAGTTGCAACAGGATATTACAAAATTCCCACGGGAACGGTAGTTAGCGGGAAAAAACATTTGTATGAAAAAATCAAATCTAAATAAAAGGAGAAACTGACTGACTCAGTGACTGACATATATCAACGCATAGCCTGAACGGCTAAACGTAGGCATTTGAAATTTGGAAGGGACATAGCTTAGGTACCGTAGAGGTGCACTAAGAAAGAAATTCCCGGAATTCCCACGGCAACGGAAATTAGCGGGAAAATCTTTTTGTATGAAAAATCTAAACCGCTTAAGTTAGACGCTTGAAATTTGGCATGCAGGTACCTTAGTTAACTTAAAGCTTAGTTGCAACAGGATATTGCAAAATTCCCACGGAAACGGGAGTTAGTGGGAAAAAACATTTGTATGAAAAAATCGAAACCGCGTAAGATAGATATTTTCAATTCAATTCAATTAAATTATTTATTGCATTCCATGTAGTACAATAGGGTGTTACATAGGCATAGGAACTAAAACATGGACCCTATAGGGCACAGCAACGTTGAAGGGAAGAGAGGAAGTGTGTATTAAAATTAAAACTCAATGAACAATCAATTAAAAAAAAACAATTCAATCAATTGATTCAATCTAGCACGCATGCATACCTTAGTAAATATAAAGTTTATTTTTGGCTGTAATTTGAAAAATGGGAGTTATTGGGAAAAAAAAATGTACTTATGAAAAAATCTAAACTGCATAAGTATGCACTCCCACACACACAAAGATCTCTCTCTTATATAACACGCCACGCGGACGAAGTCGCGGGCAAAAGCTAGTACCTAAATAACGATAAAATATCTAGGTTTGTGTCTAATTATTAGGGTGATTTGGTAATAGGTCATTTTTATTGCTTAACGTCTATTATGTACCTACCTACAAACAATGTATTTAAACCATTATGTTACAATTAACAGATTCCATTAATACTGCAACCCAATCCAGTACAACCCAGTGGAAGAATGACCAGAAATGCAAAAATATTTCAAGAAACTATGGGATATCTTCTCGTCGTAGTCAACATGAGACACATTCTCTTGAAGGTTCGTATGTACCTATCCGTATCCTACTAAAGTCGAGTAAACTTCTTCTTCTCTCGTGTGGGTTGAGACAATAATTGACTGACCTCATCAACCCTAGTATCAGGGTTACTACTGAGCCGCCATAGGTCCTTGATATGCCTCATGTAACGACGACATACCTGCATACTTAATTAAGCCGCAACCAACTGCCTAACGTGCTCTCCGACGCACAGATCATCTTACTTTTGGGCCATCCGGTAACCAGACTGCAATGTCCTAGTGATCTCGCCGCTCGGCTACGATATGGGTGTCACTTTGACTACTTATGTATGTCGGTAATTAGGAAATAGTACTAATATTAAATATTAAAATGAATATTAGTACCATTTCTGATTTACGACTTGGCCGGGAAGCTAAGCAGCTGAAAACGTTCCCTGTTTTGTATGCCGAAATATCCTTTCAGTATTTGTATTCTAGATTGATATAGTTATTTACCTACTAACCTGGAAGCGGCGCGTGGTAAAGTTTCTCTGAAATAGTCAGTGCCTGTGTATTTGTGGTATAATTATTCTGTCATTTTCCTCTTATCATAACAACCACAGATATATTTTTGATTTGCTTAATGTAGTTTTTTCTAGAGTTATCTCTTATGCAAACCAACTGGCTTTTATAGGGTTTTAGCCAAGTTGCAACGATTAAGTACGTAAAACGACAGTGACAGTGATTTGAGAGATTGACATGTAACCTTATGTCAATCACATACATTTTTATCACTGACTCTGTCGCTTTTCGGATACGTTGGAAAATTGGCTCATCTCTAAGCTTACTATAATAGGTATTAATGGTTGTTTTTCTTTTTAGTAATTTATTATCATACTGAATAGTTTTTATATTTTGTCATTTGCAGGTTCTACCGAAAAGCAAAGAGGGGGTGATCGGAAAGGAGCAAAATGTTCAAGAAAACTCTTAATGATTAACTGTAATAACTGAAAATGAAGGTTTTTTCTAATGAAGGCAAGTGCCATACCGTATTAATATTATTTTGTGATTATGCATGTAATAATTAATAAACGTTTTAAAATTAAAAGTTGGATTTTAATTACAAATAGAAATAACTCCCTGAAAACTGAAAACCCATGCGGGTCAAACGAGTTTTGGCACAGCTAGTAAATAAATATTCATGTTTTTAATACAAATTAGAATAAACACTTAATTTAACACTGATTTAATTTATTTCAATATACATGGTGGCCCAAAAATTCACGTTCAAAATGAAAAATTTGATAGAGGGGCTCATTAGCTACCAGAAACACCCCCATATATGTTCAGCGATTATTTACGGTTTAGGAGATATGACCCATTTTACACCTTTTTCTTGATTTTCTATCTTACTTCAGAAATCATCATTTTGTCGCTATCCCTTTCTTAATAATTCTAATTTTTTCTTTTTAATTTCTAATTATTTTGCTTCATAACTATGCCTAAGGATGTGTATCGCTAGGTGAAAAAATAAAAACAGTCGAATGAAAGATAAAAAAGTCATTGGAAGTTGGAAGTCAAAGTGAGAATTCGTCTAAAATTGTTACAGTTGTTAAAACTTCGCCGAAGAATAATAAACACATGAGATTTTCATGAACCCTGAAAGTGTTTTTAAAAACTGCTCCATTTAATAGGCTTTTAGACACATCAAAAAAAGTACCCTTAATAGGGGCATAAAACTAGTAATTAGCCCTCAAAGATTGCAAGACAGACAGATTTTATTTTAGTATCTCATAGTATGAATCACCAACAGTGTTTGGGGATAACTTTTACCTTCATTACAATATGAATACCAAAAGTGACTGCAAGTTTTGTCTTCAGACTGTTGCTATGTCTACCCTGTTAGCGATTATGAGCGTGATTCTTTTTATTGAAAATGTGTCTTTGAGCACCTTTAACAACGTTAGAAAGAAGCAGCTACCTACATTGTATGAGAATGTAATTTTTTCCTTCAAATCTGTCTATCTTGCCATCTTTGAGGTCTAATTACTTAGTTTATTGCTTCTATTAAGGGTACTTTTTTTGGATGTGTCTAAAAGCCTATTAAATGGAGCAGTTTTTTAGAGATACCTACTGTCAGCGTCCATGCCAATCTCATGTGTTAATTATTCTTCAGCGAAGTTTTAACAACTGTGACAATTTTGGTCCAATTCTCACTTTGACTTCCAATAACTTTTTTTTTGTCTTTGATTTGACTGTTTTTATTTTTTTACCTAGCGGTATATATCTTTAGACGTAGTTGTGAAGTAAAATAAAATAATTATTAAGAAAGGGATAGCGACAAAATGATTATTTCTGAAGTAAGGTAGAAAATCTAGAAAAAGGTACAAAATAGGTCATATCTCCTAAACTATAAATAATAATAAATTATGGCTGAACATACATGGGGGTGTTTCTAGTAGCCAATGAGCCACTCTATCAAATTTTTCATTTTGAACTTGAAGTTCTGGGCCACCCTGTATAATGTATGAGCATACATACTTCTACATTCTAGACTAACCCCTGCAACAAACAAGTATTTAAAGATACATACAATTATTTTGAGATATTTCCTTATTAAAAAAGCAATTTCTATAGTTACACTATCTAAGATCATTTACTTTCACGTGGAACAAATAGGTTTCTCAACTTACGCAAAATATTTTGTTAAAATTTTTCGTGTAAGAACGAAGTAACTAATACTTACAACATCCGAGTAAGGCGAAATCGGAAGGTGAACAACGTTGTAGGTAAAGTTACAACTGTCAATGTTGTTTGCACTACGTAATAATAAAGCAGTGTCTGTACTTACAACGGAACGTTTGATTATAGTTTCGTGGAATATCTACGCAATCGTGTTTTTTTATTTTTTTTTCAAATATACACTATTAATTAAAAATTAATAAATGTGGGTCAATCCGGGCTACATTTTGCTATTATTTTCTCTTTGAAGGTTATTTCCAGGACTTATACCTAATTAGTAGGACAGTTTTTTTTAGCTCCTGAAAAGTTGATAAAATCAACTTACTGCGTTTTTCCACGAAGGGTGCGATATTACGTCCTTCGGACGCCGATATTTTTCAGTACCGTCCCTGAGCGGGATGTATTCGGAAGCCGCAACTACTAGGGGAATCGTCTTAGCCTAATTTCTATTTCTATCTAAATAATAATATATGATTATTTTGTCTATGATCCAGCCATCTACCCTACACAAAGGTCAATGACCTATAAGAGACAGGCACATAAACCCTCTATTCTAGACAGTCAGCAAGGGTCCTAATTTGCAGAGGGTCGTTTTGCAAGGGTCTGGTTTATGAAGATCATATTTTATGAAACTACCCGCTTTTGTCTCTGGAGGTTCATTAATAAATTAGAATCAAAAAGACTTCTGGAACACTCTTCAAATATTCAAATGGTCGACACGCCTTTAAGTGCGATTGGAAAGTTTCCATATGAGTTTTGATGACTTTTTATTTATATGTGATCTAACGTGGGTATAAAATTGTAAGGGGATGTTCCATGATAGAACCAACATGTAGGCGATGATAATGATGAATTAATTATGATCGTAACACATATTTAACATCAACTAAACTAGTAATTCGGTTATTTTTATTACTGTTTTCCGAAATTAATTTCAATGCAAATTATTATTATAATAATTTGTATAAAAAGTTAGTAACTATAAAGTATAAATATTATTGATTTATTTTCACACAATAAAACAGAAGAAGCTAACACGTCAACGTATCCAAATACTAATTATTATATTGAAGCAATATTCACAACTTTTAAAACAATAAACAGAAAATTAAATCGAAAAAATCTGATTTGTACGGGATTTAAACCTGCAGCTTTTGTCAAGCCGGGTCGAGCGTATTAACCATTTACACTAACGGATAGTCGTCCTGTTCATGTGAATTTTTAGTATATATAACGTCATTCTTTATCTATCAAAAGAAAAAAAAAAACTTAATAGGTAGAAAAAAGTAGAAATTGTAAAATCTTTACGTTGGAGCACTATATGCTTGTCATAAATTTTCGGTTTTTTTTTTCCTCTAATTGTATGAGTTGCTTTTCTTTGAATACCCAATAGCAGGTATTATTCTTTGGTGAAAACTTGATTGGCTATTGTACTACTTATATGTGTTATATTTATAATGTGTTATAAAAGCTGTATGTTTTCCTTAAATAAATAAAAATAAAAAATAAAAATAAAATAAAAAAAAAATATATACTGACACCAACGCAATCTATTGGAAATATGTATTAAGAATTAAAACAAAAATCCTTTAAATTCCAAACAACTTTCTGTCCAAAATCTGTGCTACAATTTTTCAAGTTAAAAAAAGCTTTCGCACATTGTACCACAATATATAAAATTATCTCGTCATAACATACAATAGAAAAATACCGAGTAGAGTAATTTATTAGGGTATTATTTGATTTTATCTTGTCCGTAATTAATATGTGATGTAATAGGTACTAACGACGCTCTTAGCCCTCAGGAGAAGGTTGTAGGAAGATAATATTATAGTATTAGACGCTGTGGTTATAATAATGTGATATTAAAGTAAGGAAATTTTATTAAATGACTTGTTAACTTTGTGTTTAATATATATATTATAATACATGCACACAACATATATTATAAACTCACGCAATATATGGGTTAAGTCACAAATTATCATAGAACAAGTTGTAGACACTTTTATTATCATAAATAGTCCATCATAAACAGCCTATATACTGCTGGGTACAGGCTTCCCCTCAATCAAACGGAGGGAGTATAGGGAATACATACTCCTCCATGGTGCTCCGCTGCAGGTTGGTGGATGCTTTCATCGTATTAACCAAAAACTTTGACAGCACAGATTTTTGTACAATTTGAGGCAAAGTCCCGCATGAGTTTAGAAAGAGAGAAAACACTTAATGTTGCCAAAACAATGAAATTTTGTCCTTAAAAATAATAATGACTCGCTTTTGACCACAATCTCACCTGATAAGTGACCATGTGGTCTGGGGTGGATCACGCTTACCTAGCAGGGCCCCGATACCGACCCCGCCGGCGTGGTCGACGATTTCCCTCATTCAGCGCTTATCGCTATCGACCCACTAGGGTCAATTAATTCTTTCAAATATTTTTCCTCTCAGACGACGCCCTGAGCCGAGGTTCGCGCCCAACTGGGCACCCGCAGGCCTGTTGTCTTAAACTTTGTACCGGGTGAGAGCCTTCAGCGCTCCCCATTTGTCCGGCCAAGTAGTTAATGCCATCTGCGGCAAATCTACAATAAGTCAAGTCAAAAAAAAAAGGTTACCTAGCAAATGCCTATTCACTCTAGCCTAGCGCGCTCTCTAGCCTGGGTGCGAATAGGAATAGAGCACAATTGATTTAAAACTACTTATAATAAATAAATAAATTATATAAATATATAAATTGATAAATATTTCAGATACTACTCTTCACTCTTTACACTTCTTATGACTAGTTAATACAAAGCTCTATAGGCACCCGTGATCGAAATCCGACCAATAAGTCAGTTACCTAACAAAATAAGTCCGTTACACGGTCTTTGGCGACATTGGAAACTAATCAGTGAACAAAGGCCTGAATGACACGAGGTCGACAGATTGACGTTCTAATACTCGATTCGATAGGCCGATGACACTCTATAATGGAAACATAATCCTCTTTACAGGCCCTACAACAATTAAAATGACAGCCATGTTGTAACTTTCGACTTTATGCCTGTACAATAGCTTTTATGAATTTTAATCCTTTTGTTCATAAATGAAAGATGTCGTAGAAGTTAACTGAGAGTTTCCGTTTTATTGTGATGGACTTTAAGGCAATAAATAAACTGGAAATTATTGTATACACAGTTCATTATATTTATTTATCTTAGACGCTAATTACAGGCTTGAAAATGTTTGCTATAGTTATCATAGCATATAAAATTATTTTTTTTTTAAATAAAATAAATTAAATTATTTTTTTTAAATTAAGTAAATTGATTTATTTATAAAAATTGATTTGTACAATTTTAGGTTTACAATTTGGGTTTACACGTGATTGCACAAATTAATTGTTAAACCCTGAGTCCCAAACTAAGCTTAAGCCTGTATCTTGGGAATCAGTGTCTTACATCAGCTAATTATGAGACAGGAAGTGTGATTGACCATTTGAACACTAAAAAGTACAAACCAGAAAAAAAAAGGAATAAAAAAACAAGATACATTAGAAATACAAAAATCATCATCATCATCAAGAAGCTCGCGTTTGACTACAATCTCAGCTGATGGTAAGTGACGATGTGGTTAAGGTTGGATTACGCTTACCTAGCAAACGCCTATTCACTCTAGCCTTAAAGACTCCCAGAATATAACGAGTTGGAAAAACAGACGACGGCAGACAGTTCAGGTCCTTTGCCGTTCGCATCAAAACGAAAGAGTCTTACACATTTTTCTTACCTGACTAATTGTAGATTTGCCACAGATGGCATTAACTACTTGGCCGGACAAACGGGGAGCGCTGAAGGCTCTGAAGGTACAACGTTTAAGACAACAGGCCTGAGGGTGCCCAGTTGGGCGCGAACCTCGGCTCAGGGCGTCGTCTAAAAGAAGAAATATTTGAAAGAATTAATCGACCCTAGTGGATCGATAGCGATAAGCGCTGATTGAGGGAAATCGTCGACCATGCCGGCGGGGTCAGTATCGGGGTCCTGAAGTGTTTGGTGTCGTGAGCTGATTGGCCGCCTCTATGGCAAGAGTAATCGGGTCGTCGGGATCATATATTCCTTCGGACGCCGATACTTTTCAGTAACTTCCCTAAGCGGGATGTATACCATACCACCGTGTGGCTGTAAGCTGTAGGTGTTCTATAGAGTTGGGACTCGGGATTATGTCCACCCGGGATTATGAGCATGGATTGTATTCATATCTGTGGGCCCGTCCTTTGTATTGGGACACGATGGGATGCGTATTGTGATCACCCGTATATCTGTCTTTGACAGATTTATTTCAATGAAACTATTGTATTATGCCGTGGTCATATTATACAAATGTTTTATATACTTACCTAAATAAGTATACCTAAAGGTTATTTACAATACAATACAAACACACTTTATTGCACCAAAATAAAAAGAAATAATTACAAAAAAGATTTCTGATTTCAAAAATACAAAACTAAGTGCATGGCAAATGGCGGCCTTATCGCTTAAGCGATTACAAAAAAATACTCTTACAATGCAATAAAATATATTGTTTTTTTTCACACAAAATACCGCATACATTGATAATTACAAAGAGATAAGAGGTACAAAAGGCAGCCTCATTGCTAAGGTAGCAATCTCCCCCAGGCAACCTTTCCAACCCGCGAAGGGAAGACCAGCCCAATACAGGCATTCATTACGCTAGCATAAAATGCATAAATCACAAAAACACCAAAAAAGCATACATAAAACAAAATAAGCGAAGGAAACAGTTTTTTTGTCATTCTCATTTATTTAAAATTCACCCCAACGTACACAAATGTCAAAATGATATGGTTTTAAAGCACGTTACAGGACATTAATGCATGGAACTGTGTCCACACAAGTAGAAACAAGCAAACAGCATTTATGTAACACACCTGCCGCGGTTGATAGCCGACGATTGCCGCTCTGTAAAAGCTATTTTCATAGTAAATAAATAAAAGTGCACCTTACCATTGGTTCTCGTTTCGAAGCAAAAAAAAAGAAATCTTCGTGCCTTCGTTCAGTTTCGATACTAGGAAAGAAACCGTATTTTAAATTACAGTTTATTTTTTCTGTCGACTGTATTTCGTCGTATTCCCCGGTCGATTTCCAAAACACGCTAATATTTTGTGTAAAGTACAAAAGCTTGTTCATGGTTTGAAAGAAAATATGTTTATGCTTATAAAAAATTGTGCTAAGACCTTCTAACGTAGAGCGTTTGGTGTTTTACCCGTACCGTATTGATTTATTGATAGTCATTTGACATACATACATACATACATAAACTCACGCCCGTAATCCCAAATGGGGTGGGCAGAGCCACAAGTAATCAAAGACAACTTGCAGCCACTGTTGATACGAAGTCCTAAGATGGATATAGTCATTTGAACTTTAGATATATGTCCTTCATTAGATAATACTTATCTACGTCTTCAGAAAAAAAATGATGTTGTTATAAAAAAACTGTCTGGTACATAATACAATAAAATAACATAACTAATACTTTATTGCAGACGCAGGAAATACAAAACAAAAGAGGCGGCCTTATTGCTAAGCAACAATTTCAACATTCAAGTATCGTCTTAATCAAGTCTTGAAAGATTCTACATTACTGTGCCATTTTATAACAAATACCTATAAATATAAAAGAAACAAAAATAAGTATTGATATTATATCCTATTCCGAAAAAAAAACATTCCTTATCCGTATTCCACAAAAAAACCCGACCACTGAACGTAATCACTAGATAATCTAGTCAATTCGAATTTCAGTAACAATTCTCTTAAAAAAGGTCCGTTGCCGTTGGTAGGATAAAAGACAATTACGCTTTGGGCCGCACACGCCACTGTTTGCTCCTGTGTCGAGACACGCTTCTTTCAATCGACATTTCCCGATACCACTCGAGACTGTTGACAATTGAACGAGGCATGTAGCTACTTAGCTAACCCACAAATAGTACTTTTTTAGACAGTCTATTTATTGGGCGATAGTTTGCTAGATTTAAAGAATGCAGTAAGTATCTATAGTTATGCTCCCAAACAACATAATAGATGTTGCTTACAGTTGTAACAATAAAATATGTCGGATATGGTAGTGTTGCGAACTCTTCGCAGATTTTATAATCAATTTATAATGTTTATTTTATATTTCTTCTTTTTTGACAACGTTTTATATCTTTGTTTTGTTTCTTGCTTACGTCTTGTTCATGTTGGTGAAAATACAATAAAAAACTCTCTCTTAAGCTAAGTATTTGTTTTTCATTTATATAGTAATACAGTCGACATTATACAGGGTGGCCCAGAAGTTCAGGTTCAAAATGAAAAATTAGATAGAGGGGCTCATTAGCTACCAGAAACACCCCCATGTATGTTCAGCAATTATTTACGGTTTAGGAGATATGACCCATTTTGTACCTTTTTCTAGATTTTCTACCTTACTTCAGAAATAATCATTTTGTCGCTATCCCTTTCTTAATAATTATTTTATTTTACTTCACAACTATGCCTAAGGCTATGTACCGCTCAATCAAAGATAAATCAAAGTCAAATCAAGTATAAAAAAAGTTATCGGAAGTATATATTAGCTACCCTCGTAGCTCACAGGTAGTTTAGATCATTTAACTAAAATTATCCAATATTCCATTTTATTCAGATCCTTTTTTAATATTTTATTTTTAAAAATAATTGCGTACACGTTACGTGTCGGTGTATCATAATATAAAAAAAAACATACAGATTACTACATTTACGACGTATCCAAATAAGGATTTCTTAACTGTATTATACATATAAGCACGATATGCTGGCTCGTGTACGCAAGGGCTGAATTGCGCACATACTTAGTTACTGAGCTATTTAGTACGAATAGCTAACATAATATATATATAACTTGTCTGTGAAAGAAACTACCACGGATTATTACCGAAGGCCGCCCATGTTTTATAAATAAATGTTTACGTGTTTTGTTTGTTTGCGATAAAGTATATTTGATCTGATTTGATTTGAAATTATATCCGAATTCAATTTAGACTTACAAGAAATTTTCTCTTATCCAATTATTTCCAAGATACACGATTCTAAATTCTTAAGGTTATATTAAATTGTTTAAAAAAAACAATAAATCAAATTTTATTAAAATAAAACCGTCACCAAAGGCACCTTAATAAGCCAAGGTTTTAAACGAAACCCTGTGAGTTTTTCCTAAAATGAAATTAGCCGAAAAAACCGGTGCCATTAAAATTACATTAGCATAAATAAGAGGAATGCTAATCTAAGGAAAATAAATCTCGGCTACGAAATAAAAATAATCCTTGCGGCCGGCCATTCAAACCCCGTGACAGATTTGCTCGCGGCCGACCTGTAGTATTCTCAAGGTTATTATACGGATAATTCCCCACACAGGACCTTGCAAGGATTCCTACATTTTCCCTATAGACGTCGCTTTAGATAGGTTTTATATCCCGTACAAATTAATTAAATACGATACAAAGAACAAAATATTCATGTTGTCGCAATATTGCGTGTCTCCTGAGGCAAAAATGTTGCCAACCTCTGCCCAACTCGTCCATCAGTTACGAGGAAGTTTAACACTCTTTTATTCTAATTAGTCCTTGGAGGGAAAACTCAGAGGGTCTCCGGGAGACAGGATAGGAAATGTTGCCTCCGCGGCCCACGGGAACCTTGTTTCACTCCGAGGGTTATCTACACCGCCAATTTGCCAACTTCAGAGTACAATTTAAACAAATGAATACACAATTTCAGTTATAAATTATGTGCATATATTAAGGCGTAATTTCGATTCGATTGTTAAACAATTTGGTTTGAGACACTCGCAAGGTTGACTTGGAGTCTGTCTTCTATTTACTTTATGATTGAACGAACTAAAGGCTTACTTCGATAAGTTTAATATCTGACAAATATTATGAAAGTTTGAACCCTCAATATTAATTCGTTGATAAACTTCAGGTCGGTAAGTACGGAAAATAAATAAACTCGCTCGCCAACTACTTTCAACTTTAGGCTCGTAGCACTAGCTAGCGAAACTGGATTAATTCGGGTTACTAACTTCCTCTGCGCCTAAAATACACCGCTCCTAAACGAGCACTACAACGGGCAGATTCGCAGACGTCGTATATTTGCAGAGGCCAGCACTCTCTCACTCCACGTACCCTCGAATTGAATTCTGGCCCTCAAATATTCCACGTGGCACAAAAATAGTGAATACGGCCGGGATCGATGGGCGTGGACGCTATGGCGTAATATCACAACAGATGTCGACGACGGTTATGTCAACTGGCCGTCCATTCACGAAACTAATAAAAGATTCAGCATTGTCGTTTGGGCAAAGAGGGTCTTTCCAGAGCATTTGCGCCGGTTCGAGCGGAGGTACCCGGGGTACGTCGCGTTTGAGGTCGGGCTGACCTTCGGCCCCATTATCGCGGGATACAGCTTTCACAACGAACACGACTCGTAATCTCGCGTTATTCACTTGTTTTTTCCAAACACACCTGGGTTTTAATACGAGTATTATGTTGCCGGGTCATAGCATACGGGCTTCTCAGAATCAAAACGCTTTTATTCCTTGCCTATATTAAATTCCACATATAATGAGTTTAAAACTGAAAATCTCCTCTGCCTTTCTTTGTTACGGCCTTCATTATGGATACGTACACATAATCATACAATATTATATTTGCCGTAACATAATATATATGTAAATAATATTTGGGGAATGTTGTATTACACATCCCACGCCTATATTATTATAACAATACATAGCCAAAGGGTTAAAGGCATGTAAGCCACTGTAAGCACGTCCCGCAGAATCCATCGAAATATTCGTAAAAAGATAGTCTTACAAAAAAGGAATGTCCGTATAAATAATCCTATGATACGTACCCTTTCTCTCGGACCTTTATTTATACAAAACACAATTCAAACAGGTAAAATAAGTCCATAAGTCACCCAGAAACCGATTAGCATATAAAAACACAACTCACAGTCACGTAGAGAGAAAAAATCCAAGAAATATGAGATCGGAAAGTTACAGAATAAAGTATATATCAAACAGCAATTGCCAATTCGGGGATAGAAAGGTTCGCCCTATAAAGTACGTGAGGCGGTCAAAAACAAACTTGTGCAATAAATATCCCGATCGGATAAGAGAAAGGTACGCACTCAGCCATTTTATATTCAATAAAAAATAAGATAAACTAAATTGTCTTACGATATGGTCGCGCTGTTTATGGAACGTAAACTTTTTAATAAAAATGAAATGCTGTGTTAAACACAGCACTCATGTAGTAAATATTCAAACAATAACTTATTACATTGTATTATAATTGGTAAATGTTCACGCATTCTCCGGCGTAGATGATGTGTCAAGCTAGCTTAACACGATACTTCAAAATACAAACAAGTAACTAATTCCTTGTGTACTAACTTAAAGTAATCGTCCACACTATTGTACTGCAAATGCCATAATCATCATCATCATCTCCCTAGCATTTAAGTTTTTCAAGGGGTCCGCTTACCAAACCTAAAGATTTGACAGGTCCGGTTTTTAACAGAAGCGACTGCCTATCTGACCTTCCAACCCACGATGGGAAAACCAGCCCAATACAGGTTACGTCACATACCTCTGAAAATGCATTTCTCGGGAATGTGGGTTTCCTCACGATGTTTTCCTTCACCGCTGAACAAGTGGTAATCATTTATAATCCAAACATGAATTCGAAAACAAATTCGACATTAATTGGTTCAGGCCTGTGCCGGATTCCAACCTGCGCGGCCTTAAAATGAGAGGTAAGCGTTCTACCAACAGAGCTACCACGGCTCACGTACTGCTATTGTACTACAAACAATTAGCTATAATGTTATTTGACTTTAATATCACAATATCTATTCCGGCATTTGCGTGTCTGTCCATACGAATTACCAAACAGCAAGACCGACCATGTGTACCATTTGGACATCCTGTATCCCCTACAAATAAAAAAAACAATATTCATTTTTAAACAAATATTAGTTCACCTTATCGCTTTACACAAATTATAACTTTTAAATCCTTTTTCTTCTTGCAAAATACACAATTTACCGAAGTAATGAATCAAAAAAAGGAAGGGAACAAACTTTCGAACTCTTTATCGTCTTAGATATAACAAACCGTTCGGGCGAGACATTACATTGTTCGCATCCTTATCAAATGCCCGCGAACCCCTTCCATCCGACCTAATATTACACAACATAATCGAAAAATAAATTTCCCGTTACTGTTCCTAAAGTTTTTATTCCCCGGATAAGGGTCAGGTTTCGTACAGATTAAAAGACATTATTTACCCGTGTACGCATACAACCAAGCGTCTAACTTTTATATTTCTGACATGGGATTGAAAGCGAGCCCTATGGACATGTGTTCTGGTGGTTACAGCGGGTTTATATGCTTGGCTTGGTGATGTAGGCCAATATAATCTAATTAATTAAGACATCACATAAAATGGTATGTTACGCCGATGAGCACTCGCCGTGACTTTCGCCGCGGGGAATGTAAACACACTTACAGGATTACTTGGAGACTTGAAAGCGCCAATGGCTTATGTTTCAATGCGAATTGTCTCACTAATTAAGTAATGCTAAATTACGTACGAGAATTTCCCATATAAATTAACACGTTTCGCGTTCAACTTACCGAAATGCCATAGCTACGTCGACGGCAACGTCGCCAAACAATTTACATCGAAATGACTTAAGTTGCCAAGGCATCGCCAAGTTAAGTAGGCGTCGCCAAGTGAGTTGCCATATTTATTTTAATATGAATTGCTTGGCGACCGTCGCCGGCGACGTTTCGGTGAGTTATGGCCCTTATCGCAGCGCCAACTTTTGTTTATTCTAGAGGTACATTGAGATTAATTAATGTTTATTTTACATTGTATTCTCCCATTATTGTATTATCTAATCCCATACATGTTACCTTGGTTAATTCAGCAAATACACGTTCTATTGTTTAATCTTTTCCTGAAACAAAGGGTGGCAAAACTCAGCCGCTGTATTAAAATCAGTTGCGAACTAGCATTAAATGGGTAGGAAAAGATGTGAAAATTTAATAGGACATGAAATTACGGATTAGGGGAACAAAGCTGTGTGTTTAACAATAGTTCCGCCTCACGTATACACGTGCGGAACCCTAAAAACCCAATGAAAGTCAATTTCCTTTTGGAAATGATGTCCGACGTCTTGTTCCGACCGGCATTAGGAGAGACTGACATTTGGAATGGAGAGAATAAATACCCCTGCACGCGTCCCGGCTAGCGGTTTGATTAAACGCCATACATACATACATACATAAACAGCCTATATACGTCCCACTACTAAGCACAGGCCTCCCCTCAATCAACCGGAGGGGGTATGGAGCATACTCCACCACGCTGCTCCACTGTGGGTTGGTGGAGGTGTTTTTACGGCTAATAGCCGGGACCAACGGCTTAACGTGCCCTCCGAAGCACGGAATAATCTTACTTTTTCGGACAATCAGGTGATTCATGCCTGAAAAGTCCTTACCAAACAAAGGACAGTCTCACAACGTGATTTCGACAATGTCCCCATCGGGAATCGAACCCGGCCCTCCAGATCGTGAGCCTAACGCTCTAACCACTAGACCATTGAGGCTGTTGTTGATTAAATGCCAGTCGATGTTAATTTTTTTTTACTAATTGTACCCTGCGACGACATCCAGCAGACCTAACATTCGCAACGTGATAAAATTGTCGACCAATTCAATAAATTTTGTCGAAATCGTGATTTTGTTCATATTTTGACAGAACGACATGACTTATTTGGGTTCACATATTAGTACCAATCGACAAATAGACGTAATTATATCGTCCAATCGATAAAATGTCCGTGACAAAATTTTATCACGTTGCGCATGTTATCCCTACTGGCTAAGATCCTCAAAAACAATATAGATGGCGCTGTAAAGATTTTCCCTCTTTTAACCTTCTAATTTCATGGATAACAGACATGCATCTTTTATCTATGTTTTTGGGTATAAATGATGACATTCTTTATTACACCCAGACACAATTGCATGTTCCATCCATTATTATTCTGATCAAAATAAAGAGATCCAATCAAAAACATAAATGTAAAATGACAGCCAAGTCCAATACAATGATAAATGCCTTGGTTGTTGACTTCAACGACATATGAAGTGAGATCTAAATGGGTGCCAAGTTCAATGGTCAGTCCTGAATTTATTTATAAGTAATAGTATAACATAAAATATCTTGTTATAACATAAGATAATGTATTGTAGCCTAAGCTCTGTCTTGGCTAGTTTTCATATATGAATTATAGCCTTCGCAAGTTCTAAACCTACAAGTATTTGTCGGTTCTTATTTTATAATTCCGAAAATTCGGATTGTTGGTAGAAACTAACGATCGAACATAATAATTCGTTGGTAGGTTTATAAAAACTAGCCAAGACAGAGCTTAAGCTACAATACATTATCTTATGTTATAACAAGATATTTTATGTTATACTATTACTTATAAATTACACCCAGACACAATTGCATGTTCCATCCATTATTATTCTGATCAAAATAAAGAGATGTAATAAAGGTAGGAACATTATTCTTTACATAATGTGATCCAGATATCAAGTAACAATTATTATTATAAATGCTTCTGATTTTTACATTATATTGTACTTATTATATAAATTTATGAATAATTATGTACTCGAGTAGTGAGAAAATAGGTAATTATCACGTTCAATCTCGACAGCGCCATCTATATAATTTTACAGGAATGTAGCTTGGACCACTGCCCTATTTTTCCCAAAAAAAGTAGCATGGAAAATGCTGCACCGACAAGAGCGTGGCTCTTAAATTGATGATGATGAGCTTCGAAAGTCCGTCATTATCGCGATAAGTAGTCTGTCACTGGAATCTATCTATCTATCTCTGTGTAAATTTTCATCTACACACCGGTTTAGCAATTTAAAGGATGAAAAGCGGAAAGAATAATTTTCGCATTTATACAGAGTGTTAGTGACATCGTAACGAATACTGAGGACGATGATTCAGACCATGATTCTGAGTTAATATCAAGTGGAATTTTCCATCGCAAAATTCATGTTTTTTTTTGATGTTTTTTGTTTTTGGGGCGGAAGGCAAGAGGGAAACCACTGCCCTATTTTTCCCTAAGAAAGTAGCATTGAAAATGCTGCACCGACAAGAGCGTGGCCCTTAAATTGATGATGATGATGAAATTATTTTCAATTATATACTTTTGCGATGAAAACTTCCAGTTTATATTAATTCTGAATAATCAGCTGAATCATCCCTCTTAGTATCCGTTATGATGTCACTTACACCCCGTACAAGTACATATGGTACAAGTAGGTATGGGTGTTAGTGACACCGTAACGAATATTTAGGGGAATGATTCAGACGATGATTCTGAGTTGATATCAAGTGGAATTTCCTGACAAAAAAAAATCATGAAAATGTTTGTGTTTATTTTAAATTATTTTCCGTTTTTTTAATACTTTTGCGACGGAGAATTCCACTTGATATCAACTCAGAATCATGGTCTGAATCATCCCTCAAAGTTTTCGTTACGATATCACTAACACCCGGTATATTAAGACGGCACTATGGATGTAGTTACGCAGATTGTTATTGTTCTCTCATTTGTCCGCTATCTCACAGGATAAGTTGTGATACGGTCTAAACTAGAACGCGATTACCTAGAAAACGCATGAGCAAAGTTCCTTAGCCTGAACATAAATGTTGAAAAGACAAGTAGGTAATACCGTCGTCAAGCATCGGTTATATTTGTATTATAGAACCACAATAAAAAATAATTTCCGGAACAATTTCCCTTGAGAAATTGGTAATAGTAATTCGCCGTCGAAACAGAATCCTTAAAGGACAGCACAGAATATTAATAATGCTAACTATTTTATTTTCTCTGCCTACTTTAAAAATCTGATTTATAGGCTTTGTTTTTAACACCCAAAAAATCGCTCTAAAATATTCCTTCCTAATTAACACTTTGTTGGCAGCAATCACAAAATTTCCTTACCCAAAATAATGTCCCAAAGCAGCCACTATTCATAAAAATATGACAACTTCATCCTTTCCTGCAATCTCACCGGAATTTCAGGGTAAAAACGTCAGCTCGGCAGTCCCCGAGGATTATAATGGAAAAAAATGGCAACACCGTTGACGTTATTAAAAAATAAAAATACTGTGACGTGAATGCGATGGTATAGTGTGGTGTGTGACGTCGTAGTGAGTGTGTGTGACGTCATAATGTAGGTAGAGTCAGTGACAATGTGGACAGTTAAGTGGATTCGGTTGCTGGTGATGTTGGCGGCGTGTGGTGCGCAGGAGGGGGAGTGGAGTGAAGATGCTGAAGACCTGGGTAAGTTTATTACTTTTATGAATAATAATATATTATTATTATTAATAATAATAATAATATAAGTAACAAAAAATCTTAGTGTAAATACTATCACGCAAGCCGTCATTTACGTTACAGGTACTTAATTATGTTAGTTTGAATAATTTAACAACTACTTTGTGGTGCTTACTTCTTTCAATCAGGCAGATTGTTTAATAGAGTATGAACTCTATTGCTCCACTGCTATTTGGTGGTCAATTTCACCAACCGATAAACACCACCACCGGTTTTACCACGATGATTTTCTGAAGAAAATCATCTTCAAAAAAGTAGCCCGCATCAAATATCAAACCAAATCAAATCAAATATCAAAAAAGTAGCCCGTTAACCACGCTGTGACAACTATTATTAATCATAATATTAATGAAAGTCGAGTATAATGTTTGTACAAATATTGTTGAAGTTTACCTTTTTCATTGGTAAGGTTTTTCGTACAAATAAGATTTTTATAAATCCATTTATGTTCCATGTTTGTTAAAATATTGATATATAACTTTGTTGACGGAAGGAAAAGCGTTATTTTTGTTCGCTTATCAATAAGCAATAATTCATCGTCATTAATTTGAGAGCCACGCTCTTGTCGGTGTAGCATTCTCGATGCTACTTTTCCAGAGAAAAATAGGGCAGTGGTTTCCCTCTTGCCTTCCGCCCCGCAGTACTCTCTCTGGCGCGAGTTTAATGGTGATTACTGTTTTAAAGCTGTACTAAGACTCCTGTTCTCCGCCTCTGAATAGTACTTACTGACAGTAACTGCTGCCCTCTGACAGGTACCAGGTTACAGTCCTTGTGACTTGCCTGCATTGCCGTACCGATGGCGGTGAGGTTTTCACCCGTATCCCAGAGCAAGGGTTTTAAGTTATACCCCGTAGGTCTGGGTCCTATCCGAACTCAGCCACGATCTCACTCCGGCCTACTGAAGTAAGAGGCGCCCACCCCCTCGGCAAGGACGCGCCGAACCGAAATTGCCCCAGTGGAGGACAGAGAAGATGACTCTGTGCCCTCTGGGCCGGCTTAGGTCTTGTATGAAACCAAAACTAAAGGCAGTAATTAAATATAAATTCTTAATTAATTTAATTACAACTATAAGGTAACAAACAGGCCCAGGCCCAAGGCGGTAACTTAGACACATTAATTTAAATTATGATAAATATTTACAGTAGGTACTAAACTTATCAAATATCCTTTATTATCATTGTAATAATTTATTAACACATAATAAATCCTCCATGTAATCAGGATATCTTTCTCTTTCCTACCATTGATAGTGTTACATCGCTATGTGCCTTTGCATGTGTAATCTCACTATACGCCAAACTAACGTATGATATCTGGAAGACATAATATGTTCTAGTGATATTCGCCTTATGTTTCGACTCTATTGTTGTAGGTATGTATCTGTGTGTATTTATAGAATAAATATTCTATTATTAATTAAACTGTTAGCTCGAACTTTATAGATGGCGATACGGCTCACCACTTATCACGTTGATCTAACAGAAGCCCGATGAGTCGTGGGTGTTTAATTCATTTTGCGATGGATGTGCCTCTGACTACCTCATTAGGAACATACTCGTGAGTTTATGTATTGTTGTTATGTTATCAACTGGAATGTTATCCGAAGAAATATGTGCCTGATGATGTGATCTGTCTTATAAACTTACCATGATGATTTCACACCAGTCAGATGTCTAATAGACATAAGATAGCAACGTTGTGTTTTACAACTTCGAAAACACCCTGAGTCCAGTTCTCATATTTATGAACGCTCACAAGCATGTTGCCCTTTTTTAAACGAGTAAGAGTCCTCAGTACTCAGTTCTCCCCAATTTCCCAACCAAGCATAAATGCCGCCAGGGTCTTTGCAGAAAAACAATAGTCAATACAAACCAGTAATCGTATTTAGTACACGTGCAAATGTAATAAATGTCACAACTGTTCCCAAAACACATAATTTTATTACATCAGTACACCTCGAGCGAAGCGGGAGAATGAAACAAAATCGAACAAACTCAAGTGGGAATCGAGCTCAACCCATTAAACGCGATTGCTTGTCGAAAATGAAAATGGGAGAATATATTTTCGTTTGTTCAGAGGTTATTCCGTGTTTTTTGTCTGATTCCATGCAATCCATCGGGAGCTGCGTTCACACACAACAAATTGCTCACTTTTGATCGTACATCGAATGTGTGTTTTAAACCAGTTGTATACAAAAAAAATATTCACCAGACCGGGAATTCGCTTGCAAAAACAAACATCTGTCTAACTATAAGCTAGCTTCTAGCTTTTATCCGCATTTTATCCAATACTTTTTTTGTTTTGACTGGCAATACCACAACCGTTTACTGTGTTAAAAATAAACGTCGAAGCCAACAATTTATTTACATCAGTCCCTTAGAGTATAGTTAACAATCAAAAGCAATGAATAACAAGTTCAGTTATTATTACAAGTAAATGCGATTACCCAGGAAATCGAGTAGCGCCTTAGATACGTCTACTGGAAATGGCAGACTTGCTCAAGTTCGATTTCTCGTTTGGATGGCTACGAAAGGAGCAAAAAGAGCGGCCCAATTAAAAAGTGTTCATGCATGGGCGGCTCTATTCGGCTCCAATTTTATTGGAACGATTAATTTTATTGCAAAAATTTCTGGACAGCGGAACGAATGGAAACGAGAGTTGGCCGACGTGGCTTCACCGACCTTTTGTGGTCGCGGGATGGATGGGTTTGTTCAGGACCGGATCTAATCAAAGAGTGAAAACCAGAAAGCTTTGGTTATAAGCGTGATGAATGAACAGCTGAAATTTTAATATAATTGGAACGTTGATGGGTTTCTCAATACGTACCTGAAAACATAAATGATACGACGGTAATAAATAACGACCCGCGGGCATTGGATAAAATATATTGGGTTACCTATTTCGGCTTGTTTCTTTATTTTCGTCCCCATACGTATGCTTAGTCAGCTTTTCTGGTCTATTGATTCAGTGGGGCGTTCGGCGAAAGTTTTTTCTATTCGTAGCGCAAAATGACTATGACTTCAGGGCGCTCGAGGTCATTAAGAATCACTTTTATCGTTCTGACATTTTGTTAGGTTAGGTTAACGAGGTAAAGTACTTCTCTAGACATTACAAGCGATAACGAAAGCCGTAAGAGGCCATTATGCTTCCACCTCCAACATTATAATACATTTTCTTCGCCAACTAATGTATTAACAACATAATAATTATATTTCTTACGTCAAAACGCTTAGTACTAAGCGTGTTAATGAAGTATAAATTTCGTTATTTTAATTCATTTTATACGTTTTAAACGTGGGTAGTATCATAAAGATTAGAGATTTGTGGTGTTAAGTTTTAAATAGTTTCAAGCATGGTTTCGGGCGATAAGAAAAACATCCCAAGCAAGCAGGTAATAAAAGGTCCTTAATTTGAAGGACTAAGCAATAAACAGGTGCACATTACCTGACTGAAAGCAAAATTAAGTACTACTTTCATCTCCAAAATGTCACGCTACATCATTCGAATTTTTCCACGGAACTTGATTTTTACAAAGCTATAATTTACGTATAGATATATAGGTTCAGTAAAATTACTCTGAACCGGCGTGCGTGTATGGAACGATTAATGAATGTGGAGGAACCAAGGAAAGTGTGTCAGGATCAATGCAAATGGAATTCCATAGTCTCTGCTTACCTCGGTGGGAAATAGGCGTGAGTTTATGTATGTATGTATAATATAGATGAGAAAAGATTACATCAATTTAAAAAAGTAACTGTTTGTGTATCTGTTAAACAAATCTCGTGGTTAAGGGTATAGGGACTCTAGTTTAGTTCCTATCCGTTACCTAGATGGCGTACATATAGCGGATTCAGTGTAAAACGTAAATTTTATTTTATTTTATTTTTAAATTTTAAATAAATGAGTCTTTTTCTCATTTATCATTATTTCTGAAGATTCATTTTATTTGTGCCACAAGAGCTAAAATAATAATGTGTTTTCTTTATATTATTGATAAAACATATATTTCCATACAAAAATGTTTACTAAATGTCTGTATTTTATGTTTCAAATAACGTATAATAATCCTTTAAGAAACTTTTTTTATAAATAATTTCTAATAATAAGTAATAAAAAGAACATTTAAATAGTAAGTTGTCAATAGCTTCAAACCCAGGGTATACTTGAAGAATAGAAAGATACTATTTTTTATTGTTTGTACCTACAAACAACCTTCTAGACCTTCTCTAGACTTTCAAGTAAGCAGTAGCAAAAAATTCCAAAAAACCCCCGACCAAAAAAGTACTCAATGATTATGACAAAAGGTTAAAAATGCTAAACTCTATAAAAAGCAAAAATAATTATGCTTGTAAGCAAACTGAGCGTGTAACATTCTTATCACACTTAACAAACGACCTGATGACCTTGAAGACCTGAACCGATTTCCACCAAACATAGCTAAGAACACTTTCGACTGATATACCTTTCAAACAAAAAAAAAACCGCATTAAAATCGGATCATCCGTTTGGGAGCTACGATGCCACAGACAGACACATACACATTTTTAAACCCCGTCGTTTTTGTGTCGGGGGTTAAAAAGGTGTAGAGCTCATTTAGCTTAGTTTATCTATGACGAAAAATATATTTCGTATACGGAATGGTGTGCCTACACTCACGCCATCTATTGTCGCCGAAAATTATACATATAGCGAGCATCCCAACACCCTTAATGAGATCACGCAGTATTACCCGCGACACGTTGCGGCGCCAGAACACGGGTCATTTATACACTTTCAATCACTCAAGTCCATAATGACAGGACCGTAGAGTTGATCCGTAACACAGGCATTCCGTCTAGTATGGACACCAGTCTCTCTCACAATAGAGACATGTTCACTATGAGTAGTACTATGTTAAGTTTTACTGTAATTGTGAGTGAGAAATAAACTTTTTATTATTATTATTATTATGTTTGTCATTTCCATATCTCGGGACTATGGAGTCCCGGACTTTGGAAAGCGTGCGTGGGGCCGAAGCCAACACGTTAAACTATAGTTTATCTCCTCTTTCGGAGGGTATTTACCAGAGACACGGGTCACAGACCAAGTGCTACTGGAAGGAGTTATTATTTTTATATACTAAAATTTCAATATTTGATGTGTTCTGTGAACATTCTGTGTTGTTTCTAACATGATAGAGTATTACAAATAAAAGAGAAGGTGCAGGTCGTGTCGTATCAGGAGGTGAACGATTTGACGGAGAGAAGAGAGGAATGGCGATTACTCCACCGACAAGAGCGCGGCTCTAAAATAATGAGAGAGAGAGAGAGAGAATTAGGATGGGCTGATTACTTATTTTTAGTTGTTATTCTTACGACACAGTACGCATGGTTTGAATTATCCCTCAAAGTTTTCGTTACGATGTCATTAACATCCTGTAAGTACATCACAATAAAATAAAGGCCAATTACAAGCTACCACCTGTAAAGTCCAAATTACCTTTCACACCCAATACATTACACCACATCGAACCGAAGACTTCGTATTAAAAGTGTCTGCAAGTTATCTTATGATTACATGTGGCTTTGTTTACTCCTTTAGATTTGAAGGTGAAGATAGATCAAAATTCCGTATTTCAATATCTCACCTAATACTGGTAACAAACTGGTAAAAGTCTATGTTGGGGAAATCCATCCCGTTCTATGGCACTAACAACATGTGACGTCATGAATTCCTGTTGCCATTTCTTACTAGCTCCCAGATGTGTGTTTAATTGTCTGTGATTGTTTAATTTTTCAACAAAATTTGATTATCTTATTTTAGAACTATAATAAATAACATTTATCAATTACCGTATCTTCGATGACTTCGATGAAAGTTATTGCTATGGAAGCAAAACATGTAGTGCTGTCAAGCAAGTCAAACTTAACCTAATTTGTCGTTACACAGAACTTGATATCGTAGACTGCCTCGCCTTAAGATCAACAACCCGCCTCAGTGTTCTTCAATACATTTATAGTGACACTGAAGATAACGCATTTTCATTTTTAGGAAAATAATAATGAATAAAGTATTTTTTAATTTTATAATTTAGTAACTTATTTTTGTAAACTTAACAATATAAAATTAATTTAATCAGAATAGTCGTTATCGCGGGACCCAGGGAAATAAGGATTTATTTTTGTTTATAAATTATATACGTATAGACAAAACAAAGAAAAGGCTTATCTCTTAATTGTCCTACAAAATGAAGCGAATACTTACACGTGCGTAGATTGGCCGCCTGTCGTAATGAGTTTCACGAGGGTTCTCTAGCTCAGCAGATCAAAGGCAATATATCTCCAAAGTAATTTGATTACGGAAACCAATAATTACCAAATACAAGGAATCACTCATTAATATCAATGTACTCGTGACACGACGCTCTACTGCGAAATTGTGACAAGCAGTAGGTCAGGCAAGCTCGCGACGTGTCTCCACAATAATTTTATTAATATTACCCCCGGAAGGCTGTCACGCGCGAAACCGCCCTCGTATATCTTCAGAGTCGGGAAAAAATATGATATATTGAGAGAACGAGAGACGTAAGAGCTTTTCTTAGCTTCCCTTCGCAGTTTAGCGTCTTTTTAGTGTCGTCAAACCTCCCTCTTATGTCAGGACGAGGTAAGTGAAATGGTTTTACAGAAAAGATTGTATGGTCCACTATTGTTTGAAATTCTAAATATAAGACTATGCGTCAATAGGCGTCAATTGGAGATGTCATTAGAAAAGGTTTAGTACGATCTACTCTGAACATGCGTGCGTGTATGAAGCGATTGATGAATGTGAAGGAAGCAAGAGAAGTGTGTCAGGATCGAAGCAAATAGAATTCTATAGTCTCTGTTTACCCCAGTGGGAAATAGCCGTGAGTTTATATATGTATGTATTTATAACTATGCGTTTCTTTAAAATAAGTATTGTCTGTGTCCTTTTTCTGTCATAACAAAAGTAAGGTATGACACGGTACCTATGATATTAAATTATGAAAAAGGGGCGTGACACTAGGACCCTTACCTTTCTTAGAGATATATTTCCTGCTTACGTCTACCTAAGCAACAAAATACTCGAATTCTAAAAATACAACGAAGAATATTCTTATACAAATACCGGTCAAAATATCTCTTGAAGTTGGCAAAATTTGGGATTGATCAAAGGACGAAAGAATGGAGGTGGTTGTTGCGGGCAC
Source organism: Pectinophora gossypiella (assembly GCF_024362695.1). NCBI lineage: Eukaryota > Metazoa > Arthropoda > Insecta > Lepidoptera > Gelechiidae > Pectinophora > Pectinophora gossypiella. The sequence goes on along the minus strand of NC_065421.1, from coordinate 7,535,614 downwards.
GAGGGACTTCGATAGCTCATTCCGAACCCTTCCTGACACGTGACGGATACTTGCGACTACCCACGATATTTCCATGTAATATTCAGAGCGATTCGCCGGAATATCTTACGTGATATTATGTTAAACTGCGGCGCTGTCACGGTATCGATTTTATTGTGCAAAATCTTTGCGAATTCTCACATTGAGCCCAGACGTGCTTATTGTACAATTGTACTCGTTTTATGGAAAAGAAAATAGATAGGGATTAAATGAGCTCTGAATATGTTATCACGTACAATATATCTACTAATGAATGTCAATAATTCAATAATAGTAGGTTACATGCGGTATAAATGGAAAGATAGTATGCCTCGGCCCCGGAGGCGTATCGCAAACAGTCCCCCCAGCGAGGTTTGGTCACGCGCCTGCTTTCATTACGATTTGATTGCTCGCTTTTTTGGTCGCCGGTACACAATACACATTAGGCGGGTCGCACAACGACGCCGACACGTATGACCCACGAATATTGCATGTCGTGACACACCGCCACCACTCACGAGCCACGTTCGGCACCGCTGTAATGAGTGGCGCGATTCTTTAGTGCCCTCCAACACGACACATCTCTGCGGCTCCACTATAACCGCCCATTACACGAGCGAACCGCCAATCTAATATAATTTATATTTCCGATACATTATGCGTGACATTCACCGACGAAACTCGAGGCTTTGTCAGAACAGCTTTATTGTGGAATTATTCTGACTCAAACGCGGCGGTGACATCGAAATAAAGGGGCGGGACCGATTTGGAATTTCATTTCTCTGCTCTTATCTTAATGCGAGTTGGCGCTGTGTCGTGCTACGTGGGATTTCAGCTTTCTTTTTTATTTTCATCGAGGCGTTTGCAGCGCACTGTTGTTTGTTTATGTCGCTCGTGCATTACTATCACAATTTTCACGATTCAAATTTGCATTTTGCTCACGAAATTTACAAACATTATCATAACACGTCACAAAATCTAAGAGCTTATGAATTTTCATTATATGAGAATAGCCGGCATAAATAAAAACATGGTTAAATTGGATGTGTGAAAATGTGTTTTGTGGACGATGAGACTTTTAGCTGACAAGCGAAAAAGACCAATTAGCTACAATAACAGGGTTTTTCGCAGTCGTAAAACGGAGTATGTTTTATTATACAACTAAGTTTCATAATAAAATCTAAGTTGCGTAATTATGTGAGCGAATGTTTAACGGTTTAATTTATCTTTTTTAACTACGTAGAGGAGTAGAGAGCCTATGTCGCAGAATTTAGTGGAAATTGGCCGCATGTACAGCCAACAGGGTTGGAGACCAAATTGATACGTGCCGACCGAGGTACGGGAGTAATCCGTCTTTATTACGGGTAGTCTTCACAGCGAGTAAATTGAAAATTCCTCCTAAGTATGACTGATGTTGCACATTACTTGGCCCCAACACGGTGACAGTTTTTTTCCTTAAAGAAAAGAGGATTATTTCATGCGCAGCGAAAACGGTTTTAATATTACGTCTATTTATATTCATGGGCTTTTGTCGGGGAAAAGAAAGCTAGGAGTCATAACGGTGTAAATACAGAAAACAGAGATATTCACTTAGTCATTCCTGTTCTCGATTATGCGGAGTGGAGGGTTGCTCGAAGACTTGTAGCTTTTGAGGGTAGCGTGCCCCGTCTGGGTTTTGCTGAATAAAATTAAATTCCTCCGTTGCACCGCTCGTCGGAATGTGTTTATTTCTTGCCGTTGCAATAGTAATTGCGAATGCAAGGAGCATATGAAGAATGGAACTCATAGTTTCTTTGCAAAGTTTTATAGCTACATTGTAACGTAGCGTTTAAGGCTATTGTAGATGGCTGTGCAAATGCAAGTTTAGAAATTAACTTACCTTAATTTATATCTGCTCTAGTACCTTAAGCATTGTTGTCTATAAAGTAACTATAAGATTTTCTCGTGGAAAATTTTACAGTCGTTTCAGAAAATAATGTCTTTAGAAATTTTTCCTTTATCAAACTGAGACGTATTATGATGCCACATTATGTTAAGAATTTTACTGGTTGAAATGTAGTACTCGTAGAAACAATCTATGTATATTTGACATATTTTTATTAGATGCGATTTTAAATTCAAATATTCTTTATTAAGTATACATGAATTCACGCCGATTTCCCACGGTGGTACGCAGAGACTTAGAAATTCCATTTGCAAACATATTACTTACACTGCTACTGAATAGCACAACTGAAGGTCTTAATCCTTATGTAGAAAATCTTCCAGTTAAACTTTGAGTACAGGGGAAAAAAAGGACAATAGTTCATCGGTATTTCAGATTAATGGTTACCTAAATGATAAAAATGCCTAATATTAAATATGCTCCTTTAGTTTTTAAATAAGTTGTAACGTATACCTACATTTATTTAAAAGAGGTGTTGCTGTTGCAGTTTCTTGTCATTTCTTTTCCTCAGCCATAACACTTTGCGAAATGACGTCGACTCAAAAATGTTACATTGAACTAGTTTCTTCATCATTAATTTAAGAGCCACGCTGTTGTCGGTATAGCATTCTCTGTGCTACTTTTTTAGGGAAAAATCGGGCATTGTCTATTCAGACAAGAGAGACATCTTACATGCGTCAGACAGAACATGTAAGATGGTGGCCGGAGTAGTATATTTCAAAGCCGTACTAGGACTCCTGTTCTCCGCCTCTGGATAGTACTTACTGACACTAACTGCTGCCCTCTGTCAGGTTCTAGTTTACAGTCCCTGTGACTTGCCCCATCCGTCCTGCATTGCCGTACCAATGGCGGTGAGGTGTTCACCCCGTATCCCAGGGCAAGGGTTCTGTTATACCCCCTATATCTGGGTCCCTATCTGAACTCAGCCACCATCTCACTCCGGCCTACTGAAGTAAGAGGCACCCAGTCCCTGTGACTCGCCCCTTCCGACCTGCATTTTCTGCATTGCATTCAACAAGTTTATCCATGATAATAACGTTGAATACGTTATTCACTTTTACTCTTTAGTAATAAAGAGTTTTTGTATTGTATTGAATAAATGATTCTGATTTCTGGTTTCTGCAGTATCGACAGTGGACGTGGACGCTGTGCTGGGGCGCACGGCGTCGCTGCCGTGTGACGTAACACCCGACACCAACGAGGACCGCGTCTACATGGTGCTCTGGTTCCGCGCCGGGAAGGGCACCGGCGGCAAACCTATATACAGGTAACTACCTTTTTAATATTTCTTACTTATAGTCAATACTGATGATGATGTCCTCCCAGACGTATCTGTCGACGGCGACACCCTTGGCTAGCGTGACTAGCAAAACCAAATATAGTATTGAAAGTCCTGTTGCAGGAAGCACAATATAGAGACCCACTTGAGTTATAAGTGTAGTGGTAGTCTTGATGGTGGTCTTAGGTCGAGTTTTTCGGATCTGGCGTTTGGCGTCAAGATCTTCAAGACGGGCTCTTTCAAAGTTTTCAAATCCCAATTTGACAGCAGATCGCCAGTCCGATTTCTGATTGGCAAGCATCTCCCACGATTCACTAGACGTGCCAATAGCAGTCAGGAGACGTTTCAAGACATCCTGTAAACGCAAGCCGGGAGTCTTCTCCTTCTTCGGGAGGTGGAATACCAACCTCATCAACCCTGGTGTCAGGGTTATTACTGAGCCGCCAAAGGCCCCTGGCCGGGAGTAAATACTACTGTCTAGGTGGCCGGCGCGGTTATCAGGTGACATTTGTTGCAACGGTAGAAAAACTGTAGATGAGGGCGCAGGGCCGGAAAGGTTGCAAACCCTTTGGTATAAGTACAGTATTCTCGTTGTATTCCAGCAATGTGGTAAAAAATCAATAGTACCATATGCGACGAAACATACTGTAATAAAGCCGTGTCAAATCCTTTCAAGGCCAAAAGAACTTCAAACAAAAAATCAAGTTCATGCCCCTTTTGCTACGCGACTACGGTGTAGCTGAGCGACACATTCCGTAGCACATTCACGTAGTCACAGCTACGAAGACATTATCGACTCCTCCGCACGCATGCAAATTCGCTATGATAAATATTTATGTGCTTATCATATGAAATAAGATAATGGGTGGTTTATGGGTGAGAATTATTGTGCACACATTTTTATTTATTTGTAATAATCCTATTTATTATAGAAAGTATTTAACGCCTTAATATTTAGTGGGAACCTACAACATTTGTTAATAATGGTTGTTTCTTACAAATTAAATCATTTAACATAACATATAATTATAACTTCGAAGGAAGGTTTTAAAGTAAATGCAGGCTTAAAGTGATCTTTTCGAGACAACCTGAACGATTAGATCAAGCATTCTAAATATTTTTTTTCTTCTAAGACTACGTATTTTTGGACAGATTTGTCTTTGTTTTTAATCTGAGGTTCGTTTATTTATTAGCTCCATATACATCAATTTATTATCTAAAGCCTGCACTAAACACTTATTACAGCATATCTACCTACAATAAATAATACTATCAATACAAAAGCATTTACGAAACAATTGAAATTCCATAGCAGTTCTAAACGTCTATGACACAACCAATACATCAGGGAGGTACAAATTGGCGTCCTTTATATCTGAATGATTAAAGTCCGCCTGAGGGCTGCAGCGGAAGATAACGCGGTATCTCCAGACATTAATCATCTGGTGACAAATTTATGTGTTCCCGACTCTATCTTGCTGGTGGACAGCGGATGACCGAGTGACCACTGACTACAAAGTTGGGTTTGTGTGACTTTGGCAACAGAAACAATATCACAAATTTCATTAAGTTACAAAAGGAGAGCTTAGGCTACGTTCACATGGAATTTTATTTCCCGTATGACGTATACGAGGTTTTATACAATTTAGCTGTGGTAATATAAACCTTATTACCTATAATATTGTTCACTGTGCATGAATATCCCGCGAAATCCGTAAACGTGAAAAAAAAGATTCCAATTAGCGCTGTGTTAACGTAGGTTTCTTTGTCTTAAAATTTGAAAAAGAAATCAATTTTTGTCATCTACTTGTTAACAAAACGTATTTCTAACTCGAAAAAGTAAATAATATTTTATCAATTAATCATGATTGGCCTTATACGTCTGTTTCAGACGATTTATGACGTCATTGTCTCGAAGAAATGCACTTTCTTAAAAACCAATAACAACAACAAAACAATCAATAAAAAACTAGAAAATTACAAAATATACTTTATTTTGTTTACTTTTTAATACAGTTTAAATTTTTATGCTATAGCATTATTTTTTATTATTAAGTTACAAGAAGACTAAAAATTGAGTTACTATAATTATTCTCCTTCTATCCAACCATACTACATGTAAATACTGGCATCGAATAAGATTATGAGAAAAAAGTTAATTGATATCGCTGATCCTGCCTGATACCACGCCAATAAGCCTTTGCTAGACGTTTAAATCTTAAAAGTAATTTAACTTTTAAGTCGTTTGATCTGAAATATCTAAATTGATATTCTAGTTGACTACTGGATTGGTTCCTACTTTGTCATCTTCTAATTACGTCTGTGTCAAAGAAAATCAGAGTTTTGCGGAGATTTTATCCATCGTATTTTGTGTCTAGAATTCCCCCCAGAAAATATTTCTAATGATGATATTGCGATTTGGTATATTTTCTTATAACGAGAATGTATATAGACATACTTCAGTCCCAAGTGAATCTTCTAATTCCCGCTAATACATACAAACATAAACTCTCGTCTGTTTCCCACCGGGATGAGCAGAGACTGGAATTGCATTTGCTTCGATCCTGACTCTCTTGTTTTCTCTTGCTTCCTCCACATTCATCAATCGTTTCATACTCACACACTGGTTCAGAGTAACCCTTCTCTGTTTAGTACGATCCCGCTAATAATAATAATGATAAAATTGCTCTTTAAGATGCGGGTTGGTGGAGGTGTTTTTACAGCTAATAGCCGGGACCAACGGCTAAACGTGCCCTTAGAAGCACGGGATCATCTTACTTTTTTGGACAATCAGGTGATTCAAGCCTGAAAAGTCCTTACCAAACAAAGGATAGTCTCACAAAGCGATGTCGACAATGTCTCCATTGGAAATCTTACCAGGACCAGATCATGAGCCTAACGCTCTAACCACTACACCACGGAGGCTGGTAAGATAAAATACCCGGATGGCATAAAATAAAAAATAAAACTGGGTATCAACATAACATAAGCTCACGACTTTATCCCAATTGAGGTTGTCAGAGGTACACCCTTCGCAAGATGAACTAAGTGCCCACACCTCGCCGAGCTTTCTGTTAGATCAACGTATATATAGATAGGTGGTGAGCCGTATCGCCGTCTAGAATAAACTGCGTACTGGTGGACAAAAATATATCGTTTACTCGAATATTTCTTTGTTTTTTTAAAAATAAGACAGACTTTTATAATAAGACCGATTTTTATTATATATATATATATATATATATAAACTGTCACTATAGAAATTGCTTTCCTTAATTATTATTCCATAGCTGCTGTGAAGGTAATGAACACTAGTTGTAAAAAAACGACTCAAGTTTTGTTGCCGGACATTTGGGAACATAACTCGGTCAAAAACGGTCAAAAGAAAGTTTTAAGCAAAAAAACAAACAAATATTCGAGTAAACGATATATTTTGTCCACCAGTACGCAGTTTATTCTAGACGGCGATACGGCTCACCACCTATCTATACATACGTTGATCTAACAGAAAGCTCGGCGAGGTGTGGTGATTCGGTGATTCATTACAAAGGATATTATAAAATTCTTACATAACGACACTGAAACCCATAATGGGTTTAAGATGTGTCAAATTCACGTCAGGCAGTTATCAGATCTTATTATCACATGAATGATTTTAATTGTAAACATTAAAAATATGAAAACTCAAACACTAAAGCTTGCCTACCAAAGCACTAGCGTCCGGCACAAAAATGGCGGAATGATTTACCGTAACCACCGTACCGGATACTGAAGATACGAACTTCCGTATTACATCTACACTTCTAACCATTACCGACAGCCCTTTTCCATTCTTATCACACTTACTATTAAGTCTGAAATCCTTTGCGGACAGCGCCAGGATAGGATGGCAGTCATAATCGTAAAACAACGTATTGTCTGTCTTTTTCTGTCGATAGCTGCTAATACATTGGGTAGTAGGGAAGTGTTGGGGAAAGCTCATAAAATGTTCATTTACTTTCTTATCGAAGTTGTATTAGCTTCGGATGTATTCATTATTAATATTACGTCTGCTCAAGGGATTCATGTTTTCGTTATAATACGTAATCATTCTACTGGCGCAGAAGTGTGATAGTAATATAAACGATTTGTAATCTAAAAAAACAAAAAGACACACAAATACAAAATTAATAAATAAAAATAAATAAATAAATAAAAAATAAATTATTTTTTTGTAATACAAAAAGATTGCAGGCTTAGCAATTCATCATCATCATCATCACCAGCCCATTAAAGTCCCCACTGCTGGGGCACGGGCCTTCCTTATGGATGGATAGGGTGAACGGGCCTTAAACCACCACGCGGGCCCAGTGCGGATTGGTGGTTATTAACGACTACTAATGCAGCCCAGACCAACGGCTTAACGCGCCTTCCGAAGCACGGAGGAGCAATTCGCTTTTGTATTTTTTCATTCATTCACTCCTAGGATGTAGTAAAATGCTTAAATAATATTTGAATACAATTTACAACCGCACCTTACACAATCTGAACAAACTAGGTCATTTATATAATGTATTTCATCAGTGATAGTACAAATGTAAAGCTTTGTTTTATGTTAATATATATTAATTACAAGTCCGTACAAAGAAATTGTTAAAGAAAGTCAACTTTTAAGTAAATTTAACCTATCCCGAGATTGTAATGCGTTACTGACAGAAACTTTATAAAACCAGCCTTAACAATACTATATGTGGGATATAGAAATAACACAGGATATTTTAAATATCTTTACTCCTTATATTTAACAAAATCCTATAACTCCCTTTCTTACTTTTTAAAACTGCCTTACGTCCCATTCATTAACCATCCTCCTTTCATATCATCATCACGATCAGCCCATTAACGTCCCCGCTGCTGGGGCAAGGGCCTTCCCTATGGATGGATAAGGAGATCGGGCCTTAAACCATCACGCGGGCCCAGTGCGGATTGATGGTTATTAACAACTGCTAATGCAGCCGGGACCAACGGCTTAACGTGCCTTCCGAAGCACGGAGGAGTTCGAGATGAAAACTTTTATTTTTTGTGGCCACCCATCCTATGACCGGCCTTTGCGAAAGTTGCTTAACTTCAACGATCGCAGACTGAGCGCATTTACCGCTTTCATACCATAAACCATCAAATTCCCATTTATTATCCGTCCATAGTATTCTCACTTTCCTACATATATATGCAGATAAACATAGCATAGTAATGCAATTCAGAAAGATGAGCGCAAAACATCCCCTCAGGCGTTGAAAAAAACGTTTAGAAAAAATAGTAGGGTATGCAAAAAGGAGACGAATTAAAATAATGTGACGCGGCGGAGTGATTACGCAAGCACTACTGGGAAATCTCCCGTAGAACAATAAGGAAAATAACAATGTAACATACCACACCACAGCACACTAATCACGCGAGACAGCGCATAAAAATATCGTTATGACATCCATCTTTCATAACATGGGCGTATCTCTCTCACGCATTGCTTTTATCGCGTATTTATTAATTTTATCACGCATTCTGTTTATGCGTGTTTGAGAAAACTGTATAAATGCAGTTTTGATGATAATAGTTTATGTAGTGCGTATAGATAAATGACAGTCACATACAATGACAGACATATTTATATACGTTTACAAGTTTTTGGGAAACACATGTAGACAGGTATTGGGTTTTTCCGGTCTTTATGTCTTTCTAGTAAATTCATCATATTATATAAAGAATTGTGGTTGTGAAAGATCTTATTATTCGACATATTTTTATTATATATTTATATAATTACAAACTGATGAATGTGGAGGAAGCAAGAGAAGTATGTCAGGATCTAAGCAAATAGAATTCCATAGTCTCTGCTTAACCCGGTTGAAAATAGGTGTAAGTTTTTGTATGTGTATGTATAATTATAAATACTTAATAAAGACACGGTAGTAAGTAATTCGATTTAAATTGCAATCAAATACTTACTTCTGCTCCTTACCAGTTTTTAGTGTGGATTATAATTATATGTATATTTAAAACTATATTAAATACAGATACAAAAATTGTGAACGTTTTTCTGTAATGTTCTTCTCCTCTAGATATTGGAGAGAAAAAGCATATTCCACACACAAGTCCCTTGTGTGTTAGTTGAAGTTCCAGAAGCTAATCCAGTTTGCAAATAATTAAAACAGAAATATTTTATAATTAAAGTCATTTCGTACATAATAGCATAGCAAACATTTTCTAATATAATTACTTAGCGAAGGAAAAGTCGCTACAAAATAATTACCAAGGAACATAACTAGTGCTGAATTTATTTGAAAAACTTGATTTATTCGCGGCTATAAATTTCAGTAGGGTATTATCAGATCACAGTTTACGACGTGCGTGCTTCGGAAGCCACGGTGCCGGGGTATGTGCCGCGGAAAAATAAAAACGCTACGGTTTATTTAGATTCGCCATGGCACCGTGGGAAATCGTGTCTGTTTTGAAAGAAATATGAATGCATATGAACTTTTATGTGTGTTTTTGAATTCGTTCCGTATTTTGTACTTCGTTGCAGAAGAAGTTGACTCGAGAGATAATAAAATAAAAAATAGTTTATTTTCCAAATCAACATAACAATATTTGAATAAGTCTTCATTAAGTACTAAAAAGACTAGTGTCGCGAATGAGTCGCTTGCTTCCATCCTTATTTATATAAATAAATGAATGATTTAGAAATTCACACTAATGAACTTAACCAGATTTATAAAAAAGATGGATGAAAAAAAAAAACAAATTAAATAATAACAATGGGGTAAATTAGTAGTTACCTACTTAAGGTATTACTAATGTAAACTTAACCGTAGCTACAAACGCAGCAGAGATACTACGTACTACCCAACCTATGAGGGAAGGCTGTGTCTTAAGGCAATATAAACATATTATTTATGTCTATTACTAATTATTATATAAATAGTCTATGAATATAATGTAATGACTCCGTAAATAATTAAGTATTTTGTTTTATAAATTCAAATAATTATAATTTAAAAATATCTTTATTCTAATTAACATATTTAGTTGCACTTTGAATCGTCAATTTTTACATAACGAACATCTTATCTACCGCAGCTTCTCACAACCTGTATAGCCGAGGAAAAGTAGCTGCAAGTAACACCTCGGCACGGAGCCCTAAACGTTCTTAAAACATGAAAATATTGTTATACAATTCAATGGTTTGACTGCCTAATACTCATATCGGCAGTATTACTGCGGCAATGGTATTTATTTTTTATTTATTTAGATAGGTATACCAACAGTACACATATTGTAAAGTTATAAAATGCAAGTGTTAAATTAGTTTTTGTATATGTGCCCTAAGTTTAGGTACACACTGCATTCATAATTACAATATTGGTATTCTAAAAATAAAAAACACCACCCACATGTAATATACGAGTACTTACCCAACAGGCCAAATACGTTAGGAATGCTAATATTATTTTTACAACATGTTTCTTACAAGTTCCGAACCAGGGTTCCGTGGCAGTAAATTTGAGTTACTTACGGTAATTCCGCTTCTAGTTAGTTCCCTGTACTTAACTAATTAAAATGTAGCGATTAGCATATTAATAACAATTTTAATATATACGAATATTTATGGATTTCTGTTTTTTGCTTTATTATGAACTCTGAAAGAATGACGAGCAAAGGGGTGTAGCGTATACTCAGCAGTGGACGGCATAGAATGGAAAATATAAAACCAAATTAGTATAATATTTTATATTATTATATTAAAGGAAAAATAGTATCGAGTTTGAATAACTAGTTGTGATCTGTGATCACATGAAACTATCGGGACGTACCGTGATCTTATCATGTGCACATGTGACGTGGTAAAATGAGTTATGTATAAAGAAAACAAAGTTCAAAAAGTCAGTATTACAATTTTAGAAATGTACTTTTAACAAAGTTTTATGCACAGCCATAACTATACCTGTTTTCAGTTTTGTGTAAGTACGTGAATTTAAATTCGGTTTTAATTATTTTTAGGTCTATAAAACTACCGAGAACCTTTTTTAACAGTTTTTGGTGGGTTGTAAATATCACCAGAGAGACATACATACAAATTGCAGCCATGTCTGATTATCAAAGTCCGAAGATATACCTACGACGAACCGTAATGTACATGTCACGTCAAAAAAAAAACCTAATACCAAATGTAGCTGTAGTATTAATTATTTATATCACCGAGCTTTCTGTTAGACCAACGCATTGATGTAATTGATGTAATAAACAAAAATAATATTAAATTTAATGTACATGAACAGCTTAATGCTACGGATTTAAAACACCTGCGGTGATAATAATTAATAGCTGATTTCAGCGTTGTGGCTTATTGAAACATTGAAAACCATGTGTCATATTATTCGCTATTTAAAGTGAATAAAACTTGAATACCAGTCGTTTATTAACGTTACATAATTGATAATAATATCAATTATGTACTAATTACTTCATGTAATTGTTACCTTAAATAATGATGTTGTTAAAAATCATTTTGAAACGTAGTAAAAAAATGCTTACGTCCATTTAAATATTAGCTTTGCGCACGCGTGGACTAGGGTTTTTAAATAATTTTAATATTCAAGAATACCTTACGTAGCTTTCTACTGATGAAATCATTTCAATATAGGTTCAGTAGTTCCAGAGACTTCTTCCTACAAACAAGTTTACCTCTTTTTAATATTAGTAAAGATGTGTTTTTTGGTTGTTGACTATTTTTATTTATTTGCTCGGTGATGTGTGAGTACTTAGTTGATCGTGCGATGGATTTACCTTTAGCTACCCCAATTGAGATATAGTTATGGGAAAGTAAGTAGAAAGGAAGAAAGAATACTATAGAAGGATAATTAATGGGGATTTGTTTGTTTATGGTATGAATTTAGGATGGTGGATAATGAATAGGACGGAAGAAAGACTTTTAAATATAAAATGGTTGTCTATTATTACATTGGGGTCGAAATGCAAGGGGCATTTGTTTTTTGTCAAGACAAATAAATATTACTTTTAGTCGTGAACTTTTTTTATGTTAGATTATTTATATGGTTTGAATATTATTTTTTTTGTGGTCACCTATCCTATGACCGGCCTTTGCGAAAGTTGCTTAACTTCAACAATCGCAGACCGAGCGCGTTTACCGCTGCGCCACCGAGCTCCTCAAATATAGATAGGCTGAGCCACAAATAATCAGAAGACAACCAGAAGCCACTTTGAAGATGGATAAGATGAACCTACGCAAAAGCTCATCGCAAATATAATGGTTGAATCGTTCCATTCAATCTACTAAGAAAACTTTTCTTTTAGACGTAACTAAGCGTATCTTAAGTCATGGTGAAACCACCACAGTCGCACCACCGATAAAATGTCGCACTACCATGAAGTCCTAGAGAGATAGGGCCTTGTGACCCCGTTCGAAGGGAATCTAAGCATCAATATGTTAAACAGCTAAAGTACCTTTTACATATAATTCTGTATAGAACGGGTTATAGGAAAACCCTTTTTATACCAACCACAAATTTCGAAGCCTTAGAAACAGTTCAATCCACGAGTTATAGTTCCACCAATAATAGGTTTATAGCGGAGGGTGGATATTTAAAGCCGTTGGCGGCTACCCTAATAATAGGGCGAGCGATGGCTGGTGATAAATGACCCGGCTTACAAATAGTTTGTACCGGCAACGTAGCTGCGAACTTGAGGAAGAACAAAGTCGACCTTTAAAGACTTTGACGAAAAGTGTCGGCCGACCTTGAAAGGGGAACAAACTACCAACATGTATCTATTCAAAGGATTTTTGATTTTCAGCACTCGTTCGCTTAGGGTAACTCATCATCATTAATTTAAGAGCCACGCTCTTGCCGGTGTAGCATTCTCCATTCTTGTCTTATGAATGTTCTTATAAGACGTGATGTTCGCCTTCTCTTCAATTTGTTTCAGTATAATTATTATTATCATGTGTTTAATTTGTTAATTTAGGGAAAATCACGGAAAGAAATTTAAATGGAAAAATATTATTTCACCAACATCTGTCTCTCTGATGATCCCTATTACCAAGGTCCGCGCGCACCTGGCTAGCATGTTCTCATACTTTTTTACACAAGACATAGAAAGACAACTTCTAGTCCCACTGCATTGGAGTCCTTAGATGGATACTTATGGTAAATCATTATCTGCTCAGCGTCTATATAGACATAGTTGTTTATGTTGGAGAGGCTACAGTGCTTTATATAATAAAGTCTGTTCAGGCGCACACTCCGTTAGCGCCTTGTCAATATTTAAGAGCAACGCTAATCACAAAAACATCGCGTTACTTTGCATCAGGAGCAAAAACTGCATAACGACACATCTCATTCGACCGTCATTGTGATAGGACTTACAACAAAGTAAACTTATTTCAATCGCATTATATAGTTTTAATTGCCTCCACTTATGTTCTAAAACATAAATTGGTGGCCCATGAGGGGAACTAAAAAGTAAAATCAAAAAATATTTATCTTTTTATTTCCTCACAATTTACTGTGCACAAGTTTTCATTTCGAAAATCAAAAGTTCACTGCAAGATTTTTCTCTTCAATTTTTCTGTACCTACTTAAAGTTTGTTAACACAATATCGACTTAATGCCGAGTCATAGAGGAAATGATCATTCCGTCATCACTTGCGTGATTAATGATGTACATGCTCCTTGTTACGTTACCTAGTTAGGGGAGCTCTTTGTCTTATAAAAAAAGGAAAAATGTACTATTAAGTATGCCATTAAGAGATTTAAAGAGACGCTAGGAATCATGAGCTTTACCAATAAAAAATAAACAAGCGACGAACGTGTGTTTATATATTTGACAGCCAAGAGAAATTGAATCCAAGTAGCAAATATATTTGTTAATTTTCTATTTTTATTATATTGAATGCTATTGTAATTTATTTAATAATTTTATTTGTAATTTAATAATCTGTTATGTTTTAAATTCGTATTCCGAAAGGTGCGACATAGTGCGACATATATTATATTGTAACAACTCTTTTACCTATGTTGACGAATAAATGAATTTGAATTTGAAATAATTCGATCGAACTTTGCTTGACTGTCAAACTGACTGACTGACTGACTGTCACACCTACACACGTTCAGCGCTTGTTCATTTTTAACTAACGACCTGCCCCGGCTTCGCTCGGGTGCAATGCTGAGGAAAAAATGTAATTATTTACGACATCACATTAAAAACCTCAAAAATAACAGTATTTTACCACTAATTAACGAATGTTATTATAAATATAAACCTTCCTCTTGAATCACTCTATCTATTAAAAAAAACCGCATCAAAATCCGTTGCGTTGCTTTAAAGATTTAAGCGTACATAGGGATATAGGGACAGAAAAAGCGACTTTGTTTTATACTATGTAATGATTGGTAAAGCTACTCGTTTCGAACTTGTGTATGTTTAAACTGGTTAATCTATAAAAGAAAAAGACGTGTGTTAGCTAAGGTTTTATGAAAAACGTTGTCCAACAAATGTGACCAACACGCTCGCAACATTACCCGGTAATGCCCGGACCGGGAGTCGACACTTTGCTCTCTTAGCTGATGCCCACCTATTTCAAATTACAGTTCTATCCATGCATTATTTACTTAATAAAACTATAACTGAAGAGTGAAGAAACAATATAATTTTCGTATAAACTTTTGACATTAACCCAAGTATACTAATATTTTATCACAACTTTCCGTTAGTTCTTAAACAAAAAGTATAACTATCCATCAATCAAAGTTATTAATTATCTGTGTGTCTGTGGTAGAAGGATCGTAAAAGTTTTGGACTGATATCCCATTGTTATTTTTAGTAATTATTCGTTAAATATAGCCACACTTCGGACACTTCGTATAAAAGACCTCGTTTTACACAGACACTGCACATTGACGTTATCGTACACGCGCATCTGTGTATGTGACGTATGACGCCCTTACGATGGAAGACTAAAGTAAGACCATGGGAAGCGGAGAGTTGACGTTCTATACGTAGTATTATTCATCTACCAGATTGTCTGAATAATCATTCTCCTTTTTTCTCCCGACAGCTTCGATGTCCGCGGCCGGTCGTTCAACAAAGCTCTGCAGTGGTCGGACCCCAACGCCTTCGGGCCGCGAGCCTATTTCGCGACCGTGGCTCGCCCCGCATCCCTCACTCTTGACACCGTACAACTCGATGATGAGGGCGTCTACCGCTGCAGGGTCGACTTCAAGAACTCACCCACCAGGAACTTCCAGATACGTCTCTCTGTTATTGGTAAGTTTCATCCTCATCATCTCCCTAGCGTCATCCCGTTTTTCACGGGGTCTTTTTAAACCTGTGTATTTACTTAGATACAGGTACCTCCTGCAGTACAAAAACCTAGTACCTACCTAGATACCTACTATGTTTTTGGTTACATTAAGACTTCAAAGATACAACCCAAAATACAGGAAATGCATGTAAAAAACCAAGCGCGCACAGGTATTTCTTTACACAGTAAGTACTAAAATTAAAACCGGACTTGTTAAATTTTTGAGGTCCGGTAAGCGGACCCCGTGCAAACGGGTTAATGCTAGGGAGAAGACGTCTTTGTGGTATTACAGATTGCATTTCGGTGTGAGTGCTCAGGAATTGCACGAACTGATTCCACCTACACCTTTCCACCATCGGACAATACGGCGCGGGGATGGATTCCATCCATATGTGGTCGACATTCCTCCCGCTAGATTCGCTTTTTCCTTCATTATGCGAACTGCTAAAGAATGGAATTCTCTTCCTGCGTCAGTATTCCCCGATACTTACATAAAATTTGGGGATTTACAAGGCAAGAGTTCCGGCCAAGCAGATAATGCCATTTGCGGCAAATCTACAATAAGTCACATCAAAAAGGCACTACCTATTTTAGTTAGCGTTCTCCACTTTAGACCACATCGCTGCTGTAAGCTGAATTGTGGTCAAACACACTCACATATTCTAATAAAAAAAAGGAAAAAAAATATGAATTATAACATCTCGAAATCTATTAAACTTTTACGTACCCGCATTTAGTAGGTAATGGTGGAAAAGGTTGTTATTAACATGTAAGTATATAGGTTATAATAACCTGACGTTGCACACTAACTTTTGCACCTCCATATCGCCAAAAAAATAACCTCATTTCGAATTAGACGTAATTTTCAACGCAAATTAAGTTCTAACGTGAATTACACTAGAAGGATAATAATTAGCTCATTACCTCGGATTTAGAGTGGGAGCAGGCTGTTAACTGTAGCTGATTAAACAAAGGAGATTCAAAATACATTCGGAAACGTACATACTTTAAACGCCATAATGCATTTTAATAACGAATATATAAAGAGAATAGCTCATTTGAACGCTTGACTCTCACTGTAAGGTCGCAGGTTCGAATCTTAGCACGGGCCTAAACTACTGATTTACGAATTTGTTTTCGAATTCATATTTTTCTGGATCTATGATGAAGGTGCTCAGTGGTAAAGGAAAACACCGGTAACCCACATTCCGTAGAAATGTGTTTTCGGAGATATGTAATTGAGCTGGTTTTCCCTTCGGGTTGGAAAGACAAACAAGCAGTCGCTTTTGTAAAAAAACAGATCTGTCAAGTCTTCAGGTTAGGTAAACGGACCCCGTGAAATAAGGATAACGCTAGACTGGAATGAGGTATAAAGCACACGCCCAAACCCTTAATAATTCTTCCACAATTTACGTTTCTGTTTACAAACTGCGGTAGTCGAACCAACCTTTTAATTCCATCTCATTATTTCAACTACAATTGCCCCAAACGAGTAAAACGGTTTCGCAAATAACTTCCTCACAAAACGCCGACCCTCCAAACTAGAATGGGGAAAGCTGCAGCTGTTCGCATTCCCACACTGAAAAAGTTTAGCGGCTGAATGTCTGCCCTATGCTGAAAATTTATAAGAGAACCTTATCTAAAAAGCCAGCCTTTCACCGGCTTGCGCGCGGGCGATGCAAAACAAAGCTTTGTTAGAGCTCCTTTGAATTTCGGTAAGGAAAATGAGAGGTTACACACGACCGTAGCCCCCGTCAAAGAAGCAGAGTGCTGTTATTACAATAATGTACTGCGATATCACGTTTGGAGTGGCGGCCGCTTTCAGCTACGAGCCAGATATGAGCGCCAATTCGGGAACTCACGAGAGAGGCGAATAAACACATCAAGCCGTCAACAAGCTGGTTTCGTACGCGATTCCTGCGAGTGTGCCAGTTACTCAGACAAAATTGATCGATGAACAAACACTCGGGATTCGAGTGTCAAACATTGAATTATGCAATGTTTTTGCGCTTTTACAGCTTTATCATTACGCGTCAGAATTTGTCTTCATAAAATTACGAGACCAGGTATATTCCATTAATCATTGTAACTCGTGCACGAGTTTAATGAATACGCTCTCACTCTTTACGGAAGCTCAGACAAAACTGTTCGTCAAGAGGCTTTATAAATGAGTAAGAGGAATGAAACCCTTTCAGGAGTACGAGCTATAACCCTAGAATCGCCTGTGAGTGATTTTATTAACTTGGCGGCCTCGACGCGGGCAGCTGCCTCGTTGCCTCACTGCCTCGCTGCCGCGCCCCACGATTTATTACGCCTCCCTTATCTACATATGTTTATCGCGGAATTTTAAATTGTAAACGAGCCCCGCTTGAAATACCAGTCAGTTCATGCACTACATTTACTGTACGGAGTTGAATGTAACTTGTAAATTACTCATAATTCCGTTATATTTCATCAGGATTTTCGTTCTATTTTGGGAAGCGAATGACCTACTGAAATACGAACTCATTTTTCGCTATCACAAATTTGGCACGACCTATTCATTTGTATGCGACTTCACTTTATTAGTTGCCGTTTAGCGAGCTGTGCCATTTGTTTGGGTTGTAGTGTAATGTATCTGGGTTGGTACGTCCGCGGCTAGTGCACTACTTCCGTAAATAATTCTTTGCCGGGGGTTTGAGTTAAGTGAAGCAATATGTAACGGTTAAGTGGGGGTTGCAGTGGGGCATCGTAAGTCATCGCCTAGCCACGCCACGCCACGGCACTGCACAACAAACCTATACATCATATTGTTTAAACAGGCGCGGTTACCACTATGAGAGCTCAAGCAACATATAAGTAGTACCTACATACTTCAGACTATAAAGTTACAGCGTTGTTTGGTCGATGCCTCCATTTCTCTATTGATTTTACATTGACTGCAAGTGTGAATATACTGAATTAATTATATTGTTTTAGAGTACCTAATTTTGTATGAACTTTAATAATACCTGCTGGAAACTTGCCTGGCGTATACAAGCCTACTAATGCCTGACCTATCTCCCGTCTCCGGGTAGTGTCTAGCATCTTCAAACGCCTCTTAATCTCGAAAGAATAAAGAGCACTTGAGAGTCTCCTCATCTTCGAATATTCATTAAGAATGTTAATGAAAATCCATTTGGGAGGTAGCAAGAATTAGTGCCAACAAAGTATCTGTTTCCTAGATTTTCGTGAAGAGTTCCCGACACCCCAACAACCCGCCAAACTTTCATCCTCTACAAATGTGATTATGTAAGTAACTGTAAGTGAATTGCTTAAAGTGAATTTAGGAAACTTAATTGTTCTAATATAGCTAAACGGCTTAGCAGTAACTTTGCTTTTATAGCATCTCGCGAGGAATTTGATGAAAGCAAACAAGTCAAGTCAAATACGAGAGAGGTCTATTTCGAGCAGCCACTTGCTTGCGTACGTCCAAATTGTAAAATTGTCGAAACTTGTCAATTAATCCCAATCTCGCGGAACCCTTCCCGAGTGCTTTCGGAATTCTCGACAACTTCCTTCGAGGAGGCGAGGAGAATAAAAAGCACCCGCTACAAGTCGCGACGTGCGCGGAAAACGCTCCGCTGAATTAATAAGTACAACACGAAATTTGAATTTAATGAAACAAGTTGGCTGCTAGCAGCTGAGCGTATATCGATCTGTGCTTATAAGAAATGAACCGCCAAGAATACACCCACCGCGCCGACGCCCGCCTAAATTTACACAACCTCGATTTTAAGTAACAACGTACATGCGGTGTCAATTTTAATTTTAAATCAGCCCATTTTAAGATATTGCTTGCCCCGACTCCTTCAGTGCATGTTCCCAGGTTCATAATAGAAGAGAACGTTCAAAATATACTTTACACGTTCTCTTTTGTAAAGCCGACACGAGCTATAACAAGCTAAACTATCGGATGTCATAAAGTCCGCGCACGAAGTATGGACAAATTTTCCAGCCGCACAAGAAGTGAGTGTCGAAAACTCGTAAAATGTCGTGCATAAACGACAAGTTGCAATAAACTAGAACAATTTGTGCGAGGAGTGGGCCAGTCGCCGGCGGACCGCGCGTTCAGTTTTACAGCCTCTACCGTATAACGTTAATGCATTATTCAAAAGCCATAATTCCAACTGTAGTCTCAGCTATGCGATTTATCGTTACATCAAATGCGTGTTATGTACTACTGTGGAACGCGTAAACGACCCTAAATTCTAATAGCTATTATTATCCTACCAGCTAGTAAATTCAAATGATATATCCACGTAATACTTGCTGTGAATGCCAAATATTATAGCTCTGCACTGAGCGATCCGTAGCTAAATTCGACCTCCGTTTAAAAGTATTCACAATCTCTTGCTGGAACTTTTTGACAGGGAAAAATGGGAAGTGTCAATCATT
The DNA here is from genome assembly GCF_024362695.1 of Pectinophora gossypiella. Lineage (NCBI taxonomy): Eukaryota > Metazoa > Arthropoda > Insecta > Lepidoptera > Gelechiidae > Pectinophora > Pectinophora gossypiella. The sequence continues at coordinate 7,515,598 of NC_065421.1, read as the reverse complement.
GTCATTTTTAATTTTGTTTGGACGTAATATTTTTTTTGTAAATATTTATAAAAGTTTTTAAAAAGATAAATCAAACACCAAATGCATTTAATAGATTTGCCGACTGAAGTAGGAATAATAATCTATAATTACTTGGATACAAAGGCAAAAATCAATGTTTATAATAGCTGTAGTGAGCTCAGAAACTTTTTTGCACCATGTCATTTGAAAAGAGTGATTTTATCGAGAAGCACTGTAGCGACAGTGAAGACTTTAGACCATGATTTCTTCGGCAATCTAGGGCAACATATTCAAGATCTTAACTTCAGTGGAGTTTCTGATTTGACGGCTGAAACTTTAAAGCCTCACATTAATCAATTCGTACAGCTCAAAACTTTAGACGTGTCTTTCACCAATATTTATCTATCTAATCTTGGAGATATATGCTCAGACGGCTTAAAGAATCTTAGTATTAACTTCTTCAAGTGCCCAAGAAAATGCATACGGGACGGTATTTGGGATAAATGCAGAACCATATTCCGTGAAAAGGAATTCCAAAGTGTGCATTTTATAATATTTGAATTCCTCGACTCAGACACGCCATTATTATTCCTGAAGGGTCTTCCTATTACGAATGATCTAAAAATAACCGTCGCTGACAATTATAAAGATTTTTGGGAATTGGAAGACGTGCCCCTGAGTCTCGATCACGATGTTGAGATTACATTTTCGAAGCTGTCCTACATATTTCGAGACTGCCGCGTTACACACAAGACTTCGCGTTGTTTGAAAGGTGTTTCTAACTTGGACTTCAAAAAACTGGAATATATATTCATCATGTATTTAGAGAAAATAATAATTTACATTTCTCCTATATTTAGGACAACTTTTTTAGTCAATTGTAGTGATTTACGTGTCGAAGTCTGTCCACATTTACCTCTAGACTTTATGCTCGACGGCAATATAATCTTCAAAGCATGGAATAGGGACAATAACAAATTCGACGATTCATTTTTCAGAAACTTACAAATAGAATTGAAGGATTATTTTCCGACTTATGTCTGCATGCATACTAAGATTAAAATGGCCGTGACGCATTCTTTAAGTGACTGGTATTGCATTGATGCCTGTGACGGTTTCGAAAAGAGCTTAGACTATCTACCAGAAAAAGTAACGTTAACCGATTTCTGCAGAAAAGATGGAGCAGTAATACGAAGTAATCGCCCTATAACTTTAACGCCATCGTCGAAAACTTTGCAAAATATCACTTTTCTGAGACTGAGTAACATTTGCATCAAAGAAGACTTCTTTTCCATATTATTTGGCGAATGTCCTAAACTTGATACATTGGACATTTACGTGGAGAAACGAGGCCGCCTGGGTATGTTCCGTGGTTATACATTTTCTCTGTCAAAATCAATACATCTCACGAACAGCCTCAAGAATTTCAAATTGACGTCTGAAGATATTGAATATGAGATTATTTTCGAAACTTTAAGTCAGTGTCGGACATTGGAGAATATTCATATTTGTGAATATGAAAGAGCCTTAGGAGATGGAGACGTCGACGTGGACAATATAATGCTTTTGATTGAGAAATGCGACAACTTGTATAGCTTGTTTATTGAGGCTGATATGTCCCCTGAGTCTCTTACATTAATGATATCTCCTCTAAGAGATACTGCACAGAAATGCGGGAGAGATCACTTGTGTATAGAAGTGTGTGACTGTTATCGCGGATGGAATCCATTCGCCGATGTTTTTAACCCTAGTCCTTTACATATTCTTGATTGATATTTGTACATGACGAAACAATTTTTTTTATTTTGTCTCATTAAATTTATTATTATTATGGTGAGTTTGATAGTTTTCCTAATCACATTTTTATATGAAGAACATTTTCTTATATCGCCCAAAATTTTAGAGCCGTGGTCCTTTACTAGCAAAGACTCAATGATATAAGTTGTTTTATACGAGTTTTCTTATTATTTCGTATCGTACCTTTAAAATTATCGACTGTACCACAAAACGATTTTAATTTTAGAATTTAAACACTGTTTAAGAAGAATGAAAACCAAGCAAAGTTCAAGCGAATTATTTGGAAATTGAGTTGTGTTTTTACCTAACAAACACAGTTTTGTGGTTAAACCATGTTAGCTCTATCTGGCTCTGCGTCATCGTAGACATAGTCGGAGAGCAAACAGTGTCACTGACTACATATAAGTTTGAAATCAAGATTTACCTACTCTTTGCATCATTTGCCACAACGATTTCTAAGAATCTGTTTCTATTTTTAAGGTTCTGAACGTCAAAAGGAAAAACAAACTTTATAGGATTACTGAGTTGTCCGTCCATCTGTAGTCATCGTCATCATTAGGAATCCTCCGTTAGGTTAATATTTTTGTGTGCTTTAACTTCCGTTAACTAGAAAAAAGCTGGAAAATATTTTGAATTGTGAAGTTTAATTTCACTCATTACTGCACCCACTTACAGCTTACAAGCACTCCGTCGTTATAATAATAATATACTTAATAGGATACTTAAAACCGTAAGAAAATTAAAAATAAAATTCGAATTAAAACCTTATTTCAGTTGAAATATTTTTACTACTACGGATAGGTACTACGCGGGCTGAAGTTTTGACGAACGACCGCACTAATTGAGTTTTAATCACAATACCCATTAAAGCTTTTAATTGAAAGAGGCAAAGAAAAAAAACAATTATGAAAACAATGAATCAAACGCAAATTGGCAGAAGCAGTTAGCGGCACAAAACAAACGTCATATCGCGCAGAACAGGGCGTTTAATTGCCGGCGTCGACTATGAAATTCCCTTTAAATTGGACGTTGTTTTGTCAGCCGCTGATTCCGCTCGGAGCTTGCAAGTCCCGCAATGACTACCAACTAGCAAGCCTCACTCGACTCACCACACATACTACCCGGGTCTTTCTCTTACCAATACTGGGAAGGCTGAACTGCGTAATTCGGTTTTGCGGTCGCCCCCGGCTACGTGCCCGCAAACTATTGTTTTGTTTGTGCGACCGTAATTAGTGCCGTTTGTCATCCAGCGATAGTGGTTGCTGAAGTATAAGGACCGCCCATCTTTAGTCATCGATGATGATTGATGCTCGACTGTACTACCCGGCGGTATCAGGATGAGCACTGCCGCTTGTTCGCGCCGTGACAATACTCGCGGCGATGTCAGCCGCCATGTTTTTGCAACAAAGCAAAAACCCGTTCAAAGTGAGGTCTCCGAAGGCCTCTATTGTGTTGTCACAGAACGTTGCATTATTCAATTGTCGACACGATAGTATATTGTGGAGGAGGGATCTGAGCGCGGTATGTGTAATACAAAGCATTTACAAGTGATGGGGGACGCGCTGTAAGCGGTTCTTGTTTCACTAAGTGGGGGCGAGCGGTGCTTCCGTCCTGTCTCTCATACTAGATGTGTGTTTGTTCCCGAGAAATGTTCTATTAACGTTTGCATAATGTATATTACGCCACATTATTAAGTATCGCGTTATAACTTACCCTGTTGTGTACCCTGCTAGTTATCAGAGCGTCTTTGTGTGGTTGTTGCTTTCGTTCTCTTACAAGTTTCGTGTTCTCGACACGTGCTCGGGTTCCCAGCCACAGTTTTTCAGGTCACCATATACCTTTTCTTAAATCGTGATTAGAGGGTGGCTTCACAATACATTTCCTATGCTTTCAAATGGGGTTAACTTTTAACATTTTCTTTACGTTTCTACCAAAAAAGCGCAATGAAAACTATGTCAGTAGCAATGTTAACTGTTGAAACAGTTTTCGAATTTTAAATGAAATTGTTTTATTCTAAATATAAAATTCAAATGAATAACATATTTCTCAGGATAAACTTTTGTGATTCGTAACATTTCAGTTACTTATTGCCAGAATTCATTAGACCGACTACCGACCACGAGTAGCACTAAGCTACCATTACATTAAGCAATCCGGATGGTAAGAGCCACTAAAACGGATAGATACTGAGAAGATCGCATTTTCAACGGTCGACTACGGTAGCGAATTCAAGACTTTGGACAGTTGGTTAAACAGTAAAACGAAAGCGTTGGTTCGGTATTTATTTGTATAGCTTTTCAAGGAAGAATTTAAATAGCCTATGGAAGAAAATTGTTTCACTAAGGTATTCAAGTGAGCATAATTGTTGTATATTACGTAGACTGACCACTTATTAATGTAGATAGAACATCATGTATATTGGTATACCTACTTAACTTTTTGATCGTAATTACGAAAGGATTAGCCAATAAAGTGATTTTTGAATAAAAAGGTCCTCTCGTTTGGGTACATTACGGTCTGATTGGTTGGTTCGTCTGTTATGGTCGGCGATACGGTCTATACGGTCTAACAGACAGCTCAGGTAAAGTGTGGGTGTTCAGTTTATCTTGCGATGGATGAACCTCTGACTAGCACAATTGCATATACAGGCATACGTATATACTATATATTATGTATTTGCATAGCTACCTGTATGTACTTGAAGGGGTGTTACAGACCATGATTCTTAGTTGATATCAAGTGGATTATTCCGTTAGAAAATTCAGGATAATTTTAGTTATTTTTGTAATTATTTTCAGTTCCATACTTTTGCGACGGAAAATTCCACTTGATATCAACTTAGAATCACTGTACTGAATCATCCCTCAAAGTTTTCGTTACGTCGTGAGCGTATGTTACGTGTACAAAGTTCTGATTCTAAAATACATAGAGCTAAAACTTTTAAATTACCTACTTACGAAGACTTTACCACTATATACACTGTCTACCTAATACTTGAGAAGCTTTAAACAAAGTTGTTGTTACAGTGCCTCCACACCAACTAATCTTATACGACAAGTCCGGTCGCGACGTGTCGGGGGTGGTCGGGCCGCTGGAAGAAGGCAACGAACTGGTCCTAGTCTGCGAGGTGCGAGGAGGTAAGATCTACGATTTAAATCATCTATTATATATACATATAAACATAAATGTTCTATAACCCGTGCGAATTAAATAGATATCTTGTATAAAGTGGGTTGTATACCAGTGATGTGTCTAGTTGATTCCTTAGATCAATACTGTGAAAGAAGTAGCTGAAAATCAGCGTTGTGGCACTCCCTCAATGTCGGAGTGTCACAACATATTGCTGAACTGACGTCCCTTTTTAGAAATAAGTTTTTAATTACACGATTTTTAGTTTTTAAGTTCACTCCTACTGTGTACCAATACCTACTTATATCTAAAATAAATGATTTCTATTCTATTCTATATGCAGATGTTCTTCTTAGGCGAAGTGTTTGCACATTTTGTAAAAACCTAAACTATTTTGTATCCTAGCCCGTGTTGATTTATGAGTTGATTAGCATGAGTTACACGAGTACGAAACAAAATTGACATATTTTTATGCCTCGTTTACGATTATTTCCGCTTAACACTTTAATATGAGAAAATTTCCCTTTCCCTTTCAGCGAATCAGAAAATTATAGACTAAAAATTAAATTACAATGTAGGTATTTCCCAGATTTCTCTGGAAGGACGTACATTGACCAAATTGGAGACGTTCTTAGAAAAGGTTTAGTACGATCTACTTTGAACCGGCGTGAGTGTATGAAACGATTGATGAATGTGGAGGAAGCAAGAGAAGTGTGCCAGACGACGCAAATGGAATTCCATAGTCTCTGTTTACCCCGGTGGGAAACAAGCGTTTATGTATGTGTGTATTGTATTTCCCCGATTTTACTTGCGCCAAGATAGTAGGTAAGGAGATTATCAGCGTAGAGAGTTTCAAGAGAACTATGTTGAAAATTGTGTGCGAGGCAAACTGATGCCTGTCAGTCCTGCAATCAATACATCCAAGTTTCTAATCAGCTTTCGACTTAGCTAGTCAATCAGAGGAATGCTCCATTTGTGTATGAATACAGCGGCTGCTTCAAGAGCTTCGTAGAAATGATGTACCTCAGAAATGTTCACAAAGTGAGAATGTTATTATTATAATAGCTCTTCAATAGTAAGTACACTGGCTGGTTGCTTATCTGACTGTTCTTTCTTGTACTCTGATGTTATCTGCCTAAAGGCTAGGTAATAAAACTCTTTTTACATAACTTTTGCGCCTTTTACTGCCGAGATTGTTCCCACTGGGGGAACATATTCAGGAACGACATGTACCATAGGTAACCAAAAATAGATTTTAAATATGATATACCAAACAATCAACAATTGCAATGTCGTTAAAATAGTCAGAAGGATTGTATTCTTTAAAGCATGATGGTCAATTACTTAAGGTGATGAGCCGATTAGAATACAATAGAAATTCTTTATTATAAAAATAGGCCACACATAAGATCAAGACAAAAACATAATTGTAAATTTTCAATAAATAATAATAAAACGTAGATGTTCATCGAAACAATCATAAGGTGGTGGTGGATGTCTTGAAATAAAAGGGCTTATGGCAATGGATTTTATACCATACAATTCGTCATCGATCTTAGAACTGGGTCTTCAAAGTGGCTGCATTTTGTCTTTTGGTAACTTGTGGCTCTGTTTACTGCCCAGCTTAGAGATTACGGCCACGAATTTATGATGTATGTGCACATATGAAATATCCCCATTAGCTTTGATTTCAAACGCGAGAGTCGTAATTGCGGGCGATCTATCAATTAAACTACGCGTGTTTGACTGTGTAATTACCGCTCGTAAATAGTGGCTTGTAAACACGCAGACATCAGCCGCACCAATAAACCACTTCATCATAAATCACGACAGTATCAGTCAGAATGAGCGTAAGTTCTCCCCCAAGTGGGAGATGAGAAATTAAACCGATTACTTTGATATATTGCCCTTAAACTTACCGATAAGTCACTCTGTGAGAGATCGGCTCCAAATGGCACCCGGTGTAAAGTTATCCATCGCCTCGAGATACGAGGAGGGAGGCAAACACAAAATTAGACGCTCAACTAGGGACGTCTGAACATTTTACGAAGTTTACCGTCCTTAACATTTTGTTTGCCGATCCTCACGTCTCTCACAATTTTTGTCAAAGGTCCGTTTTTGAAATCTGGGATAGCTCATGCAACGAGATCCTGTAACGGTATTGAAGATGAAGACTTCATTGCATGACACATAATCTGATGACAGTTCTGTATTTTGAAGTAGATACGTACTATCTCCGTAGTCCAGTGGTTGAGCGTCCAACGCTCAACACGATCCGGATGTCTCAGATCCGAATCCCAGTGGAGAGACATCACAGAAATCACTTTGTGATCGCTACTTTGGTTAGGACATTGCAGCCTGATCAGTGCCTCAAAGGAAAAGTTACACCGTTACATGAGCCATTTTAGGGGCTTTTGGCGGCTCAATAGCTACCCTGACATCAGGGTTGTTAAGTCGATCACTGATTCCACAACCCACTGTAGAGAAGAATATCTGAACAAAGAGTAATAAATAGGTAATATGGAAGTATGTGAGTGAACAACTCACTAATGAAATTATACAATATGTAATTTCACAAATCAATGATTACAAATTAATAATACATAATTACAAGACAATAAATAATAATTATTACCTATAATTTATTTCATCAAACGTGGAATTTATTAAAAAATCCACGCAGCCTTGATATTATTATACGAAATACCTACGTAACTATGAAAGTACGTTTAATTATGAAATTATGATTACTAAATAAAGACAGATCTAAAACTGACGAAAAACTATTCCTTTTTTCTATTTAATTTATGTATGATTTTAATCGGCAAAAAATAAAGAAAACAGATTTTGTCACGTTATTCTATGACGTCGCAGTGTGCTTTTTCAAATAAATTCCATAGTAATTTAGTGTTTTGACGTTTAGAAAAAAGTTGACTAATTGGAAACTAGTCTATTATGTACAATGGCCCCGATCCTGCAGACCCATCCTAATTTTTTTTTAAGTTACACCTGTCATTTTCTTATCCGCGATAAAGGAAAGGGACGAATGATTGACAACTGTTAATGTTAAAATAAAAAAGGAGCTCGGTGGCGCAGCGATTAACGCGCTCACTCTGCGATTGTTGAAGTTAAGCAACTTTCGCAAAGGCCGGGTGACCACAAAAAAAAGGTTTTCATCTCGAGCTCCTCCGTGTTTCGGAAGGCACGTTAAGCCGTTGGTTCCCGCTGCATTAGCAATCCTATCAATTCGCACTGGACCCGCGTGATGGTTTAGGGCCCGTTCTCCCTATCCATCCATACGGAAGGCCCGTGCCCCAGCAGTGAGGCCGTTAATGGGCTGATGATGATGAATGTTAAAATGAATTAATAACCCTGACGAATTATATAGGCATCTCACTGTTATGCAACCCGTTTCACGTGTGCTGTCAACTTAATTCTGTCGGGTTTTTGGCCAATATAAAATTTTGGGAGGGATTTTTAAATTTGTGCTTAAAATTGACGTGTGTTCCATAAATTTTATGCCTGTCTGATGCGTGATGCGTGTTCTTCCGTTGCTTGTAAGTATCTCCGGTCTAACATACAGAAAATGCATCCAATCGCGTTCATGCGGATGTATTTTCTGTGTGTTAGACTGTGCGTGTTTTTTATACAAACGGAAATACTTACAAGCAACGGTCTACACGCATCTATGCGCTACGCTGCATCATGCGGGGCAGTGTGAGAATCGCCTTATACAACACACCATACATGCTATAGACATACACATACACACACACTAACACAACAAATATAGATCGTATAAGCTTATACACACATCCACATGTTTTTAATATTCCTCTCTATTTTTATTTTATTATTTATTCATTTTGTACTTCTTTTGCGTTTGCTTTCGATTATTTCGTATTAACTGCGAATTAACTATTATGTATTTACCTAGCACATACCAATGTATTACATAGAAGAGCTGTGCTATTATATACTCGAGTAAATATCAAACATGAGGATTGTATAAATTTCTAGCATAATTAAATGATTCGTAGATTGAAACTTAACCATTATATTAAAAAAAAAATAACTTGACAGACATGATTAATTTTATCGTGGATATTGTTTCCCAAATCAACTATTTCATAGTCTCCGGGTAATACTTGTAAATCATATTATTGTGTTAACATAAGCGAATAGGCATTTGGGTCACCAGTGCAAAAAGACGTTACCAAAAACCTTGAAAGATCGTCCAAGTTTTAGCGAAAAATATAAAATATTAAAATGACTTTTCGAGACATAAATCACTTGAAACTTTGTAAGCACCTTCTCTACGGATTACAAAGGAAGTAGGAAGGTATGTGGTACGTATTATAAATGAAGTTTACTTGCTTTTACTTCGGGCTTTTAAAAGAATTTGACGTGATAAAAATAAATTCAATGCTAACGTCGCAAAAGAAAATTCTTAACTTTATTAACATTTTTCCTGTTACTTATTGAAGTTCTTTAACCTTTAGAAGTTAACCAACCGCGCATTTATTTATATGCAATCGTAAAAATATGTTTTAGAAGCATACGGTTTATATAAAATGTCTTACATTATACTTAACACAAGTCTGCATGTCCCCTACCCGCACCAATACATTTCTCGCTGGGCCATAATACGATCGCTTTGTGCATATTTCGGGTGCATACCCGGGAGCATTCCCGTGGTACCTATCTAATAATAAGAATCATGTGGCCTTGTCCGTGACAATATTCCGTCCACACGATCCTTTGAAGCTGAAAGCGTGTTAATATATATTACACGGTCAATTATAGGTAATCCCAAATGACACAAAACCCACAAGGAAGATTCTATTGTCTGAACCGTGAAATTGTCTTTGCTAAGCCGTCTTCCACGTGCAGGATATTTTCAAGTTTTGTAAATGTGACGAAGTTGGAGGCAGCCCGTGTAAACAGTTGGTAATCCAGACGCTTAATGTTTTGAGTTGGTATTATGCATAACCCGAGGATTAGCGGTTTGGAAAATGTTGTCTTCCCGAAACGTGGCTACACTTTCCGAGTTACTTGTCAATGTTGTAGCTCATTAAGAAACAGATATATGATCGTATATTTTGTGAATTAACTTGAAGATTGAGATCGGATTAGTTGTATCAGAGTGTAGGTATAAGGACGGACGAGAAGGTCACATTGGGTTTGCTAACAGCAATCAGAATAATAATAATTAGGTTTAATGTTTGTTTGATTAAGAGGAGGCACGTTCTCAACTGTGGAATTAATATACTTACAGTTCATTTTAAATATATAACCATCCGAAGTTGTTTATGAAAATACAGACATCAAGCTTATTTTACGTGAAAGGGCGTATAAATTTAATCTAATATTTATGAATATTTCCAAAAGCAATTCAAAGATCAAGTTACATTTCTTATCCAGTTAATGTGAAATAGTCTGTCCACTAATTGGAAATGTTACTGTTTCACTATTCAGTTATTACGATTTGGAAACACTTGCAAATCAACAACAATTTCAAATTCTGAATATAATTTTTGCGAAAATAGTTATAGTATTGAGTTGAAAGCGAAGAAATTATATATTTACACTTCGCAGGTTTCTAAAAAGGTTCCTTTAGGCTGTGAAATCACTCTTCTTGTCGATTTCATATTTGCTTTATTCCGTCTGCAAAGTTTATTTTATCCCAAGATACCTAGTATTAGGTACTACGTCACAACATTATTACTGTCCCGACGGTTAGTCCCGTCTACGAAGTTTTCACTCTTAATATAATAGTAATAGGTACAAATCAAACCTTTTTGATTCGTAGATATATGCGCAATTACTATCCCCAAACCATCATAATATCTGTCTATATGTCAAAGAAATGCAACTCATAAACACAATAACTTATGATTTAGAATAAGACCACGTAACATAATAATTTCGAAATATTTTATTTTTGCACCATCAACTTTAACCTTCTGCGAAGCCTCATTTGCACATTATCTGTTTTAACCGCAGTTTTAACAGCCTGAAGAGATTATGTTACATTCAGAACTACCTACTCCAAATCCAAAACATTGTTTTAAAATGACCTACTATTACTAAAATCATTACGAAACCAAAATGATAAAGTTCAGAAGACCATGTCGAAGGCAACAACCAATGAACGATGTCGAATGATCAATATGGGGTAAAGTCGACCGCGATAACGTAATTACGAACGAGCCGCTCCCAATCGCCACCAAAGTTGTGCCCTGATCCATTAGCTTGAAATACTGCCATAATCGGTCGATTGGATGATAAGCGTATCGATTGCTGTATGTAGTTCCTTGGAAGAGTCAAAACCGATACATAGTGAAAGGAAATTTATTATAATAGACGCCTTTACGCGTATTAATGTCAGTAGTCCATTATCCATGCAACACAATCGTTTGTGACCATTACCTCACAATTCTTTTCACATTTATGAGAAGGTATACTCCTGTACCAGCCTAAAACCGATTTAGATGACTTAATAATCTAATGTCGATATAGAAACTGAGTTACACAATTAGGCCTCTGATGCGTGCAAACTGCCACCTTCCGGGAGTTCCAATTAATCCTCAATATTTCTATTTAATAGCATGGAGAGTATTTTACAGAAATGCTGCACCGACAAGAGCGTGGCTCTTAAATTGATGTTGTTGTTGATTTCTATTTAAATGTTATATTAATCATACTCGTAATTAATAATTAATTATCAAGAACATCCATCGTTCCAAGAAGCAGTACCTTTGGTAGCAGCGTTGAACAAAATATATCCCAGAACTAATCAATATGGACCATCCAATTAATTTATACTAAACTTGTTAAACTTCCACGAGCGGTATTTCTGGATAAGTAAGCCCAAGTTGCTGAGTTATAACTTATAGGCCTATGTAAGTTAGCTGTATATCCTTCTAGGGAATAGGAGCCCTTTCGATTTATGACACCGCATATTATTATTATGGTAACAGATCGAACGTCTAACGCCTCGGTACCCCACAAATTTTCATTTCTCTATTTACAATATCTAATAACCCAAATGTGATGTGCCCCTAAAGTAATGAAGGCGTTAAACGTGTCGAGTTTTTTATCAGTGACTTTAATATCAGCAATCAAGTATATTACAAGCTTTTTGTTTCTAGATAAGATATAAACTAGATACTAAACCTTTACTTCTATATAGGTTCTAATGTTTAGGTATGTTTTGATTATATATTATATTATATACTTATGTCACCTGTCTAACCTAACCTAACATCATTAGAATCCGAAATAAGTAGCAAAACTTATAATCCGTGCCTATGGAAACTCAAAGAGCGAAATCTGAGCCTAATTTTTTTTGAAAATGTTCGCTCTTTTATATAGCCTAATCTTCTTTTTGTTTCTTCATCAGGTCGCCCTGCACCCACAGTAATGTGGCTAATCGACGGTGCACCCGCTCCTCAATACATCGGAGAGAAGACCGACACCCATGTGGTGGTCAACCGTCTGGAGCTTCCCCACGTGAGGAGGAGTCATCTGAACACCACCTTCAAGTGCCGCGCCTCCAACACCAACCTTGTTAGCCCTCAAGAGAAGACTGTTAGGCTAGAAATGAACTGTAAGTGTGCATTCTGATTTATAAGTTATGAAGCTCCTATAATATTATTTTCTTGATATTCTTTACGCTACATACCAACAAGAGCTTTGGCTATCCAGATGGCGCAATGCACGAACGTGTTTACTACAGGGTTCTTTCATGTCACAGTTGTGCATCGATGACGCATAATAAAAGTATTAAATTTGACTACGGTCCACCTCACAACTAACACGATAAGAAGGAGAGACTATGGTAATATTCAAATATTTCGCGCCACGTAGACAGGCTAAATCTATTGTCATCTATCTGCATCTCTTAAGTTGCCCAAATATTTGAATCCGTTAAATACATTAAAATCTAACAATGGCGAGTTGACTTTGACCTTGATACACCAGTTTCATGGGTTACGCGGTTTGAATAACACGACCGAAACTATATTGCTGGAATGGCAGACTCTATTTATCTGAAGGATAAAGGCTGTAAATGTAATCGTAAAACAGTGAGTGTTTACGTGACTATTTTACAATAGTATCACTAGGCACAGCCAGAAATGTTCGCTAGATAAGCTTTACAAAGCAAACACGAACAAAGGTTCGTTTCCTAGATATATGACATTTTTAATGTTATTAAATAATTTAATGACTATTTTAATCAGTTACCAGAGTAGAAAATAAGATTATTATGAAAATGATGAATAATTGTTATTAGACTGTATTATTATGTTTTTCAAGTTAACAAATGGATCTCTATAAAACATGACAATCAGTATTGTGTTAGATCACTTTGACTTATGTTATTAAATTAATTTGCATAACTCTAGTGTAATCTCTGAATTTGAAGATTTAAAGAATACTGTTTCAAATTTTTATCTTGTACTATATTTTACGAATATACATAAATTACCTTATCTAATCTAGCCTACAAGATCCCACTGCTGGGCAAAGGCCTCCTCTTTCTCTTTCCATTTTTCGCGGTCCTTTGCGTACTCCGGCCAGTCCCTCCGGTAAGCGTCCAAGTCGTCACGCCATCTCTTTCGAGGTCTACCACGACGCCTGTACCCGTCATCAGGCACCCAATGCGTGACGATCCGTGCCCACCGCTCAGGGTGCATGCAACAAATATGTCCGGCCCAATCCCATTTGAGTCTGGCGGGTTGAACGCAGTGTTCTGTTTCGGACTCGATCAATTCAAATTACCTATGTTTATTAAATTAATTTTATATTAAATGTCTCCAGAAGTCTCTTTACAATAATATTAAACAACAAGTGTATCTTATTTATTTTGTTGTCTGCTATAACTTTATCTTTTGTTACAGTGAGACCGAACCTAGTAGAAATTTTGAACAAGCCTTTGACATTGTCATCGGAGAAACACGTCAGCTTAATGTGCGTATCTGAAGGTAGCCGACCACCTGCGCAGCTCACATGGTTCAAGGATAATAGAAAATTTAAAAGGGGCAAGGTAAAAACTACTATTTGTATCAACAACGCAATTATCTATCCAATAATGAGTCCCTCAAGGTACTGTTTGTTATAACTTAGCCTACTATTCATGGCCTACTCACATTATCATTAGAATTTTAATTTTAGTTCCTTAACAAAAGATGTATGAAGCTATTATCTATAACATAACATAACAAATACTTTATTGCACAAACAGGAAAAAACAAAATACAAAACAAAAGAGAAATCTATATTCTAAAGAATTACCGAAAAAGTATAAGTGACATTGAAAACTAATTACCCTATTTAAAATATATGTTTTTTTTTATATTACTATTTAACGGCCTCCGTGGTCCAGTGGTTGAGCGTTGGGCTCACGATCCGGAGGTCCTGGGTTCGAATCCCCATGGGGACATATCACAAAAATCACTTTGTGATCCCTAGTTTGGTTAGGACATGACATCACCTGATTGTCCAAAAAGTAAGATGATCCGTGCTTCGGAAGGCACGTTAAACCGTTTTTCCCGGTTTACTACTTACTGATGTAAGTAAGTCGTTACATGAGTCATGTCAGGGGCCTTTGGTGGCTCAATAGTAACCCTGACGCCAGGGTTAATGAGGTTGGTAATTCACCTCACAACCCACACGATAGAAGAACATTACTATTTAACTTTGAATGTAAAAACCTATTTCAGGGGCCTGTTAAACAAAACTTACAATTGTAAATATCAACGACAATTTCGTGTTCATTACGTAGCTAATTTGAAACTGCAAAATATTTGTGATCACACACTCCGCAAAGTACATCAAATTGTCATTGTAATTTACAATTGTAAGTTTTATTAAACAGGCTCCTGGTGTACGTTTCTAGATTGTAAGAAAGTGTTATCTTCATAGTTAGTGGAAGCAGTGAACGAGACGTGGGTGAGCAGTTCTCTGCAGTTCACCCCGCTGCCGGAAGATGACGGGGTGCAGTTGAAATGCCAAGCAGACAACAATGCACTGCCGGGCCAGACTATTGAAGACTCGTTCAAATTGGACGTTGTATGTAAGTATCTATATATATATATATATATATATATATATATATATATATTGCTTTTACTGTTCATAACATTATAATATAATAATATGTATCAATAACAGAACATAATATTATATCACACGTATACATTTTCGGGCATACACATATTATCTCTATGTTATAAGTTGGACAGAAAGGCTTACAAATGAGGAAGTACTAGCAAGAGTAAGAGAAAAAAGACAAATACTGAGAATTATTGAGAACAGAAGAGGCAAGATGATTGGACACATAATAAGACACGACGAATTGATTAAAAACATCATAGAAGGAAAGCTAGAAGGAATGAGAGGAAGGGGAAGACCAAGAAAAGCTTATATCGAACAGATTAAAGAAAAGATTTGTGTCGTGTAAGGAAGTCAAGGAATTGGCCTTTGATAGACTGGAATGGAAAATGCTACACCGACAAGAGCGTGGCTCTTAAATTGATGATGACGACATATTATTATCTCTCCCACAGTTTATACCTTCAACAATTTATTATTTCCATTTCTCAAGCAAGCAGTAAAAGCTATGTTCAAGGAAATATACCGACGTTATAGCGGACATAATGTAAAATGTTTTCGAGTAAAAAATATTTAAGCTTCAGTAAACCAATAACGCTGTGGTTTATAGCACTTACCCAAGTACAACATTCGAAGAATCGTTTAAAAATAGTCGAGAATTTAATATTTTAGCTGGCATGAAAATTAAATATCTCAGCAAGGTAGGTAATTATTATATTCATTATCAATATTGCTGAATATAAAGAGAGAATGTGTGCATTAAATTTTCTGGTTGTATTAAGAGAGAGATTGTTAATCATGTACTTAACAAGAATTTGTACATTTGTTACAAATTAATACACCGAGTACTTTAAATACTTTCTATAGCTTGCGATAATTTGAATAGACTGAATAAAATCAAGAGCTGTATTCACAGAACTGCTGGGAAAGCACTTTTAACCCAACATTTCCAGCGCTCTTGTAACCCTCTGAACCGAAATAAGTTTCAAATTGCTCACAAATACAGCTTAAGGAGTCTCTTTATATACCGATATAATCCTTGTCTCTTCTTACCTCGCCTTGGATGACACAATTAGCGTTACTTCTTAATTTCCCGGACTCTAAACGAATATTGCCACGAAATACGCAATAAAGGGGCTTTGGCTCCGTTTGCACATCTCTAACATCGTTAAGCTTAATTATCGTTGCTACTTAAGCACTTGCTCAGCGCTACACACGGTCGTCTCCAGAATGGATACAACAGTCGCAGGTTGAGAGCCGCCTCTTGACTCGAATCCTGTCTAAAGTTAATTACCTTCTAGTGAATTTAACACTAGTAATAGTATGGTATAGTGTAGGTAAGTTGCAGAATGATAGAAAACAACAAACAGAAAAAAAGCGAATAATCACTGTATAATAGGAATAAAGTTTAAAGGTTTCTAGTTGTTTAAAAACACAAAATAAAATATCTTATATGTTTAGACTATTAAAAAGCTTGGTTTCGGTATAACATACAATAAAAAGAAATTAAAATCGAAAGCCAAATCAGGAGTTGAGTTTCCTTAAGCACGAGCGAGTTACTTAAAAAACCAAAAATTCTTTTCATACAATACTCAGTGAACGGCCTCTGTGGTCCAGTGGTTAAGCGTTGGAAACCCCAGGTAACCCAGGTTCGAATCCCGGTGGGGAGATATCACAAAAAATCACTTTGTGATCCCTAGTTTGGTTAGGCCATCACAGGGTGATCACCTGATTGTCCGAAAGTAAGACGATCCGTACTTCGGACAGCACATTAAGCCGTTGGTCCCGGTTACTATTTACTAATGTAAGTGAGTAATCCTTACATGAGCCATGTCAGGGGCCTTTGGCGGCTCAATCATAACCCTGACACCAGGGTTGATGAGGCTTGCATTCCACCTCACAACCCACACGACAAGAAGAAGAATACTCATTGAAAACCTCGACGCTGCGTACTGTGAGCTAGCTTCGTAATAATATTCTGACCGTGTGTCAAGAAAGATAACAAAAGATGTGTGCAGCAAAATCTGAGTCATCGTTAGAATTTTCGCCCCGACCATTTTGCGGCGTTGAAATGTAGCATCCTGTACACAAAAGCACCCAACATGGAACAGTAAACGGGAACACGCTGTATATTTAATTAAATCGGCTTTACCTGCACAACTGCAATTAAATTTTATTTAACTTTGTTTGGACTGGCAAACAGGCGTTTATAGGAGAGCGAACCCAAATTACATAGCAAATTAGTGAAATATTTCGGTTATATATAATACAATAATGGTTATTGTTTACATATATACAATTGACTTATGATTACATAAAATAACAAGGCTCAAGTATTACTTTGGTTTCCTATTTTCATAGTAACACTCAAATCTTGCGCTGGTAATTACGGATTACCTCTACAAAAATATGCAAAATAATAATTGTCATTCAAAGAACACATTACAAATAATGTCATTTATACGTGTGCAATCATTTGAAAAGTTTGAAAAGTAAAAATTAAAAAGAAAAGAAAACACTGTTGTTACGTCAAAATAATTGAACATACTCACGCCTATTTCCCACCGGGGTAAGCAGAGACTATAGAATTCCATTTGCTTCGATCCTGACACACTTTTCTTGCTTCCTCCACATTCATCAATCGCTTCATACACGCACGCCGGTAATAATAATTGAAACAGAAGACAAACTTCTTCTTCGTCGTTCCCTCACTGCTGAGGATCGCGACCACAGGTTATGGTTTTCCACTCGGTACGGCTATATGCTGTGTATTCTGCCGCCCACCGTCTTCTTGAGGATGTCACAACCTCATAGGTGCCCTTCCTAGCGCACGTTTGCCATCCATTTGCCCAACGATGAAGACAAACTAGGTACAAAGAAATCCAATATATACCTACTAAAGCGGCGTGACTCCGCCTGGAATGAAACTCGTGACCAAAAGAGGAAACTTTAGAGCATGATGCGTTAGAACTTGCACACTGACAGTTTACTCGACGACCCAACTTGTTCAGAACTAATTCTGTCTAATTTCGTCTGCGGCTAGAAGCTTCCAGTGTACGCCAGTGATGTATTCTAACCGTTCTAAGCTGAACTGGGAGCGAGTATAAATATATAACAAAGAACGCGCTCAGCTGTATACCTTCCCGGACATACATACATACATAAACTCGCGCCTATTTCCCACCAGGGTAAGCAGAGACTATAGAATTCCATTAGTTTCGATCCTGACACACTTCTCTTACTTCCTCCAAATTCATCCATCGCTTCATACACGCACGCCGGTTCAGAGTAGATCGTATTAAACCTTTTCTAAGGACATCTCCAATCCCGGAAATATCATAAAATTGATTTAATCAATAGGTGGATTGTGTCCTTTCTGACTCAATGGACCTTATGGGCCACGGTGTCACTTGTCATCACATCCATCTTGAGACTTCAAATAAAACATAGTTTTTTTTTAATTTATTTATTTCATTAAAGTATTACATAGTTAGGTAATCAACTGATACCGTTAAACCACAATACGGCCTCCATGGGCCAGTGGTTGAGCATTGTACTCACGATCCGGAGGTCCCGGGTTCGTATCCCGGTGGGGACTAATCACAAATATCACTTTGTGATCCTTAGTTTAGTTAGGACATTACAGACTGATCACCTGATTGTCCAATCCATTGGTTCTGGTTACTACTTACTGATGTAAGTACGTAGTCGTTACATGAGTCATGTGGCCTATGGCGGCTCAATAATAACCCTGACACCAGGTTTGATGGGGTTGGTAATCCACCTCACAACCCACACGATAGAAAAAGGAGAAAGCCACAATACGGTTTGTCTCGGTACCAGTCTCCTCAGTTCGTTCATTTGACAAACAGCAGTAAGTTTGATTACATAAATAATAAGGAGTTGTTATATGCATCGTAATGATCGTTCGACAAAAGAATGCTAGGATAGTTGAAAATAGTCTTCTGATTGACTCTGATTACAGGCGCGTTTACTCGTACATAATATGTATGTTTTGTATTGTAATTAAATATGACATATATTTAATAAATCCATTCTATCCATATTTACTCAATATTTTTTTATCTTTTGCACTATATAGGGACTAGTTCTATTAAATACTCCTACGTAAAGAACGGCAACTCTCCGTGCCCTACCAGCGGCTGAGCTAGGTTTACTTCCCCCCCCCCTCTCCCCTCGGTCTTACTTTAGTCTACAATCGTATGGGCATCGAACGTCATACACCCAGATGCGCGTGAACGATAACGTCATTGTTTTGTATCTGTGCAAAACGAGGCTTTTTGTATGAAGTGTCCAGAGTGTGTTTAGGTGGCAACTGGCACTTTTCTTGTTGTCACATACGCTGGAAAGTATTTGTTATATCAGAGTTTCGCCTTTCCAAAAACTACGTTTTCTCTCGCTAAACCTAGCCAGTTACCTTCCTTATCTCTTAAATCTGCAACCCTATTATAAATCCTCACATCCCAAACGCTATCATTCGCTTCGCACTCAACACTATCCCGGCTGTGTAAATTACCCGACGCAAAATGACTTTGGCGGATCTGTTTTCAGAGCCCAAAACTTGTAGTTGAGGCCGAACCCAAGCCACGGAGTCCCGTGACACCTCCGTGTCCTGGGATTAATGCGGCTTTGTCCGTCTTAATTCGGCCCTGCTCCTGACATGCCCCATGCAATCGTGACGAATTGACAAGCACTCGGCTAAATTAAAACTGTTCATACCAATCGTGTGGCTTGAGAATATATATACATTCGTTGAATATATATATAGGTCGCCCCACTGCTGGGCACAGGCCTCCCCTCCATCAACCGAAGGGGGGTATGGAGCATACTCCACCACGCTGCTCCAATGCGGGTTGGTGGAGGTGTTTTTTACGGCTAATAGCCGGGACCAACGACTTAACGTGCCCTCCGAAGCACGGAATCATCTTACTTTTTCGGACAATCAGGTGATTCAAGCCTGAAAAGTCCTTACCAAACAAAGGACAGTCTCACAAAGTGTTTTCGACAATGTCCCCATCGGGAATCGAACCCGGACCTCTAGATCATGAGCCTAACGCTCTAACCACTGAACTACGGAGGCTGTTGATTTGATCAATAAGCTTGAGAATACGTATACATATTGATTTTGACCGCGTCAAAGTTTTTGATTGATGTCGAAGTACGTTTACTTATTACGCGTCAAAAATTGAATGGATTATTACGTCTGTGGTTATATTAACCGTCGTATCTGTTTATATTTTGCTTAAGTAATTTGTGTTTTATTAACAAGTAGATAAGGTGAGAATCAGATTCGCCAAAAATTCAGATAAGTACGGACGATAAGCGATATGGAGCTTATTACACGGGAACTTATTTCAACCGGACTTAATCTCTAAACAAAAAGATCAGTATTGAATTCTAAACTCAACATTTAAAAAACATTCTTATCGTATTTTTGAAAGTGGTAATTAGATTGTTCGGCTCTTGGTTTGTGTGGACTGTATATGTAGATGGTGAGAGGTCGAGGGTTCTAAATCCAACTGCAGCAAAACACCAGATTGTTACTTTTCACTGTTTAATTAAATTGTTAATAAAAATACACTTTTACTTTACACTTTCGCGGGAGGCGTCGGCCATTCGAGTCTAAACATTGCCATACCAAAAAATATTAATTAATTTTCTTTATACTTGTGTTGCCAGCAACATAGATTATTTATGACTGTAATTTCGTAGTTATTCGAACTTTTGAGGCTACAATAAGCATAAAGCTTTGATACGAACGGTATAATGTAGGTGTGCCTTTCAATTGGAATTAAGCTAGACAACATAATTTCAGGTAACGCTGACCGTATCTTGTAATCAAAGTCCTGCTAAATTGCTTTGCTCTCCACATACGCGGAAATTTAGTTAGTCCTGCGTGGTTAAACTAAGATAAATCGTTCAAATTTCTAATGAGCGAGTAGGTAATAAAACACAAACTAATCTGTACGCTAAACTCAAAGCCGTTAACATACTAATAAACCTACGGACAATTTTCAAAACAAGGATAAACACTAGTAATAAAATTACCTTAATAAACAAGTCATATCTACTTAAACACGGTGCGAACAGTAATATAGCAGACACCGTTAGAGAAATTGTCAACTGCGCTGGCCCAACGTGATATTAAAAGCTTGCATTAACAAGAGAAACTCAGTTTAGCGTAATTAAAATCTTGTTAGTGTTGGTAAACGTACAACATCAACAGTTAACATCCGGTAAGGACTGCCCAAAAACTAATTCTGAGAGTAGTGTAGCGCCCGCATCCGCCCGCCGCCCGCCAACCGCCGGATCACACACATTCTCCAGGGATTAAACTGGGTTTAACTGTACGCTTATACGCCTACACCTTGCAAGCTACTCTCCAGCATCCTAAATAATATTCACCCCAACATTCTACTGAATAAAGTCTGCCTTTGACCAATATAATTTCTAATGATCCAACCCCTATTCCTCCCACGACCGATTTCACTAACAAAACAGCTTAATTCCTCAACGGGCCGGTCACTTCAAAAAGAGCAAGGAAACACGCTGACTCTATTACGAGGGAGGAAATTAATTTCCAAATATAAATAAATTCTATTTACTTCTGCTCGGCGAACCGTAACGCATTTAAGACGGGGGAATGTCGCAGCTCTCGGCGCGAATCGTTCTGCCAACAATTTAAACGGAGGCATCGTAAATGTTTATTTGGAGGACGAACGTTTCCGGAGGCCGCGGGGCGACGTCGTTATAGGTCTTTAATGGCCAATAAAGTGTCAACGCCCGCGCCCCGCGCAGATAAGTGTTACCTGAAGTGGCAGGCAACCGCTGCTTCTACCAATAAAACGAACCAAAAATAATCCTTTGGGGCCGTGGGGAGCAGCTCATTTACGCCGCTAGTAGAGCTTATTAGGACGCAATGACAGTATGTGCCGAGACGCCTAGGGAGAGTAAAGGCAAACTAGCAGGTTTTATGATAGGAACATCAGCCCCGGTGCAAAATAT
Organism: Pectinophora gossypiella; assembly: GCF_024362695.1. Taxonomy (NCBI): domain Eukaryota; kingdom Metazoa; phylum Arthropoda; class Insecta; order Lepidoptera; family Gelechiidae; genus Pectinophora; species Pectinophora gossypiella. The sequence goes on along the minus strand of NC_065421.1, from coordinate 7,493,527 downwards.
GAACGAACTATGCACTCACTCATTATAGATATTATCACCACCACATTTCATTGATTTTGTGGCCGCTACGATCTTGTTTACTTTCTTGATGCAGTTTCCTAAGTTTGTGACCAATCGCTATAGTGCGTGGTGCAACACTCTCTAGACTTAAAAACTCGAACCATAACGTCTATTACTGTTCGCATCACATAGAAGGAAGCAGAGTATTTCGTATTTCTACTAGAAATAAGTATACAAAGTTATTGCCGATATGTTGTCTACAGATGAAAATTCGTAGTAATATTGTGTAGACGATTTCACATACGTCATAATATATATCTGTTGGTAGTCTCCATTTTCGTGGAAATCAGTGTTCTGGCTTAAACATCGACCGAGTAAATCCATTTATGGATTATTCTAAGATAGCTTTTCAGGTAAAACTGACTTTAAGAATAAATAATTATTCGTTATAAGTAAATATAGTAGATATAAATGCTAGTAGAGCAAATGGAATTCTATAGTCTCTGCTTACCCCGGTGGGAAATAGGCGTGAGTTTATGTATGTATGTTTGTATAAATGCTAGTCTAGTCTGTCCAAAAAATATTAGATCTATTAGTCTTTCAAATTCAAATTCGTTTATTGCAAAAAAATGTGGTACATATATATATGGTAGTAAAAGTAAATATTCACCATTCTCATCATCCCTGGTGTCAGGCTTATTATTGAGCCGCCAAAGGCCCCTGACATGACTCATATAACGACTACGCACTTACCAGTAATTAGTAACCGGGAACAACGGCTTAACGGATCATCTTACCTTTGGACAATCAGGTGATCAGCCTGTAATGTCCTAACCAAACTAGGGATCACAAAGTGATTTTCGTGATTTGTCCCCACCGGGATTCGAACCCGGGACCTCCAGATCGTGAGCACAACGGTCAACCACTGGAACACAAAGGTCGTTATTTATACCATCGCAAAAATATTTTGAGGAAATCCAACATAAATATAGCGTCGGCACGGAAAGAGTTATTTTTAACCGCACACCTACAAACCTGTTTACAAAATGCGCGGGCTACTTCGTTTATTTTTCGTTTCGACGAGTGTCCTCATAAATTTTCACATCCCCTAGTTAATAGTGGGGTGGTTTACCGCACCACCGCTCCGGCTTTTATGTAGCCACAGTAGTACGAATTGACGGTTCAACGTAAAAGGGTAATTGGTAGCCAATGTCAGCTGTTCTGTACCATTCAAACGCTATAAATACTTTGAAAGCTCTGGTGATTCTTTTCTGAAGCACTAGATGATGGAGAATATTAGAGCTGTATTGCGATAGTGTGGGTATATGGGAGCAATGAGCGGGCATCTACAATGAAAACGGAGTTCAAATGTCCTTTGACAAGCGACTATTTTAATTTCTACTTCGCATTTTATACATGAAAATATAGCCATGTAAAAGATAATTAATCAAGAATTATTAGCATGTTTTTTAGAATAAACTATAAATAGTATTACTAATAGTAACATATTACCAATGATAATAATCTTATACCAATAAATCAATAGTTAGATGACCTTTATTGTGATCCAATACTAATTACAGACACTTTTATGTATTAAATATAACATGAATCGACGCAAATTATATCTAAATCTTGATTAAGTAGATATAACAAAGTATTTTTACATCTACGTGTGGAAGTCCGTAGTATATGGGAGTATATTACTTATACTTGGAATTTTCATACAATGTTAATTTTCATAAAGTGTAATATAGAGAGTATATTGATATAATTTGGTACACGTGCCATGTTTGTGGTCACAGAGAGATGTGACACTCGGATAGGCGGATCGGCCTTTGAGTCGTTGCCTAGAGGACACCCTTTAATCACTCACAAAATATAAGCTGGTAACCCAGGAATATTGGCGATCAAAGACAGATTACTTCCTCCAACAGTAATCATTACTGTATGCTTAGCCCTACTGTGTTTTCTTCCTGTTACCCACACATTAAACAATGCAATACAGCAATTATTATTTAAAAAAAACTACAAAAATTAAAAGTAATTTACGTACGTAGAATTCAAGCGAATAAAACCATATTAAAAATATGGCGCTAATTTTCCTAATTGGCAATATTTCCCGAGGCAAAAGTATATGATTCTTAATTCCTATTTATTTTCCAGGACTTTTTCTTTATTTTTATAACTTTACCTTATCTTATAATAACTTTTTTTTTTTCGAATATACTCTCTTGAATAAATACAGAATTATGGAAAACAATACAAACATAAACATCTTAGACGTTCCACGGCCGGGCAAAAAATGTCTATTACTTACCTTTCTTAAAAAAAATTAAAACGGAAGCGAAAAAATATATTTGATTATTATTTTTAATTACAGTTTCTTTCACCTTAAGGTTGCTTGAAAAAAAAATGCTTTTTAGCCGCGTAATGTACTTACTTTTATTGACTGTTTGACTGCTATTTTCCTTACGTTTTTATGCAATAAAGTGTTATATTTTGATAAATATTTTTTAAAAGAACTGTCTCTCATTAAAAAAGCGAGTATTTAATCACTGCCCTTTCCTGCAGATCCACCAGTGGTGTCCCTATCGCTGGGCAGCACGCTAAATCCCAACGACATCAAGGAAGGCGATGACGTATACTTCGAGTGCTCAGTGCGCGCCAACCCTAAAGAACATCGGATATCTTGGTACCACAATGTAAGTATACCTATTCGTATTTTTATGAAGACACACTTAGGGGTGCCACTCTTAGTCTCGACCAATCATCGGTCTAGAAAACCCATCAAGTATTATTTTTATGCTATTTTTGTTCACCTTTGCATTGTTGTTGCCTCTTGTATCTGTATTGGATTTCGTTATAATAAAAATGTATACATCTATATAGCACACGCTTTCAATATACCAATTATGGAGTAATACTCGCAACTCAAGCAATTCGCAACTATACCAATCATTGTTATAGCCCAATCACATGCCCGATGCATCACGTATTCATCATGTCGTGCATGTGATTGGCTGAGACGATTCCATAGGAAAGAAATTGAATGCTTATTGGATTATTAGGATGATATCCTAGTCGTAATCGAATAAGAAAATAGGGAAAACGAAAGAATAATGCTGCAATGCTAGCATTTAGGTACCTACATAAGTATCTATAGAATGTTACTACGTCGTTTCTTGTTAGAGATTTCCTATTTCTTATAAATATATAATATATTATCTTTATCTTGCTTGCTTGAACTACTAAATCGCAGAAAGAGTACAAAATACGATATTTAATTCAGTTATGTGTTTTCCGATGAACTCTAGATACTTATAACATAAAGGAAGAAAAGAAGCTGGATGCTAAAAAAGCATTTTGAAAATCTTGTGATTAGTGTTGGGTTGGTAAGTAAGTAGTAAACCATTTATTATTACCATATTACTAAAAGAGTTTATAATATGTTGATTTAATATTCTTCCACCTTCTGCTGCGTCAAACTGCCGGACACTTTAGTGGTGATTACAGAAGTGCTTTTTCATAAAGTTAATTTAAAAAAAAATATTCTAAAATGTCAATAAAAAATACTAACTGTAAAACGAATTCTAGAAAATTAGGTTCAGAATTTTATTTCGAGATGTTCTTGTACTTAAGAAACTTTCTATCGACATGAACTTTATTTAATAAAGTAACTAGTGGTTACTAAAAACTGTGATATTTTATAAGCAAAACAGATACGGACAGTCATGAGCAATATAATGTACCCACTTTAGGACTCTGTCGCACTAACATATTTGACATTTAGTGAGACTTACAGTTCAATTTGTCATTTAAGTTAATGTGACATGGTACCAAAGTGTATACATATTAATACTTGTGACCGGACATTGAAACAGATTTTATATAGGGAATGTTCTTTTATATCTCCACTGAAACAGTATTTTATTGAAACGCTACTCTAGTCCACTTTATTCTTTCAAAAATTCCATTCGTAATTTCTTTATCATGGAACTTTCGTGACCTTATCACGATTCCACGAAGGCTATTCGGCTACACGAAGGCTCTTACGTCGATCAAAACACATTATTTGAACAAGTATATTGGGGTACATTAGTAATCGTAAAATCATCCAATTTTGTATTAAGCCGTCAAATGTCAAAGTCCTAAATGTCCTTTGTACCACTTTAAGAAATTAGTATCTAGATTTGGTCTCGTAATAGCTCCGAGAAAGTTTTCAAATTATTTTAGTATCTAAGTAGTTTCGATGTGGCGTCATTTGATTTATGTAGGATAGTATGATATATGATGTAAATAAAACAACAATAAAAACATAGTATAATATAAATATAGGCGTACATAGGCGTAGGCGTTACTAATGAGAAAGTGCTAATAAGAATAAGGGAAAATAGGCAAATATTGAGAGTTCTTGAGGACAGAAGAGGCAAGATGATTGGACACTTAATAAGACATGACAAATTTATTAAAAACATCATAGAAGGGAAGCTACAAGGAAAGAGGGGAAGGGGAAGACCAAGAAGAGCTTACATAGAATTAAAGAGAAGGCAAACGTCGTGTCTTATAAGGAGGTGAAGGAATTGGTCTTTGATAGACAATAATGGAGAATACTACACCGACAAGAGCGTGCCTCGTAAATTAGTGATTATTTATATTATATGTATATTACATACATATACATAATATAATAATTATGTAATATATATATATACAGGGTGTTAGTGACATCGTAACGAAAACTTTGAGGGATGATTCAGGCCATGATTCTGAGTTGATATCAAGTGGAATTTTCCGTCGCAAAAGTATGGAATGGAAAATAATTTAAGAAAACACAAAAAATTTCATGAATTTTCCGACAGGAAATTCCACTTAATATCAACTCAGAATCATGGTCTGAATCATCCCCCTCAGTATTCGTTACGGTGTAACTAACACCCATACCTACTTGTATGGCTACCTGTATGTACTGGTGCGAGGTGTAAGTGACATCGTAACGAATACTGAGGGGGCTGATTTAGCTCATTAATCTGAGTTAATATCAAGTGGAATTTTTGATCGCAAAATTAAAGAATTGAAAATAATTAAAAAAAATATTAAAAAAATCATGAATTTTGCGACGGAAAATTCCACTTGATTTTAACTCAGAATCATGGTCTGAATCATCCCCCTCAGTATTCGTTACGATGTCACTAACACCCAGTATATATATATATATATATCTTCACTGCTGAGAATCGTGATTATGTAATTGTCCTCCACTGGGTTCGATCCTACAGCTCTTCGTATAGGGCCCTCTGCCACCTGCATGACCTGGTCAACCTACCTAATCGGTGCTCTTCCTCTACACGGTCACTCTCAATCTGTCTCAGAATTGTGTGTTTCTCTAGACAGTCCAATGAGGATCGCATTATGTACCCAAAGAAACTCAGGACTCTCTCCTGGCTTATCACATAATAATCTCAATCAATATAATATCTGTATCTATCACCCATTTGTGTAAATTTGTTTTGTGTGTTGTGTGCAATAAAGTATATTTGATTGATTAATTGATAAGCAGACGCTGACCTTAATCTCATAGAGAATGGAGACGTTGTTATCATAGATGTCCGAGGAATGCGTAGCAGCTTTCTCCAACACCACATTTCAAAAAAATGGATCTTATCGCTATAATACAGAAAAGAGTCGTACACTGATCAAATTGGACATGTTCTCAGAAAAGGTTTAGTATGATCTACTCTGAACCGGCGTGCGTGTATGAAACGACTAGGACAGTAGGACTAGGGCCCTGTGCTGGGAGGTTTTCTGGCCACGTCTTTCCCTCAGTGTTACAGATTCCAGGTAGTAGTTTTACAGCTAGTTACATAATATGTAATTTAATTTTTTGACCTTCAAAAAGCGCTAACTTTGTAAGCCAATTTTGAAAAATAAATATTTTTTTTTTTTGAACGATTGATGAATGTGGAGGAAGCAAGAGAAGTTTATCAGGATACAAGCAAACGGAATTCCATAGTCTCTGCTTATCCCGGTAAGAAATAGAGCGTGAGAAAAAAGTCGTATATACCTACGTCGGTACGCTCCTAGAATGCTACTTTGGAAATTATACTGTTTACCAAATACTCGTATAAAACGTCCGATATACTTATGTTTACTCTGAAAACTTCGAAACAAATATATATATATTTTTATTTATAGAATCCTCTTATCTTTATAACTGTTTTCCTTATAACACAATAAGTCAATCATGTTTTCGTGTCCCAAACAAACACAATTTTCGACTCCATTTATTTCACATGTGAAACCATTTCGAAAGCAATATTATATCAATGCAGTGATCCAATCATAAAAATGCTTTATATAATAATTATGTATCAGGGGGTTAAAAAGGTCACATCAAAGCAATTCATCTAAAAAAGCAATATTGCAATTTGACATTTGTGCATATAAAAGTAAGTGCGCAATGCAATCAAATGTCAAATAGCAATATTGCTTTTTTAGATGAATTGCTTCGATGTGGACATTTTAACCCCCCCCCCCCCCCCCGTCACCTATTAAATCTAGACTTTTACTTTCCTACTTTTGGAAATGATTCAGACCATGATTCGGAGTTAATGTCAAGTGTAATTCTGAGTTACGTAATATCAAGTGTAAATCCATCGCAAAACTCATGATATTTTTGTGTTTTTCTAGGTCATTTTCTGTCCCATACTTTTGCGACGGAAAATTCCACTTGATATCAACTCAGAATCATGGCCTGAATCATCCCTCAAAGTTTTCGTTACGATGTCACTTACACCCTATATACATAAACAATACTACTTTAAATAACGGCCGAATAGTAGACACTACAAACATGAATAGGTTTCTGTATGTACTTAGTTGAATTAAACATTTCAAAATAGCAATTGCAATTATTGTAAACATTTATTCACGTGATAACTGCTTCATGGTAAATATAAAAAAAACTCATAATTAATTTCAAAAAATGTTTGGCCCCAGGATAAGCCGGTCCTACACAACGTGATGGCGGGAGTGATAGTGAGCACCAAGTCGCTGGTCCTTCAGAAGGTGACCAGGGATCACGGTGGAGACTACTCATGTCGAGCCACCAACTCCCTCGGAGAGACGCCGAGCCAGTCCACGCATTTAAGTATACAATGTAAGTATTTACTCTTAATAAGGACGCAATATACGATCCCGACGACCCGATTACTCTAGCCATAGAGGCGGCCAATCAGCTCGCGACACCAAACACTTTAGAATCCCGTGGTCGACGATTTCCCTCATTCAGCGCTTATCGCTATCGACCCACTGAGGTCGATTAATTCTTTCAAATATTCTTCCACTCATACGACGTCTTGAGCCGAGGTTCGCGCCCAACTGGGCACCCTCAGCCCTGTTGTTTTAAATTTGTACCGAGTGAGAACCCTCAGCGCTCCCCATTTGTCCGGTCAAGTAGTTATTGCCATCTGCGGTAAATCTACAATAAGTCACGTCAAAAAAAAAATCTTAATAAGGGGTCGTCCATTCATCATGTGAAGTTTTTTTTGGAATTTTCGATTTTCGAAAAAATAATTGCACGAAACGCCGCTTTTCGGTTCAGTATTGCCGAAAAACTAAATACTCCTGATATATTACTACACCCCCCCTCCCCCTTATGATTTTTCGTGATTTTTTCATGGACCCCTCCCTCCCTCTCGAGGCCTCGCATGATTAATGGACGGCCCCTAAGTTATCATGCCAAAGCCGCAAAAGCGCCAAGACGGCGACCTGCCAGGCGGCTTAGTTTCCATGGTATGGACTAACCAGCAGCGGTCGGCTTCGGCCTTTTTTTGGTAAAGCTATTTTATTTCCACAATCCCCTGGCACCATTATATAATACAACGTGACCAATTTTCATTCACTATTCCCCTTTTCTTATTCATTAGTAATTGTAAATATTTTTCACAAAATTTTTTAAAGAATATTATCTTTATCACTTTTTCGTTTTTTATCATATTTCTAAGAACTCAAATAATTATTTTACTTGGAATGAAATTTTATTACTTACTTACAATCTTCTTAAAAACTATTAAAAAGTAAAACTCCACGGCAAGTAAAAAACGTGAAAACACCGCAATTACAAATTAAATTATAAATAAACAAGTTACAAAAGGAATTATTAATGGCTTTTAGCTGTTAAACAGCAATCTTTGTTACCTATTATCAACAGATTGCTAATAAATTTCATTTCGTCCTGAAAGGGAGTTAAATCGTTAACTTACAGCAATATCAATCATTGTAGAAGAGATTTGTAACATTCAACGAGTGAGACGGCGAAATATATTGAATTGAGGGCGTCATTTGTTTCACTTACAAACAAATAATATATTTTCATCAGTGTTCGGCAGCACTATTTTACTTGAACAGAGATTTGTTGCCAAAATACCATCTGGTTTGGAAAACAACACATTTCCCGCGTTTATTTCAATTCGGCGGCTCTCTGTGTGTATTATTATGAAAGGCGTTGTGAATTTAGGTATTTTTTTCTTGCTTCTGTAGTATTTGTTTCTTACTTTTATTAACTCGTATATTTCGATGATGGTTGATGATGAGACGAATGACTTCGTGTAAAAACGCACATACCTAGCTTTTAAATCTCTAAGTTATTTTTAATCAACAAACAGGCAAGCAAGTTTTTCCTTTGTTAGCATAAGCATAGGTACTAAAACTAACAATATCGCCATCTCCCTGACATTATCCCGTTTTTCACATGGTCCGCTTACCTAACCTGAAGATTTGGTAGGTCCTGTTTTTTTAACTAAAACTAAGTACCGGTCTCACTTTTCAAATATTTAATTTATCTAAAGTTGTTGTCGTTTCTTCCATACCTAATGAAGAACTTTCCAGGCTGCGTTCCCTCAAAAAATATAGATGGAGCTATTCAGTGTCGCTTTCGTTTATCCTTCTAATTACATGGATAACAGACATATGCATCTTTTATTTTTGTTTTTGGGTAAAAATGATCATCCTTGTTATATACCCGATTTATAAGTCACCCAGGCACAACACAATCTTCCACTTATAACAATAAACAAACAATATATATATATAGGTAGCAACACAATTCTGTACGTATCTGATCTAAATATCTAGCAACCATTATTTTATACAGGGTATTATTAACACTTTCAAGGACAGAACGTCTAATGACGTTCCGATTTCAAGGTGTCATACTATCTATTATGAACCATCGATGGCCCATCTCTGCCCGTGAAAGGGTTAACACCGTAACGACTACTGAGGGAAATGATTCGGACCATGATTCTTAGTTGATATCAAGTGGAATTTTGCGTCGCAAAAGTACGGAACTAAAAAAAAATTAAAAATACACTAAAATTTTCATGATTTTTTATACAGGAAATTACACTTGATGTCAACTCGGAATCATAGTCTGAATCATCCCCCTAAGTATTCGTTACGGTGTCACTGAAAACCTGTTTATGCCTCTGCCACTACATTATATTTTTGAATAATTATATTTATACCCAAATAATGAGAATATAGGTAATTATCAAATTAAAATCTGGACAACGCCATCTATATATTTTTCGGGGAACGTAGCCTCGAATGTCCCTCATTATAAATTAATTAGCTTACTAATGAATTCAACTAATTAAGACCGCAAAATTAATAAGTCTGACTTTCAATTCTTTTCAAAGTCAAGCTAATTTTAGAATAACTTTTGTTAAAATTGGGTAGGTGTGGATTTGAATCTTCACAATGTTAACAGTTTCCGCAACCTGTTATAACTTTGGTGGAAAAGCGGCGTTATTTTTATAATTTAGCGAGCTTGTTAAACAGAATCATGAAACTAATTAAACACGATTGACACCCAAAATCCTGAACCAATAAAATCAAAGGTAACAACATCGAAAGAACAATCAAATTGCAATCAATCAACACACATGATGAAGTTCAGAATTAGCTCGGGACTAATTTTGTGGCACTGATCAATGCGGGCGAAGTCTTATTAGCAGAGCCCCAGTCACCGGGCGCACATCAATCATGGTCGAACAGCCGTGGTTTATGGGGCACCCACACTATTGTGTTGGGTATACACGGGTGGGTGGCTATGGTGGCAACGGAAACTTTAGCCATAGTTGTGTTCTGTGCGAAATTCGGTCTGTTGAATATGGAACGCTTATTTGGTTAGCCTTTTGAAGGAAATACATGTTTTATTACTTACAACAATCTACTTTTGAATACTCTTCGCATGGCTATCCTATTTTTTTATATGTTTAATATGGTAAAACGTGTTTTTATTCATAATACTCATCATCATCAATTTAGGAGCCACGCTCTTGTCGGTGCAGCATTTTCCATGCTACTTTTTTAGTGAAAAATAGAAAAAATATATATAATAAAACAATAAAAATAATAAAAAGTTATATAATAAAATAATAATATATATAATAAATATTCATAAGAGTAAAATGACTTATTTATTTTATTATTTTCGGAACACCAACAGCTTAAATACTGCTACGCTATTACGCTGCTGTGACTTGCTAGCCTAAGACAAGAGTAATAACGGGACTGTATTGTAAGCCCTCCTGTTTGAAAAAGAGAAACACATTCACATTGAAATACTGGTATTGTGCACTAAAAATATGAATGCAGCTTAAAGCTAGTTCGAGAGGCTTGAGATATCTACTCTGCAGATAGCAACGATATGTCAACAGACAAAACTCCAGCAACCCACAGTGCAGCAACATTTTGATTAACCCGTCATGAGTCAAGATGCCAGATACAGTTATTTTATTTATTTATTAAAAATAAGTACAGTACTTAATATTTTTTTTTACAATTGACGATGCAACAAAAACCAACTTCGGTTTGTCCGTACACCGACATTCACCATCGTCGCTTCCAATTTGCAACATAATATTATCATGCTCGAACAAATAGGTACAATAAATAAAGAACATGTAGTTAAATGTTTAATGCATCTTATGCAAACTTCTAAGTGTCAAAAGAGACCTGATGCTTGTTCAAATGCTAATAAAATGATAAGCTAATAAAATACTGTCTGATTTTAACAAAAAAATCAATATGGATAGGAGTTAGTTCGTCAGTATTCCGTTCAAATACAATGAATCTAGTGAATTCAATCCGACAAGCCGCCAACACGTCCCCGTACCGTGATCTGTGGCAGCAGCGGAAAGATTTACGTCGTCAACGTCAGTCTGTACGACAAATGTACGACATCCTGCCTCTACAGGGTTGTGTTGGGGTTATTCTCTGAGGGCTGTTTGCGACGACTACGTTACCTCCTAAGTTTATTGTCGCATAAGTTGGAATAAAATTATAATGGGAAGAAAAATTATAATGTTCAACGGAGCAAAATGGATTGACTGGAAGCATCACTAATTTTGAGCCAGTGATTTAACAATGAGCCACATCGTTTATTTAATGTTATGCTACACATACAATCTCTTCCTTTCGATGATATTTTTTTTTCGGCCCATTATTGTGCCACCCAGACATCATTTTCGGTAGCATTCATAAGTTCCTCCCACGTACAGGTGTCAGGGCACGCGAGGCAAGACGTCATGTGAGCCATAGTCTGTGGCGTAACCCTACAATACAATTATATTTAGACTATTAAGGTGGGTATATTTAGACTATTGATTGATAATATTATGGGGTGCAATGTACCATTGTCAGCGAGCATGAAATATGTCTAAAATCACGGCCAATCACGCATACATACCACAGAATAGGAGAAAGAGGTCGGAAGGCCCAAGTGAGCGCGAAATGTGCGCCTTATAAGTATGAGCAAATAGTACGTAGTATTATTTCTTATTCTATGGTTTAAGTCCCTTGTAAAGTTATTTTTTATCTCATAATGATAAGTTTTTATAAAAATATTCAAATTTTAAAACAAATAAAACTCTTGCATTTTTACAAAAACCTGATATTTCATCATTATACCTTTTAACATTTTCCCGTAAGTATATACCTATTTGTTACCAATAACAATAGTTCGTTTATTATTTTTTAGGACTGTTATCTTTTTTTGTTTCCTATCGCCAAATATTAAAAACATACTACGTAGGCTTAACGTGTCATCATCACTAATTTAAGAGCCACTACTTTTAGGGGAAAATAGGGCATTGGTTTCTCTCTTGCCTTCCGCCCCGCAGTACTTTGTCTGACGCGAGTGGCATCATCCCAATGCCCAGAGAAGTCTATTCACTGAATAGTACTGACAGTCACTGCTGCTATATGTCAGGTTCTAGGTTACAGTGCCTGTAACTTGCCCCTTCCGTCCTGCATTAGCGTACCGATAACTTAACGTGTAAACAGCTGTTTACTTTAAATTGTTTGCACCGTTTTTCTAATCTTCCGCTAAAAAAACACGCAAGTAATCCTAATGAGTAAATCCAGCTATTGAAATACCCAGCCAATAAAATCCGTTCTGTTGACAGTTATAATTTTGGCTGTTCGTGGGCATGCCATAACTTTAAACTTGATATCGATGTCATCGGCGTGGCACCAATTTATTCTGTGCAGACTTGGTGTCACCTTGTAACATCACTAGATCTCATCAGTACCCGACCATAGCCAGGGTCAAGGTAGAACGGCTGAAAACCGTCTCTACCATGCATAACTCTTCATCATGTGCGACATAAGTAATACAATTAGCGGTCTTAAGAATGCCGCCTTCTTATTAAATAGCAATTCCAGCTTTTAGTAGAAAACTTACAATGTATCAAAGCCGTGTTATCTAATATGTCTATTGAAAGCCCAATGAAAACAAAGGCGGTACGACGGAAAATTCCACTCGATATCAACTCAGAATCATGGTCTGAATCATCCCTCAAAGTTTTCGTTACGGTGTCACTAACAGCCTATATATGAAACGGCGGGGAATTCAACCACTTCCTCGGACTCTCCATACAAAAATCACATTCTTAACGTGTTCTGCTTAACGCCTAAGTGCAAGGGAGATACAGACTTAGCGCTCTCCCCCTTACTCTTTAGCGGCTTACGGCCATTAAAGACTAAAGTACTACCCTGAGAGGGGAGTTCGTCGCCCGATACAAACGGGTGCGGAGCGGAGAGTTATCGTTCTGTACTTCCAAGAAAACACTGCAATTGGGTGACTTTATCGACTATTTAATTTCCATCGTAATTCTTTCCACAATAAACGTCTCCTAGAAAAGTCGGGGAACCAATCCAACCCCGTTCTTCATTTGTTTCTTTCGCCGCGTAATTCTCACTTCCGTTCCCACCTTTTCTGTTTACTTACTTTTTAAATTAATTAATTATTTGTATAACATTTTCAATTATAAATAATTTATATTAATTCCATTTACTAATATTTTAAATCATTAAAATACTTTTAAATTTTAGGCCCATTTGCTTGGACGATAGTGCAGGTAAATTAATAGTCTTTATAAATTCCATCGTTTCGCAACTTTCAACTTTAGTTAATATTCATGTTAGATATTGAAATATCTACTTGCAGATAATTAAACTTCTTTTAAAATATGAGAGATCATGACAGTACGTAGTGTTATTCTTTATTCTATGCCGAAAAGCTCACGGTACTTTAAATTTAAACCGTATACCGTCGCCCTAAGTACCTACCTACTCATACTTAGATATCTACGTAAATGAATCACAGTCGCCGCCTGCGCTGGGAGCAGTTAGGCGATAAAATTTATATATCGTCTAACTTCTGTTATGATTTAACGAACTGAAGTCGGGTCTCTTTGAGATCTTTGTGTTAATTATTGCATTCCTCCTTTTGTAATTGAAACAATGCTTGAAGACGAGGGCAGACACCAGCCTAGAAATGGCGACGTTCGTGTTTGTTTTTGTTAATAAATTGTTGTAATCAAATTCATTGTATGTGATTTTTCAAGCGAAATAATTCATAACTTTATATTTGCTGCGTTCTTGTGTTGTCAAACAAATTTTATACACGAATTATTTACATGAATATTATCAAACACCTTTATCGAAATATTTGGATGTATCCAAACATTTTTTGCCAGATAATACATACTGAATCTGGAATAACCATGTACAAAGCAGAGCTGTCATTTGGGACTGCGGCGCGAATCGACTAACAGAAGTTTTCTATAATGTATCTATCCATAGTGTTCGCTTACTAAAGTAACTTTTATTTTAATAGCACAGTTATTGTAATACAAAGTAGTGGTACGTCAAAATAAGTGCCAAGGCTACTTTAGTAAGCGAAAACCATGGACACATAATGGTCGTTTCGCACAACTGCAGGTTTTTTGGAATGGGTTATTTTTTATAAAAAATGACATAAGTGAATCGACACAGTCCAAAAGAAACCTGGGGAGAGTCGCATCGCCCCGACAGCGGTGCGAAACGTTTTAAACTCAACACTATAATCGATTCACATCACAGTCCGAATCGCTTGTGGTCCGAAATGAATAAAGACCCACCGTAGCACGAATTACATTGCGGAGTAAAAGGAAAAGTCCTTATTATTTATATTGCAGGTTGTAAGGTGGATTTCCTGGCAGCATAGCATTTCTTGGCATTTCCAGTAATAAAGATGGTGTATGTATACACCCAGGTTTCTATTAATACCTACCTACCTACATGGAGAATTGGGGACTACGTAAATGATCTTATAAAAGTAACCTTATTCAAAACAGTTACCATTTGTTACATAAATAATGTATATTTTAACGAGCAATGCTTTAAGCCTCTTGATAAACCTCCATTTATAAAGAAAAGAAATAGATAAATTAAGCCAAGGTTTCTTCATTGGCCGTAAATACAGTGTAAGAGTTGTACAAATAATAATGACCGTGCATTTAACTTATAAAATCATACAAAAAATATAAAAAATATCAATTAATACAATGTTTATTTATACGGCAATACACCACAATTATATTCACATTTTCTTCTTTTAATTTCATAAATAAATAAATTCATAAAAGCAAATAATTTAATAGTATCGAACAATATTAATAATTATCATCAATATTTTGTAAAAGCAAATGTAGCCTCGAATGAACATTCATTTAGGCTTACTTTCGGCATCACTAAATGAGTTTGCATGCGGCTTTTGCAATACTATCATGGTACTTATGTATTTCTCTAAGTCTCATTATCATGCTATCCCTAGCGTTACCCCATTTTTGAGGGTCGGGGGGGGAAGTCATATTGTGACTAGGCGAAGCCTGGTGATTTTCTTTTTAAATAATATTATAGGCTCGCGTTTGACCACAATCTCACCTGATGGTAAGTGACGATATGGTCTAGGGTGGATCACGGTTAAGAAGCAAATGCCTATTCACTCTAGCCTTGAAGACTCCCAGATTATAACGAGTTGGAAAAACAGACAACGGCAGACAGTTCCAGTCCTTTGCTGTTCGCATCAAAAAGGAAGAGGCAAAACGTTTAGTGCGGATTGGTGATATATCCACAACATAAGGATGAAATGCCTGCCGACGTCTAGTTGTCCGTAGATGGACTGGAGTGGGTGGAATCAACTCGTGAAGTTCCTGCACACACTCACCGAAGTGTATCCTTCACCGACAGACAAGCTACCCTTTCCGATTAATATGGGTAATCTTTCCTAATTTTACACTGGCAACACTGCACTACCCCATTAGGATTGAACAGTCTGAAATTTAAGCTTTTAATTGTATCACAGCTTTTTATTTGGTGCATTACCATATTTTCAAAATATCTACTAAATATTCGTGTTGAGTACCTTTGTTTTTGTCAGATCCATCTTAAGCCTTCGAGCAGAGTGTGAAGAAAGTTCAAAATTGACAAACCACCCATTGAGGTGATTGTCACCTGTCATTGATTGATTGATTGACAAACGACAGTGTATAGGATTGATATGATGTCAATTCTATACATTTTATTCGACACTGTCGGTCGTCTTCGGCCAAGTAGATAAAGCCATTTGCGGGAAATCTACAATAAGTCGCGTTATAAAAAAACTGTCGCTTTTCGTGATTGTTTGCAACTTACCAGAGTTTACAGGTTCCCTTGTTTATTGCTTTTATCATAACATAAGCTCATAACTATATCCCATTCGTGGTACTCAGAGGTACATCGTAAGATGAACTAAGTACCCACACTTCACCAAGCTTTCTGCTAGACCAACGTGATAGGTGGTGTACCGTACCTCAAAGACGGTACTGAAAAGTATCGGCGCGGGCGTCCGAATGGCGTAATATACGATCCCGACGACCCGATTACTCTAGCCATAGAGGCGGCCAATCAGCTCGCGACACCAAACACTTCAGAACCCCGATACCGACGCCGCCAGCGTGGTCGACGATTTCCATCAGCGCTTATAGCTAATGACCCTCTAGGGTCGATTAATTCTTTCAAATATTCTTATTATTATTATTAAAAATAAGTACAGTACTTAATACATTTTTTTACAATTGACGGTGCAACAGAAACCAACTTTGGTTTGTCCGTACACCGACATTCTCCATCGTCGCTTCCAATTTGCAACATAATATCATGCTCGAACAAATAGGTACAATAAATAAAGAACATGTCTTCCTCTCTTGTCTTAAATTTTGTACCGGGTGAGAGCCCTCAGCGCTCCCCATTTGTCTAGCCAATAAGTCACGTAAAAAAAGGTGTGCCGTCCCGCTGTCTATAATGGTGGAGCCAACTGTATTATTGTTTTTTAATGCTATAAAAATACATAAATTTTTAGTGACATTTATCCTACTCTATCTCTTCCAACAGACGCTCCAGTGTGCGCTCACACATCGCCACAAGTACTAGGCGCGCAGATCGACGAGGTGCTGCGTGTGCGATGCTCCGTCACCGCCAACCCGCCTGACGTCACGTTCTTCTGGCAATTCAACAACAGCGGCGAGAGTCTTGATGTCTCACCTACTAAGTTTGGTAAGTAGTTATTGAAATACTCATTTATTATAAATGTATTTTTAATACCTGTAGAATTTAAATCTTTTCGACTCGGACAGGATTCAAACCCTCAGCTCTTGTTAAGCTGAAACTATGTTCAAATTCCGTCCAAGTCAGAATCATTCGATCTACTCTCTGTCCACATGAATCTCGTTTCACGTGTCGATTTCAAGGTCAATAACACTATATTTATGTATATATAGCAGATAGGCTCCCTAAACCTGCAAGTGCGTACAAATGGATGAGTCAGTTTATTATTTTCAAATTCTTTGGAAGTTTTGTACAACTTTCTTTCAAGTCCTCTTTTACCACTATAAACTGAAATCCCGTTCTAGATGCATTTAAACAAGTTAGGATTCACTTTATTTTGGTAATGTACGGTTAGCTAGCATTGAAATCCGACACTAGCTGTAAATTTAGTTCCATCCAAAAGTCGCGAGCATTTGCATTTTACAACGAAAAAGCCTTGAACAAATAGTAAGATATTAAACCAACAGCGAAAATCTTTATTTACTTGTTTCCATTTACACTGGATTGGAGTTTTACTGTATTTGACAATTCAAATCGCAATTGCTTCGGTCAGTTCACATTGTTATTTCCTGCTACTAGAGTGACTGTAAAAGTTTTATTTTTTAATTGGTACGTCGCTGATAAGTTACTACGGGGCGGGTAAAAAGTTACTCAAATGAGTTCTTAGTAATAAAATTGTTGGCCTAGCGTGTGTTGAAGGCTCGAAGCCTTTGCCAAAATTGCCTTTGCCTGATTACCTAGGCTTCAAATTAAAAATAAATTGCACATCACATTTTTGGAAGTTTCATGCTAATTAGGGAGTCATGCCATCTACGGCGAATATACAATAAGTCACGTTAAAAAAACATGATAGTAATGGCATTTTAACATAGCGTCACGCCTGTATCCCGAAGGGGTTGGCAGAGGTGTAAACACTCCTCTTCAGCTATGTTTAAGTCAATAGGGGGCGAGCCTATTGCCATCAACTGGGCACAAATGAAAATCATGTGGTATTAATTATCTACGATCCAAACATAAATTTAAACTTATAAAGTTGTAAATAAAAGAAATAAGAAGAAATCAAAAAAAGAAAAAAAGTTGAAAGTTGTTGTTGTTGTTGAGTTGAAGTTGAAATTGTTCGGTGTACTGCGGAACGGAAGGCGATTGAGGCAATCACCGTTCTACGCGCCCTATCTATGGAGTAATGGCGATTACTCCACCGACAAGAGAGCAGCTCTTAAATAAAGAGAGAGAGAAAGTTGAATTCAGTGGGATACTACTAACCCGGGACTTAATGAGCCGGGATTCGAAACCGTGATACTACAATGTAAGTCACTCATTCTCTGAACAGATTATACCATTTCGGCATTTTGCGATTTCAATTTTGCAATTCAACGAAAGAAGTGCCGAGATAATCACATAATGCACGTCTATCTAGTAATACTCTAGCACGCCCCGGACACTTCATACAAACAACTTCGTTTTACACATGAACCACACATTGACGTTATCGTAGACGAATATCTGTGTGTGTGACGTCTGACGCCTTACGATTCAAGTTAAAATTATGTTCGATGAGGGTTGAGGTAAACCTAGCTCAGACGCTGGTGGGGAGCGGAGAGTTGCCGTTCTATACGTAGTATTATTCCTTATTCTATGACTCTGGTTTCTAATCCCACTGCTCATTAATCTGTATTCTATCAGATGAGACTATGTTCAATCTATACTAATATACATACAAGTAATGCGTCTACCGAGTTCACTACAGTAGTAACAGAAATTCCAGTTCCAAATGAACACACCTCGTTGGTATACAACCCCCTGACACAGGATATCTATTTAATACACACGGATAATTTTACAGTGCCTCTAGCGGTAACTTACATAACATAACAAAACATCCCACTGTTACGCACAGGCCTCCCCTCAATCACTCTGGGTGTATGGAGCATACTCCACCACGCTGCTCTTTTTTGTACATTCAATAGATTCAAGCCTGCAATCCTTACCAAACAAAGGACAGTCTCGCAAAGTGATTTCGGCAATGTCCCCATCGGGAATCGAACCCAGACCTCCATATCGTGAGCTCAAACGATCTAACCACTAGACCATGGAGGCTGTTTGAGTGGTCAATTTAGGGACTTTTTACGCAGTCGCTATCGAGTATGGTTTCTGATAGTTTTCATACCTGTTTTCTCATTATTCGTAGTAGTAGTAGTGGCAGAGGCATATACAGGGTGTTAATGACATCGTAACCAATACTCAGGGGGATGATTCAGACTACAAATCTGAGTTAATATCAAGTGAAAATTTCCGTCGCAAAATTCGTGATTTTTTTTAGTTTTTTTTTTTAATTCTATACTTTTGCAAATTCTTTTGTTTTTTTTTGAAAATTCCACTTGATATTAACTCAGAATAATCACCTGAATCATCAACCTCAGTATTCGTTACGATGTCTCTTACACCCCGTACAAGTACATACGGTAGCCGTTTCATGAAATGGTCGTATTTCATGAAATAGAACAACATTCGTTGGCCACATCATGATGTGGTTTGGCCAGATCAATGAACACAAAACGTTTAACGATATGACCAACTAAATGCATGATTACTTCATGATATGGCCAAACGTTAGCGATCATATCGTAAAATAGTAACATTATCCACCGGTAGTGGCGCTGGTGTCGCTTTGTTTATGTTTTGCATAATGGCGGCGGACAATAATTATTCTTGTGTGAACGCGAATAATACGAATAATAATGAGCAAATACAAGATAAAAGTGCATTGAAGCAATGTTTTGACACTAAGGTGAAAAGAAAAACTCGTATTAACAGTAGACAGCAACTTTATTTATATTTTTAGGTTATATGGCAAATAATGAAGGTCGAGTGACCACGCTACGTAAATCAATGGACTATTATTGGATTTCAAAATATGATATAATTAAAACTGCGAATGAAGAGATATTAATTTAAAAAAAGAAAAATATTGACGATCCTACTGTCCGTAAAGTTTCTTTTTTTGACGTGACTTATTGTAGATATGCCGCAGATGGCATTAACTACTTGAAACAGGATTCTATTAAAACGCATAAATGTTTTTGTCATAATTTAAATTATCATAATCCTTTTTTTATAATTTTTACAAGGCATAACAGTAGGTTAGGGTGCGGCGGGGGTGGCCCTTGGGCCACCCCTACGCCGCCAGTATGTTTATCTTACACACGAAAAGTATACTGAATGATGACCAATGGCATGAAATAGTGTCAAAAAATATGACGACGACTTCAAAGCGAGATGCAGTTACGGCGTATATGTCAACTACATCAACACTCCGTTAATCGAAAATGACTTTTTAATTTTTAATTGACTTTTAAACATTTTTGTACTTTGTACTAGAGTAATACATTATTTCCTACTTTATTTCGCGTTTTTATTACACCACTTATCATGGACACCCTACATTAATGATATGGCCAAACGTGGATGGAAATATCATTAAACGCTGACGTTTAAACGATATGGTCAGTTGAAGTTGGCCATTTCATGAAATACGACCATTTCATGAAATGGTCGATCATTTCATGAAATGGTCAATTCTATGATCTGGCCACGACAGATATCGTAACGAATACTGAGGGGGATGATTCAGACCATGATTCTATGTTTATATCAATTGGAATTTTCTGTCGGAAAATTCATGACAATTTTAGTGTTTTTATATTTATTTTCCGTTCCATACCTACTTATGCGATACCATACCTACCATACATACCTACTCAGAATCATGGTCTGAATCTGCCCTCAAAGTTTTAGTTACATTGTCACTAACAACCTGTATTTAGAGCGAAATATATTTCACGAATCCAAGAACTATTTTAGTCAAGCTATTTTTGATAGTCGGAGAATTTATCTAGTTAATATTGCGCTGTTTAGGTCTCGAATTCAATTCATCAGCGATCGGAGCAAACGTTTGCAGTAGTACAAATATTTGGCATAGGTTTGGGTGCGTTTGTATTTCTCTTTGTGCTTCTCTGAATATGCGATTGTAGTCGACTGTTGAATGCGCTGTACGACAAAATAAGTATGTTATTATTATTTCAATGACAAAATAATGCATTCTACACATTTACGCCTTCGATGTCAGAACACTCCTGTACAACACGCTGCCTGTCGACATACGTCAGGAGTGCAATAAAAGTAAATTCTGTAAATCTTTATTTAAACATTTTATGCAAAAGATCTCTTAGTTATAAATTAACTGTATTTATTATTACGTGATATTTTTAAGCGAACTCGAGGAATTGTTTTTTTGGGGTTTTTGTTGTAACAATATATTTTGTGCCTTTATGAAAAAGAAACATTTTACTTACTTACTTAAGTACTTACTATTATTTCAGCAGCATTTTCTAACTATAAGTTGTTAAAGGGCACAAAGTGTTTAACATATTTAAAGGCAAATTTAAAATCTATCTAAGATCAATGTTTTTATCTGAACAGGATTTGAAGTTATGAAAAATATTTCTAATAAGATATCCTGATTTTATTTTAGTGATTTTGATACCTATATTGTATAGGGTTGTCGTTGAGACCTTATCCACAGCACCTCGGTACTTTGTGCATGTGTTGTAGCGAAAAGCTACTTAAACAATTATAAATGTGATATTCATAAAAATATTTACACTCGAAACTCGTATTGAAAGCTGTGTGGGCGCCAGCGGGGGTGTAGCTTAGGTGTTTCAAAAAAAAAAAGAGCGGTCTTACTCGATCCACTCATCACCTCTTTATGAATATTTCAATTATAAATAAGTACTAAATAACATGCATAGATATATATCGTATTGAAAGCTTTAAATAAACACAAATGGCCATTATCTCATAAACGGGCTATTATGGACTGTAGGCTATTTTATGAGATCAAAATTTTACAACTTTGTCAAATAAGATACTTTTTACAAAAGGTCTAAATGAAAATTTTCTATTAGATTTGTATGAAATTACTGTCCTTATGACATCATCAATAAAAACGATTGACAATGGTTGATTGGTTGGTTGGTTGATTGACATTGTAATTAAAATTTATAAATAAGTCAGCAAAGCAACACAGTTTTTTTATAGTCTTAGACTAGCTTTTATCTTTTTAGACTAGCTTCTATTTCAAGATTAACATTTTATAATTAGGTTTTTTTGACGTGACTTATTGTAAATTTAGCGCAGATGGCATTAACTACATGATCGGAGGTGATTTTCACGTAATTTGTCTTTGCACCCACTCAAATACCCTATTTCATGTAAAATCGTTTGATATTTCCAAATTATTATTTATTGAATACGAGTAGATGTTTTAGATATATACGTATAACATCGCTAACGAAGAATATTATTTCGATAGGTACAGCCAATGGGAGCACGAGTGAACTCAGTTACAAACCGCAGAGTGAGCGAGACTACGGGGCGCTCAGCTGCCGAGGTCGCAACACTGTCGGGGGGCAGGCTGAGCCCTGCATATTCCAGATTGTTCCTGCTGGTAAGTCATAATATCATCAATTCAAATTCAACTTCAATCCTCACCTTTACCTTTCAACTATTTCAGTGTAAACAAACTTAAAAGAAAAGACGAGTAAGAAAAAGTGGTTACTAGATTACTAAATTGCACATATACATACATACATAAACTCACGCCTATTTCCCACCGGGGTAAGCAGAGACTATAGAATTCCTGTTGCTTCGATCCTGACACACTTCTCTTGCTTCCTCCACATTCATCAATCGCTTCATAGACGCACGCCGGTTAATAGATCGTACCAAACCTTTTCTAAGGACATCTCCAATTTGGCCAATGTAAGTCCTTCTAGTTCTTCCCCTGCGACCTAGGGCTTACTGATGATAGGTCATCAACTTAACTAAATTGTATAAAAGTATTATTATTTTTTTAAAAAAGAACGTCTAAAGTCCTGTGCCGAAGTTTTTCTTGCAGCTTCTTTTCCCCGGCTATACAGGTTGTGAGAAGCTGCAGTAGTTTTAGGCGGATGAGACGTTCGTTATGTAAAAATGACGATTCAAAGTGTAACTATGTTACCTACTGAATAAAGATATTTTTGAATTTGAATTTAAAGGTTCTTCTTCTTTTATCGTGTGGGTTGTAAGTTGAATTACCAACCTCATCAACCCTGGTGTCAGGGTTACCATTGAGCCGCCAAAGGCCAAAAAGTTTGAAGGTTGATTGCCAGCGAAGTGTCTAATTGATTCACACGAGTTACCTACACTACAGCTTGACGTCACTGACACTACGGAACCAAGGGGATCAGCCAAGTTGCAAACGATTATAAAATACGACAGTGACAGTGATTAAAATGTACGGGATTGACGTAAGGTAGTGCCAATCACGCCCCGGGTCGTTAGTTCTCGTACACTTGCTAACAGACTTCTTACACATATTGTCTTGTCTTTATCCATAGGTCTTAATCTATGTTTGCCAAGTCGTGGTTTAACTAAAAAGCATATTTCCTCTAAAGATTATTGATTCTGCGGCAAATTAGACTGACTTAATACCACTTCAAACTACTAATCCTTTGAGCAACGTCGCGTCGACTTTAGTTCTCTGCCAAGCATAGCTTACTGAGCTGACTTAAGTACAAGTTACCACGCACAGACATAGTTTGTTAAAGATTCATACAAGGTTCACATCACAAATTTAAGAGCCACGCTCTTGTCGATGTAGCATTCTCTATGCTAGTTTTTTAGGGAAAAAATAGGGCAGTGTTTTCTCTTTTGTCTTCCGCCCACAAAACATAGGTATACATTACTATATATATTTTCTATTGTTGTTGGTGATGGAGTATACTCCATACACGATCCGATTGAAGACGTATTGTTAATGGCATCACCTGAGCCTCCCAAATGATAAAACGTACAAGGGTGTTAGTAACACCGTAACGAAAAAAATTAGATGATTGTACTAAACACGATGGTAGGTGCACTATTCCTTATCAAATATCTTATATCTAATATCTTTAAAGAAAACCAAGTTTATTCAGGTGTTGTGTTATGTTATCCTTAATGATCTAATTATCCTATCTCGAATGTTGTGAGTAAAAGTCACGGTGCCAAAATAATGCCTTATGAACTGTGTTTTTATGAGCAAAATATATCATATTTGGAAGTAATAAAATAGCCCCCGACTGTGTTCATACAAACAGAATCTCCCTACAATTTATAGGGTGTGGCAAGCCGAGTTCGCGTAAATCATAACGGGTATTTATAGCTGCTTAATCTTCAATTGATTCACTGAACCGAACCCATTGTTACAACCATGTCAAAACCTTATCGCTACCATTGTGTGACTGTGTTGCTATATTTAACTACAGACATAATCATAAATAGAGTTTTTAAAATTTATTTAAAGAACTTCATGTTCTTTTCAATATTCCAAAACCAACTTCAAAACTAGACAGATGCCTCAAAGTTTGTGCTGTACCAAACATACATCCAATCTTCACGGAATGCCAAAGCAAAGAGAACCAAAAATGAAATTTTGTCTGTCACTCCGTTATGGCTAAGCTAAAGCCTATCAGAGAGATTCGAAATTTAGGACGACACGCCAAACTGTGTAAAAGCACACAAATAGGATGTCACAGTGAATAGAAAAATCTACAAAAGACCCGAGCAAATTGAATACCCAATAAGAGCGATAAAGTTGAATTTCGTGCGTTCTGTAAAGGCTCTGACTGTAGGAATTTAGCAGGGGATTTTACTTTTATTTGGTTATGTATATGTAAAGATCAAAGACAATATTTTTAGCAGTGAGAACACGAATCTGTAGCGAAACGTGCTGGTTAAAAACATTACATAAGCCGTGGGCATCTACTACTGACTATAATTCCTATACATAACATAAATTGCCTAAACACGTCCCACAATAGGCTTGTTTCCAACTAGTCGAGTCAGTTACTTTTTACAAAACGTCGAAACGAAAAATTACTATAATATTAAAATGAAAAAGCATACTGTGACGTCATAGAAAAACGTGACAGAATGTCGCACTTATTAGTATGGATTTCTTGATTAAAATTTATAAATAAGTTTAATAGAGAAAAGAAACTCTTCTCTTTATTTAGTAATCATAATTTCATAATTTATCGTAAACCTAGTACATGACCCAACTGGCCATGGGCCAAACCTCAATCAACCAGAGGGGTAAATGTTATATATATGTGGGATCGTCGGGCGAGAATTAAACACGTTAGCACCTTTAACACTTTTTTTTATTGTTTTCTTCTTAATAAGCGCGCAGACATTACACTTTTTTAATTGAAAATATTAACAATTAACGCAGATCAAAAAATAACACCCTTCCACCTCGACTCTCACCCAACGTCTCTTTTTAAAAATCAGTCAGTCATCTCAATCCGTTCACACCGTTCATTTCAAGTCACTCATCCATCTTTTCTTTATTCGTCTTCGTTCAGAAATCAACATTCAGCCTCTTACTTATCTATACTGGTGCTAATTCCAGTACTTACATACCATCTAATTTTATTTTAAGTTATATTCGTCTTATCCGCCGAAAAGGAAAGGGACAGGTAATCGACTGGCATAAAATTTATGGATCACATGTCAATTTTAGGCAGAGAATTAAAAACCCCTCCCAAAATTTTGTATTGGGCAATAACCCGACAGAATTAAGTTGACAACACATGTTATACAGGGTGAATAGCAGCGGGATGCCTAGTTTATTCACCTGGGTTATTCATTTATTTTCAAATTAACAGTTGTTAATCATCCGTCCCTTTCCTTTTCGGCGGGTAAGAAAATGATGGGTATAACTTAAAATAAAATTAGGCGGTGTCTGCGGGAATTGGGCCAATGTGTATCTTATACGGCGCTGTTCGAGTCAACACTATGTGAAATACAGAGCTCACGTTTCATAATTTCTCTGCGGCTTTTAGTCGCATACATTGAACCTTACTCTAGCTCATAGATATTATGACGCTACTAGAAGTAACTACAATAAATTATTTAAATATTAAAAGCATTGAAAATTTGTTTACTAAAACCGAATAACATGTTATCAGAGTAAGTGTTTGAGACAAAATAAATATTAAGAATTCATACTTCTGAAAATGACAGTCATTCCAAGGATCGACATCCTCAAAAAGTATAAGTAATAGACATCAAAATGTTATACTTAAGTGACTTCTTCTTCTTCGACAGTTCACACGTCCGCTTTTCATCCCCAATGAACATGCCTGAAATTTAATATACTTACTATTTCAATTTGCATAAAAAGAATGCTTCAATTCAAATAAATGCAACTGCACAAAATTATCAATTCAATAGCGGTTTACCACTATTACCTGTGATGTGGAAACGCTCTAAATTTTGTAATGCGATAGTTTTCAAATAATTTCCATTTATACGGAAGCCAACCACCATTAATGGTGCTTAGTGGAATACGTTTAGTAGGTATCGTGGGTTGTGGCTACTGCGCCAAATGTGAAAGCTGGTTTATTATTTAGTACTGTAAATACGGCTTTTACAGTAAGTAGTAAGTATCGGCCTCCGTGGTCCAGTGGTTGAGCGTTGGGCTCATAATCCTTAGGTCCCGGGTTCGAATCCCGATGGGGACATATCACAAAAATCACCTTGTGATCCCTAGTTTGATTAGGACATTACAGGCTGGTCACCTGATTGTCCAAAAAGTAAGATGATGCTGCTTCAGAAGGCACGTTAAGCCGTTGGTCCCGGTTACTACTTACTGATGTAAGTAAGTAGTCGTTACATGAGCCATGTCAGGGGCGTTTGACGGCTCAATAATAACCCTGACACCAGGGTTGATGAGGTTGGTAATTCACCTCACAACCCACACGATAGAAGAAGAAGTAAGTAGTTATGTTTTTATCGTACATTTCATTCCGGACGTAAATTGAGAACAATTTTTTACCTGGATTGAAACTAGCGTGTCTATAGCGAGGTTTTAATTGGAGAAAATGACATCAGAATAACTTTGGAAAATTTTGCTGATGAGATTTTCGACAGCAAAACTGACAACATTAAACGTAGGCACCTACATCAACTATCTCCTACTACTTAAATATATATACATGTACAGCCTTTCATTGTACTGAACCCATGAAATTTAAAATAAAAATGTGTACCTACTTATACGAAATTGAGTACACCGATTTTCCATATCATAAAGCCCAGTTACAGGTAAAATGACCACAGCTTAGTGACTTTATTTAATTTAACGAAAATAACACAGCTTTAAATTCAAATTGTATTGTCACAATAAAACTCATTAGCAAAGTTTATTTGTTGAGGTGAAATCTCGAAATGAGTTCACGGCGATATTCTTGGACATTTCTGTTGAGTAAGTAACAGAAATAAACTGCACTTTGGAAACACTTCTAAAGCTTTATTATGGCTATATGACATGGTTGCACTGGAAATATGAGTTAGCGGGAGGTGCAGCGAAATACGCCGCCCGCCGCAACGTTTAATATCCCGCAGTTTGTTATAATATATAACTCGTTAAATTGTCACCCGACGCCATAAGTCAAGGGAAATTAGTGAGTTTAGCCGTGCACTTAATTTTCATTTCAACGCACGCACCTTGTGGAATAATTTCTTAGTAGATTTGAGTGATTTACGCGCCACGAATACGTTCAGGCGCCTGACAAAAACGTTAGATTTAATTATTTGTGTTGAATTTTGTTTTAGAGCACTCAAATTTATTAAGCGACAGGGGTGGGTACACATTGTTTTATTACTTTGTTCCATTGTTTTATTGTTTGTTAAGTTATAATAAGATATTTAACAAAAGACTTTAACGTTTGAAGATAAACAACGTATATTTAAATAAACAGTAAAAATGTTGCAGTTTTTAAGAAACGGAAGCGGTAAAGGAAAACATCGTGAGGAAACCCACATACCCTAGAAATGCGCTTCGGAGGTATGTTACCTAACGTGTATTAGGCTGGTTTTCCCTTCGCGGGTTGGAAAGTCAGACAGACAGTCGCTTGTGTAAAATAGCGGACCTGCCAAATCTTCAGGTTAGGTAAGCGGACCCTGTGAAAACGAGATAATGCTAGGAACATGATGCTGCAGTTTTTAAGAACATTTAAGGCCCTGTGCCATAGTTGTAGGTGGACGAGACATTCGACAAAATTATTGTATACAAAAATTTACTGTATCAAAGGTATATTATATTTTGAATTGAATTAAAAGTGAACTTTGTCACCAGCCCGACCGACCGCGCCTCGTAACTGCTCGCTACATGCCGGCAACGTGACGACGGAGGCGAGCTGGCTGCGCGTGCGCTGCGTGGCCGGCTACGACGGCGGACTGCCGCAGACCTTCGTGTTGGAGGCCTTGGACCCGGTCACCGGCAGGGCCCGGTTCAACAGCAGTGTTAATGAGACTGGTAAGTGTAGTATCCATCACTAATTTAAGAGCCACGCTCTTATCGTTGTAACATTCTACATGCTACTTTTTAGGGAAAAATAGGGTAGTGGTTTCCCTCTGGCCTTCCGCCCCGCAGTTCTTTGTCTGACGCGAGTGGGGGGATGGCGCCCAGAGTAGTTTATTTCAAAGCCGTACTAGGACTCCTGTCCTCCACCTCTGAATAGTACTGACAGTTACTGCTGCCCTCTGTCAAGTTCCAGGTTTCAGGTTAGTGTATTATTACGCAATGAAATATAACATAAACTTTTTCTCGTGCATAAATCTCAAATACAAAATGTTGTAATTGTAACGCTGATACTCTCAATTTGTTGATTTTTAAATGGATAGCTTTTTTGCCAATAATTGTAATCTCATTATGCTGTCGTTGTCCCAAATAAATAAGTGACATAACAGCATCACGCCTATATTGTCGACTCTGGGTTTGACTAACTATTTATTTATTTATTTAAACTTCTAGCAAAACATTGTCACATCAAAAATTCAAACATCCCATCAATATACCTGTTCTGCATTTCTTATATGTTTCATATTTTCTGTACCTTAAGTTCTTTGAGCTCTATAAAGTATATATTTTGTAACTTATCCCACTAACTCCTCTTATTACTAAAAATCTAATCTAATCTAGCCTACAAGATCCCACTGCTGGGCAAAGGCCTCCCATTCCTCTTTCCATTTTTTGCGGTCCTGTGCGTACTCCGGCCAGTCCCTCCGGCAAGCGTCCAAGTGTTACGCCATCTCTTTCTTTCTTTAAATCTCAAATGGGATTGGGCCGAACATGTTTTTCGCATACATCCTGAGCGGTGGGCACGGATCGTCACGCATTGGGTGCCTCATGACGGGTACAGGCGTCGTGGTAGTAGACTCCTTATATAAGAAGATAAATTAAAACACATCATACCGCGTTAAAATCAGGGATCCGTGATCATGGCACTTGCATCAATGTTGTAATATCGGAAGTCTCATATCCCTGATTTTAACGCGGTAAAAACCCGGTATTATGAGTTTTAATTATGATAATAACCGCGTAAACCTCAAATCTTCTTCTTCTATCGTGTGGGTTGTAAGGTGAATTACCAACTTCATTAACCCTGGTGTCAGGGTTACTATTACCCCAAATAATGATAAATTAGTAATTTTACTCGAAAAGTGAAACAATAAATTAATTTTAAAATATCTCAAAAAGCTTATGAATTAAGACATCAAGCACAGAAAACTTCTTATTAGGTAGGAGCGTAGCTATAATATGAGCATATCTCCATATAAGGTTTTAACGTGGTTAGAGCTGTTTTGAATAGGAAACCCGAGCTGTATAATTGATGTTCTCGTATGCAAAGGCGCTGCGAGATCTCTCTCACAGTTAATACTTAGTTGACCCAGTACCTGCGAGTTAAAGCGATACACAAATATTTTTTCGTCTAAAAATCCTCTGTAGGTACTCTTTTGCGGTCTATCAATGCAGACGCGACAAAATAGAATGCATGTAACGTATATATAGACAACTGTAGCAGATAACTTGTTCATTTTAGGTATTTACCTATTTGAATTCAATAGTATATAAATAGGTGTTAGATATAATCGTATGCCATAGTAAGTAAACACAGAACAGATTTTCATACGACCACGGCATATCTTCTGAACATCGCTCTATCTAATACCTACCAACTGAATTCAAATAGTTACGTAAGTATATAAAATAAACAACTTTTCTACTTATAAGATAAGTATACATATATTTTTTTTTTTGTAGGGAAGTTTTAAACTTGTTATCCGTGTAGGTTAAAAATAAATTAGGATTCATATTAAAATGTAACTATACACACGAGCATAATGCAGCAGTTGTCCTCGGGTTTCATACCAACCTAAACGCACCTAGGTACTTACCTATAAGTTGCTTTAGTCAACTGTGCAACTTGATCCTCGCTAACAGAACTACTGCTCCTACATATGGGCCTTAATCTGTTAAGCGTATTTCATGATATGCTTCGAGCATGCTCATGCGCTTAGATTCAGTTTGAGCGGAATGGAAACCAACACCTATTGATTGGAGTGCCGTCTTCAAATTAAAATCGTTTATTTCGGATATTTTTTATATCCATTATTATCACTTATTTAAGAGCCACTCTCTTGTCGGTGTAGCATTCTTCATGCTACTTTTTAGGGAAAAGTAGGGCAGTGGTTTCCCTCTTGCCTTCCGCCTCGCAGTACTCTGTCTGACGCGAGTGAGATGGCGCCCAGAGTAGTCTATTTCAAAGCCGTACTAGTACTCCTGTTCTCTACTTTTAAATACTACTGACAGTTACTGCTGCCCTCTGTCAGGTTCCAGGTTACAGTCCCTGTAAATCGCCTCTTCCGTCTTGCATTGCCGTACCGGCATCCATAGTTGTTAGTAAATAATTGCAGTTAATAAACGTCATATTAGTAACATAAAATGACGTTTAGTATCTGCATTTTTAGGTGCAAAAAATATTAAAAACGTAGTTCCTGAAATGTAAACGAAGCCTTAGAGATGATTCGTAATAATCATGTATTACCCAAATATGAATTCGAAATTCTTTTCGAAAACAATTCGAAATTCTTTTCGAAAACAATTCGAAATTTCGAATTAAGAATTAAGAATTGTTTTCGAATTCATATTTGGGTAATGCATGATTATTACGTGCCAAGCGATGCAGAAAAACCGTGAGGAAACTCACTTTCCCAAGAAATGCGTGTCGGAGGTATATACGTATAAGACCCTTATCATTGAATCTTACACTGAAAAATTGGTTGGTTTTTGTATTCAAAACAATAGTGACTACACAACCGTGTATACTAGTAATTTTATAATTTTAAGTACACACGGTTGTAATATTTTGTAATATTCATCATAAAGTTTATTATTTCTTATGTACACAGTTTTGTTACTAGTTGTAAACAATGGGATAATAGTGTTCGTATTGTAGGGTAATCATGTGTTCCTAGTATAGACTATGGAACACCGAAAAGCAGTAAATCCATTTTTTTTTAAATAACAAAATTAGCCCAATTGGTAGAACGCTTGCCTCTCACTTTGAGGTCGCAGGTTCGAATCCAGCGCAGGTCTAAATCACAAATCGCAGGTCAGAGAATCATTTCTTTTTTGTATATCAATTACAACCTATACTATTGTTTTTTTCTTTCGCTGCAGTTATTTGTAATAAATAAATTATTATTATTATATTATTTGATATCAACTCAGAATAATGAGCTGAATCATCCTCGTCAGTATTTGTTAGGATGTCACTTACACCCCATACAAGTACTTACAGGTAGCCATACAAGTACATATAAACACCGTAAAGAATACTGAGGGGAATGATTCAGACCATGATTCTGAGTTTATAACAAGTGGAATTCATGATATTTTTTGTTTTCTTAAATTATTTGCAGTTATATACTTTTGCGACGGAAAATAAATTACGCTTGATATCAACTCAAAATCATAGTCTGAATCACCTATCAGTTTTCGTTACGGTGTCACTAACACCCTGTATAGGTAGTTTACACTCACATTGGTGCTAATTCCTGTACACACATATAATTATATTTTTTCTTTCATCAACCCTGGTGTCACGGTGTTTATTGAGCCACCAAAGGCCCTGTAGGCTCATGGAACGCTAACATAAGTAATTAGTATCTGAGACCAACGGCATAACGTTAAAAAGGAGCTACTTTGTTTTAAGTTTACGCGGTTATTATCATAATTAAAACACATAATAACGGGTTGACTGATGTGATTGGAGTGGAGTAGGTAGATCCATAATTTCTCATCAGTCATCCCGTGATCATGGCACTTGCAACAATGTCGAAATATCAGGAGTCTCATATCCCTACTTTAAACGCGGTAAGAACCCGTTATTATGTGTTTTAAGGAGCTACATTGTGGGTTATGACAACTTGTTAGGTCAACAGTGACGAAGACTTGAAAACATATTGTTTTGTCCAGATGGCCTGGTGACCTTCAGACTGGACCTGACGCAAGTGTCTTCTCCCAACGATGTGGAAGGCGCCACCTTCAACCTCTTGATCTACGCGAGGAACTTGAAGGGGGAGTCCGAGAAGACATTACTTGAGAATATTGCCTTCAATGATGCTGCCAGGAGAACCGGTATGTTTTACCTTTGTAGATAATTGTGCTAATAAAATATCTTACCTACTTCAATGTAGCGGGGAGGTCCCATTATATCATTATAATAGGTATAGTATGGAATGGAATTCTATAGTCTCTGCTTACCCCGGTAGGAAATAGGCGTGAGTTTATGTATGTATGTATGTATAGTTATATCTATAGATATCCTCTTTGCGCCTAGCACCTTCGTCTTCACTTGTCTCAATATTAAAATCAGCTTTTTCACGTAAATACATACACATACATAACACGCCTATTTCCCATTACGGTAGACAGAGACTATGGAATTCCACTTACTGCGATCCTGATACACTATTTTCTCTTCTTCCACTCTCATCAAAGACTTCATGCATGCTCGCCGGTTTAGAATTCTTGACCTAGCCTTTCTTAAAAATATCCTGGATCTGTATAAACCTAAATAAACAGAATAATTGTTTTAGGAAGGTTATTTACCAAGAATTAAAAGGCAAACTGTGTGAAACTGAGTATTAGTATACTGTAACCAAGCTCATTATTGCATTATATTAAAGCTATAGAAATACAGGTTTAGAGAAAGCTTGGTGAGATGGGGGTACTTAGCTCATCTTGCAATGGATGTACCTCTGACTACCCCAATTGGGATATAGCTTATGTAGCTGTTATGTTTAAGTAAGTAACTTTCGAGTTCAAATCTTTTCAATTTACATCCTCGTCTCTGTAATTGCTAGAACTAATAAATCCGTCAAAGTATTATCTTTGTTTTAACCTCTGTAAATATTTACTCTCAAAAACAATTATGAAACTCCCAAACTCAAGATTACCACTGTCAGATAACAATCCTTTTGAAAATAAGTCAATGTTTGCAGGTCTCGCTTGCAACCCAAATTATCAATGGGTAAACTTCAGAGTTCATTGTAATGGAGATAGTGATATTGGCCAGAAAGCCAAGTTTCTATTAGTTTCATTAGTTACTTCCAATTCAAACTGAGGGCTAGTCAAATTAGTTCGTGCTATTTAAAGACATATAAACCTCTGACATATACGTTTATAGCAATAAACTTATTAGTTTTTTACTCAAGTACTTGATACTGTAGATTATGTTATATCGTTAGGGAAGTGGGTTTCGGAATTGGAAGGAAACCCACTAAGTCCAAGAAGAATCAAATCGCAGTACAACGCTTACACAGAGCCACGTTCAACTCCGATAGTGTCACTTCACTTTATTTCGCACTTGACGCGACACTTGAACACTACGCAAAACACTGCACTAACACTATTTAAAACACTTTTACCTCACTTTCATTATTGCTACTTTCACTTTACCACTTCTTCTTCCTGCTTCGATTGCTTTAAAAACTGAACGGGCTCTCCAACAGCAATTTCTTCTCGACTTTTTCTGACTCTACTTCCTCTTCGCGCTCCTTTTATACCCTATGGTCACATCAGGTAGAACCTCCATGACTATTCCAGTACAGAAAGATAAGGACGCTGATATGCGTCAGAAAAGGATGCCGCTAAGCGAAAAAGAGAATTTTATGTCAACATTCGTGAACTCTCTAGTTACAAAGTTTGGCTGAGAAGTTTGGTATGTTTGTTGTGAAAGATGTGCCGTTGTCAATCCATCACAATATTAAAAAAAGGTCTACATACCCATAAATTTAATAATTTACCATTATACTGAGTGAATAAAAATGTAAAGAATTCTCCAAAGAAATAAGAAATTATAATTTCGCTTCGCTAAAAGAACCTCGATTTAAATATTTGTCCATTTGAATTTCTAAACAATTTTTATATTATGCAATTTTTCCCCTTTTTCCTTATCCTATACTTATAATGGTATTACTCGAGAAATATTTTACGTAATAGCGATAAGCTAAATAATAATTATACCGGCCTTTTGAAAAGCTTTTTTGTAAAATTTTGCTCTATTTATTAGAACGTTGTTTTCTTTTATATTGGTATTATTATATATTAGGTAAATTCTTCACTCAACTTCCTGAACCAGAAAGACTTCCTGACGTGTTAACAACTTTACATTATATATGTCGTATATATAAATTAGAATGGAGGGAGAAGGTAGGTAGGAAATTTATACCGAGCAAGGTGGTCTAACTGAACTCTATTCTTTATCGTATGATTTTCCATCTTCAATGTGGGCGTTAGAAGACAATAATGGCCATCATTAGTATCACAATCATTTTATTTACTTCCACATAGTTTTTGTATCACGATTAGATACAGTTACAGCATAAGGTCCACACTCGCGGCAACGGCACGGTATTCGTAACGGTTACACAGTCTCTCGTAATCTAGTGCACCTCAGGACGTTAGCGAGAAGGGGCCCTCCATCACCCATGGTTCCTATATTCGGACCGAATCATCGGGACATGTGAACGTACTTGCTAGGTGCTCTTTTCCGATCACACTTTCTTGACGTTCCTACAAGTTATAGGTGAGCGACTTTAGCACTCCACTCTCCGATCGGAATTATTCGACACCACCGACTAGAACGGCAGTGCACGTCCGCTCGACACGATGACTCTGTAGTGACTGCCCGACTTCACCCAGCTCTGGCCGTACGCCACCTGTCGTCGGAGCGTTGCAACTTCATTTCCGATTTGATCAATTTCTCTTCTTAATTCATAACTAACTCCGACATATACATATACATACATACATAAACTCATGCCTGTTTCCCACCGGGGTAAGCACGGAAAACATTTTTAGCGTCAAATAGATCAAATGCACAAATCAGTTTTTCAGTTACTTAATCTTCTCGACATTTCTTTTAAACTAATTTATCCAAAACCTTCAGTTATACCATGACAATGATATCTAACCTTAATCCTTTGAAACAGATGGCAAAGGATCAATGGGAGGCGTAACATTAGGTGTGATGGTGGCAACAGCACTGGCCGCAACGGTAGCAGCTGGCGGCATAGCGCTGGCGGCGCTGTGTGCCCGGCGCAGGCGCACGCAGCCACCTCACAAACACCCCCCGGGTGACATGCTAGAGCTGAGTGATGGCGGGAGACGGTACGTCGTCGCGTACACCATCAAACCCTCCCCGGATCTGAAGACGCCGGATCCTCAGCCGGACATTTTGAATGCGCCAGGTAAGAATCAGTTAGTCTCATCATCGTCAATTTAAGAGACTTGACTTCCCTATAAGACACGACGTTAACCTTTTCTTTAATCTGTTCCATGTAAGCTCTTCTTGGTCTTCCCCTTCCTCTCTTTCCTTCTAGCTTTCCTTCTATGATGTTTTTAATAAATTCGTCGTGTCTTAATATTAGGTGTCCAATCATCTTGCCTCTTCTGTCCTCAATAATTCTCAGTATCAGTAGTTAGTCTATACGCTCCTATTGTAATTTTGAATTTCTTTTATAATCGTATCGTATTCGCCTAATTAATCCAAATTACTTACTAACTTACCCTGAGGTTATTAAGAGAAATAACTTTTTATTTCAAAGTAACAATTCGTACATATTTCAAACCGAATGAGCTATGATAATAACTACCGATATGTACACAGATGGCGATAATCAAACTGTACAACCGATAGCAGATGAGGCGGATGAATGGCCTAGCATACAAGAAGTCAGAGGTAAGATGGTCTTCTTGACGTTGCATTCTTACTTTAATGTCTCATCTTGTATGTATACTGAAGCTATGTGCTTCTTCATAGGAGACTGGAGTCAGACTGGAGCAGTGTTCTCAGCAGAAGACTTGGCTTTACTTGACTCTGCGGGAAGACCACAGGTAAACTTAAAAGAGTCAATCACCAATTATTATTTTTTGGTTTATATTCTGTTTGTGTTTTTTTTTGTGTTTTGGGAGAAGAAATGCTCTTCCTCATATTTAGCGTGTACCTCTGCCCGACTTAACAGACTAAAACCCTACCCTTTTCACAAACATGGCGTCCGTGCCTTTGTTTGTCGACATTTTTTGACATTGTTTGTTTTTCTTATATTGAATCCTATAGGTATTATTTCTGTCAAATCTTGAAAGAACTTCAAAGACATTTTTGGTCCCGCAGCTCTCACCGTGTGATATGGTACCTAGCAGTAGACAAGAAGATGTCCTGAACCAGAACTTGGCACATACAATGAACTTTAGACCAAGTTATCCTGTCACTAGCAGCCCAACTTTGGGGAGCCCAAACTTTGTGTGCCCAAACGGCAACGTGAGTTCCCCTCTTGGCAGCCAAAACCTGACCCTCACAGGGCCAACTTTAAGTTCTGGAAGTCTAGCAACTTCAACTCTGCATAGGACCAAAGGGAAAGGCAACGCGAGAAGAAGAGAACACGTTTTAGCTGAAAATTTGCCCGGACCTGAAAGTTGTGTATAGAGTGGTGAGACCCGATGAAGTGATATCAGTTATTTTGAATAAGTGCTTTTCAGATCTTGTATGCGTTTTGTTAGAGTATGTGATGAAGTAAGACATCTTGTGTAATTATTGGCAACTTACATTTATTATTTTAAATGATGTCACAATGTTCAAATACGACAAACGAATATTTCTTACTGCTAGCAAATTTGGTTATATTTGACTATTCATAAATTATTGTAGGCGTTTATTTGCCAAATATTCCATTGTTTGATAAGACAATATATATTGTAAATAAATGTAGACACTAAGTAAACCGTGTTTACCTAAATAAACATTTACAGTGAATTGAAGACTTAGAGTTTGAACTATTATTAGTTGATCTATGTAAAGAGCCCTCCTAAAATACACAAACACATATAATGTGTTGCTCAAAAGCGAAATTAGGCATGGTTTACGTTAAGTAATTAATTATTTTTGATTGTTGAAAAGTTAAAAAATGCAACATGATAACGAAAGGTATTTCTGGGGAATGCCCCAAGGCAAAAGTAGCAAATGATGACAAAAACGTCAGTGTGATCGATTGAAATAATGCTTTGTTTGTTTGAACTTGGCTAAGGCCCCTGATACTATTTACTAGTATTACTATTATTAGTATTGTTTTTAGTAGTGGTTTTATTTTGCGTTCTAAACTTGAAATAAGAATATGTATTTTTACAGCACTAGCTCCTGTAAAACATTGACCTTTGTTTTCTTTGAAAAATCGACAGTTTTATACACGAAATTCGTAACGTTAAAAAAATATTTTATAAATTATATTATTGCAGTGCGCCTTTAAAATACGATGTCGATGATACTCGTACATCGTGACTACCTAACTGTGCAGCATACTATAAAAATAAACAGGAGACAGAGTGGAACCGAGTTTAAAGTCG
Source organism: Pectinophora gossypiella (assembly GCF_024362695.1). Classification (NCBI taxonomy): domain Eukaryota; kingdom Metazoa; phylum Arthropoda; class Insecta; order Lepidoptera; family Gelechiidae; genus Pectinophora; species Pectinophora gossypiella. The sequence goes on along the minus strand of NC_065421.1, from coordinate 7,455,714 downwards.
TTCATTTGTTTCGATCAGAAATATCTTTCATTAGCTAATATATCATGTTGCATATTTTTAAGTTTGACTAGTTTTAGTGCAAGGCAGAATAATAAGTACATTCTGAGTGTATAACTATTAATGTATATAATGGTATCTGTACCCTTCCTGCCACTGTACTCAAGTACTATTAGATAATTTAGCTAAATAAATAAACGACTTACTGGCCTATGACTACAATGAACGAAGACTATTTTGTAAATAAGTACATATTTCTACTTATTTTAAACGAATCGGTTGTGTGGCTGTAAATATTATAGAAAAGTAGATTACTATAGAGAAATGCTTTTATTATCTTATTGTTTTGTATCTACCGATAGGGGTGGTCGTGAACTATAATGAGCAAGATCAAAATTTCTGGCGGCATATTTCCATTTATTACTAATTTATGTGAATATCGATCGTCGTGGAGATCCTTGGGGGAGGCCTATACCCAGCAGTGGGCGTCGTACGGCTGATGATGATGATGATAATGAATACGAGCTTTATACCATAATCACAAATTGAAGACTATTAAATATTAGTTATAATATCATTTGTTTATTATTTTAAGAGTTGTACCTGTCATTTTCTTATCCGACGAAAAGGAAAGGGACGGATGATTGACAACTAATAATTTTAAAATGAATGAAAACCCGGGCGAAATAGGCATCGCGCTCATATACAACCCGTTTAACGTGTGCTGTCAACCTAATTCTGTCGTATTATTGGCCAATATAAAATTTTAGAAAGGTTTTTAAATTTCTGCCTAAAATTGATGTGTGCTCCATAAATTTATGTGTGTCGATTACCCGTCCCTTTCCTTTACAGTGGATAAGAAAATGACAGGTATAACTTAAAATAAAATTAGATGGTATATTGTACAGGAATCAGCACCAGTGTTTCTATCAAGCAGAAGACATAATGGTTAACTTATGACAGGCGAATGGGAAACTCTTTCAGCGGTCTTGGTCTTGATTTATGTGCACGGCCACCCTAAGAATATATATATATATATATTTGTATAAATATACGGTAAATATATATGTAGTGCCATTCAATGAGGTAATGTTCTAAATGTTTCCTTTTTGTTGATTCTATTGTATAGAGTTTAAATTTGAAAACTGATTTATAATTTATATAAAAATTACGCTGAAACTGTTGTAGATGTAACGATTCTCAGTGGTCCTAACGATGTAAGACAATTTTATATTTAATAAATAAATAATGATTTATATAAATACCGTCTTTTATTTATTCACTTTATTGTGATAAAGCTATTGCTAAAGCAATGAGAAATAATAACTCATATTTTTGCTACAAAAATATTGGAAGCAACATTGTTATTAATTACTTTAAAGTTATTATGATAACATATATTTGCACTTAAAGTCGAAAGTAAGATTTATTAACATTAACATACGTACACTGCAAAGACCCATTTATTTTTAGTTACTTGATAAAAAAAATAATGATTATTAAACACTCGTATAATTGTTTGACCTACTTTTAAACTCAACTCCAATAGTTCTAAATGATGACAAATCTGTGATAAATATTTTAGAAAACGTTTAATTATTAAAACACATAATAACGGGTTCCCGGGTTCGGGGTAACGGGTAACGGGAATATCGAGAGTCTCATATCCCTGCTTTAAACGCGGTAAGAACCCGTTATTATGTGTTTTTCGATTTTTTTTATATTAAAAGATTTAAGTGCGTTTGACCACGATCCAGCCTGGTATTAAGCAGCGATGTGGTTTAAGGTGGAGCATGCAAACTTAAATAGTGCCTATTCACTCTTACCTTAAAAATTCTCAAATTATATGTATCGGAGAACAATAATAATGGGGCGGAAAGGTTCTGGAGTGGCGACCACGTGTCGGACGACGCTCAATGGGTAGGCCCGCTACAAGGTGGACCGACGATCTGGTGAAGGTCGCGGGAAGCCGCTGGATGCGGGCAGCGCAGGCCGATCGTCGTGGAGATCCTTGGGGGAGGCCTATGCCCAGCAGTGGGCGTCATACGGCTGATGATGATGGAGAACAATAACGCAGGGTTGATGAAGTTGGTGCTCCACCTCACAACCCACACGATAGAAGAAGAAGAATGTACGAAGAGAAAATTCCGTTCTTTAGCAGTTCGCATAATAAAGGAGGAAGCGAACCTAGCGGTTCGAAGGGAAGGAATTCCGACCACATATGCGCCATGTTGCGCGTTGGTGGCAAGGTGCAGGTTGAATCAGTTCGTGCAATTTCTGATCCCACTAACTATTGTACCATTAGTTACAAATATTTACTGTGGGTACTACATATTAAAACCGAAATTCGCAGGTACAGTATCATGTTTTTAGTACGTTTTTATTATTACATATATTAAAAATAAATAGCTTAGAGTTATTTCGGTCTCACCCATGCATTTCAAAAATCCGCTCACCACTGTCCCTTGATATGGAAAGAACTTTTTTTATTACCATACAAATATTCTAATTCTTATTCAGTAATACAGTTTTGAGGTTTATATCCTGCAGCTCTATTTGAACGTCTCTCCATTTAATTTACCTCAGTTCAGTCTTTTCGCTTAATTTCAAGGTCAGAGTCCGATGTCTTCTCAGAAAAGACTAGTCTAACAAATTGTCTGTCAAACTGAAGGTTGCTCACAGTATAGCTAATTAGACGCGAGCTGAATATTCATAAATAATTGAACCTAATTAAATCTCCGTGAGAAAAACGACCTCAGAAACTTAATTTCTAAATCAAGGTTTCTTGTGTGAAAATGTATTCTGTCGGGAAATTGCATGCTTCAGTTGCTTGGTGTTGTAGAGCCGTGGTAGCGCAGTTGGTAGAACGCTTGCCTCTCATTTTGAGGTCGCAGGTTTGACCCCAGCACAGGCCGAAAGGCGCTTATCCACTACGGTCTATGAATCATTTTAAATACAATCCTTCCAGACGACGCTCAGAGCCGAGGTTCGCGCCCAACTGGGCACCCTCAAATCCTCAGTGCTCCCCTTTAGTGCAGCCAAATCTAACGTCATAGAAAATCTACAATATGTCACATCAAAAAAACGTGCTAAAGTCAATTAACTCGAAAACTTACAATCCTTCCAGAAGGATTCTTCTAAGCCGCAATTTTGCAGTTGGCAGCCAGTTCAAATACAGTCTGACTATTGTAGTCCTAAGAAAACATAACATAAGCTCTCAACTATATCCCAATTGTGATTATCAGAGGTACATCCATCGCAAGATGAACTAAGTTCGCAAGCCTCACCAGCTTTCTGTTAGACCAACTTGATAGGTGGTGAACCGTATCACTGTCGTTACCTAATGGAAATGGTCTAGGCAAACATTTTTGTGTTTTACATAAAAGTCAGTCTAGACCGTTTTTAACATTTCATAAAGGCCACAGAGACAAACTTTATATTCTATAACAAACATAACATAACAAATACTTTATTGCACAAACAGGAAAAAACAAAATACAAAACAAAAGAGAAATAGAATTAGTACAATAGGCGGCCTTATTGCTAAGTAGCATAATAATTCTATGTTAGCACAAGTCTCTCAAATTATTTGTAGTCGTCGTAATAAGGAGTGATATTAAATTATATTGAATATTCATGAATTTCGTCTGGAAAATCTTCGTACATGTCTCGAGATAAAAGCGAATACCTTTATACAGTTACCTGTATGAAAAACAATATACGTCTGTATCTAATACAAATTGTAAGAAGATAACTTGCACCCATGCATCGCTCGCGACGCTATAACGTACGATGTCTATCTACACGGTAGAATGCGCGTTATTTGCGATTCGAGCGCGAAATTATAACCCATGCAGCAGCGGGTGCGATGGATAAACCTGGCAACATTAAGCCATATTAAAAATCCGCATAACAAGCTCACGACTACATCCCAATAGGGGTAGTCAGAGGTACATCTGCCTCACCAAGCTTAGAGCTGTCAGACCAACGTGGTGAGCCTTATCGCCGTCTATAATGGTCCAGGCAACTGTGTGGAGCAAGTCCGCAGTGAGCCACAGGGCTACAGCAACTAAAAACGTATTCAAAATTAAGAAACAAAACAACAACAAAATATTTAGTGGGATCTCCAGAAACCATTAAAAAAATCAAATCAAGATTTGACCATTGTTCCATACTATAATCCTACCACTACATCGCTATACTTCGCGATAGTTCGTCAGGGTAACCATTGTTTGCCCGCCTTAGTTCCGGAGATAGCACAAGTCTATCGACTATATATTGCAGTTGTGCGAGTACTGTACAGCTTCTGTGGTGCATTCACAAGCGAGCAACCGTATATTCCGCACCACTGCACTTCGAACTTCGGCACATTCAATTGGTGTACTATACAATGATCTGAAAGCATGAACGCGATAGGTAGAACCTCAATGAATGATGGCGAGTTCTTTATCAGTATCACTACTCAGGGTTCAGAGTTATTATTTGTTCACCTCTTTCAAGAATCGATGTGCCTTCAACATCATCACAAATTTAAGAGCCACGCTCTTGTTGGTGTAGCATTCCCCATTCTTGTCTATCAAAGACCAATTCCTTCACCTCCTTACAAGACACGACGTTCGCGTTCTCTTTAATCCGTTCCATGTAAGCTCTTCTTGGTCTTCACATTCCTCTCTTTCCTTGTAGCTTCCCTTGTATGATGTTTTTAATAAATTCGTCGTGTCTTATTCTTGTTTCCCAAAAAACAAATTCGATGTCTAATCCTTTGTAAAAAACGATTATGTGAAAACGAGTCACTTAAATCGTAGTATCGTGAGTTCGAACTGAATTTGACTTTATGACGTTGAATGCAGACTTGGATCATATATAATAATTGATGTCGCGTGGTTCTTCTTCTATCATGTGAGTTGTGAGGTGGATTACCAACCTCAGCAACCCTGGTGTCAGAGTTATTATTGAGCCGCCAAAGGCCCCTGACATGGCTCATGTAACGATTACTCACTTACATCAGTAAGTAGTAACTGGGACCAACAGCTTAACGTGTCTTCCAAAGCACGGATCATCTTACTTTCAAACAATCAGGTGAACAACCTGTAATGTCCTAACCAAACTAGGGATCACAAAGTGAATTTTGTGATATGTCCCCACCGGAATTCGAACCAGGGACCTCCGGATCGTGAGCCCAACGCTCAACCACTGGATCACAGAGGACGTCGCGTGGTTTCCAGGATAGACTCGCCTCTCTGGCGAGGATGCGTATATATTTATTTATTTACATTTATACACTTCTGGCTACCCCTCCGATGATATTAAACGCAATGCTGTTATGTTATTTAATTTGTAAAAAATATTCTAAGTAATGGCGAATGAATTAGGTTTTAATTCTCTGATTTGATGATTCATTCTTATAAGGAGTATAATCTTAATTAAGACAATTATGAAAACGTAAAGTGTTTGGGTATTATACATGCGTAACATTTTAATAAGTGGGTAGATACCTATACTATAATAACTCGCAACTAACGAGCGGGGTAAAAGTGACATCATAGTGGTATCGGCGCCATATTGGCTCATCCACGCGATTGATATGGACAATTTATAAAATTCGTTTGCGGTGTTTTTCGTGCATAGTTTGGAAAAATATTTGTTTAGTTTTGTGTGTATGTTAACACGTTCACTGTGTAACTAAAAATTTGATATCTACACGAGCAAAGTTATTTTTCGATAAACACATTGAAATTTACATAGACACACTAGGATAAAACAAAATGTGCCCCACATATGGGCCATGCACGTATGAGTTTAAAATTTATTGCCTCATATGTGGTTCATACACAGTGAATGTGTTAAGTGACATGAAAATTGACTTGCAAAACTTAGTGATTAGTGGAATATCGGACATACTGCTGGTGGTTATTTCAACTGTAACTCAACATCAGTCAAGGTGAGTACATAATATCTTATTTATTTATTGAAATAATGACTACTCCGGTTTTATTTATTATCTTTAGCACATTATTAATTGTCTTCAGGCATTAGAGGTTTTTGCTCGGACTATCAGTGTTAAACAAACAACTTGTTCACAATGAAGAACTTCCGTGATGAACGGGAGTGAATATGGGATAAATTATATTTCAAAGATAATATATTATAGAAATAAAGAGAAGAGAAGGCAGTAAAGCGGTACTAACTCATCATGAGCATTATTATGAGACTTCTTCCATCTCCTGAAAACGATTTAACCCCTTAAACGCCGGAACGCGGATCTCGACCAGACACAATGTAAAATCTATTGTGTCTGTTATCTCGGCATATGAGAGGTTAAGCAGTATGCGCGAGGTACTTTTGTTTGTGGATGTACAGTCCGATACGGAAGCGGCCAGGTTTATTTACCGCAAAGAACTACGCCCTTCGATCATAGTCACAATAAAAAAAAAAGTTACTTTTAAATAAAAATTTGAATGCCATACATGCGAGTTGATAACCTGTTTCTTTTTTTAAGCCGGTTAAAAATATACGTAGACATTACACAATAGCGTAACGCTGTTACGCCGTAGACCTGGTGCTACACAATGCCACGACGTCAAATACGACTGACGCAGAAATCCGGTCGTCATTCAGAGCACTATAGTTTTTTTTTAACATTATCATTATAATACAGCTAAAACGATACTAGTTTCTTCGTATCTACGTCATAGCAATTATCCTCGTACGAGCACGTGAAATAGTTGGTCGCGGATACTATTTTCTTAAGTTTTAAATACGCGTTACATGAGCCTTATCAGGGGCCCAAGATTAACCCTGAAACCAGGATTTGTGCGGTCTGGATGAGAGACCGCTCCTCATGCGGAAATAAAAAGTTTGTGTAGTCGATCATCGACCCACCACCCACCCGACAGAAGAGGACAAAAAACAAAATTCCCTAAGCCGTGTGGGATGTTTTCGCAATTTCTGCTCTGGACTAATAATATTGAAACTTTTCTTTCTTGAGCTTCATCTGTTAACAAGAACAAATCAAATAATTAAAATTACTCAATTATATTTTTATAACAGTAGGAAGGTACTAAAACTAAAATAACTATGTAGGTAGTTATTACATTACACATCCTACTAATATTTTATGTTTTCTCTTGTATAAATACAGGGTGTTAGTGACATCGTAATGAAAACTTTGAGAGATGATTCAGGCTACGATTCTGAGTTGATATCAAGTGGAATTTTCCGTCGCAAAATTTATGTTTTTTTTTTTAGTTTTTTTAAATTATATTCAATTCTACATTTTGCTATGGAAAATTCCACTTGATATTAACTCAGAATAATCAGATAAGGGTTTTTAAGATAATTGTTTTCTTTTTAATTACTTTCCGATCCATACTTTTGCGACGGAAAATTCCTCTTGATATCAACTCAGAATCGTGGTCTGAATCATCCCTCAAAGTTTTCGATACGATGTCACTAACACCCTATATATTAAATATGGCACGTGTAGGGAGAGTAGACGCGAGTGAGACAAATATATTGTATTATATAACAATATATTTCTATACCTACCTGGGTAGATTCCGTCCGCCTGCCATATGTTCACGAGCTCCTCTTATTTCATTTACATGATTTGCTGTTACTAAGCAGATAAATGTATGTACTGTTAGATAGAAACTAAAAAAAAATAATTTTCTCCAAGCGTTTTGGAATAATCGGGGAACATACATAAACAAGATCCCGACGAATTGAGAACCTCCTTTTTTGAAGTTAGTTAAGAATCGATCCCCGTAATATCGACTGATACATCACTATGCTAATGAAAATCACAACAGTGGCTTCTAGATTCAACGATTTTTTTGCTTAGCGAAGAAAATTCTTTTTTCATAACTAGTTATGAAACTTTGGTTACGAACGTGGACGATGGGAAAAGATGTACTACGATCTACTCGTATCCGGCATGCTAGTATGAAACTATTGATGAACGTGTAAGAAGAGTTAGGATCCGGCAAATGGACTTCCATAGTCTCTGCTTACCCCATTGGGAAATATTATGTCAATACTTCCTGCCTCTTGTCGCCTGGGAGACATTGCTGTAGAGCAATAGGGCTCCAATGTGCTGTAATCTTTCTTGTGTTTATTTTACAACGTATCGTATGTAGAATATTTGATTTTATGTATGTAAATACGAAAATAAACACAAGTGTATACAATTAAGTATCCAATTATACAACTGGTAAATGGTTTGCAATTTCACATTATTAAATCAAAGTAAAGAATAATACCTAAGCTGGCAAGTAGATTTATATTAGTTAATTAAGTACCTACTTATCTCCTAAATTTTCACATGCTTATATCTAGCGGATCATGAGATACTTATAACATAAAACCTACCAACTGTTTGATAAAACCATGAATCCTATACGAATAAGTGATTTGACTTGATTTTTGTTTTTAATATTTATGTTAGGTATTCTAGCAAATAGTTCGGAAAATACCGTTTTATTTTCCACCTCCTCTCACAACTCTCAAGGATTGTGAAAAAATGGAATTTTTAGCTAAAATGCACGTCATGCTACAACCGCGATTTACTAAACAATATTAATAAAATAAACCTGTATCTTACTCAACTCACTGAAAACGTAGGCTAACCTAAAGTCTTAAATGAAATTAGCGAGAGAAATAGCCTGAATAAGCCGTCTTTTCTCCCGTGATTATGCGCTATTAACAACTCGAAATAAAGTGTCGTCCGATGCATACAGAATACATAATTTTCTCCGCTCCAAACTTCATTTTGCGGGATAATATTATTTCGTTACACAATCTTCTTATGTTCCATTATTTAGGTATTTTTTTCTTATATTTGTATTTTTTTCTGTACACTACATAACACAATATAAGCTCAATACTATATCCCAATTGGGGTAGTCAGAAGTACAATCGTCGCAAAATGTACTGAAGTACCGACACGTCGCTGTCCTTTCTATCCACTAGTTACTCCAATATCATTATACGACTATTATGAATTTGAATTGGGCTAATTATCTATCATCATAAGAAAGACATTTAATCACCACAATTAAAAACAAAAGAAACACATCTTATAAATAAAACACCTCCTCCAATGTGTCACATCGAGGCAAGGTGCCCAACAGGCTGGCAGCATTACCCTTCTGAATCACCAGACTAATTCTCTGACAGAAATAACTACCAGCCCTAGCATCCCCCGAAGCCCCGATAAGACGCATTGAGAGATATCATCATTATAATCACTATTTATATCTCCTGAATAAAAGAAAGAAAGAAAATATTTATTATTACAGGATCCTACAGCAACAATACAAGTCAGCCGTGGTAGCCCAGTTGATAGAACGCTTGCCTCTCAGTTTGAGGTCGCAGGTTCGAATTTAGCACAGGCTTAATCCAATGATTGTCGATTTTGTTTTCAAATTCATGTTTAGATCATAAATGATTATCACGTGCTCAGCAGTGAAGGAAAACATCGTAAGGATACCCACTTTCCCGAGAAATACATTCGGAAGTATATGACTTAACCTGTATTGGGCTGACTTTCCCTTGGCGGGTTGGAAGGTCAGACAGGCGACGTTGAGACGCGTTGGTTTGCTCGCGCTAGAGATGTGACTGACCATAAATGGTAGACTATTAGGTATGTCCCATACACTTACGTAGTCTCCAAACCAAGAACACACTCCAGACACTCCATTCAAAAATATAAATCTTATCGTGTGCTCATGTGTGTGGTTGTGTGCTGATAACTCTTGTAGCAACAAACAAAATGAAAACGTCGTTCCGTTGGAACAAAATAGTATATTTCTAGTGCCCTGCAACGAGAAAGAAATATTGGAAATAATTCGATCTTTGAATAATACCAAAGCCGTAGGTCACGATTGTATTTCAACTCCAATAATTAAATATTGCGCTCTCCTATTGGCGCCTGTATTATGTCATTTAATTAACGAGTCTTTGATGCAAGGCATATTCCCTTCTAAATTAAAAATCTCCATTATAAAACCACTTTATAAGAAAAATTATAGGCACGATTTGAAAAACTACCGTCCCATAACTCTGGTTTCAGTGATATCAAAAATATTCGAAAAAGTTATGCATGTCAGGATTACAAAATTTATGGACAAATATGAAATTATAAATAACGAACAAAATGGTTTCCGGAAGAACAGATCTACTAGCTTAACTTGCTACTCGCTTATTCAAAAGGTAACTGAATTAATAGACATTAAAAGGCCAGTAGTCGCTGTGTTTTTCGATCTGTCAAAAGCGTTTGATTTTGTCAATCACAATATATTACTCTCAAAATGCGAAAAGTACGGAATTAGAGGACCTGCTTGGGAATGGCTCAAAAGCTACTTATCTGATCGCCGACAATGTGTAGAATTAAACAGGCTAAACGACAAAAATGAGATGATATCCTATAGATCACAGTACAAAAACACCTTTTTCGGTGTTCCACAAGGTAGCATTTTAGGTCCACTATTATTTATCATATATATTAATGACCTACCTAAGGTTACAACACACAAAACCATTTTGTATGCAGATGATATTTCCGTTGTTATCCCACACGATCCTAGATTTATATTCTCAGATTTGATAAATGATACAATAGAAAAAATAAACAAATGGACAGAATGCAATAATTTAAATATTAATATTGATAAAACCAGTTATATTCAATTTAGTAATCATAAGGCTCAGCGTTTTCACTTTGATATAAAATGTAAAGGTCAGGTGGTGCAACAAACTGATCAGACTAAGTTTATGGGACTTTATTTAGATCAACACTGCAAATGGAAAAATCACATTGAACAAATTTGCAATAGGCTTGGAAAGTTTACATTTGCTTTGAAGTGTCTTAGACGTACTACGGGCCTCAATGCTGCTCTTACCGCTTATCATGGCTACGTTGCTTGTGTTTTAAGATATGGCCTCGTTCTGTGGGGGAATTCAACTGACATTGAAAAAGTTTTCATCACTCAAAAGAAATGTATCAGAGCCATTATTGGAGTTGGACCACTGGAAAGTTGCCGTCCATTGTTTAAACAATTACGCATCCTTACATTAACATGTTTATACATCTATGAGGTGGGTGTCTTTGTCAGAGCGAATCGACACCTTTTCCCATTAAGACCAAAGCACGACACTAGATTGCGACCAAGGGATCCAACGCTATTACAGAAGCCAAACTGTAACAGCGCTTTCTACAGTAAAAGTTGTCATATAATGTCCGTACAAATTTACAATCATATTCCCAGATACATTAAAGAATTGCAAACAAATTATTTTAAATCTGAACTGTATATTTGGCTATGTGATAAATGTTATTATTGTATAAAAGATTATTTTGAAGATGCTAAGAAGTTTAATATTAATAATGTTTAGAGAATTTTGAGGCTATATATTTATTTTTGTTAATTATTGTAAGCTTGTTTTCTTTAATTATTATGTTAGGTTATTATATTAGATTTATGTTAGGTTAGTTAAGTTAGTAAGTAGATTTAATTAGTTAATTAAGTACTCACCTACTTACCTCCTAAATTTTCGCATGCTTACATCTAGCGGATCATGTGATACTTGAAACATAAAACCCATCAACTGTTATACAAAACCATGAAACCTACGCGAATAAATGATTTGATTTGATTTGATTTGATGGGGTTGGTACTCCACCTCACAAGCCACACGATAGAAGAAGATCGTGTGCTACCTAACGAGAGCGAGACAGAGTCCGTGCGCTCTCTTTAGTGGCTTATGACACAAGGAGTTTAAAACGATAATCGCTAATTAGGACACTAACAGATGGAAAATTCCAATTGATATTAACTCAGAATAATGAGCCGAATCATCCTCCTCAGTATTTGTCACGATGTCACTAACAGCCTACCTACTTGTATGGATATTTGTACTTGTACTGGGTGTAACTGACATCGTAACAAATACTGAGGGGGTCATCCCCCTCAGTAAAGAATGTGAATGTGAGAATCATTTCTCACCATGATTTTGAGTTGATGTCAAGTGGATTTACCTGTTGGAAAATTCAAGAAAATTCTAGTGCTTTTTAAATCATTTTCCATTCCATACTTTTGCACCGGAAAATTCCACTTCATATCAACTCAGAATAATGGCCTGAATCATCTCTCGAAGTTTTCGTTACGATATCACTTACACTCTGTATAATGTACGTATGTATAACAAAAATAAACATTTCTTTCGTTGACGTTACAATAATATTTTCTGTACATCTTCCATCTATTTCTCTATGGGTCTATTAGAGACGAAAACGTCTATTGGTTCTCAAGGAAAATTGCCTATTAAGCCATTATGTTGATAAAAGGAAGCCTGGTAGCATTATTCAGCTTCAATGGACGCGGTTCGCGGTTCCATCCCACGGCTTTATATTATTATTCTCGATTACAATCAATGCAAATTGAATAATTGCGCGCTATTTTAAGGATGGTCGTTTGATACCTCGAACAAAGCCGCATGATGCAGATGTTATTTACTACCTAAGTAAAACTTCTGTCATACACGAGGGGCCTAAGCCAAGTTACAATCGATTATGAAAAAAAAAATAGAAGAAAGAAATGATTATTATAAAGGGACACCACAGAACAGATAAAAAACAAAACACGTCATAAAAACAACTTACACAGGAGAGTACTTACAAATAAATAGACAGTGGAGATCCTTGGGGGAGGCCTATGCCCAGCAGTGGGCGTCGTACGGCTGATGATAATGATGAAACATTAAGGCATTAAGGTTTTTAAAAATACTTATTTGAATCAATCACACCAAATTAAAGACGCCACGTAAATAAAACGTGCGCGGATACTAAAACAGAAACCGCAATCTTTTTAATTTGTCTAACAAAACAGGATTGTTTTATTTAAAAAAAAACACAACACGAAGTCAAGCAATCAGCCAGGCTACTTAACCACTAATGAAAATATGTAAATACCAACATCTGTAGCTAAAAGCAAATAACAAGATCTTAGTAGGCTCTTTACACACTGCGATTTTGAAACGATAACTACTGTCGCGATTCGGTCGCGATATAGTATGGATACAACCGCAAAACTTTAACTTGTACACACACGCGCTTCTAGAAGTCGTAGAAGACCAGCCCGCACCTAAACGTAGGCGGTCCACTGGGCCTCCCCCAACGGGGTCTCACCCGGTGGGCTATACCGCGAAGGCGGGACCAATACCCGAGGACCCTCCCGTAGCCAAGGGAGACGAAGATTACAACCTGAAGGGGCTCATACACCAGAAGGTTTTTCCAAACGCACAGCAGTGTGTGTGTGAGAAGGCAACATGTGTTCTAAAAGTAGCGATACAAGTGCGATGCAGTCGCGACATAGGATCGCTTTCAGTAACGAATGCGTGTACTTTCCCTCTCTACCTCCGCGTACATTTTTTTTTAATTTGTAACACCGTGGCACGTTATAACTAGTTGGACACAAATTAATAGCTGCTGTTGCGATACAGTCGCGCTTGCATCGCTGCTAAAGGTAGTAGTGTATAAAACCTTGTTGACCCCGCATTTCTCTCTGCAAAGTTTTTCGGTCGAAATTAGTTCTGAAGTCGGCCTTCAATTTACACTCCGATGACGCAAGTGTAAACTTTGAATACAAATTTTAGTTAAAACCGACCCAATCAAAAGTTTGGCAAGGATGGCCCTAACCTGTTGATGGCTTGATCACGACACCAACCCTATTCGTGTTTATCTTTTTGTCAATGCGAAACTTTCCCGCTCGAAAATACGTTCCCCATCCGTTTATTATGTCAAGTTATTTACCAACCCACAGTGTATAAGTAGTTTGGTCTATAAATAATATTGTTATTTACGAATTAATGAATGTTATCTTGACTGTACTTCGGGCATTTATCAGCCAGAAAACAGCAAAAAATGTTGTACTACGGCTACACTGGCATTTTCTTACCCAACTGCGGTGACGAAAAAGGAGGTTTATGTGTTTGACCCCTTTGTATGTATGTGTGTTTGCATGTTCCGACCTAAATTCTGAACCACCTATCAGAATTTAACAAATGAAGTGTCACAAGAAGCGTCTTGATTATCCGGTGATTATGGGCTATGTTTGTGACGTCTCAATGCGGTGCCCTCTAGGACATACTCTGAGGACAAAATGTTCTTTTTTCGAATTTGTATATTTTAAATATTATTTATTTTTATTATTTGTTTTTAAATCAAATAAATATGTACATATTACTAGCTTTTGTTTGCGGGTTTCCTTGTATTAGACAATAATTACGTTCAATCGACCCGGTTAGGTTTTATCTCCTAAATCTTACATAAAACACGTATTGGAAATAAATAAATAAATACTCCAAAATAATATACTTAAATAAAAATATAAGTTTAAAAACTAAAACCCGACTACGGGAAAAGTATGAAACACTAAAAATCATCAGAAAAACGATTTTTAGAAGATAGCCGTGGTCGTAAGCAAACTTTTTGGACAAGTTGGCATACGACCACGTGTTTAAACCACTTTATTTTTATTCAAATATCTGGGGGGGTTAAAATGGCCACATATAAGCAATTCATCTAAGAAAGCAATATTGCTATTTGATTTGTTTGCATTGCGCACTTACTTTTATATGCGCAAATGACAAATTGCAATATTGCTTTTATGTATGTGTGTTTGCATGTTCCGACCTAACTTCTAAACCACCAATCAGAATTTAACAAATGATGTGTCATAAGAAGCGTCTTGATTATCCGGTGATTACGGGCTATGTTTGTGACGTCAATTCGGTGCTCTCTAGGACATACACTGAGGACACTGAGGACTGAAGCAATATTGCTTTCTTAGATGAATTGCTTCGATGTGGCCATTTTAAACCCCCTGACTCGTCTCCTTTGACTTTGACTATTAATATATAATTATTAAGAATATTGTTCTTAGATGTTATCTCATAGTTTCAAAACTCACATGAAAATCAATATCTAACAGACATAAATTAAAACTTGCCTTAGCACAGTCGCTGTCGTCGATTCCACGTCTTTGATATTGCTAACACAATTAATAATCTATTCCATTACCCTCAGCCAATGAATATCATCAACATAATAGCTTCTCAAACAAAGTTTATTATCTCCAAATTCTCTAAAGTTTTCATTTGTTTTGTAACAAATTTTGTCAATCTACCCTTAGTTATTAGAGAACGTCCATCAGTTGCTTCTATCAAAGCTTCCAAAGAGCATTATCTACCACACCATGCCTAATACAGGATGTTAGTGACATCATCATCATCACCAGCCCATTAACGTCCCCACTGCTGAGGCATGGGCCTTCCCTATGGATGGATAGCGAGATCGGGCCTTAAACCACCACGCGGGCCCAGTGCGGATTGGTGGTTATTAACGACTGCTAATGCAACCGGGACCAACAGCTTAACGTGCCTTCCGAAGCACGGAGGAGCTCGAGATGAAAACTTATTTTTTGTGGTCACCCATCCCATGACCGGCCTTGAAGTTGCTTAACTTCAACAATCGCAGACCGAGCGCGTTTACCGCTGCGCCACCGAGCTCCTCGGATGTTAGTGACATCGTAACGAATACTGTCGGGGGAGATATAGCCCATGATACTGATAATGGATTCGGGCGACGAGCTAAAAATTATGGAAGACACGCTTCCCATATTACAATATTTGATCTATATTTTCCAAGGCTTAAAAAGCTTTATAGAAGGTAATGAATAGATTTTTAGGAAATACTATATCGCTTATCTACATACTTTTATCGCTTTCGGTAAGTATATATGGAAATTCATCTTATTGATTCCATAATACACTTACTTAAATAATACTACCGAAAACGATATACTTTATTTTTATTTGGTTGTATAAGAGTTATTGCTTTAAAATACAAAGAAAATTTACGTATGATTTATCATTACATAAAGCATAGGCGAGCTTATCCCTAATTGGGATTTCACGCTATAAATAAGTATTTTTCTTAGGAAAAAACAATATCTTAGGCGGTATCTTTTCATTTTGTATTCAGACAATCCTGTTCTATTTTTACAGAAAACAAACAAAACAATATTTGACCTTAACACAGTCAATTATCGACAGTTGTAACGTTATCATTACAGGAAAGTGGAATTTATTTTTAGTCATCAATGTCATAATAATCCCTTGAAACTAGATATTCTCATTTATCTGTTTATCCGTTACGCATACATAACAAGTTACATTATACTACACGTTGACAGTCCCCATACAAAATGTTTTGACTTCCTTCTAAGTCCCTCATATTACTTCAGTTTTATACGTCCTGTTAAAAATGTAAATAATAAGTGGAGCACCCGCCCTTAGTGCATACAGCATCACAAACCTTAGCTAATTTACCCGGGATCCAAGTGTAGCAAATGGTGCTTACCTGGCCGTTTCTTAGTGACGCAGGTATGGGTCACGGACGTATGGAGCTAGTCCGTCATGACCCATATATGGATCACTGGACTGTCAACGTGTTAATTGAACATTATAGTATAAATTGGCTTAGATTATAGATTGGCTTAGTTCCGTAGTAAACATGTAGCCAACTTCAATATAGGAAACTTCAATATCGACTAATACCATCCAATACATGAAAAGATCAGAATGTGATAAAGTATTAAAAAAAAGCGTTTATGCGGTTTTCTGTAGAAAAGCTACTTGTTGACTACAGATTGTGTAATACTTATTCGAGAAATACTTAATGAGACCCCCTTCTCCACATCTCCACATTCGCCTGTCTCCACATTCTCAGATTCTCAGATCTCCACATTATTACTCCTGACCTACGTACCGGATAGGTCACAACTACAAAACAGGCGAAGGAGTAATAAATAATCGATCTTATCAGTCACAGCGTTGTATCTCACTGTTATTAAAATGAAGTGCAAATAGGCGCTGATGCAGGCATTTGAGATTAATCATCAAATAAGTCAATTAATGGTTTCTGACGACACCTTCTAATTTTATTGTAAGTTATACCTGTCTCTTACTTATCCGCCGAAAAGGAAAGAGATAAATAATTACCAGATGTCAATTTCAAAATGAATGAATAACTCGCGAATCAAATAGGTATCTCGCTAATATGCTCTAATATGCAAGTTATGCAACCCGTATGACGTGTATACACTTTGATACCATGTCACATTAACTTTTTTGACAAATTAAACTGTAATTCTCACTAAATGTCAAATATGATAGTGCGACAGGGTTCTAGAGTGGTTACATGATATTGCTCATGACTGTACATAAACGGTCCATAGGTAATCCTTTCAAATCATTTTTACAAGTGTGTTAACACACCACTACATTTACCGGTCAAGATTGTTTTCACAGAGGACGACTTAAGTTTAGTAAGGCGACTGAGTTGGCTCAGACAAAGGCTTGGCTCGGCTTGGTCTTTATTGTGACTGCCTAAGCCGATTGCAGGTAAACTACTGCGGGACTTGAATTAAGGCCTAGCGCAGTAAGTTCAACTTATGACACAGAATAAGGAATAATATTACTTATAGAAGGACAACTCTCCGCTCCCCACCAGCAGCTGAGCTAGATTTACCTCACCCCCTCGGTCTTACTTTAGTCTTCGATCGTATGGGCGTCAGACGTCACACACGCAGGCGCGTGTACGATAACGTCAATGTTTAGTGTCTGTGTAAAACCAGATGTATTGTATGTGTAAATGTCCGGGATGTGGCTTGGTCCCTATTGTGACTGCTAAGCCGAGTGAACTAAGACAATATAAATGATAAAAAACACAATATAAATGATGGCGCAGTCTGCCGAAAAAAGGCCATGGTTCAGTGATTATTTGCCCAGAGTGCAACACTAATTTTCAACCCATGCCCACACTGATTTTGAACTTATTCTAGGTTTTGTTTTCCAACGCTACATAGAACTTATTCTATCTACATAGAACTTATCTCCCTATCCATCCATAGGGAAGGCCCGAGCCCCTGCAGTGGGGACGTTAACGGGCTGGTGATGATGACATAGAACTTACCTTTCTAGACGTGACTTATTGTAGATTTGCTGCAAATGGCATCAACTATTCTGCTGGACAAATGAGGAGGGCTCTCACCCAGTACAAAATTTAAGACAACAGGTCTGGGTGCCCAGATAGTCACAAACCTTGGTTCAGGACGTCTTTGAAAGAATTAATCAACACTATCGGGCCGATAGCGATAACCCCGAATGAGGTACAATATGGTTACTTCTGCCAGGGCCGACCTCTATACGTATAGATGGGTACTTACACCAATAATAAACATTTCAAAAGCTAAATAACAGAGACACCGCTAGATCCCTACTGACGCGTGACGTCGAAGCAGAGGGTTCTCAGTGAATATTTAAGAAGCGTTTCAGAGGTCATTTAATACCAAGCGCCTCACGCATGAAAATCGCTTTTAAGTGGACCCTTTTAATATGTTAACCGCGGAGTTTTTCCACATTTGAGCCTGTCTACGAATGCCACGTTTAAATTTAAAGGTGCTAAACGACCCGCTTTGTAATTCCGGTACTTGTATTTTAATTTAATTAGGTACCTCCGGTCCTTTTTTTGTTTGAAGGTGAAAATTTACTGTTAAAAAACCTTTTTTTGCTAATGCAGAGCATTCAAAACATGAAATGGATGAGCATATCTTATGAATATAGGAGGAGTAATTATTTTTAATGGGTTACGTTATGTAGGATTATTCCACGATATATACCTAAATAAGTATATATGTAGACCTATTTTTTGTCTAATATTCAACTTCACTGATTCTGGCTTTTACTAATACATTTTATTGAATTTAGTCTTCTTATTATAAATTCTTAACATTCTCTATCGTACTAAATGTAGAAAACTAAACTTGTTCTCTCTCTCTCTTGGTCGGTCCCTCATATCTGAGGATCGTGGTCAGCATCAGGGTTGCACCTGGAGCGTGTGATCTGCCTCCACCGGTTCCTGTCCAGCGCTTCCCTTACTACTGTGTAGAACTTGGATGACGACGAGTCTTTCACTTGATCAGTCCATCTAGTCGGTGAAACTTGTTCTAGACTATATGCAAGAAAATAATAGTGTTACAGACTAGGTACCTTTAATACATAGTGAAAACTACAAAAAAAAAGGGAAATACTTCTAAGAGAGCGCAATTATCGTCCGATTTTGAATACATTACCATGTTTGACTATTTATCTAAGTATTAGAATATGACGCATGTTGCACCGAGCAGGTGCAAAGGTCAATAAAAAGTAAACTTTATTTTTATACATACATACACACATACACCAAACGCCCGCAATTCCTAATAAGATAGGTAGAGCTACAAGTTCCCAAAGACACCTTGCAACCAAAGTTGAAACGAAGTCTTAAGATATGATGAACCTAATGGTGACAAGAAGTCGGTCTATCGCTCACAACAATATAATTTTATTTTCATAACGGGTAGAATAAAGGAACGAAATACGGAAACTCACACAGAAGGCTTAGGCCGGGTCTCCACAGACGCGGAGAAGAGCGGAGATGTGTGGATTTGACCAATCACAGCGTTCGACAGAGCGAAAAACGAAGACGCTCTGTCACTCTCTCCCTCACGGTGATTGGTCGATTCCTGTACATCTTCGCTCCTCTCCGCCCAGCTCCGCGTCAATGGAAACGCAGCCTTAAATGGGGCACAGACACGACATGGACGCGGCACAGATGATGCTTTGGAGGGCTTTGGCATCCAGAATGTTGCAGGATCAAAGAATGGCCCACCTCTACATAACATACATTATTCTCCAAATAATACCCTTACACGACAGCGAGTGCTACCCTCTCCCAGCCGCAGCCCAAACCAAACAAGCGATCGAACAACAAAGCACAATCGACTGTGACGCCACGACTCTTATCTTTTAATTGACGCTACAGAATCCTGACAAACGGGAGAATTCTCCCATTTCCTGGATAGCAGCGGTATCTGATAAACAAGCCTGTCCGTACACGAACACTTGTTTGATTTGCACGCACAAACCAAGTAGCAACTAGACTCTTTAGTAGGGTTTTCGCCTGCGCAGCTCTTCAACAATCAACAAACACAACTGCTAAATTAAAAAGAAAAGAAAGGTGGATAGACCTTTTTTGTCATCTATGACGTTATGCGTTCGTTTGACGTTGGTCGTTGACAGAAAGCTCGGTGAGGTGTGAATAGTTAGTTCATCTTGTGATGGATGTACCTTTGACTACTCTTAATATCGATGAAGACGTATGATGCTTGTTAGCCGTGGTACCCAGTTGGAAGAACGCTTGACTGTATGGTTCCTGGGTCGAACCCAGCACGACCCTAAACCTATGATTTTCGAAGTCGTTTCTCGGATTCACATTTGGATCATAAATGATTATCACGTTTTCAGCAGTGAAGGAAAACATCGTGATAAAACCCACATACCCAAAAAGAGGGGAGGTATGTGACCTACCTAAGGTTAAAGGATTAAGTTTTATGATTGTACTTGAAACGTACCGGGAACATTTTATGATTTTATCTTACCTTACGGTCAATAACAATCCTTGATTTTTGTTAACAGTTATTTAAAAAGCCGGCAAGAGAATTTAAGTAGATCTTTGTATCCACGAGTATATTTAATTTTTCTAGTAACAAAAATATTTCAGACATCTTTTTTACATAAAGACGTATTGGCACAAAACAAATGTGGCGTCTCAGGAGATACGACACATTTGTTTTGTGAAAAATTAAGATCGATGTCTAGTGTAGTTTGCTCACAGCCTCACAGGTCTAAGTTTGCAGGCTTTAGATTGAAGCTCACAAGCCGCTCGCCTGTAGTTGGCTACTGTAGGAATTGCTTTCTCTTCTATTGAACATCTTGTTTCCTAAAAGGTTTGCGTTTGCCTGTATTTTTTCACTTTACACTACAGACTGTCATTTGTTTATTTGATACGCTGAGAACCTGTTGCAGTTGAGAAGTGTACTGAGAGTTCCGTTTTTGAAATGTTGTTTCGTTCGTAACTAAAAACTCCTTTCGAAATAGCCTAAGTTAATTTCTTTGCAACGCACACTCAAACTTAATAATTTATTAATGCTGCTAGTCGAAAGTAACTCACGAAGCATTATAAGTTTAAGATCATGTCTAGTTCTAATAATCGTTTAACAAATACATCGTTTCATGGTAACAATATCATCGAGCGTATTATACAGCTTTTATATAGCTACCTAAGTATGTGTATACGAAATTGGGACTTCCTTATAGTATCATCAGTAGGTTCATTGAAATAGAACAAGCAGGGTGTATTGGTCCGGCTCCCGAGAGCTCGTAATGGACTACTGAGATAACAGATATAATAACTGACGTCGTGGTTGGGGAAGGGCGGCTGCACACTACACCACAGTATAAAAATATTATTTCGAAACACAAAAAAAAACGAAAATAGTTTTGTACTATTAGTGAATAAAGTTGTAGTTCCGTTGCAACTAGGTCTGCAACCATACATAAGATCCCGCTGGAGGCTGGGATCTTACACACTTTCATTTGTTTCACCGTCATCAAAATCTCCATACATGCATGATTACAGAAATAGGTATTTAATATTTATATCATTATTTGTATGTAATTGGCATCCTACGACTGAATGACGAACAGAATCGCAACGAACTCAATTCATAATGCGGAACAATTTTCCCTGAAACAAGTGCCAAAAATGCCGATTCACAGACGGAAAAACTAAGTGAAAAACTCTTGGCTTCCGTGAGTGTGTCTTCAGCCGAGCTGGCAAGACAAGACCGTCGTAATGTCTGCCGAGGCCAACAGATGGTCTCGCTTCCGAGCGTCATTACCCTCTGTGTTGCCAGCTGGAAATATTCATATTTATTGGCGGAATAGAAAATATAGAGTGGTATTAATTCTACTTTACAATTGCGAGCGGACATAATGAGGTAGTACAATTCTGTATATTACGAACAAAAGAAATAAACACTTATGCTTGTTGTCACCCCGTATGCATAAAAGCAAACGTAAAATTTGTATTTTTTTTTCTCTTATTTTTTGTTTTACCTCTATTTATTTGTCACACCTCTGGCCACCCCGATGCTTTTAGCCCAGCTCATAATGAACTCTATTCAACAGCAACAAAGCTCGTTGTCCATTAGAATTTTTTCTATTATTTCAAGAAAGAAAGTTCTATTATTCAAAACGGTTTGAATTTCTTCATTCCAAAGTGGTATATTTAAAATTTGCTGGTTCCAAAGTCATGTAGTTCAAATCGAATGATTCAATTTTTTTGTTTGGTTTTACATGAAGTCGTTGCATTACATATTACATATTTTTAAAAGAGTTAATGACGTGTCATAGATACATAGTACAAAAACATGTGTTCTGTCTGATTAGATTTATTTATATTGGGTAATTAATATTGGGAAAGATTACGGGGTAAAAAATGTACAGTGTCGAAACTGGGTTTGATCGTTAGTACCTACTTTTTCGATATGATTTAAAATTCTGATATAATGAACTTCCTTTTAATCAGGCACCAATCACTCAAGGTTTTCTTTTAAAGCAGTCATTATCCTCGTTAAATATAGTTTTAATTACTAAATTACTTTTAATTTACGAATATGACACAGAATAACACGACGTTTCTAGCGAGGTATCTGTGAGTAATAGGTAATCGATATCATCTGCATAATTGATGGAACCCTTTATAAATAATTAGAGGCTTCAAGCTTGACGTAAGTGTCTATACTGTCCATGCACCGAACTATTTTAAAAAGTAAGTTGTTTGTTTTGATCACAGAAGAGATAAGGTCGTCACGACATTGTTCCTTTGGTAAATAAGAATTATATTTATGACGTTAATATATTGTATGATCTTCAAAATAGCCGCTTATTATAGCTCTGCAGCCGCAACTTATTAAATATTTTTGATGGATTTACCGAATAGCACATCATAAAATAAATAATTTGAACGCCTCAAACTCACGTTTTCGGATCCAGAGGCATGAATCAACTATCGCAAGGCTGTGTTTACAAACGAATGTATCACACAAACTCCTTTCAACAGAGGAGTCATGCTTTTGGACTCGGGGGCCTGACAAAAAACCTAAAGTGTGTTGCCTCTCTTGATACCTTTACGGCGGGCGCACCCTTGGCAAACTTGGGAAACATCCCAATTAGATTGGCGGATTCCTTCATCTTGATGGCAAGTCAAATCCAAAATAAATCGTAGTAAATAGCACGAACAGCCTCCACAGTCTAGTGGTTACAGCTTTGGGTTCACGATCTGGAGGTCCGGGTTCGATTCCCGATAGGGACATTGTCGAAATCACTTTGTGAGACTGTCCTTTGTTTGGTAAGGACATTGCAGGCTTGAATCACTTGATTGTCCGAAAATGTAACATGATTCCGTGCTTCGGAAGGCACGCTAAACCGTTGGTCCCGGGCTACTAGCCCAAACACCTCTACCAACCCACAATGGGGCATCGTGCAGTGTCCATACCCCATCCGGTTAATTAAGGAGAGGCCTGTGCCCAGCAGTGGGACGTGTATAGGCTATTTATGTAAATAGCACAAAGATGAAGAAATACAAACAAAACAGTGCCTAGACCGTGATCTTCAGAGACTATTTACGAAGGTCCTTCCAAATTTCGAGCGCTGACTGTATCACCGAAATTGGTCTAATCTTTAGTTATGGCCTCTTGCAAGAATTTACTTTTCAACGCTCGTAAAAATCGCTCCAAGAAACTGAAACTTTAGTCGGTCCCAGAAATAAAATGGCCCATAAAGTGTACTCTAGACGCTGAGTAGTGTTGAAGATTTTAGAAGACTACATTTTTTTGTATAAATCACAGTACTTGCTCGTATAAACATACTCGTATCTCAGCTGATATAGCTAAATGTCTAAAAGCCTGAAGATGAAAACGACTTTCAGTAGTTCAATCAGTACGGTGATAAGCGTTCTTCGAAGAGGCAAAGCTTTTCGTACTACTCAGAAATGGATCCTATAACTTACAAAAAATATTAAAACATACATTCGATTGGTATATTATATAGTACATACATACTTACATATATAAACTCACGCCTATTTCCCACTGGGGTAAACAGAGACTATGGACTTTTGCTTCGATCCTAACACACTTCTCTTGTTTCCTCCACATTCATCAATCGTTTCATATACGGACGCTGGTTCAGAGTAGATCGTACAAAACCTTTTGTAAGGATATATGAACCAACAACCTTCGCTTTGCATACCGCTTTCGAAATCCTACATACTTCTTCTCCTATCGTGTGGGATGTGAGGTAGATTACCAACCCCATCAACCCTAGTGTCAGGGTTACTATTGAACCGCTTTTTTTGACGTGACTTATTGTAGATTTGCCGCAGATGGCATTAATACTTGGCCGGACAAATGGGGAGCGCTGAAGGCTCTCACCCGGTACCACCGTTTAAGAAAATAGGCCTGAGGGTGTCCAGTGGGGCGCGGACTTCGGCTTAGGGCGTCATCTCATTGAATCGACCCTAGTGAGTCGACAGCGATAAGCGCTGATTGAGGGAAATCGTCGACCACGGCGGCGGGGTGGTATCGGGGTTATTGAACCGACAAAGGTCCTACATACTACGGTATATAGAAAAATAACATTGTTATTAATATCGTAGGGAATCTCAAAAAAATGCTATCTTATAATAAAAACGTTACGTACAATGAAAGGGCTGACATAGTTTTATTATCTCACTAACATTGTATAAGCAGATACAATAAAAACTGTGTTCCACGTCTGTGCCCAATGTCTCCCTGGAGGCCCGGGACTCGGCGATCTCTGTCACATTCGGATTGCTAAAGATACATTCTAAGAATACTTTTTAGCACAAAAGGTACGTTTATTATACTAGGTACATTAGGTATGTATGTATTTTAAATATCTTTACTCCTTATATTTTAATTATTATTAACAAAATCCTCTAACCCGACCGACATCGCACCATCGACTCGCCTTTCTTACTTTTTAAAACTGCCTTACGTCCCATTCGTTAACCATCCTCCATTCATACCATAAACAATCAACTTCCTATTCATTATCCTTCCATAGTATTCTCACTTTCCTACATATATCTATTAAAAAAAAACATTTGACTAAGTGTCTATCAAGCCAACCTAAGCTACTTAAAGATTACCCTAGATTATATTACCTATTGCTAAATAAATAATTTATCTTTTGGAGCGAAACATCTAATCTGCAATATGTCCCACTGCTGGGCAAAAGCCTCCTCTCACACCGGAGAAAGTGCGGAGTATATTCCACCATGCGAGTTGATAAAAGTGTTTGGGTTTGTAGCGCGTAATAAGCGCCATATGTTCACGACACTAACATACAGTATTATGATACCCTTGTTCTATCATACAATAGGACATCTTATACAATTTGAAGTATTGTCTACGCGATCTTAAACTTGTCAGCGCTCCCCGTTAGTCCGGCCAAGTAATGAATGCCATCTGAGGCTAGTCTACAATGAGTCACGCCAACTACATATTACCCTCATTTGTCGGAATTCTTCAAGAAGTACTTCGTTATTGGTATGACTTTGAATGTACTAATAAAACTATTTTTAAACTTTCGTGTAAAGATCTACATCATAACACAAAAGTCAGGGACGCAATTCTCATTTAAAACTTCATATATCCTCACTAGACTTTAGTGGTGTCAGGGTTATTTAGTTATTGGGCCTAAGGCGGCTCAATAATAACCCTGACACCAGGGTTGATGGGGTTGGTAATCTACCTCACAACCCACACGATAGAAGAAGACTAGACTTTATTCTAAATTATCTTTTCCACGAAGAAAACTTAAGGTTACTAACATAAGTGATTCTATCTATAACATAATCTCTTAAACGACTAACTTCTTTATTTACCTCTTGGGAAATCAGTAAAAAACAGGATAAGTATGTGTTAAATACAGTTATATCTAGAATAGCTTCAGTAGGATTCTGAAAGTTTTATAACTATATTTGGAACTCTGTAATTAATTCGACTATCCGAATATACTAAATAAAATTAAACACTCTCGATTTTAACTCATACGTCACGTTATATAACTTATATAAGTACATTTTGAAGTTGATCAAAAATATATTATGTAATCATGAGGTAGACTCTAACATTTTTAATTATCTGTTCGTTTATATAAAGCCCAAAGCACTTGCCAGAGTAAATTCAAACATAAATTCACAAGCAGTGTAACTATATTTTTTAAAACGGTGTCATTCGAATATTATATTTTTTAGTAATCATGGACAAAAAAGTATGTAGACTGGTTTTGCATTTTGGCTATGGAACTCTGAAAACCGATAACTCTTTTATAAACGATCTATCCTTATCTTATATGTGACAAGTAAAGCTTTTTGTCAATCTAATCGATTGATTGGAAATGTAGTCGGCTTGAAGAAAATAGAATAAGTAGTATTTTGTTTACAAACGTTGACATATAAGACAGTCTCTTAGAATTTTATGCCTGCATTTATAGTGGAACGGGACAGTGTAAAAAGGGAATCCTTTTAGAGATTTAAAACCATTGTGTTGAAGTGAAAACGTAGAAATGTACCATGTATGTTTTGCACAGCATTATGACTTTGAAGATAAACGATTCGAATATGTATTGGACATTTTATCATAGAATAAAGAATTACAGCGTATATATAGAACGGTAACTCTCCGCTCCCTCTGGGTCTTTAGCCACACCCTGGACACTTCATACAAACGGCCTTGTTTTACACACACACTACACATTGACGTTATCGTACACGCGCAACTGTGTGTGTGACATCTTACGGTTGCCAACTACAATACCTATTTTAACCGTCATTACTTACTTAGGTAGGTAGTACTACTTACGAAAGAAGCTTTTCTAATCATCAGTTAATATTTATTTATTTACCACACAAATCACAACCAAAAAAAATTAATAATGAAAGTTCACAATTTATGTAAGTAGGCTTTACATTTGACTTAAAAAATCACTAAACTAATTAATTGCATTCGTATTATTTTAACATTAAGCACTTAGCCTAGGTTTAATTTTATTGCAAATTTTTTGAAGAACAATCACCGTGAGATATAAATATTCGCGGGCGATTACTGTGAGATCAACTATTCATTTTAAACGAAAGAATATCGCCGTCCGATATAAAAAATCGAATAAGTATATAAACTTACACTAATAAAAAATAAAATTAACTGTCCGCGTGCATCTTTCACAATTCAAGACTAAAGTGAAACCTATCTCAAACGCTGGTGGGGAGTAGAAAGTTGCCGTTCTATACGTAGTATTATTCCTTATTCTATGCCTTAGTTTTAAATAGCCGTAAATCACTAAGGAGTAAGGGAGATAGAGCGGGAACAGTGTCTCGCTCACGCTTGTGCGTTAGGAGGCACACGGTAACAGTGAGATTTTTGTATGGAGTGTCCGGGTTGAAACCTAGCCAAATCAATTTATGCCTAAATCGAAGAATGATAAGTCACTAAACATATCATCATCATCATCATCATCAGCCCATTAACGTGCTGGGGCACGGGCCTTCCCTATGGATGGATAGGGAGATCGGGCCTTAAACCACCACGCGGGCCCAGTGCGGATTGGTGGTTATTAACGACTGCTAATGCAGCCGGGACCAACGGCTTAACGTGCCTTCCGAAGCACGGAGTTAGTTAGACTAAACACATAATCGCGTAGAATACGTCCTTCACTACAACAATGTACTCATTCATAAACTATTCATAAAGTAAGGTCACAAACTACTTTACGCATTAGATAAACAACCTACAAAATGGCGGTCCCCCATTACGTATATGAAAGAAACTTGGCGAAAACCAATTTAGTCCGCTAAATGATTACACGCTTAGCAAACTTTCGAAATTTCAAAGTATTTGTAAGTTTAAAGTGGCAGTCGCGGGGAGGCACATGGGAAATGATTACCATATTCACAGGGGCTGCCTGTAGGCTTCCAGGAAATTATTTGTCATATTAACGTCACTCGAGAGTTTCGACGAAGATGTTAATATATTAAATTATTCCCAAAGGTGCGCGCGGATTCGATACTGATACAGCCGGAATTTCGCGGCTTGACTCTCGGGTTTTGATGTTAGTCATTCTCATACGTAGTGCTATTTATTATTCACGATATGTTAAAGGTTACCGGTGCTAAATGTCCCGAACTAAATATTTACCAGAAAATAAGAATGGTTGTTAGTTTGAACAAGCTACTGAAACTGAAATCGATTCCAAAAGAACTTATTGATTGAACGATCTTAACTTCTCCTGTTTTTTTTTATTTTTTTTTTTTTTTTTTTTATTTTTTTTTTTTTTTTTTTGACGTGACTTATTGTAGATTTGCCGCAGATGGCATTAACTACTTGGCCGGACAAATGGGGAGCGCTGAAGGCTCTCACCCGGTACAACGTTTAAGACAACAGGCCTGGAGGGTGCCCAGTTGGGCGCGAACCTCGGCTCAGGGCGTCGTCTGAGAGGAAAAATATTTGAAAGAATTAATCGACCCTAGTGGGTCGATAGCGATAAGCGCTGAATGAGGGAAATCGTCGACCACGCCGGCGGGGTCGGTATCGGGGTCCTGAAGTGTTTGGTGTCGCGAGCTGATTGGCTGCCTCTATGGCTAGGGTAATCGGGTCGTCGGGATCGTATATTACGTCCTTCGGACGCCGATACTTTTCAGTACCGTCCCTAAGCGGGATGTATTCGGAAGCCGCAACTACCAAGGGATTTGGGTGGTGCGGAGCAGAATCGAAAAAACGTTTGGAAGCTAATTTGAGCCATTGGGCAATGGTTGGCAGACCTAGGTCAATGTGCAAATTTTCATTGCGAAGGAACCACGGAGCTCCCGTGGCTTTCCGCATGAAACGATTTTGTATTACCTGTAGACGGTGAATTTGAGAGGGGCTCGCGTGAGCGAAAACTACCCCTGCATAGGTCATGATCGGACGGATGCAAGTCGTGTAGATTTTCACCTTATTCCTAAGGGACAATTTACTTCGCTTGTTAAGGAGACAATGAAGACGGCCCATTACAAACGCGGCGCGATCGCGCACTCGTTTGATATGGGCCTTGAAAGTAAGACGTCTATCTAAGACTACGCCGAGGTACTTACTATATTTCTTATCCTACAAAATATTATGTTGATTTTGGCCAAATATAAACTTAGAATTTACTTAACAATTAAGTATATTATCGAGAAAACCCAGCCTTCTTGCTCGTCTTCAAACACGCCACAATAAACCGCAATAAATACGAAAAGAAAGTGTTTTCTTCAAAGTCTTACTAATAAAAGAAGTCCGAAAGGTACGGATACGTCAGGTATTCAAATAGACGAGGATAAAATTGCGCACAACATCACTTTGTGCTAAGAAACGTATAGCTAAAGTTAAGCGCCTCTCTCGAATAGCCATTCGTTGTAATTTTGATAAATGGCTGCCGGCCGCTAAGCGAGCGCAATTCTATAGGACACTACAGCCACAATAGATCTTTTCAGGACGCAGGGACTGCTGGGCCAAGTCCCAAGCCTTCAATTTCAAATCGGGCCTTTACCAGACCAAAATACCTTTGATATTCAGTCGCTATAGTGTTTTCAATTGGGTATCTCGCCTATGAGCTACGTTTACAACCATGATTGTTTACAGCGCGTCCCCCGTCACTTGTAAATGCTTTGTATTACACATACCGCGCTGATCCCTCCTCCACAATATACTATCGTCGACAATAGGGTATTTGAGCGGGTCAGAGATAAATTATAAAATGCTAATCGAGAAATAGAAAAACCAATCTCAATTAACTTTTCGACTTATTTTCGATTTTTTTTATGAATTACTAGCGACCCGCCCCGGCTTCGCTCGGGTGCAATGCTGAGGAAACAATGAAATTATTTACGACATCACATTAAAAATCTCAAAAATGACAGTATTTATCCACTATTTAATGGATATTTTTATACATCCCTCTTGAATCACTCTATCTATTAAAAAAAAACTGCATCAAAATCCGTTGCGTAGTTTTAAAGATTTAAGCGTAAGTACATAGGGATATAGGGACAGAAAAAGCGACTTTGTTTTATACTAGTGAAGCAACAATGCTTTTATTGATGACGTCACAGGAAAGTATTTCCATACAAATACCAAAGGAAACTTTCGTTTTGACGTTTCATAAAAAGTATCTCATTTTACTAGATTCTCAAGTAGCCTATTGAATAAAGCAACGTTCTGTGAATTGTTCACAGAACAACGTTCTCTGAATTGTTCACAGAACATGTGGTTCGGTGATCTCACTTTGAACGGGTTTTTGATTTGTTGCAAAAACATGGCGCCTGAAATCACCGCGACGATTGTGCGCGTCGTTACCCGCAGTGTACTGCTCATCCTGATATAGCCAGGTAGTACGTCAGCGTCATCGATGACTAAAGATGGGCTGTCCTTGTACTTTAGCAGCCACTATCCCCGGATGACAAACGGCACTAATTACGGTCGCACAAACAAAACAATAGTTTGCGGGCACGTAGCCGGGGGCGACCGCAAAACCGAATTACGCAGTTCAGCCTTCCTAGTATTGGTAACAGATTCAAGTGGCCACTGACCTATTCCTATTGTAAACCACTTACTTATTATAATTTCAAGATTGTGCAAAATCTGCGACCAATCGGAGGGGATGTAGGAGACCCACGCTTCACCACTCTGTATCACTGTGAGTCAAAGGAGTATTCTGCAAACCACGATGGATTTCTAAATTCCAACAACCCTCCGAAGACGTGATTTCAACTATTGGGTCATCACAGACAATTGGTAGTCACTGCAGGACTCGCAGGCCCGCAGCGGAATCAGCGGCTGACAAAACAACGTCCAATTTAAAGGGAATTTCATAGTCGACGCCGGCAATTAAATGCCCTGTTCTGCGCGATATGACGTTTGTTTTGTGCCGCTAACTGCTTCTGCCAATTTGCTTTCTATTCAATATTTTGGTTGCTTTTTATTATTATTTGTTATTTTTTTTTCTACGTCTCTTTCAACTTTATCTATCGTTAATATTATGAAAGGCAGTAAAAAGCTTTTAAAAGTACGGTAGTCAACATTCTTTCTTACTGCAGTTATTGCTACAATATGTCAGTGTTGTTAACACGTTCGCAGTTCTATATAACACGCATTTGATGTAACGATAAATCGCATAGCTGAGACTACAGTTGGAATTATGGCTTTTGAATAATGCATTAACGTTATACGGTAGGGGCTGTAAAACTGAACGCGCGGTCCGCCGGCGACTGGCCCACTCCTCGCACAAATTGTTCTAGTTTATTGCAACTTGTCGTTTATGCACGACATTTTACGAGTTTTCGACACTCACTTCTTGTGCGGCTGGAAAATTTGTCCATACTTCGTGCGCGGACTTTATGACATCCGACAGTTTAGTAGACGTGAGCGACGCATTTGGAAATACTATTTTCCGACTCTATCTCAGTTAACACGTTCAGCTTTTAATCAAAGAATTTAATACCTCATCAACTCCCTAGCGTTTATCTCGTTTATTCCGGGGTTCGTTTACCTAGGCTAAAATTATTTTACTCGAGCTCCTTTCTGAGTTCAATGTGCCTCAATAACGAATAGATAAGTGGCCTTATTTACAGGCTAGATCGCATCAAATGGGAACAATTAATCAAATCGCAATTATTATTAATAGTTTACGCACGTACCTACCTATCATGATTCTTTATATTAAACCCCTCCTCATCTTGTATCACTTCTTAATACTTTATGTTATCCTACCAGTAATGACTTAAACTATTTATTTTATTTACTCATCACAACTGTTATTTACCCGTACTAAAATAACATTAATATTGATGTACTGTATTCGATGTTTACTGAACCACTTATAAATCGACAGCGGCGTAACAATAATATTGCCTGAAAACATAAAAGAAAATAAACGAAATGTGGGTATGAAAATATTCCACACATCAATGCATAGTCAAAGAATACATAGCTGTATTTATTTTTTTAATTAAACCACAGTCGCCGGCAAACAAAAACCACGGAGCCAACAAATCAATTTTGCGTCAGGAAATTACTTTGTAAAGTTGAAAAGGGTTGCACGATACGGAACCAAATTGAAATTCTTTTGTAGCCGCCTTTACATGTCCGAAATGCTACCTGACTCGAATCATAGCAGAACATTTTTCAATCAAATTTTTTACAACTACCTGAGAGAAACGTCTGCAATCCGAGAAGTTAGAATGTTCGCATTCAGCTAGCTCTTGGAGCTGTCTGATTGTATTTGTTGTTTGTATTACGGTTCGTAGTTTGTAACACATATATTTACTACATTAGAATGATATTTTGAAAGCATTTACCACTGTGAAACAAGCTAATAGAAACAAATGTAGGAAATTATTTCTAATTGTTGTTTGGTGACAGCGAAGTAGATTTGTAGATTGATGTTTAAACAAAAGTAGTAAACAAATTGACACTTTAGGAAAACTAATCAAAAAGAAAAACTTAAAGCACATCGTGAATACCTAATTGATTTTTATAAAACGCCTCTCCCGTTGCCTCGGGATCAAAAGGTTTGGACTCCAATTTACATTTGATTCTCTACCTTTCACACACTTTCTTTGATCTACAACATATTTGGTTACGGAACACAACACCCTGTTACACGGTACAATAGTCCACACAGGAATTTCAGATGTCTTAGTTTCACGTAGATCAACACAACAACTTGCTTTAGTCACGTACAGTCACGTCTAGCTTTAAAGCAATCTGCCTTGTTGACTAAAACTCTCAGGATCGAAAGTCGATGCGAAAAACATTTATAATAAGTCAAATTAAAAACAAATCAATAAATAAAAGTGAAGTGACCAGTGGTTCTACGTGGTATGGTGGCCTATCCACACCTTAAGAAAAAAACATTTATTCATTTATTTAAACACACTGGAATATTTATGTCTAAACACATCTTTTTTATTACTCTACGGATAAAGTAAAAAACGTTCAATCCAAAAGTGTCAAAACCCGGATGAAAACTCTCTTTGTTCCCCATTTGTCTGATCAAGCAGTTTAAGTCCATTTCAATTTCAGAAAAATGTATAATAAGCCTTGTCAAAAAAATAAAACAAACGACGCAGCCGAACAAATGATAAGCTTTTATCCCAATTACAGTCAAATCATAATCGCGGTCGGCATAGACTGTCGCTAAATCATTTTATTCCGCTCAAAAGATAATCTCGGGCTATTAAAGAGGCTGTAGGAAAGCAAAAAGTTTTTGAAGGCTTCAAGTTCATTAACAAAATAAGCAATCTGACTAAAAGCATGGACCCATCGAGGTAAAAAGCAATTACCAAGTTATGGAGAGTTCTTGACGATTATTTACGTATTATAGAGTAGAACCGTCGAACCCGGCCGGCCATTAAGGAGGAATTTCCCTTTAAACTTGTAGCCCTGAGAAAATTCACTAGACAACGTTGTTAGGGTGGGATTGTTCTGTTTATTTGTGTGCGGCGACATACGGGTCTGGTGACAATTTAACTAGTGACCCGTATCTTCTTACCTTTTGTTCTGGGAAATTAAAATAAATACATAATTCTAGCCATAACAATTGTGCTTGCTGCGCAAATTCTTTCTTACTAATTAGTATCATGTTGGCCGTGGTAGTCCAATTGGTAGGCCTGCCTCTCTAAAGTTGCAGGTTCAAACCCAGCACAGGCCTAAACCAATGATGTTTTCGAATTCTTGTTTGGATCATAAATGATTATCACGTGCTCAGCGATGAAGGGAAATATCACGAGGAAACCCACATTCCCGAGAAATAGTTTTTCGGAGGTATGTGACCTAACCTGTATTGGGCTGGTTATCCCTTCGCGGTTGGAAGGTCAAACAGGCAGTCGCTTCTGTAAAAAACCGGACCTATCAAATCTTCAGATTAGGTAAGCGGACTGAATTGTGACATAACTTTACTTATGTAAGTAATCGGAAATAAATTTTCTTTTTTACAATCTACACACACTTTTATCGTAGCCAAGTAAACAAGTATTGAAGTAGTAATAAGAGCTAAGCATCTGTTCGTAATACCGCCCGTCAATAATTGAAAAATATCGCCGACTGAGTTTACGAGGGTCCTTAGTGGCCGCGCGGGTAATATTCCTCGTATCTATATTTTTTATTTACTTTGTAAGCAATGGATAACCCTTCCTTACAGCCAATGGTGCAATATTCGCCTTCTTCGTATCCTCCCTTATCCTATGGAATTTTGAATATCAAATATTAACATATCGCAATATATTGATGTTTTTTTATGTATTTACCTATTACGCACATTATAATAATCAAGTTCGTAATGCCTAATATACCAATGCATTATTATGCATAAAATAGTCCTCAGCAAATGGACGGTTCACTGTCTTTGGATGTTAATACTAGAGTGGCTACAAACAAGTCATCATCTAATAACTTATTTTTCCTATCCCAATAGGGATATGCCTAATATACCAATGCATAATAATGTATTGTATCCCTTTTGGGATAGTAAAAATAAGTTTTTAGATGATGACTTGTTTGTAGCAACTCTAGTATTAACATCCAAAGACAGTGAACCGTCCATTTGCTGAGGATTATTTTAACTTCCACGTGTTGGAATTAAACAAATACTTGGGCAGATCGGAGCAAAACAAGGTGGCAAAAACCTTTTCTGTCATTGACCTTCACCCGTCGGACATTTAAGCCAGGGAAAACTGACTATTCCGCATTATAAATTCACCAGTAGACTAAAGAAATATAAACTTTATTTCTGCGCGTAACAGATCCAGACACGTAAACGACGCGTGCACAGACTTACGCTTTAAATTTTAAATAAATAATCCCTTTCCTACATTACACGGAGTAAACAGTTTGAAAATGAGTAATTAAAACAAAGGGCTCGCAAATTTGCTTACTTCTTGCATATTAAGCGGCGTCACTTACGTTAAAAGCTCCCACTTGACAAATACGAGCGAGCTTTGTGCGTGTACTGGGGTTATAACAATGCAGATTACCGTCTCGAGCTTTGCTTTAGTACAACTTAAAGTAAGCTGACTTGTCTTGCCGGACTGGCCTTTTCACTTTTTATGGAAAATAATTTTCCTTTATTTCGCTCATAGGGGACTTACCGAACGTTACTTCACAGTCTTCGTACTTCACAGCTCTCGACTGATAAAAACCTACTGTCATGCATGTGTGTGCTCATTTCAGGCTCATGGTATGTCTGAGGTGATTGTATTGTAAAGAAGGGACCCGAAGTCAACCGGAAGCTAAAATCTCTAGAGAAGAAAAACGTTGTCCTTACAGGCGAAATCAGTGTCTAAAAGCTAAAGTGTTTACTGTCGCGGTTTATCGACAAAATCCACAAGCTAATTATATGTGCAATCAGCTCGGTACCACTACACTCTTTACTTGCAAATAAAGTGTACCGTGTTACGAATTCGTAAAGTTATTTAAATTCATATCAATATCTTATTGCTATTTTAGGAATACGTTCGTCTTTTGTAACTCTTTCTGTCTGTTATGTATATTATGTACTATTTGTCATGTTTACCTTTGTGCATTAGCCTTTTGTACTTGTAAATTGTAATATCATAAGTATTAAATACGAAAGCAACTGTATCTGTTTTCATGGGTATAATTATCGCGAAAACCATTGTCTGAAAGCCAGTGTACGTTGAACAAAACCTTTTTTTCTTATTGTATTTTTTATTTACAATGCCATTCTTTCAATTGACAAGTTATTTATGTCAAGATATCGATTTTCATAAAATGTACTTACTAATGTTATTTTGTTTATTGTTCCAATCTAAGTAATCTAATCCTACATTAAAAGGACTGTATTATAAAACAGCTATTCTTTTTAATAAAGCAAAACAACATAATTTGTTTCGCTTTGTACAATGCGTCTGTAAAGTAGTACCTATTTACTACGTCTAACGCAGTTCTTTTAAGCATTTAATAACGGCCACACCTGTTTGGCGTAAACATTGGATATGAAGAATATGTTTTTGTTTTCCATTTCCATTTTATACGTTCTATAAACAACATTGAAAATGAGATTTGGGGACCAATTCAGTAATCCGTTCAACGTGTGATTTTAGAATTCATGGTCGACGTAAAAAGAGAAATGTGGACAGGATACTGCTGATTATAAAGGAGGTGTCATAGAAATCGAAAACACGACGCACTTCTCTGATGAACTGGCCCAAGTAGCAATCAAGAATTGTGATTAAGTCATATATGTCTAAACTTTAGCTAAAGTGAGATTTATCCAAATCAAATAGGACTTATTAGGACTTCATAAATTCATTTCCTTCTTTAATTCTATATAGTTTTCAACAAATCCTACTTTAGATAATTTAGAATACACAAAACCAAGTTAAGTATTCACAAAACTATTTAGTCTTATCTCAGCCTACTGTTAAGTCTACAAGTATTCTTTTACTTTACTCAGATTATTTGAAGGCTCACTTAACACTAAATTGATTTAGTGAAGTATCAGTTTAGTCTTGTAAAGTAAAAATTGATTGCCTAGATATACTTAAGGCAATTTTTATTATTTGTTGCTCCTATACAAGACTGTTTTATTCGTTTTTGACTACAATAAGTAAAACATAAGAAAAGTCTATTCAATGGACGATAAAATCGAAATAGAAGCAAGCAGAAAGATGGATGAAGTCCAAATAATAAAATGATCTGGTGATTTTCGAAGGCAGAATATTAAATACTTACAGAAAATTAACCTGTGATAATGCACATCCCACTGTTTTTGTTAGCGATGCGATATCTTCTTCATTGCCATCATTTTTTTATATCGATTGGTATAACACAATCATTTAATTTTGGCAAAAAAATCGTAAGTTCCTGTTTTTCAAATCCGATCCAGCGTGTGGCGGCCCAGGTACCTACGTCTCGCACAAATCTTCTCAAAAATGACTAAGCTAGTCTAACCTAATCTAAGCGCACGGCAACACTAAACCATGAAAAATCGAGTTTTATAGTAAAACCTGCTAAGTTCAAATATAAAATTAGGTACCTATTAGTCTAATAATAAATAAATCCAATCAAAAACATAAATGTGAAATGAGAGCCAAGTTCAATATTATGCAATGCTTTGGTTGTTGACTTCAACGACAAAAGAAGTGAGATCTAAATGGGTGCCAAGTTCAATGGTCAGTCCTGAAATTTATTTATAAGTAACAGTATAACATATCATATCTTCTTATAACATAAATATATTATAGCCTAAGGTCTGTCTTATTGTAGGTAAGTACATATCCTCGTAACGCGTGGGTCCTTTTAAAAGGACAAATTCAAAACTAAAAGTCGACTTTATAGATATAATACATTTGAATACCTATTAAACTCGTTTAAGATTCACGTTAAGTTAAAAAAAATAAAAAGCCAGTAAAATGGATGTGAGTTGTGTTGTATCGTGGGCGAAAAGCTGACAACCTATCACCGCTAAACACATGTTCCAACTTGCTTACCTACCCTTAAAGTACTTGTCGAATATGGCATCAAGTGGTTTTATGATCACTTAGTGCTCTGCCTACCCCGATATAGGCGTGATTGTATGTTATGTTAAGTTAATCCACATACCTACCACAAAAAGACCGGCTGTCATGAGTTTTGATTACTTACTGATTCTTACATCTATAGTTAGGTACAGGCACTAATTAGGTATTTATGTTAAGCGTTCATAATAGAATCTAATAATTAAAAATTTGCCAGTTTATTATTTTTTCCTTTATAATCTAATTACCTATCTTACCAAATACCAAATTTTAACTCTCTAGGATCATCTGGAACTGGGTTAGACTTTTGATTTATAGGTCAGTCAGTCAGTCAGTCAGTCAATGATAAAAATGAGGATTTTTGTACATTAATATCTAAATAACCGTTTGAGATAAGCTTATGAAATTTAGAACACTTATATGTATCTCACAAGTCTCAATATATGAGCCAAATTTACGATACGATACGATACGATTTGATACGTTTATGTAAAATAGTTTTTGATTTATGAGGGGGTCAAAAGTGGCTGCAAATGGTTCGTGTAATATTACACACGGTGCGGCTCGCCAGTTCTATTTCTTGAACTTGGCTTGATACGCTACCGATACTTTTCTTTCTTCTTTCATTCTTTCTTTTAATAATTTTAAAAATGTACCTATTTTTAACTAAGCTTTATTCACAATCATAAACAAAACATATCTATTTTAAGTTTTGTGTATGGTTAAATGCATTTAAAGTGGGCATTAGATTCGATTCCTTTATTTTTTTAGCTTGATAAAGTCATCGGGAGTTACATAGATGATTCTGGCCTTTTTTAACAATAATGTTTTTGGTGGGCTTAGAAACTACCGCGCACACACACGACGTTAATCAAATTGCAAGGGTTCTTCGTATATATAAATTTTTACAATAATCACATTGTTTCCGTTGGCAATTAGAAGCGCGGTGATCGTACCTACTTTGCGTCAGCGAACCATGTAGGTACCTATGAGAATGTATGCGCGGAGACTCATTAGCAAATTGAGTTTATGTTTGTTAGTTCCAATTGCGATAAATATTAAATAATTAAGTAAATCACATTCCTATCCAAGTAAGAACTCAGCATAACAATATTTTTTATCTTCCACGAGTCGAAAAACTTACCTCTCAAACAAACATACTTTCCATAGGTTTTAAAAGCTTGTTCGATTTTAATTGTTACTTGTTACATAGATGATTCTGGCACAAAATAAACAAACATGATTTTACGACATTACTTTACTAAATCAAAATAGAGGATCACTTTAGACATAAGAGTTTTAAGTAGGAATTCACTAAATACTTTTTGTCTTAAGTTGGTATACTCCTAGACAATTGAAGTAAAATTTATCTTAACTAGTACTTGATGAAGTGCAACTTGACTTTACTTTTCTAAACTGATTCTTACGAAATCAATTGTTTCTAAAGTCTTACTTCATTTAGAAAAATATTACTTAACGCCATTTTGCACTTACAGGAAGAAAACATGTAATATTTTTTTGACAATATTATCGTCAAAAACTGAAGTAAATTAATATATATCTCTGTTGTAGTAACAATTACTGCGTTCAGCTGTCACATATTAATACAAAATGAATTTCTCTATACTATATGTCACCATTTTTTTTATTTGCTGAATAATCAATCCAAATTTTATTATTATTTTTCTGGTATATTAAAGGCCCTTCTGTTTTTTAACACTTTCTATCGATTTTACACGAGAAACAATCATGCGTTTATAATTTCCTGTATGTGAAACGGCAGAATAACCTTTTGTTAAAACAACTTAACAAATATTTTAGACGCCATTTTCTTACAGACTTCATTTCTTGTGTTAATGTAAATGTTCGCCATTATATTCTAAAATAAAGACGCGTGAAGTAAAAATCGTTTTAGTATGACCTGAAGTTTTACTTCGTTAAGTTACAATTGACTCAGTGCAATTCAATCCTATAGTCTTAACTAAGTATTGTAGATATCTTCAAGTATACATTTTTGGTATTAAGTGATACTACAAGAATTCTAAGTTTAGAATACGCAAGAACATTGTCTAAAGTAGGGTTTAAGTCTGACTTAACGTTGTCTTAAGTCTGTCTTGTATAAGAGTTAAAGTATGTGCCCACTTTTACTAAACTGTATCTACAAGACATCTTGAGGGATATCTTGGAGACATATAAGACTTATCCAAGACAAGGGCTTGATTTAGTCTACTTGCCTTCAAGATATCTACAATTCTCTTTTAAGACAATCGGTTGCTACTTGGGGGGAGTACCTGGTAAAGAAAAAACATAGCACGCTTTCAGCTGCTTATCATACCGGCCATGTCGTGAAAGTTGACGTAGAGGACACGCTTTCCTACGAAAAGTCTATTTAATTTGACTCCAGTCTTAGTTTTAGATTTTGAGTGCTTTCATAAAAATCGTAACGCTCTAGTGTTGTGAAACCAACCCGATGAACTTGCTCTCGGAATTCTGATTTACGAGTATGTCCCAGCTTAGCTCGTTTGCGACACTCGTACAGCTTCCATAATCGCCCCCTATACACTCGTAAACCGTCACAACTTGGCTTAATGTGAATCTCGAACGCATGCGATAAAATTTTCAAATCTCTCAGTTTGTGACGTCATCGAGTTCCCGTTAATTTCGCCTTGAGCCATCTCTCAGTTTATGCGCTATCAAATCACGAAACTCATTTAAATTGCTCTTTTTATGATGACAGTTGAGAGTTATTTCTTTATGTACACCTACATATGTACATAAATATAAAAGTATAATGATATTAAGAAAAGTTACAGCCAGGTTAACTGTATGGAATGACAGATAACGTACTTGGCTATTGCCTAATAAGGCTCGGCACACCAAAAGTAGTAGCAGCGCAGGCGCGGCGCAGTGCATTCCTTGATGCACATCGGTCCCGGGAATGTTACCAAAGTGGAAATGTTCGTGCTGTAAAACCTCTTTATTAATAATGAATACAGGCAGTTTTATTTTCAAACTGTTCTTTCTTATACTCTGAACGTATGTTGTACTTTTTTGCATAATTTTTGCGCCCTTTTGCTGTCAGGCATATTCCCAAAGTGGACACACACCCGAATATAGTTTTTCAAAAAAGCGCTTGCATGATTTTCACTATAATAAAGCGACGTTATAAATATATTATTAATAGCCAAAACCCGTACGGAGTGTAAGTGACATCGTATGAAAATTGAAAATAAAGTAAAAACAGAAAAAAAACATGAATTTACACTGTTATGCAGTTTTATTTTTTCTTTGACTGACATATTATAGATTTTCCGCGGAAAGCTACTTGGCCGGAAACTGTTATGCAGGTACTAAACAATATTAACATTACGTATATTATGAGTATTTCTACGTCGCAAATAGAATAACCGCTTATACTGCACGTTAACAATACTTAGTGGGTATCCTGAGTATAATCCACAAAAGCAATGTTCGCTAACAAGCTTGAGCAAGTTGGGGCAAGTCAGCGGTGCTGTCCACTTGCAGACAACTACGAGTAGCATTGTATGTGGTTACGACCAGCTAGTGCGGTCAACTGAAGTTTTTGATGCTATTCCGTTTGGCGGTTAATTCTATGTCTTATGTAATATATGTATCTATCTTGAAAAATATTTCGTATACCTACTTACGAAAAAGGATGTTTTTTTAAAGTGCATATTCTCTTTGGTTAGGACATTACAGGCTGATAACCTGATTGTCCAAAAGTAAGATGATCCGTGCAAGCCACGTTGGGAAGGCACGTGAAGCCGTTGGTCCCGATCACTACTTACTGATGTAAGTATGTAGTCGTTACATGAGTCATGTCAGGGGCCTTTGGCGGCTTAATAATAACCCTAACAGGGTTGATGAGTATGGTATTGCACTTCACAACCCACACGATTAGAAGAAGATTAAGATACGTAGGTTGTACCTACCTACATCATCATCATCAGCCCATTAACGTCCCCACTGCTGGGGCACGGGCCTTCCCTATGGATGGATAGGGAGATCGGGCCTTAAACCATCACGCGGGCCCAATGCGGATTGATTGACCTACCTACATAGCACATACATTATAGATACATGGGTTAGAATGAACCAACGAGTGAAAAACGGCTGTAGCGCGACGCAGTCGCTACTTAGTTACAATGCAAGTAACTTGTAGGCGCTAAAACTTACTGAAAAAAAGGACAAAAATTGAATAACTTTTCTATCAAGTCAGTATTTTTAAAATAGTAGAACTATCTATAGTAATCGCTAACAAGCTCGAACAAGTCGGAGACAAGTCAGCAATGTCGCTGTCCTCTTGCAGAGAACTCGCATTGTCCCCCTTGTGGTTACGAGCTACTGTGGTCAACTCTACAAATAAGACTTGCATGCATGGTTTTGTTGTTTTTCTTTACAAAAATATTTTCGCTTTAAGTATAGAAACTTTTTGTACGTACTGTTTTCTGTGCGGAGTTTATAACTATAATAGTCGAAATATATCACACAAAACTACAATACTTTACAAAAGGAACATACAACGCAGGAATACAAATTAAACAAAAATAGAGAAGGCGAACTTATTGTTAAGGTAGCAATTTCTTCCGGGCAACCTTTGAGTGATAGTATATAATTAGTTAAACAACAATAGCAGAGCGGACAGTGCTAAAAATCTCTTGACAATACTTCACTTATTATCACATATTGTGTATCTACATAAAGGATATAAAATGCATCTATTTGTATAAAATATCTCTGAATATAGCTTAGCGAATCCTAAACAAAAGCAGTCTTGGGGCAAGTTTAAACAAGGTAGCCGAGTTGTTTGAAGCACGGTGAATGAAGTCAGGTCCAAGAGTCCTCGAGATGGACACAGACGTCCAAGATAGCTTTATTCAGACGAAAAGGTCTTGCAAATGCACTTTATGAGTGCCCATTCTTCTATCTGTCTGAAAAATGTCTACGCTTTAGAATATTCGCGATGATTTATTTTTTAAAGTAAGATTTGTGTTGTATTCTAGCCGGTATAACTTACACTGTATGATAAAATTCAAAGTGAGGATTATAAAGAATATGGGGTGAGGATTTTGCTTTCAAACCACGTTATGTCGGTTATACTAACGACCCGCCCCGGCTTCGCACGGGTGGCCAGAGCATATGCCTACACTATTATTTCAGTCGTAGTGTCGAATCATTTGACAATCGATACAGTGTTAAAATAATTATCAATATTGTGTCAATCTCATACATTTTTATCACTGTCACTGTCGATAAATTCACTAAATCCTTTAAGGGTCAATGTATACGTTTTTACAGAATTTACCTTTGAACAGTATTAAGGTTGTAAAAAAGGTTATTGTAAGGTTAGTGATTAACTGTCTGGAAACTGATATTAGGCGACCAAATTACTAAATTGTTTACTTAAATGGATAAATACACCCCGTACAAGTACGTATGGGTAGTAGTAACACCGTAGCGAATACTGAGGGATTCCGACCACGATTCTGAGTTAATATCAATTGGACATAGGACAGTCCCTCTTGCTTTTCGCCCTGCTGTACTCTGTCTGACGCGAGTGGGATGGCGCCCAGAGTAGTCTATTTTAAAGCCGTACTAGGTAGCTAGGTAGTCGTTTGGTAGTTTTTGAAATAATCGCAAACAGACAGACAAACGCAGCTGGAAATGTTTTATAATATATGTTGATTTTTAACTATCGCGCTAAGTTTAGTTTATCAGACTATTTTCTTGCAAGCTTAAGGAGGCTTAGTTTCGTTACGTAACAGTTATAACAAGTTACGGACGTATATCTTGCTATGCTACCAAGAATATCAAGCGTCAACTGACCAAACTCAACGCGACCAATCGATTAGTCCAAATCGAAAACTTTTACGCTCCTCACCAAAATCCGTATCCAGGAATCAATATCATTAATAACAGAGCATGCCCATGTCTGCCACTGCTTAATTAAACTTGTCTCCTCGAACACCACTCCAATTACTTTTTCTAGTTTCTTAATCGAGTTTCTTATCCTACCTGAAGACAGTCGCAAGTTTGTTGTGGCCGGTATAACTTTTATCTACGGAGTCCGCTAAACAAGGCTTTCGTTTCTCGCCACTGCACCGTTGTGATGAAACTTGGCTAAACTTAAATTAGTTGTATGGCGCCATCGATGGACTCGACAAATACAATGTAATCTCGTTTGCATGGCTTAGCTGAAGCTTCAACTTGTTGGCAGTCTATTGGTGGAATTAGTGCGGATTATACGGATAAATGATTCCGTGCTTCGGAGGGCACGTTAAGCCGTTGGTCCCGGCTAAAAAACAACTCCACCAACCCCCATTGGAGCAGCGTGGTGGAGTATGCTCCATACCCCCTCCGGTTGATTGAGGGGAGACCTGTGCCCAGCAGTGGGACGTATATAGACTGATAAATATTTATTTTACACTATATTTTAGGCTAGCGAGATCGATGACCTGGCAGGCATTGGTGGCAAGAGGAAAGCCAAGAATCAATACACCAGCTGGCGTTGTTGCCACGTCTTATTATGTTAGACATTTTACAGACTGAAATCTAAATACTGATGTCTACTTCTAAACCTACATATCTTCCTTTTCATATAAGCACAGAAGGTGATGGAGTCGCTTTCAATATCGAAGCTTTTAATAACCCGCATAATAAATACATTTCATCGTCAGAAATCTTCTCATAACCCTAATAAACAGATCGCGACGTACTCAAATGGATTAAACTAAGATATGTACATAGTACATTTATATTAACTTGAATATTTCAGCGCAAATTATTACAGCCCAATGAAATGGAACTGAAGACCGAATACTCTGAATTTTAATCAGCGTTCTCGCATAAAGATAATCTTACAGAATGTGCGTGCAAATATGAACGGGCCCTCCCAGAACGCGCTAAGAAAACTGGAATATTTGTGCGGCAAACTGACTAGTCTAAGAAGCTTTGGAGGAATATCTAAGAATATTTTGAGGGTGAATCGGTCTCGGCTCC
This sequence comes from Pectinophora gossypiella, assembly GCF_024362695.1. NCBI lineage: Eukaryota > Metazoa > Arthropoda > Insecta > Lepidoptera > Gelechiidae > Pectinophora > Pectinophora gossypiella. The sequence continues at coordinate 7,411,112 of NC_065421.1, read as the reverse complement.
AATCTGAGCCTCGCTCTACCTTAACACACCTTAATACTCTAGAGAATACTGGTAAGCTAACTGTATACATTGCAATGGACAAATCGAATAAAAATAAGCAACACGGAGATTGCGAAATGGGTTTTTTCAAATCGCATAGCTTTTCACGAATTTATGAATATCGCCTTTCATACATTTTTCTTTGAGCTGATCCCGGTCCGGCGACCTTTATGTGCGATCGGGCGCACACAATGTCTGTAATGGCTGCCATTAGGGACATCAATTTGTTCAACCGTGACGGTACACTTGTCCCACTAGTTCTTTCTTTTACATGCTCTGTTTAGCACGTCTAACAATTTTCCGCAGCATTTGTGCACAGGTGGATATGTCCGAGCTTTGTATTGGGATCAATTTAGTAGACCGCACGTGTTACGGCCGATATTCTCTTTTACGAAGCGTATATAAAGCCTTGTCAATCAACATAGATATGTGCCTTGTGAAGGTTGCTGATCTATTTGATACAAATTCTATAGAATCTGAATAGAATAGAAACAATTCAAACTGCCACGATTAGACTGGCGAAATCTTGAAATATACAAATATTGAATTTAATTCCAGATTGTACTGTATCTTTCGTGTATGTTTTCTGTAAAACCTGTTTTATATGTTGTGTGCAATAGATCATCATCAGCCGTACGACGCCCACTGCTGGGCATAGGCCTCCCCCAAGGATCTCCACGACGATCAGTTCATAATAGGTACTGAAATTAATCAACTTGGCCCAGGCCCAGGTTTCTTTCTCTTTACATGATAAAACCATGCGTATTGCCCATTAGGGTGGGCTGGGAATTCCAATAAGGTACTACGATAACAAAAATAAGAAATAAATCAAAATAAATAAAATCCGCCTATTTCCCACTGGGGTAAGCCGAGACTATGGAATTCCATTTTGCTTCGATCCTGACATACTTCTCTTGCTTCCTCCACATTCATCAATCGTTTCATACACTCCCACCGGTTCAGAGTAGATCTTACAGAACCTTTTCTAGGGACATCTCCAATTTGGTGAATGTACGTCTTTCTTGGTCTTCCTCTGCCAGCCCAACCACCAACCTTCGCTTTATATACTGCTTTCGTAATCCTATTATCCAAACCAACTTTTAATTCCCTTCTCAATCTTAGCCATTATATCGGATTTTTACACCGCATCTCTCTCTTATCACATCTTCTCCTATTGTGTGGGTTGTGAGGTGGATTACCAACCTCATAAACTCCTCTTATTCTTATAAAAAAAACATCAACCAAATAAAGAAGAAACATCTATATTAATAAGTAGGTATTAGGTACAGTCATAAGCAATATCATGTACCCACTTTAGAACCCCGTCGCACTATCATACTTGACATTTAATGAGACTTACGGTTTAATTTGTCAAAAAAGTTAATGTGACATGGTTTCAAAGTGTATACATATTAGCACTCGTGCCCGTACATGCAGGTAGGATGAACTTCCTTCACACGTCCTATACTTACAAAAAAAATAACTTTAAACACGAGCCATATGGGTGAAAATGCGGAAACATAACAGTTAGTGAACAGGTGGATGTACAGGGTGTAAAGTAAACCACGCCATCTGCTTAAGGAGGTGAAAGTGCTCATTAAGGGAGCAAGTTGTTCAGCGGCTTGCACAACTTTGTGAAAATAACTCCGCTCTGGCGCAAAATTATGAAGTGACCTCCAAAACTTGTGTGGGTTTTTCCCTTCTCCCGAGTCGAAAAACGGGAATCATTTATAAGACACGACTCTAAAAATACGCCGCTTTGACTCGAGTATCCATGAGGATAATAGTCATTGTATTGATTAAATTATTAAAATACACATCCCACATTTTGTTTTGTTTTAGCAACTGATAAATATTTTGTAAGTATTCGATTTTTATGTTATTTTGGTTGAAATAAATAGGGAGGTGCCTCCCCGGATGCTAAGTGTATTGAACTATTTATAAATTTAATCATTAAATACACGTATTTAAGGTTTATTTATATCTTCTACCGGGTAGGTTTATTTACTCTAAGGTTTATTCCATTCAAAAATCCGAAAGGTACAACGCGAAATTCTATTTTTCAGTGGAGTAATATGTTCAATCCAATATGGAAAGAATAAAGGAACGTAATAAATGTAATCTTGATTTATTCAACAAGCGTTGTCACCTTAAACTCCTAACCCCCAAAAGGACCTACTAAGCAATACCCGTTCATCGTTGAAATCTCTCGACGTTCTACTATTTTCAGGTTGTGAATCAGCTCGAGACTAAATGTGGGCCTGTTTACCAACCCACAGGTAAACTTCGGTTACAGTTAAAAAGAAATTCGGGCGAATTTTATCAGTCGTTAGAGACCTTAAACGGAGGCTCATCCGCAGCCGTCTACTGGAATACTTACACGACCAAGGTAGAGGGGGGGGACTTCTTGTTCAGCTGTTCAGGTACTACTCCAGGGTTCAAAAACAAATCATTTACTCACGGCAGTGGCAGTGGTATGTAGAAAATATATCTATTCTCGAAAATCTATCTAATCTAGTCTCTAAATTCATGCACATAATGAAAGAAAATATCGTTTTACATCAACGTTCAGGTATTAGACCACTCTGTAATTACAATGCGATTCATTCTCCATACATACATACATACATAAACTCACGCCTTTCCCACCGGGGTAAGCAGAGACTATAGAATTCTATTCTACATTGTATCAATATATTGAGCAAACGCATCGCTTTTAACCACAATTACCTAATCCAAATATATAATTCTATTCTGTTATTAAGTAGCAGCTACGGACGTAATAGACGTCAAACGATACAGGACTCTACGCACCCCATTATATTATTTCGTAAGGAAATGATTGGATAATTCCAAAGACCACTCTACAGGCTAATTTATTTAAGGTTTAACGCGGCCTTATAACAGCCTTAGAGTAGATAAATAGGTAAGGTTTATAAAGCGAATGTACTTAGTAAAACTTGTGTTAAGTAACCTTATTATGAATTTTCGAGAAAACATCACAAAGATAATCCGCATTAATGTTTTTGTTTACAGTAGGAAAAGTTTGAGAGTAATTTTGATGGAAGTAGATGCTGGATTCTTAGATAATTTTATTGTACTTAATAAAGATTTGTTAACTATGTTTGACAATAATTACAGCCTTGCGCTACGAAGCGTAATTTTACATTAAAGCCGATGGCACGTAACAAAAAAAAACTTCATTCATCTTGCTGTTTAGTTGTGATCTTATGTTAGATGTCCCAAAATCCCAGTGTACACAGAAGCGATAGTGAAGCGCTTCGGGTCGGGATTTTAAGGATGCGTCACACAGAAAACCGTCGCGGCTCACAGTGGTTCATAAAAAATACTTCTTTCAGGCTCAGAACTTGTGTCTATAAAGATTAAAAAGTTAAGAAGTTACCTGTATCCGTGCCTAAGAGTTTCATCCAAGATTACCTAAGGAAGTATATATACTACTTACACCTGCTTCGAGTAAAGCCTACACACATCTTCACAATAATCGAACGAGCAAATTATTCGAGAACGTTCAACACACGCAATTCTGACATTTACAATTCTTTGTTACAGCGTTCTTATTTCTATAATAATGATTTTAATTCTTCCCAACAAAGAGTACTGTCGACAGTAAACTTTGACTGGATTTGTGCTGGCGTAGGGTTGGCACACGCTCTGCTACACTGGGACATGCCCTGAGTTGTAGTGTGGTGCAGTGTCCCGACGTCTCGATGTTCCGGTCAGGGACTCATTTCTTCCGCTTTAACACTCATTTTTACCTACGCTACTGATAATATAGGGATAGCGTACTACTTCAAAGCAAATTAATATAGCAACCCTCGAACGCGAATCACATTGCTATATTGATCTTATTCTCGTTGTCATGGCCAAAGGGGATTAATAAGCCTTCTGACGTCTATACTTTTTTATTTCAGTTCGCTCCTCAATCTATCCTCCGAAGTTTTTTTTTCTAACAAGATAGACAAGACAAGACAAACAACTGACAAATAACTGTCTAACGTATTGTGGCTCTGTCTACCCCGTTATGGATTGATACGCAGCAGCCTTTTGTAACTTTTATATCAAACAGAAAGTGCAAAGAAATGATTTTGCAACTGCTTTGATTCGCGCCGTTCAGTGTAGGTTTGTCGTCGGTTGAAATGGGTCTTGAAAATGGCGAAATTTCTTTCGTTAGTATTATCCACTGACAAGAGTGGCAATAAGCAAAGAGTGACGCTTGATATGAATCGTAACGAGATTCTGATTGTGCTCATATGCGTTTTATGTAGCTTGCAGTTACGCTAGCTTCCAATAAAAAGAAAGAAAGCAAAGAATAAAAAATATTCTGCAAAACATAAATCAACATTAGTTACTTAGAGATAATTACATAATAATCATTATATTTAATGCCGAAAAGGCTTCAGCTCAGCAAATGTCAGAGCCTAGCTGTAGCTAGACTATGACGCTGATTATAACACGTAAAGTTTTTTTGAATCTATTTAGCTTTATATTAAGAAGACATTGCAAAAAGTATTAAGTGTATAACTCTGTGTCTGGTGGAACCAGAACTAAAATGAAGACGTGGCTCAAAGGTCTTTGCAACCAGGCCAAAAATTAAAAACAATAAAAAATAAGTGTACTTAGAAGTGTCAGTCAGAGTCACGCTATTGTAATACAGCGTTGGATAGACAGATCCACAGCCAAGTTATGATATACACATGGTCCAAAAGTCCAAAGAGCCAACTGTGTTGGTCAACATTTCTAATATAACTCATTGTACTTTCAAGTCACCACGCATAAATATTTGTAATTATAAAGTGTCTTAACTTAATCCCGTTTAACTTACATTTCCGATTAGGAGACCCCTATCAAGCCGGTGACATGTCGTCCGGACCGCAGGGAGTGAAGCGTGAAGACGCACTTACGGCCTATTAGCACATCGCACGATGATGCTCCATTGCACAGGGTGGTGCGGATTTGGACTCTTTTTTAGATTTTTTATTTAAAGATACTACATATAGAATGGTAGCTCTTCACTCCCTATCAGCGCTGAGTTAGGTTTACCGAATCCCTCTCGGTCTTACTTTAGTCTTCAATTAAATGGGCGTCAAACGTCACACACACATGCGTGTGTACGATAACGTCAACGTAGTGTCTTTGTAAAACGACGTGTTTTTGTATGTAGTGTCCAGTGAAAGAAGAAAGAAAGAAAGAAAATCATTTAGTTTAGAAATAAGTAGGTGTTACACAGAATAGAACAGTGAACAAAGTAATGAATTTAAACCTCATCTCTAAAAAGGGACGTCAGCTCAGCAAGATATTGTGAGACTCTGACATTGAGGGAGTGCCACAACGCAGATTTTCAGCTGAACCCCAAAAAATACTAAAATTCAAATCAAATTAACTGTGTTAATGATATGTATACATTAAACGGAATATAATGAATTTAAGTTCGAGGTGTGTGTGTTTGCTAAGTATGTGCTAAAAGGAAAAAAATATATTTATGGTTGAAGACTTCGTAGTCGTATTGAATTTGAATACGTCTGGAGTAAATGTAAAAAAATACTTAAGCTTTTCCAAATTTGGTTCCTGGAAATATTTTATTACCTAGAAGTTGCACTTGTATTTTTTTTTCATCTCGGGTATAGGCACAAGTATGTATACATTTTTAAAACGCCATTTAACTACAAACGTATTTCATCATCACCAGCCCATTAACGTCCCCACTGCTGGGGCACGGGCCTTCCCTATGGATGGATAGGGAGATCGGGCCTTAAACCACCACGCGGGCCCAGTGCGGATTGGTGGTTATTAACGACTGCTAATGCAGCCGGGACCAACGGCTTAACGTGCCTTCCGAAACACGGAGGAGCTCGAGATGAAAACTTTTTTCTTTTGTGGTCACCCATCCTATGACCGGCCTTTGCGAAAGTTGCTTAACTTCAACAATCGCAGACCGAGCGCGTTTACCGCTGCGCCACCGAGCTCCTCAACAAACGTATTTATGTATTAAGTATTCACAATGCATAGAAATACGATAGGTCTGCCTCTATTTACACAAAGTTCGTTCAATATTAAGTTTCTTAAAAAATATGAAATGCGCGGGATCGTTTTACAAGAGGCAGAATACGATGAAAATAATTATTTACAGGACTAACCGGATATATATTCCGGATATACAACCGGAGCTACACGTGCGACTAATACTATTGCTTATTAAAACCCGAATACAGATTTGTGTTAGTGACATCGTAACAAAAAACTAGAGGGATGATTCAGCTCATTATTCTGAGTAGATATCAAGGGAGGAATTTTCCGCCGCAAAAGTATACAACTGAAAATAAATTAAATAAACGCTAAAATTATCTTGAATTTTTCGACAGGAAATTCTACTTGATATTAACTCAAATGCCGATCCTGATCCTGATGCCGGGCAGCAGCGGTATCAGTACTGGCTGGCGGCAGAGGATATGGATTCCGGCAGGGCTCTAGCTAGAACATCACCGATTGAGAAATTGGTCGGTGTACTGCGGAACGGAAGGCGATTGGGGCAACCACCGATCTGCACGCCCTATCTACCTATGGAGTATTGAAGGCGATTACTCCACCGACAAGAGCGCACTCTTAAATAAAGAGAGATTAACTCAGAATCATGGTCTGAATCATCCACCTCAGTACTCGCTATGATGTGACTAGCACCCATACGCACTTATATGTCTATAGAGTACTTGTACAGGGCTAATTAATTATAAGTATCCTATCGCCCAAAGTTTACCTGCAAGAAAACGGAAATTGCCTTAGCAATAAGGTCGGGTTTTGTACTTCTTGTTCAATTTGTATTTCTGCGCTTTAGTGTTGTGTATTATTAAATACAATACACATTTGTGAAGAGTTTCCTCCGAGCACGTAGATTTCAACTTCAATTTTTTATTAAGTATTTGACGTAAGGCCAAATGAAAGGTCAACATCGTCAGTAAGCCACACCAAGTCCGCCCCCGGTCGGTCGGAAAATCAATTAGTTTTAAACTAATCACTCGAGAGCAAGGGCCAGTTCCATCGCAGGTCATTGGATGAATAATCTGCTAAGGGCCACTCAGAGCTGGGTACGCATACGAGATTAAATCGCGGTGTGGTCTGCCTGTGGGGACGATTAGCCACGTATTGTTCCGTTTATCTATGCTTCAATGAGGACACTTTGGAAATAGAGTATAAAGTGTCAATTTTATTGTCCTTTTTATGTTATACGTACCACTCAACTACGTGTGATTTTACATCGCATTGTTATTGGTTCAAATTATGAGTTTAAATAAATGTTTGAATCGTAGAGTGGTCTTAATAAACTAATCTCAACTTCGAGACTGCTCTCAAGATCATGTCAATGTGACAGTTCTTATATTTTTTTTATTTTTTTTTTCTTTTAATAAATAAAAATAACAACCTTAATCTAATACAATTTACTGTCCACCAAAATGGAGGGCCATTTGAACGTGGACTAGCCATCATCACTGGCGTGACGTACAAAGAAGTATTATTACATTATCCAAGATCGACAATTAGTTGGTATATAAAAACAAGGACTTGAGCATGATCTCGAGGGCAGTCTCAGCTGAGATTAGTTTATTAATACCACCCGTAGATAATCTGCCCATCCTATCAGGGATATGTTATATTGTAATAAACTATTCTCTCTCTCTCTCTCTTTACCTAAGAACTGCGCTCTTGTCGGTGAAGTAATCGCCTCCATTTTTCATTATTCATTACTCATAGATAGGGCGTGTAGAACGGCGGTTGCCCCAATCGCCTTCCGTGCCGCAGTACACCGACCAATTTCTCAATCGGTGATGTTCTAGCTAGAGCCCTACCAGAATCCATTTCCTCGGCGTCCAACCAGTTCTGATACCGCTGCTGCCCTGCATCAGGGAACAAACTATTAGGGGTGAAAATAAGGACTTAAACCTCGTTAAAATGCATGTTGCGCTGTGAATTCAAGCACACAGCGATGTATAAGAGCGTTCATGCAGAGACGTTTTCACACGCGTTTGATCGATACGCAGGAACGTGCCACTCGACATATCTTGATCCTAGTTCTGAGTGATGTAACCGGGCATCCCTACAGCTCATAATATTTTATCGTTATTAACGATGGCTGAGAGCTGTTTTAAGAGGATTAAAGGCTCTACACGGATACAAAATAAAAATGAAAATCTTATTAAGCAATCTTAACCTTTTTTGTTACGCATCAGAGGTCTTTCCTCTTTGAAGCGATAAAATTACAGTATACCGCAACTTAATTTACTTACTTAATCTTTTCATGAAAAATGAATTCCTTTGTATTTTTCCCGTTGTTTGAATATTGACTGAACGCCTAAACAAACTTAGTGTTCTGTTAAACATAGACTTCGCGAGTAGATAAACGTACTGTTATTTAAATTCAAATGCCAATGTCGGAATAGAATATTCGCCATCTATTTTATTACCTAAAATATTATAAGGTCACCGAGACACCAAAGCCACGTCGCCGGCGACGTCGCCATACTATTTATTGCGACGCGAAGATGTCGAAACGTCGCCAAATGAATAAAACTGTCTGCGCAGTGCCTAAGAATTGGGTAGTTTTCTAGGTTAGAGATAAATTATAAAATTCTGATTACTAAATAAAGACAGATTTAAAACTGACGAAAAATATTTTGTTTTTTTTTTTTTTTCAATTTAACTTATTTATAATTTTTAATCAAGGAAAACGTAATAGTAAGTCCGACATTTTGTCACGTTTTTCTATGACGTCACAGTGAGCTTTTTCATACAAATTCCATAGTAATTTCTAGTTTTGACGTTTAGTAATTAATAACTGATTTCACTAGTTAGAAACTAGCTTGTTATTCCCTTTATCAAGTATTAAACGGAAATAGTTTATTTACACGCGCAAAAGCACCTACTGAAGTATCCTTGATATCGAAGTTCTCAAAAAGATACTTAATTTGGACGTCTTTGAAGACCCATCTATTTTTATTTTTCTCCACGGACCTAGTGTTCAACTGTTATCTTGACTTTTTAATATCAAATGGCTCTTGAGCAAAGAAATGATTACTTTATTATATTTTAATAATTCTATTTTATTTTCGGGATGTTTAGAAATATAGAACAGGTACAGAATATTTTTATCTAATTTTCTCTTTGAAAACCAGAAGCGATCAATTCGATTAAGTTAGTTGAATTTTTTTTCCCCTTTTTTATGATGCTCTGGTGTGACAGATAATTGGAGCACCGGCTTTTAAGAATCAGAAAATAAAATCCATTAAATATCTCTCACAAGGATATCCTCAATAATGTATTGTAACAGACTTCAGTAGAACCGTGCTCTACAAAACATGAAGAGGCGTCAAGTGAACTCCACATTCCCGTGGCTTGACATTCGAGAGTTCGGCAACTTCGGTATTCGCTCCGACGTCAAGCACCCTTGTTTCTAGCAACTATTCCACTTCCAAACTTTCTAATCTCCTGGTGCTTAACTAGAAATAATGAACACTTTATTCGAAAACAGTAGAAAATTGTTCAAATATTCTTATTACAAGGAAGACTTTATAAAAGATGACGCGTGTAAAAAAAACTTTATTTTTAAAAATAAGCTTACTTACATATCAAACTTACCTTTGTGTCAGGATCGAAGCAAATGGAATTCCATAGTTTCTGCTTGCCGCAGTGGGAAATAGGTGTCAGATAATGTGTAGTAGGCTGAGCTGTAAGCCATCTACGGGGTCCACAGGTGGCGGATAATGGAACGACCATCAGATATGATGGTTAGCTGCGAATATAAAAATAAGCAGTCTGTACGTACGCTTAAATTTATATTAATAGGTGTAGTCATGAAAATTCAAATGTTATTTTAATTTATTAACTGTGTTGCCGGACCATTTATACTGTTTATAATAACAGTCAGGCAACTCTAATAACACAAATAAACGTGTTCACATTGAAGCAATTCATCTAAAAAGCAATATAGCTATTTGATATTAATTGGTTTTCATTACGCACTTACCTACTTTTATATCCCCAGACGTCAAACTTCAATATTGCTTTCAATATGACGTTTTAAGACGCCCAGCACATTTTGCGCAGGTGGACCTGGGTTAGATCGGTCATCAAAACAACATTGTGAGGTACAAAACTCGTAGTCATGCTTCAATTACGAACCATTCAAGACTACTTAATCCAAGACCTTCAGCTTCTTTGTTGGTTCTCCTAAACATTCTTCAACTTTGAGGACAATAGACCAATATCCACGATACGCTTAAAAATCGTCGTTACTCAAGTTGTTCCAACAAATTGATCGCTTGAATACCCAAGTCCAATGAACCGCGAGCTATTAGATTTTCAATTTAGCTCCAATAGAGGATGCGAATGATCTCAAGAGACGTTAATAATTAAAATTGACGCCGATCCGACAGCCATGACTCCGGAGAAAGTTTACTGACAAATAATGCGTTAAGAAACCACAAGTGACTTGTAAATTTGCCGCAAATGGCATTAACTTTTTTTACTTGCCCGGACAAGTGTGGAGCGCTGAATGCTCTCACTCGGTACAAAATTTAAGACAACAGGTCTGAGGGTGCCCTATAGTTAAAAATGGAGAAGGAGTAAATAATGTTTGTTTAAAAATAAGCAGCAAGGCATTGGCGTAGTAAAGTTTAGAACTTGGAATATATATCATTGTAAAATATTTCAAAAGCACATATAATAATATGTTTTAAGAACATCACTTCAATGATTTTGTTTTCAGATTTAAGTAAAAGCGTGAGAATGTCGAATCATATTTGATCTTATGTAGAGTAATCAACATTATAAATGTTTCAGGCATAGTTTATACAGTGGGTTAGTGACATCGTCACAGAATAGGCAAAATTATGTAAGGGCGAAAATGACGTTTCGAGCTGGTTAAAGATGTTTTCGATAACATCTTGTGCCCATTTATCCAATTTAGATCATGTCAACGTATGATTACATTGTTTTTCATTTTCAATGTCTGACAATGCATAGGTATCATAATATGGAATGTATTTTTAGGATAATAATTTTGCCTTTCCTTTTACGACGTAATGTGCATCATTCATCACATAAATTGAAGACACTTATAATTAATAACGTATTTACTTACTATATATAATAAAAAAAATCAACAAAAAGTAACTTAAGGCAAATTACATTAATAGGAAAATCCGATGAAGTATCGACGATAAAAGCCATTAGACTTATAATACGGATTCCCATAACATAACGCGATAACATCAAACAATCCCTTAAAAACCACCTTTCCAGCAGTTACGAACCGTGTAATTCTTTCCGAACAGAAGTGGGAGTACTAAATGAGTTATCTGCGAGTGCCGGGAATAAATTCATGAATTCCAGTCGGCCGTCTTATGAAATGGTAAAACAATTAAAAGTTCCCTCCGCCCACACCACCCTCTTCCAAACTTGTAAAGGACTTGATAAATATGTTACCCGGCAAATTGCGACCAGATAAATATGCTTAAAGGTAAACATTGAAATGTCTCCAGTTTATGTAGATAGACGAAGGTCTAAGTATAATGATGTATTTTTTATGTGATATAAGTCACTGTGTACTAAAGATCACGTCCATTTCTCATTAGTGTAGACCACGCATTTCCATATAAGTAAGTATACCTAATAGCTACGATCCTTATATCACAATTATATACATAATATATTATATGATAGTTATGTTGGCATAGTCTTTATAACTATGCGTAATATATTATATACGCATAATTTATTTATTGATTATCTTCTTCTTATAGTGTGGATTGTGAGGTGGAATTCCAGACTCATCAACCCTGGTGTCAGGGTTATTATTGAGCCGCCAAAGGCCCCTAACTTGACTCATGTATCGACTACATACTGACATCTGTAAGTAGTAACCGGGACCAACGGCTTACCGTGTTGATTATAGGAACAGTGACATTAAATATGAATATTTACTTACCTACCTACTATTATACCTTTAGAGCGGTGGTAGCCCAGTTGGTAGAACGCTTGCCTCTCACTTTGAGGTCGCAGTTTCAAATCCAGCACAGGCCTAAATCAATGAATGTCGATTTGTTTTCGAATTTATGTTTGGATCATAAACGATTATCACATGCTCAGCGGTGAAGGAAAACATCGTGACAGTCGCTTCTATAAAAAACCGGACCTGTCAAATCTTCAGGTTAGATAATTGGATCCTGTGAAAAGCAGGATAATGCTAGGCAGATGATGATAAGTCATCATCTCCCTAGCCTATTATTACTCTTCGTTGTTTGTATCTCCATGCATTCTGCAAAATAAGGGCCACTCAACTACACCTACCTATAAAGCTCAAAAGACGCCAGACTGTAAAGAAAATAACCTTTAACGACACTGATAAATTCCGTCCATAAAGTCCTAAAATAATATTCTTTTGCCATAATATTCTAACGGCCGAGAGCTAATGATGACAGTTCCACGTGTAAATTCTCTAAAGTATATATTTAAACTGTAAAAAAAAATATCTTTCTTAAAAACATCCTCCTTCCTTTTTTAGATTTTGAGGAAGTTGAATAAAAAATAAATCGTATAAACATTAATCCAGTTGCCGACCGCGAGCTAAGCTAAGTTAGTTTAGCTTAGCCCGCATAGCTGACGCAATTAACCATAGTGTTTGTTTGCATAGTGTGCAGCCTGCACACATCTATGAAACGTGAACTGAGTCAGCTATGCGATAGCTCGCATAGCTGAGTCGACTGTCTGTCTGACCATCGCGAAGGGATAACCAGTCCAATACAGGTTAGGTTTCCTCACGAAGTTTTCCTTCACCACTGAGCACGTGATAATCATTACCAAACATGAATTATTCTAAAACAAATTCTAAAAACCATTGGTTTAGACTCGTGCTAGGATTCGAACCTGCGACCTCATAATGAGAGTCAAGCGTTCTCCCAACTGGGCTGCCACGGCTCCGCTATTCGATAAAACCTAATGTAGACTAGTAATAACAATAATCTAATAAATCTTGTTATCAATCAAATTTAGGTCCTATTCAGAAGTAATCAACTTACCTTGTCAAAAAGTGCTCACAGAACTTCTTATACTCGTATCGAAATTTCATTAAAAAACATTCACTCAAAATGTCCGAAACAAAACTGCAAATGTGGTATTCGCGTGCCGCCAACGAGGATAATTACGTGAAATTTTCTCACATCATTACAAAATTACAATAATCAGTACCGAATTAATGAAAATTATTATAAAATTATTATACTATGATCAGGTATCCGAAGTGTAATGGAGTTAAATATACGTGAACAGCATATTAATGCTTAAAGGTGTTGCTCACGCCATTATATAGCTTATAAATATTCATTTCGGATGACTACGTACAGCTACTTACATTAAATATGTACAGGCTGAAACGTTAGTAAACGAAGTGTGAATTTTTCCTGCTCGTTCAAATGTTTGCTGAGGAAAATTCCTTAAAATATTTCCCGTGCCATCCGCTGGGAACATTGAAAGCTACGAAAATTACTCGACTCGTTGCTCACGACGAAACACTTGGAAATCATTGTTGTTGTGTGATTTCAGCGATTCACAGGTAAAGCTTTGATAGCTACGTTGTAAATGTGACTTGCTTAATGTTTTAATCGTTTGAATTATTCATTGATGAAGGTTATCACAAGTTCGCTTTGTACATACTAAGCTTTATATTTCCACCATATACGATGAAAAGTAGCATGGAAATGCTGCACCGACGAGAGCGTGGCTCTTAAATTAATGATGATGATACGATGATATACGATGCACTGAGTGTCGAAAAAATATTACATCACATTGTAACGTAGCATCGTAGACCACTCGTAGATGCTCCGTAGCGTTTGCTACGCAGAATCACAACACTACTCGTATGATATTATGTTACATACCTTCAGAAACCTTCACTATATAAGGCAAAGCCAGGTGATGTTAGGGATAATAAATAGTATAAAGACAGCTGTTTTTAATTAAACAATTACTTTGTTAAATAAAAAAACACTGTTCGATACATTTGTAATAGAAACAGAAAATCTGTTTTTAACACATGTGCAACATGGAACCTAACAAGCAAATATAAACTGCTGTTTTGGTATGCCTGTTGTCTTGGATACATCGTTCTAAACCACACTTGAAATGCAGATAGCGTAGACATGTTCCTAAACATGCACTACGCCAAGACACGACGTAAACAACCTCCCTGGTACGTCTGCAGTTACATTCGTTGAATGTGCTTCGATAGTCTCGCAGAATCGATCGAGAAATCGCAATCCGTACCGAATTGTAAGTTGTACTTCTACGCCGTGCTTTATTGTGCACCTGTTATTTTCACCAGGTACTAGTCTGCCGGAATGGGGGTAAATATAAAGTGTATATTTTTTCATCACTCTGAAAAGAGTCATCGTGGCCGTATGGTTCACCAGCTTGCGTCTCAAACGGGTAGTGCCGGTTGGAACCCTGGTATAAGGCGATCAATAAGATGAGCAACTTACCAAGTACAATAGCCAAGGTCTGCGTGGCCTTTTCCCCCATCTTAGCGAACAACTTGGCGCGCATTTTGCCCGCGCGGTTAGCCGCACTCCTGAATCGCTTCCGAGGAATCAGGATCACGGAGGTGCTGCTTAATCAGGATCACGGAGGTGCTGCTTATCTGACTTAGCTTTTTCCTAAGGGAAAGAAACAGGACATTTGAAAGAATTTATTTTAAGTACAGTTTTCACTTTGCTCAACCAGTAAACATGACGATACCCCTTACCACCTTTCAAGTTAGTGTAACAAAAACTTACGATGGATGTACCTCTGACTACCCCAATTGGGATATAATCGTGAGGTTACGTTTTGTTAGTTTTTTTCCCAAGCATATCATAAAACAGTTTAAGGCCCCTATCTCACTAAGACACCATGGTGGCGAACTGCTGTCGCGCAACCAACAATACAACAGGTGAGGTAGCATATAGATGCTACCTTGCTGGTTTATAGAAACCTGCTTACATTTTGTTAGTTAGTTGTGACATTTAAACGCACCCGGACTTACGAGCGGCATAAGAGGCACAACGCGCCCGCGCCTCTTTACAAGGTGACAGTAACGGGCTGCGCGCCGCTACGAGGACACTGCGACGATCTCGGCGGAACAGCTGACGACACGCCCTTTTTCACTTTTTTTCTTTAAACAATAATTACCAGTTTTTAGAGTCCGCTGATAGTTTTATAATAACACCAGAGTAGATAACCCTTGTAAGTGATAGGGCTCTAGTCTCCAATACATAGTTACACGACCTTGATTGCGCTACCATAGTGTCCAAGTGAGATACGACCCATAGGGGTTGAGTCTATGGAATAAATACTAAGGTAACGAATAAAGTCTAACGACGTGACTTGTGGTTCTCTTTGCTCCGTTAACGATTGCAAATAAGTGGTGTGGAACTTATTTTACTACTACTGCTACTTCTATCAAGAAGGAGTATGTTTTGTAGACTTTTCAGTATTTGCTAAGTGGAAATAAAAATGACGTATCACACAACATTTATAAAGATAGGTAAATGTGTTATAAAACCGCTTCTCCTTTTAAAGTCATGTCATCTACAAGTATAATGTCAGACAAAAGGCTTCAACTTTAGGTAAAAAGATGTTTTACCCAGTTCTAGGAGGGCTGGACCTTTGTGTTAAACTCGGCCAAAAAATGAGTATTCTCGACTGACTTAGTCTTTTGAACCCATTTCAAAGATATAAAGAGTTTTTTTTTATAATAAAAGTATTTCTGTACGTATACGTACTTTGGATCACAACATAAAAATACGTTTTAAATAAAGTAATTCAAGCTAGGATGCAAAGTAGTCACAAGTTCCTTAGTGTCTTCTGACGACTCGTAGCTTTGTCAATCCTACGAGAGATTACCATCGTAAACATGTATGCCAAACTAAGTCAAAGTGAATTCCATTGTGTGCATCATTTCCCATTGTGAGGTCAGAAACAGAGCTTTACATGCTCGAGTGTAAGTAATTCATTATATTCCAGGGTATTAATACACACTCGATCAGTCAAAGCAACTATGTATCTCGAGCCACAATACCATGCAATGCACTAACCCGGTCATACGAGCAACTCGCTAACGAGAATCAGATTAACTACCCGCAGTAAACTTTATGCCCGACCAATAAAGAATTGTGTTCTTGTTATGCTATAATGGGCAATAATTCATTAATACCTCCCTAAAACGTAACAATTTTCCGAGGAAGAGATTGTGTTGAGACATTATAGGAGGCAGTTAACTGGTACGAGCCATCATTTGAATGGGAAACCATTACGCGTTTATGTTTAATGATTATTTGAAGCTCCTCATAATTTTGCGCCATTTGTAATTCCGCTCCTCGAATGTCTGGTCGTTAGGAATTGTTGGTGGTGTAATTGTTTTACGTTTTTTCTTTTCCAGTATTCACGTTGTGTCGGACAGTAGGTAGCGGCGACGAGGGGGGAAATAAAAAGTTAATTAACGTTCACAAAGAATTATACCACGCTAGTTGGGAAACTTCTCGGTTCACTGTTTGCGTTTCTGTCCGCAATTACTTCTCGCGGACCGTTTAAAAACCTCTCCGAGTTCTTTCTTACATTTGTCCCGTTTGTTCGAGGTTGGCTTTTTAGTTCTTCAGAATTTTGTGCTCCAACTCTCACAAAAGCTTCTCTCAGTTTATGACGTTCTTTTATGCGATTCTCGGTGATGCGAACATGCATACGTTCCATTTATGTACGGTTTCGTTGTGGCCGCGTATAATGACGAGCACACGGTCCTTGTGTGGTTCCGCCTACGTGTGGGCCATAAATTGCAGTCCGTTTCTCGTTTCTAAACAGCAGCGCTGCAGCTCAGATATCAATCCAGGAATATCTCCACCCCGAGCACATGCAATTAAACCAAGCGAGCATATTTCATTCTTTATCCGGATCTCAGTTCCGCTTTGTTCTAGAATTAAATCGCAGTTGTTAACGATAATGTAGCGATTCGTCAGTGCCTGCTTTAAATCCATAGACGGAGTGAACATCCGTTCGCAATTCTTTTAGCGCGGACAGAGCCATAAGTAACGCTTAGTCCAGCGTCGTGGAGAGAGCCGATCGATCCTGCTGTACACCGGCATAAAGGCTTGTTTATTTCCTACACTAGTAAAACAAATGATGCAATTATGAATAAAGCCCTGGTAACTAGCCTTTAGTTCATGTTTCGCAATAAACTCGTTTATTTTATGAAGCAAACGAGGACAGCTCTTTGGGTAATATTTATTTAGGAACGTCTACTATTTACTTTTTCTAGTTCAGTAAATACAGGTATTGGTTTTCGTACTAGACTGAACAATAAATAGAGAAAAATGTTTGTGACTTTAAGTCTATTTACGGGGGCAAATTTGAAATCAATTGCTTTAGGCGAAGCAGATTTGTCGATGTAACAAGAAGTCATGACGTCGAATGTATACGTTTGGAGATGAATTGGGAAAGGCCTGAAGCGATGTTCTGTACGTCACGCACGTAAAGTAGCTCAGTAAAGGTTGGCTGGGGCCTGGAGCGGCGCTCCAAACGAGACCTGAGTTACGGCCCGCAGGAATCTGTGTAAATAGAATGCACTCGCAACATGATGCCAGAGCAGTCTCGTTACGAGTTCTATTATAATTACACAGATGAATAGAATATAATAGAAATAGAATAATTTATTTTCCAGTAATACACATTGAATGTGATAATACACAAACTTCTTCGTCATGTCACCTACAACTACTGTGGGAAATATACGATCCCGACGACCCGATTACTCTAGCCCTAGAGGCGGCCAATCAGCTCGCAAAAACAAACACCTTAAAAACACTTCAGGACCCCGATACCGACCCCGCCAGCATGGTCGACGATTTTCCTCATTCAGCGCTAATCGCTATCGACCTACTAGGGTCGATTAATTCTTTCAAATATTTTCCTCTCAGACGACGCCCTGAGCCGAGGTTCACGCCCATCTGGGGACCCTCAGGCCTGTTGTCTTAAATTTTGTATCGGGTGAGAGCCCTCAAGCCAAGTAGTTAATGCCATTTGCGGCAAACCCACAATAACTTACGTCAAAAAAATGTGGGATAAAATCTTGACATATACCGAAAGATCTATTCTGTGTACTCTAAACAGGCGAGCTGATGAAGGAAAGAAAATGATGTGTCGGGATCGTAGTAAGTCGAATTCCGCCTACCCCAATGGAAAATAGGCGTGACCTTATGTATCGATATTACAGATCTATTCTGTGGAGAATTCTTTTTCTTCGTAGAGGTTTTCACCAATTTATGAATAAGCACTTTCGTTAAACATTCATTTGCTTTTTACTACTTATATGCATAGCGATAGCCAGTTATAAACTGCAATTAAAAACGTATGCAAATTATTCTGGTTGCTACAAAGAAATGAGGCTGTCTGGTGTTGTTTTCTGTGTACTTAATTTTCATTTGTTTTGTGTGCAAAGTGTACCATAAAACTTGGTAAACTCAAAAGTTATTTACCTCATTGTAAGCATTCTGCTGTTAGTACCTATCGGATGGACCGTATGGAGCTATACAATACACTGATATCTGTTTTCGAAACGGATCCAATATATAGACAGTGATAAAATCCTTCCTACATTTTTAATGGCATAACATAACATAACAAATACTTTATTGCACAAACAGGAAAAAACAAAATACAAAACAAAAGAGAAATAGAATTAGTACAATAGGCGGCCTTATTGCTAAGTAGCAATCTCTTCCAGGCAACCTTTAGGCATCATCAAATGTTAGCAATAACATTGCACGATGTAACTGGACCTAATCTCTATAGATTAAAATCTTAAGTTTTTTCATGCGTACGTACCTTTATAATAACTATATAAAGGTTCATAAATGTCTCCACAAGCAAATAACAGCAAAACCTTTACGTAGCCTCGCAACGTTTTTGCTCTACCCGTCGCGGCTTCCAGGGTACTATTATTAAATTATTAGATTCCCTTTGTTACCTTCCTTGAAGATAAGAGCAAAAAGCTTGCGACATCAAGATGTGACTAGCGCCTGCGGCTGCAACGGCCGAGGGTGATAAATCATCGGGAACACCCCTCACCTCTCCCGACCTCCCCTCACTCATACCTAGGGGTGATGAGTTGCCAAGTGCCAACCATACACACTTTATAATGCATTAATGTAATAATGTATAGCTGTTGTAAGACGTGTTTCTTCACAGCCATCACATCTCGATGCTCCACCGCTTTTAATATTGCTCCGGCCAAATAGTTTACAATAAATCATGTCAAAAGTACAATATAATACGTAATTACGTACCACTAAATATCGTGGTGCTATATAAATATGAGTACACATCTCACACGTCCGTAGTTCAAGATAAGTTCGCAACCCTATCTATGCAGTGCCCTCCCCTTCTGCCTGGCTGCAAAACACATATTTCCCCGTCTGCAAGACTGCAATGAAACAAAGACTGGACACAGAAACATAGCGCAAACATCAACGCATTACTCGCTCCTAATTGATGCCACTGTACTCTATGACAACGTGAAATTTATTTTAATGTTGTAGTAACTTCAAGTTGTTATTTAGTTTATGTGCAACAACTTTGTGGCGCATTGTCACGTCGAAAATAGATATAAAGAATAAGTACTAGAATCGATCTAGCAGATTTTACATGTCGCAGTAATACAGTGCATTAAATAAATCCAACATACACTCCAGCTTACAAAAACTAGGTAATAGGAAGCCACGGCCACTTTTAGTAGGAACGAAAAGTAGTTTGAAAATAGCGGGTTTCAAACAGTTTCAAAACTGCTAACTGGATTGCTTGTGAACCCAAACGCCTACACCAACCTGCAGTGAAACAAAGTGAAAAAGAACTCTATACGCTTTCTGATTGATATTTACTTGAGTAGGAAATCCTGTGTCTAATATTATAACGTTGAGTTATAGAATCGCGAGCGAAAATACCTCACAGACACTGCTTGAATATTCTTTATTAATATCGATAAGGAGCGTACACTAGGGCACCATTGTTGCGCCACCAGCGCAGCAGAAAATTATTCGGGATTAGGTTGCCAACAACAAATTTTATTGTTGGCGCAACTGTGGTGACGCTATCATGGAATCCTAGTCAGATATGGCCCTTATTTAAAAAAATAACAACATTCAATCTATATTATTATTAAGTTCTAATGAAGAGCTGGATTTATGCCATAATTTCAAGTATTAAATGTATTTACAATAGATGATAGAAGGCTGACACGAAATTTTGACATGCTAAAGAATTAACGTAGCTAGACAAGATAGGAGACTAGCATTTAGTCTTCATTTAGTATTTAATAAACCTTTGATAGATTCACAAATCACAAAGCGCTTTCACTAAAGATGATGTTTTGATATATTTGAGTTAAGTTTAAGACAAGTTTAATAATCATTTTATGATTAATTGGCAATTTTAATAATTTAATATTAACATCGTTTGAAACGAACTTTTTATATAAATACTTACCTGCTTCAAAATATTCGCGCAAACGTTTTGATAAACAATGAAATATTTGTGTTGTGGATGCAAAATATAATCCAGTAATAACTCTGAAAATTCATAGAGAACCCTCGACACAAGCAACATGAAATTGCAATATTATACAATCGCCTCAAACACCTACACTGCACTGGCATTTATGCGCCGTTTATGTATCCAAAACGGAAACTGTAGCGAGGCAAAATGAGCGGTTTGCCGAAACATGACGCTCTACAAAATGCAAGAAGAACTCTGAAACAAACCGGCAAAGAGAACGGCTCCTTTGGAATGGATTGTAAAACGAATGCTGCTAAGTGTTAGAGCACAAACAACATGTAGTCTATAGTCTGAACTGCTACACTAGAAGCACTAGACGTTAAAGATAGAGGTTAATGTATCTCTACGTCTACGTTTAGTTAGCTATCAGAACTTCTTCTTCTATCGTGTGAGTTGTGGGGTGGATTACCAACCCCATCAACCCTGGTGTCAGGGTTACTATTGAGCCCCAGAAGTCCCCTAACACGGCTCATGTAACAACTACTAACTTACATGAGTAAGTAGAAACCGGGACCAACGGCTTAACGTGCCATCCGAAGCACGAATCATCTTACTTTCGGACAGTCAGATGATTAGCCATAAAGTGATTTTTGCCATGTGTTGCCACCGGGATTTGAACCCGGGACCTCCGGATCGGGAGCCCAACGCTCAACCACTGAACCACGGTATAGTGTGAAGCAGTCGCCAAGGTATGGAATGTAATCCCGTGAAGGCTAACACACGAACACCGCTAGAAATTCTTAAGTATGTACTTATCGTGTTTCTTCTACATTCAGCAAACATTTCGTACACGCGCACCGGTTCAAAATAGACCTTACTAAACCCATAACCGGATTTTCGCTGTGACTAAACTATTTGAAACACAGAAATGTGTTCAAATTGGAAACAATTTGCTCAATATATGTCTAAAACTTTTTCTTCCCTCTACCATTATCCCGTTTCTCACAGGGTCCGCTTATGTCTAAAACTTTTTAGATGTTATTCCAAATAAATATTACAATTTAAGTTTATAAATAGGGTTTTCTTTTTTATATCATCAGCAGCCGCACGACGCCCACTGCTGGCTTCCCTCAAAGGTTTTTTTTTTATATAGATAAGTATTTTGTAATTATTTGTAAGAACCTTATGTAATTATTATAGTATGTCACATGTGACTAATGTGCCGAGCGCTATAAGCATCACTTCCATCTATACACCTACCACATTTATAACGATAAATTTTAATTTCATTTCAATACATCACTTTGACAACACACACACACACGCACGCACGCAGACACGCACGCTCGCACGCACGCACGCACGCACACACACACACACACATCACATATCAACAACAAATTGTCTTTGATTACTTGTGGCTCTGCCCATCCCATTAGGGATTACGGGCGTGAGTTTATCTATGTAAGTTCATTTCAATACTAGGAGTAGTTATTTATCTTCCCGTCACTTATTTGTACGAGTGTGGAATACGGTAAGTGGCGGCATTATGCAAAACTACGAACGGCCGTAGCCGCAACAGTATGAGCCGATTGTACTACTCGTTTCCTATAATCACGATAGGAAAAAATGTATTTTCCCCTTTGAAAATTGTAGTATGTCAGATGGGTCAAATGATTCTAAAAGCTTCTATTTCCACAAGCGTATTGTTAGATAGAAAAGAATCGATCGACCTAGTATCGACTGATACATCACTATGCTAATGAACGACAAAACTCTTTTTTTTTTATATATCTTTTATTTAATAAAGGACTTGGTACAAGAATAAGGACCATGTCGTCCTCGTAATTAAACAGTAAATAGGAATTATTTTACATGATAGAAGCTTAAACAAAACTCTAGTTTACGTACTTTAACAGATCTAATTCTTACCGCGCATTGAGACGATCTTATTGGAATATAAACAATAATTGTACTGGGGGGTTAAAATGGCCACATCAAAGCAATCCATCTAAGAAAGCAATATTGCAATTTGACATAAGTGCGCAATGCAAACAAATGTCAAATAGCAATATTGCTTTCTTAGATGAATTGCTTTGATTCTGTTCAATAAAACCTATATATGACACCTAAAAGGTTTACAACACCCGTCACGTCGACGCTTAACGAACGGCGCCGTGTTAAAATTAAAGAAGCTTGATTAATATTTACATAATACATAATATGAATTTGATAATTCTACACGTGTATATCAGATGTATCCGGAACGAAGCGCAAGAGTTGTTACTCACTGGGAGCCTCAAAATAACATAACATACTTAATTATTATATTGCGCAGAATCAAGAAGAATAGAAGAAGAATCAAGAGGAGGCCCTTGCCCAGCAGTGTGATCAAGTAGGCTAGATAATTCTGATAGACTGACAATGCATACATCTGGTTATCGACCCGGCCAAAGTAGTCGTAAAAGTCGACTAAGATTCTGTTCACTCCAACCATTATGATTGGCAAAGGGCTGATTTTATCTTCTGTCGCCGTACGGTTCACTATATATCCATTTATTTATTTATTTATTTATTTATTTATTTATTATTATTACAAGTTCTTATAGCTAATTTACGCCACTATCCAAAACAGACCCAAAAGAGCGTGTTAACGCGATAAATTGTTTTTAATGCAGTGTTACAGTAGCAACCCAAAAAGACCGAAGCCTGTGATAGGGTTAGCTACAAATTTCGTCTTAAAACAATGACATAAATATACATATTCAGTAGGTAGACAGCGCGGCGTAATTTTAATACAAAAAAAAACTTAAAATAGATATTAAAGGATTAGTAATAAATTTAAAATTATGTAGTTAGTAAATAATGCTAAAGTTAGTAACAACATTGTAAACAAATTATTTTAAAAGCTCAGAGTAAGCATACATAAAATCATCTAAATCCATGTTTAATAGAAACTGTTTTAGTTTAAAGTTGATGTTCTTAACATTATACGGCTGCGAGTTCAATATTCGGTCTCTAATGAGATCTATCTGCTGTTGCACTTCGTCTGGCAAATTCTCATACATTCGGGGTGCAATAGAGGAAAAATGTCTGCGTGCAGCTGCTGTGCGTCTGAAGGGAGTCACAAAGCGCCGCACCATCTTAGGACATTTCATCAAAAGTGACTGCAATTTGTCTTTCGAGTACTTACTTAAAGGACTTTTGTTTGCATAGCACTTACCAGTGGAAACTTGCAAAGAAACGGATAACAAATAACAATAAAATTGCATGGACAGCGATGAGGACCCGTTCGTCCCGGATTGGCCATCCTTCTTAAGCATCCCCGTCAAAATTTTATCTTTCTGACTACTTCTCTGCCCACCGGGATCACGGTTGTGACTTAATGTATGTATGTATGAATTTAATATATTCATCACGCCACGTTATTAGTGCGGGCGTAGAATACGCTAAGTGGCGGTATTATGCAAAGCTGCGAGTGGCCCGCCCGCAACTCCATGAGCCGATTCTACTGAGCGAACCCGTTTACCATGTGAGCGAGCTAGGCTGCTAGAAAAGGTTAAACTGGAAGGGACTTCAAAAGATGTGTTGCTGTTGAGGTTCCTTACTTCTCCTCAGACATAATAGGTACCTTGAAGTAATGCAGAATTAAAACACTTTGTAAAAATATTAATAATCGTCGAAGAAAACCAAAATGAAATAAACCGGATTGAAGCGATCGATGGTTTATTACTAAGATCGTTATAGTTAAATTATTTAATTGCCGCAATTTAAGGTATTTTATTTTCAGTGCAACCTTCGGAAAACTGCTAGCAATAGGTACGCTAAGGGTACCCTGATAACCAAAATGCTATATTGCACAAATATAAACATTAAGAGAAGTGTGACAGGGTCGAAGCAAAGGAATTCTATATTCTCTACTTGCTCCAGTGGAAAATAGGTGTGTAGAAACATATACAACATAAACATTATCATTAAATTCATGACTTTGAACATCAACGGCGCTTAGAGCTTGACGCCAAACGCGATGAATTGAAAGCCCGACCGCCTGCGCGATCAATTATACATATTTAAATGGTGTGCTCACATGTCCGTTATGTGCGAGGATCTTTTCCAATAAGATTGGCTATATAAGCCACATGCGAGCACGAACGTCGGAGTTGAAGCAGTCGCCGTAGCCGAAATCGGCTAGATCACATCATCATCATTAAGAAAATAGTTCGGCTTGTCGATTCCAGCATGCTGTATCGCGCACCCACCATCGGCGCGCGTTTTGTTTCCACGAGGCGCGGCGCGGCGCTGCGTCGGCATTTTAAATTTCGCTGCGATATCCGTCCTTTCGCCGGGAAATTTAAAGTGCGTCCCGAAACGAACGCCAGTGGCACTCTGTCGCATTTCCCAGATATCGTCGGATTTACTGGCTCGCAAGCTTTGTGGGGCGAAATAAAACGGCCCGCGGAGAAATCCACCGCATGTTATTAGGAGAACTCTAGATTTATATCGTGTATTCAATTTGCGTGAGAGCTGTTTGCGTAACGCTCAGACTTTATAGCTTAGCGATAAAGGATTTACGTGATTAAAGGAAGATAAGCGTGATTGTACTCTGTCTATATCAAAGGTATTCCCTTGTCGACTTCCGTAGCGCTGAAGCGTTTCATTGAACTGACTGGTTCTGAAAACCTTTACTGTTTTGAATAAGAAGAAATATCTAAAATAATTTTGAAGTCATAAATAAAGAAATGTTCCCTCAATTTCGTCCCTTATTTACCCCTATAACGACACGGTACATCACCCTTACTAAAGCGTAGCGAACGGTCATAAGTAACACGAAAACATGAGTGATAGTACAAAAATATCGTATCAACAGATCACAGGGGTGAATACGGGAAGTTTCAGAATACGTACGAATGTAAAACTTGGAAGGGGAAAGAAATATCTGTACAAAGATTTTGCATAGCAATTAGTTTTAATAAAAGCACAAGCAAGCAAAAGTCAAGCAGCACTTTCTCAACTCTCTCTCCTCTTCTTTATAACGTCTTCCTCTTCTCCATTCCTCTTACATCTTTCCTGTATAAAGTAGATATTTACTGTTATGGTTTCTTCTTGTCTATTTTTATGTAGTCTTTCTTTACTACAATCGTTTATTCATATAGTACAGTTTATTAAATTCATTTCCTATACCTAAAGGTTGCCTGGAAGAGATTGCTACGTTAGCAATAAGGCCGCCTGTTGTACTATCTAACTGATTATAATTGTTTAGATTTTTTGTACCATTGTAAAAGCAATTAAAACTAATGTATTTATTTGTTCTTGTATGTATCCTAAAGACTCATGATGACAATTATTTTTTTTGTTTCAGGTATGAAAACTAAATACGTACTTAACGAAACAGTCGTCGCCTAAAATGCATCTTTGCTCAAGTTAAAACTCATACAAAATTATTGAAAGCTACGTAAATTGATCTGTGAATGATTAATAAAAAGAAAACAAAAAGCAATCGCACCCTATAAGTATTCTTATTAAAAATGAAATAGATACTCGTTGCTATTATTATTGTTCTTGTAATAAACATGTACCTAAATATAGATAAAATGTGCTGTCGAAACAAGCAGTCTGTTATTATGAAGGCACAATGAGTGTTATATTGGGCATTAGTGGCGCTAGGGGAGAGGGAAAACGGACTACGGCCCGAGAAAGTCTGTTTTCTCCAGTCTTAGGACTTTTATACCCAACGATTTTCAGCTACTTACAAAAACACACGATTTTATTACAAAACTACTCACCTATCACATTGGTCTAACAGAAAGCTCGGTGAGGTGTTGCGATTAGTATTTATAGTTGTGAGCTTATGTTAAATGTTTGTTAGAAAACTGAAAATTCTAATACACTACTAACTTCAATCCTTCATTTAAATGTCATGACATACTTACCTTAGTAATGTCCAAGAGTCAGTCGAGACACTTTTTTGTCACAGCCTAGAGTACGAAGTAGGTAGATGCTTTACAGTGGGTTAGCTACCTATATCTGCCTTACTTTAAAGTATGAGAATAAAACCAGACACACGTATAGGTAAGCTAGCACTTAGCGCCATGAAACTATGAGCTATTATCGTATTGTCTTTTTATTATTCTCAAATTGCTTCTAAAAGACGACGTAAGAGGCGTACGACTGTAAAAAGTAGCATCTCAATGTAAAGGCCCCGAACGCAAACGACTTATTAATATCATTTCCAAGGGAATATTTGTGGGGTGCAACTGTTTACGAGTATTCAATTCGCAAAGATAATTGCGTGTAATCCAACTTGTTTAACAATTTCAATGGCGTTATTACGATCTCTTGGAAAGATTTCAACGATTTCATTTGGTCGGAATTTAAACCTATTTGTTACTTTTGGGTATTATGGAATGTTTAGATGTTTGTGTTTGCAACAAACAACGTTGTATCTACTTATAAATTTATATTTATATATGTCATTATCATTATAATTATTATACAAAGACCCTGCGCCATAACTAATGGATGAGAATTAATGATCATAAGTCATTATAAACGTTTTATAATTATCCAGTCGTGTCAAGTGGATATGAGAAGAAAATGCTGGAAACATAACATGAAAGCGAAGTCGTGAATATTTTGATGGTTATAAATTGAAAAAGGAGGGGTATCCTTCTTTCTTGGAGTATATGAAAGGCGCTGTTCTGTGATCAAGAGAGCGTCATCCGCGTCTTTTCCGCGTCATTTGGCGGGGCCGCACACGCGCGCACTGCTTCAAGGGAGGCTCTATATTATGTAAGTGGCGGCCGTTAATGCGCTCTCGCCTCACTGGAGGTTCTCGCCAATTTATGCCACTGCCGCATTTTCTTATCCGCATTTTACCTAATTCCCGTTTTCTCACCGTATTACCCTCATTGCAGATAATTTTCAAACCGACTGACCACGAATGCTTAGTCTGTTCCCGTGGTATTTTAATTTCCCTCGCAGAAATTGTTCGTCATTACCCGACGCGTATAATTAAAGAACTCCATTAAATTAATGAACTCTATAAGTAATCAACGATAAAACATTCAACTCGCTTTGTTGAAAATGTATTTTAAATATAGACGTGTTTGTTTAATTACGAATATTTGTGTGAAAAAGAAGAGGTATATAATAATAAATGAGAGCCGAGAAAACGGAAATGATTTATCATTCCGTGGTTACATAAATATTACGTGTAATTTCGGCAAAAAATATACGAGGGTGTGTAGGAATTTGTGAAATAATCAGAAATATTGCACGGTTCGGCGGCGAGCGCGTACAGTGTACATACATAGAGCTGCTCAGAGGGGAGTCGTTAATATTCTTGAACGGATACACCCTGTGTCCGTGCATAATCTTTCCAATAGCAAAGGATTGCGCATTTCCCGAGATTACCTTTTACATATTCAGATACTTTCTCGCTGCATAACAATTGGGTACGTTCACCCTACCTTCGTGTCTGATTATACGACTTTCAATTTAAAAAGTACAATATTTATGTTGTTGTTTTAAGTTGTGTGATTCTTACAAAGCTATTTTCAGCGCTTGTTTTTTTTTAAATAACGTAAATAATAACCATCAACCATTCTTGTTCTATCTGATACATACGTATATATATATAGGACTAATAACCAAGTTATAGTTTTTTCTTGACCACATGTGCGTTTCTAAAGGAGAAATAGACACTACTCCCACTGCAGTTCCCTAAAGTAGCATCCTTTCCTTCAAACTGCAGACAATTCAAGAGATGAAGAAGTGTGCGATAAGTTCTCGCATTACGACAGGATTTCGTATAAATAAATCCATTCGATGTCGCCCTCCGGGCTTTCCTTTTAACCGGGCAGGTTGTGAGAAAAATCTGTCTTCTGTCGTGTGGGTTGTGAGTTGGATTGCCAACCTCAGCAACCCTGGCGTCACGGTTATTATTGAACCGCCGAAAGCCCCTGGTTTCTAAAATATAACACATTTTCTCACAACTGTAATAGCTCTAGTGTTCCATACACATAAATGCCATTCCTTTCAACCACTTCATTCAACCCGCAAAACACTTAAGACTTGCGCGATAGTTCCTCGTCGCGCTAAAAATTCTCGCATCACGACAGGGTTGCGCATAAATAATTCCATTCGGTGTGACGGAAAAGGCGCTGCAATCGTTAGGTGCTCGCATCAGTTCCACGTCATTTGGCGCGCCTCCGTCCGCGTTTACACATGCCACTTCAGTGGATAGGGCAGGGGCGACACGTAAGCCAGAGGAGCTCTTAGACTACGATATAAGTCCTAGGGCTTCATCATACTACGTTAGTCGTAAATTTAAACGAAATGCACGTTACTTTTGTCACTCCAGTGGATAGCGCAAGAGTGACACGTAAGCCAGAGGTGCTCTTAGACTAGAATTACAAAACCTAGTAAATCATACATTATAGAAATAATCACCGCGACTCCGTCTACATGCCACAATAATGGATGGAGAATGAATGGCACGTAATGTAGATGTTCTTAGCCTATGGTTTAAGACCTAAGGTATAACTATATTATAATGATAACAAGGCTAAATCTTAGCTGAGTATTTGTGACATCATTACCGTACGTTTACTTATGTAACTCCAGTGGATAGCACAGGGATGACACGTGAGGTAGTCACCTATTTACAAATACGCTTGCAATATAGGTCTAGAGAAAATCATGCTAAGAGTAGGAAACAATATTCGTCATATTGTCATTAATAAAAGATTAAAGTCAGATTTTTTTTTGACGTGACTTATTGTAGATTTGCCGCAGATGGCATTAACTACTTGGCCGGACAAATGGGGAGCGCTGAAGGCTCTCACCCGGTACAACGTTCAAGACAACAGGCCTGAGGTTGCCCAGTTGGGCGTGAACCTCGGCTCAGGGCGTCGTCTGATTGAAGTCAGACAGGCAGTCGCTTCTGTATAAAAAAGGTCCTGTGAAATCTTCAGGTTAGGTAAGCGGACCCTGAAAAAAACGGGATAATGCTAGGGAAATGATAATGATGAAAAGATTGAAGTCCAGACGTGCTCCAAATCCAGCCAAAGAACTGATGAAATATTAAGCATTGGTTAGTCTGCTACAATATAAACTAATTTCTCCTTCGTGGCGGTATTTATTCTGATATTAAGATGCAGTCCCGCGGGGTTAAAGTGGCCACATCGAAACAATTCATCTAAGAAAGCAATATTGCTATTTGACATTTGTTTGCAATGCGCGCTTACTTTTATATCCGCAAATGTCAAATTGCAAAAATTGTTTTTACAAATGCCACCCTCAGTGTATATCTCCTAGTAGAAGATAAATCTAGGGAATAATAAAAGCTATGTTCCTAGTGCGATAATAACGAGGTCATCATAATCGCTTTTACACTTACTACGCTAAGAGGGGGAGAGACATAAACCCGAGATCGTATCCTTGGTCTTGCCAGCATTATTACATGATATAAATCACAATCGACAGTTTTAGCAAAAACTAATATTAGCTTTTTCTAATGCGGAAGAAAATAGATGACGAGATTTGAAAAGTGAATGTTTATACCAGTTTTTTTCCAGTTAATGTGACAATAAAACAAAACATCGGTGAATCGTTTCTTGAGAAAAGGAAAATAAAATAAAACTGTTCAAAACACCAAATCTGCACCACAGATAACAGCAATTTTTTTAACACGACTCTTACATTATTATGTAAGAGTCAAGTCTTAAATTTGTATTGGTCTGTAATAACCCTGACA
Organism: Pectinophora gossypiella; assembly: GCF_024362695.1. Taxonomy (NCBI): domain Eukaryota; kingdom Metazoa; phylum Arthropoda; class Insecta; order Lepidoptera; family Gelechiidae; genus Pectinophora; species Pectinophora gossypiella. The sequence continues at coordinate 7,380,733 of NC_065421.1, read as the reverse complement.
CCATGGTTGATGGCGTTGGTAATCCACCTCACAACCCACGCGATAGAAGATGTACCAGGTAAGCCATCGGTGCATGGCCAAATACAAAAAAAAATCCATCTGAAGATATTTCTTCTATCGCGTGGGTTGTGAGGTGGATTACCAACCCCATCAACCATGGTGTCAGGGTTATTACAGACCCGCCATAGACCCCTGACATGGGTCATGTAACGACTACTAACTTACATCAGTAAGTAGTAACCGGGACCAATGGCTTAACGTGCCTTCCGAAGCACGGATCATCTTACTTTTGGACAATCAGGTGATCAGTCTGTAATGTCCTAACCCAACTAGGGATCACAAAGTGATTTTTGTTATTTGTCCCCACCGGGATACCTGGTACTTAAAAGCGGGGTCCACACCCCGTTCATGATGTACCCTTACAAGACACACAAGGCGCGTGTGTACCCTGCCTAAGCCGGCTGTCGCCGAAGGTCGTTAGTCGCCCGCCGAGTTATTGGAAAGAAAATTGTGCTGACTGCGAGCGCTTTTATCTCCCGAGCAACTGGCTCGTTATGAATCAAGGAATGTGGTGTATTTACTACGTGCCGGGTTATCTAAGCGTTTATCGCTAAAGCACTGGTGAGGACGGTTTTCGGTTCCGGTAACGGTTTCGCGTTTACCTGGCGTCTGATTTCGTGCAAAATTTAAAGAGATTGCAAAAAAAAATTCAACGGCACGTGAACTAATACAGAGTGGTAGAATAATATATGCGGAGTAAGGATACTCGGTCCGGTTAGCTAAAGAGGGGAGCCATGTACCCAGGAACACATAATGCCTAGGTAATTAATGAGTTAGCTGCTGCTTAGTACCATATGCTTGCATACTAGTATGTAATCGACTTAATAATATCATCATCATCATCATCATCATCAGCCCATTAACGTCCCCACTGTTGGGGCACGGGTCTTCCCTATGGATGGATAGGGAGGGAGATTTAATAATATACTTACTTTCAATATAACGTAGGAACCTTTGCTTTCTACGGTAATTACCACCATATAATAACGTGTACACAGTCTATCTCTGTATTACCATGCAGAGCAGGCCTTGAAGACGTAGTCGTTATATGAGTCATGTCAGGGGCCTTTGGCGGCTCAATAGTAACCCTGACAGCAGGGTTGATGAGGTTGGTAATTAACCTCACAACCCACACGATAGAAGAAGAGGCCTTGAAGATCCAGAATCGTTAGGTATGGCATAAAAGGATTTTTACGAATATATTATTGTGTCGTATTGATTGAATGAGTATATATATCTATGAACCCGTGGTAGGATATATGTAAAACGCTACAAAGTCATATGTTCTCATCCCCACGAGTCTCTATTTTTGTTGATTATTTGAATTGATGTCAGTTAAAAAACAGTGCATCAAACTGCAATAAGTTTGTATATTAAAAATGCGGAAATGAGTTGGTTCCTTCATTTGTTTGTTCATGCTTTCATACTCTACTGATCATTGTGAAACTTTGCCTCAAGCCTTTCCATGGACGGAATCAATGCACTTGCCGCCATGGCCGAAGTTACCACCAACTAGTAACTGTATTCCTCTTCCGGTTGGTGTGAAGATTATTATAATTATTTATAACTATTATTATTGGTGTCTTATTGTTGGTGTGACTATTATGTTTTTTTTCTATTTTGTTATTTTCTCTTGACTATGATTTTCTGGAGGTGCAGACCTGGAGTCCTTAACTACAGGGTATCCTAGTTTAGACTCCAGCCTCTACAAAATGTATCCGTGTTTTTGTAGAGCAAATAAAGTTTTTACTTACTTACTTGATGGATACTTAGGACGTTAAGTAAATTACATATTTACACCCACCTCTTCAATTCTAAAAGCATACTTTACTAAAATAAATAATAGAACTTCTCTTTCAGTAAAAATGGAACAAAAAATACAAGTCGCTACCCAAAGTTTAATTTTCGCAGCATTTTTGCTAAAACACCTACAGTTTTTAGACTTTAAGTACTATAATTCGCAAGCTAGTGAATGTTTTGTTAACCTACCAGAATATTGCATGCATTAAACTTGTTCACTGTAAAATGAGGGCGAAAATACCGGAGGCTTTCATCTGATGTTATTTTAAAAGCTTTTTCGTAACTCAACGAAAATTGACGAAAATTCTGCCTCACGAACTCACGTTTTAAATACATACCTTTAGTTCGGTGCAACGTTTTTTATAATACAAGCGTGGGAAGAAAATAAATTGTTAAATATTGAAGAATATTATAAATGCGAAAGTGTCTGTCTATCTGTTACTTTTTACATGTTACAAGCAAAGTTGCGAGATTAGCCAAACTACGCTACATACTCGTATCCATGTAGCATACGCTACACGCTACTGTCTCAAACTACGCGACATGTATCGCGGGTTACGGGCGGGGTACCACCAATACCACGAATATATATGCGATTGTGCAATCCATGCATATCTATTATTATAGAGGTATACTCCCGTCTTCAACTTCTCAACTCAACCACTCATTGTTTACTTCTGTTAATGAACTCCCATTGTTCATAACTTCTACTTTGTTTTATTTTCTGTTAAGAGCTCTTACTGCAGGTGAAGTGGGCTTAATTTGAAAATTTATGACTGGATGTTACTTGCGACTTCGTCCACGTGGATCGTAATCCCTAAGGGAGTGGGCAGTGCCGCTGGTGGACAACTTACAGTTACGTTTGACACGAACACAAGATGGATTTGATTACCCTTCAGTAACAGGTAATCAACCTAACGGAACGCCCATCAAAATTATTAGAGAAGACACAACCCTTCTCTTTTGAACAAAAGAAAACGACATAATAATATTCATAGTATGGTAATAACGAAGCTATGCAAAACGGATTCAACTTGATGTAAGAATATTACACTTCTGCAGATTTAAATGAAATTCGTCATTAATCATTTTAATTATTCCAAGACGAACATCCATTCTCATCTCGAGTGCACCACGATTTGTTTTACCCCAGTTCTGTGCTAGTTTCAACGGCGTCCACGGCTGTAGCAAGCCCACAACATAATGTTTATTATTATTTATACCTGGTTCCGCCTGCAAAAGCAAACCGCTAGTCCGCGAAAGCGGTGCGTCGGGATCGTATTAAGTAGAATTCCGTGGTCTCTGCCTACCCCAACGGGAAATAGGCGTGATCTTATGTATGTATGCGTCCATTCGCAACCTCGTCCATGAAATATAACTCGCCCTCGTATTCCTGTCCGGGTGAGTGAAAAACCAAATCAACAAGAAACAGTATTGCAGCCCTATTTTGACATGAGTTATCATAAATTTGCCATATAAGAAAAATATTGTAATCCCAAACTGGACATCATTCTATCAGAATACTTAATATTTTCATCATATTATCCCCGTTCGATCCGGTTCGTACCGGACTTGAGTAATTAATTTATCACATGTGCAATTTTACAGTTACAATATGTATAAACGGCGATAAGCACTTATCGTTGCGTTATTCTAACAGGAAGCTCGGTGAAGCGAGCCTTCTTAGTTCATCTAGCGATCGATGTACCTGTCCCTATTGGAATTATAGTCGTAAGCTTATGTTATTATGATGAACGGTACATATCACTTGCTCATCACCAATCATCATCACTAATTTAAGAGCCACGCTCTTGTCGGCATAGCATTCTCCATGCTACTTTTTAGGGGAAAATAGAGCAGTGGGTTCCCTCCTGCCTTCTGCCCCGCAGTACTCTGATGCGAGTGGGATGGCGCCCAGAGTAGTCTATTTCAAAGCCGTACTAGGACTCCTGTTCTCCGTCTCTGAATAGTACTGACAGTTACTGCTGCCCTCTGTCAGTTTATCACCAATAACCTAGCTCAGACTCTGGTGGGGAGCGGAGAGTTGCCGTTCTACACGTAGTATTTTTCCTTATACTATGACCACAGTGACTATTTTTAAGTGGTGTCTCAGAATATTTGAGCTGTGACAAGGCCCAGACTGGTCTTCAGGCCATACGTGCGAAGCCCGGATGGGCCGCTGCGCTAATATGTAATAATTTAGACCTCCTCGCAGTTAGCCTAATGGCGAGATTAGGTACCGAATGATGTTCCATCATTATGAAAAATAAATTTGGGCAGCTCCAAGGCTTATTGTGCTCAATTTATTTAATACAATCGCTCTGAGAGTCGGCTAATGGAATTGGGTCATACTATATGACCAGTACGATGACATGTAATGAATACTAAATATGCTCGTCTGATGATTTGATATTTCCCTGTGATTAGTATCATCTGGCGTAGATCATAAAGCCGTAGAATATTTACAATCATAACACTCATACATAACAGTCTAAAAATCTACTTCAATCCATTAGGAATAAGAACTTATTACTCGACATCTTATTAAAAGAGTTTAAGTAATAATTTATCAAGCACAACCAGTGATTGCAAAAGTGGCAACACTTTTCATAAAAAGAAATAAATGTTTGATGAAATATTTTTAGTATAAACATAAGTCTCCATCCTTCTCTGCCCAAAGAGATCTCTCTCCACTCTTCCTCAGAAGCATCCAGGTCATCTCTCTAACGCCACTTGGTTCAATGTAAAATAAAATAAAAAATATTTGCGACTCTGCTAGTATCACGTACATTTCTATGCGCTCGTGACATAATCTGTGCACAAAAGGCGCGGCTAAATGACGCCCCCACAATAGATGCAGGGCCATTAATTATTTCCCTGAATCGTATTGTCGACAAAAGCCGTTTGTGTGAACATGAGATGTGAGACCCGTGCTTCCCTTCAGCTGAGGAAGCACCCTTACAACCCCCTGAATATTGTATTAAGCTATGAACCACTATCATTGCCCGCTATATCTGCCTCCTGACACCCCGTAAACATAAGTAAATTCCCGGGTTTTTATTCACTAACCAACTGAAATGGCGCAATAAAATATTATTATTTCTTTGTCAATTTATTTTGATTTTTAACGGTCTTCCGTGAGGCATTTCTTGGATTTTAATAGTAAAAAGGTTTTTAAGATATCGTTCTTTCGAATTTTCGACTAATTTGAAAACATTTCCAATACTGGTTGGTGTTAAACATGTAAATTGATTATCACTGTGGCGAAGTTTGCTGCTTACCCCTTTCTGCTACATAAGAGGAAACTTATATTATTATCCGATACGGACTTTTAACATTATTTTTATAGTAAGGACACACAAACGATAGGTAATTACCGCAGATGATCGGGCCGTCGTCAGTGCGTTGCATTTATATGAACATTTACTGTTATTTTTTTATGATTTTGGTTTGTTCTTCTTTTTTTAAATGATTTTTGATCTTGGTGTTCTTTTTTTGTGAATTGATTTCCGTGTGGTTTCTGTCCTGTGTTGAATGTAATGTAAGTACCTGTTTATCTGTGCCTGTGGTGTCCCGAGTAATAAATGTTTTTTACTTTCTTTCTTCATTAACATTCACAAAGCATACACCCCCAACAATTAAAAACCGAACAGCACCAAATCCCCTTACGAGCGAAACGTTATCTGCTGACGATTCTTTCAACAACGCTCGGAACACATTGGAAATAACGAGAACATTCTGGAACATTACTACAGAGCTAATGACACCGCGTTTCTTATGGAGCTAAAGGTACATTAAAGTTTGATTGGCTTTTCATAGTCGGGGTACGTAAGAGCGTCGTTAAGTTTACTATGGCCACAAATCGCCTTCTCATTGCTGAAGCACGCCCATAGACAACCAGAGACGTCAACAGGGAAGTATTGCGAGGAAACATTATTCTGTGGTTTACACTCACGCCCGTTAATGTGGTGGGTAGAGCCATGACAAGCAGTCAGAAAACAATTGCAGAATTTGAAATTTCGAATTAAAAAATTTCGTTAGTATGCAGTTGGTAACATAGGTACACTTTAAATCTTAGGCTTTTGCATACCTAAGTAAGTATAAGTTTTGTCGAAGGTCTCATCCACATAAAACTACTGCAGCTTCTCAACCTGGATGACCGAGGAAAAGAAGCTGCAAGAAAAACCTTCACATATTATGTTCTTAAGAAATGTTGTAATACAAATTCAGTACTTAAATGAATTCCTAAGGTTGGTTATAATGAACCATAAATGGTGACATGGTCTGCCCATTACCAAGATAAGGGCTCTATCTTACTAGGACACCATGGTATGGATACAGTTGTATAAATGTGTATCTGACCCGGTATCAGTTTAGTTACGCGACCATGCCATGGTCCTAGTGAGTTATGGCCCTAAGGGACCATGTTTGGAAGGACTTATTTACCTGCATAATCACATGATTATGTAGGAATATCGTATATTATATAATAGTACTAATAAATGATAAAACCCAACATTGTAGTCGGAATGGACATCACTCACTTCGCATTTTAAATTCTTATACCTACTTTTTTTTTCAAATAAGTCAGTAATAAAAACGAAAGCTCAAGCTTATTGAAAAAAAATATGGTTAGAAAAAGAATCTTCACTTTTCTAAAGCCGTCAAGGTGAAATAAATGAGTACTTATTTCTTGAACATCTATTATAAATCTTGGATTTTTCTAGAATATATTGCGGTCTTCGTTTTAGTGAGAAAATTATTTTGGAATGCAAAACGAATTCAAACTATTGAATCACTTTGATCATAAAAGTGATGCTTGACTAATCAAAGAAGTCTGAAAATCTGTTTCCATTTCATTTCAAAGTATTTTCGAAATGTTCTTTTGTGTGTTGCTAGATTAAAATAATATTTGAAACCTGAAAATAAACACTGCATAACTAGAAACTGTTCTGAATAATATCAGAGTCTGATTATTTTTATTAGCGAGTCGACCTGACTTCGCCGGGATGTTTTTTTTATTTTTTTCCTGTTCTCAAAAAAGTTAAAATATCCAAAATTAAAAATAAAACTTGTAATTGATTTCTTTATATGGATTTATACATTAGTGGTGCCGGAACTAAAACTTACTCTATCTCTTTCTCGCAAGTATTGTAAATGAAGGACGGCGCTAACTTAAGAGCGCTCAAACTATAATTAGGTTAAGTTTGTGTCTATATTATAGGAACAAAACAATGGGTAGTAAGTTGGCCTAGCATTATCCCGTTTTTCACAGGGTCCGCTTACCTAACCTGAAGATTTATAACCAGATTAGATTTTTTACAGAAGCGACTACCTGTCTGACATTCCCACCCGCGAAGCGAAAACCATCCCAATATGGGTAAGTTGTCCAATGATAAATAAAATAAATATGAATTTAGGACAAATCCACGAATAAACTCCCAAGTCCCCGCCTGTGTGTTGGGAATAAAACGTCCATATACATTACAGCCTCTTCCCTTATGCATTAAACCGGACTTTTATCATTCTTGTTATTTATACAACCGGTACAAGATACCAAACAATTCCTAACGTCCATAACGAACTACTTTATGCTGGTAAGCAAATAGTTATTTTGACACCATTGCCGCTTTTTACTAAACGTCAAAACACGTGATTACTATGGAATTTGTATGAATAAGAAACCTGTGACAAAATGTCGCACTTATTATTATATTTTTCTTTATTAAAATTCATAAATTAGTTAAATAGAAAAAGAAAACGCTTTTTGCCACCTTTATATCTGTCTTTATTTAGTAATCAGAATTTATTATCTTTGACCTAGCAAACTATTAAAGATTGACGCACTTTAAAATAATATGTAATAAAGTATTTTTAACGAAACGCTAATTTTAAACGGTAAAAAAAGTTTTTTCTTCAGGAATGTCTTCATGATATTTAGGGAATTAACATACTAAAAGTCCCCCCTTCTAGGAGACGAGCCGGAGTGGGGTAGGGGGATACATATTTTTTTTTAATTTTTTACCTTATTTACCTTATTTAATCACGACGTATCGATCCGTTAAAATAGTTTGTTAAAATAGTATGTATGTGTAAGTATGTGTTTGTTGCATTGATGTGGAATGTCTTACGTGGGTTCTATATATTATAACGTCAAAAAAGAACACCTGACTGACTTAGCTACAAATAGCTGTATCTGAAAACGACGCAACCGACTACAAATACCTAAAATAAGTAACGATCTGACCAACCCGAAGAAATACGATCCGTCGTGTGATTGGTACAGTTGATAAAACTTTCCACGGGACCCCGCCTAATCTTTAATAGAGTTCACTAACTTCATAATAGTTCCCTCACTAGAACTATTACGTAATTACATTTTCCTTTCGCTTCGAAAGAAGTAGGATTGCAATTCAGACACTCTTTAGTTAGACGAAACTTCTTTGAAGCGCTGTTTAAAGAGTTGAAAGGCTCATTTGCACTAATAGAATTTGAAAAATCGAAATAGCTTAAGATAAATCATATTTTTTTATTGCAATTAGTTGGAAAGGTCCAAAAGTTATGTGGAATTTCGGTCAAAATACCTCAATCTAAGTTGTGCAACTAGCCACATAATTATATTACATAGACTCATAAAGCACAGGACATGTGACTGAAATGAAGTAAGACCATTCTATATATGTCAATAAAGTGATTTATACGCTTCAGTTGAAATATTCTCCCACAAAAACCAGAGCGCTTTCAATTTGATCTCTGCTTCAAAAAGGTCTTCTACTCGATTTGTTAACCAAGTCACATCGAAAAATACACAAATTCGCTTCCTCTTTGTTTAGTTTAGCGAACTAAATTAGCCAAGGATGTTTGTTAGTGGAAATAACTCATCCTACCTTATGTCCAATAAAAATACATAGTTTGGTTTATAGGTGCTTAGATGTAAGATCCCCTTCTCAAAGTGTGCTGTTTATGGGCCATGACGTTTAGTTTTATGACCTCTTAACATCCCAAACAATGCTTCAGAATTTTATTTAGCCTACACTCTGGTACATAACGAAACAAAACACACTCACTCCTAGGATATACAGAAGTTGTTAAAGACAAACCGTAGCAACTTTCATTATAAATAAAATGAAGTGTAGCTATAACGATCACGGGTACATCATGACGAAGATTACCTCTTGAAGGCGTAGCCGCTAGAGTCGCATCATAATACAAACTTCATGATTTTGTTGTGTACGTGGCGACAAGCAAGCTGAACACCTTCATGCGGGAGGACTTCTGGTCGAAGGGTATGGTGTATCGCCGTTTCGCGTAATACTGAATAATACCGAAGCTATACCGAAGCGGCACAAAATGTATCAACATAAGTGGTTTCTTCTTAAATTGGTTTTTAATATTATTTTTTATATCCACTCTTACACAACCCAACATCACACCTGTATCCCTGAAGGGGTAAGCAGATGTTTACACACACCCACTCAAGAGCCAATTCTCATTCGTTATTATTATTCTATTCTTAGGTTACGATATTTATAGTATCGGCCTTTGTAGCCTGAAATATAATTATAGTAACGAGTTATCACTCATCATAACTTGTCTAGCAATTTGATTAACTTCTATAACTTGCCAGTCAGGAACCATCTTCTTCTATCTTGTGGGTTATGAGGTGGATTACCAACCCCATCAACCCTGGTATCAGGGTTATTATTGAGCCGCCATAGGCACCTGCCATGACTCATGTAACGACTAACTTACATCAGTAAGTAATAACCGGGACCAACGGCTTAACGTGCCTTCCGAAGCACGGATCATCTCACTTTCGGACAATCAGGTGATCAGCCTGTAATATCGTAACCAAACTAGGGATCGTAAAGTGATTTTTGTGATTTGTCACCACCGGGAACCCGAGACCTCTGGAGCACAGCGCTCAACCACTGGACCACGGAGGCCGTTGTCAGAAGAACAAGAAGTCAGGAACGATAAAACAGTATCAAACTCGCAGCTAAGTTTCACTTTTGTGCCACTGCTTCCATGAAAGACATCCTTACTCATAAATTGGTAACGAGATACCACCACTCAATATAATATTCGAGAGATTTGATCGTCTAAATCGATAATATTTCGTTGGAATTCCGCTTATTGGAAATAAATCCTGGATAGAATGGGATCATGCCTATTCCGAGGTATTTATATCTGTATCTCGGAATAAAGCGACGCGTGGAAAGAGCTTACGACTGCGGAAAGACAGTGGTTAATAAAGTAGACAAAATATTATCTTTTATATATGAATCTACTAATACTACTTACTACGAATAGATGTTTAAGTACTTACGTACGTAGTACGTATATTATTAGTATAATAAAAACTCACTGTTATGTTATCTATAGTATAATGTTATTAATATATATATATATATATATACATTTCTGTGAACTCATGAAAACCTTTTATTCATTTCGTTTCAAAAAGTTTTGTTGTCCTCTGGCATTTGACTTCCTATCTTAGTCATAAGATGTCCAGTTATAATCTGTCTCGCACTATCCATACCTAGCTACGACACTACGGGTGGTATTAATAAACGAATCTCAACTGAGACTGCCCTCAAGATCATGCTTAAGTCTCTGTTTTTATATGAGAACTGTCAAATTGACATGATCTTGAGGGCAGTGTCGAAGCTGAGATTAGTTTATTAATACCACCCTACGTTCATTATTGATACATACGACACTCCTTACGCTTTTCTTTGTAGTGAGTTAAGCGCCATTACGTCAGCCGCAGGATTCGGGATTCGGTTGCCGGCAACATTTTGACACAACGCAACCAGCTTAGGTACCATTATATAACTGCATACATTTCGTTAGTAGCACCACAATGGTATCCTAAAGAAATAGTCACCTACAACACAAATTATACTTCTAACTTTCTTTTCAGACAAGTCATGGCTTCAGAAGTCGCAGAACAAACAACGCAACCAAATAACACATGTGTGGTACCGCGAACTTCTCGTGACTCCGTTCTTTAATAAGTGCTGTGCACGTTTCTCGCATTTTTAAAACAATTCCTGGAACAAATATTGTTACGAGCATAGATTTTGTACGTCGTATGCAGCGAAATTTAGAACTATTTCGCGGTATGCATCCGTTGGAGTGCTGGCAAAATTGTGTAGAGTTACAGCTCTATCAGTATTTTGTTTGTATTTGTGACATGGTCAACGCATGTTTTCGTAAATAGAAACAGAACTAATGAAATATCAACAACACATTTACAAACATAAAGTCACAACCGATAATCCTTAAAAAGTAGGGATTGGTACCTATTAAATATTGAAATATTGAATGCGATTTTATTAATAACACAGCCGTGGTAGCCCAGTTGGTAGAAGGCCTAGGCCTAGATGATGATGATTTTATTAACAAAACCTCGCATTAAACAAAATAGTTCAATCTAAATAAATAATAAAAATTCCATTTTTTTTTTTAATAATAATTCCTTACTTAATTTAACCCAAATTTAACAAAAAATAATTCAAATAAAATGAAATTTAAATCGAAAAAAAGAAACCGTTACGAACGTTAACCGTTACACCACTGGGTCTTACTCCTGTCCAAGCGATATTGCTTCGATCAATGTATCGTCATTACACCGACGCCATTAAGAGCTGCGGGTTCAAGTCCCGTCTGAGTCAGAAGTTTTTTTTTTTTAATTTTTCCCTTTTTTTTCCCTAAGGAAGGGTCAGTGCTATATAAACAAAAAAAATATTTCATTAAAAGAAATCGAGGTTTTGTTCGAAAATAACATCAGAATGTGACTTTTCGAAAAGGCGCTTACGAGATTTCCGTTGTAAGACGACAATATGGAGCTGTTTTAAGTTTACGCGGTTATTATCATAATATCGGGAGTCTCATATCCCCATTTAAACGCGGTAAGAACCCGTTATTATGTGTTTTAATTATGATATGGAGCTGCTTAAAAATGAGCTTGGAACCATTATAATTGCAGTGATTACTCAGAGGAATTTATTTAGCCATCCCCTCCAGTTCTCATCCAAAACGAATGAAGTAGTTTTTCAGTGTGCAACCAGAGAGCCTTATGTTTGTCCGACTACACTAAGTACAGTTTAAAGGAAGAAGCTGTTGCATAGTAAACGTCTTGGCATGGCGAACAAACTTGGTCTGCACTCATTTCCGAGACGAGAAAACAATAGCGACATTATACTCGAGAAAACAAAATAAATATCCCACGTAAACTCGACCCAGCAAATTCTGTAAGAAGGTTTGAAAAGAAAACACCTACCCAGTCCTGACAGTTTATTATTTTCCAACAAGGAAACAATGGCATTTCTTCAGATTATTGTCTTGCCTCACAATGTCTAGCGTTTAAACTCCGCGAGTACAACAAACAAAACGAAAATTCCCCAGAAGATTTTAAATACTCGTAAAATGTATTGTCATATTCTTAGAACTAATTATGTAATTTTATTATCTATTTAAAAACAAAACACACCTGAAAAATGTACATTTAAAAGAAAATACTGTCTAAAAGTCAATGAAAGATGAGATATTTAGATTTTTTTTGAGAACGCGAAAAATATTCCTGTTAGCAACATCAAAGGATTTTGACATTCACCTCAAAGCCACATTGAAATCTTTTGCAGTGCACATTACTAATTAGCATGACATTTAAAATTATAGAGGGAAGTGTATGAAAAGCGCCATTTATTTTATTATCCCCGGGTCCTCGGTTACCTACGTCAGCCTCGCTGAATGTTCACTCGCAGTTGTTTTGCTACCGCTTTTGTCCCGCCTCCTTAGTCGTCTAACGCCCTGGTATTTGCACTATTAATGGCTTAATTGCTGCTGCGGCTAGAATAACGAAGAGTTTAAATAGATGTAAATAGCGCGCGTGTCGAAGTAAACACTTATGCCGTACGTTTTTTTTTAACTTCTCGATTTTGAAATGGAAATTTTTGCTGTGATTATAATGATTTTATGATGTTGAATTGTTGTGTTGATACGATACAGGGGTGACGGGCATAGGATTGTGTATACTCTTGAAGAAATAGTAAGTAGCGTCAAAAAAAAGTTCGCAGAAACATAATCTACCTACTCCTTAATGTTGCACAGCCTATTCTATTCTGATTTCTAGCACTGCTATTCATTTCAGACTGAAAGCTACAGTTGCTTCCAAGCATTTAAATTCAAACAATTTAAATAACGAACGAATGTTTTTTGGTCAGGTTGTATTTATTAAAAAACCATCAAAGATTTAAATATTTTTATCATACCTTTTTTAATTAACCCGCTCGCCGCAACAAAAGCCCGTGGGGAATTTGCGAGCGTAAAAAAACGTGCCAAGTAATTCTGTTATCATAATTTCGTTTATCTTGTTCGTCATTCACGCAAAACGAAAATATTTTTATCCATCTGTATAGAGGTAATGAGTGTATATACGGTGCGGGCCGTTACCCCAGGACCGCCGGCGCAAATCGAATTATCACTCGGAACGTTCTGACGGGGTTCGAATGTTAATTGTACGTTCAAATAATGATTATGGGGGACTGTATTTACTGTGCGATTGCAAAACATGCCCACACCTTTGTTTGGTACGCTTGGTGTCGTTCAATAGGGGCTTAGTGAGGTGAAAATTGCCATTAATATCATTTAAAACATTTTAAGTCTTCTATCAATGATCACAGCTTATTTTATTTCAAGCGTCATCTATGTCAGATGAAATGTGTACAAATTTTGTATCGGTAATTAGGACATTTCTGAGAAGTGAGATAAAATCTGAAATTCGCTCAATCCCACTCAAATGACCTATTCAAACGTTCCCAGCCCTATCCGTAATATTACGAAGTGTAAAGACTTGTTAAAACGACTTTATTTCATTTCTGAGACGTAATTCCATTCGGACGTTTAACGAATAAAATTAGATCCCTCTAATTTGATTCCCTTGAATTTCTTTCATGCTGCGAATTTACCTAAAGTTGTTTACCGACGCTTGTTTATTTGCAAGCATTGCTTTAGCAATCAATGTTTATTCTGCTAACAGTGGCTTAGTGAACGCTCAGGGTTACCTCCGAACATTTTCACTGATGATATTAAGCGCTTGCCTAAATAAACTTCATGATTTCTGTTTCGTGTCTTGTAAATCAAAGGACTGGCCTTTGATAAAGGCTTGCAAAGACTTTCTCTAGGTATTAAGCCGCAAGATTTACAATGTTTACGTAATTCTGTAGCATGTACTGCGCCTCAAATTACAATATACATTTTAAGTTTGTTTGACTGAACTCTCACAAAGGTCTGTCAAGTGCTTATAATCTGGGTAGAACAAATAGAGAGTGAAAGGCTGCTGGAAACATTCACTAAAACGGACAATAAGTACCTAAATCTTCAAAACCTTTAGCTTAAGAAAGATACAAACACAAACCGAGCAAAAACGGGGCGTCCTTTTAAATAAATTCTCTCTAAGGAGCGGCGCACACACATTATTCAGCGCAACTAGGTGGTCCTAGTTAGCCGGGAAACAAATGATCGTCATTGCGCACTATGCAACCGACAGACACCACACAGGCGAAGATTATTCGCCGTAAAACCGGACTCATTACCCGGACCCGGATACACACTTAACCAGTTCACAGTTCAAGACACTACTTTTTTACCTATTATATTCTTAAGTCACTTAAATTTTGTAATATACTTACTTAAATAAGTTTAGGAAGCGAGCTCTGCAACATTTGACACCAATAATTATAAAGTCACAAAAGCTTGACAAATTATAATTATTACAGGTAAATCAACATAAATATGCGAATCTTTTAAGGCCAATGCTCATAATGGCGCGGCGGTATTGGGAGCATTCAGGTTGTGAAAATTTCGTTAATGTTCCAGTTTGTAACGGGTGTACCCGCTCACATCAAATTCCGCCAGCCGCGTGCTTGTGTTGTTTCATACAAACTCCTCGAAAAGCTATCGAAACGCTTCCGGTACCGTTTCTATGAACATAAGCTTTAATGTTATCTACGGATGAGATAATATCCGGATAAACACACAACTGTGTAAATGTGTTGTTGGGTCACATCGTAGACTAAACGCCCATGTTGTGGCGGACAAAGCCACTAAATCCTAAGGTAGCACCTTGCAGCCTCTACTGGTATTTGTCCCTTAGCTGTATTACTATAGTTTTATTATGTACCTACTAGTTAGGCCGATTCCTGCAGACACACCCTAATTTTATTTTAAGTTATATTTGTCATTTTCTTATCCGCCAAAAAGGAAAGGAACGCATGATTGACAACTGTTAATTTTAAAATGAATGAATAAACCGGGCGAATAAAATAGGCATCTCGCTCATATGCAACTCGTTTAACGTATGCTGTCAACTTAATTCTGTCGGGTTATTGGCAAATATCAAATTTTGGAAGGTTTTCTTTTTAAGTTTGTCTAAAATTGATGTGTATTCCATAAACTTTATGCCTCTCGATTAGCCGTCCCTTTCATTTTCAGTGGATAAGAAAATGACAGGTATAACTTAAATTAAAATTAGGATGTGTTTGCAGGAATTTTAGCCCATAATATACTAAATAAGTGTTAAGAATAGTTAATAAAACAAGTAGTATACACTTCAATCAGTCATCATTTTGTGTCAAAAGTGACTGTACTTACCTGCGATGTATTATGATTACATCTCTTCCCACCTCTTCATTAGGTATTTCAAATAAATAGATAATAAATATGTATTATAGATTAGGGATTACGGGCGTGAGTTTATGTATGTATGTATGTAAATATGTATTATAAATATACCAAAACGACTAGCTAACAATATACGAGCAAAGATAACCCGGTTGAAAGCCATAGAGATAATTACACCCGAGTACACCTTTTTATCCGGGTCTGAGAGGGCAATATGTTGGTCTAGTAAAGGCTATTCGTCTTTCTGATCTCCGAGTATACGAAGCATGCTTATCCTTCCTCGGACTGGCACGTTTGCTTACTCAGGAAAGGGATACTGCACTTTATAGTAGAATGCTTTATCTGTTCATTATTACGTTATGTATAAAGATGTGTGTTATATATTTCTGAAATTATTTAACATAAACAGTTTTATATTTTATGACCCACTCGTGGGTTCCCACTCAGCTAAAGGCCTTTTCTCTTGATACGGAGCATACTCCACCACACTGTTCCACTTCGGGTTGGTGGAAAATTTTGTGGCTTAGGCAGGGTATACACGCGCCTTGTGTGTCTTGTAAGGGTACATCATGAACGGGGTGTCCGCTTTTAAGTACCAGGTATCCCGGTGGGGACAAATAGCAAAAATCACTTTGTGATCCCTAGTTGGGTTAGGATATTACTGGCTGATCACCTGATTGTTCGAAAGTAAGATGATCCATGCTTCGGAAGGCACGTTAAGCCGTTGATCCCGGTTATTACTTACTGTAAGTACGTAATCGTTACATGAGTCATGTCAGGGGCCTATGGCAGCTCAATAATAACCCTGACACCAGGATTGATGGGGTTGGTAATCCACCTCACAACCCACACGATAGGAGAAGAACCCCTGTGGCATAGATGGTCACACGGAAAGTGAAGCCCGAAGAATCTGCTGCATTATCCTCCAGTGCTTATTTGGGCCATTCAGAGAGCGGTAATTAATAACTCCCGCGATTGTGGCGGTGGCAACCCTCTCTGTCTGATCTCCTTACATTGAGTGGTTTATAACAATGAGGAAATAAGTCGCCTAATACATAACATTGCATTACTTTTGGTTATTTATTTATTTTTATTTATTCAGGTTAACAACTGCTCATTTACAATACTTTACAATATTATATTATAAGCTAGTCAATAGTCATAGTCATAGTCATTTATTGATAATAATAATTACACGTCACAGATATTACTAGTGTCGCTAATTACAGTTAACCACGTATTAATTGTAGTAGTGGCAGACGAGTGCACGTATGGGTGTGTGTGTGTGTGTGCGTGCGTGTGCTTGTGTTATAGAAATTTAAAAAATACATAAGGTTATGCATTACATACATGTTGATACCGAGGTCCCGATTTCGACAGATGGATTGTGTCCTTTTAATACACGGGACTTAAACATGGCTGGATAAAAGCGGGCGTGTGGGTGGAAGTGTGTGTGGGTGTATTTACTCTGCTTTATGAAATCGAGTTCATATTTGGAACACAGATAATTTTATTGATATCACGTGGGATCCAGTCCAGGATACGTGACATTTTAATGGGAATAAGCTCGCCGCCTATTACTTGGAACCTAACATAGCCGGCGGGGAGTAATTGTATTGTATTCAATACAACTCTGGTTACCCCTTCGGGGAGACAGGCGTGATACCATGTTGTTACTTTTTAATATGACGAACTACTTATTATACGGGCGGAAACCGATTATCTGTCAATACAATATAATACAAAAACGCTTTATTGCACATATAAAAACTACATTAAAAACAATTACAAATGTGACAAGAAAAGCATAATAGGCGGCCTTATTACTAAATAGCAATTTCTTCCAGGCAACCTTAAAATAAAAATTAAAATCAAAATCCAGGCAACCTGTAAAAGAACTTGCTAAATATTGGAGTCGGGTCGGGGTTAGGTTAGGTTAGTTACATACTTCGTACCAAAAGTGGCTGCGAGTTTCTATTTTTTTTAATTTAATTAATTAATTTTATTAAATTTAATTACTCTATCGAAGCCATTTAATGGGTTGACGTATGTATTTCCTATGGTCACTTACTCTCAGCTGCGAGCGCTATCTTCTAATAACATTTTTATACCACCACTTGGTGTAGGTGTTAAAAACCCGGTGCTCTATCAAACGCGGGTCGTTAAACCACGTCCTGGCTATAAAGATGCACTGGTACCAATCGTTCACCAGCGGGAACAGTCCACTGACGCGGCGGCGCTGCGGCGGCACCCAAATGTAAATTCACCAAAATAAATCGACGACGGCGATACCTATCACCAAACTCGCGCACGAATTGAGGAAAAAGATCCATTTAAATGTAGATTGTCTCCGGTAATACTTCCATTTGTTTTTGTCTCGAAAAGCCACCTCTGAGATACGATTCTAGCCCGCACCCGTTTGCGGTCTCGTGTAACTGGCGACGCAACCACCGCTTTTTATTCGCTTACGGATAAAGCCCGTACATCTGATAAAATATTTTTCGAAAGCTTGTTTCTGTGACGTAATCCCGTGCTTCTTTTATGTGTCTCTGACATAGTAATCATACCTACCCGTTTGCCGGTAAAAGCCCAGATCACACTGACGTCAGCTTTTGTTAAAACTATGTTTTAATGACCTTTTTGTAATCAGCTCGCCTCTTCAAAACAGCCTTTGTAACGGTATTCGCTTTGATCTCCGAAACCTTTTTGGTAAATCAATGAGCCGCAACCAAAATTCAACAAGAATAATAAAATGTTGCGACAAATTAACAATTGTTATGTAAATGGAGTCATCAAACAACTATGGTACATTTCATTCGTGACGTTTCGAATAATGCAAATGAAGAAATTTTTCAGCGGTGGGCGAAACGCCCTGTTCAATCCATTTGCAACCAAATTGCAGTACATTTCATTTGTAATGAGGGCGGTTATGCCGATGCGTTTCGTGACTCTAATAGACTTTAATATTATTGTTGCTGGGTTTATTTACTGACATTTAAATTACTACTTCGATTTTATAAATTGCTCCCGAGTATTTTTATGTCGAAAGAATGTAAACGTTTTATGTAACGTGTGATGTTATTTGACACGTCTGTTATGTTTTACCCTACTACAGAAAAATGTAAGTACGTATTAATTTTGAAATTTATTACTTGAGTGAGTGACGTCATTATGTTTCATGCAAGTCAGTAATAAACTTTGATACTTTTTTGATAGAATTTCCCATCACAATATGCTCACGCCCGCTCTACGCGCAAGCACTTCTGAAGTCCTTTAAAGGCGCTGGTCAGGAGAGTAAAGCAACTTTTTAACATCATCTACTGTAGAACCTTGTTACGGGAAACGAAAACTCTTGAAAAGCTCTTAACCGGCGTGGAAAACATAAACCAGGCACACGGGCGCATTTTATAAAGTTAACGGCAACTCGATTAGGGAAGCAGTCAAGGAAAGTTGGAGTAGCGAAGTTTGGCTGGGGACCCCGTGATTGAATCGTGCGCAACTTGACGATACATCGCCCGTAATGGGATCATCTCTCTTCCCAAGCACTTATCTCTTTCGAGAGCGTGTTACATCTCCTTATATGCTCGTCACACTCTCCGGTATTTAGCTTACCTAATCCATATTTATTGGGACTCTCTAAGGTTGTTTGCCGGTCAACAAATCTTTGCTATTTTGATGCCTCCTCACATATACTTGCCCACACTCATACTTACATATTCCAACTGGTATTCTCTATCTTCGTATATCATCATGTATACTCAAAATACTTTATTGAGCACAATAGACACTAGATACATAAATAAGGACAGATACAGAAAGGCATGCAATTTCTGCCAGGGAACCTTACATCGTATTGTTTCGTAGGTAGTTAAGTAAGCACAACGTATAATGTGATTGGAGAGCCATAGTAGGCTAGCCTAGTTGCAAGAAGTATTGTCTCTCACAAGGAAGACCCTGTATTAGGCTAGTTTTCCCTTCGCGTTGAAAGTTCAGACTTATCCGAACACTTCTTTAAAAGAACTTTCAAGTCTCTAGGGACCCTATGAAAACGAGATTACGTTATGTTAGAGAGATGATGATGACATAGTATAATGTGATGGAATTAATAATTGTTGAATTAATTAACTAATCCCTAGAGACCTAATATAATACATGCTTATAGTCAATTTGCCCGGATTATACAGAGCTGGCCAATGTTCTTGTTATTCAACAACGCACAGCTTCAATTAATTATCCATGTCCAAATGTTAAGCTATTGCTTGCATATTACCGACAACCTGCATCCGACCGGGCCACACAGCTAATGAACGAGCCTCCAAACTGCATATACAAATATAGCGTTTAACCAAAAGCACCAATGTCTGAAATTGATTGCGATGTGTTCGAGAGACGGCCGTACCTGCCCCGCCGTGCGTACGTAATAAAACACAGGTGGGCTTACATTCAAATAATATTCCATAATCGAACTTTCAGCAAATTGTACGTGAAATCGTTGATTGAATATTATGTCAGCGCAATCCAGAGGATTGTGATGCGGATGCTTTCAACAAACAAATGGCCAGTAATCAATCGTATTATTTGACTATAGCATTGTATTTTGTTTGTGTTTGACTCAACAGTTTACCTACGTGGAATTACGTTATTTTGAATGTTTGATGAACACGAATGAATTTGGTAAGCACCCGTTCAAACTTTACAATAGCATAATAATATTTTATAGACTAAACGCCTTTTTATTTCTCCCGTCAAGTACACGGATGTTCCGTTGTTTGACCATTTTAATTTCCTCGATAACTCTTTTATCTTAAACGCGAAATTGTATTTATTTTTATCCGCGTTTCAACGAGCTAAGCTTTGAGGGTGCGGGTGGGGCCGGAGTTTGTTTATCTTATCAGAGGGATCACTTTCATCCACAAAATGAGCCAATTTCATCCGTTCGCTTTAAGATATTTTCAACCCCAATTAAAGATTGAGGTTGTTCGAACATTAGATCGGATCTGAGAACTCGTCGGGATGATGTTTGGGTTTAATTTTTATTTGTCATTATTTCCCTAGCGTTTTTCCGGTTGTTAGGATTGCGTTCTCAACTACTTAGGAACCATTAACTTTAACGGAATCAATCTGCCTATATACGTATATTTTACCAGGATGCGCTAGCTTAGGAAAGTATATGAACTATTAACTACTATGAAAGTAAGTACCTATTGCATGAATAAGCATTTTATTGCACTCACTAATACAAAACAGGTATATAAAGAAAAAAACTTAATAACTAAAAGTGGGCAAACGCGGCCTTACCGCTACAAGCGATCTCTTCCAGACAACCTTCGATAGACGATAAATAAATTCAGACTGTAGTGCTGTACCCACCAGAAAGGTCTTTCTTCTATTAGGTACACCTAATGGTATATTTTTTATTTTAAAAATCTCACAACTTGTTGAATATGTATTGAGATTGTTACTCGAAACGCTTTTCAAAACAAATTGACATGAGTGTGAGGTGGACGTGGCTACATTATGACCGGATCTGCATGGGGGCGCAAGAGGGGCGGTAGAGGGGCGATACAGGGGCTAGGGGCGGCTAATGTAATATCGCCCCGTCAACGTGTCACTGTCGGCAACCAGCCGCCCAATGTTGCTACACGCTTGCAGATTGCATCACTCGATGACATTCTCCAAACTGATATCACTTCTACTTACATAAACTTACGACAATGATGATGATTATAGGACTATTATGATATAAATAAATGAATATTTACCTAAAGTTGATGGTACTCTATAACATAGAGTTGATATTACCAATCACCGCCTCATCTGACTTTTTAAAAAAGCTTATCAGAACAATAAATACAGTCTTAATATAGCTAGTCCGGATGTTTTCGAAACAACAAGTCTCTTCTTCTCTTCTTAAAGCTGTTGATGCGATATAGTTTCGAAAAGGTAAGAAGTTCCATTTATCGGATACACACTAAAACATATTACAATGTCTTACGAAACTATATTAGCAAAGAAAGAATAAAAATTGGTGAACCTTCGTTTACCGCGGTGAGCCACCAAGTTTAGGTAAAAATACCATCGAATTTTCACACGTCCCATTGCTGAGCGCAGGCGACCCCTCTATCAACCCCACCACGCTGCTCCACTGCGGGTTTGTGAAGCAACCACTATCAATCCCCCAAAGAGACCTACCCCCAAAAAACTAAGACTAAACATCCACATAAGTTAATATATAGTGAGTAATCTTTATAGCTTCTAGGAATTACACCAAAATTAAAGTTTAATATTTGAATGAATGAAATTTGAAGGGCGAGAGGGAAACCACTGACAATACTACACCGACCAAAGCGTGGCTCTTAAATTAGTGCTGATGAACAAATATTTTTCAGAAAAAATATTATTTCCTATTTATTGTATATCAAAAAATACCATTTATTTAATCTGCATTACATCAAACTAGATAACAATTAACATTTGTCGGTAGACCATAATTTTAACGTTATTGAAATTTTTATTCTACTAATTGAGTTACAGAGTCTAGTTACCAACTTTCTAACAAGCTGGTCGACTTTATAAATCTCACAGCATTTAATACTTCACCACTTAGTTACATTATGGAATGGAACTTGTTAATTATGTTTTAACGGATTTTAATTTATAATCTTTTGGCTGACTTTTTATGGCACTGATTTACCCTTCTCGGTAGATATTTATTCGCTTGTCATTATCACTAATTTAAGAGCCATGCTCTCTCATGCATTCTCCGTGCTTTTAGGAAAAACAATAGGGCAGTGGTTTCCTTCTTGCCTTCCGCCCCGCAGTACTCTGTCTGACGCAAATGGGATGGCGCCCAGAGCAGTCTATTTCAAAGTCGTACTAGGACTCCTGGAATAGCTTGTAGCAATAAAAAATATACAATGGAATTACTAAGTTTTTAACTTGATTCAATTTGGCTTGGCTGTCACCCGCTTGTTTATTTTTTATTGGAAAGACAGTGACTATAAAATATAAGTACTGTTGGCAACCCAACAAATTTACTTTTTTATAATATTTTAATATGGCAATTCTGTCTCTCTCTCTCTCTCTCTCTCTGCTACGAACTCTTAGAACGAAGACATTGTGCTCCTCAATTAATTAACAATAAATTAATTATTAACAGTAACCAGTGCGTGTCATTGAAGTAGTGCATTAGTGGACCCACAACAGTGCTACAATCCAATAAATAGTCAAGTTCGGTGCACCTAGTACCGTACAAGTACTGTATAATAAGGACTGTAAAAGTGGGCCGTCATTAAGTCCTTTTATTGGATATTTTCGTTATTATCTAACATAAACTGACAATATGAATCTTGTTTACGTAGTAAATGCTTAAATGTTATTTTGGGCTATAAAATATTAAATTGCAAACTGCCGCGGTAGATTAATAATATTGACCATATTTTTTGGAGGCCTGTCCTTACTTTTGTGATATTTCTTTAAAAAATCCACTAAGTCTGTTCTGTCTAAGGCGAATCACTATATTCTGGGAGATAAAAATAGATACAAAATTTTAGCAACTTGTGTCCTACTGTGAACTAGTCATAAGTCATAACGTTCCAAGTGTGAATGTGCTACTTGGTGTCGTAACCTTCTTCTTCTATTGTGTGGGTTGTGAGGTTGATTACCATGCTCATCAACCCTGGTGTCAGGGTTATTATTGAGCCGCTCTCATATGGCTCATTTAGCGACTGTTTACTCACATCAGTAAGTAGCAACGGGTTAAAGTCTCTTCTGAAGCACGGATCATCTTACTTTCGGACAATCAAGTGGTCAGCCTGTAATGTCCTAAACAAACTAGGGATCACAAAGTAATTTTTGTGACATTTCCCTACCGGGGTTCGAACCCGGGACCTCCAGATCGTAAGCCTAACGCTCAACCACTGTGCGAGGCCGTTGTCGGTGTCGTAACCGACACGCGCCTAGGGACCTAATTACTTCTTCCTACAGAATGCAGCGGATGTATTTAGTAATCTGAGAAGAAAAGGTATACTATCCATGTTTGTGATTACTATACCGGGAGGTAAAAAAGACCACATCAAAACAATTCATCTAAACAACAATACTGCAATTTGATATTTGTGCATATAAAAGTAAGTGCAAAAAAGGTAAGTAAAGAAAGTAGGAAGTAGGTGGAGTAATAGGTGGAAGTAGGTGAGTATTTAAGTATAAAAAAAAAACAAGAAAAAGTGCGCAATGTCTAGAAATGTCAATTATTGCTATTTAATGTGCTGATACACTTGAGCATTCACTTGTAACAGAACATCGAACATTCGCCGTTTTTATATTTGTCAAACTGAACAACGAACCGAGCCATATGAACGTTTTCATGAGCAAGAACGCTCGATAGAATGCTTGCTAAAATGTTCTCATATTTTTCTCGTATTGTAACATTCGCACAAATGCTCATTACAAGTTTATCGGCACCTTTAAACGAATTGTTTTGATGTGGCCTTTCTAATACCCCAGGTCACATAGTCACCAGTGCAATGTAAGCAGCTTGAGCCTCGAGGGACTTTCTTACTGATGACGGCCTCAGCTGCAACTATACAATTACATGGAAATGTCGAGCCTGTTGGTATTAACATAATTACCTTGCATGACACCGTATACAGTGCAATGCTGATTTACAGTATTGGTTATTACTCTGTGGTTTAGTATGTTACAAAACGAAGCCAAATGTAAATGCTTATGAACTCTTAAACAATCAAATGATTGTGGAGCGTTCGGTGTAACTGTCATCATTTTGTTCTCATACTACGAAATGGTTTTGGTAAAAAAAAAAAATTTTTTCCTCTCAGACGACGCGGACGCCCTGAGCACCCTCAGGCCTGTTGTCTTAAATGTTGTACCGGGTGAGAGCCTTCAGCGCTCCCCATTTGTCCGGCCAAGTAGTTAATGCCATCTGCAATAAATCTAATAAATCACGGCAAAAAAAAAACATTTTGGCAGCTACTTTCTCATCTATCAGTTTGGTAAGAGGAGTTTCGTGAGGTGTGGGTACTTAGGTCATCTTACAATGGACCTCTGACTACCCCATTGTAATATAGTCGTGAGCTTATGTTACTGCTTCACTAAGATTATAGACATATTATAGATTTTTTATATCTTTTATATTCAGTTCCGGTTGTTATTGTTTTTTGCGTACCTGTAATAAACACGGTACTTTGTGTGGGTACTATTACGGGGTGGGTCAGGTGATGCTTTTTAAAAAAACAATTTTATTACGCTAAAAGGATTTATTAAAAGAAAATGTATTAAAATTATACAGGACGTAGTAACTATCCGAATTCCAAACCCGAACTAACGATTTCCCATTGAAGTGAAACTTGATGGTTCCGGAGTCCTATTGCATTGACGTCAATGCAATAGGAATTGAGTATGCAGTTTTTATTTTATATGATTACCCTGTAATTTAATATATAACAACCCCCCGAATAAGATCGAACATCACCCTTAAAATGATGTGAGATTAAAATCAGATCGAACTTGGATTTCGGTTACATTATATTAAAAATTAGTATATTAATAATAAGTTCTTATCGACGAAAATAATAAGTATGAATTTGAAGTTAAGGTGAGTGTTTTTGAGATGCAAGGATTATATTCCTTTTGACTGTGACTGGTGTCCTTATCTCATCTTCCGTGTCTGAGAAAGATTCCTGCACATTCGACATCACTACGGTCTGTGCTACTGGTTTGTTAGAACTCTTTTTATTGTGACATTGGTTAAATATCTGGACTAAGCATGTGGAAGGATTATTTCGACACAGACGTTTTCTACATCTATAAAGTAAATACAACAAAAATATTATTCCTAGGACATAGCTTAACGATATATAATGAATGCCATACTTTTGCATATGAGTTGGACTTTCGATACTATTTAATTCCTTTTCTAGGTAATCTAAATGCACACTAGCATGTAACAGTGAATCTAAGTTATCAATATTTGTAAGCTTATTATAAGGTAATTTTGACAATGTTTTGTTCAGTTTAGTCCTTTCACAACAATCATCGAGTATTATGTTAAAGTCAGAAATTGAGTTTGTTACATTGGAAATGTAGTTTTCAGTAATAGGATCAAATTGTAAAGTTTTGTAAAAAGCTTTACAGTTTTTTGGCAATTTTAAAATACCAATGGAAAACAAAATTTCATCATAACTGATAGGGTTGTTCTTACAAGTGATATGGCATTTGCCTGGTTCGGATTGGGCAAAGAGCCACCTATTATTACTTATCTTATGAAAAATATCTACATGTCCATGTAACAATTTAACTTCACAAGAATCGGGTAAATTTTGTACTACTTCGGTGATTAAGGTTGTTTCACACGTAGGATTCGCAATTGTCGAATATACGTTCGTTAACACGCACACGTAACACTTGCCACTGATCACTTTACACTTTTCAATATCTTTTATCGGTGAATAAAACATATGATCAGCTGTAATTGCTACATAAGAACTTGTAGGTGCAATAAGTACAAAAGTATCTGGTTTTGAAACGTCGTAAGGAACGGGTAAAGGGATTATATTAAATAGATTATAGGTTTGAGGTAAGACGAGCGGTATCTTGATTAACATAATTATTCTGTTAAGGTGATAATAACAAACGAGTTTAGAAATGTCTAATAGCTGATGAATGTTTTGCAGAGTTAGTGATACTGCCAATTCATGGTTTTTAGGAAGAGCATTCCTATGCTTATCTAACTCGTTATACAATTGATAAGGGCTAAGCACAGTAGGATGTAATATATTTAGCTTTGCAAAAAGGATAGCATTATTTACATCATCTATATCGAAAGATAATGTTAAAATTATAGCTTCTAAAGAATTGAATAAAGAACTTAATTGAGATTTTATTTCTAGCTTATCGTTAGAGTTACTAATCTTATTTAACATATCGTCACTGGAAAGGCAAAATTACGTAAGCGCCAAAATAGGTATTTTGGGTTTTTTATATATTCGGAATCAGCGTTTCATTCTGCGTCGATCTGTCTGGGTAGCATTGCGATACGAGCACATTTTTGGCGCTTACGTAAATTTAAAAATAGTTGACTTTTTTCAATTCCAGTTTCTTAAACGACAAGTTTTTGGTGTTTTTTTCGTGACTGGTGTATAAGTAATATTGTGTTCCTATATAATAACTACATATTAACTTTAAGTAAATTTGGCATTCTATAGTTTGAAAAGTATCATTTTATTAGTAATTTTGGACTACTGAAAATAAAAAATAGACTCTTTATAAGTCATTTTTATTTACAGCTTTTAAAATAAGTAAGGCGTATAAGAAAAAAATGTCTTAGCATGTTTATGCAGTGAATGGCGAATAAGTAATTTTGACTTACAGTATTTAGAATAAGTAAGGCGTATACGTAAATTTGCCTTCGCATTTTTATGCTGTTATTAAGCAAGTTTGTGGGCTAGCAGTAAGTTTCCCAGGAAGTTATTTTTTAACAATAGATCTGAAAGTAAAACTATTTTAGAATTGATTTTATAATTTATTAGCGACCCGCCCGGCTTTGCTCGAGTGCAATGCTGAGGAAAAATGAAATTATTTACGACATCACATTAAAATCCTCAAAAATAACAGTACTTATTTCTACACTATTTATTGGATGTTATTATACATACCTATAAACATTCCTCTTGAATCACTCTATCTATTAAAGAAAATTGCATCAAAATCCGTTGCGCAATTTTAAAGATTTAAGCGTACATAGGGATATAGGGACAGAAAAAGCGACTTTGTTATACTTTTTAAGTTCTGTCATTTGCATATTTAGCGCCAATTTTGAATTGAGAACTCAAAATTCAAATTTGTTGGAATTTCGAATATCAAAACAATTGAAAGCATTAGGATTAATGCAATTGTTTAGTCACAGCGTTGGTTTGAATCTGTCAGGTCACGTCCGAAAATGAATCTCTATTCTCGGTATGTCACATGACGATTTTTGAGGATTAGTTGTCTTTATTAGGCATTTCAGGGACAACCATTTAAACGATATTGCATGACGCACTTGGTGTGAGGAAACTAGTTTGCCGTTACATCCGGCATTTTCTGACGATCATAAGGTAGCCCGCGTCAGATGGTGTACAAGAAAACTCTTCAGAGGTTCAACCGAGGAGAGTCAAATCACGTGTACCACATCATCAGTGGTGACGAATCTTGGATTTATGCTATTATCCTGATTCCAAACAACAATCCACAGTTTGGGTCTTCCAAAACGAGTCAAAGCCGACTAAAGTTGTTCGCTCTCGAAGCACTTCAAAGAAGATGGTGGCTACCTTCGTGGAGAAAATCGGTCATGTTGCGACAATTGCACTTGAAGATCGTTGGACGGTTAATGCGGATTGGTATACCACAATTTGTTTACCACAAGTCATCGCCGAACTTCGAAAATCTAACCCAAAGCGACGCATGATGATGCGCAGGGGTGCAGGATGCTGCACCATGACAACGCAAGCTCACACACCGCTCGTCAAACGATTATTTGAAGCAGGAAAACGTAGAAATTCTTGACCATCCTCCATACAGTCCTGACCTAAGCTCCAATGATTTCTTTACATTTCATAAAATTAAAAAAGAAACTCGTCGCGGTCAAAGGTTCCAGTGCGGTGAAGAAGCGGCCAACGCTTTCAAGTCAGCCATTTTGAACACCTCTACTTTGGAGTGGAATAAATGTTAAATAATACCTGGTTCGAGCGAATGGAAAAGTGTATTAAACTTCGTGGTAAATACTTTGAAAAACAATAAGGGGAATTATTGAGGAATTAACAAATTTTGAGGAATTAAAAAGACTTGACCCTTCCAGAGACTTGACTTAGAGGCACGTATGCTTGTCCTAATTCAAACAATTTTGAGCCCAAATATACTACTGCATGGTCAACTGTGCTGCCCTGCATATGTTATGTTATGTTAGTGGGCTCTGTTTTCCGCATTTAGACTCTAAGGTGGCCCATTATGCGTGTAATTGTTGACTACGTAAGCCAACCTATCTCCTTCCAGAAGCTCAGAAGCCTCCTGGGGATTTCACAGGTTTCGCGGAGCGACCCCATTCCTTTGAGGATTTTTACCCGTTGTGCTGACACTCCCGTGCATTCCAGGATTACATGGGGGGGCAGTTTCTTCTGCGTCCAGACAGCCTCTGCAAAGTGGGCTGTCCGTTATCCCTAAGTTAAATAGGTGCTTGTTGAGTGGGCAGTGACCCGTTATACTGCCCACTACTATTCGGAGGTCATTGCGGTTTAAGCGAAGCAGTCGGCGAGTGAATTGGATATCATAGGCATGATATCCTTCGACTGTCTGCATGTGGGCAGCTGTGCCCATCTGTCGTTGTGTAGTTGCTGGGTATGGTCCCGTAGCCACGAGCGTAACTGACTGAAAGGTATCGGCAGGATTGGTTCGGGTCCATATACTCTGGTGTCTGATCCTCTCCTTGCCAGTTCGTCGGCGGCATCATTACCCAGCGATCCACTGTGCTGCCCTGCATATTATGAACGTTGGATGCCAATGACAAAATTAAGGGCAACATCCTTCTTTCAGTCATTTTGTAATATCGTCCATCTTGGATTTGAAATTTTGACATAATGACAGTATTCTACTAGTGTAGTCCTATCATTTGATACCCATATTGAGGGGGTTGTGGAAAAATATGTACCTAGTCCGCTATTTTGGAACGGCGGCCATCTTGGATTTTAAATTTTGACATAATCACAGTATTCTACTTGTGTAGCTATTTCATTTGATACCCATATTGAGGGGGTTTGGAAAAATATGTAATCCCCCATTATGTACCGGCTGCCATCTTAGATTTATAATGTTATTGATTTTATTATATTGTACTGACATCGGAATTAAAGGTGTGTACCAAATTTCAGATCAATCTGACAACAGGAAGGTACTTAAATTGCAATTTCTAATTTTGATACAAATAAATACCGTACGGGTTTAGCTAAATAAAACCGTTTATAAAGAAACTTTTACAAACAGATAACGGGTTGTACGCTATTATTTATATTTTATGAAACTTTATTTCTGGCACTTCAGTATTTTAATAGCTATTTTTATAAATCAATTGAAGTAATAAGTAATTTAAGGAGGTATTAAGAATAATTATTTGTCTCTTACGTCTTTTTACCCATGTAAGATATTACAAAAACTTACTTTAAAGAATCTTTGGTGAACTGACATAATCAATCGATCACTTTTTACGCAATTTTCACATAATGAAAGCAGATGTGTAAAAGTCGTTACAGTAACTTTTACTCCGCTAACATTACAGTATTATTATATTTAAAGAAATATTGTCGTTCTCGTATGCATTGTCGTAAGAGCTGTAAGTAATTTTGCTTCCAAATAATATTTTAACCAGATGGCGGTTAAGTAAATTTGCTTTACTGTAAACTGAAGTCATTTTTACGTAAGCGCCACTATATCCTAAAATAGCAATCCAACTGTTATGATATGTATTGCTGGACATAGAAAATTAAAAAACAATGTAACCTTACATTGACATCATCTAAATTAGATAATTGGGTAAAAAGTTATGATAAAAAAACGAAAAAATGAAACTTTAAACGGCTTTTTCTCGAAATGGCCTTTTGGCGCTTACGTAATTTTGCCTTTCCAGTGACGATATTATTCACGGTGTCCATATTCTTAAGTAGGTTTTGTTCGTTTTCATTGACCTTAGACATAGAATTATTAAAATTTGAAATAGTTGACTTAATTACATGTATATTGTCTTTCATTAGGTAAGACAACTGGTTTTCGTCTGTCTGTACCTGGTTAATTGCGTCAGTGAATTTAATCGCATCTTCATTGTCTAAAGTGCCGAAAAAGGTTTTTAGGATGGAGCCCCCAAAATCAATGAGACCTCGTTTTTGACGTCGGGGTTGTTCATCGACAAGTGAGTATGATATAGAAGAAAATTTATTGACATTAGTTATATGTTGATTATGTAAAGCAGACAGAGAGTTAGTACAGTCTGTTTTTAGCTTTGACGATGAAAACGAATTGCAAAATAAATTTACTCTTTCGAATAAGAACTCCGCTTTATCTAAATTAGGTTTAATATGACTTATATCTAAATACGTAACGACATTCCATTCGCCGTTAGTGAATTTGACATCTAGAAGTTTGTCGAAGAAAAGTCCAGGACTATCTCGGATTTGTGAAACGAATTCACAAATAACCGGTGGTGTGGCCCTGGAATAGATAGAGACGCGCGTTATGTTACGGTGATAAGGTTTGATCAGCTGCGAGTTTTATTTCGTCATAGTGATGACGTACATGTTTTCTATTTATAAGTAATGTGACGGTGTGGTGTCCATTTAGCTTAATGATTTGAAAAGGACCTTTCCACACCGGTGATAAGGCTTTATTTTGTTTGTGATGGCATTTAACGTATACCATATCGCCAATTTTATAAGTTGTAGGTTTAGTACGTGAATCATAATAGTTTTTTGAGCGTTCTTTTGAAGATATAATGTTTTCTTTAGCTTTTTGTCGGCTGTAACATAGGCGATAATTAAGGGCTCTGACGTAGTCGGTATATGTATTATTATCTAGAGAGTCAATACTACTCGGGATATAAGGTTTAAAACCCAGCAAAAGTTCCATAGGCGAGAATCCTGTGGTGCTATGGACGTTAGTGTTATACGCAATCATAGCGGTAGGTAAATACAGATTCCACGTGTGCTGGTTTTCTCCGATGTAAGATCTTAAATACTCTTTAAGAGTCGAGTGGCTCCTCTCTAGAGCACCACATGTTTGAGGGTGATAAGGAGATGCATATATATGCTTTATACCGAACAACTTTTCTAATTGCTTAAATACATCAGAGCAAAAGTTAGTTCCTTGATCTGTGACTATCATTTTGGGAATACCTATGTGAGATATATACCGAACGAATAATCTGGCCGTTTCCTCGGCCGAGCATGTTTGCAATGGATAAGCCTGTGAATATTTAGTCAGGTCGTCTTGCAGTGTAAGAATGAATTTGAACTTATGTTCATGAGTTTCAGGGAGAGGACCGACTAAATCTAGGAAGACCTTTTCGTTAGGCCTTGTGGCAGTCGATGTTATTATCATCGGCGCACGATTCACTTGGCGCAAAGGCTTATTTATTTGACACGAGCGACAATTTTTTACATAATCATCAATATCTTGGCGCATGTTTTTCCACCAGTATTGAGATTTGATTCGATCAAACATGCGAGATACGCCGGGGTGTCCGGCTGAGACAGAATCGTGATTTTCTTTTAAAATGTTTTTGACTTCACTAGGAGTAGGATATAGGATATAGTAGGATATATTGAATTTCGATAGATATTTACTTTGATTCCCGTATCATGGAATAGAAAAGATAGAATGTTGTAAATTTTAGTGTAAACTATTTTGTTAAAAGGATCGGAAAAATCTGAGATTGCGAATTCCTTTTCCTCCAAATACCAGTATTTGATCATATCTCTGTATTCGCGTAAGACATTGAATATATCCTTATAAGACATTTCGTCATAGTGATTGAGACGAATAAATAGATGAGTAAAGACATGCTTATCATTACTTGTGGAATAATAAGTGTTAAGTTCACGATCGATGTCTCGGATATTTGGTTCGCTTGTGGAGGAATTGATGATTTCTGTACAGTATGGGACAGATTCATCTAAGTCAATTGACGTTGGATAAGCTATCAGTTTACACTTAGCTTTAAGTAGAGATTGATTGTGTTCTTCAATGATTGTATTATAAGATACGTCTGGCTGACGGTTTATTTGTAAGAATTGTTCATAAGTTTCGGAAATAGAAGGACTCGGGTCATCGGACACGCGAGGTGATGAATTAGTAGAATTAGAATTAGAAGGATTACGAGTTGAATCGGGATCTCCAAAATCATTTAGAGCGTTGACAGGGCAACGAGATAAAGCGTCTGCATTACAATTAAGTTTCCCTTGTTTATAAATTATTTCGTAGTCGTACTCCTCCAATTTTAGGCGCCACCTTATTAATCTAGAACCAGGGTCCTTGACATTAAAAAGCCATACAAGTGGCCTATGATCGGTGACGATTTTAAATTTTCGACCATATAAGTAAGGTCGGAAAGTCTTCACACCGAAAAGGATAGCTAGAAGCTCCTTTTCTATTGTGGAGTAATTACCTTCGGCCTTATTGAGTGTTCGAGACGCATAGGCAATGGGTTTATCCTTACCTATGTCGCCTTGCGATAACACGGCTCCGACAGCGTAGTTGGAAGCGTCGGTAGTGAGAATAAATGGTTCGTTAAAATTCGGATATTGGAGGAGGGGCGCAGATGTTAGTTTATTTTTTAGAATATCGAAAGATTGTTGTTGGTCGTATGACCATTTAAATTCTGCGTCCTTTTTAAGAAGGGAAGTTAAGGGTTTGGTGATTTTGGAGAAGTTCTCGATAAATCGTCGGTAGTAACCAACGAGGCCAAGAAAAGATTTAATGTCCTTGGCATTCCTTGGAATAGGGAAGTCTGTGACTGCCTTGATTTTATCGGGATTAGGTGACACACCTTTATCCGTGATTATATGGCCTAGATAAGCGACCTCGCGACGTAAGAATTCGCATTTATCTGGCTGTAGTTTTAGATTAAATTGACGAAGTCGGTCGAACACGAGTTTTAGTTTTTGAATGTGTGAATCGAGATCATGAGAATAGATTATGCAGTCATCGAGATAAATATAACAATGTAAACCCTGGAGCCCTGTTAGCACAGTGTTCATCAATCTTTGAAATGTTGAAGGGGCATTTTTCAGCCCGAAGGGCATACGGGTGAATTCATAATGTCCTGAAGTACCATTTGTGATGACGGTGAAGCCGGTTTTCTCAGCGTTTTCCTTTTTAAGTTTTATTTGATGGAAGCCGCTGACGAGATCAAGTGTCGTAAAATACTTGGAGTGACCTAATTGATCGAGGATGTCCGTTATTAACGGAAGTGGATAGATCTCGGTAACGGTTGCGTCGTTAAGCTTACGATAGTCAATGACTATCCTCCACTTTTGTTTCCCTGACGCGTCCTTCTTTTTAGGGACTACCCAAACTGGAGCACTCCAAGGTGACATTGAAGGACGAATGATATTTTGTTCTAACATTGTTTTGATTTGGCCTTCAACTTCATCCTTATGGCATTCGGGAAAACGATAGGATTTTACATGGACAGGAGCAGAGTCCTTTGTATTGATTGAATGTTCCAGTGCACTAGTGAAAGATAATGGTTCTCCCTCCAGATGAAAGATATCTGTGTACTGAGAACAACATTCAAGTAGACGTTTGGATTCCTCATTATTAAGATGATTTGCTCGTATAAGATCGAGGACTTGTTGATTCCTATCGGAATGTAAAACGTGGACATTGTAAATGTCTTTAAAATTATCATGAGATGATATTTGTGTTGAAGACTGCTTATCATATGGAGTGAGATTCACGCGGTAATCTCGAATGATGATCTCTGATTCAGTAGTATTTAGAACAGATAAGTTAACTCGACCATTAGGTTTGAGAAGAACGATACAATTTGCAATATATACGCCGTCCGAAATAAAATGGTCAAGGACCAAACTTTCTTTAAGATTTTCGTACTCCTTTAGATCATTAGAAATTGAGCATTCGATTATGGCTTCTGATCGCGGAGGAATGGCATATGTGGGCCGATTGAAGCGGATTGGTAGAGAATGACCTCGCATATACAAACAGTTGCGAGAATATCTAATATCGACATCTAAAGTTTTAAGAAAGTCGTTGCCTAATATGCCATCGTAATTTAATTGAACATTGTCACTAATAGCATGAAACTTGAAATCGAAAGTTATAGTGGAAGGATTTTCGGATGACGTAATGCAATTGAAATTGATTTGGAATGACCCTAAGGTTTCACAATATGAGTCATCATCGCTAAGTCCCTTTAATTTAATTTTTTCGTTGGATAGTGAAGGTTTATTCGTAAAGTTTGCTAGTTTAGCTATGCTGACGGTTGAACCGGTGTCGATTAAGAAACATAAAGGGTGTTCCGCATAATTTGTTTTTAATAATATATGCGGTAATGAGATTTTATGTGAAATTGTGTTTACTTTATATATAGTATTGTTTTCCGACGAAGTAGAGATAGAACTCATAGGACCTTCACTATTTTGAGAGTTTTCAGGATTTAGCAATGGATGACTATTTTGACTCAACGAAACAGTGTCTCTCGTAATATGAGAGGGTTGAGATTTAAGGGATGCAATATTTTTATTGCGACTCAACGAAACAGTGTCTCTCGTAATATGAGAGGGTTGAGATTTAAGGGATGCAACATTTTTATTGCGACTCAACGAAACAGTGTCTCTCGTAATATGAGAGGGTTGAGATTTAAGGGATGCAATATTTTTATTGCGACTCAACGATACAGAGTCTCTCATATGAGAGGGTTGAGATTTAAGGGGTGCAATATTTTTATTGCGACTCAACGATACAGAGTCTCTCGTATGAGAGGGTTGAGGTTTAAGGGGTGCAATATTTTTATTGCGACTCAACGATACAGAGTCTCTCGTATGAGAGGGTTGAGATTTAAGGGGTGCAATATTTTTATTGCGACTCAACGATACAGAGTCTCTCGTAAGAGAGGGTTGAGATTTAAGGGGTGCAATATTTTTATTGCGACTCAACGATACAGAGTCTCTCGTATGAGAGGGTTGAGATAGAGATTTTGAATTAGATTGGCTCTTAGATACAGTGACTCTCTTTGGAGAGTTTTGAGCACAGGCTTTAGCATAACTTAAGGAAGCAGTGACACGAGAGGATTTAGCATTTACTTTTGTGTCTAAACGAGCAGAATTACGTCGACACGTGTCCGTAATTCTATTTACTAGTTTAAATTATCGTTATCACATAGTTCGCACGGGCCATCCGAGTTGTTATACGACTCCGGCTCCGATTGCGCTTCGTCCGCAACATGATTTATAGGAGCCGTGGGATTGTTGTTTTGATAATTAGAATTTCGTTTGGAATTATTATGTTTTCGTTTAAAACATTCCGAAATATCATGGCCCGGGTTTTTACAATATCTACAATTTTTTTGTGATATCAAATTTTGTTGCGATGATATAGAATTTTGAAAGTTGCGTTTTGGTTTGGAGATACCTTCCGAATGAGAATGAGCTTGCTTGTTACGATTAACCTTGTACACGAGGTTTTCAAGCTTCTCTTCTTCGAGAGCTATGTTGATGGCATCGTTCAATGACCTCGGTTCTCGGCATCGAACGATTGTGCTCAATCGTGGTGATAATCCTAAATTGAACGTAAACAAGGCAAGGTCTTCGGTCATAGCGAGTCGACCGACGAGCTCCTTTTTTAGGGAAGCTGAATTGTGTATCTCCGATTGCAAGGATGTTAAGCAGCTTTCGATACGCAAAGCGAATTGTGCAACAGTTTCGTTAAATTGTTGTTTACATGATTGAAGATCTAACAACAGATGATTATAATGCTTCCTTTCTCCAAAGTTTTGGTTTAAGAATAACTTTAATTCGTCAAATGTTTCAAACACTTTGTTAGAACATGCTACCTGTGCTTTGCCTTCTAATTTAGCTATAATATATTTTAATAATATTATTTTCTGGCAAGGTAAAGCCAGATCAAGAGCATTTTGACAATTTGTCAGAAATGCGGTTAGGGTTTCTCGATCACCCTTATATGGATTAATGAAATTACAGAGAACCTGAAGAGGACAAGGTTCAGATATGAAAATTTCAGGAACCTTCTTCGAAGCTGAAGGAGTTGATGGAGGTTTGCTTTCCGCCATTATAAGAGGTAAGTAAGTACGTAAGTATGTAAATAGGATTTAGGTAAGTATTAGGGTTAGATTATTATTTTAGATTTTGGATTATTAAGACAGGTAATATAATAGGAGATATTTAGGAATCGACTAAGTGATACAAAATTTAGAATGTTAAGATTAATTAAAAGAGAGTGGCGAAGCAATTACAGTGAATCAAATATTTTACTCACATTAACACCAGCGCGAACACCACGTTGTAAATCTTCATTTCCAGCGAAATCAGGATACGTGCAGGAAAGCGGCAGCGAGGTGACGGCGGCGGCAGCGCAGCGGCAGGAAAAATATATGACGGCGATCGACTGGCAGGCTTACTCTGACAGTTTTGTTGTTGACCCCAGGATGCAGTCTCGGTGGTCCACCAGCAGGCTTCTCGAAGTAAGGCTTACTGTCGTGGTTAGACCTCCAGATAGACGGCGAGTATCGGCGAGCTGATGCGGGGAAGGTAGATTGTCGCCGTTTAACCGTACTTATTAATTCGACGGTGAGTTAGAAGATTTTGAGGAGTTTGACGAAGTGACGAAAATAACTTGAGAACTTGGAAGTCACTCCGGAGTCGGGTTGGCGACGACGAGCGGACAGGAATAGCGTATTAGTTTATAAGTTTGTAATTTCACAGACACATCACCAATGTTCCACACAATTTTTATGAGATTCGTTTACGCGAACGCGTTATGGAATACCAGGAATCGACGAAGAAACGGTAAAAATTCACTGGTATC
The DNA here is from genome assembly GCF_024362695.1 of Pectinophora gossypiella. Lineage (NCBI taxonomy): Eukaryota > Metazoa > Arthropoda > Insecta > Lepidoptera > Gelechiidae > Pectinophora > Pectinophora gossypiella. Next base: position 7,343,581 of record NC_065421.1, on the reverse strand, counting down.
CCACTTCTGACACCAATATTACGGGGTGGGTCAGGTGATGCTTTTTAAAAAAACAATTTTATTACGCTAAAAGGATTTATTAAAAGAAAATGTATTAAAATTATACAGGACGTAGTAACTATCCGAATTCCAAACCCGAACTAACGATTTCCCATTGAAGTGAAACTTGATGGTTCCGGAGTCCTATTGCATTGACGTCAATGCAATAGGAATTGAGTATGCAGTTTTTATTTTATATGATTACCCTGTAATTTAATATATAACAGTACCTTGGGTTTGGGCGGCTTTGTATGAGCCATGTCAAGGGCCTTTGGCGGCTCAATCATAACCCTGACACCAGGGTTGATGAGGCTGGTATTCCACCTCACAACCCACACAAGAAGAAGATGAGTTCCTTGCCTGATATAAATCATAATTATTATAATTAATTTACTTGCTTCTCTTAGGGTTTGTAATATACAGGTGTTAGTAACATCGTAACGAATACTGAGGGGGATGATTCAGACCATGATTCTAAGTTAATATCAAGTGGAATTTTCCGGCGCAAAATTCATGATTTTTATTTATAGTTTTTTTTAATTATTTTCAATTCTATACTTTTGCGACTGAAAATTCCACTTGATATCAACTCAGAATCATAGTCAGAATCATAGTCTGAATCATCCTTTAAAATTTTCGTTACGATGTAACTAACACCCTGTATAATTTTATTTAAGAATAAGAATATTTTTTTTCCAGTAACAATATCATTATTATTTGTCTTAAGATAAAACACAACAATTGGTTGCAGCCTAATTGAGACTGCCTTCTCCAATAGTATTTGTGCCTGCATGTACAGTCATGAGCAATATAATGTACCCACTTTAGGATTCTGTCGCACTAACATATTTGACATTTAGTGAGACTTACAGTTCAATTTGTCAAAAAAAATAATGTGACATGGTACCAAAGTGTATACATATTAATGCTCGTGACCGTACGGCCTGTCGGTACTAACATAATTACCTTGCATGACACCGACAATGAGTCACAACACCACAAGAGCAGTGCCGATTGAGTGTGTTGTTGGTTTAATAATGCATTATTAACTTAACTGCATTTTGTTGTAAACACTAAGTTATTCATGCAGTGTTTTGGAAAAGCACTTCAGCAGGGCTAACATGCACAACGTAATAAAATTATCGATCGATTCAATATCACATATATACATAAACTCACGCCCGTAATCCCTAATGGGGTGGGCAAAGCCACAAGTAATCAAAGACAACTTGCAGCGACTGTTGATAACAAACTCTAACTATTTACCTACCTATGCTATGTTCATGAAACCACTGCCCTATTTATCCCTAAAAAAGTAGCACGGAGAATGCTGTAAGTACCGACAAGAGCGTGGCTCTTAAATTTGTGATAATGCTATGTCACCTACTGAATGAAGATAATTTTGAGTTAGAGTACTGTCAAATGGAAAAGTTGCTTAGGACATTGTTGCTTAGGATTGTTGTACTTACTTACCAAACATTTCTCATTACATGTTGCTTATCATTCTAGGCATGTTTTTGACGTCGAGGATGTATCTGCTCTTTGTGCTTAACGAGATAGTCTTATATGTCTCTGCTACTGGCATAAACCAATAGTTTTAGAATAAAAATATTATTTTCCCTGTTTTTCCACGTGACTTCATTACTTGGCCGGATATTACTTTCTGTAATCGGGGAAGTCGAAAAAAATCCTATTATCTATATAAGCAGTCACCCATTCAAAAGTAATAAATAATTTTGTCGCTATTCGTATAACTACGAAATGGTTAACCTAACAGCAAAAGTTTACTAATTCAGAATGTAAAAGCTTGTACAATAATAATGGTGGAACGTCAGTTTCATCGGGCCATTATTGCCATTACGCTGTACAGTGTACAATAGCGTCGAAGGGATCCGGTGCCAGTATGCTATCACATAACCGCAGAATGTTAACACCCTAGTGATCACCCCTAGTCGATGACCGACCGTCCCTGACCCGTTTACCTCTTTCAACGCTTCGGAACAATCAGTAAATGTTATCAGTGGTGCAACTTTATGACTGAGGGTCTTTAGATAGATAGAAATAAGTAAGTAAGTAAGTAAGTAAGTAAGTAAAATCTTTATTTCCTCTACAAATTATAAAACACATGGATACATAATTACATACAAAAATACAATATTTGTAGAGGCTGGAGCCTAAACTAGGATACCCTGTGTTTTAGGACTCCAGGCCTCCACCCCCAAAAAGTCATGGTCAAGAAAAAATAACAAAATATAAAAAAAAATTAAGAAAAATTAAGTTAAGTTTTTTTTTTTAAATTGTTAGACTAAATCATAAAATATTTCTTAAAAAGAAAATATCAAATTTATAAATGCTTGTATGTGTATGTGTGTGTGTGTGCGTGCGTGTGTGCGTGTGTGTGTATGTGTGAGTGCGTGTGTGTGTGTGTGCGTGTATGCGTGCGTGTGTGCGTCTCACTTCTATTTAATTATGTCTAAAAGATTCTCTGTTTCGTCATAATTAAAATTCTCTAACTATTCAGCTACTGATTTTTTACATTGGTAAATGTTTAATGGGTAAATATTATTATCTTTGTTACATTTATTATAAAGGTAAGATCCTAGAAAGTCATAGAATCTTTTTGAAAAAGCTGTTTTAAATAATCTTGTAGGACAGACCAGGTCATGTCTTCTCATATTTTGAGTGAGGGTAGGATCATAGGTTATTTGCGAGTGTCTTTTGAGGATAGTATTTGCGATGAATAATTGACGAACTGTTAAAACTTTACATTCTTCATAGAGTTTAGACGTTGGGTACAAGAAGGGTCGAAAGGTTGAAACCTTTAATATCGCACGTTGAGCTACTTCTAGCTTTTTTAGAGTTGTTTTGTGGGTGCCTCCCCAAATGGTAATACAATAGGATAGTATTGATTGACACAACGCGTAATATACTATTTTTAAAATTTTATGATCCGCCATATGTCTCAGGGTTTTAAAAATGAATATTAATTTCCTAGTGCGAGCAGAGAGTGACTTAATGTGAGTTTTAAAGCTAAGGTTTTGGTCAAGATTTATACCAAGATATTTAATAACTGGTACGTTCTCAAGACAAGGACAAGAGCAAGGTAGTAGATCGAATTGACATTTGTGGGCTATAAGCTTGTGTTGATGAGTTACTGTGGAACGGAGAGAAAATAATATGGATTTAGTTTTGTCTGCATTTATCGTCAAAAGATTATTTGCCAGCCAGTGTAATACAGAATTCAAGCCATCTTGTGCGTTGAGAAAAAGTTCTTGGTAAGAGTCAGCTTGAAAAATCAAAGCAGTGTCATCTGCAAAAGAAACTATTTTACCGTTTTTTAAGTGAATATTACAAAGGTCATTTATAAATGTCAAGAAAAGGGAGGGTCCTAAAATACTCCCTTGAGGGACACCATAGACGACTGGTAGGTCCTCACTAAGATGATTATGAATTTTTACTACCTGTCTACGGTTAGTTAAATAACTCCGGAACAGGTCAAGCGATTGCCCCCTGATTCCAAGACGCTCTAGCTTTACAAGGAGCAGAGGAATCGAGACCGTGTCAAATGCCTTTGCTAAATCAAGAAACACAGACAAGCATTTTTTACCCTTATCCAAATTGGAAACAATGTATCCGGTAAGGTCATGGACAGCATCAGCAGTTGATTTTTTAGCTCGAAATCCATATTGATGTGGAGAAAGAAGGTTATTAGCTTCAAGATACTTAATTAGCCTTTTATTAATAATACGTTCCAGAATTTTAGATAAAGATGGTAAAATGGAAATTGGTCTATAATTTGAAACACGGTCTCGATCCCCAGCCTTAAAAATGGGTTTTATAACAGCTTTTTTAAAGGCTTCAGGAAATACGCCGGTAGACAGACTTAGCCTGCAAATATGCGTAATGGGGGGTACTAAGATGTTTTTAAATTGTATGAGGAGTGATGCAGGAATGCCGTCCCAACCCATAGCACAGTTATTTTTTAGGGACAGGATTAAGTTCTCAATTTCAGACTCATCGGTATCAATCATCGCAAAGGAATGAGGTAAATTAGCAGTATTGTAACCTGTATTGATTATGCCGCGGTTAGATAATTGTATATTTTCAGCTAGGGACTTGCCTATATTAGCAAAGTAATCATTTACTATATTGACAGATTGAGACGGGGTACTAGACGTGGTTAATAAGTTGATGGCAGAGTCTTTTGGTTTATTCATATTAGTATTCGTTTTTATAACTTCCCATATCTTTTTACTGTTAGAACCAGCTTCTTGAATTAACTTTCTTTAATGTTCACGTTTAACCTTTTTTAAGATGTCATTGCAGAAATTTCTATATCTCCGGTAAGTAACTTTGAGAATATTATCATCAGGGGAGTATTTAAGTTTTTTGTGCATGTTGTCGCGATTGCGAACACATCGTAGTAATCCTATAGTCATCCAGGGTTTAATGGTACGAGCGCGCCGGGGTACTTGTAACAATTGGGTATGGGAGACAAGGGCATGTGAAAGAAGATTAACTAGCAGATTTGCTGCAGCATTGGCATCATTTGATAGTAAGATCGGGCTAAAGTCAAGCGAATTCATTGTCGCATCCAGGCCAACATGGTCAATTTTAGAAATAATTGTTGGAGCGAATTTAGGCTTTTTTATATCAATGCAAAGTATAATGGCATCATGATCGGAAATGGATGAATGCAACACAAAAGAGCTATTAGACTTTTTAGTTTTCAGGATAAAATGGTCCAAGCATGAGTGTCGTCTAGTTGGAAGAGTGTGAGAGGGCAACATTCCATGCATGGCTAACAAATTCAAATAATCCTCAGAGTAATTTTCAGTGCTGTCAGGGGCAATGTTAATGTTAATGTCACCTGCTAGAATAATATTCGAAAACGAAGCAAGTGAAAGAAGTATATTGTTTAAGGAATTTAGGAACAATGGAACATTCAATTTAAAGCAGTATGGACGATAAATAGCAACAATGGCAGTATGCGTAGAATATTTTATGATTAAGCAGTTAGCTTCGGGAAATATTGGCTCTATAACAGAACATGATAATGAGTTATTTGTATATACAACAACTCCATCATTTTGATTGTAATTGTCGGTAGAGTGATGAACGTCATAGCCTTGTAGTGCTGGTAAAACTTGCGCGTCTGATAATCGACATTCAGTCAGGATTAAGAAATCGAATTCTAGGTTAATTCGGGTCAACAATGTCAGTAACCCATCAAAGTTCCCAGAGATGCTAACAATATTTTGACAAAGAAGCTTAGTTTGTTTAAGTGGTTGGGCAAGATGAGAGGACACCTCTTCAGCGAGACAGGCTATAGGGTCAGATATGTTAAAGTTATCTAAACTGTGTATTAAGTCATTTATGTCCGCGAACTTTGATGAAATGAATTAAAACGGATATAAAACCATTGATCTTGAAGATTTTTAAACAAATTATTGAGCTGAAAAGTATGTTACGAAGAATAGGAAGTCCCATATAACATGATAGAATTACGAGAGGCTTCATAAATTGTGTTGAGTGTCTATTTGGAAGTACATGAGGTGTTTGTATTGAATATATATTGGAAAGTGTATGAGGTATTTCAGTTCTGTATATGTTAGAATGAATGAGAGGTATTTGTGTTGAATATGTGTTTGAGTGTATGTAAGATGTCTGTGTTGTGTATATGTTTGAATGTGTATGCGTTGTTAGTATTATGAACATGTTTGGACGGAGAAGAAATCCGTTTAGTAAATTAAGTCTAGTAGTCTTATATAAAATAAAGGAGGATATTAATGAAACATAATATACTATAGCTATATCTAGTCACAGTTCGTTTCTTAGCTTCAGCAATTGGTCTTCATTTTTCACTAAAATTGCAGGTCCTCCTTCAGACTTCCGCAGGTACACGTTGCCACCAGCTGTCCAGCAATATCTATAGCCTTTGTCAGTCCTCAGGGTCTTCGCAAGATATAGCAGGCGTCTTCCTTTACTTGTTAGATGTTCGGATATGTATATTCTGGTTTTATTATTTTCAAATCCCAGGTTTTCTGCTGTTAGTTGGAGAGATTTTAACAAATGGGTTTTTTTGCAAGCCTCAAGTACTTCGGACTTAAAACAAGTGTTAGAAAGTTCCATAATTATGGACGATGATTCATTTTCTTTTTTATTGGGTAGACGATACATATCTCGAACATGTTCATGACCTAGGTTCAAGTTAAGAGTCTCAAACAGTTTAATTAGGTAGGTGTAAAGAACTGCTTTGGACTCATTTTTAACCTTGGGCACATTGCGTATTTCGATTGAGGTCTTGATAATTGATTTCTCCAATGCATCACATTTATCTTCAATCTTCAAGATTTGTGCAGACAGCTGTTTTCGATCATCCTCCATACGAGTGATGGTACTTTGAACCAGATCAATCCGAGCCGAAACATCCGAAATTGATTTTTCAATGTCATTATTAGTGTTTCTAATGCAGTCGTTCTGTTTTTTGATTAATGACATTTTATTTTCAATCGCATCCAAACGCGCGTCCTGTCTCGCTTCAAAGTCCTTGAACATCGTACGCAAAGTTTCCTGAAGACTTGTAAAGAGATCCAATGAAGTGTCAGTTGATTCGATTTTGTTATCAAAACGGTTTTTACGCAGCGTAACATTCATAGTGTCACAACATTCAGCATTTGTACAAATGGTATGTGAACTTTGCGCTGCCGCCGAAAATGGCGCTGGGGTCGCCGGCGCGGATGGTGGTGGCGAGCGACGGACTTTAGGCATAATTTCGTCAACAAAAAATCAAGTACCACGACAACAGATTACAAAGACAGCAGACTTGAGTGAGAGTACAGCTAAGTAATATAAATATGTCTTTGTCTATCGCCAAAACTCATTCAATATAATGCAGGGGTCTTCAAAATTTGCCAGCGATCGATGATTTCATAGAAAAATTCTTCCGTCCAGTTTACCAAGATCTCTCAATAAGTGGTATCAAATATCTTCATTGATGCGAGAGCAAAATATGTAGTAAAATGGTAGGTAACTCACGCGCTAGATTTGTCTTTGTCTATCCAGTGCACTTGAAACACGTCAGCTATCTCTGTTAATAAATGAGTGAAGTATCGTGACGCACTTAATAAGGTCACTGCTGCATCAGACGAAAACCGCGCGCAATAAGCTGACTGGAGAACTCTTTATGTTTATGCAATCCTATTTTTGTAATACGATTTAATTATGTAAATTGTAATTTTAAATAATAATAAAGAGCTAACTTTTTACACGTCTGAACTGGTCAGAATCCGGAGGGGAAGGGGAAATAAGACTTATACTATTTAATGTGAGTGATATCCACCGGAAGTGTAGTTCGGTGTAGGTTGTTGACTTTGTTCTACCTTCTTGGAACCGTCTTATAAAACCAGGCGGTCTATATCGGGCGAGCACTTTCGTTGTATGTTACAATACAATACAACAATACAACGTTAATACGAGTTGTGGGCATCGTGTCGGGACAAACCCTCTTGGGGTTTAACGACGTCAAATTAATAATGTTTGTAACAATGTTTCTAAAACAAAAAAAATAGAAACTTATTTCCATAAATTAATATAATTCGGAACCTATATAATTTTGAACGCTAAGCTGCAATGGAGTCCTCATATTGATAAGTTGTCCAAAAGGCTCAGCTCAGCAGCATTCGCGGTCAAAAAAAATCATTTAATAACCGATGTAGAAACCGCGCGATTAGTTTATTTTGCCTACTTCCACAGTCTAATGTCGTACGGCATCTTGCTGTGGGGTCATGCTGCAGATGTCAACAGCATTTTTGTTCTGCAAAAGCGAGCCATTCGGGCGATTTACAAATTGGGACCCAAGATGTCACTTAGAAATAAATTTAAAGAAATTAGTATTTTAACTTTGGCATCACAATATATCTTTGAAAACTTATTATAAGATTATTGAGATATATAAGATTATTTGCAAAAAATAGCGATCGGCACATTGTTAACCCGGAATAAAAATAAACTTGCTTTACAAGTCAGTCTTACATAAGATTACTAAATCTTTTAAGGGGCAATGTATACGTTTTTACAATAAGATTCCCATTGACATTCAGAATTTGCCTTTCAACTGTTTTAAGACGGTAGTTAAACAAAAACTTTACAAAAAAGGTTATTACAAAGTTAGTGATTATTTAGAAGATATGAATGCATGGGATTAACTGTCTGAGAACTGATATTAGGCAGCTAAATTACTCAATTGTATACCAATATTTTATGTTTATTTTTATTTTTTTAAAGAACGTCTAGGGCCCTGTGCCGAGGTTTTTCTTGCAGCTTCTTTTCCCCGGCTATACAGGTTGTGAAGAGCTGCAGTAGTTTTAGACGGATGAGACGTTTATGTAAAATTGACGATTCAAAGTGTAACTATGTTACCTATTGAATAAATATATTTTTGAATTTGAATTTGAACCACATCTTACAAATATATACCTTCTTTTTTGAGTTACTACTTATACTAACATAGGTGCACGTGTTTGTTTGTTCTCAGTAATAAGTATAGAGTTACCACACTGTTTGTACAAGTATGTTTCCAATGTAGTTTTCCTACAGAAAATCGAATTGATGACGTCAGAATTCAAGACGACGAGCTACAGTTGAATTTTTAAAAGTTTTCTTACCCTACTTCAGGGAAAGTCAGTCTATGCCTTCTTCGTTTTCCCTTTGTTCGACTTCAATGTAGTAAGGAAAGTAGAGCAACAGTTATATACGACCTATTCCGGGGTACAGACTTCATCGATTTAAGAATAGAGTAGGTTAGTTCACTACAGTAACAAAGTGAAGTGGAAGTTTCCGTGAACTCTAAAATGGGTGAATTTCAACAAGTCTCATTTTTTTATCATTTCGGTGAGATTTTTTATTTTAATACTTTTCTTCACATATTTGACGACAAATAAATCTTTAACCTATTTTGAATTATGTGCGTGAGTGGGCATCAAATACGATCGAAACTTACTGAGATTTTTAAAATTGAATTTTTATGAGTCCACTGAAATGATAAGTACCCACTGAAATGATATAAATGTACACCGAAATGATATAAATGTACACTGAAATGATAATGAGTCCACTGAAATGAAATTAACCCACGGAAATGATACAGTCAAGAAAAATTGTGCTGCTTAGCTAGGGTTCCGTACAAAGTGAAGTTCGATTTATACATAAATAGCCTATATACGTCCCACTGCTGGACACAGGCCTACTCTCAATTAACCGGGGGGGGGGAGGCTATGTAGCATACTCCATCACGCTGCTCCACTGCGGGTTGGTGGAAATCGATTTATACATTCTTAGATAAATAGTTCAATACTTACTAAATAAAAAATAGTTTAATACTATTTACTAATAGTAATAAATTGTTGTTCGTTTCTTTCATCGAGCAATAAAAAATGCATTTAGTTGTTGTCAATATGTGGAGCCGTGGTAGCCTAGTTGGTAGAACGCTTGCCTCTCACTTTGAGGTCGCAGGTTCGAATCCAGCACAGGCCTAAACCAGTGATTGTCGAATTTATTTTCAAATTCATGTTTAGATCAGAAATGATTGTCACATGCTCAGCGGTGAAGAAAAACATCGTGAGGAAACCCACATTCCCGAAAATTCCATTTTCAGAGGTATGTGACCTAATGTGTATTGGGCTGGTTTCCCCTTCGTGGGTTGGAAGGTGAGACAGGCAGTCGCTTCTGTAAAATACTGGACCTGTCAAATCTTCAAGTTAGGTAAGCGGACCCTGTGAAAAATCGGGATAATTCTAGGGGGATTATGCTTATTGTCAATATGTCTTTTTTGTGGCTTGTCATTGCTTCTTTATTACTTACCTATATTTTTTTTAAATAATATAGGTTCACGTAGGACCACAATCTCACCTGATGGTAAATGACGATGTGGTCTAGGGTGGATCACACTTACCTAGCAAATGCCTATTCACCCTAGTCATGAAGTCTCCTAGATTATAACGAGTTGGAAGGCGGTTGTTCAGGATTAGCGGCGGTTGTACCGAGATGGGGCGGTAGTTAGCAGGGTTGGTACGAGTGCCTTTTTTGGGCATACACTGCACATTGGCAAGGTTCCATGGTTTCGGGAATTGTCCTGAACCCAGAGAGAGCAGGTAGAGGCGTGTCAGTAGGAGACTATTCAGGTGCACAGTTCCGCAGTACTATTGATGGGATATCATCAGGACTACTGAACTTATTCACGTCTAGAGTGCGAAGCATTTTTATACGGCAGAAGTTTGCTTCGACCGATTTGACTAGCGGCTAAAAGGTTTTACTACCAGCTCAGTCAGTTTGGCATCAATTTGTCCAATATTGTCGAAACGTGCCCTGCGCATTGTCTTCTTGCAAGACTTTGCAGCGATATTCAGGGAATTTTTCAGAGCCCGCATGTTAGGAGGCATATTAGAGCTTCTGCACTAGCATACTCCGCGATGTACCATGAGCGAGCCTTATCGTCAGATGATATGTCAGAAAATGGGATAGAGTATTCCATTGCCTGACAACTAATATGGCATCTCCGCAGCTCGTCGAGTCTTCTGAAGAAAAGCAAACCTCACGCCAAGGATAGGATGCGAAGAAGTGCCGCATCTCATCCCAATCTGCTAGCGTGTGTCACCATATTTGCCTCGATCCTCTGGGGCTAGAATCAGGTGGGGAATAGACAGACACATATCTCACCAGACAATGGTCGGATGTTCCCAAGGGGGAAGTCACTGATAGAGATTGATATTGGTCCGGATCAGTTATCAGCAAAAGGTCCAAGCAGTTGGCGCTATAGTTAGCAACGTCAGGTATCTTTGTAACGCAATTCACCAGATGTGAGAGATTTTGCCACACATGGCAAAAGCTTGCGCCTCTTTGCCAGCATGGTTGGTCTTCTGGAATGGAAACAACCACTCTAGCTGGTGGGCGTTGGAGTCCCGGAGAAGAACAAGTTGCGCTGAGAGATACCTCCGCCGTGCCAACTCCACTGTCCTACTGAGGTAGGTGAATAACCTGCTTGTCTCAGAGTTACCGCTGTGCGATCGGTAGGCACTGGTATAAACTATTTTATCCAGGCCAGTGTCCAGCAGGATCTAAAGAATGGATAAGTCTGGGTATTCAAGGTTACCGAGAAAAGCAGAAAGAGGAGTTTGATAGAAGGTTATATGACGTTTTCCAATCACCCAAAATGGTTTTGGAAAACCATGAGATCATCTCGAGGAAAAATAAAATAGCTCCACAGAACTGTTAAAAAGGCCCTTAAAACAATACCTAATTCGAAACTAAAATTTAACACACGGATCTCTAAAACTTAACGGTTTTATCATTTCAGTGTTACTTATCATTCCCATGGACTGTTATTGGCATTTCAGTCCACCGAATCCACCGGAATGATAACACCGAGATGATAAAAAACAGGTTATTTTTGTATAAACTGTGAATTTAAATAACTATCGAAAAATCGACACTTCTCAAATAAAACAGTACTTGCAGCCGATTTAACACATCAATATGAAATAAATTGAACTAATCTAATACGAGTTATAATGGCTACCGAAATGATTTTTTACTGATTTTTTTTTGTCCCCCTATCACCGAAATGATAAATTTCTTTTTTTGGCGGGAAACCATTACACGCTGTGACGGGTATGTTCACGTCTAGCGGTCGAGCCGAACCAATGCGAGGTGTTGGCAGGTAAGGAGGTGTCATAGAAGCAATGTTGACGGAGTTATTCTACCAAAACTTACTGTCCTCTGAAATGATAACTTTTTTTCGGACAAAAATTAACTGCCTGTCAAATGTATGAGAAGGAAGGTAAACAGACAGAAATAGTTTTTGTTGTTAGATTATTTAATAATTTAACGAAATTCTATCAATTTAAATCCTAATAATAGAAAATAATTGTAGAGCAAGACATTTTATAAGCGATAATGGGTTACGGACAAGCTACCGAAATGATAAAATGACACTTTAAAAATTTTTTTCAGCGTGTTACAGTTGCTGAAACTGAATGATTTTTTTTGCCAAGTTAGAGGACTACTTACTTTACCCAGAAAAAATATTCAAAATCATTTAGCAAAACTTTGCACTACCGTTCTCAGCCAAGACAAGTTTTTTTTTCGCTTTTGCAATTCACCCAAATAATGGCTTGAAGACTCTATCTCCACAGGACAGATTCAAAACGCGTGAAACAGCACTTTTCAACATAAATGCATGCTAAAATCCTGCTTCCAAATCATGTTAAGTGCAACCATTATACCCTTAGATATGCACCCCGCATAGAATATTCTGTTTGCGCCGCTATCCATACCCGACGACTTTATTGCTCACATAAGAAATCGCGCGCCTTAAAAATGTCTTTTACACAACATAAACCCGAAATACATAGGAACACGTAATCAAATTCAAACATTTTATCCAACGACGCCGTTCCCCTACCCATAAAAATATATTAACTCCTATAAATTTAGCATCGTCAGCGATTTATTTTGTGCTTAAGCGATACGCTCTGGCAGGTCGTAAACAGGGCTCATCAAACTCGTGGATTATTGCGTACATGCACGCCGATATAAAGTGGAGGATTCTTTTTAAGGGGTGAGTGACCTGCTAAAGTGCGCCGAGGCCGGTAGCAAATCCAACCACCTTCAGACCGACTACTATGCTGTGAAACTAAAATACAACCGCGGAAATACAAATAGATGACTGCAAACCTGCGCGGAAACTCAATGGTACCAAATTAGCTGTAACGTTGTTCTGGAATTCTATGTTTCCTGTTAATGTTTGGTTATGGTTATAATCACATGTTACATCGAACAGTAGCAATTTAAACATTCAGGGTCTGTAAGTGCAACAAGTATCTTTATTGTAAACTCCAACTGCAGAATTTCCATCAAAAAAGCCACAGCGCCGAGAGCTTAGTAGCTTAGTCCCATAATCCCAACGTTCATTCTATAAATCAGTTATCCATTTAAACTGACTGTTTTTGACATGAATAATTCTAGAACGTAAGTCGATTTCGAATCCAAAGGATGATAAGTGGTAACATAAAGTTATGTCCAGCGGACACAGACATCGATTCCAATGCCGTGGTCCGTATTGGTGGACGAATGGCAATCGCTTTTTGCCAGCTCTAAATTATTATGGCAAGCGTTGCCATTGTCACTTTATAAATTACCTCAGAACATCCGTATTGTCCTCTTGAAGTTAACCAAAAATATTCTAAAAATAAAATAATACAGTGTCTACTCCAAGAAACCGGCCAGTCACACAACAAACAATATCTGGTAGAAAATAAGATCTGAAATTCGAGTCGACTTTGCTAAGTCAAACTGCAATCAATTTTCTTTACCAATGTAATCCGATTACAAGTAAATAGGTTAAAAGTATTTGCCGAAGAGAAACACGAACAAATTTGCATGCCCTGATAGATGTTCCATTCGAAAGATAGGAAAACATCTGAATGATGGATGATGCCATCATAGCGCGCTTCGATTACGTTTGACGAAATGCGATATAGGGACAAAATGCATTAGCATTCACGCTGACTCATTGGAAGCTTCGAACCAACACCGCGAGTAAAATATAGCCCAACTTCCGCAAAATAAAGCTATCAGAATCTATGGCGCTTTGCATATAAGTGTGAAAAGTTTCAAACTAAAACACATCCTCAAGTCTTGATAAAGAAACTGTTTGCCTAATTAACTCGTTAATTAATACCTTACTCGACAGAGACTTTGTTGGTCTTTCATTATTACGAACCGAATAGGAAATATTATAAATTTGTAGGTACTTCGGTTATAATTGTAGCAGCTTACTTTTAGAAATATTATGTTAAGTGTTTTCTGTTCCTCTTTTAACATCGCGTATTTTTTAAGACGGGTAGATGTTTGGTTTTTATTTGTATAATATCAACAGAACAGCGAGATACAACAGTGTTGAAAGACACGGGTTTTATTCACCTTTACAACAATCACCTAGAACAACAATCATAGTTTGACTACGTGTATTTTTTTTTTATTGTCGCAGAATTTGGACAAAGTTGGCTTATGCAAAAGTTTTTCACGATTCTTCGAGACCAAGGTTTGCTTGAAACTAGCAAGCCAGCACAAACAAACAAGATAATAGAACTGAAAGTTGTAAAATAAATATTCGCTGAAATATGGTGAAGACAATGTCCAACTGGCTCGCCGGCGAACTTCGCAAGTCGGAGTAACGACACTTTGCGCAAAAAGAAGGAATTCTTTTAATTCAATTTTGTCGATAACGAAAAATTTTACTCCATCTTCCTTTTTTTATATTTAAAGTACCTACAGCGGATTTCTTAGACGACTGCCGATTGAATGAAAGTGTTTAAGAAAGTTTAATTACTTTGAGTTCCTAGAAGATATCTGCATATAAAAGTAATAACTGTGGAGTTTACTAACTAACAAACATCATTATAATTATTATATTGTCTTCACACTAGGTCACTTTCCGATTGTATTAAAAGTACGTAGCAATTACTACCTACTTGGTAGTAATAATAATATTTTTACTTCACTAGGCAGTATTTTTTATGAATTTATTTTTAATTTAGATACCTAATTCATGTTAGGTACAAGCCTTTTCATATAACTAATCGAAGGGTGTTAGGGACGCCCTTCACTCTACTCCCAATGTGAAATAACAAAGTTTTAATTTAATTTACTCTTCAGGATTTTCAAGGTTCATTTAATTACATAAGTAAAGCAAAGTTACTTTGTTGCCTGCATTGTAGACTTTAGCTGTACTCTTTGTTTCAGCTATTTGGTTAACTTTTTCTATTACACTGTCGAATTCATTTGCATATAGAATGTAAAGTTTGTTAAGCTCTCCCTTTTCACTTGGTTATTTACTTTCTATAGTATTCATAGGGACAACAAGTCAATAAAGTGGCCGTTAGGTAGACGTAATTCAAATGACTTTATAACAATCTGCCCATAAATTACAATATTGGCAAGGAAGTAGAAAGTTTGATAGACGAATCAAAATAAAGAGTAGGTATTGCAACAAAACATACATGTATGACAACGTTTTTATACTTAAGTACCTTATTATTAGATATTATTGTACGTGGATGTTTCAAAAACGAATATGCACTAAAGCTAAAGGAAAAGCGAAGCAAATGACGAAAATTTAAACCAACTGCGTCCCAGATGCGTATCTTATCTTCTTACCAATTTTCCTCATATTTTCCGGCGCCACAATGTTAGCGAACCTTATATAGTTATCGTGATTGCTGAAAACGGTCAAGAGACATAAAGAAACATTGTAACTGTGCTCCGGTGAAAATTGTTTAATGGCTCACTTTGGCGATTGTCGTAAAACTATATTCGTGTGGGGGAGGGCAGGACTGAGGACACCAGCCCTCGTTAAAACTCCGACCGTTCACTAAATCTTGCGGGTTTACGATTCTACAAAAATTAGGGCAGCGCCCGAAACCGCCGCGACAATTTGCGACCGTTCTTCCGCCATTCTTCGCCAACTATTCGCCCTCCCACATAATTAAAGGTGCCCTGTGTTTTTACTCGTCTAATCCCCGTTCGCACTGGTTCCGTTGACTCTCAAAACAAGTCGACCTCGAATCGTCGTTCATTCCTCGCTAAATCAACATCGGACGCTTCCGATTTAAGCGCCAGGAGTCTTAAGAGATAATACGAAAATGCACTTGCGACGTCTGTTCCAATAAGCACGATTTCATAGTATTATGAATATTGGAGCACACAGACAAAGGCAGTAAGAGCGGGAGAGCTGTTTGAGTGAAGCGCTGGCTAATGAATCTTGAATTGAATACCGTATATATTAATGTGTAGGGCGCGTTTAGTATTCCACCGACACGGGCACCTGTCGCTACGAGCAATCAGCCGGCACTGACATTATTTTGACATTACTTCCGACAATATTGCGTGATTTAAGGTAAATGCGTGGTGCTTCGGTTAATGAAGTCGAGAGCGGAATGACGGGCTCACCGTAATGCTAATCCGAGGTGTCATCATCATTTGTAACGCGGCGATATTTGAGCTCCGACAGTCAGAACATTTAATTTTTGTAAATCTTTACACCTAATACCGAAATGTCTTTTTCATAAAAAAATAATATAGCCTATAACTTTTTCATTTATCGTTCAACTACAAACAAACATTCATCGTCTGAGTCATCGGTTCGTCAGGCTTTTACCTCTCTCCCTGTTCGATTTCTTTTTATGCACGAGTGAATACAAGGGTCGCAGCTAGCTCATAACGCCGCCGTGGACGAAGACAATGAGTATGGAAGTCCTCTTGACAAAACGGCACGAGATAGAAGGCTCTCGTCTGTAACAATACGCTTTGTGTCACTCCAATCTCAAAAGGATATTCGAATGTATTGAACTCAGAGAATTTCACACACACAACGGGAATACCTTCTGAAAATTTCACATAATCTAAGGCAGCGCGCTGTAAAGGGGCATTGTTTAGAAAAATGCGAATATTCGGTTCGGGTACCAGCGTATGCCGAAGGAAAAACCCTACCCCACGTCGTTCGGTAGCGCTCCCATATTGTCGGGCTTAAATTCCCCACTTTAAATGAATAGAAATTGGAAGGAATCTATAAAAAATGCTTTTTACTGTCCGGATTTGGCGTCGCTCCCGATATTCCTCATAAACGTTGTCTTAACGTGATATTCCTCTCATCCTCTCAATTATCCTTCAATGAATTGCGGACAAATTGAACGCACGTGAATCGCAGAATAATTACTCGTGTAGGTACATTAATTAATTCTGAAGCTAACTTACTTGTAGTATAGAGATTTTGTACGTGAGTAATGAGACCATTATTTTGAAAGGTTTTATTGGGTTACAATACAAAGTGAATTTGCGAGTACATTTGAGTTGAGACTTGTGAGAACTATAGACAGCGATGTTGTTGAGATTATCTGCGGGTAGAGCAGACAAGTGCATGTTCATACTACATGCTCGAAGTGTGCTCTGTTTACAAGTAGCAAGCAGCTAAACCAACCCCGGGAGCTT
This sequence comes from Pectinophora gossypiella, assembly GCF_024362695.1. NCBI lineage: Eukaryota > Metazoa > Arthropoda > Insecta > Lepidoptera > Gelechiidae > Pectinophora > Pectinophora gossypiella. The sequence continues at coordinate 7,326,496 of NC_065421.1, read as the reverse complement.
TGTTTAATTAAGACAACTTTCCCACTCACATAATGCGCGTTTACTCGACGAATGTCGTCCACAATTAAACAACTCCCTCGCAGTAAAGTTAAGGAAACGCACGCCATTCATTACCGCTAATTAACTGACGTCATAATATACCGAATTAGAATTGAGAAGTTCCTACTTTATTTCGTCGTTTTCATTCGACAGCAATTTTTTCTCGTGTAATAAAATTGGCAGTTATGTGACTTGTGGATACACGTACATACGAGTACACCCAGTAATTATCCGCTGAATATGTACATATATTCTTTTATAGGGACTATCTACTGACTGTCGTCACCTGCGTTGGATCATACGGAAAGGATGAACGTGTCGTTTTAAACCCCCAACGACCATTTTGCTGTCCCTACAGACTTCATCCCCTTTCCTCTAAACCTTTGACCTTTACCACAGGTGTGAGCCCAGTTGTTTATATTATACCCTTCAAAATGATAAACACGTGTACCCGTTTACTTAACTGATACGTTAACACCCAATATTGACCTCAATACAAAGATTTCGTTTTTTTTGTAATTTATCCCCTAATGGAAGCAAAAAAACACTTTAGCACCGACGGGTTCAAATAAAAATAAAATTCATTTTAGCACACTTAATTAAGAGGCTTGAAGCAGTTTCATTAAAATCTTATCCGGAGTGGAATCAGTTTGTTCATTCATTTTTGAGTTGCCACAAAATAAATGTTAGACTAAAGAAAATGAATCGTTTGTTCTTGGAATTACTTGTTACTTTATTTACTTTGCTATATAAAACAGTTTAGATGGTCGGTGCGCAGCAAAAACAAGTAATTTCATATCTAGTTTAACAAGCGCTTGCCTCTGAGGCACTTTGCCGGGATTTCTTTGTGAGGTCGCAACAACGGCTGCACATCCAACTTTATTTTCTGCTACACCTTTGTCGACGGTGGACCGAGTAGGGGTACAATTGCTCGCTATTCACGATTCGTTACGAGACATGTTTATCCTCAGCTTCAAGATGAAGTATGAGAGGCAAACATGGTTATAAGCTTGCCATCGTCTGAGTTTCTTGGCTTTTCCGACATCACGTGAGGTAACTAAATCGTATTTGTTATTACTAAAGCTTGGACAATATGTTTGTAACTACTAGACACCATCTGTAGATATTTCGTCACTCTAAATCCTCCGGTTACGAGAAGAGGCCAGTGCCCAACAGTCGCACGTACTATTTATGAGTTATTTAATATAGACATTGGTACCTGTTCAAGCGGATACAATCTTAATCAAATTTTAGTTTGACAGCTCCTAAAATTGTGCCGTCCTTCACTTCCAATAGATACAAGAAAGAAATGGAGCTAGTTTTAGTCCTATCAAAGTTACAATTATGTTAGTAGTTGCCCGAATCGGCACCATTATGTATGAGTAAATAATCATTTTCTTCGTTTAATTATTATAATCAACTTCATCATCTTTTTTTGACGTGACTTATTGTAGATTTGCCGCAGATGGCATTAACTACTTGGCCGGACAAATGGGGGCCGCTGAGGGCTCTCACCTGGTATAAAACTAAGAGTGCCCAGTTGGGCGCGTACCTCGGCTAGAAGAAGAATATTTAAAAGAATTAATCAATCCTAGTGGGTCGATAGCGATAAGCGCTGAATGAGGGAAATCGTTGACTACGCCGGCGGGGTCGGTATCGGGGTTCTGAAGTGAACGTCATCATCAACGGCCTCTGTAGTCTAGTGGTTAAAGAGTTAATCTCTCGATCCGGATGTCCCGAAAAATCACTCTGTGATTCATTGTTTGGATAGGACATGTAGGCTTATCACCCGATTGTCCGAAAGTAAGATGACCCGTGCTTCAGAGCGTAAGTAAAGCACTGGACCCCGACTACCATTTACATAATAAATGTAATTGCTACATGAGCCATGTCAGGTGGCTTTGACGCTTCAATAGTAACTGAACCTTAAAATGTCTCTCATTGACTTCACAACACAACTAGAGAAGATCATCGTTTAATTGGGCAGATAATATGTACCTAATGATGGCATCAAAAACGTAATATGCGTATAAAATAAGAGTACGGGAAGGTCGACACACCCCTAATAACAATATGAAAAAAAAACGTCAATTGAACTCGCTGACGGTACAAAGTAGAGATAGTAAAATAAGTCTAACATGCATAACGCGTGCGTCAATCACACGCGTGCGTGAAATTGGAACTCATGAGCGCAAATCATAACCCTACTTACCTGACAGCTAGGGTGACAACTCCATACCAGAACGAAAACTACCTTCAGACTACTCTACATTAGAGCTTATTTTCCAACGGCTTGGACACCTTCACACGGCTTATCGTAAAGATAGACAGGAATAAACCTTAATTCTACCCTGATAAAGGTCGTAATACTTTGAATAGGGTTGTCAGTATTGCTTAAATGTAAAGAAATAAGATAAGTACAAAGGTGATTTTTTGGAAGTGATGGACGGTTTTGCCGTAATGTCTTTCTTTTGCAGTCATAAACAAGGAGAATTATATTAAAAACATAGAAGGATGAGGATCCTTCTATTGCATCTATCTACCAAGTAGTCCTTTTGTTTAGTATTGTATAGAGATTTAGGTAAGTATGCATAATTTCTTAATGAAACAGTGAGTTATTTTTATACTATAAAGTACTAATTTATAAAGTACTATTAATCATAAAGTACTATTTATTTTTTATTTTTTTTAAGTAGCATGGAGAATGCTACACCGACACGAGCGCGGCTCTTAAATTGATGATTGACTATTTATACTAAATTGCTAAGTAGAGTATAACTAAGAATGTGTCCATTAGCACTTTTCTTATTGTCTCTAATAAATTCTGAAATGAATACGAATATACTTAAGTATTTTTCTTTTACACTAGATTCTGAGTGTTTTTTTATACTATAAAGTACATATATTTATACTGCATTTAAAATTACAATCTATCCTTTTGAGTAACTTAATTTTAACTAAAATTGCTAAGTAAAATACTTATTATTGTCTCTAATAAATTCTGAAATGAATACGATCTTTTCATACTGCCTTGCAAACAAAAGCCTAAACATAATGCTCAAGAATAAATAGTCTTACGGGACTCCTAATGAAAGCGCTTTTGTTTTAATAGCAACATAATATACAATACAAGAATTATTTTAGTTGTACTCGCAGCTTTCTAAGGGCCCTATCTCACTAGGACACCATGGTGATAGAAGAACGGTCGCGTATACATACGTTGTGTTGTATAAATGCTACCTCACCTACAGGGCTAACTTGTGCAACGTGATAAAATCGTTTAAAAAAAAATGTCGAAATTGATAAGTTTGTTTTATTCCCTAATACGCGTGACACGTGATTTTGTTCGTATTCTTCTTCTATCACGTAGGTTTTGAGGTGGATTACCAACCCCATCAACCCTGGTGTCAGAGTTACTATTGAGCCGCCAAAGGCCTGACATAGCTCGTGTAACTTACATCACTATTCAGAATGTTCATATTTTGACAGAACGACATGACTTATTAGGGGTCACATATTAGCACCAATCGACAAAACGACATAATTATTATAGTCAGAATCGAAAAAAATACCGTGACAAATTTTATCACGTTGCGCTACTGATATCACAGTTGGCTCGAATATACATTGTTTTAAGTTTACGCGGTTATTATCATAATTAAAACACATAATAACGGGTTCTTACCGCGTTTAAATGGGGATATGAGACTCCCGATATTTCGACACTGTTGCAAGTGCCATGATCACGGGATGACTGATGAGATTGGAGTGGAGTAGGTAGATCCATAATTTTCTAATTCTCATATCCCATAATTCTCATATCCCCATTTAAACGCGGTAAGAACCCGTTATTATGTGTTTTAAGTTGGCTCGAATATTATAGAGAACGATACGGAACCTTGACACTGACAGAATTGTTAAAAATGACAAAAGCCATACTTCAAAAATTGAATTGAACAACGATACGGCTCACCACTTATTGCGTTGGTCTCAGAAAGAGCTCGGTACACTGTGGGTACTAAGTTCATCTTGCGTTGGATGTACCTCTGACTACCCCAATTAGGATATAGTCGTTAGCTTATGTATATAGTACGTACCCGGTGTCAACAGTATATTGCCACCGAGGTTTTTCTTGCAGATTATTTTCCCCGGCTATACAGGTTGTGAGAAACTGCAGTAGTTTTAGGCGGATGAGACGTTCGTTATGTAAAAATTGACGATTCAAAGTGTAACTATGTTACCTACTGAATAAAGATATTTTTGAATTTGAATTATATTTCGTTGATGGTGCGACTGTGGTGGCGCCACCAAGTAATGTCCTAGTGAGATCATATGGTCCTAAAGTGACATCAAAGCCTATGTCCTAGCTATTAAACATCAATTTCAAACGTCATAAGCACAATAATCCGGCCCGATTGTAATCAGAGATTGCAATTATCTGCCTGTGGTTTATTTAAATTGGAACTGTAACTCTGAACTCAGAACAATTAGTAAGGCTATTTTTCCAGGTAGATTTACGTAATTCATTTGATAATGTTTATTAGTTTTGACGATAAATTTAAAGCTCATGTGAAGCTTACTTTATGTAAAAAAGCTTATTATAAGATTAATAACTACCTAAATGATAAAAATGTCTGGTATTTAATGTGTTCTTCTAGTTATTAAATAACTTGTAATGTATACCCTCATTGGTTTTTAAAAGATGTGTTGCTGTTGCAGTTTCTTGTCATTTCTTCTCTTCAGCCATAACACCTTGCGAAATGACGTAAATTCAAAACTGTTACATTGACCTTCAACAAGTTTATCCATGAGAATTACGTTGAATAAATGATTCTGATTTCTGACGTTTCGTAAAAAGTATCTCCTTTGACTAAGTTGTTTGGCCTTATCGATCAAAACCTGACTTATTTTCAATTAGCATCAGGAGCGAGCAGAATGTCTTATCTAGTTGAATCAATTCTTCTGATCATTGACACCCGAGCGAGCAATCAAGTGGATCCTCAACAATTAGACATGGAGTAGCGAGTGGGTTTACGTGTAATCGCCCCGGACACACCTGATTTGCATAGTCCGAATGTAGGTAGCAAGATGAGCATTGCCTTTCACTGCCTCCAATATCCTATAAGGGCTATATCACACAGGACCTCTGACTTTTCGACTTTTTTGACTGAATGAGTGTCCTGATCCTGATAACTTTACGTTAATGGTAGGGCATGAATTCTACTAACGCCATGTTGGATAACTAGCTGTATAAGACCGCACCTTGGACACTTTATACAAAACACCTCGTTTTACACAGACACTACACATTGACGTTATCGTACATGCACATCTGTGTGCGTGACGTCTGATGCCCACACAATTGAAGACTAAAGTAAGACCGAGGAGGGGTGAGGTAAACCTAGCTCAGGCGCTCAGCCACTGGAGGGGAGTGGAGAGTTAGAGTTCTATACATAGTATTGTTGCTTCTTCTATGATAAAACTGTGATGTTGCCATCTCTTTCCTCACCGATATTCAGCGCTGTGCACGACCCGCCTAACCGCCTTCAGCTACCACGAACCGCCTCCATCTGCCTCCAACCGTCCGGTCAATCGGTAGGAATATTCATTATTGATTCAAGCTGTAACTGCGGTCCCCGACGGCTGTTAAACGGTCTAAGGTCTGTCTAAAGCCTGGACATGCGCCGATTTGCGGTCTAGACCCGCAATGGAATTGTTATTCTAGCTTTATGACACGATCTCATCGCTGTCTCTTTAAGTAATTGCTTTTCTATGCGTGTAATCGTATCGCTGTAGGTATTTAATAGGCTCATGAATTTTGATTGGATTATTACCTACTATTTACTTACATATACAAACACACATAGAGTCACGTGTAAACCTACTGGTGTAAGCAGAAATACAAGTCGATATCAAACAATTTTCAGCCACTTTAGTATAAATATAGATCGAGATAATGGTCGCCTGTTTATAATTTATGTCTGTCTATTTATCTGTCTATCTACGCCGACTAACAATCGAATCCTAATGCATTTTCACAACCATCCTTTAGCGCGTCTTTCAATGCAGCATATCTCCCCCTCCCAGGCGTAATGCTTCAATAACTCTCAACGGCAATATATTGAGAACAAAAAAATATTCGTCGATTCCAATTCTCTTTACAGTGTTACATCGCGACTGCAAGCATCCACTAGTATTTTCTCGGAGATAAAGCTTCGTGATCCGATTGGCGGGTGGGCCGATTCAATTGTTGTTCGGAACTTCACAATGCCATGGGAAATTGACAATATGCTCTCCTGGAGACCTGTTGCCTTCCACTCCTTTTGATCTGTCTACTGTTTGATACATTCACTTTTGTTGTAAGAAACTCAGTTCCGTTGTGTGATTGACTGATTCAATCTGTCGGCGTGTTCAAAGAAATGAGTTCAGGTGTTTATTTCGGCTACTTATATGAAAAAAAAAATTGGAGAAGCAATCGTTTGAAGTTTCTTAGTTACTATTGTTGTCGTTTCTATATACTTATTGAAACTGTCTATATCGTATCGTATTGTATCTTTATATATTTTAAGCGAGGTATCAAAATAGTTTTAAGTACTTATTTACAAGTCACTGCGCATATTCCTAAATACTAGTTCCGGTAGCTGCTACATTAATATATTTTTTGACGTGTATCATTCAATTATAGACCTGGGCCAGCGTTCACTATATTTGGACAATAAGCAATGCAGAGGGTTCTCACCCGGTACCAAAGGTCAGGAACCACTGAAGTGTTTTTTTAACAGAAGGGTTTATCCTAATACCGATACTGAGCAAGTTGGCAACAAAACTGACGATAAAAATATTCTCCAGTACCAAAACTAACTTGGTGTAATTTATATGGACCGCGCCCATTGTGCGGAGTCGTCGGGATCCAGTCTTTGGTTCGCAAAATTGCAACTTTCTGTTTAAAAATGCAGCGGCGTGCCGGCAAAACAAAGGTTACTAGTCGCTGAACTTCACTCACTAAACTTTTCAATTATCGCCCAACCGGCTAGGGCGTAAGCCGCTTTATACACGGCCCGCATGTTGCTCAACTTTTTCAACACTATATTTCACGGTTGCATTGAGATATTTCTATCACGTTTACTGTTCGGTCAATTTGCTGTACTTCCATATGCTTCAGTCTAAAAGTAAAAGCCCGAAATCTGTAGCGCAACCGATCTTAAATACAAGGTTTTTTTACTACATTAATTATCTTTAACATACGTAAATATAAATAGTCTAAGTATATATACGTACGTCTCACTACTGGACGGGCACTTATATATACCCTTTCCGTGTCTTTAATATCAATTACTTACTTACCGCACAATGAAAGGGTTTTCGAAACAAAAGGTGAATCAAAGATTAAAGGTAATAGGAACAATGAAAAGGACGCACTGACAGACTCGAGTGATGAGTACATTATGAAAGTACTTCAAAAGAAAAAGCCATTCCTTCTTCCGTTCAATTATCACCCAAAATAAACCAGCGCTCCCCTATTCTGTGTCAAAGGAAAAATAGAATGTGGAATCGTGATCGCGCTAATCTTCATTCATTTGTATGCGAAGGCAATTCAGAATAGTCACGTAATTAAAAAGAGTATCCTTTGTAATGCAGATACGTCGCCGGTCGCAATCAAAGCTTCCCCGTTCCGGCAAACCCTTCAAATAAATAATTCTCTGAAGCCTACTGTCTTCGCACCTTTTTTGCGAGTCTAATTAAGGCTTGCTCATTCTTCACCTAAATTAGCTTCTTAGATTTTAAACGGTGTTTTTGTCTCGAGAAAGTTCGTGAGTACTCCCGTAAATGCTTAGGTGACTATCTAAGCTAAGCAAAAGGCTTCGTCGTTAATAATTTCACGAGCTAGTATCAAACAAGCAAATTATTGCAAAGTCTATCGCAGGCTTGTCATTTGAAAATCGTCTTGTCTCGTGAATATTTTCATTTCAATTTAATGCTGTTCCCGTTTTCGATAAAGGTAAATTGAAAATGAAAATATCTTGGAATTTGAAAGCTTCTTTTCATTCATTGATATCAATACGAGTCATTGCTATTTTCTGAAATGAAACGGGCTACTCTATTTTTTTTTATATTTTCGTTTTATGATGTTCCTTTAGCTACTTAGTGATGTAAATTCAATGTAAGAAGAAACGAATCTTTTTAAAGAATGAGACATTTGAATAGCCTACAATTTATGAAGGTAATTTGTGATGGCCCAAACAAGTTGTTAGGTAAGTACCTCTGAGTATTTATAATTGAAAACATTTTCGAGTGAAATAAATATCACTTACATGTTGTATAGTGAGTAAACCTACTAGTTGACATTCGGAATTAATGTGATTTTGGTACTGGTTTATTACCTATTGTCCCACTGCTGTGTGGTTCCCAGCAAAATATTCTTTCTTTCGCAAATTGCATCATAAACCTGCTCTTTATAATCATATCCTATGTCCATTTATGAGTTTCGAAGCATGTGACAATTTGCATCCAATAGGGTCCGCCGGTTTATAGTCGAGTAAAATGAATCTGTAAAATGTCAATTTTATGAAATTATGTCGATAACTTCTGAGTTCTCAGGCACAGCTCGGATTTTGATGTTGTTTTCTAAAATTTTGAGTGGGGACACTTACTTAATATTTCGATCATATTATAAAAAAAAAACATTCAAATACTTACATTTTTAATTAAAGCTAAAGTACCTATAAGGTATGGATTTCGATGTTCAAGTTAGAAATAAGTAAATGATTATTAAATTTTAGATTTATTATTTTGCTTAAAGCAAGCCTACTAAGAAAGCTAGTTGTATAACAAGGATATTACTGTGGAATATTCCAAACTACAACGTCCAACCGTCATAACCATAGCCACAGTGAGCAAAACTTTGTAGTGCAGTCCAAGTTCTGCGCAGGAAACGTCCTACTTCTTTTGATGGGTCCTGAAAATGCAGTTGCGCTATCCCAAAGTGTCCCGCGCGTCCCGCCCCCACAGGCTAATGAATAACATGCAAATGTAGTGTCTAATGAAAACCGCACCGCTCGGCATTTCAACTTTGTAAATAAGTTTTTACGTCAAGAACTTGGCCCTTTTTACATGCAACAATTTCGCTTGTGTTTAACGATTTGTTGCTGTGTTTACGTTGGTAAACTTTTTTATTTAGGTGTACTTACAAAGATATACAGTTTTTTGTTTTATTAAAACCAAACTTAACGGAATGTCGTATAGTAAACTGTACACTAAACAATTATGTATAAGTAAGCCTAATAAAGCCATATTACAAAATCCTTGCGCCGAGAATATTAGACTATAAGCCTTAACCCGACAGACACATACTTTATACACAACAAGAATATCAAAATACGTTTAGTTGCAAGTTTAAAAGCCTACGAAACTAACTTAGACAACCTTCGTCAAAACTTGTTGACATCACATATTTAGACGTGTTTGAAACTTTCGAGACGCATACTCTAATAAAGGTTTTCATATTATTTATTTAAAAAAGACAACTTCAATGCAAGCTCCACACAGAGGTGGTAAAGCGGGAGTACCAAGCAGGGGCGTGAGTTCATGCATAGAAATTGTTGTCTAAGGCCGATATGTAGCCCCTCCGCGGTTTGACTTTTCTATCCTAGTTTTGACCTACGCCAGCGAGCTGACCCCAAAATTTATTCAAATTTCTTTCGATTGATGTATTTTTAGATAGTCATAATTTGTTTCGGTCTTTGCCTAGCCTAGAAGTGACTGAGCTAAGGTAGTCAAAGGTCAATTTGTGCCTACCAAGACGTATTGACAATGTTATTTGCCTGGATGGACGATAATAAAAATAAGCGTTAGAGTGAGAGTCTGTGCAACATTGTCATAATAAAGAGTAAGTAGGTAATTTTCCTTGTTAATTATTGTCACCATCATAATAATGAAACAATTTTCGCCGGCGTTTGTCCCGGCTCTATGTGCAATGGAAAAATGCAATAGTTCATCCATTACCCAAAAAATCGAATGTGACAGATATCAAAGATTTGCGCCCTATCAGTATTTTGCCATTTTTGTCCAAAATTATAGAAAGAATAGTCTACGATCAAGTCTATAAATACTGTATTTCTTCCAAAATTCTTCCAGAGCTTCAGTCTGGGTTTCGATCAAAACGTAGTACCACGACAGCCCTCCTTGATGTAGTCGATAACCTGTTGCATCATCTGGACTCAGGAAAAAGTTCGATCTTGGTACTCCTCGATTTTTCGAGGGCGTTTGATTCAATTAACACGTCGTTATTGATATCGAAACTGGCTTACTATGGTTTCGAGTCCACATCACTCAGGTGGTTTAGCAGCTATTTAGACGAACGTTATCAAAAAGTTGTGGTACGTAAGCCCGATGGTAACTCGTTAACGTCTGTCTCTCAAATCGTTAAACGTGGAGTTCCGCAGGGATCTATTTTGGGCCCGTTACTCTTTATTATTTATAGTTCTGACATTACAGATTGTATTAAAAATAGTAAATACCACATTTACGCGGATGATCTACAAGTTTACATCCCGGTTGGAAGTGATAACGTTGATGGAGCCATTGAATCTCTTAATCAGGATCTGGACAGAATATTTAGTTGGAGCCAAAAAAACTGCCTGGTTTTAAATGCCACCAAGTCCAAATTTATGATTATAGGTACAAAGCAACAAACTAGTATTATAGAAGCTGCAAAGCCTAATGTATCAATAAAGGGTACATCTCTTGATCACGTATCCGAGGCACGCAATCTCGGTTTAAATTTCGATTCACAGTTGAGATTTCATAGTCATGTGGTCGAAGTGGCACGAAATTGTTTTTATAGGCTAAAAGTTTTGTACCAAATCAGACCATTTATCAACACGGATATAAGAATTATGCTCTGTGAAACACTGATTTTGTCAAAGTTGAACTTCGGTTTCACTGTATACGGGCCTTGTTTATATGGAAAATCTGAAAAAATCATTCAGCGTGTTCAGAATGCCTGTGCACGTTTTTGTTTTCCGATTCCTCCTCGTACTCATATAACGCCTTTTCTCAACAATTCTAATTTGCTAAATATGCATCATCGTTTAAGTTTATATTTTGCTTGTCAACTGCACGATATTATTAAGTTTCAAGAACCTCAATACCTCTTTAAAAAACTCTTGTGGCGCAAATCTGCGAGGTCTTGCTCAATAGTGATGCATCTGCCGCGACATAGGACTGCCGCTTTTCGTGGAGGCTTCAGTTACCGATCTAATAAATGTTGGAACGATATTCCACCGCCCCTTCGGAAGCTTACTTCCAAAATTACTTTTAAGGTGAAATATAAGGAATATCTTCTTAATATTCAGAAAAACGTCGGTAACTGAACTTTATACTTATTTCATAATTATGTTATACACATCTACTTGTCATATATTGTTTATGAATCTCTCTCGTTATCTGTTTATCTGTGGCTTTTATTTTACACATCTGTTTATTTGTCGTATCTATTATGTATACTTTAACCCCTTGGCATACTATCTACCTTTGACTAATACTTTCATATTTTTCGTAATCCCTTAATTCATATATTTTCTTCATAATTATATTTGCTTATTTTCTTATTTATTGTAAGTAAATCCCGACACTTTTTGTTGGCACGATAGTTCAAAGTATTTATAAGCGTAACTTAGGTACTGGCAGAATATCAGTGTTGCTAAGAGTGGTATTTCTACTATTCTTCGCAACAACATGCTGAGTCAGTCCCTTTTCCCTGGCAGTGTATTTTTGATTTGTATACTTATCTTTATCTTCTCTACTATTGTACTGCACTGTTTTGGGAATAAAGTTATTCTATTCTATTCTATTCTATTCTATGTGAATGAAACTTTATCGTGTAAATTACTCCAATCTAAAATTGTTATGTCTTTTAAATGGAAAATTTAAAAAACAATTAAATAATTGTTGCATATTCACCAAATCTTGTTGTTTGATTCTAAAAGTAATTTATTATCGAAATTAAATTACTTCTTCACTGGACTCATGGTAAGGAAAAAATAATCTAGAAATATAAAGCAAATTACATTACTTATAAAGATGGCTCCTTAAAATACAGAAAATACCCACAGAAGAGACACATTTGTCTTATTATTTCTATCTTTCAGGAATCAAAAGGATCAAAAGGAAATCAGAAATTAATTTACGAAAAAATATACTTAACAAATTATTCCGCAAAATTTAACTTCAGAATAAAATAGGTGAGTAAGTATATATATTGACATACTTAAATAACAATGTGAAAGTTTTCTTATAATCTTGACTACCCCAGAGGGCAATACGAGCTTGAGCTTTTATATATCAATGTATTGTAACAATGTTCACCTCTAGAAAATATTTAAAAAATAGTAAATCAATTGGCGGAAAAACCAGAAAAGCATTTCCGAACGAACACGCATTTTATCCGGTTTCAAGAACATGCCGACGCGGAGTTACAACGAAAATATTGTATGACATCGAATAATTGAGTCAACATGGATTCGCGAGATCAAAAGTTGTATAAAAGCAGATATAAAAACGCTTTACATTTGCAAAGCAAATTGAGGGAAATGCAAGGTTTGCGACGAGAGTTTCGAACGTAACCGCAGCCCGCCCACTTTGTCTTTTAATGTTGTGTACGCTACTATCGTCATCATAGGCGTCAGACGTCTTTTTCAGACGATATATGACACTATTTTCATGGCTGTGCGTGCAAGCCAATTCTAGCGGCTATACGTATTTAATATTATCGATTACAATGCGTGCTCACGTCGAACATTCTCACGTAATTAATTTTTGGGCCGTGTTCTTTTATCGTAGCATTACGAACCTCGTATCTAAGCATTGAGTTCGCACTTTCATCAGAAATGAGCACAAAACCAACAATTTACGGAGGAGAGACAAGAAATACGTGAAAAACATCTGTTTTGCTGGCTAAATGCGTCATCCTTAGCCACATCACGATGCCAGACGACGGTAGCAGTTGCTGTGCTGCTACCATTTGCTACAACTTCCTTCGTCGCTTATTAAGCAAAAGAACAAACTATACCTTTTTAAATAAGTAGTATATAATTCTCTCTTTTATAGATCAGTGAGGTGTGGGTACTTAGTTCTTCTTGCGATGGGTGTGTACCTCTGACTATCCCAATAGGAATATCGTCGTGAGCTTATGTTATGTTGTTTCTTTTGTATCCGGAACGAATGTTTTATACATATTGGCCACGATTCCTGCAGACACCTCCTAATTTTACTGTAAGTTATACCTGTCATTTTCTTATCCGCCGAAAAGGAAAGGGACGGATGATTGACTACTCTTAATTTTAGGAAGAATGAGTAAATGAATAAATAACCCGGGCGAATCATAAAGGTATCTCGCTGGTGTGCAAACCGTTTGACGTTTGCTGTCAACTTAATTCTGTCGGATTATTGGCCAATATAAAATTTGGAGACGGTTGTTTTACATTTGTGCTTAAAATTGACGTGTGTTCCATAAATTTTATGCTTGTCGATTACCCGTCCCTTTCCTTTTCGGTGGATAAGAAAATAACAGATATAATTTAAAATAAAATTAGATGGTATTTACAGGAATTAGCATCATTGTCGATATATGCGCTATGCAGTCTCGATATATAACTCGATATAATATATACAAATTATATATAAACAATATTGAACAATATAAAAACATATTGAAGACTATAGAGAACCGGAGAGGAAATATGATTGGCCACCTGATACGACACGGTTCATTTATAACAAACATTATAGAAGGAAAAATTGAAGGGAAGAGAGGAAGGGGTAGACCTAGGATAACATTTATGAAACAAATAAAAGAGAAGGTGCAGGTCGTGTCGTATCGGGAGGTGAAGGTTTTGGCGGGAAGAAGAGAGGAATGGCGGTTACTCCACCGACAAGAGCGCAGCTCTTAAATAGAGAGAGATATAAACAATATATTAGTAGAAGCAAGTATAGGCCCACCCTCATAAACAGAAGGATGGATAGAGCAACTTGTATTTATAAAAACTTTTCCTTATTTTTCTTGAAACGCTCGCAGATTGACAACCGTCAACCACTACACTATGTCAGTGGGTAAATAACTGGGGGCAACTTCTCTAAGCATACTTATTGGTTGCCCTTCTTCTTCTATCATGTGGGTTGTGAGGTGTTTACCAACCTCATCAACCCTGGTGTCAGGGTTACTATTGAACTGCCAAAGGCCTTTGACATGACTCATGTAACGACTACGTACATACATCAGTAAGAAGTATAGGTCATTTCTCCTTTAGAAATTAAAATGTTGAAATTGATATTGTGCCATTTCGGAATTTTGTACGTTATGAACACAGATTATAAATGTTAATAAGTGTGTTTATTTAGTAAATAAGCATAGTTATTGATATAGTAATATTTATTTTTTGAGGCCAGGATAATTTATTCAGAGCAGTGCAGCATCAGATACATTATATTATACATATTAATTCATTTCGTTTCAATTCAACAGACATTATTTCTATATATCGGCAACCGCATTCCAAATTTTGAAACTGTATTATTTTCGTAAAATGTTATTAAAATATAATAAAAAACAACTTATAAATAAAATTATTACACACACACACAAGAAACATAATAATAAATTAAAAGCAGGACTAGCCGCATTGAGCCACGGCGATGTTTCTGCTGATCTAACACGGCGTGTTTGTGCCAGAGTGTACACCATGAGTCGCACTCTTCCCCAATCCTGTTCAGCATTGAACGGAAACACCGTCTGCCTGGATAAAACACATTTTCATACATACATTATAATCAGACCTGTATCGTTATCCCCAGGCTTGTAAAATCCGATGGATGGATTGTATTCCCTGTAACATCTCATCTAGCAATGGTAATCCGATGTCACCGTAACGTTCATCATATCCATCTTAGGACTTTGTTGTAATACACAGATACATTTCTTGTTTGGTAACCCCCCTTTATATGTTACTTTTTGTTATTTTTATGATACAACGTACAGAATAACATAATCTGTATAAATTTCAATACCAATTACGATTCAATAAATATCCACCCCTTTAAAGTTAAAACAGACAGATGAACGGACAGACAGAGTAGCCTTAGCAATAGGGCCTCATTACAGCAAGAACGGCATTTTAAACAGCATTTTTTACACTGTTTATTTATCAAACATGGAACAGGTTCTGTTTCAAAAATTAAACTAGAAGTACAATTTTTAAATAGCCAAAAACGTGCCGAACTAAGAGCAAAGTATAAAATATAAGTACGGAAACATTTATATTTGTGTGCTCTTTCAACCGATTCTGAACTAGTCTTTGTGAGGGAAGTTCCACAATAGATAAAAATTGCGCTCTTATGAAACTATGGAGGAGTCGGATGAAGAGTGGAGGAAAGTAATACCAATGTTAAAATATATAGTGAAGTTTATTGAATGGACGACTTGCGTGTACTCTGTGCTTTATTGTAACTATTAAATTATTGCAAAGACGTATTTAATATGTCTATTCCACACATAGTAATAAAGTAATAAAACTTGGTCAATATATGTGTGTACGTTACATAAACTTGAATCGAAACAAATTTAGTAATAGGGCTGGGTAATTGGCTTCCATCCCGAAATACACAAACCTTCCTGGCTGTATTTATTGATTAAATTACAAATAGCTTAAGTATCTTATTAATTTCCTATATCTAAATATAACGTAACCCCGCTCTGAAATATTAACAAAACATTTACACACATATTATTTCTGGATCACAAGTTTTCTATTTCTCGGGATAAAACTCGATTTCTGTCCATCTAAAAATACTTCCATCTCAACTTTGTCGTAACAATGCGGAACGGAACACTGTCACAACAAACAAAACTGACACAAATAAACACTTAAAGGTGATAAAGGTAAAGATTCGTCCAATATTTAACGACACGTCTTGTGACGTGTATTTAATCATATATTTAACTTAAATTGGGTAGTGTCCTAAAAATAAAATATGAAATGTTAAAAAAGTAATAAAAATATTTTTTTTATATAACGTAACATGATATAGCCTAAACAGGGTGTTAGTGACATTGTAACGAAAACTTTGATGGATGTTTCAGACCATGATTTCGAGTTTATATCAAGTGGAATTTTCCGCCGCAAAATTCATGATTGAGGGATTGAGGATTTTAATTTTAATTAAGAAAAGCAATAATATACGCGGTGTATGTTTTCATAATTCAATGTGATCATAATCATTTTTTGTTTTAATATTCAGTAAAAAGTGAATGATTTGACAAATGGAAAGTACTCAATTGTTATATCAAATTATTGAATGTAATTGATCATGTCTTAGGCTACCGACAAATATCAAAGGCGTTATCATGGTTCAGTTCATGGAACCTTAAAATATAACACCCTAATCATCAAATGTACAATAAAGTAGGTACTAAAAAAATGCATTACAAGTTCCTTTCACTAGACCATCACGCAGCACCCCTTCCCAACACAAATAAAGTATCAAAGCAGTATTCACCCACCATTATTCATTTTCCCTACAGATAACAGTAGTACTAAAAATACGAACTCAAACCCCAGCTTTATCATAACAAGGGGGATCCAAAAACGTAGATTGTCACAAGTTAGAGGCGGCACTAACGACGTGCCGTCCACATCCACCCAATATTGACAACACGTTCCATCACGCGCAAATAATCTAAACTAACATTTGTCGACTCCCTGCAATCCTTTTCTATAACAAAACATGTAAACAACGTCGGGAGGCTGGGGTGTATGATTTTATGAACGGCGCGTGAGCAAATAATTATTTTTTTGTAGACTTTTTACCTATACCTAATATTGTCTCGTAGTGAATGTCAATTGCCTATTTTTTCTGTTTAATTTCCACAAATTTAAGTTTGTTTCTTTGACTTATTCTTTATTTTAATTTAGTAGGTCTGCTGCTACTTGACCGGGCAAGTGAGAGCGCAGAGGGTTCTTGCCCGGTACAAAATTCAACCCTTTACTTACTGACAAGATTTTAACAAGTATAGAAAAAGTATGTAGTGTGAGTTTACTATTAGAAAGGTAAATACTATAAAGTGATGAGTTCGAACGGTTGCCGTCGTGACCATTCACAAAGAAATCATTTCAAGCTTCTCTTCATTTTGAAGATTACATCGAGTTATATAACATTATGTATATATCATTAGATAATGTTGGCAATATCCCGTTTTCACAGGGGATTTGACAGGTCCGGTTTTTCACAGAAGCGACTGCCT
Source organism: Pectinophora gossypiella (assembly GCF_024362695.1). Classification (NCBI taxonomy): domain Eukaryota; kingdom Metazoa; phylum Arthropoda; class Insecta; order Lepidoptera; family Gelechiidae; genus Pectinophora; species Pectinophora gossypiella. The sequence goes on along the minus strand of NC_065421.1, from coordinate 7,309,161 downwards.
GTCTGACCTTCCAACCCGCGAAAAGAAAACCAGCTCAATACAGGTTAGGTCACATGCCTCCGAAAATGCATTTCTCGGGAATGTGGGTTTCCTCACGATGTTTTCCTTCACCACTGATCACGTGATAACCATTTAAGATCCAAACATTAATTCGAAAACAAATTCGACAATCACTGGTTTAGGCCGGTCTCAATACCTGCTTGGCTGTGGGTCTGTATGAACATAAGCTATATACCTCATATCAGCACTAATTACCTACCTAATTACTACCTAAACTATTAAACTAACAAAGGTCTTAAAGTACATATAACAAGAGCAGGTTTTAAAACGTAACAAAGAGCCATTCAGCGATTCCGAGTTAAATTCCGAAAATACCCGCATCAGACGAGGGAAGGCAGAAACTTTTATTTTTTCTTAGATTAGAAAACTAGCTTTTGTTTCGTATCGGAAATCCAGTCGCAATCGGAAGATATTCCGCGGAGCCGGCATCGACAAGCGGCTTACTTAAATTGAAACATATTGCTGAGGGGAATCCATACCTTACGTGTGGTCCAGATAAAGTGCAGGTATATACAGATGTTACGGAACGGCGATCAATACGAGATTAACTTGTTTCCTAGCTCGGGGCGGCGTAATTAACCGCTCAGTGAAAAATACAATTTTGCTCCGTGCAACGACTTTACGTCGTACCCCTGTGCGCTAAAACTAATTATAATGTGTTATTGTTTTAAAATTTCTCATGCTACGACATTTTACCTTGTACACTTAGCTTTATTTTACACGTTTTTTATCGTACACGCGCTTCTGTGTTGTGACGTCTGACGCGATTGAAGACTAAAGTAAGACAGAGGGGGGTGAGGTAAACCTAGCTCCACCGCTGGTGGGAAGCGAAGAGTTGCCGTTCTACACTTTGTATTATTCCATATTCTATGCCTACGTTAAAATGACAATAATTATAAAAATGTGAGCATGCGTGCGAACATCCGATTACTGAATCTACAATTGCAATTGCAAGTAAGTGTTTTACGCTAACTGCACAAAATATATATAACGTCAAAAAATATTCGCAATACAAAAACATTAATATGAACTCTTCGACTGAATTTCAGGACGCGTGCACTCTATTTCAGTTATAAAATTTCAGTCTGAAATATTTTATTACACTTCCTATTTTGCTGAACGCTCGTACACTAGTGCACGCGTTATGAATTTCAAATTTTCTACCTACGCAATATATAGTGTAGAATATAGCATTGAAGCTTCGATACTAGCTACTTTATATGGTAGATAAGCAATAAAAGTCAATTTGGGGGGATGGAAAACTTTTATTGCCAGCATAAAAAATAAAAAGTGCATTAGCAGTCACGGCAGGTTCGATTTCTTGTACCTGTGAGGTTTGTGGCGCAGACGGTGGGGAAGGGAGACGGGTTGATGTTGAAACTAGTATTTACTAACTATTTGTCGATACTACTGTTTTACGTATCCAAAACCAGAATCAAATAAATAAATATAGCTTTTGGAATATATTCTCACTACCACCGACACGAAAGTATCATAATAAAACTTCAAGAGATTTAAAAATGGAATTAAAGCATATTTCTTTTTTATGACACCCAGTCTGGAGCTCAAGAAGTTTGCAGAGAAAGGAGGTTTAATATATTCTATATCGCGGACCGCTTCTCATTCATAAGATACGTCAGCCGTTTGACTGCTCTCATGAAAATTCACTTGCTAGATTTAGTGCGAAACACCAGCAATAAATAACTGGGCCGGAAAGGACAAAGGTACCAGAGTATTGCCCAAATGAATTGAAAAGGTCTCATACATAAAACAACGTTGCCCTTGATACATCGTAGGTATTAGCCATTGCTGGGCGGAATCGCGGCATAACATTTACATTCGCTTTATTTGATGCTAAACCGGTGTCAAATAAAAAGTCTTTTGGTACAAAAACATTCCCTAATGCATGATCCACCTAAAACAATCTTCGACGATTTTGGGTTCCACACGGTTCACAAAAAGGGAACGTCTTTCTTTTATTATTTCAACAAGAACTTCTTTATTATAAAATCTCGGAATTAAACCTTAATGGTTGCATTCATAAAAGCGACTATTTCATATAGTTTCATATACTTTCCGAACTTCCACACGTAACTATGCACCAAAACGAAGTCTAACTTTCAGCGGCTGCAGCGCCCGAAGCGAGAGGTCCTTCTTTTCCGCTTGTCAGCGCTTTTTACTGTGATTTATCTGCTGGAACCTCTTGATCTATCCGCCGCGACGATTTTATTGTTCGCGGCCAAGTCCAACTTTGTAGCCGATTGATGTGCCACTACGCCGTGACGTCACTGCTACATCAGACGAATGGCGAACTGCATTGGCGGTTGTGTTTTGTTTGTGTGACGTGACTGCGCGCTGGCTTTGCTGTATTGCAATTGGAATAAAAGTAATAAGAACGCGATTTCTTTTGTTTTTGTAACCTCTACAGTTTATTGGGAAAGGTTTGCGTGTTTTCTGATTGTTGACAGTCGAATGAGATGTGTTATTTTTAGTGTACAATATCAACCATATACCAAAGAGATTATCGATGGTATAAATACCAAATGCACATACGTACGGTCACTAGCATTAATATGTATACACTTTGGTACTATGTCACATTAACTTTTTTGATAAATTGAACTGTAAGTCTCACTAAATGTCAAAAATGTTAGTGCGACAGAGTCCTAAGGTGGGTACATTATATTGCTCATGACGGTACCTCAAAGATATTTTTTTAAAATGAAGCACTGCGTCACAATAATTAGCGACTTTCTCGGCCTTACCTCCCCATTAAAATAAATTAAATTCTAGATATTTATTTTGTTTTAAGAGCTCAGCTGAGGCTCCGTCTAAACATTCCTCTTCCGAATCATTACCATGGACTTCATGAAATTGAATATAACAAGTCAAGCGAAAATATTAATTGAGTTCGTTCACCCGGCGGGCAGAAACTAAACTATGAGTAAGCGGGCGATGCTTTTACCGTGTTATGCAGGGGGTGGGGGACATAAATTCCGATTTATCGTTCTACCTGCCGAACTTTCTGGACTCCTCACTTCGAGAAAATGTCTGAGTTACCGCGATAAAGCGATGGTGATGGTAGAGCTCGCTTGAGAAATGCGTCGCATGTTTTATAGTACTGATTACAGAAATGGGAAATATATTTGTTACCAATAATGTGCAGTAATACAGTTAAACTATCACATTGTCACTAGTTCAAAGCATTTAAAGGATAAAAATCTTCGACGTAAAAAACCTTCATTCTTCTATCCTGTGGGTTGTGAGGTGGATTACCTCAGCTCAGCAACTCTGGTGTCAGGGTTATTATTGAGCCTCACGCATATAACGACTACATACTTACATCAGTAAGTAGTAACCGGGACCAACGGCTTAACATGCCTTTCAACCCACTGATCATCTTACGTTTGGACAATCAGGTGATCAGCCTATAATGTCCTAACCAAACTAGGGATCACAAAGTGACTTTTGTGATATGTCCCACCAGGATTCGAACCCGGAGCCTCCGGATCGTGAGCACAACGCTCAACCATTTAAAATAGCTAAATCTTCACAAAAGAATATTGTTCTTTCCGAAAATCTTATTATTCTCAACAAAATTATCTTTTATTTTTTACTGGTCATAACATAACGTAAACAGCGTAAATAATTAAGTTAGTTAGTTAGCTAAGTAAATAACCTTTAAAAGTTCCACTGCTAGGTACAGGCATCAATCAACCCCTCAATCAACCGGAGGAAGTAGCGAGTTATGTATTTCAAATGCTATGGACAAAAGACGAGAATTCTCTATTATGGGCTTGGATATTATCGATGTAAGTTTAGATTTTTTTACGTGACTTATTGTAGATTTGCATTAACTACTTGGCCGGACAAATGAGGAGCGCTGAAGGCTCTCACCCGGTACAAAGTTTAAGACAACAAGCCTGAGGTTACCCAGTTGGGCGCGAACCTCGACTCAGGGTTTCGTCTGAGAGGAAAAAATATTTGAAAGAATTAATCGACCGATCGATAGCGATAAGCGCTGATTGAGGGAAATCGTCAACCACGTCGGCGGGGTCGGTATCGGGGTCCTGAAGTGTTTGGTGTCGCGAGCTGATTGGCTGCCTCTACGGCTAGAGTAATCGGGTCGTCGGGGTCGTATATTACGTCTTTCGGACGCCGATACTTTTCAGTACCGTCCCTAAGCGGGATGTATTCGGAAGCCGCAACTACCAAGGGATTTGGGTGTAGGTGCGGAGCAGAATCGAAAAACCCTTTGAAGCTAATTTGAGCCATATAAGTTTAGATGTTTAGATATTATTACCTTACCATGCTGAAACGGTAAACAGTCTCATCGCTATCTCGCCAACAGTAAAACCGATGTACTTATAAGGAAACCCTATTTTATTAAACTTCTCTATTCCACACACCGGCCTTCCACCGGTCTTTCAAGATAATTTGTTTTGGTCAAACTTGTTTTCGGATCCTTTGTTTTGGACGACTCAATCGTATTCGTACTTTTGAACTTTTAAATGAATGATACGATACGAAAGTATTTTCATTTACTTATATTTAAAAGAAAACTCTTTTTTATTCTTTAATTGGAGGTAATATCTGCAGCTGTATTTATCTATAATCTATAGGCGATGGCTAATAATGTAACTAAGTGCAATAGATTTAATTAGGTAAAGCCTTCACCTTCGGAATATTCTATTTCTAAAACTGGGCCAGTAAGAATACGTGGTAACACCAAAGTCAATTTGATCTAAATGTGGTGTTATTATTATTACGGTTTTTTTTACTTGACTTATTGTAGATTTACCATAGATGGCATTGACTACTAGGCCGGACAAATGGGAAGCGCTGAGGGCTCACGCCCGGTACAAAATTTAAGACAACAGACCTGACGGTGCCCAGCTGGAAGCGAACCTCGGGTCAGGCCGACATCTGGGAGGATTACCTACAGTTGTAAGAATTAATCAACCGATAAGCGCTGAATGAAATCGTCGACCACACCAACGTGGTTTGTATCGGGGATTATTAATAGGTGAGTTTTATATTATAGGTAACTATCTGACTTGCTGAAAATGCCGCTTCTTCCGCTTTCCCCGCTCTGTATGCATTGAGCTTTTGAAATACAAGTTTTCCCTTCTACGTCAGCATTAAATGTTTCACTTACAAAGCGAGTAAAGTTTTTATCTGAGTCTCTCATTCAATAGAGCGGGGGCAGGTAGTCATGGCGCCGGCGCCGCGCCGCGTCGTAATCACAATCCGCAAACAAACCAATAAACGTCGCCCGTGATCATAGAATAAGGGTATCCACTAATAATACTACGTATAGAGTTTCCGCTCCCCACCAGCGGCTGAGCTAAGTTTACCGCTCCCCCTCGGTCTTACTTAGTCTTCAATCCTATGGGCGTCAGACGTCACAGACACAGATGCTCGTGTAGGAAAACGTCAACCAGACACTACCAGTCTGTATGAAAAATGCAGTTTTTTGTATGAAGTGTCTGGAAATAAGGCATTATTTATCATAAGATGTACTGCAATTGCGCTCAGTCTTGGTACAACGGAATGACTCACTCGTCTGAAATATTATCAGTTCAGATTAATTGGCTTGTTTTTAAAATAAATATATTATCACGCCCAATTTACTATCGGATGACATTTGTAACATCTTTGAACGTTAGTGCAAGCATCAATGGTTTCTTTATTTGTATAATATGCGCAATCTTTTTCTAGGTTTTTCTATGAATGACACGCAAGGTATAACGAAATACGAGTAGAAATTACTTTAGAGTTTATACCCATAGTCTAAGAGGAAGTCATTTGATACATTCAATTCTCCGCATAACCCAAGTAGAGGCTTAGCGCATGGTTAGATTAACTACTAGTATATTGGTAATTAATTTAGATTAGAGAATATTGTATTGATTGATGCTAGCCCGGAACAATAGCGATGTTGCCATCAAACTTGGATTATGGATAAGTACATACAAATAGAATATAATATAGTATTATCTTCATGTTCCATTCTGTATTCCACGCATCGCATCGCCTTAGGCATATGCCTGTATGGTAACTTATAGTTGTAATTATTAGATAAATAAATAAATCTATCTATCTACTTAGCCTGTATCCACCCACTGCTGGGTATAGGCCTCCTCTCTTTCACGCCATCCTTTCCGGTCCTGTGCAAGTCTCATCCATTGCTTTCCGGCATATAGCCAGGGTCAATGTTTGGCAGACGGGTCTCTGCCGGAGAAACTTAGCACCCTCTGCCCCGCCGGAACCACAACCTCTGCCGGAGCTGGGAATAGCGGGGCTGCCGGGGACTGAAGACCGTGCTAATTTAGCGTGATTCATCATGAGAGGGGCATTAGCCATATAAAACACCTCGCTGGCCAGTGCGTCTAGTAAGTTGTAATTCTGTCCATCCTAATAGAAATGACTGGCTGTAATTAATTTATATGTCTGTACGGTATTGATTTTTTCCGATATTAGATAGATAGATAGAATCTTTATTTAGGTTTAAGACGTTACATAAATCATTAAGGTTTTATTATTAATCATCATCACCAGCCCATTAACGTCTCCACTGCTGGGGCACGGGCCTTCCCTATGAATGGATAGGGAGATCGGGCCTTAAACCACCACGCGGGCCTAGTGCGGATTGGTGGTTATTAACGACTGCTAATGCATCCGGGACCAACGGCTTAACGTGCCTTCCGAAGCACGGAGGAGTTCGAGATGAAAACTTTTTTTTGTGGTCACCCATCCTATGACCGGCCTTTGCGGAAGTTGCTTAACTTCAACAATCGCAGACCGAGCGCGTTAACCGCTACGCCACCGAGCTCCTCAATTTCAAGTTCATTATTAATAATGAACGAAAATAATTCTAATATTTTCCCTGAAATAAATAAAATGAGTATTTTTCCATCGACCAGAGATCAGATTTCGTGTTGATCGCGTTGCCAGAACTATGTAGCTATGGCAACGCAATCATAAAATAAGGTATCTGATCTGACAATTGTTAAAACCAATAAAAACAACCTCAATGCAAAAAGATTTTACAAATACACAGATCCCATTTGCATTCATTTATTTAACAGATGGTTTCAGTGAATATTTTTGCATTTAATTTAATTTATAAGTCGTCTGACCCTTGTAATAAGAAGACAAACTGGGTCGATGACACTTTGAAGATAGAATGACGTCTTAGATTTGGTAATTTAATTTATTTGAATACAATTTATTATAATGCCACGTGGTAGTAAGTGTCGTAGTGGCATTAGGGTCATAATTCTTCAAAAAGTCATGACCACGTTGCCAAAAATAAAATCCAAGATAGCCAAAAAAAAAAATCAAAAATATTTATTTTTCAAAATTGGCTTACAAAGTTAGCGCTTTTTGAACGTCAAACAAAATTAAATTACTTACATATTGGTGCTAATTCCTGTAAATACCATCTAATTTTATTTTAAGTTATATCTGTCATTTTCTTATCCGCCGAAAAGGAAAGGGACGGGTAATTGACAAGCATAAAATTTATGGAACACACGTCAATTTTAAGCACAAATCTAAACCAACCGTCTAAAAATTTTACATCAGTCAATAACCCGACACATTCATTTACTCATTCTTCCTAAAATTAAGAGCTGTGAATCATCCGTCCCTTTCCTTTTCGACGGATATGAAAATGACGGATATAACTTAAAATAAAATTAGGCGGTGTTTGCAGGAATCGGGGCCATTATGTAACTAGCTGTAAAACTACTACCACATCGGAATCTGTAACGCTGAGGGAAATACGTGAGGGAAAGCCCTGTTCAGAATACGCGTGACTTACATCGTAGTGTCACAGGTTCGAATCCGGCTAGTAAATTCAACTACATGAGTTTGAATTCATGTTTGGATCATAGATAAAATGGATATCACGTGATTTTCAGGATTTGATTAATTGCTATAGGCTCGCCCTCTAATACATGGGACTTAACATAGCTGGCGAGGAGTGGGTGTGTGTAAACTATACACCACTGCCTACCCCTTCTGGGATACAAGCGTGATGCTATGTCATGTTGGCTTCGTTGCCAAAGCATAGTCAAGTGAGTTGCCATACATTTGAATATGAATTGTAGGCCAAAGTCGCGTCGCCGGCGACACGGCCATGGCGTCTTGATGAGTTATGACCCTTAAGTTCTTCTTCTATCATGTGGGTTGTGAAGTGGAATACCAACCTCATCAATCCTGGTGTCAGGTTATTATTGAGCCGCCAATGGCCCCCTGACATGACTCAGTAACGACTACGTACTTACATCAGTAAGTAGTAATCGTGACCAACGGCTTAACGTGCCTTCTGAAGCACGGATCATCTTACTTTCAGACAATCAGGTGATCAACCTGTAATGTCTTAACCAAACTAGGGATCACAAAGTGATTTTTGGGATATGTCCCCACCGGGATGACCCTTAAGTGAATCACTAACATTTTAGAAAGAATACACCTTCCCTCCTCCTTCAAAATATGTCTAGGCGTAACTAATACAGAATAATTACGTGACTTTGTATGTTATTTCTTTGCAAAGTATTTAATGAACTATTGCAAGAACTATTTGCTGCATCTGAAGTGATAAAATATCTCATATGTGCACAGACAATGCAGTGAACTCGTAACTGCACACGCATTGCTTCGAGCTCGTCAATTTATGGAGCAGTTTTATTTCAAGCTTCGTGAGCAACTGCGGTCTGTGGACTTGCATTGACGGATATCAAGATTCTGGATGTGTCGTTTGTAGCTACGCAAAGAAAATAGGGTTATGTATCATTTTTGTATGTTCATAACATTATCATGGTAAGTATATGGAATGGGAATCAAGTTTTCTTACTCAATTTGTCTAGAATTCAAATCAGTTACCGTAAAAATAGATAAATAGCTATATACATTGAAATCATGTAAGTATGTTAAACTATTTTTTTTGTTTCATGATATAAATAATTCATTTTAAAAATAATAAACAAAATGATCTTAATTCCAAATCAACGTTGCGCTTTTAACGTTGAATTCGTCGCACATGTAGACATTTTCAAGTGAATATACCAAGCAAATACTTACCTAGGTATTTGGTTCCAAAACCAAAATCTGGACGTAGAAACATAATATTATTTAACTCCAGAAATTCGTAACAACACTACACCGTAGCCTAGCTACGACTTTGCTACGACGCGTCTTAGCAGTTTGCGTTCTAGACTCCGTATAAGCGTGAAAAAATCTAAGTCTGCGATTCTACATAGAGCAACGCGGGTCTCCCGATGATTCTAGCACGATTTGTTGTCAAAATAATTCATTTTCTTGGTATGTCTCTTTTGCACTAGGCTCTCTCTCTCTATCTTTCTGTCCTATTTCCACCCGCACCACGCTAGAACACTAATAGCATAACATAACATAACAAATATTTTATTGCACAAACAGGAAAAAACAAAATACAAAACAAAAGAGAAATAGAATTAGTACAATAGGCATAGTGTCATTTCTTGACAAATTTTATATCCATAGTGAAATATAATAGAGGGGGCAATGCGGGTAATGCGTCCACGGAGATCCGGGACAACCTCTCGCATGCGCAAACTTTCTAATCTTTCCAACTTTTTCCAACCCGCAAACGGAACTCGCAGTCGTCTTACGAGTAGGTATAACACAACACCGGGTTTTATTTCTGCGCCAACATTGTAAATTACGGAGCAAGATTTACTTTCAAAGTTTACATAGAGAATTTGAATACAAGTTAATTAGTAATGTATTAAATATTTTTGAAGCTATTGTGAAAATATTATATTTGTGATAGAGTATTTTTACCCGAATACGACGAAGTTAAAAGGAGGGTTACGTGTTTGACCGCTATGTACCAATGTATGTATGTGTGTATGCACGACTGTTCTCACCTAACTTCTAAACCACCGTTCAGAATTTAGCAACGAGGTTTCACTAGAAGTGTCTTGATTAACCGGTAGTTTTAGGCTATGTGACTTCACGCTAAATTCAATATGGCGCCCTAAAGAACATAAATTCCAATGGTTTTTTGTGTTAAGTATCAAACGACAGGGTTAAATTTGCACATTACAAATATATATACGTCATATTATTACCTATTACTTGCGGGTTTTGCTTGTATTTACTCGATTATTGCTCACACCTGTTCCGGATAGGTTTTATCACCAAATCTTGCATAAAACACATAATGGAAGCGCATTTGTCTTATTGAATAAGACCCCAAAATAATATACTTAAATACAAATATAAGTTTAAAAAGTAAAACCCGACTAGGGAAAAATACTGTGGGGAAGAATTTCAGAGAAATATTTTCTTGTTTCATTCTTTTTAAAGCGTGATTTTTTGCTAAGTTTTTAAATTTATATTTTTTAAACAATTAAGATTAATTTCTTGGTCAGCAAAAATTTAGCTTCGATCGCCATCGACTCGCAAAGAAGAAGAAGAAGAATTTCTTGGTTGGTGCAACGCTTGCTTAACGTATGTACGAGGTGCCGAGCTGACCCACACATAATCACAATAATAATTTTGACGCGACTTCCTGCATAAGAAACTATGATGGGCCGTAATTACAGTTAAGTGGTGAGTGTCAGTCGTGTGACTGATACAACTACTTACATCTTACAGAACGATTTGGCGCTGGCTGACAAACCCATTAGCGTAAGCACTATTACATATTCTGTGCCATTAGCACCAAACTGGAAAGCGGCTCACCTAATCTAGTACGATCCCGAGGGTGACTGTGTTTCTCAGTAGATTATCATACAAAACTCAAGAAAGGTGCCTCCCAGAGGATCTTACTAGTTCTTTTACGGGCCATCTGTGATAAAGAGCCATGCTAGCCCAGTTGGTAGAACGCTTGCCTCTCACTTTGAGGTCGCAGGTTCGAATCCAGGACAGGCCTAAACCAATGATTGTCAAATTTATTTTCGAATTTATGTTTGGTTGATAAATGATTATCACATGCTCAGCGGTGAAGGAAAACATCGTGAGGAAACCCACATTCCCCAGAAATGCATTTTCGGAGGTATGTGGCCTAACCTATATTGGGCTGGTTTTCCCTTCGCGGGTTAGAAGGTCAGACAGGCAGTCGTTTCTGTAAAAAACCGGACCTGTCAAATCTTCAGGTTAGGTAAGCGGACCCTGTGAAAAATGAGACAATGCTAGTGAGATGATGATGATGATGACGGGTCATCTGTGTTATCATCCTACGCAGATTGGCATCACATTTGCACATCAAACTCCAATGACAAATTACAAAATGAAACGGAGTGCCTGTAAATATACACAGACATTACAATTATCTTTATAACACTAGCCTGCAAAATTGACTACAGTACACTTTTCTTTCTGCACTCCAGAAGTTAGAGATTTAAAATACGAAAATTCTCTTTGTAAATATTAAACTATACATTATAACATTTCCAGTCCATTTTATTTCGAAAGTTTGGGTGTCTTGTGTACCCAAAAGTCGTTATAATTACCCCACTGCCAAGCAAAGAGGAAGATCATGTGTTTGATCGCTTTGTATGTATGTATGTGTGTGTATGCACGTCTGTTCCCACTTAACTCCTAAACCATTTATCAGAATTTAACAAATAAGTCTTGATTGAATGAGCGTCTTGATTGTCCGGTGGTTTTAGGCTATGTAACGTCACGTGGAATTTAATGTGGCACCCTCTAGAGGACATAAAATGAGGACGAAAAAAAATTTTGTTCCAATGGTTTATTGTGTTGGATGTCAAATGAAAAGGCTTAATTTGCACATTTCAAATAAGTAAGTACATTTTACGCTAGTAATAATATAATAGTAGTGTGGGTTTGCTTGAATTTACTTGATAATAACGTTATTCTTTTTTCTATTTTTTTTATTTCCAAGCCTTATATAAAACACACATCGGAGGCTCATTATCTTAATAAATGGGTTCTTCCCAAAATTATATAAATACCAATATGTTTAAAAACTAAAAGTATATAAGAAGAAAATAGGTATATTTCTCTGAAATTCTTCCGAATAGTGATGGTTAGAAGATAGCCGTGGTCGTACGCTAATTTGTCCTAAGAGTTTCTATTCGAAAGAATTTATATGGAATATTTTCTTGTTTAATACTTTTTAGAGCGTGCGTTTCCCGTAGTCGGGTTTTAGTTTTTAAACTTATGTTTTTTTAAGTGTAGTGTTTAGTTTTATTTCATAGCTATTGTAGACAAAAAATAGTTTGCCTCTTATCTAAACCGTCTGAAAGCCTACTTACCAGATGGCCTACCTCACTATGACAGCATGGTTGCGCCACCAATGGGATATTATTCGGTATCGCTTGCAGGCAACAATGTGGTTGGCATTGGCATACATTTTATTATGTGCCCTAGTGTCCTAGTGGAATCCACTAAGTGGATTAGGGCCGTTATTGCGATCCACTTAAGAACGTTAATGTAAAATGTCAACGTAAGTAATTAAGAAAGAGATGCGATATTTGTATTTAACTTTTGTTTGGAGCAGAGCGTTTCAAAAGCCCGAATTTTATTAGCTGATGGTTATAATTTGTCCTTATGTTTGCAACGTTCTACGCCTCGGATAATAATAGACAGCTACTTAGTCGTTATTTTTTTTGTGAAGAACGTGTTTACACACGGTTAAGGCCTAAATCAGTCGAGTGAAGACTATTCGGATGTGAAGGCTAAAAGGATTTGGCGAACATTTTCCGGTGCCTACTCTACCCCAAATATAGCCTACAATGTATTACATCTTGTTACATCTGGAAACAAACAGAGGATGGTGTACAAAACATGACAGAACAATATTCTTAATGAGTTTAATGTATTATTTTTAATCAATAGTTACCATGGTTTTGGTATAATAGTAATGTTGCGTAAACGAATTAATAACTTCTCATTTAATAACTTCGCACTTAGACCATACATCCACGTAGCAATAACATCATCCACATAACAGTGTAAAACACCACCGAAAATAGAGGAACCTCAGATAATCCGTAATAATGCATCCAAATTCAGCGATAAATATAGAACACATATTATATATTATCCTTCCCATTGTATTTTTAAAGATCGCAGATTCACAAAAATGACCTCGCTAGCGAACAACCGATAATTGGAACCGGACATAGATTTCGTTGTGATCGGATACACGCCTGTATATTGGCTATATCCAGGCTATACGTCAAATGGCAATAACATATTTTTTTCAATTACTGTACAATTTCCATGAATCATTTTGCGCGGAGCGCTGTGCCGGCGAGCGCGATGACCCAAATCGGAATATTTGTGCAAACCTCGCCAAATAGCTTTTTCAATTTCAAAATTTGATAGATTCAAAATCTTAATTAAATTTATAATCAAACTCCGCATGGGTATTGCAGTCAGTTGATTCTATGAATAACAATATTGACACACGGTCATCGATATGTCGTTTTATAAATAAAAGATCTACCCCATTACGTACACGAGTGTTAAAATTGAATGTCTATATATTGATGTTTGCTCCCTTAATTATTAAATATTTAATAAGACGTCGTATTACAGTCTTTATACTAGAAACGTTCCAAAATTGTGCAAATGCTAACCAAAAATTCTGACGGGAAATGAATTGATAATCATTCACACAAAACTCGGCACAACTCGACAAGACGCCGTCAATAACGACCATCCAAACCATTGACTGCGATTATCTTACTAAGCGCCTTGTTTTGAGGCCTCACCTCAACCGACACTGACTTATTGAATTAATTTCTCATCCACAACAACAGTAACCCGCCCCAATAGCGAAATTATATCAAACAATAATAATTCTTCATAAATAAATTTAAATATAATTGCGAGTAATTTACATTTATACTTACATTGTTCTGAGTCGCGAACGAAGCGGTGACAGTAACAAAACGAGTAGCCTAGATATAACTCGGCACTCACTGTTCAAACTTGTTTCATTAAATTTAAATTTAGCGTCTGCTTATTAATTCAATGAAACGTCTTCGCGAGCTCCAAGGGTAAAAAGTTTCCTCCATCGACACATTCGGCTGTTCTCGATATCTCTCCGATAAATTTTAATAGCAGTAAGACTACGCTCCTCGCCATTCGCGTTTTTATCAGTAATTTTCTTATACCACGCCTTCGTCGGAGAAATGAGTCTTGAGAGATAATTTTAATTACCTACTCACTTAACTATGATCAAAAACATTTAAAAAATCTTTTACGAGTTCCCCACAATTAATTCGTGCTATAATTTTGCTCGCAATAATCTTTTTTTTGCCTCCAAAGGATGTAGATTGCCCAATTAAAACTTTAAGCTTATTACTTTTGGGCGCCCGTTTTTGAATACGTTTAATTAATTCGCCCCTTGCTCTCGGTTTCGTTTGTACACACCCTGTACCTAGGCACCAACGATTATATTTTAATTTAAGCACTTGAGATGCTTCTCAGAATCATTCGATATTGAAATTCAAAATCTATAATTTATTTTCTGTAATTGAATGTAAACTGAAACTCTACAATCGCAAATTAGAAGAACTTTTAGACATAATAATTTTCTTTTTAATAGATTAATTCAGTAAGTCATGTAATGAAATGTACTCAGCCTGTATGCACCCACTGCTGAGTACAGGCCTCCTCTCTTCTACGCCATCCTTTCCGGTTCTGTGCGAGTCTCATCCATTGCTTTCCGGCTTACCTCACAATATCATCCGGCCATCGGGCTGGTGGTGGTATTCATTAAGTATATTTTAATAATTCAAAACACATGCAATTGACGACTATAAAATAGTACCTACAGAAATATGTATATATCTTTTGTAAATTCAATATTGAAACCTTTCAAACGTTATGGTACTTATGTATCATAAGCAGACTAATAATTTACAAAGAATTATGTAACGGCTCTACTGCGGATCCTGGTGAGAGTCCTCAGCGCTCTCCATTTGTCCGGCCAAGTAGTCAATGCCATTTGTGGCAAATCTAGAACAAGTTACAGCAACGTAGCAGCAACATTTATCAGGTGTACAGTTTTATCTGTCCACCCCGCACAGCAGCAGGTTCGTTTCCCGTCACTATCGCAGCTAACCGCAGTCTCGCCGGTCATCAGGAAATTGGTGCAGTCTCCATCCGGGCGATGGACGATCATAACCTAGAATGGTTGAACTTTGCTGACGAAACGGGTGTCAGTTTATACTCTAAGAACTTTGTGGTTTGGCTGGAAGTACACATACAATTGTAATCGCAACTATTCAAATATTAAAAACGTCACTTTACTACATAGCTAGACGATAAATAATCATAAAAAGCCCAAAAAAGTCCAGATACAATATTTGAATAAAAAAGGTTTTTTTTTTTAAAAAAAAACTGGCGCATGTATCTCTTGTGTAATTATGCATGCTTCTTATTTTAACGTGACTTATTGTAGATTTGCGCAGATGACATTAACTACTTGGCCGGACAATTGGGAAGCGCTGAGGGCTCTCACCCGGTACAAAATTTAAGAAAACAGGCCTGAGGGTACCCAGTTAGACGCGAACCTCGGCTCGGGGCGTCGTCAGAGAGGAAGAATATTTGAAAGAATTAATCGACTCTAGTAGGGCGATAGCGATAAGCGCTGAATGAGGGAAATCGTCGACCACGCCGGCGGGTTGATTGCTGATTGGCCGCCTCTATGGCTAGGGTAATCGGGTCGTCGGGATCGTATATTACGTCCTTCAATTTAGTGTCTTTTTTAATTATTATCAGTTCCATACTTTTGTCAAAGGCCAATTCCTTGACTTCCCTATAAGACACGACGTTAACCTTTTCTTTAATCTGTTCCGTTGGCCTTTGATAGACTGGAATGGAAAATGCTACACCGACAAGAGCGTGACTCTTAAATTGATGATGATGACTTTTGTACCAGAAAAATCCACTTGATATCAACTCAGAATCATGGGCTGAATCATCCCTCAAAGTTTTCGTTACAATGTCACTAACATACTACTACTACATACTACTACTTGTTTGTTTGTAAACACAAACAAACAAGTAGTAGTAGTTAACATACCTGTTTGTTGACTCCTCGTCAACTGGTCACAAACCAGTTGCAACCACGTGATATCAATCTATGATCTAAAACATGAATTCAAACTCAAATTCGAATTCAGGGGTTACCTACACGCATAACGCATAAGTATTTACAAATGTCTGGTAAAGCTGAATGCAAATACAGTGTTGATTTTCTCGTGAAACCAGTACACTTGTAGGGCGATATCAGCAGTTAATCTGAGCCGGTTGTTTCCTACCGGTCGCGTCGTCAGGAAATTGGCTGCAACCTAAATCCAGCCACCGATCAAATCCTCTCGTCACAGACGAATTGCATACATACGTATACGTACTGTATGATTTACGAATATCGACGCCTTTATATCGCTGAAAATGGCTTGGCTATAGATTGATGTAGGTACGAATGTGATTTAAAAAAAATATAACGATGCTGATTCAAGTACACACCATCTAGTTTTATTTTAAGTTATACCTTGTTTTAAGTTTACGCGGCGTTTATCTTAATTAAAACACATTTTAGGCAGAAAAAAAAACCTCCATAAATTGTATATAGGCCAATAACTCGATAGAATTAAGTACCTTTTTTTAAGTTTACACGGTTATTATCGTAATTAAAACACATTTTAGGCAGAAAAAAATCCTTCCATAAATTGTATATTGGCCAATAATTCGATAGAACGTTAAACAGGCTGAATATCAGCGGGATGCCTATTGTATTCGCCCCGATTATTCATTCATTCACTCTATCGTTTTAAAATTAACATTAGTCAATCATCCGTCCCTTTCCTTTTCCGTGGATAAGAAATTACAGGTCTTACAATTTAAAATAAAATTAGGAGGTGTCTGCATGAATCGGGCCCAATATATTCTACTTCTTGGCCACGTCTCAGCAACCGGAGGGGGAATTAAACATACTCTACCATTCTTAGAAGACCTGTGGAAAACCCGTCCCAACAACCTCTGACCTGGTGTGCGCGTGGAAAACGCAAAAGTGGGTGGCCCAAAGAGACCTGGCGACGCTCGGTTGAGGGAGAGTTCAAAATGCTTGGCATGTCATTCGAGCCCTACATCCTAACAGGAGATAAAAGGATCAGAAGAGGAGACCATCCTCAACAATAACTATGACACCAAGTATCATATATACGTCCCACTGTTGGGCACAGGTCTCCCCTCAATCAATACAACAACAAGCAATACAAATACGCCGTGAAGGGTGGAAGGATCATCCTTGTGACTTTTACCCAGCAGTGAGATAATATAAACTAAACTAAATTAATGTTATGATGATGTACAATTTCTATGAAAATTCAGAGATATTACGAGTATTTGCGGAGGTTGCAGCATGACGTTTAATGAACTTCCAACCTAAGCTCCAAGTCCCAGCTTACGACGAGTCTAGACAACACAATAGTGCCGATACGGCCACCCACCTAATTTGAAAGGAATAAAACTAGCTCCATCTCTTTTTTGTATTTATTGTTAGAAAAGGATAGATATTGTTAAAAAATCGATTTATTGAGTTTCTTCTCACTTCTGTGAAGGAGCAAAGAAAAATTATCCAATATGTTCAACTGGTTCTCATCCCAAGCATGATGCTGTTGTTGCATGTTGTTGTTCTCGACTAAGGGATTGTGATCACTCCAATATGATGGATCATTTTAAGAGCAATGGCTGATTACCTGTCCCTTATGGTGCCTCTTATCCATTTGAATAATTTGAATCAAAAGTGATTGCAAGTTATCTAACACACAGGTATTCCTTTATGGATCCATAAAGGATTATGAGCTTTTACTTATGTATGTGTGTGTTTTAGTACATAAGAGGAGGCAATAAAAGCAATAGAACGGGATTCAAATAAGTATAATGTGTTGTATGTACTATCACAATGATGCTCGAATGACATGTGCCGTATTCAATTTTTATGCAATGTTTCTGTGATTAGCGTTAATTGGTAAATTATATTGGCAAGGCGCTAACGGAGTGTCCGCCTGAACAGTGTGTAATTATTATTAAACACATAAACAAGCGCGGGTTAGTACTCCAATTAGTGTCGATCGCCACGCATTCGATGATTTCATTGAACATGCAGATTTACTCATAGACACGTCTAGCGGTAATGGCCGCCGCATCTCTGATATTGCTTGTTGTCAATACGAGTAAACAATGCCAGTAGCATACATTAAATAGTATGTTGTTACCTAACGGATATTCCGCAATAACAACAAAACAGTATAGTTGGAATCGGATCCACGCAACGAGGTTATATACATATTTCACTTTTTATTTTTATTTCGATACAGTTCCGATCTATGACACAAAAGGCCCCAATACCAGGAATTTACCTAACATTTTCTAAAAATAAGTGAGATGCGATAAAGTCTGTCAAGTTGGTTCGTATTCCTAACGATCCGAAAAGTAAACCTTCCGTCCCCTGACATTTGCTCTGTTTCCCAACTAGACTTTCAATGCGAATGTTTTATATAAATTGTTTATTTTTATATTATTTAACCCTTCACCTGTCAGATCTAGCACCAAGATAGGGCAATTCAATAAAATTTGTCGTCATAGCGTCCAAACCGTCACATCCGCTTCCGCACCCGACCCCAAAAGGAGCTTAATGAAGGTAACTGACAGGAAAATCACAGATAGTAGCCACTGCAACGCTTACTTCCACCGATAAATTCGCCCGCCGGGCAGAGCACAAGGCGTATGGTAACCAAACGTAAAATTTTCGATTATAGTCCCTTTACCCCGGGAATATCTTGACAAATACCCTAATAAAAAGGCTCGCCACGCGGCCGGGACGTTTGGAAAACCATTTACAAGGTTTATCGTCGCTATGGAAATAATAACTGGAGCCGTTATCGTCCTAAATTGATCTAATTTAAAATTATTGTTATCGCAAACCTTTTATTTTTATTATAGGGATCATAATATTTTATCAGTGGACAACCAAAACCCATGTGTATTTTTAATCCGGATTCCCGTAGTCATTTGTTTGCGTTATCCACCTGCTACAGATTATTTTGAAATCGTTGCAATACCAGTAGTAGCACTGCGATACGCGCTTCTGAATATGCTTTTAGTTAGAAATATTTTATGCTTGCATATATACGGTGCAAATATATGGTTAAAAAGATACATCCCGTCTGTGTGGACTAACGAAAATTGTTTGCGCCACAACGTCCTTTATTAAACAACCCAAACGTTGACGTCGCATGAGTAGAACGACCCTCATTTCCTCCAATGAACGTATAACCTCAAAGCGTTCTCAAAAAGGTTTTCTTTGCGTTTATTAATGTCGCAATCGTCTACTCGCAGACGAGTCAATCTTACATCGATTGACGCGCGTGTTGTGTGCTCTGATAGCTATAATTGCCTGAGGGAAACATTGCAGCGACACTAAAATATTATTTGTGTGTGACAGGCTTTGTGGCGGAATGTGTACAGGCCATATCTCAAAGACACCCGTTCTAATTAAGTACACAATGAGAGTTCATATTCGGCGGTGGGCGGGGGCGGCTTTTGTCCTCGCCCCGTTATCTGCAGACCAGCCTTTTTGGCTTTGTACAACAAAATGACTGCTGGTTCGGCTGAAACTGTTTATTTGGACGAATTATCTGTGAGAGCAAACTTTTTGGGCGTCTTGAGCTCGTTCAAGGGAAACTTTTGCCACATTTCTAAAATTCCGAGTGCGTTAATTACCGTTTATGAATCGAGATGTTTTTCAAGTTATATCTCATAATTTCAGGTTAACACGACTTTTCTTTGAATATTATAATAACATGTAGGTACCTACCTGAATAATGTATATGCATATGCTAAAGATGAACCAAGGTACTTATAATTTAATATTTACGCTGATTAGTCCAACGCTCTGCGTGTGTATTTGTTGATATACCTACGCTAATTTAATTAATAACGACAAGAGTAATTACCATATTGATGTTTGTCTGACTAATAATAAATATATAAGAAATAAATAATAATAAATAAATATGTAGTAAAACCTGAAATAAATGTTATAAATAAATAAATAAGTAATAAAGATAATTTTAATAATCGTTCAGAGAGTAGATTATATAGATAGGTATCTTTGTCTACATCGACTGAAACACTTCTCTCATTTTAATTACTACAGGTCTTAAAAACTTTGACCTCTATGAAGCGTTCTAAATTCGGTCAAGAATATTACGGAAGCCGTCCAACTGGTAGCAGAAGCTAATTACCTCACAGACAGTAGAGAATTAAGAAATTCTATTGTAAGAGTCTGTTCTAGTCGTATTAGAGAGATAAAGTCTTATTCTAGTGAATTATTCTTACGATGGAAACCAGAAACTATCGCCTTTTCATACTTTTAAACGACTATTACTTTGAATAAAGAGAGACAAATTGATATGTCAATTTTCGAACAAACCACAAAATGCCTTTTCCAAACTCTGCATGGTAAAATAAACACGATATTTGAAGAAAAGTCGCGTTCGGCAACTGCGTGGGTTCCGTTATAGATTTATTAATAATAAACAATATATTTTAGAATTTAATGTATTGTAAAAGGCTTTGTAAAGAAAATGTATAATGATAAACAAAAACCTGACGATAGGGATGGGTAAAACTAATATACCTAAGTACTATACAATATGACTGTAAGACATTTCGAGAGAACGACGACTGTACCTACCCTCACTTTAGCTGCTATAATAATCCTTAAATTAGTAAAATTATTTATATAATTTGATTTTGTTGTCGTTTAACCGTCATATACACCAAAACCTATTGCCAAATAATATGCGTAGTTTATAAACATTTTCGGCCTATCTTATGTAAATTACTAGGCTAGCAACAATAGAAATTCAGACATTAAGACAATTTAAATAATGCGATCAAAAATAAAAAAAGTTTTCCGGGTGACTGAAGAAAGACACCATCTTTTCAGCAGCCATTTAAAAGGAAATAAAAACTTTACTTCTTTCATAAAATAGATACAAAGAGCGAGATTATCCGGATTTTAGGACCGACATCGGTTCAACGGCGCGGAAGGCAAACAATCGCCTTTTGTTGCCCGTCGCCATTGAAGTTTGGGTAATTAATTATATCCCAAGACCGTCATTTTGCAGATTCACTTCGCCTATAGCCCCAAGATTGACTGATTACCTCACACCACGGGTGCCTTAGCACGGTTTATCTGACGCCTTTCTGAGGAACTCGATATGTGCCTTTTCTTTACGTACCTTTGCGTGAGGTTTTGTGAAGAGGTAGTCTCTTTGTAAACGAAATAAAAATATTGATATGACTATGTCGAAAGAAACTTAGATCGGTAATTATATCCATAGTTTCTTTATATCTGCTATAGATCATCTTAATAACACTACGACCTTTCGTGCGAGAAAAACTTTGTGAAAGTTGAAATTTACTGTAATGTAAGTGACCTCTGAGGTCTTATTTGATTCAGAGATTGGACTAACGTATAATTTTGTGATTGAAATTACTATATTTAATCTAATATCCAAAAATAAATCCCTATTCTTTCTGATAATAACAGTTCAAATATGTTAAAATAGTTATTCTTTTGTAATTAGCGAGCTGTACACTCCATATCAAACACAATTACACATTTTCTCTGCCAGTATCTCAGCAACGTATTATTAAAATGAAATAGGAATGAAATATTGAAAAAAGTAAGTTTGAACCATTGTTCTAGACCGTAGCGATAGCTCTCCCGTAGAAACAAAGTAATTGGCGAAGAGAAAAATTACGCTAGAGAGGAAAGCTTGTTTAAAAAGTATAAAAGAAACTGCAAAGCGTGAGTGGAACTCACGTGATAAACGATCCGTATGCTAGCCGTTATTACCTCTATAAGTATACAGATTCACAAAATATTCTACAAGAAAATCTCGTACATGAGTATGTTGTCGAGTTTTCGGATCTAGAGAAAGAAATACCTACAATTTACTTTCCTTACGTCTTAATAGGTATTAATAATATATCGGATTCTTTCTTTTTTATACGAAAATTTAAAAAAATATATGAGTTTAATAAAAGAGTAAAAAAAACAAGCGCTCGTTTTGTTGCATAAACATTTTGGTGTTACCAATTTGGATGCGGGACCTTAAAAATACCTAGAGAATTGTTTCAGTTCTAGGTGCAGGAAACAGAGGTTTTCATTCCGCGCGATGACGTGGTCATTCGCCGTGTATGTCTAGTAATTGCTGCAGACATACACGTTTACCTATCTGTATTTATACCTATATATATTCAGCGTTCTATCTCTTTTACCTTTATATGTGTAAACAACTGCCTGCTGTTTATTCCCTGTTCCTTTTTTATTCTTGACCACTATGTAAGCAGTGTGCTTAATAAAATGTAATAGAGTAGAATATAAATAATATTATATTGTCTACGTAAGACACATACGAGTCACAACAATAGACTTGAAGTGGTCGCCGCGGTCGGCTGGGCAGACTAGAGGTGCTTCTAACCGTACAAATAGAAATCGCTTTTTCACTCGAAAGTAATATGAAGATGCCGAGACTGAGTCACCCTATCCTCAATTGCAAATTCAACCATAAAAATTTAATAATAAAGCCACTACCACTTCGGCCTGCAAATCGCTGACCTAAAAATGGCTAGAGCTAATTCTTAGCGCTACTTGAGTAGAAGTAGGATTTTAATAGCCCATTCAGCAGGCCAGCTGACGTCAAACTTTGCTCGCTGCCGGTCCGCTCCTCGTTAAACACTACTATAGGTACGTCCAAGTGATTCTCGTTTGAAACGTCAAAATGGCCAATATTCTCTATAACTGCTGCCGTTCGAGATATCACAGACCCTAATGTGTTCCATACGGTTTTATGTTATTGTCAGTATTGTTAATGGGGTTATAATTAGCGTTTATGTTTTTACAAATTGTTTAGGTTATAGCGTAATAGTAACATACAGAAAAATAATGGTTACAGCAAAGGAGTACGTATATATGATATGTAGTTGAAAAAACATTCGTGAACCACCACGCGCGTAGCAGTTCTCATCGTAGTTTAACGCTACGGCGTAGCAATGGCTACACAGTTTCCTTTTTACTAATCTTTCGTTTACTTTTTACTTACAATGATGGCCGACAGTGCCGAACAACGAACTGGCAATTATCTCAGTAGCACCCAATTATTACATTCACAGATGGAAAATCAACTGTCGGGAGTAGGAAAACTCCGCGGTACAGTGAATAGAAGCGAAATGGAAGGCAGAAGCGGCCGCCGAGATAACGGCTCTTCAAAAAGGGGAAATGTTAAAAACAAAATTCAAAAGGGAAAGAGGAAGTACCTAAGTAAATTATAAAAGTGCGACGAGAGGCTTTTGTTTACGGAGCGGTACTGTCAGTGTGCCGTTTGCTGGTAACATTTACAAACTGGCTGTCTGCAGTGACGTCTATGTCATTTTGATAGAAATAAAAACTTTAAAAAAACCGGTTGGGACTGTGTGTGAAGCGTGTTTTAGTCTTCTGTAAATAAAAATGGAAAATAAACAAATTGTATGCCAACTAACGTGAGCGCTTTGAGTTGAATGGAACGTAACATGTTCAAAGGTTGAATGTAGATATATAAAATATATACAATATACAATTTACCAAATCTCATTATGATATAAATACGGAAAAATCCCGGTAGGGACATATCACAAAAGCACTTTGTGATCCATAGTTTGGTTAGGACATTGCAGACTGGTGACTGGATTGTCCGAAAGCAAAATGATCCTTGCTTCGAAGGGCAAGTGAAGCAGTCGGTCATAAAGAATTTAAAATAAATTCGCGACAAATTAGTATGAGGTGTAGTTGCCTGGAACTATTATATGATCTGTGCTATGAACGAACTCCTGATTTAGGAAGGCGGTCGAGTCGGGCCTGCCGGGTGAGCCGACGGTTGTGCCGTCGGGTGGTCGGGTCGCCGGGCGGTCTGGCTCAGAGCGGTTTTCATTAGAGGCTGCCATTTGCATGTTATTCATTACCTTTCTACATCATATATTCATATTGTTTCAAAGTACTAAAACTGTGGCTGTTTAGAAACATGAAACTATGTTTGAGGGATTTGTTTGGCTGATTTTGTTTGCGTTTTACATTGTTACTCATACAGGAAGATAGGAAATATTATGTGACATAAGGTATTTAATAGCAGGAAAATATTCATTCATAAACTAATGCTGTTGTCTTTACTGGGATGGGCAGAAGGACAATTATCTGAAAAACTATCCACAGACACATTTCGTAATGAAAAAAAAATCGATAACCAGATGCGCTAAAGTACGGTAGTGTACGTTAAGTATGACAGAAGAAACATGAAAGTAGGATTAATGCTATAGAAATGAGGGCGTTGCGTAGCATCTGCGGTGTTAAATTGAGTGATAAAGTGAGAAACAGCGTCATAAGAGAGAGATGTGGTGTAAAAGACGATATAGTGACTAAGATTGAGAAACGAATGTTAAGTTGTTGGCAGGTTGGACACGTAGAGCGGATGAAGGATAATAGGATTACGAAAGCAGTATATAAAGCGAACGTTGGTGGTAGGGCTGGTAGTGGAAGATCTAGAAGGATTGGGTATGTTCTTAGAAAAGGTTAAGTACGTTAAATTCTTAACCGGCGTGCATGTATGAAACGATTAATGAATGTGGAGGAAGCAATAGAAGTGTGTCAGGATCGGAGCAAATGGAATTTCATTGTCTCTGCTTACCCCGGTCGGCAATAGTTTATGTATGTATGTAATAAGATTCACTATTACGGTTAGATTAATTTAGGCAACTGCACCGCACTAAATAGTGATCTTCTTATCGTGTGGGTTGTGAGGTGGAATACCAGCCTCATCAAAGGTGTCAGGGTTGTGATTGAGCCGCCAAAGGCCACTGACATGGCTCATGTAACGATTACTTAATTACAATCAGTAAATAGTAACCGGGATCAACGGCTTAACGTGTCTTCCGAAGCACGGACTAAATAGTGATGAAATTATCGTAATCTTCATAACATGAAACATAACATAAGGAGATCCCAATATTGGGCAAGGCAGAGATGCATCCATCGCAAGATGAACTAAATAGCCACGCTTCACCAAGCTTCCTGTTCGACAAATGTGGCGGTGGGCCGTCTCGCCGCCTAGTGGTCGAACCAACTCATCAGCACCAGCCCATTAACGTCCTCACTGCTGGAGCACGGGCCTTCCTTATGGATGGATAGGGAGATCGGGCCTTAAACCATCACGCGGGCCCAGTGCGGATTGATGGTTATTAACGACTGCTAATGCAGCCGGGACCAACGGCTTAACGTGCCTTCCGAAGCACGGAGGAGCACCCATCCTATGACCGGCCTTTGCGAAAGTTGCTTAACTTCAACAATCGCAGACTGAGCGCGTTTACCACTGCGCCACCGAGGTCGAACCAACTATGTTGGTAAAATTGCATAATAACTAATTGTTGCAAGTTGTTCAAATCAAGAATGTATTAAAGAAAGGTCAGCAGGGCTAACATGCGCAACGTGATAAAATTATCGATCGATTCAATATTTTTTTTTCGAAATCGATAAGTTTATTTTTTTTCCCTAACATGTTTACCACGTAATTTTGTCTTATTTTGACAGAATATTACTTATTTGGGTTCACATTTTAGCACCAATCGACAAAACGTCACAATTATATTGTCAGAATCAAATCTTTAGGATAGGTAAGCGGACCCTGTGAAATACGGGATAATGCTAGGGGGATAACTTGCATCAGTCCACATCGACTTAATAATATGTCTAATCAATTCTTACGCTTCAACTCTTCACATACCTACTAGTTCAGCAACAAGGTACAATATCCTCGGATCGCTACACGTGTCGTCCCCACATTCATTCACAGCATTCCTGTCGCTAACGTCCTTCAATACCTGCATAATCTTCGTATTTCAAAGCCTCATGCCGACCGCTTACAGACATTTGGACTATTTGTCCCTACCCGGCAACCCACTCAGGTATGACCAGAAAATCTTTGATAACCAAATTCATTGCTTACCATATTAGGTATACATGCTTAAGGTATACAGGTTAGTGAAATCGTAACGAAAACTTTGAGGGATAATTGAGATCATGATTCTGAATTGATATCAAGTTTATATAGACATTTTTCGTCGCAAAAGTATGGAATGAAAAATAATTAAAAAACCAAAAAAATTCATTATCCGACAGGAAATTTCACTTGATATCAACTCAGAATCGTGGTCTGAATCATCCCCTCAATATTCGTTACGGTGTTACTAACACCCATACGTACTTGTACAGGATGTAAGTGACATCGTAACGAATACTGAGGGGAGTGATTCAGCACATTATTCTGAATTAATATCAAGCGGAATTTTTCATCGCAAGAATATAGAATTTAAAATAATTAAAATAAAACATGAATTTACTAATATCAACTCAGAATCATGGTTTGAATCTTCCCTTAAAGTTTTCGTAACAATGTCACTAACACCCTGTATTTAATTTTGTCATAGTATCAACATTAAAGAATCAGTTCTTATATTACAGATTCGTTTTTACTATTTATCTCACCTCAGAAACGATTACAGACATTCATTTATTTATGTATATATTATATATAAACACATATCTATCTATTATATATCAATCGATTAGGTACGTTATATAGTATATACTGGTATAGTTATAAGTAAGTAAACACAATTAATCTGTAAGCACGTATTTGTAAATTGAAATTAATATTAATGACATGGATGTATTCGATCAATCGTGTCAACCGAACCGGGACTGTTTGATATGTTTTAACATAAGCACACTGCCACAATTATTGAGATTACGGTTGTAATTAATAACAAATAATACATACGTATAAAGTCATACAGAGTAGGTACTAATGCTATTAGGGAACTGTCACCGGGAAGTACTCGTAACAGTTGAGTAAACAGTCTGTTCCAAAATCTCTTACCTGTGATTTGCTACTGGTAGTAATATATAGTAAAAAAAACAAATATGCAACTACTTTTGTGGTCTAAGATAAATTACTCATATAGGTAGGTACCTAAATGTTGCCTGGAAGAAATTGCTACCTTAGCAATAAGGCCGCCTTTTGTACCAATTGTTTGTCTTTAATTGTTTATGTGATTTCTATTTATCATAAGGATTAATTTACGTTCGTCACAAATTACTTAATAGTAATTTAAACAAAAATAATAGTTGCACCTGCGACTATTATTTATTATAAAAGATA
Organism: Pectinophora gossypiella; assembly: GCF_024362695.1. Taxonomy (NCBI): domain Eukaryota; kingdom Metazoa; phylum Arthropoda; class Insecta; order Lepidoptera; family Gelechiidae; genus Pectinophora; species Pectinophora gossypiella. The sequence continues at coordinate 7,281,799 of NC_065421.1, read as the reverse complement.
CGAGACGTGATTCAAGCACATTGTTATTGTGTCAGGGTAGAGTTCTCGTTTACGATACGCCGTTCGAGCGGAATTTAACTATTTTATTTTTAATACATGGCTAGTGCGATCAAAACTATGTACTACTGGAAGGACATCACATAGGGATTATGAATTCAAAAAGATATTTTCTCGCAACTGCAATAACTAGTGGGATCAACAAAGATATTATTTACGCCGTAGGTATTACCAAGCAACGCCCACAAAGGCGCATCCTTCCCCTGCCTTATTAGCTTTGTGCTTTCTTTGAATATAAAGAACATATTCCAGCTTAATTTACACAATGCGTTATACTCCCAGCTTGATTATTTATTATTCTTTAATATTACGCTAAAATATTTTCATTTTTATTTATCGCTCTACTTATTATGTGCGCGTGAAATTTTCTCCTTACTCCAAGTTGGGCGTAAATATATAAAACTAAACTTATGTAAGTAAACAGGTACGAGTATTTGACGCTTGAGAACATACATTGTTTTAAGTTTACGCGGTTATTATTATAATTAAAGCACATAATAACGAGAGTCTCATATCCCCATTTAAACGCGGTAAGAACCCGTTATTATGTGCTTGAGAACATTTTATCATAAAATATCTAGTCTGTATTCCTTCCTTTCGACTTATCCTTTTGACGAAACATTTGTGGATTTATGGTTTATTCTTGTTTTTAGTTCCTTTTTGACGAAGCCTGTGGTGGATTTAATAATGTGTTTTATTTAAATTTAAAAATAATTTATTTGAGACATGATAGTCCATATTACATTCATTACACACGTCTGTATTTGTCAAGCTTGACATAATATTATCATAACCCACATTTTAAATATGTCGTATCATTCCATATGTACTTTATATATATGACTTAATAGGTACCTATGTGTATATCACGATGACTAGGCACAAATAATTAGGCAGCGTTTGCTCCCGTTTTTATGAAAAGCAACATTTTAAATAGGCTAAGGCAGTACTCACACGAAGCCGACGCCTCGAACCAACGCGGTTGGCGGCGAAGCGGGCGGCAAGGTCGCATTGCCTTGTATGTAATCCGCTGATACTTAACACACGACGAAATCCACGTCGTGTGAGAATCGCCTTAATTCAAGCATTCCCAATCGACCCAAACAAATGAACTCAAAGCATTCTAAGAGGAATTCCGGCAACAATACACTCCTAATCTGGTGTGACCTCAGCCGTCGTAATCTAGCTTCGGAATGAAGGCACTTAGTGGCTGGACTCCCAACTCCGGCCGCCGGCGACCAACGACTGAACTGCGAATAGCCAGCAGCAATTTCCGTAAACCACTTCTAGATGCCTTTTTATGGTTTTTACCTCGTCTTCTACCATTTGTTAGAAACTACATTTTGTAAGGTAATTTCATTGTGAAACAATTCAGGAAAGTAGGTACTTAACGCAAGTAAATGAAATATAGCTGCAAGGGAGAGTCCTTGCAGTTATGAAGTTTAGTTATGAAATGTTCTACAAATAAATTTTATTTCATGTCATTGCAGCATTTCTGGTTACATGGGGCCTAAGCGAAATTACTTTGTTTTTTATTCGGCTAAACGTTGTACCCTGTCAGGCTTTCTGAAGTTCTTGATAGGAACAAGGGATTAGGGGTGGGGTAGGGGTTGGGATAGGTTCTTGTTGTTCTTGTTCTGGTTCTTGGTTCTGGATATGAATGAATAGGTGTATAAACAAAAGTGCAGATACCATATTCGAATCCAATGCTATATTTATGATGGATGTATCAAATACTCCCAATTGTACCTGGGGTATATGTTAGATACAGGCCGCCCTGTACACATGTCAGTAATAATGGACGAGTCAAAGTGTAACTATGTTCCCTACTGAATAAAAATATATTTGAATTTGAATAAACTAGGTTCGTTACTATCCGATCGTTCCGTTATGTCTTCATACATCTGACCCCCGTTTGAAGTAATTGCTACATCCTACACGCTTCATCTGACTCATTTCATCTAAACATTTAGTTCGTGGAGGTAAAAAAGACCACATTGAAGCAATGCATGTAAAAAAATCAAATTTGCTATTAGACATTACGCACTTTTTTTAAATTTCTTTATAACACTTCATAAATTACACATAAGTACATTGGTTTACGAACATCGCTAAACCTAAACAGGTTCGTCGCGATCTCGATGCCTTCTTCTCCGGCGTAGGTCACATTATAATAGCACGCTTTTTCATTATCACATTCAAAGTACACAACATAAATCTTTACCACTTTGGTGCTCACTTTGTTATAACAGAAACAGGAAGTGTTTTATTGTTTTTCATTTATGTAGAAACGTAAAATCACGCCCTCATTCCCACTGAGGTGGGCACTTACTTTTATATGCGCATGATTTTCTTCAATGTGGCCTATATAATGCGGTCCGCTTCGGTTTTTTGGTCAATAAAAATCCGCTTTACCTTAAACGTATGACACAGTTATATTGGAATTAGATGCTGCAGGGGCCATTAAGAATGCAGGGCTGCGCGGGGCACCAAATGTTCCCGGTTCCGTGGCATTTATTCGCAGCATTCTTCACGCGGCCTGCAGGCTGCCGTTTAATGACGGGCCACGGTATTCACTAGCCAACCGAGAATATTTGAAAACGTTGCAAATTCCTCAGCTCAAAGTTTCACAGCTACACTGTAATTTCACCCAGCCTACCGCTATTACTACAATTTAAACCGAGTTTAGACATAGTTTCGTGCATTCCCAAAGTAGCTTACATTTCGTTTTGCATGAAGTTTTTTTTAAGCTGTTTTGTTTGCCACTTTATTACGTATGCACCTAGTGTAGGACATACGCACTTATTTCACATTGTTAGGTATCTAGTAGATAAGAGTTCTTAAGAATACAACCTGCAACTTACGACTTTGCCAGTGACATTTTCTTTTCGTTGAAATGCCATCATTTACTGCTTGACCGGATAATTGAACAGCTTTGGGTGCTCTTACCTGGTGTGCGAGTAACTTGATTCCAGTCTATTGTTTACAAAATAATATTTTCCCATCTTGTCAATTTCTACGTAATCATTACTGTAAGAGTAGATAAGTAAATAGCTACGAAGGTTCTTCGTATTTTTTGGCCATTTCGATAGCTTTCACACCGCAAGTAAACAAGGTATTGTCGTAACAAATCCTAGTTTTCTCCGTATTTGCATAACAAATTCTGAAACGCGCCATATAAGCAAAATATTCGCCCACGCAGTTATCGTCCTCACTGATTTATTCAATAATACCGATTTGTGTTTTATACCTTCCGTTTGTTTTAAAAGTTGGGAGATAGGCACACACAATCACATTCAAACGTTCGAATATATCCCTTATTTCTACAGGATAAGATCCATTTTATGTAGCTGCGTGGATGTCGTAAGCCTCGGTATAGGCATGTAATTTATGTTATTGCTATTCAAACCCTTCTATTGATACGAGCTCGAGATATTATGCAGGTGTATTGAGATGTTCCACGAGGAATAAAATCGGGGCAGCTTTTAAGAAATTGCCTCTATCCTTTTCCATTCCATAAACATAAAATTAAAGGAAGTTGAAAAAGGATGTTTTGGAATTTTCTAAGGCAGATATTACTGGCTATTTATACGGTCCCCTAAAAGGGAGTGCTTGTACGTACGTTATGTCCTTCAAGCTTGAAAGATGGGCTGTTTTGAAATTCACCTTTTATACTTATATTTAGACTTAAATATAGGCCTGTTGTTTCACTCATGAAACGGAACAAGTATGTGGAGTTTTGTCAGTCGAGTAGTCGAGGGTTTTCAGAGTAGCAGTCAATTACATTTGAAAGATACTTTAAGTTAAATTAGGTATTGTATTTGACAGCCGTCAGAAGTCACACACACTGTTGCGCGTGTTGATGTCAATGTGTAGTGTCTGTGTAAAACGAGGCCACAAGTCTCAACTCGCGTGGGTTGTGATATGAGAGACCGACCTAACAACCCTAGTGTCAGGGATACTATTAAGCCAAAGGCCCCTGACATAGCTCATATAATGACTACATACTTACTAAGTAAATACCTGGCAGTACGCCAGGACCTACTACTACTTAACATGCCCTCCGAATCTTACTTTCGGAAAATCGGGGGAGCAGCCTCAGCTTTAATTGTAAAACTATAAAATCAAAACAAAAATAACTAAATAAAACTAAAAATACGCTTATTGCTGTTTGGCAATTATTTTTATTCGTATGTTTGTCCTGTGTATATGTCGTTGTGCAATAAAGTATTATTGATTGATTGAATAAGACAAAATATATACAATAGAAAATCTCTTTATTACACTTAAATCATATTAAAAATACATTAGGTATTATTAGGTATACTTACAATTAACAGTTAAATTAAACCTTGCTTAAAAAGCCCGCCTTTAATCGTACCTGGCGCCAATGTACCCATAATCTTGGCTGCGTATCCACTTTGGATAGCCAACGATATGCGTTGCGCCATATACGATTTACTTACGAGTATGACAACGATATTCGCCATGAGCGAGAAGCCGCACCACTGTTCCTGAAACTACTTCTGAAATTATAAATCTAGAAAGGCACTTTTACTGATCATACGAATGATATACTTATTCACTTTCTCACGTATCTGATATAAAAAAGATCACGGCTATTTTCACAACAGTTTCACTTTTTATAAAGATATTTATATATATAGGTACTTACATACAATTTTTTTTATTTGGAATTTGTTTCTTGATCGGACAAATGTGAAGCGCTAAGAGGTTTCACCTTGTAAAATTACAACACAACATAATACCTGAGGTACCAGGTGGGCTGTTTTAATCATTATTAATATGTGTATAGGTAAGGTACATTATTATTATATTGATATAAATTATTACTTGGAACTAAGCTCAACAAGCACGTACACAAGTGTTATTAAATTAATGTATGGAAATCTCCAATAATATTTATGATTGAATGAATAATTGAAGTGTTACGTTTGATTAGAATTAATAAACACTCTATTTAGTATTCAGCAAGGAATATTACTGCTTCTATAATTTATTTAAAGCACGTGGGACATTGAGGGCTATTAATAATAATAAATTATAAAATTTCAATAAGATGTCATTTTGAATTTAGGTAAGTACTTACTTGATTTTATAAATAAAATCCTTGTTATTTTTATCAGCACATCACTCATCACGAAAGCTCCAAAATGTTTAAGCCTACATTCAAACCTCTTTTTGACTTTTAGGGTGCAACAGTTTCAGTATTATTTATTTATTTTATTTATACAAATTACGATTACGAATTACGGGCGTGAGTGTATGTATGTGTATGTGTTTATTTATACATTTAATGTTACAAACATTAAAATATTATGTAGATGAAGAAGGACATAAAAACATAACATTAGTTCACGACTAAATCCCAATTTGGGTAGTCAGAAGTACATACATCGCAAAATCAACTAAATATCTCACCGAGCTATCTGTTAGACCAACGTAATTTTATTAGGACATAATTTCAGTACGCTCCATACCCCCTTCGGTTGATAGAGGGGAGGCCTGTGCCCAGCAGTGAGACGTATATAGGCTGTTTATGTTATGTAATTTCAGTACGAACTTATCGATGCAATAACAATTAATAATGACACAGACAAAACAAATTAATCATATTTAACAATTCAATGAAGAAAACCACTTCATTTAAGAATATTTTGTGGTAGGATTTTCGAATTCGATAAATACATACATAAACTCACGCCCGTAATCCCTAATGGGGTGGGCAGAGCCACAAGTAATCAAACACAACTTGCAGCCACTGTTGATACGATGTCGTAAGCTGGATATGATGAACCTTATGGTGATAAGGGATCAGCCTATCGCCCACAACATTAGTCCATCATGTTAGAGGACACAATCCCTCTGTCGGTTTTTACGACATGCCCGGGGAGACAAGCAGCTGAACGTTCGAATTCGATCATTCTCGAAATTTACCTCGGACGCAACGCAGCTCGATCCATACATACATTAGAGCAACAATTGACCTGTTAGTAATCTATACTAATTATCAATCGCTGTCATTAGCAATAGCAAGTACTCTTGGGCTTTGAGCGTCACCCACCAGATAGCGCCGGGCCTATTATAGTCCGAGATTAACACCCGTATTCTAAGATATTCACTCGAATCTGCCGATTACTCTAGCCATAGAGGCAGCCAATCAGCTCACGACACCAAACACTTCAGGACTCTGATACCGACCCCGCCGGCGTGGTCGACGATTTCCCTCATTCAGCGCTTATCGCTATTGACCCACTAGGGTTGATTAATTCTTTCAAATATTTTTCCTCTCAGACGACGCCCTGAGCCGAGGTTCGCGCCCAACTGGGCACCCTCAGGCTGTTGTGTCTTAAACGTTGTACCGGGTGAGAGCCTTCAGCGCTCCCCATTTGTCCGGCCAAATAGTTAATGCCATCTGCGGCAAATCTCAATAAGTCACGTCAAAAAAAAAACTCGAATCTGCCTCGACTCTGTCCTTAGTTGAGGCGACCTCTAGTTTTCCTCGAACTCAGCTCAAAATAGGTATTCTTAGATGGCGCCTCAACCTTATCTCGAGTTTACTCCGTAAGGCATGACGTCATTATCTTCTTTTTGGAAGGCAAGAGGAAAACCACTGCCCTATTTTTCCGTAAAAAAGTAGTAAGTAGTAAATTTCTTCTTAAATTAGTGATACTTATAAGTTCTTACACATTATGACTAATTTAAAAGCCACGCTCTTGACGGTGTATCATTCTCCATGCTACTTTTTTACGGAAAAATAGGGCAGTGGTTTTCGTAAATCGTATCTTACTGTCACACGAGATTGTGATGATATGAGAGCCTTCTTGATAAAACGATAGAAAAATTGATGATTCCCTGTTACATGTGACTTAAACATAGCTGGCGAGGAGTGGGTATGGGTGGGGTAGTATACTGTACACCTCTGCCTACTCTTTTTGGAAATACAGGCGTGTATGTTAACATCAAGTACAAATGCTGTTGTATACGAGTGCGTATTGCATCGGCAAGCTGTACACGGCTTGTAAGTCGTGACGAACGTCGCACATGACTCGGATACCAAGCGTTCTAGTTCTGTGCCACTATGCTGTTTGTTACTTCGCTATTATGTTCTAGTTCAGGAACAGACATTTTGTTTCGCTACTTGATAAGGAAAGGCATGAAACACTCAACTGTGTCCTGTAGTGTAAGCTGTGTAAGGCAATGAAAATGTTGACTGAGATTTTTTCCGAAGATAATAATAATAATAATAATAATAATATCTTTATTTCGTACCATTAAAGCCTTAAATATATGACAAGATGTAAACGATTTATGAATTTAGGTAAAAATACCTAACTTCTGAGGGGCTCGGTGGCGCAGCGGTTAACGCGCTCGGTCTGCGATTGTTGAAGTTAAGCAACTTTCGCAAAGGCCGGTCATAGGATAGGTGACCACAAAAAAAAAGTTTTCATCTCGAGCTCCTCCGTGCTTCGGAAGGCACGTTAAGCCGTTGGTCCCGGCTGCATTAGCAGTCGTTAATAACCATCAATCCGCACTGGGCCCGCGTGATGGTTTAAAGCCCGATCTCCCTATCCATCCATAGGGAAGGCCCGTGCCCCAGCAGTGGGGACGTTAATGGGCTGATGATGATGACCTAACTTCTAGTATCTTTTATTTTGGATATTTATAAAGTACGTTTATTTTACAATACTTTATCATACTGAAAAGTTTCGTCGCCTGAGGGATTAATGTTGTGGTCCACTAGCTTCCTTTCCTACACTACTGTCTCATACAGGGTGTTAGTGACATCGTAACGAATACTGCGGGGAATGATTCAGACCATGATTGTGAGTTAATATCAAATGGAATTTTCCGTCACAATACTCATGATTTTTTTGGATTTTTTTTAATTATTTTCAGTTCCATACTTTTGCGATGGAAAATTCTACTTAATATAGATTCAGAATCATGATCTGTATCATCCCTGACAGCCTCCGTGGTCTAGTGGTTAGAGCGTTAGGCTCACGATCTGGAGGTCCGGGTTCGATTCCCGATGGGGACATTGTTGAAATCGCTGTGTGAGACTGTCCTTTGTTTGGTAAGGACTTTTCAGGCTTGAATCACCTGATTGTCCGAAAAAGTAAGATGATTCCGTGCTTCGGAGGGCACGTTAAGCCGTTGGTCCCGGCTATTAGCCGTAAAAACACCTCCACCAACCCGCATTGGAGCAGCTCGGTGGAGTATGCTCCATCCCTCCGGTAGATTGAGGGGAGGCCTGTGCCCAGCAGTGGGACGTATATAGGCTGTTGATGATGATCATCCCTCAAAGTTTTCGTTAGATTCGATAGATCAGGGTGTGATGTGCCATTCCCGGGAATGTTCCCAAAGTAGGAATATGTCCGTTGTAAACACTTTTTAATAGTAAGGCCATTGGCTTTTTTTCTTTTTCAATTTGTTATTTCTTGTGCTCTGGTCTTATTTGAATAAATGTTACGTAATAAAGCTCGTTTTCATATAATTATGTTTTGTGTCTTTCCCAAAGTGTGAGCAATCCCGGAAACTGCCAACCCACTCCTCACCAAATTATTTATTTAAAAAAAGATCGCTGTCACTAAAGAGTTCTTATGTAAGTACATAAGTTATTTACATAAGTACATGAGATAAAGGCATTTCCGCATTCCACACCGCGACCCTACAAAACTACGGTCATTTCGAACAGGGGTATTGTTTAGTTTTAAAAGACCCACGATACCACCAGGTGTGTGCCAAGGGTATCGTGGGTCCGAAATGCGCCTAATGTAATAGGAGCAAATCCTGGAAACCACGTGATATCAAGTATGTGTATTTATCCAAACATGGATTCAAACCTACATTCAAAGTCATAAAGTCGAATTCCGTCGTTTAGAGCCCAAGCTGGGGATCGAACTAGGGACACTACAATGTAAGTCACGCGTTCTCCGTCCAGAGGCCTGTTTAATAAAACTTACAATTGTAAATTACAATGATAATTTGATGTACATTGCGGAGTGTGTGATCACGAATATTTTGCAGTTTCATATTAGCTACGCAATGAACGTCATATTGTCATTGTAATTTACAATTGTAAGTTTTATTAAACAGGCCCTAGGGCTATCACTGATTACTATAGATTACGGATTTAAATCCGTAAAGTATAAAAAAAAACATTTATTCGCATAGGATTCATGGTCTTGTAAACGGTTGGTAGGTTGATGTTGGATAGTTTATATAGTTAACTATACACTACCTGAAAATGTATTAACGAGAAGCTTCTCAACTTTGCCCTTCACTAGAAGCTTCTCTTTGTAAACTTAGAAAACCTAAAACCTCAATCCCGAAACCTGACATTTCGTATGCATCAAAATCGAAAAGCGGCTTAGGTGGAACTGCAAGGTGCATATCAGGTGCGGACTTAGTGGTTCCACGAGGACTGTCCACCTCCTAAGTTGCAAACAATGACGACAAACGACAGTATAATCTGATGAGATCAAATAAAATATAATGGGACAACCTGTCACCTTTTACATTTTTTTCAATTACTTACACTGCTTTTTTTTATTGCAATCTGGGTCTTAGGTCCTTCTTTCTAAAAAAAATAAACAAAGTAGGTAGAGTGAGAATAGAGAGGTGAGAGTAACGCCTCCAAGTCTCCGACCCAGTGGTGAGTTATCTAAGGGAAATGTACATACAAATGTAGAAAGTAGCTAATCTAACATGGCGCTACCACGCAAAATGAAAACACCGAAATTAATATTTAATACCTATTTTGACCATCGCCACAACAACATTAACACACAGATAAACACAACAACAAGACAACAACAACAACAAGACATCAACAACAACGCTCCGATTTTGTACGACGTGATATTTATAGTGTAAACGGTAATAGGCTAGTTTCCAACTAGTCAAATCCGTTAAGTACACGAAATTACTGTGGAATTTGTATGAAAAAGGCACCGTGACGTCATAGAAAAACGTGATAAAAAGTCGGACTTATTATTACGTTTTTCTTGATTAAAATTAATAAATAAGTTAAATACAAAAAAGAAAATGTTTTTCGTTAGTTTTAGATCTGTCTTTGTTTAATAATCAGAATTTCATAATTTATCTTGAACCTAGTACATGACCCAAATTTATTTCATGCTTTTTTATACCTTCTGTGAAGCTTTCCTATCCCGAGGACATTGACAAATCCAAGGAACGGTACGATAAGCCCGTTCTATTTTGGAACTCACCCTAAACCTTTGACTTTCGAACTGTTGACTCCGAGCTGTCATACGAAGTTCACGTCAACAACTAACTGTAGGGTACAACCATATTGCATCTTCGAACTAAGTCGCATTACATAAACAACCTATGCTTTCAGCGGTTGCGACAGCCATGTATACTTGTAGATAATTATGTATGTCTAAGGGCAGGTTTTAGTGACATGCGGATTTGAAAGAAAGAAAGAAAAAAAACATTTATTTCCATATTGGACGCCATATTAATAAACTTAAATTTACTAAAGAAACAATAAAACAAATATATCAAACACCTAAACTACACATTGTGGAGGGCGTCCAAAATAAATAAAGGATGTCCCTCAGCATAATTTGACTTGTGAAAAAAAATTTCGAAATGAAAGTTGACACTGAATTGAATAATTAGTTCCGTATTTTATAAAGTACTTTATGTTATTTTCTTTTTTTTAATGTATTTTAATCTGAGGAAAAGGCATGGGCAATCGACAGGCTAAAAAAATGGAACACACGTTATTATTAGGCGGAAATCTCTAGTCGGCGTCACTGGATAACATTTTTAATTCATTATAAAAACACATTACAATATGATTGTACCGTTAAGCAAACTTGCGTTCCTGCAGCTTGAAATTTTATGATTGCGGCCAGTGGGCGTAAACAAATCCGCATAACACTAAAAATAATAATATTAGATAAAGCTACTAACATCTAGAATAAATAGTGTGTCAGGATCGGAGCAAATGGAATTCCATAGTCTCTGCTTACCCCGGAGGGAAGTAGGCGTGAGTTTATGTATTTATGTATCTAGAATAAGCTTACTAACACATGTGAGTTATGTTTCTCGAAAAAAATAAAATAATTATACTTAAATAGATAAACGCGCCCTAACTACTCAATTAATGTTGGGCCATAATGTTTATTAAATTGATTTTAAATATTGTAGGAGGTACATAATAACGGGTTCTTACCGCGTTTAAATGGGGCGTTTTAATTATGATAATAACCGCGTAAACTTAAAACAATGTATTGTAGGAGGTTCCTACCTCCTAAATAATAAAGTAATACGCAGTCAGTTCAATTTACTTTCGAATTAATTAATGTATGGATCAAAAATAAGTCATTTATGTGCCTATTAAAACCTGTGGAATAATATACTTACAGTAAAACGGCTTCCAAAATCAAATCAAAAATAGTTTTATTCCAATTGTACAGTACAAAAAAAAGATGTCACAGTGATTTAGTAATAAACGTAAGTCAAATTAACATGTGCATGCCCGTCAAACGGTGTTAACCCAGCTATCCACCTGTTAATTGTGTTACGTTACTCGACTAATACATAACCAATTTTGCCTAATTGGCGGATTTATGCAGTTTGACATGCTTCGGTCCTAGAATATTTTGTTTTTCATATTTGTTTTTATCATCATCATTAATTTTAAGAGCCACGCTCTTGTCGGTGTAGCATTCGCGCCTCTTGTCTATCAAAGACTAATTCCTTGACTTCCTTATAAGACACGACGTTCATCTTCTCTTTAATTTGTTCCATGTGTTTTTTTCTATAACCCGTACAAATCAACAAGTAGACCTTCCGCTAGTAAACATTCACCTGACGCGAGTGAGTTGTTTGGCACGGGTTATAAGGCCTCAGACATCATGGGACAAGCTTCTTTAAAAAGGCCCAGTGGGTCCGATACTGCCTGGATACATCCCCGGGTGCATCCTTCTATGAGCTCGCCCGGATAAGGCAGGTGCAAGGCGACGATAACGCGTGCGATGTTTGCCCGGTATATCACAGGTTACCCGGCTATACCCGGATCGGGTACACTTACCGCTACGACCGTGTTTATCCTCAATACCAGATTGGCTCGCCTCAGCTTCATGCCTTGATTTGAATCGAGATTTGTGTGGCTTTTGTATCCCGAGATGATCCTTTGTTGTTCGATACAGAGTGAGTGTTGTAACGTTGTAACAGTTTCATGGCTCATATATAGCTGTTTTGTAGCGTGTTAAAGTGCCCAAGGGTTGTTGTAAATTCTTAAAAGAGAGATTAAACACGTCCAATATTGAGCTCTTAACCAGAAATGTGCTTAAAAACTACACAATTAAACAGTTGAAGTTTTAATAAAGCACCTCAACATACTTAGACCAAAAACTACAAATTGTTCAATTCACAGCCCATTTAAACCCTACAACGGGCATTCTATGAATTTGTAACAGTGTCGAGTAGCATTTAGTGTTATTCAAATTCATAGTTCAAAGCCTGAAGATGCAATTCGCTGTGTAACCTACATTCAGGAGCTCAGACCGCGGCGCGCCCTGCCATCACCCAGCGCCGGAAATTGCCGTAATAAATGAACAACGTGACCAGACGACCGATATCCTCCACAAACTATTATTATATCGATTATCGATCACATTATTATGCAAGTTATGTGATACTGGCAGTTGAAAACTGTAGGTACCTAAGTATTAAGTGGAAAAAACTGTCTATATAGATATAGAGGAGTAGAGTTGCCATACCACCTCCATTTAGAAAAAACTTCTGTAAATGATATGTAGGTATGTAAGAAGCAAAAACATGCCAATTAGGTGCCAGTGCTGGACAAAATTCCTCGTCTTCACCTCTATAAAAATTTACATTTGTCAAAAGCTATATCATAAAAGTTGAGTCGGATTAGAAGGTTAGATAGGCAGTCGCTTCTGTAAAAAAACTGGACCTGTCAAATCTTCAGGTTAGGTAAGCGGACCCTGTAAAAACGGGATAATGCTAGAGAGATGAAGATCATAAAAGTTGAGGATCACTTAGGCTATTCTCCTTATATCTGGAGATCTCGGCGTTAGGAGGCTTCATTGCTTACCGCATCAATGCACGATGTCGTGTGAGATTACCTAATCAAGTAACTGAGTAAGAAATACAAAATTTTATGAAGAACAAAATTATATCACAGTCAATATGCAAACCATCGCCCCGCTTCAATAAAAAACCACAATCAGCACTAACCATCTCGACTTGACACACGAACTCAGAAGTCAGAAAACTCTCCAAAGCCTGTAACTAGCTGACAATTTGCCTATAAAGACTAGGTGCTAAGAAGTAACAATTGAAGCAAATGGGAACATTACGTGGGGACGCGGAGGCACAGTCGGTCGGGGCCATCGTCGAAGCAACCAAATAGACGCCTTCGCATAGAATTCATTCTGTCAACTAGCGGAGGAAAGCTCGAGTGGCGAGCGAAGGATTTTGATTAGCTCACTCGAAATCTGCTTGGTCACGGAAGCGGTCGCTATTGGTTCAGCGTTGTCTGGTGGATGGCATCTTCTATTTGACCGATTTGTCAAACGTGTTAACAGAACCAGTTCATCTATTATCAGGAGTCTGGAGGTTTTATCGTCGATGGTCGGGACTAAATACAGAGAAATCGCCAACCAGCTGCGAGACTAGAGCGACCGTCAGCACATTAACGAGACGTGATACAGTAAATCGAGGTGTTCCAAAGAAAGTTCTTCAACGCAGAGTAGGCTCCAGGGCTTCAGGGTTTGAGATGAAGCTGTAACTACTAAATCGATCCAGGTATAGGTAAAGTACAGTATTATTCAGAGGCGAAGGACAGGAGTCCTAGTACGGCTTTGAAATAGACTACTCTGGGCGCCATCCCACTCGCGTCAGACAGAATACTGCGGGGCGGAAGGCTAGAGGGAAACCACTGCCCTATTTTTCCTTAAAAAGTAACAAGGAAAATGCTGAACCGACAAAAGCGTGGCTCTTAAATTAAAGATGATGACAGGTAAAGTTGTAGACACACTTTGTAAGATAATATGTTGTTGGATATATCTTTCAATTTACATGCATTCGTCAGAATCACACACGTTATTGGTGGTTATACATATGTATAAAGACTGACTTATCTGTTACCTACTTACTTACATTCAAAAGAACCGACTTCGTGAAACGTGATAAAAAACTAAAGATTAATCTCGACCTCGGTATCCTCATTTCTCCCTCACAAACTTCTCTACCTACTTAATACGGAAGTAGAAATGCTGATTTCGTTAATTATCAAATTAGGAGAGGCGCTAAACACTTAGTCCAACCTTTCTAACTTCGTCCGGCCCTGGTTTCTGACGTTCGGATTACGGCCACCGAATGAAAACGGCCTGCTAATGAGCATCGCAAGTTAATTGCCGCCCCCCTCCCTCTCCCACTATTCAGTTAAGGGTGTGCTGATAAGAGCACAATGCAGCACGTTAAACAACTCCCAAATGAAAGAAACGCGAGGTGGGAAAGGAATGCCAAGTAGGAGCCCCGTGCTTTAACGAGGTAATCGAGAGTTATGACTCGTAAAGTATGCCATAGTGGGGACATACATAACATAAAAACATCCAGGGTTCTGAGCAATCGGCAAAATACTCCACAACTCTGCTGATTGTTTGTTAGTGTAGAAACTTCATAAGTACGCAATTGATTTTTCTAGAGCCTGCACGCTATCCTCACAATATTTTAGTAGATATATAACTAAGTTAAGATCCATAACACTTACTCGTGTGAATCAATAGTTGCAGACCTAGTTGCACACCCCGGACACTTCATACAAAATACCTCGTTTTACATAGACACTAGAAATTGACGTTATCGTACAGGCGCATCTGTGTGTGTGACGCTGACGTGTGACGCCCATACGATTGAAGACTAATACAAACCGAGGGAGATGAAAGGTAGGTTAAACAACCTAGCTCAGCCGCTGGTGGGAAGAGAAGCGGAGAGTTGCCGTTCTATACATAGTATTATTCCTAATTCTATGCCAAGATCTAAGCTAAGTTAAACTTAGGTCGCATAGCTGACGCCAAGGAAGTGTGTAGCGAAGTATCTACAGGCAAAGGGGGCAGCTACCCCCCTTAGAAGGGTGTATGATATGCGTTCGTTGTTCAACTCTACTGCTCACGAAAAATCGCATCAAACATAGATATGGCTTCCTGAACCTCTAGCCCCCTACGCCCTTGGCTAACACTCCATTCGCGTTATATTTACAGTAATTGAGTGCAAACTGCAAACAATGCAACACTATGGAAAACTGCGTTAGCTATGACTAACTTAGCTTATCTCGCGACCTGCAACCGTAGTTAGTAACGACGTAGTTCTATTTACATTTAGTAGAAACACAAGTAAGTACTTACGTACAAAGTTTAATTTCAAGTACCAACTCCAAGATATTAAAAGTCACAGAAATTGACAACGGAAGGCACTGAGGACGCTTCTCATTCCTCCCACGAAGACTAGCAATTCGTTTGAAAATTATATTTGGTACGTAACAGCCTCCGGCGACGTCCTACGAGAAACGATAATGACCTTACAAAATGTTTACGTAAGAAATTGGCATTGGCAATGTTTGGCAAATACGGTCTGCGGCCGAGCCCTGCGTGTGACAGGAAATCTAATAACCCAAACGAGTACGACGAATAAATTTCTTGCACACTCGCCTCTGTTCGGCCCTTTTTGGGTCTCCGTATGTCTAACGCGTTTGTTTTTTATCAGTTTAGGAGACCAAATGGTTTGGGCGCCGCAGGTTTCCGATTCTATCTCAATTTCCTTTCAAATCTTTCCTGTCTCCTTAAACTTTTTATGTCATCTACGGTTTTTACGCGTGTTTTTGAAGGCTCAATTGATTTTATCTACATACATTACGTATATCGTCCCTTAGCTTACAACACCGCTCAAGTCGAAAATTGGCGGTTTTTACATATTAATGCCATTGGATGAAGAAAATAAAGGTTAAAATAAAGTAAATCGTCAAAATAAGTATAAATAATTATTTATTAACCGCTAACTAGAGTATGTATTAAGTAGCAATAAAAAAATCTACAGATATTTTAAATAAGACATTTTATTTCGTCTCCTGTAAAGTTGGTAAAAATGACTTAAGCGGTGTTGTAAGCTAAGGGACGATATGGAAATTTATCCATTGACTTTCCAGGCTACGTTCCTTAAAACTACACAGATGGCGTTGTAAAGATTTTCCTTCGTTTAACCATCTAATTTCATGGATAACAGACATATGCATATTTTATCTTTGTTTTTGGGTATAAATGATGACCCTTGTTATTACACCCAGGCACAATTACATCTTCCACCCTTTATTATTCTGAACAAAATAAAGAAGCAATATTGGAAGTAACATAATGCTATACATAATGTAATCCAAATATCAAGCAACAACTATTGTTATATATCTCTCGGCCATTACATTATATTATTCAATAATTATGTACCTGAGGAAGGAGAAAATAATCTGTACAACGCGATCTATATTGTTTATAGGGAACGTAGCTTGGAAAATCCCTCACTGCTTAAAGGTTATCAGTTTATTATCCTTTTAAAATTACCCTACCAAACCAGTCACTAAATTAAGGAAACCGGGACATCTCTTGTAACATACCTACTGACACTTGATACCTACGTACTTACATGAGAAGTTACAATATATCCTTCGACTCTGTTTACTAATGGAGTGGGTCATACAGGTAGGTATGTATGGCTAGTGTTTGTAGGGCGCATCTACGCATTGTTGCATTGTTTTAGAGAATAAAAACAAAACGCAAACATCCTCAAGATATATTACAGACTACAGTACTACTGGCGGCTTTATTGCTCTACAACAATTTCGTCCAGGTGACCAGTGGCAAATAAGTGCACGTTTGACTTTGAAAACACACACAGATAAACAATATACGTAAGTACAAATAGAACTCTTCAGGTAGAAGTTGATATTATATAGATGTAAGTACAGTCATGAGCAATATAATGCACCCACTTTAGGACTCTGTCGCACTAACATATTTGACATTTAGTGAGTACGTTCAATTTGTCAAAAAAGTTAACGTGACATGGTACCAAAGTGTATACATATTAATGCTCGTGACCGTACGTACATATGTATAGAACTCCTCAGGTAGAACTCGGCTCAAACCCCGTCGGACGTGGATGTATTAGGAACTGGAGGTGAGGCATGCGACGGCACGGTGCGGTGCCCGCGGTCTTCAGCCCGCTTCGATACCCATTTGTCTGCGGACCGTACGGGTTGTTCCGTACCCGTCTTACATACTAACCCGTACCAACTGGCTTTAGCTAAATCTCAATGGCGGCTCCCTTCTCGGCCATTTGTAAAATGCAGCTTTGGTGCGAGATATTTTATTTGTTTTGTTAAATATTCACGTACTTATTTGTTTTGGTTTAGTAACTTTTGTAAAGATGTAAAGTAGTTTGTAATTATAGGTATCATCTTTCAGATGAACTATGGTATTTACACCTGTCTATCAACTACTAGGTAACTAGTAATGCCTACTACAACACAATATTGGCCCCGATTCCTGCAGACACCGCCTAATTTTATTTTAAGTTATCCGTCGAAAAGGGACGGATGATTCACAGCTCTTAATTTTAGGAAGAATGAGTAAATGAATGAATAACCCGGGCGAATCAAAAGGTACGTCGCTGGTATGCAATCCGTTTGACGTGCTGCCTACTTAACTGTGTCGGGTTATTGACGGATGTAAAATTTTTAGACGGTTGGTTTAGATTTGTGCTTAAAATTGACGTGTGTTCCATAAATTTTATGCTTGTCGATTACCCGTCCCTTTCCTTTTCGGCGGATAAGAAAATGACAGATATAACTTAAAATAAAATTAGATGGTATTTACAGGAATTAGCACCAATGTCTCGATAATTGTCCTACTCGTACGTGTCTAGAAAAGTAATGTCGCAAACAGCAAGCAATGTTTCCATATTACAGTAAAAACACTGATAAATAGTGTAGAAAATGAATAGATAACATTAAGTAAGCAGGTACCTAGTATAAATAAAAATGATCCCTCGTATCCGCAATGGCATATTATCCCGGCGAAACAATGTTGATAAAAGAATTTCTGTGTTCACGGAATGACGTGTCCCTTGATCGTAACTCATCCCGGCCTCCTCATATTACTTTCATATGTTGCTCGGAGGTTTATACGCAACTTGGCCGTATGCGCCAGACGACAAAAACCAAAAATGATGTGTCATCCCTGCACGCCAGCCAAACTTTACTTGGAGGGAATTCTCGACGAGAAAACATACTGCCACTCCGTCCCCGGCTGAAGGGTCGTTATCTCTGAGTACGGAATTTGAGACACATTCTTATACGTTCTGTCGGGACTAGTGTTGGGTTCTTACCCGGAAAATTCCCGCGTTTTGGGAATTTTCCCAATTCTGAGGGAAAAAACCCGAAAAATTCCCATTTCAAGGGAAAATATTTTTTATCGCATATATTTGTATTAAAAGTAAGGATTTCCAACAAAGACCATTTAAATATAATGTATGCCTACTTATGCCCAATTTATCTTCTGTCGTAGTGTCGTATGAACTCTTAAAAAACTTAAAGGAGATCATCGGATTTCGGCCCAGAAGTCAAAGTGCCGGCCAAAAAATAATTTTGCTATATTCCGTTAGATCTTATCCTTATGAGCATTTATTACTATGGCACCAAAGCTGTAGGGTCAATATCTTCGGTTTTATTCGATTTTAAAAAACTGTATTTTTCATACATTTTTGGTGAAAATGTAAAGTGCCGGCCAAGTAACAATAATGGTATTATCCTTAGAACTTATCCGTCTGAGCATTTATTACTATGGCACCAAAGCTGTAGGTTCAATATTTTCGGTTTTATTCGAATTAAAAAAAAACGGAATTATCATACATTTTTGGTGAAAATGTGAAGTGCCGGCCATGAAACAATATTTGTATATCCCGTTAGAACTTATCCATTTGACCATTTATTATTAGGGCACCAAACGTCTATGACCATTATTTTGACTTTTGTTGGACTTTACGTTATAGTTTCTGTGTGAAAAGTGCCGGTCAGCAAAAAACACATGTCAAAGCTATCGAGAAGATACCTGTAAACATTATTCACTATGACAAAAACGTGTATGACCATTAATTAGTTTGGCTTTTGTTGGATTTAAAAAAAAACTTGATTTTTGATTCATTTTGTATAAAAATAAAATATAACCGACGCGTTATTTAAAAGATCGTCAGAATGTTTATTACTATGGCATTAAACGACTATGACCAATATTTTGAACTTAATTCGATTTTCCAAAAATCAAAAAAAGTTTTATCTAGTGATAATGGAACTATCTTGCTAAAGGCGTAATATGGTGGTCGTCTTTTGAAAAATAGGTTTGCGTTTGACCACTACCTTACCTGATGGTGATACACGCTTAAGAAACTACTTTTTTTAAAGAAAAGTGTATACAAGGAATAAACAGTGGGGTGATAGAGGTACCTACTATGTTATCGGCCGAGTAGCTCCAGGACATTGTAATAGGCATACATGCAAAGTACAACTACCCGACTCCTGTTTTCCCTAACAGATACTTCAGACGTCATGCCAATATACGAGTTTCGTCACTAGATGGCAAGCTTATCTTTGGAGGGTGGTAACCATTTACGGTCAAGGTGAATCAATACCATAATTCAACCTAAACTTAGGCCGTAACGTTGAGTCGAATGCAAAAACTACAGCCAAAGTCATATCTAAAATCAGATAGTATTAATATATATTATTTATATTTATTTATTATTATTAAGCCTTAAATATAACATTAGTTTAGTTCAATATAGTTCACCTAACAACACACAAAACAAAAACACAAAGTATTTATCTGAATAATAACTAGTCATTGGGAAAGCTCTGCTTGTTGTCATTGTTAAAATGTATAAAAAAAAAGTTTTTTTTAAAAAGTCCAATAAAAGCCAAAGTCGACATTTGGTAGTATAGTAAAAATACGTCGTTCAAGTCGTTTACCAAAAGATTTGACTTTTGTTTCGCTGGCTGACATTTTCCCATTTGAACCAAAACGGAAAGAGAGATGAATAAAAAGTCAAGATAACGGTCAAAAATGTTTTGCGCCAGATTATTAAATGTTCTAAAGGTCCTTTGTAATCCGCCGTACCGCATTTTTTACCCAAAGCACTTTATTTTCATACAAAATAAATAAGAAATCAAGATTTTTAAAATAGACTAAAAGCCAAACTAATGGTTATACAAGTTTGGCGCTATAGAAAAAAATGTTAACAGACATCTACTCGATACTCTCAACATGATATTTTTGCTGGTCGGCATTTTTCATATTTAAACAAAAACGTAAATTCCAATAAAAGTCAAAATAATGGTCATAGATGTTTGGTGTTATTAAAAAATATTGAGAAGCAACTATTAGACAGATTCGACGTATTTTTTTCGATGGCCGGCATTTTAACATATTAACCAAAACTGAAAGTCCAAATAATGGTCATAGAAGTTTGGCGCCATACTAATAAATGTTCTAACGGTCCTTTGTAATACGCCTGTATACCTCTTTTTCCCAACGGACATAATATTATTTTTTACAAAATGTATGAAAAGTCGAGATTTTTAAAATCCAATTAAAGCCAAACTAATGGTCATACACGTCTGGTGTCATAGTAAAAAATGTTCAGAACAATCTATTCGAAAGGTTTGACACATTTTTTTTCTCTGACCGGCACTTTCAAATTTGGGCCGGCCAAAGTATGGAAAGCCGATGATCTCCTTTGTAATATATTTTGAATGGAATGGTCGATTTTAATAATTCCATGCAAAGATATCTACATATTATAGGATATATAGGATGCTTTTGGCACGAGAGAATGTCATCATCGAGGAGCAACATGGTTTTGTGTAAGAAATTGGGAGGCACGAATACCTACAGATATTATTTACTTGGACTATGAAAAAGCTTTTGATCGAGTTCCTGTCACACCATTGATTGCTAAATTAGAGCCCTTTGGAATCAGAGGCAATGTCGTAAAGTGGACTTCCTGTCAAATCGCACATTCTCTGTGCGCATCGGAGAATCATACTCTGTTCCCAGAAAAGTCCTCAGCGGTGTGCCGCAGGGATCGGTGTTAGGACCTATTTTATTCAGTATCTACCTTACAGATCTTAAACATGGTATCATGTCTGATATATCACTCTTTGCAGATGACACGACAATAACGGGGAATCCACTTATTAGCCATAATATAATCCAAGATGATCTTGATAGGGTAATTGCTTGGACCCGAGATTGGCTAATCACATTAAACGTAGACAAATACACTGTGTTGCATGTTGGCAGTAACCACCCCACGTTGAGTTACACCATTGACTCAAAACCTCTCGAGTGTGTTAAAAAACAAAAGGACCTTGGCATAACGATAACACATAATCTAAAGTGGGACGATCACATTATTGGAATCACTAAGAAGGATAACTCCCTCTTATACATAATTAGAAAAGCTTTTTATCATATAGATACGGAATTGTTTCTTAGGCTTTACAAAACTTACTTACGTCAGACCGCTGTTAGAACATGGGTTTCAAATATGGAGACTTTACTATCGGAAGGACATTGCACTACTAGAGAGAGTCCAAAGAAGAGCAACAAAGAAGGTGACAGTACTGGCTGGCCGGAGTGGACCTTAGCGGGGGCCGCAGGACTCTCACCTCTGGCTTGCCTTCATTGGCCAGCCAGAGTGGGGCGTTAGAGCTATACGCTCGCAGGGTGGAAGTGAAAGATGCATAAGTCGCGAGTTGGTAAGGCGGGTAAACCGCCTCGCAGAAACCGCACACCCTGAGATGCTCACAACTATGTTGCTGCCTTGCCGTCCAGTCGCGTCGGCTAGATAGGTGGCCCAACCAGTGAGTGACGAGTCACCGCCTGCCCAATGTATCTCTGTTATTAACATTGGTCGAGCAGGCGCCATAGTCCCCCATAGCCCCAGTATCCCGGTTCACTAACCCCCAACCCAATAGCCCAGTTAATTTTGTTCCCATAATCTGCCATAGTCCTACGCGAACCAGGGATTGTCTTTGGGTGCACTCCCATAGTGCATACAGGGATAATCGCCGGTTGGTGTCACAACACATTTAGAGTAAATTGTCTTAAGGGGCCTCTACGTGTTGGCTTCGGCCCCACGCACGCCTTCCAAAAGTCCAGGACTCCATGACAGACCCGACCCGAGACATGGAAACGACATACAAATAATAATAAGATTAAAAATAATTAAATAAAAAATATTTTCCCATGATTCGGGAATTTTTCGGGTGTTTATTTTATTTTCCCATATTTTCCCGATATTTTTTCTTTCCCACCCAATTTTTTCTTTCCCTGCCCATCACTAGTTCGGGACCGTAAGATATTTTAGATATCAGGCTGACTCCGGAGTTTCACATGAGGTTCTGTACGAAATCTTCTTTCGAGTAAATCTGAATTTAAAACAATTGAATCCGTTTAAGTAGGTATAATAGCACGCAGATAAATCTCACAGCTACTTAAAGCAAAATTTCCAGTAGACTGAATGTGAATAAAGTTATCTAAAATAAATGGGTAGTGCAAATGACATAGATAGATAGTAATTATTTTGGTACCTAAATATACCTATCTAAAATAAGTTCCCACCTACGTACCTAAGCATAAAGTGAATCAGTGCGAGATTTGTCTTAACATGGATATGCCTCTCAAATCTGAAATTACAATATTCAATTTTTTATTAAACATTTACTTATTTTAATTTTGTGAATTATTTTAGTAATTTTTATGTTACGTATTTGTATTTTTTATTTTTTGTTTTATCACGCTTTAATTAATTTATTTACGTATTTTCTTTTTAATTAATGTATTTCAGATTAAAATCCATATTTTCAATAAAATTAAAATAAAATGAGATTTTAGTACCTTCTCACCAGCACAGCTACAGGCATTTGTCTGTCACAGCAATGCTGAAGAAAAGGGCAATCGAGTCTACGGCCGATCATTTGCAGGATGACATTGGAGCTAGCCCTCACTCTGTACACCAAGGACACACCTCGTCTGCGCGAGGTCGCATGAAAGCAGGTGGTGCGTGCCGTCGTGAACATTCCTGACGTGCTACAAAACCGGGGCAGCCCCAAGATATCCAAGGCATCATTGTACAAAATGCGGAGGTCGCTGTAACTCTTAATATAATTCGCCCACAGGCTGCAGGTTTAGAATTATGTACAATACGCTGTAAAGAGCGTAATTTTCACTCCTCGTGAACATCGTGCAAACCTTTATATTTGGCCTTATAGACAACAGCCTCTGCTCCCTCTCAATGTCTACATCGTCTCTGAGACCAGTAGTAAGTATGTGCCCCAAGTAGGTAGTTGAACATATTCTTCAGGGGTATAGGTACCATACAGCAACACCGGTGCGGTGGTACGTTTTGAGGGCACTTTTTACCCGCCTCAAAGACCATGTACTGGCTCTTCTTAACATTATACAACAAAGAAGCATTTTTTTGTCTTAACTGTTTGTCAGGATCAACAAACTTTCAGATATTTTATAATATTAGTACTTATGGTATCTCAGTTTACTTTTATTAAATACCTACAAGAAGAAGACAATATTATAATGTAACATAATCTCGCAATCTCAAAAATATACTTATCCATATTAACCACAACACATTCAGGGTTATTGACCCCAAATGGCACTACCTATCCCGATCACTGATTATTATGGTAAGTAGGTGGTAAACTTCTTGCTGTCAGACCTGTTAGTCACCTTACCATAAGATTTATCAGGATTACGATAAAACTTCGATGCAAATTTGGCTCTGGAGACGTAGGGGTGGACAGAACTCCACCCCAGCAGGAATTACGGGCGTGATTTATCTGTCTATCTGTGTAAATTCCAATAAAAATACATAAGTAGCTACCTACTTATATTACCATTATTACTGTCAGGGTGGGCAGAAACCACAAGTTATCAATAAAACAGCCGCCAGCAGGTGAATTGGTCCTACGATAGCATACGATGGAAATAATAAACCACAATAAATATTTATGCTTTTAGTGCCACCTAGTAATATTGTAACATTACTACGCTACGCTGAATTCGGGTACCTTACTTAGTCCGTTCCACCGTATTCCGTTTCGTCAATTACGTTCCATTCCACGTCTCGCAATATGAGTACCGAGAAGCGCCGCTAGATGTCGTGACATAAAATTTTTCCGAACACGAAAATGAGATAGAACGCAAGTTGCATTACAATCGTAATAAGAGTGAAGGAGACAAAAATAAATTGAACGAATGATGACGAACGAAATGACGAAATGAAGGACGAAGTTGAAGGGTGGACCCGCGGAACGGAACGACACCGCACGCACAAATCGAAAAGTATTTTTTCCTTTGACTGCTGTGTTTTGGGCTGTGCTGAGAATAAAATTATTATGGCTAGTAGTTCTTATGATGACAATTGTGATGTGTCGGCTATCTTTTTCGATTTAGACAACACTTTAATTCAAACGAGAAAAGGCGACAGTAGGGCCTGCAATAAGGTTTGTAATATTTTTCTCATCCATTGACATTGCCACGGTCACGGAACTTCGGAACGAAGTGCGCGCGCTGTCAACCTCGCGGTTTCTACGTCGTTGATTTGGTTGCTTTGCTTTCTTGCATTGCACCCCGCGTGTTGGACGCTCGGCGTTCCAGTGTGTTTATAAATAGGATATTCATAGTTGGAGAACGTCAGCTCGACGTCCAGATTTAGATATTTTGGAAGAGAACTCGTGCTAATAATAAACGTGATGTAGATCGAGCGGTGTCGGCACAATTCAACTCTTTGCTCTCAGTGGAGCGCGAACTGCTGCGCCTCGTGTCCGTGTCGTGTAATTTGTGATAATGGGCGACATATCAGAGCCAATTAAAAAATGTATACTCATATTAAAATCCGCAAAGAGCGACACCGAGAAATTCGCGGCGCTCTTCATGGTGACAAAACTGGTGAAGGGGAAGGATTGCAACTCTCAAGCTAAGAAGGCCCTGTTCGAAGCCATCGGGTTCAAATTTCTGAAGAAACTGCTGACAAGCACCGGCATTCAAGATGACTGTCCGCCATCCGTGTACAAGTCCGTCGCGCTGTCCATCCTCACATGCTTCTGCAACGATCCGGAGCTGGCCACACACCCTGAGATGCTGGCCAACATACCAGTGTTCCTCGACATTGTGCAGACGTCTGACAATGACGACTACGATGACAATCTCATCATTATCAGTGAAGCGTACACTTGCCTCCAATGTATCGCTGAGCAGGAAGCTGGACAAAAGGCACTCATCGAAGTAGGTGCTATTAAAAAGATGTCTGAGATCTATTCCCATCAAAGCTTCCAGACTGATGAAGCCCTTAATATTCTTGTGAAACTTGTGTCAAGATATGGACCTGCTGCCTGGGGTTCTGATCCCAAACCCTTCCATGCCCTGGTAAATAAGATAGCTTTAGATTTTGCCACAGATCAATCTGAAAGAAAGTTTGAATTGGCAACAATTTTAAGTGCTTTACTGTACAGCTGCAACAAATCTTCAGTTATCCCAGGATCCTCTGAAGAAACCTGGCCTCAAAGTATATACAAAGCTCTACATGACATTCTTACCAGTAAAATTGGTAAAAACCAGAGGGATCCAGCCCTTAAACTGGCTGCTAATATTGTTGATCTTCTTGGAATTGAATGGTGTCTTAATGATGAAGAAAACCCAAAAAAATTCTTCCTTTTGCTTCTCCAACTATGTGCTATTGAAGTCAGAATGCAATTAGAGGACAGAAGTTTTAAGCAAGCTGTTGCAAATGCTGATTTGGTGACTTCTTGCTTTATTGTATTGGAGCTGTCCATCAATTACATGGCAACTGATCAACTAGACCTTGAACAGAAAGAGAAGCAATCTGTATACACAAGTCTCAAGGGAGCTTTCAATGCTGTTGTTTCAATTCTTACTAAAGTATCCAATGACAAAAACAAAGACAAGTTGCCTGATGCCGAAAAGGTGTTTGTATGTGCTATGGTGCGAGTACTAGTAGCGTGGATTGCCCAAGAAACTACAGCTATGAGGGAACAAATCTACACTTTGCTGCCATTTATGTTTTCTCTGGCTAATGATTCCTTCCATGCACATAGAGCTAGAAAGTTAGCTGAAAAAAATAAGTCAGATGGAGAAGGATTGGACATAGATACATCTCTAATGGGTCAGATTGATTTGTTGCGTCTGATGTTACCAGCCCTATGCCATCTTGTTGTTGAGGATAAAGCAAGAGATATAGTATTAAACTTAAAACAGGAAGATATCCTCTATGAAGCCATGAACTTCCACTGGTCCATTGTTCACTATAAAAAGCCACCTATACCGAAATCTGAAAGGGGAAAACCAAGGACCCAACCTGAACCTGAACTAGACCCTCAACTTTTGGAAGACATGAAGGATTCGAGAGCTGCAATGGTCAGCCTTTGTAATATTTTCATGAATCTCACAGTATTGGCACCTAAAGTTGTTGAAAACAGCATGTTGTTTAACACTTTGCTTAAATTCATATTCAATAATCTACCAGAACTCAAGAACATACCTGAAAATCTTGTTTTGCATGGCCACTTGGCTGTTTTGGGATTACTTTTATTGAAACAACAAGCGGGCAAGGTCAAGAAGAATGACTTCTCTATATGCAGATACATTACCTCTACAATAAGATTTCTTTGGGACGCATACAATATTGATGAATCCAATGACCCTAATACATTGGTTGTATCCATGGCATACAAGGAAAATTGGAATGAAATTGCAGATTTGTGGTTCTTGGGTATGCAAACTATGAGTGGAGTCCTAACAATTGTGCCCTGGATTTCTGAGTTTGCCATTGAGAGTGGATGGGCCGAAGGTATTACTGACATGCTTGTTAAAGTTAAAGTTGGAACCCTGCAACCAAATGTTAAATCAGCATTTGAGGACTTCTTGTGTAGACTAGTAGATTCAAATGAAAGTGTCATCCCAGTATTAAAGAAGGCTGGTGCCCTCAAAATGTGCAGAAACCACCGGTTAATGGAATTAGGAAAGAAATTGTTTGGAGACTAATAAAGTCAATATGCCTATTAAAGTAATACTTCAATATACTTTTAAGTACTAAGTATGTACCAATTTGTGTTTGTTTACTTTTTCATAAAGTTTTGTAATAAAAATGTACTTAATAACTTATGTCACCAATACAAACTGCTTTTAATGTTGAGCAAGTCATGCCAAAATATAATTTTATGTATTGTGGAAATACCTATTGATGTTCAATTAATGTTTACAGTTACAAATGGATGAAATATGTTTATCCAATAAAAGTTCTCAGTCCAAACATTTTTTTATTCCTTACCAAGGGGTATCCCTTTTCAATACAATATCCATGTAAAGTTGAAAGCACCGTATAGAACTAATATGACATAATACAGTAATTTAAAGCAGCCAAAAAGCAAACAACATATAAAAGACATTTGCAAAACTTTTCACAATCTTGAAAAGTTAACACAGACTTCTGAGGCTTAATTATTTATCATCGTCATTAGTTCAGTATGTATTTAGGCTGTTATGTATCGGTAGAATTATAATGGGGTATCATCTTTCATCCGCGAAGCTGTGCCAAGCAACAGGTGAGTGAACGCCGACAGGGCAGGGCGTCGACCCCGGCTATTCCTGGACAGATACTTGGACACTTCCTTATACACATAACAAGACAAAATGTCGACACATCGTAGCATTCGTAACACAAATATCTCTATTTGTACATACAGACGTATTTTACATTTCATTCCTCCACTCTACTTCACACGTGACGTTTTCTAAAATCTAATTAATTAATATGAGACGCAATTAAATCTTACCATATCCAATTATTTTCTGACGTACGAAATCGTATTTTTATCTTTGTGGCTCATTCAATTAATGTACAAATTACTCATACAAGGTCACGTTGTGTGACATTAGTTTCGTGTTTACTTACCTAATCTTAATTTTATTTAGGAACTACTTTGATAAAGTATCTATGTTTGAGAAATACATACTTATGTAACAATGAGTAGTTGTGATATTGGTACGTAGTACCTACTACTGGTATCTACCTACAGTCTATCGCCGTTCTACTCTACTACTACTGTGTTGTTAGGCGTGGGTTCGAATCCCACATAGGACAATCATTTCTGTGGTTAGCTACTTTAATTGTGCTGTTATTACGTCGTTTGAATAAAAAGTATGTACATACCACTAAGACGTAGTGGAGTAAGCTCTGTACTATTGATAAGGCGAGACCCGTGCCCAGCAGTGCGACTGTTTATGTTATGTAACGCATAACGTAGGGACGCACCTTATGTGCGTAGTACTTTTTGGCCATGTAAAAAATGGTGTTTCCCTTCTACAGCTTGTGGAGATATTGCAGCAAGAGTACGGTCTCCCCCAAGATGTGGCTGTGGAGAGCGCCTCTAAGTTCCTCCGTGCGTTCCGCGCCCGTCCCGATGACGATTCCTTCACCCTGGACGAATGGCCCACGCACCTCTGGCGAAACTGTCTCCCCAAGAACTACAGGCATATTGCCAGTTAGTATAACACAAACTGTTGCTCTAATTCTTCAACGCTGTCCTGTCATCACAGATAAATTGCCAATTGTCTTACCCATAACACTTTGGGGTTTTGTAATGCATAAATATAAACAATTCTACGCATCAAGGGAAAGTCCTTTTTAAAACACAAGACTTCGTCATAAGAAAGAAATCAAAGTTCACTATCGTTTCTTTGTTCGTGCATTAGTCAGTCAGTGGGTACCTACATACACTGAAGATTGTAGACGTAAATATTCGGTCTCATGATTACAACTTCAGAGCATAACGCGGAGTTGGCTGCGGGCCCAAAATGTCGCCGCGTTCATTAGCAATAAATGAGGAACACTGTTTCTCTTTCAGTGTGCAAAATTGGAACATAAACACAGCACCGATTAAACAAACGTTTAGTTCACTGTACATCATATCTATAAACCAATGCTATGTGCTGTTATACATAATATTCGTGGATCGTGAATTTGTGGGGCCCTGGGTTAAAACTACTCGGGGGCCTCTCTTAATACTCAACTAATAGCAAAAAATATTTTAACAGACATTTTTTTTTCAACTTATGGTCTACTTTTTTGCGGGACCCTTTGTAACCCCGGGGCCCTGGGCTGCAGCCCAATCAGCCCATTACTGTTTATGAAGATTATTAAGCTAACTTTAGTCATCACAAAAACATTACCTTTAAGACATAAACGCTATTGGTAGCTGCAAATTTGTTTTCTAACGACTTGTAACTCTGTATACGACTAAACATAAATCTTGAAGTACCTACAACTAATATACTTTATAATGTACCTAATAAAACCAATATAGACTCTTGCTCGAGTAGCTAGGTACTTTATTCAAGTCTGCAAATGTGGGTAAAGGAAGGCGGAATCAACATGGTTGTCCGCAGCAAATATAAACAAGTTTGTGCAACATTAATTCTGGAGCGGTAACACTTGTTTCTCCTGATATTTTCATCGTTTACGCAAACAGTTGCTTCATCGAAGGGCGTGTGGGCGGCGGATTATACAAACATTGGTAGGAGCAAAACACAAAAAACAGACAAACGTGAATGGGATGTGACGCGGTGGAAATTATTAGAATTAGGGATGATATAAGACTTTGTAGTGTATTTTCCGTTGTTTACTGAGCTCTAAATAAGTTTTATTACGCTTTCATATCTCTAGTAAATATAATGGGATGGGATTATCGAAAGCATTTTTCTTTTTCAGAAAATATATCGGCCGAATGGATAAAATTGAGATTTCACTATTTGGCTCTAACGCCTGACGTAATTCATCTGTTAGAGACATTGCGGTATGTTTTTCACAATTTTACGGAAAATTATTTATGTTATGAAGAAATATTTATGGACAGACATTAATTTCATGTCTACACATTAATATATTTCTCCATAGTATACTTTATATTTAACGGTAATTTCTTTGTTTAAATCTCTTACATTCGCTTTATCCTTTGTCTTTAAATAGGTACTAATTGACTGTATATATCTACTTATAACATGTTTATTATGAAAAATATTTGAGCAAGGAAATTATCTATCCGCAGCAAGATTAAAGGGAATTGTTCTGATTTATGACATCGAATTATTAGTTCAGATTGTCAATTTGGAACAGTCTCTAGAATGTGCTGCATTAGTGCATGGTGTTATGTGGTAAACTAAATTGTTTTCTTTTTGTTTCAAGGCATTCTCCATTACATTATCACTCGGTACGAAGTACCATCGTCATGCATAGATGCACCTTCATTAGTGATTCATTTGTATTCTGTTTTCAGCCATTGGAAGCATGCTGCCACATAATACTATGGATATCAGTGGTATACTGATTTTTCGAAACTATCATGACAAAGTCAGCGCCAAAGTGTTGTGAAGGCATAAGATTTAAATGCCCTTTTAGACGTATTAAGTTAAAGCCACAAGGGCCATGCCTTCGCTCCCGTGTTGGGCTGACTTTTCGCGCATGTTGCTAATAAATGACTTGTTTTTCAACAGTTCAGTTGTTACTCAACGAGTGACTAAACTCGGGGCGCCGCGTGCGCAACACTTAGGTTTGAATTGTATTTGTAAAATTTGTGGGGAGTACATCGAGGCGAAGGTAAACCATTACCTCAAAAATTTCAGTGAAGCGATGGAGAAAGTTTCCCACAGTACAGCCGATGCCAACACACTTTACAAAGTTACAGTTTATTACATATACCCACCTACCCAATAAATGAGTAATTAAGTAACGAAACATCTCCATTGGTTCTTACATACTCTCGTTATAATTAGTGCCATTTTGATACGCAAGCTAAAATTATGTGCATTTAACACGCCACACTACATTAACTTCTAGTGCTCTGTCGCGGCGATCCCATATAGATCATTAACGGCTTCTTCAACATGGCACTTGCTTAGTTTTAAGTCTCTTTCGTATATAATTTATATATCTGGTATAAATTATATGGGAATAACACTGTCATGTATCATTTCAGCTAATAAATGCTCTTGCAACCGGCATGTAAATTTAACGGGAAATTACGAATGTAAATGTTTGCGTGGCTGACGTGCAGTGGTCCGTGTGCAAGATCATTTGCCATGTGTTATGTCATGTGCTGAGTTTCAGCATGTTCTGGAGCAGAAAATAACGAAAGGATGGTCGATGAATGTGGCACAGGGAGGATTATCTTCTCGGTCTGATCACGAACGGGCCTTCGCGCGCCCAGTGGCAGAAGATCGAACGGCTGGGCCTCCGCAAGTACTTCGACTGTTTGCTGGTGTCCGGAGACCTGCCGTGGGAGAAGCCGGACCAGCAGATCTTTCTCGAAGCCTGCAAGCTACTCAACGTCGAGCCGCGCACGTGCATCATGGTTGGAGACAAACTTGAAACTGATATTAAGGTAAGCAATTAAACATCTCAAAAAACCGAAGTTCTCATCTTATCCAATATTTTATTCAAAATAGCAGAGATGTATAATGACTTGCATATCAGAACAATTCGTGGGGAACGTTGACATTGGCGTGCCTTGGCAAAGTCCTGTGTTCATAATATATAGGTATACACGCTTGACATAATAAAACGCGTGAAATAAAAAAAAACTTGTACAGTAGCAATACCAGACACATTTCTATTACAGCTTGCCCAAGTCAAATAAGTTGCAATGCCATTGTTGCTACGTATCACAGACGCGGGATACACCGCCAAGAATTTTCTATTTCGATCTATTGATTGATCCCACTACGAATCTGGGCTCGTACCAGTTTTTCGAGATCTTGATTGCAATCACAGTCACTTTTGGTTAGTACGAAACTTTGGCATATGCCATTCTTAAGTTGCATCTAATCGAAAACTGTTCGATTCAATATCTACTGAATTCGAGCAGCTCAGAGATAAGTGCAGTATCGCAATATAGTATTACTGACAAAACTGAAGCGATCTACCTTCGTCTCTAAGTTCAGTGATATTGCTTCGACTCGTAAGGTCCTCACTTCCATGTCATCAGAACAAATGTCCGCAGTGTAGAACCCAAGCGAAAGCGACAAGCCTACCGATTATTAATTGACAACATTCTGTTATTTCAGGGCGGGAAAGAAGCCGAGCTGGGTGGCACGGTGTGGATACCGTTGCAGAAGGACGAGGAATCCTCCGACCTGCCGGACTTCACCATCGACAAGGTCACGGAGCTGCCAGAGGTGCTGCCAAACTCGCCCAAGTTGCGACGCAGCCAGGGCGCCAACGTGTGCTGAAGTGCCATCATAACAAGCCATCATGATCCAAGGTTGTGGAGTAAATCTTTTTGACGTGTCACAATTGGCACCACTTTACACATTCTCTTTGCGTCAACGAACGCAACTATTTTACGTACCTACTAGGTGCATACAAGTCAAGATTATTTACGCGATTCATTTTTATACAATTCCATACGGGATTTATTTTTATCAGACAAGGCAATCGTTAATGGTTTGCCTATATTTACTTTGTTGAACATTCTTCTTATGATCTTTGTGACAGTATTCAAAGTACAAATTATTTATTTTCACTTTGAACGAATTATTAGTTTTAGACCAGACTTCTAGTATTATATAGAACAAAACTAATTACAACTTTAGTTACCATTACAAATCTCTCCTATAACAAATCGTCAGATAAATATATTTTTAATCCAAGTACATATTTTGACATCGCAAACTTTATTTTTTGAGGAATATTCATTAACTAATAGGTATAAGTATCATTATTTTTAAGAAATTAACAAGGGTTAAGTGCAGCAAAGTACCTATTTTTATCTAAGAATATCCTATTTTTTCACTCTACTATGTAAGAAATATTTATTTTCAATTTTGGTTGTATTATTAAGTCGTCTTTTGAATAGACTGTCTTTTGTGATACCTACAATAAGTAGTTAGCTTTGTAATAAAATTGTAAAAACTCTTGAACTCTGAAATATTTACTTGTAAACTATCGTTTTTTAAAGCAAAGTTTATAGAGCTGAAAATATTCAATTAAATAGTAGCTACTGCAGTTTACAACCATGTTACTTAATGTTGTAGTGAGGTAGTCATCAAACAATACGTATTTCTTTGGATATCAAAGAACCTACTGACTGTTATTTTATGTTGTTATATTTGTTTGTAGAGTAGCTGTAGATTTGTAGTGTATAATTTCCTCCTTAGCATAGACGCAAACCTTAGCTTTAGTATGAGCAGAGATCTAAATAGAGGTAATATTTTAAACAGTTGTACAAATAACTTCTGAAATCTATGAACAAATCTCTAATAGCGTAAAGAAATGAGTATTTTTCTAAACTAGGTAAGCCTTTAAATTTAAGGCTATTAAGGTCTGTTAAGGTTCCGTTCAATAAATATGGTGTCCATTATGAATTTGGTTTTCTTTGATAACACAGCATCACGCCTGCATCCCCGATGGGGTAGGTAGAGGTGAATAATATGTATATACTATACACACCCACTCCCTGCCAGCTGTTTTTTAGTTTCTTTAATAACACTTTGATTAATGCTATCACTGGCACTTTTTCCTGGACCTCCTCCAGGTGCCGCACTTTTCTAAATATATGAAAAGTGCGATACGCGCGTCCTCTCGGTCGTACTTACACATTCAGCTGCATACGGTAATAATGAGATTTTTGTATGGGGTGTGCTATGGTCAATATGTATGCATCTCTGCTAAAGTATATTAATCCAAGCATGTCGTATTTGTAGGGTGTCAAGAAGTGGGGATGGCAAAGATCGGTCCATAGGACTGAAAGGTTGGTTGGTAGGACCATGGGAAGGTGGTGGGTTATGTGTCGTAAAAACCGACTAAGGTTCTTACAAGACATCTTAGGACTTCAATCAGTGTTGTCTCCCAGAGTATATCTGATGACACTTGTGGCCCCCCAACAGAATCCAAGTGGCTTTAAGTATGTATGGATGTTACAAAACAGCATGAAACTCCTAATAAAGCTATATTAATTAATCTATACATATCTACAAATTGCAATAAATAACTAAGCAGTTCTCAACATCTTAGCTTCTCTCTTCTCTTGTAGCATCTTCTTCTGTTCTTCCACAATTCTTTTCCTTTCTTCAAGAAATTCTCCGTACTCCTGGAATTAAAATTATATGACCAATTATTATAACATAACCATTCTTGAAACATCATAATTTTCTTCATGGTTGAATTTCTTCCACATTTTAAAACAATCAATGAAGACTTATTCAACGTTTGATACACTAAACTTTCTATTATATAAACACAACATGGAAAATAAAAGTAATTTCACCCCACCTTTGCATCAAGTTCCTTGACTACTTCAATCCCGCATGTTCTAGCAGTGGCTATTAACATGGTGCATATTTCCTCCAGGGGCCTCCATTCCAATGGTGGGTCCTGCGCCTTTATTTTGGCTATTTCATATATGTGCTTTAGAGTTATTTTTCCACTGATTTCTTTCACTGAAACAATACAAACAATGTGAAAGGGAAGTCTTTGCCCTTGATAACATTGGCCCGTTAGATTAGCTGCATACACTATCGCAGTACAGATTTAAATATGAAAAGATGGATATTGTAAGTCAATATCTCATCAATATTGTAAGTAAAATTTACCAGGCTCCATAGCTCCTCTGCTGATTCCAGCAGCTTGCTTCAAGAAATACGACGCTGGCGGTTGATGAATAATCAACTGGTAGGAACGATCCGAATTGACTTTCACTCTAGTCGGAAGAGGTATGCCTTGCTTTATGTTAGCTGTCCGCTCATTAAAGTCTTTGCAAAATGCTGCTATGTTAATATTACGCTGAAAATGTTGAAAAACAATGATTAGAGAACTATAATTATAGTTGAAAGTATGTTTATTAATCTTTAATCTCCAAGTTCAACATGAGATTTTAAATACACCTTTGTAGGTTATGTATTTAGATTCTATATAAAACATCCCTCAGGTGGTAAAAGAATGCGACATCCTTACCTGGCCAAGCATAGGACCTAGTGGCGGACCAGCAGCAGCCATTCCAGCAGGAATATTAGTCCTCAATTTAGAAGAGTGGTCTATTTTATCTCCAACTTTTTTCATTGATTTCAAACGAGCTACCGATTTGGACATGGTGAATGTTAGAGAACTTGTACTTTTTTTAAATTAAAACCGTCTAAGTCCTACGACACAAATCACACACTTAATTTTATTACAATTTTATATTGAAAATCGCAATTTTCGAATGTTTACGAAACTTGACTTTTGTTTTTTTATATAAATTAACTTATTTCTATATATTATGTGCGCATTTGATATTATAGAAAGAATAGTAGCTCCCTTTCTTTTAAATAGGCCTAATTCTTTTATTCGAATCGATTAGTGAAAAATCCTTACCACATAAACGCAAATAGAGATTCAAAAACCGGTTATTTCCGATATTTTATTTAAATCGATTAAAACTATTGTGCATTTGAATCGATTAAGTACTGCTGTCAAAGAAATGAAATGTCAATGACAGTCACATCATACGCGTTTTGTCATCGTTCTTTTTGTGATTTGTGAATTTAGTAAATTCATAAATTATTACGTATTTTGAAGTAAAATATTTAGTTACCGTAGTTGTATAGTTAACATTTAACATTTTTATACTATGAATTGTAAAATTATGTACACTGCATGTGCACTCTTCACGTAAATATGCTTCAAAGTTGTAAATAAATAAGTGGAATTGGTCAATATGTGGTCATTCTTTTCGCGAGATCCTACAAAGGATTTTGCGTATGAGGTAGGAGAGCCTGTGCGGGGCTTAGAAGACAGGAGTGTATGGACTCTGCACAAAGGAAAAAAAAGGGGCACTCAAGATGAGGTGTCGATATTCTTATTCGACGTTCAGAAGAACTCGGAGACCCTGTTCGACATTGCAAAGGCCTCCTTGAAGAAACTCAAGACCATGAGACACCCTAGCCTTTTACATTACTTAGATAGCTGTGAAACTGAGAAATTTTTGTATGTAGCTACTGAATATGTAGAGCCTTTAGCCACACACATAGAGGATATGAAACTGGAGGGCCAACAACGAGAGTTGTTCCTTGCGTGGGGCATATTCCAGATTACTGTGAGTAGAAAAGATATGATTTTTTCATACTACAGTTATATACAGATACTTATACTGTCTCGGAAGAATCTGAAATGTTTTGTAAATCATAAAGAACTATGTCCAATGATGGACTTGCTGTATGATAAAAATATATTTTATGTAACATTTAGGAATGATTTTCATCTTAGAATCAAACATTTTATGCAATTACTTTGAATTAGTAGTTATATACTTGTCCTGAGTTATAAAATTATTTCAAGTAGACAATACTTCTGCTTGCTCTTTATTTATTAACTAAAAACTGACAATAATTTGCGATATTTACAGAGAGCATTATCATTTTTAAACAATGATGGTAATATGAGGCATAACAATGTCTGTCTGTACTCTGTATTTGTCACCCTGGCCGGAGAATGGAAACTTGGTGGATTTGAGTTCCTCGCATCACAAGGGCAGGATGGATCCAACCCTATACCCCTCAAAATATTACCAGCCCTTGAAATCTATGACCCTCCCGAGAAGAAAGATCCTAGCAAACTGAAGTCCATGACAAAATGGTAAGTAAATTTGTAAGTTATTAACATTAAAAATTGGTTAGAACTTGTAACAGTGAAACTATTTATAGAATGTGATCTTAAGACTGGCAACTAAAAATTATTGACTTAAGTTTTTTGTCTGTAAACTGCAGTTTTATTATTTATCTTAGAATATGTTTGCACTCTTGTATAAAAGTATAAAATGAAGCCAAAAGAACAGAAAGATACACTTGAGGTAAATAAAAAAGAACTGTTTTTGCCTTCTCCATTTGAAACCATCTCTTCACAGTTCAACAGACATGTGGGGTCTGGGATGTTTGATCTGGGAAGCATTCAACGGCCCTCTGAAGACCCAGCCAGCTCTTAAAACTGTGGATCATATCCCCAAACAGCTTTGCACCTTGTACTGTGAACTAGTCAGTGCTAACCCAGCATCTAGACCAAATCCAGCTGATATTATTACTAGGTAAGCTATAGTAGTTACTCCAAGTCCAACGCCAACTTAGTTAAGTTGGACAACTTCTTCTATTTACAGAATTTTATTGTTTCGTAATCAATATGAATCAGTTTAGCAGTATAAAAGTATTAGTAACATATTATGGGTTTTCAAATTACTTCCCAATACTTCCTATAATTGAATCTCCCATAAAAGTTAAAGCATAATCAAACAAATAGTTTTTAAAAAAAAAGCATTTTCAACATCATTACCAACGCACTAAAAGTTGTTTGAGTGCCTATTTTTACAGTTATCACTTCTATTTCAGATGTCGAAAAATAGGTGGATATTTCAAGAATGATTTGATAGACACAATGTTGTTCCTTGAAGAGATCCAGATTAAGGATAAGGTGGAAAAGGGGAAGTTCTTCTCCACTCTCAGTTCATACCTGGATAACTTCCCAGAATCTGTATGTGTTCACAAGATTCTACCCCAATTATTGACTGCCTTCCACTATGGAGATGCTGGCTCATTTGTATTAGGGCCCATGTTTAAGGTAAGCAAACTGAATGTACTGTCTTTATTGCTAGTCTGTAAGTCTAGTATTTAACGTCGCATTAGACAGAAAACCTCATAAGTGCTTTTTTGAAAAATCACACTGTAATGTGATTTTCTTCCACAAAATATCAAAAATCCAGGTGGGCTATATCAGGCGGGCCCTTTCGTTGTATGTCACAGTACAATACAATGTTAATTCATGTTGTGGGTATGATGTAGGGACAAACCCTCTCAGGGTTTAATGACATCATATTAATAATGTTTGTAACAATAAATGTATAATAATAATATCAATTTAATCAATCAATTTCATTCTGGATAAAAGTTGAGGCTTCAGATTTTTACCTGGATTGAAATAGTGTTGTGACGTGTGGTTTTAGGCGCTAACAAAGTTTTCACTGTAAGACGACATGTTATATTTATAACATAATATTTATATCGTAATAAATATTATGTGTTTTTCTTAGTATTTTAAAGCAATAAAGAGTATACAAACAAACGATAAACGTCTTACGAGATTTATATTGTTTCTTGAGTAATATTATTGAATAATTGGGGCTCTACAAAAGATTGTCCTCAGTAACCATGCATTATGTAAAACAAGCAAGCAAATTATATAAATCTTAATTAAGAACAATGATTACAAACGCTTTACGATCAGAAAATTGCACTTTAATATAATTACATTCAACAAGTTTTTATTGAGAGGTAGACCTTTTCGTACAGGCTATTCCATATATTTTCATTATTTTATTTCAAAAATACATTTACATTGGCAAAATTACGTTTTTAAAGGCATTAATATACACAGTACTTTTACTTACGAATTCAAAACTCTACAACAATTGGATAGATTGTGGCTTGTCTCTCTCAAACAGTTCAGGATTGATTTGAAGCTAAAAGCCACCTGTCTTTATTAGCACGCTATGACAGCCTAGCATGATGATGATGAAGGAATACGCCATCAAAATCGTCATCATCTGCAGCCTGTGGTCCTTCACTAGCTCCGAAAAACCCGTTGAAAGCAATATAGAACTCCTTCTGCCCATTTTCTGCCAGCAATCTTCAGTCAACCAAATCGTACATTACGTCTGCCATGTCTTGGAAAAGCAGCCGATTTTAAGAGTTCATAAACGTTACAGCTGGGCAAGTTGCTAGAGGACGCGGATTACCAGAAGCAGATAGTGCCGTGCGTGGTGAAGCTATTCGCTTCCAACGACCGCACCACCAGGTCGCGGCTGCTGCAGCAGCTCGATCAGTTCATCATGCACTTGCAGAACTCTACAGTGAGTATATTCTCATACAAAACATAAACACTAACAGCCTATATACATCCCACTGCTGGGCATAAGCCTGCCCACAATCAACCGGAAGGGCATATCCGCCACGATGCTCCACTGCGGGTTGATGGAGGTGTTGTTAAGTGAGAATATTCTCACCTTGAGTATATTCCCATCATACTGACGTTAATCATAAGTGTGTAGTAGTTGTATGAGCCAGATGGACGGATAAGGACGGATCTCCTTGCATGATAGTCGATATTTGATTTTTTGCCCTGCAGGTTATAATGCACAAGACGACATTTTAAATTAATATCGCGGAGCTCCTTGCGTCGTAAAGTCCGCAGGACGAGTGGAGTGCAAAGTTGAAGTATGAACTATTTGCTCATACTTGTATGTATATCCCGCGTTACGCACTCACTTGGCCCTTCCAACCTCTTTCTTCCGTGCGTAAAACTGAGGGATTGTGTCTTTCGAAGTCACAATCATTATAAGGGATGATCAGCACCATTTGGTTCCTCACATCCATCTTAGGATTTCTTGTCAAAGATTACTTGGGACTCTGTCCAACCCAATACGGGTTACTATTTCCTATACATTTTACTGCAGCTATTTTATTACACCGGTGATGTGAATGTTGAATTTTACACGTGCGTCAGTCACATAATCATATGATAAACAAAGCAATACAGTTTTTACGAATTACGGACGTTTCATACTAAGCCGACTGTTATATTTTCAAAGCGACAAAAAAACGCGGGGTTAAACCCAAAACCCGTCGCTGCAAAGTTTCGACTGCACGCAATAACAGGGGCTACATTGAAGCAATTCATCTAAAAAAACAATATTGCTATTTAACATTTCGCACATCTAGTTCTTTAAGGTCATAAATGTAATTTTTTAAATTTTACAGTAGACCGCTTTAACGATTTTTGTTTTGCGATATCTACGTTAATTACGAAGTTAAATCAATTTCTGATTTTTTGACATTTATGACTTTTAAGAACTAGATGTGCGATTTGTTGACATTGCGCACTTACTTTTACATGCGCATACTTTTATTGCTTTTTAGATGAATTGTTTTGAAGAGGCCTTTTTAGACCCCCTAATTCTTACATACGTCTCGTAATCAATTTGATTTTTTTCTCAAATGTGCACTAACATCCTATAAACAAATAAACTCACATACGCCAAGTAGTTTTTTTTATAAAAAAAAAACATCCCAACCGTGTTGTAAATACTTATAGGTACATTAAGTTATGTAAATAGTGTAAGTTCGTCCTCTCAAATTAATATGTTATGGCTGTTCAAATAAAGTACACTGTACAACCTAGCTTAGATAGCAATATTGGTTGTACGGTGCATTACACGGAATTACACCTTGTAACAAGATGCGCCGCGAACACTTTTTTATACAGAGATTGGTTGTTTGATTTCTTATACGAGGTATATCCAAATATGATTCACTATGTAAGCTAAGATAAGATATTTATTCCTGATGTTTTTACAGAGGTCTTAAAAGTAGAGGAAATTACAAACAGGAACCCTGTAAGGGCACAACAACAACTTAAAATTATATACAATGAAAACAGAAATCCAAGAATAAAAATAATAAAGATTCCCACTCTACTGTCCAGGTAAACGACCAGATATTCCCGCAAGTGGTGCACGGTTTTCTGGACACAAACCCGATCATTCGGGAGCAGACGGTGAAGTCCATAGTGCACCTGGCGCCGAAACTGAACTACAACAACTTGAACGTGGAAGTACTGCGGCACTTCGCTCGGCTGCAGTCCAAAGATGACCAGGGTGGGATCAGGTAAAGTTTCCAGTAGAATTTCGATTGGGTCTAAACGGGAATAAGGTAATTGTTTTTACCTTATTAAATAACAACGTATCGACCCTACTGTTAAATAAAAAATGATTTCACAAATGAAAGGATGCATATGACCACATCACCTTTTTAAAATAATTAACTTGTAAGTAGGTTATAAACCTGGTTTAGAGAAAGGAAGAAAGATCGTAGTGTCATGGGTTGAAATCCCAGCTCAGTCTCTAAACCACCAATTTGACTTTATGAGTTTTAGTTCGTGTTTGGATCATAGATAATTGATATCACTTGGTTTCCAGGATTTGTGCCCGGTTGATGGCAATTATGGGCGATAGGCTCGCCCCCTATTACATAGGGCTTAAAGATAACTGGCTAGGAGTGGGTGTACATTAGTGATGTGCCGGATCGTTAAAAATGTATATCCGCGGATACGGATCTGAATACGGATATTTAGTGTAAAGATCCGCGGATACGGATACGGATCTTTATTTTCTCATTCGATATTATTCGATTGGTGTCGGCGCCCGCGACCTTGAAACGATAGTTGACGTCTTCGCTCGCCGCAACGTCAGGCAGAACACGTTTTAACTTGCATTGCGCGGGTAGTACTTTTCTTTTGGTTATGGTAAAACAATCTGAATGTAATTTTACAGTTTTTTAATTAATAATTATACTTAATCACCTGAAAAAGATCCGTAAAAGATCCGCGTGAAAAGTAACGGACACGGATACGGATACGGATTTTTCTTTTATCTCGGATATCCGCGGATACGGATACGGATATTCGGAACATCACTAGTGTATATACTGTACGGTCACGAGTACTAATATGTATACACTTTGAAACCATGTCACATTAGCTTTTTTGACAAATTAAACCGTAAGTCTCATGTCAAATATGACAGTGCGACAGGGTTCTAAAGTAGGTACATGATATTGCTCATGACTGTACACCTCTGGCTGTATACAGGCGTGATGTTACGTTAGGGTCCCTAACCGCCTCCGTGGTCCAGTGGTTTGAGCGTTGGGCTCTCGATCCGAAGGTCCCGCGGTCAAATCCCGGTGGGGAAATATCACAAAAATAATTTTATGATCCTTAGTTTGGTTAGGACATTACAGGCTGATCACCTGATTGTCCGAAAGTAAGATGATACGTGCTTCGGAAGGCACGTTAAGCTGTTGGTCCCGGTTACTACTTACTGATATAAGTAAGTAGTCGTTACACGAGTCATGTCGGGGGCTTAATAGTAACCCTGACCAGGGTTGATGGGGTTGGTAATCCACCTCACAACCCACACGATAGAAGAATTTCCCTTTTCCTTCCTAGAACGAATACAACAGTATGCCTCGGCAAGATCGCGTCGCACCTGCACCCGCAGATCAGACAGAAGGTGCTAGTGTCGGCCTTCGTGCGAGCGACGCGGGATCCGTTCCCCCCGGCGCGACAGGCGGGGGTGTTAGCTCTGGCGGCCACACAGCAGTACTTCTTGCTGAGCGAAGTCGCCAACAGGGTGCTGCCTGCGCTGTGCCCTCTCACTGCTGATCCCGAGAAACAGGTTAGTTTTAGTACATAAATTGGTAATCTGACTTTATAGCCGTCCCTTGAATAAAAAACACTTTCTACCAGGTAGTTGTTTAATTAATCCACCCTGGAGCGTTACTACCATACAATAAGAAATATTTGTGATAAAAAGAATCAGTGAACAAAAACTGTGGGTAGCGGATAGTGCGCTTACTTGGCGCGCGATTAGCATCAAAATTAATTAATTAGGTGGCGCGCGTAAATATCGCTTATTTTTCTCGCTATAGAGTCTGAATTTTCCATAATAGAGCCCAAGAAAGGACCTCGTCTGACCCTTCGTGTGAGCTATGTGAGGTTTCCCCCAGCGAGGCAAGGGCTCTAGCTACCTAGGTGCTTTTTTGCTGAGCTAGGTGGCTGACTATGGGTTGCCATAGCAACATTCGATATGTATTTGCCGATTAAATTAGTTAGTTCTATAAAAATCAAAACAAAACAAGAACCTGACACTCTTCCCCTAGAATGTGACATGGTTGGAACACTCAGTCTAACTTTTGCGTGAACAAGAATTGAATGATGTTGCTAATAGAGCGATATTGGGCGCTTTATCCTCTCACAAAAACAGATTCGTGGACTATTTGGGTATCCTCATTTGGCTCATTAAACAAACACGACCTACTTATCAATTTGTAGCTCAATTTATTTAACCTTTAAATTAATAATATCCGACAAATATAGACAACTGCAACGGGTATGTTCAATGACCGGTTA
The DNA here is from genome assembly GCF_024362695.1 of Pectinophora gossypiella. Taxonomy (NCBI): domain Eukaryota; kingdom Metazoa; phylum Arthropoda; class Insecta; order Lepidoptera; family Gelechiidae; genus Pectinophora; species Pectinophora gossypiella. Next base: position 7,238,530 of record NC_065421.1, on the reverse strand, counting down.
ATGATTGCTAACAAAATATTTTTACTTTTAATTTGTGAAGTCTCGTCATCATGTGACGTGTTTGCAGGTCCGCGATGCTGCATTCAGAACTATTAAGGGCTTCCTCGGCAAACTGGAGAAAGTATCGGAGGATCCTAGTTTGAGAGAAGGAATGGGTAAGTTACATACTCTTTTGATTCACAATCTGTCGTGCAATTCATAAGGTCGATGACCCACCTGCACCGCACTAGCCCTGATAATCAAAATTATCTTGGCTTCTAACATAGCTCGTGTAACGATGACATGTACTTATAATTGGGTCATATAAATTCTATAATACTAGGTTCAAGAAAGTAAGATGATCCGTGCTTCGGAAGGCACGTTAAGTCGTTGGTCCCGGTTACTACTTACTGATGTAAGTAAGTGGTCGTTACATGAGTCATGTCGGGGGCTCAATGGTAACCCTGACACCAGGGTTGATGAGGTTGGTACTCCACCTCACAACCCACACAATAGAAAAGAAGAAGGTTCAAGTAAATTATGAAATTCTGATTACTTAATAAAAACAGATCTAAAACTAACCCTGTAACAGAAGTCGCAATGGTCAATACATAACCTCTGTAATCTGTACTGGACTAACGAACTTGCAGAGGCGGACGTGCACACGGCGACGCCGTCGCTGAGCAACGCGGCGGCCACGTGGGCGGGCTGGGCGGTGACGGCGGTCACGGCCAAGTTCTACCGCTCGCACTCCGACACGCAGCGCGTGCAGCACTCCGCCAAGTCCGCGCTCTCCAAGCCTGGATCACTTGGTAACTATTACCTATTTTATACAGGATCTTAGTGACATCGTAACGTAAACTTTTAGGGACGATTGAGACCTTGAATCTCAGTTGAAATATAGTGGAATTTTCGGTCGCAAAAGTATGGAACTGGAAATAATTAAATGAAATTTTCCGACAGGAAATTCCACTTTATATCAACTCAGAGTCATGGTCTGAATCAATATCCGTTACGATGTCACCAACACCCTGTATTTAATATGGGTATTTTAAAATTATACAGCATACTTTTGTTAAATCGGGACTATTGGAGACTGTTTCCACCAAACGGAGAGGAATGGTGACATTTCCCCTCAGCCGGCTCATCTCCTCTCCTCTTTGGACCTTTGGAATCACTGATGGCGTACGCGCACGTGCAAGTTGATACATGTATCAACTTCCTCTTTTTCTTTTTGCATGTTTTTTTTATCATCATTAAATGTAGTATATGTATGTGTGTACATGTTATGGGCGATAGGCTGATCCCTTATCACCGTAAGGTTTATCATATCCAGCTTACGCCATTTATTTATTTAGTTAGGTATACCAACAGTACACATATTATAAAGTTATAAAATGCAAGTCGTAACAACAGTCGCTGCAAGTTGTCTTTGATTACTTGTGGCTCTACCCACCCTATTAGGGATTACGGGCGTGAGTTTATGTATGTATAAAATGTAGTAACTCAGTTTCGTTGTTTTGCTTCTTATTCAGATACACAAATAGCAGTTCTTCTGGGCATTTACACCGTTTATTCGGGACATTACCGCGGCCCACTTCCCAAATGAGAAAGAAACGGACAGATAACAAATCATCATCAGCCCATTAACGTCCCCACTGCTGGGGCACGGGCCTTCCCTATGGATGGATAGGGGATCGGGCCTTAAAACATCACGCGGGCCCAGTGGGGATTGATGGTTATTAACGACTGCTAATGCAGCCGGGACCAACGGCTTAACGTGCCTTCCGAAGCACGGAGGAGCTCGAGATGAAAGCTTTTTTTTTTTGTGGTCACCCATCCTATGACCGGCCTTTGCGAAAGTTGCTTAACTTCAACAATCGCAGACCGAGCGCATTAACCGCTGCGCCACCGACCAGATAAGAAATATATCTAACAAATATGATCATATATTACAGAGCAACCGTCGTCAAGCAGCATGTCGACGACGACGTCATCGGTGACGTCGATGACGTCACTGGAGCACAGCGAGTCCGCGTCCGACTACGACCCGGACCACTGGGACATGACAGCCTGGGGCGAGATCGACTCCAGCGCAGGTACAACTGACATTATCATCTCCCTTTCACATCCCGTGTTTCACAGAGTCCGGTTACCTAACCTGAAGATTTAACAGGTCCGGTTTTTTACAGAAGCGACTGCCTGTCTGACCTTCCAACCCGCGAAGGGAAAACCAGCCCGATATAGGTTAGGTCACATACCTCCGAAATTGCAATTCTCGGGAATGTGGGTTTCAAATAAACAGTATCAAAGACGTCAATCAAAGTTGCCAATAAAAAACATAATAAGTTTAAAATATTTAATAGGTACTTAATTATATTTTCTTGTTATAAAAACACAATTTTACTATTATTCTATGTACGTAGTTAACTGGTTGCTTGATATTCTTCATTACTCGTGTTGCCACAGGTGTCAAGTGAAAATCTGAAATAGAAAACATGAATATATTTTTATTACTTGCGAACACCTGTTTAAAGTCAACACTGGCTGTTTTCTCGCATTTCGACGGGTTAACCCTTGACATAGAATAAAGAATAATATTACGTATAGAACGGCAACTCTTCGCACCCTATTGGTATAGGGTAACTTCGTAGTCAAATCAATTACTTTTTTACTAAACATGAAAACACAAAATTACTATAGAATTTGTATGAAAAAGCGCATATATACCATCTAGTCTAGTCTTTCTATTTATAATGCTGTCTGTAAAAGTTTCATAATATACACTTCTCATCAAAAAAATCGAAACACCTTGCAAGTTTACGTTTTGTCAGGATTATCAGAAAAATGTGTACATTTAGGAATAAATGTAAAATGTCGTTTAATAGTGAGTAATATGAGCTTATCAAATCTTAATGTTAATGTTCTAAATTTAAATGAATTTTTCATAGGTTTCGTATTTTGTTAAATGAGTCATTTTTATTCCGTATGGAGTATAAAGGAAATGGATAAAACAACACACGTAAATGAAAAAAAAAAGCTAAAAAACGTTTATTTAATAACTTGTATTCCCTCCCCAAGCTCTAATTACTGCTTCCATACGGTTCTTCATCGATCGGATGAGAGTCACGATCACATGCTGTGGTATATTGTCCCATTCCTCTTGGATTGCATCTTGCAGCTGGCTAAGTGTTTCTGGGGCAGGATCTCTTGCTCGAATTCGTCTTTTTAATTCATCCCACAGATGTTCAATGGGATTCATGTCCGGGCTTCATAATAGAGATATCGACTTCGTTAAGATAATCTCGTACGACGCCCGCGGTGTGAGCCCTAGCATTGTCGTGCATGAATATGAAGCCGTTGCCAATAAAATGTGCAGGCTCGAGACACTCTTCGACGTACCGATGACAGTTTAGTGCAGGCAGACGTGGCCCAGACACGAAAGCAAGCTCTGTCTTACCGTCGGCGCCGATTCCTCCCCAAACCGTCCACGAACCGCCACCATAGCTGACCTTTTCTTCAATGCAGCATTGTGCATAGCGTTCTCCGTCTCTTCTGTAGACCTTGTTCCTTCCGTCGTTACCATACAGCATAATTTTACACTCATCAGAAAAGAGAACTTTGCTCCACTGTAGGTATGACCAATGTAGGTGCTCACGTGCAAAGTTAAGGCGCGCTCTTCGATGGTCTGCAGTTAATTTCGGCCCATTTGCTGGCTTATGCGGTACCAGTCCACGATCCTTCAACCTTCTTCTAATTGTAGAGTCACTTACAGCCACCCTTCGTACAAGACGAAGCCGCTGCTGCAGTTGAAAAGCGTTAAGGCGTCGATTTCTTAAAGAAGTTGTTACAATAAATCGATCATCTCGCTCAGAAGTGACCCGATTCCTGCCAGATCCTGAACGGCGCGTGAACAAACCAGTCTCCCGATAACGTTTATAGACTCTATGAACAGATGACAGGCTTAGATGCAGTCTTGCAGCCACAACACGCTGACTAAGGCCAGAATCCAGCAATGCCACAACTTGGGCGGCTTCTGTGGGCGAAGTATCCATACGTTTTAGAGAAAAAACCTTTTTTCAGACGTCCCAAAGTCACAGTATTGAAATAAAAAACAAAAAGTTTAAGGATAGGCGCCAATTTTTAGTTTTTAAACGCTAAATGTACTCCAACCCTAAACACACATTTGTCTCAAAACAGTGATTCATTTCGTTTATAAGATAAACAAATGAAATTCTAATTTTGAATTTAGAATTTTCGCTTATTACTGTAATGGCCAAACTGCCTGTATGTATTGTAGTGTATTTTTTTTCATCGTATGAATTCTTTTTTGTGTTAAATTCGGACAGAAACAATGAAAACGGAAGTGTTTCGATTTTTTTGATGAGAAGTGTATGTATTGCTGTATGTGTACCTAAATAAATAAATAAATAAATAAACCTGTGACGTCATAGAAAAACGTGATAAAACGTCGGACTTATCATTACGTTTTTTTGATTCAAATTCATAAATAAGTTAAATAGTTCTAGATGTGTCTTTATTTAGTAATCAGAATTTCATAATTTATCTTGAACCTAGTACACGACACAATATGTTCAATATACGTCCTTCTAGGTCTTCCTCTGGCAGCCCTACCGCCAACCTTGGCTTATATTATTGGTATATTTTTGAGTTTGGAGTTTAAATTCGATTTTTGTATGGAGTGACCGGTGTGTTATTGAGTTATGGGTGTTATTACAGGTACGGGGGCAAGCGCCAAGTCTCCGCCGAGCAGCGGCAGCGCGCAGGCGACGCCCGGGCTGGCGGCGCTGTGCGAGGACGAGTGGGACAACGACGAGTGGGGCACCTTGCAGGAACAACCGGTAACCTAACGTCCCTGGCTGACGTATCGGAAATTTTTGCCGTCTCTTATTTGCACCTTTTGCTACTGTCAAAAAACAAGTTATTTTAACAAAAAATCGCAGATATGTCAGTTTTTTAGGTGCTATTTTTTTATACTTTTTAATTATTTTCGTGTTTTTGTTATTTACATTTAAGTTTGCTAATGTGGCGTCCAAAATGGAAATAAAAGTTTTCTTTCTTTCTAAAACTAACTGCTTGTTTATACTAAATAAATGTTACATTCTAAATAATGTTCTCCATATTGGAGCTTATAAAGGAAAAGCCAAATCATAACACAAAAGCATACTACCATAGACACAGATAAGTTTATAACCTCTAATACTCCAGTCGGCTGAAGCGGAGCTAGCGAGTCCGTCAGAAACGTGGAACAACGCACAGTGGACGGACCCGGCGATGAACCGGGCGAACGCGACGTACGTGCGCGGCAGCACAGTGGGCAGCGTAGGGGGCAACACAGTGGGCAAGGAGCACCGGCTGGCTGCGCCGCAGCACAGTAACGACTCGCTCGGCGGCTGGGAGGACGGCGAGTTCGAGCCCATCGAGGAGAACGTGGACGGTGAGTTGCTATGTGATGAGGCAGCTTTGAGAGTAACGTTCAGCGGGGGACCAGCGCTGGGACCACTGTTTTGATGAATCTTCTTCTATCGCGTGGGTAAAGTAGATTACCAAGCTCATCAATCCTGGTGTCAAGGTTATTATCGACCCGCCAAAGGCCCCTAACATGACTCATGTCATCGTTAGTTGAGCATTAATTGTTGTCGAGTGGATACGTGACGCGCATCAACACGTTCCTCTGGCGACATGTTGTCGACGACAGACTCTGAATGTGTATTAGATGCGTAGACAGACAACGTTGATAAACAACAGTTCCGCGATAACTTTCAACATTGTTGCACAACGGCAACATGTCGCGCGCCAAATGTTACCAAGTGAAAACGCGGCTTCAAATTTTCCGACCGACCAACTCAATTGACAGAATCTTGGCGTGAATCCTAGTGAATATTATGTTCTTAATGAATTTCTAACATTTCTTTTTTTTATTTAAGTATTCCTTTTATAGAAAACAACGCGTCGAAAATGGACGAGCTACGAAGGAAACGTGAGGAAAGGAAGTTGCAGCGACAACGGGAGATGGAGGCGAGACGGTCGGCCCGCGGACAAGGACCAATGAAACTCGGCACCAAGATCACCGCGCCGCCCTTCTAGCCCGCGAACACGCCTTAAACAGTGAGTCATACTCTTGTACCCCAAAAGGGTATACTGTCCCAAGAAGGAAATTCTTAAAGATATACGACTTCAGGATTTGATAAAGAAATTAAAGTTAGTCAAAATTTAAGAATTTAAATTGGCAACCCAGTTCTTAACTAGCTCTGTCAACCATAATGCATTGTTCTGCCAACGTTGCCAGTTAGATTTCTAAATTTTACATAATAGCTTTAAAAACGATGTGTGATTACGTAAACCCAAGCTGGTTTTTTGAGAATTGCGTCTAAAATGTGTTCGAATGGTAAACTATATTCCTTCGTCTTAAAAAATATTGTAAAAACAGTGATGGCAAATTATTACCTATTACAGGGGCAAAAAACTTAAAATTGAATTGTAATGCTATAAAATTCTCCCGTCTCATGTTTGTATAACATTTTCATTATCCATCGTTCGTTTAATATACTCAAATCACGCGCCATACCCAGTGCACCTTTCTTTATCAGAAATCGAAATCTATTATAAGTGTGACCCTTCCAAGCTTTGAGTGTGAAGAAAAATATATTTATTAAAACACAAAAATATTTCTATGTGAGCCAGTATATCGAAAATATCGAGATATTTAATTTTAAGTTCCTTTATTGTTTCATGTAATATACAAAATAAATGTGCATTTATATGTATAGTTTAATATTTATTTAATTACTATAATATTACGAAACATATTCCATTAAATATGCCAGACTTTTATAACTACAGCAAAAAATCAACATCGCGACTTTGAGTTTCAGATTGAAACGTATTTTTGCTCAAAGTTTTCGATTTCTTACGACTAGATATGCAATAGTGATATAATTTGTTATTCCGTGAATGATATAAAGATGTGATTGTCAATTTCACTTTACAGTTTGATCGCTACGTATATTCTTCTTTACAAATCTATTGCATATCAATGTCGGACAGTACTTCTGTAATGTACATTAGGGAACAAGATTGTAAATTACATGCACCAAATAGAAAGCTCAAGTGAGACTAGATGACGTTAAGGCGAATTGGTTATTTTTTTTGCAAGTCATTGCGTATTGAGATGGATTAGGAAAGTAGGTATAAAGAGGGTTAGCGTTTAAAGAAGGAGCTTCGTACGTCACATATTTAGTACTATGAGAAAATTAAATGGCGATGAGACCTGAGTACGTACTTAACTCTTTTGATCGACTTGCCATCTTTAGAACGCGGAATGCATAAAAATAAATTATCGTAATGATTGATTGACACTTTCTATCCAATTAGCAATCTTTGGTTTTAAGCACTGTCATAGAATAAAGTATAATACTTATAGAACGGACACTCTCGAGTCTGAATAAGATGAGGGTTCCTAGTTCATCTGCGTGTGTATTAACTTAAAAATCCTACTGCAATACGTCACCGCCTGAGACTTATTGAAGCAGGATTTAGTTGCACGTGTACGAAAACGTCTAAGTGTAGTCTCTGTGTAGGAACGAGAGTTTTGTACGAAGTTTCCGGTCTGTGGCACTGTTAAACCGTGATATATTTCTCTCAGTCAACTTTCTGTAAACACTTTTCTTCAGGTTAAAGAGCAATTTTAAATGTAAGTGTGTTCTAAAGATGCTCCGCTAATAGAGGTCTGTCGCTAACCCACACGACGAAGGTGAGATTTTAAACATACTATTTTTAATTCCAACGATGTTTATATAGTGAGTTACGAGATTTTTCCCCTACCTTGTAACTAACTACGTATATTCAGGTTCATGTACAGATAAAGCTTTTTCTGTAAAGTCATGGGATTGAGTGCAATCGGGCTATGAGGGTGTCAATTTGTTGTGAGTGTTTGTATGGTGACTGTTAAGATGGCGCGGAAGCGATGCTTGGAATTACGTCAAGGGCTTTGTGGTCAAAAGTAGACCAAACTTAATCAACTTCAGCTATTTCTATTTAGGTGTTTTTGGATTCTAGCAAGATTTGTCTATTGTAGTTTGTTCATGTCCTCACTATCGTATCGTAAGTTTGAATAAAAATGTAGGTATGTAGGAATTTCATAAGTTCCCTTTACGCGTGTAGGTTCCAGCCTAGAATCCATGGTTTCAAACTTTTGCCAGTAAAAATCTCTTTTTGTATTTTGAATTAGTGTACTGTAGTGCATAACAATTGCTTCGTAGTTTACAATAAAACATCTTCCGACGAACCGGGCACGTAATTTCCAGCATCGCCAACCGCTTCGATTGTAATCCAATGTAGGAAGGATACGAAATGTTATTGTGTATTTTATATGTATGTAATATTATAAATTAAACTACCAGACTGATGCGGTCTATGAATTTTTACTAATCGTCGCGTATGTACATTTTCCGTTATACAATTTTACATATTGAATATTGTACACCAAAGCGGATATTTAAATAAATCCTAACAATTAATACCCCCTTTTAGGGTTCCGAAAGTGATAATTATAAATTTTAATGTAAGCTGTAAGATTGCGTTCCTTTGTCAGAAAATTCTCTTCAAAATCTAACTTTTGTCTGAGGAACGCTAGAGAATTTAGGTAAGTGCATAGACAAGTGTCGATTTCGGAAGACAAATTAGTTTTATAGCTTTAAAAATAGTGCTGTCCTTCACTTTGTTTAGTGTAAGAAATATATAGCGCTAATTTTAGAACTATCAAACTAAAAAAACATGTCTTATCGTCCAGAATCGACAACGGAACCACTATCCACGTTACTACAGAGCATTTAGAGATCTTATTTAGTGGTATTAAACAGCCATTTTATCAATCTCTTAGTTACCAACATATTTTACTAGCTCTGTAAGAAACGGAAATTGACCCTTATACGCTTTAGATTTACATTAGGGGCATAAGTAGATAGATTCGATATAAAGAAATTAGTTTAAAATTTGAAGAATGACAAGTTTTGATATTATTTTTCTGGCTACTAAAATTAAATATGTTTATTTTATATATAGTAAGAGTGGTATCTAATGAAAATCATCTGTATTACCGTATTGCACTGAAGTTTGAACCAAAATGATTATGCTTTGAGATATAATCTGTTAATGTCGATTCACATTGAAGACCCAGTACCATTTGCGCCAAAGTTATGCCCGTCATAGCTTCCAGTACACTTGACTGTGCAATGAATATGAAACAAAGTTCAATATCCTGATGTGTGGAATGTTGTTGTGTAAATCACCAGCCGTCAGTGTGAATCGACCATTTTTCAATGTCAAACAAGTGAATGGATGTGAAAGGGAAGAATTGTGCAAGAAGTTGCTTACGAGGAAAGGTAAGTACATGAATATCCTGAATAATATACCAATTTTATCGTCTTAAAAATAACATAAATATAGAATAAAATAATATTTAAGATCTATAGACAGAGTATTTGTCTTTCCCGCAAGCCACTTGGATTTGATAATATTCATCAGGTTATGTCGTAAACGGAATTCTTATCCTATCTGCTATTAAAATTTACACTTCTGTAAATATTTTTTTTAATAATATGAGCTTTCCTTTTCAATCACATCTCCTTAACATTGTGTATTTAATGTTGACGACAGCTTAAAAAAGTGAAATGAAACAATTAAGCGAAGCTAAAATATGTTTATTAGAGCATCAAAGATCGTGTTAGTCACAAATCTAAGGTACATAATGAAACAAGCATAAGCTAAAATAATAAGTACAGCGCGCATGAAACATAACAAAAAAAATCTCTGCAACATAATATAAATCTGTTAGTAATCTCAAATAGCGTAACATGAATAACAAAATGATCTCTATAAGTAATAATATTAAGTACTATATTTCAATCCACGGCAAATATGCTTACGTACTACAAAAACTAAAATTATGTGCTAGGACATCCCAAATCAATTAAACACCCCATCAAACGTTCTATTCACAGAATTATCAGTCAATTTTGCCACTTGTGTCTAGAATCTTCTAAGGATTTAGACAGTTTCGATATGTGAATAGATATTTTGATGGATAGAAGAATTGACCCTGCTACTGTAACACAGACATCGCAGAACTCACTACACACACACTACAATTCAGAATATATAAAAAAAAATATTCGTTGTAAGTATATCAAAATGAGGTGCTTTCACCAAACTAAGAATTTAGTCATAATAGACATTGGAGAACACGTACAACTTAATTTGACAGGATTAAACTTATTTTAATAACAACTTTTTGTCTCTACTAAAAAGACCTGGTAGTCTATACCTATACTAATATTATACAGGGTGTTAGTGACATCGTAACGAATACTCAGGGGAATGATTCAGACCATGATTCTGAGTTAATATCAGGTGGAATTTTTCGTCGCAAAATTCATGATTTTTTTTAGTTTTTTAAAATTATTTTCAATTCTATACTTTTGCGATGGAAAATTCCACTTGATATTAACTCAAAATAATCAGCTGAATCATCCCCCTCAGTATTCGTTACGATGTCACTTACACCCCGCACATGTACATACGGTAGCCATACAAGTAGGTATGGGTGTTAGTGACACCGTAACGAATACTGAGGGGGATGGTTCAGACCATGATTCTGAGTTAATATCAAGTGGAATTTTCAGTCTGCATATTCATGAAAATTTTTGTGTTTTTTTTTTAATTATTTTCAGTTCCATACTTTTGCGACGGAAAATTCCACTTGATATCATCTCAGAATCATGGCCTCAATCACCCCTCAAAGTTTTCGTTACGATGTCACTAACACCCTGTATAAACAGGAAAGATTTGTATTGAATAAGCTTAAGAACTACTTCAAATATTATTTCACCATTAGATGCTACATTATCACTGAAGAACATAGGCTATATTTATTATACTAAAAAAGGGATCCTACTAAAACTTACTCTTAAAAAAAAATCCAGTCCAGACGGGCCGCTAGTATCAAATAAGTTTAATCCTGTCAAATAAGTTATGCAATTTCGAATGTGGTTAAAGACTTTCTATCGTAATCTACACTTTTTACTTTTTATCGTATTCTTTTTTTAAATATAAAGGGCCCTCAAACAGGAATTGAAGCACTACCTTCGGTTTATATTTCATACCACACGGTAGAAAAGAAAGATAACATGACGCTGTGCAATGATGAGCGGTGACGTAGCGTAGTGAAGTCTGCTGGCGGCTGGTACTTACAGTTTGGAGCGCAGGTCAGATGGCCCAGCGGCTAATTGTCAGGAGGGGTCGTCGAACCTGCAGTGGGAAAACAAAGTTTATTTAATTAACAATTTATTGTACACAAGACAAAACAAACACAGGACTAGAATATTAGGATTAGTTTGGGGGTTAGGATTTTTTTCACTGGCATATTTCATATAACTTGTGCCCTGTTAATGACAATAAGCTCCCTACTATACGGGACTTAAACATAGCTGGTGAGGAGTGTGTGTATATTATACACCTCTGCCTACCCCTATGGGGATACAGGCGTGATGTTTATGTTATATAAGTTTTCACCGTAACCTCAAAGTTCACTACTCTAAAGAGGGCAGAGCTACAAGTCGGAAAATGATACATGTTTTTACGACAAATACGTGAAGGTAAGCTGCATGAAAATTTATTTTTTTATGCTAAAAATGCCTTTTAAAGAAAATCAAATAATAACCTCATGTTCATAGCGTTGGAGTTGCCGGGCTCGAGCTTGTATCCGAGCGTCTCGTAGAACTTGATGAGCTTGTCCTTGCAGTCCAGCGACATCTTGTAGCAGCCCACCTCGTGAGCCAGCAGGGATACCGTCACTACGATCCTGGAAGAATAGGTGTTTAATTATGACCAGCAGGCTCTGTACAGCCGCGCCGCGAATTCTATCGAGGGTTTCTTTAGCCAATACACGCAGCCAATGTTAGCTATGTGGATAGACGTCGTACGGCTATTGGCCAAAGGCCTCCATAATTCGCGTGCCGCGAAACCAGCCGGTAAAAAGCCCACATTGAATCAATTTATCTGTAAAAAGCAACACTGCTATTTGATCTTTATTTAGACCCCTAGTTTTACAACCAGTTTCACCACCCAATTTTAGTATTTAGAAAAGTAATAATTCATTACACAAATTTCAAATAATTATCATCATCTAGCGTTATTCCGCTTTCACAGGGTCGCTTACGGAGGTCCGTGTTGCTCTATGGTTACCTCACCTGAATATTTGACATTTCCGGTTTTTAAATATCGAATATAAGATATGAATAATAAAAATAATGGATTATTTAGAATTGGATACTCACAATTTCCCTAGTTGTTTTCCTCGGTACGTATCGTTTACCACAACATCTTCTAAACGCCCGCGCTGAAAATAATACTTACGTTTATTATTGCTTTCCTTATATTATTTTAGCAGTTTGGCACAAAAGCTTGTATAACGTACATACGAGTAAAAAATGGGAATTTGAACAGCGCCAATCTGGCGTAAATGGATCTAATCGGAATCCCATAATTTTTTACATGAACTCAATATCACGATACCGACACGCAAGGCGAGGGTAGAGGCAAGATTTTTTTTTTAGTTGTTTTTGTTTGGCTAAGCTTTGCATTAACACGGCAACGTTAAAGGGATATGCCCTCTGGAGCCTTATTTTTGTATCGTCCGAAAATATATACTCATTTTACGTAGCACATCAGAACTTATCATGTGCAAGATGAGACAAGTACATATTTTCGCACGCGAGTTGAAGGCGAGCGATTAAGAAATAAGGCCCCTGGTCTTGTAGTTTTGTGTTTGCAACTTACCAAAGAGCAGTTGTGGATGAACTTCTGCTCGACAGTGAGTGTGGCAGCGCCTATCAGCTTGTTGATGCGCGTGTCTTCGATCACGGTCACGAAGTAGCCACCGGACGCTTTCATCATTGTAAAGCGTTCTGAAATCAAATAGAAACACATGTGTCCATAATACTTATTTATACTCTGTTATATGACTAGCAGCCTCATGCAATATTTGTCGGAGAAGAATTCCGAAGGAATAGGCCCTATTCCTCTAAATATTATCGCCGACATGGCAACATCGCTATGGTAGGTATTTACTTGAATGTTTTTTACGTATATCTCTCTCGCTCTTCCGTAACGAAGATTCAAAGAGAAGGAAAGACGGCTGTATTTTCTTCGCTCAAGAAAAATAAACCAAAGCCTAAAAAGAAAATGTGCAATTAGGCATACAATACAGTTTACATAGAAGTGCCGTGTTGGTTATTTAAATGGCACACATAATAAGTAAAACATAAATGAAATCACATGGACATGATTACCCTGCTGCTCTGACCTGTGCGCGTGGAAAACGCAAAAGGGGACTGCCCAAAAAGACCTGACGACGCTCTTACCGAGAATTAAAAATTCTCGGCGTGTCATGGGAGCAAGCCACAGAGCCTGCAAAAGTTCGCGTGGAGTGGAAATCTGTTATCTGAGCCCTACATCCTAACAGGGGATAATAGGATTAGACGCAGACGCAAATGTTGCAATGAAAAATGCGATTGCGGCACATTAGCATGCGCCTTATCAAGTTTTTTTTTTTATATTCTAGTCAGGTATGTAAGTTTTGATGCTAAGTTTTGATACGATCGCTTGAACGTGCCGACATTTCCTTTATTACAGAAATAAGTCGTAGATAATATAATAAATAAACCTGATAACTCAAGTACTGATACTGATAACTGCACGATTTCCGCATAAATCAGTTCAATGAATAGCAAATATAAATAACACATTGATACAATCATTCATTGTTATGATATTACATGGATTCTACACTTGCATGCTTTCAGTATGACTACCAATTATTTATACATATTGTATTATTGAATGAAAATATTAATGTTATTGTTAGTAGTTAACAATAACTATATTAGAATTAGCTTTCTACCCGCAACACCGCCCGCTCGGAATTCGGTTATCGCGTGTGCCACGTACGTACCCTCTTTTTTACGTACGTACCCCGTACGTACGTACCCCCCCCCCCCCTTTTTTTTTCATCCCCTTGGGATAAAAACTATCCTATATTCTTCCCGGGTCTCAAACTATGTCTATAATTTTATACGGATCTGTTCAGCGTGATAAGGTAACAGACAGAGTTATTTTAGCATTTACATAACATTAACAGCCGATGTGCCCAGTCAACTGGAGGCGGTATGGAGCATACTCTACCACGCTGCTCCACTGTGTATTGGTGGAGGTATATTTTTACGGCTAATTGCCGTGACTAACGAATAAATTTCATTTCATTTCATTTTTTAACGGCTCCGCAACCCCCACCCTGGCCCCCATCTGGATCGTTTTTAGCATTTACAATATACTATTTATATGAGTATGAATTGATTATATATTGCTGCCTGCTGCGAACTTCCCGCGAAAAGCAGGAAGAACCAAGGTGGTTGTATTATATAAGGTCAAAACCGCGCGTGCCGGTCGCGTCAAGGTCGACAAGCTGTATGCCACATTCTTTATAACTAGTTCTCGTATTTGCAATATTTTGCCATTTCATGTAAATATGGCGTCTAATTAGATGCGCTTATTGTAATTTCAGATTTAGCTAGATAAAAAATAATTTGTTACAGCAAATAAACAGGTATGTAAAGAAATAAGGTATTAATTGTAAAATTATGATAGTTACTAATATAAGACGCATTAATTGCGGGCGCGAGCATTGAGGGGCTAACAGGCCTGATAGGAGAGACAACAGAAATCAACCACAACATTGTCGCTTTTCCTTCCTGTTATCGCCTGTGTATATTTGAGCTTTATAGTCAGTAGCACAAGGAATAATCTTTGTAATCCTACATCCTTGGGCATACCCAGATCAAAGTTGAGATCTCTGGGGAATTAGGCTGGCTGGACTGTTCCAGCTATTTCAGGTATCACGTAAAATAGGCGCTCAGACGATCCACAAATACCGATCGCCCAGATCAAAACTTTAAGGACTTTTGAGTATTCATCCTTTAGAGGTATATACGTAGTCGGTCCCAAAGTTCTGTCATATATGAAAATAGTGATAAAATAAAAAGTACCAATAAGTTTATAAAAATTTATATATCAATTTAAAGTATATTTATTAAGAAATGAAAATAACTTAAAATTATTCGAAATGACCTCCCTTGTTTTTAATAACTTCCCTCAAACGCCGCGACCAGTCATCTATCGCAGCACGCACCATATTCATGTCTATTTCAGCGACGGCTTTAATTATGGCTGACTTCAGGCTCGCCAAATTTTTGTGGGGTTTAGCACAGACCTTGTTCTCTAAGACCTGCCAAATTTTATAATCCAGAGGATTAAGGTCCGGACTGGAGGAAGGCCAATCTTCGTGTCTAATAAAGTCAATTTTTTGATGGTCGAACCAGGCTTGAGTAGTTTTGGCTTTGTGTGCAGGCGCAGAATCCTGCTGGAACACGAAATGATGTCCTGAAAATAGCGTGTTGGGCAGATCTTTCACAAGCCGATTCAAAACCGTCTCTTGGTACACTTTTGCACTGGTTTTGACACCTTTTTCGCAGAAATGAACCTCCGTTGGCCCATAGTAAGAGACACCTAACCAGACCATCACTGAAGATGGATGATGCCCATGTTGAACCCGCAGAACTTTTTTTCCTGCTTCTTCAGAGTTCTCTGCGTACACTCTATTGTTTTGCTTATTGTACTTTTCTTCTATATCAAAAATTTTTTCGTCTGTAAAAAGTATGTCACGGTGTCGGTTTCTCGCGTACCATTTTAATAACAACCGGGATCTTTTGAGTCTAATTGCTTTCAGGCGGGCATTAAGTAAGTGTCCACTCTTTTTCTTGTATGCTCGCAACTTAAGGTCTTCGTTTAAAACCTTTTTGACTGTTTTTCTACTGACCCCCATCTGCAAAGCCATCAGTTTCTGTTTTCGGACAGGATTTCTTCGTATGCGCGCCTTTATCGCTTTGATCACTGCTGGTGTTCTTGCGGAGCGAGGCCGGCCAGTTCTTTTCTTGTCCTCAACACTTGAGACTTCATTATACCTATTTATGGTACGATACACAAACCTAAGTGTTATTTTCAAATTTTTGAGCAACTTGAAAATGGTACTCGGCGAGTGTCCACAGCGATGCAACGCTAAAATTGCGATTCGGTTTTCTTTCAAGGTCCACTCCATCGTAATAAATCACGGCAAATGATCATTTTTGTTTTAAAATAATTGTCAAACATTCAAAAATGGAACGCCATAAAATTTTTCTAAAAGCATGTTCGAAATTTAAAAATAATGTGCCTGTGACAGAACTTTGGGACCGACTACGTATGCATATACAAAAAATATTTACCATCAAACTGCTTCCTCGAGACATTGCCAACACTGGTCAGCTGGCCTAGAAGCTGCAGGAACCCCTTGTCATAGTCTGCCCGCTGCAGAGGGCGCACCACCATCCAGTCCTCACCAGGGTTTGCAGCACTGATCTTCGGTTTGAACGTAGCTGGACTTTTGCTAAAGTCCAACCTTTTCAATATCTCTGGAGGGTAGAGATACTCTGAGTCTTTTCCGTCCTGATGGATTGAAAAACATGTTATGATATTTAGATGAAAAATCACGTGTGAAGCCAGAACTTATATTTCAAATTATAATGGTTTGCAAGAACTCTATACACTTAGAAAATGATATACATACTGTGTATTATAATAATAAGAAATACGTAATTATATTTACAAAAAATTCAAACTACAGAGTTATAAGAATATTATAATTTATTAAATGAATAATAATACTTGAAGTTAAGCAAAAATCAAAGTATTTGCATAGTTAATTCCATTTATAGGCAACTGTGAGATGCAATATTTATTCATACAATTATATTTTCGAGGTTGATTAAATAAGCTAAGTCTTACCATATTGGAGTTATATTTTTCCATACCCATTTTCAAAATTTGTATAAACCGTGACCAAACTGGGCAAGGTTTAAAAATGTTTAAAAAATTAACAAAGGCACCACATTATGGTTCACACTAGACCGTGATAATAGGCAACTGCCGTCACCTATAACATGTAGAAATACGTGGCTCGATAATATTATTATCATAAAAATCAAAGAAAGTGAAAGTAGTCACTCTACATTCGGCCGGCTCAGCTCAATGTCACGACGTGATTTGGACGTGATGACATGTTGTAATTTATTTGCGTACAAAATGAAATTATGAAGAAATTAGAAAAGCAATAACGTATGTCCTTGGGTCTCGTTTTTTAAAACCGTATGTACACAAAATATGCGTGAAAAACGAAACTGACGTAACTAGAGTTGCAATCGATTATCAAATGCGTTTTATGTTTTATATTAATCGATATGCAAAGAGAATATAATTCACCGAGTTTCGATATGTTTTAAAACAATTAAGTATATACGTGTTGGTTTCGCCCCACACATGCCTTGCAAAAGTCCGGGACTCCATACCTCCGAAACATGAAAACGGATAACTCTTTTTTTTTAAGTTATATACATCTATAAATGTAGTCTCGTCCGTCTTATCGTATTTTTATTTCAGTACTTCCATAAATCTTTGGCATGATATTTTTATTCGAGTCGATATTTTTATCTCGATGTTAATAACGTATCAACTACATCAACTCTATTACATTTCCAACGATGTGTCATGGAAATTTCAACTTTATTACAATGACACAGATTATTATGACAAATATTACTAACTTCAGTCGATGAAAATCAGCTGTTTTAATGACATTTGTTTTTCAGGTTATAAATTGTTTCGTGAAAAAAATAATTCTGTTTTATGTAACAAAGTGTGTTGATTTTATAATTTACGTTCGTAAGCAAGCATTAAATGTAAGCGCTAAGCTCTTGTTATTGCCGTCAATATGGCTTTGTGGAAAACCCGCGTAATTTCAAGTTTATTTCGGCAATATCGATATTACTCGGCTTTTAATAGAACTCTTAATAAGTGCGACTTATTTGATAATAACCGGCTAACTCAAGTATTATCACACCGTGGGCTGTTCTGGGAAAAGGATAGAAAATCAGGTTATGATACAGCACACAATATTTCATACTTAGAACATCTGAAGAATGGGTTCCAAGAGTTAAAGTATGAATTGAAGCTGTTCGGCCAAGAAATAAAAGAATTTATGGAAGCAGACCCCCTACTTATAGCCAGGCCAGGTAAGATTCAGATTCAGATTCTTTATTTGCATTGAACATAGGTACATAAAATTGGTGTTACAGGTTTATGTTACAGTTAGTTCTCTATGTTCCACCTACAGATAGGTATACAAATATTTAAATAATGTTTATAATTAAATGTAAAAGCACATATGGAAATTAAAGAAAAAAATAGTCATTTGAGATTAGATACTTACATAGCAAACTTCAGTAATAATTAGGTATTTGTGAATTCTCTTATATCATATATACATTTATCCAATAATAATAACTTTAAAATTTTTTTAATTTCTCGTATTGCAACATTCTTATTTCTTTCTTCCGAATCGTAATATGTTTCTATTTAGCTAGCCAGAACGTAACAGATTCCAGTTAAGACTTATTCATATTTGTTTCTCTCTTCTTTAACTTAAGAGACATAACAGAATGAGGAACTTTCCTGGCTATGTACCCCAAAAACAATATAGATGGCATTGTACAGATTTAATGTAATAATTACCTATTTTCTCATTGCTTGGGTACATAATTATTCAAAAATATATAAATACAGACAGACATATATAAAAATAATTGTTGCTTTATATTTGGATCAGATATGTTGCTTCTCTCAATTTTGTTGCCTATGTCTGTTATCCATGAAATTAGAAGGTTGAACGAAGGTAAATCTGGACAGCGCCATCTACATTATTATGGAGAACGTAGCCTGGTTAAGTCCCTCATTATAAAGTAGATATCCTCGTAAGGCCCGGATTTCCAGACACAATAGTTAAGCAATGGGATTTGGATTTTAAAAGGACTTTGGGCCTTAAGACCATATAGCTATTTCGTGACTGTTTACCCTAATAGGAACTAGGCTGTGATGGGTATTTATGTAGTACCAATTTATAAAGTTTCATATTTAGCTTTACTGAAAATTTAATGAAATATCAGTTTTAAACTGAAATAATTATTGTAAAATATGTTTTGTATGTTATTGTAAGTAACTTTGAGTGGAAAGTCTCAACAACAACTGAACAAAAACTCATTAAACATTATCTACGAAAAAAACCGATAAAACAACGATATTGATCACTTTTATCGGTTTTTTTATGTATATGTAAATATCGATTTTGGTCAGCTTACTAGTGAAATCGATGTTTGAACGTCAACTACATGAAGTGTAGGTAGAACGTCTCTAAATACAAAATAAAAAACTTTTCATTCAAAAATATCCGTTGAAATCGTTAAGCCGAGATTATTTTTTGCTTTTTGGTATTTATTTCAATGTGGAAAACGGAAATCGGTGAAGTTGGAGGTTTTTTACGTTATAATTTAGAATTTACCGTGTAACTAAAGGAAGAATTATTTACTTCATTATAAAAACGTGATTACATTGAATACCTCGGTAACACGAATGTTTTCAAATACAGAGTCCAATTCTCCGCCCATTCACAACGAAAGACATAATTTGAAAAACATTTACCAGAAGTTCCAAAGCTTTCTTGGTCGTGGATCTGACGGTGGTAATCACATGAAAGAGGACATGCTGTCGGCGAGGGCGAGCACGGTGGCTTCCGACGACAGCTTTGTAACACCGGTGTCCTCAGTGGGTGACCTACTGAACATGTCGCCTAAACGGATCAAGGAGCACACAGAGCACCCAGATGTGACCGGCGACCTGCTCACTGGCACCGAATTCGATAGCATTTGTGACGTCACCATGCAAGAGGTACCTATGTATGACGATATTTACATCGATGCCAACAGCCTGGATTACCTCGTCAAGTGCGCGGAGTCGAATCGCCATCACAACATAGTGGACAGGGGTAAAGAAAGCTTGTTTGTGAAGTTTGACCCATTGTATGCTAGACAACAGACTAGTTTGACTACTACCGAGTCATTAGTGGACTCTACTGAGGGTGATGTGGGGTATGAAACAGGCAGTTCAGCCTCGGTCCTAGCGGACAGCCATGTAGCTTCACCTAAACACACAGTATCTGCGGGGTCTGTACTCACTAATAATAACAAAGATAAGCCCATGCAAGTTGTGCCTCCTGTTGTGAATGATGTTCCAAAGGCAAGTGTAACACAAACACGCTCCACTCCAGCCCTGATTCGTAGTATGTCTGCCATACTCACCCCCACTCAGGTTGCTACAGACAGACTAATCAGCATTTCTGGCAGTACACCCCCTACAGCAGCTCCTCGTAGTCCCAGGTTGAACACCACGACACAGGTGGACCGCCTTCACTCTCTGAGGATCATCTTGCAAAAGCAAGACCATGAAATAATTCAACTTTCCCATGAAAACAGACAACTAAAGTCTTCTTTGCAAGAAGTTCAGTACAGGTACTCACAGACAGTTGAAGATATGGAAGCTAAAATTAAAAGGCTCTCTGATGAGAGAGATAATTTACTTGATAGAGAGAATAAGTTAATCCAACAGGTAAATGACAAAATTATGAGCAATAAACAGATGAGTATTGTAATGGAGGAGTATGAAAAAACTATTTCATCTCTGATAGGCGAGCAGCAACAAGAGAAACTTCAGTACCAGGCAGTGGAGGAGAGGCTGACATCTGAGAGAGATCAAGCCTTGAACCACTTGGCCAGCATGGAAAGTTCATTCAATGATCTGCTTGCAAAATATGAAAAATGTAAAAGTATTATATTGGAAGCCAAAGACAGAGAGAAAGTTTTTGAGCAAAAAATTATAGAATATGAGAATGGCATGAAGAAATATGAAAAATTGTACAATGATCTTAAACATGTTACATCTGAAGCTTTGAACAAAGCTAATGAGACACTGGATACTACTAAAAAGAATTACAACATGGATATTATGAAGCAGAATGCAATTATCAAGAAACATGAGATCACAATAGCTTCTTTGCAAGAATCATTGACTCAGAAATCAAGAGATAATGAGGAACTGACGAGAATATGTGATCAACTCATCAATGAGGTGCGCTGAACCTCTGACGATGTCTCAACTGTGTAAAATTTCTTGGTTTCTGTATTTGGTGCTTAATTCTTATGGAGGCAAACATGGGCTTGTTATCCAACTTTATCTAAAATTTCTTGCTGTGATGAATCTCAACTTTATTTATCATTCTATTGTGATCTTGTTAGTGTTATTATATATTTACTTTTAGAGGACATGACTGAATTTTCTCTTACATGACTTTAAAATATTTTTAGTACTTACGATAAGTAACTCTTTTGACTATTGCTTGAACTTTTACTGTTAGTGATCTAATTTTGAAGGAATACCTATTTTATTTTGATTTAATAGTTGTAAAACTGTGCCATTAGCATTAGAAACAATATCATTACTTTTAAATACCTAACTACTAAAAAGTTTACTAAGAATAACATCTAATTGTGTGCAAAATTTTGTTTGATTTATTTAAGAACTGGGAAAAATCGAATTTGTTAATGTACCTAAATTAATAACAGCTCATTTGTTTTTATGGTGATTTGGTAAACTAGCTGAGTATTTGTAAACAAGATTAGCATACAGTTATCACTAGGAAATTGGTGAATATATTTGAAATTAGTAGTGGTTCACTACAAAGATGTGAAGATGTGCAAGAAACTTGCTGTTATGAGAAATGGAAAGCCTTTCTTAATATCATGTATTATTTTGTATTAATGGAACAGCTTTGCCAATAAAATTGTGTCTTACTTAAAATACTTGTTTAATCTTTTTTCAAAAGCCACTTGAAAATCTAGCTTTTAATATTTTGTCTATCAATACCGCTGTATGGTTGTAAAACTACAAAAAAAAAAAGGTACCTATGTTGGCAGAGCTAAAATAAGAAACACGAAAGTTATAGATTGCTTTATCAGAGCCGTCAGGAACAACACATTCCAACGTTGTGTCCCAACACGCTTGACTAACTCCTAACACGGACGCATCCGAAAATAATCCGAGAATCAGTAAGACAACTGTCGTTTCAAAGGAGCGCGACCCGAGAGTTGCGAGTAGCTAGACAGTACATAATATATATTATGAACTGGGAAGTAAGTGGATTAGTCTTCAAAAATTCGATTAAGTACGTGTTTTTCATGCGTTACTAGAAACATAAGAAATAACAGCTTTAACCCATTGATGTATAATAATAATAATAATATGTCACTATTGGTTCAACCACTTGGTACCTATACGTACTTCTACTAGCACTCATACGAAAGTAAGAATCAGAATGTCGCATGCATACATTCGCGTTAATTACAATCTGGGTGAGCATAGCAATGCAAGTTATGAATCTGATTGCCGTAAAGGATCCTACACCTGTCCACCACGTAAGGGGTTTCCGTGAAGTAATAATTATCTTGCGATTGATTGTGGCATGATACTCATGATAGTCCTGGCATGCCTATAAAATGTATAATATACGTCCCACTGCTGGGTACAAGCCTCATCTCAATCAACCGGAAGCAGTCTATATTCATTGTTTTCATTTTTAATAACTACGTTATTCTCCAGGTGAAACCGACCTCCTCTGGCTATTCAATGAGCCTCCGGTGCTGGACAAATTCGTGACCACCTGCGACAGTGATCACAACCAGGGCTACAGCAAATGTTTCTTAGAGATGAGCAACGCTGGTCGAGCGCACTTTCACGGATACCTCGACACCAGGGTACCCAAAGATGGCCGTATAAAAAAGGCTGGATACTGCGCTATAAGGTCTAAAAGAATAAGGGTAAGATTTCTTCTTCTCCTCTTCTTCTAATCCTTTTATCCCCTGTTGGGATGTAGGTCTCGAATAACAGATTTCCACTCCTCGCGAGCAGCCGCATCTGTAGCTTTACTCCCAAGATATGCCGAGAGTTTTAACTGTCGGTCAACCCGGGTCGACAGGTCTCGGTCGGTAAGGGTAAGATTTAGTTAACTTTAAAATAAGTGAAAGCGGGAATTGGGTTTCAGGATTTCAGGTAGTAAGTGGAATTCCGTGGTATATGCCTACCCCAACGGGAAATACCTAGACGTATGTAGGTATATCTACATATATACATATATCATTACATTACCCATTTGATATTTTCGATAAATTGTACCTACTAAACGTAGTAGTAGGTAGAACGTGCTATTGCACGTTCAGGTACAGTATTCTGTACCTCTGACAATCCCAATTAGGTTTATAGTCGTGAGCTTGTATTTATTTGTTTTCGTATGTAGGTATTCTATTTGATAAAAAAATAAGTATACGTTTGACAACCCTAGACCGGCAAGCGGTGCCTTTAAAAAGTGAATTTGCTGGAAAATGCCATAAATAACCTGCTGAAGTTGCGTGTTCTGCGTGCAAACATGCGCAACACTTATTCGACTGAGAAATTAATATTTGAGATTCTCTTACTAGCACTGCGGCAAGTTTTGTTACGCCGGTAAATGTTCCGGACACCATCGGAGAGACTCGACGCAATGGTACAGCATAAAGCAGTATAGCAAAGTATACCTAACCTACCTATGCTCATCTCGGTAGATTGAGAGGAGTTATAGTGACTATAGTTCAACTAAATCATCCTATCATCAATCATCATCCGTTACCCTGTTTCTCACGGCGTCCGCTTACCTAACCTGAAGTTTTGACAGGTCCGGTTATTTTACAGAAGCGACGGCCTTTCTGAACTTCCTACTCGCGAAGGTAAAACAGGCCAATACAATAAGGTTAAGCAATAAGTCACATATCTCCCTCATCTCTCATGAATGTGGGTTTCCTCGCGATGTTTTTTTTTCACCCTAGATTTTTTTTTGACGTGACTTATTGTAGATTTGCCGCAGATGGCATTAACTACTTGGCCGGACAAATG
This sequence comes from Pectinophora gossypiella, assembly GCF_024362695.1. Lineage (NCBI taxonomy): Eukaryota > Metazoa > Arthropoda > Insecta > Lepidoptera > Gelechiidae > Pectinophora > Pectinophora gossypiella. The sequence continues at coordinate 7,214,515 of NC_065421.1, read as the reverse complement.
GGGAGCGCTGAAGGCTCTCACCCGGTACAACGTTTAAGACAACAGGCCTGATGGTGCCCAGTTGGGCGCGAACCTCGGCTCAGGGCGTCGTCTGAGAGGAAAAATGTTTGAAAGAATTAATCGACTCTAGTGAGGGAAATCGTCGACCACGCCGGCGGGGTCGGTATCGGGGCCCTGAAGTGTTTGGTGTCGCGAGCTGATTGGCTGCCTCTATGGCTAGAGTAATCGGGTCGTCGGGATCGTATATTACGTCCTTCGGACGCCGATACTTTTCAGTACCGTCCCTAAGCGGAATGTACTCGGAAGCCGCAACTACCAGGGGATTTGGGTGGTGCGGAGCAGAATCGAAAAAACGTTTGGAAGCTAATTTGAGCACGTGCTAATCATTTTATGAATTATGATCAAAACATGGATTCGAAAATAAATTCGAAAAAATATTGGTTTATGTCCATGCTTGGGATTCTAACCTGCGACCTCAAAGTGAGAGTCAAGTGTCCTTCCTACTGGGCTACCACCGCTTTATTGTGGTATCATAATAATTGTGACTGTTGTATAATTGTAATTGTTGTGTTGTTGTATTGTTTATAATTGTTAACTCTCTACAAACTAAGTAAGTATTAACTTTCTTGCAGAAAGCATTTAAAAGAGAGTCCACTTACAACTGGCACCTGTACAACACGCTGGTCCTCAAGGTCCGAGGAGACGGGAGGTCGTACCTCCTCAACATATCGTGTGAGGGCTACTACGACATCACGTGGAACGATATCTATCACTACGTGCTTTATACTAGAGGGGGACCTTACTGGCAAATCGCTAAGGTAAGTCTAATATTCATACCTACATAAACAGCCTATATGTCCCACTGCTGGGCAGGCCTTACCTCAACCAGAGGAGGTATGGAGCACACTCCACCACGCTGCGCTGCTCCGCTGCGGGTTGGTAGAGGTGTTTTTACGGCTAATACTCGTAGCTGCGACTAACGGCTTAACGTGCCCTCCGAAGCACAGACTCATCTTACATTTTCGGACAATAAGGTGATTCAAACCTGCAAAGTCCTTACCGAACAAAGGGCAGTCTCACAAGGCGATTTCGACAATGTCCCCATCGAACGGGAATCGAACCCGAACCTCGTGAGCTTTTACGATCTAACCACTAGACCACAGAGGCTGCATTCATACCTACACATTTACGTAAACTCACGGTCATAACCGTGAACGGGGTGGACATAGCCACTAATAGAAGACAACTTGCAGCCACTTCTTCTATCGTATAGGTTGTGAGGTGGAGTACCAACCTCATCAACTCTGGTGTCAGGGATTGAGCCGCCAAAGGCCCCTGACATGGGTCATGTAACGACTACTTACTTACATCAGTAAGTAGTAACCGGAACCAATGCAATTCTCAATTATTTATTGCATTCCATGTAGTACAATGGGGTGTTACATAGGCATAGAAACTATAACATGGACCCTGCACGGATCATCTTATTTTCGGACAATCAGGTGATTAGCCTGTAATGTCTTAACCAAACTAGGGACCACAAAGTAATATTTGTAATCTATTTTTGTGATAGATTTCGGGAGTCGAACCCGGGACCTCCGGATCGTGAGCCCAATGCTCAATCACTGGACCACGGAGGTCGTTGCAGCCACTCTTGCACACATGCATATGTTCCTAAGTTGAAACAGTGACGTAATGATGAACAGATGGTCAGCCCATCGTACATATTATGTAGCTAACGAAATACAGTTCTACGATATTAAAGTTTAATATTTGGCTTCGGGAACACGGATATGATTCTGTGTTATTTCGCTATCGTTATATGGAGTACTCGAGGAGCTCGGTGGCGTAGCGGTAAACGCGCTCGGTCTGCGATTGTTGAAGTTAAGCAACTTTCGCAAAGGCCGGTCATAGGATGGGTGACCACAAAAAAAAGTTTTCATCTCGAGCTCCTCCGTGCTTCGGAAGGCACGTTAAGCCGTTGGTCCCGGCTGCATTAGCAGTCGTTAATATCCATCAATCCGCACTGGGCCCGCGTGATGGTTTAAGGCCCGATCTCCCTATCCATCCATAGGGAAGGCCCGTGCCCCAGCAGTGGGGACGTTATGGGCTGATGATGATGATGATGATATGGAGTTTTGGGTGTAGCAGATAGGTATTTTGGTCCGTTGTTTTCCTTGCGTCGACTATTTGTAGAAAGCCATAACACAGGACAAACATGCCAAGAACATCGCTTACAGAGAGGAAATGGCCCACATGCATCTACTTTCACCGTGGTAAAAATAACTTTCTTTTTCAGATTCCCTTCTCGAAGTTTATTTTGGGTTCTAAAGGGCGTCTGCAGGACAAACAGACGGCGATCCGTACAGACCGTGTCACGCATTTCGGTATCTCTTGCGGCGACAAGATCGACGGCCCGTTTAGTTTAGAAATAGAGTACATAGGTGAGAATTTTATTCCCTCTTTGTAAATAAGTCTTAGAATATTTCATTAAGTAAGTATCAAAACTCAAAGCATTATGGATTTGGTGAGAATGGAATGTTAATGATGCTTGTCATGACATATATGACCAAAGGTTTTTTATTATAGATATTTCGAGAGCATAACTCGATAAATAATTATACTTACCTATAAACAGTTCAGGTAAGTGCTGCTGATTGCACCAGACACCTGTTAATTTTATTAGGTATAAGTTATTCATATAATGTTCTTGAGCCGTGGTAGCCCAGTTGGTAGAACGCTTGCCTCTCACTTTGAGGTCGCAGGTTCGAATCCAGCACAGGCCTAAACCAATGAATTTGTTTTCGAATTCATGTTTGGATCATAAATTACTATCACATGCTCCGATTGCGGTGAAACCCGCATTCCCGAGAAATGCATTTTCGGAGATATGTGACCTAACCTGTATTGGGTTGGTTTTCCCTTCGCGGGTTGGAAGGTCAGTCAGGCAGTCGCTTTTGTAAAAAACCGGACCTGTCAAATCTTCAGGTTAATGCTAGGGGGATGATTGATTGATTCATATTATGTTCTTATCCGCCTGTGTATATCATTTAAGGAATTAGATAGTACTATACATCTATCTATAAACCTGCCTGTCAGTATACCTACTGTCTGTTACTCACAGGCCTCCTCTCAACCACCGGAGGAGGTGGTTGGGCGAACGTTTTCCATCATACTTCTCTATCGCGCGATGAGAAGCGCCCTCTAAAATGTAAGGTGGTTCAACAGGAATAAACTCAGAGGCCCTCAGCCTATAAGGACATAGAACAGAAGCTTTTAAAATTGTAAGTTGATCCAATAAAATACAACAGATTGAGAACCTCCCCCTTTTTTGTGAAGTCGGTTACAAATACCGTAATAAGACTGACAGACAAACACAACTCACACCCGTAATTCCTTTCGGGGTAGGCGCACAAGTTATCAAAAGATAACTGCAGGCTGACTTGATATTAAAGCCCTGAAATTCAAAAGTTATAAAGATGGCTTCCGGCGCCGTGCATCGGCATAGGCGGCGTGGTGCGTTCACGTAGGCCAATAAAAAGCTATAAAAGCGACAATTTGGCTGTTAGTGTAGTAGTACCGATTATAATTGTTTATCTTTATGTTTGTTTTAAGTGCAGTAAAGAATTTTGTATTGTATTGTACTCCACGATGCATGAAAGCTTGTAGTTAACTGTATCTTTATTGTTTCAGGTTTAGAGTTTGATCCAACTCATAATGAAGAGTTTGCCTACGAAATGTACAAAACTGATAAATATATTGTTGGTGTTTAAAATTAATTACCGTGTGTAAATATTTTAATTTACTAAAGTTTTGTTCCTCACAGTTATTGAAGTTTTATTTTGTCTTAGTGTGGAATATACCAGACTGTGGTAGACGTATGTTACGCAGGCTATAGCGACGTTGAAGATATGGAGGAAAACATGAATGTGTACTATAATATTATTTAATTAGCTTCTATCGTACATAACCTTTACGCAGAGCAATAAAATACTGCTGTGGGAAATATAATGTAATAATACTATCCGATTTTTTAATTATGTGTAGTGTTTGTATCCGAACATACCAGATTATGCAGTTTTTATTACATAAACATTGCGCTAATAGAAAATTATAATAAAACAAAATTAATTCTCTATTTTCTTAGTGTTCCCACTGCACTGATAAAGCATCAATATTTTTTATTGCGTAGATTACACTGAGTATTAGAGATTATATATTACAGATAGAGCTGTGTGAGTGTTTCTTTTCAACCAATACGTCCTTAATTCAACAATACCAATAATCGTGTTAAATATTCATTAGAAAAAAAATAAAGTCATTTTGACAGCTGGAAAAAACCAGCCTGACTGATGTCATCATCCGTATTTCTCAATTCCTAATTCACAGTCGCTGTTTATTTAATTACTGAAGCTGGGGCTAGGACACATAGCTAATTAAGCTGTTATTCATTTGGCTTAGCAGTATACAGTTTACTTGAAAACGGATTGTGTTTCAACAACCTTGAGGTAGATTGTATTATATACTTGTATGCAGAACAACCAACGCAATTGTTCCTTTTTGTCCATATTAGTTAGATCGTGTGTGGGTTGTTGACCATTTCGTTACAAAGAATTCATAACTGCAACCAAAAAGATTGCTACATTAATCTTAAGTGCAAAGTAGAAACGAAGCCCAACCTACTTAAAACCAGTCTTGTTTTTTCTTGAATACACGTTCATAGTAGGTATGCATTACTATGGTTTAACTCATTATAATTTTTCAGGACAGAACATGTGTGCTACATTTCGTAAAAGACTGTAGATTTCGGGAAAAGTGTACCCTGCATGCAGTACCATGTCAGGTACAGAGCAGAATATAGTGAACTCTATGCAACAGTTATCCGTGCAATCGAGCAACAGTGGTCCTACTGAGAAGCCAACACAAGTAGTCACTCCAGCTGTGAAGAGCCAGCCTGCCTCTGCCGCTAAGATAACCCCTGTGAAAGTGAGCTCTGTGTCCCCAGCTATTGCTACTATTGACAGACTCTTGAGCCTTGGTGCTAACATACCCCCACCACCACCACCTGTCATTACAAGATCCTCAGATATGGACCCCCACACTGTTGAACAACTGCGGGCTGTCAAAGAGCTCCTCACGGCTCAAGAAGAAGAGGCACAGAACTTAAGAGATCTAAACCGTGACCTCAAGGAGCGTTTGGAAGAATGTGAAACAAAAATTAAAAAGTTGTCAGAACAAAATGAAGAATATTCAGAGAAAGAAAAAGCTCTCTCACAGCGTGTAGCTGAAAAAGTGAAAAATAATAAACAAATGAGTGTGGTGATGGAGGAGTATGAGAGAACCATCTCTTCGCTGATTGGTGAACGTGAAGCAGAGGCTAAGAGGTGGGCTGAGGAGAGGAGTACTCTTGTACAAGAGAGAGATGAGGCAGCAGCACATCTGGGATCTATGGAGCATGCCTTTAATGATGTTCATACAAAGTATGAACGGTGTAAAGTCATAATACAAGGTTATAAGGGGAATGAGGAAACTTTAAAGAGAACTGTTGAAGAGAACACAGATGCTATACAAAAATTAGAAGCAAGATATGAGACATTGCGACAGCATGCAATGCAGCAGCTTAACAAAGCTAATGCAGAGTTGGATGCCGTGAAGAAGGCTCACCAAGCAGAGATTCTGAAACTGAATGCCATGCTGAAAAAGAGTGAGGTACATGCTTCATCGTTACAGGAATCACTCGCTCAGAAAATAAAAGATAATGAGGAGCTCACTGCCATCTGTGATGAACTCATTAACAAGGTTGGTTAATTGATGTTTATCTAACATGCATTTTAATATATTTATATTATTTATATCCAGGTAATGAATTATACAGTAACAATTATGCAACAACCCATTTAAATGTATAAATATCAGTCAATAATATTTGTTACCATTTCTCAAATTCACATTTGCTATGTTACATAATATGTATAAGTTATTCAATGTGTGAAAATAATTTAATTATGTGCAATGTTTCTTATTTTTTATTTTTGTACATTTTTTTTTAAATTAGTATTAAGTTTTTATATTACTTTATGACATTTTTATTGTTGTTAATTACAACATTATTGATAGATTTGTTTTGTATTACATTCAGTATTCTGTCTTAGTTGGTGCCTTTTCTAAAAACAGTAATATTGAATATTGTTTCGTTGAATTAATAACATTATTTAATGGTACCCCAGTTGTAATCTACCTGTAATATTTGTTGTAAAATATAATTTTCCCAAAGAATTTAATATCAAAGTGGAGCTCAATGTATTACGAATAATCCTTATTCACATTTTGAGAAGTATCTTCCTGATTAGCTGCCATATTTGATTTTGAAATTTCAATTATAATTATGTATAAAGTATAGTAGATGTTTAAACTTTATGTATGTGCTTGAAATGTAGTGTTAATCATGAAAAGGAAATTCTTTAGAATATTGTCATGTTAAGTGCTAGTTTCTATGACATCGACAAGTATTGTAAGGTTGAAACTGAAATTAATCTGGACATTATTGGTTTTGTTCTTCTAGTCCTTTGAAATTATGAATAGCTGGGCAACAAAGCTGTTTACAATGCTGGGTAGACTATAGCACGAGATAATCTAGGAAAGAAAGAGCTTTAGAAGTTTTATGAACAGCTAACATTCATTTGTTTTAGTAAAATAATTTAAAAGCAATAATAGTACTATTGTAGATTAGACACATACACATCTAATATAAATAGCTTTGCTGCTACTTTAACAAGGTATTCTCCTCAGTAGAAATATGAATGCATATCTTCAAATTCAAACTGCCTTTCGTCCTATAATGAGAACCAATCCATGCTTAAAGCATCCTCCCCATAAATACACAAATATTATAGTTTGTCCCATATAAGTTACTAATTTACTAACAAAATGTATTTAACATTTTATCTCATATTGTAACGTGCCTTCAAATATAACCATCACCATCCATACAGTCCATTGTATTGTGATTTCCTTAAATTTTTGAAATTGAACTACATCAAGAGGAAATTTTCGATTTCCCTTGTTATTTTGATTTTGTCAAATAAATGTATTTAGGATAAGTGAAAAATGGATGGTTTAAAAATAAGGGAAAACTAAAATAAAAAAGTTACTAAATAATTACAAGCCTGAACGATTATCGACATTCCACGATTTTATTTTTATAGATCTTTTATGTGAAAAGAAATATAATTTTCAATAATACACATGTTCTCATAGTTTTGCTAAAACTCTTATCAAGTTGCAGATTGTTACGTCTAACTGTTTCATTTGTAAACTCAAAATTCTCATTTTCGCCTTTTAGTTCTAAGCATAATTTTGTAATATTATTACATATTTTTTGTATAATTATCTATAATTCGTACGAATTGCCTACAATTTATGTGAATAAAATGAGAATTAAATCGATTCCACATTTGTATATTATTGTTGTTATTTGATGTCACATGGTTTCCAAGATTTGTGGCAATAGGCCTATCTATCTACTAATTAGAACACAAAGCTGGCGAGGAGTGGGTGTATACAGGGTGTTAGTGACGTCGTCGTTACGAATACTGAGGAGGATGACTCAGACCATGATTCTGAATATAGAGAGTAATATCAAGTGGAATTTTCTGTCGCAAAATTAAAAAGGTATTTTTTTGTGATATTAACCACTTGATATTAACTCAGAATAATGAGCTGAATCATGTCCCTTAGTATTTGTTACGATGTCACTTACACCCTGTACAAGTTGATAGGGTGTTAGTAACATCGTAAAAAATACCGAGGGGGATGATTCAGACCATGATTCACAGTTGATATCAAGTGTATTTTCCTGTCGGAAAGTATATACAGGGTGTTAGTGTCATCGTAACGAAAACTTTGAGGGGTGATTGAGGCCATGATTCTGAGATGATATCAAGTGGAATTTTCCGTCGCAAAAGTATGGAATTGAAAATAATTAAAAAAAACACAAAAAAATTCAGGAATATTCAGATTGAAAATTCCACTTGATATCAACTCAGAATCATAGTCTGAACCATCCCCCTCAGTACTCGTTACGGTGTCACTAACACCCATACCTACTTGTATGGCTACCCTATGTACTTGTGTGGGGTGTAAGTGACATCGTAACGAATACTGAGGGGGATGATTCAGCTGATTATTCTGAGTTAATATCAAGTGGAATTTTTCATCGCAAAATTATAGAATTGAAAATAATTTAAAAAGAACTAAAAAAAATCATGAATTTTGCGACGAAAAATTCCACTTGATATTAACTCAGAATCATGGTCTGAATTATCCCCCTGAGTATTCGTTACGATGTCACTAACACCCTGTATTATGAAGATTTTAGTGTTTTTTAAATTATTTTCCGTTCCATGCTTTTGCGACGGAAAATTTTACTTGATTGATATCAATCTCTCTCAACTCAGAATCATGGCCTGAATCATCCCTTAAAGTTTTCCTTACGATGTCTTACTATATGTTATTATATGAAGCATTCAATTTAGTGCTTATTAAACATAAAAAGAAAACTAATGGATTTAGAATAACACATTTTATTTACTTTTAAAAACTTAATCATTCAAATTGTTCTTTCATAGATGGTACAAAACTAAAAATTTGTGGAAGACTACAGGTCTGTCTGTGTATAGAAAAAATCACGATTTTTTTTTGAGAAACTTGTATGTGTCCTTACTAACTACATAACTAATCGCTGACACTATCGTGGAGGCTGCCGTTACTCCGCACAGGGCGTGCATTGCGGGGTGGTCGACGAAGCCGAACACTGGAGACGCCAGAGTTGTGCCCACCTGCAATAAATAATTTAAAGTCTAGAAAGCACTTAGTCACATTATACATGAAGTATATAGAAATCTTAGTTGCAAGTTGCTTGCTGACAACGTAAAACTACTCTAATAGGCGTTTATCTATAACATCTTTACATTTTCTATATTTAAATACTGTGAAGGGAGAGTTTGATGGGGTTTGTCCTAGGACAAACCGCCGCGTAACACGGAAGTACGACAACGACTACGTTACTATGAAATACATTTATCACGCAAACTCTTACATAGGAGCAAGGCATAATGTTAACTAAGGCACAGTCCCTGTCGTGACGTCACACGTAGTGCAAGCGTCACAGTCGTAAGCAGCACTTATAGTTCCTAGATCGGTCCTGTGATAGTCGTCTAGAGGTAAGCAAGCTATCCAGAAGCCTGGGTTCTGAGTACTACTACATAAACTGCCTATATACGTCCCACTGCTGGGCACAAAAGCCTCCGCTCAATCAATCGGAGGGGGTATGGAGCATACTCCACCACGTTGCTCCACTGCGGGTTGGTGGAGGTGTTTTTACGGCTAATAGCCGGGACCAACGGCTTAACGTGCCCTCCGAAGCACGGAATCATTTTACTTTTTCGGACAATCAGGTGATTCAAGCCTGAAAAGTCCTTACCAAACAAAGGACAGTCTCACAAAGTGATTTCGACAATGTCCCCATCGGGAATCGAACCCGGACCTACAGATCGTGAGCCTACCGCTCTAACCACTAGACCATGGAGGCTGTTACTACTGTTACTGTTACTGTGGGAGTACTACTATTAGAATCCGCGTTCGATAGACTACTAACGCCATCTATTGGCATGCCGCACGAACTATTTAATATAGTTGTGTTACAATACTTTATTTTTCATAACATTCTCTATTAACTTGTAAACCAGAGACTTACTAGTACAAGCTGGATGGTTGTGTTTACTTTACTGATGAATGTTGGCGCAAGCTGTGCAGTGGCGTAAGTCACATCGAAATATCTACTTAGCGTTTTCTGAAATAAAAATATATTTGTTATATTAAAATATGAATTCAGTAGTTTTCTTTTTAATTTGAAATCAAAAAACCACGCATTATTTTGAAGTTCCTTGAGCTACTTCTCGATAGGGTGGGAGAGTGCACGCATAAAAACAGACAGATATGGTTCGACTCCACTGACTAACTATTGATATCATCTCAAGTGTTAGATGAGATAATTAAAAACAGACTTTTGACATCTTTAACATATTCCAGTGAAAAGATTGATGAAAAGAACTATGTGTAATAAAATGTATAAACCTTGTAAACTAAATACTTACAGGTGGGGGCAGACTTATGTATCTGATGACAAACGCAGCTACAACGAGCAGTATGTCACGTCCCACAATGAGCAGTGTCAATTCCAGTGGAATCAGATTTTGGCATGTGAGGGTAACAAACAATGTTGCTATTAACACTTTGTCAGCCATTGGGTCCAGAAACGACCCCATCACTGAAGACTGCCCTTTCCATTTTCTTGCTATCCAGCCATCTAACTAGAAAATCAATTAATACATTTTTATTGACAATCTAAACAGTGCATTGAATCTATGGTAATGTTTACAAAAAACAGGTTTTACAGGTGTAAAATACTCACCAAATCTGTGAATCCCGCAAATACCAGAAGTCCAAAAGCCAAATTATAGTTATCTTGTAAGATGGTATACCCTATATATGGTGACATCGCTATTCTCATGACACACAACAAGTTGGGAACTGTGAAAGGGTTTTCTTTCTGGAAAAATAATGAATACACAAAGCATTTAAAACACCTAAATATCCTAATTAATAAAAGCAACAGGAGTTCTCTATGTTAATGGCTCAGTTTTCCACATATAGTCTCTAAGATGGTCCATTATGCAGGAGTTCACTATATGAAACTGTAAAAAAAATTTGCAATCACCTCAACTACTTCATCAAATCTTTCCTTAACTTTTGCTTTCGTCTCCAGGATATCTTTGATGATGTGTTCCTTCTTTTCTCTCAGCCTCTGTCCAGTGATTTCTTTCTGGTGTTTAATGTCCCTGACAATCTCTTCACCGCGCTGTCTGATCCTGTGTTCAGTATCCTTGAGCTGCTCCTTCTTATGTTCAAATACATCTTTTAACGCCTCACTTTTCTTCTGGTACTGAATTAAATTCTTCTTTTCGTCGGACAAATGTACACAAGACAATGATGTTAAATGCACTCGACGTCTAAACACCTGTTGTTTTCTAGCAAGTAATGTCATATACTGCCTTATAGTAGCATTTTGATCATTTCCACTAGTCACACGACCACAGTAAAAGGTCGGAATTTGTTTAAGAAAGCTACATCGAGCTAAAAACCTCATACCTGTTTGATAAGATACACAGACTGCAAAGATTTGAGCTAGTAGCAAAATAGAGCAACAATTTTACGAAACTCTCAGCTGTTTACTTACATAACATATTTAAATGTATACTTTATCAAATTATTAATTTATCTCCGGGCAATACGGGCCTATTTTATCTCATATAAATCGGCATATTTTTGTCCACATAACATAACCTGAAAATAATGTTTATATAGATAGTTATGCAATTAATTCTACTGTCAAAATAGTAAAAAGTTAAAAACGTCATTAGATTTCTAGTGTTGTAAATGTATTTGTAAACATAAAACTAATGTCAAAAAAAACACCGAGTGTTGCCAAAATATGCAGAATTAAACCCTATTTTCTATTTTGTATCATTTGAAAAGTAAATATTTAATACAAAATCTGTCAGTACCGCTTACAATAACTCATAAATTAAGTCTTATTAGAATTTGTAAAACGATAATCCAGTTTTAAGTATATTCTAGGAAGAAATCCTTTAATAAGTCATACATGTAATATCCTACTAATAGAATATTTATGTATTTTTTGGAATATTTATATGAACACCCACAAATTGACGTTTTGAGTTTTTCTCGTTCGTTTCGTTGTGTGTTGATTTGTAATAGAATCAAAAATAATATATTGTCTTGTGTAACAAGAATAACAAACCCCTTTAATTTTCAGACTATGAAGTAGCTTTGTGAATAACCTAATCAAAATGTATATCGTATTTTAAATTCTTATACACCAAGGGTGGCAGGTTGGAAGGTAAGCACAATTTCAAGAATTAATGTTCATGTCTTTGTTATTTAACTGTAGTATACCTCTTCTAAACTTAAATAAGATGGTCTATTTCCCAGCTTCGAAATAAAAATAATATTAATTCATGTTATTATTTTCAAGTAAGTAGGTGCAGTGTAAGATTATCTTTATTCAATTAAACCAAAGTTTAATTTGCTTTACAACAATGGTGTGTAATAGATACAATTAATTTTTATTTGTTTTAGATTATTTGCATAATTTACTTTGTTTTAATTACTCAAAACCATTGATAATATTGTAATCCCTAGTGAACCACATTGTATTTTATAGTTATATGCTGCTGTTTTACTATATATTTTTTCTACTGAACCTTAAAATTCCCATTGTTATAAATAATCCTGTAATAATCAGTATTTTATCCTTCTTTTTTCTAGAACATTTTAAAAGTACCTTAAAGATCATAATTGCCTACAAAAGAAAGTCAACAAAGTATTCATGTTGTCACAATCATAACACTGTTACTATCAGGTCAGGAACATAGATTTGTGCCTATCTGTGCCCTCTGACCTGCCGGGTGACTAACTTTGATAAGCAACATCTGACATAATTAGTTATCTATGTTTACTTTCAAGGTAGTTCTGCGCATCTTTGTGCATAGCACATGTGACAACTATATTATGCACTCCATAACAGAATATGGAACATGCATAATAAATTAATGTTAAGTTGGTCAGTTGTAAGTCAAGTTTGTGGAAGTAAATTTATTCTGTGTACCCAATTCTATTTATATTTATTACCTAACAAAAACAAGAAAGTGTAAAGTCCATATAAACAAATGACCATAATATTTGTAATGAAAACAATAACTTTTAAAATTATACTTTTAAACTATCCTTTGTTTTTAGAAGTCTATTACAATGAAGGAGGAGGAACTAAAGTATACTCTAAAATTGCTAGATAATGTCACTGAAGCAATATATGAGGTAAGTCCTAATTATATTTACAATTAGATACCTATTCAATAATAAGGATTTGCCCATCCATTTCAAAATACATGTCAAAATAAAGTACTATCATGTTTACAATTCTACATATAGAGAGTCAGATAGTTTTGAAGAGATTCTTAGTTTATAAACATTCCTTTTTTTCATAGGAAGTACTACAGTTTTATTATAATGTTGAAGAATCAAAACCCATCAAAGATTTATCTGATGAAACAATAGAGTTTTTTAAAGAGAACTTAAAGACCAATCCTGTCACCACAACAGCAGTTCTTGAGTTCATTCAACAACATATTGCTGATAACAAAACAACATTAAATAAAATACAAACAATTTACTTAGATATTCTGAGATATGAATTAACTGAAACAAATTGCACAGATAAATTGATAACACTAATATCTTTAGTAAGATGGGAGGACAGCTTTGTTCCTCAATTTATCCAGAAAATATTGAAACCCATATCAGAAGAAGTTTATAGACAATACAGAAAACAAATTTTGATCAGTCTTGTGCCTCACGAAAGGCCAGAACTCTTGAGGGTCACTTCAGATTATATACAGAAGAATGAACCACAGAAGGAATTTAAACTGACACCTGAGTACATGTTAGAACTATGCTATCAGGACAAGACGCACTGGCTGCTGAAAGCTGCCGAAGTGTACAAACATCAGCTCCATGACCTAAAAAATGTTACATTCAAAATAAATAACTTCACCAAACAAATACTCATTATGGTTCTAATTGACCTGACGAATAGTCCCGAGACGTACGATTTACCATCGTTAGTTCACCAACTGTCCAACATTTTCTCCATTCTTGATACCTATACTACTGCAGATGAACAGTTGCATTTCTACATAACAGAGGTTAAAAGGGAGTTGACGCTGATAAAGTTCTGTTTAGAAAACAATTGTAAAATTATGACAACCTCCATATTCAGCCAACTGCTGACCCAGAGTGCTCTAGCTGTGATATCGCAAGTATGTAGACTTTCTAAAGTAGATAGGTATAAAGTATCGAGACTTCTCAATTCCAACAATGATTACATAACTGAGCTTCTTAATGCGAGCAACAAAAAGGACCAAAGGACTCAACAGAACTTAGGCGTGGTCAATTGGGACATAATGACGTACAATAGCTACTGTGCAATAACTAAAATTATAGACACGATAGTTAATTCTTCTGAAGGATCCGAAAATGCACAGGAAACGACTTCTTCCTTGGATGAAATCAAAAGACTGGTTTTATCAATCCAGCCCATACATTGCTGCATTGAAGTTATAGAAAATATATTCGCATGTCTCTTTTTGAGGTACGAATACTTCTCGTGCCACGAACACAACCAGGATTTCTCGTGTGGAGCGCATTCTGAATGTTCGTACTTTTACTCAAAGAAACAAAGTAAAAGTCCAAAGAACGTGAAAAACTCAAATGCTGGTTTTATGTGCAACTCTTTGACGACGCAGTTAGTGCTGAACACTTTAAAGATATGTTTGGAAAAATTAGAGGAGAACGTAAAGAACATGGATGGGAACATCCTTGCCAGGTTTAAAACGCTGGTAAAGGTCGTGAACCACTCCATCTGGAAGCTTCAGCTGGTGTCGAGCCTTTCGCCAGACACAAGTCCACTGCAGCTTAAGCTTTGTCTAGACTACGTTGAAGTTGATGTGAGCAGTGAGGATGAAGATCGCGAAATAGACCTGAAGGTTTCAAGGAAAAAGCCCAAGACAAGAAGAAGACATACTAATTCTAAACCCGATTATGATCAAGTTATGCTGGCGTCAACAATTTCAGCTACTGACGATGGTAAGTAGTAAGTTGTTCCGCTAGAATTTTCACTTTTGCACGATGGTATTTTGACCAAACTCTTCATTTTCAGTGTTCGTTTCGACAAAAGGAAACACCATAGACTTCATATCAATCATGCTTGCCAAGCCTAATTGTCTGGTAGCATTGGCGCTCTACCACAACGACTTTTCGAAAGCTAACCAAATTCTTGAGGTATGTTGTTAATAAATCGTAAACAAAAGACATAAAAATGTAAGATAGCCTTTATTATCGTTCGTGTCATATAATGCTTATCAAATGTTCAAACTCTGCATAACACTCTCTCTCGTTATCGGTAGGCTCATATAAGGTTTGCCCTTTACGGGTTTTTAGGATTCCTGGTGGGTTCTGAATGAGATATAGCTTAGCCTCTTCAATGGTTTTCTGGGGTTTAAAGAACTTGCAGCATAAACAGCAACAACACCAACCTGAACAGAAAAAAGTAGATTTTTTTATGTAAACATCGATTAGAACAGGAATGCTGGCTAAATTAGCTCGCTTAGATACTTCACACTTCTTTCGTGAATAGGCATAAAATGTATGAAAAATTCTGTCACGCGATAGATGTGCACTGTAATTTTGTAGAACTCAGTTTTCACGAAGTTACAGCGAAGTTTTCGCGAGTTTCCAAAGATATATCAGTAGTCAGTATAATGTTCTATGCTGCTTATAATCGCGGAAATTTTCTTAGTCATACCACAAACCAACGATGCATAATAATTATAAACTATAAGCTGTCTTTGTATGATTTGTCACGAACGTGGCGTGTTGTGTGTTAATGTATGTACTCATTTTTAAATGTAGGTCTACGATAATTCGACTATTCTAGACGGCGATATGGCTCGGTGAAGCGTGGGTACTCAATTACGATTTATGTACTTTAATTTGATTAGCGATTAATGTACCTCTGACTAGCCCAAATGGGAATAAAGCGTATATGGTGCGTCTAAGGGGACCAATGATTTCATTTGATATAATGGAGACTACCTAATAAGGCGATTACGATTTAAGTATAACCCGCGCCAATAAACTGAACACACCACGCATCATGGGGATGGTATACCAACAGTTGTTCGCAGTAGCAATTTTTTTTCCAAGAATTTGAGATCCACTTTCCCAGCTCTGCGTGCAGCATATTATATCAAGGTCTATTACCTGTAGTGCTCCACACAGGTACAGCCACAACCAAGTATATAAAGAACCATATCTTGAGCATCTTCCACAGCCTGTCGGAGAGCTCTTTGTTAGGGCACTGCTGGTTCTTGTAGTCAACAAACAGACGGTGCACGGCCTTCAAGCCCACACCGTTGGCGTCTCTAGGACTGCTGGCAATGTCCATCGATACGAGCTTCTTTAACAAATGCAAGTAGGGAGACGGTTGTACTGAAAAAATAAATAGTTCTACCAATAATACGTGATGGAACGACCTCCGTGGTCCAGTGGTTGAGCGCTGGGCTCACGTTCCAGAGGTCCCGAGTTCGATTCCCGGTGGGGTCATATCACAAATACTTTGTGGTTCTTAGTTTGGATTAGGACATTACTAGCTGGTCACCAGATTGTCCGAAAGCAAGATGATTCGTGCTTCGAAAGGCACGTTAAGCCGTTAATCCCGGTTACTACTTACTGATGTAAGTACGTAGTCATTACATGAGTCATGTCAGGGGCCTTTGGCGGCTCAATAGTAATCCTGACACCAGGGTTGATGAGGTTGGTAATTCACCTCACAACCCACACGATAGAAGAATAATTCTAGATTTAACTCAGATCCACTGTGGCCTCGGCAGAGTCGCAATATGAACATGACGAACGAACGGACCGTCAAGTTGAGGACTCACCTCTGTTTACGACGTGCCCCAGAAGATAAGCAGTAATAATATCACAGTATTATATTAGGACTATGCATCCACGCATGGCCAAAGGTGAAAGGAAATCTGTGAACATTCCATACTGTTTTGATAAACAGGATGATGTCATAGTTACCTATCATGGAACATGTACCTTTTTGGATGTTTTTTCCACTATATCGGCTAGACATACATCGAAAAAGTGACTTTTGTTATTATGGAACTCCTTGGTACGATAAACACAAGTTGATGTATATGTTTTCTCTCACCTGCTATAGGATGATATGTCTCATTAAGCCTGTCTTCATATAGAGTCTCTTCATAATACTCATTTAGAAACTCGTCATAATCGTATGCAGGACTTTCTTTGAGACCCCTTTTGTCAAGTGGATGAGTTGTTAGCTGAAATAATTAGGATCTATTTATGTGTCGAATGATTATGGCTTTGAGGCTGTCTAAGGGCGAACTAATGTCACTAAGACAGGCTCATTATAGTAATAAAAAGAAAAATATATTACAACCCACAGGAATACCGTTCTGTTTCTTTTACAGATGTTCATAAAATAAGAAAACAAAGTTAAATAATGACCAGTTTTAGAGACAGCTATTCTAACGTCGATGCCATAAAAACTATTTTTGTGTTGTAGACAAACAGTCCAACATTCACATTATGTCAAAAACAATAATATCATATTGTAGTAAAACATAATAATATGTATAATTTAATAATAATGAGCACGGTAATGATTTCCGCGTGGAGCGCGCCGCCGGAGTCGTTAACCTGTTCGAGTCCGGGCCGGCTGTACAAACGATAACATAATCAACAATTTGCCTAGAGATTCGTAACACTACATGCGCCAACGAAATATACCTATAACGGCTATAACATGTGCAATGATTAATTTCCTTTTAACTTTTGGCAATCATTATAATGATAAGGAAAGTGCAGTCAGTGCTTACACTTAAATGATTAAAATTCGATCCGTAAGATAAGTAATTTCTTTGGAAATGTAGTTCAGGTACCATTTGCATGACACCTACATATTTATTTATCAACAAAACAGCGAAACTCCGAACACCAAAGTATGCTCCATACTGTACAACCTTCGCAACAGCTGACCGAAGGTAGGCCTGCAGGATTAGCCACTGGCACACCCCGGACACTTCATACAAACAACCTCGTTTTACACAGACACCACACATTGACGTTATCGTACACGCACATCTGTGTGCGTGACGTCTGACGCCCATACGATTCCAGTAGTCTTAACCATGTCCGGGGGGGAGGTAAACCTAGCTCAGACGCGGAGAGTGGCCGTTCAATATGTAGTATTATTCCTTATTGTATGCTACTGGTCCCTATTCGCCGTAAATCAAACAACTCTTCCAATTATAAAAGTCCCTTTACATACCGGAGATACACGGGTAGTAGTTGTATGAGTATTCATTTGCACAGGATCTGCCGTTGCTACTGCTGATTTATGATCTCTCACACTGTTCAGTCTAAACCAATTTAAAGGCATTTTTGAAGTTTTGCTATACTCGACACTCGCTAGTCTAGAAGAAAGCATAATTAAGTTGAATAATTTGTCTCAATTGTATTATTTCTCTTAATACAACCCTCCTTCAGCTCCAATGCAGATGACTTCTCTACTATTATTCGATCGCTAAAGCCTCATTGGTTCAAAGGCAAAAATGGCAAAGTTATAAAAGCGAGAGATGTTGGAATGGAGAACATAGTTCTTGGGTTCCTCCTAACACCCCAACTTTGCCTTTGGGCCTTGTTCACTAGCTCAGTAAAATGTAATGATCATTTAGATGAAACTATTGATAACATGGCTATAAAAACAAATCCATTAATCGAGACATTAAAATTAATTTATAAAGCTGTTTACTTGTTCAAATCGTAAAACATATTCTTGTTATCGTTTAAATTGAGTCGTTGCAACTGTTCAATATGTATCATCTCAATATCATCTTCATTAGGAGACTCGTCAATTCTAAAATGAGCACTGTCTTTCATTTCAATGTTATAGGAGTCTTGAAGAATAAAAGTGTATATTTGTATAACATTAAGCAAGCATATCACTAAGTAGAGTAACATTTACGCCTATGTCGTTTCGGTTTATACATGATATTAATATTTTTACTAAAAATCTCTACATATTTAGCGCCTTCCTTATTTATGTATCTCAAGATAACGTCTACATACATTGATATGTTTTGACATTTTCACTTTTATTTTTTAAGACGTTATGTCTCTGTAGAATAAAGAATATATATCTTTTTTGTGAACTAAGTATGAATATGAACAACTTCGTCTCATTTATAATAGAGTGGCCAGGAAAAGATGGACTAGGGTAACTAAAGGTAAATATTACGTTATTTATCATGATTTGTTGCAGATGTTCGACTTGGCCGACTCAGAAATCGCTACCGAGGTCACTTTCACAGAACAGTTGCGGAATTTAGTAGCGAAGATAAAAAATATAATTTACTACAGAGACGACACGCGTTACCCCACCAAAGAATTATCCGCGTTGTCCGTCGTGTCGACAGAAGTGATGGGGCTGGTCGACGGGTTCCTGACCGCCAATAGGCCTCCGAATTCTTTCGATATAATCGAGCTCGAAGCTCGTCACCCACATTTGCAATTGTACAGTCACCAAAACGCGCCTTTCATTAACGCTGTAGATATCCTACTCAGTAGTGGTTTAAATAGAGAGATCACTTACGGCCTCATAAACGTTGTCGAACGTAAACTAGCCGAAGTCAGGAACTGCACAGACGTCGCCGGCGTCAAGAAGACCAATTATATTCGATTCGTTGAAGATATTGCGAGTGTCACCTTTGAAATATTCGGTAATACGGAGAAGTCTTTCGACTTCGTCGACAATATCTGCGGTTTGATCACAGACTGCCGAATACCGATCAAACATAAAGAGTTCTGTAAATTAAATCAGTTGTCCAAAGAACTAAGGCAATCGTGCGAAGATCTTACTGATATAGTGAATCCCATTGAGGGATCGACAGTAGACCAAAACTTATTACAAAAATACCATCAAATATACATGAACGTTGTGGCAGCGTCAGATAAAGACTTGTGCAACATTGGGGAAGTGAGCCGGAATGGTAATAAGAAAATGAGAACACATTACTTGAGAATGTGCTATATGTACTGTAAGACAGTATCACAATTGGAACAAGAGGATTGTCCGACAGAGTCGGGGATCGACTCACCGTATTTCGCAGTACTTGAACGGCCGCTGCATGACATCTTTGGCAATATGATCAACAACAAAGAACTGCCTGTTACATATCTAGAACCGATATGCAAGAAATTGAACGTCAATTTGATACCGAAACTCATATTAAACTTCTGCCCGTCGATTACCTTAGTTGGCCCGCATAGAGAGGCGACTGAAGAGAATTTCAACAATCTTTTGCAAGCTGTATATGACTTCACGAACCCAGAAGAAAATTTGTTTGTGGACCCAGAAGCGAACTTTGCGCCGTTGCCTCGAGCGCCTGACCCACAGTGCCTTACTTACATTGTCCTCCACAACTGGGTACTCGCACATATAATAAAGAAAATCCACATATCTCCGAACGAAAACACTTTGCAGCAAAGTATGGACGCTCGGACGAAATGTTTGAACAACTATATGGAGTTGGATCGTTTCAATTGGATTAAAGTTTTATTTGGGGGCAATAAATATTTGGCGTCGCTGCACACGACGATCGATTTGGACAAGCTGTTTCTGTATATGCCGAAACTCATAGAAAAGGGGAAGATACTGAAGTGTTTGAACATAATAAACGCTATATCGGAACGCCAGTTGTTATGTAGCGCGAACTTGATGAACTTGAGAGATCTAATACTGTTCAAACTGGCGACGAATCCGAAAATTCAACACAACTTCAAGTATTGCCAGTACCTAAAGTGTCCGGAATTGAAAGTGGACTTGATCTTGAACAATCTGAGCAGTTGGCCAGCAGACGGCGCTATAGAAGTGTTGGATTATTTGAGGTTCTTGTTGGAGCAAGATGTCCTGGATGACGGATTGTATGAAAGATGCACAGATTGGATGATTAAAATACCTCTTTACGATCAGGTAAGTTATAATTATAATAATGATTATTGAAATGGTGTCTTGTAAAAAATAAATTATTCACGAATGAACTTATTTCCAGATTTCAGCGATAATGGGAGTGAATCATTGGTACACTGTTTATGAGAAATCAGTGGAAAATCCGGAGAATATCATCGAAGTTCTCATGGATAGCCAGCAGGTACGACAACATGTCGCTCTTCGTTTATACTAATGTTTCATCTATCATCTGAAAATAAATCTATTTTCCGTATATCTTATAACTTGTTTGCAGTTCAAACTCTGCCTAGAGTGGGCGGACGTGCACGAGGTGTCAGAGAACATGAAGAACCTGATCGTGATGAACCTCCTGCGGCAACTGTTTGAGTATACCAACCAGGCCACTCCTGACCTGATCAAGGAACTTCTAACCCGGCTCCCTACTACACAAGCAATGGACCTGATACAAGAAGAAATGTCCAAAGTCAGAAACGTGGAAATCCTACAAGTCTGTGTCGATTTTATATCAGAATACTCTTGCGACTGGAAATCTTTCGAGAACATCAAGATAGGACTGCAGATAATGGTGGAAATTGCGATGAACATGCGTAATGTGTTTTGGGAGTTGATTGAGAAACCACTGCTTATGATCGAGCAGTTTTTAATGAATGCCAAATTGGATTTACTGGCGACGATTATTAACAAAATATCGCCGAGTCTGAAGAAGGATCCGAGCGGTGACAACTTGTACTACAATATCAAGTCTATTGAGAGCTTGGTGATATCTCGGAATGCTGTGGATGCGTTGTTGAGGTTTTACGCAGAGAAGGCGTTAGACATGAAGAATCCTAGGAATAGGTGTATATCGCCGCCGAAACCGTCAGACGATTCCCTTCTGCAATCGATAGACTCGATCAACATCGAAGCGGCATCGCGGCCGTTCGTGATGCCGGAACAGGTGCCGACCAAGGAACAGTGGGCGGAGGACTATTCGACGGACCGCTGTATGCTGTGCCGCACGTCCATATTCTCCATGATCATGCGCAGGCACCATTGTCGGAGATGCGGCCGGCTGGTCTGCCATGTGTGCTCTAGACATCGGATGCAGGTAACATATTGTAAAACTACAATTTATAATATGAAGACATACAACATACCATATCATAGCATCACGACTGTATCCCTAAAGGAGTAGGTAGAGGTGTATAGTATACATCACACCCACTCCTCGCTAGCTATGTCCAAGTCCAATCATTTAATAGAGGGGCGAGCCTATTACCAAGCCGGGCCAAAATCCTGGAAACCACGTGATATCAGTTATCTATTGATCCAAATAAGAATTCAGAGTCATAAAGTTGAAGACTTCTGTCAATTTTTTTAAAACCCTTTCCTAACCCCAGGTGCCAACTTACCCAAGCGGCGTAAAGTTCCGCGTGTGCGACGACTGTTACACTCAGACGATGAACAAGAAATCTCCTTCTGACCAAGACAACTTGATGCTGAGTAGCAACTCTGACTCCGGCGGAAGTGGCGCCACCTGCATGGACTGGTGTCTCTCCACCAACAGCAAGAAGAATGAAGCTGTGAGGACAGAGTTCAGCTATGAGTTTACACCGAATGTCACCCTCTGCCTGTCTATCATGAAGATGCACTGTATAAACTTGGACTATCCGCGGTGAGTAGATGGTTGTTGAGTTTTCTTCGAAATCTTCTCTTCTGTTCGTAAAATTAAACTAACAAGATCTTAGAATAGACACAAATTACAAGACATGCATGTATTATGTTCGCTGATGATTTATCAATAATTATAAAAAGTAATCCGGATAATATAAATATTTATGAAGATGATATTAACAACACTATTAAATCTGTAGTTGAATGGCTTGACACTAATAATCTCTGTCTAAATCTGAATAAATCCAAATATATACAATTTAATGTAAAAGGACGTAAAGAAATAAACCTTAATTTAAATTACAATGGAATTACACTAGAAAAAGTAGATAATGTGAAATTTTTAGGCATAGACATTAATAGTAAACTCAATTTTGATAACCAAATAGAAAAAGTTAGTGATAAGCTAAGTAAATTTGTTTACGTCCTAAGAAGACTGTCTAGACTAACTTCACAAAGAGTTACACTACAGGCTTACTACGGGTATGTTGCCTCAACTCTCAATTACGGACTCCTGCTATGGGGCAATGGCAAAGATAACAAGAGAGCACTTGTAGCTCAAAAACAGTGTATTAGAGCCATCTGTAACAAAGCACCTTATATTTCGTGTCGTCCGCTGTTTGTAAGCTTACGAATTTTGACAGTCCCTTGTATGTATATACTGGAGGTATTTAGATTTGTTAAAAAGCATGGACATTTGTTTAAGACAGCAGCTGATATTAATCCTAGAAGGAGACGACTACCACACGAACTAGCAAGGGACTACTGTCCAAAAACTACACTTTTTTTAGAAAGTCCTCATAACATGTGCATAAAAGTATACAATAAGATACCTGATAAATTTAAAAACGGACCCACTAAAGTTATGACTTTTAAATTACGCGAATGGCTTATTACTAATAGTTTTTATAGTATTAGAGAATTTTTGAATTTTTGACATTTGCATGCTAATAATAATTAGCAGGATAGAGATGCTGTAACACTGCTTTATACCATATTGTGCCTCTGTACCTACCTATCCTAAGCGAATAAATGATTTCTGATTTCTGATTTCTAGTTTTCAACTAGTCAACACAAAATTACTATGAAATTTGTATGAAAAAGCACACGGAAATAGAAAAACGAAAATGTTTTTCGTATTTTCAGATGTCTTTATTTAGTAATCAGAATTTTATAATTTATCTTGAGCTTCGTACACGATTCAATACTCGTTTCTACGGATTGATCTGTGAATGATTAATCTAGGGAGACTGATTAAGCAAATTCCTATTCCATAGATAGCTGTCCCATGTACTAAACTTGCACGAAACTCGAGATGGGTCTGTCAAATCTCATATCAGTATTTATTGACCAGATGTTTCAATGCCGAACCTGTTATAATTGTCACGACTACAAGTACGAGCATATCATATATGATTTCAAAACAACAAATTCATCGGTTTTAGGTTCCTACTAGACCGTAGCGACGAGATAGCGCGCGAGTTGTCGAGCGGAGGTGACGCTCGGCTCCTGGTGCGAGCTCGACGCTCGCTGTTACTGGCCGCGGCCGAGCTGTACTCCAGGACCCCTCAGGAGAAGTAAGACTATTTCAAACCTTTGCGAATTAAAACAAACAAACATTAGTATAGATGCTACTTGGGATCTGCTCATCTTAATTTGAGGGGACAAATTTATAATATCCACATAACTTAATCTATATGTATTTAGAACACGGTTCAGACACTTTTTTAGAAAAACTCCTTAGCGAATGTGAGTCTATTTGTTAATAGGATGACAGTGATTAACTACTCCCATGACCCCTAATAGGGTAGACTGAGAGACAAATACGGAATCAGAATACGTTTTGCAGACACTTTTGCCAAACCAAGTCCACAAATGTACATTACCAACTATATGGTGATCAGCCATTTTATTAAGTACGCCTGTATATCCATATACAATGTTTTGTATATATTGGTATGTATGTAATACTATTATATACGTTTCTTTTATTAGAACACTTTGTGCATTCCCACATTTATTGTCCTTTCCCACCTTTTGTAGCTATTTTTTTACGTTGTTGATTTTGGTCTTGTCTGTACTATAAAGGGTTTAATATACACTTCTCATCAAAAAAAATCGAAACACTTCCGTTTTCATTGTTTCTGTCCGAATTTAACACAAAAAAGAATTCATACGATGAAAAAAAATACACTACAATACATACAGGCAGTTTGGCCATTACAGTAATAAGCGAAAATTCTAAATTCAAAATTAGAATTTCATTTGTTTATCTTATAAACGAAATGAATCACTGTTTTGAGACAAATGTGTGTTTAGGGTTGGAGTACATTTAGCGTTTAAAAACTAAAAATTGGCGCCTATCCTTAAACTTTTTGTTTTTTATTTCAATACTGTGACTTTGGGACGTCTGAAAAAAGGTTTTTTTTCTAAAACGTATGGATACTTCGCCCACAGAAGCCGCCCAAGTTGTGGCATTGCTGGATTCTGGCCTTAGTCAGCGTGTTGTGGCTGCAAGACTGCATCTAAGTCTGTCATCTGTTCATAGAGTCTATAAACGTTATCGGGAGACTGGTTTGTTCACGCGCCGTTCAGGATCTGGCAGGAATCGGGTCACTTCTGAGCGAGATGATCGATTTATTGTAACAACTTCTTTAAGAAATCGACGCCTTAACGCTTTTCAACTGCAGCAGCGGCTTCGTGTTGTACGAAGGGTGGCTGTAAGTGACTCTACAATTAGAAGAAGGTTGAAGGATCGTGGACTGGTACCGCATAAGCCAGCAAATGGGCCGAAATTAACTGCAGACCATCGAAGAGCGCGCCTTAACTTTGCACGTGAGCACCTAAATTGGTCATACCTACAGTGGAGCAAAGTTCTCTTTTCTGATGAGTGTAAAATTATGCTGTATGGTAACGACGGAAGGAACAAGGTCTACAGAAGAGACGGATAACGCTATGCACAATGCTGCATTGAAGAAAAGGTCAGCTATGGTGGCGGTTCGTGGACGGTTTGGGGAGGAATCAGCGCCGACGGTAAGACAGAGCTTGCTTTCGTCTCTGGGCCACGTCTGCCTGCACTAAACTGTCATCGGTACGTCGAAGAGTGTCTCGAGCCTCATGTGATGCCCTATGCACATTTTATTGGCAACGGCTTCATATTCATGCACGACAATGCTAGGGCTCACACCGCGGGCGTCGTACGAGATAATCTTAACGAAGTCGATATCTCTATTATGGAATGGCCAGCAAGAAGCCCGGACATGAATCCCATTGAACATCTGTGGGATGAATTAAAGAGACGAATTCGAGCAAGAGATCCTGCCCCAGAAACACTTAGCCAGCTGCAAGATGCAATCCAAGAGGAATGGGACAATATACCACAGCATGTGATCGTGACTCTCATCCGATCGATGAAGAACCGTATGGAAGCAGTAATTAGAGCTCGGGGAGGGAATACAAGTTATTAAATAAACGTTTTTTAGCTTTTTTTTTCATTTACGTGTGTTGTTTTATCCATTTCCTTTATACTCCATACGGAATAAAAATGACTCATTTAACAAAATACGAAACCTATGGAAAATTCATTTAAATTTAGAACATTAACATTAAGATTTGATAAGCTCATATTACTCACTATTAAACGACATTTAACATTTATTCCTAAATGTACACATTTTTCTGATAATCCTGACAAAACATAAACTTGCAAGGTGTTTCGATTTTTTTGATGAGAAGTGTATTATATTTCGTTTGTAGCGGAAGTGGGGCCTTGCGTGTAGCGGAGACAGGTGCGGCCCACGCGATGCGCTGCCTGGCGCACGCCGACGCTATGGCCACCCTCGTCAAGCACCAGGCGCACCACCTCGTGCCGCGGCAGGGCGCACATCCTAGTTAGTACTATGACCAGCACCATGCTTTTATGCTTTTGGAAAGTTGGGTTGGAAAACCCACGACCACCCCTCCCGTACCGCCATAGGCCCTTGACACGACTAGTGAAACCCACAAAGTGATTAGCAGGTTAAGACAGATCTAAAACTAACGAAAAACATTTTCTTTTACTTATTTATGATTTTTAAACAGAAAAAAACTCAATAATAAGTCCGACATTTTATCACGTTCTTCTATGACGTCACAATGAGCTTTTTCATACAAATTCCATAGTAATTTCGTGTTTTGAAGTTTAGCAAAAAAAGTAACTTGTTGGAAACTAGATATCATAGCGTGCCGCTAGTTTAGGGCTCATGGTCATTTGGAGAATATAATTGTAAATAGTACTTTTAACAGCATATTCCTTTAGTAATATCTTAACATAAATAAATAGTAATAAAAGTATTGTGGTATTGTAGTAGTAATAGTATTGTGTGCAATAAAGTGTTTTTATTATTATTATTAATAGTAGTATATTTCCTCAGGTCAAATAGTCCGCTCTCTATTAGAAGCTGAGAAATGGGAGTTGGCGTTGGAAATAGCGACGAAATCTGGCCTGCCTCGGAACAGCGTTCTAGCCGCTTGGGGGAAGGCTTGCCTCAAAGCCGGCTGCTTCAAACAAGCTAGGGAGAAATTCTCCCATTGCTTCAAAAACTCCGTGAACGTTTGCTTGGAAGTTGAAGATTGTGAATACGGGAGAGAAGCTAAGGAGTCTGAGCCTCAATTTGTGAACAGAAGGCTGCAAAGTTTGAGGTACTCGGAGCGGTCGAGTTCCATGTCGAGTATGCAGTCGGAGGGGCGGCCGCGGGCGAACCCTCCGCTCTTGAACGAGATCGTTAGCATGCTTGAAGATATGAACTATCCTGTAAATCAACAGTTGTTGAACAAAGCTGAGAACATAAAGGTTAGTTGGTCCTTTCAATAGTAATCTGTACATGTATGTGAGGATCTCTAATGTAATATTATTAAAGAGAGAGAAGTAACTAAAGTTCAGGCACCTTTGGTCACGCTTAGTACCAAAGGTGCCTGAACAGAAATCAGAAATCAGAATCATTTATTCAACGTAATTATCATGGATAAACTTGTTGAAGGTCAATGTAACATTTTTGAATTTACGTCATTTCGCAAGGTGTTATGGCTGAGGAGAAGAAATGACAAGAAACTGCAACAGCAACACATCTTTTAAAAACCAATGAGGATATACATTACAAGTTATTTAATAACTAGAGGAACACATTCAATACCAGACATTTTTATCATTTAGGTAGTCATTAATCTTATAATAAGCTTTTTTACATAAAGTAAGCTTCACGTGAGCTTTAAATTTATTTTCTGACAAATTTAAAATATTATCTGGTATTTTATTGTAAAAACGTATACATAACCCCAAAAAAGATGAATTTAATTTACTTAATCTAGAATTTTGAATAGCAATTTTATGTTTATTTCTTGTATTGTAAGTATGCCTTTCACAGTTTCTCGGAAGGAGAGATAAGTTTTTTTACTTATCTCTCCTTAAACTTTAATTACTTCTCTCTTTAGTTACTTCTCTCTCTTTAACCTCGTAACGCCGAAGCATAATTACGATTTCGAAGTAATAATCGACGATGGTACCTTGAATAGGACCAAATTTTTGTAGTCATAAAGGCCGAGCACTTCAAGTGCAAATTTTAAAGTTTTAGTTATCCGATCGTTTTTTTAATCGTTTAAAAATAATATCCTTTCTAACATTATGGACAATCGTTATGAGCGATAGCATGATCCCTTATGACCATAAGGTTCATCGCATCCATGTAATAACCGTGGCTGCAAGTCTTTGGTTACTTGTGGCCGTGCTCACCCCATAAGGCATTACAGGCGTGATACATAAATATGTGTGTATTGAGTTTTTCAATTACACAGGAAAAAAAATTATTCCACATTAATAATAGATTTCCTTTGCAGTCTACGAACGAGAAACTAATAACAATGAACACTAGCAAAAAGAAAATCCCTCTGGCCGAGCCGGCGCTGAACATAATGCACACACTAGCGAGCGTGAAGAAGATAAAGCAGGGAGACTACAGTGACTTCCAAACAGCTACAGTTCAGCCGAAGAAAAGCCTCGCACAAGGCCTGCTTAGACGAAACAACAACCACGAACCAAAAGTCGACCATACCAACAAAAGACTAGACCCATTCTTCTATAAAGAATGCGTGTACTACCTTAGTAACTACGGGTCTCATGTAGCCAACATAATGTTCTATATGAAGCACAGCAACATGACCGAGGTGATCAGGTACTGCTATGATAACCTGGTGGATAAGGAGACCTTCACTGACGCTGTTTATATGGAGTGCTTGAAGAAGGACAAGGTGAATGATCTGCTCAAAGCTATGACTGATATGGACAGTACTTTGGAAATGTGGACGGTGAGTTTCACTTGTTATCTTCTTCTTCTAATCCTTTTATCTCCCGTTGCGATGTAGGGCTCGAATAATAGATTTCCACTCCACGCGATCTTTTGCAACCCCTGTAGCTTGCTCCCATGACATGCCGAGAGTTGTTAATTCTCCGTTGGTCGGTTTACTTGTTATAGTTTTCAAAATCATGGAATAAAGCGAGAGATGTTTAGAAAAATACAGATAGTGTCTACACACTGCATGTGCAAAGTTACAAACAATAACAGAAGGATCCGGAGGTCCCGGGTTCGTTCCCCGTGGGAACATATCACGAAAATTACTTTGTGGTCCCTAGTTTGGTTAGGACGTTACTGGCAGATCACCAGATTGTCCGAAAGTAAAATGATCCGTGTTTCGGAAGGCACGTTAAGCCGTTGGTCCCGGTTACTACTTACTGATGTAAGTAAGTAGTCGTTACAAAAGCCACGTCACGGGGCATTGGCGGCTCAATAGTAACCCTGACACCAGGGTTGGTGAGGTACTCCACCTCACAACCCACACGATAGAAGAAGACAGAAAAATTAAGAGCTAGCGGAATCTTATCTCGTAATACATTCCTTTATATTTCAGGAGTACATAATGCACATATGCCGCACGCTGGAGATGAGCAAGCGCCTGGACGCGCTGTACACGCTGCAGTGCGGCAGCACGCAGCACGCGCGCGCCTCGGCCACGTGCGCGCTGCTGTACTCGCGGCCCGTGCCGGCCGCCCTCCAGCCCTGCGCCGTGCTGCACGCAAGGCAGCACCACCTGTCGGCCGCGCTGCACCACCTGGGGCAATGTGTGCCCGTGGCTAACAGTAAGTATCCTTATTCTCATCAAAAACATCGTAACAACATTTTGACGCTTATAGCACACGAATTAATTTTCCTATTTTAGCTATACCTTAAATATTGTATTAATCTAGCTAAACAATGGTGCTAATTCCTGTAAATACCATCTAATTTTATTTTAAGTTATATCTGTCATTTTCTTATCCGCCGAAAAGGAAAGGGACGGGTAATCGACAAGCATAAAATTTATGGAACACACGTCAATTTTAAGCACAAATCTAAACCGTCTAAAAATTTTACATCAGTCAATAACCCGACACATTCATTTACTCATTCATCCTAAAATTAAAAGCTGTGAATCATCCGTCCCTTTCCTTTTCGACGGATATGAAAATGACGGATATAACTTAAAATAAAATTAGGCGGTGTCTCCAGGAATCGGGGCCAATGTAGTGCTAAGTGTTTACTATGTAATCAACTTTTATACACAATAAATTTTATCTATCTTAACACTTCGGAATTTTTGTTCAATAAAATAAGAATTTAATTATATTTTAAATTCGAATATGGAACATTAACAATTAAAAACCTTATAGTACCCGCTGTAAATGTAATTTATTTTTTATTCCTAATACTCGTATTTAATATTTTTCTAATACTCCTTACAAAACATGAATTTCAAAAACACCTCGCATTTCGATTTTTATGTTGAGAATTGTATATATTCCACAACAGACTCGAGTTGCCCTAGTTCCTTCCATTCTTCTATCGCGATATATCGCGTGGGTTGTGAGGTGGATTACTGACTTCAACAACTCTGTCAGGATTACTACAGAGCCGCCATGGGCCCCCTGACAAATCAAAAAATAAACGTGATCACAGTACCAAGCTTATTTTTTACTGTGTACAATTTCAAGCCAAACTGTGTACAAAAATTCTAGATCTGCTATGGACATAGCAAGATAGACACGGCGGCTACACCTAGCATATTCTGGCATACCAATATATTTGGTATATAATCTGGTATCTGGTAATAGGAACCTCTTTGATTATTGGCATGCATGTAACTTTGATTTACGTTACTAATTATCAAACTCTACTTCTCGCTACAGAAGTCAACGACCCGAAATCTCTCAACTTCCACTTGGACAAAGCAACCATAGACAACCTGATGACCACTATGACTAGACAGATAGAGGTGGCGAAATACCTAGCAGCCTGCGAGACTGCGGGACGACTAAATGAGAAAGTCGTCAATGAGGTGATACCAGTGCCGGGGAGGAGGGAGGACACTGGAGACTTCAGACCATTGACGTTGTTCGGCTCCAACACTGACAAGATACGGCTGGTAGCGATTGTATTGGCTTGCGGACAAACTATTGAGATTGGCTTCGAGCTTGCCTTCAAGTAAGTGCACTTTATAATAATAATATAACACTTTATTGCACTATTTGCTAGTCACTGTGGTCGTGTGGTACCCACACCTCACCTAGCTTTCTGTTAGACACGTCGAAATAGGGGGGGGGGGGGCAAATCAACCAAGACTGCTTCACCCTGGCTGCAAACTAACTTCATCGGGTTAGATTGCTCTCGTAGCTCATACCGGGTGGCCGTATACAACATTTTGAAAATATTTAAATAGGTATATATCGGAGGTCTCGCACCACCTAAATATTTTGCTAGGGCTGCCACTGCAGGTGAACCGTATCGCTGTCAATAATAACTCATTGGTGTAAGTCTGGTACCGACTCCGGTCCGGACCGGGGTTCGAACCGGTGCTCCCCGATTGAGCAGCCGGTGTACTAAAGTGACTATTCAGAATCAGAATCATTTACTCAGCATTCCACTATGTAATTTACTACGTTTCAGAATAATAACCGAGCACAAGTTGGACTCGATGAACATCTACACGCACGTGGCGCGGTACCTGGTGGCGGCGGACCGGTTCATGGAGGTCAAGGCGCTGGCCAAGTGCATCCGGGCGTCGAAGGAGACTGCTGCCAGGTAGGAACATTATACTATATTCAAAGTTCAAAGTTCTTTATTTGTAAGAATACAGGTACAAAATGATCTTATAGCCAGGACGTCCGCCATATTCGACCTTAAAATATTATATATCATGCATTATCATATCACATCAATTCAATAAAATAACAAATTTAATTTCTGATAAAACAAGCATTAACAATTTATTAAATTATAGTAATATTATTCATATCATCCAAGTAAATGAATAACTTGAGTCAGCTAGTAAAATTTGTATCAATTCATATAAAAACAATTACATTAAAGACCATTATTATACATAATAATAATTATTACACATAATAATATACATGCATAATTATACATATTAATTTTCATGTACATTATTATACATAATAATTATTATTCTTTTATTCATATGCTTACGCTGGAAGTTATCGACTATCTGGCTGTACCGCATCTCTCCTATGCTTCTATCTCTTTCTGTCACTCGGAGCCATCATTTGCTCGAGATAAAGAGCGGGAGTGCAACCGCACTCGGACCTCCTCTTCGAAACCGCCGCGGTCGCATTATCTCGCTCTAGCAAATTACTGTTCTGAGCTGAGATACCAGACACAATAAATTTTACAGATCTGGTCCAGATCTGCGTTCCGGCATTCGAAAGGATAATAAGGGAGACGTGTGATATTACAATCAATTTGCTTTCTTTCAACAGCCTAATGAGTGACCAAGTATTGGAGGCGGGAGTGAGCGCGGTGGTGGCACGGTGCGAGTCCAGAGGACAACTGCACGACGAGCAGGCTGAAATACTCATCAGCGACATACACAGCGTCACTATCAAGGTATTACTTACAATATGCGTATCTGTTGGCAACCCCAACATTAAATTTATATTTTTTAGTGTGACAATATTTTTGCCTCTTCACTTCCGTTCTTGCTCTCCATTTAACTACTGTAATGTAAACATTTTTTGTACGAATTTTAATTAAATTCAGTGAGTTTTGCATACTTCTGGACGTTTCAATCTCAGCTTTAGCCTCAGATAACCAACCCTCACAGCCATTAGGAATCTTACACCCCACACCTAACAGTATCGTAACTAGATCAGGGTGGTTAAACGGCCATTAAGGCAATTAATCTAAGAAACCAATATCAACATTTGCTGACACTGGCCCCACGTTGGGCGCCACAGTACGACGGGTGGAGGTGGAGGCCCGTAGTCCCGACGTGCCGGCAGATAGTACACAAATGAAAACAGCAGTCAAACAAAAACAGTTTATTGTAGAATATAAGCACTTCGCAAACAGGAACTTAGAGTCACAGTTGAACGATAATATGTATAGAATACAATATAACGAAAATAAGTTGCAATGAACACGTAGATCACAGTTAAATATAGACACGATATATGAGATATGTGAGATAGTGGACACGGTCAGAGTTAAGCAATACAGATGTTACCATGGTCGCGGTTGTAATGCCACAGTGCAGAATAGATGGAATTAGGGAATGGAAGAGAATTTTGAAATGTAAAATGATTGGCGGTAAAAACGAGAGGCCAGTAAGTGCAGAGTTTGCGCTTTGCTACAAACCCATAATTGTTACAAATAACATGGGAATGCATGTTTGACCCCAAAAAGTCATAATCATGGTAGTTAGTGCCGAGATTGTTTTATAGAAATCCCTTAGTGAGATCATGTCTATTTATCTCTGTTTACTTCATTCTTGAAATTTTGAATATCTTCTAACTCCACAGATATCCTGTTACCTGGTATGTCGCAATGTGAGCAGCGCGTACATCCTGGCGGCGCGACACGAACGCACGAACGACCTGCGCCGCGTGCTCCAAGAGGCTGAGAGACTCAGCAACGAACACGTCCGCAGCGCTTGCATCAAAAGACTTACATCTAGGAATGTCATGTAGACTTAATCACTGGGCAGGCGGAGAAAAGATCAATGAATTCTGCATGTAGATAACAACTAAAATAACTAAACATTGGACACTACTCACAGCGACCGTAGCATGCTGAATGCATAAGAATTCTCGTCATGAGTTCATGAGAATTATTCAAATGTGACTTTTTAAAACAATCATTCAATAGCTTAGTTTATTTTTGACTATTATTTCTCTAATTTGCATAAGGCTTAATATATTCTTCATTCAGTTTAAAATGAAAGTCATGACTTCTGTTGCTTGTGTGTGCAATATTGACTGTATTTTTTTTAGTATGTGATAAATGGACTGTGGTAACACTGACACTTATTATTTAGTGTTTTAAGTTGCATGAAAGGGATAATGATAAAGACCAAACATGACTGAACAGAGACGTCTCTGTTTAATAATAATAAAATGTAAGTTGCATATTTTAAATGCTACATTAATTCTGTTAGTATTAACTGATGTATAAAAAAATAATTATTGTGTATATTGTTATATTTTGAATAGTCATACTCATTTATATTCAGAGACCAGTATTAAATAAAAGAGCATATTTTTATATTACTATAAAATTATATCCTTAGTTAATTGAAAAATATTAAATAATTTGTTATTATGCTGGATTGTAAACTTTATTATTTAAAACCTTGTAAATAATGTTGTAGCTAAGCTGTATTATTTCTATTGCTATTATTGATGGTCTCATAATGTGATATCAATCTAAAATTGACTATACCCAAATTATAATCCTATATTGTTACCAAAACCCTAATAAAGGCTTTTTTATTATACATTTGAACATGTATTTCATTGTTTGCAGTGGGACTATGGTTAAAAGGGGGGAATTATAACAAAAAATACAGTTGAACCAATTATTTAATTTTAAAAATGTTATAACTTAAGTATATAAAGTATGGATATAAAAAATAGGTTCATTGGACAGATGGTCAGTGACTAAACTGCGCTGCTCCACTAGCACAGCAGGCAAGACCAACTCTTCCATCCTCAGGGAGAAGAGCACACTTCAATGGACCTCGTCCTACGAGCCAGGACACCATGGTGGTACACAAAGTTCACATTTTGTTCAAACACTTGCGCACTTAACTGTATACAGTCTCTTGACACATTGTCTCCAGTTTAACCAAATTACTGAGTTGCCATAGCTTTTTTCTTAGGCTTTTTCAAACGTTTCAAACCATTCACGCTTGTTTTGAGCAGATTTGAATAAGCTGTACTGAACCTTTCAACATTGTTTTGCTCTACAACAGTTGAGATTTTTTTGCTACTGGATTGTGCCCTTATTAAACATTTGTACTCCGGATTTTTGACAGCAGGAGTTCCATCACGTGGCTGTGGTTTAGTTCGACCGTCATCTGAAACATTTTGCCAATGTAGGACAATTCTTCAACCTATACAGTCGTAGAGATAACCTTTTAAATTACTTACATCTTTTCATAGTCATGGTAACAGAACCAGCGGCCCGGGCCTTCTGGAAGAGTTTTGTAAGCTCGGCGAGAAACTAAAACAGGGATTCAGTTGTTAAATATACATCCTAATAGTTTAAAATACATCGATATAATGTTTGATACATACCTCATCATTATTTAATAAAACCATATTTGTGGAATATGTGGGTGTCTTCAGCTAATTATCATTAGTAATTTTGATTTAAAATATTCGCTGAACTCTAGGAAAATCAAGCATTTCTGGAAATAATTGAAAATTTTAATCTCACTCCACGTTGAGTGACGTTGACGTTTTTTGACATAAAGATACACATTTTCAAATATCGTTACTACTTACTACGTAGAGTATCGATAGAGTTACGTTTTAGGCGCCCCATACACCTACAATAATATTGCACAATAATTATATCTGCATCACAGACCAAGTAGAGATGCTACGCATGCATGCACAATATTATTGAACGTTTAAGGATAGTATTGAAACATTGCATAATGATTGAACAAAAGATTGAGCGAGCTTAATTTTTATTGGGCAATATTATTTTCTTGCACTGTGTAGGCTTAACATTGCACAATATTTTTCATTTTAGTTTTCGGAGCGATCGCGATCGGTCAGTCATGGTATTATTTTTTTATATTTCTCTTCTTCTCATTTAAGGCTAAGTCGTTTAAAAGCCCTTCATGAGTGAAAACTGGCCTTCTTTTCAACCATTCTTTAACCCATATACGTTTTTTTTTTCTATTCAACAAAATTACCAGCGCGGCTGCCACTTAAAACTTCGTCGTCGGACATGTTGCTCGCACGAAAATATTGTTCAGACTGGTTTGTCAATTTTATTAAGAGAAGTTATTGCACGTTTGGAATCAAAGGGGTTATTCAATATTATTGCACAATTAAAGGATTGTACAATATTATTGTAGGTGTATGGGGCTTACGTTTGCTTTTTTCAAATTATTTTACTGAACTGCTAAATGTCGTTGTCGATAGTCAAATATCGACATTTCGCTTCCCTACTTTCGGTTTTCGAAGTTACCACTATCGATATTTAAAAAAATCGATAGTATCGATAATGATTTTTTGATAGTCTAACTATCGATTTCGGTAACAGTATTTTGTATGTCTTGTTGGCAACACTCAATTTTTATGGCGTGTGGCGGCGAGCACGCCGAGTGCGAGTGTGTACATGTATGTATATCAAATAGTTCTCGCTCTCGCGTCGCCGTGGAGTGTCTCGCCCGCGCTCGCTTCCGTGTCTGTTTTTGGACCAAGTGAGAGTCTCGGCATTGTT
Source organism: Pectinophora gossypiella (assembly GCF_024362695.1). Taxonomy (NCBI): domain Eukaryota; kingdom Metazoa; phylum Arthropoda; class Insecta; order Lepidoptera; family Gelechiidae; genus Pectinophora; species Pectinophora gossypiella. The sequence goes on along the minus strand of NC_065421.1, from coordinate 7,178,278 downwards.
CGCGAGGAAAGCCGAGATCATTAACTACACTCTCGCGTGATTCAATGCCATAGTATTATATTATAATCACGTTATTCTGTCCGCTGTGCACATAAGAAAAGCAACGAATGAGATATGTGGGACCATGAAAGTGAATTACATTTCTTAGAGATATATAAAACTGAATCTGTATTATGGGAACCAAGTCATAAATTCTACAAAAATCGCAAAAAGTTGCAAGATGCTTGGCTTAGGATATCGGAACAAACTGGATATTCAGTGGATGAACTGAAGAGAAAGAGGGACTCTTTAATGGCAACATACAGAGGACACCTACGCAAAATTCAAACAACAATGAAATCTGGCCTAGGTCGTGAACACGTTTACGAACCGATTTGGTTCGCCTTTGAATTTATGAATTCATTTTTAGGACATCTATATAAATCCAAAAACACAGTAAAAGCGGAAAATCAAGTAAGGACATATTTCTTTTTGGAGATAAATAGGTATTCGTATCTAATAAAGTGCAGTCCCGACAGGGGGTGAAATAATGTTGCATAGAACATTATTTATAGATTATCGATAGTTTAAAGAAAACAATTTTCCCGATAAATAGATAGGCTAGAGAAAAAAAACTATTACAAAACATGCCACCATCGCCAATGAGGGACTTTCCAGGCTATGTTCCTCAAAAACAATATAGATGGCGTTGTAAAGATTTACCTTCGTTAAACCTTCTAATTTTATGGCTAACAGACAAATATGCATCTTTAATATTTGTTTTTGGGTATAAATTATGATCATCGCTATTGCACCCAGGCACAACATATCTTCGACCCATTACTATTCTGATCAAAATAAAGGGAAGCAATATAAGTAGGTTAATGTGATCTAAATAGCAAGCAACAATTAATTTTATATATTCCTCTACCATTACATTATATTTTTAAATAATTATGTACCCGAGCAATGAGAAAATAAGTAATTATCACGTTAAATCTATACAGCGCCATCTATATATTTTTTTGGGAAACGTCTCTCATTGAATCATGCATGAGCCATGATTCTGGTTCTGACGCACAGTATATTATAAACATATACCATAGTATAATAAACCTCAATTTTGTCTCGTCTAGTTTTAATTTAAGAAATCGACAGTGTTTATCATTTTGAATACTAGAGTAAAAATTTATCGATAAAGTTTAATTAAAAAGCCCGTTTGAATAAAATGTTCTTTTTTATAGGGTAACCGATATGATGATGAAGATGAAACTGATGATAGACAAGAAATTCCGATGGAAACAGTTTATATAGAAGGTATGAAGGAAGGTAACATAACTTTGTCTTTAATATTTTTTTATTATAAACTTGCGTTTTTATTTTATTTTGCTAGATCTCATATGTTCACCGAAACTGAGAACATTACAGACAAAGAGCAAAGATTACAGAATAGGCAGTAGTCTTACTGATTTTAGGTGAAATAATTGATTTTTTCAGAAGCTCCACGACCAGCAACAACACGACGCCGAATAAATCCACCGGAACTAATGGATACCAGCAAAATTATGAAACAGGCTATATGTACTTTGAACACCATCTTACAAAAAAAAAGTGACACACGAGAAGATGATTGTGATAGATATGGCAAAATTTTAGCCAATAAACTTAGGAAACTCTGTGAAGACGAGCGATTACAAATAATGTATGAAATTGATGGGCTGTTTATTAAAAACATGCAAAATAAGTCTTTAAGTACCACTATTTATAATACCGCAGATTAAAATGGTTATAATTTACCAACGTCACTCACAATAGGTAAGCCTTGAAAATAAATAAATAAATAAAAGGTTGATTTGTGAAGAATAAAAACTTGTTTCTTGTTCTTTTTCTCACTTTATAGTCTAAGAACCAGCTGCTGTCAGACCTTCATGATTCACAAACAACAATATTATTTTTCACTTTATTAATATAATCACTACAATAATAGCACTTTATAGATATACAGTTATTAACATGCTTTTGTGTCCTGTTCTCGTGTGTCGATAAACTATCGATAGTGAAGTGAACAATAGACAATGAGATATGTTGTTTTACCCAAAGATATATATTTTTATATTATACCCAGGCATATTTACATCTTTCACCCATTAATATTCTGATCAAAATAAAGAGAAACAATAGGTAGCAAAGCAACATAATTCTATACATAATGTGATCCATATCAAAAAACAATTATTTTTATACTCAGTAACTCAGTAACTTTATTCCCAAAACAGTGAAGGTTACAAAAGCATTTACATAAATTAAGTTTAACAATTTGTGACTAGTAGCTAACACTGCCTAGGGAAATGGGACTGACTCAGCATATTGTTGCTAAGAGTATGGTACGAGTGCCCACTCTCACCAACACTGATATTCTGCCAGTACCCATATTACGCTAATAATTAGTAATAAATGAATTGAATTGAACGTGCCAACAAAAAACCGCGCGCTTCTATATGCGCTTCTGCCATTACATTGTGTTTTTGAATAATTATCTACCCGAGTAATAATAAAATAGGTAATTAACACGATAGGACCTTTGTATTGACACTTTTATATTTTAAATTCTATAAATTTTGCATGATTTATGTAATTTAAATGCACAGTAAACTATATTTTTTGTAACATCTGTCACACTGCATTTATGGCAAATAAAGAATCTTATCTTATCTTAAATCTCGACAACGCCATCTATATTATATTTGGCGAACGTAGCCTGGAAAGTCCTTCCTTATTTCGTGGCGCATTCTCTAGATAGTATAGTTTTATTAGATATGCTATCGATTATAAAACTATCGATGTTTTGGCAACACTACGGCAGCGTTTGTCCGTCTCGCGAACAGGTTTCAGGGGCGAGAGCTCTCAGCGAGACCTGAGACGAGAGCACTTGCAAAGAGAATATAATCACTACGTTTAGCACTCGCTCGAGAATATACGGCCGCCATAATGTTATCTCGGCGAGACTTGACAAGAATACTCGCCCAGTAATTCTGCCGAAGAGTATGCTCATTATGTCGCTATATAAGCCTTTCAAAGTTGTATTTAGAATATTATAATATATTAGAACTACGTAAGCTGTTTTATTTCCTTACAGGTAGGTACCTACCTAACTTATTTTTCTCACTTTCTGAAAGAGGGAAATGTTGGAGATGTTAGGAGACATAAGTGGATGGAGCCCGTTTTACCTAATTTAATTTGGCGCGGTTTATATCAAAATGACTATTGACTTTACACAAGGGCAATAATTAATTTTATACGAATGTCTCGTTGCTAACGTCAGTTTAATCTCGGAGCGCCGTTCGGCCGGCAGTCTTTTGATAAGATTACTTTTATATTTTGTGTCAGTTTAACCAAAAGTTATGTCGCATCACGGTAAGCTAATAGGTATATTACAGCGTCAGGCTTATTTCTGTTCTTACAATCGTCACTATAATTTTAATTATAAGTACCTAATAAATACCTACTAGTATTTAAGGGCAAAAATTAAGAGGCAGTCTACGTGTTGAATCAACAAAATATTGGCATAATACCTACCTATATATATACTTAGTATTACTTAGTGCCTATTGACCATTTTAGAATTTTAATAGGAATCCACTACCACGTTACACGTATAATCATAGAATAAATATTGGTACTACGTAATTGTACCTATAACTGCTTACTCCGATGAGCGTTACAAGCGTGAGTTACATAGATCTGTCAGTCTGGCATATACGTACCTAAATATAATTGTACCTATGCATTGATGTCTAGTACATATTTTATAATAATAATAAAAAAGTTTATTTAGGTTTTTTTATCTATCTCAATGCACAGTTAGTACCTTAGTAAATATAATTTTCAGGGCAATGTTTAACGGTAGCAGCGGTCACAGCCGGCGCTATCGGTGGAGCATACTGCGCCTTTCAAATATACCAAAATTACTACCAAAAAACAAAGTTGCCGACAGAATGGACACAAGTTGGCACTCTGTCGGACTTGTATATCTATCCTATTAAATCCTGCGGACCTGTGGTCGCTGACAGAGCCGAGTGCTCCATGTTGGGGCTGAGGGATGGCTGGCTTAGGGACAGGTACCTGCACCATGATAATTATGTTTCCTTTTAGAATTCTACAACTGAAAGGAAGCTTTCCTTTGGCGTGTAAGTTCATCCTTATCAAGTGATAGGTGACTGATCAGAATTCCTTAAGAAGAGTAGGTATTATACAGTGTTAGTGACATCGTAACGAACACCGAGAGGTTCGCTTGATATTAACTCGGAGTCATGTCCTGAATCATCCCACAAAGTTTTCGTTACGATGTCACTAACACCCTGTATTACTATTTATAACCACTTATCTACTACAGAGAGCACCCCATGTTGTCGATTGTAACTAACGTTATTTTCCGTTTGAATCAACATGCCTACTTAAGTACTTTTAATAAATACATACTTAAATATTGTAAATTGTATTGATACTTCTCAATTGCAGAGTCCTTATGGTTGTTGATAAAAATATGAACTTCGTAACAGCTCGCGCGCATCCCGAACTTCTGTTGGTTCAACCTTCAGTAAAGGGCTCCGTACTGACCCTGCAGCACAGCGATATGGAACCCCTGCATCTTAACTTGGCAGAGGTACATGCTTTTTAGGATGTTTATTATGTAACATGAATTCTCCTTAGTGTTATTCCGTTTTCACGGGGTCCGCTTACCTAACCTGAAGATTTTTGATAGGTCCGGTTTTTTAGAGAACATGAATTATACAATACATATTGCTTAAAATCGATTCTATTTAATTCTATTTAGATTGGTTTTAGGTGACTGCAACTGAGTTTTGATTACTTGAGATTCAGCCTACCCCATCAGGCGTTAGTGTACCTATGTATGTATTGCAGGATAGAAATGAATCTATCCTATGTATTCCTTCCATCACGATTTTTACACTGAAGCATTCGAAAGCTAAACTATGACGATAGCTTTCATGAAATAAATGTACGTGATCTCGAGATGAAATATTTTCTTATTTGTTTGGGGTTTTGTAAATGTTGTTTAAATTTCAGGTGATAATTCGAACAAAACCTAAAACAGCAGTTGTATGGGGTACACAAGTGCCAGTCTACGACTGCGGATACGAGCCCGCTGAATGGTTTTCCAGGTGACATACCTATTTCATTGTACGTTATATGTTGAGTGAATCAATCGTATCACAACTAATCACAAGCATCGGTGTTTTCTCTTCTCTTATCTATTAAGCATAAAAAAAAAAACATTAAATATTTACCTAACTCATGGAATTAGCCGAAAATCTCATAACAATTTTCTCACTATTCGTATATTTAAAAGTATTTGTGTTTTTCAGAATTATGGACAAATCTAGCGACAATTACAGACTGGTATACTACGCATCTCAGAAGAGTCGGTCACTAAGGGAGGCGACCTCATTTTACTCATTTTACAAGTTCAGAAAGAATGACACGGTATATCATTTATCGATGACACCAATTACAAAATACTTGGCTTGATTGTGTTGTAGGTCATCGGAGTAGTAAACAATTTAGTTCATAACATAACGTACGTACTGTATGTTATGGAATGTGATCATGAACCGAGGCCTTACCATGGCACTATGTTTTCATAAAATACTATTCTCCAATACCTCATAGGTATTCAAAACGACTCTGAAAAGAATTTACCACTTGAACATAATCAGAGCCGATATGCTGATTAAATACTTCGATAGGAATCAATAGAAAGCTAGAAATCGAGTAGACGCAAGTTACAAACACAATAGTTAAACAACGGAGTTTAGATTTTAAAAGGGAATTGGGGATTACGACTTTCTTTAAATATTGTAATTAATTTGCAGGGTGCTCTCCCCGATGAGGTGTCGTTCAATCTGATTAATGACGCGTCAGTGGATGACCTGAACAAACGGCTGGTGGATTGCAAAGTTTCCCACCGCAACTTCCGCCCCAACTTCGTATTAAAGGGCGCCCAGCCTTACGACGAAGATAAATGGAAGTTCGTCAAAATCGGTGACCATGTGTATGAAATCATCAAGCCTTGTGGAAGGTATGGTAACTGCTACATAAAAACATTTACGATGTATAGCGTAAAGAGAACATTACGAAACTGCAATGTTCAGAACTACATATTGATCAATATAAACAAAACACTCATCCTTTAACAAGTAGCCATAAGTAGATATTAGTTTTTAGAAGGAACATACTTAAGTCTATTTTCTGTTACACAATGATGGTTCCCTCTCTGCATTTTAGGTGCATTTTAACAACAATTGATCCAGAAACTGGAGTTCGCAACGCGAAGACCGAGCCTTTGGAGACTTTAAAGAGGTAAACTGTTTTATGTACTGTATAGTTCTTATTATGAAAACAAATACTCCCGCGATATTGCTTATCTTACAAGGTCACAGTGTCAATGATTGTCGGACACAACTTCTTTTCTTATCGCGAAAAAATAAGACACTTAGTGTAAAGAGTAAACATGTAGAAATGTTTCTAAAGTAAGTACATAATAAATTCGCATTGAAACTAACAAGTTAGCGATCTAAAAAGTTTGATTGAATATTAGTCTATTGAGGCCAGACGGCGAGCTGATAATCAATCTATTTTCAGCGCTTGGTACCGAGCTTTTAATTTACCGGGCATCTATATTCCTCCGCTACAGGTTTCGTAGAGTGGTCGGTTATACACTAACAAGTTCTCCGGCCAAGTAGTTAAACCAAGTGGTTAAGTAGGTAATGGTGCTGAATCCTGTACAAACCATCTAATTTTAAGTTATACCTGTTCTCTTATCCGCAGAAGAGAAAAGGGACGGGTAATCGACAGGCATAAAATTTATGGAACACACGTCAATTTTAGGCAGATATTTAAAAAACTAAAAGCCCTCCCAAAATCATATATTGGCCAATAACCCGACAGAATTAAGTTGACAGCCACGTCAAACGGGTTGCATATCAGCGAGATGCCTATTTTATTCGCCCGGGCTTTTCATTCATTTTAAAATTAACAATTGCCAATCATCTGTCCTTTTCCATTTCGGCGGACAAGAAAATGATGGGTATAACTTAAAATAAAATTAGAAGTGTCTGCAGGAATCGGGATATCCAAAATAAGTCACGTCTAAAAAAACCCAACAAGTTGTATGTCTTTTAAGATAATTTACTAACATCGTTCTTAAGTTTGTTACTAACCAAATGGATCTAGTAGTTCGATAATATTTTTTCAGTCGTATCGGTTTTCCGTTCCACTAAAGCAAGGAGGGGTAAGACGAGTGTGTGCGCCTGCGTTTTGCGCGAGCGTCTGCGCACCTTAATATATCCTGCGTACCTGACCGCTTCCACCATCATCAATATTTTTTTATTTACATGACTTGCTCCGGATAACATTCACTAGTCTGCACGACAAATTATGTCTAACAAAGGCTCTTCCTACAGTTACCGCCAAGTATCGGACCCGGAGGAGCGCAAGGCGGCGGGTAGTTCCCCGCGCATGGGCCTGCAGATGGCGCTGCGGTCGGAACCCGGCGGCATGGTGTCGCTCAACGATCCCATTTATGTCGCATAAAGTTTAAGAGTACTGGGGTCTAAAAACGCGACAGCAAAGCAATTCATTTAAAAATATTGCTTTTTGGCCTTTTTAACCCCCTGACGAGAAATATTCTACTGAATTTTGTATTTCATCACGTTGAAATATTCAATGTACACGTACGAATACTGTAAGTGTATATATTATATATTTTAAGTATATACCTAACTAAGAACTAAAATTAGAATAAGTAAAATATATGTATGTTATGGTTTTCACTATTGAAATAATAAATTCGTTGTCGACTTGTCATATTGGTCCATAACATAAATGTTTTTTCTTTTTAAATGCAAAACGTGGGTCATTCTATTTTATCTAAATATTTTTTAAATAAAATTCTAAAAATAAAAGAAAAACCACATTTGTCATGAAAAATACGTTTAGTGTAAAAGTTAAATGCGTACAATTTGCGCGGCAATTGTCTTGTTGTTTTGGTCGTCGTTGGCTATGAGCAGTCGCGCGAACGTGCCGCCGCCCGTGCCTTTGGTCAGGTGCTCGGGATTCACTACTACGCACCCGTCCACTTCCTACGAGACAAAAAATAACATGTAAATAACAGTTTTGCAGTCGGGTAATACAGTAATCCGACAACTTGCTAAGGTACAGACAGTGTTGTGTGGCGAAATACGCCGCAGCTTCTTTGCTTCTTCTTCTATCGTGTGTATTGTGAGGTGGAGTACCAACCTCATCAACCCTGGTGTCAGGGTTACTATTGACCCGCCAAAGGCCCCTGACATGACTCACGTGACTACTACTTACATCAGTAAGTAGTAACCGGGACCAACGGATTAACGTGCCTTCCGAAGCACGGATCATCTTACTTTCGGACAATCTGGTGACCAGCCAGTAATATCCTAACCAAACTAGGGATCGCAAAGTATTTTTTCTGATATGTTCTCACGGGGAATCGAACCCGGGACCTCCGGATCGTGAGCCCAACGCTCAACCACTGGACCACGGACGTCGTTGCTTCTTTGTTTGACTACTGACGTTGTCGGCAATAGGATGATTATATCGAGAAACTTATATAGGATTGAGGGTTCCTGCTTATCATTCTTTTAAGAGATAGTTCACGAGTTAAGAGGCAGACCACCAGACAGGTAATCGAATGATAGTGTGGCATTACCGAAAAGCAATGGATGAGACTTGAACAGGACCGGAAAGAGTGGCGTGAAAATGAGCAGGTGTCTATTCAGCAGTGGGTGAATACTCTTAATACTAAATAACGTTGAAATTACGTAAATAAACATGTGTGATAATTTTTGTAGTTATTTTTTAGAACTCTAGAATATAAAGGATAAATGATGTACCTTAACAAAGTATCTGAAGTTGGAAGGCAAGAGCAGTAGATGCGGCGAGCATGGCAGCTGCGCGTGCTGCGCCCACAGCTGCGCGTCGAGCGGCAGCGCGGCCGGCGGCGGCCAAAGCGGGTACATGCTCTGCTGCCGCAGCAGCTGCGCCGCCAGCCGGGACAGCTTGTCGCCGCCCGTGCCGCTAGGAACCACGCACACACATTAGTACACATTTTAGCGGGCCTCCACAGTAGCTGCTGTCTGATAGGCAGCGGGACGACGCAACCTCGACGCGACGCCAGCACTGTGTAAACCTATCGGTAGACGGTGCGTCGTGCAAAGAAGCTGCATCGCGTCGCCGCAGCGTTAGACATTTGCAGTGGTAGTACAAAACGATGACTAAAGATAAACTAGGTTTAAAATATGATATGCGCCATGAAGGAAGTCGACATGACATTGACAAATCATAATTCTATGAAGAATGTGCGACAGTAGATTTCTTTTCTGACATGGACTATATTTTAAACCTAGTTTATCTTTATGTCTTCGTTTTGTAATGACACTTTTAATGTTTCGATTAGCCAGGTGTTAACATCCCGAAAATTTACAAGGGTAGAATGAACTCGTCATGGCATAAGACCGTTCACACTTTGAACGCATTTTCATGCGAATTCGACAATTGCATACACGCAGGATCAATTCCAACCTTCCACGTACTATGGGAGTGCGCACAAGCGAGTTGGTCACTAATTGGGTAGTTTCCTAGGTCAAAGTTAAATTATGAAATTCTGATTACTACAAAAAACGTTACCTTTTTTCTATTTAACTTATTTCTGAAGTTTAATAATGAAATAAAATTTTGTCACGTTTTTCAATGACGTCACAGGTTGCTTTTTCATACTTCCATAGAAATTTTAGTGTTTTGACTTTTAGTAAAAAGTAACTGATTTGACTAGTTGGAAACTACCCTATTGCAGTGCAGTGTTCGTAGTTTCGTACGTATACGTACCCGTATACGTTTTCCATTTTGTCGCCAAGTGAATAATAATAATTTATTAAAATTTCACATCCATGAATTTAACTCGTCAGCAATAGGTAGACAAATTAAAAATAATATTATGCTATTACTAACACGGAAGAAATGAGGATCAAAACCACTTACAGGGAGATTTCCTCCTGGCTGATATGCATGAGGACATCGGTACTAGTCACGCTGACAACTACGCCATTGATATTGATCGTGCTCGGGTCAGGCAGGAAGTGGATGTTGGCGTGCTTCTTGCGGCTCGTGTACGCCGGAGTCGGGTAGATGTTCACGTGGAACACGTCTTTTATACTGGATACTATGTAGATCTTTGTGAATGGGCTGTGGAATATACATAGAGGCATGTCAGGGTGACTTTTCCGAGGTGCAAATAGGTGTCTCCTTCTTCTATCGTGTGGGTTGTGAGGTGAATTCCCAACCTCATCAACTCTGGTGTCAGGGTTATTATTGAGCCATTAATTAAGCTATTTCCTCTTCCTGCGTCATTGTCCCCCGATACATATAATTTGGGGATTATCAAGGCAAGAGTGAATAGTTATGAAAGTGCACGGAAGGAATACTTGAATAGGTGCTATATGAGTTTGCATGCTCTACCTTACACCACTTCCCTGCTTAACCAGGCTGGATCGTGGTAAACGCATTCATTCATTTAATAAATAAAAATAAAAAAATGACATCAGGCCGCCCGCCAGTTCTCCAATTTGACTTAATGGCTATTGGCATTGTGTGAATGGCCGGAGCGAGCGAAAGGTTGCGGAGGCTTCGGTTGGACACTATGAACTAGTCACTTTGTACGGTCACGAGCATTAATATGTATACACTTTGGTACCATGTCACATTAACTTTTTTGAGAAATTGAACTGAAATTCTCACTAAATGTCAAATATGTTAGTGCGACAGAGTCCTAAAGTGGGTACATTATATTGCTCATGACTACTATGTATGTAGTAGTGTCTTAGGTCATACAGGTTTGTTAAGATTGAAAGGATTGAGGAAACAGTTTCAATAGATAGCTTACCTGCTAACACTCAGTTCTCCTAAACTATCCATTAATTTCTCAAAGAAAGCCTTGTAAGTCTCCGCCATAGAGTTGTCTTTGACCTTGGCGTGGTCGCTATCTAAGAATGGACCCGTCAATATGACCACATGAGGTTTGTATGTCGCGATGTAGGTGACCAAGTCTTTCAATGGCTCGTAGGCAAGACTGTCAGATGTGGTGTATGGACCCGTGGCAACCACCATTGATATAGTGCCTAGAGAAAAAAAGATTTTAGGGATATGAAGGATACATTTGCTTCGATATATCTTTGATTTGATGTCATATCTTAGCGCACGTATTCTTTGACCTTTAATTAATGCCGACGATCGACCGCGCGAATTAAAAATGTATGCCTGGATAAAATACCTAAAATCGAAAATGTACTTGCTATTCTTTTACAAAAATGGAACCAGTAAATGATACTCGTAGTCGGTTTCTTTTTGTAGTGGAATAAAAATCACCCGGTACATAGGTATATGGTAGTCGCCGCGCTGCAGTACAGATTATAAAGTAATGTTATCACAGCGAACCTTTGAGCGTGTTCATCATATCTGCTGTATGGTCGGGCGTAGGTCGGGCAGCGTCGCTAAGCACCTCGTGCGCCACCAGGCGGTCGCCGCGCGGGTTTACGCCGCGCACCACCACAACTTGCCCGGGGAATAACGAATACTGTTTCAGGCTGTCATAGGTAGATAAATAAATAGATATATTACTTTATTGGCAATCATTAATTATCTTTCCCTCCTGGCTGTCTTTGTTTGGTAAGGACTTCACAGGCTTGAATCACTTGATTGTCTGAAGTAAGATGACTGCCCTCCGTGCTTCGGCACGTTAAGCCGTCGCGTTGGTACCGGCCACGGAATTGAAGAAAGAGGTTGCAAGGGCCAAGTGAGCGCGAAACGCGCGCCATACGAGTGTGAGCATATAGTTTATACATCAACTTTGAACTCCACCCATCTGCAAACTTTGCGACTCACGGATCTCCGCGATAGTATATTAAAAGGTCGTCTTGTGCATAACCTCCAAGGCCTATATCGATCCCTCCCAATCACAGGAAAGCTAAAAATCTTAGTAGGATCGCCTATTTATCAAAACATTACTTTTGAATATCTTACGAAAAGTAAAGATAAAGTTACTGCATATCACCTAAATATACATTGCCGGTAAAGCAGCTACGAAATTTTAAAAGCAGTAAATCTATCGTAGTAATCTATTTGCAGGAATAGTAATAAAAGAGAGTGGGGTTGACCCGTTGACATCGGTTCTCATACAAAATGCGCGTTAGGGCCTTTCCAACCTTTTTCTTTTATACCGTGATCCCGGTTATTAGACGTAAAAACACCTCCACCAACCCATGGTGGAGTATGCTCTATACTCCATACCGCTCCGGTTGATTGAGGGGAGGCCTGTACCCAGCAGTGGAGTGTAATAGGCTGTTTATGTTTTATGTAGTAATGGAAATGTACTTTATAAACACTGATTTTGATTTTTTTTTACGATTTAGTCAAGACAAAATAGTAGTTTAAAGTCACATTTGTCAAGTTACATTTGTTTCGTTATTTTCAATGATTCTCTCGATAACCTATACAAGGATATGAGGGAGAATATAGGTTACTTGTCAAGGTCGACAGGCACCACCTGGCTGAGGGAGTCCTCCCACGTCCCCTGCAGCACAACGCACTTAGGGTTGAGCCTGGCGTCCGCGTCGCACTCTACCCGCCCCGCTACGGCTACCTCTGTCTGCAATGACATTAATTATCATTATTATAACGCGTCGCGTGCGGTATAACGCCCGTGGTGGCGTGGTGGCGATATATGAGCTAATACATTTGGTATATTTATAATATAACTAATTAGTTATATGCAGTTAATATGCGGGCATGTTATGGAGGTAGAATACGCAGCTGAATGTGTTCTATGCTGGTCTGGGACAACATTAGGCTGCATTTCCATTGACGCGGAGATGTACAGGAATCGACCAATCACCGTTAGGAAGAAAGTGCCAGAGGGTCTTCGTTTTTCGCTCTCTCGAACGCTGTGATTGGTCATCTCCGCTCTTCTCCGCGTCAGTGGAAACCCGGCCTTATTAGAACCTAAAGATATATGACATTTCTAGATAACTTCTAGACATTTCTAAATCTATATTATTTGACACAAATTTTAATATATTATGTTACCTGTGTTTTATGTCTAACGGAGGAAGTTTCTTTGATCCCCGCCTTCTTCATGATACACTGCGATATGTAGCGAATGTGACTGTCGAACGTACTTGCTTTCTCTTGGAGCAATTCAAAACCAAACCTAGATAGAATCAATACAATACAATTAACAATATTATCTACACCAAAGCAAAACAAACAACTTAATATAAGTTTAAAAGTAAAACTTAATAACTGTATCTACTAGGAAGTTTGGAGAAAAAGTTCTAGTTTATATGTACCTACCATATTAGAAAAGAGTTGGTAGGCACATAATTTTTTATAAAGGTCAGGAGGATTAAAAAGGGTGTGCGTCAAGCTAGCGGCCTCAAAAAAAAAATGGGCACGAAAAAATAATTTGACCATACCTAAAAATAGTACTCTTATTGAAAAAAATAGTACCTGTTGTAAAAAAATTAGTACCATCACGGTTCTGGATTTATAGCCATGTTTTATTGCACTTGCTAGCTTGACGGCGAGCGAAATTTGGCGAGAGTTAACGACAAGGTCTTTCGCTTTGATTTAAACGCCAAAAAATAGTACCGAAATAGTACTCACCCCCTGCAAAATACCGAAAGTAGTACTTCAACGGTTCCAAAGTTATAAAGGCAGTTCTTTGATCCCGCTAGCTTGACGTTTTGAAAATATCTATTATCTGGGGAACGCTTGCATACTTCAGTATGTAACTAATGTCAATAAATTCGTATGAAATAGTACTCCCTACCATCATAATTTTGATCCGATTCTCTTTGTAGAAATGTTAAAAAATCATCATAACCTATGCCATACATTTGTTGTTGATACAGTCACGTAGACAATTACATAACCTCACAATTTATTCGTAAGTATTGCCATTTTGGAGGTCTACCCTACCATTTCTTTGCACTTCAGTGCTGCTTTTACAAAAAAATCCTATTGCATGCACCCATATGCAATAATTTTAATAGAAAATGGCTGCATGGGTCTAGTTCTTATCGAAAACAATCTGTGATTTTAATACATCATAATACATTTTTAATCTGCTGTTTTATTTTATAATTTATACCTTCATGTTGAATTTGTTACGGATCAAGTGTTTGTTAATAAACAATTTGTAGTATTTGTAGAATAACTCAAAGAGTTTCAACAATGATATTACTTTCATCTGACAACCCTGGCACTTCACCAATTTTTACCCAAAAATGGGGAAAAATACTAAAATCTGACAACATTCTTGACCATGTGTAATAATTTTGTTCGCGACTGTACTTGTCTTGATAAATGTATGACATAGGTTATAATGACTTTTTGACATATTTCTACAAAGAGAATCGGGTCCAAATTATGATGGTAGGGAGTACTATTTCATACGAGTTTATTGACATTAGTTACATACTGAAGTATGCAAGCATTCCCCAGATAATAGGTATTTTCAAAACGTCAAGCTAGCGGGATCAAAGAACTGCCTTTATAACTTTGGAACCGTTGAAGTACTACTTTCGGTATTTTGCAGGGGGTGAGTACTATTTCGGTACTATTTTTTGGCGTTTAAACCAAAGCGAAAGACCTTGTCGTTAACTCTCGCCAAATTTCGCTCACCGTCAAGCTAGCAAGTGCAATAAAACATGGCTATAAATCCAGAACCGTGATGGTACTAATTTTTTTACAACAGGTACTATTTTTTTCAATAAGAGTACTATTTTTTGGTATGGTCAAATTATTTTTTCGTGCCCATTTTTTTTTGAGGCCGCTAGCTTGACGCACACTAAAAAGGCCACATTGAATCAATTCATCTAAAAAAGCAATATATGTGAACATTTCAAATTGCAATAATGCTTTTTTAAATCAATTGAAAAACGGTCCAGTAGAGCGTTCTGCTCACGATCTGGAGGTCCCGGGTCGAATTCCGGTGGGGGACAAATCACTTTGTGATCCCTAGATTGGTTAGGACATTGCAGGCTGATCACCTGATTGTCCAGAAGATGATCCGTGCTTCGCAAGGCACGTTAAGCCGTTGGTCCCGGTTACTACTTACTGATGTAAGTAAGTAGTCGTTACTTGAGTCAGGGGCCTTTGGCGGCTCAAAAATAACCCAGACATCAGGGTCGATGAGGTTGGTCATCCACCTCACAACCCACACAATAGAAGATCAATTGCAAGATGTGTCTACACTCAGCGGGATCCCCTGTCTGGGAGACATAAGAGTGATGCAGAGAATTAGATCTGGATTTGTTCTACTGAATTATGCTGAAAACAGAATTTGTTCCGTTAAAAAAAACGGAAATACAAAGTTTTCTAACCAACCTCCAGCCAGCGGGATATTTACCAAAGTTAAGTCTGATGAAGTAAAAATTGGTATTAACTTTTAGATCTGTATTTATTCTGTTCAACAAAACAAAAAAAATACTTCTGACATCCTTACTTCAGTTACAATCAAGCTGCAATGAAACCTCCAGTCAGCGGACTTTTTCTCTCAATGACATTCTTTTGTAACTTTTACACTAAAATAATAAAAATTAACCTATTTACGATCGTCGTGGAAATCCTTGGGGGAGGCCTATGCCCAGCAGTGGGCGTCGTACGGCTGATGATGATGTGGGTAGAATATAAAAAAAAAACTATGTATCAGGTACAAATTGAACTGTGAGACAAAAAAGTCCGCTGACTGGAGGTTTCATTGTAGCTTGATTGTAGCTGAAGTAAGGATGTCAGAAGTATTTTTTTTGTTTTGTTGAACAGAATAAATACAGATCTAAAAGTTAATACCAATTTTTACTTCATCAGACTTAACTTTGGTAAATATCCCGCTGGCTTGAGGTTGGTTAGAAAACTTTGTATTTCCGTTTTTTTAACGGAACAAATTCTGTTTTCAGCATAATTCAGTATAACAAATCCAGATCTAATTCTCTGCATCACTCTTATGTCATCCAGACAGGGGATCCCGCTGAGTGTAGACACATCAACAATGTGACCTTTTTAGACCCCAGAACTCAATAATTAAGTTCTTATTTCAGTTCCAGATACTCACATTGATTTTGTATAAAGGTCTCCTTCATCATTAGGCAATTGTGTGATGTTAGTGTTTATTATGTCATTTGGGCCATTTGGCTTAGAAATAAATTCCAGTAACTTCTCGTCCCCATATGAATGTACAACTGTACCTTGATTTGTTCTCGAGGCATATTTGACGGAATGATTACTGAAAAAATATTTCATGCTTGTATTATTCAAACAACAAACGCTGAATATATGAAACAGTTAAAGAAGAAAAATACAGTTCATTCTACATTCAAAATACATATTACATACATACATCTTACGCCTATTTCCCACCGGGGTAAGCTGAGACTGACACACTAATGGTATGGCTAAATTACATGATGCAGAGCATACAATATTAAAAATCAGAAAACAAGCAGCTACTTCTCATTTGCATTGCGAATATGATACATAATATAGCAAAAGGAAAACTGGACGTTATCTGTTCTGTGGTGATCTTATACCGGTCATCATTAAATGGACACAATTCCTGTCTATTTTCTTTAATGTGTTCCTAAGCTCTTCTTGGTCATGCCCTTCCTCTCTTTCCTTCTATGATGTTTTTAATATAATCATCGTGAAACATGACTTATTAATTTAAGTGCAGTTTTCACTAACATACTTGGCTCGACCTTTATAGATGGCGAAATGGCTCACCATCTGTCTCTTTGGTCTAACAGAAGATTCGGTGAGGTGTGGGTACTTAGTTCATCTTGCGATGGATTTACCTGTCTACCCCATTTGGGATATAGTAGTGAGCTTTTGTTATTTGATGCAATCAGTACAGACTACAACTTTGACTACTTGTGTTTCTGCCCACCCCTTTAGGGTCACGGGAATAAAATAAATTATTCTAGTAAGGACTCAAGTTAAGCTGAAGCCTAATAGACTACATAAAAATACAAGTAAATAAGTAAGTAGTATAAGTTTCTGTAAATGTTCTCAGAAGTGAAGAGACAATTGACCTACTTACACTGTGGGTGAATATGTGGCAGGACAGAGCTCGGTCTGTGCTGGGGTCGCGTCATTTTCTACTTTAAGTCTCTGAAATTAATATCACTTTTTGTACATAGAACACAAGAATAACTTATTTGTCAGTTATGAGGGACTTTCACACAAAAATAATATAGATGACGCTGTTCAGATATAAAGTGAGGAAACAGTAACACCTACCTACCAACCACCTACCTACACCAACACCTACCTACAGTAGTACCTATTTTCTCATGGCTCAGGTACCTACATAATTATTCAAAAATATAATGTAATGGCAGAAGCATATATAAAAATAATTGTTGCTTGATATTTGGATGAAATTGTGTAAAGAATTATATTGCTACCCATATTGCTTCTCTTTATTATGATCAGAAATGGGTGAAAGATGTATTGTGCCTCGGTGTAATTAAAAGGGTCATTATTTATACCTAAACACAAAGATAAAAGATGCATGTTTATTATCCATGAAATAATAAACGAAGGAGTTTTTTACAGCTCCATCTATTTTTTAGGGAATGTAGCCTAGAAAGTCCCAAACAACAACAACAATAAAGTTCTAAACAACAACAATTTGTATATCTAGAAAAGGTCATGTATGTACAGCCATTGATTAGTGAAAAAAAAAATACATTAAAAATCATTATTACCATTTTCAAATTAGATATAGGAAAATGATGTGTACTTCTATAAAGTTTAGTTACATATATCTAGTTTAATGTGTTATAATTATGTAAGCTGTAGGCATAGATACCTTATCTATAAAATAATAAGAGTAATAATAATATATTGGTGTATATTTTTTTATGCTTTTTTTTGTCTTTTTACTTATAACACTTTTTGATTAATTGTATAACACTGCATTTAAAGTAACATTTACTAAGCATAGACTTATTTTTAACAATACTATCATGCTTAGTAACTTTTGGCTCGCCTACCCTCACAACAAATTATTAAAACATGTGAGACTTTTTTAAATAACCATAGTTGATTATGACTGGCGATTGAGTTGATGGCTGCAGACGAGTATGGATCTAGTCATGATTTATAGCGAACATGAACCAGAAGCAAACTCGCCCACAAATATCATCAAGTCAAATCACATTTATACAAACCACTTTTATTAATCAAAACTATACAATTATGTGTGTTGAGGTCATATTGGGGGGCGTCATACGGCTGATGATGATGATACAATTTATTCATCTTCTTCTTGCTGCTGCCTTCTGATGTCTATTCTACAAGCACTCAATGAGTGTAGATCTAGTCACAGTAGGGAGCTGAGCATCTAGACTTACACTCACTTAGCACAGGTAGAAAGGTCCTTTCTCTTCAAATGCATCCAGATTTCATAAGAATACACAAGACAAGTAACTGAAGTGGTAGCAGTAGTTAGTGATTAGTACTCCTCAGTATTTCTTCATACTATAATCACATAACTTCATCTTCTAAATAATATAACCTCAACTTCAGACAACTTACCTTGGGAGCAGCAATGTAATTTGACAGGACATTATTATCTGATCTAATTTTTAAGGCTTATTATGTACAATAAAACATAACCTGTAAAAGCGTAGAACAAAGTCTATTTGCATGAAAACACACACAATGGCTATATCATGTAATCATGTCACTCACTAGCATTTTAGTACTTTCCAGGTAAGTACGTTTCTTGTTTACTAGTTTATAAGTATAAAATGATACATTTCAAGCAATGTAACACGTGGAAGAACCGTAATAAAAGGATACTGAGCAGAAACAGGCGCGCCATAAACCTTCAAACTTGAGCCGGTACTTGATCTAGCCGCATCTTTGGCGGGCGCGTTGAGGCGACTCGCCGCCCGCTTGGAAAATTCCTTTCTCGCAAGCAAATCCAAGTTTTCAACTGTCGGTGCAGCACCATTCAAATGTGTCAAACTGAACGCCATCCATTGTTCAGTAAAGGTTTCGGCATCAATATCATACTCTTCACACAAACTGACACCTATGAAAAACAGTAAAATTAAATAATGTAACAACCTTGAACATTCATTTTGCGGTTGAAGTTGTTTCGGCACAACTGGAACTATTCTGACGAGATATCGATGACTCGATGGCTTAGAGTAAAACAGAAAGGTACTCACTTCTAGCTAATACTTCCCTAGATACTTCTAAACCTAAAAATTGAAATTGCTCAGTCACCAACTCTTCGGAAGCCATTTTCTATAAAATTGAAGAGAGTGAATAGGAAGCAAAAGACCGCCAATCAAAAAGTTTGCGTCAGAAACTTGACTTAAATGTTACCAGCATTTTGCTTCAAAACGTACAAAAATGAATGTATGTCTATGCTTTTCTCTGATTTTGGTTGGGGACACTGTTGGTTGTTACTTTTTGTTTTGTAGAACAAATGTTTTAGAATATTATTTATTAATTAACATTTAATAAAAGAAAAATAGCTTATTGCCAGCATTTTCCAAATCCTGCCCTTGCGGCACGGGAACTGCGCCGCGCACGATGAGAACTATTTCGAGGGCTTTTTAATATTAAGGGCGTCGTTAGGAGAATTGGCAACTCTTGAGATGGGGATGGGAACCGTTAGTTTAAGGTAAACGTACCGCACGAACCGCATTTCAGAAAAATGCTGTAGGTATTTAGGTATACAGATTCTACCAGCGCGAGCGGATGATGTTTTCAAATTTAGCAAGGTTCATGTGTGCGGCGGACAAGTATGATGTCGGTGGAGCGAATGACGTCAGCGTAAAGAATGTACAGATACAATTCCGTCAGCAGTATACGTTCGTTGTATTTGGCCTGTGCGGTACATACCATTCAAATTGAGCGAAACCATAAGAAAATGCGATGTCTGTAGCGCGTCTTCAGCTATAATGATCATAATTATCCTCTTTAGACATCACCAGCACGAACAGTATTTTGGTTTTTCTAAAAATGTCTAATTCGTGAAAAATGGTCACACTGTGCAAGTTAGAAACCATAGATAATACTTACCTTTTATTTAAAAAACCCATGGAATTACATTTACACAGCCAAGCAACGTACTCCTATGGTCAAAGGTCTTAGTTATTACATTAAGCACGCGATTATTCCATTGGAAACGTCGGGTGGGCCATGATTTCTCAATACATTACTAAATGTATGCGAGTATACCCGCAACGCATTGAGCTATCGATGAATCACATAATGTAGCAGAGCCTATAACCAACCTATTGCTACATACAATACAAATGGTCTAGCTGCATCCATTGGACAGTAAGTAATAGGCCAGTTAACTTTTTCACAGATGATGTTATTAATAACTTATTTACCAACAACTAATATCATACAAGAAACATGTCTTTATAAAGTAAAATAAAAAAATAATACAAGATGGCCAAGTGAGAGTCACAATAAAATTGTCAGATTCACATATTTATGAGCATACCAGAGAATAGTAGTAAATTGCATTATGTTGTGTGATTTGATGTCATACCAAACTTACAAGTATACAGTTAAACAGTAAGCCCAGTAATAAGCATGCAAAAACACAGATACTAAATATAGTGTCTGTCTTTTAAAGTGAAAGATTGTATAATATTAAGTCGAATATTGCAGTGGAATGAACTTTATTTTGAGGAAAGTAATCATGTTCTCTGAACATGTATGTGAAATTTACATGACGGCATTGACTGGACTTCAGCAGTAACCACACTGTTGATGCACAGATTAGCCAGTCCTCCTCTTATCAGACCACATGTGTATGCCACATACTGAAACAACAAAAAAAATACTTTATCTGAAACATGTGATAGTACAAAATGTATTTTAATAATAATTGAGTATGATTGATTTTATTTGGTTTCACAAATTCTAACTTGTTATATTTATTGCTATGAAAGTAGTTTGCCTTAAAATTGTTGATGGTTGTTTTGTTTTCTTAAACTATTACAACTTTATTAACAATAATATAGATTATCTACTACATAAAACATGTTTCCACTTACTCTTGGAGCATACTCCAAATACTGATGACCATTGGAGAAATTATTAAGAAAACGGAAAGCATTATCTTGTAATACATAGACACCCTGATGGTTGGTACGTAGATTATCTATTTGCTTTTTGTATATACATGTCCAGAAATCTGTGCAAATAAACTTCATTGTATCAAGCTCATCTTTAAACCTTGGCCACTCTCTAGTAAGCCTCTCCATTATTTTATATCCAGCTGCAAAACCTATGTACTCAACAACAGACAAATCCACCTCCTGCAATGTAATAAGTGTTTTTGCACTTTACTATTGTCACACGCTTCACAGTAAAGTACCATACTGTAATTAAGATTAAGTAAAAAGGTATTTCATTTGTTATTGAAATATTTACCTTTTTGTCATTATTATCTTTAGACTGGTCCAAGGCGTAGTTAATAATTTCCGAATGCAATAAGTCAAACACAATTTCATCAGCCATTTATGCCGTTATTTAAATCTTAAAACGTGTAATTTTATTACAAATGATTAATTCACGTATACACCACAGAATACGTTCTGTGGTGTATATACCCTCTAATTTCTAATCAAATCAAACTTGAATCAAATTAGAAAAACTGATAAAGTGACTGACAAATAGTAGTTCTTCTCCACAGCCAGACTGCCAGAGTCTGGCCAGACCAGACACTTGTCACTTGACTTCACTTTGACAGTTATTTAATTGACAATTAGTGATGCCGATAAATCGATAAGCTACTATCGATAGTTTATCATTTACGTAGTATAAAACAATAGAGCAAAGACTAGTGCAATTCTATTTCGTTAATAATACGTTACGACTAACGTATTAAGAAATTAGTATTATGGGAACATGATTGAACATCTTGCTAGGAATTGGCCTTACGTTTCGATCGCGCAAGTAGGTACAAAGTGCCTGAAACCATCGTACCGTGTGCAATTATTTTATTGTAACGTTAATAACAAGCAATGTTACGACAATATAAAAAAAAACGTGCAAGATTTTGTTGAGGAAAATGATAAGCAATTTAAACAATAAATACAATTATAGTTCTCCTTTACGTATCCGAAAACGGCGACCTCAGTCTCTTCTCTCGTGCGTTCGAATGTGACTGACAAAGCCAAACTTTGTATGTGACCGGGTATTCAAATACAATTAGATAAGGTGCGAATAGTTTTTATTGATTATTAACTATTGTACATAAATTGATGAAATTTTTAAAAACTTTATTTGTTATAGTCTTTCCCTCTCAGTATTTTTATACGTTTATTTAAAAATACAAACCAAATCATGCAAGTAGTAGGCACCAGACCTTAATCCTCAGAACAATAACTAAAGCATAGAAGGAAGCCTAAAATAAGAATTCAGAAACTATAAACCGGCTCTCTTCTAGCTTACGACACAAACTATGAGTGGGAAAAGGACAAATGATTCGCTCTTTGCTTCATTTTTTCCGAGGTTGTCACAAGTTATCACAACATGAAATGTCATTTGGACCTATTGGACTCATTTTAACTCTGCCAAATACATAGTAACATAACATTAGAAGATTTTACTTATATTTACCGAACTATTTGACACGGTCGCGTGAACTTTGTTTACGAGTGTCTTGTGTTCAGATTGTTTTAAGTGATAATTTAACAATATTTTTCCAAATAAATGGAAAGAAACTTTTATTTATATCAAATAATTGAGTGTCTCGACTCTGTGACATTATGTCTTGTGTGTTATGGGGCTGCAGCTCTCATTCAGGAAGAAAAGAAAATAGCCAACAACTTCTGTCGATTCATCGGTAAGTTTTTTGTAATTTTCTAGTGAAATGTGAACTGCTGAACAATTTTAGGAAAGTTATATGTTTTGCTGAATAGACTTGTAGCATAAAATATTTGAGATATCCATTATATTATACGTTTCATCGATGAATACGGAATTGATTTGAGGTTATGTTGATTGTCCATAGTGATGTACTAAAATTATCGATACTTTTAATTTTTAGATTTCCTGTAGACGATAACAAAGAGAAAGAATGGATAATTCGCATTAATAGACGAAATTGGATTCCAAATAAGTACAGCCGTATTTGCTCGAAACATTTTACTGCGGATTCATTTATGTGTGTTCCTAATTCGAAGTGGAGACGTCTTCGAGACGATGCTATTCCTACATTGAACATTATAGATCAGACAGATGAAATGGTAATTACGGCCGAGCACCACACACCCGAAGTCTCGACGGCAAAAGGGACAAAATTGTGGGTCCGCGTTAAATTCCCATATTTCGCCAGTTTTTGCCTAGCGGCCCACTCGGCAGCCGGCCCTGTCCTGCGATTCGAGTAGTACGGGGCAGGTGCGTTGCTGCAAAACCTGCAAGCGCAGGTCGCGTCCCACAATAAAGCACGCCCCCTCTCCTGGGGTATCAGCGTAAGCCCATCGGGCCTCTTACCGTCTGTGCGGCTTAAACCCGGCGGTTCCAATTTGCACGGCACGTCGATCGACACCAGTGCACGGCGGATGACATCATAAATAAATTCGAATATTACAAAATACTTACCGATGAAACGATAATAGTTGCCTATTTTCTTTCCTTGCTGAATGTGAGCTGCAGCTCCAAACTAATATAAACCAGACAATATAATCCAAAAATGGTTAGATACTTACCTATCAGAGACAGAGTCTCCTTTCATCAAGAAGAATATAATTGCATCCTACAAAAAAAAATCTTGTAAAAAAAAATTATCGACATTAATTGTAAGTAAATTTAATTTTATCGACATATTACTAAAGTGAAACCCAACACTAGGCAATGAAAAACTTGTGACAACCTACGAAATTACGAAACAATTTTTGTATATGCGTCTTTGTCTAACATTACGCCGGTTCCGTAAGATAAAGTAGAGCAGAATTATAGAGTTCTGTTGCTATTTTAGCCTTCCTTCTATGCTTTAGTTATTGTTCTGAGCCTTAATCAGACCCACAGATCAAGTAGGGATGCTACGCATGACCAGACCACACTCTGCATTTTTTTGTTATACTCATTTTCATTTTGTTTTTTGCCAGCAAAAAAAGATTCTAAAATATATTTTTTATAATTATTTGAAATTACTTTTAGTCTTTTTAGTAGAAAGTATTGTTTTCTTATTGGCAACGATACCTTCCGCACTACATAAAAAATATACTATATAAATAAATAAAGATGGCCGAAGTGCTTATTGTACTGCAGTCGCCAAGTGTCGATCCAAGTGGTTTATTGTGTTTTGTGGATATCTACAGTATTGTAAAAGCTTCAAGTTGACTTTCGTCTGTTTGTAGCTAGCTGATCAGATTTTTGTTTTCGCCACTGTGAGTATCCTTAGGCTATCGCTAATGGATGTAAATAACGCAGAAATAAAAGATGGCGATCAGACGCGACCTTCTTTGAGTGATGCGCCATCTATTGTTGAACTTCCGAATCCTATAATTGACGGGAGCGGCAAAAAGAAAAGACGACGCGGCAAATCTAAACGAAAAATTATGAAACCATTCATGAAGGCACCGTGGCAAGATAGAAGAAAGAACGACAAAACTAAAAGAAACAATCGGTTCCGTAAGATCGTATTGGCTAAAACCCATGCGCCCTTCAATAATAATCAATTTCTAATGGAAATACACAAACCAGAACCGGAAAATAATTTCAATCGAACACCGGCTCGTACTCGTGATTCAAGTTTCAGTGTAGACTCTGAGGATAATTATTTTTTCTCCTTACCTGAAGACGAAGAGGAATATTTAACTAAAGAGTTTTCTAGTGTTTATGAAGATGCGCAAAGTGAACGACTATCAAATATGTCAAAAACCGAACTTATTCAGGAATATCTTTTACTTGAAGCAAAATATGACAATCTCATGAAAAGAACTGAACGTTCGAAACCCAGATATATAGAAGAAGAAAGGGGTACTCCTACAGAGAGAGATACATCTGTTACTGATAGGGACAGTATGATGACTGACAGAGACACCTCTGCTACTTCCAATGACTCTAGTACTGCTGGTGATACTTCCGTTGATGCATTAATGCGGCATGTTAAGGAGCAAGAAGCACAAATCCGTGAATTGCAATTAACTAATGAACAGTTAAGACTGGAGAATGAAACTTTGCAACAAAGGATTCACAATACATCAAGTGAAGATTCTGAAAGTGATAGTTCTTCCACTACATCAGGGAGCAGCAGCAGCAGCAGCAGTAATACAGGTCCAAGTATGTCTCCAGAGCCCCAACAAGTGGCAGAAGTAAATAATGATGTGAGACTCTCTGTAGAGACTCAAAATAATTTAAATGGCACAATAGAAGGTACTGAACCTGCATACCCTCTTGTCAATGGTTTCCACAATCCCACTGACTAAAACATATTTTTTTATCTTAACAATAGATTCACACATAACGGATCATGAACACTACTAATTTGCAGCAGCTAAGTATTTTGGCTGAGTAAATATTTTGGCTTTTTAAGAAAATGCCTTATCCACCCACAGTACATTTAATGTCTCTTATATTTTATGCACAATATGCATTTAGTTACTTGCCTACTTTTAATTATATAAGCATCCTGTTACTGTACAAAATTATTTTGACACTGTTGGAATGTAATTGTGAGATCTGATAGTAGGTATTAGGTTTAGAGGAAATTTTCTGTGATATCCTTGTGGATATTTTATCAGTAGTGATGTTTTTAAAGTGTAATATTCCAAATGGATCTCACTGTTATATTTATACAGTGTGTTATTTTGTGTATTAGTTGTAAGCAAAAATGTATGAAGAGTTATAATTATGTATTTTAGCAATTCAGACATATTTTACGGTTATTGTTGCTTGTTAAGTATGAGTAAAAGATTTTTTTAAAGTTTGAATTAAACCAAATTTAATGTGTCAAGTAGTAGTAGTAGTTTACATACATTAGATGTTTTGACAGGGAATTTTAAATCTGCTTACATAGGGATGGTTAAGTTTTAAGAAATAGGAAGTTGTATGAATGGGGTCATCTGAAGACTACATGTATACATTCCAGTTAAAAGAGGATCACAGTATTGAACCTTTTTCTTCATTAATGTAGGAATACAATACAATAATAATTTACACAAAAACAGCTTCCTGTCTCTTAGGCTTATAATAAGTTTACTAGTGCCAAGTAAGAGGTGGCCTATTTGATATAATGTTTTGCTAGTGGCTCTGTTTTTGAGCAGTCAATAAGAAAATACAATTGTATTTACTGAAAATTGCAGTCAAATCGGTCACATCTGAGTGGTATATTTAAGAAACTATCAAAATACACATACATAATAATAATAATAACAGGGATATTTTTTCTTATATATGTATAAGTATGTATGTATTAACATTACAGGTTGTCACACACATATCAAGTCAGTATAAGACCACCTTAAGCCTTAACACAAGATTGAGGATTGTTTGTATGGAATTCCACATTACAATGCACTAAGAATATTACTCAGGATAAGCTAGTACTGATAAGCTAAAAAGCAAATGTGTATGACAACCTTACAATATAAAATATAATCTTTTATTATGCCTCCCAGAGGCTAATTTTCAAGGCCACATGTGTTGTGGTCTAGTTACAGAGCATACTTACATTTTAGCATACTTATATTGTAAATTAATAGATTACATGCAATGTATTGTGTAACTTTTATGTGTATTATTCAGTCCTTTTTCTTTTTTACTTTTGTTTCTGGAGCATTTGGATTTGTTCCTTTATAAAATTGTTTCAGTAAATCCATTGCATCAGTTGCTAGTAAATTTCCTGTTAGCATATATCCATTTTCATAGAAAACACCAACATCCAGAACAGTTTTGCCACCAAATCTATCATTAGGGCACCCATATACAACTTCTCGTACATTTAAATTATATAGTGCTGCAGCACACATTATACAAGGCTCAACAGTTACATAGACACTGATGTGTTTGAAATAATTTTGATAGTTAATGTTGTTAGCTTTACAATGTTCCATAACATAGTCAATGCAATTAATTTCGGCATGTCGTGTAGGGTTGCGAGTGACATTAACACTGTTCCTTGACTCTGCGACAATATTGCCATTCACAGTGAAAACACAACCAACTGGCACTTCTTGAGCATTCAAAGCTTCTGCTGCTAATTCAAGAGCTCTCTTCATAAAGTCAACCATTTCTTGAAATCTGCACAATTAAATTAAGATTTAATTTTCGGACGATATTTCTTACGTAAAATTATAGAAACATGAAATGGATTTCATTCTGTGATAATATCTTATTAGGTTATTGTTGCTACTAAGAAACTGTCGTAAATACTGCTGTAGCAATGAATAATAATTTACAATTGAGTAGACTTACTCAATTTGTGCAATAAATTGTCAATTACAGAAAAATTTAGATTATTTAATTGTTTACCTTTATGTTTTATTATTTAGCTTATAACATCATAACGATAATTATCAGCAATTTCACAAACACTTCCCTGAATTAATACCTTTATATCTATGTTCTATGTTTAACGTAAATAAATAAATTTAATAATTGGTATATTATTAATACCATGTTATTAATAAGGTCGTCTCTGTCATAGTATAAGAAAAATGTGAAAACCCATCCTAGCATCGATAACAGATGACATTGACAGTAGTGTTGCCGCTCGATAGTGCCCTATCGATAGTTTCCGATCGAACTATCGATAGTTTACCAAAAAACGATAGTATCGATAATTAATCGATAGTATCGGTAGTATCGATAGCTCTTTTTTGGCGATACTATTGATAAGCAACGATAGTATCGATAGTTAAAAGATGAAAAACTATCGATAGTATCGATAATATCGATAGTGGAAAAACAAAAAACTATCGATAGTATCGCTCTTCGATATTGCGCAAGCTATCGATACTATCGATAGTTTTGTATGATCGATAGTGACCTTAATTTCGATAGTATTGTAAAAAAATCCTATCCACTCCACTTAACAGTGTTTTTTTAAGTTTAGAGAATTGCCTACTTCAAAACCAAATATCCACTGCAAAAACACCCACGTAATATAAAATATACACTTCTCATCAAAAAAATCGAAACACTTCCGTTTTCATTGTTTCTGTCAGAATTTAACACAAAAAAGAATTCATACGATGAAAAAAAATACATAAATGTATAGCTGGCAGTTTGGCCATTACAGTAATAAGCGAAAATTCTAAATTCAAAATTAGAATTTCATTTGTTTGTCTTATAAACGAAATGAATCACTGTTTTGAGACAAATGTGTGTTTAGGGTTGGAGTACATTTAGCGTTTAAAAACTAAAAATTGGCGCCTATCCTTAAACTTTTTGTTTTTTATTTCAATACTGTGACTTTGGGACGTCTGAAAAAAGGTTTTTTTTCTAAAACGTATGGATACTTCGCCCACAGAAGCCGCCCAAGTTGTGGCATTGCTGGATTCTGGCCTTAGTCAGCGTGTTGTGGCTGCAAGACTGCATCTAAGCCTGTCATCTGTTCATAGAGTCTATAAACGTTATCGGGAGACTGGTTTGTTCACGCGCCGTTCAGGATCTGGCAGGAATCGGGTCACTTCTGAGCGAGATGGACGATTTATTGTAACAACTTCTTTAAGAAATCGACGCCTTAACGCTTTTCAACTGCAGCAGCGGCTTCGTGTTGTACGAAGGGTGGCTGTAAGTGACTCTACAATTAGAAGAAGGTTGAAGGATCGTGGACTGGTACCGCATAAGCCAGCAAATGGGCCGAAATTAACTGCAGACCATCGAAGAGCGCGCCTTAACTTTGCACGTGAGCACCTAAATTGGTCATACCTACAGTGGAGCAAAGTTCTCTTTTCTGATGAGTGTAAAATTATGCTGTATGGTAACGACGGAAGGAACAAGGTCTACAGAAGAGACGGAGAACGCTATGCACAATGCTGCATTGAAGAAAAGGTCAGCTATGGTGGCGGTTCGTGGACGGTTTGGGGAGGAATCAGCGCCGACGGTAAGACAGAGCTTCCTTTTGTGTCTGGGCCACGTCTGCCTGCACTAAACTGTCATCGGTACGTCGAAGAGTGTCTCGAGCCTCATGTGATGCCCTATGCACATTTTATTGGCAACGGCTTCATATTCATGCACGACAATGCTAGGGCTCACACCGCGGGCGTCGTACGAGATTATCTTAACGAAGTCGATATCTCTATTATGGAATGGCCAGCAAGAAGCCCGGACATGAATCCCATTGAACATCTGTGGGATGAATTAAAGAGACGAATTCGAGCAAGAGATCCTGCCCCAGAAACACTTAGCCAGCTGCAAGATGCAATCCAAGAGGAATGGGACAATATACCACAGCATGTGATCGTGACTCTCATCCGATCGATGAAGAACCGTATGGAAGCAGTAATTAGAGCTCGGGGAGGGAATACAAGTTATTAAATAAACGTTTTTTAGCTTTTTTTTTTCATTTACGTGTGTTGTTTTATCCATTTCCTTTATACTCCATACGGAATAAAAATGACTCATTTAACAAAATACGAAACCTATGAAAAATTCATTTAAATTTAGAACATTAACATTAAGATTTGATAAGCTCATATTACTCACTATTAAACGACATTTAACATTTATTCCTAAATGTACACATTTTTCTGATAATCCTGACAAAACGTAAACTTGCAAGGTGTTTCGATTTTTTTGATGAGAAGTGTATTAAATACGAGCTTTAAATGGTGTAAACTGTTCCACACAATGCTACATTCAATACTATCGAAATTAAGGTCACTATCGATCGTACAAAACTATCGATAGTATCGATACTATCGATAGCTTGCGCAATATCGAAGAGCGATACTATCGATAGTATTGATAGTTTTTTGTTTTTCAACTATCGATACTATCGATAGTTTTTCATCTTTTAACTATCGATACTATCGTTGCTTATCAATAGTATCGATACTATCGATAGGCCTATCGGTTGGGTAGATCATTTTGGCTGTTTACTATCGATAGGAAAACTATCGATTTTTCGGCAACACTAATTGACAGCCAAGTTGACAGCATAGGAACAAGCTGGAACAAGCTATATTGAGTTTGCACAAGACAGTGATGTATGAGTATCCTGCGTTTTACATATCGATAGTACTACTCATAAAAGCTGACTTAGCTATTATTCTACCACTACTAGTAATTCATTCGCTAATATCGTTTCCTGACCATATTACTGATATCAATAGAGTCAACTTCGATTATATAATATTATATACAAAAGTATATGAATGCAACTAACAACACTATGTTACAGCATTTATACCATATTTATCCCAATTTATCCAATGTTGTAAATGAGTTTTTTTAGTATTGTATTGCCGCATTAAGTATGGAAATTAAGGATAATTTTGCTGTTGACTACTATCGATATTGTTCAGATTTTTCAGTTTTTCTTAACTATCGATTGACAACACTAGTACTTTTCATTTACTCTACTAAACTCTACTTTGATTTGACCATCTCTTTGACTTGGTCTGTGACTTTGACTCTACCTACTGAAAGTTTGTCAACTGTTTTAATTACTTAGTAGTGTTATTTATTATCATAAAATACTCTACATATAAATCACCCATAAATATAATATAAAATGAGGAGAATTCCTCTATGTAAACTTGTGTCCTTTATATGTATTACTTTAGCTGTTATAGTTTACTTTAGTATAATAAATAACCCCAGAATAAATCAAACTGACTATGTTGAAAGAAAACCTGCTATTTCAGGCTTGAGAAAGTAAGTAACATTACCATTGTTGTAAATGGACACTTTATTTTATTACATTTTATGGATATAATTTTCTATAAAAGTCAGCCTTAAAACTTACAGCTAGTTAATTTGAGGTTATTGGATATGTTCTAATACAAAATATTCTAATACAGATAGAAGCAGTGAACATCTTTTGAAAAAATGCATTGCTTGTACTAATAATTTTGCTTATATTGATCACTGTGATGTAGATTTATCCATCCATTATCTATTACATTGTTATATTATTTATAACTATATTCATTTAATTTTCAGGACAACACCAAGTGCTATTACTAGAACTGTTGACAGGATAGTATTATCATTTGTTGTGTGTGACTCTAGATTTAATGAGTCTCTTAATGTTGTTAAATCTATGCTCATCTTTACGAAGACTCCAGTTCATCTTGTAATATTCACGGAGGATGATTTGATGTCTAAGTTTAAAGATGTGTTGACACAATGGAGAAGGTTGACAAGTAACCAACTGGACTTTGAACTACACAAAATCAATTTTCCTGAAGCACATAAAGAGGATTGGATGAATCTGTTTAGAAAATGTGCAGCACAGAGATTGTTCATTCCTGTAAGTGTAAAAAAATAAAATGTACCATAATGTAGGTATATGTATGTTACTGTAAAAGATAGAACTATAGTAATTCTTAAGATTTTCAGGTAAAATCAAAAAACCAGAATCATTCTTAAAATAGTTGATTTCAGACTTTTACCAGCAGGCACCTTATTAATCTTAGGTTTTACTACTGAGTCATGGTAAATGCTAAAAGAATAAATCATGTTATTACATAAGCTTATGACAACATTCATATTGTTTTATGTTGTACTTTGCCTATTTAGGTATTCTTGTTACTTCCTAAATCTTGTTGGGACTTCATTACTTGATAAACAAACAAATTAATTAGTTACCTAAGACCTTATTGCTAATATCTGTTGATGTATATTACAGGAACTGATGACCCACATAGATTCCCTGATATATGTAGACACGGACACTCTATTCCTAGGTCCAGCTGATGAGTTGTGGAGCTACTTCTTCAAGTTCAACAGTTCACAAATTTCTGCTTTAGCTTTAGAGGATAATAACCCTAACTTGTCATGGTACCCGCGCTTTGCGAAGCATCCTTTTTATGGGAAACTAGGTGAATATTGTGTTTATTTATGATTACCTAGGTAGGTATAATCAAATGAAAAATATATTAATTTCTTATTTATTAGTTATGTCCAATTTTAGATTGATTTCTGGCCTAAGCACATATTCATTGTGCAATGATGTATATTTGATTACCTTGATATGAATAATATATCATAAATAACAAAGACACACATTTAAATTTATGAAGTATGTATAATTTTGACTTTCCAGGTCTAAATTCCGGCGTTATGTTGATGAATTTAACACGCATGCGAGGGTTTGGTTGGACTGAGTATATTACTCCTATCATGCTTAAATGGAAACTAAACATTCCTTGGGGAGACCAGGTAATTACCTAAACATTTCTGTAAACCATTAAGAAAATGTCCTGTATTTTTCATACTTATATTTTACATGTACGTATACACAAAATCTATCTCATAATCCCAAATGGGCGGGTAGAGCCACAACTCATCAGTATAACAATCCAGAACCAGGCCCTGCGTGGCAACCGCGGCTTTATTTATATGTAGTGTTTCGACCAATAACTCTTAAAATACAACCTAAAAATAACGTTACGACAGCTATCCACGTTGATAGCGAATAAGGCTATTGGTCAAAGCCCTCGTTATAATTCGGGTTGACGTTTCACCGAAATCACATGAACCCACACCCCACACACCCACACTTCTTTCGCCATACGCCCTACGTACGCGTGAGTATGAATGAAATGTGTAACCATCTAATTGTAGGACATAATCAACATAATATTCCACCATCACGAGCGGGCGGTGTTGGAGCTGTCCTGTCGGTACAACTATCGCTCTGACCAATGCATGTACGGAGACGCATGTGCCGACGCCACACACGACGGGATCTTCCTGCTGCATGGCAATCGGAAGACTTTCCATAACGACAAGCAACCAGCTTTTGAGGTAAATAATTTTGAGAGTTTGTACCGCATTTTTCCTTGTATTTTTATGCCAGTAGGTGTCGCTAATGCCATCATGTTTATGTTAAAACGCGGTCGACTCGAGCTAGACAGCAAAGAAAACAAATCAAATTAAAATTTAAAAATAATATGAAGACTACATAAAGTTTATTTAATAATTAAAAAAGCAATGAAGTTCTTCAAAGTCAACCTATTTTTTTTTCTAGGCGATTTACCGCGCCGTGGAGGAATATGAAATCGGCACGGACCCCGCCGAGGCGTTCCTATCCAACCTAGATAAATATTTCACTGAAGCACCGCAATCCAACTGTGGGAATCTTAAGGACGCCTTTTTAAAAGTACCTGTTGATACTCTAAGCCACATGTACGAAACGACAGTCAGGTAGCTGTCACTATTGGGTCAAGAACTTTATAACAATGTAAGTATTTAATTATACACTTCTCATCAAAAAAATCGAAACACCTTGCAAGTTTACGTTTTGTCAGGATTATCAGAAAAATGTGTACATTTAGGAATAAATGTTAAATGTCGTTTAATAGTGAGTAATATGAGCTTATCAAATCTTAATGTTAATGTTCTAAATTTAAATGAATTTTTCATAGGTTTCGTATTTTGTTAAATGAGTCATTTTTATTCCGTATGGAGTATAAAGGAAATGGATAAAACAACACACGTAAATGAAAAAAAAAGCTAAAAAACGTTTATTTAATAACTTGTATTCCCTCCCCGAGCTCTAATTACTGCTTCCATACGGTTCTTCATCGATCGGATGAGAGTCACGATCACATGCTGTGGTATATTGTCCCATTCCTCTTGGATTGCATCTTGCAGCTGGCTAAGTGTTTCTGGGGCAGGATCTCTTGCTCGAATTCGTCTCTTTAATTCATCCCACAGATGTTCAATGGGATTCATGTCCGGGCTTCTTGCTGGCCATTCCATAATAGAGATATCGACTTCGTTAAGATAATCTCGTACGACGCCCGCGGTGTGAGCCCTAGCATTGTCGTGCATGAATATGAAGCCGTTGCCAATAAAATGTGCATAGGGCATCACATGAGGCTCGAGACACTCTTCGACGTACCGATGACAGTTTAGTGCAGGCAGACGTGGCCCAGACACGAAAGCAAGCTCTGTCTTACCGTCGGCGCTGATTCCTCCCCAAACCGTCCACGAACCGCCACCATAGCTGACCTTTTCTTCAATGCAGCATTGTGCATAGCGTTATCCGTCTCTTCTGTAGACCTTGTTCCTTCCGTCGTTACCATACAGCATAATTTTACACTCATCAGAAAAGAGAACTTTGCTCCACTGTAGGTATGACCAATTTAGGTGCTCACGTGCAAAGTTAAGGCGCGCTCTTCGATGGTCTGCAGTTAATTTCGGCCCATTTGCTGGCTTATGCGGTACCAGTCCACGATCCTTCAACCTTCTTCTAATTGTAGAGTCACTTACAGCCACCCTTCGTACAACACGAAGCCGCTGCTGCAGTTGAAAAGCGTTAAGGCGTCGATTTCTTAAAGAAGTTGTTACAATAAATCGATCATCTCGCTCAGAAGTGACCCGATTCCTGCCAGATCCTGAACGGCGCGTGAACAAACCAGTCTCCCGATAACGTTTATAGACTCTATGAACAGATGACAGGCTAAGATGCAGTCTTGCAGCCACAACACGCTGACTAAGGCCAGAATCCAGCAATGCCACAACTTGGGCGGCTTCTGTGGGCGAAGTATCCATACGTTTTAGAAAAAAAACCTTTTTTCAGACGTCCCAAAGTCACAGTATTGAAATAAAAAACAAAAAGTTTAAGGATAGGCGCCAATTTTTAGTTTTTAAACGCTAAATGTACTCCAACCCTAAACACACATTTGTCTCAAAACAGTGATTCATTTCGTTTATAAGATAAACAAATGAAATTCTAATTTTGAATTTAGAATTTTCGCTTATTACTGTAATGGCCAAACTGCCAGCTATACATTTATGTATTTTTTTTCATCGTATGAATTCTTTTTTGTGTTAAATTCGGACAGAAACAATGAAAACGGAAGTGTTTCGATTTTTTTGATGAGAAGTGTATATTACTACGTCGGATCAAATGCTAAGAATTAAGAATAGGACTTATGATAATTTACAAGAGCGAAAGCAGCTACCTACGCGCATTTTTAGATTCCTTGTTGTCTTTAAATAAATACTTGATTTTTCTTTTCTGTTAATCAAGCAAAAGGGTATTTGACTGGGTCAAAGATAAATTATAAAATATTAATCTAGAAATATAAGCCAGTCTAAGATGATCACATTCACACACAATCAATTTCATGTTACTTTCCCACTTATTTTCGAAAATTGATGAGTATGGCTTGTATAGATGACGTCACAGGACAGTATTTCCGTATAAACTCCATGGAAAACTTTCATTTTGACATTTCGTAAAAAGTATCTCATTTGACTAGGCTGTTATGTAGCGTATTGTTTACTTGTAACTTATTCGTGTGTGTAGTATGTGTTTACATTAATACCAGACTACCTCCACTGGTTATGGTCACTAGCCAGGTCTTCCCATTTATTGGGGCAGATGTTAAATGCAAGCATGTCACGCTTTGCGCAAAGAAAAAAAAAATGAATGAAATGAGAGGGTCGCTTCACTATCCACACCATCTTACGACCCTCAGCTGAATTGCCAGTCGTGCGGACGCTATTGCCGCTCCCGTATTGGATTTTTCCGCCATACAAGACGTTGCCACAGAAATACTGTATAAATCATATGATCAACATGTAAAGGCCTATAATGAGTGATCTTAACATTAAGTTAACATGTGGTAACACTAACTGACCTATGGATGGTTTAAAGAAAGAAAGAAAGAAACGTTTATTATAAAGGGACACCACAGGAGGTTTACTCAATGACTCTATTGCCATTCCACATTACGTAGTATTATTCCTTTTTCTATGCCACAATGATACAGATACAGGTCATATAGGTGACATAAATGATTATTGGTAGTTTGTGTTTATACGCGTTTAGTTAAAGTGGCATTACAAGCAAACGATTGAGTAATAGAAAAAAAAACAAGTATTTATGTAAAAAGAACAAGGAGTTACAGCAACTTGATTTCTACTTTAGTGTTGATCTCAGAGTCTGAGTAAAAACATACAACGCAAAACAAAGACTTGTAACCTAAGCTTGTAACTGATAGTATTATCCAATCCACTGATGTATTTATTACCTATGCCTGAAGTAAGTTTTAACTATTACCATGAGACGAAATATGGCTGTAATACGAAGGTATTTCAATTTTAAAATAATTATTTATATATTTAGATATTAATATTTTTTTTGATATTAATATTTTTTTTGATATTATTTACCAGTAATGAACATGTATCGTATAACCGAATCTCGATTGTACAGACTCATATTTTTGTAATAATTTGAATTAAGTTTATACATTTGTATCGATTTTATAAGCTTTTAGTTTAGATATACATATAAGTTAGTAGTGTAAGGGAAAATGTATTCTATGAATGACAAATTTTTCGTCATGGAGGAGTACGGAAAAGTGATGAAGAATGACGAGTAGAGTCTTGCGTAAGTGTTACGTAATGTTATTTACAGGGTGTTATGGCTAGAAAAACTTTGTTCGTCAGCGCGCAATATGTTATAAATTATAGGAACTTAAAAACATACGAGCAGAAAAATTGTAAATTGATGTTTGCTGCATGAAGAAATCATGAATATACACATTGGCAGTAACGACGACATTAGTATGTATGAGTGACTGTTTGTGAATAGGGGTACGAAAAAAAATGGGCTATGTCATGAACCCCAATAATAGTATTAACAATTTCATGTGAACAAAAGGGCACCCAACATAAATAAAACAATAATCCGAAGCTATTACGTCAATTAGACTAAAACAACTCATCCGTAATGGGGTGGGCAGAGCTGTAAGTAACCAAAAGACAAAGAGATACTACCGGCGTTTGCTCACTTCATCCGATCCGAGTCTGTGAATGATGGATAGAGATATCGTATGACGGATATCGGATGTGATTCGTACACACAGTTCGTACAAATAGTTCTACAACCACTTCTGATCCGTCATTTCACGGACTCGAACAAGATATAGTGCGAAAACGCCCTAATATTGGACCGTATGGTGACAGGTATATTTGAGCGAGGACGTAATCGCTTGGGAGCTTCTATGATCATAAGATCAGCTGCTTAATTATCTTCCCGGGCACAAACAAACAAACCGAAGGGTGGTCCGTTTGAACAACATGTTGGGTCATAATACAAATTTCACTTGATATTGACTCAGAATCATCACTCAGTGTATCTCTGTGCCCTGTATATGTGCGAAGTGCTGATTACCTATCAACCATACGTTTCATCATATCCATCTTAAGAGTTCGTATCAAAAGCTGCAAGCTGACTTCTGGTTGATTGCTTCACTGAAGAGTGAGAGTTTGTGTAAGCAAAAATTGTTTATCGTTTTACCGCTCGCAGAGCAATGAGGTGCCTTATATTCGGTTGGAATTTGGGAGTCGACCTGGCAGCTGGACTAAGCCACTTTGGACGTTCACATGTCTTTACTCATAGTCCGCTGTATACAATAATTACTTTTATAACACTAATCTGCCTCAATGTATTATAGCTGTACCTAATATTGATTGATATATTTATGTTTTGCTATAAATATAATCTTTTTATTATTAATATTACATGTTCTAGTTTTATTCCTTGGTAAATTCGGAAATAGATCTCGTTTATAACACGTCTTATTTTTACTTGTTATAAACTTTGTAGTATAACAAAAATGATGGGGGTCTAATTGGTGCTAATATAGACCACGTATATAAATAACCCTTTACAGCGATGTTGACACATCACTTTTGCCATTGAAGGGATCTACTAAAGCGAATATGTATAATAAATATACTACTAAAAACCGCCCGCCCGCGCGCTTGCCTAGCCTACGCTAGTCGCTGGCGCAACCCGTCGCGACCGCAGTCGAGACAAATATTTCACTGAAGCACGGAATTCGCCTTGTGGGAAATTTAGGGTGGATTTTGTACCTTTTGATACTTTACATTATTAATAATATAATTTACTGTCTGTGTTTTTAATTTGAAATGTTTTAATTATTCGTAATTTTATTTACTGTCTAGTATTTAATCTACTGAATTGGAATAAACCACTTTGTCTTTGGCAATGGACTGGTTACTGAATAAAAATATTTCGGAAATAAAACTTATATAACTGATTAATACTTTATTTCTACCTTAACTCTTACTTAATCAATATCACAGAATAATTATGGTGTTTAAGACAGCTTAAGTCTATAATCAATATAGTAAGTTTAACTCTAATTTAAGTAGCACACTATTGGTAAAACTGCAGCAGGTTTTGGTTTTTTAAGCATGCAATAGCTTTTTGATCCCAATTATTGTTGTTTACTGCTCTGGGACTTGGATGAGGCATGTAAAGTATCTGAAATCAGAACACAAATGAATACCTATAGGGAGTCTCATACTGCATACTTGATTACTATTTCATCATATTTTTTTCTATTTAATTTATTTATTAATTTCAGAATAAAATTACTTTGGAAATAAAGAGAATATTGTCACCATATAAAGGTGTTTTCTCTCACTGTAAGCATTCACCTGTAATGTTACAGATTCAACCATTACATCATGAGGGAGGAAAGCCACCTACAGCAGTTAATCAGTATTGTAATGTAATGCTCAAAATCGAATGATAAATGTTACATTACAGAAAGATGCTCTCATCAAAGGAAGCAGCTTAACTATAATGAATTATGGTTTACAAAATTTTGTGAAATATAATAGTAATAAATAACTTATTTCACAAAATAAGCAATAATAATAAATGTTAAAATACAAGTTCAGATTTAGAAATCTGTGAGTACAGTATTTTTCCATAATCTTGTGTAATTAGATTGAAAAAATATATTGTACAAATTATACTTGTGAAAGATTAGCAAACCTGTACTGGGCTTCCAGACATATACTTCTTTATGGCTTTTTGAGCTCGGGTTTCACAAAATTTCCCAATAGCAACAATTGTTTTCACCTCATATAGTTCAAGAACTTTGATCAATACTCGGTCACAAATGTTGAAAAGATTTTCCATTTGTTGAGTCTGTAATAAACATTGATACCTTTGATTTATTTCTGTATTTAGTGGTGCAGATTCTAGAACATAATTTCTTATTTTTTTACAAGTGAAGGACAGCACTATACCTATATTTAAGATCTTTAACTAATATAAAAAAATACATAAGTTTTTAAACCTTCAAATCACCAGGAGTAACATTACAGCCATTGTTTTTCATCCATTGTTGTGGAATGTAATTATAGACAAAACTTGTTTCAAAAAACTTATCCGGCACTACACAAATATCTTTGAACAGTCCCCAAAACCTTTTGCCACTAACCTGGAAAACGAAACAATTAAAAGTTATAAAAATACTTAACAGTTTGATCCCCAAGGTAAGTTGATAGGTAGAAAGAGTGTAACTTAGATTACCTTATGTAGGCATTACTTGAAAAAATTATGTAAATATATTCTTACTTCTGTTCTAGTACAGTCAAATCCTTTAACTGGTCTGGCAGATATTTCCTTGGGCGGCTTCCCAACAGGACCTTGTATGCCCAACCAATCTCTCACAGAATTTACTTCTCCAAATGGCACCTGGAAAATGTATGAATGACGAAACAAATAAGATATTCTACTTCATCATCATCAGCCCATTAACATCCCAACTGCTGGGGCACGGGCCTTCCCGATATTCTGCTTAATATCTATTTATTAAGATAATATATTGCCGCAACTTACACCAGTTTGGGACATACCCCAGGGGCCTGGATTCATGCCGAAGTACATGATCGGCTTTTTTGTATTACAATACTTTCGCACGTACATTTCAAATGTGTGTCTGGCGTAGATAGTCGGGTTATATATGCATTCCACTGTAGATGGGAATTGAAATTGTCCCAATAATACATTTAACTCGTCAATGATGTGAAGAAAATCATCACAAATGCTTTGTGATCCTGTAAGACATGTTTCATTAGCTGCATTGCAGCTTGCTTCCTTGCAGAAAAACGATGAAACAACTTCAGAATCCATTGTTTATGCACTTTTAATAGAATGGTACATTTAGTACATTATCTGTAAAAACCGCGAAATATTATAAAGTAGGTACCTACAATAATAACAAACATTTGCATAAGATAAACAAACAATTTGACTTTTCATTTTTTTTTGTTTTGGTTTTCCCCGAAGGGTAAGGCAAAGGGAACTATGCCCCCATACAGCCATGTCTGACGTATTTTTTTTCTTGATGATTAATGAAATGATGAAAGGTGATGATGATGAAACCTAAGCCCCCACCCTCGGAGTAGACTCCTACTCCGAACCCCAAACGAATTAACTCAAAAGTCCGCATAAACTTTTGAGTTATGAAGCGGCTTCCCGGCACGAAGCGAAAATAGGCAGATACACTTTGTTTATTGAATACTCCAATATAATAACACTCGCGAATGTCTTCCGACTAACTTAATGCGATCATTAACCACAAAACACCACTTCGTATTAATTATTTAGATTACTCAATGAAGAAAGCAACTGTCCCGTTCCCGTTTCCCGCCGAAAAGCATTGACTTTTCATTCCATGCACGGCACGCACTTTGACAACTACTAGTGTTGCGCAACGATAGTCCACTATCGATAACATAACATAATAATCATTATATAGTATCGATCGATAGAATTGCCACTTGTGATACTATCGATTGTTTAACCATAGAATAATATTACATAATTACTAACTCCGCTCCGCAACAATTCGAATCGGGAGCCGAACTGGCCTCCCCTGGGTCTTAAATGGCGAAAACTTAAGGATGAACGGGGAGCGTCAGGACTGGCTGTCTCGCTCGAACTTACTTGCTCAACTATAAATCGATTTTATACACCTACACAACGAACAAATCGTTTCGTTGCATGCATGTTCATTAGTGTTGCCAAACTATCGATAATTAAAACAATACACGCGGTATGTAATTGTGTATTGGTCCTTGGGTGGTACGTATTTTTGCCTAATGCCTAGCGAAGCCATAAAAAAAGGTACCTCCTATTCATGGAAAAATATTCACTGAAGAGTGGGCAGCATCTAGCACATTCTAGCATCGTTTTATAATATTGCCGGAGCGTGACATTTAAATATGCAAATAAAAAACAATGCTATGGGGAAAGTTTTTTCTTCCACTACCTTTCCATTAAGTTTATCTAATTCTTGTTGTTTCTGGAGTTGAGTGTTGGAAATATAATTATATGCAAGCGTAATTTTTATGAAAAAGAAAATGAAAGGCTACCTACTTTGTCAAATTATTTTATTCACTTAACAGTAAAATCTGGGATGTTTTTATACAATAATTTCAAACTTTTGGAACAGAGCATGTCCATTATCATTAGGTTTTCTTTAACTCTGCATACATTTGAAAGAAATAGATTAACTTAAAAGTAGTGTCTAAATTACTGAACTTGCTCAGGTTGCTGAGTTAGAAGAAGCCCAAATCTCTTCTTAATTATAATCCTTTGTCTGGAGTACTTGTCTTCTGGAGAGAAACGGGCTGGAAACATAAAATTTAGATATTATAATTCAATTAATTATTGCAAGTAATATGAATATGCTACAATTATGTTTTATGGACAACATTTGGAACAATAGGTATTAATTGATTATTTATAATTGACGATAAGGTGCGCAAATACGTTATTGTGCAAACAGAATATAACTAATACCTGGATGGGCTGATAAAGTTGGCTTTCCGAACGGGTCAACAGTCTGAAAAATGATTAATAAATATTATTGTAGCTACAAAAGAACTGTAAATATACAAAAGACTGAAATTGAAATAGGTTACATTCGCTAAAGAAACACGCGAAAGTTTTAATTCTTACCGCCAACGTATACTGCCTGTCGCCATTTTCATTTAGGTAATATCTCAAATACATTATAGTATTTTTGATTATAGCGAAAATAATTTAATTGTATAGAATAAACAAGACCACGCAGTGAAATAGTGATAATTAATAACCTAACCTCGAAATTCGAGCAAAACAATTGTGTGTGACAGTGACACCTATCATTGCCAGCTTCCAAAAATATTTACCCTTACCCACGTCTTGTAATGAGTGACATTCGAGGCCACGTTTTCCAAAATTAAATAATATACATGGCGCTGTACAACTTTGCCTTCGCCCCTCATTAACTACGGAGACATTGCATGTTTTATTATTTATGGCGACTCATCCCGAGTTTGGCAGAGTATAATTTTTATCAAAACATATTTTTTGGAAAAATGTAATGAGGGACTTGCTTAACGATCTATATTGTTTTTAGTGAACGTAGCCTGGAATGTCCCTCGTTAAGGGGAAAATCCTGTATACTGGCAACCCATAAGTCATAAGATTTTTTTTAATTTGATTTAGAACTGATTAAGCTAATAAGCTTGGACATTTTCGATTATCCAGTCTTTTCGGCTCAAAAGTAGGTGAGTCAAGAAGAAAAAAAAAGTGATTGTGCGTGCTGTGCGCTGTGACGGCTTTTTAGCGGGAAACGGGAACGGGACGGTTGCTTTCTTCATTGAATAATCTAAATAATTAATACGAAGTGGTGTTTTGTGGTTGATGATCGCATTAAGTTAGTCGGAAGACATTCGCGAGTGTTATTATATTGGAGTATTCAATGAACAAAGTGTATCTGCCTATTTTCGCTTCGTGCTAGGAAGCCGCTTCATAGCTCAAAAGTTTATGCGGACTTTTGAGTTAATTCGTTTGGGGTTCGGAGTAGGAGTCTACTCCGAGGGTGGGGGCTTAGGTTTCATCATCATCATTCATCACCTTTCACCATTTCATTAATCATCAAGAAAAAAAATACGTCAGACATGGCTGTATGGGCATAGTTCCCTTTGCCTTACCCTTCGGGGAAAACCAAACCAAAAAAAAAAAAAAAAAATGTGCGCTGTGACATTGACGTACGTCAATATTATTTCTTGTTATTCGTATATTTCGTTGTACCTATATTATTTATTTGCTTGTGCTTGCACACTTTGCACAGACAGTTGGAGTAGTTGGACTGGGTTAGTTGGTTTGACCGTTTACATAATGCATTTTATTTAAATTGTTTACGTTGAGTTTGTGCCAGGGATATAGTAATTGTATTGCGATTTAGTCAGTGAGTCGTACGCGGTTGTAGCGAGTTGGCAGCAGTAGCAAGTTGTATTGCAATTATGATGCAGTAATAAAATAATTTTACAATAGCTTTATTTACTTACTAGAATTTAAAGAGTTGACTTCTTGTGGTTGTGGTCCGTATATATTATATACTAAAGTTTGTCCAAGCATAATTTTCAATTTACTTCAATACATTTTTTAATATATGAAATGTCTACTATTCTAAATGAAGACTTAGTTCGTAATTTAATTGCTAAAGCCGGCGTTCCACTAGTATTTAGAAGTTTTATAAAAGACTGGCCTCTATGCCAATGGGATAAGGAAAAATGGTGTTCCGTATTTGGAGATAAAGAAATTCCTTTCCGATGTATGAAAAAGAATTTTATGTCCGATGAGCCCTGTTGGGAGAGAAGATCTACAAAGAAGAAAATGACTTTCAAAAGTTTTGTAGATAACTTGCAGAGTAGTGAAGAGTGGATGTATTTTGATTATAAATATATGCATCAATGGTTTAATGGAGATA
Source organism: Pectinophora gossypiella (assembly GCF_024362695.1). Lineage (NCBI taxonomy): Eukaryota > Metazoa > Arthropoda > Insecta > Lepidoptera > Gelechiidae > Pectinophora > Pectinophora gossypiella. Next base: position 7,134,425 of record NC_065421.1, on the reverse strand, counting down.
GTGATTTGTCTAAGGTAAAAATGTATTTAATTTTGATGAATTTTATTAGTTAGGTGTAAAAAGTTATTCAAAATACAGGTCCACTTAATTCAGTCTTGTATTAATATTGCATTTATTTATTGTTTTAATGATTTTTTTTAGAATGTATCATGGAAACAGTTTGGTTGTGCAGACAAGGGTATAGCAGACAGCACCCTGTGGGTGGGGAGCAGCGGGGCCCATACCCCCGCACATAAGGATACATATGGTGTCAATATAGTTGCTCAGTTGCATGGCAAGTAAGTATTGAATCTGAAAATTCAAAATGAGTTAATATTTTGAATAAAATATAACTTCTAAATTTGTCCCTCTGACTACTCTTTAAACTGTTGTTCATAAGCATGTAAAAAAATTTCAGAAAAAGATGGATTCTGTTTCCTCCAGAGACCGGTGGGCTGAAACCCACAAGAGTTCCATATGAGGAGTCCAGTGTCTACAGTGAACTCAACTTCTACTGCCCTCTCAATCTGGAACCTTTCAGTGGTTAGTCCTCAATTGTAGAAAAATTATTTGTTTTTAAGTTATATTTTTGCATCTTTAATTAAACATTTCTCATTAAACATTGGTGAAGGCCAAGGTGCATTGCAAAAATAAATACTAATATGTGAAAAATGTTCTGAATTATTTTATGATAGGAACTTCAGTCTCTTAAAACTGAGAGTCTCTTATTCTGAATTTTGACACATTAACAATTTTTATATTCTCTTAAATAGAGACTTAAGTTCAGTAGCAAGCACCAAAAGGTAACTTTAATCAATAATTGTAATCTTCTTCAAGTGACCTTATCTTCAAACAGTTTTGGCCTTATCTTCAAAAAGTTTATTGTTTAAATTTTTGCAGGTTTAGTAGGAGGTAGATTAGTGGAACTTAATGCGGGTGATGCGCTCTTTGTGCCCCAAGGTTGGTGGCATTATGTGCAAAATGTAGATCCTCTCAACATTACCATGAATATTTGGCTACCACACGTGAGTTCAGCTTACATTATCACATCTATATTAATTTATATATACTTGTAATGCTGTTAAGAAACATTGGGGTTATTTTGGTCTTTATTGCACATAAAACAGAAGATTTAGGTAACACACTGCTTCATCAGCTTCAAAAAAAGGAGATTAATTGACAATATGTTTTTTTTTACATCATACTCTGTACTATAGAACTAGACGTACTTTTTCCAGGAAAAGGACACTTCAACGCAAATTTCGGAGGCCCTTATCAAAATATTTGTTGCCCAAATCTGCAAGGATTTGCCCCAAGAAACGGCAAAACTCATTGTTAACCCTACAGAGGTGAGTGCATTTTCATAAAGCAGTTAACTAATAATATCTGTGTTAGTGTTAATAAGTTGCAATAGTTATTTTAATATTCTAGATTTGTCACGGGCCGAGAGCAAAGGAACCGCATTTAATGCCTTTGCGTTGTTCTCACAGATGAGCTAACGACGACGTACGATATAAATTATGTCATCCTTATTTTTGCTAAATGAATGCGACTCATTGGGTTGCTTCGCAGAATGATTTCATTATATGATGCGATAGACGATACACGCAAAATTAATAATAGATATGAGGCAACTATTAAAACAAGGTTTACCTTGTGCAAAAGAAGTTCTCAGAAATTCTCTACCGATTTAAGTAATGTATAAATGAAACATAACAAGGCATCAGGTGTAGGCAGCGGTGTTTTGTATGTAGGTACACCTACTCGTTATGTTTAAGTTGTATGTAATAGGCGGCGAGCCGTTTGCCAACAACCGAGTACAACAAATACTGGAAATCACGTGATATCAATACAAACTTGAATTTTATTGAAACTTTACGAGTTTCAATTCAGTGGTTTAATTCGACACTACTGTAACTTTGCATGTGCAGAGTGTAGCTTGTAAGTTGTCCATAATAAATAAATAAATAAATAAGTCAGGCGTTCTCCATTCAGGGCTATGATATTATGACAAAACACTATCATGTCTCACTAATGGCGAGTTTGATCCATCAATCCAATGACAGATCGTACAAGATGTTGGATTCAGTCAGGAAGCGCCACTAAACAGGCTCCATACCTTCCATATATATATATATATATATATATATATATATATATATATAGATATTCATTATATTTCAGGATGACTTATCAGACACGCCATTGGCAGTATTATTCTTGCAACTAGAGACAGTTGCGAACACATATTTAGACAATCGACGCAAGACGCGTCGTGCGAAACGACAGAAAACTTGCGAAGACGACTGTGCCGGCACCACCGTTACGCAGGAATTCGACTTGAAAAGTTTACTTGAAAATGAACTGAACCATTTAGAAATGGCTCAGAATATAACCAGTGAAGATCTGATTAATATATTGAAAGGTAATATCAGAGTGTATGCGAATTCAGAGGAAGCGCCTGATGATGAAGAAACGGACGGTGCTACATCTAGCATGTGTCTCACTAAGGCCGTCATAGACTCGTTCAGTCAGAGCAACGTCATAGAGCTGGTGAAGCAGAATCTATTTGCTCGATTGAGTTAAGCTTTTTCCATATGGTTTGTGATTTAGGTTAGATTATGTAAGCACAACGCAAGTCTGGTGATAAGTTAAAAGTGACTGCAATAATGTATATAAAATGTGATTTATAGATTTTAAACTTATAGTAATATTCATTTATCAGTAGAAAACTGCAGATTTTCTGATATTTTGTCCCGGCATCACTCCCGTAGTTGATGTTCCTATTCTTATTGAAATGAGATTATATAAACAAATTTTATCTATGGCACCTCAAGTTGCGCAAGAGTAAATTGGTGCCCTAAAATTTTGTCTCAATATGTGAATATTTAAAATAAAAGAATAGACTATTACAAATATGTTTTTTATTTGATAATTAATATCACATTATATTTGATTTGCGGCTATATTTCTTAATTTATCAGTTTCACAATTTTATAACAATTTTTGTTTTCAGTCTCAAGATTTTTCACTTACATTTTGTTTGCACGCTTATATTTATAGTCATTTCAGACTGATACGGTTGTTTTAGCGTGTAGTGAACCGACTATTCTCTTGAGTAGGTGCAAGTGTTTTTACTTCTTGAACGGGAACTCGGGGTGTTTGTCGACGTTGATGAAGAAGCTGAAGTCGCAGATGCGGCCCTGCTCGCCGCGGTCCAGCGCGGATAGTTCTGACATCTCGCTCTCACTCAGCTCAAAGTCCCAAACCGATATATTCTGTAAAATACAAACACAAATTATTTAACAACAGTCTTCCATTGTACGAACAGACAGCAACAGAAGTTAACACAAGTACCTACCCTATTTCCATACAAAGTCCGTAGAACTTTCTCGTTTTGACATTTGATAAAAAGTATCTCTAGGCTAGGTTGTCTTTTAGCCTATTGCTCAAAGGCAATATAGTCGTTACAGTGAAATAGTACCTGTTTGATTCGTCCGGGGTCGGTGCTCTTGGGGATGACGGCGACCCCGCGCTGCAGCGTGTGCCGGAGCAACACTTGCGCGGGCGAGCGCGCATGCGCCGCCGCCGCGCGAGTCACCGGCGGTAACTGCAGCAGGTCGGGGTACTCGCGCCTGGACGCGACACACGTGTTTTAGATAAAACGCATACACTACAAATAACATATACGAAGTATGTCGTATATACAATGCTAAATCAGATATTCATCTCAAAATATTTGTGCCCCGTTAAAAATATAGCTTGACACAGAAATACCAGGAAATACCTACTATTGTCATAGCACGCAAGCTAGTTTTAGATAGAGCTATTAGGTCGCGTACCTATTAGTTGTCAGTGAATATGAAACCTACGCTCAGTCAGTCGGACCGTTAGTTTCATAGTCGCCGCGCCGTCATAATCGCTACCACACGCGGCTGCTCGATGCCGTCAGATCGCTTCTAGTCTCACCCGGTCTTTTCGGCGAGCATGTCAGCGAGGGCCTTGGATCCCAGCGGCGAGTAGGCCACGACGGGAATACCACGCGCCGCCATCGCCGCCACCAGCGCCGGCTGCTGGCATAGCGCATGTACTTCCACCTGCAGTGCGGCTGGCACGGACACCGCGCTCAAGCGCGACACCTGCTCGACGTTCATGTTCGATACCCCCACGTGACGCACGCGGCCTGTCTCCTTTAGCTTCAGCACTGCCTGGAACAAATAACGTTACCGCTGTAACCTGCTCATTAAACATCTAAAACATTTATATTATCTAGATTTAGGATCATCAGAGAACATTTATTAAGTTCTAATAACGTATCGCCACTTTGGAACATGTTATAATACATTCGACTCGTATCTCAACCCTTAGGCCTATGGTATATAGGTCAACTGTCACACTACTTGATCTTGTAGTTTTCAGTCATTTATTCGTTTTCGAGGAATGTTACCTAAGGAATTAAAAGTTGTAGAATGAGGCTCAAGAATCGCATTCGGTTTTGCCGATGTTTGCTTTCGTGCTATTTTCAGGCGTCAAGCTCGAACATCAAACGAAGTGTCCTTTGACACAGTTAAACAGTTTGTTTAATGACCAGTTTAATATATAAAACATCCTATTTGTAGTAGGTCTGCCTATTTGTAGGGGGCTGATGATGATGATGATTTGTAGTAGGTCACCTACAACAATTGACAAAAATAAGCTTACACATTAATTTAGCAGACAGCGACGATACATGAAAATTTCTCCTCGTCCGCACAACCTGTTTGGTGGTTTCGTTATGCGGTCTACGGCCGTGATTGATTCCAAAGGCGCATCGTTGATGGTGAGGGAAGCGTTCGTTGGAGACTTCAGCATACTTCTCAGAGAACTCGGCCTGCTTGCACTGACGCGTTTATCGGGTACACTGACCACGACTACGTCGTCATTCTTTACGTTGCCCGGTATGCTATTTTTATGCCTTTTTCTAGAAAATGTGTGCATCATAACTTTGAATACATTCTGTTTTTGACGACATTTTAAACTAAGAGCACTGTTGTTGATAATATTATTAGGCGTAAGAATACTTCGTTCTGTTAGTACGTGGTTAAATATTTCCAGGCTGGACTGGGCGTTGAACTGACTTGCAAAGTTACGCGTCTTAGTTTCGTTGGTCAAAGTAGAGACCGGTTTTGTCTTGACATCACAGAGCACACCGTGGTTTGCATGTTTCACCACGCCGCCGGCGCCAGCACCGGCACTTTCCGCTGCCGGCTTTGCTTTGGAATGTTTCTTTGATTTGAACCATGAGAATGTGTAAGTTGAATGAATTCTCTTTTTCTTCAACTTTAATTTACGTATCGGATTAGGAGGTGCGAACTTTAATTGGCTGCAAGTGTCCTCTACGGAATTAAAATCTCTTTCCTTAGTTAGGTTTAATCCAGCGTGGCTTCCGAACTCTTCATTTTTACATGAAAACAGACACTTGAGGGATGGACGACTTTCCTTGCTAATCACTTTGTTTTTGTTGGCTGATGCTGTTCCTTTGCGAGCGCCTCTCTGCCGGGGTTCACATGTTTTGATTGCTTTACTATTTTTTTGCAATCTTACCTTTGGACCGGCTAATGTAGGCAGCACTGGTGAAATCTTAGTGGACTTTTTTATTATAATTGTATTCATGTGTTTGTAGCGAAACGTCATTCATACCTATTAATATTTAACTCTTTGATCTAATAGAGCAAAGTAATCATGTACGGAAGACATGATGTACGTTTCTCATCCTCCTACTCCTTGAGTAAACGTGGATAATAACGACATATCGTGGACGTATATATTGGTGAAAACTACTATTACATTTGCGGTTCGTTTTGCTGACGGATATGACAAGTATTTTTCTTCTGTCTTGTCAATGTCAAAGGTACAAGGAAGAAGGTATTCTCAATTCTAAAAAGGTTTAGGTTTGACAAGAAAATTAATTATCGATTTAGTATTTTTTAATGTATTTCTTACCATAGCTTGCAATACTTTGGCGTAAAACTTGGGAGATTTTTTATTAGGCTTCAAGTTTTTATGTAAGTTTAGAATACTCATAAGCGACGCGTCGAGGTCCAGCGGTGGGAATATGAGTGTGGAGGCGGCAGTTAGGTCGATGGTGTCGTAGGAGGCAGCGGCCGCGCCCGCGGGGCCTAGTTCGGCGCTGCCGCAGGGCGCGCCCACCGAGTCGCCTCCGCCCGTGCAGCACGGACATATAAACTTAACCAATTGCCATTTCTTCCAAAACAAGCTTTTCTTCGGCAAAGATCTTGGAAAAGCGGTCACTGATGTGCTAATAGTTTGCCTTTTATCTTCGGCCACAATCGGTAGCTCTAAGACGCTCTCTAAATGCTCTGGTTCCGTTAAGAGAGCACTAAAATCTGTTGGCTCAAAGTTTTCTTGTCTCTTACTGAGATATGCTTCTTGTAAATCGAAAACATCCTGAGGTGCTTCCTTCACTATAGGAGATCTGTAAACTTTAGACCAGGCAAGAGAGTATTTAATTTTAGCAAACTTCAATGGCTTCGTCTTAGAAGAAATTTTTCGAGGCGATTTCTTACGTTCCATAGACTTGAATACTTTGCTTGGTTTAATTTTGTTTACTGTAACTTTCGGGACATTTTTTGGAAAGCTACAGTCCTTGTAAACTTCATCGCTGCGATAAAATGAGTTCACTTCAAGTTCTTTGAAATTCTGTTGTATTAGTTCTTTATCAGTTTTAGGATAGTCGTTAAAATTGTCGAAGTAAACTATACCCATTTTCCCAAAGTCTTGCTTAATATTTTATATTACTATGAAAACTTGAATATTTTGTTACAAAAAAAAACATTTTTAATAGTTTGACACTACTTAATGAATTTGACACCCCACAACGGGACAGGGAATGTTATAAAGTCGATGTCATGTTGGCGCTGTCATAACCATTTTGTTTTAAAATGTAAACCTGTTAGTGTAATATAAAGGCGGTTTTATTAAATATTACTCGCGTGTTTTTCTGAGACTTTCTTTGAATCAACAGTAATACTTAGATACAAAGGAACGCCCCGCACCAACACGAGCTTGGTTTATTTAAGCCTTTACGGAGTAAAGGAGCGCGCGAGTACTGTCTGTCTCGCTTGCTCGCGTGGGTAGGACGGCACACGGCAAGAACGAGATTTTCGCATACATAATATTTTCTTATTTTTAACTGTCGGATTCTGCTGAATGAAGGACTTTCCAGGCTACGTTCCTTAAAAACAATATAGACGGCGCTGAACAGATTTTCCTTCGTTTAACCTTATAATTTCATGGATAACAGACATAATAATAATAATGCATCTTTTATCTTTGTTTTTGGATATAAATGATGGACCTTTTTATTACACCCAGGCACATACACCTTCCACTCGTTATTATTCTAATCAAACTAAAGAGAAGCAATATAAGTAGGTTAACATAAACAGCCTATATACGTCCCACTGCTGGGCACAGGCCTCCCCTCAATCAACCGGAGGGGGTATGGAGCATACTCCACCACGCTGCTCCAATGCGGGTTGGTGGAGGTGTTTTTATGGCTAATAGCCGGGACCAACGGCTTAACGTGCCCTCCGAAGCACGGCATCATCTTACTTTTTCGGACAATCAGGTGATTCAAGCCTGAAAAGTCCTTACCAAACAAAGGACAGTCTCACAAAGTGATTTTGACAATGTCCCCATCGAGAATCGAACTGGGACCTCCAGATCGTGAGCCTAACGCTCTAACCACTAGACCACGGAGGCTGTTAAATGTGATCCAAATATCAAGCAACAATTATTTTTACATATGCTTCTGCCATTACTTTGTATTTTACAATAATTATGTACCCAAGTATTGAGAAAATAGGTAAATATCACGTTAAAGCAGCACGACGCCGCCATCTATATTGTTTTTGGTGAACGTACCCTGGAAAGTCCCTTATTTACAAAAATATGAAGGAGTGAACTGAAACCGGGGAACTCATCATAACTCATGCAAGTTTACCTTCCAAAGCGCCAGTAAGTCGGTGGAGTTGTCGACTCTCATACTGCCGTCAGGGTTCTTGGGGTGCAGGTCTCCGGGCACATGCTCGAACGCGAACGGCGTGTGGATTAGGTACATGTCCACATAGTCCAGCCCCAGGTCTTTCAGCGATGCGTCAAAGTACTCTTGCACCAATTCTGGTCGGTTGCCTGTCGTTATAAAAGGCAAACATTATTGTAAGTTTCTTTGCTCGTTTACTTTACGCAGGAAAAATTACTCCAACAATGTCTCAAGTCTGGTGTATGTTGTGTAGTAGATAAGTGTTGACACTCGTCATTAATAGAACGTATTGTGTAGGTATATATGTTGGTAAATTGACGCAATACAGTTTAATTTATTCAACGTAATTTAATTTAAGTTAATTAGGACATAATGCTAAATGCAACAGCGGCCTGCAGCGTTGCTTATACCTGCCTATAGCATCACCATCATCAGCCGGAAATCGTCCACAGACCTCCCCCCAGACTCGCCACAATGACCGATTCTCAATGACCTATAGTAGGTATACCAAGAGGGAATATATGGCGAGTAATGGATGGGATTTTGTGTAAAGCTACAATCCAAAAAAAAAAAATAAACATAACTACATACCTCCAGGTGGAAGCTTCGTGACGACGAAGAGCTCCTTCCTGCGGTGAGAGTCGTCTCCAATCCAGCGGCGCAATGCGCGGCCCAACGCCGCCTCGTTCTCATACGCGCGGGCCGTGTCGAAGTGCCGGTACCCCGCCGCTAGCGCAGACTCCACCGCTTTCTCCAGTACCGAGTCTGATGCCTTCAAAACATACTAGACTTTGAGCTACCTAAGCTTAATATTATCGACACACACACAAATCCATGCTTACTTCCCACCGGAGTAAGCAGAGATTATGGATTTCCACTTTCTACGATACGCATACGGTGACTTCTATCGTTTGAGCTGGATGACAAATCTCAGCAACCTTGGTGTCAGGTTTATTTATTAAGCCGCCATAGGCCCACGATATGGCTCATGTAACGATTACGTACTTATATCAGTAAGTAGGTAGTAACCGGGACCAACGGCTTAACGTACGTTCCGAAGCACGTGTCTTCTCTAAAATAAGTCTACACGGTGGTAATCTGTCGGCCTACGGTTCATCATTATCTATCTAGGACGTTATATCAACAATAAAGGCTTAGAAACAAGAAGCAACACTCTTGCTTGTTTCTTTTACACCTCTTTTCTAGACAAATAAATTCTAGGCATAAGGCATATTCTTTTTTACAACTTTTCGCCCGCATATTTTGACATGCCTAATCAATAATTTGATTGGTGCCAAAAAATATTCAAAATGGAATATAAATCATTCTTTCAACTCACAAGCTAAAAAATGGGTTCGATTCGTACAAATTATATGTGTTCGAACCATCGCGGCCACATTACTCATATGGTCATCATGAAAAATGACTTCTGAGCCTCGACCATGTCCAGAAGTAGACCCACCAGAGCAGCCGCCTAGCCCCATAAACAAAAAGCAAGACAGATCACCAGAAGGTTACACTAGTAATGAGAATGCAGTAATACATCAAGACAACCTAATGGTTACTCAAAGTATTCCAGTGTTACCGCAAGAGACACCAGCTGTCAACAAACCAGAAAACCAGGCCCAATCGCAAGCTGATCCGTCTAAACAAGACGCCCTGCCTAAACAAGACGCCCCACCTAAACAAGACGCGCTACCTAAACAAGACGCTCTATCTAAACAAAATAGTCAGTCTAAACAAGAATTCCCACTTATCAAACAACAATATCCACTAGTAAAACCACAACATGTGTTATCTAATCATGACTCGGCAGCATTACCGAAGGTCGGCATTACAGAACCGAGTTCAGAAGCAATTGAGAAACATACTGTAGAAATCCATGAGATTCCACCCTTTCGTCCCCCACACTCTGAAGTACGTGCGGATCCTCGCCATCATCCAGATGTTTGCTCCGAGTGCGGTCATGATATTACTCCGGAACCAGAGAAATGCGCCGAGTGCGGTCGGGTCGTGACACCCCCACCCAACACTTGCACCGAATGCGGTCAGATCATACCGCCTCCACCGGAACTATGCCCGCAGTGTGGCCAAACCATACGAGCTGAGCCCGAGCGGTGTACCGAGTGCGGCCAGCTTTTGCCTCGACGCTGGTCGTTGGATTTTGAGACAGCGTTCAAGAACCTCGCTCGAGCTTATGAGAGTAATACAGGGTATATGTTTAGCGACAAGTGGTCCCGCGACGGCAGCTCGTGTCACGCGTCCACGTCGCGCAAATTGTCGCAATCCAGCGGCGACTACGACAGCGATAACGGCTCCTACTGCAGCGACTGCTCCTGCAGCTCCAACACATACTCGGTGATCTGTGAGAAGCCTTGCGTCATAGCGGACTCCGCCACTTTACTTCAAAAGTCTAAGTGGCAGGCCTTTCGCAATTATTTCCGACGGATAAGACGACGGAAACGTATAAAATGTCGTAAGAATGACTGTAACAAAAAAGCTTCTTCCTATAAAGAAGAAGACAATATTGTGACACTAGCAGGAACGCAAGAATCTAATCAGACTGTATCAGCCCAGGACTAATTTTATGTTTGTTTAATCATTCACTGAATATAAGCAAATTGATCTCTAACATAATTTTTCTCGTGCCTTTTCACCTGATCAAATTGAAATATTTAGATCATTAAAAAAAATTTCAAATCTGCCAGCAAGCGTTGAAAACTTACAAGTTTTTCGAAGTTATGGATATAATTTATTTTTAATGCGCACTTTTGACTGACTTCAGTTATAATTTACAGTCAATTAATTACATTAATTACACTTAGTTAACTTGTATTGTAACTGGCGTGAGAACTAACATACTTATTTCTCACGAGAGCATTCACCTTTCAAAAATAAGAATCCCTAATACTGTAAGACGTACCTATGTTCACGCTATACGCCTTTTGTGCGGTGGATGAAGAGAATTCGGTGGCTTGCCAAATAAATACCTAGGTATTCCTACCTTTCATTCTTCCGTACCGTTATCGTATCTTTTGGCAACTCGTATTTTTAGAATTTAGACACTGCATGCGAATGTAAATGAATATTGAAACATAGTTCTTAACATTGCTTCTGATGTTCTGTGCCATTAAGTATTTGCATTGTTTATAATTTTTACAATACAGCCTGTATTATCGTACGTCCTGCTGGGCACGGGCCACTCTTCAATCAACCGGAGGGGTACGAAGAATACTCCACCATGTTCCACTGTGGGTTGTCTGACCCAGAGTATAAATGCCTTACATAAAACATATTATACACGTCCATTACATAAACCGTGACTACAATAGCCATTAAATAATAATAAAGCGATTAACGATAACGGAAAACATAAACATACTTAGGTATTTACTAACAGAAAACATACATACATACATAAACTCACGCCCGTAATCCCAAATGGGGTGGGCAGAGCCACAAGTAATCAAAGACAACTTGCAGCCACTGTTGATACGAAGTCCTAAGATGGATATACTAACAGAAAAATATAAGTTTAAATTTAACTTACCTGCCAAGTCCCGAAACCGACCATCGGCATACGATCTCCGTTGTCCAATTCAAAGTACTGTTTGATAGGCATTATAAACTTTTAAAGAAGCTGGATATTTTAAGCAATTAAATTTTATATTCTATATTCAATTGTTATAAAGGTGCGATCAAGTTGTAGTCGGGCCGACGAGCCACAGCACAATGCAGCTGTGGAGAGCGGCTGCGTGCGACCCAGTATTGCAGTGCGTAGCCTTGACGTGGTCGTACCTATAGGTACCTAAGGTACCGGTTACCGCAAAAAGTAACGGGAACCACGCAGCTTCCTAAATTGAATTTACGTGGGTATTATGTGAAAATGTTGTTTTGGTTACTCTATATATATACCCGGTAATGATAAATAAGTGCAGGTAACTTACGTAGGTATTCTTACTATGTTTTGTCAACGTATTTACTTATTTCTACGTGGGTGATGGGGTTTGTTTTGACTACACCACAGTCATTATACCTATTTTTGACTGCAAGTTGCAAGACTTGAATCGCTGGCTCTAATACCTCCTGTGATTCTATGAACATACAATTAACAAAAGTAACAGGAATATACTTATTACAGGAACAAAAAACACAAAGCATCTGCCATCTACCAAAGATGGTATCGTTCCAAACAATTACTAATAGCGGTTACATCTTCAGAAGTAGATACAGATAAAGAAAGCAGTATTTGTACGTATTGCGTATTATCCCGCAATCCCTCCACTTGAAGCTACTGAATGTTCCACAATAAAATACTGCGACACTTCAGCAATTCACCCAGATTGCTATGATAAACGGTTAACGACCCTCGGTTACGTTACAAATGTTTAGAATTAGATAACTCGAGTTCTGTTGTTGTATAATATGCGTAGCTTACCAATGTTTATACACTATTTGCTCATCTTTATAATGAATTTATAAATATGGATATGATAAGAATATATATATTTTTTTATTAATTACGCTTACTATTAAAAGTCGCGCGTCTGTCAAGTATTCTGGAAAAATATGTAGGTAGGCGATTTGTTTTTAATAATGTCAGACAAATTCGCCGATATCGTCAGCATCACCGACTGAAAAGGGTCATTCGAGAGCTCTACATTGTAGGTGCGGAACCTAAAATAAAAAGAAGTAACTGCAACACAAACTAATTAAGCTTTCCAAGAAGATATCAACAATGAAATCATTAACGAATATTTCCCAAACATTAACAATCTGACAAGGGAAGTACGTGCCGCGTACCCAAATGCAATTTTAATTTGCTACTCAAAAGAGTATCAAGTTCCATATTAGTAATAGCATATAAGTTACAAATTAATTTTCCCACATACCCTTAAAGTAATAACATCCTTTTGTGTGCAAACAGTATCGTTTTACAATACATTTTGTGAATGGGGCGACGTCACAACACTTGCGGGTTCATTGGTGCGAGCGTCCCATTGATCATGGGCGCTGATACCATCTCTACCGCTGTACATTTAGGGGTGCAATATGAGGCGGGGCTTGTGTAAGTCCCTCCCTCTATTGTGCAAGTATCTCCTAAGGGTAGACGGGATAATATCGTTGGTCATTCGGCAAGATCATGGACGTATCTCCGGTCCAGTCGGGGTCTAAGTGCAATTCTGATTTCAGCATAGAGCGTATACTGAGTGACGAACCTAAGCCCCGCGAAGACAGTGTTGAAGCTCCAAGTTGGCTTTGCTGCACGAGATACCAGCCTCCGCGGATTCCACGTCAGTATTCTACTTCATTATCACAAACGAAACTTCTAAGCCTTGTGGTTGACTAGAAGGCGCTCTGTCAATTATTACTATATCTAGGTCATTCTAGGTATTAGCCTACATCATCTCACTGCAAAGCAAAGACCTCTCTTCTTTTCTTCCACTTCTCCCGATATTGAGGTTTTGTCTTTCCAATCTAACTCATATGCATCTTTTTTTTCCGCGGTCGGCTACGAGACGCCTCTTGGCATTTGGCACCCAGTCTGTGGTCTTCTTTGCCCACTTTACCTATATATATGTAATATTTAGATTCTATACTGGATATCTATGGAGTAATGAAGGCGATTACTCCACCGACAAGAGCGCACTCTTAAATAAAGTGACAGAGACTGGAGGTTAAAGATGCTTCGTGGAAATCTGCTAGTTGCAGTTTTAACTTCTGATTTTCGACTTGGTAACATTATCTGTTTATGACAAGAGTTTTAGAAAGTCTGGGAGTTATCAATTGTCAGCCGTAGGTAAGGTAAGTAGACAAAGAACGCTGATGAACTGCATGCGCCATGCGTCGTCACACGATAACGGCTTCGTAAATTATTTACTAAAATCGGTACCTACTACTGATATTTTTCGATTGTAACTGAGTTAATATCAAGTGAAAATTGCAAGTTGTCTTCCCACACGTGCAGTCACCTGTTTAATGAAGTATTACCTTAATCACTCGACAAGTAGATACTTAGTGCATTAAGATTCTTTAACTTATTGCTTTTGAAATGGTGACAAATGTTCCTAATTAAGTAATGGATTGCCTCCCGCTATCTTACGGGTCAAACAAAAGTTATCCTGCTTTTCCTATCGACCATTGCGTTGTTTACGCTTTGCAAGTGTAATCTACTGACTGCAGTTGTTTGTACCTCGCAATTTTGATTGTGAATGTGAGAGACCTCGTACGTACCTACATCACGCCCGTAATCGGAGTAGTCGATACAGCCGAATTATCTACTTCTTGTTTCCGTAGCTACATGCAGCATTAATAGGTATACAATTTAAAAAAGAGAATTCTTATCGTCTATAAATTATCTCAAAACGACGTAGTTGCAATAGGGTACTGAGGTAGGTTATTACTGTTTCTCGATATTCTAAAAGTAGGCTTGTAGCTAGTTGGTAGGTATTGTATATTTTCTATTATATGTGCAATATACACGTACAAGTATAATTCAAGCTCAAAATAAAATTCATCCTCCAATGCACGGACCCACAACTCCAATATGGTAATAAATTCTAATTTCTACACTGCATACCTGAAGGATGATTTTAATAAAATACGTATATCTACTATACTTCTTATCATCGCAACCGAGTTTAGGTTGAACAAAATGCCTACGAGTTCATTGAAATTTGAATTTGGAACATTAATAGTAAGAATTAAAAAAACTTATATATTCAAAGAGAATATAATTTCTGTTGATTTTTACGAAACATAAACTTGCGAGGAGTTTCGAATTTTTGATGAGAAGTGTACTTATATGGGTTATCGCATCTCCCATATAGGTACATAGTCCCATATAGATAATTCATCACGCTGAAGAAGGTCAAATCATTTTGCTTGCTTGCATTTGTTTTTCCAGCACCACTTCTAAGCCAGTATAGAAATTATTTATTATTATAATATAATAATGGCCCCGATTCCTGGAGACACCGTCTAATTTTATTTTAAGTTATATCCGTCATTTTCATATCCGTCGAAAAGGAAAGGGACGGATGATTCACAGCTCTTAATTTTAGGAAGAATGAGTAAATTAATGTGTCGAGTTATTGACTGACGTAAAATTTTTAGACGGTTGGTTTAGATTTGTGCTTAAAATTGACGTGTGTTCCATAAATTTTATGCTTGTCGATTACCCGTCCCTTTCCTTTTCGGCGGATAAAAAAATGACAGATATAACTTAAAATAAAATTAGATGGTATTTACAGGAATTAGCACCAATATTAGTATAACAACTACTACATCAATACGTTGTTTATTCCGCAGGTCCAGCGAACAGTACCGGGTGCCGCGCCCGGCGGTCGGGGCGGCACGCGCGAGTGCCGTTCACGGCTGCGCAGGCGGCGGCGCTGGAGGCCGCGTACTCGCGCGCTCCGTACCTCGCGCCGCCCGCTCTGCGCGCCCTTGCCGCCGCGCTGCAACTCCGTGACGACAGAGTAATACCTACTTCCTTATCAACTTGTCAGGTTTAGGCGCCAATTTATCTATTATTGACACGCAGTCTCGATAGTTTGTCTGCGATCGTCTAGCTACGAATTAGTAGCGACGCGGACGTTATTTAAATTTAATTAAAGCCACACTACAGTTGTATGAAATACAAAAACCCACACGAATTACGAGAGAGCCGCACTCTTTGGTATACCAGGCAGAAACCAAACTTTGTGCATTTAGGGCATAACGCTTTAATGCTGTTGCCTATTTATAAAATCACACCTATTATCTCAAATGATAATTTTACTATTCCAGATAAAAATTTGGTTTCAAAACAGGCGTGCTAGAGAAAGAAGAGAGAAATGCGCGACGATAACGCCACCTCAAGCTGTGACGTTACCTCCGACGACCATGTCGCAAGGTGCTGTGATTTCCCCAAACTCATTCATGCGTCAATCTAATGATGCCTTGAGTACTCCGGAGGACTTATCAACCTCAACCCTGAGTCTTACGTCATATTATAATCACAATGGATCTTTTAGTGACGGGTCCGATGACGACAGGAACACTGAAAACAGACCTGAGACTCCTTTAGATATTGAGACCGTAGAAGATGAAATATAAATTATAAATAAATTAATAGTATATTATGTTCATGCTGTGATGATTTGTACAAATATTATTCGAAATATATTTATAAGAAAATCTTACTGTTTTCTTTTTATTTTGTATCATTAATAAGTTTTATAACTTATTAACTAATAATAGATGTAATAACATCAAATAGACTAAGATTGAGAAGGGAATGTTAAGTTGGTTTGGACACATAGAACGGATGAAGGGTCATAGTATTGGTGGTAGGGCTGGCAGAGGAAGACTTAGAAGGATGTACAGTACACTGACCAAATTGGAAATGTCCTTAGAAAAGGTTCAGTACGATTTACTCTGACCGGCGTGCGTTTGAAACGATTGATGAATGTGGAGGAAGCAAGAGAAGTATGTCAGGAACGATGTTAATAGAACTCCATAGTCGCAGCTTACCCCCGTGGGAAGTAGGCGTGAGTTTATGTAAATTTAATATACATCAAATAAATTTACGATAGGTTCTGAATATTAAGGAGTTGGTCTCTAGAGGATAACTATCCCGGCACGAATGTAATTTGGCTGTAAACCTTCGGAACTCATAAGCATATCATGTAGTTTCTAACTCACATTTAGCTCGAAATTATTTTCTTTCTATGTTGTCTATGCCTATCTATGTTGTAGGCTGTCTATGTTGTGAGTATTTTTATCTTCCATCACACTAAAGCGTATTTTTGTTGTAATGTGCATGTAGAAACATACATTGAATACGCTTTCTCGAATGAAATTTTAAAAAGGAAGCTTTAGGAAGTGGCCTATTATTTCTTACCTATTACTGTCTCCAAACAATAACACTTAGCAACTGTGTATTCATAGCTGATTCATCGGAGATGCTATCAATAATGCGGGTGAGTTGGGGGCGCACGCCTGACTGAGCCCAATCGCATCGTCCCTTGAGCGGTGTAACTTTACACAAACAATGAGTGTTTTCACGACAATGACAATCACAAAAACCCAAGCGTATAAAAAAAACATAAAAATCTGGAGAGCCAAAATTAATCAGATACCTCAGCGAAGAACGGTTTGATGATAAAAGTATTACTTTAAGATTTCTTCTTTTTATTACTTTTATAAGGACGTAACAAAGACAGAAAATACAGATTTGGTTTGGTACATTCACATATTTAAAGAATCAGCCACGATGTAATGTGACGCGTCCGTTGCCAAAGTGAAATAAGTTTCCACTTACTTGTTGCAACCTCTTCTACTCTAACTTATGCTAGACTCGTGACTACGTGGTGTTAGTGACCTGCACGGAGCGCATACCGTCACTAAGTGGGCACTGGTCACTGGGCTGCTCTTCGTCTTCTTGGTTCGTCACCTTGCTCAGGATCTCGTAGTGCGCCGCTTCTTCTTTGGCGGGGCTCGTCTCGTCTAGGCTATATCTGTGGGCAAGTAGGTAAAACATGATTAACATATCTATTTCGTCGCCTGATAGGGAAAACCACGTAAGCGCCTTTTTGAACAATCACTATTGGGTGGGATTTTTGTAAAAAAAAACCTCACAGTAGTTTGTATTGAAATTAACTAAAAAGAAATAGAGGTTTTGATGAAGAAAAACACATCAGAATATGATTTTCAAAAGGCGCGTATTAGGTTTTCATTATAACGTGATAATTTATTTAAGACTATATATAAAGTGGTTGTTTGTCTAACGATTACTTGTTCTTCAAGTAACTAAGAAACAATTTGCAGCAACATGAATACAGTTAAAGAGACTTAGCATTGCGTTTTCGACATAACGGTACATTTTCATGTTACCATTATCTACATAGTAACTAAAACGAGAATCTCGAAAGCTCGCCAAGACAGAACGACTCCGTCGGAACTCCTTTTGTCTCAGTTATCATTATCGGCGTGACACCATTCATAATAATAACTGCCTAGTAACTGAAGTCAATTGACTGTAAACTGCGGCGGAGTGATCCCGATAAAAGTGTATAAAAATTACGCATTTTATTTGTATAAGAAGACTAATTTTAAGAAATGGTTTTGTGAGTTTTTTATTATTAAAACAAAAATCAATTAATTATGAAACATAACTGAGGAGAAATATTTTGGTGCAATAAAGCACGTTCGAATTTCAATTTGAAAAATGTTACGCGTGATAGCCGGAAGTCATTCATTGAAATGAGTGAAGGCTTCTAAAATAACCTAATTTTATTCTCATTCGGCAATATAATATTGTTTAACTTTTCAAGGCAAGAGTCATTTCTCTCTCGTGCCTACTTTTGTTATGATCTTGTGCGAGGTAATGATGTTATCATTTATGGTCGATATTTTACAAGGCGCAGTGGCAAAGACTAATGTCGAAGCCTACGAAGCTTTCTAACAAGTACTATCAAGTATTAATGTCATAATCATTCCTTTGAACAGTAATATATTATAAATTGTAGCCAGAAATTGAATTGATGTAATATGTATCTCTCCAAAATATAACAATAATATTGAAATACTTCTGAATTAACTATCGAGCCGGTTTACCAGTAAATACCAATCACAGCTACCAATTACAATACTGCTGTAAAATGCATCTAATTGTATGACGTGATAATAGAGGAATACAAACAATAAGTGAGCTTATTATCACAGCCAACGAGCCGTCGCACATTAGATTTTATGTTTCTTGGAATATTCCTATAACTTCTAACTACTCTTTGTTTAAGACATTTGTGGAGGACAGAATCACGATACAAAAGCGAATTAATACCTTTAATACATTGTTTTAAGTTTAGTCCGTTATTATCATAATTAAAACACATAATATCGGGTTCTCACTCTGGACTCTGAGTCTCATATCCCTGCTTTAAACGCGGTAACAACCCGTTATTATGTGTTTTAATTACAAAACCTTTAATTGTATAAAATTATACAAATATGAAAATAATAATACAAAGGTGATTTTTCGATGCCCTTTCTCGTAAACATCTTCGCTTTTGACTAAGTATATTTATTTATTAAGTCCATATTTGTATATGCCACTTGCTTGCCGCGAGACTGAGAATAAGCCCGTGAATCGGGTAAGTACTTTAATTGCCGGATAGACCAACAATATGTCACTCTTATTTTTTTCCTTGTAATCACAGATGATAATGGACCACCCAGGGAACTAGTAGGTACAAAGTAGGTCCGGTAGGCGCGGCGCTACATACTATCTTAGGTTTTCATACGTTTATTATAACATGATCCGTGATAAGATGCGGAATGGATTTTCCGCATAAAAATAGATACAAAGGATATCCATCCTTTGTACCTATTTTTATTTTTGGCATTATTGAGAATAAAATCCGTATACTTATGTTCGCAGAACGCGTGACTTACATCGTAGTAATTTAATCGTCGTACTTTTTTACTATTTATGAGTTTAAATTCATGTTTGTTCAATAATTGATATCAATTGGTCTCCAGGATTTGGTTAATGGCAGTAGGCTCGCCCCCTATTATATGGGACTCAAACATAGCTGATGAGGAGTGGATTAACTACACGTAGTATACTCCTCGCCATGTTTACATGTTGTTTCTCGCTGTTTACACACAGGTTTACCTCTATCTACCCTTTCGGGAATACTGGCGCGATGCAATTAATGTAAGATGAATTGCTGTAAAATGAAGACGATGGAAGTGAGTACACTGCGTACCCGCAAGCTCTGAAGAAGGCGCAAGCCGCGGGGTTGTGCGTGAGCGCGGTGAGGCGCACATAGCGCATGCGTGTAGCGTGCGCCAGTTTCTCCAGCACATTGAGCACGCGCTGCCCGAGCCCGCGCCGCCGCCCTTCCGCCTCCACCTGCACCTCGTAGCTGAAACATGTCATCATATTTATATACTACACACCCCGGACACTTCATACAAAACACCCCATTTTACACAGACACTACACATTTATCGTACACGACAATACGATTGAAGATTAAAGAAAGACCGAGATGAGGTAACCCTAGCTCAACCGGTGATGGGGAGCACAGAGTTGCCGTTCTATACGTAGTTATATTCCTTATATTCTATGATACTACAGAAACACGACAACATTCACAGTTGAGTCAACCATTATGCATAGAAGGCGATACGGCTCACCACCTATCACGTTGGTTGGGTAGTTCGTCTTGCGATGGATGTGCCTCTGACTACCGCATTGGATACAGTCGTAAGCTTATGTCAAACAGAGCGATGAAAAAAAAGGCCCGGAAAGATTGCCTCTTTTCATATGAATTAAGTTTGCTTGTATATTGGCAATGGTTCCTGCATATACCTCCTAATTTTAAGTTAAACCTGTCATTTTCTTATTCGCCGAAAAGGAAAGGGACGGATGAATGAATAACCCGGGCGAATAAAATAGGCATCTCGCTCATATGCAACCCGTAAGACGTGTGCTGTCAACTTAATTCTGTCGGGTTATTGGCCAATATAAAATTATGGAAGGGCTTTTTAATTTTCAGCCTAAAATTGACGTGTGATCCATAAATTTTATGCCAGTTGATTACCCGTCCCTTTCTTTTTCAGCGGATACGAAAATGATAGGTCTACTTAACTTAAAATAAAATTAGATGGTGTGTACAAGAATTAGCACCAATATTATTAACAGTAAAAAACTTTCGTTCACGTGGATTTCAATTATCAAATATTATAATTAATTCAATTAGGGGTTTTCCAGGCTACGTTCACCAAAAACAATATAGACGGCCTAGTACAGCTTTAACGTGATAGGCCGCTACCTATTTTCTCATTACTCTGGTACATAATTATTTCAAAATAAATGAAATTGCAGAAGCATATATTAAAGTAATTGTTACTTTATATTTGGATCACATTATGTACTATATAATCATGTTGCTACCTATATTGCTACTCTTTATTTTGATCAGAATAATAAAGGGTGGAAAATTTAATTGTGCCTGTGTGTAATACAAATGGTCATCATTTATACCTGCAAACAAAGATATAAGATGCATATGTCTGTTCTAAAAATCTGTACAGCGCCATCTATATTGTTTTTGAGGAACGAAGTCTGGAAAGTTCATCAATATTTGAATTACATAATGAAGTGTAGTGAAATTAATTAAACGAGAATTAACACTACAGTTTATTATGCGTTTGAGAAAATAACGTATCGATATATTGGTGCTAATTCCTGTAAATACCATCTAATTTTATTTTAAGTTATATCTGTCATTTTCTTATCCGCCGAAAAGGAAAGGAACGGGTAATCGACAAGCATAAAATTTATGGAACACACGTCAATTTTAAGCACAAATCTAAACCAACCGTCTAAAAATTTTACATCCGTCAATAACCCAACACAGTTAAGTAGACAGCACGTCAAACGGATTGCATACCAGCGACGTACCTTTTGATTCGCCCGGGTTATTCATTCATTCACTCATTCTTCCTAAAATTGTGCTGTGAATCATCCGTCCCTTTCCTTTTCGACGGATATGAAAATGACGGATATAACTTAAAATAAAATTAGGCGGTGTCTGCAGGAATCGGGGCCAATATTACATATAACCTATAAGTTCATGTGAGTACAATAAACGATTGATGTCTTAAAATACGGTAGTTATGATTCACAGATTGTAACATATTAATTATGTATGACTTGAACGTTGTTAGGGGCTCTTATGTAGATATGTGTAACATTACATCAGCATGGCACATACCAATAGGTATGTATATCTATCACCGTTTGATCTTGACGATTTTCCTCATGCCCGGGTAAATAGAAATGACCTATGACTCGCAACCACATTGAATAATCTTGGCAATTAGCCAGTCTGTAGTAATGCTAACAACTGATAAATAGTATACAAACAGATCGAGTGACTTTGATTTTGATTGATTCAATTTGTAAGAGTTAGTGATAAAATGTGTTATGTAGGTACAGTCATGAGCAATATAATGTACCCACTGTACGACTCTGTCGCACTAACATATTTGACATTTAGTGAGACTTACAGTGCAATTGTTATGTTATGTTTATGTCATGTTATGTTATGTTTATGTACAGTGCAATTAGACAAAAAAAAAATAATGTGACATGGTACCAAAATGTATGGATATTGATGCTCGTGACCGTACTACTACGTGATACGCCACTAAATCCATTTATAGTGGTTTTGAAAAACGGGACCGTTGATCACTCATGTGGGTGCGGACGACTCTTCAGTGCATATCTTGTCGAAAGACAACAAGTTCCATTCGGTGATTCGGTTACTACTACAAAACTGTACCGGTGTCAACCTTATTGGTTGACATCCTCCATCAAAATTAACGTTCTGGCTAGATACATTTAGGAATTCATTCTTAATTTTAATCATAATAAAATTCTAAATTCTCTTTGATTTTCCTTATTAATGAGCCAGCTTCACTCCATACCAAAGAGATTATAAAACACTATATCTCCATAACTGCCGCAGCTCTTTAGATACGCTGTTTTATATTCTGATTTGTTTTACAATTTCTGAAGTAACCTAATCTAAATATAATCTGTTCAAGTTCTTGTACCTGTTGTGTGTTTTAATTATTTTAACATCAAGAAGAATTTATACTAATTTCAACAAGAACCCAATGTTTATCTGCGAGTGGAGAGGTGCTATGTTAATCGACGTGCGGGTGTACAACGCTTGTACGCAATGAACTATTCAACCCTATTGATCACCTGTCAAGGAGCAACTGAAAAATAGCGTCTGTTTCTCTGAAAATAGACACAATGCTAAGTTCGTGACCTTTTCACTGTTGTGCCACATTATGTGCCGAGTTAATTTACTTATGTTTAATTTTGTGTCTGTGTAATAGTTATTTATGATTGCTCTGTATATAATGTGTCACAAATTGATTAATAAATATTTTTCTCTGTCTCTCACCTTAAGGTTTAGATCAATTCGTTCTTTGACACAACTCAATTCAATTTCAATTCCAATAATATTAATAAATTAAAATAATAACAATTATTAATAATAATATTTTTTTATTCCAATTTTTTTTTAAACAAGCGTAAGTACCTAAGACACTTAATAAGGACGTAGAATTTATTAAAAACGTCATAGAAGGGAAGCTACAAGGAAACAGAAGGAAGGGGAAGACTAAGAAGAGCTTACGTGGAACAGATTAAAGAGATGGTGAACGTCGTGTCTTATAATAATAAGGAAGTGAAAGAATTGATAGACAAGAATGGAGAATGCTACACCGACAAGAGCATGACTCTGATGAAGTACATAAGACCAATATTGTATGCACGTAACGTAACCCCTGCCACAACCGGGTCAGCACAATGTGACATGTTCCCTCTTATTAATAAACGTCGCGCACGAGATAACAAAGATACGGTTAAAATAATTGGGCAACGATGCGTATTAATACACAATTAGCGAAATTACGAATTGTTACTACCTACGCGGAAAAATGATCTGCGTAAGTCTTACATAAGTTGTTAAATTCGATTTCGATATTCTGTGGGCACATCGCGCGAGAGGTGACATTTGAACTTATTTCTTGTTTAAAGCAGTTTCGACTACATTTTGTTTAAAAGTTTAGTAGGGTTTTAGTAATACCTAACATCATCTAAGTCACGATAGGTAGCTTGCGTAATAAGAAAAACATTTTAACGAACAGTGTCATAGGTTTTTTTTATCTACAAATATGTGTAGAGTATACCTAATAATATTTGTACTTAGTGTACTGCTTGGAATGGTTGCTTGGAGCCGTAGTGCCCAGTTGGTAGAACGCTTGCCTCTGACTTTGAGGTCGCAGGTTCGAATCCAGCACAGGCATAAACCAATGATTGTCGAATTTTTGATTATCACGTGCTCAGAGGTGAAGGAAAACATCGTGAGGAAACCCACATTCCCGAGACATGCATTTTCGGAGGTATGTGACCTAACCTGTATTGGGCTGGTTTTCCCTTCGCGGTGGATGGTCAGACAGGCAGTCGCTTGTGTAAAAACGGGACCTGTCAAATCGTCAGGTTAGGTTAGGGGACAATGTGAAAAATAGGATAATGTTAGGGAGATGATGTACTGCTTGGAATGGATGCACTGTTGGAAGATGCATTGTTGCATATGTAGACAAAACAAATAATCGCATTGTAACCCGTAAATTACCGCCAGGTGAGATTATTTGTGCTAACTTTTCAATAACAAGAGCTAATAGGGGCAAAGTATGGTTTTTATTATATATATTAAAAACATGTATTATATATTTATTAGATCATCGTTACCAACTGTAATCTAAGCACAGGCAAGGGGGCGATAATTTGCCTCAGTATTAATTATCTTCGGCATGCGGTCAGCGCGTGCTCAAGACAGACTAACGCGGCGATTTCTACGAAGGGGCACGTCACTGATATGATAACATACAATCACTAAACTATGTAGAGTAATGAAGTCGGTTAAAAAATGGAAGGAACTCTTCATTCATATATTTAGTAGAAAATTAGAGTTCGGCCTTCATATGTTAAGTATTTTTTCATTTTCGAGACAAAGTAAATTATGGACGGTTTCTACGAAGGGGCACGTCACTGATATGATAACTTACAATCACTAAACTATGTAGAGTAATGAAGTCGGTTAAAAAGTGGAAGGAACTCTTAATTCATTTATTTAGTAGAAAATTTGAGTCAGCCTTCATATATGTTAAGCATTTTTTCTTTTTTCGAGACAAAAGAAATTATGGATTAAAATGCTGTAGAGCCAGTATGGCATCTATTGACATTATAAGAACATTGGCATTATAAGAACTTCATCATAACACGCTATAGAAAGTATGAAAGACTTAAAAAAGGCCCGGAATCGAATAAAACGACGGATCATCTTACTTTCGGACAATCGGGTGATCAGTCTGCAATGACCGAACAAAACTAGGGATCACTAAGTGATTTTTGTGATACATTCCGGGACCGGGATACCAATCCGCGACCTTCGGATCGTAAGCCCAACACTCAACCACCGGACTTCGGAGACTGTTCATAATATTTGATATTGCTATTCATGAACTAGGTAGTTTTATTTTTAAAATATTTTTTCTGTTTTTGGAATTGCGTTTTATCTGATTGTTTAGATGTATTTATATTTTTTTCCATGTTTTAACGATAAAATACGCCATAATTTATATTATTAAATTGTGTTGTTTCTTAAATGAAATTACATCACGCATATTACCGGATGTAAGCCGGAATCGTTGATCAATCAAATCAAATCAAAAATGCTTTTATTAAAGAAAGAAGGCATATATTTGAGGTAGGGTACAAATTAAGTATTACAAAATTGACGAGGTTCCCAAACTAGGCGGAGCCTGTATCTTGGGAAACTGTAGATTGACGCAAAATTTACCAACAAAAATAATAAACACAGGAAATCTAAATATATATAAACGGAGAAACGGACTGACTTACTGACTGACATATCAACGCACAGCCTAAACGGCTAAACGCAGGCACTTGAAATTTAGAAGGGACGTAGCTTAGGTGCACTAAGAAAGGAATTACCGAAATTCCCACGGGAACGGGAATTAGCGGGAAAATCCTTTTATATAAAAAATCTAAACCGCTTAAGTTAGACGCTTGAAATTTGGCATGCAGATACCTTAGTAAACTTAAAGCTTAGTTGCAACAGGATATTGCAAAATTCCCACGGGAACGGGAGTTAGCAGGAAAAAACATTTGTATGAAAAAATCTAAACAGCGTAAGATAGAGTCGCGGGCAAAAGCTAGTTTAAAATATAATAAGGCCGCCTGTTGTACTACCAATCTAATTATATATAATACCTAATGTATTTTTAATGTGATTTAAGTGCAATAAAGCGTTTTTGTATTGTATTGTACATAAATACAAAATTGAATAAGAATAGGCTACATCTAAGTGTTGGAGTGGGGGTTTGAAAAAATTGTGTTGTATATTGTTACGATGCTGAGCAGAGTGTAGCTTGTAAGTTGTCCATAATAATTAGATAATAATAAATAAATACCGGAGCAAAGAACATCACTACTACGGCAGGCCCCCTTTTAACGAACCTTACCTACTCAACAATGACCTATAAGCACCGCAGGTTGCTGATAGCACCTTACAACTAATTAATTTACTACGTATGTCAACAATTATTTACATCATACTAGTAAACTCACTTTGTTTGGCACCCACTTTTCGCCAGCTATGTTTAAGTTCCATGTATAAAATGTTCCATGTGTATTTAAGCCTATTGCCACTTACCGGGCACATATCCTAGAAACGACGAAGCTAACTACGGAAACGGTGAAATCAATGATATTTCGTCACTTATTCTTCACATATAAGTAATATTTACTAGGTAGTTCTTTTAACTTACAGGCAAATGATCGTTTACGAGTAAATCTTACTTATATCATAGAATGAAGCGACTCATATAATATCGATCGAACTTCGCTTGAGAAGTTCGTTTGATCATATTGATTCAAACATTAATTGAAACCTCATCATCATTAATTTAAGAGCCACGCTCTTGTCGGTGTAGCGTTCTCCGTATTGCTTTTTTAGGGAACAAATAGGTCAGTGGTTTAAACCTACAAAGTCGAATTCAGTGGTTATATTCAGTGGGCTGCCCGCGGCATCGGTGATTCGGGCCGGCCTCATCTAGGTTAAGCTTTTTGTTACTAACAAAATATGGACTAGTTTCCGAAATATTTTGAATTTGAATTTTTAAGCCCGAACCGGGATTTGAACCAGTGACATTTCGATGTAAGTCACTCATTCTCCGAACAGGGATCACGGATTCCCGAATAATAGGTATCATTCTAATATAATCCACTCGTTACTCTCCGAAAATCGATTATAATTTAGCTATTTCTGCGAAACATTAGTTAGTCATGCATTAATAAATTATAGTTACCTAAATGTTGATGAGGTAATTTTGGCGGTGGTCTTACTAGGGCATTGTATACATGTACTCGTATAGAGAGCAGGGGGCGGTGCATCCAACTAATACTTGTCTTGGTTGAATAAATAATATAGTAGCATTATGGCGTCCAAAAATATCCAATAGCAAAGCACAAGCTCCCCTCGTAAAGGGGTGTATCAAACGAGGGTATGAGAATATTTCACACCAAAATGATAATACCTACTTTATCTAGAGGTTATAAGTGTAGGTAAGAGTAGCTGCGACTCTATGACAAATGGAATAAAACGTTCGAAAAATATTTTAAAATAAAAACGAACACCTATATTAGTCGCATTTTGTAAACAAGTTGAGAGTTTTGGCTGGTTCAAATTTTTGAGGAAAAAATATAGTTTCATTGCACCGCATCCGCATACGATCCAAGTACAAAGATCAAACCATTTTTAGATTTTACCTGACTTTGGCTTGCCTTTCTAGAATATATTTACTTGCGCCAAACTCGATAATTATTGTAACGCCAAATAAAATGTATTTCTTGTATGTTTCAACGCGTATATTTAAATAATACAAATATTAGTTACGCCATTACGGTAATTAAATGATTAATACATTTTACACTAATTATAATTGAGGTTATTCATTTACACTTTTAAAACAATTATTAATTAGGCAGTATTATTAATTAATATTTAGGTAGGTACCTAACGTAACGTAACAAATTGTGATACGTTATATAAAGATCGATTCCACTAAGTCAAAACCAGTCTGGTTCCCATCGTATATGTTCGCATTTGTCGGGGCGGTTGAGATTTCATTTTAACGAAATATTAGTGGTTTTTGTTTTAAAAATATAAACGACTTACGATTCATTGCACCGCGGCACCGACGCCGGCGCACGAGTTCATCGAGTGTAAGACATTGTATGCACTTGCGGTGTGTCGAGGAAACTAGAGATTCGGATAGGGTCGGTGAGTGACTGAAGGGGAAGGTTACTTTCGTCGTGTGCGGGCTATCGCGCGTGGCGGGATCCGGGGGCAGGTGACGTCACCGGTTATCGAGCCGCGTGGAGTCGAGCGAGCGGCGACTCCGCGCAAATTGACGCGAGCGGCAGAGAGATGCAGGCGCGGCTGCTGTGGCTGGTGCTATGCTGTGCGGCGGCGGAGGCGGCGCGCCTGTTGGTGGTGCTGCCGACCAACACCCGCAGCCACTACGTTATGTACGGCCGGCTTGTCGAAGCACTCGCCAGGAAACAACACCATCTTACTGTTATATCACATTTTCCCATGGTACGTATTTCAAGAGGATTTTAAGATATATGTATATTTTTTTACCGGCAAAACAAATTGTAAAAATCAAGTAACATTTATAAAGTTACCCTTTAATTTCTGTGAAAAATAATGCCGGTTGAATACATCATTTTAAAAATGAAATAAAAAAAATATAATGTTGTAGTGGTAAAGAACTGATATTACAATAATGGGGCACACATATTTTAAAATATTTAACATTAGGGATATTGAATTTGATTTGTGTCTCTTATTAATATAATAAATTTTGGGTTAACTGACAGTCAGAAGATAAATCGAATCTTTCAATGATTCTTGATGCTTTTTCTAGATAAACTGAGGGAGCTAGTGTAAAATGTATCATGATCAAATATTTGGTGCAGCAAATATTCCGTCCAAGCCAATCTCAGTGACCTATGATAAAAACTATCGATCGGGTGCATGCAAAACAAAAAGGACGGCATAAATTCTTCTTACCGCCCCTAGGTGAGTTAGAGGACACCGATAACTTATTGTTAATAAATTGGAAAATGTGTTAAAAATAAGATAATTTTCTAGTCATGTAGTATGCTTCTTGCGTGCACGATCAATCAGCACAAAAAATTATAAGAATGTTAACGCTACACCCACATGTCGTAGAGGTTGACTAAGCGCGACCGCATCGTATTTAATGTGATGGACTTATTACTACAAATATGACCTAATTAGAGAAATTACAGGCGATGGAATAGTCTAAAAGTGGCCGTATGAAAACTTGCGGCTCTACCTACCCCAAAAGGGATTAATGTTAATAAAAATGATCATCCATTGGATGCGCACTTTACGATGACATTTTAATAACAAATAAAACAATGCCCTATTTCATATGAATTAAGCGTGCTTGTATATTGGCATTGGTTCCAGCAGACACCTCCTAATTTTATTTTAAATTTTACCAGTCATTTTCTTACCCGCCGAAAAGGAAAGGGACGGATGATTGACAGCTGTTAATTTAAAAATGAAGGAGTGAATGAAACAGTAACCCGGACGAATCAAATAAGCATCACGCTGGTATGCAAGATTCAACCTGTGAGACGTGTGTTGTTGGGTCATAGGCCAACGTAAGGATTGTTTGACATGTCTGCCTTAAATTTACCTCTTTTCTACATTATATTTTTTGCCTTCCCTCTTCTTCATCTCTTTTCTTTTCGGCGGATAAGAATTACAGGTAGGACTTAAAATAAAATTAAGAGTTGTCTGCATCACTGAAGAAAAAAATAAGACATATTTTTTAAATTAGTTAATTAGTAACATTAAGTCCTATATAACAAATAAATTATTATCGCAGAGTAAAGTTCAAATCCATTCATTGTAAGCGAACCTTTATCTAATTGCTCTCGTGTGCTGAGAGCAAAACAAAAGATTAGGGCGCTCATTATAATAGATACAATAGTATAAAACGAGCAACATACAATCGTTACGAGTATGTCAATAATGATACAGACGAAAATTTTATTACAGATTATAATTAGATGTTTTCCGTTTGTCCTTCTTTTAGAGAGCCTGTACTTTCCGTCTGGTCAAAGTGTGAAAATCGCGGAAGCTCGATCAACTGATAACAGCATAGCGTGCCGGTGCATATTTCCTTCAATCCATTAGCAACGAACTATGTATTGTACCTATTTGTGTACGTAGATACTTCTACTACTTGGACCGGGCTCCAGAATATAAAATGATCAGGGTATAAGGATATAAACTTCACGTGGCCGTTGACACGAATGAGGAAGAAGCCAAATATAAAAAAAAACATCTACAGTTTATTGATAAATTGCTGAGGTCCCAGCTAAACTAAATACATGTTTTATTCAGTAAATGATGTCACCGATCTCGAGAGGATTTGGGAAAATCATGCTCACTTGAGTCAAACAATGGATTAAATTGCGACTTCGTGAGACATATTACTTTACATTTTTAACAAAACCCATTTATCATCATGCTCCTAGCATTATCCCGTTATTCACAGGGTCCGCTTACCTAACCTGAAGATTTGACAGGTCCGGTTTTTTTACAGAAACGACTGCCTGTCTGATCTTCCAACCCGCGATGAGAAAACCAGAACAATACAGGTTAGGTCGCAAACCTCCGAAAATGCATTCCTCGGGAATGTGGGTTTCCTCACGATGGTTTGAAAAAAAAAACATTTATATCGTTGCGTGTTACCTACGTCGTAACAAAATTTGGGTTGGAGACTCGCTAGTCAAGACCTATTATTAGAAATCACTTACAAAAGCGTGGATCGCATCAACTAACCTATCAGACGCATGACATAATGTCGTGATATCCAAAACTGTGTGGTCAATGAACCGCCAGCAGATCGACGATGTACAAATACATGTATACATGCCGACAATGTCAAGGACGAGCGGTCATTCAAACCTCTATATTTATCGCGATGTTTTGCAAACTCCTATCAAATGTTTAAAATGTGATGAAATAATCGCGATTATACCTACTTAAGTTACACTTGAAAAATACCTACTTTATGAATTAAAGATAACAAACAAGACAAAGCATCCGGAGGTCAATGAATGAGGGTCGAGTCTAAGTAGTTAAAATATTTAAAAAACTTTATAGGTAGGTATGGCTCTGGAAGTATAAAATTTTAGCACTGTGTTGGCGCTATCCTTTGAGGATCTTATAGCATCCCTTACTACTACTTACTGATGTAAGCACCTAGTCGTTACACGAGTTGTCAGGGGTGTCAATAATATAATAACCCTAAAGGGTTGATGAGGTTGGTAATTCACCTAACAATCCACACGATAGAAGAAGAAGATAGCATCCCTCAATCAGATACACAACACTATTGAGTATTAATATGTTTGGTACCTGTTTCTTATATCCATTTAATATTACCATGTTAATAGTAACATAATACCTAATTAATAATAATTATAGGACTTCTTGTAATGTCTTGTGGTATTACATAATGTGTAACCTAGGAAACATCATATGTATTGACCTATCTTTTATCTACCATAATAAGCCATCGATACAAAAATCCTCGAAAACTTTTCAAACAAACTTATCGAACATTGAACTGGAATCTGTACGTTGGTGACAATCTCTAATTTAAATCGGGCATAATTCATTATAAACTTCCTTATTTTTATAAAATCTAAAAAACGCTGTTTTGTTTTTGTTTTCCCTGAAGAGCAAGGTAAAGGGTACTGTGTCCATACAGCCAAGTGTTACGTATTTTTTTCTTGATGATGATTAATGAAATGAAATGCTGGATGCGGGCAGCGCAGGGCCGATCGTCGTGGAGATCCTTGGGGGAGGCCTATGCCCAGCAGTGGGCGTCATACGGCTGATGATGATGATGATGATTAATGAAATGATAAAACTTGATGACGATGAATGATAAAACCTAAGCCCCTACCCTCGGAACAGACTCCTACTCAAAAAAGGAACCCCAAACAAACTAACGAAAAAATCCGCATGAACTTTCGAGTTATGAAGCGGATTCTTGGCACGATGCGTAAATAGATAGGCACACTTTGTTTTTAATGAATATTCTGATATAATAACACTATCACGAATGTTTTCTTAAACTTCATGCAATCATTAACCACAAAACACCACATCGTATTAATTATTTAAATTATTCAATGAATAAAGCAACCATGTCGTTCACGTTCCCGCCAAAAATCCAAAATACGTTGCTATAATGATTAATTAAATATTGAAGTTGTAATAATTAATAAAGATTATAATATCAATATTTGTAAGATCTTTGCACTAGTTTGATTATGTGTAAATATTAGCGATTAATCAAATATAAACCACATGGCCTATCACCCTGCGTGTTATCATCGGCACGCGCGTCTCAACTCGACACGGCGCGATGCATTTCGTCACTACTAATGTATGTAACGTAATGATTGATGAATATTCTGACCCATTATCGTATTGAACCGTCCGCTATGCTAATGAGATCGTAATGCGGTTCCGTTGTCTGTTTTTTTTAAGACCAATTAAGTTTTTAATACATTCCCAGACTATAAGTTACTAAGTGCTAAGCTCGTAGGGTTTCATTATTCCGGGGCAAGTTGTACAAGTACCTAACACATAATACATCACTCGCACTGAATGTTTTTGTAAGAGAGACCGTAAGCCAATTTTAAATCCAACATTAGTAACATCTATGTTTTTTTGTTACAGAAAAACCCACCGTCAAACGTAGATGAAATCAGCTTAGCGGGAACTATTCCTGAGATCACCAATAATCTGACGCGCCAGGATCAGTCGTTGAAACCGAGCTTCGTCCGGAACTTGGAGCAGATTATGAAAGAATGCGTCCAAGCATGTGAAACTGTCTCCAGAATACCGGCGGTCAAGGATCTCCTTAACTCCACCGTTATGTTTGACATGGTCATCGTGGAAGTGTTTGGCAGCGAATGTTTCCTACCACTCGGCCAAAGGTTTCAAGCTCCTGTAGTAGGATTGCTGTCCAGTGTACCGCTACCTTGGGTCAATGAACAGCTAGGGAATCCAGAAGCTACCTCCTATGTTCCAGCTTACATGATGGGCTACGGACAACACATGAACCTTTGGGAGAGATTTGCCAATACCATGTCAGTGTTATGGGCAAAGATTTTGTATCGATACAAATCGCAACTACCGTCTCAGGTAAGGGATCTATGCATAATAATACTGGTTCTAAACTAGAGATCGTGTTTCGAATACATGATAATTAATTATCTCTATCGTTTCAGGCGATAGCAGACCGTTTATTCGGACCGGGCCCAAAGTTGGAATCTTTAGCTCAGAACTATAGCCTTGTACTGTCTAACAGTCACTTCAGCATCAATGAAGTGAGGCCGCTGGTGCCAGCTCTGGTGGAAGTGGGGGGTCTACATTTAGATGACTCGCAAAAGTTACCAAGGGTAAGCTTTCAATCTGTTTTTTTATTATAAACTCTACACAGTTTTGGTATTTTTGAAGTATGACATCTTCATCACATGCTTTGTTGTAGTACCTATTTAATTCAGATATTTCAAACTACGATACGATGACGATAGTCTCTTTAGATTCCTTGAAAGCTCACAAGTCGAATGCAGCGTCGTAGTCGTAATTGTACAAAAATATTCCATATTCATTATTGTAAAACAATATATTGATTTGTTTTTCTCCTTTTAAATCTCATTAACGATGTGTGTCGCCGGGGTGGTCGTGAACGTAACAAACAGCCAGATACTGTTATCGGCGCGCATCGCCGGCGGGAATGCATCTTGCATGCGCTGTATATCGTAGTCCCGACAAGTCACTGGGTCACCACAACAGTGTCTCCGACATACAAACTACATAGTTTGACTTCCTTTAACACTCGAGAAAGACTACTTTTACAAAACTTATTTACTTGTTTACACCGTATTTCTCGATAAATCTAAAAGGAAGTGTACTACACGTAGACCTTCAGATTAGTTTTAGTTTCAATGTCAAACTATAACTTGACATCTTTATCTATTAGTTTGTAGGTAAATATTTTTAACAAATATTTATAAACAAATACTCACCAAGACCTTTATGTTTCATACAACGGAAATTACATTTTTTTAATTATATTATTGTCAAGTTTAACTATGAATATTTCTGATTCGCAATTAATAATGACAACAATTCAGCAACTGATTTTCTACACCTATAGTTACTTTTAATTAATACATTTTACAAAGATGATGTGATTGACAATAAAATAATCATTGAATATTATCGAAAACTGAGTCTATTAACCCACATTAAATTGCAATAGGGAATCCGCGTATCGCGGCGACCCAGGACCTAAGACCCTTTTGACACACACGATAGTGTCTAATGAATCAGACCGCTACTGCCGAATTACAGATACTTATTGCTCGTTCCATTTCTCGGACAAAGCTTCGCGCAAAGTAAGCAATCACGACCTATTTAACCGAACGTTATTTTTTCGAGAAATCCGACTAATTGGCAGAATTGCGGTAAACAAATTCCGTATCAGAGTTATCATAAAAAAAACGTACTATGACTTATAGATATTATTCATAGTCTGTTGCTAGTTCAATATCAACTGCTACGTCAAGGAAAACGGTATTCGATAAACTGATCGCAATTTCATCAACACAAAATACCTACTTTTACTCAATTATTATGTTTATTTACCGGCATAAGTATATACTTACCTAACGTCACGTCATCCTGCAATTTCAACTCGATCTAACAATAATTTGTCCAACAGGAACTAAAGGCACTTCTGGACGCATCCAACGAGGGTGTGATCTACTGGAGCTTCGGTTCCATGTCACGGATCGAGACGATCCCCAGTGACAAGCTGGCGCAGATATTCGAAGCCCTGTCGAAGCTCACCCAGACGGTCCTCATCAAAATGGACAGAGGCATGCTGTCTAGAAACCTCACGGTGCCAGACAATGTCTATACTATGGACTGGATTCCGCAGTATGCAACTTTAAGTGAGTATCACTTTAGGTGAACGCCTATACGCACCGCAGGGAACTACACGAGCCGAACTCATCACATTTTGCGGCATATTGCGGGTCGTGCGGCGCGGATAGGCGCGAATTTCATACAAAGATTTATAACATGCCTTCAGCGTGTGCGGCTCCCGTGACGCATGTAGGTGCGCGTTCACCTTTACACATAACTTAGGGCCGGCACACACTATACTTTTCAGTCGAATAGTGGAAGGATCATGCAACCTACTTAGAAAAAAATCAAGTAACCTACTTAGAAAAAATATTTGTACTAATATTCGCAATTGAATTTTCCAGATCATCCGAACGTGAAGCTGTTTATATCGCACGGAGGTCTGCTTGGTACTCAAGAGGCCGTGGCGTGTGGAGTACCCATGTTGATGGTGCCTCTGTACGCGGACCAGGCGCTCAATGCACACGCAATGAGTGACCGCGGCGTCGCGCGCACTGTCAGCCTACGGGAGGGGACCGCTGACACGTGGTCCGAAGCGCTAAAAGACTTACTTACAAATCCCAAGTATGAAATGAAACATTTTTAACGACCTATCGTTATACGTTTAGAAATTAACCGGATCCCGTGCCTACCGAGCTAGGTCAGGCCCAAAAGGATTGCAAAGGTTGGCAAGGAAGTTTAGAATAGCACAAAAATAAGCAATGACAATGACTATAACTTGGAAAACGCTTCCACCACACAAGATACAGCATAGAGCATACCTTTCACGTTGCCGAGCGGACACTTTCTAGATATTTCCGACAATTAAATGGGGGATATTCCAGGCTACGTTCACCAAAACTAATACAGATGGCGCTGTCGAGATTTAACGTGATAATTACATATTTTCTCGTTAACCGGGGACATAAATATTACAAAATATAATTTATTGGCAGAAGCATATAAAAAAATAATCAAATTACGAAAAAATAATTGTTGCTTGATATTTGGATCACATTGTCAATAGAATTATGTATACCTATATATTGCTTCTCTTTAATTAGATCAGAATAAGATGTAATAATGTGTGATGGAAGATGTAATTGTGCCTGGGTGTAATTAAAAGCATCATTTATACCCAAAAACAAAGATAAAAGATGCATATGTCTGTTATCTATGAAAAAAAATGGTTAAACGAAGGAAAAAATTACAGTGCCATCTATGTTGATTTTGAGGAATTTAGCCTGGAAAGTCCCTCATTGAGGCAATTTATGATTGGTACAATACCTATCTTAAGAGGATAGACTTCTGACCTCTGGAATAGGAGTTATCGATTGTTCTACAACTGCCTCTTTCCAGTCAACTATCTGGCAATCCTGTCTCCTTTTAGTCTGCAAAGCTATCTTGTTATTTTGTTACGATAAAAAGGGCATTTTTTATCTGTACGACTACTAAATGTTAATGGACTATTAACCGTCGCCGACGATAACCCGTTTCACCCGTCTATGCCAATAAAACTAACTGGCGACGCTCTTCGTGATATGTTCAGTTTCATGTGTAACTTGCGTTTATTATTTCAGGTACAAAGAAAATGCTTTAAAACTGAGGGATATATTCCTCGACCGGCCCATGCCGCCGCTGGAAATGGGCGTCTACTGGATAGAATATGTGTTGAGACACAAAGGGGCCGCCCACCTACGCTCCCCCGCCTTAGACTTAAGTGCCCCTCAATACCTACTATTAGATGTAATAGCACTTAGTATAGCCATCACATCACTGACTATATTCATACTTCATACCTTATTTCGGTACCTATGCACTCGATGCATCAAATGGTGGCCGAAAGAGAAAAATATAATTTTAGAAAAAAAGTTGTTCAGAAAGAATTTTAGTCTATTCCTATGTCTGTTGTGGAAATACAAAGTGAAAACGAATTGACTACAGCTTAAAGATTAGAAATTAAAAGTCATTGTATTATAATAATGTAGGTGTACATAATAATGTGTAAGATATTTATAAATAATAAAATTTTAAAAAATAAGTAATCATGTGTTTTAAACTATGCTAAAAATGATAGAAGAGTTGTCATGCTATATGTTGATGTTGACCAACTAGTAAAAAAAAATAGAGACCAAGGCCAAGTGTAGTGTAAGGATGTGTGGTGTGTGTGTGTGTGTGTGTGTGGTGTGTGTGAGTGTGTGAAGTGTGTCAGAATTGGAACAAACGGAATTCTATAGTCTCTGCTTACCCCGGTGGGAAATAGGCGTCAGTTTGTGTATGTAAAAAACTTACCAATACAAGACTGGCTCTCCAAAGTCCATATCAAATCGGAAATGTGAGAAGGCAAGTAAACTGCCATTCTTGTCTTTGGCTATAAGGTACCATGCAGAGTCATCTGTCATCTCCTCCACTTTGCGGTCTCGGTTCCAGCCCCATGCACATGTTTCATACCTGGAAATGAGTATTTTAATACAAACATATACTCAAGTTAGTAATTATTATCAGTGGCT
Organism: Pectinophora gossypiella; assembly: GCF_024362695.1. NCBI lineage: Eukaryota > Metazoa > Arthropoda > Insecta > Lepidoptera > Gelechiidae > Pectinophora > Pectinophora gossypiella. The sequence goes on along the minus strand of NC_065421.1, from coordinate 7,097,190 downwards.
GTAAGCCCAGCCAATGCAATGGTATGCGAGCAATTGTGAGCCCAGTTGGAAGAATGCTTGACTCTCACTGAAGGTGCGCCTCCAGCACAGGCCTAAACCTATGATTTATAATTTGCTTTAATTTACATAATCCTTTAATAAATTTCTCCTGGAGTTTACAAATTTAGAAAATAATGAGTTATAGTATGTAAATTATTCAGAATAGTGCAAATTGTTCTTACAATGATTTCATGTTTCTCTCTGTCAGATCTATAGCCCATTCTAGCACATTTTTCTTGAGTTCAGCAACTCTCTGTATGTACATGTCGACTTCTAGGTCCTTGTTACGGTACACTAGCAGCTCTTCACAGAGTGAGGCTAGGTTGCTCAATTTGTTTGCCGAAGTAACGTACGCCATTCCATCGGCTATACGCCGCTGCTCCATCTTCCTAGCCTGGCGCTTCTCTTTGTTTTTATTGACTGACGCTGCTGTTTTCTTCTGTAATAGAATAACAAAATATGCATGTAAGTTGAGAGAAAATAGAATATGGAAAGCAATAGAAATAAGGTTGTAAACATAAGATATTGAAAGGAAACCGATAGATATTTCGTAGTATAATACTTACACCCATATTTAAATATTGTATCTACAACAGAAACGGCCAAAAATATTAAATATTCATAGAATTTCACAAATAAAATTTAGATCGGCGGGAATCACTGTATTTTCATTAGTCCGACTGAAAATAAAGTATGTTTTCGATGCTTTTTGTTTTTGTCAGATTAATTCTTTAATTCATTGGCTGATTGTGAAAGATGATTGAAAATGGACCAATGACAAATACTTAATATTTCTAAAGTCGTACATAGAAAACAATGATTATTAAAAAAAAAGAAAAACTGACGTTATTGTTTGCATTTTTTAAGTAAGTTATAAAAAAGATTCTCCTTCTCCAAAGAACTAAATCAATCAGCAGGTAACTGGAATAGAAGATATCGAGTTAGAATATCTCCATTCATCAAACAAGGTAAACTTTAAATAGTACGTAGTTTTAACACGTTCACAGTCCCCATACAAAGTTTTTTTTCGACCCGGTAAGTCCAACTTAGATAATGTCGAATTCGTATGTTATTATATGTAACTACGACGTATAAGAGGTTTCATTTCCGAAAAATCATTTTTCCTTTCAGTTTTCAGCAGTTTTTCCCGTGACCCACATGTGGGGGCACGGACTTATGAGGAGGAAATAATGTGACCCCACGGACTTTTGAGTAAATTTTTTATTTTACTTTGCGAGTAGTTCAACAATTATTATAATTCCCACACTTATCTGAGACTCGAAACAGTTGTTGTTTTGATTCCGATATAGTACGTTCACTTTTGCGCATAAAATGTCTATTTTACCGGATAGGGATATCCAGAGGATTCTGGAAGATATAGACGCTGAAAGCATCATTATCAGATATTGAAACTGTTATATGAAAATGAATATATTGAAGACAAATTATAAAGTCGCGGAATTTTGATATAAATAAATATATTTTTTTAATAAAATAACGTTTTTGTTTTACTCTGTAGAAAATAATTCATATTTCCCGCACGAAAAACAAAATGTGGATTGTTTTTTTTTCATCCTATGACTTCATCCTTTGCTGATAAGTCCAGTAAATTACATAAACGTACTCCTAAGTCCAAGCCCGAAAACGTAGTTCGAAGTTATATGAACCCCGTGACCCACACGTGGGGGCACGGACTTGCCATCATATTTTGTGGTGCCCCCACGTTGGGGGCACTGGACTGGCAACGTGTTAATTATGATTCATGGAAGTAATAAACTCCTGATTAAAATATAAAGTACAGTATATCAAGCTCTATAAATGTGAAGAATAATGACCTTGCGACCTTCACCGCGAAATTTAAAATAATGGAATTACGTCACAAAAATCAATACTCTCCACTATTTTAGCAAAATCTTATTTTTCCATTGATTGTTTTTGTTAAAGTATTGCATTTATTATTGCGCAGCAATACATTTTTACTTGACGGCTCGTTCTTTTCGATTATTAAACGTTTTTGGCTCGTTGCCAATTTTTTATGTCTGACAGGTTTTCTTTCAGCTGAAATATATGAACTGTGGAATACGTGTGTTGCGTTTGGCTTTCAAGTTTCAGATACGCTATTACTCTAGAAAAATGAAACACGTGAAACTGTCTCAGACTGATGATTTGATGCCTACGTTAGGTTTAGGCACTTGGCAGGTTTGTATTCAATACAAAATGTTGAAGGCCAAGTTCCACTTTATTTCAAATTTATTGTAATGTTTCCAGGCCCCATCTGATGTCATTGAGACTACAGTTTACAAGGCACTTGATTTAGGCTATCGACATATCGACACAGCATTTAATTATAATAATGAAGAAGCTATTGGTAACGCTATTAAAAAATGGATCGAAGACGGAAAGGGGACTAGAAAGGATTTATTCATAACAACCAAGGTAAGAGGAAAGTAATGCTAAAATGTATTTGGTGTTCTAGGATATCAATTTAGTTAAGTGCCTATCTACTTTTTACTTTTTCATTTCAGCTTCCGCATGTAGGCAATCGAGCGTCAGACGTTAGAAAGTTTTTAGAGCTGCAGCTAAGTCGACTGAAGATGGACTATGTTGACTTATACCTGATCCATGTGCCATTCGCCTTCTACTGTAATCCTGAGACTCTGACGCCTCTGATTCAGCACTCTGGGGAATACATGCTGGATATGGAAACCAACCACATTACTACATGGAAGGTGTGTGGGAATAGTGCGATTTCAAATGATGTATCGCGGCGTAACGCAATGGATGACTATACTTTCTTCATTTGGACCATCTTGATTTCTACATCAAAAGCATAGATTAAGGAATAATACTATATATAATACTAATAATAAAGTGCTACGTAGCAATAACACGGCCGATTGTTTTTTTGTACATTTGTAATTGTCTTACGTGTTGTATTACGAGACGAATAGGTACGAATCTAAATATTAGTTTTCATTTACAGAAAATGGAGGAATGCAGAAATGACGGTCTAGTACGCAATTTGGGCTTATCCAACTTTAATGAAGCGCAGATTTTAAAAATAATGAAGGCGGCAGAATTGAAACCTCAAGTGCTGCAGGTAGAACTCCACGCGTACTTCCAGCAGATGGAGCTACGCAAGTTCTGTTCTGAGAACAATATCGTGGTCACAGCCTACGCGCCTCTCGGCAGCCCTGGCGCTAAGGAGCACTTCGTCAACAAATATGACTACAAGTGAGTGCTTGTGTTTCTTGTACGCGTAGCGGACGATGGAATTAGTTGCACTTCTAGTTTTTCTTTATCAGATCATCGACCATTATACGCGGCGATACGACTCACCACATATCACGTCGGTCTAACAGAAAGCTTGGTGAGGTGTGGGTACATAGTTCATCTTGCGATGGATGTACCTCTGACTACCCCAATTGGGAAATAGTCGTGAGCTTATGTTATGTAGATTATCGAACTCGCTGACTTATTTACAGTAAAAACCATGTTTTTACGAGAAGCTAAGGTGATCAATGTGCAGGATGATAAATGCCAGTAGATAGTGGTGCCATCTATAGGGTCTCAACAACTGCAATCGTTTAGTGTAGATACGTAGGTATACATCGTCTTCTATTGTATAAGGATATTAAGGATAGATGACAACATGCGAAAGGAGGATAGGTAAGCCAACTTAATCGGGACAAATTCCATAACGATAACAAACAGGAAAAGAGTTAAGAATGGCGGCAATATTTATTAGTAGTGTTGCCAATGTGGATATAACGGTACCCCCATTTTATTTAAATAATGTTATTTAATAAACTTTTTAATTAGGTTTGTGCCTTGCCTTCTTTGATCCTGAAAGCCTTTTGAAAAGCCAATCCTGTATCTCGGTATGAGGCGAAGTGTATAAATCACGTCAAAGTCCACCAATATTTCCATGCAATTTAACGAGTTGTAAAGTAAAATGGAAAACTTAAATTTCAGCCCTGATACTTTCCCAGACTTGCTCGGGCACAAGGATGTGAAGGAGATTTCTGAAGCTCACAAGAAAACACCAGCGCAAGTTCTGCTTAATTTCTTAGTCGCGCAGAAGATTGTTGTGATCCCGAAAAGTACATCAGAACATAGACTCCAAGTATGTACTGTATTCCAACAATGTCACTAGCAAAAAATGTCTAGCATTTTTGATTTTATTCATATTACATTGCAGGAAAACATGGATATATTCGATTTTGATCTGACGCCAGCGGAGATGAACCGCTTGAAGAAGTTGGACAAGGGCGAAGAGGGGCGCATCTTCAACTTTTTGTTCTGGAAGGGCGTAGAGAGCCACCCGGAGTACCCCTTCAAAAATCCAAAGGCTGTCGTAATGGAAGGAGCACAATGAGCGATATTCTTGAAGAATTAGGTCATATTGTCACGATTTCTTGCTCAGCCTTGAAGGTACCTCGTAATTTAATTTCGCCTTAGCTATATCACTAGCTTTAATACAAAGGTCAGTGCAACTGATATAGTTTATTTATTGGGTGCTTTAAGCACGTGTAGCTATTTATTTTTAAAATTACAGTTACAAAGTGAAAACATTGTGTGTTGATTAAATGTTGGTTCCCCTTGCACTTCTGCTTAGACTTGATTAAAAACAATGTATTCAGTTTCTGATCGATAGTTGGCCTACAGAATATCGAGTTTTAACAGCTACCTAACGAAGCTCACAGAAACAATAATATCGAACTTTTTTAGATGAAAACTGTCGATTGTAACTCTCAATAGGTCGGCTACACTAATTCGGATCGTTGACGAAAGTTTTGTAGGCACATTTGCATACTTCTGCTTAGACTTGATTAAAACTCAAAGATTAACTTCAGACTGTATATTCAGATCGAAAAAGTAATATTGGTATAGTCAATTATGATAGTCGGTAGAGCATTTTCCTCTGCAAACGATGCTGTAGTTCACCTCGGCGGATCATGGTGTGGATGACTTTGAGGATGGAGCGCTCCGGGTACTTCTGACGTAAGAAGTCCTGGATGATAGTTTGCTCCGACACTTGCGAGCCGACAGCGAACCTGCGCTTCAGCTGTTTCTCGATACGCGAGAGGATCTCGTGGTCTTCTTCTGTCGTGAAACCTTCGGCTCCTGTCGGTAAAACGTTTCATATCAGTATCTGAAGGCGTAATCCGAAATTACAATTTCAATAATTTCCTTTCGTCTTTACATACATACATAAAACTCACGTTTCTTTCGCACTGGGGTAAGCAGAGACTATGGGTACATACGTACATAAAACAAGGGTTAAAAAGGCCACATCAAAGCAATCCTAAAAAAGCAATATTGCTATTTGACGTCTGTGTGCATTGCGCACTTCAAATGTAAACTTTCAATATTGCTTTTTAGATGAATTGCTTCGAAAAGTTGATGTACACATATCTTAGTCCAAGATTCATATTATTGTTGATGAATTTGTATACGTACAACGTTTGAAGGTACTGGTATTCGCGCGTCGTTTTCCGCAACTCGGCGTCTGAGCGCCTGGTGCGCATGAGGGACTGTAGGTATTTGTGTAAACTCACCAGCCAGGCTGCCGGTCATGGCGGCGTCCAGCGTGGACACCTGGAAGAGACGCAGAGCCTCGGTGACGTGCGCCTCTGTCGCGAACGGCTGCAGCTGCATCTTGGCCAACGACTCCGATATACGGACGATTGCTTCCAGTTGTCTAAAAAGTAGTTTTTATTTCTATGCAGCAGGTCATTATCGTCTTCTAGTATAATAATTACCACATACCATTTTAGTTTCTTAATAATTAAATAGAGACTTTTAATGGAGTTTATTTTCGCAAGAAATAAACTGCGCAGCTGCGTGTACGAGGTACCTAACAAGTAACGACAGAAAGATGCAGAATGGCCGAGACTCGTTTTACCAATCATTCTACATCAAACTCAAAATAAATACACCAACCTATACATGGAGTTTCGTATAGGGAATCTAATAATAAGCGGGGACTTATGTTGAAAAAATATAACTATTTAAACGATTAGTTTACTACTTTTTCCGATCTTGACGCTCCTGGTTTTATTTTGTCAAAATCACCGCAAATTTCACGTACCTGACAGTAATAGGTATGGAAAGTCTCTTGTCGGCCTGCCTCTCGTGGTGCGAGGCGCCGTTCCTCATGAGCACGTATCGGGCCCGCAGCCGCTCGGCGGCGGCGGCGGCGAGGCGCGGGCCGCAGCGGCCGCGGCAGTAGGCGGCGTAGCGCCGCAGCAGCGCCAGCGGCAGCTCGCCCGCCGACACCTCGCGCTCCGCGCTGTCGCCGCCCATGTGCACTGAGATTATGTGCTTGGCTAGCGTCTGTCACGAGGATACACATTTATTATACACCTCAAAGACATAACGTATACAGTGTACATGTGTCCCAATGCTGGCGCAATTAGTTTATTGTAATGTAGATTCAAATCAGTAGAAAACGTGATAATTTGTTCTAATCCTGACGGACACGAACTTAACCTAATTCTAGTTCTGATAGTTCTTAAACTAGTTCCGTCTTTCACTTACAAGTGCAAGAAAGAGATAGGGCTAGTCTTAGTCTTGTCAAATTAAGTTAAAATTATTTTGGTGTCTGCGACAATCGGCACCATTATTAAACGTGAGAGAATAGAATACTCTAGAAATCCGTCATTAAATCAGTGAAATTGTAACAAGCATCTATATTAGTAAGATGGAAGGGCCACGTCATTCATACAGACACATACAAACACACACAATACATATTTATACATAATACATACACGTATATATTTGTATATGATATTTATATGATCACGCATCATATGGCTTATGCTCCATAATCATAAATATGCCTGGGCTCAGGCATGTCGTCTTAAATGTCGTACCGGTGGCCATGTCATCAGAGGCAAATCTAAATACCAAAAACTTACAATATCTCTGTTCTGGTCGTGTTCATCTTTGACGATGAAGATCATGTCGAAGCGGGAGAGGATGGTGGGCATGAAGTCAATATTGTCGTCCGCCTTGGTGTCGTCCCAGCGGCCGAACACAGAGTTGGCTGCGGCTAGTACTGAGCAGCGCGAGTTCAGCGTCGTTGTTATGCCCGCCTGGAAAGTTCATGCTTATAGTCAGGTGGTCCGTGCGCACGTCCTTAAAGAACACTCGGTGTGCCAATCAGTCATCCCCCCCTGTCTCGCCGCTCACCTCAGGCGGTGACAACGACTTGCGGATGAACTATACCAGTCTTGGAGAGGCACGTTCTCTCACTCCTCTTAAAACAAAATAGCGTTATGGAAAGACACAAAAAGAATAACAGAAATTTGCCGTAATTTTTCGTCACCCCTTTTTGTGTTGTTTGATAATTATGACAATTTGGTGTCAAACAATTTTTTGTGATCACTCACTATATTCACTCCCATTCCAAGCTAAGGTTTCAAGATAGATATGATTTATTAATTTATGTCACCTTGGCAATGGAGATGGTCTGTTGTTCCATAGCCTCGTGTATGGCGACACGGTCGTCCTCGCGCATCTTGTCGAACTCGTCGATGCACACCACGCCGCCGTCCGCCAGCACCATCGCGCCGCCTTCCATCACGAAGTTACGCTACACAACGGACAACACAAGAAATGCTTTAATAAAGCAGTACATGAATCTGTTAAATGAGTCATGTCAGGGGCCTTTGGCAACTCAATAATAACTCTGACACCAGGCTTGATGGGGTCTGTAATCCATGTCACAACCAACGATATAAGAATTGCTCTATCCAGACTCAGTAGGCATTAAATAAAGAAGTAATTTGAAAGGATTGATTGAAATGGCTATTTAGCAATAAAGTTTGACTTTCACATCTTTGATGAGAGGTCCATTCGTAATTTTGATGTCTCGGTTCAATTGACATTGGAATTTGGGTTATAATTTGGGTTGGGTTTGGGTGGGATAATTTCATAGTAGGTAAAGGAATTCAGTAGTACTCACGCTGCCCGGATCTCGAATAACAGAGGCGGTAAGACCAGCGGCACTAGACCCCTTGCCGGAGGTATAGACGCCGATGGGCGCCACCTTCTCAACAAACTTCAGCAGCTGGGATTTGGCAGTACCGGGGTCGCCTAGGAGTAAGATGTTGATGTCGCCGCGCCGCGTCAGTCCGTCTGGCAGTCTTTTGCGGGAACCTGTGGTTTATTAGGTTGGTGTTTTTTATAGGGAGCAAACGATCCCCCAGACCCGAACCGGACCTGTCAAATCTTTTGGTCAGGTAAGCGGACCCTGTGAAAAACGGGATAACGGGGCAAACATAGGGGGGATGAGGGGGCAAACCACTGCAGACCAATCGCCTGATGGTAAGCAATTATTTTTGCCCATAGGCACCCGCATCACCAGAGGGGTCACAAGTGCGTTGCCTGTCATTACTAATTTCATGTTACTTTTTTAGGGAAAAAATAGGGCAGTGGGTTCCATCTTGCCTTCCGCCCAATACTACTGGTATACAGTATTCAACATAATTTATAAGACGAAAAAAGTACACAAACTCACGCTCCTTATCCCTAACTTTTTTTTTTTTTGACGTGACTTATTGTAGATTTGCCGCAGATGGCATTAACTACTTGGCCGGACAAATGGGGAGCGCTGAAGGCTCTCACCCGGTACAACGTTTAAGACAACAGGCCTGAGGGTGCCCAGTTGGGCGCGAACCTCGGCTCAGGGCGTCGTCGCAGAGGAAAAATATTTGAAAGAATTAATCGACCCTAGTGGGTCGATAGCGATAAGCGCTGAATGAGGGAAATCGTCGACCACGCCGGCGGGGTCGGTATCGGGGTCCTGAAGTGTTTGGTGTCGCGAGCTGATTGGCTGCCTCTATGGCTAGAGTAATCGGGTCGTCGGGATCGTATATTACGTCCTTCGGACGCCGATACTTTTCAGTACCGTCCCTAAGCGGGATGTATTCGGAAGCCGCAACTACCAGGGGATTTGGGTGGTGCGGAGCAGAATCGAAAAAACGTTTGGAAGCTAATTTGAGCCATTGGGCAATGGTTGGCAGACCTAGGTCAATGTGCAGATTTTCATTGCGAAGGAACCACGGAGCTCCCGTGGCTTTCCGCATGAAACGATTTTGTATTACCTGTAGACGGTGGATTTGAGAGGAACTCGCATGAGCGAAAACTACCCCTGCATAGGTCATGATCGGACGGATGGTTATCCCTAACGGGGTCGGTAGAAACACAAGTAATCAGAAAGAGTTGATGATGATCTGGTACTGCCTATTGTACTATTTCGCTTTCGTTTCTGAAACTTTATATTTCCTGTGTGTGCAATAAAACAAAGTATCTAGGGGCACGGTAGTGCTCCCGCCAAAACGAGCAAAGCGAAGCGTAAGGTCTACCTAACCGTTATGTTATGACTTGCACATTTTTCCTAAGAACGATATTTGTAATAGATTATCATTTTAGAAAGGATATTAACGGTTTTTACAGGGAATATTTAAGTAAACAGCGCGAAAATCCTAGGTCTATGTCTGAACATGTTTCGTTTTTATTATTTCTCAGTATACAAGTCAATATAATGTAACGTATATGATAATATAAGGAGGCGGAACAGATAGCCTTAGTATTGGTATCCGCTGGCCGCAATTCGACGTCTATCGCGTATTTTGCATGGCAGTTCGCCTTATTGGTTAGTTAGTTGGCACTTATTATTTATTCGTAGGTTGGCACATTGTTATTGTGTTCAAGGTAGACTTAAAAATAGTATACGGATATTAATTAGATTTGCTTATAGGTAATCCGTCAGACTACATTTCTTTTGTTTTGAATAATAAAATTATCAATTTTGAGCCTTACGGTTTCATAATTGAAATGTGTTTCAAGCGAAAGGATATTTTTTACCTATTTTGTGTATGTTGATTAAACTTCTTTCACCCTAAGGTTGCCTGGCAGAAATTGCTGTTTAGCATCAAGACAGCCTATTGTGCTTATTTTTATTCGTATGTTTATGTCCTTTGTATATGTCGTTGTGCAATAAAGTATTATTGATTGATGAGCTACCTCGTCAAAGTAGATTATACGAGCTATTCAAATGTGACTATACATACGTACATAAGGCCATGTCTATTACCCATTGGGTTGGCAGAGACCATTGAATTACACTTATGATGCTGGCACACTACTTTAGCATTTTCCACTCTCGACAAAATCTTCCTAGAGTATTACTTATTAACATACTAACCACCAAACAATAAGCAGGCGATAGCTTTCTTCATATCAACAGCACCAAACACACTAGGAGCTATTGACTTGGCAATCCTCTCGTAGATGTCTGGGGACGCCGCGAGTCTGCGGAACTGTTCCTCCTCGTCCGCCGTGAAGGGGCGCAGGCCCCCGGTGGCGCCCTCTTCGGTGGTCAGCCCTACGGCGCGCAGGTACGACGACCGCACCCCCACAGAACCCTTGTCACGACCTTCGCGCTACAGGGAATACTTAGGTGTTAGGAGTGGTAATGAGAACTATATACATTCTGAGGTAATGGCATGGGTTGTTCAAAACATTTTAATTTAGCAGGCTTCGATGCTGCGTGGAGATCTTCAAAAGTGGAGCAGCAATAGTCAGTAAAACTATGATTTATCACTTCGGTGAGCGTAGAGGAAGGGGGGAAACTGGGGTTCGAGATCTCCAAGAGTGGGAGTAGCGACAGTCAGTAAAAATGAACCAAACTGACTGATCTGCGCTTTGGTGGGCAGATTTGTTGATGCGGCGATCTGGGGTCGAGATCTCCAGCAAAAACGTCATTAAAAACAGCCGAAATTATTAATATGGTTTTCCATGTGCAAATTAATGGGGGATCTAGGAGCCAAGATATTCAGTGGGAGTAGCATGAGTCAGTAAAAATGTCCAATTGATTAATCTACTTTTCATTGGGCAGATTATCTTAGTTGTAAGTAATTAAGTTGCCCAACTTGTCTGTGTCTAGATGTGCAGTAGGTTTTAAAATAAATAAATCAATATAAAAAAAATATTCCTTTATGAAAACATAATATACCAAATGCAAAGTCTAAAAAGGTACAAAATAGTGTCTTGAAACTTAACTAGGTTTAAAACTTAATTATAGCAACTATATCTAGAAGATCTAATGCAAATTTCATATATTCGCAATTTCAATCATTTTTTCTACAGTGCATATTTTTTCTCTAGGCTTGCCCTTTTTCTTGCCTTGTTCAGTCTCATATTGGTCTATCTTCTCCCAACCCTTCCAGTCCACAACAGGAGTGTTTAATGATTTTTTAACTTCCTCAAAACCTCCTTTATTAGCTATACAGTCGCTTTTTAGATCTTCACACATTACTTTTGCCACTTGAAAAGCATTCCCCATAGTATGTAGAATAACACCAACTGGTCCCGTGCCAAGCCATCCAGCCACATACAACTTGGCTTTGTTTACAAGTTGATCATCAACCCTACCTCTGTTATTAGGCACATAACCACTTGCACTGAATGTTAAATCACTGTCTACTTTGACACTCTTGTACCCAATACTTCTAAATGCTAAACTGCACTCTATAATTTCTTTTTCACTTGTAGGTACACATTTCTGCTCTTCTATTTTGTCTCCAACTAATTCGTTGCAAACAAATTGAATTCCAGTGAGTTTCTTTTGATCATTCAGTAAAAATTTTTCTGGACTTCTAAAAAATATAGGCTTCAAATATTTAACATTATTATTGTTATCAACAGTTTGGTTTTCATTTAAGGCTTTGAGCATCAATTCTGTCAATCTTTTTCTAGGACGAGGTAGGTTAGCAACTACATCTGCTACTCCAGCAAAATCTTCCTTTCTCCAAATTGTTTTACAATTATCTAGTTTGAGTTGTTCTCTTAATTCCTTTATAGTAAATGCAACCTGTAAAGGTCCACGTCTGCCAACCAGATACAATTCTTTTATTTTAGACTCTGCTAAAGTTTCAAGAGCATGCTCTGTAATATCTGTTGTCTTTAATTTATCAAGTGGTGTTAAAAGTATTCTAGCTATATCTAAGGCCACATTGCCTTGGCCAAGTATAGCTGCTGTGGATCCAGATAAGTCAACTTTTAAGTCTTTATCACTGGGCAACCCATTGTACCAACCCACAAAGTTTCTTGCTGCAATTATATTTTCACCATCTTCATTGTCAATGCCAAGTATTCGGTCTTCTTCAGCGCCATATGTAAGTAGCACAGCGTCGTAATGTTGACGAAGTTGCGATAATGTAATATCCTGACCTAGGGCAATGTTCCCATAGAAATTCACATTATTTTGTTGTGCTACCTTTGTGAATTGGTTTATCACATTTTTAACTTCTGGGTGATCAGGTGCTACTCCGTATCTTATCAATCCAAAAGGCACCGGAAGTTTTTCAAGAATATCAATGTTGACATTGTCCAAGTGTTTGGAGAGATGCATCGCCGCGTAGAAGCCCGCCGGGCCTGCCCCGACGATGCAAACACGAGGGATCACTTTAGGGGCCGAACAAAACATTCTGGACGCCATTTTTATCGCGTTTGAATTCATCTTGAGGTAAATTATAATTTATAATTTGTCTCGGATAAGAGACGCGCTAACCTTACAAAAACATCGATCGGTTGATTGTGTCAACTGTCAACTAGGCTGCCAATGTCAAAAGTTAGAGATGTACCAAAATCGATTATTGAACTTAATCGATTTTTCAGCATTAATCGTTTCAAAACATTTGTTTTTAAAAGTAAACTCAGTGCGTAATTAGTTGGCTTCTAATTTGGCAGCCCACGGAAACCTATAAAATCAATGCTTACTCTACAATTTCTCATTATTAAATGTTTTACCTACTCTGATTCTCTCATATCAACACTACTAAACTGATTTTGATGAAATTTGGTATATCGACAGATTAGACCTTGGGAAAGGACTTTGGATAGTTTTTATATTATTTATTAATGTGGAGCTAAACATGGCGCGCGCGATAATTGAATACTGCGCGGACAGAGTCGCAGGCTGAATAGTTAATGTAGAGTAAACAGGAAGTCTTGAGTTGTATTGTAGTAACTTCAAATGCAGACTCACCCCAATTTTCGCAATCTTCTTAATGGAGTATATTCCGAGGACAATGACCCTGGCGCCGGGGGAGACTCTCTCACAGAGTGTGCGGTCACAGTAAACAGTTAGGTGACGAGGCATTTCACCTTGTGGTATGCTTTCAGGTGTCTCTTGCAGTTTCAAAACCTGTTTTGTTATGAAGTATTAATTGGATAATATTTGTATTGAGAAAAATAAGGTACAGACGGTCTAAAAAATAGGCAATAAACACTGGATAAGAAGAGGCTTCAAGTATTATAAACAAAGATTTTATTTTTAAGATAGTTACCTGGTAATCAATACACTTGCACTTGTCTGGAATGATGAAGTAGGGATCTAGTGGACATTTTGGTCGACCAGCTTGTTCCCTATAACAAAATTTTCCCAAGATACATGTTAGGAAATAATATAAGGGACACTATTTTGTAAAGTGTAAGGTAAGACTTATTAATGTACATGATATATTAGTAACATCCTTTATTCTGATTAGTTATATTTTGGGTTTCATTAGGGAAATCCATTTGTATTTGTTAAAAATCATAATTAATTGGTAATAATATTTACGTGTTGCACTTCCTGGGCATGACATAGCCCTCGAGGCCTGGCTTGACAGGTAGGTTTGGAATGATGTTGCGACATGATCGACATTGGATGGAGATCTTCGTGGCCTTAGCCTTGATGCCAGATGCTGATATCACTATACCAGGTATCTTCACAAGACGGGATACATTTTCTGACTGAAATTTTGTTATTTACTATAAAGAGGGTCAAGTACAATAAAAAGATTATTACATATTTGCATATATTTCCATGTTCTATACATAAGAGTTGATGAAAAGACAACTTACTTTCAACTCTCGTAAATTAGCAGCATGTGCATCTGAAGACAGCAACACCTGTATATCCTCAACTTTTTCTTCACCTTCTGGTCTTGGGGCAGTCAATTCATCTGCCAACTGCAATGTTAGGTATTATACTTAGTCAATTTTAATAATTTATTGCAGAGATGAAAATGTTAAATTGTTAGGTTTTTATTAAGCCTTACAGATATGTTCCAATAATGAGAATGATACAGGTCTTATATGGTTGAATTAGGGTATTCTATGATTTAGACACAATAAGTTACCAACCATATAATGTAATATATGTAAATAATGTCACAAGTGGAATAGAAACTCACATCTTTTGCAGCTTCCTCCAATATTGGCAAGTGTTCTGTAGGTTTTTTATACAATTTTTCAGCCAACACTTCATCAAAACTGGACAAATCTTCGATATTTATTTCCACCCAGTATTGTCCGAGGTTATAGTTTCGTTTCAATGCATCTCTGTAAAAATGACAAAGAGAATTAAACAATAATGCTATCGTTTGTACAAAAATGTATCGATCAAATTGAGATATGAAGATAGATACCTGTATTTGTAGTTGAAATTTCCGGTATGGAATTGCCTGATGAATTCTTTGAACTTCTTTTTCACGGCTTGTAGGTTAATCTGATCTTGTGACTCGTTCTCTTCAACGCCAAAGTTATCCGAAAAGAAAACACCGGGATCGTCAAAACCTTCCATTATGCACTTAAACGCAAGGCAAGGGTTACAAGATAGAAAACGTCTTGAAATTAATTAGAATTAGAAATAACACCGCATACACCGCGAGCGTTGTTATAGAAATTTGGCGCGTAATTTTGACAGTGACAATTGTTTTTTTTTTTGTTTTGGATGCGTTCAATTCAACAGATAGCTGAACTGAGTCACTCAGTCAGTGACTTAACTCTTCTCACCTACTTTGCCTGCAAAACTAACGTGGTGTGAAATCAGCTTTATGGAGTAAAAATGTATCCGAACATGGTATTTTTGGTTCCAAATTTAAAAATTCTTTAGGTATGTTACTATGCCAACGAATAGTCGTTGTTTGTGTTTGGTTTGCAGTTAAAAACGTATAAAATAGTTTTACTGATTGTGAATTCAACATGCAATTATTGAAATAATACATAGGGTTTGTAAATAAAACTCGAACATGGCGCAAGATGTAAGTAATTACCTACCTACATTAGTTTTCATAAATCACAAGTCTGTTTCTTATTTTGTTATTTATTACATCATAATCAATCAAAAAGTAAGGTTTAGTAGATGTAAACGTTTACTTTGGATTGTATGTCTACAAACAATTGTTTTTAATAAAACTGGTAAGGGCAGGGTAATCCATCTATCTATTGACCCTTGTGTGAAAGTACTGACAGGGAAACACTGTCTATTCTTTGCAGATGTATGATAATTTTATAGGGGCAGTAGTTGGAATAATTAGAATACGCAATTTGCAATATATCTTACGTCTCATTAATAGTTGTAAACATCTCATAACTGGTCAAGGCTTTTCCTACCTTTTTTCCAATTTTTACCTAATAAGTACCCAACTATTTCCTCCAAGCAAACTTGGAAGAAATAAGTAAATAGGATTATAATAAATCAACAAAGATTCGTCATCTTGATGATAGCCTGTATCTTGTCTCAGAGTTCTAGACTTGCTCTCCTTTTATGTTGATCTTATCTTTTACAGAAAGGTGATGATGGGGTAGATACCCGGCTAGAGTTCTTAAGTGAATATTTGCTGAAAACACTCAAACAGAAAATTGACAAATGGAACAAATTCATTGCTGGGGAAGATAGGGTGAGTTAAATATTGAATCATTTTTGTTTACACAATAATGATGTCTTATATACTGAGACGTGACTGTACATTAGAAAAATTCTAATGTACAGCTTTACTTCTATGCAGTCCTAGTAATCTCAATCTTAAAAAACAACTTAAAAACAAACATATCTTATCTATGTAGATAGGTAGGTAAATAAAAGATATAAAGAAGTAAATCTAACTAAACTAAAATAAAATGTATTTATTGTTACAGCATATCTTATTTAGGTACTTTGATGGCCCAAAGATTCCCATCTTGATATTTCGCATGAATGTTGCTGGGATGTTGTCCTGCAGTCTCACATTCCCTGCAGTAAATAAAAGTAAACTTGTATACTTACTAAGAAAAGAAGAGGAAAAAATTACACAAGCCAACTTTCGGAAGGTAAGGTACTCTGTTGTAGTAATAAGAGTTTTCTGTCTAGTTTATAAAGCTTAAATTTTGTAAATAAGGTAAGTTATTTATTTATTGTTTACTTCTATCAACAAGTTCATAAAGTTTTACTATATTTGTTGTAGGTAACCCTTTATTGTAGGTTATATTGTAGCCCCAGTGGTTTAGTGGTCACAATCTGGAGGTCTAGGTTTGATTCCCGATGGGGCACTATCGAAATCACTTTGTGAGAGCGTCCTTTGTTTGGTAAGGACATTGCCGAAAAAGTAAGATGATTCCGCGCTTCGGAGGGCACGTTAAGCCGTTGGTCCTGGCTATTAGTCGTAAAATACGCCAATCTGCAGTGGAGCAACAATATGGAATATGCTCCTTACCTCCTTTGGTTGATTGAGGGGGTCCCAGTAGTGGGACGTAACTCGTATAATGTATGTAGGCTGTTTTGTTATGTTATTTTATTGTAGGTAATCTAATCTGCTTATAATTTTTGATTATTAGATTGTTACCTTAGGCGAGATGTCGCCTAATGTGTTGATGGATATCAGCGTGTTGGCAGACGAAGTGGTCGGCCCCATGTTGTGCAACCCTCAGAACCAAATAGGTTGGCCGAAAATCGTCCAGACAGACATGAAGAGACATGTCAATGAACTCAGGAATCTTATGCATCAGGTCTGATATGTTTCCTTATTTGGTTTGTTGTTGACTTTCATAGCCTTTAATACTGCCAGCCTAATATCACGTAATGCCGTAAACAGGCCGCGAGACGCAATATCACCTCTGATAATAGACGCAGCCCTAAATACATGTAAAATCCGCTGATTTAAAATGAACTGTACAATCCACGACGCAATTATTAGGATTGCTGTTCGGAAAGCGAAAACTCTAAGCATGCAAAGAGTTGAAGAAAAGAAGAGTAAACAGCACTGCCCTACAGTGGGCCATCTTCTTCTATCGTGTGGATTGTGAGGTGGATTACCAACCCCATCAACCCTGGTGTCAGGTTTATTACTGAGCCGCCATGGGACAGTGGGCAAAGCACTATACAGGCATCCAAATTTGGGCAAGCATTTCAGGCTGTGTTATTAAGTATATTTTATTGCTTTTTTATAGTTGAAAGGTGAGATGTCCAGTCAAGTGATGCTAGCAATGCCGGCGGGTGTCGAGAACATTTACCATGCTGAGTCTAGGTTAAAGGAAAGGTAAAGTTCCGGATTTAGTTTCGGACTTCGATTTTCGAATCATTGATAATAAGAAAAACCCGTATATATTGTTGTAATTCAATATTCTTGCAGCGATGGGGAAGATTTGGATTTGCAGCTGAAAACTAACATAGAAGGTGCTGTAATAAAATGGGCTAAACAAGTTCATGATTTGTTGCAAGAGGACTCTTACATAGGTAAGTTGGTTTGGTCTGATACTGCTGTACTTACGAATATATTTATTCTGCTGTTCGATCTACCGCTTTTCATTCAAGTTCGGAATACATAGTAGGTATATTAATACTCCTTAACCCCAAGGCAACAAGATTTTAAATTAAGACAAAACAACTCTGCTACGAAATGGATCTTATAAGCAGTGTCCCACAGTAGCGTGGACTTTGTAACATGTTTACGGCTTAGGCTTGTTTCATTATTATAAAAATAATTGAATGATACTTATATATTTTCCAGCATTTAAAAGAACCAAGCTCCCGCTGCCTACAGCGGATATAGATTTTTATTCGCGACGTTTGCGCAACTTGGAAGGAATATACTCTCAACTGAGAGATCCACGCGTGAAACGTATGGCTCACTATTTAGAGGATACCCATAGTGTATATCTCAACTGCTTCAAGACAATGTTGACCAATGTTGTGGCTTGTAAGTAATTTTATAAATACACAAAAACAGTTTTTATCATTACTCATGTAGTTTTTAATCTTTGTTAATTTGAATAAACATTGTGTTTGCCCAGCTATCGTGGAATGTCGTGACATCTACGTGTACCAGCGCCCTTTGATTGGGTACTTTGAAAACTTTGAGGTGACGGACTTTTCTGATGCCAAGCATCTCATTAGACCCATGTTCCACTGCATCGGTTTGCTGTGGGGCAACTCTCGGTACTTCTGCAATGTGGAGAAGCTTATACGTAAGTACTGCAATCTTTTTAATTGGAAAAAAATATATGTGTTTCCCATTTCTCTCTCTTTTTATTTAAGAGCTGCGCTCGTCGGTGGAGTAATCACCATTCCTCTCTTCTTCCCGCCAAATCCTTCACCTCCTGATACGATACGACCTGCACCTTCTCTTTTATTTGTTTCATAAATGTTCTCCTAGGTCTACCCCTTCCTCCTCTCTTTCCTTATTTTTTTCCTTCTGTAATGTTTTTTATAAACGAATGGTGTCGTATCAGATGGCCAATCATATTTCCTCTCCGGTTCTCTATAGTCTTTATTATGGTTCTTGTTTCCAATTTATGTGTAGCGAATTTATGAGTGAACCATCTATTTGAGGCCTACTCCTGTTTAAAGCTGATAATGATGGTAATCATTAATTTTGGGAGGCTTCAAATAGCGCGTTATTCCAGCCCTTCTACGAGAAGTTTGCAACCTGGTAATCCAGCAGTGCACCAACTTCATCGACCCGCCGTCCATATTCCAAGGAGAGCCTGATGAACAATTGATGAAGTTGAGGAAGGGTATCGCCAATCTTAATCATTTCATGTAAGTTAACATAATTCTAAAAGTAATTATTTTTTACACCGACTGACACAAGTAGTACAGGAGGCCTATCAGTAGGGCTAACATGCGCGATAAAATTTTGTCACAGTCATTTTATCGATTCTGACAGTATAATTGTCGTTTTGTCGATTTGTGCTAATATGTGAACCCAAATAAGTCATGTAGTTTTGTTAAAATACAAACAAAATCACGTGGCACGTATGTTAGGGAAAAAAACAAACTTATAGATTTTGATAAAATTTATTGAATCGATCGACAACTTGCACCACATTGCACATGTTAGCTGCAGGAACTCTTATTGCGATCATCTGTAGATTTAAAATTCAACATAACGTGCCAATATGTGTAAACGAGAACAAATTATGAGTATTTGTCATCTCTTTTGCGCAGAGCGATTTAAACGCCTGTGTATCTTCTCGATGAATGCTCGAAATTATTATTTTGCAGTGAAACATACGAGATGAACAGAGACAAAGTGCATACATTCTTTCCCCCGGGCGTGATTCCGATCCGATGGTCTTTCGACTTCAATCGCGTGTTCACGCGGTTTAATGTGTACATGAAACGCTTGAAAATGATCGAGGAGATCCTCGAGGCCACCGTCGAGATACTCAAACTGGAAAAAGTCGAGTTCTGCGGCCTTAGAGGGAAGATTCTGAGCACAGAGTGTATGAAGGTAAAGACCTATGCTTGCTACACACAGAGTTGGGAAAGCGGGGCAATCTGTTGGGCCGGGGGTTTTTTTAGGGGTTTCATACAAAATCCCTCGCTCCGGCTTCTTATGCCGCCTACTTATACTGTCATTATTAGTAGTATCTTCTATCGTTTGGGTTGTGTAGTGGATTACCAACCCCCATCAACCCTGGCGTCAGGGTTATTATTGAGCCGCCCCTGACATAGTTTATGTAACAGCAACATACTTACATCATTAAGTAGTAACCGGTACCAACGGCTTAACGTGCCATCCGAAGCACGGATCATCCTACTTTCGGACAATCAACTGATCAGCCTGTAATGTACTAACCAAACTAGGAATTACAATGTATTTTTTATGATATGTCCCCACCGGGATACAAACCTGGGGCCTCCGGATCGTGAGCTCAACGGCACTGGACCACAGAGGCCATTAGTAGTATCAAAAACATAACATGTACTACCATCGCCTCATGATATGGTTTAAAGAAATCTTTATTCTCAATAAGAATATAAATTCACTTACTTGAGAACTTAAAAACTAAGTATACGTACAAAAGCATTTTGAGGGTATATGATAAATAAGAGCTACAATAACACATTTTTTATTCGAATATGGCATAGCTTGCATCACCAGTGTATTCTGAGTTGAGACATTGCGTTCGCAGCATATTAAATCACGCGGACACATTTCAATATAAACTGGTTGCCCGGTTTGTATAGATAGTAGTATCATGGATGACTTAAACTGCGATTTGTTAGATATGGCATTATATATTATTACGTTTTAAATTATATATATAATTATATATGTATATATAATATAATATGATAATCCTTTTACGATGCCGTTAAATTAACTAGTACCTAACTAACCGTTGGTGGTAACTATGTACGGCCATTATAAACTGTCGTTGGATTATAAATATCAGTGAGATATGAAGAAACGTTTAATAATGGCTGTGAGATAAGGCAGCAAGATGCAAAAAATCTGGCTTGTAAAAAAGACGCCTAAGGAGAACTGTAGGGAGCTGTAAGGAGTATTGTAGGGAGCGCTGTTTAATTACAATAAAACCCCACATAAATATTTGTATGAGCTGTATTTCTTAGGAATTACATGTTAAATAATAAGATCCCAAACGTTGAGGCGTGTTAGTATGCTCGCGCTAGAGATATGAGTGACCATAGATGGCAAACTACTAGGTGTGTCTCATACACTTAGTTATCTATGTTGTTGGAACCTCGTTCAAAAGTTCTACGTACCATATCTCCAAGCTCCTTTATATAAACTCAGTAAATATCAACAGGTATTGGAGGAATATTCGTTGATATACAACCAACTGGGCAATATCTCGTACGACCCGGCTGATCCAGAGGACGACTCGTTCTTGGCGGACTACAAGGCGCACATGAAGGTTCTGGAGGACGTCGACAATCACCTCGCGTCGCTGTTTTCACAAGGATTCGACGAATGTCACAACTTGGAGCATATTTTTAAGGTAATTTGACGCTTGAAAAGGTTTCACTAAAATTATAGTAAGTAGCTGTTATTAAATAACGTTAATGCTATAGGATTATACAAATACATTCCGATTTTTGCTTTGTCAACATAATCTAAACATCTATTTCTTTATATTACATATTTATTAGGTCCATGTAGAAACTGTAAAGCGCAACTCTTTATTACATATTAGTGATGTCCCGAATATCCGTATCCGCGGATATCCGAGATAAAAGAAAAATCCGTATCCGTATCCGTGTCCGTTACTTTTCACGCGGATCTTTTACGGATCTTTTTCAGGTGATTAAGTAGAATTATTAAATAAAAAACTATAAAATTCCATTCAGATTGTTTTTATTTCTTAAAATCAAATATTTGGCACCTTTATATTGCAAACATTTAGATAGATCAGATAGATCTTTATAATTAAAGCAAGATAAAATATCACTTTTATAACAATGAAATAACTAAATCTTTTTTTATAATGTTAATGAGGTCAATATTAGCAAATTATAACATTTTTTTATGACAATGAAAAAACTAAAACTAAATCTTTTTTTCGCGCCCGCCGGCATCAATCGAATAATATCGAATAAGAAAATAAAGATCCGTATCCGTATCCGCGGATCTTTACACTAAATATCCGTATTCAGATCCGTATCCGCGGATATACATTTTTAACGATCCGGTACATCACTATTACATACACATTTGACTCGACCATAATAGATGGCGATACGGCTCGCCACCTATCACGTTGGTGTAACAGAAAGCTCGGTGAGGTACTTAGTTCATCTTGCAATGGATCTACCTCTGACTACCCCAGGCGGGATAGAATCACAAGCTTATGTTATGTTAATTACAATTTTCTATGACATGAGACTTTAAAAAAAGGTATGTGTGCAAATTGTCACCTTAATATTGACATGATTTTCCAGTTCTTCCAAATCATTGGCGATTTGTTTCACCGACCCATAATAAAAGAAGAGTTACAACCGAAACTGATAAAGATGGTGGATTGGATGCACGCAAACCTAGATGCAGTGAAGCAGATATTTGACGAGGAGATGGCGGTGGGTGCATTTCAACATTCAATGTCCGATTATGCAATCAGTTTCATAGGACAGTGAGAGATTGATTATAAGAATTGGCAGAAGAATTAGGTGGTCGTGCTCAGCCAACTTAGATTTATCGAGTTTCCGCTAAAGCTGCTATCAAGATTTTGGTTCTTGAGTATCCATTTTTTGAGAACTGAGGTCGTCAATTGTTTGGTACCAATACCAATTTGTAAATGCCGATGGTCTGATAACGATCCTTCCAATTTCGCTCAAAAAGCAGAGTCGATGCCCTCGCTCTATTAACCAATCATATTGTACAAATTTCGAATCTGGTTTTATCAGGTTAAGATACTCCTGCACATCTCATCTCCGCTCTTAAATGTACGTGCATACTTAGATTATTGTTGCTTGTTTGTAAGCAGATCTGTATTTTATAGAAACTAACAAAAGGACCAGAGCGGCCGATGGTAGATTCGTACCTGCCTCCTGTGTCCGGTATGATCTGGTGGATCCACAAGCTGCGGAAGAGGATCCAGCAACCGATGGAGGAGTTCATCTTGTTTGAGGACCCGTACGTAATGGCAACATATATGATCCCCAGCTAAGCACAGGGCTCCTTTCATTCTTTCAACGACACCACGCTGCACCATTGCCAGTTGGTGGAAGTGTTTGGCCTAGTAGCCAACCTTGTTGCTAGACGGGTGAAAGCCCTCAGCGCTCCCCATTTGTCTGGACAAGTAGGGAATATCAAAAAAGAAAGCTGGAGCCTTTCAAGAGATCTGAAGGAGCGTTTAAGAGTTTGTTTGGGTATGGTAACTCCATACAAACAATTTTACTTTGCGATCCAAAATCTTACCATAGTTTTAGCAGAATATTCTTATTTTTACAGGATTATAGACTCGGATTATTCTGTGTATATGAAACAGAAGCACAACGAGATGCTGACGTATCTGAACGCAGTAGAGGACAAACAGTTCAAGGCGTGGGCGCAAACAGTCCCCGCTATCTGCAAGACACATCTGGCCAAGAATCTCATTTATAGGGAACCGCCCTTCGTCAGGAATAACTTCAGTCCTGAGGTGAGAATACTTCATACTACTTCTAAATGTCGTGTGCCGGGAACATGAACCTCATAAGACCAGCTTTGGATTTTAAAAGGACATTCGATCTTACTACTTTAAATGTATCCGTGATCCAATTGGGCTCACGCAGAAGTTTCGGGTTCGAATCATTTGTGATCTGATCCCTAGTTTGGTTAGGTCATGACTCGAGGTTCGGAAGGCATGTTAATGAGGAAGTTTGCTGAGGTTGGTCATGTACCTCACAACCCACACTGCTTCATACAAACTCCCGCTTCTTACACGACTTAAAACTTTAACGACCTTAGCCTTTAATTCCTATTGTTTCAGCTAGTAATGTTGCTGCGCGAGATCAGATACCTGAAGTATCTAGACAAGCAAGGCATTCCTCAAGACGGACTGGATTTGTACGCTCGAAATGAGAAACTGCAGGTATTTATGTAACACTAAGGTGAACTGTACAGAATGTTACACCACTTTCCTGACAGCTGTCTGATAGCTTATCTAGAACATATCCGACAAATACGCTAAAAGACAGTTAGGAAGTACATGTTGAACTAAGCTGTAAGTCTCATCGCAACTTACATCGGAGCTTTAAAACGACTTCCTTTCTCGCAGTATGATTTAAACCGCCTGAACCGAGCGATAGCCTGGTACAATGCGATCCGCGAAGGCAGCCACGAGACGGAGGTGGCGCTCATCGAGAAGGAGATCTCCATGATCGACCAGCTACTCGGTCGCGGCGTTGAAGAGTTCACCTGGAACGATGATTGTAAGTTCTTCGACGCTCTGAATAGACTCGGCTTTAAGTGATAAAGAATTCCTTAAACTTGCGCGTGCTGTCCGCCTGAGCGGAATCGGAGCGGACGTAACGTACGAAGCGTCGGGATTCACGAATAGGGAAAATTACAAGTATCGAAAATTTTGCGTTTTTCATTATCAATAGAACGCCGGCCGGTGCAGTCGACAACTAGCGCAGAATATCGGAATCGGTCTTATAGTTTCGTACTGACGAAGAAAGCTAGAAATCCTGACGCTTCATCCGTTCTGATTCCGCTCAAGTGCCTACCCAGCTTTAGTCACATCTAGTGTTCCTTTTAATTTTTATTATATAAATCTTTAGTGGACTACAAGCTTAACAATAAAATATCGGCAGGTTTTTGATTTTATTTAAATCTCAGTTTTTGATGATTGTTTTATTTTCAATAATATTGTGCAAAAATTACCAAAAATAAATGGTATACAACCGCATTATTTGTCTTCTTATTTGTCTTCTAAATTCAAAATATTTTTCGTGGAACTATCAGAATTTTTTATATTGAAACGTCATTGTTTTTTGACAACGATAATTTTTTGATACATTTATTTTGATTTATTTTTTATCTTGCTAAAAAGTTAGTAACTTGTTTCAAAATTCAAAGGGCGCTTTCTTGCCAATAACAAATTTTGTATATTTTATTACCATTATGAGATCAGGAGCCAAAATTAGGATCATATTTGATAATCATTGATTGTCAGATTAGTAATCTCAAAAATAATTTAGCATAGACAATTTAATGTTCAAAACTTAATTCTTTATTCTATATTTGCAGTCACTGACTGGATGAATGAGGTTTACACGGCGATCAACACGCTTCAAGAGCGGGTACTGGCGGCACAAAATAATGTGAGAATAGGACTAAACACTATAGCCTCGTGGGGTGACAAGCCTTTGCACAACCGCAAGGACAACCCGGACAAAATGGAACTCTTGGACGTGCCTGGCCGACACCCGCGCTTGGTGTACCGGTAAGATATCTCTTGTTCAGTCAGTGAGATAAATCTGTCACTGGAATGTAGGTACTTTGCCTGTCCGTGGGTTTCGATCTACCTGTGTGCCAATTTTCATCGACATCGGCCCAAACAGAAGAGTAAGTTTCGTATTCATAATATTATGGTAAGCATGGATTGTTCCGCCTGCTGTTGTGCGAGTTATATGCTAGATTCAAATTCACTACAGTTGAAGTAAGATGACGTTTTCTTCTATTTTCCAGACGGGATAAAATAATTGACTGCCATACAGAGTTCCGAGACATTTTAGTCGAAAACTACAAGCTCTTCTTTAACATCATTGATGAAGAGGAGGTATAGTGTTTTTCTAATTTATGTCTTTTCGAAGATAGGCCCTTGGAGATTATGAAAAGTGTTCTGGTTTTAACATGTGCACATGTCTGTATAGCATGAATTATTTATATTTTATATCTTGAAAGTTTTATCTATTTGCGAAGGGTATCCTTGATCTTTTCTTTAATCTGTTCCATGTAAGCTCTTCTTGGTCTTCCCCTTCCTCTCTTTCCTTCTAGCTTTCCTTCAACGAAAAAGAACGTTTTTCGAAGGTTAACGTCGTGTCTTATAAGGAAGTCAAGGAATTGGCCTTTGATAAACTGGAATGGAAAATGCTGCACCGACAAGAGCGTGGCGCTTAAATTGATGATGAGGATGATCCTTGATCTACCCTATATACCCTGTATATCGTGGCTGACTTTGTTAACTTACTTATCTGGATTTTTTTGCTAAAGTGATTGTGTCCTATTGACAATAAATTGTAAAATGTTCAAATCTGTTTCTCCAAAATTTGTAGACACGTCAGTTCACGACATAAGCGACGATATTTAGTAGAAGCTAGGGCAGTTTTTACTTCCAGACAATCAAATCTATCAGTATATTGTATAATATATAGAATCTAGATCAATAAAATGTACTAATATTTATGACGCTTTGATATTTAGGAAGAGTCAGATGTGGAGGACTTAGAAGAAGTAGATGAAGCGACTCTAGACGATGAGGAGAAGGCGGCGCGAGCTCTCAAGATGCAGGAGATCATTGAACTGCGCGAGCAAAAGCGGCTTGAGAAGGAAGAGAAGCAACGCTTGAAGGAAGAAGCTGAAAAGTATGCTACTAACATTATCTTATTTTTTATTGTATACAAAGAAGTCCCAAAAATGGCAAAAATATTTATTAACAATTGACTTTTCTTTCAGTATTAAGTTCGAACGGCGAGAGGCGCGCCGACTGAAGAGAGAAGCCAAGGCAGAAGCGAAGGCTGAACGTCAGGCACGTAGGGATACTGGTAACGTGATCATATTTATATTATCTTTGAGACAAGTCAATGAATGATGCACTGAGGAGATTAAAGGGGCCGCGTTTAAGCATAGGTGTTCAGCTCAAATAGACTCTTGCGAGATTTGGGCACATTGGAATGGGGATCTTAATGTTCTGGAATTACGATAAGTTTCGAGTTTATAAGGATTCTCTAGCATTTTTTTCCATATTTCTCTCGTTAGACCAATGGTTGTATGAAGGTACAATATGTTGATAAAGAGTTAATATCGAATTTTCCAAATAAAATGATAAAGGTACAATATGTTTTCTCATTTTTGGTAAATATCTTATTCTGTGGTAGCTCGCGATTCTGACCACTAAGACGTTTTAGGTTCTATTCCGGGTTGGGTGAATTTTGGAAACTAAATCTAAATTGACTTGAGTGTTGTCTAATCAATCGCAGCAGAGCATCGTGTAGCAAGCCCGTATGCAGCAGTTTTTAAAATAGCGTATGTACTTGAAACTGACTCAATATAACAGGTGAAGAGGTGGAGTCACCAGCGGAGGAAGAGGAAGTGATCACGGATCCAGATGAGCTAGCAGATATTGAGGCGGAAAGGAAAGAGATGGAAATAGAGGCCTTCCGGGCGGAGCGATGGCCGGCGTACGTGAAATACGTCGATTCACTGGTAAGAACATTTTGTTGTTTCCATTTTTTGGGATCAGCTCTCTTATTTCAAAATACTATTTAGACTAATTTTCGGTTTTGTTGGGCAAACGAATGTTTGATACTGCTTCAAACAGTACTTGCTAGATCTATTACGGACCTTATTTCTGAAATAAGAAGAAAAATATGATTTTGACACTGTACTCTTTGAACAAAGTTCCCGGAGTAGAAGAGATTTTACTTTAAATAAGATTATTATATACTTTTTTAAGATGTAGTTTGTACCAAAGCACTCCCAGTAATATTCCATGTATTTTCCAGGTGTCCGCTCAAGTGATGAAAGCGATTCAAACAAGTTTAAATCTGTTCGAAGCGCAGACTAATTTGGAATCCGGGCCAAATGTAGCGTTTATGGAAGTAGTAGCCGAGTTAAGAGACCCAGGTGAGGATATTTTAAGTTTAGTTGCATTCATGCTAAACTGGGAGCGATCAAAAACACTGACCGCGTTGAGCTGCTTATCTCCCATATGGTTCGTCAAATAAATCTTAGGACTTCGTATGTAGGTTCAAATGTTCACACTTCGTTTAAAGTTTTAAGATGGATTCATATCCAAAAAGTTTAGTTTAAAAAGTTCATACTTTTTTATAATTCTTTAAGTTTTATTTGATCAGTTATAAAAAGATTTTGTTGATAATTTAAGCTACGTTTGTGTCAGATATCTACTTCGCGCCGTCTCTGGACTTGGAAGAGCCGGACGGGCTGTACGACACGATGAAGGAGATGATGAAGGACATGTTCCTGCAGGCCACACTGTTCCCCAGGATCGACCCCATTGTCCCCATCGCCTCTTACGAAGGTTTCTGTTTATTGTATTCCTTTGGGGCTTATCCTAATAAGACCCTAGTCTTATCAAAGAGGTCACACGTTTGAGCGTTTCATAGGACTCTTTTATAGTTCAAGAAAGAACTTCCGAAGTGACGTACTTTCTGAGACTCTTATCTAATACTTCTGATGGACCTGTCTGAAAATAGTACTGTAATTACGAGATTCAATATAAACTCCGATGGAGATGCTTTATCATGTGTATTGTTCCATTTCTCTTTATCACAATATACAGGGTGTTAGTGACATCGTAACGAAAACTTTGAGGGATAATTCAGACCATGATTCTGAGTTGATATCAAGTGGAATTTTCCGTCGCAAAAGTATGGAATGGAAAATAATTTAAAAAAACACAAAAAAATCATGAATTTTCCGACGGAAAATTCCACTTGATATCAACTCAGAATCGTGGTCTGAATCATCCCCCTCAGTATTCGTTACGGTGTCACTAACACCCATACCTACTTGTATGGGTACAGTATGTACTTGTGCGGGGTGTAAGTGACATCGTAACGAATACTGAGGGGGATGAAACAGCTGATTATTCTGAGTTAATATCAAGTGGAATTTTTCGTCGCAAAAGTATAGAATTGAAAATAATTTATGAAACTAAAAAAAAATCATGAATTTTGCGACGGGAAATTCCACTTGATATCAACTCAGAATCATGGTCTGAATCATCCCCCTCAGTATTCGTTACGATGTCACTAACACCCTGTATAAAATATAAAAGGGGAAATGTTATCGGAAACCACATTGTGCCAGGCGCATGGCGCTATGGACACTCTGTCATCCGACCTATCTTTTGAAAATGATTATAACGTATATCGCGCCGGGTAGGATGATGTGCCCCAAAAAGGTTACATCATCAGAGTACCATATGCCAGATAAGTCTAGATGGTGATGCAACCAGTAAAATCACGCGCAATAGACGAAAACATCCCACACACACTGGCAAATCTTTTCAGTAGTATGGTAAGTCAAATTCCCAGGGAGGTTGCAGCTGTTTTTGTTAAAACATGGTAAATAACATTCCTTTTAGCAAATAACTTGACGTGTTTATTGTTTCTTATGCTTGCACTGTGATCGACTTTTGAAGTAAGTTTTATACAAACAAGTAGAAATGTAATAAATAACCTTGTACGAATCGAATTATTTTTATCACAGATGACATAGCGAAAGAAGACGCCATGATAGACTTGTATCACGAAATATTGAAAAGGATCGAGCAAAGCATTAACGATGTTGTCAATTATACTTCGGTAAGTGACTTGTTCTCTTTTTCATTTAGTTAATCTTCTATGTCATTATTTGGCATCTGCAAAACCACTGACTTCTTAAAATTGGAGTCTTACTTCAACCAGTAATAAAGTGTTTACTTCACACCGTCTCTGAGAGAAGTGAGTGTCCATAGATGTTACGCATTTAGGCTTTTTCTAATTAATACAAATAACTTTGTTGTAATTATAAATTAAAATGTTGTAGAAATACGAGAAGTTCGCTCCGTTGTGGCATGAGGACCGCCAAGAGGTCCTGACCAACTTCTTGAAATATGGCCGTCACATCTCACCAGAGGAGTTTGACAAGTATAAGTTCGAAAACGGCGCCGAGCCGCCAGAGCAAAAACCCACTCTCGATCAGTATACTGTTGAGGTGATCTTTCATTTTTAATTTCAATCTTAAAGCTTATAACTGAGTACCTAAGTTCTCAACTCCATTGATCAAAATGCGCTCTCATTTTCTTTTTTACTTTTTTTTTATCTGGAATAGTGAAACGAATTTCAACTAATGAAAGGTCCATTTATTACCTAGACATTGTATGTTGATACCTCGCTGTCAATTGCTACCTAGTCTAGAGAGACTTTAGTCAAGAGTTGTGACATAAACTATGAACGCTTCGAACAGATCGACAAATACAACGCTATGTACGACGAGGTGTCTGCGTTGCCGTCGTCGTATCTAGCCAACGGTTGGCTCCGGCTCGACTTGAAGTTGCTCAACCAGGCCATCATGAATATAATTTGCAAGTGGAGCAACCTGTACAAACAAAACTTGAAGGATCATGTTCATAAGAGGTGCGTCTTTGTTTTCTTCTGTTCTATATGTTTGTCTTTTACCATCACTTGTTTGTTGAGTGGCGATCTGGCGATGAAATCTTAAGTTATTACGGTTACGGAAGAATATTCTTGTAAGTAATTACACATTTTAGTACCCTGAACTTAAGGGTTTAAGTAAGTTTGCATTTGTACCAGATAGTGCGTAAACACACTATCTCTGCAAAAAAGAACCCTAGAGACCATTCCAGTTAATTATGTGTAGCTGATGCTTCCAGTTTGGATGACCTTGAAACGTTCATCGCATATGCGACGAAGGAGCTCTCAGTAGAGTTGGCAGAGGACGACTATGATGGACTCTTGCGCGTGATGGGTGTGCTGAACGAAGTGCGAGCCAAGATGGACGCTAACACCGACCAAATGTTCGAGCCACTCAGGGATATCATCGAGGTCCTCAGGGATTACGGCGTCGAGTTCCCTGAAGAGATCTATGATCAGGTACGTTTTGGGCATGTTTCTCTATTTACTGATAGCCTGTCTGCATGTGTCTATCTCCCAAGTGGTGAAATTGTACACATGTTTAATCAGCAATTCTGATTATAGTAGGTACAGGAAGATCCATCCGATCGTGACCTATGCAGAGGTCATTTTCGCTTAGGTGAGTCCTTCTCTAATCCATCGCCTTCAGGTGACAAAAACGATTCATGCGAAAGTCCATGGGAACCCCGTGGTTTCTACTCCACACCTCCTAATTAGCTAACAAGCTATCGGGCTGCAGGTCCCAAATCTACGGCTGAGGCATGGTCCGCGGAATGTATTTTTTTATATACCTAAGAGTCGCACTAATATAATGAGGCAAGATCCCGTTATCACCGCTCTAAATATATTAAATGAGGTTGCTAAGGAAATAGACCTGTTCAATTGTTCATTGGCGAGGTTCGCAGAGGCTATAATTAAAATTTTATGTGATATTTGATAAGTTTAGTAACTAGGTATATATGGGTATACTGTAAATATTAGAGTAATAATTAAAGTTTATATTAATTTATAAAAGTGTCTAAGCCTTGGGCATATGCCTGTATGGTAACTTATAGTTGTAATTATTAGATAAATAAATAAATAAATAATTCCTCATCAAAATAAAAACGACATGCTTAAAAGGCAGTCAACAATTTGATGGACTGTTTTTATTGCGAAAGTTAGTAAGGAAAAAAATGTATATACCTAAGTATATTTATGTTAAGGGAAATTAAACTGACTTAATATTATCTGCATTTTTTCTGCCTACGTTGGATCATAAAAGGACAACAAAGATCACGAACATTCCGTGTATACTTTGGTAAGGATGTAGACCAATAAGTGCACGTTATTTTTATACGAACTTGATTGCCCTTGTGCCCATTTTACCAGTTTTTTTGCGCACACCCGTGAATTCCAGAAATTGGGCCTTATGTATGATGATTCCAAAATATATCAAGGATACACTTGTTGAAGGTCGGTTATACAGACTTTTTTAAATCCACTTCATTTCACAAGGTCTTTAAAAAAAGAAATAACAAGAAACAATAACAACATATCTTTTTCTTGAAATTATTAAAATGTATTGTTTGGTAGTTGGACGTACTGCCAGAGAAATGGCGCAACCTGGTGAAGCTGGCGACGGTGATGAAGAACAATGTGGCGCCGCTGCAGGCCGCGCAGGCCGCGCTTATCGCCAAGAGGGTCGCGCTCATCAACTTGCGCCTCACCATGTACCGCGAGCAGTTCAAGCTCAAAGACGTAAGAAAAGAAAAAAATAATTAAATTTTAAATTTAAGATCGTGACAGAACCCTAATTTGTAAGCCCGGTACCGCAACTGTTCCACAGTGTTTGCTGTGTAAATTTCCAGCACCGCGTTGTTTAGATATTTTCCTGAAAAGAATAAAAATGTGGTTTTAAACTTGAATTTGAGACTCAATATGTGATCCCCATATTCAAATGTGTTCCATTACAAGTTGGTAGCTAACAGAGAAACGTAAGCGTTAAAAGAACACATGATTCGAGTCCACAACCTTTGAATGTATGGCTCGCGATCTTCAAACATCGCGGTTCTTTTTATAAACTCTGTCTAAAAAAGTAAAATATTAAATTGTTGCAACTCCCACAGATGTTCCTAGAATCGTGCAAGGAGCCGTACAGACAAATTGATAAGGTGAACCGCGAACTGATGGAATTCGAGGGTATACTCGAAACGCTCAAAAAGTCGTGCGGCTTGTTCGACATACAGCCCCCGGATGAGAAGAACCTGAAGGCTTGCAGGCGGGAACTGAGACTTATTAAGGTTAGTAACCAATGTTTCAGTGATTTCATCATTCTGGTTTTAGGTTTTTATTGTGTATGTTTATTATATTTTAACAAAATAGTTTTTAGTAAACTAACAATCTCAATTTCTTTGAAGGTAGTCTGAAGGACAGAATAGATGTATCAGTCATAGTAAAATAATTTTGTAATGTTCAGACTCTATGGGACTACTACTATTTGGTGATGGGCACAATAGAGTTCTGGAAGAAGTCGCCGTGGAAGAAGATCGACGCAGACGGCATGGACCAAGAGTGCAAGCGGTTCACTAAGGACCTCAGGCAGCTCGACAAAGACATGAGATCTTGGTGAGTTGCCACTTCAATTGAGCGAAATTGCACATTATAGACAAAATTGCACATTAAAGAATAGCCAGAGTTCTCAAATTCCATATCAAAACGCGAAAGACAAAATATACCGACGTTTCAGAAAATCGTAATAGTAGGCACACTACGCAGGTCGGCTTCCATGCAGGTCGGAGCACCAGTGATGAGGCATAAACTACAAGATTTCATTGAAAACTTAAATTATATCACAATTAATTAATGACATGCAGAGGTTTTAATTATGAAGGTAAAATTTTGAAACATCATTATACAATATTTTTTATTTATTTATTACTATGGTTTTACTTTAACAGGGAGCCATACCCGGCTATAGAGTCAACGATAAAGAATTTGATGACTTCATTGCGAGCAGTTACTGATTTACAGAATCCAGCTATCAAGGACAGACATTGGCTAGAATTGATGATGGCGACCAAGGTATGCATATTGTAATACTTACAGTTTATCATTCATTATTTATCTGTAAATATTTCATGTTGTATGTCTTCTGTTTATTTAGAAGGCTCTTCACGTACATCTCATGTCCATCGACACAAGGCATGTCACGTCCAAGTCATACTCACCGAACCATCCTCTGTCATCTCGTGTATCTTTAGAAGAGATCTTAGCAGATTTCAAATCTTTAGAAGATCTAGCATCCACCGTAGAGTTCACAAGTAAAGATCAGGAAAAAGAACAGCGAGACGCAAATAACGTAGTAAGGTCCAACTATAAGAGGTACCTACAGCTACACGATTATAGAAGATTAAGGTCTTTCGAGTGGCATGCTAGCGAAAGTAAGTTTCGAAAGCTGAACAGATCGTATTCTACGCAAGAGATGAAAGAGCGAGGCCTACAATTGCATCCAGTGAAACAAGGATCACTGCAGAAGATATCTGATCATTCATTCTTACTGTCAGAATTCATTTTGTAAATATTTATTAAGTTATAGTCATCTAGTGTAAATAGTCATCACGCTGTTAATGATAAGGTAAGACATATTGTCATTTGTAAAATATTTGTTTCTAAGTATAGTAGAGTAATAAAACAAATTTTCAGGTGAAATTCGCTATCGATGATGATACAACTCTTGCTGACTTGTTGGCTCTGAATCTTCACAAGTATGAGGAAGAAGTTAAGACGATTGTTGACAAGTCTGTCAAGGAGGCCGCTATGGAGAAGACACTCAGGTATATTTTTCGGCTTTGTAGTGATTGCCATCATGCAAATCTAAAATACTTAAATAACAAAAAATGCATTTGGGCATGTGTTTTTGTGTATTATTTGATTTTTGCTCTGTGACATATTATAGACTTTTTCCCTTTAATCTGGACGCACTTACGTAGAAATTTCTAAGACATTTGTTCTTCTGCGTATAGAGAGTTGGAGGCAACCTGGGCTGCCATGGAGTTTGAGTATGTTCCCCACGACAGAACCGGAGTCAAACTACCAAAGGCTAGTGAAGAGTTGGTAGAGACGTTAGAAGATAACCAGGTGAGAGTTACATATTTTGATACATTATAAGCTGTTAGTATTTTTTGTATTTTTTTCTATTGAAAATCTTTCGGTTCAATAACCGGTGTTACACCGGGTCTTTATCTTAAACATCTATGTACGACAACATTTTTCTGAGAGAAGAGCTTAACTGAAGGCTGATGATATTACCCAATCGAGAATTCATCTAGGATAATCCTGGATGCTGCTTAGATATAAGCGTTGACTGATCCCTCATCTTTCAGAATCAAGTACAAAATATGTTGTCGTCCAAATTTGTTGGATTCTATGAGACTGAGGTGAACGAATGGGCGAAGAAGCTGGGCACTGCAGACGCGGTTTGTGCCCTCTGGTTTGATGTACAGCGCAAATGGCAGTACTTGGAGAGCATCTTCGTGGGATCTGATGATATCAGATCTCAGCTGCCGGAGGACTCGAAGAGATTCGATTACATTGACAAGACCTTCAAGGTAAGGTTACAAACCAGTTTTGAACAAATGTGATAATCAGTGTTGTGTTGGTTGAGTTGATCTTTTACTCTTACAGAATACGATAGTTGACAGCGATTCTTATTCGACGCATATATGTGATTACTTGTACGTACCTTTTGCGTTGGGTGTTAGGAATTATACTAATTTCAGAGTAGATGTTCACTGTGGTTGGGGTTATAAAAAAGGAACACAGGTTGTATAAGTAACGTAATATAATATTTCTGTTTAGGAATTGTTGAAAGACATTGGTCAGACTCCTAATGTGATCGTAGCCACAAATAAGCCCGGTCTATTGGAGAAGTTAGAGGATTTGATGAAGAATCTCAATCTCTGCGAGAAAGCGCTCAACGACTACTTGGAGACCAAACGTTTGGCTTACCCTCGCTTCTACTTCGTGTCGTCGGCGGATCTGCTGGGTACCTTATTCTACCGTATTATTGTAAAGCTTTATTCTCTCTCTTTATGTACGTGCAGAATTCATAATAATTCACGCCTAGTAAATAACAGAAAGGGACGAGTGTAAACACTGTCTCTGATTATTTGCACAGGCAAAATTAACACCATTATTATATAGTCATTTGGTTTGTTTTTTCAATACTGTTTTTTTTTTATTTTATACACAATTAAAAGACTATCGTTGACTAAAAAGTAACATTTCGTTATACCCTAGATATTTTATCCAACGGCAACAACCCACCGGCTGTGTGCCGCCACCTGACGAAGCTATACGACAACCTGGCAGTCCTAGTGTTCCCCTCGGCGGGCAGCAAGCACGCCTTCGAGATGATATCCAAGGAGAACGAGGAACACGTGCCCTTCAAAGCGCCATGCTGCGATTGCTCCGGCAAGGTAAATCATATTTTTGTATATACCTATTATTTTTGCTATATATTATAAAATGTATTTTTAAGCTCTGTAAAGTGTGGGTAAGTATTTAACTCATCTTGCGATGGATGTATCTCTGACTAGCCCTATTGTGAAAATAGTCGTGAGCTTATGTTATGTTTTTTACTATATTTTTTCGTTACTATTTGTTGCTAGTATGAGAGTAATCGCTTATTAATCGGTCATTCCCTTATCGCTTTACAAGAGCTTACTTTTACTGAATAAATTAGATTTCCAATATATATTTTTTTAAATAGGTGGAAGTTTGGTTAAATCGCGTAACGGACTGCA
Organism: Pectinophora gossypiella; assembly: GCF_024362695.1. Classification (NCBI taxonomy): domain Eukaryota; kingdom Metazoa; phylum Arthropoda; class Insecta; order Lepidoptera; family Gelechiidae; genus Pectinophora; species Pectinophora gossypiella. The sequence goes on along the minus strand of NC_065421.1, from coordinate 7,061,433 downwards.
TGCGGTACACGTTGCGCGACATATTCGAGCACAGCGTCAAGTCTTATGAGGTGAAGCCTCGTGACGAGTGGGTGTTTGACTGGCCAGCGCAGCCCGCGCTGGTGGGCACGCAGATCTGGTGGACTACCGAGACCAACCAGGCATTTGAGAAGCTAGAGGAAGGTTCGTACAGCCAGTATACTTAAGAATCCAGAAATATTTATGGTTTTGAGCGCACATGTGACGAGAAACCAACCAGATGTTTGAGAAGCAGGAGGACGGTTCGTACTGGTAATGTCCTCAGTTAAGTATCAGGTATATTCGTTATGAATAGGAATTCGACTGGTAGCCACAGCCCGGGCATATTGGCATATCGATTTGGTGCACCACCGACACCAAACAAGGTTTTCATAACCTACCTGGTTTGCAAGGTAATATCAAACGCTAGACGACCACTTATCAAATTGTCCTTCTTGAAGTGTTAGATTTTTAAGTCGGGTTGTATTTTATAAGGAATATATAAAACTATTCGGTTGCACTGGGCTACAATTGTAAACATTGGTTACAGGTTATGAGAACGCATTAAAAGACTATCAGAAGAAGCAGATTGCCCAGCTGAATGCTCTGATCGTGCTTTTGTTGGGCGACCTTACAGTGGGCGACCGTCAAAAGATCATGACCATTTGCACCATTGACGTGCACTCTCGAGACGTTGTCGCCAAGCTAATCGTTGCCAAGGTCGAGAATTCCAATGCCTTCCAATGGCAGAGTCAGTTGAGGTCTGTGAAGAATTATTTTGTTATAATATGCCTGTCAGATGATGATTAGGTTTGTTAACTTTTCTGGAAAATAGAGAGATAAGACAATGTTTCATAAATTGGCGAGCCTTCCACTCTTTACGTCAAAGAAATATAGTTATGGCGTGCGTATTAACTGCAGGAGCTGCACCAAATAAGCTGTAGTTTTAATATGATTAGCCCATCGCCAAATATTGTTGGTCTATCATGATGGAATCGACACTCAATCTGTCTTTTGGCTTTTGTGACGAGACCACGGGAGTTAAATAGACCTTATCGAAGCAATTCATCTAAAAAGCAATATTGCATTTTGACATTTGCGCATAGTGCATGCTATGCATACCTAGTGCTTTCACATTTTCATATAATTTTCTTAAACTACAGAAATAGTCAACTACGACGAGTCAAATATATTTTTGTTGTCTTGTTTACTTGCAGACATCGTTGGGACAACAAACTGGTGAACTGCTATGCGAACATTTGCGACGCTCAGTTCCTATACGACTACGAGTACCTGGGTAACACGCCGCGACTTGTCATCACTCCACTGACTGATCGCTGCTACATCACCTTGACGCAGGTAACACTTTGTATTTGTATTTCTCTCCCTACCTGCATTTTTATATATTTCTAAATAACCATTCTAGTCGAGTGAAAAACTCGGCAAATGTTGTGGACAAGCATAATCATAATCAGTTTATAGTTGGAAACTATTGGGTATTTTTTACTTTTTTAAATTAGTAAATATTATAATTGATCGGAGAATGCTACACGGACAAGAGCGTGGCTCTGATGAAATATTATAAAACATAGTCCGCCATGCCTGTCTGTCTTTGTTTGCGGCTAACACAAAAAATATAAATTAAGAGAGTATTCGCACGTAATGTGCAATAAATTTCGGTCTATGGAGGGGCGTTTCGCTGTCCTGAAAAATATACGAATAAAAAATCCTATAATTTATCCAGAGCTTGCACTTGATAATGGGTGGCGCCCCAGCCGGCCCGGCCGGTACGGGCAAGACTGAGACTACGAAGGACTTGGGACGAGCTCTCGGCATCATGGTCTATGTGTTCAACTGCTCTGAACAGATGGACTACAAGTCCTGCGGAAACATCTACAAAGGTATCTTGCTTGCTTGTATTTATGAGCCTAATAATTCAATGCAAAACTCAAATATTATATGACTTCACCCCTAGCGGGTGCTCACCCCTTGGTGAGTTGAGACAACTTGTAGAGTTGTAGTTGTTTCACTTTACTATTCCAATACTCAATACCTAACGGATAATTAAAACAAGTAAAACTAACTCATACTCGACAAATAGCGTCTGAAATTGAATGTACAATATTATATCTTGCCTTTATGGAATAAAATAAAGACTTTATTATTATTATGTCCTCTTACACATCTGATGACGATGACGATAAGCCATAAGTATCTGATGGTATATACGATAGGATACTATACAGTCACAGCATTCATTAATACCATTTGTAGGATATCAATACCTATGTGTGTGGCTGCAAACTATTTAACACTTCTATAAGGTACTGACATATATGTATGTTTGTGTCCTTACAAAGACTGTAAAATCAAATATCTTAACTTTAAATACATAATCTTGTGTATTTTATAGGCTTATCTCAAACCGGTGCGTGGGGATGCTTCGATGAGTTCAACCGAATATCCGTGGAAGTGTTGTCCGTAGTATCGGTTCAGGTGAAGTCTGTGCTCGATGCCATCAAGGCCAAGAAGAAGAAGTTCGACTTTATGGGCGAGTACATCGTACTCATCCCAACTGTTGGCATGTTTATCACCATGAATCCCGGATATGCTGGGAGAACTGAACTGCCAGAGAATCTGAAGGCTCTGTTCAGGTGAATCGTAAATGTATTTTTGAGTCAATGTAATCAGCATCATAATAAAAGCATGTTTCCTTAGTAATTTAGTAACAAGCAAAGTTGTAGCAGTAATCTAACTTTTTTCCTATTGCAATTTTGTCATAGGTGTGCATGAAGCAGTAGGTCCTTGTCGAAGTTTCTAATCAAAACATTATGACCTTGGCACGTTTATGTTGCCGTATTGCGACTAAATATATGGTTGCGTTTAGACAATTGAGCTTTTTTTCCTAGCCTGGCTTGTCTCCATTCTGTCAAGTAATATTGAAGTTATTTGCAGACCATGTGCAATGGTAGTGCCGGACTTCGAGCTGATTTGCGAAATCATGTTGGTGGCGGAAGGGTTCCAAGAAGCTCGGCTGCTGGCGCGCAAATTCATCACGCTGTACACCCTGTGCCGTGAGCTGCTCTCGAAACAGGACCACTACGATTGGGGGTTACGGGCTATCAAGTCCGTGTTGGTCGTCGCCGGGTCCTTGAAGGTAATACGATTTGTCAATAATATTCGCCATCTTTCTAGCGGTCTCTTCTGTATTCGTAGAGCTAGATCTCCTTACTAATTTTATCCACTTACTTACTCCCGTCATGTAAAAAAATTGTATATATTGAATATTTTCTGTCTTTCTAATACTGACATATAACGGATTATGTTGAAGCTGGTAAGTGTCTTTCGATAAATATATAGGTATATAATTGCTGAATACCTAATTGTTTACAATCATAGAAAGTGAGTGACTTAACAGTAAATGTAGGGGATAAGCGACAATTTCCGACTTAGTAAAGATGAAAACGAGCTTTTTGATACTTACGATAAAATTACCACAAATCATACAATTTCACGTTCAGGCGCTGCGCTGGTAAACTTGCAGCAAATCCCTTATAGAACTAATGTTATTAGGTCAGCTTAAGCAATAGGCAAAGGTAACATTGAACATGTTTCTTCCAGCGCGGTGACCGCCTGAGACCCGAAGATCAAGTGCTGATGAGAGCTCTGCGAGACTTCAACATTCCCAAGATCGTGACAGACGACACGCCCGTATTCATGGGTCTTATTGGGGATCTGTTCCCCGCGTTGGATGTGCCCAGAAAACGGGACTTGGACTTCGAGAAGAGCTTGGTTGACGGAGCGCTATCTATGAAACTGCAGCCCGAGCCTGGATTCATTTTAAAGGTGCTTTATAACATTCCGAAGATAGCGGTAGACGACATGTGTGCATTGGTCTGAACGTGGATCTGTTCCCTGCGCTTGCTGGGCACATAGCAACGGCGTGCAAGCGGAATTAAAATTTTGAGAAGAGCTTGAAACATACACACACAAGTTTGTGTATGACCATTTATCATACCTGATAGTAAATAACGAAACAAATCTTGCTCAGACACTATTCCCTGGAAAACTAACTATGGACTTGTCCTTTTTATTCATCTGCGATAAAGTACGATTATATGTTTACTAATTGTTTTTCTTTTTTCATATTTATATACTATTACTGTATTTCACCGTAGGGTTGCCTGGATGGAATTGCTATTTAGCAGTAAGGCCGCTGGTTGTACTTCAGTTGTCACTTTGTAATTGTCCTTTATGTTGTGTTTATGTTTAATAAAGGTTTTTGTATTGTATTGAAACGATGCGCCCTAGTCTCAATTATGAAAAGCAATATTTTATAAACTTTGGTTTTGGGTATTTTTTTACTAACCACTTTCGCTTGATGAAAGGATACCTGTCTTATGTCCAGTTGTTAAACGTGATGTCTATAAGCTGTTTATGCTTAATTAATGTCGTATGTATTTCCCAGATGGTGCAGTTGGTAGAACTGTTCGCGGTGCGGCACTCTGTGTTCATCATTGGTTTCGCCGGCACCGGCAAGTCTATGGTGTGGCAATGTTTGAATAAGACGTACGCTATGCTCAAACTGAAACCGTATTACAACGACCTAGATCCTAAGGTTAGTTCTGGAGATATTTGCAATAAACAGAGACAACATAACTTGTTTAAGCTTAATTAGGCTGCTTCCTGTGCTTTTTATTTATTTGTGTAGGATATACACTAATGTACTGTGTATGTACTGTGAAAACTACCGTAGTAATATGTTTCAACATTGGTACCTACATCAACAGGCAGTAACAAACGACGAGTTGTTTGGCATCATTAACCCGGCGACTCGCGAGTGGAAGGACGGTCTGTTTTCCACCATCATGCGCGACATGGCCAACATGCCTGGCGATGGACCCAAGTGGATCGTGCTGGACGGGGACATTGACCCTATGTGGATCGAGAGCTTGAACACTCTCATGGACGATAACAAGGTAGGGTAACAGTTTCAGTGCCAGGTTTCAAAGTTTTAAGTTAACACGGTTTAACCGACCTCACCAACCTTGGTGTCAGTGTGTTTTAGTACCGCCGTACTAAAAGCAATGTAGTAAACTATGTTATTTGTTTTAGTATTTTAATTTTTGAGCCATGACTCACTCACCGTTTCCGTGGGCGGCAGGTACTGACGTTGGCCAGCAACGAACGGATTGCGTTGACCAAGATGATGCGGCTGCTGTTTGAGATCTCTAACCTGCGCACGGCTACGCCCGCCACTGTATCGCGCGCTGGCATTCTCTACATCAACCCCCAGGATTTGGGCTGGAACCCGTAAATATATAGTTATATTCGTCATATTTAAATTGCGCGCCGCCGCAAGCGGAATCCTAGTGAATAAACCGTACGAAGCGTCGCGACGGCCTTTACGTATGATAGTAACGTGTGTGTAAATTTGCCGATCTAGTAAGCATATTTGCATACGAATGAATTATTCAATATAAAGTAAGAAATTCTGATGTCTTATTTGTTACGCGCAGCTTTTACTGCTATTATCCTCTTGGCTTAGTTTGACTTAGTGAGACCTGTGCTAATACGGGTAGAACTTATGACTGTCCAATATGTAGTCAAGTTTCACAATGCCTTAGATTTCTCACGTATTTTCCAACAAAACAGATTCGTGGCGTCGTGGATTGACACGACTCGCGACGACGAGTCGGAGAAAGCGCTGCTGACAGTGATGTTTGACAAGTACATCCCGTCGCTGCTCGAGTCGTGCAAGAAGTACAAGCGCATCACACCGCTGGTCGAACTGCAGCAGATACAGCTCACGTGCTACCTGCTGGAGTGCTTCCTCACCAGGCAGAACGTGCCCAGCGATTGTCCGAAGGAATGGTAACGATAACTTACTACCTGACCCGTGCTCGAGCCTATGCCACTCAGGAATAATGCACATTTCTACTGGTGAAAGAATTTTCAGAAAACAGTTTATTTTTATATGGTTGACGTACACTCTTATATGGCTGGCGTACCTACCCTATTTTAACCTCTTTATAATTTTAGTGTAGAATCAACTCAACACCTCGAATGTTAGCAGGTTCCTTCATATGAATGTCCATGAATACATTCAGTAACCTAATCCAAAGGACTATGCACTTGATGCGACTCTCCAATCGTATTTATGTTAATGTTATTTTTCTCTTCAGGTACGAAATCTACTTCGTATTTTCAATAGTTTGGGGCTTCGGCTCCGCGTTGTTCCAAGACCAGCTGGTGGACTGGCGCAACGAATTTAGCAAGTGGTTCTGCAATGAGTTCAAGCAGATCAAGTTCCCCGCTTCAGGGAACGTGTTCGCCTTCTTCATCGACCCGGAGACCAAGAAGTTCCTGCCCTGGTCTGAGAAAGTGGAATCCTTTGAACTCGATCCCGACTTGCCGCTGCAGGTAGGTTCAACTCAGATAAACAACTTGCAGCGTCTTTTGACAAATAGTCCCGAAGTTTATATATGAACACATTGAAAATGTATATGTGTGTATATACATTCCTATGTCATCCCTGAAAACAAACAAAATATTAAGGCTATGATTTTCCCACAATTCATTGATCGTTTGAATATTCATCTTCTTTTTGTATGGATTGAGACGCACGACATTACCGTCTGTTGACTTTCGATTTTTGACTTTTGGGTCGTAATTGCAGTCCTGCCTGGTATCGACGTCGGAGACGACGCGTATCAAGTTCTTCATGGACCTGCTTATCCCGAAGGAGAAGCCGATCATGTTGGTAGGCAGCGCCGGTAGTGGAAAAACTGTCAGCGTGGCCGCCAAACTCAACTCGTTGCCCGATAGCTTTGCCGTCACCAATGTGCCACTCAATTTCTACACCTCGTCCGGTAAATTGATACTAAAATCTACCCTAGACGTACATGTTCAGTATTTCAGGGTGTATCGGCACTAAACTCCACCACTAGAGGCCACCGCGGTTTTGGTGAGTATCATCATATATATGAGTATGCCATGATATAAATAAAAACTCAATACCTAGCGGATTAAGCCGTTAAGTAGTTAGTTCAATCTATGATTGGTCCATACTACGTAGATAGTCATAATATGAGAAGAAAATGACATGTTGATTTTCCAGAAATGATTCAGAAAGTGTTAGAGAAGCCGCTGGAGAAGAAGTCTGGTCGTAACTACGGTCCACCCGGCAGCAAGTACATGATCTACTTCGTGGACGACATGAATATGCCTATGGTGGATAAGTACGGCACTGTGCAGCCACACACGCTCATGAGGCAGTACATTAACTACAAGCATTGGTAACTACTAGTATTATACATTCCATTCCTAGTAATACACTGTATTATACTACTCGTTGTTGTAGTACTAGTATCCGTACGCTGTAATACGTCCACATTGGTGGCTATTCAACGTCTAGAGCCTTGCTTCAAAGCAATGGAAGGTGCCATGCGTACAATACGACTAGTTCTGAGGATTGTTCCTCTAGAATATTCGTTTTTTCTAACGAGTCACCAGGCCACTAGTGAGGCTAAAGCTAACTGCTAGTGCGTATGTGACTTTAATTCACTCAGGGTGACTTATTATTTTAGGTATGACAGACAGAAGCTACAATTGAAGGACATATCGAACTGCATGTTCATATCATGCATGAACCCCACTGCTGGCTCCTTCACTATAGATTCGCGACTTCAAAGACAATTCTGCACTTTTGCTGTCAGGTTGGTGGCGAACAATTTGTTAATATTACTTTTCTGTGAATAACGAGAGAAGTCCATTATGACTGCTGTCAGAGTTTTCTAAACGTCATAGTTTTGCGTTACTGGCTTCCGTTTACGGTCGTAATTTTTGCATTTGTAACCTTGCTATGGAGTTGGAGGGCGAATCAACTTGCGTCTGCAACACTCAGGACTCCGATACCGAGGCCACTTCGCTCAAATGTAACCCTTTCAAGGTGAATTTGGACCAAACGAGCGAATGCTCGTCTATACCTCTAGAACAGAAGTGAGACAGAGACAGCATTCTTTCGTAGCAAGAATAGAAGAAAAATATGCTCTGGTTCTATGTTCTAGCTCTTATTCGTTTGGTCTAATCCCACCTTAAGACCCTTAGGCGAAGTTGGGAAAAAAAGCTGTCAAATGGTGATTAATGCATAGCTGATATTTTTAAACTGCCAACATTAGGAAAGTTATCCCTAATAGTTGTGTTCCGGTTCAGTTTCCCAGGTCTGGACGCGTGCTTTCATATCTACAAGCAGATCCTGTCGCAGCACATGGCGCTGGTGCACAACAAGTTCACCACGCAGGTACAGCGTTACGCCGAAACGCTGGTGAACGTGGCGCTGGCGCTGCACAACAAGCTCGCTTCCACCTTCCTGCCCACTGCCATCAAGTTCCACTACATATTCAACCTCCGAGACCTTTCCAATATATTCCAGGTAAAGCGTCAAATTGTGTGTGAATGGAAATGAAATCTGTGTTTCAGGATTTGTGGCTTTCGAATCGAGACAAATTACCCAACAAGCTAGCAGTGTTTTATGTTAGAATAGCCAAGAGAGATGGCACATTGAAAAATCGGCAAATCGGCGCCAGACGTTGCTATGGCAATTTATAGCAATTCGCAAATACTGACCCGTCAAGCGGTTCAACCTCCGATGTAGCTTAACTGCTCCCAAATTTAATTCGTTTTATTTTTAGTAACAGCGCTTTCACGCTAACTGTGGACCGGCTTGAGGATGAGACGGTATTGGTGAGGTTCGGAGAGTGTCCCTTCTATACATATTAAGTACTATTTTTTATTCTTTAGAGTAGCTTTCGGATATTGATAAGATCTTTCTCAAAGCACCTACTGTTTTCACCCAGCAACACAAATGTTAGTTACATGCAATGCGATTGAGTGCTGTGTGTAGGGTCTACTGTTTACGACCGGTGACGCCATCAAGACGCAGTCGGACCTGATTCGGCTGTGGATGCACGAGGCCACGCGAGTGTATTCCGACAAGCTGATAGACTCCGCCGACAACGAAGCCTTCGTGAAACTCATCGCTGATATGATTAAGAAAAATTGTGAGGTAACCATCGTAACTTTCAACGAGAGGTTTATTTTGATTCGGAACGACCGGGCTACAACGCCGCGTCGCCAGGTCCACAAACGACGTCGGGACGTGGTGATGTGGTCAATCAGATCCTTAGTGCCTTAAAATTTGAAGATTATCTGGATTTTACGCCCCGAAATATTAAATTAATCATACTCATTGTGCAATTTAACAACGTTAGCCCTGTTCCATAAATTATCTTACCTGTCAAATACCCTATCTACGATTCTACCATATTAGTTCTAGATAGGGTATTAGACACTTAGCAGCGAGTTATGAAACATACTAAGACTGACAATAAAAATGGTGCGGTAATTCAGTTATGATTTATAATTGCAAGTTAGTTTTGTCCGCGAAAATAAGTGTCTGAGATAGCCTATCCAGATTAATGTTGGCACTAATAACGTTGTCATGTCAGGACTACGATGAAAACGTCGTATTCGAGAAGCCGCTGATCTATTGCCACTTCGCTGAGGGCATCGGCGACCCCAAGTACTTCCCGATCCACGACTGGCCGCACATCAAGCGGCTGCTGGACGAGTCGCTGGCCGGGTACAACGACCTCGTGGCCACAATGAACCTCGTGCTCTTTGAGGACGCCATGTACCATATATGCAGGTATATATCATACCTCCTCATTTCCAGCAAGGTAGCCAGAGCCAAAAATAGTCAAAAGATAACTTGTAGATAGTCCTAAAGTCGATGTGATTAACCATTATGGTCATCATATCACATATTTCTTGTTCTTTTACGTGTTATATAGGTACATGCCATAGAACTATATAGAGCACCCTAAGTTTGCTTGGAAGATATTGCTATTTAGCAATATTTTGCTGATTGTCCGCTTATCATTTTGTAATTGTTTTTAATGTGTTTATATGCAATAAAGCGTTTTGTATTGTATAACACATATTGTGCGTATTGTGAGCATACGAGTACTTCCTCTTCGTTCGTGTCGATTTTTTTATATTACTTTTTCGGAACTGGATGATATTAACTACTGAAAAAATACTAAAAAATGGGAATAGACGGTCGAAGATTTGGAAATAAAAATAATGTATATTTGGTTTCCCGTGTGTACGATTCTTTGAATTGTGTTATGTAGGTGTATATATTTTCAGGATTAACCGTATAATGGAGGCGCCCCGAGGCAACGCGCTTCTGGTGGGCGTGGGTGGGTCGGGCAAGCAATCACTGTCGCGGCTCGCGGCCTTCATCTCCTCGCTTGAAGTGTTTCAAGTGCAACTGCGCAAGGGCTACGGCATCGCTGATTTGAAAATTGATCTGTGTAAGTACCATCACTAACGATGGGGAAGTTTAATATTACTGTCGCTTTATGGTGAATTAAATACGCCGCCGGAATTACGCATACCTAGTCACTTTCATTTATTCACGGATTTATGTATAACGGCGCTCTTTTACTAGTGCGGCCGGATGGAAGGTGTTTCTAGAAATCAGTTCGCTTGGTGGATTTGTAACAGCATTAACTACTTGGTCGGACAAATGGGGAGCTCTGAGGGCTCTCATCCAGTACAAAATTTAAGACAAAGTTGCGCGCAAACTAGAACTAACTACTACTCCTATCATAAATAGCTGGGTTGTACGTGAAATCCGGCTTAAAGTCGATCGGGTGCGTGTTCCTGATGACGGACGCGCAGGTGGCGGAGGAGCGGTTCCTGGTGCTGATCAACGACCTACTGGCCTCCGGGGAGATCCCTGAGCTCTTCCCCGACGAGGATATCGAGAACCTAATCAATGGTGTTAGAGGAGAGGTTTGTATCGTCATTTATACTCGAAATTGTCAAGTTTTTGATGTAAAGGCCTGTTTCATCACCCACTGATATGTCTGAATCATCGTAATTTTTCCACAGACTAAAGCATCCGGTATTCCAGACACGCGAGAAAACTGTTGGCGATTCTTCATTAATCGTGTGAGGACAATGCTAAAGGTAACATTTTGGATTTTACATTATGGATTATATCTTCATTTTTATAATAACAATTCCTGTTCTATTCTATTCTTCATAGCATTGGGTGGCCACACAAGCGACGATAATTATCGTAGATTTGCCTAGAATTGCATTCATCACTTGGCTAGACAAACGGGGAGCGCTGATGGCTATCACCCGATACAAAATTTAAGAAAACAAGTTGTTCTTACTAAATCCAATATTAATGCAGGTGGCGCTGTGTTTCTCGCCGGTGGGCGCGACGTTACGTGTTCGCGCGCGTAAGTTCCCCTCTATCGTGAACTGCACTGCTATCAACTGGTTCCACGAGTGGCCGGCTGAAGCGCTGCGCTCTGTCTCCACGAGATTCCTCGCTGAAGTAGAATCTTTACCGGTAAATAACAACACTACGTATCATTAACACTTCCTTCTCCCTAGCAACGAATAGAATAACTACACTATTTAGGAATTCTGTTGTGTAATAAATTATGAGGTCGATGACTGACTTCACTACCCTGTTGTCAGGGTCCTGGTGTGAGTCGCCAGAAGTCATATGGCTGAATAACTTTGTTTTTAAATAAATAGTACCCGAAGCCAATGGCTTAACGTGCCTACCGACGCACGGAATCTCTTTGGAAAAAACGTAATAGATTATTATATTGAACCCATTGTTGTTACCAGCCGGATCTAGTGCAGCCAGTAGCGAACTTCATGTCGCATGTACACACAAGCGTGAACGAGATGTCAGCAGTGTACTACCAGAACGAGCGGCGGTACAACTACACGACTCCCAAGACCTTCCTTGAGCAGATTGCGCTGTATGGGAAACTCCTCAACGAGAAGACCAAGAACTTGAAGATGATGATTGTAAGACTCGAGAATGGGTTGGAGAAACTCGCGTCATGTGCCGGTGATGTCGCTGTCTTGAAGGTATTTGTCTAAACATTTCTAGGCTAGCTGAATTTATCCCGAGTTGAGTGCATTGAGATATAACAAAGTTTCCAACAAACATTGTCTGATAAACGTGTCTCATAAACGGAATAAGCTTTTCTAGTGAAACAGCCTGTCAGCTGTTCAACCTAATCAATGCAAACATTTTCTCCAATCCAATTTTTGGATAACTAAACGTGAATTCATGGAACGCAATTGAATGCCTGCTGTTTCACACTACTCTAAGAGGTTCAAATAACATATAGCTTTACATAACGTTTTTCGAAGATTTGACTAGGGTACTGTTATATTACAATGTTATTTGCGAAAGACAGTAAAGTTAAATCAACTGAATTATTTGATTGTATTCTAGGTGACTTTAGCAGATCAAGAAGTAATCCTGAAAGAGAAAAACAAGGCAGCAGAAGCACTTATTGAAGTAGTGGGCGCGGAGAGTGAGAAGGTGTCCAAGGAGAAAGCATTTGGTAACGTATCAACTTTGTTTTAATCAGAACATCGGTTTGTTCAACCCTGTCTACTTTACTTACGTTTATGAGTGATGCAATACTCACAATTCAGGTTTTTGAGCATTAATTTATTATTTTTTACATTCAATGTAGGGTCAAGATCAAGTAACTTAAGGCGAAACACCCTTACCTTAGGAAATGCCTTTGCATCTTTGTTATTAGTCGATACACAATTTAACAAAAACATACACCATTAACAGCTGCTGAGGAGGAAAAGAAAGTCAAAGTGATTGAAGAGGACGTAACGATCAAGGCTAAAATTTGCGCCGATGATTTGGCTAAAGCTGAGCCTGCGTTGCTCGCGGCTCAGGAGGCCTTGAATACATTGAACAAGAACAACTTGACGGAGTTGAAGTCATTTGGCTCTCCGCCAGACGCCGTCGTCAACGTAACCGCAGCTGTGCTTGTACTGTTCTCTAAGAAGGGAAAGATACCCAAAGATAGATCCTGGAAGTCTTGCAAGGTAATGTTTTAAATTTTCAAGGGGAGGTATTTGCCCACCTGCAGAGACACCAGTTAGCCTAAGTGTTTTGTTTAACCACGTCTTGATTTGAACTTTTCTATACAGGATAAAAACGCCACATCGAAACAATTCATCTAAATATCAATATCGCAGTATTATATAAAAATAAGTTCCCAAGTAATGTCAAAAACCTTCGTTGTGGCCTTTTTGACCCCCTTGTTGACGTTTAAGTAAGGTTTTTAGATACTAATTTGTAGAAAACTTAAGAATCACTTTAATTGATTATAATGAACGATACTTTTAATAGACGCAACGCCTCTTGCGAAATTGAAGAGGTGTAATATAGAATGTAGTTACACTATATAATTGTAATGGTGGTGGATGAGGTTGGTACTCCACCTCTCAACCCACACGATAGTAGAAGAAGAATGTAATGGTAAATGTAACTTTGTAAATGTAATGGTTCGTTTTAATTACAGTTGATGATGGCTAAAGTTGATCAGTTCCTGTATGACTTGGTCTACTACGACAAAGAGAATATTCATCCGGATGTTATTAAAGTATGTATTATTACAATGTTTGTTTATTTTTTTTTACTTAAGCGTTTTTCGGTTTTTAGAGTTTCCGTTTACTTGAAGATTTGACAGGTCCGGTTTTTTACAGAGCTACTGCCTATCGGACCTTCCAACTCGGGAAGGGAAAATCAGATATCATTTATGATCTAAATATGAATTTGAAAATAAATTCGAAAATTACTATGGAAAATATTTTTGTGAGCCATCATAACGGTACCGATTATAATTACCAGGCGGTGCAACCGTACATCAAGGACAAAGACTTCAACGCGGAGTTCATAATGGCCAAGTCGGCGGCGGCGGCGGGGCTGTGCGCGTGGGTCATCAACATCGTCAAGTTCTATGACGTATATGTGGTGGTAGAGCCCAAGCGGCGCGCGCTCAATGCCGCCAACGCAGAGCTGCAGGCCGCCAGGGACAAGCTGTCCTTCCTCACTGATCAGATCAAAGTGAGTTGTAACCTGCCAGTGAACATTATTTAATTGATGAGCAATCTGTAATGTGAATTACCACCAATTTATCTTTCACATTGCTTCCTCGAAGAGAGTTTGACAGAAATTGTTGTACGCACAGTGCTAGAGTTGCGGTGTTAGTTACTTGGTTGAATTCAAGGCCTGAAAACTGCGTGTCTGGCCACCGCAAAACGGATTCCATTTCCTCTGTCCCTAACATTCCGAGGTGTATCCCTAGCTATTACTGACCACCTTTTGTATATGGGCGCGTCCTCAAATTAAGACCTTTATTCGGAAATGTCTGTAGAACAAAACCGATACACCTCACCAGTGAGACTGTTTACATGCCCGCAGGAACTGGAAGAGAAACTGGACATTCTGCTGAAGCAGTTCCAAGAGGCGGTGAACGAGAAGATGAAGTGCCAGGCGGAAGCCGACGCCACCACCGCTACCATCGACCTCGCCAATCGGCTCGTCAACGGACTCGCTTCCGAGAAAATTCGGTCAGTTTGCTATAATCATCATATCTTATGTTATGCTATAATTCATTACACATGATTTGAAATACAGTAGGTTTAGCAGTAGATCCTATCCCTAGTTAGTAGATGTAATTTCCGCCCACAATCTGGCGATAGGTAAACCAGCCACCAAATATGTGCTGTTATGTAACAGCTTTGACGTGAGGTCGCTAGTTATTTGGCACGGTAAGGCCTTCTCCCGAAACTGAAGTGGAGAAGTGGTGGCAGATTATTATTCTAGATTAGAAGTAAAATAGAATCTCGATTTTCCATAAGTGTTCTACGTTAATGAATATAAACGGTTTTTGATCAGTTGGTCTCAAACGGTGGTGAACCTGAAGGAGTCCGGCGTGCTGCTGCCGGGCGACGTGTTGCTAGTGACGGCGTTCATATCATACGTGGGCTGCTTCATGCGCCGCTACCGACAGCAGCTCCTCAACGAGGACTGGGTACCTACGCTGCAAAAAACTAACGTAAGTATTTGTACGGATCATAATAGAGGCCATGAATAGAGGCTGTTATTATTTTTTTGCTAAATTTAACGGTAAACCATTGTTACTTCTATCTCATTCCCTAACACCGTCGTTGCATGACCCACCTTTGCGGTTTGCCATAAGTTATGATACTTCCGGTATAACAAGCTGGAACTTTATAACTGAACTTCATTTGAACTATCCAAGCAGGGATAAAATAATACATTTACGTCGCCAGCCAAAAATCGAGACGACACCGGACCTGGACCCGCTGTCGATGTTGACGGACGACGCGCAAGTGGCGGGCTGGAACAATGAGGGGCTGCCCACCGACACCATGAGCACAGAGAACGCTACCATCCTTACCAACTCTGCGCGCTGGCCGCTCATGATCGACCCGCAACTGTGAGCACAATTTTTTTGCGTGAGGTCGATGATCTATTTTCAGCAATCCTGACGCTAGGGTTATTACCTATTGAACCGCCAAAGGCAGCCGCCGACATGCCTCGTGTAACGCCTACGTACATTCTTTAGTTAGTATTACCCGGGACCAGCGGCTTAGCTTTCCGAATCACGAAATCATTTTATTATTTGTAATTATAGCCGTACATACTTCCTTCTAAGTTAAGACCTCCATTCACGCCATTTTCTAATGGGAGGCAGTACGTTTTCAAGGTATCAATGAACTATTGATCACTTCTATTAATAAAAAAGTTCGTCTTGAAGTTCCTGACACACTGATTTACGCATTGCAGGCAGGGCATAAAATGGATAAAGTCTCGCTATGGGGACGGGCTGGTGGTGATTAGACTGACGCAGCGTAACTACTTGGACCGCATCGAGCGCGCCGTGAGCAACGGAGACGTGGTGCTGTTGGAGAACATCGGCGAGACGGTCGACGCCGTGCTGGAGCCGCTGCTGGGCCGCGTGCTCATTCGCAAGGGGAGAGTACTTAAGGTACGGACATATAAACATCAACTATACGTCCCGATACTAGACGTAGGGTTCTCCTCAATTAATCGGAGGGGTATGGAGTATTACGTAGCACTCGCCCGTGCTTAGAGAAACTTACAAAGAGAAGAATTATCGAGATTTTTTTCTGATTCGGACAGGATTTGTTCGGTTTGCGGGGACGACCGACTTTCCACTTAATGTACTATTTAGGCCGGATCATCAGCAATTTTATATTAATGTTGGCGTAGATCGGCGACAGAGAGATTGACTTCAACCAGTCGTTCCGGTTCATCATCCAGACGAAGCTGGCCAATCCTCACTACCAGCCCGAGATGCAGGCGCAGTGCACACTTATTAACTTTACTGTCACCAGAGATGGGTAAGTGTACCTATTATTATTACTGTTTCATTGTACTTATAGTGCGGGGCTCCTAAATCTCTTCACTAGCGGTTACGCGTACATATATGGTACTTATTTTGATTACAAAAAAATATTTTCTAATTTAATTGCCTACAGTCTAGAAGAACAGTTGCTAGGTGAAGTAGTAAAGGCTGAGAGACCAGATTTGGAAGCGTTGCGTGCAGGGCTGACCAAACAACAGAACGACTTCAAGATCACACTGAAATCGCTGGAAGACGACTTGCTTAAGCGGCTGTCTTCCGCTGGACCTGACATCCTTAGCGACTCGGCTTTGGTTATCAACCTCGAGACGACCAAGAAGACTGCCGCAGATATTGAGGTTAAAGTCGAAGAAGGCAAGACCACTTCCCTCAAGATTGACGAGGCTAGGGAGAAGTACAGGTAACGTCTAGATATAATAATATAACGTTTCGTCTCAATGCTTAATTTGACTCCTGAATATATACGTATATGCTTTGTCAATGCATTGTTACTTATAATAATAATATGTTGTACGAAACAGGCGAGCGGCGACCCGCGCCTCCCTTCTATACTTCATCCTGAATGACTTGCACAAGATCAACGCGATGTACCAGTTCTCCCTAAAGGCTTACAGCGTCGTGTTCAAAGATGCCATTGCCAAGACTCCCCCAGCCGAGGACCTGGAGTCAAGAGTCGCCAATCTGCTAGAGAGCATCACTTTCCAGGCAAAAACTTTTTAACGATTAAGGACAATCTCTAGAGATAATTTCTATTTATCTACTGCAATTTGTGCGTTTCACTTGTCACTTCACATGTTTTTACTAGTTACGCTTTATCGTAGGTGTACGTGTATACGAGCAGAGGGCTCTTCGAGAGGGACAAGCTTGTGTTCCTGTTTCTGATTGCACTTCAGGTAAACCTGCTGATTTAACTCGTAAAATAGGATACAAATACGGCTTTTCTTTTTTTAATATGTTTTACATAAAGATCTTTGTGCGTTTACTAACATGACTCATGCAGACGTCAAACGTGAGTACAATAAAAGTGTGGCTGAAATGATCACACGACATCTCTCTCCTCCGGGATTCTCTTAAAATGCATAAATGTTTTTGTCATAATTTTAATTATCATAATCTTTTTGCATAACGTTTTTAGCATAGTAGTACTTTCCCATAATAACATCTAGGAATACTGGTTTGTAAGGTATAACTTATTTTTGGACTAATATTTGTTGGTATAAATTTAATACGCATATAAATAAGTATCCATAATTCTTTTTTAGAATAATAGTCTTTTGTCATAATTGTTACAAGGCATGTTTCTTACATACGAAAAGTATACTGAATGATGACCAACAGCATGAAATAGTGCCAAAAAATATAAAAAGTCACAATCATGAACCAAATGCAGCCAAGGAAAAGTAAGTTTCGAAAATGTTCAAAGTTGTGCCAAAACTTTTCTTATTCGGAGTATAGTGTTTATGCTTATAATAATTATGCTTATATATCAATGGTGCTAATTCCTGTAAATACCATCTAATTTTATTTTAGGTTATATCTGTCATTTTCTTATCCGCCGAAAAGGAAAGGGACGGGTAATCGACAAGCATAAAATTTATGGAACACACGTCAATTTTAAGCACAAATCTAAAACAACCGTCTAAAAATTCGCCCGGGTTATTCATTTATTTACTCATTCTTCCTAAAATTAAGAGCTGTCAATCATCCGTCCCTTTCCTTTTCGGCGGATAAGAAAATGACAGGTATAACTTAAAGTAAAATTAAGAGATGTCTGCAGGAATCGGGGCCATTATTGTCATTAATTATTATGCTTATAGTAGTTATGAGTTTCAAAATTATGCTTAAAAAGTTATGACAAATTAATACTATGCGTAACTAATAATAGGATAAGTAATAATATGCCATGGTAAATTATTACATAAAAATTTATGAGTAAAAATGGAGAACCCTCTCCTCCTCCTCCTCCCCTCCCCACCCTCATCTTCTTTTTATCTTTCTCTACTTTTCAATGAACAAGGGTCGTAACATTCATCGATAGACATTGGAATAATACTGCTTCCCGTTTATATTCTATAAACTCAACAAGATTGAAAGAATTGTTATGAATATAACGTGCTGTTTGTATTAGGTGCTGCAAGCGGACGGCAAGATCGAGCCGAAGGAGTTGGACTTCCTGTTGAAGTATGCTGTGGCCCCGGAACCTTCGCCATACTCCTGGCTGTCCAACAACAGCTTTGGTGGCATCATCGCCCTTGCCAAAATGGAAGCTTTTGAAAATCTTGATAAGGATATCGAAGGCGCATCGAAACGGTAAATGTGCTAGGAAGTAAGGAAGTTATCGAAGAGTGACATTGTAAGTCAGAATAAAAAAGGTGTGATAATGTGTGAAGATGTAGTCACGGGAGTTGTGTAAGATATATTTAGATAGTTCGAATAAGCGTTAACAGTTGGGTTTGTATTATCTCTTATGTTGGTAAAGGAATGTGAAATATCATAAATAGTGTGCTTATAGATGGCAGAAGTACACTGACGGTGAGGCTCCCGAGAGAGACAAGCTGCCGGGTGAGTGGAAGAACAAAACGGCGTTGCAGCGCCTGTGTATCATCCGAGCTTTGCGACCCGACAGAATGTCATACGCCTCTAAGTAAGTTTTTTTTTATCTAGCGCTGTTTTCTTTTTACCTATTATTTATTAGAATAACAAATTGAGGAATGCATGCTTTTTATAGCGCGTTCTGTGAAGAGAACCTGGGAACGAAATTCGTTGAGGCGAGAACACCTCCACTAACGAAGTCGTTTGAAGAGTCTAATTGCACCACCGCCATGTTCTTCATCCTATCGCCTGGTGTGGATCCTCTAAAGGTAATTGGTTTCTAAGGAATAAGCAGCATTTGTTTATCAATTAGTCCTCATGATACAGATTTAGACTGATTTACAAATGAATAGAATAGAATAGAATAGAAAAAGTTTATTATAAAAGGACGCCACATACAAAAAAAATAAGACAACAACATCATATCTATCCACTAAAACAATTACAAAAAAAGCAGGATGTTTGTCGAAATGATCATAAGGTGGTGGTGGACGTCCTGAGATAAAAGGGCCTCACTCAGCACAA
Organism: Pectinophora gossypiella; assembly: GCF_024362695.1. NCBI lineage: Eukaryota > Metazoa > Arthropoda > Insecta > Lepidoptera > Gelechiidae > Pectinophora > Pectinophora gossypiella. The sequence continues at coordinate 7,041,985 of NC_065421.1, read as the reverse complement.
GTCGCGGCGTGAACCACGACGCTGGTATTATGTGGACCCTGTCGGGTGACGCACAAACATCGTGCTCCATAAACATGTGTTAATGGTGTATATACATTATAATATATACCAAATTACTGCTTACTGCAAATTACTGCAAAAAATGCTTTACTGATGTCAACAGAAAACGTTTTGATTCTGGGGATCTGGGAGGGCTAATATGCACAGAAGGTACGTTATGTCCGTATAGAGTAAATATAAAATCAACCATACTGTTTAATTAATTTAATGTTAAATAGCAGAATTGCTTTCACACGAAAAGTCACAAGTGGCCTTTTTAGATCCCCTGTAATCAAATGTGACGATACTTTATATTCTTGTACAGGAATTGGAGAGGCTTGGTCGCAAGATCGGCTTCACGACGGACAAGAAGAATTTCCACATCGTGTCGCTGGGGCAGGGCCAGGAAGTGGTGGCCGAGGAGGCCATGGGCATTGCGTCCGCCAACGGTCACTGGGTCATCCTGCAAAACATCCACTTGGTTGCTAAGTGGTTGCCGGCTCTCGAGAAGAAACAAGAGGAAATGTTTGAAAATCCGCTGCCGCAGTACAGGTAGACTGAGATCCTACTAATGTTATAAACGCGAAATTAATGAGTGCGGAAATCTTTCTCTTAAATAATTACAAATCAGCTATATCTTATTCTCTTATTTATGAGAGAGAGAGACTATATTTCTTAATTTTATTGAAATAACGAATTGATTCCTATCAACATAGATATTTTTATCAATATCGTCACGCGTTGGGTGCCTCATGACGGGTACAGGCGTCGTGGCAGACCTCGAAAGAGATGGCGTGACGACATGGACGCTTGCCGGAGGGACTGGCCGGAATACGCACAGGACCGCGAAAAATGGAAAGAGGAAGGAGAGGCCTTTGCCCAGCAGTAGGATCTTGTAGGCTAGATTAGAATATTTAAATTAAGTACATAAACTTTGTGTCCTACATAATTTGGACGAATATTTTAAAAGTTACGACGAGATGAAAAAAGTACGCGCTGCTAAAATGGACAGGTTCCACAAGCCACCGGGCACAGAGCGGTTGAACGCATACGCAATACCTAAATCATATACCTACCTATGACAATTTGGGAACTGCACCAATACCTCTAAATCACCTATTAAATAACAACAAATTCAACATAAGTAACTAGTACTACTACTTACTAGGCGACTTTTTTTTTTTTCAAAACAAGTTTTACATTGATACTAATATATTTTTTACCATTTCCTGCCACTGGTTGCCTAGAAGAAATTGTTGTAGAACAATACGGTTGCTAGTTGTGCTGTAATATAGATATCGCTTATGTAAATAATGTATGTTTGTTGAATGTTGAATAAATTAACTGGTTTTCCTCCCAGATTGTTCCTGAGTGCAGAACCGGCCGCGTCAGCAGAGTACCACATCATCCCACAGGGCATTCTAGAGTCTGCTATCAAGATCACCAACGAGCCGCCTAGCGGGATGTGGGCCAACTTGCATAAGGTCTTTGACACAATTCATAGCAATAACGTTTTCTTAGTATCGTAGTAGTGCCCCTGGAAAAGTAACTTGACACTAACCTACGACTTCGGCGATACCTACAGACCATGAGATGCCTGCGGTTTGGGGGATCTGTTTGGCGTGTAAACATTTGCAGTGAATTTTAAACTTTCGAAATCTGTCATCAGCTCCAGAATGTTCGAACCCTAACACGCACCAGTAGTAACGAGTTCGAGGGATTAATCAGTGGCCCACTAACCTCTTAAATAGTTTGAACCAATTTTACACTTCGAACAACAATTTTGTGCGAAGATTGACAAGGGTTTTGCCGCACTTAAATGACTATGACAGGAGGGTGCTGGTGTGCACCAGCTCCATACATTCTTCTTCTTCAACAACTGCCAAAAATTCAGTTTTCTTAGGATGTGACATTAGTTTCAATTATGGCCACGTGCCAAAAAAATCCTTGTCGCTCAATAGGTCATTTGACTACGTTGTTATGTAGCCTGTTGTCGGTCCACAGTCGCTAGACAACTTCACCCAAGAGACGTTGGAGATGTGCAGCAAGGAGGCAGAGTTCAAGGCCGTGCTGTTTGCGCTCTGCTACTTCCACGCTGTCGTTGCCGAGAGACGCAAGTTCGGGCCCCAAGGATGGAACAGGTATGAACGAATGAATGATTAGGGCTATTAGGGTTTATTTTTTCTAAAATGATCACAGTTCAAATTAACATATATGTATACATATAATCCATACATCAACCCGCAGCCACGCCTGATATTCGTTCCTAGATGGATATGATGAACAGTGCCTACCATGAAAGGTTATCAGCTTATATATTTGAAAAGCCACACTTAGAGCAGTTCAAATGTACACAACCAAATGTAAACATTATGAGAGCTGGTCTACGAATAAATTATTTATTCGTAGGAGCTGGTATTTTAAAAAGCATTTCCTTATTCAGCACCAGCAAATTAGGGGGCATTCATCGTCCATACTTCCGGTCCTGCTACGGATGCACATGCATGACGGTATGACTTATTATGTGTGTTATTCCTTTACCAGATCTTATCCGTTCAACTTCGGTGACTTGACGATCTGTGTGTATGTGTTGTTCAACTACCTGGAGGCAAACCCGCGAGTGCCGTGGGAGGATCTGCGCTACTTGTTCGGAGAGATCATGTATGGTGGCCATATCACCGATGATTGGGATCGTCGTCTCTGCCGCACCTTCCTGCTCGAATACATGCAGCCAGAACTCGTGAGTTACTAGTCATTGCCTAGACAGCTTATATAACACGTGCGATTACAATAGGCTCGTCTGCTTAGTTTCTTCACAGAAGTTTCAATTAGGTCTTCTTGAGGTGCCGCGACTGCGCGGAGTTTGAATAAGATTGTGATTACCTAATGAAAGTCTTGAAACTAATGAAACTGAAACGATCAACAACAGAAATGTACAAAAGCGATTATATAAAAGCAAACAGGTACCGTAGTCTGGTGATTACGTAAATGCTGTCGCCTAACTACGACAAGATGTATACTTGTTTATAAATTGATGAATGTTTATTGATGAATTCACCATTTTGTATTGTCATACAAACTGTCCGTTTTGACGTTTTGAAAAAAATATCTCATCTGATTAGGTTGTCATCCAGCGCCTACTCTACCGATCGTTGTTTAAATCAGTGTATTTTGTTTAGGTGGATGGTGAGGCGCAGTTAGCGGTCGGCTTCGTGTCCCCGCCTAACTCTGATTACCAAGGGTATCACCAGTACATCGACGACTTCCTGCCCGACGAGACACCCTACCTCTACGGCCTGCACCCCAACGCTGAAATCGGATACCTTACCACTGTTTCTGAGCGTTTGGCTAAGGTAATTTAGAAAAGCTTGTGTTTAGCAATTTAGCAGATTTTAAATAATATAAAAAAATACTGGTAAACTGATTGCCAAAACAGAAAATATTGCTTTGTTATAGATGCATTGAAGTCTTTACTTTACGCGTCATTTTATTCCCTAGGTGGTATTTGAAATGCAACCCCGCGATGCAGGTGCTGCAGCCGGCGGCGGAGCAAGTAAAGAAGAGACGGTATGTTATAATTAATTGTTAATAGTGTAAGGGTGTTTGTTGCCTTCGTCTATCACCCAAGAGATGACTTACTAAAACCTAATAAAAATCTCCAACAGGTAAGAGGTATACTGGAAGAAATTATGGACCGCGCCCCCGAGCCGTTTAACTTGGCTGAGCTTATGGCGAAGATGGAAGATCTAACGCCGTTCACTATCGTGGCGCTGCAGGAGTGTGAGCGCATGAACCGCCTCATGGGGGAGATCAGACGTTCGCTAAAGGAACTTGAACTCGGCCTTAAGGTAATGAGATAGAAATTCTCTTTTGACTAGATGTTCTTGTGAGATAACTCACCTGATATAAAAATAGTTAATAAAGTATTTAACAAATATGTTAAACACGAGCATCTGATGGCATTAGTGGGTCATTGTCTGCAAGTCTACGTCTATTTTATGTATTCTCCTTCTCTGGTGTGGGTTGTGAGGTCAAAGTTAGTGATTATTTAGAAGATATGAATGCATGGGATTAACTGTCTGAGAACTGATATTAGGCAGCTAAATTACTCAATTTTATACCAATATTTTATGTTTATTTTTTTAAAGAACGTCTAGGGCCCTGTGCCGAGGTTTTTCTTGCAGCTTCTTTTCCCCGGCTATACAGGTTGTGAGAAGCTGCAGTAGTTTTAGGCGGATGAGACGTTCGTTATGTAAAATTGACGATTCAAAGTGTAACTATGTTACCTACTGAATAAAGATATTTTTGAATTTGAATTTGAATTTAAAGACAGAGCTAACCAACCATATTTTGCGTCGAACGTAAGAGATAACCCATCAAACCGTTGGGGAAGCATCCAGATAGACCACGGTGCCTGAGTGAATGGCAGATACACTGTCTATTTATATGTTCCTAACCGATTAGATAGTCCTGCTCATCTTACTTGCTTTATTTACTAATTTCCTACTATTTGTCCAGGGCGAGTTGACGATCAGCAGCGCCATGGAGGACTTGATGGAGTCGTTGTTCATGGACAACGTGCCGGCGTCGTGGACCGCCCTCGCATACCCGAGTCTGCTCGGGCTCGCCTCCTGGTTCTCAGACCTCTGCATGCGGCTCGTCGAGCTTGAGAACTGGTCCGGAGACTTCAATGTGCGTCTTTTTAGATAAAGTAGTATGTTATGTCGTGGATGAAGAAGAACCTTATATTTACGGTTTATATCATAAATTACCTTAATGATTTCGCCGAGAGCGCAATGGTTAAAAGACACAACGAAAAATGAATGGAATTGTTAAGAGAATGGTTTGGTCTACACTCAAATGGAAATCGAACTCGTGACTCCTATCACCTCCTATCATGTCGGAATAAATATGTTTCAAATATATCTAGTGCCAACCTAATTTCAGGACCTGTTTCGGTTTGACTTAATAATCACAGAATAGTAACTACTGCGTAATCAATTGGTCATCGTCATATTGCAGCCTACATCAACGCAATAGACCTTGAGGAAACTTGTGAACGCGATATCATCACTAAGTTTGTTAATTTATATGTATGCAGCTGCCCCCGGCGGTGTGGCTGGCCGGGTTCTTCAACCCGCAGTCGTTCCTCACGGCCATCATGCAACAGACGGCCCGCAAAAACGAGTGGCCGCTCGACAAGATGTGCCTCAACTGTGACGTCACCAAGAAGAGTAGACAAGACTTCAAGTAAGTATCATATTATAACATAAAAAGATGACCCTGTGAACTTCGTATCATCCTTTTCACACCCATACTTGCTCATCGTTTACACACCTTCCCTGTACTTCAACATTTCAAGACTAAAATTAGGCAAATAGTTTCAGCCGTTCTCAAGTTTTAGCGAGACTAACGAACAGCAATTCATTACAGAATGTGAGTGACGTCGTAACGAAAACTTTGAGGGATGATTTTGAGATTTTGAGTTGATATCAAGTGCAACTACTAAAAGATATCATGAATTTTGCGATAATTCCACTTGACATTAACTCAGGATGATGGTCTGAATCATCCCCCTGAGGATTCGTTACGATGTCACTAACAGCCTGTATATACGAGGGGAGGTCAAAAAGTTCGCGGAATGAGGGGGAAGGGGGTCGAAATTAAACACGAAACTATTTTTCCTTTTCAATATATTCTCCCTTAACCTTAACACATTTTCCGGATCTATCAAATAATTTGTTTATTCCATCATAAAAAAAAGATTTCTCTTTGCTGTCAAAATAGGCCGAAATTGCAGACTTGACTTCTTCATCATCGCCAAATTTTCGTCCACGCAGTTCCTTTTTCATTTTTGGGAACAAATAATAATCGCTGGGGGCCAAGTCTGGACTGTAAGGCGGGTGGTTTAATTTTTCGAACCCGCATCGGTGAATGGCAGCCGTCGCAACATGGCACGTGTGGACGGGTGAGTTGTCGTGCAAAAGGAGCACACCTCTTGACAGCTTTCCTCTTCTTTTTTCCTTGATAGCCTCTTTCAATCTATCCAGTAAAGAAGCGTAGTAATGTCCCGTTATAGTCACACCACGATCTTTATAATCAATCAGCAAAATACCTTCTGTATCCCAAAAAATAGTGGCCATGATCTTTCCGGCCGATTGTGACACCTTAAACTTCTTTGGAGGAGGTGTGCCTTTTTTTATGCCACTGCATCGACTCTTGCTTCGACTCAGGTTCATAGTGGTGAACCCAGGTTTCATCTCCAGTAACAATCCGGGCCATAACTTCTTCCTTATTCTCTTCACAGAGCTCTAAAAACTGGCGAGAACACTCGACACGCTCGCTTTTTTGAAGTGGCGTGAGCATTCTTGGAACCCATCTTGCGCTGACCTTAGTCATCCCAAGATGTTGATGTAGGATATTTAAAATACTTGTTTCGGATACACCGACCATTGCTGCAAGGTGCTTCTTCTTCAAGCGGGTATCTTCTAATACAAGTTTCTCTACTTTTTCGATGATTTCCGGTGTGGTGGCCTCAATGGGCCGTCCGGAGCGGGGGTCATCTTCAATCGACTCTCTTCCTTGCTTGAAAAGACTATGCCACTTGTAAACCATGGTTTTACCAGGGGCAGAGTCCGCGTAAACTGCTAACAGCTCTTGAAAAATCGTCTGAGCGGATTTTCCTTGCTTGGTGAGGAACTTAATGACGGCGCGGTGTTCAATTTTCTCCATATTCGCTGAGTTCTTCCCGATTCACTTGTTTGCTGGTCGATAGTTCAAACGTTAATGACCCGATTTGCTTCAAACTTGGTACATATACTGTTAATGAGGTGTGCAACTAGCGGCTACCTGTACGAGCAAACCAACCTCCTCCAACCCCTCCATTCCGCGAACTTTTTGACCTCCCCTCGTAGATACATTCTCCAGACCTGTGCTTGTAAATCCTACTGAAATAGAAGACTGAAATAGAATAGATGTATACAATCCTTCCCACTGGACTATGAGTTAGTCTCAAGTTATCTAGATAGCAATATGACTAACTACATTAAAGACACACATGAACATTTGCGCTATCAATGTGGGCCTGTTATTACTCAATTTTAAAACATAATATCGGTTAATAGCGCGCCGCCGCGTGAGGGCGCAAACATCCACGGGCTGTACATGGAGGGCGCGCGCTGGGACACGGTGACGGGTGGAATCGTGGAGTCCCGCATGATGGAGCTGTTCCCCATGATGCCCGTCATCTACGTCAAGGCCGTCACACAGGACAAGCAGGACACGCGTAATGTGTACGAGTGCCCTGTCTACAAGATTCGGTTAGTGCGTTTACTTATGTCACTGTCAATTACTACATTTTATTTGCCCATATTTCGTATGCGGAGATGTGCAAGAATCGACCCAATCACCGCGAGAAAGTGAGCGACAGGCATCTTCTCTCTCGATCTTACGCTGCTGAGATTGGTTGATTTTACACAGCTACCACAGTTGCTTACTGCTTTTGGGTAGGATTCACTCAACGGAGACCCGTTACCCCTGACGGAGTACTCCTAATTCTTATACAGGTTCAGGCGTTTGTAACAAAGTATAGTCTACGATCTATTAGAATGTACCACATTTATATATATCGCGTGATTGTTTGTACAGCATGCGCGGCCCAACGTTCGTGTGGACGTTCAACCTGAAGACGAAGGACAAACCCACTCGTTGGACACTGGCCGGCGTCGCTCTGTTGCTCGGCGTCTAACTCTATCCCGCATTTCGCCTCCTAGTTACCAGCTTCTGATGTGCAAGTATTTATGCTCTTTCTTCCTATCTAGTTTTTTAATAATCGTTTTTAGTAATATTTGTAAAATAATTTATTTATCATTGTTATTTCTATATTTATTAGACTAATAAATGTGTTTTTATATAACTTAATTGTTTTCTTGAAGAACAAAAATTTAAAAGCAAGCATTTTTGAAATATGTTTTATTGACAAAATCTACAGTATTCTTTGAGTATTCTATTTTTTTTTTGTGCTGAAATCTTTTATCATTTTAAGATGGAATAATCATTACAATTTCAGTGCAATATTTTGCTAAAATTTCAATGGGAAGACTACACAATCATTGTTGTACAACACAAAATATCGAAGATAAATTCAATATGTATTCTGATATTTTAAAATATATAACATTTACTATATTTTAGATTTATACGTATAGAAAAAATATAGTTAATATCATAGATTTAATATATTATACTCAGTATATTAAATCTATGGTTAATATACTTTCGTTCATCTGAAATGGACGGATTGTTTCAGTCTGATCACAATAAATATTTATTTTAATTATTTAATACTGTGGTGCATAATTTAATAAATTAATTTTTAGGAATTATAAATATTAACCTGGCAGTGATTGACGCCTCCTATATATTTTTTTCTTACTTTCAAATATATCTAAGCTCCAGAACTAGCCACTTCGCACGCTTTTAGCGTTCGTCGGCGACGAGTTATCATTATCAGAAGGAGGCTCTGACCCCTTTACAGTGAAAGTGACGTAATATCTTTTATTCTTATCCAATTTCTCTGCTGGCAGTGCAATTAGTTGTCGCTCCGTTCCGTGAGACACTTCCAGCGTGACGTGGGCTTTCCCTGGTCCAGTCGGTGGCTTGTTGTTTATCTTCGGAAGAAATCCTTTAGACTTGGTGCTGGGACCCGCTGTAGCGGGTTTGGGCATCGTGTGATGATCCAATTTGAATGGTACTGAAAAACATATTGTAATTATTAATGAGTTCGACAAAAAGCTGCTGTTATAATAACGTTATATATTTACTCACTGTACGCCGAACATGGTATTCCAGTGTACGCGTGTACCGCGTGGAAACATCGGTGAGTTTTGCTGGTACAAAGACAAGGATTGTCCGGTATTGAGCTCATTTTGTAAAGTTCGCTTTCTCCGTAATCAAAGTCAAACGGTTTCAGAGGCAAGTTGTCCAGATGTTTCTTGCCACTTTTCTGCAATTTTCTTAGACTTTCATACAGAAATTTTTCGAAGCTGCTAAAAGAGAAGTCGGGATTGTTGTAGGGACCCAAACCAACACTCGCCAAACTGGACTTGTTGTATTCCTCAATTGCTCTCTTGACAAGAACTGCCTCATTTGTTTTACTTGTTCTTATTTGCAAACGTTTTAATTCTAACAGATGCTGAAATATTTTCCTTTCACAATAGTACCTGCGAAATAATACGGGAATTATTTAATTATATCAGAATGAACTAAAGTTAAACTAAAGTTATTTATACTCACCGTCTCATGTTAGTTTGAATTCGTTGTGTAACAGACTTCATATCTACCGCATGTTTGTCACCTGGTTTTCTCACCGGTATTCGGCTATCGAATTTTCCGGAGTGCCTTCCGCTGGCGTTCCTTTGTTGATAGTAAGCAGCAAGTCGCGGACTCATAATACGGCGCTGAATAGCTCTCGGACTCGGTTCGAAGCCAGAATCCATTAACCCGCTAGATTCATACCCACGCTCAGAATTCTCACTTTTAGATCTTATCGTTGAGCGACTCTTAGCTCTACCTTTTTTACGAAAACGTTTTCGGCGCCCATTAGCTTCGGAATGACTATATAATTCGTTGTCGCTCACACTTGGAATCCGGCCATATATACCATCCTTCGCCAATCTATCATCAACAAATGACTCTTCTTTGTCATCCTCTAGAGCACCTTCCACTAATTTAGAACGTTTTTTCAGTATCCCTGGGCTACTCGCATCAGGTACACTAGCGACGTCAGAGAGTACTTTATAGCTTTCGGTTTCATATATGCTGCTCTTTCTACTGCCGAGTTGACTGTCCTTAGAAGTTTTCCTAACAGATTTTGGTGATGATTGCGCCAGTGGTAAATTAATATCGTAATCGTCGGTTACATTTTCCATGATAACCTGTTGTACAGCCCGATCACTAGATGTAACTTCACCGTCAATAACTGTTACAATACCTTTCTCAGCTAACTCGCTGCTACTCCCAGTAGTCGAAGCATATTCTTTTCTTTTTTCTTCGGAACTCATTGTATTGCTACTGCTATCTTTTTGTAAATTATTTTGAATTTGATCATCAGTTTCCAATTCACCATGTAGAACTTCTTCGCCCATCGGATGATCAGATAACTTATCCGAATCTTTACTTTCAAAAACTTCATCTTTATTCGCAAAAGACACAGATGTACTTTTCTCTCGATCTATTTGCTCGCTGCCACCTGTACCGAAAGTCTCTAAGTCACCTTGCTTTCCATCCGACGGTTCATCCGGCCCGGAAAGTACTTGGAATGACCTTTTTCGATGTCTTTCCAAAGTAGAGTTAGAAGATGATTCAGCAGTTTTTGCTTCTCCAGTTGGAGTAGGACTTGCTCCAGCGCTTTCAGTATCTTTGCTCGGTTTTTGAGATTCTGCCAATGTTTCGCCCGCTTTTGCTGTGCTGTCTACAGTCGTAGATTCAGATTTTACTAATTCCGCTTCTTTAGTTTCTGTTTTGTTTACATCAGTAATAGGTATTTCCTCTTTTAAGGTAGATTCATTGGCAGCTTCGTGTGTTTTTGGCTGAACGTCAGACTCCACTGCAGCTGTTGTATCTATTGTACCCTCTAATACTTTAGTATCGTCGGCGATCTGTGCTGTTTGTGAATCTAATTTAGTTTCTTCATTTAAGTCTTTATGTGTTAAAGATAAATTAGCTGTTTCTATAGACACATTATTTAAGGAATCTACAGTGACATGTATTTCAGAACTTCCTTGTTGGCTAGATGCACGCTCCATATGTATTTGAGCTTCCGTTACGATCATGTTTGTTTTCACCGAAAGCGTATCAGTTTCTGTTTCGCTAAGAGTTTTGCTCTTAACTAACTGGCCATCTTCTTTATCAGTTTCTGATTTTACAGGAGCGACGGTAGGATCTGCTCCATCTTCAATGTTGTCTTGTTTACCTTCACCAGCACTTTGTACATTTTCAGCACCTTTGTATTTTATAATGTTAACACTTTGTTTCTCATCGTCGTTTTCAATATGGATAGATGTTTTCTTTCCTTTACGCTTTGTGCTGCGTCTTTCACTGGATTCGGAGCTACTGCTTTCCGTGGTTGAGCTAGTCCTCCTTTTGCTTCGTTTCCTGTGTCGTTTACTTTTCTTTTTCTCAGAATAACTTTCTGAGCCTGATGAACTTTCTGATCCAGAGCGATAACGTCGATGTTGCTTGGCGCTACTCTTACTTCGTCTACATTCACTCGGTTCACTTTTTGATCTACTTTTCTTAGAACCTTTACGATGTTTTCTATCGTAGGAATGGTCTCTGCTATGTACTTCGTGCTCACTGTCATAGCCATCACTGAAACTTTTCTGTGGTTCCATCAGCCGTTTTCTACGGTCGTGATATCGATCTGAATACCTGTTTTCAGATCTTTTCCTAGATTTTCTGTCAATGGAAGACGAGCTACTAGAAATACTTTCATGCCTGTCTTTAATACGTCGTCGCTCTGGGACGGGACTTGACAGTTCTACAACTTCACGTTTTTCTATTCTTATTCTATCTCGTACGTCAATTTTAGTGCTGGTGACTCTTCGTGTTGGCAAAGCTGTTATTGGAGCGCCGTCGATTACGATTTGAGTGTTCGCTAACTTTGAAGCTGGGAGACCGCCGTGCATTTGAAGATATTTTGCTGTCGACCTATGGCCACGGCTTGTTGCACAATCTAAAGGCGTGAGTGGTTCATTCTTCGATGACCTCGCTACGGGATTAACTTCTGCACCACGATCTAGTAATAATCGACATAAGTCTGCATTGTCAGTTGCTGCAGCAATATGCAATGGTGTTCTGCCTTCGTGATTAGTTGCATTCACTTGCGAAGGTCTGCCATCTAGGAGCCATTTCACTAATTCCCGCCTCCCTGATGCTACAGCTTCGTGTAGTGGCAAATCACCCTTGGAATTACGAAGCCATAAATTTGCTCCTCTGGCACCTGCAAAGTGAATTTTCATTATTGACCTGATAGTTCATTGGAGGTGAGCTGTGTACATAAGGGGACGAACCAAGTGAAAATCAAGATTTACCAAGTATTCGCACGGTTTCGATTTGTCCTTTGGCGGCAGCGGTATGTGCTGGGCTGCGTCCACGTCTGTCCTGGCGATGAGAGTCAGCTCCGTGCTGCAGTAACGCAGATGTAGCGTCAGCGTGACCCAAAGCTGCTGCGTAGTGGAGCGGAGTACAACCGTGAGAATCCGCCACGTCCACGCGAGCCCCACACAGACCTACCAGTGTCTCTAGGGCTTCAGTGTGGCCTCGAGCCGCGGCGCAGTGTAATGCTGTAAGGCCGTCTCTGCAGACAAAAATTAACCATAAGTGCTCGACATACAATTCAAATCGGTATTAAAAGGTAAAAATATCGCTTCTCATTAAACCATCTCAGAAGTTATTCATTCATTTGGATACAGTAAACGTTCCGAATATTAATAACTTAGAATTGTGGGGTGTACCTATCCGCGTCGTCGACTCTGGCGCCGGCCTGGTGCAGCGCCAGCACGGCAGCCGCCGACCCCGCCGACGCGGCCCACAGCAGCGGCGTGCGCCCGTCCGCGTCGCGCACGTCGACTTGCGCTGCACCCTCCTTGATCAGTGCTCGCATGACTTCTAGTGCAGCTCCTCGAGACTGCGCAAAGTTAATAGTACACCATCGAAAATTATTGTATCTTACTAAGAGTTTCTGCCGTCTTATCTAATTTTGTTGTTGAGTCGGATAAATAAAGCGAAATCGCTTTTGGCTGTCGTGAAAATTATCTAGAAGAGGTTTTTCGTGAACAATTGTTCATTACGCTGCAGGCCGTTAGACTAGTGTTTGCACCCCAGAGAGGTTGTCTTGAGAGACCCCAGAGAGGTTGAACAAGTTGTCTTTACACCATAGACCTCGTGTAACGAATAGGCAACCAGTCTCTGTGTGTCTTAAAAGTGTCCGCGGCGCATCTTGTCACAAGCGAAGGCGTGTAACGACAATGTACAATCGAACACTTTATTTGAACAGCCATAAGTAACATCTTTATTTGAGGGAACGAACTTATACTATTTACATAACTTAATGAATGCGTATTTAAAACATGGTTCGGACGCTTTTTTAGAAAACTCCTTAGCGAATGTGAGTCTATTTGTTCATAGTACTTATGTTGTTATAATAACATGAAAATCATCTAAGGAGATGAATGGTTACCTGGTGGTCAGTGGCGGCGGGCGCTCCGCACATCTGCGCGGCGTAGTGCAGCGGGTACCCGCCGTGCTGGTCGGGCGTGGCGGCCTCCGCCCCCGCTGCCAGCACGGCCCGTAGCGCGCCCACCTCGCCGCACACTGTGATATTATAGCTCGCGTCAACAGAATACAATAGAATATAAAACGTTTATTTTAGGTGTAAGTGAGTAGTACAAAATAATAAGTGAATTAATTCTCATATCTAAAATAAAACCGTTTAAAAAAGGCCAATCACTTCTAATTGTTAAAATAACGGCCTCCGTGGTCCAGTGGTTGAGTGTAGGACTCACGACTCGGGAGGGCCCGGGTTCGAATCCTAGTGGGGACATTACAGGATGATTACCTGATTGTCTGAAAGTAAGATGATCCGTTCTTCGGTAGGCACGTTAAGCCGTTGGTCCCGGTTACTACTTACTGATGTAAGTATTTAGTCGTTACATGAGCCATGTCACCGGCCTTTGGCGGCTCGGTAATAAACCTGACACCAGGGTTGATGAGGTTGGTGGTATTCCACCTCACAACCCACACGATAAGAAGATTGTTAAAAATATCAATAAAATATCTAAATTTGAACCTATCCTACGCTTTAGTTGCAGATCCCAATCGATTATTCTGTCGTAATCGTGGGTATTTACAGGTGTTAGGATTGTTCATTACTATTTTGAGCGAATGTGCAATAAGGCTGACTAGAACCCGTAGTAAGAAGTATGTAAGAACTACAACGCCTAACAAACTTGTTCTAATAAAAAGCTCTGTGATGTGTGGATACTTAGGTTATCTTGCGATAGATGTACCTCTGATTATCCCGATTGGGATATAGTCATGAGCTTATAAATGTTACTACGACGCTTTCCAAATTGTGAAGGTCAACGTTTTCCGATCAACATCAACGACCGACAAATTGGAGTTATCACCTCAACTTGACCTCGAGTCTGGTCAGCCTGAATAAAACATCGAGCCATCAGTCAAATGTGACCTTTCCAATACTAGGTTCTTATATCTAGGTCTAGATAGACGGCGGTTCAAGGGCAGACCTTCTGGCCGGTCAATACCGGACACGCGCACCCCCTAAATATCCACCGACCGCCACCACACACCACAACATTACTCATACCACGACTTGGGCATTACAAATATTACAATGCGTAATCAAAAAGAGCTTTTGTGTGAAATCTAGAAACCTTGAGCTGCTCAGCACCGAGGCATTAGCCACGAGGACTGCTTATCAATCTGCACGTTTCAGTACTTATCAAAAGTAAATGAATATTACTTAGGTACTGTTTTATGAACGTGACTGTAACAAAGAAAACTCGTACAAAGCATACATACATGTTACAATCGTATACGACTTATTTAAAAATAGATGTAAAAAAAAAAACTTTATACCAAACTATTCCGTGGACTCTAATAACGTTATGGTATTACATAAAGTGTAAAGCGGACAGCCGTAGACCTTATGTGAGGAAGGAAGGGAAAGGTCAGCTTTACCGTCGGACATCCGAGGCATGGAGACGCCGGAACATAATGGCCTTGCCACATACGTTATTGTGGTGTGTCATGTCGCTATTTAGCATTACATTACCTTACAAGGTTAAAAATATATTTAGAACTACCTAGGAAGGAGCTATACCAAGTAAAAATTACATATACATAAATTCCTCCGGTCTCGAAACACGAAACCTACCTCAAGGACAAAAAAGTTATAACTTGAATTATTGGGTAGACACGTGCATTTAATAAAACGATCAACCTCACAGGGGCATGGTGACAATACCATCAAAACAAACAGAAGCCTTGAAAGGTACACATTTTGTAATGGAAAATTGTCTATTGATTTGTGAAATTGGTACATAGCCAAATTGATTTTGATTTTGATAGATTGTAGTTCATGAGCTGCTGCTAGCAACAAAGAAGGGTTTATGCGGTAAGTTTATGATTGACATGAGGCTGAGGGGGTCGGTAACTAATAGGTAAATTGGTGGCGTGCCGGCGCGCAGTCAGCCCGCGATGAGGTGATAACCGCACCGCACTCGGAGTGACACCAGTTAGATAACACCTCACTCTAATCTGTCTTAGAACGCACATGCAAATTGCTTCATAGTGAAGTTATGCTCACTCGTAGTTCGCGTTTTCAAAACTTGTGTTATCGAAAAGTCTTCGTTTCAAGACATCTTTCTCGTCTCAGCATCAACAGCTCCGATATTATTTTCAGTTTCATCTATACAGGGTGTTAGTGACATCGTAACGAAAACTTTGAGGGATGATTCAGGCCATAATTCTGAGTTGATATTAAGTGGAATTTTCCGTCGCAAAAGTATAAAACGGAAAATAATTTAAATAAGCTCTAAAATTTTTATGACTTCTCCGACAAGAAATTCCACTTGATATCGACTCAGAATCATGGTCTGAATCATCCCCTTCAGTATTCGTTACAGTGTCACTAACACCCATACCTACTTGTATGGCTACTGTATGTACTTGTATGGGGTGTAAGTGACATCGTAACGAATACTGAGAGGGATGATTCAGCTGATTATTCTGAGTTAATATCAAGTGGAATTTTCCGTCGCAAAAGTATAGAATTGAAAATAATTAAAAAAACTAAAAAAATAACATGAATTTTGCGACGGAAAATTCCACTTGATATTAACTCAGAATCATGGTCTGAATCATCCCTCTGAGTGTTCGTTACGATGTCACTAACACCCTGTATACTTGCAGAAATCACTGTAAATAAAAACTTACCAGTAGCCCAATGCACAACAGTGTGGTGTTCGTCATCCCTGGCGTTGACGTCGGCGCCGGCGGCCAGCAATGTCTGCACGAGCGGCACGTTCCCGTGCACCACGGCCAGGTGCAGCGGCGTGAGCCCGTCGGCGTCCCGCGCGCCCGCCAGCGCCGGCGCCGCCATGACCACGCGGTCCGCGCACGCCGCGCGGGCCGCCTGGCTCGCGCCCGCGCCGCTCGACGCGCAGTAGTGCAGCGCGCAGCGCAAGCCGCGGTCACGCACGCGGACTGATGACGGCTGGTGATCAGATATGCTTACATCGTACTGACACTGATAGTCTCCTACTGCAGGTTTCCAGATAATAATAGGGAGGACTATGTCCCAAAATGAGACGGGCTGTAGTTGTAGGTAAGAGCGTCATTAATTGTCTTTCACGTAACTTGGCCGGAGACCGACAGAGGTAACTGATGATTATCACCACATGTATGGTATTTACGTTACATATTTTATTTAACAGCAAATAGTTTTATCAATGAAGTAAAAATATTTTTTCAAAAGTTCTCCCTATCATAGAAGTCTATGTTCCATTTTTTGCATGGATAATAGTGTGCTTGCTACCTGAATGTGCTATGGCTAGTGATTAATGATTCAGCACGAAATGATCCCCACCGTAACAGCTTTTAATTTTTGCGAAGTTTTTCAGCGGTACAACGGCGCTATTTGAAAAGTAAAATGACGGCTAATGGAATATGAGTAATGGTGTTGCGCGCGTTTCATGTTATTTCTCACTCTGTGTTGTCGGACATGTTCTAGGAATGAACCCCTCTGAATACTTAACAAGGCAAACAGTATGTGACGAGCACGTGTGCCGCCGGTAATCGTCCCCCACTCGTGTGTGAGAACCCCCTTTGTGTAGCAGCTCTAGCTACACCGATTCAACACCTATTGATTGGATTCCTTCGCCTCGCCCCGCTTCAGGTGCATTTCCTTAAAAGCTTTCAGTTTGAAAGCCTCAAAACACCGCCGCACGCTACGTGATTTCGGATGGATTCTTTTCCTTAAATTTGACTTGTTCAGTTATTTCTGCAGCTTATTCAGTTTCATAATAGGACTTTGTTTGCTATTGTATATTGCAATTAATTTCAACAGTAATTTTTCATGGTGTCATGGCCAAATGATTTATGGGAACAATCAGTGTGAAAATATTAGCGAAGCTATTATATGGAGCGTGTTGTTTACAGTCGAAAGAGGTGATGGTCGAGCGTAACATCGCGTGCGGCGGCGGCGCGAACTGCCTTCAACGATGCTTTCTCGGTTCATAGCTTCCGTAATCGCGAGCTGCACGTGATTTAATGCATCGGAAAATATAAAGCATCCTGCCACTTGCATTATTTTCTCATTCCATTGTCTTCGCTAGGATGAACCTCTAATCAAAATTAATGTGCTTTAACATGCAAACAATGACATGCCGAAATGGGATTTCTCGTTATTAGTAATTCTCTAATGTAACTAATGATTAATGGTGCTGCGTTTGCCGGAACCACCGAGCGGTGTCGTCGAACTCACATCCTTGTTGAGTATGTCGACGACGGCCTTGTAGTCGGCCTGCTGGCAGGCGTACATGAGCGGCGTGCAGCCCTGCGGCAGCGGCGCGCTCACATCCTCGCCCCGGGAGCCCTCCACCTTCTCGCGCTTGATCTTGGACCGCTTGTCGAGGAGGTCGCCCTTACGCCGGCTCTTGGGCTTCTTGAGGATGCTCGGGATGGGCTCGCCCCGGCCGCTGGCGGCGCGCTTGTCCATAACAGAGGGTTAGAGCGGGCGGTGCGGCATGTGTGCGGCTGCGGCAGGGCGCGCGGGCGGGCGCGGCGGACGCGGCGGGCCGACTGCCCGCTGGCCGCCGCCGCTGCCCGCCCCCGGCCGCACGCAACACCCGCCCGGCGCCCGGCGCCCGGCGCCCGACCGCCCAGCGAGTAGCGACGCCTAATCTATTAACTTATTGCGCAAAAACAGGTCACTGTTTCGTACATAGCCGCCGTTAAATAATTGTTACCGTAGCTTTGAAAAGTTCTATTGTACGGAATATTGAACAACACACGATGTTTTCTATTTCATTAAAACTTTTGCAGACTTTTTGTTTAGGTTGTGTAAACAATTATAGTTACTAGTTTTAACATATTTTTGAAAAGTTTTAGAACTGTTAGCTTAACTTTGTATAATTTTCTTCTTTTCCTTCTTTATTCTTTATTGTGCTAGGTATTAGCTAGAAGTTTAAGAAGAAGAGCCTTAGATACCTTCAGAACACGTTGCTTGGGGAAATGCTGGAATGTGCCGTGATTCGCTTTCAAATAACGTTATGACGTAACGTTGACGTTGATGATTCACGTCATAACGTGAATCATGGGGCTGACCGTAACCGTGGGCTGGTATCACGAAATGTCAAAGTTGGCTGAAGTCATCGACGCATTAACTTCAGGGGCCTTTTTTTTTTTTTTTTTTTTTTTTTTTTTTTTTTTTTTTTTTTTTTTTTTTTTTTTTTTTTTTGACGTGACTTATTGTAGATTTGCCGCAGATGGCACTAACTACTTGGCCGGACAAATGGGGAGCGCTGAAGGCTCTCACCCGGTACAACGTTTAAGACAACAGGCCTGAGGGTGCCCAGTTGGGCGCGAACCTCGGCTCAGGGCGTCGTCTGAGAGGAAAAATATTTGAAAGAATTAATCGACCCTAGTGGGTCGATAGCGATAAGCGCTGAATGAGGGAAATCGTCGACCACGCCGGCGGGGTCGGTATCGGGGTCCTGAAGTGTTTGGTGTCGCGAGCTGATTGGCTGCCTCTATGGCTAGGGTAATCGGGTCGTCGGGATCGTATATTACGTCCTTCGGACGCCGATACTTTTCAGTACCGTCCCTAAGCGGGATGTATTCGGAAGCCGCAACTACCAGGGGATTTGGGTGGTGCGGAGCAGAATCGAAAAAACGTTTGGAAGCTAATTTGAGCCATTGGGCAATGGTTGGCAGACCTAGGTCAATGTGCAGATTTTCATTGCGAAGGAACCACGGAGCTCCCGTGGCTTTCCGCATGAAACGATTTTGTATTACCTGTAGACGGTGAATTTGAGAGGGGCTCGCGTGAGCGAAAACTACCCCTGCATAGGTCATGATCGGACGGATGCAAGTCGTGTAGATTTTCACCTTATTCCTAAGGGACAATTTACTTCGCTTGTTAAGGAGACAATGAAGACGGCCCATTACAAACGCGGCGCGATCGCGCACTCGTTTGATATGGGCCTTGAAAGTAAGACGTCTATCTAAGACTACGCCGAGATATTTGACTTGCTCCTCCCAAGGGATCGGCTTGCCAAACATCGTAATGACTTTAAGTTGACGGCGTGACCGTGGCGTGTTATAATAGCCCTTTGAAAAGTACACCGCTGCACTTTTCTCCGGGTTTACCTCGATTCTCCATTTGCGAAACCACTTGCCCAAGGCATTGGCCGCGCGTTGGAGGATTCCGGTCATCATAACTCGACCACGGCACGAAGAATAGATGGCTGTATCATCCGCAAATAAAGCTAATTCGGTATTAGGGGATTTGGGAATGTCACTAGTATATAATGAAAATAGTAAAGGGGAGAGGACGGAGCCTTGTGGGACTCCGGCATGTATCGGGTGCGGTGACGAGAGCGTCCCCTCCACGCGGTAGCGAAAGGTTCGATTTGAGAGGAAGTCTCGTATGATGTGCACGAGACGGTCTGGCACTCCCAGTGAATAAAGCTTGTAGATCAAGCCGTTGTGCCAGACTTTGTCGAACGCTTTCGCCACATCGAAGAAGAGCGCTCCCGTAGCGACAGGTTTTTTTAAGTTTAATCTACTAGAGATATGTTCAACAATACGGTGCACTTGTTGAACGCAGGAGTGTTTGGTTCTAAAACCAAACTGCTCTGGTGGAATAAGACTATTGGATTCGGCGTAGTCCCGTAATCTAGCAAATATGAGCCGCTCATAAACCTTCCCCATGGAATTGAGGAGACTTATGGGGCGGTAACTCGAAGGTTCGTTTTTAGGTTTCCCAGGCTTTGGTATACCAATTACAATTGCTTCTTTCCACTGCTGTGGAAAGACGCAGTTGCTCAAGGCGACGTTGAATATTGCCGTTAGTAAGCAGATGAGGGGAGCACCGAAGTTTTTAAGGACACGATTCGTGATACCGTCTGAGCCAGGGGCTTTTCGGGTATGAAATCTTTTGATAATACCTAGGACCTCTTCCTCAGTTACCTGTGGAAGAGGAGGATCGGTGGGAGGTACAGAAGCCCTACGCTGAACTTCAGAGTTCACCGTCGAGAGGTGCCTACGATCGATAGGGAGAGTGCTGGGCGAGCATTGGGCTTCGAGACTGTCGGCAAGGCATTCGGCTTTTTCGTCATCGTCGAAAGCGGGGGGTTGGTTAGGCCTATTGAGAGGAGGAGTAGGAACAACCGTATCCTTTTGAAGAGACCTAGACAGCTGCCAGATGGCCTGGTGGTGGGGCTCAATGCCGCTCAAAAGATTGTCCCACCGATTCTGTCGCATGTCATTAATACGTTTTCTTACAGTATGCTGCAAGAGACGCAAATGACGGCGACATTCCTCGGTGCGATTGGAATCATATGCGCGGGTGGCTGCGTTTTTCTCCGTTAGCAGATCACGGATGTCGGTAGGCAGTTTCCAGCGATGGTCTTCCATCTCCGGAACCTGTTTTGAACTTTCGTTCAAAACCGACCTCACGTGATCCGTGAGGGAGTTAATAGCTGTCGAGGCCTCCTCTAAGGAGGTTATTTCTACTGGGATACTATCTAAGTACACTGAACTGGAAGACTGGAGGCCTTCGGCCACCTTCTCCCAGTCCAGCACTGTCTTAGGGGGTGCTGGATTATCAGGGGCGTCTAAACGGGAGCCTAGTTTTAATATAACAGGTCGGTGGTCGGATTGTAACTCGTGTAGTACTTCTATAGAACATAAACGTAAGTTTATGTTCTTTAGAAGCGCCAAGTCGAGTATTTCTGGTCTGTGGTTCAAGTCAGGGGGATATCTAGTGGGCTGCAATGGTGTTATTATATCATAATAGAGGGGCTCGGCTAGAGTTTCTAATACCCTGCCTCTTGTGTTTGTTGTTAAGCAACTCCAAGAAAGATGTTTAGCGTTAAGATCGCCTGCAATTATGACTGAATTACTGAGATTAAAGAGGGCTTCGAGGTCACTTCTAAGTAACCTCTTAGAGTTATTAGGAGATAGATAAGCCGACACTAATGTGATCGGCTGATGTCCTGTCATGCCTACTCGACAGATCGAAGCCTCAATGTCAGTGAGGGCAGGTGGGTCTATGGGGATACAGTGAAGTGACTTTTTATAATAAATGAGAGTGCCCCCTTTGGGCGCGCAGGTCCTGTCGTTTCGCACTAGATTATAATTTGCCATCTTGGGGTCGCGGTTAGAGGGTTTGAGGAAAGATTCCTGCACTAATAAAATATCTACCTGATGATGTTTTACAAACTCGTGAATCTCTGCACGTTGACCTAAGATGCCATCAGCATTGAAAAAACCTATTGTAAGGGAACGCGGTTTGACTCTACTTTTATTCGTACAATCCATTATTAGGCTTTAAATTGGGACAGGGAGTCTAATAAACTGTCAAGTTGACTAAGGGCCGACTTAAAGAGAATACTAAATTCCCTAAACTGGTTGACAGGAAATGCAGAGGCCTGAGGGGCCATCGCAGGAACCGGACGAGGCGCGAGAGAGGCTGCAGGAATACCTAAATTGCTACTAGGTTGGGCGCGGGGCGGATTTGTGGGTCGGACGATTGACGGGGGACGAGTCCATGCGGATGGACGCTGCGGCGCGAGTTTGGTCTGCGTGAGTGGCAGAGCCGGGAAATCGCGAGTAGAGTGCGAGGAAGGGGCCATATGGGCTTTAGTGGGACCGGGTTGGGAAGCTGCAGCTCGGGCTGCCCTTCGTTGGGCTACCTTGTGGTGGGTGCGTGGAGCCTTGGTGCATCCGCGATAGTTCGCAGGATGACCTTGCTGACCACACAGCACACAACTAGGGGGTTCTACCTCGTTTTTGCCTCTAAGGCAATCCGAGGTAGCGTGATCCCCTAGGCACTTTACGCACCTAGGCTTGGCATGGCAATGCCTACTAGAATGCCCGTAAAGTTGGCATCTATGACACTGCGTTGGGGGGCCTCCCTTATGGGGAGTTTCGACTTTAAGGCCAGATAGACCGCAACAAGTCTTCAGGTTGAAG
This sequence comes from Pectinophora gossypiella, assembly GCF_024362695.1. NCBI lineage: Eukaryota > Metazoa > Arthropoda > Insecta > Lepidoptera > Gelechiidae > Pectinophora > Pectinophora gossypiella. The sequence goes on along the minus strand of NC_065421.1, from coordinate 7,019,662 downwards.
ATCTTGCCCTCATCCGTCCTTTCTAATATGACTGTGACCATGTCATACGGGACCTGGCCACGACCGCGATGCATACGGTGCACCTCAAGCACCGGAAAACCGTTGATAACAAGGTCCTCCTTAACAAGAGTGGTTTCCCACTCCTTAGGGATTCCCTTTATGATGATACGGAGGATACGTTCCTCCGGGAGGGCGTAGGTATGGAATTGTATTCCTCTACCTTTCAGAATTGTAGTGAGCTTTCTATGCTCAGAAGATGACGGGACTTGAATTTTGATCCCATCTTGGGTCGTGCGGGCGCTGGTGATTACGATGTTCTCCTCTTTCGCCCGAAGGGAGACTTCGTTCCACCTATTTTTGTCCCTCATATACAAGGGCGGAGGGGTGGGACCTTTTTGTACTTGAGTGCCGCTGATGGCACTCTTACCATTGGGAGCCTTAGAAGGGCTGGAAGGGGCCTTACGGGCCTCGGGGATGGCAGAGGGAATCGACGTTCCCGAGGACGTCTTCTGGACCTTAGCAGGCTCAGATTCGCGGTGACGGCGGGCTCTTTTTCCCTTACGGCCCTCCACGAGCGTGAATATGTCCTCCGAAGAGGACGACTCCACACACTCCGACGACGAATCGGACTCGGCAACGTCCATAAGAACATCGCACGATTCCTCATCGTCACCGGTGAGGAGGGTAGCAGGGGAAGGGGAAGAAGCGCGCGATTGGGACAATGCAATAGACGCGGTGGGGTGGGCAGACGCAGTAGGCCGGTCAGTGCCGGGAAGCGAAGCGAGGGACGCGGCGGGGCCGGGGGTCGCGGGGAGACAGGGTGACGACGCGCGGTCGGCACGAGCACTATCAATGCGGGGCGCGGAAGGCAAGGTTAACGCCGCAACTTGCGGTACTAATCGACATATCTCAGCGTAAAGCGCGCTGCTTTTATCCGCTAGGATATGCGTCAAAATGATTTTACCGATTTCGGCCCACAGCTCGGAGCTGTCGGCCATTTTTAAGGGACGGCCAATCTGCTATATAATAATTACTACCGCTTCGCAAAAGCGTTCCTCAGAGAATAAGCGGCGCAAGAAACTCTGAGGCGATCGCTGGCTAACTTTCGCAACTCGAGTGGGATTGCTCGAGGGTGTGTAAGAGTGAGTTTTGCCTCTTTGCTTGGGGTTAACAAAGAAGATGTGTGCTTATGGTGTGCCCTAAGCTGGTATCCCTTTGCCGATCTTATTGTGCAAGAGGGTTCCTATGCTCTAAGTGCGGAGGGTTTTTACACCCCGAAACACGAAGAGAAAAATATAAGGGGTAGAGATTGGTCACTCTACCCCGGGTGACAGCTAGGGTCGACTAGGGTAGACCCCAAGGCCGGTGGTTCTAGCCCCGTCCGGGTAATGTGCCTGCCTCAAAGTGAGGCAAGCGGACGCCCCAGGGCCACGTCCCACTCAGCTTAGTTAACACCGCAAGGTATCCACTGAGGACCACGAAACTGTGGTTTTAAAATTAAAATCGATGCAACTGTAAAATAACAGTCGTTATTTTATCCTTGAAACTTAGATAAGCCAGCAAGTTCTGAGAAGAACTATTGTTGACTCAATGAATGGCGGCAGGGTCACGCCAGCAGGTAGCCGGCAGACAATGGCGGCACGGGGCGCGGGGCGCGCGGCGGGGGGCTGCGGGGCGCAGCGCGGGGAGCTGCGGGGCGCAGCTCGGGACCTCTGAACAAACGACCGTTCGGGACGGCCGCTCGACGCAGAGTAGCGACTTCAGGGGCCACCAATGTTAGTAGAACCTTAAATTGTTCGATATTGTTAACTGACTATCTGTCGGCTGCCACTGTATGAAATATTACTTTAATTCTATTATTGTTCATAGTTTTGGACGTAGCGTGTCGATAGATTGTTAAAAAGTTTGGAATGGGATACTTATTACCCGACTGGAGCGAAGCAAAATGGAGGGTTATGTGTTTGGGTATTGTGTTGGGTATCAAATGAAAGGGAATATTTGCTCATTTCAAATACATAGATATTACTAGCTTTTACTTGCGGGGTTCCTTGTATTTACTCGATAATTACTTGGAATTGATAACATAACTGCTCTGACATGTTCCGAATAGGTTATGTCTCCAAATCTTGCATAAAACACTTATCGAAAGCACGTGATCTCAATAAATAAAAGCCCAAAATAATATAAATATTATTTGGCTGTACTTTAGAAAAAGATGAAAATATAAGTTTAAAAACTAAAACACGACTACAGAAAAATCAGGCTTTAAAAAGTATGAAACAATAAATTGGGATTTCTTTGAAATTATTCCGGATAGTGTGATATTTAGGAGATAGTCGTGATTCGTATGCCTGTCCTAAGAGTTTGCTTACGACGGCACACGACCACTGGTATGTCAAACATTCCCTAAATATCACGCTTAAGAATTTTAGAGAAATATACCTATCTTTTTGTTACATACTTTTTAGAGCGTGATTTTTCCGTAGGCGAGTTATATAAGGGATTATTATATAGTTTTTAAATTATATTTCTTTTGTTTAAAGTGAGGTACCTACAACGTCTTATACTTAAAGAAATTGTTTAAGTTCTTCAATCGAGAGTACGATAAATCTTCAGATTGCCAGATTGTACTGTACCTTACATCCATGTGTGTTAAACATGAATTGTATGTTGTGTGCAATATATTTATATCTTCTTTGGATCCGGGTCTTTGTTTGAATTCATGTTTGGATCACAGATAATTGAAATCAAATAATGATAATAAAAACGTTTAACGTCCGAATCACGTGGTTTCCAGGATTCCTCTATTACACTTACACCTCTGCTTACCCCTTGGGGGAAACAGGCGTGATACTATATATGTGTATGTAAATATATTGGTACTACTAATGTAAACTTTTTCATTGTTAAACTAGATTTTTTTGTCTGTTCTGAGCTTTTAATTGACTAGACTTCCCTCGAGCCCAAGACGGGGATAGGTGGGGGTGTGTATGACGTAACCGAGGCACGCCACCTGTCGGCCGCGATGTTATCGCGCTAACATAATTTACGCTCACCCGCTGATGATTCGCGCGTCGATCGCCTTATGATAAAACTTTCAAGGAGCTTTCACGTCGCCCTTCTTCTATCGTGTGGGTTGTGACTTGTGAGGTGAATTACCAACCCCATCAACCTCATACCCTCATTGATTTAAAAGATGTGTTCTTGTCATTTCTTCTCCTCAGCCATAACACCTTGCGAAATGACGTAAATGCAAAAAAACGTTACATTGACCTTCAACAAGTTTATCCATGATAATTACGTTGAATAAATGATTCTGATTTCTGATTTCCGGGTGTCAGAGTTATTATTAAGACGCCAAAGGCCCCTGACATGCCTCATGTCACTACTCAGTACTTAGGTACATCAGTAAGTGTTAACGGGCCCAAACGCTTATCGTACCTTCCGAAGTACGAATCATCTTACTTTTGGACAATTAGGTGATCAGCCTGTAATGTTCTAACCAAACTAGGGATCACAAAGTGATTTTTGTGATATGTCCCCACCGGGATGCGAATCCGGGACTTCCGGATCGTCAGCCCAACACTCAACCACTGGAGCGCGGAGGCCGTTCTCGTCGCCCTAGCTTGGCAACATTCACATTTACTCACGACAAGCCTAGCACTGGATGGCCACAATAATAAATGGATGCCCAGGATGTCATGGAGCTTTCTCCCAAACGGACTTTGAATTTAATCAAGTAGATTTTTTTTGGTCTACAGAATTTTCGAATTAAGAAACGCACCACCAGGTGGCTAAAACTAACTAGTTTTATTACTAGTATTATTCTGTATTCTATTTTAGGACCATAAAGACCACGATAGATCACATAAAGCCGCAGTAGCCTTTTGGGCTGCTTCAGAGCGAGCTCTTATAAAAAATAAAAACTATAAAAGCCCATGGTCCCTGCCGGCATAGGCGAAGTCACGAGTAGTCACGAAAAAATATTTGAATCAAACCACATAACAAGGAAAAATGTTTTTGTATCTTATTTATTACTTTACCACAAATCACGATTCTTAATTATGTAATTATACTCGCTCCTTGTTCGAGAGGTTTTAAACAGTGTAGTCTACGTCTTATGCTCCAGCATCGTCACAATTTTCAAAGCTCATATCCAAAGCTAAAAAAAAAAAGTTAGTTTCCCGCTTCCTGAACGCAGCTGTCAACTAATGTCATTACGGTTTTTGTGCACCGGCGCGTCACTTCGCCTCCGTAAATAGAAGTGGGGAAAACCGTTATTTTGTTATCACTGTGACTGTCGTTCCAGTTCTAAGAAAATCACAGTGAAAAATCACCGTGATTTTGTCACGTCGATCACTCAGGTCACAAAAATAGGAAATGGAATTCGTTTTTCATTCTTGTGATCCAAAATAACCTTCACACTTTCACAGGCTTAGGACTGTCGCATTTTTAACATTAATATTGTATTGTTTATAAATTTTCAACACAATTCCTCGTAATTGGTTTATAATAATATCGATTTTAGTGCTATTATGTGTCCCATTACGTGGGAAAATTATATCAGATTAATGCGGCGTGTTTATTATTTTGAATCATTATTTACATTGATTTTATATGTACAGATTAATTTATATATTTACATATTTATGTACATCATATTATTTTCATTTTTGCTTCTTTCCTGGGTATGATTACTGTGACATGTAGTTAAAATTTAAAAACAGCAGCTGTTGCACTTTTCGTACGCCAAGTCTGGTACGTCGTTCGTTTAGAATATTGCCAGCTTTGGAAAAAAGCCTCTCACAGGGTACAGAAGTCGCTAAGAAGTTGAGCTTTTTTCTCGCTAAAACAGCGAGATGTGGATAACTGTGCTGGAAAGTATGCCACCACTGTAGCGGGTCTTCTACTCTTCCCAATGGTGGTAAATCCAAGTACCTCTGTACTTCTAGGATAGCTTGCGAATGGGGAGTTCCTTCGGGACGCGCTGCTTGGATTATAATATCGTATTCGCCCCAAATATCAAATCTAGGCTTTTTTGCTGCAGGTTCTGCAAGTTCAGGCTCTTCCACGCGTTCTGGCTGCCGAGTTGCTTCTGTTCTTCTTATTAAACCCGTAACCAGTTCTGTCACAGATTTTTTGGCTTCAGCCGCATATATTTGGCTCTGAAACACGTGAAGCTTAAAACGCGGGTCGAGCATAGTAGTAATTCCGATGGTCTTACTACATTCCAAATTTGCAAACCGTCTTCCTGTTTCTGCCCTGAGAGACGATATTGTTCTTTTTGTAACTTCGTGGAGAGTATCGACGAAGTCTTCCACGAGTGGGTCTTCTGTTATCTGCAGCATTTGGTTGAGTGCTGACATTAGACCCCTTGTTAAAATAAGTATCTGGCTACCAGACACATATCTCTCGCCACTCATAGTCTCTGTAAGCTGATGGAATGGCTTCAACACTGTACACAATTCCCGACATATCCGCCACTCATCCGGTGTCAAGGACTCCCACCTCTCATCCATTAAGGCCATTGTTGCTTTGATGGCATCTTCAAGCTCGACAAAGCGCTCCAACATTTTTAATGTCGAGTTCCATCTTGTTGCCACATCTTGGAGAACTTTTTTAGGTGCAGAAATACCGTTTTGTTTTTGATAACTGACTAACTTTTCGGTAGCTTTCACGCTTTTCTTATAGTGTGAAACAATGTTTTTTACTTTATTTATAAGACGCCGTACTTCTTCGTCTGCAGTATCCTCCACTGTACAATTCTTCACTATTAAATTAAGCGTGTGGGCGTAGCAACCAAAATGCTTCCATCCCATTTTCTCAACAGCACTTCTCATGTTGCTGGCATTGTCAGTTACAACTATTAACACTTTGTCTTTAAGTTTCCAATTTTCGACAATGCGGAGTACGTGTTCTTTAATATTTTCGGCCGTATGCGAACCCGGCAAAATTGTGCAGTCCAACAGCACTGACTTAATTTGAAAGCTTGGATCTATGTAGTGTGCTGTTAGTCCCAAGTAAGCGTCATTTACGCTGGATGTCCAAATATCAGTCGTCAGACATATGCTTTCTGCGTCAGTTTCCAGTTTGATCTTCATTTTTGTCATGCACGTTTCATATAGTGCAGGCAAATAATTATTCGAGAGGACTTTCCTATTTGGCAACTGATAAGAGGGGTTCAGGCCTTCCACAAACGCCTTGAAACCTCGATCTTCAACTATGGAAAATGGTTGATAATCGTAAATGAACAACTGCATCAGCAGGTTGTCCAGTTTCTTTTTTTCGTTAGGGGTTATTTTCTTTTTTATATATCGAGCCATAGTTTGGTTCAACAAAACTCTTGCCGATGATTGTTGTTCTTGCCCAGTGTGAGATTGAAGAGGTGTCAGGGGTTCAAGACGCGGTTGGGACGATGCAGAGGGCTCTGGTTGTGGTTGGGACGTTGTAGAGGGCTCAGGTTGGGGTTGGGACGATGTAGGTGGTTCTGGATGCGACTGAGTTATTTTCGTGGACACGAACTGTATTGTCGGATGTTTTCTCTCCAAATGTTTTTTTAAATTCGTTGTTGATGATTTGTAACTAAGTTTTGTTTGACAAATTTTACAATTTGCCATTTTATTTCCACCCAAGTCTTCAAAACAGTTCCACAAATTACTTGATTTAATTTTTCGTGAATCCGCCATTTTTAACAGTTTATGATAATATTTAAAACTAACCCTACAAAAACCTACGCTAATTATATGTACACTTAATTACTTTTATACACCAAACTATCTATAAACAATGAAAAATATATTTACACACTTTAATTTTACTTAATCAAATAAACAAACGAAAATAAATCTTGGAAAACGCAAAAATTACTCCCACAATTACTTCCGAATTGAATGCACCTGTCACAGTGATTCGTTTTTTCATTTTCGCGCCAAATTTCAGGACACGGAAAACATAGACCTTTAAATATGTAGATATGATCAGTGTTATGCAAGTAGACAAAACACTTTCAGAGTAGAGTAGCATAAATAAAACAGTGTTAGCCAAAACAAGTAAACAAGTAACAGGTTTAAATCAAACTTTATTAAATTATAGGTATTAAAAAAAAAGTTTTATAATAATACAATCAATACTTACATAATAAACAAAATATAACAAGTACTTTATAATTATTACTTCTTACATACATAAACTCACGTCTATTCTAATCTTCATCACTATAAAATATCTAATTTATCGTATTTTATTTTCATATCTTAGCTGAAATTATTTTATTCATCTGTTCCATTCTAACAATTATTAACTCAATCAACTCTACGTAGAGAAAAAGCGCCAATAAAAAATGACCAGCGGTCGTGGCGCTAGTTTCGCAGTTTCCGCATAGATTTACTATATTTTGTCATATATTTCATTTAGTTCCATTTAAACTCGCGGTTCACGGAGCCGCGGCCGTTGCATGCGTGAATGAACGAAACTAGCTGTCTTTCTCTCTCGCACTAGCCGAAGGGGCACCGGAGAAGTACGAACGAACGTTATTTCGCTTGGATTCGCGTCAGTAGTGAAATGAGTGACTGAGAACAAAACATGTACCGGAACTATGGAACTGAGAAGGAACGACATACGTTACTCGGAACGTTGTTACTTCGCCAGAAGTCACAGTGATAACTTTAGATATCAGATCACGGTGATTTTTTCACCGTGACGTTATTTATCACCCACCTCTATCCGTAAATAAACTAATTGAAAACTAATATTTAATACAAAAACATGATTGATATAGTGCGAAAAATCTGTTACTTACATAATCAAGTGCTTTTTTCTCTAAAAAAGCTAGAAACAGTACCAAAGAAAAAATGTGGATGACGACGAGCGTAAGTTCTTTTTGATAAAACAAAACGTGGATTATACTGGTAAGTCTTAACATTATCCATCTACTAAAACAAGAGAAGATATAATTATGATCAATTCAATTTAATTCCTTTTATTGTCGAAAACAAATTACTTTTTTTTGAGGTTATAATTTTATAATCCTAACATTCGAAGAAGTAACTTAAGTTGGTTCTTATTACTAATAAAAGTAACTAGTTTTATTAACAGAAATAATAATAATATTAAAATTGTATCGTGTTCGTGTTATAACAGTGATTTAAAAGTTATACTTTATTCCGATGTTGATGTTGTTTAAATTCGCCTTATATAAGGCAGGCAAAGATCTCAGGACTATACAGTCTTGACTTTAGTAATTTAATATTCGAAAATCACGATCAAAATAGGCCTAAGCCTTGTCTTCAGTCCCTGATTGCCGCGTTTTTATTTTCATCTGTCAAAAAAAAAAAAAAAATTTTTGTTTCTTTTTGTAATTGTGTTCTTGGCTTATGTTGCGGTTGATAACTTACTATCAGCGAATGAAATGAGCAGTTTTTTTATAAAACAAAGAGAACCAGTGAAATATAACCGCAGAATGGCATAGAAAAGTAAATAATTAACTCGGAAATAATTTGACAAGTTCAGATAATTAGATGACAGAAGCACTTCATGTTTACCCTGTTCATCAAGAAGTACCTATGACACAGTAGTACTCAATATCACAGAGGTCATCTACACCATTGGTAGACAAGATACATAACTTATTCAAGATAACACTTAAAACATTTAGAGGATTATAATTGGTTTACTACAAGATAACCATACTTAAAAATGATATTATATATATTATAACAGTACATAATCCCTTCTCACAGTCTCTGTTAAGTGGTGTTAATAATGTTATCTTCTCCGAATGATACTTACAATATAAGATGATGATAATATACCCTAACAATAAAAACAGAAAGAGTGTTAAGAGAGTACAGGCAAAAGATAGCCTTATTATAGTAAGCAATTTCTTCCAAATTACTCTAATCTTATTATAATTCAAGCTTCCAACGTATGGGTGATGATTATTGGTACCAACCTAACCAACAAGAGAACACCACTTGGAGAGTCACCTAGTTAAGCACTAGTAGTGAACTGTCTGACTAGAGAATAGACAGGCTATTTGTTTCCCTTTAGAGCTATCACAATAGAGGATAGACAATGGACTCGATGTATCAACCCTATTAACATAAAAATCAACCACTAAGACCATTGCTAAGCGCTAATATACCTATTTTACATTTCCATACCTAGAGCTATCACTTAGAGGATAGACAATGGACTTAAAGGCACAATGCACATAAGAGCTACCATTAGGAAGGTCGCCATTGATAAGCGATAATATACCTATTTGTCATTTCCATACCTAGAGCTATCACTTAGAGGATAGACAATAGACTTGAAGGTATCAATGCAATGAATGTAAGAGCTACCACTAAGAAAGTCGCCATTGACAAGCGCTAACATATCTATTTCTCATTTCCATACCTAGAGCTATCACTTAGAGGATAGACAATAGACTTGAAGGTATCAATGCAATGAACATAAGAGCTACCACTAGGAAGGTCGCCACTGACAAGCGCTAACATACCTATTTCTCATTTCCATACTTAGAGCTATCACTTAGAGGATAGACAATGGACTTGATGGTATCAACCTAATTAACAAAAGATCTACCACCAGGAAGGTCGCCATTGCCAAGCGCTAATATACCTATTTATCATTTCCATGCCTAGAGCTATCACTTAGAGGATAGACAATGGACTTGAAGGTATCAACACAATGAATGTAAGAGCTACCACTAAGAAAGTCGCCATTGACAAGCGCTAACATACCTATTTCTCATTTCCATACTTAGAGCTATCACTTAGAGGATAGACAATGGACTTGATGGTATGAACCATATTAACATAAGAGCTACCACGATTATGGTCGGCATTGGCAAGCGCTATATACCTATTTCTCATTTCCATACTTAGAGCTATCACTTAGAGGATAGACAATGGACTTTATGGTATGAACCCTATTAATATAAGAGCTACCACGATTATGGTCGGCATTAGCAAGCGCTATATACCTATTTCTCATTTCCATACCTAGAGCTATCACTTAGAGGATAGACAATGGACTTGATGGTATCAACTCAAATAACATAAAGCTACCACTACAAGTATCGCCTTTTGCTAAACGCTAGTAGATAGCTAGAACATAGACCAACTATTTTTTATACTTTTATTTCCATGTTTGGTTTGTCACTTGAGGAATCGAAGATAAACCATTGAATTGTCGGGGCTTACCTACCCATGTTGAAACTCAAGATTAGACTAATGCTGAGAAACAATAGACTATTATGTCAAATTGATTATTATAAAATAATGAGAGTACAAATTCTGAAGAAATAACCGACAATTCAAAACCTAAAAGCCTCTGTTCTATTAATCAACCTCAACTGTGCTAGAAATCAAAGTATGTAATGTCAGAGATTACTTTCAAAAGAGATAACTGTACACAAGACATGGTTAGAGAATACTGCTATTAAATTCTTTCAACCAACATCATAAAATTCAAATAGCACATAAATAATAATGAATAACATTGCCCGAAGAGTGAGTAAACGAGATAGCAACAGGATCTGTGGAACAGAGACAACAGTATCAGCAGGCAGCCCCACAGCCAACAGCATGAACAGAAAGCCCACAAGGAACAGTATCAGCAGGCCGCCCCACAGCCAGCAATAAAAGCAGTGATGCAACCAGTCATGATCAGCAGTGCTATAACCAGCAGTACCAGCAGCCCTACAGCCAGCAGTAGTAGCAGAGCTACAACCAGATGTATTAGCAGTCTCACAGCCATTAGTATCAACAGTGGCCCAGGCAGCAAGGCCGTTTAAGAATAGTACCTCATGAGGAGGAAGAATTCCCTATAAAGTTATAATGGGAAAATTTGCACAAGCAAATATATTTTTCAAAATTCTGGTAAAATTAATTCCGAATGTCTATCACTAAAAGTTTTAGCATTATCATTAAGACATGGGATTCAAATCCTGTCTTTGTTAATCAGGAATAACAATACTAATCTCAGTATAAATTGGGGTACCTACCTGATAATATTATAACTTCAATGAAAATTTCCTTCAAGTATTACATTCGAAATTGTAAAATATTGATACCTAGTTCGGTTAGATAGAATAGTTGCCCTTTTTATTATTAACTCATAGGTGAAAAGGAAGGAAAAATAGTTCATTAGTAACATATAACTTACATCACCATTAGCGTTTTCTCTAAATTATGTTGTTGTAGATTTATTATGTTGTTGCTGATCAGCCCAAAACACAGTTTACAATTAATATAAAAATTACAACAATAATGTCCCTCCACTTAATCAATCGGAACCAAACTGCAGTGGAGAAGTAACAATAATATTTTCATGATAAATATATGTTTATCTTATTTTTCGGTTAGTGTTGTAACGTAAATCAGGCAGGTCCCTTCACTAAATAACCTGACATATTAAATCTTCAGGATGGGTACGAGAAGTGAATCCCTGTGCAAACAACAGGATCATGTTAAGTTAGGTTAAAGGAAAGGATGATTTTTACGAACGATGATAATATACCTACACGACCGATAATTAATAAATTAATGTTATCCTTATATGTAACTGCACACCTAAGGGTAAAATATGTTTTATTCATTTATTTATTTTTTCCAGTAAATAATAGGACGTCACTATTACTGTCCTAAAAGCAAATTCAATAATTATTACACTAAAGAGATAGCTGCGTAAACAATGTTACGTGTGTTAATGTGTTGTGTGTACGTTGTTCTATCATCTGATTGGTGGGTGAAAGGTTGCATAGAGGAATAGGAAAAAAATCCACAACAAGTTATATTTATTATTACCACATAAAAGAAATATACTAAATATTATTACCAAGCCCATATGGTCGATATTAGGTAATACACAATAACTTGGGCTCAGGTAATCTATTTTAATAAAAACAAAATCTTAATTATTACGAAGATAATTATCACACAAGTACATAATGTAAATGCACTTCCTCTCTTTATACTTTCAGCCTCATTTAACAATATCTTATAATAAAGAGGAAAGTTTAGTTCAGTGGTTCTGAATATTTTAATGAAAAAGGTCATTTGAATAAATGTATCGAAATTCTTACTTGCACTTATATTTGTATTTTCTCTAATCAATTTGACATGTTGTCTTAGGATTCATTTAACTACTCAATGTCGACAACAATTGCCAACTTAGCACAGGATGTTACAATCAATCTTGTGTCTGGGTGCCCTCGTCATTACCCGTTCTTCTTTATGTATTTCTTCTTCTTTTATGTATGTAAACAAATAATGTGTAACTTTGATAATTATTGTAGCCCTTGGTATGCCAATGAAAAATGAGTGTTATACTATATGATGAAGTCTCACAGTCCTTTCGACTATAACTATCGTTGTTGTTCAAGAGCTTCGGAAATGTGCTCTATGGTGAGGTCCCTGTGAGGCTCTTATAGCCAATCTTGATGTTGAGCTCATTCAGAAATTTGTTCTTGTGTAGTTCTTTTGTTGTGAAATTGATAGTAATGTGAAATAGGTATTTAATGTACTTGCTCAACTTCAACTTAATTATTTAGAACTATGTATCTATTCTAGTACAGTATAGTATAACCATATATTATATAACATACATAATATCGATTCCATTCTTGAGAACTGGTGAAACTTGTTTAGCGAACAGTTATTATTCTTATTGTTTTTTACATGATAATATCAAAACGTTTGGTGGAACGCCGCGCTGAGTTTATCAGGCGACGGCTGTGCCTCTCACTGCCTTTATTGGGATTAAAGTCATGGGCAGCTTAATTAGCTTTCGTGATAACAATGTACTTTATTCACTAATGAATAATCATATTATTGGTACTCGTTTCAATTTAAATGTTTCATTCCCAACTAAACTTTGAACATCTACACTGTTTAAAACCTCTCGAACAAGGAGCGAGTATAATTATGAGATTAAACGAACTTACCTGTAAGTGAAGTTCTATCTAAATTATACGAAGCTCCTTGTTCGAGAGGACTCCCTCCCTTCAATTTTAATATCCCGCCCTAAAGCTTCCACAGGTGATGGAGTTGTCCATGAAACATGCTTTAAACATAATGACATTAGTTGACAGCTGCGTTCAGGAAGCGGGAAACTAACTTTTTTTTTTTAGCTTTGGATATGAGCTTTGAAAATTGTGACGATGCTGGAGCATAAGACGTAGACTACACTGTTTAAAACCTCTCGAACAAGGAGCTTCGTATAATTGAGATAGAACTTCACTTACAGGTAAGTTCGTTTAATCTCATAATTCTAATGATATGTATTAGGTGGGTACCGAATTTTATTACAAGTCATAACCTAGCTAACTATGTAAAACCACTTAGTAAGAATTTTAAGTTAGTAAGAAAAAGGCCCCGATTCCTGCAGACATCTCTTAATTTTACTTTAAGTTATACCTGTCATTTTCTTATCCGCCGAAAAGGAAAGGGACGGATGATTGACAGCTCTTAATTTTAGGAAGAATGAGTAAATAAATGAATAACCCGGGCGAATTTTTAGACGGTTGTTTTAGATTTGTGCTTAAAATTGACGTGTGTTCCATAAATTTTATGCTTGTCGATTACCCGTCCCTTTTCTTTTCGGCGGATAAGAAAATGACAGATATAACCTAAAATAAAATTAGATGGTATTTACAGGAATTAGCACCAAACTTAGTAAGAAAAGTAAACTTACTTTTCTTACATGGACTAAGTTTATCGTGCAAAATTAATCAAAGAGATCATGCAAATGAATACTGGATGAGTGTGATTATTAATTTCATCACTCGGTAATCGGTACCTAAAGTGTCGCCCGCACCCTCTTGCACCGCGGGCGTATAAGCAGGCTCGTGATTCTGATCGCAATATGATCTAACATTATACAGACCTTCTCCCGTAGTCATCGCTCTATCATTTTTACGCCCGATTATTCCGACGACCTAACAAACAAAAAGTTGAACATCGCCACTTACTTACAGCCGAAAACGTTCCTTAATTCCTCACACAACCTTAGCAATGGCCCACTTATTAGCGGTAAAATAGTAGAAACAAAATTAAGGACCAATTCTCATGTTTATCGTGGTTCCGCAGATCGGGGAGTGACCCACTGCCCTCGATCGTGGCACCAGCCGGGGTCAGTAAGGGCCACCGATGTAGGTTTCAAATTAATGTTACCTTAACTCTTGCATTTTTATTTTTTTCACGTGTAACGAAATCCGTTTTTACCTACTTGAAACAAACAAAAATGTTTGCACCTTAGTAAAATTATTTCAGTATTTTGCTGATAACCTAGACTTTTTAAATTCTTATACGTGCACGTTTAAAAGAGGGTCAAAAAAGAAGAAGTATCAACTGGGAGGGTTCCTTGGTAGAGGCGTCTCTAATGGCCAATTGTACCTACTTATAAGCTGAGCAAGCATGTATATTTGTTCGGAAGAACGCCAATTGTATTCCGATACAGAATAACCTCAGTATACTTACGGAGTGTGAGTTCAATGTTAGAAATAGGTACTTAAATCTCATGCCTCCTCTACTCAATCGGTGATGATTGTTAATCGTGTGATCGTCCACTTATAATCCGCACAATCTACCGCATGATCACCATGCAAGCATCCACCACATACGTACCTCATGATCACCATGCAAGCATCCACCACATACGTACCTATAATGTGATGATGAATATCGTGTGATCCTCTAAAGTAATCATAAGTACTTATATAACATCGTACTGAGACTACTTTTTGAGATTACATAAACTGCCTATATGTATACGTCCCACTGCTGGGCACAGGCCTCCCCTCAATCAACCGGAGGGGGTATGGAGAATACTCCACCACGCTGCTCCACTGCGGGTTGGTGGAGCTTTTTGAGATTAATACTTATTTCTATTTCATCAAGATTATTGATGTATTAAAACGACACGTGAATCAGCGAATAATTCGATCAGCACATAAGGAAAATAAATTACTTATCTATTATTTCGTTCATGGAATTACCACAATAGGTAATACCATGTCTAACTTGAAACGCCAGAGCACTACGCCCCTGATGCAAATCATTGCGAATGACGCTGCCAATAGTGGTTCCATATACCTACTTTGAAATCCAAGTTTAGAGTTGCAAATGAAGCCGGTAGCAGGAAGAGCCACAAGTAAATTTGTACGTTAGGGATAGTGCCAGGTTGCCACGAACCTCAGATTATAATATATTGGATTGTCTAACGGGATTTATATCGGAGAGATGCTCCAAAAAGGTAAAATATCGACCCGTTCAGCGGGACCAGGTCGGGCCGCCGCCGCTGCCGTCGAAGAGTTTGAACTGTCGCGAGCTAATTGGCTTCTCTGCTGAATCAAGTCGACAGAATAGTTTACTATAACTAATTTACAATCTCACTAGATTTATTATAAAGCAACGGTATCTACAATGTTACGGTAACATCTACATCCTAGGGTGGCTACATTTTTCAATACCGTTCTCGAGAGAGGTATCATTTATAAGCACCTGGGTAGTTCTTCGGTCACCGGAAGTCAATATCTTTGCCGTATATGTGACGTCTGACGTCCATACTAAAGTAAGACTGATCATGAAATCTTTATATATAAGAACACGTGAATACAGTGTCTTCCCTTTAAATTAAACTAAGATGAGTCAGTGGACAAACAGTTTTTATTTGTAAGGCCGTTAGGAAATCGTGTTTTATTTATTCATTACTAAAGTTTGGTTTAAAGATTGCTTATTAGCTTGCAGGCTAGATTATAATATTATGAAGCATTATATTTTTTCTTTTTGCAAATATCCAGTTCTTTACGCATGTCGTTACATACTTATATATAAGTTCTATCTGGATATTTGCAAAAAGACCAAAGATTCTAGAATACTTTTGCGTTAAGGGTATGTAAACATTTTTTCTGTGAATAAGTTACATATACTCTTTTTATTTTCACTTCCCTTCCACCGTCTGCAATTGGAATACCATTGTACCAAGCTTAAGTATAATACAAACTGGACTTAAAGCAACGAAAACATGAAACAGTAGGAGTAGGGCCCTGTGCTGAGAGGTTTTTTGGCCACGTTCTTCCCTCATCGATAGAACTTCCGATGTGGTAGTAGTTTTACAGCCAGTAACATAATATATGTAAGTACTTAATTTATATAATTTTTATGTTTAAGTAATATTATATTTATTGATATAAATATAATATTATTTTTGACGTTCATAAAGCGCTAATAATTATGTAATCATTTGCCAAGTTTGAACAATAAATATTTTTGATTTTTTTTTAATTTTGAATTTAAGTACTTAATGAGATTGTTCACCGGTGATCGGAGGTCTTCCTACCTACAAAATTGCAATAGTGATCAAAGAGTATGTAAACACTACGTTTTTACAATGATGATGATGCATAGAGCAACACGAGAATGCAAAAAAAAAAACAATGATTGCGATCGTCATTATCTGTAATGACCATCTACGTAATTTACAAGTTTAATTGACCAGCAAAGTCGGAGACAAATGTACCCTAACGCATAAGCTCACTACTATATCCCAATTGGGGAAGTCAGAGGTACATCGAGACGAACTAAATACCCACATTTCACCGAGCTTTCTGTTAGACCAACGTGATAGGTGGTATATGGGTGGTGGGTGGCAAATGTAGAATTAGTTATTATTATAAGTATCATCATCATCATCATCATCAGCCGTACGACGCCCACTGCTGGGCATAGGCCTCCCCCAAGGATCTCCACGACGATCGGTCATATTATAAGTATATTTGTTACTAATGTGATTGCCCTCTTTCATTAACCTTCGGAATTTATTCGGTTGCCGCCGCTTTTCTTTGGCGACGATAGCTATCAATTGATTAAGTACTTGTAAAAAGCTGATATACTAAAGTAAAGGCTTACGTAAAACTAGGGCATGTACCGACCCCGCTCTCCTTCACGATATTTGCTTTTCCTAGCCTTTGTACCTGTCAAGATTTGACACGGTGAGAGTATGCGGGTAGTTCGGCCGTAACCGTTTAGTAACATCCAGTCGTTATCATGTTCAAGTGCGATATACCTAATACCATCATGGTATTGCCATGATAACGAGGCAAATCACTGATTGAACTTGAATGATGGGATTTTCCAAGAGAGAGATAATGTATGAAGTGCAACATTGTAATATGAGGGTATAGTGTGGAGGCGTTCATTTGAACGCATTTTTTTCCAGATGAGAAAATAACAAACATAAGTAATTACGGCCCACTGCTGGCACACCCCGGACACTATACGGTCACGAGTATTAATATGTATACACTTTGAAACCATGTCACATTAACTTTTTTGACAAATTAAACCGTAAGTCTCATTAAATGTCAAATATGTTAGTGCGATAGGGTTCTAAAGTGAGTAAGTACATGATATTGCTCATGACTGTACATCTACTGTACAATGACATTGTCATACCTACACGCGCATCTGTGTGTGTGACGTCTGACGCCCGTACTAAAGTACGACAGAGGGGGGAGGGGGGGGGCAGGTAAACGTTCCTCAGCCGCTGGAGAGTTGCCGTTCTAACGTAGTATTATTCCTTATTCTTTGCTGCATGGAGCATATTCCACCACGTTGCTCCCCTACAAGTTGGTGGAGATGTTTGGGCCAGTAGTCCGAGAGCAACGGTTTAACGTGCCTTCCAAAGTACGGAATCTTCTTACTTTTACGAACAATCAGCTGATTCAGCCTGCAATGTCCTAGACAAATAAAGGACGGTCTCACAAAATGTTTTCCACAATGACGCCATCGGGAATCGAACCTGAAGAAGCATCTTCAGGATTCCATTCCACGGGACACCTTGCAGAGATAAGTATCTACTTTTGATGGTGATCCTGCTTGTGCATTGTCTGAATGCACTCGTATGGCTACTGCTACTATAATGCTTATGAACGTCATTTAGTTATACACACATCGGTCGCTTTATGCTTCTGTTAACCATCTATTAATGTATCCACATATGTAGAAGATTAGAAGTTGACTAATACCTAGGTACATATGTTGGGTTTTAGTTGGAGTAAAGATAACCTGTCCATGTGGGGTTTTCTGAACGGATCAGACTAGAGCTGCGAGTGGGGTGTTACGCTACGGACTATGGTTCATCTACCGTCTTGCCCCGCGTACCCTGCCGCATACTTTTTTTTTTGACGTGACTTATTGTAGATTTGCCGCAGATGGCATTAACTACTTGGCCGGACAAATGGGGAGCGCTGAAGACTCTCACCCGGTACAACGTTTAAGACAACAGGCCTGAGGGTGCCCAGTTGGGCGCCAACCTCGGCTCAGGGCGTCGTCTGAGAGGAAGAATATTTGAAAGAATTAATCGACCCTAGTGGGTCGATAGCGATAAGCGCTGAATGAGGGAAATCGTCGACCACGCGGGCGGGGTCGGTATCGGGGTCCTGAAGTGTTTAGTGTCGCGAGCTGATTGGCTGCCTCTATGGCTAGAGTAATCGGGTCGGTGGGATCGTATATTACGTCCTTCGGACGCCGATACTTTTCAGTACCGTCCCTAAGCGGGATGTATTCGGAAGCCGCAACTACCAGGGGGTTTGTCCACGTGGGGTTTTCTGAACGGATCAGACTAGAGCTGCGAGTGGGGTGTTACGCTACGGACTATGGTTCATCTACCGTCTTGCCCCGCGTACCCTGCCGCATACTAAAATGCTGTCAGGGTGGCAAAATATTGGGCTGAAAAAATCTGAATGCCATCGAAACTACGAGAAGTTAACTTTGGGACCACGGCATGTGTTAAAATAACGTGGACATATTATTTGGTTTCGTGTCCGAGTCCAAGAATTTGCACCACCTCATGCTCATACGTCTAGCATTATTTAATGAATTATGTAAATGAGTCTAGGTATACCATGAGCCTTTTGTGGCACGAATTCTTACGGCTATCGTAAACCGACGTATCGTGCTAACTGCTTGTTTGTGCTTTACGTCTGAGCTTGCATGATTAGTTAAAACTGTTATTCGGTCTCGTTATGTGGGCTGACGTAAGGAATATGGAGCAAGTAGCATAGTTGGCTGTTTATCGTTGATAAATCTGCGTTTGTCCAAAGGTCTGAGCCTCTAGGCCAAGCCTACTGCCTAGCCTTGACTAGCAGGGAAACCTAGATAACGCCTAAATATTCCACCGTTTTGAGTGCAATCCATAACTACACGAGAATTTACGGAACATTTATAATAGGCTAGTTTTCTACTAGTCAAATCAGTTACTTTTTACTAAACGCCAAAACACGAATTTACTAAGTACCGAATTTGTATGAAAATCACACTGTGACGGCATAGAGAAACGTGATAAATAGTCGGACTTAATTTTTTTTTATTAAAATTCATAAATATGTTAAAAAAAGAGGAGGATTTTCGTTAGTTTTACTGTCTTTATTTAGTAATCAGAATTTCATAAGTAATTTATCTTGAACCTAGTACACGACCCAATTATAGTTGATTGTACCCTATTGTACCTAAGGTAAGGATGCATCTACATGGGTTGTGGTTGCCACCTGCGGCAAATCTACAATAAGTCACGTCAAAAAAAAAAAGTTTGTAAACATATTTGGGTGAATCTCAAAATTTCAAGTTTGGTGGCGAAAGGAGAATGGGCGAATCTGGTCCAAGAACCTCCACTGATAAGACTTATATGTAATGAAAGCTTATGCTTTCTCTATGATTCTGGCAAAGTTCTATCAGATTCTGTCCCGGGGTTCTTTTTTTACGGCCATGTTTGTCCTGGCTAAAAATGTGATAAAATACAGTGGGAGCTAAAATCGGCTCAAGATTTGTTGCTGGATAACTAAGTCTACATAAATATTTATGTATCATATTGAATATCATTTTAAAGAGGAGATCTTTTCCAGAATCCGAAACATAAAAAAAAAACAAAAAAGTCTTTATGTAAGCGAATTATAGTCAATTTGCATCTGCAGCGCCATTGTTTCTCGGTAGCTAAGTTCAAGTTTCATGCCTTTTACCCTTTCCAAAAGTATCTTACCGATTTATTTTATATTGCTTCCGGAATTTGATCTGAGTGATAATAACAAGAAAAATAAATAGACACCTCTCCGATAGAGACCGCCTAAGCTATTGCCTATTGCAAGAAATCGTCATCATTAGCAAGTCATTACGGTATTGCATATTATAAGCTTATCAGCAACTTGGAACTTGGTCCAAGAACCTCCACTGGTGAGACTTGCATGTAATGATAGCTTATACTTGTCCTATGATTCTGGCAAAGTTCTATCAAACTCTGTCCTAGGGTTTTTTACGGCCATGTTTGTCCTGAGTGTACAGTAGTGGACTGCAAAATCACCTCAGGATTTGTTGTCGAAAAACTATTTAACTAAGTCTGTATACATAATTATATATCATAATGTATATCAATTTTAAAGGGGAAGGTTACCAGAATCAGAAACACAAATAAAAAAAATGCATTACTCTGCATTACTATTTTTCTCAGCAGCTACGTACGAGTTTCGCGCCTTCCAACCTTTCCAAAGAAGCCCAATCATTTTTTCCTTCTTCTGATATTGCATTCTTAACCTGACAAGTGACAACAACAAGAAATAAAATAGATACCATTCCGATAGAGGCCGCGTAAGCTATGGACCTTTTGCAAGATAACGTACTCAAAGGCTAGTCATTATAATCCAACAGACGTAACATGATTAGAATGCGGGAGGACGCAAATGTAGTATGTTTTCTTTCACCACAATCATGTTTTATTAATCCAGGCTTATATATCTTGTCTTATAAACAATGCCGAATGGTACAACAAACGTATCGTAAACGTAAGGTTGCCTGATAGTAATTGCTACCTTGGCAATAAAGCCGCCTTTTGCACCAGTTATTGCCTGAACTTGTTTAATAAATGTGTTTCTTTTGTATACAATAGAGTCATTGTATTGCATCTTGATTAGAATGACTTATTTCTTGTTTCTCTCGTACTAAGCTGTATACTGTTAGTGTTAAAGAGACACATATTTCGTCTCTTTCGCATAAGGCGATGTACTACATTTCCGTCCTGCCGCATTCTAATCATGTTACGTCTGTTGGATTATAATGACTAGCCTTTGAGTACGTTATCTTGCAATAGGTCCATAGCTTACGCGGCCTCTATCGGAATGGTATCTATTTTATTTCTTCTTATTTTTTTTCTTTGTTGTCACTTGTCAGGTTAAGAATGCAATATCAGAAGAAGGAAAAAATGATTGGGCTCCTTTGGAAAGGTTGGAAGGCGCGAAACTCGTACGTAGCTGCTGAGAAAAATGGTGCTACGGACGTGAGTTGGCTAAAAGTCGTTTACATAATGCATTTTTTTTATTTGTGTTTCTGATTCTGATAACCTTCCCCTTTAAAATTGATATACATTATGATATATAATTATGTATATAGACTTAGTTAAATAGTTTTTCGACAACAAATCCTGAGGTGATTTTGCAGTCCACTACTGTACACTCAGGACAAACATGGCCGTAAAAAAACCCTAGGACAGAGTTTGATAGAACTTTGCCAGAATCATAGGACAAGTATAAGCTATCATTACATGCAAGTCTCATCAGTGGAGGTTCTTGGACCAAGTTCCAAGTTGCTGATAAGCATATATGCAATACCGTAATGACTTGCTAATGACGACGATTTCTTGCAATAGGCAATAGCTTAGCCGGTCTCTATCGGAGAGGTGTTTATTTATTTTTCTTGTTATTATCACTCAGATCAAATTCCGGAAGCAATATAAAAAAATTCGGTAAGATACTTTTGGAAGGGGTAAAAGGCATGAAACTTGAACTTAGCTACCGAGAAACAATGGCGCTGCAGATATAAATTGACTATAATTCGCTTACAAAAAGATTTTTTTTTGTTTTTTTTTTTTATGCTTCGGATTTTGGAAAAGATCCTCTTTAAAATGATATACAATATGACACATAATTATTTATGTAGACTTAGTTATCCAGCAACAAATCTTGAGTCGATTTTAGCTCCCACTGTATTTTATCACATTTTTAGCCAGGACAAACATGGCCGTAAAAAAAGAACCCCGGGACAGAATCTAATAGAACTTTGCCAGAATCATAGGGAAAGCATAAGCTTTCATTACATATAAGTCTCATCAGTGGAGGTTCTTGGACCAAGTTTCATACAAAAGTGCCCATTGTCATTTCATATTATTTTTTCGTGAAAAATTGGGTTCCGACATGAAAAACATCCAAAAGGATCCTCGGTTCCGACATGAAAAAGGAATTTTTCAATTCCCAATTTTCCCAATTTCCCCAATTTTTCACGAAAAAATTATATGACAGTCACCACCGAACTTGACACATTTTGATATTCACATACATAAACTCACGCCTATTTCCCACCGGGGTAAGCAGAGACTTTAGAATTCCATTTGCTTCGATCCTGACACACTTCTCTTGCTTTCTCCACATATTTCATAGCCCTAGGAAATATGAAAAGGCAAAATCTACTTTATGTGTCTTAATTCTTAACTGTTGGGCATAAAACTTATATCTAAATACATACATCTTAGTAGTTAACTAAAATAATACACACTTCTAGAGGTTTTTATGAGTATCCGCAATGGTAACGGGGAGATGGGAAGTGAGATTTCGCCCACAATGACCGTAAAGTCGGCGAAGGTCGTCGGGGCAGGTAATCAGCAAACGGTGGTCACCGTCCGTCCAGAATGTGGGTCAGTCGCAGTCAATCGACCCTCCCTCCGTGGCGATTATACCAAGATTAAGCGATCATTCGTGAACACTAGCCCACTAAATAAAGACTTCTTCTTCGTTATACAGCTTTTTACTCTTTCTTCAATAAATTCTGACTGATTTATTCTAATGTTCTTTTTTTAAAATAAGCTTTCTTGTTATTTTTAAGTGCATGTCGTTAAATATTTGCTCGTTAAAACTGCAGGTTTTTAAGATTGTGGTTTATTAAGTTAAATCTCATTTCCCGTTAGTAACTTTATCTTAATCGACTTCGTTATTTGATTAATGAAGGTAATATTAGTAGTAATATTAGTGTTCTATCGTATCGAAAAACGCACTTTGTGTCTTAGTAAGTATATATATATAATATAATATTGTAGGCTTACAAAAAATATCCTCTATAAAATACTTAGGTTAATGGTAGATATACCTTTACGGTGTTAAGTGAGTAAGTAATGCAAGAAAATAAAATTCACCAACTTACCTTTTAATAACATTGTTAATTCAGCACAAAATTAGTCTCTTCAAACATTTTCAATCCTCGCATCTATCAACCTTAACCCCCGACACTCAGACTTGTGATAACGAACAGCTTCGTCCACATACTGACACACTATCTAATGTACCTTTGTATAATTTAAAGAGATTTTTATCGCACTGAATATCGTTATGTCCACCACGCGACTGACTGGCGAGGCAATTAGTAAATAAACGTGTGTGACAGTATATATTGTAGTAAGTATTCATGGCGAGGTTGCCATGGTTACTAGTTGGACGCCCACACCGGCGGCGTTCGCTCGTGGTGCCATACTGTGCAAGGTTAAAGGTGTCGAGGGGTGCATCCCCCAAAAGCCAATTAATGAAATGAATATTGATCTGGATAAGCTTTCTGATTGAACAACCCGACTTTAGAATCCCATTTTAGAATCAGTTCGAGTAAGATGGTAGAGGAAGATGGAGTTCAAACCATCTGGTTTAGGATCTAGGCAATAAGTAGAAGAGAGTGTAATTCTCTTTTGTGACAAACTTTTTTCAAAGATTTCTGGTTAGTATTATGGTAGGTATTATACTTCCTTACGCCATATTATATTGTATGTTGTGTACAAAAGGATGCTAAAAACTAATCGATCACAACTAGGCATACCGGATCGAATTATTAATTTATCGCTGACCAGTTTAACCTGTCTCAACGTACAAGTTGTATAAACAAATTAACTACATAAATATCGCAATTAAGTAAAAAATATCGTAAAAAACTTGACTACAGATGCCTACAGTAGGTACAGCTTGAAAGAAACAGCAAATCTCAGACTAAAAAGCACTTTATTAAAAACTGATAGGAACACATTTTCCGCTGACACTCCTCCTGCAACCAGGAGGGCAGATTAGATCGGGGATTTTTGGCAGATCGAGGAGTCTGCTCTCGAAGTTGAGCCTGACACAGCTGACCACTAGCGTCGTGGCGTTGACTCCTACAGCCGCCACGTTAGGTAACATGTGCTCGCAGGGCTTAGTGCTGCCGATCCTTTCACAGTTATTGTTATAAGTGACGTAGCCGTCGATGACGCAAGGGTTCTTGACGCAGACGGGGACTGCCGAGTTACTCGGCAGCACGAGGTACTCGTTCTGGGGGCATGGGCCGCGTTGGAACGCCGGCCAACACTGGTCAGTTGGTGGGTGGTACACGAAGGCTGCAAAGACAGAAATGTTACTTATTTATTAACATTTAGACGTTACAATCTGTTACAGAGTAACTAGGTAATCACGGTGTTAAGAAGAAAACAATAGTTTACCTGGCCGGCAGTCACAGATCCAGTCATCTTTCTGGTCTCCCGGATAGTAGAGCTCGTTTAACGGACATGTCGCTGGGAGGTAGACCGGTGTGCGATTCTGTAAACCAAAATGTTTTCATGACTTAATGCATCTTGCAGCAGCAAACAAATCAGCGTCATGAGTCTGTGGGCTACACCTCTTTACACCTTGTACATATTGGACTATAGGTCAGTATGTTAAGCCTAAGTGTACAATACCAACGTATATACCTACTAGCAACATTGCGACTTACTTACATACAATTTTACCAAATACCTAAGTTTTGGTAGAAGTTCCAACTGTAGTAGAAGGTAGAAGTTCCAAATCTAAGTACTTACCATTTTTGTTTTAAATACTTGTGTTCATTTGTGGAAAATGTCAAGAGAAACAGAGAGAAAGAGTGGAGAGAGAGAGGCTGGGTAAGCGGAAACTGTGAAACGGGATAACGCTAGGGAGATGTGTCTATTTGTGGTGAAAGCCTTTAGGATTTAAGAATAATACGTTTTTACAATAACATTCCTATTGACATTCAGAATCTACCTCTGCACAGTTTGTTTTTGCAAGTTTGTAAAAAAGGTTATTATAAGGCTAGTGATTATTCTTCTTGTCGTTTCGATGGCATTCAAATTTTTTCAGCCCAGTGATTATTAGAAGATATGAATGCATGGGATTAATTGTCTGGGAACTGATATTAGGCAGCCAAATTACAGACAACAATATTTTATGTATTCATTTAAAGAACATCTAGGGCCTTGTGCCGAGGTTTTTCTTGCAGCTTCTTATCCCCGGCTATACAGGTTTGTGAGAAGCTGCAGTACTTTTAGGCGGATGAGACGTTCGCTATGTAAAAAATGACTAAGTGTAACTGTGTTACGTACTTAATTAAGGTACGATATAATGGAGCGATGTGATACGTGTACACTCTAGTTCATGAAGGGCAGGAGTGGCAAGTAGGTACAAGTGAGACTTAGGTACCTATGTAAATGGACATTTCTATCTACAGGACATCAAACATTATACTCGTAGCGAGCTGTTCCTGTTACAGTAGGTACTAGTATTCATCTATACAAAACTGCATTTAAACTGGCTTACAATTTTGTCCATGCTTATTGGCTCTCAAATGATGACTTGATCATTATATGAATTCATATAACAATACCATGTAACCTAGATAAATAAATAAGTATTCATAGATATATCCGCTTCGATATATTAACACACATGCCATGGCACTTGCAACAGTGTTGAAATATCGGGAGTCTCATGTCCCTGATTTTAGCGCGGTAAGAACCCGGTATTTGTGTGTTTTAATTATGATATAATAACATCCAAACGTCCACAGATGGCACGAAACTGTTGGAAATACTTAGGTATCTCTCGTTGATACTTTATAATTACAATAATTATTTACATAGGTAGCTATAAACCTTAGTCAGCGAAGCTAATGTTCTATGAATGATGATGCATTGATATTCGTAATTATCTAACCTAGCCTGAGGTATCCCACTGCTGGGTAAAAGCCTCCCTGCATTTCTCCCAGAAGTCTCCCATTAGTAATTAAATTAGTATTAGGAATATGCATAGTTAATACAGTAGATTATTTTGATCATACAGTTATGATATAAGTACTTAAGGCCAAGGCCAGTTCACGAACACAGTTAAACTGATAAAAATATTCTAACGTATGTAATTTATTTTTATAATACTCAAGTCATTTTACGTATTGCGATAGATATAATTAGTAACGATCGGAACTATTCACTTTAGGTGTTTTATTTTTTACTTATTTCGTAAAAATACGTCTTCTTAGTTTGACTTTACCCATCAGTAAAGACTTTACTCTACCCGTTTTCAGGTACCCGGTCACGTTAATTAAATTACGTAGGCCAATTTCACATCTGATCTATTTTATTTAAGTAAGTAAGGTACAATATTTTCCCTGGTCTTTTATTGGAGAAATGCAGAGTATAACAGTACTTAAAAGCTTAGTGATTCTCAAGATTATCCCAAACTTACAGAGTAATCGAATATTCGGTAAAGTTCACACACGGGGAATACAAAAAATAGAAATCTCGTCCAGGCAACCTTTGGATACATACATACTTACATAAGATCAAGTATATTTCCCGTTGGGTTAGGGAGAGACCACGAAATTCAACTGGTTGGAGGGGATACCAAGAACCATCAAAATAGTAGGTAAGTATACTATTTTGTTTTACTAGATCATTTTTAAGATTAGAAGATGGGTCAGTAGTCCAACTGCCATAGAAGGATAGTAGATCCGTTAAAAACAATCTACTACGTACTTCCGTACTAAGAATGGATAATTCGGCAAATACCTACCTCTTTATTCTGCACGTTTACGTTTTCCTCAACCTCTGGGAATCCAATCAAGTCCTTATTGCGTACGCCATTATTTGCCGCCGATGCGCTGACCACTAAACATGCTATTAAAATCTTGATCGCACACATTTTGTATAGAAAATTATTTACGAAATGACTACTAATTATAAGGACATTTAAATCAACTTATAAAATTGTTCTGACTAGATAGCAACTCGGCGACCACAACACGTTTCACACAAGTAGTGGCACCCGGAGTCTGCGAGCAACTAAATACGACAGATACGATACGTGACCAAGAAAATTACTCTGACGTCATCCAAACAAACCAAAACAAGTTTTTGATAAAAAAAAGTCTCAATCATGCGCGATGGGGGATTCCGTCCTTACGAATTACCGCTCAGCGAATTACAATAAGACCTAAGAAGTATTTAGAGGCGGCCGGAGTGCTTACCCTTTACGTATGTAAGTTAGTAATAAGTAAGTAGTAACTTACTGACTGAAATTTTGAGTAGTAAGTACCTATACCTACTTACCTATTTTAACTTACTATGCTTACTATAATAAAACAAGGTATAGGTACCTACTGAAAAACACGAAATTAGAGCAGCGTGTATTGACGAGTGGAGTATGCTTTGTACCCCTTTTAATCGGTAAAAGAACGTTGAGATTGTCAGATGTGGGACTTGGGCAGTTTATGTTGTACTTACATTAAAATACAATACGTTATCTATGTATGAATGGAGTGGATGTATTATTACACGTCTGCCTACCCCTTCGGGGATATATGTTATTTTTTACCTATGTATGTGTGTACTTAGCTACTTATATAATATTATTAAGTAGGATTGAGAGTTATACAGGTGCGATCATTAAATAAAATAACGTGTTATGTATTTTTCAAATAAACATCTGTATGATAGTAAAGCGAAACTAAAAATGAAGGTACTTAATTGTAGCTCAAAATTTGTACTTACGTACTTGGAATTACGTGTGGAATTTGTGGGTAGAATAAGAATGAGTAAACAAACAATGTTATCTCAGTTACAGAGGTTTATGCATATAAAATTTACTCGCTGTCTCAGTTATAGAGGTAACTATGACGATAAATCGAAAGAACGAATCCCAGATATAGAGGCTTACCTCGTCCCACTAACAGAGGTAATTCAGTGCCAAAGTGTTGGGACCTCAGCATGAGTTCCAGTTATGGAGGTTTCTCACTTATCCAGGTCCCACTTAACCAAGTTTCACTGTACTTACTTCGTAAAATATTTGATAATGATCTACGAACATGAAATAACTACTTACTTAATTATAAATGAGACCTAATGATGATTGCAGATAATTGAACGTTGTTATAGTACATTAAATTTTTAACTACAACTTACGGAATCCTAAGAACATTGTACGCACTTACGTGGTAAAAAGAAGATGAACCCTGTCCTTCGATAATGAACGTAAAACCGCAAAATAAAAATAAGCGATCCCTATTGTTCCAATATGTAATGACTTCGTAATTACTTTAAAAAGAGTACTTACTTACGCATATCAGGCTTATTATTATTCCTTACTGTAAGGCCCATAGCACACGGTGTATTTAAACGCACAGATGACGCGCGTTCGCGTTTGAAGCGAGTATACGCGCGTTAAGCGATACAAACGCGCGTACAAAGGAGCGGAGTAGGGGCAGGGCTACGAGCTGCGGGCTGCGTGCGAGCGACCACAGCGCATCTGTATCGCTATATTTCCAATAGACGCGCGTTTCACGATCGCCCCGTGTGCTTAGATCTTGTACAGAAGGCGCGATTTACTCGCGTTTTCATACCACAGGGTAATTTGATTACTTTATAGATTCCTGCATGCTTGGAGATATGCGTCTGTATCCGTACGAAAGTACTGTGGTATGACAACACGCGTAAAACGCCTCATCTGGACAGGCTCTTAGGTTACAAGGCTGCGATCTAATGGCGTTTGAATTGCGTATACGCGCGTAATCTGCGTGTTCAAAATACGCCGTGTGCTACGGGTCTAAGCTTAATACTTAGACTACAATTTCTTCCAGGCTAAGAAATCATTTATCACAATTTGGTGCGGGACGGTGCAAAATCTTTGTTGTTGTTATATTTTAGGCTTACTTATTTATAAAACTACTAGTTACTTAAAACTTTCACAAAATTTTCTGTAAGTATGCTGAGGCGGATAAGATTGGTCTGACTCTACCTACCCCGAAAGAAGAGGCAGGATCTTTGCAAGCCACAGACTATAATTATAACACTTCGAAAAGATAAATAAATACATTTAAGATAGAGTCAGTGATATACAAGGTCTTTCCAAATCTCGCATTTTTTGTCTCTACCTTACAGGCACTTGTCTGCCTTAAAAAATGTTAAAAACGGTACTGTTTACGTCAACGAGATTTAGAGGTGTTAAGCTAACTAAAATATCGATATATCGACCAAAGAAATTGATATTAAATTTAAGTACAAAACTATTGTACTTTCTTGTTTGTTTTTTTAAATATCTAACAAATAATTTAAATCGAACATGCATGTCTGTTTTATTTATTATTTAAAGAAAAGGTTGATTTGTATTTAAACGACTACTTGCGCTACCAAAAACGTTTAAAATCGATTCATTTCCATCACAGTGAAATATCGATTGTGACGTACTGATGTGTGGCAACTCTACGCTGGATTTGTGCAACTCAAATGTCAAAAATGGGAGTGAAAACTCAGAAGAAAACAATGTGAAATTGCCGATTTTTTCATTCTGAGAATGAAAAATATCCGCGATATGACAGTGTAAAATCATCGCCGACATGTTTACTAAGAAATCCCATCAAGATGTTAAGAAATCTTCAGTTAAAATACAGGATTCCAAGAAGGACTCTGCCACCAGGCTAAAGCATCTGAAAATTGTACTTGGTGAGTTATTTTTCACTTTCTATGCCCCATTGGAGACTAGTGGAAGTTTATAAAGTACCTGTAAATTACATTATTACAATGTTTTTGGCGTCGACGCAACATTCCGTATAACATGCTAATTAGTTGGAATAACTGTAGTTAGTGCGCCGCGGTTTACTTTTGTTTATTGTACAATTGAGCTGCGTTCCCAGATCAAAAGACTGATTTCTTTAGTCCTATCGTCGTACTCAACCGCGCCTTTCTACAAAACCCGTGCCACATCAGTTAGTTTGTAATGAAAATCACCAGCAATTATGTATAATTATCTTCTCATACATATTCTTGTGTATGTAATCATTATTACGTATTTACAGAGCACTATGATGCTGATGAGGCTAAAAATTACTTTGAAGCAAACTTCAGTCATGTGTACTTCATATTGTATGACAATTTCATACAAGCTGAAAACAATCTACGCCAAAGAGGTAAGTCTACTATAACTGTTTTCCTCTTTATGTATAGTCGAATGAAAAGTTTAATAAATATAGATTTATTGAATGGCATACATACAATATTGACCCTTTAACTATAATGTTTGGTGAATGTTGTAGTAAATTGACAATGTTTCTTATTATTGTATTATCTACATTTGTATCTAAGCAATCTAACCTCTACCACAGGTTATAGGACAGTAAATTATAGCACATTAAACCATCTTCCTTGTTTTTCAAATTCGGTGAAGGTTTTAGATATCAGTACTTTATTTACAGCAATGTAAAATAATGAAGGCAAACTAATGTTGTTGCAATATAGACACCATGAACAGAAGTACATATTATTGATTTCCTATTTCTCTGTTTTTGTTGTACAGAACTTCCGTTCCACCTTGGTGAGTTTTGGGTGTATTGGCACTTAGATCAGAACCATACCATCACTTGTTATCATCTTCTAAATTGACTATTATCAATCATTACCAACTCAAAATGCAATGAAAGAAGGTTGACATGCTTTAATTTTAATTTTTTAAATAATATTTTGTTTTGTTTCCTATGTTTAACAAAATTCTTCTAGAATATCATTTAATTTAAAGTTTAATGTGGTGATATAAAAACTCTAAGTAAAAGAGTAAAATACTTGAAATTTAATTGTATTTAAATACAGGCACTTAAAAAAAAAGGTATGAGTTTCCAAATATAAAAGGAAATAGTACTAAAAATATGACTAACATGAGTAATGAAATGCTTTGTTGCCAACAATTTTTTTTATCTTATATGTATTGTATGACATCTCCTTTCATTGTGTTGGATATCTCATCAGATTAGCTCCCACTAGCTTATCAACTAGATTGGGATGTATTTATAACTAACAGCAGTTTTGAATCCATATCATATCTCACAGATAATGTACATAGTATGATTTGATTTACTGACACAAAACGGCCATAAAAAATGGTTTTGGTAGTTAGTATGTTCCTGCTGGCTGGCTTGAATGTAATGCGATAGGTTTTTTGATCACTTTCACTTGAAAATGTTATATTGCCTGTGTAATGGTGAATTTCCACTTGCGAGAATAGATAACAAAATATATCTGAGAAGTATTCATTTAAAACGTTCATTACACTTTACTTGTAATGTATACCTACCTACATTGATTTATAAGATGTGTTGCTGTTGCAGTTTCTTGTCATTTCTTCTACTCTGCCATAACACCTTGCGAAATGGTAGATTTAGAAATGTTAAATTGTCCTTCAACAAGTTTTTCCATCATAATTATGTTGAATTATTGATTCCGATTTCTGACTACTTGGCACTTAATAATATACCTATTCTATAAGCATTGACAAGGTAAGCAAGTATTTGAACACCAGAAGTTATTCATAGGTAGAATATACCACTGGGAATTGGTTTTGTGAGACATTGGAATCTTTCCTCATTGAAGATGGATATTCTTTTAAACTTAAAATTCTTGTTTCATTTCATCATGCCTATTCTCGCAGGTGGAAAATTACTTAATAAAAATCTATAATGAAGGACTACAAAGTATGTGAGTAGTAATGCTAGTATTCATTTCCAAGGTAGTCAGTTTTATATTCATTTAGTATAGCATGACTTTCACTTCGGATGGGTAAGGATATTGGTATATTAGTATATTGGTGAGTGTATTTCAGATTTAGATGTGTCTTGATTGTGATGAGCTAGAATGCCCTTAAGCTTCATACAGCATTGACTTTTTAAAATAAAGTCACAAAATATCTTTATTTCACTGGTTGTATTAAACATAATAGTAATATGGGATCACATTACCAACGCACAATTTATTAGTGTTTAAAATCTTATCATACTCATGCAATACTCATCAAATACAATGTACAATTGCCTTTTGATTACTACTCCACTTAATGAACTATCATGCTTCAATTAACATAGATATTCTAAAACGCCACAGCTTATCACTGCAGTATATACTTTTAATATTTCTAGTCCACAAAGCTGGGAGAGAAGAATTAGAAGGGGCCCTCTCCCTTCTGGAAAAAGTATTATGTCTCCTACCAGAACTGATTGGCAAGAGATGGCAGTTGCACTCCCTGACGAGAATCTTTTCGAAACTCCTCCATAACGGCAATTCGCAGAAATTAAGAGCGGAGGCGATAAGGTAAACGTTACTGGCCACTACAAGAAGTATTTAAAGTTACATGTTCCCGACTACAATGCTTTATTACTTTTTAGGTATTTCCTGCTTTGGTATCAAGCCCTCGGTGATAATGCTCCGCTGGAAGTGCACAAGATGTTCGCGTCGCTGGTGCCAGGCTTGCCTGAGCCGAACATGCAGGCGGGTGGGTCGCCGCACAAATCGGGGAAGCCCTACGAAATCATCGCCAACCCCGCGCACGACGCCAGCAACTTCAGCATGGAAGACATTATGCAACACCCCAACTTCACCGCAGAAACCGCCAAAAAAGTCGTTGTAGAACAAACACCCACAGGCATTATGGGCAAGATAGCAAATGTCTCGGCTTCCATATTCCACGACACCAATGCACTGAACCCTGTGCAAAGCGTTGAGATTCAACCGTTATTACCTCCAAGCGGTAACGAAAAGTCTATTGACAATGAAACAAAGTATTTTTTCGAGATTTTACTTGATGGCATGGCGACGTCGGTGACTAAAATCCACTGGAAGGACAGATCTCACGCGAAATCGATGAGATGTTTCGCGTTTTTGTTAGAAAAGTTCAAAATGTATTACCTCCCGGTAATATGTCCGCAGTTTAACCACAAGAACTCTTTATATAAGCCTAATCTCGGTAAGTATTTCAAATACCTTGCAAGATTAACTTGTTCTGCCTGTCTTTCAACTTTATAATTGTAAAACTTCCTGTTCATACTAATTGAAATTTCAGTGTTATTTTCTCTATCTCGAAACCTTATTGATGAGCATGACTTTGATGAGGATGACTTTACTATTTACACTTGTAACATGTAATTTACATGTGTAGTGTTTTTCTTGTCATAATGAAAATAAACACATCCTTGTAATAATGAAAATTTTTACTAGAAAATTTCTTGTAATACAAGGTTTGTAAGTTTTTATAAACAGGGCACTAGTCTATAACTTTTCTAAAACTTCACTAGTAAATGGTTGTATTTTTAGAGGAAGCCGCGGAAATATAAGAATATATTTAACTACTTATTTACGTAATATGTCCAGAACTGCCAGTCCAACACAACATCCTTGACGACGACTACGTGGGGTGTCGGGTAACACTCATCAAGTGGGTGGCGAGCTACGCCCACTATATGAAGAAACAGGGCAGCGACGGAGGCCAGCCCTCTTCCATGACGAGCACAGGCTCGCACTTCCCCCACTCGGGCACGCCCACCCCTGCTGCCTCACTGCACCATGAGGAAGAAACCTCCTTTACTGTGGGACACCCGTCTGACTCCAGCAGAGCTTCATCGCATGACTCCGCGAATAATACTCCGCATCCTAGCTTGGATTCAGGTTGGTACTACATATTTTGAATATTTTCCATTTGAGCTTTATAATACAGTAAAGAATAACATAACATACATAATAATCTCATGACTATATTCCAAGTTGGGGTAGTCAGAGGTACATCCGTCGCTAGAAGAACTAAGTACCCAGGCTATATTGAGCTTTTGTATTTGACCAATGTAGTAGATGGTGAACCATATCCAAAACGAGTATATATATGACCCTCTTCGTTACTCGATCTGTAGTGAACTGTGTAGCAGCAGCATTTACCTTTACATCAAACCTCTACCATAACAGTCAAAGTGAGGAATTAGTTCCGTGAGGTCCACAACTAAAGAGAGCTTTCCGTTGCAGATATTTTTGCTCATTTTCGAGCTTATTTACATGTGTTCAATGTTCATACAGGAATCTTGTCGCTTCCTGGCCCAGATCGGTCCCGATACCATTTATTATCAAGCGTGTTTTGCTTCTATGCGAATTATGGCCCAGGCGGACGTTGAATCATGTTGGAAGATAGACTGATTCAACCTGAGGATTCAACATATCCATGTTGTATATGTACGTATCAGGTGTGTACGAAGAGCTGTCGTCGGAGCTGGTGGTGCGCGACGTGCTGTGCAGCTGGTCGCGCGAGCATGTGGATTTCACCATCGAGGTGCTGCGCCAGGCCTTTCTACTCCCCTACAGCCACGCTGCCGCTGCGCGCCGCGTCATCGCGCTCTACAAGGATTGGATACAGATGAACGTGAGTATAATCCTCCTGAATTAAATAAACACTGAGAGAGGCTGCATATCAGTCAGGTGTATGTTTGATTAGCAGGAGCTATAAGCTCCGTATTTTCTATTTACAGCGCGACTCTTGAGGTGGACACTTTTTATTCGTTTTTGGTTGACTACTAAAACATATTGCGTATTTATTCATTCAGAGTTACAAAACACCTCGCGTCTCGAAGAATAATCAAATAATATTGCGTGCGTGATCAGGTGTCGGAGGTGCCCCCGTTCCTAATGGAGAACACGCTGGAGCAGCAGGCTGCGGGGACGGAGCCGGCCGCGCCGCCGCGGCGCCTACGCAACGACTCCTACCTCGGCGCCGTCACGCGGGACAACGTCATCGTGCGCGCTGGATTACAGGTGAGCTTTCTAAACTTTCATTTCACAATTTCACTCATTCTCATTTACCTGGGGCCGGCCGTCCGAATTATGTATCACTAGGTCTTCCAGTTCTGGGTCGCGATTTGTAGATCTCTCTTCACCATTATCACCCAAGAAAAGAATAACATGCTGGCCAATAACGACAGCGACCAACTTCAATTTAAAGCTTTGTTCAGGCACAGCCAGGGCCAAAAGAAGGCGGATCGAAGAAATTGATAAAAGCTTTGGCCGAATTGAGCATCACAGACCGCAAATAGTTACTGAATCCTTTATCGTAATGGATTTCCTGTCTTATAAGTTTTGCGTCTTTTTCCTAGATTTTGGTCACTTCAGACGTATTACTTTTTTGTTTCCAGAACGTTCTCCAAGTGTTCATGACGCAAGCGGCGAACGTGTTCCTGGCGACGCCTTCGCCGGTGGCGCCGCCTGGCGCGCTGAGCCAGCAACAACTGCTAGAAGAACAGACCGACACCTGCAAGCGAGTGCTCAACATCTACCGCTACATGGTCATGCATGTGGCCATGGATGCGAACTCCTGGTGAGTAATGTATAATTTGATTTAGTGGGACTTACTTAGTAAGTCATCTGATGATGATGATAGCGGTAGTAAGTCCCAAGGTAGGGAGATCCCTAGCATTATCCCGTTATTCATAGGGTCTGCTTACCTAACCTGAAGATTTGACAGGTTCGGTTTTTAAAGAAGCGACTGCCTTTTTTCTGAAATTGCATTCAATATTTTTTTAAGGACATCTAGGCCCTGTGCAGAGGTTTTTCTTGCAGTTACTTTTCGTCAGCTATACTCGTTGTGAGAAGCTGCAGTAGTTCTAGATGGATCAGACGTTCGACAAAAAATATATTTATATAAAAATACGATTCGTAGTGTAATTATGTTACCTAATGCTTAAATATATTTTTGAGTTATAATTTTTGGAGTAAACAGAAATATGCTTTCATTGATATGACATTGTATATTCTCTTTTTCAGGGAGCAACTTCTACTAGTACTACTGCAAATTACTTCATTGGTGTTAACAAAAGTACCTCCGAAGAGGAAACAGGAAACACTTGGTTAGTACAGTAACAATTCCTTTATTTATTGTGACTGTTCATACATAAGCTTACACACACGTTCCATGAGCTGATCGCCAACCTCCTGTAATGGTGAGGCATGGCTAAGAAGAAGAATAAGCAGAGACTATGGATTTCCATTTGCATACTTCTTTTGTTTTTTGTTTTCCTTCCTGTGACTGTTAAATCCACTGTATTTCATTGGTTTATAGGTGGCTTCCTAGCGCCGGCGCTATTCCAGACGCTGATAGTGACGTGGATCAAGGCGAACCTGAACGTGGCGGTGAAGCCCGAGCTGTGGCAGAGCTTCATGGAGCTGCTCACGCGGCTTACGCACTGGGAAGATCTCATCAAGGAGTGGGCGGTTAGTTATGCACATAATAAAAGTAATTTGATCGGTGGTCGCTACTACCGGTGGTTTCATGATCTGCAAGTGTTGCTTTCTACTTCTTGTCACAATTTTGCATCCTAGTTATAATGACCAGTTTCCGGCTGGTGGCACTTTGGATGTATTTTCGTAGGAATTCGACTCGTGCGTATACGTACAAATTCGATTCCTGCGTTCGCGTACAAATTCTGGTCTTTGACTAACAACTCGCACCCAGCAAAACTTGGAAGGTTGGGATTGCTCTAGAGCAATAAGGCCGCCCAAATTGTACTGTATTCATGTGTTATGTCTGATTGTTTAAATGTAGTTCTATGCAATAAAGTATATTTGATTTGATCGTTCTGGCGTGTTCTTGAATTCACGGACGTATCGAATTCGTATTAAAACATGATCAAAGTTTTCCGTCCTTAACTGTATGGTCTTAAGACTTTAAGGCGTACATTTTAGGCCCAAGTTGACGCAAGCCCTTCGGTTCCAGAAAACAATGGAAACGCTGACGCGCGTGCTGGCGCGGCACGTGTACTCGCTGGACCTGACGGAGGCGCCGGCGGCGGGCGCGGGCGCCGGGCGGCGCCGCCACGCGCCCGCGCCCGCGCCCCCGCCGCGCGCGCCTCCCGCCGTGCCCGCGCCGCCGCAGCCCGCTGCGCATGCGCGCACGCCCGGTACGACGCCGCGACACCCGCACTACTGCCTTCTTACAGATGTACCTGGAAATAAAATCAAATGTATCTTGTTTCTAATCTACGTCTGTATGTGATGTGCTGCACAAACCTGTGTTCGTCAGCGCACTAGACGGCGGATTCACTCAATGCAAGCCGGAAAACTTGAGTTTTGCCAGGCAACGAAGCGCATTGATACGCCGCTAATAAATCGGTGGTCGCATGTTGCCGACTTGATTCTTTCCTAATAGGCTACCGTGTCGGAAGATCGGTAGTTTTTGTATGAGTTAACTTTAACGTTAACATATATCACTTAATCTTCGATCCGTCAAGAATATGAACATGTGCCTGTGTATCCGCAGGTAAATCCCCCAAGTGCGGCGCGGAGGCGGCCCCGCGCAAGGAGGGCGGCGCGCGCGCGCCGCTGGCGCGCAGCCGCAGCGACCCGCACCTCGGCAAGCCTGCGCACGCGCACGCAGGTGACCACATACACATTAGCCTAGTATCCAACTAGTCGAATCAGTTACTTCTTACTAAACGAAATTACTATAAAATTTGCATGAAAAACTATACTGTGACGTCATAGAAAACATGATAAAATGTCGGACTTATTATTACGTTTTTTTATTTAAATTCTTAAATAGAATAAAAAATATTTTTTGGCAATTTTAGATTTATAGTTTAGTAATCCCAATGTCATAATTTATCTTTGACCTGGGAAACTACCCACTTATAACGTAAACATAATAAACGTACGTACGTAACGTAATAGGTGACTAGTATTGTACTGTGCAATAATAGTTACAGAAGTTGTACATTTGAGGACATTCCTTTTTTTTGTGACTTCTTTTAGTGGGGTGAATGCTCACAAAGGTGATCTTGTTTATAAAAGTGGCAATGTAAATTTGTTTCATTTAAAGACATAAACACTGTATTTACAGACACTGTATTTTAAAAACAAGAAGTTTTTTATATAAGACACTATTTGATTTTTTTAGTTACATTCCCTCACATATAAAATACCGAAGTGAGTGAAGTCGACTATAAGATTTCTTTTCATAATAAACGTTTTTGATTGTCACATTTATATAATGACGTGATCGACAATTTCGACTCACGACTACTCTTCTATACATATACATACTACTACTAATACACGTGTATGTTTATGATATCATAAACGGAATGAATGCTCACAATAGCCGTTGTGCACGTTCAGTGTATTAATGTTAACATTAGTTACACGAATCCTGCACATAAACAAAAATGATGTACCCAAATTCATACAATAAATTATTTGATTTGATTTGATAAATGTATAAAATGTAACAGCTATTGACCCTGTAATAGTTAAACTGCTGAAACGTCGGCAATTAACTCCCCAGCCTTGACTGCAACGTAGTCGTGAATAAACAGCCAGTACGGTCACGAGTACTAATATGTATACATTTTAAAACCATGTCACATTAACTTTTTTGACAAATTAAACCGTAAGTCTCATTAAATGTCAAATATGATAGTGCGACAGGGTTCTAAAGTGGGTACATGATATTGCTCATAACTGTACACGTCACCTCTGTTTATTTACACAACTGTTCGGAAATCATTTAAATTTCAAATTGCATTGTAACAAACAACTCATCTTAGCTTCCGTGTCAATATATCTGTTTTAGTCTTTAAATACCAAAAGTCATTCATTTCAAGTCTTTGTTCGAACATTTCGTACAATAAGCGCTACGGTTGTGTTATAAATAGAGCTACTTCAATTTAATTTAATGAAAGATCCTTATTGATATTTAGTGGTTTTTTTTATAAACCTTTGAATTTAACAATGAACTTTCCCTTATTCCACAGTTGCCTAAAAGGCTTCCATTTTCAATCTTATGGAGTATTTTATTCCTCTTTATATCCTTGGTGCAAAAAATAAATTCAATTAGTTTGCGGACAGTAATATAATTTGTCTAAAGAGATGCTCCGCAAGAAGAGTGTAGTGAATTTCTTTTTCTCCAAAACAGAGGAAGCCAAAGAGCAGGACAGCGATAAGCCGCGGCGGTGGTACTCGCTGGACTCGCTGAGGAACTCCTCTCATCATGAGGAACGCGACTCCACTAGCGGTAAGTGTATTCACGTATAGATTTTAGCAGTCTTAAGACAGGAATGATTGCCGTGTAATATAAATAATCTCCTAGTTTTATCGTCTACTGATAGGTCTTTCTGCTGTCTCTTTACAGCTTTTTCTTTTGGATGTAAATGCGTAATATCTTACCTTGCACCACAATTACAAAAAAAAATGTATGGCATTTTAAAATAAATTGTTAATTTCAGCCAGTTTTTTAATGATTACTAGTATTTTTTGCTTCTATGCTGTTCTGGGAGCAAATAAAAAACATAGAAAACGTTCAGCTGCTTGTCTTCCCGGGCATGTCGTAAAAACCGACAGAGGGATTGTGTCCTCTAACATGATGGACTAATGTTAAAGGCGATAGGCTGATCCCTTATCATCATAAGGTTTATCCTATCCAGCTTACGACATCGTATCAACAGTGGCTGCAAGTTGTCTTTGATTACTTGTGGCTCTGCCCACCCCATTAGGGATTACGGGCGTGATTTTATGTATGTACGTACTACATTTTTTTTAATTTGTTTTTAGTCTTATATACATATATTTGCAATAAGTGGAAAAAAGTGGAATTTTGAAACTTTCTAAGACATTGTTAGTCCATTTTTGTTATAATGAGATGTTTTTTAGGGTCTCGGTCACCGTCTCCGGCGCCATCGAGCGGCGTGGAGAGCAACTCGATCAAGGACTCGCCGCTGCAGATCGACCTGGGCTCCGACGGCGGGAATGTTGGTGAGTTTCTTCTACAGTTTGCTAATTACTTAATGTTAGAATAAATACATATTGGCCCTGGAATAGATAAATAATCCTTTTTTATTTAGGGACTTTTTGTAAAGGGACTTATGTATACTGAGCGATGACTTCAGTTTGCGCATCCATTTTATAACTTTCCTTGTTAATAATTTGTTAATTTCAGCCTGTTTTTAATTGTACTAGTATTTTTTGCTTCTGTCCAAATAAGGCATTCAAATCATGAATAGAAGACCACCATTTGAAATGCGTGTGCGCATCACAATGGTGATTCTCCAAAAGTATCCCTTTTAGGCCCCATGTAACAAACTTTTATAGGATTACAAGTACTGCAATCGTCACCTGTTGCCATAGAATGGTCCGAGAACGACGGCGATGCGGGGCGCGGCGGCGGCGGCGCGGGCGGGGCGGCGGGCGCCGAGGCGGGCGTGGGCGTGGTGCTGGGCGGGCGCGCGCGCGGCTGGCTGCCGGCCGTGGCCGCCGTGCTGTGGCGCCGCATGCTGGCCGCGCTGGGGGACCCCAACCTGCTGCGCGAGCCGCACGCGCACCAGCACCTCTACAACTACCTCATACACCTCAACCAGACGCTGCTCAAGGTACGTAAAGTTTGTGTCCTAACACAAGTATTCAAGGACATTTTGTCCTTAGAGAGTGAAGACATTGTAAAGATGGATTGTATTTCTTAAAAAAAAGATCATTATAGTCGACGTCCAGTGAAACTAAAATGAATTATAGGAACTTAGTCGTGATGAAGTTTTCAATTGACAGGAACGAGTTGTAAGTTTAAGCGCACACGACTTCCACCGTAGTATAAGGAATCATACTATGTTTAGAACAGCAACTCTTCGCTCCCCACCAGCGGCTGAGCTAGGCTTACCTCACCCCCGTCTGTCTTAATTTAGTCTTCAATCGTATGGGTGTCAGACGTCACACACAGATGCGCGTGTACGATAACGTCAATGTGTAGTGTCTGTAAAACGAGGTGTGCTACGACGTCATTATTTGCGCGTCACAAAAGACACTTAGATTTACATTATCGAACTTGAATACTGTCAGTCTAATACCGCACATTTAGTTGTCTGTTGGAAAACGGATTCGATGAATTAATTGATCGATTGATGGATTGGATTTAGGATATTTATGAAAAGAAAGTAACTCCTTCAATCCCGTCGTCGGTGTCGTTTGGTTAGGACATTACAGGCTGATCACCTGATTGTCCAGAAGTAAGATGATCCGTTCTTCGGAAGGCGCGTTAAGCCATTGGTCCCGGTTACTACTTACTGATGTAAGTATGTAGTCGTTACTTGAGACACGTCAGGGGCCCTTGGCGGCTCAATAATAATCCTGACACCAGGGTTGATGAAGTTAGTATTCCACCTCACAACCCACACGATCAGAATAATCCACGCCCTCGGTGTCGATTTGTATAAGTTTGCTGCTGGTTTTCGCACATAAAAATGACACAATTAGATCCCGTGTAAAATCTCGCTTTATTTTATATTCTCACACAAAGTTAGCCATGTAATATAATATCACGAAACAAATAAAATGTACGCTTAATAACAACTAGGTCTTCCACTTTTATATAAAAAAAAATAAGAACAGTATTTATCTACGTCATGAAAGTGACGCCTTTAAGTCCTCTAAGTTCACGGTCTACCATAGTTCCAATGCCGTATAAAATCTCAGTTCATATCATTCCGCATCAGTGACAGTCACGGACTTACCGCGCGATTGTAATCGCATTCGAGTGCAAGAATTACGTTGTATTTTTGTTTTGAAATTAACTGCGCTCCATCGCATTTTTACCAGTTTTCCATTCATTTGTGCGCATAAATACTCTTATTTTAATATAATTGAACAAACATTTACCTCCAATCGTCACCTACGTAACAAAATCGCGTAATTCTACACTTTACTGTTTGGACATCTGTTAATTTTTATCGCAAATATGCCACTCACGGCGACTTATCGTACGATATCTGGCATGTTTGGCAGATGGCGCAATGGTAATGATCCACACTCTCGCGCCGATCGCTATTGTTTTATTATTGTTTTTATAAAAGGGCATTATTCTCTTGTTTAAATACCAAGATCAGAAATAGTCCTTTGTGAAAGCCAGTGTTATATGGTGTTGTTGAAAGTTTTCGAACTGTTGAACTGCAAAGTGTTTAAGGACTGCCAATGCGAAAGAAGAGCAGGAAAAAGGAGACTTCTCCGCCGGCGGAAGAAGAAAGAGGTTCATATTTTTTTCCAATGGTTAAGCCAAAAAAGAAGAAAACGTCCTTTTACCTAGATCTAACGGTATTATAAATATTTCACAGTATATATGGTATAGAAAGTAACTATCCGATTCAGTATTAGAAAATAATAGCCGCATTCACGTTTGTTTGTAAACAATACTAATTAAAATTACGTGGGTACTTCGATAACAATTAAAGATTACACGAAAATGGGAGTTGTAGATTTAACGGCCGACTGCGTTTTTCGTAATAATCGACTGAGTTAGAAAGTTAGTTCAAGGTTTGTCAACAGATGCGGTTTCTCAGTCGTCATTTCGATGGCGTTTCAGATGCTAGATGTTTCTGATATTTACCAGAAAAAAACATTAACTGAAAACGACATACATGACTATATAACGAAACAGGTAGAAACTGTTTTATAAGTGAAGCTGTAGTTAGAAAAAGTGTTTTTACTGACATAAAAAGTGGGCGTTTTTAGTGGCTGTCGGGAATTCGGAGAATATTGCATTTTTTGTTGTCTGTTATTGCGGAAACTCCGTTAATCTATTTTTATTTAACGTACGTCCAGTTATTGAGTTTAGTACACGTGTCGCAGTGGTTTTCCATCTAAGTCAATTACGTCAACTTGCAGTAAATCTAGTGTTTTAAAGTGTTCCTTACCCCTGCAGTGTAGATAAATCCTGTGCTCAGTTCACGTTACTTCAATTACATCTACTAATCTAGCGACATGCTATCTATAGTGGCCGTTTTGACATAATGAAGTACAGATCGCTCCGTCAATGTAGTTTTACGAAACTTTATAAAATACAATAGAGTGCTTATTTTTGATTAATTATTTTAGTTTTATTTAATTTTAGAAAGTTATTCTTCGATATATTAGCACTGTAATGTTGCGCGTAGGAGCATAATATGCTCCTTAATGTAGTTATGAATGTCATTATGAATGTCTACGCGCAACATTACAGTGCTAATATATCGAAGAATAACTTTCTAAAATTAAATAAAACTAAAATAATTAATCAAAAATAAAAATAAAACAAATTATATACAATTTAAAATTAAACTAAAGCTTACTTAAAAAGTAAAACTAAACTTGATGAGCGGGACAAATGTCAGAACAGTCATCATAGCGCGCCGCTAGTTTACCATCGTGACTATGAACCGTAATCTATTGTTTATAAAAGTGATTAAGAAATGTTGGCTCAATAGTTCAAATGTTATAACAACGTCATACACGAACAACTTGCCCGCGCATGATGACTTGTTATAATTTCCCGACGGGGCGATGGCAACAAACCCTTCTATGTGAGTACAATTGTTATACTTAGTGTGTTTCTTTCAGATAAGTGCGAACCAGACCCTAAATGGAAACACGGAGATCCATGTGCCGTTCAACCTGGTGGCGGGATGGTGCCTCGAAGCCGAAGCCTTGCCACAGTCGCACCGGTACTTTACATTTTTTTATTGAAGCACAAACGATCATTTACAATAACTATTTAAAGATTTATAACTTCTAAACCAACCCTCAGTACATGACCACGGTATATCTTAATCTAAAAACGTCGGGACACGTTCGAAGAAGCAAATAAATATCAGGTAGTTCGCTTCTGTCTATTCCAGTATGGTCTGTGTATTATGGTGCGTAAGATTTTTGTTTATTTACCAATGCAACTACTTCCAAATATAACTACCGTAAAATTAAATTGAAATACTGGAGACTATTTTATTATTAACAGATTGAGTAAATAACATGTGTATTTGTCATGTCCAGAGCCGGCAAGCTGCTGGCGCTGCGGCTGCTGTGCGAGTCGACGCAGGCGCAGGGCCCGGGCGCGCCTTCTTCCTGCAACAACCGGCTGCACCTTGCGCATTTGCACCTCTACCAGCGAGCGTTGC
The DNA here is from genome assembly GCF_024362695.1 of Pectinophora gossypiella. Classification (NCBI taxonomy): domain Eukaryota; kingdom Metazoa; phylum Arthropoda; class Insecta; order Lepidoptera; family Gelechiidae; genus Pectinophora; species Pectinophora gossypiella. The sequence goes on along the minus strand of NC_065421.1, from coordinate 6,975,572 downwards.
ATCATGGTATGGCTTTCTTCTATTCTGAGGGCTGTGAAGTGGATTACCAACCTCTATCGTGTGGGTTGTGAGGTGAATTACCAACCTCATCAACCCTGGTGTCAGGGTTACTATTGAGCCGCCAAAGGCCCCTGACACGGCTCATGTAACGACTACTTACTTACATCAGTAAGTAGTAACCGGGACCAACGGCTTAACGTGCCTTCCGAAGCACGGATCATCTTACTTTTTGGACAATCAGGTGATTAGCCTGTAATGTCCTAACCAAACTAGGGATATTTTTGTGATATGTCCCTACCGGAATTCGAACCCGGGACCTCCGGATCGTGAGCCCAACGCTCAACCACTGGACCACGGAGGTCGTTCGTAGGTAGGAGGTCGTTTTAAACATATTAATAGTATGTGGCATTCAATATTATATATATTTCTGATTCATTATTACTCTTTCATCATGGAAAATCTTATCAGAGAACATGTTGCACAATGTCAATCAGGATGAAATAATTTATTGTTGAAATCGCAGTCATTCATTATACCTTACTTACTTATGTAGGCACCAACCACTCATTTTTTCTATACAGGGTGTAAGTGACATCGTGACGAAAACTTTGAGGGCGATCCCAGACCATGATTCTGAGTTGATATCAAGTAGAATTTCCATCGTAAAAGAACTGAAAATAATTTAAAAAAAAACACAAAAAAACACGAATTTCGTGACGGAAAATTCCACTTGATATAAACTCAGAATCATGGTCTGAATCATCCTCTTCAGTATTCGTTACGGTGTCACTGACACCCTGTATATTATTAACTCATATTAGTATTCTTCTTAGAGCTAATATCAGGAGTGGCTGTGTGTCTTATTGCCGTCATTGATTACTTATGGAACATCATATATGGTAGCCTGGAAGAGATTGGTACTAAGCAATAATACCGATACTCTTGTCTATTTTTATTTTGTGTTTCCTGTGTGTGCAATATAGTATTATGTTATGTTACGATGTCACAAACTTACATGATATACATGACAGAGGAAAAACACCAGCACTCCGTCACTATAGGTAGAAAAATCTCATTCTTACTATATCTCACTACGTAAGTGATTCCGGCCAAGTAGTTAATGCCATCTGCGGCAAATCTACAATTAGTCATGTCAAAATAAAAAAAACTATGTATGTGCGAGCGTGAGAGACAGTGCGCGCGCGCTCTCTCTTAGTCCTTAGCAGCTTACGGTATTTTAGACTAAAATAATACCGGGGGTCGGCGCTCGATACGAATTTACCGTTTTATCATAATTTTCCGTTTCTCACAGAGTCTGCTTACCTAACCTAAAGATTTGTCAGGTCCGGTTTTTTAGAGCAGGGGGGTTAAAAAGGCCACGTCGAAGCAATTCATCTAAGAAAGCAATATTACTATTTGTCATTTGTTTGCATTGCGTACTTAATTTTATATGCGCAAATGTCAAATTGCAATATTGCTTTCTTAGATGAATTGCTTCGATGTGGCCATTTTAACCTCCCAGAAAGTTACCGCTCTATACGCATGGGCAAGTGGACTGTAGGGTTGCTTGTAGGTTTGGAGCTGTCTTCACTACAAAGTAAACACCTTGGTACTTGAAAGAAAACTTTTATTTGCGGTAAGACGCGGAGCAATACAGAGCGTATAGTACAGACACGAATGTTAGACAGGTAGTGACGTCAACAAAATGAAAGTTTATATATTTTTTAATATAACTTCTGTGCTACTGTTGCCAACAACGTAGTATTATTCTATATTCTTTAACAACAGTATAATGGTTGCGTATGTATGCGTGCAGGTCTAACAGGCGAAGACCGGTCGGTGGTAGATGTCCTGGTGGAGCACGCGGCGCCGCGGTACCTGTGGCTGGCGCCGGAGGGGTACTCGCTGCTGCTGCTCGACTTCGTGCACGCCTCCACAGTCGTGCTCAACTCCGCCGACATGGGGCCCTCGGTAACTATCCCTAGCACTCATATTTTCGTCCGAATGTGATAAAACAGTCCTTTTATAGTCTCCGTGACTTTCTTCGTGTCCTCCGTCCGAATGTCCCTAGGGTCCTCCCTAGGGCACCTGCCCACAACTCTCTTGCTTTGACGTTTTGAATTTGCGCGGGAATGCAACCCACCAACTGCGTCATGCCTCCATAACTCACCATGCACACGCTTAGCGATTGGGACACTCTGTAGCTTTGTTAGCAGACACGGTAAATAGATACTACTGCATCGCAATTGCAATGCCAGTTTCATGAAGTTATTGACGCTAGTATGCTACCCTCTTCGCGAAGTACCTTTTTATTTCGCAAATGTTATAAGTAATAATCAATCTAATATCGAGTTTTCCTGCAGTGTCCTCGGACAGCGGCGGTGACGTTCCTGGGCTCGCTGCTGGCGCTGCCCGACGGGCTGATGAACGCGCCCATGCTGCAGCCCTACCCTCACCAGTATAACACCGTCTCTTGTCCCGATCTCAAGGTACGATCTGCTTTTGTGTATCACATTTTACTTGCAGAATTTTCGGAGGTATGTGACCTAACCTTTATTAGGCTGGTTTTCCCTTCGCGGGACGGAAAGTCAGACAAGCAGTCGCTTCTATAAAAAACCGTACCTGTTATATCTTCAGGTTAGGTAAACGGACCCTGTGAAAAACGGGATAATGCTAGGGAGATGATTTTACTTGCAGAATTTCTCCTCCTCTGTCTCTCTTTCTCTACACACACCACATTCACACCACCACCACACCACACTATTTCCGTTCTCTATCTCAGTGTTCTGATGTTTGTTATTCGTTATATTATATTTGAATGTCAAGTATAATATTCCTCGTATTATCGACTATTACAGAATTTTAACATTGTTTTCCATTGAGACTAATTGTCTAGAATTTGTCTCTTTGCAATAGTAATAACCAAAGAATATGAATATAACAAGTTTTGCGTTTTTTAAACTATGTTTCAAACATTAACATCGTAGGTAACCTTGGCCAGATGTACAGATACGCCTCACTTGCTATTGTTATAAGCTTATCAGCTAACTTACGGCTGTGGTTATTATAACTCACTGTGTTTATTCAAATGCTGACTTTGTATTTTGTTCTATTTTCGCATTTTAACTTATACATTTTTAAATGAACTTTGTGTATTAAAATCTTTGCTGTTCTTTATTGTCACTCACAAGAGTCAGTTCGTCTTATCAGAGATTTTGGTCTAAGTTATGTTTATAATTAGAGCGTAAATTAACCGACAGAGGGATTGTGTCCTCTAACATGATGGACTAATGTTATGGGCGATAGGCTGATCCCTTATCACCATAAGGTTCATCATATCCATCTTTGGACTTCGTATCAACAGTGGCTGCAAGTTGTCTTTGATTACTTGTGGCTCTGCCCACCCCATTAGGGATTACGGGCGTGAGTTTATGTATGTATGTATGTATGTGTAAATTATCGACGAAGTAAATTCGCCGTGCTGTACAATCTTGGGGTACATTGCACGTACTGCTGGTCATTTACTTTCTTATAATTGAATAAATCTAATGGTTTTATGGTAGATCCAGCAGAAAGCCGTTAGGCCGTTCATACATTGCTATGCAAGTTTCCGGTACCCGCTGAAGTATCTTAGTGACTACTACTACGATTTTTCATGTATTATCAACACCGGGATCTCGAAACAGTTTCGGTCCCGAAAATCTCGGGATTAATTTTAGTCAATCAAAAAATCCGTTTTGATTGCCGTTTGCAGTATTTTAAATGCTATTCTCAATTCCTAAAGGAATTTCCAGATCCCGCGATTGTTAATGTACAATCCCGAAATCTCGGGATCTGAAATGTGTTTCGAGATTGAAATCTCTAGTTACAACGCTTCCCCGCAGGAGCACGTGCTGAACATAGTGGTCCGCGTGTGCCGGCGCGAGGGCGCGGCGGCGGCGCGCTGCGCAGGCGCGTGCGCGCTGGCGGCGCACGTGGCGCACCTGCTGGCCACGCGCGCAAGGGCCGAGCGCCTGCCCGCCTACGTCACCTGCCTGCTGCAGATGCTTATGGTACGTACTATACTAGTGAAGCGGATCAGCTGTGGCTTTTAAAAGTCTCGGGTAGGATGATAAATACTTGTGCTAGTTGTACTATATGAGATTCCTAATAAAAAGATGCGTAACGCTCTCTATACACTTCTTTGTCGTTTATGATTAGTATCGCGTTAAGTCGTATGGGAGTTCATACTTTACATGCAAAGTTAATTGTCCTTTTTTCCGGGTGCCCTACGAACTACGATTATTAGGTTGTCGTTGGACTCGATCGTGGTAACGAGGTATACTCACATCTCTCCGTTAGCCAGTTATGTGTGTTGGTCGTGTGTGCGTATTCTAATGCGTACCCAAATTATAATAAAGCATATTGTTTCAGATGAAAAACAAAAACATTGCCAAAGTAGTGAGCGACGCGATACTGGTTCTAGCGGACTACACAGATCGGATCGTAGAATTATATCCCGGTCTTGCAGGTAACTGACTTATAATATTTTAAACATAACCTAAGCTGACGACTATATACCCAATAGGGTAGTCAAAGGTACATTCGTGGTAAGATTATCTAAGTCCCCACGCTTCACCGATCTTCTTCTATCGTGTGGAATTACCGACCTCATCAACCCTGGCGCCAGGATGGAGGCGCCAAATGCTGACTGAATTAATAACTCATTGGTGCAAGTCCGGTACCGGGGTTCGAACCGACGTTCCTAGTTTGAGAAGCAAGCCATATATATTAACAATCAAATACTCACCTCCATACAACAACAACAAAATTATCGGGTTAGGTTAGGAACCTGTAATTATTATGTTGATGTGTATTTGATGATCTATTTTCTCAACAGGCAAAATAATAAAATGGATCTGCGCGTGTCTAGCACAAATATCGACGAGTAGCGCACGCGACTCGGTGAAGCCTCTCGCGGGGTCGCTGCTGCTCTGTCTCGCGGAGTTCGCCGTGCGCTGCGGGCCCGCTTACCTCATGCAAGAGAAGGATGGCGACCAGACGCTACTGCTTATGATATTTAAGGTAAATACATATATAAACATAACATAACTAATATATAAGAATATTTTGGCAATAAGCTCACCCTCTATTACATGGAACTTGTGGTATATCTATGGTGTTTGCTTATCTTTTTTCTGTCATATGAGATGTCATTGGAAGTTTGTTTTCTGTTTTCCAAATATAATGCAAATGCCGTTTAAATAAATATATTACAGAACTTAAACCATGGGGGTTTAGGGGGCGCGGGGGGCGGTCATTGGGGCCATAACCCCCCCTCTGGGCGATAGATTGGGTCATGAGCGGTCACTGCAATTTTATCTTAATTCTCTACGGAGATAGGTTGTCTGCGACCTGGCGGGTTAAAAACACCACATCGAAGCAATTCATCTAAGAGAGCAATATTGCAATTTGACATTTGCGCATATAAAACGAAGTGCGCAATGCACACAAATGTCAAATAGCAATATTGGTTTTTTAGATGAATAGCTTTGGTATTATATTTTTAACCCCCTGGTGACCCGCCCCCTGACACGATAGACGGATCCGCTACTGACTTAAATATAGCTGGCGAGGAGTGGGTATTTTACACCTCTGCTTACCCCGTGATGCTATGTTTAAAAAAGGGAAGGGATTCCTAATACAAATTATAGACGGTATCACTTCGCGACAATTGATGCCATCAGCTGAATTTTTACTTTGGTTGTCAAAAGAAAATACAATTTACAAAAATTAAAGCACTTTTATTCATATAAATCAAGATAAAAAACGTACAAAAATGAAATATTATACAGAAAACAAAAAAGGTATCTCGAACAAAGTGAAGTTGAATATGAATTGTGCAAAAATGAATAAGGTGCGTAAATGACTTAGGAATAATTTGAGCATTATGCAGTGTAGTAAAACCTACACAAGAAGCGTACTAGCAACATTATGAATGTGCAACGCCGTTTGGACGGGGTTGATGTAGCCAGCGATATGAATGAGTGAAGAGCATAGATTTATCATAAAATTGGCTCGGTAGTAGTTAAGCAAGGACTTTGTTTTCTAACAATGAATACTGAAAATGAATACAAATGACAATGGGCACTTTTGTATGAAACTTGGTCCAAGAACCTCCACTGATGAGACTTATATGTAATGAAAGCTTATGCTTTCCCTATGATTCTGGCAAAGTTCTATCAGATTCTGTCCCGGGGTTCTTTTTTTACGGCCATGTTTGTCCTGGCTAAAAATGTGATAAAATACAGTGGGAGCTAAAATCAACTCAAGATTTGTTGCTGGATAACTAAGTCTACATAAATAATTATGTATCATATTGTATATCATTTTAAAGAGGATCTTTTCCAGAATCCGAAACATAAAAAAAAATAAAAAAAAATCTTTATGTAAGCGAATTATAGTCAATTTACTTCTGCAGCGCCATTGTTTCTCGGTAGCTAAGTTCAAGTTCCATGCCTTTTACCCCTTCCAAAAGTATCTTACCGATTTTTTTTATATTGCTTCCTGAATTTGATCTGAGTGATAATAACAAGAAAAATAAATATACACCTCTCCGATAGAGACCGCCTAAGCTATTGCCTATTGCAAGAAATCGTCATCATTAGCAAGTCATTACGGTATTGCATATAAGCTTACCAGCAACTTGGAACTTGGTCCAAGAACCTCCACTGATGAGACTTGCATGTAATGATAGCTTATTCTTGTCCTATGATTCTGGCAAAGTTCTATCAAACTCTGTCCTAGGGTTTTTTTACGGCCATGTTTGTCCTGAGTGTAAATACAGTAGAGGACTGCAAAATCACCTCAGGATTTGTTGTCGAAAAACTATTTAACTAAGTCTATATACATAATTATATATCATAGTGTATATCAATTTTAAAGGGGAAGGTTATCAGAATCAGAAACACAAATAAAAAAATGCATTATGTAAACGACTTTTAGCCAACTCACGTCCGTAGCACCATTTTTCTCAGCAGCTACGTACGAGTTTCGCGCCATCCAACCTTTCCAAAGAAGTCCAATCATTTTTTTCTTTTTCTGATATTGCATTCTTAACCTGACAAGTGACAACAATAAGAAAAAAAAAGATACCATTCCGATAGAGGCCGCGTAAGCTATGGACCTATTGCAAGATAACGTACTCAAAGGCTAGTCATTATAATCCAACAGACGTAACATGATTAGAATGCGGCAGGACGGAAATGTACGTAGTATGTTTTATTTCACCACAATCTTGTTTTATTAATCCAGGCTTATGGCTTGTCTTATAAACAATGCCGTATGGTACAACAAACAGAATCACTTGTCAGGTTAATCAATATCAGAAGAAGGAAAAAATGATTGGACTCCTTTGGAAAGGTTGGAAGGCGCGAAACTCGTACGTAGCTGCTGAGAAAAATGGTCCTACGGACGTGAGTTGGCTAAAAGTCGTTTACATAATGCATTTTTTTATTTGTGTTTCTGATTCTGATAACCTTCCCCTTTAAAATTGATATACACTATGATATATATTTATGTATATAGACTTAGTTAAATAGTTTTTCGACAACAAATCCTGAGGTGATTTTGCAGTCCTCTACTGTATTTACACTCAGGACAAACATGGCCGTAAAAAAACCCTAGGACAGAGTTTGATAGAACTTTGCCAGAATCATAGGACAAGTATAAGCTATCATTACATGCAAGTCTCATCAGTGGAGGTTCTTGGACCAAGTTCCAAGTTGCTGGTAAGCTTATATGCAATACCGTAATGACTTGCTAATGATGACGATTTCTTGCAATAGGCAATAGCTTAGGCGGTCTCTATCGGAGAGGTGTATATTTATTTTTCTTGTTATTATCACTCAGATCAAATTCAGGAAGCAATATAAAAAAAATCGGTAAGATACTTTTGGAAGGGGTAAAAGGCATGGAACTTGAACTTAGCTACCGAGAAACAATGGCGCTGCAGAAGTAAATTGACTATAATTCGCTTACATAAAGATTTTTTTTTATTTTTTTTTATGTTTCGGATTCTGGAAAAGATCCTCTTTAAAATGATATACAATATGATACATAATTATTTATGTAGACTTAGTTATCCAGCAACAAATCTTGAGCCGATTTTAGCACCCACTGTATTTTATCACATTTTTAGCCAGGACAAACATGGCCGTAAAAAAAGAACCCCGGGATAGAATCTGATAGAACTTTGCCAGAATCATAGGGAAAGCATAAGCTTTCATTACATGTAAGTCTCATCAGTGGAGGTTCTTGGACCAGATTCGCCCATTCTCCTTTGTATCAGGAGTGATGGCGGGTTTTTTTACTGATGACTAGTGGCTTAACCTGCCACACCCCTATGTACAGTCATGAGCAATATCATGTACCCACTTTAGAACCCTGTCGCACAATCATATTTGACATTTAATGAGACTTACGGTTTAATTTGTCAAAAAAAGTTAATGTGACATGGTTTCAATATTAGTACTCGTGACCGTATTACATGCATGATGTTTATATTATAGACTCAAACCAACGTTGAAAATTTCACTTTCGCTACTTTGAGAACATAAGCAGTTATAGTCCTTGGGAATTAACTAGTAATATCACATCATAACATTGCATGCTAGCGAGGTCTCTATTTAATTCGCACGAATTTTACAAGTTCCATTTCGTGGAGGGAAGGATTATAATCCGTGCGAATTAAACAGTAATCTCGCGTGAAGGTGATTGCATACTAGCGAGGTATTTCGCTAATTTGCACGAGTTGTATAAGTTTCACTTTACTGTTGATGTTCAACATGTTCTTGCGGCTTGAAACCGTTCTCGTCGGCGGTGTAGGTGACGGTGTAAACGAGGCCGTCGGGCGCTACGTAACGGTAGCTGCCCGATACTTCAATGGCGCGGTGGTCTTCGCTGACCTGCTTGAGCGTTCCTTGCTCCTGACGGGATGTGCCGTCACTTGTCTCGTACCTAGTTGGCGGGAAATTATAAGTTATTGGAAGGTTTGTCTTTATTGAATTTTGGGTAGTTTCCTAGGTCAAAGATAAATTCTGAAATTCTGATTACTAAACAGGCCAGACAGACCTAAAGGTGACCAAAAAAGTTTTCTATTTCTATTCTATTTGACCTATTTATGGATTTTAATAAAGAAAAATGTAATAAGTGCGACATTTTGTCACGTTTTTCTATAACGTCACAAGATGCTTTTTCATACAAATTCCATAGTAATTTCTTGTTTTGACGTTTAGTAAAAAGTAGGGACTAGTTGGAAACAAGCCTATTATTGGTTATGTGTCGTTTTTCCTCCGAAAATTATTAAGAGTACAAATCCAACACAATTATTGTCTTGGGACGGTTGAAGTTGAAAGAGGCTTCAAGTTGAAATGTTCTATGCGCACAAATGAGGGTTGTAGACGTGATAGTCTGTTCACATATAAAAAGAAATATTAAAATAAAACGTGCCAAAATTAACAACAACAGATTGGTCTTGTGCGATTTCTATCCACTTTCGTATGCATTCGAGTCATATTTTTACCTTTTCCTAAACTTCCCTCTGCGGCTATTTGGACTCAGTGCAGGAAATCTATTCATTTTCGCTTGTTTTTAGAATAAGTACATTTAAATATTGTTAGGTGTGATAAGACAGAGATGTGGTGTAAAAGACGATATAGTGACTAGGATTGAGAAGGGAATGTTAGGTTGGTTTGGACACGTTGAGCGGATGAAGGATAATAGAATTGCAAAAGCGGTATATAAAGCGAAAGTTGATGGTAGGGCTGGCAGAGGAAGACCGAGAAGGACTTACGATGATCAAATTGGAGGTGTCCTTAGAAAAGGTTCAATACGATCTACTCTGAACCGGCGTGCGTGTATGAAGCGATTGATGAATGTGGAGGAAGCAAGAGAAGTGTGTCAGGATCGAAGCAAATGGAATTCTATAGTCTCTGCTTACCCCGGTGGGAAATAGGCGTGAGTTTATAATAATAATAAATATTGTTAGGTAAAACACGATCGGCCTAATCTCAATTGATACATCAATATGCTAATGAACGTCACAACACTGGCTTCGGTACTTTAACAGATCTAACTGGTCCCGCGCATCGAACGTATTGTAAAATGTTATCTGTAACAAAATATAATACTTACGCAAATTGGTACCCTTCAGGGTTGACATTAGAGTCGTGTTTGACAATGTACACTTGCTGGTCCTGTTGTTGCGGGGCGGCTAGGGCGACGGCGACGAGGGCAAGGGTGCACAATACCTAAAAGCAAACATAGTTTTACATGTTCCTATTTGGAATGAAATACAGTTGATTTAAATGAAGAAAGAGCCTGCTAAAGTTATTTAGCATACAAAAGTCGAAGATGTAGGTATACGAATGGAGATGGACAGTACACTTGGCAAGATGGAAAGAACAACTGATGGACTAAGGCGATTACGGAATGATGGCCAAGAGATGGTACACGATGTCGAGGCAGATCACCATCTCGATGGTCACACATTGTGAGGTGTACTGGAAAGTAATGGATGGTACTTGCATAGGACCGGAAACAATAGTTTGAAAGAGAGATATATAAAATTTGTTCCACATTTAATAAAACTGAATTTAAGACGGTTGATGGAAACTATTATTTTTGGTCTATTTTTTATTATATTCGCCAAAATATAGCAGAGGTGAATATTTGCAAATTACCAAAAAATAATAAAATGCGTCAATTTTTATAAAAAATAATACACCACACTTTCTACAACTATCACATTTAAAACTTTCTAAAAAACACTCACGATTTTCTGCATGATGATTTTTTTTTTCCTTGTACTGGAAAGTAGCCAAGAGAAGTCAGCAGTGAACTGTGCACATGCGGCGTCGCGTCGCCATTTTAAATGCAAACACTAATTGATGACAAAATCTTTTACCATAAGTTCAATATCTCACGTAACAATAGTGCTAATAGATTCGGTTGCGCGTCCCACTAAAATGTTGCTTAGTGCAAATTTTTATGCAAGATCGTGACATCGCGTAGGTATTGAAGACTTGCGATTGTCTGTCACTTCATATACATTCCACCAACATACGCATTCACGCCTATTTCCCACTGGGGTAAGCAGAGAGTATGGAATTCTGTTTGCTTCGATCTTGACATACTTATCTTGCTTCTTCCGCATCCGTCAATACGCACTAGTTACTGCATATACATACAGGGTGTTAGTTACACCGTAATGAATATTGAGGGGGATGATTCAGACTAATCCTGAGTTGATATCAAGTGGAATTTCCTGGCGAAAAATTGATGACACTTTTAGTGTTCTTTTTTATTATTTTCAGTTTCATACTTCGAGGCATCACACTTGCTACAACGGGTTGCGTATGAGTGAGATGCCTATTTTATTCGCCCGGGTTGTCCATTCATTTTTAAATTAACAGTTGTCAATCATCCGTCCCTTTTCCTTTTCGGCGGATAAGAAAATGACAGGTATAACTTAAAATAAAATTAGGATGAGTCTGCAAGGATTGGGGCCAATGTTATTACTACTCGTAGGTTTAGTTCTAGAGCTAGACCACGAATCGTAGGTTAGCACAGCATAACATTAGAAGGAGCATAACATTACTAAACTATCACCGATACAGGCATCCTCTATATTAGCTTATTTTATTATGTAATGATTATTTACTATCGAGAAGCACATAGTTAGGAGATTTCCTTATTTTGTAGTAGTACTAAAGGCTAGTAAAAGTACATAGCCCTAGATATAAGAACTCAAAATATTGTTTCCTTAACAGGTCCTGTATGCGGTGATGAGAGGCTCCAGCGGCGCCGACATAGAAGGTCTCTCGCTCCCGGTGGACGAAGACTTCGACCCTCACATACAGCTGGACAACCTCGGGCCGAAGACCACTCCTGCCTCCACCATCGACGTCAAACTCTGGGCGCAAACGGTACGTTTGTTTATATCACATTTTAAAATGATAAAAACTAATCCAAAAATAGATGACTAAAGTTGATCAAGCATCTCATTATTCTTTATACTTTATTACTGTTTTTATTTTATTAAGAATTTATTCGACGCTTGACCATGTTTATTGATGACGTCATGCCTTCGTATTCTCATGCAAATTTATTTATTTATTTATTTATCGTTTATTTCAGGTACTAGTCCCATAGCATTACAAATTACATTTCAATACAATAAAAAATACAATAAAACAAAATAAAATAAAATGCCATAGAGAATTCACGATTTGACGTTTCAAAACAACTGGGCACCCTCAGGCCTGTTGTCTGAAATGTTGTACTGGACGAGAGCCTTTAGCGCTCCCCATATATCCGGACAAGTAGTCAATGCTATTTGGGATACATCTAAAATAAGTCACATAAAAAAAACCAAGTAGTCACCTAGCCTATTCCATTTGTTGACAGATCTGCACACAACTAGTAGTATTCTTAGGTCACTGGCCGCTATGGAGCGGTTGCCAAGTGTCGGCGACAGTGCTGGAGCAGCACGACAGCGCGGTGGGCGAGGGCGGCGTGGTGACGGCGCCACACGTACAGCTGCTGCGGCTGTCGGAAACCACCCTCGCCTCCTTCGTGGAACTACCAGCGCTAAACCCCGCGGCCGCCGCTACCACGCCTGGTATGTGCCTCTTCCCTTACTAACGCTATACTATCTTTACCGTCCGATTACTCTAGCCAAACAGGCGACCAATGAGCTCGCAACAACAAACACTCTAGGAATTCGATACCGATCTTGCCAATGTATGATGTTTTGTCTATTTATCGTTATCGGCCTACTACGGATCAGTTCGCACAAATATAACTCCCTCACCCAGTCAGACTACATCCTGGTCCCTGACCCGAGGCTCGCACCCGATTTTGTCTGTGCACTCCGCTTCAGTTCTGCTGTTATGATTTTATCTCCTGCATAACCTCTGTCTGTGTTGTTCCAATTTATCGACAAAACAGCTTGTATGCAATCCGTTCTAAGGAAAAAACTAGATATATTATTGCCCATTACTCGGCTGGCCCGACTGCTGAAATGACGTGCATGATTTTTCTTTTCAAGTCGTGCTTAGGGAAACTCATAAAGAAAATTTTTTAATCGAATAAAAAACACATCCATACATGTAACTGTAGACTTCTCACCTACCTCTCTTCTCTTCTCTTCTTTTCTTCTTTTCTACTGGCCCAGGATCGGCCGCAATGGAGGCATACTGTGAACACCAAGGTGTATGGCTTTGAACAGAAACGTCGGGAAGAGCTTGATTTAAAACGCGACGTGCTGAAGGCCCGACCATCTGCGGCCATAACATATAATTATATCGGAGGTGTGCTGACGTGCAGTGAATGTGGCCGTACATTCACTGCTAAGATCGGTTACGTCAGCCATATGAGAGCGCATCTTAGACGTTCCTAGATTGGAGACTTGTCGCCATTTTTTTTTTTTTTTTTTTTTTTTTAATTCATAAGATATCCAACAGCAGTTTTACAGGTAAAGTTAAAGTATCTAAATTACATAGTGTGTCTTAGCCAATAACAGGATATCATAGATTGCGTTAACTATTGAACCGAAATTAACAGAAAACAATAACAAAACTTAAATGAACAATACGCTAGTGCACAAACGAGTAACATACAATGGTTTAAAAAGTTAAGAATAATATATTTAAATTACAATTATTTTAACTACAGCATTAGAGTAATAAGCGAGTGAATTGCAAGACATAAATCAATCTGAAACAACGAGCAGTAATACAGCTTCGCGGTAATGAGATGAATACGTGAAAATAGTAATGAAACGAAAGTTTACGGCGGCATGCATTGTTTGTTATTTTTCGATAGTTTGTCTAGTACATGTTTCTTTAGATTCTGTTTGGTTGTGTTAAAAATGTCTGTATAACTAAATTTTCTGTTGAAACATTTGGTAGCTCGTGAGATATATTCGTTACGTCCGTAGTTAGTTTTGCTTCCTGGCACATAAAAGACGTCTCGAACTTCGTGTCTAGCACGATTTCTAGGAACGACTAACGATACCTGTGATGTCAGAGTAGGGCTATCGATAGTAGAATTAACTATATCGTGCAGGAAAGCCATATCGAGCATGATACGTCTATTCTCCAATGTGTCCAAATAGTGAAAATTACAGGCTTCTGAGTATGATGGTGGAACAACTTTCATTCTGTAATTAAGGTGCTTGACGAACTTTTTTTGTATGCGTTCTATATTGTCTATGTATACTGTGTACTGTGGATTCCAGATGATACTAGCAAACTCTAGAATGCTGCGGACGTATGCACAGTACACAGTCTTAACACATGAAATGTCATTAAAGGGTTTACACACCCGAAGCACAAAACCTAGGTTCCTGTAAGCTTTATCCACCATGATATCTATGTGTTTGGTAAATAACATTTTGCTGTCTAATTGAACGCCTAAGTCTCGTACATCGTAGACGCGTTTCAAATTCTGATTATTTATTTTGTAGTTGTAATCGATTGGTTTAGGTTTCCGAGTATATGTTATTTGTACGCACTTATCTATATTTATATTTATTTTATTACGTTCATAATATGTTGATAAATCATCTAAATCCTGTTGTAATCTGTGGCAATCCTCTATTTTACAAATTTTAAGGTAGACTTTTTTGTCATCAGCGTACAGAAGTTGTCTCGAGTGTGCAAAACATTCATGAACGTCATACAAATAGGCATTGTAGAACAAGGGCCCCAAATGGGATCCCTGGGGGACTCCAGAGGGGATGTTAATAAAGTTTGATTTAAATCCACCCAAAACTACCGCCTGTGTTCTGTTTGTTATATAAGAACTAATCCAACGGAAGAGATCTCCCTGGATCCCAAGTGTATACAATTTATTAAGCAAAATAACGTGGTCTACGCGGTCAAAGGCCTTTTCAAAGTCCGTGTAGATCACGTCAACCTGAGCGGGTTGTTCCATGCTATGAAGTATGTAGTTGGTAAATTCGCACAAATTAGTGTAGACAGATCTGCGTCTTAAAAAGCCATGTTGATAATGTCCCACATTTGATGCTATTGTGGGATATATGATGTTATAGACTACACGCTCAAACACTTTGGAAATGCTATTGAGTATAGATATAGGCCTGTAATTTTTTATGTTAGATTTAGATTCTTTCTTATGTATGGGAACAATGTGAGCCTCCTTCCAGATGCAAGGGAAGACTCCTTCTTTGATAGATCGGTTAAAAAGTAAAGTGAGTGGTTTACAAATACTATCGTGGCATTTCTTAAGAAAAACGGGGGGTATGCCGTCACTACCTGCGCCTTTGTTGGGATCAATATTTTTTAAGTATTTCGACACTAGTTCGACTGTGACAGTTAGCGTATGTATGTGACCACTATCGCCTCTAGGGGCGCTAATCAGTTTTTCTTGCGGTAAATGACCAGGGACCGGAGACGAAAACACGCTTTGAAAGAAATTGTTAAAAGCATGAGTGATTTCTTGGCCGTCATTGAAAGTTCTCTGACCGTCAGTCATAATGTTAGGGTAACCAGTACTTCCGCGTTTGCCACGCATCATATGTATAAAACTCCACAACATTTTTGGGTTACGTTTAATGTTCATTTGAGAGATGGCGATGAAATTATCATAACATATGTCCTGTAATTGTTTTTGCCTTGCACGTAAAAGGGAAAATTCATCGTAGTCTCTATTGTTGTTATATTTCTTCCATTTAGCATGTACTTTAATTTTCTGTTTAATTAGTTTTATTAGAGACGGTGTGTACCATATCGGATACGAGTGATTCACCCCATCACGTGAAACAGGCACATTAAGTTGAATAAGGTTATTAATAATACCATAGAAGGCAGTGACTGAATCCTCGACCGAACCTTGTGTCAGCACGTCATCCCATTTAATACTATTGATCTTAGTGTTAATAACTTCGTAATCGGCTTTCCAGAACCGTAACTTTGGAGTAATTATTTTATTTAGCACTGGTAGAAATATATCGTTAGCCTCAATGTGCAGTGTTGTGTGACTTGAGTCCTCCCTAACAAGTGAAACAGATGCTTTGGACACATTTAAAAAGAAATTGGAAAATAATAAGTCTATTGTGTTACCATATAAATTTTTGTTAAAGTTATATTGTACTAGGTTGTGTGTATTGCAATTGTTAAGAAGACAAGTTGCCGCTAACTGAGTCTCAGTAAGACCGACGTGGTCGACAGTAGTATAAGTCGGGGACCACTTAATACACGGTAAATTAAAATCACCGATGACCATTATGTAATCTCCCGGGCAAGACGTGCTGACATGTGATACAGAATCATTGACATTGTGAATGTGCGCAGCTTGATCGCTTTCCCCACCCACAACATAAACAATGCATATATGTAGGTCTACTGAAAGTTCTTTTAATGAGCGCTTAGGGATAGTTATCCATAAAAATTCAGAGGGAGGACGCGACCACTCCAAACGTAGTTTGGCCATTAAAGTTTTTTTCGCACATATCATAACTCCACCTCCTGTGGTGTTTGTAATCCTGTCACTCCGATAAATCTCATACCTATTATCACAGATTTCAGTGTCTAATATACCTGAATGTAGCCATGATTCGGTTATAAGTAAAACGTCAAAGTCATAGTTCAGAACGTTTCTATAGAATGCCAGTGTTTTGGTTCTTAAGCCTCTCACGTTTTGGTAGTACAGTTTTAGTTTATTGTTTGCCATCTTAAAAGTAACATTACCGCCATGTATACTAAATGTCCGAGTGAGAAACCGTGAGGGCTTATAATTGCGAATAATAGGTAGATAGAACGCATAACTAAGTTTATAATGTTTTTGTTTACGTTATGCGGCTTCACAAATACCGGTATGTGAGTCATACAATGTTGCTGTCGTTTGAAAACAAATATGAAGGAGTTTTTATAGTAAAACAGTTTTATGCAATATGCTGTGGAATTACGACGAGTGTTTACGCGTAGTATTTTAGCTTTGTCGGACAATAATAATGAGCATTTTGAAATATGAATATAAATATACACCACGCAAACTGTCTCACTGCTCGCAAAGATGGAACCAGTAATATATTTTTGTAATATAATTGATATAAGTTGAAATAGCTGTAGTGAAAATAGTACACCAACATATGAACTTACAATGTATTTGAATAAAAATAAAAAGTGGTGAATAAAAAATAATAAACTAGTACTACTGATCCAGTTGCTTGAGAAAGTCATGATTTTTGACGCGTATGGCGGGTGTATTTATATCCTTCCTCAAATAAATTTGACCGTTTTTCACCCATTTGAATTTGTATCCATTATCCTTTGCAAACTGTCTTACGGCAGCATATAGATGTTTTTTCTCCGGAGATATATGTTCCGTTACATAAATGTTGCGAGTATCCCCTACGATGTCTATGTGCTTAGAGCTCAGTTTGTCGGTAGGGTGCTGTTTATTATAACGAGTACACGCTGATAAAATATTATCACGGAGTCGAGACGATCCGAGTGTTATTAAAATGTTTCGGGGTCTGTTGGAGGAGGCATCCATTTTAGCCACTCGGCGACAGGTTTTAATCTCTGATTCTGGGATGTAAATATTTACAGTTTCGCAGAGCTTCATAAAAATCTGCATCAAGTTTTCACTATTCCTTTCAGGGACAGCCTGTATCTCAACATTGCACGAACGAGAGAGCTTTTCTACGGATGTTAACTGATTGCGAAGCTCAAGACAGATTTTCTCGAGTTTAATTTGGTTTTCTTCCAAGTTTTTAATGGCGGAATCTTTATCATTAATTTTCAATTTCAGTTCGTTCACCTCACTTGTGATAAAATCCGTCGTTGAAGTAAAATCGACTTTGATCCTTCCCACGGCGGAGTTAACCTCATCTAAAATCATGCTTTTGACGTCCTCTTTCCATGCAGCTCGCAAATTTTTCATAGCAGATGAAGTAGGTGCCAACTTCGAATCCAAAAGCGAACTTATATCGCTGAGTGTTAGGTTCGCGGAGGTTGGTGGTAAGTATGAGGATCTAGTGTCGGACCCAGAAGCCGTGGTAAAACTTGCTTCCTCCACAGACGATCCCGCAGGTGGATTTCTCTTCGCCGTGTTAACGTTGATACACGCTGGGCATCTCAGACCAGACAATTGAGTTTTAGTGAATTTAGTTATGTTGGTGTTAGGGTCTATATTAAGGCATTGCAAACAAAGCTGGGACTTACAAGTGTTACATTTTAAAAATCCATTTTTTTCAAGTGTTGTAGTGCAATGCGAACAATTAGTCATCGTTAATCGAAGGTGCCGCTGGAATCCGCTGAGATAATAGCGCGAAGCGTAGGTAGTCAGTTTTGCTTGACACTGTAGCAGTTCAGTTATCGTGCGGTCAATGCTTAGAAAAAGTTCCTCTAAGCACCACTAGATGGCGTGATTAGCGAGTGTAGGAAGATATCGTAAAATTCGCCGTCCTGCGCTCAACGATCCGTGGCTCAGTGGCAACCGCGCACGACACAAAATCTCACCGACACCGAATGCACCGGGCTCGCAACCTGCCGACGTCCTTTCGCCTTTTCAACAGTTGTGCAGACAAAATTTCAAAAGCCACGCAGCGACGACGTTCATGAGAGCGACGAGGAAGTCCGACACAATCCAATATGGCCCCCGAGCCTTATGAGAGATCACTCAAGAGTAAACAGGAGGCACCGAGAATTCACTAATATTGAGTTAGAAAACTAATTCCGAAAATGAATAATAACTTGAGCGCACACCAGACACGTCCGTTCGGTTCGGAAGGATGGGCGAGAAAAAAGCCATGGCCGAATACGGCTGGGAAAGGATTGGATTGGAGACTTCTCAGTCTAAAGTAATATTAGTACTCAATATTGTTGATAGATAGCGCCGGCGTCGGCTTAATGACGATATATAGATCGAAAGAATTTCGCATGGACAAGAAGACCGGGTGGTGTAATGGTCAACACGCTTGTCCCGGCTTGACAAGAGCTGCGGGTTCAAGTCCCGTCCAAGTCAGAATTTTTTTTTTATTTAAATTTTCTTTTTGTGAAATGACATTAATACATTCGCAGGTCTAGCAACATCAGATCGTCAAGTGCGAGTGTTGCTCCGTGATATAGCCGGCAAGGCGTGCTGGGATGCTTCCGCGTTGTACTACGACCCTTCTGGTACCAGCGGCGAAACGCTGGAACCTTTGCCTTTGCCTGACTGGTAAGTTTTATACATACACATTCATACATAAAACTTACGCCTATTTCCCACCGGGGTAAGCAGAGACTATGCTTCGATCCTGACATACTTCTATTGCTTCCTCCACATTCATCAATCGTTTCATACGCGCACGCGGGTTCAGAGTAGATCGTACGATCGTGAGTTTTATAACACTTAATAATGATGAGATAATCATAAACTAATACTGGACTGATTTGGTGCTATAAAATGATATTTATTACGCCAATTAAAAAATCTTTATTGCCTGTTTCTTCACTTGCTTGCTTGGTCTGGTAGTCTATCTGCCGGATATGTGTCTGGTAGCAGTAGTTCTCCGGCCTCCGTGGTCCAGTGGTTGAGTGTTGGGCTCACGATACGGAGGTCCCGGGTTCGAATCCTGGTGAGGACATATCACAAAAATCACTTTGTGATCCCTAATTTAGTTAGGACATTACAGGCTGATCACCTGATTCATCAAAAAGTAAGATGATCCGTGCTTCGGAAGGCACGTTAAGCCGTTGGTCCCGGTTATTACTTACTGATATATAAGTAAGTAGCCGTTACATGAGCTATGTCAGGGGCCTTTGGCGGCTCAATAAAAACCATGACACCAGGGTTGATGAGGTTGGTAATCCACCTGACAACCCACATGATAGAAGAAGCAGGAGTAGATTCTTTCTGATACGTTTTGGACAGGCTAGGCAGTTTAGGTCCAAGTAATATAATTGCAAAAGGTACAGTAAAATCCACAAAAAAATGCATTTGATAGAATAAGAGCTATGAACAATTCTGCGTACTTCGTTAGTCATAATGTTAGCTACGTAACTTTCCCCCCTTTTTTTGTATATTGTGGTAAGCAACATGTAACCCTACCGTGATTCCAGCGAGGACAGTCCTCGAGACAACACGCTGTCGTCCCTGCCGCCGCCGCTGCCGCCCAACTTGCTGCCCGACTACAAGAACAACCCGCCCGATAAACATCAGCTCGACCATGTAAGTTCCCTCATGTTACTACAATAACGAGCAGATTGTACAGTCATGAGCAATATCATGTACCTACTTTAGAACCCTGTCGCACTATCATATTTGACGTTTAACGAGACTTAATTTGTTTGTTTAATTTGTCAAAAAAGTTAATTTGGCATGGTTTCATAGTGTATACATATTAGTACTCGCGCGTGACCATACATACGGTGCAAGTCCCCTTTGATTGATAAGGAGTCATTCTTGCCTAGAAAATTCCACTTGATATTAACTCAGAATCAGGTCTGAATGACCCCTCAAAGTTTTCGTTACGATGTCACTAACATCCTGCATATGTTCTTTTACTTATACGTCCGCTACGATCAAGACCGATTGACCAGCTCATTATTGGTAACAGGTGCTAGCATACATCGGGCACACGTCACCAGAAGTAGTGTGCGGCAGACGGTTGGACGAGGCCGGGCCGTCTCCGCTGCCGCCGGGCGCTGAGGACGAGCTGGTGGCCGCCCTAGTAGCACATCGCAACGCTGAGCGGCACTACCTCGCCAACAAGGACAGGTATTATTGTCACAGACAGTGTCTCCATTAATTAAAGGAACGTCGGTCACACTCTACACATTGACTGTAGTCAACACCAAGTGGCTTGACTGTTTGCTTACTGTTAACTAAAGGCACCTTTACAATCACCATTTACAGATGAGGCGACGCCAGTACAACGTTCAAATTATTCAGTCTATTAGTCTTTTGCATTTTTCTACTACAACTCCAGGTCTCTTTGTTTGTCAATATTTATGTCCCAACAGTAAATCTAATCTAGTGTAACAACCTCCGTCGGAAGATACGTTAAGCTGTTGGTCTCGGTAACTATTTACTGATAAGTACATAGTTGTTACATGAGCCACCACCTGATACTAAGGTTGATGAGGTTGGTCAATGGTCATACACCTCACAACCCAAGCGATAGCAGAAGATCCCTAAATCTGAACACACTCTATTTGACAGTGAAGAAGAGCTAGAGCCTCTAGAGAGCGTAGGCACGGTGTCGCCGGCCCCGTTCGAGCAATGTCGCCTGCTGCTGGCGCAGCTGGGCACGCTGGCGCCGGCGCGACGCACGCATGCGCAGCTATTGCGGCGCTCCGACCGCCTGCTACGCGACTTGAGGAATTTGGACGCTATGAGGTCAGTGTACACAAGTAGCTTCTAAACAATTATAACCTGTACAGATTGACCAGTCAGCTTGCGTTGAGGTTGCATATTAATGATGTATCTAGATAATTCATATAAGATATACTGACAGTCAAGTTAGCTTCAGTCAGATTAGAGGAAGAGAACATAGATCTCGAAAAAATCATAGCGAGTATAGAAGCATAGGTTACCCGGTAGTAAGTGTCCACTTCTAAAAGATATACATCCACTGTCTATTAGTCATTACAGCTGCAAATTATTGTCAAATGTCCCATTACAATTGGCCATTGACTCGTGGCATACTTTCAGCCAATTACACAATGCAGGCATACCATCCTGAAACCGCAGGCAACACAGCGCCTGAATAACCTCGAGACCCCTGGACCATAGCACTCGGGTTCCACAGAGGGCCCAAAAACTTAGATCACGTCTTTACCCTCAATTCTTTACCCTCACATCTTTACCTTCACATCAATGTCGCTTAATAAAACAACAAGCGAATTCATCAATAAATAAAGAGCCATGAAAATTATAACTATAACATACTGGTCGTAATTGCAGATGTCGTGAGACGCACAAAGTGGCAGTGATCTACGTGGGTAAAGGGCAGGAGACCAGGAACGAGATCCTGTCCAACCGCTGCGGCAGTCCGGCTTACGAGGCGTTCCTCGCCGCGCTGGCGTGGGAGGTTGGTCAATCATTCATACTGCTTGTTTCTACTGGTTTTTTGAGGTTAAACAACTGTTCTTACACGGACATTTTGCAGTGCGTTGAGCTAACAGTTACGTACGTTTGGTCATGTTCAATGTTCCATTGCGATGCAACAAGTCATCAATGTTCATCATCACATATTGCTCGAGGCGTCTGAGCTATATGTCAGAGTCAGTTCTCGGCCTAAGCTATATGTCTGAACAATGCGATACGAATTGTCTTAAGTTGCAAAAGCAACGTCGGCGCAGATTTGCCGATCTAGCGAACGCAGTTTTGTGGCGCTTAATCACAAAGCAAGAAATCAATCGATTCCGCTCATCCGGACATCCTTAGAACTACATGAAAATTTCGTAAATCATAGTTTTCAGTAACACAGATGGCTTCTCCATTATAGACGGCAATACGGTTATCACGTTAGTCTAACAACTCTAACAGAAAGCGCGGTGAGGTGTGGGTACTTAGTTCATCTTGCAATGGAGGTACTTATGACTACTCCATTGGGTTATAGCCGTATAACTACGTATACTTAATTTATAGGTCGAGCTGGAGAGCCACGTAGGGTTCTCAGGAGGCCTGCGGTCGGGCGGCGGCGGCGGCACCAGCGCGCCATACATCGCTACTCTCACACTAGAAGCGTTGTTCCACGTGGCTACACGCATGCCGGCTGATACGCCTGACGCTATTTTGAACAAGGTATACTATTCGTTTCTTTTTACTCTGTGTACCTTTTAAACGCAAGAACAGCAGGGCTACTTTTAAAAAGGATAATAACAGGAATCGTTTCGGAGGTTTGTTACCTAACCTGTATTGCGTTTTCCTCTCGCGGCTTGGAACCAGTTGCAAATCTTCAGGTTAGGTAATCGGACTGCGTCGTTCGCTTACCCAACTATTGTTCACTAACTAACTATATATGTTCACGGGAACACGGGATAATACTAGGAAGATTAATCTTCTTATCGTGTGGGTTGTGAGGTGGACTCCTCCACCAACCCGCATTGGAGCAGCGTGGTGGAGTATGCTCCATACCTCCTCCGGTTGATTGAGCCTGTGCCCAACAGTGGGACTATATAGGCTCTTTATGTATGTATGTATATCTTTTACACTCCCAGACCCGTCACTTGGGCAACGACGAGGTGCACGTGGTGTGGAGCGAGCACTGGCGGCCGTACAAGCGCGACACGCTGCCCACGCAGTTCTGCGACGTGCTCATCGTGCTCTACCCGCTGCCGGGCGGGCTGCTGCGGTACACCGTCTCCAGGAAGCCTGACGTGAGTTTGTACCCATATATCAGGAGAAACAGAGGGGCTATTTCAGAACTGTATTGCTTTTTTTGATGTAATGTTTCGATGTGGTCTTTTTAGCCCCAGGACCGACTAACAGCCTAAATTAAACGTGAATTCAATTATTTCCAGTCAATCATTCACTTCTGTACCTAGTTTACTTTTTATGAACTTAAAATACTTCAGACTATCTGTATCGAAATGATTTCAAACACCGTTGTCTGTCTGTCTATTTTGATACACGCGATACTTTCGTGTACAATTGGTTGCCCCTTCCCGCAGGTGGGCGTGTCGGGGCCGCTGTGGGAGCAGGGCGTGGCGCGCGTGGCGGGCGCGGCGGCGCTGGTGCGCGGCGCGGCCGTGGCGGGCGGGCGCTGCGTGCGCGCCACCATGCCGCTGTACCAGCACGCCTACTCCGAGCGCGCGCGCACGCTGCACGCGCTCGTGGCGCTGCACACGCAGCCCACCACCTTCGAGACCTTCGTGGAGCGCGTGCGCGAGCCCGTGCCGCCGCCGCACCAACCCCCACCCCCAGGTAATTAATGCTGCGTGCTTTACGTCAGTGATCTACCGGATTGACCCATTTTAGTTCCTGAGTGAGTGATTTCTCTCTGTATTGACGCGTGTCGTTCGCCCCTAGAGCAAGGCACCGGTCGGCTCGCGGCCGCGCTCCTCGATCACGGCGCGAACACGTGGAGCGTCAGCAACGAGACGCACTCGGTGTCGCCGCGGCCCGCCAAGCGCCTGGGCCCGTTCAAGCGGCCCGTGGCCACGCCCGCGGGCCCGCACACGGCGCCGCCGCTCACGGGCCCGCCCGCGCCCGTGCCGCGCCGCAACCGGTGAGCTCACGCGGCGCTCCAAACTAGGCTAAGTGTTTTGACGTAACAGTTACTATCGGATGATATTGTAGGGTTGCACTCGAATCGGAGTAGCGTCCGAAATTTTCGAACGGATTAATTGACGACTGTACATATCACCTGACGGTAACCATCAGATTTTCAATATTTATTTTTGTAGAGGAATATGAATAGTTTGGATTCCGAAAAGTATTAAAGCTAAGATAAGGTAAAGCTATTTGCTGAATTGTATCGTGGTGCGTAATATTAATTAACTTAGGAAATAATGGAAAAGTGTTGTTATGCTTATTGTGTTAACATGTTTAACATAAACATAGTTGGGTTATTTATATTTCGTATAAATATAAAGACTCGACCAGTACACAGGGTGTCACAAGTAAAAGTGCGAAGCGCACACAAATTTGCGTAGTGGCTAACGTCTCATTTGGAACTGGATGCCCTATTTATTTTTTACAGTTTTAGTATTTTTAGGTTTGCTTAGTATTTTTTACTAAAATACTTTCGTGGATCCACTGTTAATATTATTAAATTTGTTGATTTTTATCAAAAAGGATTTGAAAACATATGTATTACAAGTCACATAGTCATATGATTTGATTCGTCCATTTTGAGATTGTTAAAACTACGGACTTAACTTTCATGTACTTAACTATATTTATAACGAGTAGGCTTTTTACTGTAGTGTCTTGCATTTGAACTGTAATGTTAAAAGTTTGCTAAATATTGGAAAATGAACCGCTTGTTGATGATGTGCCAGTTTCATATTGTGTCATCATTCCAATAGTTTGTTCAATATTACAATTGTTACTTTTTGATTTATTTTGTTATTTAAACCTGTTATAGATAACTAAATCCGACATAACGCTTTGAAAGTTGATCCATAAATTGTTAAGATAACAAATGATGCTGATGGCTATTCCAACGATATAATATTTAACTAACATTTAACATTGCATTGATGTCTCTGTACATATGTAAACTAGTTGTAGAGCTTTAACTGTTGTAGGTTTCCATTTTTTAACGTTTAAATAATTGTAATATTTATTTGCACTTGAAATTGAGATATTGTTTGATATAAAGTGCGACATCTGTACACCTGGTGTCGGCGTGGAAAGTAACTCCTCCAATCTAATGCATTGATGGTTTAAATACTCCCAGCGTGTTTATTGATTTGTATAAATTATATTTTTCAAGTAGTTTAGAATCATTGGTGCTTATAAAAGAAAATTAAAGTGGACATTCCAACAAGGCTATATTTGGTGACAAAATTCTCAAACACGACAACAACTCAAACAAATGATAGAGATTATGTAGCAAATTTTAATTTATTTTAGCGTACATTGCTTGCATTTAATTTAATTTTAATAATGCTCGACTAATTTTATGCATTCCATTCAAATATTGTTAATGAATCTGTATTGTTTCTCAGTATAGTTTAATTTACTTACAGTATATTTATTGAAATTTAATTTTCCACATTATTATTAAATCAGTATTTTTATAGATGTTAAGACTGACACAAGATTATGTATTAAAATCACTAAGTATTAAATTTGTTAATCATACTTTTAAATGTGGTGGTATTATAATTTATTTCAGCTAATTTATTAAAAATATTTTTGTTTTAGCCCCATTACAACAACATGGCTTCAAGAGTTGTCACTTATAATATTATAAGCAAATACATTAACCCACAGACATTAATGTAACCAAATTTTTATATTAAAAGCAATTAAAAATAAAGTTTTATTAAACTTTTATTTTGTTTTATTTACAAGTATTATTAGTGATCTGAATTACAGTTCTTACAAACAAAATTAAAAATAGGTGAGACTAGTTTAAACCTAATTATGTTTTAGGCAACTTGTACATTCCACCTTGCAACACTAGTTGATGAGTTCGGACCTTTGTATCCAAGAACTGGCGCAGCTCCTGCAGGCTACACTCTGTTCCTGGAGCTTGTGAAGCAAACATTTTTAACATTTGGTGAATGCGATCAAGTGGTAAAGAATCTAAATTGGTCAACATGCCCACAATGTATGACCAAAACACTTGTAGTTCTCCCTCCCTTTGATCATGAGCTGAAGCCATTGCACTCTCTGTCTCATCATCCTCACATATCATTTCCTGAACTGGATTTGATGACACTTGGGCTTTGTTACCATCTCCTTCAACAAGAACAAAGTGGTCCGGGGATTTTTCAGAAATCAGTCCCATGGATTGCCAATAAGTAATTTTTCTTCTTAAAACAGTGATTGGTACCTTCATTACCTGATGAAGTTCATCAAGTGACCACTCAGGTTTCTTTTCAAAGTGCATAATGAGTGTAGCGTTGAATGGGGATACTGTCAAGTTCAATGTTTTCTCTCCAATCTCAATTTCAATATTAACATTTCCAAGATGTGGTTTCCAACTGAGTGTTCTGTTGCCTTTTAGTGCTTCAAATGATTTTGTATAAGCTTCCAAATGCTGTTTTATTTCTTCTGGCAACTCCAAACTTTCATCCTTAAATGGTGGCCAGAACTGTGCAGATAAAATCATAGCATTTGATGTAAACTTCTTGTTTAACTCTTCAAAGTTACTATCTTGGTGTATCAATGAATTTATTCTCCTTGAATCCGATATATCCTTAAGCATAACTTCACAAAAATGTAACTGAGATTCCCCAAATCTTAATTTTAAGAGTTCCAAATATCTAATTTCTTTTTCAGTATTTATTACACTCTGAGCTAATAGTCTGTCTGCTAATAGAGTTCTGTATTCATTGACAAACAGCTCCTTGCTTCCATAGACATTAACCAACATAGATATAATGTCACTGGCTCTTCTATCATTTGAATTGATCTTTGGATCTGCATCTACAGGGTCAGGATTCCAGTCATCCCAATCATCTTTGTCTGCATCTCCATCAGTCTCTGCTGCAAACTTCGCTAACTCTTCTGCCAACTCACTTCCAGCTCCTTCTTCAGTCAAACTACTTACAACACTACGAACTGTATCCTCTCTATTTCTTAAATAATTGCGAACAGGCTTTGTAACTGTTTCCAATATCACCCCAGAAGGATCCAGATGTCTTAAAGCTCTAATAGTAGATACATAGGCAGTCAATATATCAGGAGTGTTCACTCCAGGGTGCAACAGTCTTGTTTCCAATGCAGTTTGCAATTTCTTACATAAAGTTGACCTCAAATCAGTCTTCTCCAAACATAACTTTATATCATCAACTGCCGGTTGAGAATCTGGATATTCAATAATGATATTGAAGAGTTGATCTATTCTTAATCTAGTATAACTATGATATAAGTAATAGCTTAACTTCTGTTTGAACTTAGTGATACTATTCTGAATGTTTTTATCATCAGGTGGTGGCTTAGATGAGCCTGCACAGTATATTCTAGTAAGCCAAGACATGACTATGGTATCCAACCACTTTTCCAGGAAGCTAATATGAGAAACATCAAAGGTTCCAGTACATAGTTTCTGAATGTGAGATTCTATTCTCATCTGAATAAAGTTTGTAAGAACTTGGCCTGCCAGTCTTTCCAAAAGCTGCAATTCCATCAGTTTACGGTTAGTATCATGAAAAACTTTGACAATATAAGCACAGTTGCAATCAGAGTATTCATTCCAACATCCTGAACACATCACATCTTCACCCATATCAGAGTTCTCATATTCATTATCAAATACATTGAAAGACATTTTGTAGAAATGATTTATAATCACGTGGAAGTCGAGGG
Organism: Pectinophora gossypiella; assembly: GCF_024362695.1. Lineage (NCBI taxonomy): Eukaryota > Metazoa > Arthropoda > Insecta > Lepidoptera > Gelechiidae > Pectinophora > Pectinophora gossypiella. The sequence goes on along the minus strand of NC_065421.1, from coordinate 6,947,585 downwards.
GTAGCTGAGAAAGTAGAGTTGCTCGAACAAGTTGTTTGAAACCCAAAACAACATCCTTTTCGCCATAAATTGATTTGTTATCTGTACAGCTGTTATTTAACAAGGTCAGTCTCCTCAGCATGGAAGAGAAACTTGATACAGACTCGTACAAGTCGTTCACCGCAGATTTGAATAGTTGAAAGCCTTTGACTTCCTCTTCAACTTTAGAAAATTTTGACCAGAATGAAGGGGCGACATGTTGACGAATATATTTTTCCATATGAATAAGAACGAGATCGCGTATCCTAACCTGCACATCCAGGCTAACTATCAGTTGATGTATTTCTTCATATTCGGCGTTTGTACAATCACTAAATAGTCCATCGTTGAGAATAGGAAAGGCGTAGTTTATTTTGTTCCAACATATTTTTAAATCGCCTTTCTTGTATGGCATTTTTCTAGAATATAATACCTTAAAGCGAGAATAAATACCGACAATTTGTCCAATCAAAATTAATAAAGATGAGCACTTCTATAAGTTGTTAGAAATCGAGGACTCGAATTCGAGGTTATATTTATTTATATTTTTGACATTCCGTTAATGTTGCCATAACATTTTGCATTGTTTACTACTGTATACACTACCATCGTGAGAATATTTTGAATGGAATTATATCACGCATTAAAATACTTATATCAGTTTTATATAGTTATATGCAAGAAAGTCACGGCTATTCTTCTTTTTTATATATCTACTTTTCATCTACAAACTGGTAAGCACTACCCTGCCTACTCCCTACTCCTTTTTCCGTGTTGCTCATTGAAGTACACATCGGTGCTTTTTAAATCACAGAGTTGTAGTTAAATAATGAAAACAAAACGCTTAAAAATATTTACCACAAATGTAGAATTTTTCTATCATGGACACTCTAATGGTAACTGTCAAATAACCCTGGCTTTTTGGCGGGAAACGGGAACGGGACAGTTGCTTTCTTCATTGAATAATCTAAATAATTAATACGAAGTGGTGTTTTGTGGTTGATGATCGCATTAAGTTAGTCGGAAGACATTCGCGAGTGTTATTATATTGGAGTATTCAATAAACAAAGTGTATCTGCCTATTTTCGCTTCGTGTCAAGAAGCCGCTTCATAACTCGAAAGTTTATGCGGACTTTCGAGTTAATTCGTTTGGGGTTCGGAGTAGGAGTCTACTCCGAGGGTGGGGGCTTAGGTTTCATCATCATCACCTTTCATCATTTCATTAATCATCAAGAAAAAAATACGTAAGACATGGCTGTATGGGCATAGTTCCCTTTGCCTTACCCTTCGGGGAAAACCAAAACAAAAAAAAAAAAAATGTCAAATAACCTTTTTGTTGAAAATATTTCGGAGCAAGCAAATTGAATGAAAGAGAAAGATAACGTTACTTCTTTATTTTGTTTCGTATTTTATTTCTTTCTAGTGAGAGTACAGCGTCACATTCCCGGGAAATATTCTATCAAAGTTTTTTCTGCATGTTTTTGATGAATTGTTTGTTGCATCGTATTTGGCGTCGGTCTTTGTTAAATCAGTTTCCAAGGATGGCAAATCCTCCTCCGAGGAAAGTTTCTTCTAACAACAGCAAAGCTTCCAAACAAGATGCTACTCCACTGCGTATTCTCCTCCAAATGGGCTTCCCGAAACAACGGGCGTAAGTATAATATTTAAACTATTTGAACCAAAACACTTTGGTTTATTGTTGTATTCTGTGCATCTCCATCTTTAATATGGATATAAAAAATATACTTTTTCAATTTCGTACTTGTCCCTTACATAGCAAGTAGAAAGTTTAATTTGCTGTCATCAGACGAAATGCCGGGTATACGCCTACATGCTGTGGTCGTAATGTTTCAGTTTGAAAGCTTTGGCAGCCACAGGCAACCGCAGCGTCCAGTTGGCGTCCGACTGGCTGATGACGCACGTCAACGACGCCTACATTGATGCTGACGAGCCGCGAGAGTACATCCTCTATGCCAGCCCTACAGGTCCCTTGCTGGCTCAATTGCTAGAATTCTGGGACAAGTCTAAAACTACATGTGGCTGGAATGGCGCACATAATTTCCCACCACACATCACCCTGGTTTCATTCTTTAAGGTTTGTTGATTCTAAGCATTATTGATTCTTTCCTGTGTAATAACTTCAAGATTTAAAATATAATAATTGAAGTGGTTAGAGCGTAAGGCTCACGATCTGGAGGTCCGGGTTCGATTCCCGATGGGGACATTGTTGAAATCACTTTGTGAGACTGTCCTTTGTTTGGTAAGGACTTTTCAGGCTTGAATCACCTGATTGTCCGTAAAAGTAAGATGATTCCGTGCTTCGGAGGGCACGATAAGCCGTTGGTCCTGGCTATTAGCCGTAAAAAACACCTCCACCAACCCGCATTGGAGCAGCGTGGTGGAGTATGCTCCATACCCCCTCCGGTTGATTGAGGGGAGGCCTGTGCCCAGCAGTGGGACGTATATAGGCTGTTTACGTATGTATGTACGTAATTGAAGATCTAGGTATATTGTTTTTGAGGAACATAGCCTGGGAAGTCCCTCACAGTCAATCAAGCTAACATTTTTATAAAATTTAGTTTCTAAAAAACACTATTTTAAATTACTTTTTTACCTAAACAAGTTCTTAAATAAAAAAAATACATTAACATTTTAATTATTTTTTAAATATATTAAAATAGATAATTATGGAAACTGAGGGATATAAAACTAAATTAAATGTAGGTACATAGGTAATTGGTAATACAATCATTTTGCATTTATAAAAAATGCAATAAACATAAAGCTATATTTAAAAAAAATATTCCACCAGGCACCAGATGAAACATCACTGCAGATAGCAAAAGCTGTGAAACATGTAGTAGAGAGTGTGGGGGACCCCCCAGCATGCCCGCTCAAACTGGAGCACTATGTGTCTCACAACTTCATGGGGCTGTTTGTGTCCGAACCACATGCTGACTACCTGAAGAAGATTGCTGTTCAATATGTGAAGCAAGTCTCTTCTGCCTGTAAGTTGGCTTAAAAAATATTTTATAATGTAGTACTCCCCACTCCATAGACCATTCTTCACGAAGGAAGAGACATTCTTAAAATAGACCAATTTTGATTTTACTAAAGAATGAACAATGCTTTACATAATATAACATGCCTTAGTAGTAAAAAATAATATTTTTTTTCTGAATAATAACTGGCTATCTAATATAATGAGTTTGAACTATTGTTAATAAATAAAATTGATGCAATCAATTGTTAATGAATTGTATTGATGAAAAATAAAACAATGTAATATAGTTTAATGTATTGGTCTCCTTTTATATATTTAGAGTGGCAAATCAAATCAACACTGGCCCTTTCTTACACTGGTTAGTAAAAAAATCCTACACGTAATTTTCTATTACTGTCACAAATTAGTGGTAAAAAGTTCTTAGTAGGTAGTTCTATTCATGGTATAAGAAGACCAGGTATGCTCTAAACTGACAGTTAGCATTTCAAGGTCCCAGCTGACGTCATCCGACCCTGTGTTGCCATTTCATAAAAAATAAATTACCCAATCCAATTCAAGGTTTTTAATTTACTTTGCAAGGAAATTTTGTACTTTTAGTCAAAGATTTTACATACAGTTGTAATGATTTTTATATGTATGTATATACACATGTGACAAATAAAAGTAGTTAATCAGTAATTAATTTAATTTGCAATAATAAAATGTACATCCTTGATATGTTGGAGATACCAATTGAAAGGTAACACTTACGTCATCAATGGGCAAGCAATGGCGGCTTGTCATAGGATTGAGCATACCTGGTCTTCTTATACCATGGTTCTATTGACAGTACTGTGCAACAAAACTAGTGGGATTAAATGACCATTATTAGTATTATTTAACTTGCAAATAATGTAGCAATAAAACTCATTCTTTGATAGTTAATATCATTAAAAAATCCTTTCCATATACAATTTCAATTAATAATCTCTTAAGACAGCATGTTTAATTAAACAAATATTCCCCTGACAGTAACTTCACTAAAATTATCCTCATGTATTTTTAATGTCACACAGTGGGCGTATCGGTGGATACGTATGAACATTTGAATACCTTGGGGACTTGCTTTCCTTGGTGTGCCATGCCACAAGAAAAACCCATTAAATGTAAGAGTAGCTCCCATATATTTCTCCCTGCTTTTTATAGTTGTTATTGGATAATTATATTGTTTATTTTCTTTTGCTTTATAGGCTAGATGTATAGAGGTGTTGAGCATGACCAGTAGTAGCAAAGGTAATTAAATTATGTGTTATGTATTTATTTTGCATATGTATTTGCATTTGTATGGTTTTTTTCCTAACTTTCTCTTTAAAATGGCTTCTAACTGCTTACAATGATTGCATTTTGTTACAGCAGCATTGTTTCCTATTAATTTATTTCTGTCATATTTGCTCTAGATTTCACTTTCAGCATTATGTCAATGAGATTCATGTATATGTTACGGCTAATACCCGAAGGGCCGTTACACCTAGGGGTAGCCACTTACTCTTGGTTAAACCTAGTACAAGCCGATTGTTTTCGGGTAAAACTAAGCCAAGACTAACTACTAACTAGGTGTAGCCGCACTTCGGGTATTAGCCGTAACATACAGGGTGTTAGTGTGTAGTTCATCATCATCAGCCCATTAACGTCCCCACTGCTGGGGCACGGGCCTTCCCTATGGATGGATAGGGAGATCGGGCCTTAAACCACCACGCGGGCCCAGTGCGAATTGATGGTTATTAACGACTGCTAATGCAGCCGGGACCAACGGCTTAACGTGCTTTCCGAAGCACGGAGGAGCTCGAAATGAAAACTTTTTTTTTTTGTGGTCACCCATCCTATGACCGGCCTTTGCGAAAGTTGCTTAACTTCAACAATCGCAGACCGTGCGCGTTTACCGCTGCGCCACCGAGCTCCTCCGAGAGTGAGAGTGTGTACGTAGTTATCAAACTAAAGAAATAACATGAATTTTGCGACGGAAAATTCCACTTGATATTAACTCAGAATCATGGTCTGAATCATCCCTCTTAGTATTCGTTACGATTTCACTAACACCCTGTATACATGAATTCGTATCTAGTATTAAAAAGTACGCGAAGAACCCACCTGATTTAGCAGTGATAAATCAGCTTATCTTGCCTTTCATTGTCTTGATCTGTGTTTTGTACTATTTCATAAAGTCCATTTCAAAAATGAATGCCCTAGAATGTGAACAATCCTCCACCGCGGTATAGGGTAGTTTCCAACTAGTCAAATCAGTTACTTTTTACTAAACGTCAAAACACGAAATTACTATAGAATTTGTATGAAAAAGCAAACTGTGACGTCATAGAAAAACGTGATGAAATGACGCGCTTATTGTTACATTTTTCTTTATTAAAATTCACAAATAAGTGAAATACATAAAAGAAAATGTGTCACCTTTAGATCTGTCTTTATTTAGTAATCAAAATTTCATAATTTATCTTTGACTTAGGAAACTACCCAATTCAGATTTAGTTCGAAGGATTTTGTTCTATTTTTGCACACTCTATATTCGATCTAGATTATTTTTACTCTGCTGTTTTGTTTACTTTTCATATGTTTCAATTGAAATGAACTTACCTAACTTGTGGCGTCATAAATACTTGTATATAACTGCAACTATAACAAGCACCCTGTTGCTCAGCGGTGAATTTGGAGCCGCACGTGAAGTCGCTGCACATAACGTTGGCGTACCACTTCGACGTGACCGCTTTCGACGCTCTGCAGTCGCTGGTTGGGGAGCTTCGTCCTCTGGAAAGCCCTGGCTGGGAGCTCCGCCTCTATTCCAGAGACCCACGCTTTGCTAACCACCAGGTAGGTTTATAGCTAACTTTTGCGCGGCTTCGAGGATATAGGAGCTCTTTTGTTCGTTCCTGGGTCCCTGATATATTTATGTGACAATATTCATTCAAATCAGTTCAAACGCTATTCGAATTCAGATTAGATTATTAGATTTACGTGGTGTTAATTTAACACAGTTGGCTCGCGATTATAGAAGGCTATCGTCTAACTGTTCACCATCTATCACATTGGTCTACTTAATTATGTGATACATGTATCTCTGATTATCCCAATTGAGAATATAGTCGTGAAATTATGAAATTATATTATTCGGAAAAATTTAATTGATTTTACCTTACTTTTGTGGGTTGTAAGGAGGAATACCAACCTCATCAACCCTGGAGTCAGGGCTGTACGTCAGTGAATCTTTAAGTGTGGTGTGTTGTACAGGTGTACAAGGTGGTGCAGAGCTATACGGCGAAGGCGAGCGACGAGCTGGAGCTGGTATTGGGGGACTACATCTACATGGAGCAGAAGGAGCTTGACGCCTCGCCCGATGGATGGGTGCACGGCACTTCGTGGCTTACGGGTACATAACAATACTATCGCTTCTCCTTTCAGCGCTATCAGCCCACTCGATGCTGCTCTCAAACATAATCTACTCAGATCGCGCCTTCCTGAACACCCTCAGGCCTTTGTACCGGATGAGAGCCCTTAGCGCTCCCTATTAGTCCGGCCAAGTTATTAATGAAATCCATCTGAGGGAAAGTTTTTGCTGAGTCACGCCAAAAAAAAGGAGAAAAAGAAGGCTGGCAATTTAGATATCATTACATAAACACAAATAGCCTCACGCACAAATGTCTCACTGCTAGGCATAGGCACACCCCGGACACTTCATACAAACAACCTCGTTTTACACAGACACTACACATTATAGTACACGCGCATCTGCGTGTGTGACGTGTGACACCATACGATTCAATTCTAAACTATGTTCGATTTAAACCTCAGTATAATGGCTCAGACGCTGGTGGGCAGCGGCGAGTTTCCGTTCTATACGTAGTATTATTCTGTGGCATAGGCCACCCCCCAATCAACCGGAGGGGATTTGGAGTATACTCCACCACGCTGCTCCAGTGCGGGTTAGTAGTGGTGTTCGCGCTAGTACCCCGGGACCAGCCAAAAAATAACTGCAAGTTATCGTTTGACAACTTCTATGTTTTTTGCGTAATCCAACAGGTGTAGCCAGCATGTGTTGATGTAACTATTCAATGGTCCGTATTCGTGATGCAACTTCTAATACCTTATATTGATAAATGAAGTACATGCCTACCTACATATCTCGTATTATGGAACAATATTATGATTAAACAAACACAACTATGCCAATAAATCTCTCTCAGACGAGATGTGCCACAACAACACTGTTATCTCCTGATATTTACAGACAAACACGAACTTTGCTCGACTGGTATTTGGTATGGTCAGTTACAATAGTAATAGATATTCAAAATAGGCCAACGATAAAGAAATATATTTCTAATTTGGAATGCCAATTGAAGTCATCTCCCGCTTACCTAACCTGAAGATCTGACAAGTCCGGTTTTTAACAGAATCTACTGCCTCTAAAATTCGACTCCCTCTCTAACCTTCCAACCCGTGAAGAGAAAACCAACCCAATACAGGTTAGATCACGTACCTCCGAAGCTTATTTCTCGGCAACGTGGGTTTCCTCACCATTTTTACTACACCGCTGAGCATGGATAATCTTATATGATCCAAACATAAATTCCAAAACAAATTAGCAAATCTTTAGTTTAGGTTCGTGCTGGAAGGGATTCGAACCTGGGATCTCCCAGTGAGAGTTCAGCGTTCTGCCAACTGGGCTACCACGGAACCATATCAATTGTTTTACCAAATCAAGTTTATCAGCTTAGTACAAGACGCAGTTCTAAGCCCAGCAATGGGATGTTTGTAGGCTGTTACGTCCTAGTGCTATTATTGCGTCCCATCCGTCATCGATCAGAGTATCTTCAGAATCCAGAGAGTATTCCAGGGTTGATGGGGTTGGTACTCCACCTCACAACCCACATGCTAGAAGATCTTCAGAATCATCATCACAAGCGGCCTTTGTACATCCCACAGCTAAGCACAGGCCTCCCCTCAAACAACCGAAGGGGGTATGGACTATACCTCAATTGGTAGATGCGTTTGGGCTAGTTGCCCGGGACCAACGGCTTAATAATGCCTTCCGAAGCACGGAATTATCTTACTTTTGTCGGTTAATTAGGTAATTCAGCCTGCATCTGTCTGGTGATTGTTCTAGCCAAAAACAGGACAGTCTCGCAAAGTGACCGATGAAGTGACGGAGATATCTTAGTAAGTCAAAAGTTTTTGTTAATTTCTGTTGCCCTAATAAAGGGTTGGTACGGTCAGAAATTAGAAATTGTTAAAGAGTGGTGGGTTTATGTATAGAATTTTTTGCTTATATATAATATGAAAACTGCATATTTTTACAAAAAGCTTCCGTCTGACTTTCGAAATTTAAAGAAAAGAAATGTTAGCAACAGAACTTGAGCTGATAATAGATTCCTCATTGTTGTTGTGAGTAATATTCTGCACAACAATGGCAAGGTTACAGCTGCTCGTGGTTAGATTGTATCAAGGCCGTTGCCCCTAGACTGTCATTCAAACGTGTTTTTATTGCAAATCAATTCCAATCTTACTGAAGGTTTATAAATAACTGAGGAATCACTTCCTATTTATGCGAGTAGTGATGCAAAAAGTCGAGGTACATGAAATAAAAATGTATTAGCGACGTCGCCGCGAATTATATCGAGTATGAATGCTATTTGCAGTAGATAGATAAGAAAGATGATCCGTGCTTCGGAAGGCACGTTAAGCCGTTGGTCCCGGTTATTACTTACTGATGTAAGTACGTAGTCGTTACATGACTCATGTCAGGGGCTTAAGGCGGTTCAATAATAACCAGGGTTGATGGGATTGGTAATCCACCTCACAACCCACACGATAGAAGAAGAAGTAGATAGACGTAATAATTCGCGCCGCGCGGGTCGAGGTAACCGTGCCGCGGGGGCAAGACTTGTCATATAATCTTATAGTTCATCTTTTTCTTTACCCAAAAAGACAAGAGGAATGTTGCTTTCTGATTTCCGACTCTTCTAACCCCAATCGAAATTACTTACATGAGTTTATGTATGTAAATGATAATACTATTTATAACGCAACGACTTGCCAAATAGAAGGAATTTTTAGAATCGTATGTGTAGTTTTTTTTAGATAAGCTCATTCAAACATACACGTTCTTTCTTCACAATATCAGCGTTGATTACATTGTACCTAGTAATTACCTATCGAATGCACGGGGCAAAGTTTTCAGACGCGCCAAAATCATTCATGAATTATCATCTCGCTAGGTACGAGTATAGGTAGCGAATGTGTAGGTCTATAGTGTGTAATTGTGTATATTGCTACGTGTGCTAGTGTTTGGTGTAAACTGGCTTATCAAACCTGAAGATATTCGGTGTACGAAGTGTGGTTTGATTAGTTGATAACAATGAGGGCAGCAGTACAGCGCGTCGTGAACTTGGGGTTTCGAGGTTAGTATAAACCGGCGTCATGGAGGTCAGTGTATTTATAACTGATTAGCTGGTAACGTTACGTATGTATTATGTTTAGGTATTTCACAACCATAAACTGCAGTGAAGCTTTTGTTGTTTACAGAGATAATATGATTCAGTTCAATTTAATGTTAGTGCCAGGGAGCCTGAGAATAGAATTGTGTTGAAAGAAATGTTGTAAAATTATGAACTTTTAGAACAATAACATAGGTATGTTATGTCAACAATCCTTATCGTTATCGGTTGTCGAATTTATTCGCCATTGTTTACATCATGTAGTTATTGGGCGCGGTAATGGTTATTTTATAAATCATATTTATTTATAATTCATAGACACGATAGAACCGCCAGTTGTTTGAAGATATTCTCTGGCACCTGATATCCCAAGATGAACTATGATGAAAGTAACATAGTAGGTACCAGTCCATCGCTATAGGTAATAAGTCCATCACGTTAGGCACATATTATGATATGATGAATAGTCCGTGGTCAAGTGGTTAAGTCGTTCGGCTCCGATGTGGATGTCCGGGTTCGATTCCCTATGCGGACATTGCCGAAATCATTCTATGAGACTGCCCTTTATTTGGTAAAGACATTGATCCGAAAAAGTAAGATGATTCCGTGCTTCGGTGGGCAAGGTAATCCGTTGGTCCCGGCTTTAGCCGAAAAAAAAACACCACCGACCCGCAATGGAGCAGCGTGGTGGAGGTGCTCCATACCCCCTCCGGTTGATTGAGGGGAGGCATGTGCCCAGCAGTGGGACGTACACAGGCTGTTTATGATTTTTTTAATATGATAATTGTGAATATGTGAATGAATGAATAAACACTCTGTGAATATATAGATAGAGCCAAGTTGCTATAATCATCTATTGCTTCCTATGACTATAGACCATAGAAATGCGAACTAATTAACGTACCGTGGGAATTAGCCACGATATTTTTTAAACAGGAAAATATATTTACTAACTAGATCAAACGCCTTGGCTTGAAGAATAAACTTTTGCAATGTAATAATTGGGTCGTATATTAGGTTTCCATAATTTATATTATGAAATTCTAATTACTAAATGAAGACTTATCTTTTAACTATTTAACTTATTTATGAATTTTATTCAATAAAAACGTAGTAATTAGTCACATCATGTCATTTTATCACGTTTCTCTATTACGTCACAGTGTGCTTTTTCATGCAAATTCCATAGTCATTTCGTGTTTTGACGTTTAGTAAAAAGTAATTGATTGACTAGTTGGAAATTAGCCTATTTTGGTATTGAGGTGGTCATACATGGCGGGAGTAAGTCTCGAACGAAAGTTCCTCGAAATTGTTATTAGTTGCATTTGTTTTTAAGTGGTTATTATACTGTCCAATGCATCGTGCTCGATTCGTCAAGGTCACGGGCTCAGCGATCGGAATCGTGTAGTGTTATAGCAAATTAGTGCAAACAGCTTCCGTGGTCTAATGGTTAGAGCGTTAGGCTCACGATCTGGAGGTCCGGGTTCGATTCCCGATGGGGACATTGTCGAAATCACTTTGTGAGACAGTCCTTTGTTTGGTAAGGACTTTTCATGCTTGAATCACCTGATTGTCCGAAAAAGTAAGATGATTCCGTGCTTCGGAGGACACGTTAAGCCGTTTATTAGCCGTAAACCGTTTATAACCCGGCTATTAGCCGTAAAAACACCTCCACCAACCCGCAGTGGAGCAGCGTGGTGGAGTATGCTCCATACCCCCTCCGGTTGATTGAGGGGAGGCCTGTGCCCAGCAGTGGGACGTATATAGGCTGGCTGTTTATATTATTATATTATTATTATTATAACCATGGCAACCACGATGTCGAGCGATTTTAATAGTGTCGATTTTTCCGATAGAGCCCGTGGCCTTCACGCATCGGGTTGAATGGAGTGGTTAGTCTAAAACCGCTTCAGTGGTGTGTATAAGTTTGTTGTGTCGTCAGGTGTGAGCGGGTACCTGCCGGCAGTGTACACCTGTCGCACGGCAGAATCCGACGCGTGGACGCTACACCGTGCCATATCTCTTGGGAATAACAACGGTGAGTCAACGCTGATATGCCTCACTCTACTTTAATCCTGTATTATGCCGTGTCATCTTGTTACCTTCATCCCTTTTAAATAATGAAGTCGTCAACTCTTAAGTTTTTCTAATTTTTTTTAAGAGCCAATTGCTTTCTTTGAACTCTTAGCCGTTATAATTTAACTCTTAGACTGAGTGGCAATTTATTGTCATAAATAAATAAGTGTTACAAAAAACACATGTCATTGCTTAAAAACTAGATATTAATTACACTTAAAGTTAGTCAAATAGCCCACCTCGGAGCATACCCGGCTCAAATGTACCCATCACGCTGGCCGCATTGCTGCGTTGGATGGCCAGCGGGATGTGCTGAACCAGGTATAAACCGGCGCGGGGGTCGCAACCACTCTTAGACTTGGATGTTTAGATATTAACATTTCAAGGTAAATAAATATTACCGTCGCTTATTATAATCTTGATTTCTGTTTTGTTTTTGTATCTTGTATTTCCTGTGTGTAATAAAGTTTTTGATGTTATATGTCTACACATTAATTAGAAGACTCTTAATTGATTTAAATTATTATAAATATAAATGGTAAAAAAGCGTTAATACCTCTGGTTGATAATTAAAAATATAATTAAAGTAAAAAAGTAAAAATTCTTTATTTGCGTTGTAACACTATAGTAGAAGTACAATAATAAGATACAACATGTTCACGGTAGTACTACAGGCATACCATCGGACGGCCGACCACGACCCCCATTCGCACTAGGATCTAACCTGTATTGCGGAAGCAGAAGCGCGACAGGCTACCAATACGTATTCCCGTATGTAACGTGACAAGGCATAATATCTCACTATGTTACTAGATTTGCAAACATATTCCCAACTAGATACATTCTGTTTATTTGGGAATATGGATATAATGATTTATATTGTAATGGATTATAGCATGCAAATTAACATTAAGTATAATAAAATGAAAGCCACTTGCGTGTGCGTGTGTGTTTGTGAGTTTGTGTGTTGAGTGTGTTGGTGAGTGCCGCAAAAGAGGTGTTTAGTGTGGAAAGAGCGAATGTGTGAACATAATTCTGAGTTGGTGCAGATTGGGCGGATGTAGCCCGGAGATGCACGACTGAGAGCAACGCGAGCAAATTGTTCTTAGAGTCCTTACAAAATAAAAGCGTAAAAACATGTTTTGTATATCTTAGATTTTAATTTGAGGTCGCTATCGTAATGTTTTATTCTAATGACATGAAAGGTATTATCAAATAATAGAAATTCATTTCTTCAAAATTAAGACCTAAAAGGTCGATTGTCGCTAAGACATTCGAGTGAGGATATTTGAAGCAGGACTTGAAAGCGGTTAAGGTATAAATTACGCTACCGGTATAAAATTGCGGTACCAACTTGACTTAAAGGTAAAACCATAAAAAGTAAGGATTGTGGTTATGGTACCGGTATAATCTAACGTCAACGGTATCTCTATTTGTACCTAACCGAAATCGTTTTCGGTACCGAAAAAACGATTCCAAGCGACACGACCGCGACGTTGCCAGTTCTCTAACCTAACGTACGACATTCCCAGTTCCAAAACCTTTTTATAACCTTTATTTTATAATTTGGGTATCGTTTAAAATAACGGTACTTTTATTTTTCGGTAGCTGAAAATTACGATATTGTTATTTTAAAATACGTACAACGTTAAGCGTTTTAAACGATATTGCTTTGGTTAAAGCTCTGACTTAAGCTGGAATTCACAAAAAAACATATACAGAGTTTGTGATGAGTCATGCCAAATCATGCATGACTGAGAGTGAGAGGCTTATTCTCTGATAAGTTTTTATCTATAGCGTATTGTGCCTTTTAGACAATATAACATCTGCTTTTAACTTATTCGGACTAGTCACACTGAGCACACAGAAACGACGAGACGAGTTATCTATCATTTTTTTCTCACTGTAGAATAATAATATTCAATATACTTAAATGGAAAGTATTGCCCGATATCTATTCGGTAAATATTTGTTCTGTCTATTTATTTAATATTGCGATATTTATAGTCCGATCATATATATGTGGTGGCATTCGCTTCCTAAATTAGAAGTTACGATGTCCTTTGAACGTGTGGCGATTTTTATGATGGTTTTGACTTTGGGTTGTATCGTAGGGGCGGATTGTAAGTCGGAGTCGGACTCTAACACGGACGGCGAGATGGCGAGCTATCCGCACGAAGACGCAGCCGAGCTGGGCCACGAGAAGTCTGAGGAATCCTACAAGGAATGGGAGAAGTACTGGAACACAGTGAGGACAGAAAAGAAGGCGAGCATTATGGACGTTACACATGGTGAGTGAAATTTCATTGTTGAAAACAACATAATGGCCCTGCCTCCTGCAGAATCTTTCTAATTTTATTTAAAGTTATACCGGCCACCGAAAAGGAAACGGACGGATGATTGACAGTTTTTAATGATAAAATAAACCCGGGCGCATCAAATAGGCATCTCGCCGATATGCAACTCGTTTGACGTGTGCTGTTAACTTAATAATGACGGGTTATTGGCGAATGTAAAATCTTGAAAGGGTTTAAATTTCTTTTTGAGGTGTGTTTGTTGACGTGGGTTCCATATTTTTATGCCTGTCGACTAGTAAGACAGGTATACATGGTGTGTTCTGGAATCAGCACTATTATACATTAGTGGTTGAAAATATTAATGACAGTTTTATTAGATTATTAAAAAAAATAATTATAAGTTTCTCCACTTGATTACTAAAATTCTGTGTCGTATTCCAACGTATTGTGTATAACACTTCGTCAGTTCCGTTCTTGTTCCTAAAGTGCCTTAATGTGTATTGTGTCTCACTCAGGAAAAACGCAACAGAATATTGAAACGTTTTCTCTCTCTCTCTCTCTACAGCATTTTACTCACATTATTTCCAGGCACCAGTATCGACTGGCAATCAAACACACATCACTCAAACGGGGACAGTGACACCAAATCGGCCAAAAATGTAAATATATTTTTTATCAATTCACTTTTTTTTGCTCAATACAGGTGCCATCAATAGTTATTTGAAGTTCTCTATAACTTTTTGTACCTAAACAGACCTATTCAGGGTGTTAGTGATATCGTAACGAAAACTTTGAGGGATGATTCAGACCATGATTCTGAGTTGATATCAAGTGGAATTTTCCGTAGCAAAATTCATGTTTTTTTTTAGTTTGTTTTTTAATATTTTCAATTCTATACTTTTACATACATACATACATAAACTCACGCCCGTAATCCCTAATGGGGTGGGCAGAGCCACAAGTAATCAAAGACAACTTGCAGCCACTGTTGATACGAAGTCCAAAGATGGATATGATGAACCTTATGGTGATAAGGGATCAGCCTATCGCCCATAACATTAGTCCATCATGTTAGAGGACGCAATCCCTCTGTCGGTTTTTACGACATGCCCGGGAAGAGAAGCAGCTGAACATGCTATACTTTTACGATGGAAAATTCCACTTGATATCAAAGTTTTCGTTACGATGTCACTAACAACCTGTATGTATGCTAGTTGCACTACAAAAATGTTCCATGAGTGAGAGTTATGTAGTATATGTATGTTGATGTCATATGCTTAAAATGGGCATGAGTTCCTAATTAGAACAATTAATGTTTGAGTTCATTCAAAGTTTGCTAAGCTGTCTACCTAGTTGTGTATCTGCTTACCTACCAGCCTAAATACATTTTATATTTCGTCGTATAGATAAGGACAGTTGGACAATTACCTATCTTTTTAATTTACATTCAATATTCAGTCGGGGAATGAGAAGGTTCGCCACCTTAAGGTCAATTTTCTTTTGCGTTGCAAAGAATCTCTTCTAACAACTTACGGAAACAGAGCTGCCCATATTTTAACAAATGCCATATTTGTCATCCATCAAATAATATCTAATTTGTCCATAAATTTTGACACGTAAAACCAATAAATAGGTTTTAGTTCAGTAGTCTCTTCAAATTCGCGTTTTGTAGGTACCAATTTTTTGGCCTTAATTTTACTAATGTGTGTAGAATAAAGAATCTTTTCGGGTTGTGACTATATACATATGAGTACATTACCAGCTATAATATTACATTACAGTCGACAAAGTCCAACGGCGCCGCATCCAGGCGTTGGATATTCGCCATGCGCCACGGAGAGAGGGTAGATCTGACATATGGACAGTGGGCGCCATATTGTTTCGATGCAAACGGGACTTACATCCGGAAAGATCTCAATATGCCGCTGACGCTCGGCGAAAGGTATGTCAAGTTTTTACATGATATAACTACATTTTAACGGCGTTTATCAGGAAGAAGTTTAGTCCAATCTTCTTCTTCTCCCGTGTGGGTTGAGAGGTGTATTACCAACCTAATCAATCCTGGTGTCAGGGTTACTATTGAGCCGCCAAAGGCCCCTGACATGGCTCATGTAACGACTACTTACTTACATCAGTAAATAGTAACCGGAACCAACGACTTAACGTGCCTTCCGTAGCACGGATGTTACTTTCGGACAATCAGGCGATCAGCATGTAATGACCTAACCAAACTAGGGATCACAAAGTAATTTTTTGTGATATTTCCCCACCGGGACTCGAACCCGGAATCTCCGGATCGGGAGCCTAACGCGCAACCGCTGGACCACGGAAGCCATTAATGTTCTTCTATTTAAATTTGGAATTTGGATGATTTGCCAATGTGGGTAGATTCACACACACATGCTGAACAACAAGAATGCTCCTTTCTACGTTTCATAGCAGATATCCCTTTCTCAAACTGTTCTTTTCGCATAATATTATCGTAACGCTTTTCTCTTATACACAGTATGCAAAATAATTGTCGCACTTACTATAGCAATGTTGTTTTAGAAGCTTTATAAACATTTAAAGTTATTGTAAGTTACTGCCTGACGTGTCTCTGGCTGATAAGATGTTCAAACTTTTTATCTTGTGTCATTACACTTCTACAACTGCACCTGTATCGTATATTTAAATAAGATAAAATGATAATATTATAATATCAGGATTTTCAACCAGTACTGTTGTGTATGAGCTTTTTAGTAGGTAATTTTTCGGCATAAAATCGCGGTTATTGTATTTTGCTTCTAGGTGTATGTATTTTTTTAAATTAAAATTTAATTACACTTTATTCGATAAGATTTGTCTGAGCGTATAATAGTAAACTCCTGATTTAAAAAAAAAAAAACTTTTGCCCAACGTGTTTCAATCTTTCAATCAAATTATTACACTGACCGAGTGATGAGGAATAACAATGGTATTTATAAGGATATGAATTAGGGCCAATTCAGTAGATTACATTTGACAACATCAGAGTCATAATAAACGGGAGCCAGCATGGAAAATTTAACTTTATAGCTATGTCGTTAAGGAAACGTCAAATGTGAACTTATTAAATCCCTCAGCCGGGTCTGCATGACAAAAACGTAAGAGTTTGGCGGGTTAAAATTGTAACAAATAAAATTGCACTTACCAATTCAACAATAAATTAAAAAACAAAACGCGGCGCGCATTATATTGAGCGCTTCGACCAATAAACGATACGAATGCAATCTACGTAGATGGACATCAAACGGCTATTGGTCGAAGGCCTCGATATAATTATATATTATAGCGGTTACCGTGCAGAACCTACTGGCCCTACGTACTGTTCAAATCTTAACCTGACAGACGACGAGATACTCGAGTGTTATCCGTATGTCAAGTCATTCACCTTGCAAAAAATTGATAAGGTTTATCTATTTTCTTTGAATCAGCGTGTGATCTAAGTACGTGAACTTGTTTGTGGAGTCCCCGGGGCGGTAAAAGCAATTGGGTCGTGTACAAGGTTCAAGATAAATTATGAAATTTAGGTCACTAAATAAAGACAGATCTAAAACTAATGAAAAACATTGTCGTTTTTATATTTAACTTATTTATAAACTTTAATAAAGATAAACGTCAACACATTTTATCACGTTTCTCTATGACGTCACAGTGTGCTTTATCATACAAATTCCATAGTCATTTCGTGTTTTGACGTTTAGTAAAAAGTAACTGATTTGACTAGTTGGAAACTAGCATGATTATCTAAACAGCAATATTACTATTTTACATTTGTCACATTGCGCACTTACACGCGGTGGAATGTTCCAAAAGTATAGAATTGAAAATAATTTAAAAAAAGACATGAATTTTGCGACGGAAAATTCCACTTGATATCAACTCATAATCATCCCTTTTCGTTACGAAGTCACTATCGCTCTGTATGTTATATAGTCGTAATACCAAATGTCCTTTTAAAATCCAAACCCAAAAGTCAAATAACGTTTGACTAACATAACATAACATAACAAATACTTTATTGCACAAACAGGAAAAAACAAAATACAAAACAAAAGAGAAATAGAATTAGTACAATAGGCAGCCTATTGTGGCGACGATTGTGTGTGGAAATCTCGGTCTTACGAGGTTATACTTCTTCAGGCATGATTATTATTATTATTGTATGTCTTTTTCATATCTCGGGCCTATGGAGGCCCGGACTTTTGGAAGGCGTGCGTGGGGCCGAAGCCAACACGTAGAGGCCCCTTAAGACAGTTTAATCTAAATGTGGTGTGACACCAACCGGCGATTATCCCTGTATGCACTATGGGAGTGCACCCAAAGACAATCCCCGGTTCGTGTAGGACTATTTACGTGCAGATTATGGGAACAAAGGGAACTGGGCTATTGGGTTGGGGGTTAGTGGACCGGGATACTGGAGCTATGGGGGACTATGGCGCCTGCTCGACCCTCCCACTGCAGGGCAAAGGCCTCTCAGGCATGATACGGGCGTAATTCTATTTTATGTACCAGGGTGGGCGGCATAGACTCGTACATCAAGGATACGCCGCTGACGCGCGTGGGGCGGCTGCAAGCGTACCTGGTGGGTGAGGGACTGCGGCTGGCGGGCGTCAATGTGTCGCACGTGTACGCCTCCTCCGCGCTGCGCTGCGTCGAGACTGCGCACGAGTTCCTTGAAGGTACCTTGTTTGTCACTGTCATCTCATGTAGATTCTATGTTTGATGATCGATCGTGTTTCCGGCCGAGTAGTAATAAGTCACGTCAGAAAAAAACGATCGTTAGTACCTTTTTTACTGTCGTTACCATATAATAAAAATTAATAATACTTATAGAACGGACACTCTTCGCCCCGCTGCACTACGAACCCAATTTTTCACGAAAAAATAATATGAAAGTTCGCCACCAAACTTGGCACATTTTGATATTCACCCATACATTTCATTTCACAGGTTTGCAAGCCGGCCCGTCAGTGAAAGTGAAGGTGGAGCCGGGGTTGTTCGAGTACAAGCTGTGGCACATGTCCAAGGGTATCTCTCCGTTCATGACGCCGCTCGAGCTGCACAAGGCCGGCCTGAACGTCGATCTCGAGTGAGTCTACTTTCTTCTTTACATGGTGCTTGGGTAGTTTCCTATGCCAAAGATAAATTATGAAATTCTGATTACTAAATATAAACAGATCTAAAGGTGACAAAAACCATTTTTTTCTACTTAACGTATTTATGAAATTTAATAATGAAAAATGTTATAATAAGTTCGACGTTTTATCACGTTTTTCTATAACGTCACAGGTTGCTTTTTCATAAAAGTAACTGATTTGACTAGTTGGAAACTATCCTATTTAGGCTGTAAAACATAATTAAAACACATAAGAATCGCGTAAACTTAAAACAATGTGTAAAACATATGTTAATCTGTGGTATGGTTTTGTAGGTACAAACCGTATATTGATCTGGACATCACCACGTCTGAGACGCTCGAGGAGTTCTACGAGAGGAGCGAGAAGGTGATGCACTCCGCTGTGCAGGACACTGAGGCTGATGGTAATGATATAATAAATAATATAAAAAAACAACTAACACACTCGATGTATATTATACGCCTCTCTCTGCCCCCTCGGGGATATAGGCGTGATGCTATGTTATGTAAAATAAAAAAGGCTTTATTTTCGTATGAAAAAAATACAATAACTTATATAGCATGTGTGTGTGAGAGCCGTGGTAGCTCAGTTGGTAGACCACTTGCCTCTCACTTTGAAATCTTCAGCAGGGCTAACATACGCATCTTGTTAAAATTATCGATAATTCAATAAATTTTGTCGAAATCGGTAAATTTGTTTCTTTGCAAACATGCTTGCCACGTGATTTTGTACATATTTTGACAGAACGACGTGAATTATTTGGGTTCACATATTAGCACCAATCGACAAAACGACATAATTATATAGTCAGAATCGATAAACTGACCCAGTACGGTCACATACCTCGTTAGGAGTGAACGTGTGTACTACGCTTTTATTTGCTAATCGACTGTATTTGATTGTGCCTATTTTCTCTTTCTAAATCTCGTTGGAATATGATCTTTATGCGCGATGGCGGATGACGTAATTTCGCATGAACCTCTTGAGAGTGATGAGTGTATGGGTGACATAGTGTTATCTAATGGCGATGTGATATATGTGGTGGATCAGGGTTCGCGGGATATCATTCAAATGGAGGCTAAACCTCATAAGCGAGGAAAGGAGGAGGAGGCTGAAAATGAGGAGGAGTGGCACCAAGTCGGAGGGAGGAAGATGAAGAAAAGACAACTGGAGGACATACAACTAAGTGTTACGTGTGGGGAGAAATTTCCAAAACAATTCGCACTAGCTAAATTAATGAAGAGCAACAATATTTCCGGAATCATGAGGATTAAATTTATAAATCCTTACAAAATACATATCAATTTTCGATCGGAGCAGTGTGCAGATAAATTTATAGAGTGTGAGGCATTTAAAGAGAAAGGATGGAAAATTCAAAAAACTTGGGAAGTAGGAGTATCGTTCGGTACAATAAAAGATATAGATATAGAGCTATCGGAAGAAGAATTACAAAACAATATACAAAGTTCTGTGGAGATAGTATCCATCAAGCGGCTTAATCGGAGAAGTGTAGATGGCTGGGTACCCAGCGAGTCGGTGCGAATCGGTTTTAAGGGTCCAAATCTTCCACCTGTTATTTACTTGTGCGATCTTCGGATTAAAGTGGAGAACTACTTATTCCCCGTAACACAGTGTGCAAAATGCTGGAGATTTGGTCATATAAAAAAGTTGTGTCCATCTAATAAAGTTATTTGCCCCAAGTGTTCTAAATTACACGAGAATTGTGACAGTAATACATTTAAATGTATTAATTGTGGCGGACAACATATGGCCTTATCGAAGATTTGCCCAGTCTATATTAAAGAAAAAAAGATAAGGGACATAATGGCAGAGCGAAAGGTTACGTATAAAAAAGCGTTAAGTTTTTATGTACCTCCGTTTACAATAGGAAACAACCAGCCGACAGTTGTACCTACTGTGCCTACTAATAATGCATTTGATAGCCTACTAGCTGCACCCACGACGAACTCACAGTCGGAACAGGTTTTATCGCCGCCGTTATTTACACCTCATGCAAGTACCTACGCAGAAGTTACATCGCGCAAGCCGGCTTCCGTTTCTAAGAAATCGAACGATGGTACTTATCGGATCAAACGCAATATTAACTCAGAGAATGTATACAACTTACCGGAGAGGGAAGAGAATATATCAGAGGGAGATTTAGATACGGATATTAGGATCAATACACAGAATGAAACAGAAGAAAAGAAGTTAATATCATTTAGACAATTAATAGAAAAGATTAAAGACATTATATTTATTAATAATTTGAATTTGCTATCTAAAATTAAATTAATATTTGTTATGGTTAAAGACTGGGTTCTGGCATATATTTGTGGAGGAATATTGGATGTGGGAGTTATAAAAAAAATCTGTTCACTTCTTAATGGATAGTTACGCCCAAAAAATAGCCAATATAAATATATACCAATGGAATGCGCGTAGTATAAGAAGCAAACTGGCTTCTTTCAAGCAGTTGTTGATTCAAGAAAAGATTCATATTGCAGCTATAACGGAAACGTGGCTCGAATCAGACTATACATTAAAGATTAGAAATTATGTAGTATATAGACAGGACAGAGACTCATCGTATGGGGGCGTCGTACTTTTAATTCATAAATCTATTAAATCGGAACATATTCAAGTTACTCACAATAATGCTCACTTTGAAATAATTTTTGTTAAAATCTATAACTGTCAACAAATTAACAATATAATATGTTTTTATTGCCCTAGTAACATTGATACATCGCAAAATGACTGGGATTCATTACTTTCTTTAGCGAATACTAAAACTATGATTCTGGGTGATTTCAATGGTCATCACACTAATTGGTCATATAAAACAAATTCTCGGGGTGATCAAATACTGCAGTCTGTTTTAGAGAACAATTTTATTATTTTAAATGATGGCACTCCAACGCGATTTCAATTAGTAGATGGGGTTTTACGACAATCGTCGCCAGATATTTCCTTAATAACGTCAGACATGTCTTTAGTTTTAAATTGGATGGTTACGAAAGAATCATTAGGAAGCGATCACTTAATTATTAAACTCAGTACAAAGGTTAATATCAATATAATCAGACAAAGAAAAAGAAATTTTAAAAAAGCTGACTGGTGTTCTTATACTTCGTATTTACAACAATCGTTCAGTAGTGTGGAGTTTCCGGAAACAATGCAAATTGCATATGACATATTTATTAAAATTATCAATGAAGCAGCTGATTTATTTATTCCGTTCATTAAATATTGTCTATTACCAGAAAACAAGTTTACCCCGAAACCCTTTTGGAACGCGGAACTATCTAGATCCGTTGCTCTACGTAGACTCGCTTTGTCTCGTTTTAGACGTAACCCTACCCCGGATAACCATGACCTGTTGTTGGACAAAATAAGAGATGCCCAACGCCTTATGCGTATTGCAGAGAGTAATGGATGGCATGGTTTCTGTAACTCAATCGATGAGAAAACCTCTCCGAAGGATATGTGGAGGAAAATGGGATGGTTTAAGGGTCGAACGTTTTCTCACGACCATATTAACAAAGAGAAGGCAGAACTATTTTTAAATGGTCTATGTCCCGATTTTATAACCGCACCGGATCCGGAGTTTGTCTCCAATAATTCTATGATTGAAACAGAAATAACCCTCCATGAACTTGAAGCATGTATAAAAGGTAAAGATTCCGCACCCGGCTATGATGACATTTCATACTCCATGATCAAGTATTTGCCAACTAGTGGTAAAGTATTTCTTTTAAAATTATATAATGAGTTTTTAAAATCGGGATTTGTCCCAGCTCAATGGCGAGACATTCGGATTGTGCCAGTACCTAAACCGGGGCGAAACCCTCAATCTATTTCTTCCCTGCGCCCTATTTCTTTAATATCATGTGTTTGTAAGATTTTTCACACCATTATAAATAGAAGAATAGAATGGCTATTAGAGAAAAAAGGGATCTTTTCGAATCAAACGTTTGGATTTAGAAAATCAAAATCTTGTTTGGATAACCTTAGCCAGCTAGTTACTCAAATTCAGATAGGATTAGCGAATGATTCTATAACAATTGGATGTTTCGTAGACATAGATAATGCATATAACAATGTAGATTTGGTAGCGTTAAAAACAATTTTGGAACAAGTTGGGGTGGGATCGAAATTAAGTAAATATATTTGGAATTTTTTGAAAGAACGACACTTATATATTAAAGCTGATAATAGCTGGATAACTAGATACTGCGGTAAAGGATTGGCACAGGGTGACCCGCTCTCCCCTTTGTTGTTTAACATTGTGTCTAGTGACATATGTAAACAAATTAATAATGTTATGATTATGCAATATGCCGATGATTTCGCCTTGTACATAACAGATAAACAGATAGGTCGTGCTGTAGATAAACTACAATCCGCATTAAATCTATTATCACAGTTATTGGCATATTTAGGATTAGATTTGTCACCAACAAAGAGTAAAATATGTGTGTTTAAAAAAGGTTCATTCAGAAATTCAATTCAACTCAAAATTAACAAGATTCCTTTAGAAGTAGTCGATAATGTTAAATACCTAGGTTTATGGATGGATCGCGCTCTAAGATGGGGTAAACATATAAAGGAGACACAAGAAAAATGTCTGAAGTATCTCAATTCCCTAAGGGTGCTATCCGGACCAGGCTGGGGTGTTCATCCTCTACATTTGAGACGTATTTATATAGCTGTTATTCGAAGTAAAATGGATTATGCTAGTTATTTATATGATGATGCGAGTAACACACATTTACAGAAGTTAACTTTGATTCAAAATCAAGCTATGCGAATTGTAGGAGGATTTATAAAAAGCACGCCTATCCATGTTATGGAAAGCGAACTTTCAGTCCCACCATTACATATTCGAAGGAATTATCTCGGAAGTAAGTTTTATTTGAAGAGTAAATCCATTGATTCCAACCCTGTCATACCTCCTATTCAAGAAATGTCCACGCTATGTCAGAATAATCGATGGCGAAGAAAGCGTAAACCATTGTTGGTGGTAGTGAAAGATGTTTTGGATAATATGTCAATCCATGTCAGCAAAAACCTCGAGATGTTTTCTCTGGATGTGTGGGTTAACTCCATTAATATTGCACAGTTTGTGAGAGTGTCCATTAATACTGTCAACAAACCCAAACGACAATGTAGTGCTAGTGAAATTACGGCTGCATTTACTAATTTATGCAATAGTGAATACGCGGGTTCCTATCAAATTTTTACTGATGGCTCTAAAGAAAAAGATCATGCTGGAGCAGCGATATACGATCCTCAATTGGGCGTCCAGGCGCTGTTCACTGTTCCATCAAACCTATCCATAATGCACATTGAACTGATAGCCATAGCAGAGGCTTTATCATACATTAAATCTATTTCCGGTGACAGCTTTACCATATTCTCAGACTCGAAAGGTGCTTTGTATCATTTGGCTCGGTGCACCTCGAATTTTCGAGGGTTACCGATAGCCTATTCAATTTTACATTTGATAAGAGAATTACAAAATCAATCAAAAGTAATATATCTGCAGTGGGTACCTTCACATTGTGGTATCACCGGAAATGAAATAGTTGATGGTTTAGCAAAACAAGCGTCTTCACATGGTATGCTTATTTCATGTCGACCTTTCTTTACTGAATGCTTAGGTGAGATTAAGAGACAATGTCTAGACCTATGGAAAGAGTATTTTGATAAGAGATCTAAAGAGGTAGGTATTTGGTATAGGACAATACAACCTGAACCGCTGGCCGTTCCTTGGATCAACAACTGCCTGAGTAGAAACGAATTAGTTATGGCTATGAGGCTAAGATCTGGGCATTTACCATTAAATAAATTTGCCTACCTGATGAGAAAAACAGAATCTCCAAACTGTACAGAATGTGGGGTAGTGGAGGATGTACTGCACATAATGTTAGAGTGTATTCGGAATGACAATCATAGGAATAATGTTACTCAAATTGTATGTTGTAGTATTAAGGAGGTTGGAGTATGTAACAGTGTTTTGGCTTTTCCTTTGTCCAGGGAAGCTAAAGCACTATATCGATTAGTTAGGGTGGGTTTAAAACTGCGATAATTTATCGGCGTTCTAGGCTCAACCTGCTATCTTTTTCTGTATGTAGTTGTTACAGAGCGACATAGTCAGTAGTGACTAAGCTCTTTAAATAAAGATTTAAAAAAAAAAAAAAATCGATAAACTGACCGTGACAAAATTTTATCACGTTGCGGATGTTAGTTTTTACTGGTTAGAGCGGATCCTGTGGAAAAGGGAATAATGCTAGGGAAATGTGATGTACATAGCATGTGTCTAGAGGTACAAGGTCTTCCATAGCTGTAAGTAAAAATATATATTATAATACATACGCATCCTCTTAGATGAGTTTAGGCGTGCAGGAATCAACAATCTCTAAAATCTCAAAGAGCGTCTACTTTCTCGCTTTCTCGTTCACTGTGATTGGTCGACACGTCTTGTCTCTGTTTGATGGAACACATCAAGATGGGCACAAAAATAAAACTGCGGGTCCACTTGAGCCTTATCCGAATGTGTATGGTGGACACTTGGTACAGTGTCGGCATTTACGATTTGCTGCCAAACAAATGACGATTGACGGTTTTGACTATAGGAATTCAAACAAGTACGCGCAGCTTAGTCATCGTGGGAAAAAATAGTTTCCCCCTCTCATGAATTTGGGCTTGTTATAACATTAGTCAAGGCCAAAAAACTCACCCGTAATAATTAGTAGGATAGAACGTTCTTCTGGTTGTTAGATAACTTCAATAAAACTTTTTTTTCAGGTGGCAACATAATATTCGTCGGACACGCAGCCACCCTGGACCTGACAGTTGTGGCTTTGAAGAATCTCGGTGAAGAGCAGAAGAATCGTACTCCTTACACGATCAACAAGCACCTGCTGCGCGTGCCGTACTGCGCGCTGGGAGCCATGAAGGACAAGCCCTGGCAGGTAGTGTCGCCGCCCTGCCCACCCTCTATCAACTCCAGTTCCGGAAGGTTCGACTGGAAAATTCTCCTAGAATTATAAACGGCCAATGTAGACGTAGTAGAATAAAACAAGGGTGCATTGTGGCTATGCCACACCCTGGACACTCCATACAAAAATCTCATTTGTAAACCTAACCTATTGCGCAAGTGCGAGCGAGACAGCCAATCCGCTCTCCCCCTTACTCCTTAGCGGTTTACGGCCATTTAAGACCCAGAGGGAGTGAGGTGCACGCCCGATACGAAATGACGTGGGCGAAAAGTTACCGTTCTATACGTGGTATTATTCTATGACTCTTATGCAGAATTCTGATCTGATTTCCTAAGTTCGTTAGATCAAAATATATGCGTGAAATAAGTAAATACAGATTTATTTTGTACATATTCGTATGTAACTACATAAACTCATGAATTTCGTAATAGATTGGGCAGAGCCACAAAGATAGTATGGATCCGCATAGTGACAGGCGACCAGCCCATCGCCCATATAATAGACCTCTTTAAAACCACGTGATTTCGATGGATATGGCAATCTCCCACCAGTTACTACGATTTTCGTACGAACCAGATACATTTTATCATTGTATAAGAAAACCAGGTATGCTCAAACGTGACAGCTAACATTTCAAAGTTAGTCCAACTGACGTCATCCCACCCTGCGTTGCCATTTTGTAAAAAAATTACCCACAACCAATGTTTTTATATTTACTTTGCAAGGAAATTTTGAACGTTTAGTAAAAGATTTTCTTACAGTTTTAATGATTTTTATGTATGTGACAAGTAATTAAATACATTAGTCAGTAATTCACTTAATTTTCAATAATAAAGCTTACGTCCTTGGAATGTTGGAGATACCAATATAATGGTAACACAGTGGAAACACTTACGTCATCAAAGGGCGATGGCGGCTTGTCATAGGATTGAGCAACCGGGTCTTCTTATATTATGCATTTTATCATCTCGCTCTTTGGCATGACCTTGTTTAATTCTACCATGCTATAAGTCCGGTTGTGATGATGATGTGTGATATGTTCTACTGAATGCATGTTTTTTTTTATTTCTCTTTCGTATAAAATTGTGTTTCTTTCGCTATTTAGGTAAGAATGGATTTTACTTTTTTGATTAGCGTGTTTGGTTTAGTAGCTAGTTAACTTGCTGATTTGGGGTGTTTAATGCGACTTCACATTGGAAAAACAATGTTTTGAAAAGTAACAACAAGATAACATAGCCTTAACGCCCTGAAGGGGCCTACCGCCCCTTCCTAGAGGTGTGTAGTATATAAACCCACTTGTCTGCTATATTTGTCTCATGTAATAGGGGGCAAGCCCGGACACATATCCTGAAAAAAAAAAACGCGCGATGTCAATAATTTAAGATCCTAACATGATTTCAAACTCATGAAGTCGTATTCAGTGGTTTAACAAATAATTCCGACACAGGACTTCAGCTAGGATCTCGACACTTTAAAAAAAATGCGATCTAGACGAAGGCATCTCTCCAAATCAGCCAGTCAACATTTCAATCATGATTTACGTGCAAGTTACTTATTATGTGTTTCGCGCGCTTTTTTAATTATTTAGAAAATATGTTTTTTAAAATGTGACTACTATTCAATAAGTCAAATTGTAACGCTATAATTGTAATATTGCTATGTACGTACCTGTTGTAATAGTACATGCAGAAACCAGTTTTATAATCAAACATTATGATATACATTCCTGTCGTCTGAAGTAAGTATATGCTTGTTTTAATAATTTTAAACAAATAATCATAGATTGTCTAGACCAACAAATAACTTCATAACACCAAATGTACAGATGTTATTTTTTGAATTAACCAGACAAGGAGAGAAACATTAAAGAAAAATATAATGCGATTTGTTTTGGAACGTGATATAAGTCCGGTTCCAACTTTGTATAAGTCACAACTAATAATTAACTGTTTCTCTAATCTCATATTAGTTTTTTAACTGACTTCATTGGTTAATTTTACAAAATTATGCTGAAATACTTTCGCGTATCATAAAAGACCAGGCAACGAAATATCTTCTTTTCTGGTTTCTTCAAAGATGCTTAAAATATATTATCATTCTAGTCAATGTAACCTCGTAATACATATCAGACTTAACAGGCCTTCCAATTTCAATATTACACTTCCAATGTTTGATAATACAGAAATCATTGCGCTTCGAAGATTACCCGTGACGATAGTTGTATTTGCTATAAGTTAAGGTTTTATAATTAGGTATTCTAAATAGATTAGCGGCATCGTACATAATGTACTATGCGTAGTGTAAGTACTGCAGTACCTGTATGTATGTGTATGCCTTACTAGACTGACTAGAGATACCTGCGCTTACGCATTCGTGAATGTTACTGGTATTATTTTTTATGACTATTAAAATATACTACTATCACTTAAAAATACTTGTTTTATATACACCACCCAAAATAAAAAGTCCCGGTCAAAATAAAAGAAGTTTTAAACATTCAAAAATTCATCCTTTATTTTTCTTATAATATATAATGTAACATTTATTTCATATACATATTTTTATTTTCTTTTGATATGATATGACTAGAACATACTTATTACGATAAAATAGTAAGATGTTGCTAAACAGATATAAACATGGAGCTAAAACATTGAGCTGTATGTTGACACCAAGAATATTATCTAACATCCAGAGTTAAAAATATGAATTAGGTGGATTTGCTGTAATAAGTACATCTGCGCGCGCAGCACGAATTATATCGAGGGCTTCGACCAATAGTCGTACGACGTTTATGCACGTAGGTAGCGTTCTCTGTGTGTATTGGTCAAACTGTCGATTAAATTAGCGTCGCCTGTGCTGCTCGCTATTCAAGTACTTGCCAGTTGTATGAGAAGGAATCCTATTCTGAAATGTACTGACATATCGACAAATACATTATCCGTACCTTATTAACAAAATGCAATAAATACTTAGTTGATTTTGAAAATGCTATGACCCATATCATATTCAGTTCGATCGATATTATAACAACCTACACGCTTGTACAACAATGGTACTAATTCCTGTAAATACCATCTAATTTTATTTTAGGTTATATCTGTCATTTTCTTATCCGCCGAAAAGGAAAGGGACGGGTAATCGACAAGCATAAAATTTATGGAACACACGTCAATTTTAAGCACAAATCTAAAACAACCGTCTAAAAATTCGCCCGGGTTATTCATTTATTTACTCATTCTTCCTAAAATTAAGAGCTGTCAATCATCCGTCCCTTTCCTTTTCGGCGGATAAGAAAATGACAGGTATAACTTAAAGTAAAATTAAGAGATGTCTGCAGGAATCGGGGCCAATATCCTTATAAAATAAAAATTGGCACCCACGTTTCTTACCTAATGATTCATCACACTTTCATAATTCGTAAGATTATTAGAGATCTTTTTAAAAGTACATCCAAGATATATCAATGAAACATGGGAATTCATTTGGATTCTGCATTTGTATAGTTCATTCTTTCCGACAGCACTTCTTCAACAATCTTTTGTATCATCTGTCGGTCTTCCGCTTTAATGTCTTCGGGTTTCGTCTTATCATCATAAATTTTCCTATCTATAAGTCTTGCTATCACCTCTTCCACAATAGAGTCTATATTTTCGTTTGTGCGATTATTTGTGTCAACGATATCAATTTTCTCCTCAGATTTTTCTTCTTGCTGTTCATCTATTTGCTGTTCAGTTTCTGTTATGTCTTCAGTTGCTTCTACTTGTTCGATCGGAGCGGTATCTTCTGTCTCAGGTATATCGCCCCTCTCTGGCTTCTCTTCTTCAACACTAGCTATAATATTTTCTGAAAGTTCGTCTGCGATATGTTTGTGACGTTTCATTATTTCTTTCAACTTCTCCTTGGCTGAAGCAACGACTTCTTTACGAGTTTCCGACTTGATTTTGGCTATAGCTTTTTTCTTCCTCTCTTGCCTCAGACTTTTAAGTTCATCAATAGCTTTTTTGGCTTTTACTTTACGACTCTCTTGTTCAACTTCATCCTCGTCACCGTCCACCATTGTTTCAGTAGCGGTCGTTGGAATTTCTTCTTCTTCCTTTTCTTCTTTATCTTCTCCCGATCTAACTTTAGCTGCTTTTTCGGCCATTCTAGTTTGTTCGTCGTACATTTCCTTTGCAACTCTTTCAAAATCAAATATCTCATCCGGTGGAGCCAACTCAATTCTAGCTCGCGAAATAAGGTCGTTTAAGGCCATTTCTTCATCATCATCATCCACTGCAGGGCCTTCTGGATAGTCCCGGTAAGCTTTTCTTTCTAATATAAACAAAGCTGGTTTGGTTTTTATTTTTATTGGGGGGAAAAGACTAAATGTGCCGACTATCTGAGAGAAAGATTCGACGTGATCCAATACGACGTGGGTTCTAGAGAAGGCTTTGAGGTTGGATGAGTACTTGCTCTTGGCCTCGATGATGAGGTGTGTGAAGTGCATGAGGTGCTGGGGGCCGAGGTTCTCGGTCTTGTTGTACTGCCAGTGGTCGTGGATCTGCGTGAAGCGCGTCACGCCCGTCTGCGCCGCCAGGTTGCTGATGTGCACGTTCACATCCGGCTCGTTTTTCAGGATTTTGTGGAATCTGCAATAAGTAAGTTAAAAAAATAAATTATTATATTAAAAGTATATTTAGCTTTTAATATTAAAAGTATTAGAATGCGTGGGCCAATTTTCGCAAGTCGACGACTAGCGCCAATTTTAAGTAATTCCTGAAAAGGCTGAGTTGAGTGAAACTCCACCTAAAAGTCCAGAAAACCACTAATATTGCCGACGACCTCTGATGCACCACGTCAGGCTGAGGCGCAGTAGTTGCCACTGTTCCAATGCAGCTTAGTACAGCATGCTCAAAACCTTCTTACTCAGTAACAGGAGTCAGGACCCAGTATGTACCTGGTTATCGCCACACCGCCAGGGTAGTTAGTCATCGCGACCATAGTGAACGCCGCAGCCATAATCACGTTGGCGACCACCACGCCGATCACGCCTATGAATAGCAGCTCGAAGATAGGTGCCTTGTTACGACGGATAAATCTGGATCAGGAGACACACAAAATCAGTTAAGTATATTATTTAGTCTAGTGGCTGATCTAAGAGTTGCAATTTTGATTTGATTTTATTCATTAGACTGGACGACCTCCGTGGTCCAGTGGTTGACCGATAGGCTCACGATCCGGAGGTCCTGGGTTTGATTCCCGGTGGGTACATATCACAAAAATTACTTTGTGGTATCCCTAGTTTGGTTGGGACATTACAGGCTGATCACCTGATTGTCCGAAAGTAAGATGATCCGTGCTTCGGAAGGCATGTAAAGCCGTTGGTCCCGGTTACTACTTACTGATGTAAGTAGTCGTTACATGAGCCTTGTAAGGGGCTTTTGGCGGCTCAATAGTAAGCCTGACACCAGGGTTGCCGTGGTTGGTACTCCACCTCACAACCCACACGATAGAAGAAAATTAGGCTGTTTCATATCGATGACTAATTAAAAAAACATATTTTGGATCTTAGAATCGGCTACTTACACGTAAGAGCAGGCCGCAGCAGACGCCATATTGAGCAGTGGGAACACGTAGATAATGAACCGGAGCTCCTTGTGTGGCAGGAAGGAGTACAACAGGATATACACTATGGCCGGGGCCACCATCGGTACCAGTCGCCGTTCCAAGTACACGCCCACTGGTATCAACAGGAGACTAGGGCCCAAACCACGCGGGAGAGCCGAGTATATGTACCAGAGAAATGGTGCTGTCTGTGGCATTTAGTTAAGGATTTTATACTATTCACTTACGTTACGTTTATACACTTATATTAAAGGCCAGATAAAATACAAATAATATCGGATCTGCCTATAGTTGATCAAAATTTTGCCATAATCAAGTTCATTAAGTTGTTGTGCAATAAAGTATTATTGAATGATTGATTGAATAAGTACAAATCACTGTAAAGATAGGCTACATAAGCCATCTTCGGGCGCATCAGCGTCGTGCCGACTAGGAGTCGAAGTGGTCGCCATGGCCGAAATCGGTCGGAGAGATCATCATCATCATCAAGTACAAATAATCTTCATTGCACAAAGAAAGAAATGATTACTTACAGATGTAAAAGAGACTTGTTTAATGCAAGGCAATTGGCTGCCTTGTTACTTATACGAATTTCTTCCCAGAAATTAAATTAAATTTTATTTTTTTAATTTAATTTTATTTTTTAAGTAAATGTGATATGATCACCATAAAATATGATCATTAATTATGACCAGCATCATTGTTCTTTTTTTTAATTGTTAATTTGTGTTTGTCTGATGTTTTAATATTGTTATTGTGTATGGCATTTTTTTATAATGAACAATTTCTTTCTTTCATAATTAGTCTGATTTTAGCAGTCGACTTTCTCCCTTTATAAAAGGATACCCCCCAATCAGAGCTCTTGTTCATAATGGTGTTATACCAGAACACTTCAGCTTCGGGCCACAGCAGTCGTCCCCAGAACAAAGAGTCTACCACCACTGTCAATGCTACCAACCCCACTCCTGCAGGAATCGCTATCTTCAACACTCTGTAATGGAAACAAGTATTTATTATCTGTACAACAAAAAGTGTTTATTTCTTGTTTTCAACAGCTTTCAACACGGCAACAGTTTTAAGGCAACCCCAGGAAGTAAGGTTAATGCATTGGGTGTAAACAGAAATAAGTATATTATTTATGTATTATTTTCAGACACTGCAGTCAAAAATCTTCATAGTCTTTACCATATTCTGTTAGTGGCATCATAACAAAAATGTTGAGGGATGATTCTGAGTTGATATCAAGTGGAATTTTCCATCACAAAAGTATACACACTAGACTAAATGACTTCCATACTGAGCTGCTTTTAAACTTTAAGATAGATACAAACTAAAAAGCTTACGTCTTAACATCAATCTTCTGAAAGTGCAAGTCAATGATGAGGAAGAGGCCAAACAACATCGCCAGTTCAGCTCTGAAGATGATGATACCAACTCCGGCTGATATGATAAATTGCTTGTGTTTACCCAAAATCCAACCTTCAAATGCTAGTAACACTGAAAAAATATACAAGTAGGTATATATCTAATACATTTAAAAAAACATTCTATTTAAAAAAGTTCAAAGCAACAATTTTTTGCTATCAATGTAAATTGTTATTTAATTATGTGTATTTTAGCTTTTTCACCTTGAAAAATCACTCACTAAATTGTTGTTTGTTATTGGAATAGGCTGATGATAACATTATTTAAGATCCATAAATAAAAGTTATCTAATTTTTTTTTTTAATTACTATGATCTTGACAAGCTTCCAAGTTTTTTCTACTGTCTGCACGAAGTGATGTTCACTTACCAAGTGGCAAAACCATGATGTTGGGCAAAGGTCGACTCATATAAAACATAAAGTGATACTGGGTGACAGTGATGATAGTATACCACCAGGCGAATGTGTTGCCAAACTGCTTTTGTAGGGCGCTGCGCAATCGGCTCCATGTCACTAGAACGGCCAAAGTTAATGTCAGCCTCACTGGAAAGAAAATACGTCAGGATTCACATATTAGAAAATATGTTATTTGTTTATATACGGAGTACAAATTGTAAACAAAACAGTCAACTCACCAACATATTGTGTCCAAAACTTATTTATCCCCAACAAGTACAGAAAATTCACAATTGGCGCCGATACCGCGGCAATGACAAAAGGACCGATGAAGGTTCGCGGCACCACGCCCGGAAACTCATTGTGATCATACTAGAAAGAAATAGATCGTCAATACTTTGCTAGTCTGCCACTTATGAATCCAAAATTAGATTTTTCTGTTACCTGCGTGAGGTTATGTCGATGATATAGGATGTCGTGAACGGCTTGAATATTGAAACTCTCTTCAACTTTAGTAAACGGACATAACAAAACGTGCATACTAGCGACTATGTAAAGTAATTGAACCATTTTTGTAACTTTTTCAAACCGCGAAAAGTAATCAACCCATCGCTCACCCTGTAATGTCAAACTTTGACATTTGTGTGTGCTTTTTATTTTTTGGCTTGGATTCAATATTTTGAAATCTAACTCCAGTATCGATTTTTTGTCCGTTTTAAGTACGTGTATCCGAACATAAGAATAAGCGTTTCGTTAATTGTACGTTAATGATTTTACATTTATGTTCACTAGTATTATTTATTATTACAATTTGATTGATTTTATCATAACATTTATTTTTAATTATTACAAATTACATAAAGTTTTATTATACTACACGAAACTACAATAAAAGCGCTGATTGATGATGATTTATTATAGAAATTGATATGAATATTTGATGACGAGTATGATGACTTTGTAGGTTACAGCAAAACAAAACGTAATTTTGACAACAACTCAACAATGGTGGAATGGAACGGATTCTGTCCGTGACATTTTTGAGGCACTTTTCGTTTTCTGAGACGAAAAATATCAATAATGATCATAGTTTCACTGAAAATTGTAGTTGCGATAATATCGCTATAATATTTCAATTGACCTTCACTTAAAATCATAAGAATGTGTGATGTTTGTTCCGAGTTTTCGCAGCTTTTATTAAATTGTAAGTTACATTGTTTCGAAATATTGTGGCTTATTTGCCTTCGCATGGCCCATTTTTGTGTGAAATTGTACCAATATTGCAGAAAATTAATTTCCTTCAAGTTATTCTGGGTTAGAAGACGTACTTAATGTTTGTTTCACTGTTGTGACCGTAGGTGAGGCGAGGCTAACAGACGATGTGTTTCAATATCCAACTATCAGCCAGTCGGAGTTGGAAACAGTGCTGAATTACATCCTTTCGTGGCCACAAAGGTAATATCACTCATGCCAATCGATATTCTAGATAATAAACACAATTTGTCTAAAAATCTCAGCTGATAGTCTTTGTTCAAGTGTTTTGTATGAACATCAATGAAGAGTAGTGGAATCTTGATCCTCTGCCATGTTTTGTATATTTATTTGATTTCTAATAAGATGTTTGTTTATATTTAACAAAAATTAACATATATTGAAATTAATGTACTGTATAACCTTCATATATACTTTAATTCTGTGGGAAACAAATAAGCAATTTGTAACTCTGTTAGAAATGTTGGATTTGGTTTCATGTTAATGAACACCATTGTTGGCTATGTAATGAAAGTTTAGAAATGATTTTACATGCAGTCTAGACAATGTTAATGTCTTTTACACCAGAGTTACTGAATACATACCATTTATTTTAGGCAATGTATGTGCTGTTATCGAGATGTGAAGAACTTTGAAAGGTTTTACTTGGTGGTGCAAAGTATACTTTGCTTGTCTGTGTGCCAACTGAAGCAACTCAAGGATGACTTAATAGAGGCTGCTAAGACACCGCCGCAAGAAGATGCACAGGAAAAGAAAACCTCTGAACCTGCTAGCCCACCTAAAAGTGAGGAGAAGAACAATGACGCACCATCTGAACCGGAGGAGTCTAAACCGGCTGAACCATCAGAGCCAGCAAACGAGGAGATACCTCCTAAAGACAGACAGCCATCAACCTCCAAAGATGATGGAGAAGTTTGGCCTATGCAGCAGAAAGAAAAACTAATGCATATAGTATCAAAAATATTCTTGCTCAACTTCCCTTTGTATTTAGCATGCAAGCATTCAGCTCTAAGTCGGTTAGATGACTTGTCAGCTCAGGAGATATCAAATTTAAGTTCTTATTGTGACCTGCATGACACTGAAATACCAGCATATTTACTTAGGAATGTTAGTTTGTTTTGCAAGTTGGGTGGGGTGTGCGCTATGACGTCTGTATTTGAACATGCTACACCAAGCACTCTTCCCCTGTCCATGGCCCATGCAATTGTAGCAGCTGTAGGTAACCTGAAGCTCTGGCTAAACTTCAGGGCTGTCGCACAGTTGTTTATGCCTCTGAGGAGTAAAATATTGAAGTACATGTGCAGCTTAGAAGACAAAGATTTAAGAGTACCAGCAGTTAAAAGTATGGCAGGTAAGATACATTCTTTACTTATAGCTTTTTATTATATAAATCAATAATTGAATATAGTTTTCAAAGTGTTAGTAGTACACCTAAAGCAATAATGTGGTAATTAATATTTATACACATTCCATTCAGATTTTTCTGTTGTGTGTTTCAAAGAGTTAACTTTTCTGCAGATTTCATGTGGGGAGCAGCAAAAGAACCGTTAGACGCGCCACTAGCTTTCGACGGGGATGGTCTTGCGCTAGCGTTCAAGTATTTTAACAGTAGCACGTTGACGATGCGGCTGGCGGGCGTGGCTCAGATCAACGCGCACATAGCGGCACATAATGAACTGTGTGCCGGTGAACCGGCGGTTGATGCTGAACTGGCTGGCCAGCAGCTGGCGTCGTGGCTCACCAATAACAACATCATCGAACATCTATTCGGGCCTAATTTACATGTAGAGGTGAGTCATAACTTCTTACCCACTTGTACTTAAAATTTTGGATCTTAATTTTTTTTTTTCCTGGCTATATCTGCAATCAGTATCTTTTTTTTTTGTTTACTATGAGCAGATTTGGTATAAGTGTATTGTCAGGTAGAGTGTGTCTTCCAGCGAAGACAGCTACTCATAATTAGCTAATCTATGACCACTCATTCTTCTGAATGCTTGTTGTGAGAAATGAAGAAATTAATATTTTGTAGACAGCTTCCATAAACAACTTGCTTATTGTTATACCCAAGCCATCAGTAGGTCATCTCTTAAGTATGATATAGTTTGAGCGAGTTCTGTTATAGTATGCGTCGCGCTAATTACCGCGGACTTTGACCAATAGATGCATAATGACTTTGACCAGCAGACGGCTAATGGTCTAATGGGCGATATTTATAACTTAAAACCATATCATCCACAGGTAATAAAACAGTCGCACATGATACTCAAGTTCCTGGCAGTGGAGGGCCGGGTGACCCCGGAACACGTGGAGCTGGTGTGGGCGGCCGCGCAGCTGAAGCACTGCGGCCGCCAGGTGTACGACCTGCTGCCTGGGTTCATACGAGCACTCGCGCCCAAGCCCTGCGCGCATCTCTACAGCCTGCTCTGCTCGCTGCCGCCTAAAGAACACACTGAACAGGTAAAAGGCGAATATATACGTAGATTAGAGTCAGCTGGCTCCTTCATTATAGACGGCGATATGGCTAACCACCTATCATGTTGGTCTAACAGAGGTTTATCTTGCAATGGATGTACCTCTGACTAGTACAATTGAGATATAGTCGTAAGATTACGTGTTATGTTATTAGATTCATTAAAAAAAAAAAAAAAACTATTTGTGTGTTTATAATTGCTTTTTGATAGTTTATCGATTTAACAGGAAAAATAGTATATAAACAGGAAATATATTAGTTCCATGACGGCTTTTGGAAATGTTTAATAAATTGTGTATTTGATCAAGATAAATCACAAACTTTAACCTATAATTTTAAAGCGTGTAAATGCGTATGCCGTAAGGCTTTTAGATCTTATAATAATAATAAAATAAAACATTTAATTGTACACACATTCATAACTTCATAAGACATTTACAGGAAAAAGTTATTCTAAGGTGGGCAAAGGCAGAATTATTTTACTTTGGTTCTTATATAATATCAATATGATATTGCTTGTTAGTTAACTCACGTTAAGCCGTTGGTCCCGGTTACATTAGCAGTCGTTAATAACCACCAATCCGCACTGGGCCCGCGTGATGGTGCACGTTAATGGGCTGGTGATGATGATTGCTTGTTAATCAAGTCCTAAATTAAAGTAGCGCAAAAGCGATCTAACGAATATGGATATTTATATAAGTTCGAAATAAACTATTATTATTAAGAAATTTCGAATTCATTTAAATTTCGTGACAACATTTACAACGTTAATATGAGTATGTTTAACCTAATGTAAACCCAGGACACTTCATACAAAAAACCTCGTTTTACACAGACGCTACCCATTGACTTAAACATACACATGAACAGCGGAGAGTTGCCGCTCTATAGGAAGTATTATCCTTTATTGTGTGGCCAAGTAACCAATGTACCCCGTCGGCGGCCCCAGAGCCTGTACCTGGCGTCGGCGCTGATGCGCGCCATGTGGGCCCGCTGCGGCGGCGCGGGCGGCGCGGCGGGCGCGTGCCGCACGCCGCCGCCGCTGGAGCCGGCGCTGCGCCACGCGCCGCCCGCCTGCAAGCCTATACACAACTCCTCCTCCGAGGCCAGCGTCAGCATGGACCAAACTAACTCCGACGATGATCCCGTGAGTCTCCTACCTGTCTATTTATGTCTCTCTATTTAAGAGCTGCGCTTGTCGGTGGAGTAATCGCCATTCCTCTCTTCTTCCCGCCAAATCCTTCAACTCCTGACACGACACGACCTGCACCTTCTCTATTATTTGGTCTATTTATGTAACTAACTTATTTTAATAAGAGTAAGATAATGTATTTCAATACAAAAGATTACATACGTACGGCTCAAATTGATAACCTCGTTCTTTTTTGAAGTCGGTTAAAAATATATAAAAGATAATGAAACATACTTGTGTCACGTGCGGAATCAGTGCTAATTAGGCAATGCATCTGCTTATCAATAATCAAGAAATTTCGAGTTCTATGGGTGTATTTTTTTTAATTTGTAGCTTTGGCCTTTTTGTTTTTAAAAGTCTTCTTTATTTAAAAACCCATAATTTTTTTACAGAAATAAACGTTATGTACCTTTTTTCTAAGCAAAATAAATACTTAATATATCGCTTGAGAATGTCTTAATTTGTGTC
The DNA here is from genome assembly GCF_024362695.1 of Pectinophora gossypiella. NCBI lineage: Eukaryota > Metazoa > Arthropoda > Insecta > Lepidoptera > Gelechiidae > Pectinophora > Pectinophora gossypiella. The sequence continues at coordinate 6,908,710 of NC_065421.1, read as the reverse complement.
ATATTTTTCAGTGTGAAGAGCTAAGCACATCAGGCGAGGAGGCCGGTCCCACGCCAAGAAAACAAAGTAAACATCAACGGGAGTTGACCGGTAAAGTATCTTCACGTACAGCCTGGCAAATGGAGTAAAAGTACCATTGCATTGCATACATGTTTTTACCCCTGGCAATAATGGCCTCCGTGGCCCAGTGGTTGAGCGTTAGGCTCACGATCCGGAGGTCCCGGGTTCGAATCCCGGTGGGGAAATATCACAAACATTACTTTGTAATCTCTAGTTTGCTTGTCCGAAAGTAAGATGATCCGTGTTTCGGAAGGCACGATAAGCCGTTGGTCCCGGTTGCTACTTACTGATGTAAGGTGGATGACCTCATCAACCCTGAAGTCAGGGTTATTATTGAGCCGCCAAAGGTCCCTGACATGACTCGCGTAGTGACTAAGTACTTACATCAGTAAATAGTAATCGTCTTACATTCGGACAATCGGGGAGTCAGCCTGCAATGTCCTAACTAATAGGGCAAGGATTAGGGCTCACAAAATTGTTTTCAAGTTAAATAAATAATAATCAGGACACGGTTTACAATATAACGGGCGCCACTATGTTCTAATATTGTACAACCAAAGGAATGGTCCGACAATGCGCCTGCGCGATGTCCGATGACGATTACAAACTATTGATGTGTTTTATTGTATGTCTACCATTCAGTTAACAATTTTTCGCAGTTTATAATCTCACTACATTTGTTATGAACTAACTGTACTTCCACATTACAAATGTTATCACTTAGAACAACGCACTCAATTAATTCTCTTTTGCCAAACTGTAATCACGAATTAGTCACACAGTATATTATGCAGGACGTATGTTTGACAGCGGAACAAGAATGGCTGCGCGAAGGAGAAGAACTCACGAAGAAGGAGTGTGCTGCTCTGAAGTCTTGTCAGAAGTGAGTAACATCTTATTAAATATGCTTCATTATCTTTATTTATTTACTAAATGACCCGGTGAATTTCGTATCACGCTTTTCCATATTTTCTCACCATTTCTTTCCCTGTACTTCCACGAATATTTCAATAGACTAAAATTAGCCAAATTGGTTCAGCTGTTCTCGAGTTTTAGCGAGAGTAACGAATACGAACAGCAATTCATATATATTAGACACAATGAGCAGTTCAGTACAATTAATGAATATATTTCAATAAGATAACATTTTACAGTCTTCTCAGTGCGCGGTAAGAATTAGATTTGTCAAAGGACTTAAGCTAGTGCTTGACGTTCATTAGCATAGTGATGTATCAGTCGATATTATTAGATCGATCGATTCTTTTCTATCTAACATTATATGTATTATTTCTAAACTGTTTCAATGAAATGCTATTTCATAAGAATAAGTACAACAAAATTTATTTATTTAATTAAAGTTAAGTCGGTCGTAGGAAGTAGGGATGTTTTTATCGTATCAATAGCAAATCGTATCTTTTATCCACACATAATTTCACACACACTTGGAACCGATACACTTACCAGACCGCCAGCATTCCGCGCCCCACTCTGCTTGTCGAGAGCATGATTTAAACATGTGCTTTAGAGAAGGAGGGAAAGAGTTCCCTTCCCACGCGCACCCAACGCGTGGTTCAGCGCTCGTATGCAGTAGTTACGAATAATGCAATAATATATGTAATCTTATTAGATTATTAGACATTATTATGTATGTTTGTGTCAGACGCAGCAAGCGCGCCGGCAGCAGCGGTAGCGCGAGCAGCGGCGCGGAGGAGCTGCTGCGCCCGCGCAAGAAGAAGCTCTACAAGAAGCGGCACAAGCCGGGCAAGACGAGGCATTTCCGTGAGTGATGTGGTCGACATACATTTCATGTTTTCGCCCTTGTATCTTTAGTTCGTTTTTTATTCGTCTTCTTTCGTAAACAAATATGGCGCCCTAATGTCTATCTTTTAAGAACTTGTGAGTTTTATTATTAAAAATAAATTCAAATAAGCCATATATCCATCAGGTTATAATTAACAGATATCCTCCACATCTTCACATTGAGGCAATGTGCCCAATAATCTGGCAGCGGTTCGCCACTGAATAGCTATCCAATGCTTCTTAATTATATACACTGACTTATACATAGTTGACGAGGAGTGGGTGCATACTATACACTTCTGTCTACCGCTTCGGGATGCAGGCGTGATGCTATGTTTTGTTGTATATCCTGACTATGGTTCGTTTTCTGGCAGCAGCAGCTCAGCTGAAGACGACGGAGCTGGCCGAGTCTGTGTCGGAAGTGGAGGAGGAGTCTTCCGGCAGCGACACGGCTCATTGCCAGCTGCTGTGCGACAACGTCGACGCCAGGTATTACAGCTTCATATTTCGATGGAATGTCGCACTTCATTGGCTCAAAGCGCATCATGAGTAGACCACAAGGTGGATCTATGACCTTCCGAAGGTCGCGGAAAAATCGCTGGATGCGAGCAGCAGAGAGGATCGGTCATTGTGGCGAGGCTTGGGGAGGCCTACGTCCAGCAGTGGAAGATTTCCGGCTGATGAGACGACAAATGCAAGTTGTCCTCGCTTAATCACGTGGATTTGACGTGCAATGACGTCTTAAATTGGATAGTGATAGGATTTCACGAGACATTGTTATTAAATAATATAATGCATTGAATCCATTATTCAGAAGACTGATGGAGCTGCGTCTGATGGAGAGCTACAAGCGACGCGGCGACGAGGAGGAAGGCAGCGCGTCGTCCGCCATATCCGCGCACTCGCACCGCCACCTGCCGGACCTTGATGAAGACGACTCCGCCTGCGAGGAGGAACTGGCGCGGCTTGCGGCTCAGGTATACTGGCTTGTGGCTTCTAGAAAGGCAGTGCCTCGTTCATATCCGTGTACTTCACAGCTTCAAACCTAGCATTTCTGGAGCTAGTCTTTCGCTGGTTGGTAACACATACACGTGAACTTATGTATGTATGTGTCTATTTCCCGTTAGGGTAGACAGAGACACCACCCGAACCGCCGTGTGGCCAGGTTTAATGATACACATATAGGGATGTTTCAGCGCCAGTTTCGCTATTATCAAGGTCTTACCGACAACGTATCCCCCAGGCACAATGTCTGACGGAGTACCAGACACAGAGCGCGCTGGCGGGCGCCCTGGAAGGCAAGCGCGCGCGGCCGCCGTCGCCTGCGCCGGCGCCGCTGCCCTTCAACGTGGACGACGTGTGTCGGCCCGGGAACACGCTGCTCTGGGACCTGCTGCAGGACGGCAATATTGTGAGTTGGTTGACATCGACGACACTAATATAATCGTTTACTAAATTTATAAAAGGAGAAACGACCTGACTAACTGTTATACGCATTTGGCTGGACGATTTATGAGGAGGTTGAAATTTCCCTTAATGGGTAAACATTGTGAAGGGTTTGGAAATTTATCCTCTTAGGGGTGAACTGTCAAAACCTCAAGCTACAACTGTTATAAAAAAAATAACTCGCTCATCAACGCCCAAACTGCTGAGGTTAGGAACCTGAAGTGGATTAACGGAGTACTGTTTCTTTTATGAAGGTGGCATCTCAAACACGTAATAAATGAATACTTTTCTCATCTCAGCTCCTAAAGCAGTTATATAAATAAACTGACATCTCGTTATGATTTATTTACAGGAACAACTCGGAGAAGGATTAGCGTTAGAAGCAGAGAAGGCTCTATGCGCGCTATTGTGTTTTAGCACAGATAAGTTCATTAGGATAAAGTTTATCGAGGGCTGTCTGGACAATCTGGCTAATCATAGGTGAGTGAAACGAAAAGATTGACTATACTGAAATATCTTGTCTATTTGTTAATTGATGACTAATAAAATAAATGCTTCACAGGTCCGTGGCGGTATCGCTTCGTCTATTACCGAAATTGTTTTCGTCATTTCAACAACTTCGTGGCATGGATATGCATCAGGTTAGTTTAACCTCACGTTTTTACTACTTTCTTTGTTTAAATTCATCATTACTTTTATTCTATTGTATAGTATTCTATAGTGGACAGTCCGTCTTGAAGCCGAACTGAAGAGAAGGCAGACGTCTATCTTAGAACGAATTAGCTACTCATAGAGTAGACAGATGAAAAGTTTTACGACGACATGAGCATGGATCGATGTTGCGATTCCATATATTGTACTGACAGTTAATAATGGTGACCCTTGTCTTTCACGGAATGACATTTGCGTCGCAGGTGGTAATGTGGGCGGAGCGCGAGCGCGGCATGATGCGCCTGTTCCTGGAAGACCTGCGCCACTACATGTGCCGCGCACGCGCCGGCTCGGGCGACGCGGCGCACTACGCGCACATCACCGAGCTCACCGTGCGCCTGCACTTCCTCACTGCCATATTTTCACCCGTCGGATCACCGCAGCATTTCAGGTCAGTATTTTGTGATGCCAAACCAAACAGGGGTATTTTAGACAAATGTCATAACTGAGATCACAACAGACGTTGAAATGACGCCGATTAACCTAATGATCATTGTCCTTAAAAAGTCACCTCTAGCGGTCTCGTATGATTTTACCTTTCGCAGGCTAACAGTAGAGCAAGTGGAAGAGCTATGGCAGTGCCTGGTGGTAAAGGGTTCAGGCGAGTGCGCGGACTGCCTATACTCGTGGCTACTGTCGCATACCAAGTCGCCGGAACAACACGCGTTGGGTCTCGACGCGCTGAGGTTTCTGTACGTTGAGAAGATGCCCACACTCGATCCTGAGGTGAGTAGTTGAAGGCAGCAAGAAGATTTGACGTTAGTTTCTTTCGTTAGATGTATGTGGCCGGTTTGAGGACCTCCGAAAGTTGAAAGAAGTCATGGGAAATGCCCAAGGTAAAAAATAGCAATGATTGAATTCAGTTTGATAATGAATTAATGATTTATTTAATAAGAAAAGCCAAAAAGTTTCAGTTGTGTTGTTATAATGATTTACGGAGAATTCAATATTAGCATTATCTCGATCATCGCAAACCTTTTTTTTCCCTACATTTAAAAAACAAGTCTGCTGGAAGAAATTTCTACTAGAAATAAGGTGAACTGTTTGTCCGTCTCGTGTTAGTCTAATTGTTTTTATATTTTGTTCTGTATAGTTTAAATTGTTAAATAAATAAATAAACAGAACATAGAGCAGTTTACACAGGTCTCCCTTTAACAACCGCTTGGTGTATGGAGAATAATTCCGCCTTGCTGCTGGATTAGGGTGGTGGATACACACTACAGATTGGTGGAGCTAATGTCCAACTCTACCTTAATATTTTCTCTATAATCCAACAGACAATCAGCATAATGGGCCTGAGCCTATACCAGCAGCTGTGCAACCTGGCGCGTATGGCGCTCGGCACAGGAGACACCCGTGATTCTGCGCACCCGCATACTCTCGCCATGGACCACCTGTGGAAGATCGCGCTCCGGGCCAATAGCACTGGTATGCTCTAAACGATCCAATTCTACTCACCATCATACTCATTAACGTACAAAAAAAACCGCTATCTCTTGCCCAGCTGGATGGGATTAGCTTTTATATAATTTAAGCACATTCTCCTTTTGATAGTATTTGTCACACAACGACAAATATTTGATGATATTATAGTACCTATTGCAGGTAGATCATTGATTATTATAATACACATTGAAGAATGACATTATTCTGTTTCACAAAGTTATAACTTTCTTGCTTTTCTTTGTAAACATTACCAAAACTATTTTAATAATTAAACGTTTCTTTCATGATAGACGTGTCAATGGGCGCAATCCAGTACCTGAACAGTTACTACATGGGCCAGCAACTCCAGCAAGAAGATGATTTCGTTTCCAAGTGCATGTTCCATCTCTCTTCCGCCGCCGAGCGCCTCATATCCAAAGAGCAGGACAACGATACTTCCATGTCGCAGAGTATGAGCGAAGATGGGAAAGTGGAGGAAAAGACTCCGGATAAGAAGAACATATACGAACATATGACAGAGGAAGCTGCGTTGCAGTGCATTCAGAGGGCTCTGTTGCTGTTGAAGACTCACTTGGATACCTTCAAAAGACGGTAAGTTCCCTTACTTCGCTCTTATCAACAGATCACTCTACTTTTTGTAAAGTTTGGTCTTGGTTGCGGGGCTTTTAGGCAATATCATAATTTAATGGCACAGAGACAGATCACAAACTTCGCACACTATCTATGTACACTGGGATCTTCAAACGCGGATGCGGCGTACTTGTCAACTTAGACGTAATATGCTGCGTCAATTGGTCCAATTTTTCGGTATTTGTCGCGATATTGACGGATATAATAATAAAATAATCATCAATGTCTATTACACAAAAAAATGTCCTCCAGATACGCATACCACCTACGTCGTTGGGCACTAGCCGAATCGGGCGCGTGGGAGGGCTCGGGCGGGCCGGGCTGTGTGCGGCTCACGCTGCAGCCCGCCGGCGCCGGGCCGCGGGCCTCGCTGTCTCTGCACCACTCCGACCTGGTGGCGCATCTGCGCGCGCACGTGCACGTCTGGTGGGAGAAACAGGTGAGATGTTGGAGAGAATGAGTTTCCACCAAAGCGCAGAGAAGTGGAGACGAGCAGAGATATGCAAGAGGTGACCAATCACCGCGAGGGAGAGTACGACAGAGTGTCTTTTCTCTCGCTCTCTCGCACATTGTGATTGGTAAAAATGTCCTGTAGTTCAACTGGTAAGACTAACTGGGAATAGGAGGTAGATTTTGACTGCACCACTGGAGATTCGTCAATTCTGAGATATAGATTGCACATCTAAGTGATACCTCGTCTGATGAGTCATCAGTGAAAACTAATCTTTGCGGCATAATTATTCTTTGACTTATCCTAAGCTTTGTAGATTCTGACCGCTAGGATTTTCAATCAACCTTCATTCGTAGATCCAAGGAGAGGATGGTGTAACTGCTCTGTCCACGGATGGTCCGCTTCGGATGATCACTCAAGGTCAAGAGCTGACGATAGACTACGACGAGAGGACGCTTTATGATATGGGGTTTAAGGATAATCAGGTACATACAGTTTTCTATTATATTCTAAACATTTTAAACCGGTATCCAGGACTATCCTAACTTTTACTAGTTTGCCAATTAAGCCATCGCCGCAGCTCAATGTCTATTTCTTTCACGTCGGTTTCGTACTTTTCATCTGCCAAGTCTTTATTTGTCATAGTTTATTGTTGCCGTGTATCTAGGAACGTCGGTTTTCCTTCTATATTTATTTCTTATTAGTGCATAAAGTATTTAAATATGTATTTTTATTTCATGTGGAATGAACTAGATGATTAATAAATAGATTGCGCAAATACTCATGCATCTCATTCTTTTGCAGTTGGTATTCGTGTCAGTGGGCGTGGGAGGACGCGGCGCGTGGGCCGAGTGGCCGTCCGCGCAGCCGGCGCCCGCGCGCGCTCGCCTACCCACCCTGTTACTACTAGATCCCACGTACTTCCATCAGCTGTTCACACTCATGCAGGCGCTCGGACAAATGAAGGAGCCCGGCGGAAATGGGGTAAGTTGCTAGAGGGATAACATTTAACAAGAAAGCGAGGTACGCTATAATAGCTTGTCGCACTTTGGATGAGTTTCCGTACGAATTTATACATGTACGAACACTTTACTTTGATGACCAACCAGCACCTAGTAACGCACTTTTATATTACTTAAAAGATTGGGAATAGTTGGGCTACTGTACCGCGTCTTAGGTATCAGATGCGCGAGGATGGGAAAAGAGAACGCATAAATTCAAATAATGCTCTTGACAGATAGAGATAGATGATGATGTAGGCGGCCTCTCACGAGCGGTTACACTATGGTACACATCGGTTTCTATAGAGCGCATGGTTTGCCAGAAGACCTGAAAATATACATGTATTTTTTATCATACAGGAACCAACAGCACACACTAAAGCGCAGCTGTTATCCAGACGAGTATGGGACATACTACAAGCTGTGCCACTCAACCCTACACTGTTGGAGGCTTTCCAAAACCCCATAGAGAGCAAGCTGCCGGAATTACTTGACCCCAACAGCCCGCAGAAACTGATGTATTCGTTACACATAATAGACAAACTAAGCTCAACTAACAGTGGTTCAAATGTAAAGGAAGTTGCGGGGACTGACAAAAGTGAAGAAGAGAAAGTTTGTGTGGAGAACTGGAATGAACTGTTTATTAAGAAAGGAGGGTTAAGGTTGCTGTACGATATCATGATGTCAGGTGAGTCAGAGATTTAAATATGGTTAATAAATCGTCAGATTCCGTTAAACTTGACTGAATGGTGCGCCTTGGGAGATACCTATACCCGGTGGTGGTCGATTTATAGCCTGCTTACCTACTACATCTACAGTACTTTTCTCCTTTAGGTGGGCTGCAACGCAGTGATGATAGCGAGTGGAGACAAGACTGCCTAGCATTACTATTGCAGCTGTTGTGCCGTATCGGCACGCTTCCTTCTTCAGACCCCGCGCAGACTCCTAAGTTACACCCGGTAAGTAACCCTAGCACGTAGCAAAGGATTTTTCATGAAAAATATTGTCTTTATAGGACTAATTTTATTTTAATTTCACAATTCTCAAACCAGTTCTGTCTCTTTCTTACACCACACGAAAGAAGAGGAAGAATAGACGATCAGTCCGAGAATTTCATTTTCCCTCGTTACATTCGTGTTTACTCTGCCATAACATTGACAAATTCTCCATCGTTATAGTCGTTGCTGTCATTAATGAGTGTAGAAGAAACTACTGAAAGGCTGATCTCAATCTTATGTGAGGCTGCTACGGTGAAGGAGCCTACTACGTATAAGACTGGATTCTGGGGGCGAGCACAGGTAAGATTATTCAGTTGTAGTTCTGCATTTTACTGACGGGTATCAACTAGCTGTTTCTTAGAGAATCCATTCGATTCGTCCAAAATTTAAATTAAATCATAAAATCCGTAAAGATGTATGAAAAATTTAAAAATTACGTCACATTTGTATTTGTAATCGATTTTGAATCACTCATTATATTTTGGTGCCTCTAACCCAACTCTGTACTGTGCAACCTGCAACTGCATTATCAACGCAAGGTATGAGTTCGCGACCCTATCAAAGGAACTGGGGTTCTAAAAAGGCCGAATTGAAGAAATTTATCTATAAACGAATTTGAATTTTGAACGCAATATTGCAAATTGACATTTGCGCATATAAAAGTAAGTGCGCGATGGACATCATCATTATCGTATCGAGACACAAAAGCAGTCATATAACATGCATATAACATGTCTAATGCCAAACGCAGGTGGTGCAGCACGCGATGCGCATGTGCGTCTGGTGGGCGCGCGGCGGCGGAGACGCAGTGGCGCTGGCGTGGTCGCTGCGACGCGCCGCGCCGCGGCTGCTGCTAGATGACGCAGACCCAGCGGTAAGATCTACAAACTAGTTGTATTTGGTTACAATTCAAACTGTTACATACGCTTTTCAGAATCTACGTCATTTCGTAGAGAAACTGGCCGATAATAACTCTGACTCTGAGTGATTTAAAAGAATTTAAATCACTTTTGAGCATTACGTTCCATCCTTTTGCCCCAATTTGAGTGGCGAGTGTCTGTGTGGTCCCGACTGCTTTTATACGTTCAAACAAACTTTACTACAGATTCACCTGCAGTAATGAAAGCTAAGTAAAACATCTTTCACACAAAAGACAAACAAACATGCCTCTGAATGAACACCCCTTTTCGACATAATATTTACGAGTATAAATACAGGTACGCCGGGAAGCCGGTAGCGCTCTATACCGCTTATGCGCGGGTGGAGAGGTGGCGGTACTAGCACCGCTACTACAGCTGCTACTAGAACACCTCCCCCGGGCCGCGGACATGAGGCCGCACCACGGACACCATCCCCATCACCACCACGAGGTTAGTACTCTGCCTTTATACACAAAATAATCAAGGGTTAACGTCAAGATTTGGCATGCCAAGCAAATTTCAATCGAATTATTGGAAAATGACAATCAGATGACAATTTGATGCTAGATTGTTTTAATGTTATGAAACCTGTAACTTATCTTAAGATGTCTTTACCATCGACCTTATCATCGGTTTGAAGCACATAACTACTTACAACACGAAAGTGGACACAAGTTGTAGACGCTGTTTCATAGAGTATTATTGACAGGTTGTACATCATCATGCAGAAGAAGGCAAAGAGCCGTATGGCCCGGCATGTAGAGATTACTTCTGGTTAGTCTGCAGACTCATAGATGGTCTACCCGAGGATTTTTTCAAAGGTAAAATAAACTTATACTTGTATATTTATTATCCCCTCCACTGCTTAGCCACCCCTCTCTTTCTAGCCATCCTTTCTGAACGTGTGCAAGTCGTACCTTGATATCCCGAATACCTCACAATGTTATCTGACTTGCTGATTGTCTGCCGCGCAGTCCTAAACCATCTCAAAAACGATACAACAAACGACATCACACTCAATATAGTGGATAACAACGTATGTATTGGGCGTACCAAGTTATGCGTACCGTCCACCAAGTTACTCCACTTTTGTTATTTCTTGATCTTTAAAATGTTCTCCTGCACGCAAGTTTCCTTACGATAATTGCTAATGACTCAATGATGTCATAATGTATTTTTTCTACTCCTCTACTTTAATCTGGCATTTAAATAACCAAAAAGTCTAATATAAGTACATACATAATTAAACTCTTTGAAAAAGTGTACGCTCTATGGCCTATAAAAGCATTGTTTACAAAGTGTAACTGTACTATAATGTCGCCAAAAAAGCATTGTTGTTGTTTTTTTTTTTTTGACCTGGAAACTGGCACCTTTACTTTGTTTGGTGCCATAGATATACTATAAAAAAAAAGTATACATTTGCCGCCATTTTCCCGCGTGTTGGAAAATAAATTGGAAAATTTTTGTGTTTCGTTTAAAATTACGTCGTCGTAGAAAAAGTATTGTATGCAACGTTGTATAACTAGGTCAAAAAATGCTCGTGGCGTCTCTTATTGCGATGTTCGCCAAGGCTCACATCGCAACTCACGCCACTCGCATTTTTTGACCCTTCTTATACAACTGTTGCATAAAATACTATTTTCTACTCCTCTACTTTAATCTGGCATTTAAATAACCAAAAAGTCTAATATAAGTACATACATAATTAAACTCTTTGAAAAAGTGTACGCTCTATGGCCTATAAAAGCATTGTTTACAAAGTGTAACTGTACTATAATGTCGCCAAAAAAGCATTGTTGTTGTTTTTTTTTTTTTTTTGACCTGGAAACTGGCACCTTTACTTTGTTTGGTGCCATAGATATACTATAAAAAAAAAAGTATACATTTGCCGCCATTTTCCCGCGCGTTGGAAAATAAATTGGAAATTTTTTGTGTTTTGTTTAAAATTACGTCGTCGTAGAAAAAGTATTGTATGCAACGTTGTATAACTAGGTCAAAAAATGCTCGTGGCGTCTCTTATTGCGATGTTCGCCAAGGCTCACATCGCAACTCACGCCACTCGCATTTTTTGACCCTTCTTATACAACTGTTGCATAAAATACTATTGATATATGAACCAATCTGTACACTGCAGAGGGCGCAACATCAGAGGATAGCGGGGCGCCCGACCTAAACGAGCTATGTGAACAGATCCGCTCCTCGCTAGAGAAACGGGAGATAATAGAGAAAAGATCCGAACCTTGCACTCCCGACGATGGTTTATACGGACAACTGAGTTTGTTGACGCATTTACTGAAACATCCACTCAGGTTCAAGACTTCTGAGCAAGGGAAACGGACATTGGAGATGGTAAGTTACAAACGGGATTTTTCTAAAAATGTTATCATAAAAAATGAATTTATAGACCTATAATCTCTCAAAAAAAAATCTTTCAGGTTTTCGGTTTTCTATTCGACGTACCTAACCCAGATAAACGAAACCTACCAAAGTGTAAATCGCAAAAGTCGCGGGCGGCGGCGTATGATTTACTAGTTGAACTAGTTCGGGGCGCTCCCGATAACTACATGGTGCTACACAACAAACTTATGGAGCATCACAAACCGGGTGAGTGGTGTCTTATGTTTTTGTCTTAAAGACAGAGAGGTGAATACAGAGTCTCTAAGTAGCCGATCTACATACATGCTCAAAATTGTACTTGCTTCCGAATCAAATAAGCGTTGTTTTACTTAAATAGGAACTTTCGTAAAAGATTCCACTTTTGAGAAAACTCCGCGTCTTCTGTCTTTCATTCAGATGTTATAAACATTCTATTTACGAGCTGTATTACCCAAACACAGGCCATCAGTCCTCGTACCCATGGGACTACTGGCCGGCGGAAGAATCTCGCTCGGAGTGCGGGTACGTGGGCCTGACCAACCTGGGCGCTACGTGCTACATGGCGTCGTGCATGCAGCACCTGTACATGATGCCCGGCGCGCGCGCCGCCGTGCTGTGCGCGGACCCCGCCGCCAGCAGGCACGCCGCCACTCTGCATGAGATGCAGAGGATGTTCGCTTATCTTATGGTGAGACATTTAGTAGGCTCAGATTTTTAGGCTGAATATATTCCGCTCGTAATGTAGCTATGTAGGACTTACCAATCTGGATACATATAATTTTTCTTTTCCAAATTTCGTTATACTGGGTATTATATGGATATCGTTGGAGCAGTGTTATCGGATTATTTATTAGTGTCAATGCAACCTTTAAAAAGCCCCGCTCATTTCCACTTTAATATACATGATGATGACTTGCGTAGGCATGCATCTTACAGCATTCGTCAGCACGATTTTATCGTGGTTAATATTGCAATCTAATGCAAACGATGTTTTATAATCACAGGAAAGCGAGCGCAAGGCGTACAACCCGCGCAGTTTCTGCAAGGTCTACCAGATGGACCACCAGCCGCTGAATACGGGCGAGCAAAAGGATATGGCAGAGTTCTTCATCGACCTTGTGTCCAAGCTGGAAGAGATGACGCCGGAGCTCAAAAAGCTCGTGAAGACGCTCTTTTGTGGTGTGCTTAGCAACAACGTTGTGTCTTTGGTAAGTATATCTGTCTTCTCTCTTTCTCTCCCTCTCACTCACTCACTGTCATTGATAAATGGAACTTAGTAGCCTGCAGTTTATTTGGTATCGAAGTTAACTTGACACTTCTAAGATTTCGGATGATTATTAAGTATTTACGTGTTGTTTTCTCTGGGTGACTTGAAAACTAGTATGTGTATTGGTCACGCAGTGTTCCGTCATAACCAGCATTTATCAGTTTTACTCAAGGGTGTTTTATAACTTACTTGTTTACTTCTTCATAAATCCGAGTATAAAACACACTTCACAAAATTATAAAACATTCTTACAGGATTGTCCCCATGTATCGCGGACGCTGGAAGAGTTCTACACGGTTAGGTGTCAAGTGGCGGATATGCGAAACCTGCATCAGAGCTTGGATGAGGTTACCGTCAAGGATACGTTGGAAGGAGACAACTGTTACACTTGCTCGCAGTGCGCTGCTAAAGTGCGCGCCGAAAAGCGGTACGTAAACCATCTAAACAGATATCAAAATATTAGCACGAGCGAGGGCTATAAAAACAAAAATCCATCAATATATTGCTTTTTCGGACCTGTTTTGTTTTAACGTTGATTGATGATGATTTGTAAATACTAGAACTTTGGACAAGGTAAAGTGATTATCTGCGTAGGGCGACCTGTAGTAAAAAAGGAGGACGTTACAGCCGAATACCTAAGGGTTTGCGCCTGTGATGGGCACAGTTTGATAGGCATGTCATGGTTGGTAAACTTTTGCCGAGTCGTATTAACTTGAAACCTTTTTACCCTAGTGGTTGTACATACTGCATCAACTCTAACCAGCCCAGCACCATTCTAGCCTGCTATCTTTTGATACTCATGACTAGTTTTTTATTTAGTTTTTGGCCAGATATCCTTAATAAACTTGTTCACAAATTCATCGTCTGTCCTCTAGGGCGTGTTTCAAAAAGCTTCCTCGGATATTATGCTTCAACACGATGCGGTATACCTTCAACATGCTCACGATGCTCAAGGAGAAAGTGAACACGCACTTCTCGTTCCCGATGCGGCTGGACATGTCCGGTTATGTGGAGAAACACCTGATGCCTGCGCAGTATCAAGGTATGTACACTTTACAGCCAAAGTATGTTGAAATACCTCCTCCTTACATTGTATTTCTCAGTGGTGATGGTCTTGACTTCCCTTTTGTATCACTTTCTCTCGTACGATCTTTATTTATCAGTTTCTGTCGCCAGTGGTGTGGCGATGTTGAAGAACACGGGTCAATAAAAATGAGTTATTGTATGAATGTAGTCCTTTTTAGGCGAGGTTTGTCATCTCTTCTAGCCACTTCTCATCTTTGATGCCTTCTCCACACTTCCGCCCTATCGCACATAATTTCCTTTAGCGAAAGTAACTATTACCAACTTCATTCAAAGTGCTCGGTGATTTTAATATTAGACAAGTGTAAATACAAATATTATATGTATCTTTGAATAGATTCGAATGAAATAAATGTTATTATATTACAGAAGAAAAAAGGAAATTAGCGGAAGACAAGAAAGACCGCGAGAACAGTCCTAACAGCGAACCTGAAGAAACGTCGGACTCCGAGGAGCATTACGAGTAAGTTGTTCTTTATTTAATTCATGAGAAATATTCTACCGAAACCCGGACCGTCCAGAAACTGCCCCTATTACCGTAAGTTTCAATCTATCTTTGAAATTATTTCCATTCTAAACGTTTCACTGGTTTAGACGTAAAAAGGTGTCACTCAATAACTTTTTTATAATATAAGTGTGGATAGATTAGTATGGTTAAATATGAGCACAAGCAATGATCTTTCGGGTTACTTCAGCACGAATTCTTTTAGGAAATAATGGTTAAACACATCTTTCGCCCATCATCACATCGTTGACATCGTTGCAACAGCGGGAAAGTTGTGGATGAGGTTAGCGCAGGACCTGAAAAGGTGGTGCAAATGGAGCCAAGTAGTGGGATGATGCGGGCTTATTCATGATGATATCTTTCGTCCACCCAGGTACGAGCTAATAGGTGTTACGGTGCACACGGGTACAGCGGACGGCGGCCACTACTACTCGTTCATCCGGGACCGCGAGCACGAACACCACGACCGGTGGCTGCTGTTCAACGACGCCGAGGTCAAGCCGTTTGACCCCGCGCATATTGCGGCAGAGTGCTTCGGTGGAGAGATGACTGTGAGTGCTTTTCTGGTGCTGTTTCCAGTACACACCATCTAATTTTATTTTAAGTTATACTTGTCATTTTCTTATCCGCCAAAAAGGAAAGGAAGGGAAGTTCTAATCTAGCCGACGACATATAATTTTGGTACTATTTCAAAGAGAGGCGTAACCAGAACCGCAATTATCAGGGTTTTTGGATGGTGTTTGGAAGAGTATGGATAACGCCTTTATACCAAAAAATAATAATTTATAGGTACTTTTATTTTCCATTGCAGAGTAAAACATACGACTCCGTGACGGACAAGTTCATGGACTTTTCGTTCGAGAAGACGAACAGCGCGTACATGTTGTTCTACGAGTTGACGTCGCCGCGTGTGCAGAGGGGCTCCGATAGCGGGCAGATAGAGGAGCCACAGGTAACTTTTGTAATGATTTTTATTCTTAACATTCTTTTTGCATATTTTTCCTAGTGTATCCCACAAAATACGTAAAGGCTACTTTTCTCAGATGTTTGAACCGTAGGAAATGAGTGTCTAACAACGAGTTATTCGTTGCCCCGTGGGGTCAAGAACAGCTATTTAATTAAAAATGGCTGAACTTAATATCAGATGAATTAGTGTAATATTCAAGATTTCTTCTCGTGTTTGCAAAATATTCTGTTTTGCGTAAAACATTGCAACACCTGTCTTAATAATGATTATAATAATTGTAAAAACAACCACCACACCTCTCCTCTGACTACCTCAACTGGGAATATAGACGTGAGTTTATATTTTATCGTAAAAATATTAAAACATCCGCACCTGTGTAGTCATCGACAGCAGAAGAGAACACAAGCGCGGCGGTAGAGCGACGCAGCAGCGAGTCCTCCCCAGCCGTGCAGCTGCCACCGGACCTGCTCAAGTGGATCTGGGACGACAACATGCAGTTCCTACACGACAAGAACATATTCCAACACGCGTACTTCACGTGAGTACTTCAATAATACATAATATACAAAAATGAATCTGCCACCTAGGTTACGCTATTTACACAGATGCGATAAATAAGATAGGTCAGTAACTTAAAGCCACGTCACGTGGGATGCATAACCTACGCTCCCGATTTCTAATGTTATTCAACATATCGATACGCTAGTGTGGTTTAAATTAAAATTTTGATAAAAAATGTTTGATGACAGGTTCATGGGGCAGATGTGCAGTTCAGTGCCGCAATCCTTGCTAACTCTGCGTCCGGAGATCACGGAAGTGGCTGCCCGGCTGTCCACTTCATTCTTTATTGAAACTTTCATACACGCCAAAGAAAAGGTATGTTACAGTGTCGCAATACCTCGATTGCATTTCTATCCTTTTTTGTCTCTAAAAGCCTATAGCATTCTGGCTAATGGATTTTACTTTCCGATAAACTTTTTGCGATCTGAAGGCTATCGGAACTTTGAGGGCTCATACTTATGAAAATGTGTATGTATTCCGTAGCCAACAATGGTGTCATGGGTGGAGCTGGTGACGAAGCAGTTCAACGCGTCGGCGGCGGCGTCCGAATGGTTCCTGGGACACATGGCCGACGACACGTGGTGGCCCATGCAGGTGCTCATCAAGTGCCCCAACCAGATGGTGCGACAGATGTTCCAGCGGCTCTGCATGCATGTTATCCAGAGGCTTAGGTGAGTTCCTATTTTATTTTATTATAATAGACATAAAAAAGATATATTATTATTTATTATATATAAGCTGTATACTTAAATAAGCGCAAAATATATAATTATCTCTCGTCTCTTTCGCTCTAGGCGATGTACTCTCTCTCTCTCTGTCCTGCTGTTATTATAATCATGTTAGGTTTTTTATGACATACCCTGCAGACCATGACACTGCTGGGGACCTGTCGCTCTTGTTGTCTCTTTTCCAGCAGCACTAGTCCATGAAAAAAAAATCTAATAAAAAGTCCTTTATGATTTTGACATTATGTGTGTTGTTTGTTTCAGATCTAGTCATTGTGCCTTATACCTGCAAGGTATGGAGGAGGGAAGCGAGGATAACAGCAAGCTGGGCGAGGCGAGTTGTGTTACTAGGTTTATAAGGATGTTGTTATCACTGGTAAGTTTTATGTTTTTGTTCCTTATTTTTTAGGCATTCAAGTTGCATATATATCACACTGTCAACGAACCCATTTCCCGAAAGTTACCTCAGTTACCAAGTTTAATAAATCTGTTTACGTTAATGAACCCTCCCAATTCTCCTGTACAATAAACATATAACGCGACAAATAAATCCTATTGGTCCATTTAACGCGTCGCGCGATTTGTATTTGACGACGGTTATCGCCTTACTTACGCCTTCCTTATGGATCTTTTTACAAAACACCTCGTTTTACACAAACATTAAACATTGACGTTATCATACACGCGCATCTGTGTTTGTAACGTCTGACGCCATACTATTGAAGACTAAAACCTAGATCAGCAGCTGATGGGGAGCGGAGAGTTGCCGTTCAATACGTAGTATTATTCCTTGTTCTTTGCTTACGGTGCTCTTGTAGAACATATATTTGTCATGATACGTATCTTTGCCAATAGATGGAAAACGGCGCGCGGTCACATCTGAGGCACTTGACGGAGTACTTCAGTTTGTTATACGAGTTCAGCAAGATGGGCGAGGAGGAGGGGCGGTTCATGCTGAGAATCAATGCCATAGCCAGTATGGTTAGCTTCTACCTCGGGCATAATTCTAATTCGGTAAGATTGTTTCCTATTTAATATTTTTAGTACTCTACACGTCTATGAACTGTTTGAGAGGACTACACGTCGAAACGAAAGGGTTACACGTCGAGTTTCAGACAGATCCACAGCAAATATGTTATGTTATGGCGGCATTAAGAGCAAGCTTTCTATCAAGAAACTTATAAGCGCGTGTATGGTTTGTTAGGTGGAATCACCAACAGAGGAAGCGAGTGGTAGCGGCGGGAGCAGCGGCAACACAGAGAGCGCGGGTGACAAGCTACGACCCGGGGCTCTGGACAAGATGGTGGCGCTAGTGGCCGGATTAGTAGAGCGGTCCCGTGACGCCAGTGGACACTTAGCACTGTCGACGGCTGATGCCAGGGCGCTGCTGCATGCTAAGGTAAGATTATATAAACTCAAAGTTTACTAGGCAATAATAAATGAGTTGTCTCTAAAGGTTTCTATAACCTCTTGTGGCCTAGATTTCCAGACGCAATAGTTAAACAATAGGGTTTGGATTTCAAAAGCACCTGCTGGCTGGCTATGGACCACTAATTTTGGATTTGGGTTCCATTTCCGGTTGGATCAGCGAAGCCTGAGGCAAGTAGTGGGATATGTGTGTCTTTGGTATGGTAGTGGCATCTAGACTTATGGATGGTCCATTATGCGTCAGACTACTTTTTAATTCCAAAAGTAAATGATCTGTACCGTACGTATAATAACACTAGTTTCCTTCCTCCAGGGTTTCCCGTTCATCTACCAGCAGACGCGCGACTGTCTGAACCTGCAACAGACGCGGGCGTTGGTGTTCGCGCTGTGTCGCTGGAACGAGCCGCTCGCGCAGAAAATCGTCTCCATGATCTTCCAGGCCATTGCTAAGCATTCAGAGGTGTGTTTATAACTCTTAGTTATAATTTCATTATTTCAGACGAACTACGTAGTATCTCGGTATCTACGACGTGCTAGCAAACAATTACAGGACCCGTTTCCCGGGAAATCCTCGAAAAAAGCGAAACCTTAATTGTGAAATTATTGACTGACCGCAATAACCTTGGTTATAAGGGTTATTGAGTGATTGAGTTTATCTTAACAAACTTTCCCCTTGCCACCAGACATGCGGTCCCTTCTTCAAGCTGCTCACCCTGTTAGTGGAAGGCAGCGGGTGCGGCGCGGGCGCGGCAGGTGGTCTCCCCTGCTTCACACAACTCGTGCTGGCGCGGCTGTGGGACGTGGCCGACGTGTGTCCACACGCGGCCCTCGAGTGGCTCGCTCTCCAGGTGAGACTCGCATTATATATCTACGTGAAGTTAATGCCTACATAAAAAAAACTCCTCTACTGGAGTGAAAACAGAGCATACTTTATTGGTGTTATAACAATTAAAGGCACACACCGCACACACACACACAGCACCTGAATCTTACGGAGCGTTGATATTTACGACTTGCTATGAGTTGTCTACAACCAAGTTAGTGGATGCAGTTTTATAGAAATTAGTACAAAGCAAAAAATTCTGCCTAATGCTCTGTCTCCATCTGGCAATAAGACAATCCTGTGGTATGGGTGATTTTTATTGAAACGTGTAATTTAACAGGTGCCGCGCAACAAAGCTGCGCACGCGTGGGCCCTGCGGACAGCGGACCGCTGGGTGGAGCAGCAGCTGCTGGCAGCCGGGGCAGCCCGCGTGCGGGCCGCGGCCGCGCTGCTGCTAGTGGCGCTGGTGCCCTCGCAGCACTTCCGCGCCGGGTACGCACGTGCGCGCCCGCAGCCGCAGCCGCACCACCTCGCCAAACTGCCTGACACTGCGCATCACACGTTGCACCAGGTACACTTACTATAACGGAATAATACCCGCACAAGATTGTCCTGTTCCGCTTTGGATCTTTCTTCAAAAAGCCATTCTGTTGTTGTCACTGTATCACTGACACTTGTATAAGTTAAAAAACAAAAACAATTTGAGAAGGCTCAGTCTATTTTATTTTCCTGCATTTACCTTCATATCTCGACTTCTGAAGATAACTTCAATTCTCTCAGAACCTTTATTGACCTTGGCTTATGAATGTGTTCCATAAACATTGGTACTTATACACGTATAATTCTAACATAACACGTGATATATCCCAGGTGTACACGATGCTACTGGGAAAGTTGAAGGTGGCGCGCAAGTACACGGACATAGCGGTGCACGGGACCATGAAGCTGACTGCATACTTCGGAGTCATGTCCTACTGCGTCGTCAGCCGGGTCGAGAAGCTTATGGTGAGTTAGTTATAACCATTTTTTAGCCCTGGAATGTTCTGTATATCCCTGACAACTAGTGTATGTCACAGAAGATTTACACACAGTAGGACTAGCAGCAGAGACTAATAATCCTTACTAGTTCGACACTCGAACTATTGAGAACGAACGCTTGAAATCAGGGATGCGAATGACACCCAATACCAGATTTTTTTTATTCCTTTCGCTCATAGAACTCACGTTCGACATCCCCATAATCCGTAGGCCATACCAGAAGTCATCAAAAGATAACTTCCAGAAGACAATATAATAACCACCGAACTGTTTTTTTCAAAATCACCTCTTTTTCTTAGTTCGGCCAATACTTCAACGATCTGTGGGAGCTGTACCACCCGACGATATCGGAGCCGTCAGTAGCGGTTCACCCCAACAAGCAAGCGCTGCTCACCTTCTGGCACGCCGTGTCCGTGGACTGTGTCGAGAACGTGCAGCTAGCAGTAGCTAACCAACGGCTGACTAAGCATATCGCATTCAATTACATACTGTAAGTAGCTGTTCATCGCCTTATTGTAAACATTTCGTAAGCGCCTTTAAAATCAGGTTCTGGGGGTTGAAAGTAATAAGGCATAATCTCCATATTTGAGGTTTTGTCGAAGAAAATCAGATCAGCAAGATGATAATATTTTGTCACGGTCATATTATCATTCTGACGATAGATGACGTTTTGTCAATTAGTGCTAACATGTCAACCCAAAAGTCATGTCGTTCTGGCAAAACACCACAACGTGACAAATTGTTGATGAAGCCAAGCCATATGGCCTTTTTAACCCCTTATCCGGGGGCATATCGGGGGGTTATATCGAAGCAATTCATCATTTGACATTTGTTGACATTGACTATTGTCTAAGCATACCCTTCACATTTCCCCTACAGAGCGGACCACGAAGACGGCGAGGTGGTGGCGTACAACCGCGCGATGCTGCCGCCGTACTACGCGCTGCTGCGGCTGTGCTGCCGGCGATCCGCGGCCTTCGCCAGGCAGCTGGCCATGCACCAGAACATACACTGGGCCTTCAGGAATATAGCCCCACACGCGCACCTCTACCCTGCCGCCGCTGATGAGTTACTCAAGTTAGTACTTTACATCTTCTGTTGTTAGGTCGATGTCTCCGAACTCGCCAATCTGTGTTCAAAGTTATTAAGTCACCCAAAGCCCTTGGAAATAGGCGTCACAATCATATTCCAATTGTTTCTATTGCTCTTAGAAATTAGAATGAGTTTCTATCTCCAATATTATAATGTTCAAGAAACACTTCTCCCTCTTGATTTATTTTTTATTTGGGAGACCAACAGCTCTCAACAAGAATTACTTAAAAACTAAGCCAATGATAGGTTTCCATCAAAACAGATTAAAATACTTAATTAGGACATGCACAAATGCCTAACACAGATTGATGATTGGACAATTCTTGCATATCTCCGTCCGTCTCCTGTCTTCTTCGCGTCGGTGGGAGCCCACTCTTATTGCTGACACCTCTTTACTGTGCCGTAGACTGGCGCGTATCCTGGCATCGCGCGGTGGCGGCTCGAGCAGCTCGGGCGGCGGCACGACGGGCAGCAGCACGGCCACCGCCAGCGCCGACGCCTCCGACGGCAGGGAGGCGGCTGCCTTCCGGCGGAGTACGCTCTCCGCGTACTTACAGGGTACTTACATACATACACGCTTGTAGCCACTGCTCGCCAGCTATATTTAAGTCGAGGCTATTCGTTGAACCGGGCACAATTCCTGGAAACCACGTGATATCAATTATTTATGATCCAAACATGAATTCAAACTCATAAAGTCGAATTCAGTGGTTTAGAGCCCGAACTGGGATTCGAATCCGTGAAACTACAATGTAAGTCACGCTTTTTCCAAAAAGGGCTACCAGGGATTACAAGGTACTTGTTAGCCCACCTATACTGTTTTGAATAAATTCATCGTGTCTTATTAAGTGTCCAATCTTGCCGCTTCTGTCCTCAATAACTCTCAATATTTGCTTTTTCCCTTACTCTTACTAGCACATCATAGAAGGGAAGCTACAAGGAAAGAGAGTAAAGGGAAGAACAGGAAGTGAATGAATTTGCCTTTGATAGACAAGAATGGAGAATGCTACACTAACATGAGCGTGGCTCTTAAATTAGTAATGATGTTATCCCATATCCAGACTTTTTGTATCGCTTCTGTCAATGTGGAACACGTCTATATAGCTCTTCACTCGTCGTACACAATGCTCCACAAGCAACTATCCGATAACGGACTGTGTTTACCTACTTCTCCCTTCCTGCCGTTCACATCCCTTATAACTTTAGCGATATTCGTTATAACTTTACTTTCGTTATGTTGGCGGTATGAAAACCGTATTTATAAATGTTTTCTTTTTTATTGTATTTTCAGGTTTAAACGGCCGGACGTGTTGGACGACGTTAATATCAGCATTCTGCACGTTAGTGGAGAATGAAGACGACAGGCTGTATGTTGTTTATAACGGAGGGTTGCAGATGACCTTTGAGGTAAATTCAGAAAGTCTTTAGAATAGCATTTCATTTTGACTGAATTTAAATATTTCTAAAACTTTGAATAATAGATGATAGGTCCAAAGTAAATATAGTAAAACTAGCTAAACAAAAATCCAAGTGACAACGTAGGAAAACGTCGGCGGTTATATTTGATTTACAAGTAATTAGTCTCGTGTGTATTTGCGTGCGTACGTGCATGTGAGTGCGGGCGTGTTTGTGTATCGCGGGGGTGGCGCTAACTAGTAAGGGTGCATGCCTGCAGGCGCTGCACAGCCTGCACGCCGTGTACGTGGAGGGCGGCGGCGGCGGCGCGGGCGTGCGCGGCGAGCTGGCGGCGGCGCTGCGCTGGGCGCGCGCGCTGTGCCGCACGCTGCGCACGCGCCGCGACCCCAAGGAGGCGCGCGCGCTGCTGCTGGCCTGCAAGGACTGGCCCGAGTGCGCGCGCCGCCTGCTCACCGTGCTCAACCTGCAGCGCCACGCGCACACCTGTCTGCATGCGCTCGGTGACTACACAACTCTCTTATTGCCTATCCTACCCTCCAAAGACGGGCCTGATGCGCGCGTCCGTTGTCTTAGCGAATCAATATAAACAACAGTTTTATTTCGTAACAACTTTTGCCACATATATCTTTTCTATCGCACGATTGGTCAAGTAAGACGTATGTCAAGCGTGAGTGTCCCGCACACAGGAGTGCTCCGCGAGCTGGTGCTCATCGGCGGCGGCGCGGCGCTGGGCGCGCTGGTGCCGCTGGCGGCGGGCGCGCACTGCGCGGCGCGCGGGGCCCGCGGGGCGCGGGGCGCGGCGCGCGCGCGCGCCCGCCTGCACGCCTGCGCGCCGCGCGCGCCCGCGCCGCCGCCCGCGCCCGCGCCGCCCGCGCCGCCGCTCGCGCCCGTCTACAGGCCCTACCACAAGTTCATAGGTGAGGCAGCTTTGTCTACGCTATCATATCTTCAGATCTTCCTGAAGCTAACATATGAGAACGATTGCTCTTGTCACTACGATTCCTCACTGACGATAGTACTGGGGACCACACAGTCACATCGAAGCGATTCATCTAAAAAAGGTAATATTGCAATTTGACATTTGCGCATATAAAAGTAAGTGCACAATGCAAATTAAACACTATAACAAATGTCAAAGAATTTTCGATTGTGTGGCCGCTTTGACGACGCACAACTAGTGGTGGAAATAGTGAACGCAAAAATACTTGCACCATCTGAGCGCTATTATGGCATTGATTTATTTTGGTATCGCTATGTAACTCTAAGTCACGTTCAGTGACTTAGTGGTACGTGATGACTTGCTGGAGTCAATGTATTTTTTTCTACATTCCCTAGAGACACTTTAATTTTTTATTCCACGCGACCATGACAACGGGAGATGAATACATTGATGACGGTTTTACGTATATGAGTGCGTCTTCGATCGCAACGCGTACGCATATACAAACGCTTTGTAAAACCCGTATATGTCTCGTCAGACACGTGTTGCCGCGTGGCGCGTAGCCAGCGCTGCATGTCGGAGCAGCTAGTGCTGCTGTCAGCGCTGTGTGCCCTGGAGGCCGTGCCGCTGCGGTTCAACTACTTCGCCACCTTCTGGAGAGACGTCGCCGACTCCCCGGTATGTATGCTCCATCATCATCATCATCAGCCGTATGACGCCCACTGCTGGGCATAGGCCTCCCCCAAGGATCTCCACGACGATCGGTCCTGCGCTGCCCGCATCCAGCATGCTCCAGTCCGTGATAATCCGTGATAGTCCTGTGCGAAGAACATGTGACCTACATCGTAGCGTCACGGGTTCGAACCTGGGCTCGGGGTCTTTTTTCTTTCTTCAATGGCTTCAAACCACTAAATAGGGTAGTGTCCAACTAGTCAAATTAGTTACTTTTTACTAAACGTCTTTACACGAAATCACTATGGTATTTGCTTTTGTATGAAAAAGCAACCTGGGACATCATAGAAAAACGTGACAAAATGTCGCACTTATTATTATTTATTTTATTAAAATTCATAAATATGTTAAATAGAAAAAAAAAAGTTTTTTGTCACCTTTACATTGTATGTATTTAGTGATCAGAATTTCATGATTTATCTTTGACCTAGGAAACTAGGTGGAGGAGCTCGGTGGCGCAGCGGTAAACGCGCTCGGTCTGCGATTGTTGAAGTTAAGCAACTTTCGCAAAGGCCGGTCATAGGATGGGTGACCACAAAAAAAGTTTTCATCTCGAGCTCCTCCGTGCTTCGGAAGGCACGTTAAGCCGTTGGTCCCGGCTGCATTAGCAGTCGTTAATAACCATCAATCCGCACTGGGCCCGCGTGATGGTTTAAGGCCCGATCTCCCTATCCATCCATAGGGAAGGCCCGTGCCCCAGCAGTGGGGACGTTAATGGGCTAATGATGATGATGAGACTAGGTACCCAATTCTACTTTATGAGTTTGAATTCATATTTGGATCATAGATAATTGGTATTACGTGATATTACGCTTTTCGCTGTCGGCTCACTTGAGTCGATTAATTGTTTCAAATATAATCCTCTCAACCGATGCCCTGAACCGAGGTTCGCGCCAATCTCATCCTTCAGCCCTGTTGTCTAAAATTTTGTACCAGGTGACACCCCTCAGCCTTTTTCCGGCGAAGCAGTTATTGCCATTTGCAAATCTACAATAAATCACGGGACATGACTCTCTCCCCAACAAACTTGCACCGTAATCTTGTTTTATTTTTAATTAGGGATTTATGTTTTCGCAGGCGGACTCGAAGCTAGAAGAGATGCTGCTAGAGTGCAGCGTGTTGACGGAGTACATAGACGCTGTATTACTGGACGAGCGGGAGTCGTTGGAGGACCCCGCCATTTACGCCTTCATGCAGCATTACTATCCTAAGGTGAGTGTTGGAGAATGTTTACCACATCACAATGCATAATATTTAGATGACTCATTGACACCAAGAAGAGCTTACGTGGAACAGAAGGCGAACGTCGTGTCTTATAAAGAGGTGCAGGAATTGGTCTTTGATAGAATGGAGAATGCTACACCGACAAGAGCGTGGCTCTTACATTAGTGATGTGATGGCTCATTGGGTACCTCGTGTGTATAGGGGTCGTGGTTGACCTTGTCGGTTACCGGAGAACTGACCGGCTAAGACCTTTTCCCAGCAATGTTCTTCTTCTCGTGTGTTGGGAAGTCAATGTACGACCTAACAATCCTCATATCTGGGTTACTATTGAGCCGCTAAAGGCCCCTGATATGAAGCATGTAACGACTACACACTTAAGTAAATAGTAACCGCGAGAGACGCTTTAACGTGTCATCCGACGCACAGATCATCATATTTTTGAGACAATCGGGTGATCAATCCGCAAGGCCATAACCAAAATCGGGCTCACAAAGTGATTTTTGCAGGATTCGAGACCTCCTGATTGTGAGCACGAAGCTCAACCATCGACCACAGATGCCGTTCAGCAATGGAATCATACAGGAGCAACTGTAGTTGCTACACATTTTATGTTTATATTTCCCAGTTGGGCACGAGTACAAACGCGGCAGGCGCGGGCGCGGGCGCCGCGTCCGCGGCAGGCGCGCTGGAGGCAGTGGCGGAGGAAGTATGCGGGGCGGCGTCGCGGGCGCCGTTAACGGCCTTGCTGGGGCCGGTGCGGGCGCTGCTGGTGCTGGCGCGGCCGCGGGTGGCGCCTACCGCTGCTAAACACATGCAGCGCATCGCCACCACTATACAGCAGCGCCTGCAGCACAGGACTGGTATGTTTGTTTTTCATGTTGTTTTAGGAGTTGGCGTAGACGTATAGGGGTTTTTTTGATAGGGCTTTGACAATATATTTACAGCCGGCCGGTGCTCTTGGTGTGCCTGACATGATCATCAGATTCTGCCTAATAATAAACGTGCAATAACCAAACCCGTGGACGAGTTTTCTGCAGTTTATTATCCGATATGATCAAAATAAGGCCCAAACATACTGTCTTCTTGGATAAAAATATCTATTCATATTCTTGTGCATAAATTCTTTCATGGCGACCGCAGTGTAAACTCGAAGATGTGCGTAGATTTAGAAAGGAATACAAAACATAAATTCGCGGTCAACAGAGGAAGATACGTCCGAACCTGAGACACCAGCGGAGCCGCCCCCGGAGGCGCCGCGGTGTCACACGCCGGAGGGCAGTTCTGCAGACGAGCAGGCGGACGAGTTAGCGGACGAGGACTCGCCCGACGAGGCGCCGCGACCGCCGCGGCCGCACGACACACGCGCCCTGCTCACCCAAGCTGTGCAAGAACTAGCCACCCTCGCCACGAAAGACGCGCCCGAAACCAGCTAAGGTATTAACGAACTTTGGAAGGTGAACTGACGGTGTCGACTGAGTGAACACTCCAGAAAGGCTGAACACAATTAGGTTGTAAGGTAGGTGGGACAGTGCAGTGAAAAGCGGAAAGGAGATTCCATCACATACGTTACGGGCGAAGCATGTTCAATAGTGATCTAACTGATATTTTCGAATACGAACGGTTTTCAATTCCAGAACAAGTGATTTGGCTGTTAGCAACTTTTGTAGTATAAAGTGACATGGATAATAATTGAGAATGGATTGAAGGAATTGACTCAATTTGACTCATCGATAAAAATGGGATTTACATATTTGTGAGTACACTGTAAGATTGTCGAGTACAACTTCATCACTTCTTGACTCTTTTATCTGTGGCGTCCATAAATAATAAACATTTCTTTTCCTTCTTTAATATTTCTTCTTAAAAAATTCAGCGACCTTTATAATCTGGTGGATCTTTGCCATTCATGCTTGGCCCGTAATACGCTTTAATTAATGAAAAGTTATTGACGAAGTGCAAACTAATATGATAAAGGTTACAAAACCTTTCGCGGAATATTATGTAAGTCTATTGTATAAATATAGATTCGTGGTTGTTGTAATTCTGTTCGTACGGCAGTGGTATATCTGTGGGTTCTTGATGAATATTAATTTGTATCTAAATTGTTCTTGGAGGTTGATTTATTGATTGCTAGGAAAACAAAAGTGCGTAGCTTACTCGACTTACTTGTGAAGTAGCAAGGTCTAGGAATACTCTTTGCGACACTTAGGAAGTAAAGTTGCTGGTTACCCCTCTTCACTTTGTGTTTGTGTGACACACCCCGGACACTTCATACAAACAAACCTCGTTTTACACAGACACTACACATTGACATTATCGTGCACGCGCATCTGTGTGTGTGTGACGTTTGACACCATACGATTCAAGTCTAAAGTATGTTCGGGGGGGGGGGGGGGTGAGGTAAACCTAGCTCAGTCGCAATAAGCAGTATTATTCCTTATTCTATGCTTCAGGCAAAGCCTTGTCGCCTAGCGACGTTATTCATGTTCCAGTTAGATGCCTGGAATAACCATACTGCCTAAAGGCCTGGGCAGTTGTACTATTTGTGTTAATTCGCGTAGAACAACGTGCAGCTACTTTTTTCTGTCTGGTTCTAACAGACCCAATTACGTCAAACAGTTTAATTTTCCAATTTGATTCTATGGCAAGAGTATTCCATTATCTTGATACATCAGCGGTAATTTAGCAGAACTAGCGATAGTTTCGCACCAACGCTGCGACCGAGCATTCCACAATCTGATTAACATCTGTACAGGGCGAAAGATGATCACTAACATTTTGGGCTGATCATCATAGGTATAATGGCACATGGCTTCGTTACTTTATTTTGTCATACAAAAACTCAAAATGGTAGCTTGTTAAAACTAATATTTTTACTACGGACGCACAAGACGGCCAGACCACCAGGTCGTCCACGCTGCATGAGGCCTGGCAGTGGTATTTCTGTCTTAAAGCCTAATGCCTCACAGCGCCTGATTCACCACTTGCTGATAAGTGTATGTTAGCCTATCCAAAACTTATCCCGCTTATGGTAGCACTGCTATCAGACGCTTATCCGGCAGATAGGCTATCAGGCAGTTTTATCAGCAAGGTAGACTTCTTAGAGCCCAATTCGTTACTGATCATTTTCATAACTGGCAAGGAGTGGGTATGTAAACTGTACTATAGCTCTACCCCTTCGGGGATATACTCGTCATGCTATGTTTTTTATCTTCATATATAACACACGCTACTACAACAACGAATTAATGTGGTTTTACTACTTGATTCTTCAGTCTTTGTGTTTCTATTCAATGGTTCTTTGGAGCGATATTAATTTGACTTGAAAGCTAGGATCAGGTTGACATCAATAGTAATCAAAAAGAACTTCATACTTTGGCTTTGATCGTGATGAAAGTTATTAATGATAAGTAGGTAAATAACAAGTCACACAAACACAAAATGGGTTCGAGTTATATGTCCAAAAATGAGAGAAGACACTTAGATTCTCTTTAAAAAACCGCCTTAAAATTATAAGCAGACGAAAATCAGACGTTGCTTCGTATGTGTCTGTTCTATAAAATTAGGAGTTTTACGAAAATTCCGCTACTAGTTGGCGCCACTTCGGTAAGAAGTCTCCCATCTCAACCATATGCGCTATCAAAACGTGACGTTATTTTAGAAAACCCTCATTGATCATCCCATCAAGCTTAGGTTTCATTAGTGAAACATAATTCAAAAATATCGCTTTAAAATAACCGTTGAATTGTTAATATATATTGTTCCATTTCACTGGCAGCTACGCGAGAATATATCGATGTTGTGTGTTTAAATGTTACTGCACTTTCATGTACCAATGCGTCGACATTACCCCTAACTCCTTGATAGATTTATCTTCAACCTCTAAGTGTGCAAATTCTAAATCTTCTATAAATGATTCAATATTTATTATCGTAATGAATCTCTTTTCATCTTCATCTTGCGATGGATGTACCTCTGACTACCCCAATTGGGGATATAGTTGTGAGCTTATGTTATGTTATCTCTTTACATTTTAATATAAATTCAAAAAAATATTTATTTGGTAAAAGCTGATTATTTTAACGTGTTTGTCGCAGTAGAAATATGTATTTTGCTTCAATAGAAAAACTTAAGTTTCGGCTGTGACAGTTTTTAGATTAGAATATTTGTAAATTGATGTGAAAAATATCACATCATTTTCTTATTATTACTTATAGAGAGTTATCATCTACATTCACTAACTACTGTCATAGAAGTTTTATATTTAAAC
This sequence comes from Pectinophora gossypiella, assembly GCF_024362695.1. NCBI lineage: Eukaryota > Metazoa > Arthropoda > Insecta > Lepidoptera > Gelechiidae > Pectinophora > Pectinophora gossypiella. The sequence continues at coordinate 6,878,800 of NC_065421.1, read as the reverse complement.
CAAAAGACTTCGTGTATTTCATAATTGTAATTTTAGACCCTATCAATCATTTTTCGTTACATTTCGGAGTATTTTTTATCGGAGCAAAAACTAGTCAAAAAATGAATATTGCTTATAATATTTCACTTCGATTGTCGAAAGTAAAAGTATAATATTATCTATAACTACCGTCCAAGGCTTGTACTTTTCATTTGCACAAAGATTGCATATTTTATTATTAGGCCAGTAGAATTAGAACATGGTTTTGTAAAAAATATTCCTGTTTTTACTTATATACAATATCGTTTTGCAATCTTCCATAGAACGTTTTTTACATCTTATTCTATTTATCTAGTGCATATGTACTAAACATCTGTATTACATAACTCTAAGTTTAAGCTCAATTAATTGAAGTTTAATGTCGTTGTTGCGTAATGTTTCACGTTTACTTACTACTTAGACTAATCGTACGTATACCGAAATAACTTTCCGTTGATTTCAAGTGTTACAACGAAAAGTTGTTTAGGTGAACATTAAAGACAATCTCATTATTCACTGCCCAAATGAGACACCGATAATGCGTAGGACGTATATTCGTCACGACTAGAGTTTATTGTCGTCTATGTATATAAGAACTTACACGCAGTTTTTTAGACAAGGAAACATTTTATATCTTTATAGTGTCACGTTTACGCTAACGCTACATCATCCATCACAAGTCGGGCGGTAAATGTTGCATGATATCCACAAATAGATTGTAAATTGAAAATATGTAATATGTATTTGTCCACATTTTGTAGCTGTCTATCTATAGTCGCATGTGAATCCCCTCTCGAGAATAAGAAGCAATAATTGTAATCGAAATACGAATTATTACCTAAATAGCATCTTAATTTTCATTACACATTTTGTATTTTATTCAATATATGTATAATTGTTAATAATTGACACACTCGATAGTAAATTGTGTTTAAACTTTGTTACGATGAGAAGACAGTCACCGGTCAGTTTTGTAAAAGGGTTATGATGATGTAATGTGGTGCTATCAATTTGATGCGAGTGACTGGTAATAAAGACAAAATGTATATTTAATTTTGTCCTGTTTTTAGAGCTTATTAATATATATACCTTAATATAACTATGCTGTAATTATCTTTTATTAATTTTAAGATTATATCTTATCTTAGTTTCCAATGAAATGTGGCGTACTGTAAGCGTTTTATTGGTACTGCGTCAATGGACCCCCATTTCGTGTATGGCTTGTATGATAAAATGTTTGTGTACTATATAATACATCCCTCACGTTACTGAAACTGGAGTTTCAGCCGAATTTAAATGTGTTATTGAATTTTTAATTTGTGAAATTGGTTAAAATACTGTAAATCGGACTGGAAAGCCAAAATAAACAGTATTTTATAAAAACAATGTGTCTTTTTATTTGGATCTGGTAGATTAGGATTTTGACAATAATACTTGGTGATACTCACATACTTTTATTTAGGTTTCAAGTGACCTATTTTACACCTAATTTCAGCAGGAAATTTATCAATAGCATGTTGAATACAATGGATACAGTATGTTTTTCCATAAAATACACTACAACTTTTATTGATACAAACTGGTTTATCACACATTGCACAGTCTGCTCCTAACACTAGTATTTCTCCTTTGCCGGGGGGGCTGAATGGATCCTTCATCACATAGCTGGGGTACTTGAGAACTATGTTACGGGAGAATGGAGGGTTTGTACCTTTGTACTGTGCTTTTTCATTCACATTGCAGGATGAACACTTGAATTCATGTATGATATGAACTGGATCTTCTTTGATGTTACACTCCGCCATCACTGAAACAATATTTAATTTCAAATTAATTCTGTTCAGTATTGCAACAATTAAAAATTAAAATTGAAACACATCTTACATACATATTTTTTAAGAATGTGATATTTTTTTTGTAGTATCTAGTCAGTTTTAGTGAGTTTTTCTTTAGGTGCTTCCATAGGCCACCATTCTGGTTTAATAATTTCAGCTGTACTCGGTCCAACTTTTAGTGTTTTTGATTCTAGAGCCTCTTTGATTCTAACTAAACCTAGTCCATAGTCATGTACAAAACCTTTCAATTTGCCTAAATTTAATTTGGGGTTACTAGAAGCTGTTATTACAGTATCTTGTTCTATGTAGTCTGCTACATCTTCAGTAAATTTGAGAGGCATCATTCGTTTTCTGATTACACCAGTATGATAAATGCGAGCTGTTAATTCTTGACCAATATAGCAGCCCTTATGGAAACTGACTCCATGGAGATAGTCACAGTTGGCTTCCAGTGGGAAACACGCTCCGGGCGGCAGATCCTCGGGACCTTCACCAACACCCAACTTATATCTCAAGTATCTGTACACATCTTCATCTGCTATATTAATATCATCCAAAGCAATCATCTCTTGAACTTCAGGTGCATTTAAATTTGTTAAAGTAACCAGCCTGCATCCTAGTTCTGCGAGACGAGGATCTTTATATATATTTATAGGACTTTGAGGGTCAATTTCGGCATCTGTTACCAAATTTATTTGAGATATTAAAGCCCACATTCTGTACAGTGGATTCACGTCTTCAAGCTTCACATCTCGTTTAAGTTTGTATAATTTCAAGTGGTTAAATAACAAGCCGAAGACGCTTTTGTCACATTCTACAAGAAATGATGTGTCGCTTTCCCACCGATGTATTAAAGTGTCGTACAGCACTCTGCCTTTGTTGTTGAGAAACATAGCATACATGGACTTAGCACCATCCGTAAAGTGACGCATATCGTTTGTAACGAGCCCTTGAAGGAATTCAGGAGCATCATCTCCGGATATTTTTAATACTTTTCTATTGTTTAATGGTACTAGAACTTTAGGAATCGGTTCAGTATTCACAAAACGAACGAATCTATTTATTATATTTCGACTACATAATTTTTTAGTTACCTGATAGAAAATCATTTTAAAACTTAAATTTTATCTAGACAGAAATATTTACATATCACGTATTTTACAATTTTTATATTCAATTCAATTTTCTAATAACCCCATAAATAATATGACAATCAGGTGGTTTTGGGTTTTGACACTGACAGTCGCGTTTGTTTTGTTTTCATTAAATTTTAATTTTTCCCGCATAATATATGACCATGACGCTTTACTCATACATCCACGTCTGACTTTCTTATTTACTTTGTTCAACGAAAACTACAATGACATTTAAAATCGAGACTTTAGAAGTTATATGCGTCTGAATATTGGCAAGGAGTGAGTGTATATACTAGACACCTCTGCCTCTGCCTACCCCTTTGGGGATACAGGCGTAATGATGTGTTATGTTTATGTATGTTACGTAAAGACATTTTTTTCTAGTTTTTTTTGTGTTTTGAAGTGGCACTGCATTTAAAATACTTTTTACATGTAAATACTGGCATTCCAAACAGTTTTATTTATTTTTACTGACATTTGTACTCGTACCTATTCTAAATTTGAAACTATTATTTTTCGCGGAATAATTGAATCCAGTGCAAATCCTTTGTAATTTCGGTGTCCAAATTATATTGAACGAGACGTTCAAACAAGGTCCAAATATGTATCGGCTGCAAAATATGATACGTGGAGCTGCATCCAAAAAATATACAAATCTTACAGTACGTAATTACGCTAAAGAAGTAAGATTTGGGCCCGATGTCAGAGCTCTCATGTTACAAGGAGTTGACATATTAGCAGATGCGGTAGCCGTGACTATGGGACCAAAAGGACGGAATGTTATCCTAGAACAAAGTTATGGCCCACCAAAAATAACTAAGGATGGAGTAACTGTTGCTAAAGGAATTGAGTTAAAAGATAAGTTTCAAAATATTGGTGCTAAATTGGTACAAAATGTAGCTAATAAAACAAATGAAGAAGCTGGCGATGGAACCACGACAGCTACAGTTTTAGCCAGAGCCATTGCTAGAGAAGGATTTGAAAACATTTCAAGGGGTGCAAATCCTATTGAAATCCGGAAAGGGGTAATGGTTGCCGTGGAAGCTGTAAAAAAGAAATTAATGCAAATGTCCAAACCAGTCAGCACAGCAGAAGAAATAAAACAAATAGCTACAATATCGGCCAACGGAGATCCTTCCATAGGAAGGCTTATTGCTGATGCAATGAACAAAGTTGGCAAAGATGGAGTTGTTACAGTTAAAGATGGAAAAACTTTACAAGACGAAATTGAAATGATAGAAGGTATGAAATTCGACCGTGGATACATTTCACCTTATTTCATTAATTCCAAAAAAGGGTTAAAAGTGGAATATAGCGATGCTCTAATACTGTTTTCTGAGAAGAAAATTTTCACTATACATCAACTAATACCAGCACTTGAAATTGCTAACGCACAAAAAAGGCCTCTAGTTATTATTGCTGAAGATTTGGATGGAGAGCCACTATCAGTTTTAGTTGTAAATAGATTAAAACTAGGTTTACCAGTAGTCGCCGTCAAGGCTCCAAGTTTTGGAGAACACCGCAAGAATTGCTTAATGGATTTGGCCATAGCTACGGGAGGTGTACTTTTTGAAGACGATTTAAATTTAGTGAGACTAGAAGATTGTCAGCCAGAGAGTCTTGGAAAAGTGGGCGAGGTGATTATTACCAAAGATTCTACAATCTTATTGAAAGGAAAAGGTAGCAAAGAAGAAATTCATCAACGAGTTGAACAAATCCGGGAGGAGTTGGAAGATAAGACTACTGATTATGATAAAATGAGACTTGTAGAACGTATCGGAAGACTACAGGATGGTGTAGCTCTATTAAAAATTGGTGGATGTAGCGAACTTGAAGTAAATGAGAAAAAAGATCGAGTCAATGACGCTCTCAACGCTACTCGGGCAGCTATTGCGGAAGGCGTTGTGCCGGGTGGTGGGGCAGCATTACTTCGATGTATACCAGCCCTTGAACAATTAAAACCAGCTAATTCTGACCAAGCGATCGGTATTGAAATTATAAAGAGGTCTTTGCGTACGCCGTGCTTGACAATAGCTAGTAATGCTGGATATGATGGAGCTGTTGTAGTGTCTAAAGTAGAGAGCCTCGGCGCAGATTTTGGTTACGATGCCTTGAATAATGAATATGTAAACATGATTGACAAAGGTATCATTGACCCCACTAAAGTAGTAAGAAGAGCATTGACGGATGCGAGTGGTGTAGCATCACTGCTCACTACAGCTGAAGCTGTGATTTGTGACTTGCCTGCCAGGGAAAGTAATACTGTTACGTCATCGCAGCTCGATGTAGATTATTAGTCTTCGACTACCTATATTGAATAGGAGAGATAATTCTTTACGTTATCGACATCGTAAGTCGATATAGATTATTAGTTATTGTCGGTATTGAATAGTGTCTCTGTATTAGTTTAAAAAATAAATGTTACTTCCTAAATCTTATTTTATTGTATAAATATAATACAGAATGAGAAATAAGAAGTAGGAATCAAAATCGGGCGACATCGTTTAGGACTTGAAAAGGCGGTATAGCATACTATACAAAGACCTTGTCCGATTCCTTTTGACAAATACTATACCTTACTTTGTTTGCACTATTGCACTATACAAAAAGTCGGTCACCGATGCGGACCTGGGCGGGCAGCCTTAGTCTGTTCATTAAATAAAAGGAACACTGAAGACTAGGCAGCATGATCTGATGATCTTAGCCTGTTCCATATCATGGGACGAATTAAAAAAAAATGCAGCTATCAGTTTGACATTGACTTTGGGCGCGAAATGTGTGGTGCACTGTGTGCTTTTTTGTTTGTCGTATTAGTATTGTAATTTATTATAAAATTATGGTTATCTTTGTGGCTAACATTTGCTTAATTTAACGTTTTCGACATGACTGTTATCTAGCCCTAAATAAAACGTAAAAGTATACTTATATTTGTGCGCGAGTAATTCAACGTAAAGGTTTAGAGAATCATCAATGAAGACTACATAAAAGTGTTTAAGATGCCAGAAATTGGGGATAACAATTTTTCATTTGAGTCTAAAGGGTCTCTTCTACGTGATTCAGACGAATCCAACGGCTTAGACAATAAAAACGGGAGTCAAACTATGGGTAACTTTAGTGACACCGATGGGGAAGAAGGCCCTATGGCGCGGAGTAAAAGGCGTATCCAGAGATTCACCGATAGTGGCAGTGAATCTGAGAAAGAACGTAACGAAAAGGGAGACCTACCTTCAAAAGAACATGAAGTCAATTCACCTCTTGGAGAGTTAGCCAACAGTAGTGAAGATAGCAATGATATTTATCACGCACCACGTAAGTCAAGACTTTGTAAAATGTCTTCAAGTGAGGAATCGGATACTATGATAACTGATACTGAAAAAAATGAAGAGCAATCATCTCGAATAAAAAGTAAGAGGAGCAAATTAAAACAAAAGTTTAAAAAATTTATGTCATCACGTGCAAAAGATGAGAAGCCTGTTACCAATATTGATGATGAAAATAAATTTGGTGATGAAAATAGTCATAACCCTCACAACTCAGGTGATGAGGCATCATCTATTGAAAATACCAAAAAGGTTTGTTAAGTTATTGTTTTAAGTTTTTTACATTACTTTCTTTAGGTCAGTATATTCACAGAATAAAGACATTAGTTATACACTATATTATTTATTTTCAGATCATTAAAGAAAAGACAATACTGAAAAGCAGTTTGTATGACCCTGACACATCAGATGAAGAGGCTGGTTTAGCTAAAGAAATCTTGACACAGAAGAAAGGGAAAAAGCCTTCCAATTCTGCACCGGCTAAGCCTGCTATGAGGGTTTGTAGACTTAATTTTATGAACTAAAAACTAAACCAAACAAGGTTTAGTTTTAGTTAACTAATACATTAGTCAGTTGTTTACATTAGTCACACATTAGTGACACAATGTTACAAATGATTTGTTCCTGTTTGTTTATTGCCATTTCTTCTTTTTATTTCCATAATTTATTTTCTTGTAGTAGCTATTAAACCACTTTATATTCGCAATGTTAATTGACTACATTATATTAAAATTATATTAAAATTTAGATGTCTGCTAAGCAAGCGATGGAAAATATGCAAAAAATTAAAAGTGAGTCCAATCGTATGTTGAGGGAGAAAGACGTTTCATTACCATACCACAGACCCAAGGCATTGTCCTTGAAGGATATCATGAGCAGAAGAAAGCCAGCTGTTTCTGCCGATGGGAAGGCCTTACCTATTAAAATGAATGAAGAACAGTTAAAACAATATGCGTGAGTATCTGTAGCTTTTTAAAAAAATATTAGGTGTACATTCAGTTTATTTACATATTAACTACTTTTGAAAGACTTACTTGATCATATATTGTTATATTTCAGCTGCATGTTTTGTGTAAGCTATGTAGTTTATTTTTTGTATTTACCTGATAATCCTTAATAAAGATTTATGTCTAATAGTAGATTATTCTTTATATTCAATAATATTTTCCTTATATATTGTATAACAGGCAACAGTTAGAGCAAAGACAGAAAGAAATGATGGAACTTTGTAAAAGTGACACAGATGATGATGATGAAGATAATGAAAATGATGCAGAAAAACCAAGCGAGCCAGAAATGTTAGAAGAAGAACAGAAGGTAGAAAATCAAGCAGAAATATCTATCCAAAATGATACATTGTATGATGATTTGTCTATGACAGAAAATAAATTGGATACCAGTGACAAAGAAAAGGAAAATACAGGAGTAGAGGAAACAATTGTTGACAACATTAATGAGGCTGCTTCTAATATAGAAGCTAATGACTGTGCTAAGAGTAATGATGCTAATGCTGTTGTTATAACAACAAATGATAATCTGCAACAAACATTAATGGACATAAATACCTCTGAAGAACATAAAGATTTCGAAAATCAGAAAGAGGGAGACAGTGTCATAGATGCAAATAGTTCAGCAGATATGGAATTAGTGTATAATGATTCAATGGAAGAAACATCTGCTCTTGATTCTGAAAAAGTTTGCCCCACAAGAGAGGTAGAAAAGAAAGATGGCTGTGAAGAAACTGGTACTGAAGTAGATAGTCAGTTAATAACATTACATTATGACACTGAAAAAACGAATAACTCTGAAGTTGTAAATCAAATAGAAGGTAGTGAAAACTTGGCTGTTCCACAACAATTAAAGGGAGACCATTTACCTGAGGCTCAAAGAAAAGCAGACATTAATAAAAGCAATGAATTTTCTGATGATGACGTAAACATGGAGGATATAGATGCACTTATTGAAAATGCGGAAATTATTGCAAGTAAGTAAAATATTTTTTTATTTCTCGTTTTTTTTTCAGAACTGATGTTAAAACCCAGTTTTAATGTTTCAGGCCAAAACACGACAGACAATGTAAATTCGCCCATGTTAATTAAAGACTCATTGCCTTTCAAATCTAAACCAATACTAACTGGTGCTCCTGGTATGGTCATTGATTTAGATGGTGCTGATCCCCTAGCACCAAAGAAACTTTCAGGCGTTGAACTCTTGAAGGAACGATTTACATTCTTTGCAAAACTTAAAACACCTGAGGAATTAGAAAGAGACAGAGAAAAAAGGTTAGTATTATTATTTGTTAATCATTTTATTGTATGACAAATTGAGAATGTATTATTTCTTCTAATGTCAGGATAAAACCAGGCGCCCAGCATCTAAAACTTAAACAAGAACTCGAGGATCAAATAGCTGAGCAGCGATCTTTAGAATGGGCTAAACGTTTAGAAGAAGAGAAACTTCAGAAAAAGGAGTTAGAGGCTATCAGGGGTGAAGGTTCAGATGCCGAGGAAGATATTGAAGAAATTGAGAGAAAGTTAGAGGAAAAAGGTGATACAATAGAGAAGGAATCCAGTTCCGAAAGTGAGGAGGAGGAAGAAATTGAACAAGCAATTGTTGATAAACCGAGAAAACGAAATCCTATGGTTGATGATGAGGCCGAAGAATCAGACTGTGACGAAGCTGACAAAGAAGTAGATGAAGAAAACGTGACAGAAATAGATGAAGGAAACGAAGCAGATAACGATGATGATAATGAAGAAGATGACAGTGAGGAAGAATCAAGCGAAGAATCTGAAGAATCAGAAAGTGAACAACAAAAACCAAAGAAAGGCAGAATATTGAAAGCTTTTGAAGATTCGGACGACGAGGAAACTACGATAGTATCAGAACCAAAGGAAATTAATACTGTTCCTAAGATGATAAATCACGAAGTTGTTCAAAAAGATAAAACGGCAGGAAATACAGATCTTATAAAAGAAACCCAAGGTGCATAATATTTTAAAAATATGTTTAATATATTTTAAGCTTTAACACTTTTCAACTGAACATGATATTCTTCATAAGATAAATATTAATTGGTTTATTTCAGATGACGATATACAGTTGGCTCAAATGCACAAATCATTATCGGCAGATCTATTTACTAGCCAAGAAAGTCACATTCTATCTAGTGGCAAAGAAAATACCAATACTCCTGCAGATGGCAGTACTGATGAAAAAGATTTCGGCACTCAAACATTTTCGATATTAGAGTCAAGTCATAAAGAAAATGAAAATATGAACTTATCTTTGCCTGATCAAATGTCTATTGTATGTGATACTCAAGGATTTGATGATGTAAGTAATTTGAACATGTTTTTTCTCTGGTCTGTCTCATTTATTGCTAGACGTCCGGAGTTTCAGACTTCAGAAAGACAACAACAATTAATTTAACTACTTGTCTACAAATAGTAACAGGTGAAAATTTTAATAGTGTATTTTTCTAACATATTTCGTTATTTTTGTAGAACCTGGATGCTGTAGTAGGACTGTGCTCCGGAAGTTTTTCTCAGACACAAAATTTAGTAACTCCGACCCAGTCTGATGTTCCCGACTCACAAGTAATAGGGGATGATGTGCTGGCTTTATGTACTGGCAAATTTTATGACAACCAGTTTGTTTCGCAACTTGAAAAGACTGTGCCAATGTCCGAAGATGCAGAACTAATTATTTCTCCAAAAGATGGCACGAGTGTTATTGATATTGGAAGTCAAAGGAAAACATCTGACAATGTTACAAATGAAAAACATAACGACATAAGTCAAAATGAAGATAAAAGTCAAACAGAAATAGAACCCCTCGCCAGCGAAAATGTTGTAAATACTAAGAAAATAGATGATGTGAATCTCAAATCAATTCTTGACGAATTAAACGATCCAGAGTTTGATTCTCCGAAACCAAATATATATTTTGTTCCTAATGACTACCAAGATAAAGAAAATAAATCTAGTATTGCTAATGCTCAAATGAGAAAGAAATTTATTATTGATTCTGATGATGAAGGACAGGAAAAACCTGTTAATGAGGTTAAGAAGAAGAAAAATAAAAAGAGGAAGCTTGAAGATAGAGCTTTGCAGATATCAGGTGAGTGTTTTATAGAAAAAAAACTATACAATTAAAATTTCAGGTTTGAAACATTGAGTAATGTTCGCTCTTCCTATGCAATGGAAATTTTAATCATTATTTTCTAGGATGTGATTGATGAATGTGAAGGAAGCAAGAGAAGTGTGTCAGGATCGAAGCAAATGGAATTTCATAGTCTCTGCTTACCCCGGTGGAAAATAGATGTGTATGTAATATACAAAGGTAATAACTTATACTTTGCAGATGATGAGGAAGATGAAGAACTAGATCAAGATGAAGCAGAAGATGGTGAGTCTGATGTAGAAGAAAATGAAGAAATAATTGTTGAATATGATTCTGATGAAAATGAGGTAAATATTATCTCGGTTAACTTCGATAAACCAACATCTTATACCATCAAAGAGGGTGTTCACTAAAATTACAATTACATTGGGAAATATTGTCATATCTGCAAACTTGACGAGTTTTATGTATGTCTTATACCTTAAAGATAACCAATGTCCTTTTGAATTATTGCATCTTTTGTTTCCAAATATGACTTAGATACAGGGTGGCTCCCAAGTAACGGATAAAACCTTAGTAGGAGATAGCTCACCTATTTCATTTGATGAGAATTTATAGAATCCTTAGGATTGGCAATTTTTTTTTTGCTGTAACTACAATTAATGTAACGTTTTGGATGGAATTTTTGAGAATTATTCTGGAATAGTGTTAAGGACTTTTAAAAATTTTAATCAAATAAGTTATAGATAATTAGGTAAGCAATTTTCACTGTAAGTTAGATCCGCTACTTGAGGGACCGTCTATAGGTTAAAAAAGGAACTAAATAAATCTCACCCTAAACAATTACAGGTGGTAATTCAACCCCAGAAACCTAAAAAGAAGCGTAAAGCTGCCGATTTCTTGGAGCAAGAGGCGGAGTTGACATCTGAAGACGAGTGGATAGGGTCTGGAGACGAGGACGAGCGCGACCTTGACCGCATGGAGCGCGAGGAGGGCGACGACGACACCTTCAACCAGAACCAACTGCAGCGGGAACTGGGCCAAATTCATATGTGAGTTTCTTTGTCTAAGTGTGCACTGACCAAAATGCCAAAATGTGGGCATTTACAAATTACCATGTCTTGTCATCTTACTAAAGTAGTTCTGTATCATAATACAAAGGAAGAAGTCCTGACGCTCAGTTCGCTACGATTCTGCTTAAGTGCATATGTAGATATAAAGTTAAGCATGTTAAATCTGGAGTCCACTTAAATAACCTGCAGAAATTGACAGACACTGATTTGGCGATGGGAATGTAATGTATAACATTGCATTGCATTGTTTGTATTGTATTGCATTGGTTAAAAAAGTACCATGGAAAATGCTGCACCGACAAGAGCGTGGTTCTTAAATTGATGATGATGATTACATTGCCGTCGCATAGGTAACTAACTATACCTACCATGTATCAATTAATTATTGTATAATAATAGAATACTAATAATAAACCAATAATAATAAAACACTATTGCTTTATTGGATGAAGGATAATAGGATTACGAAAGCAGTATATAAAGCGAAAGTTGGTGGTAGGACGGCCTCTGCTTCTCTCTCTGAAGACCTAGAAGGACGTACGAAAGGAAGGACGGAGGAGATGACCTTAGAAAAGGTTCAGTACGATCTACTCTGAACCGGCGTGTGTATTAGACACGATTGATGAATGTTGAGGAAGTAACAGAAGTGTGTCAGGATCGAAGCAAATGGAATTCCCTAGTTTCTGTTTACCCCGGTGGGAAATAGGCGTGAGTTTATGTATGAATGTATGTACATACAACATAAGAAAAAAAATGGTACAAAACTAGTGGTAATGTTTCAGGCGCGACGTGTTGGATCAAGATAAACGTGACGTGAGACTGATCCAGGAGCTTCTCTTCGAAGACGGAGACCTGGGCGGTGGACACCGGCAACGGAAGTTCCGATGGAGGAACGCAGGTACGAGGAAAATGAGGAATACCAAATATATGTTGGGTCAAATACGTCGTCGTTACAGTTATGTGAAGATAGTTTTGGCGGTGCGTAGTTTTGACACCAGAGTTAGTGAACTGGTTCATCAACCAGAAGAAAAATACGAAAAGCAGTTCTTATGTTGTGAACAAGAAAGTCTGTCAATTGCGTTTTAGTGTTACTTTTGGTAGCACTACCGTGTTTGTACTGTTTGTCTTATCATCATCATCTCCCTCGCGTTGTTCCGTTTTTTTACAGGATCCACATATCTAATAAGTCTAAGGGTGGTATTAATAAACTAATCTCAGCTTCGAGACTGCCCTCAAGATCATGTAAATGTGACAGTTCTCATATAAAAACAGAGACTTGAGCATGATCTTGAGGGCAGTCTCAGCTGAGATTCGTTTATTAATACCACCCTAAGTCTCAGTCAGTAAGTTTTTTTAACAAAGTGACAGCCTGTCAGACCTTCCAATCCAACTAAAAAAAAAACCAGCCCAATAGTTCACATACCTCCGAAACGCATTCCTCAGGAATGTGGGTTTCCTCCCAATGTTTTCCTTCACCGCTGAGCACGTGATTATCATTTATGGTCCAAAGATGAAGATCCAGAGTGAGAGAAGATAATATGGTCCAGAGATGAGATGAGAAGCGATGCTTGAAACGTAGTTGGGATATCAACCTATTTGTTGTTGTCAGATGGTGAGGAAGTCGATGGCGCGCCTGACAGCGAGTTCGCCGACACACAAGAGGAAGAATTTGAGTCAGAAGAACAGTGGAGGAAGCAGAGGCACGAACGAGAAATGTTCCTCAAATCATTGGTAAATATGCCTAGTATAAAATTTATATTGCTTTTATTTATTTTTTATATTTGCAAAAGTATGGAACGGAAAATAATTTAAAAATACACTAAAATTTTCATTAATTTTCCGACAGGAAATTCCACTTGATATCAACTCAGAATCATGGTCCGAAACATCCCCCTCAGTATTAGTTACGCTGTCACTAACACCCATACCTACTTGTATGGCTACCGTTTGTACTTGTACGGGGTGTAAGTGACATCGTTACGAATACTGAGGGGGATGATTCAGCTGATTATTCTGAGTTAATATCAAGTAGAATTTTCCTTCGCAAAAGTATAGAATTGAAAATAATTTTAAAAAACTAAAAAAATATCATGAAAGCGATGGTAAAATCCACTTGATAACAACTCAGAATCATTCTCCTCAGATTTCGTTACGAAGTCACTAACACCCTGTATTTATTTCTCACTTCCAGAACGAAGAACCAGAAGACTCGCTGAACGTCAGCGTGAGCAGAACCTCTTTGATCAAGGCGAATCTGTCCAAGAATTCCTCCAGCCTTTTTGTTGAAGTCAACACGAGTGTTGAGAAGACTGAGACCGTGGAGAAGAAGCCTGCTAAGGACATTCCCAGCCCGAAGAAACCATTCGCGATATTCCAGGTACATTATAATTTTTTTATCTAACGACTCTCAGCTGAAATATCAGCTCCCGTATTGGACTTTTCAGCCATACAAGAAGTTGCCACAGAAACGCTGTATAAATCATCTGATTAAGATGTAAAGACCTATGATGTGTATACATTTTTATAGTCATGATTACTTTTTTTTTTCGTATGTCAGTACCCCGGTACTGTTCGGTCACGAGTACTGATATGTATTCACTTTGAAACCATGTCAAATTAACTTTTTTTACAAATTAAACCGTAAGTCTCATTAAATGTCAAATGTGATAGTGCGACAGGGTTCTAAAGTGGGTACATGATATTATTCATTTATTAAAACACATAATAACGGGTTCTTACCGCGTTTGAATGGGGATATGAGACTCCCGATATTTCGACACTGTTGCAAGTGCCATAATAAATATCAAAAACATAAACAAGCGGCAAAGAAAGAGGGTAGACAGATATGTCTGCCCGTAGAAAATTATGGATCTACCTACTCCACTCCAATCTCATCAGTCATCCCGTGATCATGGCACTTGCAACAGTGTCGAAATATCGGGAGTCTCATATCCCCATTTAAACGCGGTAAGAACCCGTTATTATGTGTTTTAATTATGATAATAACCGCGTAAACTTAAAACAATTATTCATTTATCTTAAGTGCATTTGTCATTATACAGTTGGCTCCACCATTATATACGGCTCACCACTGTTGGTCTAACAGAAAGCTCAGTGAGGGAGGCGTGGGTGTTTAGTTCATCTTACGATGGATGTACCCCTGTCTACCGCAATTGGAATATAGTCGTGTTAGTTTCGTAGTTTTCAATAAATTATATGATTATGATTACTTCTCAAATACGATACTGTGGTGTGGATTTATGTATGTATAACACAGTTCGTTACACATCTTACATACCAAAAGCTGTGCCAAGTATGTCATGTGGCTGACTTATGGTACACCTGTGCCAATGTAAACTTTATATTGTTATAAGTGTACCATAAATTCCTATGTGAAAAGATGACAGACAGAAGAAGGTATACCATAAATATAAATGTTAGGTATGCCATCATCATCATCAGCCCATTAACGTCCCCACTCCACTGCTGGGGCACAGGCCTTCCTTATGGATGGATAGGGAGATCGGGCCTTAAACCATCACGCGGGCCCAGTGCGGATTGATGGTTATTAACGACTGCTAATGCAGCCGGGACCAACGGCTTAACGTGCCTTCCGAAGCACGAAGGAGCTCGAGATGAAAACTTTTTTTGTGGTCACCCATCCTATGACCGGCCTTTGCGTAAGTTGCTTAACTTCAACAATCGCAGACCGAGCGCGTTTACCGCTGCGCCACCGAGTTCCTCATGCCATAATTAAGTTTAAATTGGTATCTGACGAATAATTTAGTATGTTGTCCTCTCTACCAGTTGCAGTGCCCTTACCGCGTCCATGTTGATACTATAATACTTACTTCTGTATTTTTACAACACCACAATTTGTACGAACACATGGTCGCAATAAAACATTTCTATACCGTCTAATTTTATTTAAGTTATACCTGTCATTTTCTTATCCGCCGAAAAGGAAAGGGACAGGTAATCGACAGGCATAAAATTTATGGAAAACACGTAAATTTTAGAAGTTTTAACAACTCTTCCAAGGTGGTGTGTACTGGAAGCACCATTTTAAACTTAAAATCCAAAAGGTAAGTTTTACCAACTGTTAAAATGTTTCAGCAAAACTACCACGGGTCGTTGTTAACACGCGGACGCGGTGCCTTGGCAAGGTTGGCGGCGCTGGCGACGCCACTAGCCACTGACGATGATACTCCTAAGACAGGCTCCCTAGCTCCTACTAACAAGAGGAACTTCGTCTTCGCTACCGTGGACAAAACACCCGTAGACGACGAACCTAAGGTATTCTTTTGACTCTTAGTATTTATGCCCGCATTTTACGAGTGTATTATGCATGGCATATAAAACTAAGGGAAGGCAATGAAAGTTCTAATAACTAACGGGTGATACAACCAATAATGTATTGAAAGTGAAAAGAGTTTATTTGGGGTGGCTTTTGGCCTGGTTGCACAGATATTCAGGCCATATCTTCATTTGGTGGCATGGAAAGTGAATAGGACAATAACAACAGATAATAAAATCGATTTTGGTACTGACCGCAATGTTTACAAACTTGTATCATAAGTACATTGCCTTGATGTTAATTCATCATCATCACTAACTTAAGAGCCACGCTCTTGTCTGTGTAGCATTTTCCATGCTACTTTTTAGGGACAAATAGGGCAGTGGTTTCCCTCTTGCTTTCCGCCCCGCAGTACTCTGTCTGACGCGAGTGTGATGGCGCCCAGAGTAGTCTATTTCAATGCCGTACTAGCACTCCTGTCTGCCGCCTCTGAATAGTGCTGACAGTTACAGCTGCCCTCTGTCAGGTTCCCTCTTCCCTCTGACTCGCCTCTTCCGTCCTGCATTGCCGTACCGATGGCTCCCATCTCCTCCTTTGCAGCCGTTGAGGTCTTCATCCGTATCCCTGGGCAAGGGTTCTACGTGATGTTAATTATGTTGTCTATATGTTTCAGGTATCCAAAAGGAAAGCAGAGGCAAAGGCTGACACTCCCAGACTGGTCAAAAAAATGAGGACTGAAGATAAACAAAAATATCCAAGATCTAGCCTGCTAGAGCACCTCAAAACATAAATGTAGTTATTTCGTTTTTTATATAGCAACTAAATAGTAAAATTATTTTTATAATGTGACTAGAATAAGTACAGTGAAGAAATTGTTTAATAAATAAATTATATACAAATATATAAAGGTATTTTGTTATAACTTACTTTATTTTCGAACGAGCTAAGAACGAAAAGGAGTAATTATCTAATGGACGGTGCGGCGGCTTATCATGCTATGCCGAGACATGTTATGACACTATAAGAGACTTATGATATTAATTATCGACTGATAATAGCATAACTGGTTATTCATATCCAATTTTGCTCAGCAAGGAACGCACAGAAGCTGACGACGTGTGGTTGTGTTTACCCAATACCTACATCAGTCAGACATTGGCCCTTTTAAAAACGTGACACTAAACTTGACACTACCTTGGGACAACTACTTAAGGCGATTATTATCATCGCGTGAAAGTCCACGCCCTATTTGTCCGTTCCAGTAGATAATATCATCGAGAGCATACCTACAATAAGTCACGTTAAAAAAAATAAAGCATTTATTATCTAATTTCTGCTTGAAGATCAGCATCAAATCAAATCATTTATTTTGCAAAATAAACAGTTACAAACCATGCAAAAATAGTTTAAGCAGTACATAAGACTTCAAGTACCAATAACATATCTAAATAATAAAATAGTAATATCTTAATATCAACATCTTCAAATAATTAGTCTTAACTTTTTTTATTATTATTAAAGTTTGATAGAAATGCGGAAATTCTAAGCAACATAATTATAAATAATCTGTTTAATAATTATCTACTTACCAAATCCTTATGATCGAATATTTTTGCAAATCCTACCTAAAAATGCCTGCCCTACGCGTGACAAAAAGTTTTTAAGTTATCCGCTAACATTCATTTCCGTTTTAAAATTGCCACTTAAAAAATGAAATAATTGTGTGGGTAAGTTGGTTGAGCATTTTCTTTCGAATTTATTTCAAATTAACAAAATACTAAACGTGCAGATGCAAAACCCGTTCATATTATTTTTTTCTATAGAATGGTAGATTTGTTAAATAAATCGATTGATTTTAAATAGAAATAACGATCTTAACATTGTTTCGGCGTGGAAAAGTCGGAAATATTTTTGGTATCCCTTTTGCAAATACAGAATAGTGGCAGCATTGTTGTTTCCGTTTTCTCACTCGCTCTTTCTTTTGTTCAATTCTTTTGTCCTGCTTCCTCTTTCACCAATCGCAAACGCGCGTCCGTCAGTTCGCCGGCCGGTTGCTTGTGGTGTTCTCTTGCAATTTTTTTCAATCAATGCTCGATTTTGTGGTGTGAGGTGATATCGTAGCGTGGAATAATTTCTAGTCAAGTAAAATTAAGAATATTCGAAAAGTACGCCTGAAAAGGGTTGTACAACATTGACGAAATGGCAAATGAGAACAAAGAAATCGGTGACATTGTGAAGAAATGTAAAATTCTGCTGTTGGATATCGAAGGGACAACGACGTCGATCAGCTTTGTTAAGGTAGGTCTTAATTGATTGACCGGCCGGTGTTTTTTGTGGTATGTCTACAGATAATTTTTTTACAAATTTTCGCGTGGTGCTTCCATGTGGTTTGTCGTGTAACTGAGTGCGATTATCCGAATAATGGGCAGAGTAAGATGGTCGTAATTTGGGATTCGCAATATGGAGGACGGATTCAAAATGGTACCCTTTTCATGTACCATTTGCATTGTCTGATGCCTTCTGCTCCACGTGTAATACTTTGCAGGACGATCTGATGGATCAGATCTTGACGGATCCGAGGCATTATTAGAGGTTTCCAAAAGCTACTCATCAATAGTTTTCTAATAACGATTTTTACTTTCTCCTTTATTTCTATGGATAAATTAGATTTTCAGCTGATTGGAATGTATTGCGTGCATTTTCTAATTACCATCGAAAGTTAGAATTCATAAAGAGAACACGTTATGAACGCCGGCAAGAACAGCTGTTCGAAGCAGCTGGCTGGCAAAAAAATGTGGAACAGTTACCTGGCTGTATCAATAGGCGTTAAGATCACATAGGCCATCCTTGTCACACTCATGACAGACATATCAAAATATGACAGAGATGAGAAATGTAGACATGCTCTTTATAATTTGTCGATTTATATTTTGTTGGTAGCATTGAGTCATTGACTGCATGCTTCAGTAGTATGCTTTTGATCAACTTTTTATGTAGGCTAGTTAGGTATTTATAGTGAGTTTTTATGCTGGACCACTTTTACATTTATTTATATTATCAGTAGGTTTGTGAGCACTGATAAAGTGAGTGCAATGAACTTAATCCACATGCTTGGTTGAATTAGCCAAGACACATTGCTCACTATTGATTCTGCTCAGAATTATTTAATTTATGTATTATGTGGAATATTAACCTAAATTAGGTGAAATTATATACATGCATTTTTTAAAACTATTATATCAGATTGATTTTTAATTAAACCAGATGTAGGTAGAAAGATAAAATAAGAGAATTCTAGATGGCTATTGTAGTAGTATGGTGTTTACAAATTCATGGAAAAATAAATTATAATAAAATTGTCAGTCTGAAATGTTTATTAACAACAGATGACAATAAAACACCACAATATATTTCAACACCATCTTAACTTAAAAATATTGGAATACCTACCTACATATTAGTATGTATTTAAGTAGGTACCTACATAAAAAGAAAGAAGTTGACATTTTTACTTCACTGAAAGCATTAGTAAAGAAGAATTTTAATAAATCTAAATGTATCAGTACAAAATATTGGAATCAGTTTGTACCTAATAGGTACTTTGTAGCACTCCACCAGCATAAAAGGTCAGGTCACTTCCTCTCGCGAAATGTTATCTTCAGCTCTTTTATTTTTCGGCTACTTATCTCCTACCAGAGCTCATTCCGGCCATGAACCTGTAAATCATCTTTATTCTGGCACCAGATGGCCATTTTTGGTGGTAAAATAGGAATGTAGGTAACATTTGGTTTAGTATTTAGGCATTTTAGAATTTCTAGATCTTATTCACTTATTTCATAAAGACTTAATGAATGTTACATTTAAACAGGGTCCAGAAAATTCTAAGATCACAGGTAGTGGCTCTTGTCATTGGCCTAATTAGTAGGTCGATGCCTCTTTTCGCTTGCTTCTCGCGTCAAGAATCGGTCGTAAGCTTTAAAATCATGTAGGTAGTGTTACAAGTTAATAGTCCATAAAAACAAAATTTCCGCGTATTTTTAAAAATAAACATGCATTCCATTATTATTTTACAGTAAAATTACCTATTCCAATTGTCCGCCACCATTTTTACACAGACTGTCGCCGGTTGCAGCACGGACATTATTCACGTCTATTTCAGCTCAGACACAGTAACCTTTTTCTACAAATCTTGCCATATTTTGAAGTCCAAAGTATAGAAGTCAAGGCTTGGAGACAGCCAATCTTCCAGTGTGATTCTGGCCATAGGCGGCACCGATGTGGAGTCTACTAAAATAAACAGAGCCTCTCACGACACAGCGTCTGCGGGATTCAGCTTTTCTGATGAAATCCACAATTGTGTCTTGAAAAACTTGTGCGCTGGTTTTGACTTCATTATCGCAAAAAAAACCCAGTAGGTCTGCATCTATGAGACTCCTACGTCACCAATGAAGGATGGTAGCCATGCTGCACTCAGGAGATGGCATTTCCAGCTTCAGCAGCCTTTTGTTTGTTGATCCCATTGATAATAACTACTCTCTATCGAATATCGAACATTATCTCATTGATAAACGTGATATCGCGTTGCCTGCATGTCGCTTCAACAACACTGCAGTTTTACACTGCCATTGCTTTCAAGCGCTAGTTGAGATGTCTACAATTTCATTAATTCTTAGTCCTAGATCTTCATTAATTACGTACTTTTTTCTGCTCAAGTTCATTTGCAGAGCCATTAACTTTTGTTTATGGAGAGGATTTCTCGCAATGGGCGCCTTTTCACTGTGATGATTGCATGTGTCTGAACTGAGCAGTGCGTGGGTCCCCGGTTCTTTTATTGTCATTCACACTCCAGTGTTAGGTCTGAACGATAAACAAACACCTGTGATTTTCAAGTTTTGGTAATTGCGACTATTCCTTCCCAGTCCTCTTTCAACGTCTATTCTACTACTTTTTAATCATTTATAAGAAAACACTCGAATATTGAACGCATTATTTTTTACTTCTAAATTTGAAATGATGTGCGCCTGCTATGTGGACCTGCCTTAACAGACATATTAGCTGCCGTAGGGTGATCACTTTCACTCGGGCGTTTTTGTTAAAAAACTAGCGTGGTCGAAAATACACTTAGGGTGCCGAAACTGGAATTATTCTCTTAACTAGGTTCTAAGGAAAGATCCTGGAAGATGCAGTTATCTAATAACATTCCAGATAGGTAGGTACATCCCAAGATATGAAAGGGAATTGTGTTGAAGCGTGAAAGAAGGGCCATGCAACAACACACTTCCGTATAAATTATTGAGTTAGTATATAAAATTAATCGGCGTTGAAATTTCCCTTAGTTCTGTGGAAACACGCAACACCTTAGATGCAATCTTACTACCTATTTCTACGAATTTTTCCTCACGCGTCCCCAACTTAGGTAAGTTAGGTATCTATCATTCCATACAAGTCATTTGTGAAGTCGATATAGGTAAGTGAGATAAAATATTGTTAATTGTCGTTGAAAATGAGGTCATCCTACACGACGTGCCGCCGTAATAAAATACGTTATAGGTATGGGGTGTGGTTGACAACTTGCATGCAAGTGTGCTTGCATTGAGTCTGACCAGCGGGCTTAGCACCGTAAGCACGCGACTCTTTCTTGCCTCGACATACATCACCCGTCACTCTCTCACGCGACTCTTTGTCGCGGCGAGAAAGAGTCGCGTGCTTATGGTGCTAAGACCACTGGCTCCTTTTTATCTCGCGCCTACATGGCACCATGCCGCCATTGGCGGCTCAATCATAACCCTGACACCAGGGTTGATGAGGCTGGTATTCCACCTCACAACCCGCACGATAAGAAGAAGATGGCACCATGACATAGAAAAGAAAGCGACATAGTGATATATACTGTCGTCGGACGCCTACTTCTTCGGGTCATATCGATAGTATATCTACCTAGAATATCATTTTGGAAGCCATAATAGCTCTTATAACGCGAAACTTACAACGTAATTTCACGGGTTTAAGTCCCGGATTGGGCTCTGAACCACTGAAATATACTTTATGAGTTTGATTCACGTTTGGCTCGTAAATAATTTACGTCACGTGGTTTCCAGGACTTGTGCCCTGATAATGGCAATAGGCTCGCCCCTTATTACCTACATCGGACTTAAACATAGCTGGCGAGGAGTGAGTGCCTACTCCTTTGGGAATACAGGCGTATTGCTGTTTTTTGTTGTTATATTCCTTGGCATATTAGTTATCATCGTAGAAAAGGATTCTCTACATGGGATGTTTTCGCAAATTGCTCAGAGGGTGCCGGTGTAACAAACAGTAATGTTGTCAAGCACGGTATACTCTGAGTGACTCTTTCATCCTAGTGTTAGCGTAATTAAAGGTCGGGTTGTAGGTATCTGACGGTTGTTGGTATTCATAGGCACTTGTTTGTCAGGTGTTTAATGGTGTCGATGTTCTCAACGGTTGAATTAACCTCCGGAAGCATGTTCGATTGAATACCGAATGTTTTTAGTGGTTTTTTAAGATAGACTTAAGGACAGATACCTAATCGACCGATGAATTCGGCTCATTCAACTCATCTAGATAAATAATACTACAAAATGGATATTTCGTGATGTGTAATTGAAGAGCAGTAGTATACCTACTGCTACCTATAGGTAGTAAAAATGGAGCACTTATTAAATGTCTGCCCCATTCACTGGTCCTTGAACCCACTGCACACATTGCCGTAGGTTCATATCTTCACATGCAGACTTATCCTCCATTTTACAATATTATTACTTACTATTATAATATCACCATATTAATCGAAATTATTTTTATAATTCTTATTGCTGCTTGCATTAATAGGTTTTAGGCCACTTCTGCATGATAAACTATCAGGTAGTCTACTGAAATGATTCAGCTGGTCGTCTTCTTCTTGTAACGTGTGGGTTGTGAGGTGAATTACCACTTCATCAACCCTGGTGTCAGGGTTATTATTAAGCCGCCAAAGGCCCCTGACATGGCTCATTAACGACTACTTACTTATATCAGTAAGTTGTAACCGAGACCAACGGCTTAATGTGCCTTCCGAAGCACGGATCATCTTTTTGGACAATCAGGTGATCAGCCTGTAATGTCCTAACCAAACTAGGGATCACATAGTGATTATTATGGTATGTCCCCACCGGGATTCGAACCCGGGATCTCCTGATCGAGAGCCCAACGCTCAATCACTGGACAACGGAGGCCGTTAGCTGGTCGCCTTAATTATGGTTTATCATTTACCATCATACCAACATAACCACTTTAACGTTTCACTGTGTGTGTGGCTGTAGGGTCTGCCAACACCGATATCCCGTCGTGTGTTATAGTTATGGGTACCTATTTCGTTGATTGAAATGATGGGAAGCTAAATAGGGCTTTCGAAATTGCAAGCAATCAAAACGCAAGTAACAATTCTTGGCGATGAATTCATAAAAAGTCGTCTACCACGTTTACCTGTGATAAGAGTAGACGTCTACTTTTTTTTTGAACGTCAAAAGAAATTCATTCCTATTCCTTCGCGTTGCTGTGTTGTCGGTAAAACCCGAATAGGTACAAACGACTACATTCCATAGTTCCTATTCTAGTAAGAAAAATGCTTTAGTGATCGAAACGGGACTAAAAGCGGATGACAAAAAATAACGAATCGAGACGTCTCGATTATATTTTTTCTCTTAACTTGTCCTTGAATGAATTGAGCACTGAGACAAGAACGTCACGTGCAAGCAAATTGTGTAAAGTTTTTATATTTATACACTTACGATTCTAACTACTTAAACATCGTAGGAACAACACATATGTATGAATGAAGGGATCGAAATTAAAAAGGGGAACGAGCAACTGCTCTAAAAGGGGAGCAACTTTTTTGCAATGTCTGCCTTTTTAATATGCCCTTGTGCTTTGAAAGTATGCGGCGATCGATGAATCTAGTTATAAAGTCCATTATGTTGGGTCTGTCTCTTTATTGTGATTAGTCATTTTTGGTCATGTTGGGCGCTAAAGAATCATGAAGAAGTTACGCCGGAAATAACGAGATTTTACAGACAATACGCTACAAAGACTAGCAATTTTAAACGTAACTTTTAGTTGTGAATACGGTAATTTCATCAACCCGTTAGTTTATCAGCTGACAGCTGAGTTTAGCAAAGAGGCGCGTAAAAGAGAAAATACGGGGCTATGAAAAGTGAAACGCGCAAATAATGCACAATTTTTTTGCGATGTCTGGTGGCCTATATGTGGCCTCGAACCCTGAGGCTAGCCGGAGTCCGTGCGCTAGGTAGGCGCGCTATCCGGTTTGGACAGCGCCGACTCAAGTTCGTTCACCCACCTTGCCGCGTCGTAGACGGCGCAGTTTCACCAGGATACCTATCGAGTTATGCAAAACGCCTACATATAGCGACATTGTCTGAGAAACTAAATGGAATTGCTTAGTAATTTCATGAAACGGGCCAATTTTTGCACGGTTTCAATGTTCGGTAGGTCGAAAAGTCAATTGATATTCATTTTAAATTTCGTTGGATTGGACTACCTATTGAAAGTTTACTGTGTAATAAAATGACTTGCGTTACTGCATTCCTTTTTAAAAATAAAATAAATCTCTGGACTAGATGCTCCTCGTTAGAAACCGTATAGTAAAACACTTTTATAAATCGATAGGTCGTGGTGATTTATTTAGGATTTGTAATGGATATTCTCACAGACGTTTAGGGAAGAGGTATTCTTTACTACTCTTTTACGATTTGGTTACAGCACTCTCGGCATGGGACGTAGATTGGTACCGGAGCGATTTTCACTATTACAGACGACGAACACTTTGTTGTGCATAGACTAGCATTCGTCAAGTGTTTTCAAGCGCGACTCCTTCCGATTTGGCTTGATGACTATTAAAACGCCAAACTGACTTAGACTGAATGTACGCTAATTGTTTACAGGACAAGCTGTTCCCGTATGCCGAGGAGAATGTGAAGCAGTTCTTGGAGAGCCAGTGGGAGACGGATGACGTGAAGGAAGTTGTCGCAGCGCTGCGCAAGCTCGCGCTCGAAGACCAGGCCGGTAGCGTCGACGGCGCTGTCGCCATCCCTGGAGAGGTAGGACTTCATTAACAGCCAACCAAGACAGTCGGTGTAGAGGTAGGACTTCATTAACAGCCAACCAAGACAGTCGGTGTAGAGGTAGGACTTCATTAACAGCCAACCAAGACAGTCGGTGTAGAGGTAGGACTTCATTAACAGCCAACCAAGACAGTCGGTGTGGAGGTAGGACTTCATTAACAGCCAACCAAGACAGTCGGTGTAGAGGTAGACTTCATTAACAGCCAGTGAAGAGAGTCAGTACAGAGATAGGACTTCATTACACAGCTAACCAAGAAAGTCAGTGTATGAGTAGGGCTTGACTAACAGCTAACCAATAGAGCCAGTGGGAAATGGACGATGCGAAGGAAGTCGTCGCTATGCTGAAGGAATTGGCGCTCGAGGACGAGGCACCGTGGACGGGGCAGTCAGTATCCCTGGAGAGGTGGGATTTGAATTTAAAAGTCAACCATTCACTCCCATATCTTCCTGCTTCTGGCGTGCGGGTTTGTAAGATCAATGTTATTGGGTCATGGAACGACTACGAAATTACTTAATCAGTCGGGGTATATCCCACCCTTTCGGGGATACAGGCGTGATGCTGTCATGACGTAGGTATCAGTTCAGTTCAGCGGTTAGGCTCGAAAAGATAACAGACACATACAGACTTACTGTCGCATTTATTGTAATATTGGATTCAAAACTTGAATCATGAAATTATTTGAACTTATCGAGGAAACTTGGAATGTTTCACAGATGAATGTTTTGTGTCCTTGTTATCGAATACCGCAGTCAGTCGTAATTAGTGACGGCGGTAACTAATACGGTTATAGCTCAGGATACTGGCAAAATTCCAAGTTCATCAAGTGAAGATAAGCCATCAATTCCCAAATCAAAATAGATGGCTGAGTAATATAATTTTAGGCAATCGAATTTAATGAAAATGTTACCACATTTAAAATATAACGTATCCGTAGTTGGAGGAACGCTTGAGCTTGACTCTCTCTGTATTTGCCGTAATTTAGCGTTATTTATTTACAATTTGTTATAACGGTGAACAGTCATGACATGCGCAATGTCATGTACCCACTTTAGAACCCTGTCGCACTATCATATTTGACATTTAATGAGACTTACGGTTTAATTTGTCAAAAAAGTTAATGTGACATGGTTTCAAAGTGTATACATATTAGTACTCGTGACCGTACAGGGGTTAAAAGGCCACATCATGACATGACATTTGTTTGCATTGTGCACATACTTTTACATGCGCAAATTGCAATATTGCTTTTTTAGATGAATTGCTTTGATGTGGCCTTCTTAATCTCCTAGTAGGTTATACATAAACGTCAAAGTTAAGTTTGAAGGGTCCTTAAAGCGTTAGGGACGTTCCACTGTGTTACACTTTTGGAAAGTAAGTTTTCTTACCATACGACACTCAACGATGCTCGCTCTTTATTCAACGATGGGAAGTGAAGCGGAGACAGTTGTTTCATTTTCCCCGACTATACAATGCGTGAATCTTTCGAGGAAAAAAAGCTTGTTGCAGAAACTATACTAATTGACATTATTTCTATTTAACCAATTATTGCTATTGAGGAGCTCGGTGGCGCAGCGGTAAACGCGCTCGGTCTGCGATTGTTGAAGTTAAGCAACTTTCGCAAAGGCCGGTCATAGGATGGGTGACCACAAAAAAAGTTTTCATCTCAAGCTCCTCCGTGCTTCGGAAGGCACGTTAAGCCGTTGGTCCCGGCTGCATTAGCAGTCGTTAATAACCATCAATCCTGGGCCCGCGTGATGGTTTAAGGCCCGTTCTCCCTATCCATCCATAGGGAAGGCCCGTGCTCCAGCAGTGGGGACGTTAATGGGCTGATGATGATGAACCAATTATTTAACCATTAAATTCGACTTTATGAGTGAATTCATGTTTGGCTCATAGATAATTGATATCACGTGGTTTCCAGGATTTGTGCCTGGTTCATTAACCAAGAACGAAAAACTGTCATTTTTAAAAACAACAGAACGTACGAATATTACAATATATTTAAAAAAACAAAACTTAGGACGACCAAGGAGGCCGTTGTTAACAAGATTCTTCTATGGAGTGTCCGGAGAATGGTATGGTGACAGGAGATCAGTCCATCATCACCATATCACGGTTCATCAAGTTGTCTGTGTTGTTAGTCCCTCTGTTGGTTATTTACGACCGTCCGGAAAGATATAGCAGCTGAACGTGTTATAACTAAATGTTTAGTTGTGAATGGTACGTTTAATTTACTCAAAAACAGGTTGATTTAATAAGTCTCATCTTTATCTGTCAAGTAGGTTATTTTAAGAACACTTGTGATAATGTACGTACACAATATTATAATCTATTACGAGTTAATTACTTCATTAATTTGTTATGTAAATAATGTTTTTTTCATTAATAAAGTTATGTGTCGCGGTTGGGATTATAGACATATACACACATAAACTCACGCCTATTTCCCATCGGGGTAAGCAGAGACTATGGAATTCCATTTGCTTCGATCCTGATACACCTCTTGTTTCCTCCACATTCATCACCGCAGATGTGGTAATGGGAGAAGTGATACCGCACCCTGTCTCGCCCAAACTGTGTTACCTTCGTGATGCGTGCAAACTCGAAAATTCCAAAAAGAATGCAAAGAAATTGCAAGCCTTTTTGCTTCATACCTCTAAAGCCTCTGGGATATAGATCTCCAAACCCAATAAACTGAGTTAAAATGTATTTGCTCTATCCCCAGTAAATATGAATATGTAGTATGTTATATTCATTGATTGCAGGTTATCAGTATTTATTTACCTTGACTTACATATCATTTTAAGGTTGGTTGCTGAAAAAAAATATCTATTTTTTTTACACATTTTTGTGTTGCGTCATAGACAAATAGTATCTAATACAGTCAAAACTAAAACAACTTTACCTTTTTAACATGTCTAACGACTCCTTCTCTTCTTAACTTCTTAGTGAATTACAGATTATAAAAATTTTAATCCATTCAGTGGTTCTTGAGATTAGCACAAACAGACTGCCTTTTACACTTATGTATTGATTGATTTGAATGAATGAATGATTGAATAGACACTTTATTGTACTTACAAACACAGAACAGGTGTCCAAGTTGTTCTGTATTCGTGTGTTATGTCTGAATGTTAAAATTAAGTTCTGTGCAGTAAAGTATATTTGATTTGATTCGAACAGGTAACAAGGAAAAACTAGAAGTTTGCAAAGGCGGCCTTATTTAGGATTTCCTTCGGATGGTATTCACTGCATGCCTAGAAACTTGAATGTTTGATATAAAGTTCTATGCATATGATACATACGATATCATCTTCGTCTTGGTATTCCAGGATGCTTCGAAGGAGGACCAGATCGAGGGCGTGGTGAGCAGCGTCAAGTGGCAGATGTCCGCGGACCGCAAGGCGGGCCCGCTCAAGCAGCTGCAGGGGCTCATCTGGAAGCAGGGCTACGACAAGGGCGATATCAAGGGACAGTAAGTAGCACTTCGTTCAGTTTATATACCACAAGCTGTTGTGAGTGATTTCTTTCGCGTCGATAGGGTGCTTTCCAGGAACAGACATGTGTGTACATGTATAGATATGGTGATCACGGCAAATACCCATGTTTGTACCTTATCATCGCGAAAGAAATCACCGGTAACGACCATTTCTGTACCCCTGACAAAGTGTATTTAATCAGATCAAATCAAATATACTTTATTTACTACAATTGTTGCTTGTTAGAGTCTCCTGTTGGGCACCGAATATAGGATCCTCGCTTTTCCTAAGACTCCACTCCGATCTTCTTCTTATCGTGTGGGTTGTGACGTGGATTACCAACCCCATCACTCCGATTATAACCCTTATCAGGTATTATCAATTAAACATGAAACTTCTAAATTCCAGCGTATATGACGACGTATCCGCTGCTCTAGATGCGTGGCAGGCCGTCGACGGCCAGAAGGTGTACATCTACTCGTCGGGGTCGGTGCAAGCACAGAAACTTCTCTTCGGCCAGTCCCTATCCGGAGACCTCCTCAAGTACATCGAGGGCCACTTCGACACCGCCGTCGGGGCCAAGCAGGAAGCTGCTAGCTACAAGAATATTGTTGAGAAGATCGGCTGTAATCCTGAAGATGTTCTGTTTCTCACTGATATTCTTAAAGGTATGATATTTTCTTTTGTCACCCGTTTGACAAAGGTTTGAAGGGATGATCTAGTATTTAATTTAAGTATGCTAATGAAGTTATACGCATTTCTCATGTAAGCAGTCCTAATCATTTTTTTCAGGGATGAAGATTTAACCACTGATCTTTCCGCATGTGTACTGCACACATATCATGATCGACTTACAAGTGTTATTTCCTTAACAATATCAGCATAGTAAATAATTAATAAATGATGATTCATTTTTCGAATCTTACACCAGGAAAATTCCAAGATATTGCTTTCATTGTCTTGGTATTCTAGAGGAAAACTATATATCATCTATAATTTTCCTGCTAGAATGGCAAGATGATATGATGACATTTTAGATAACACTATGCATTCTTCTCTCGGGTCAGGTTATATTTATATCCTGTTACTGGTGCAAATATCTCAAACATGGACGTTACGGGACAGCTATCATTTGATATGTGGTGCGACTGCTAACACAATCTTATAACTCTAAAAGACAGATATATCTATTTCCCTGACTGTTGGAAGAGATTTCTAATTTAGGTATCCAGGTTCTGCCATGTATAAGGTCGTCATGCTATCTATTACGGAGTCTACTTCGCTTTCGTTTCCATCCTGACGTACCCACTAACATTATTGGTCCACAGTTTTCATTTAAACGAACAATTGTGCAACCCACTTCAAATATTCCAGTCTGGTAACGCATGGTGGAATTTCCATGTGTTTAATATTGCGTCCCATAGGTCTGTGGCAAACCTTAATATATTGCACCTTTTTTTATTCTTCCGCAGTTACTCTAATACTACCTACCTCTGGGTTGGCTGGAAGAGATCTCTCTTAGAGATAAGTCCACCCTTGTAAACGTCCATTTCTTGTTTGTGATGTAACTAGTTGTTAAGTGCAATAAAGTATATTATTAAGTTTGGATTTCTGATTTTTTACTGAGCGACAAGTTCTGAGCACCGTATAAGTCTATACAGGCAGGACACAGATGTCCATGAGCTTTCGTTTAAAGATGGAAGATATCCCTTCGTGAAACGTTGTAGGGACCAGAAAGATTTCTACACGTTTTCTAGACGGCGATCAATGTGCTTTGTTCAAATCAAAACATTTATTTGCCTGAAACTTCTGCCCCAAGAAACTTGAGACGTCCCGTCCGAGTCGAACTATTTCGATTTATTTTTTCCAGGTACACAGGCACAGACCCAAAATTAGCGCAATCATCTTGCACTTAGATATCGTAAAAAAGACGGCACTATTAACCCCGATTCCTGCAGACACCTCCTCATTTTATTTTAAGTTATACCCGTCATTTTCTTATCCGCCGAAAAGTAAAGGGACGGATGATTGACAACTGTTAATGTTAAAATGAATGAGAGAATGGATGAATAACCCCGGCGAATAAAATAGGTATTTCACTGATATGCAACCCTCAGAATTAAGTTGGACGTCGACAAAAAAAAATAGGTTTTTTTTTATTTCTGCCTAAAATTGACGTGTGTTCCATAAATTTTGTCTGTGGATTCCCTTTTTCTTTTTCGGTGGATAAGAAAATGATAGATTTTCAAAACTGTCAAACTAAATTCACATTACGTTGCCCTTTGCTCCTAACCATGGATACCATCGATCCACAGAGGCAGAGGCGGCGCGCGAGGCAGGCGTGAAAGCGGCGCTGGTCAGCCGCGAGGGCAATGCCCCGCTGCCGGCCGAGGCATCCTCCTTCCCCGTGCTACACAGCCTGGCCGAGCTCACCGTCTCCAACAAACGCAAGCCGGAACCCCAGGTGCCGTGACATACCCCGCCACACGCTTAGCATGCACTCTAGTACAAATATCTATATGTTTACTCTATGCAGGTGAGTAGTTGTTTGTTCGGCCGACTGTAGCTTAGATTAGAAAGTTCTACATGTGATTTCAATCAATTGAAACATATTAGCTGAAGCAAGCAAGCACAATATAAAGCACAGGTCAATTCTCTCACTTCCATTATTGCTTTCAGCTTAGGGCCCGTTTCACCGTTACCTATTGAAGTTCTGGATAGTTCTGGACAGTTATTTGCAAATTTTGAAACAGGCCCTAATAATTTATTTAGAGTTTCAATTGCAATGATATCGTATGTAGGATTTATGTAGATTTGTTATAGTTTTTATTAGCTGCTTGGACAAAAATAAATGGTTCCTATATCTGTTGTACGAAAGTTGGGAAAAAAGTTTTTTCTATTTGTTTAAAGCTTGTGGTGTTGGTTGTTGTAGAAGTTTTTGTTTTCTAATTAAGTTACGTTATTAGGAATATATAAGACTATATGATCTATGTATACTAACACATATTGTATAAGTTCTGTGTAAATACTGTTTCTCTCAAATAAAGATTGTCAAATTAAATTAGTTTGTTTTCTTGCGTTTTGCATGCTCGTTATACCTTTATTTATTTTCTAAATGTAAAAATACATTGACTGATACTCATGAAAACAGTGCAAAAATGTACTATGCGAAACAGTGCGAACAGGTCTATTTGATTTTGGCTGAATGTGCAGAATGTGATTGCTACGAAATTGGTATTACATAATTATTATCGTTACCTAATTTAGTGTTATCACGTTTCAGGAGACCGAAACACCTGCTAAAATCCTCAAGACTGACGTAGAAGATAACGTGAAGGCTTCTTCTGAGGCAGCACCGCCAGCGGCTGCTGAGACAGCTGTAGAAAAAGAAGCCGAAACAGAGAAAATGGAGGTTGAAGACAATGGCACCTCAAATGATGGATCGAACGATGTCCCGATGAATGAACAAGTCACCGTAGAGGAGCTGGATTCAAACGAAGCCACCTCCATTGCTTCCGTGTGCAATCTGGAGCCAGTCGTGGAGGAGAAAGAGGAAAAGACTGAAGAGAAAGGGACTGAAACAAAGAAATCTTCCCTAACAAATGGCAAGGGCGTTGATGTCCCCGTGCCCGAGGAGACCCCGCCCGCTACAGAGACAACAATCACTGAAATAGAGGAAATAGTAGACCTTGAGAAGCCGTTGTCTGATGCTGCCGAGGTTATTGAGAACATTGAGCCAGTTGTAGAAGAACCAGACGCGGATATGGAAGTGTTACAAAACGTCGGCGAAGTATTAGAGAAGGAATGCGACGAGATTCTCTCTAAAGTAAATAATGTCACCAACATCGACAACATTCCAAGTAATGCCAGTAAACCGCATTTGAATACGATTGCCGAAGAAACTATGGAAACTGAAAATACAGATACGAACGATATTGTCGAAGGAATATTAGATTCAGAATTGGAAATCGAAATGAAACAGTGCGCAGATATTGACTTGAACACTGTAACAGAAATGACAGAATCCGAAAAGGCTAATGTAGAAGAGAATGGCGTAAAGGAAGCTAGTCCTACAGATAAGAATACTCCCGAAGAAGTGACCACAGAAAATAAAGTAGAAAAAGTCGCTGAAACTAAAGTAGAAAAAGAAACAAAAGTAGAAGAAACTGAAAGTAAAGTCGAAAAAGAATCTGAAACCATATTGGAAAAGGTTAAGGAAAGTTCAGTGGAAAAAGTAACAGAAAGCACAGAAGAAAAAGTCGTAACTAATTCAGTGGAAAAAATTGAAGAAAGCAAAGAAGAAAAGGTAACAGAAATCCCAGTAGGGAAAGTCGCAGAAACCGCAGTGGAATCTACAGATAGCCCAATGGAAAAAGACACAGAAAAGACTGAAGAAAAAGTTGCAGAAAGCAGCCCCATGGATACAGAAGCAGAGACACCTGG
The DNA here is from genome assembly GCF_024362695.1 of Pectinophora gossypiella. Taxonomy (NCBI): domain Eukaryota; kingdom Metazoa; phylum Arthropoda; class Insecta; order Lepidoptera; family Gelechiidae; genus Pectinophora; species Pectinophora gossypiella. The sequence goes on along the minus strand of NC_065421.1, from coordinate 6,845,936 downwards.
AGAATCTAAAGTAAAAGAAGCGCAAAACGTAGAATCCGAAAGCAAAGAAAGTGTAGATGTAAAATCAAATGAAGTTGAACCAGCAAAAGACAAAGAAGAGGATAAAACGGCAGACACAGTGACTGAAGAGGTCAAACCTGTATCAGAAGCAAAAGAAACTGAAAAGGTAGCAGACGAGGCGAAAACAGTTGAACCTGTTAAAGAAGAAGCGCAGTCCGTCGAGGAAGTAAAAGCTGCAGAACCTACACCACAGAACAACACAGATGCTGAGGTGAAGGAGCCACAACTAAACGGTAATGCGACGAACGGGAACACTGAGAAAGTTATGAATGGAGATGCGAGCAAGGATGAGGAGTTAAACGCACGACTTTCGGTGGAAAATGGCAATGGCAAAGTGAACGGTTCTAATGGAGACTCGATGGATGGTGAGAAGGGACAGGGCGACTGCAAGACAGACGCAGAGGTGAGCGACATCAAAGTCAAGACCGTTACCACCGACGAACCCCGCACTGATCCAATAGAGCAGCCTACAGAAGCATAAGATAACTTGGTAAGTGTGCTTTGTTTTGTTTGTAAAGTATCGTTGTATCGTTTGTAACCAAAGCAAGTTATACAAAAATTACTGCTCACCGATGGTATCCTTAATTTGAACATATATCCTTTGATTTCGAATCATGGCGTTTTAAAAACTAACCGTAGAATCTTGATCAGTTTACAAAACTGGATAGTTTGGCAGCTTAAGTTGACTTTATTACTTATGAATTGTCAAGGAATTAACTCAAGTTGATACCCAGATTATTTGGCTGATCCTTAAATTTGATCGCTCGAAAGAGTTCGCAGTGATCATTCTTTAGTGTTTAAGTATGCAGACTTATTAGAGCGTCTGGCGTGGCCAGTAGTTGACCATATTATGTGTGTAACATTAGTTTTTTTGTCTATTCCAGTGACGGGACGGTTGGGAAGAGCGGGTTGTCGTATCGTAGTCGGTTCACATCGGAAGATAGACAAGACTGAGGTTGCTTCCACATTGACATCACTTCCTAGTTTATATGTGTATTGAATTATTGAACTTTACTGTGTACCGCGTGACGACGGCGGTGAGCGCTACCTTTTTACTATTACAAAGCACAATACGTACATTCATACATAGTTTCACTGTAAATTAAAAAAGACGGGAACAGGAGATCGTTAAGAAAAAGCTAATTTGTACTATGAGCTTATAACGAATTTCCAGTAAGTTATACTCGTAAGTCTCGTAACGTCAATTTACAATTTAATAGTTCCATCGCATCATTATGAAGTTTGAAACACCGTACTTATTTACTTCTAATTTTCATAAGTTACGACAAATATACAAAAAAATATATATTTGAAAATATCTTAAATGTACAGTCACGAAGGAAAGTTAAACTCTGTCCACAGTTTTACAACTAAATTGATTTTAAAATAGTTCGCCTTTTCAAATTGGCCAGTATTAAACTCCATTTACAATCAGATTTTTGTGTTCGATGAATTTATATTGAATAATGTTTTCGCCGTCTTCCAATGCCAACCTGCGCGCGTGCCAAATCCACTATCAAAGCTGGCTAATTTAGGTACCTATGTGATTTCAAAACGTGTATCTGAAATAATCGACCTATGTACTCCGGTCATGCAAATCGTATCTAATTAAGCGTTCTACTGCTGTCACATAACTATTCTCTTCAGAGGTCCAGTGAACTAGCAATGGTGTTAAATCGGGCCAAGACGAACAAAAGACTGGTTGCTTTTTCGCCCAAGCACAATGATACTACATACTCATCACATAATATGATAAAAGGAGGCCACAAAAGGATCACAAAAGTTACACGCATATTTGTATTCAATGTATTGTTCATCATAGGTTTACGGATATTTGCTATTATAAAAACATAACTATGCATTTAATATACATTTATACAATAACTCATTTTAAGTTAATTTAACGCAATTTAAGTTAAATATTATAAAATAATGTGCTAGTTATATTAAGCGCAGCGCACGCCGTCTGTCGTCGTTTCTCGTATTTTGAATAAGGTAAGTTTTATTCGTAAGTAATAACTGTATTGTGATTCTTAATTATCGTATGTATAACTGTATTTTCTGAACTTCATCCACTGCCAAATTCGCGCTTTCCTTTGAAGTTGGGTGTGAGCATTAATTGTGATATTGTAACGAGTTGAAGACTGTTTGTAAATTAAACTAGCGGCGCCGAGGGAGGTCTGATGATGTGTTCATTGCCTGCGAACATTATTGCGTCAAGACGGACCAAGTCTCGGATCTTGACAGTTTATATCTTAAGTACGGAATGCTTCTACTTTTATGCCTCGTCTACACGACGACTACGGGCGAGCATGATCAAACAACGAAGTGATCGGCCTTTACAGCCGAGTATGCCGATCGCGTTCGTCTGTAGTCGCCGATTGTGTAGAGGGGGCAATATATACCTCAATTGTTCCACCATTTTGTCGTTAACATTAGGATAAAAACACATCCATAAAGGATCCCAAATTTTATTACCAAATCAGGCAAATCTCTGTGCCGCTATCTTAGTAATTTAATCGGGCTGTGCTGGATGCTGGATGCGATCCGAGGAGAGAAGGGTAATCATTTTGTAAATATTGATTGCATCAATTCTGTAGTATTAAATATGCACAAATTGAAAATTGTGCTATATCTGATATCTTTGTAAAAATATACGTGCGTTGCACAGAAGGGGAGAGACTGTTATAAAATTTGCATAGTAGCTTTGTATACGGGCGACGTTCCTATGATAGACTACATTTTTCTCCAAAAATGCCAATTATCAAATGTATTGTTAAGGACAACTAATGATATCTACGACTAGTGCTAGTCAAATATCTTGCGTAATCTCAAGCTGTATTTTTGCAGTATTACACTTTTTACCAATTGACTGATTTACTAAAAAAAAAATTTTTGTTGGTTCTATTTTGTAATTGTTATGTTATTTTTATTTTTTAAACTCTTAAGGGTTAGGGCTATGTAAGGGAAGGTACAGTGTGGATACGATTTCATACACCAACTTCAAATGGAAGCACGAACTACTTTGTTTAGACTGATTTTTTACTGATTCAAAACTATTTTCTAGTCAACCGTTATTTCGAATAGCTTAGCTTAACCTATCACGATACTTTAAATGAAACTGTATTGTTTTGATACTCGGGTCAATCTTTGGATGCTTTTTATTTTTTAGAACATTTTACTTCATAAATTGTGGTTGAGATACATGTCAATTATTAATTGGTTGCTGAAATTGATGTTCATGGCTAGATATTATCTAATTTTTCGCAGTATCAGATAGTACTTTATAAAAATGGTCTTGTGAACAGATATTTTTTTAACCAACGCCGCAATACATCACTGAGATTCTTTGCAGCACAGTTTGTTCAACTTTCGCAGTGACTGATATGTTTGGTTACATTTTTTTTGATTATTTAAGTTATTTAGCCTTAGTTGTGATGTGAATCTCCGGGATTGGAGACCGCGAGCCAATCAGTCGGGTCTTACAGTTGAGAGTGATTGTATTTTCCATTCCTCTATCGGCTCTTGGACATAACGGTTGTATGGAAAATAGATAATAATTTAAGAATTATTATTTTAAGTCCATGTATTTTCTTTGTAAAAATGAACAAATCTCCGACGCAATTGAAATGTATTAATTTTAATTGTCACCACTTATGACGTTAAATATATTGGATGTAGAATTTTTAGAACATGTTTTATTTATACTTCCTAAACATCTGAACATTAGTCTACTGGAATACACATTAGAGCAAATTTTACTATTATATCGCATGAAGTGATAGTGTGAAATTTACCTATTTAAGTATCGGCTAAATGCCTAAATAGTCGAAATTTGATCGAATAAGGTTTTATAATTAGTCATTCCTGATTTCATAGCTTCTTATTCTTACCGAACTATAATCTATTACACGCTTTGTACTTAGGTGTATACAGCCTCGTGTCCACTAGGCCACATGTGTACTTTCGGAGCAGTTTACCAGATTCCCTTTTTGTATCAAACGTGTCTCCCGAAACATCGTGTGCGTCAAGGTAGCGGCCTCAAAAAAAAAATGGGCACGAAAAAATAATTTGACCATACCAAAAAATAGTACTCTTATTGAAAAAAATAGTACCTGTTGTAAAAAAATTAGTACCATCACGGTTCTGGATTTATAGCCATGTTTTATTGCACTTGCTAGCTTGACGGTGAGCGAAATTTGGCGAGAGTTAACGACAAGGTCTTTCGCTTTGATTTAAACGCCAAAAAATAGTATCGAAATAGTACTCACCCCCTGCAAAATACCGAAATGAGTACTTCAACGGTTCCAAAGTTATAAAGGCAGTTCTTTGATCCCGCTGGCTTGACGTTTTGAAAATACCTATTATCTGGGGAACGCTTGCATACTTCAGTATGTAACTAATGTCAATAAACTCGTATGAAATAGTACTTCCTACCACCATAATTTTGATCCGATTCTCTTTGTAGAAATATGTTAAAAAATCATCATAACCTATGCCATACATTTGTTGTTGATACAGTCACGTAGACAATTACATAACCTCACAATTTATTCGTAAGTATTGCCATCGCCAGTATTGCCATTTTGGAGGTCTACCCTACCATTTCTTTGCACTTCAGAGTGTTGCTATTACAAAAAATTGCTATTGCATACACCCATATGCAATAATTTTAATAAAAAATGGCTGCATGGGTCTAGTTCTTATTGAAAACAATCTGTGATTTTAATACATCATAATACATTTTTAATCTACTGTTTTATTTTATAATTTATACCTTTATGTTCAATTTGTTACGGATCGAAGTGTTTGTTAATAAACAATTTGCAGTATTTGTAGAATAACTCAAAGAGTTTCAACAATGATATTACTTTCATCTGACAATCCTGGCACTTCACCAATTTTTACCCAAAAATGGGGAAAAAATACTAAAATCTGACAACATTCTTCTGGAACATGTGTAATAATTTTGTTCGCGACTGTACCTGTCTTGATAAATGTATGACATAGGTTATAATGACTTTTTGACATATTTCTACAAAGAGAATCAGGTCCAAATTATGATGGTAGGGAGTACTATTTCATACGAGTTTATTGATATTAGTTACAAACTGAAGTATGCAAGCGTTCCCTAGATAATAGGTATTTTCAAAACGTCAAGCCAGCGGGATCAAAGAACTGCCTTTATAACTTTGGAACCGTTGAAGTACTCATTTCGGTATTTTGCAGGGGGTGAGTACTATTTCGGTACTATTTTTTGGCGTTTAAATCAAAGCGAAAGACCTTGTCGTTAACTCTCGCCAAATTTCGCTCACCGTCAAGCTAGCAAGTGCAATAAAACATGGCTATAAATCCAGAACCGTGATGGTACTAATTTTTTTACAACAGGTACTATTTTTTTCAATAAGAGTACTATTTTTTGGTATGGTCAAATTATTTTTTCGTGCCTATTTTTTTTTTGAGGCCGCTAGCTTGACGCACACGAAACATCGAACGACTTTGCCGTCGTCCGAAAGCGCCTGCTGTCTGCGGGGGGGACATGTCCCTCGACAAATGTCGCCTAGTGGACACGAGTCTTTATTTCTACTGTTTGTCAATATCCTGTGACCGTGATTCGATCTCTGAATTCGGCGCAACCAACAACTGGCAGAGGTGATGTGGAGGTTATGGACACAAAGGCAGCGCGGGCGCAGGTATTGCGGTCAGGGAACGGAACGCAGCGGGCGACAACCGCTACGCGCCGATTTCGTGGCTCATTCTTACTGAATGTTATTGTATTTAAAAGGTTTTCATTCTCACACAGTGGTTTTTTCTCTTTTGTGTAATGCGTTTTTTTTTCCGAAAGATATAGGTGACTACGCTTATTTGAAAAATAAGTAATATAAACTCACGTCCCTGAACCTTGACGAGGTGGGAATGACATAAATAAATAATCAATCGGAGGACAAATGCTTAGTAACGAATCTCATTGGAATAGATTTCTTCGCTGACGCCCATTATAAGGGTTCATCATGTTGGAGTGGACAATATTACATAAATCGCTATTGAAGTTGAAAAGGGACATCCCCACAATCTTTAAAACATCGCGGAAAAAATCCCTAGAGTTTGAAAGTGCCCGACGCGCCGATGACGTCAGGAACCAACTCACGCGCAGTCCCTGTGATTCACGCGCGATGTGTCACCCGCTCGCTGTTTACGATCTACTCGCCGCCACAGATAATGAACGGTTCTCGGAACGCACTGTTTTGCTTCTACGACGCTACGAAGCTTATCACGCTCTGAATGTAAGCAGAGGTTCGGTCGAGCTCCAACTAAATCACTTCGGTTCACCGGATCAGGGACAGGTTGGTGGAATGCTGGTGCTGTTACGTACCTAGTTCGTATAATTAAAAAAAATAGTTGCTATGCTATCCCATAGATTGTTATGTAGAAAACCTTGAGAAAACCCAATTCGCAGCGCGTCGTTTCTGCCTACATTTTATCCTTCAGAAGTCCTAACACGCGGTGCATTGACATTGTTGTCATTGTCAGATCTTTTAGAAGTCGTGAGTTATTCGTGTACGGTTGGGCAGTAAAGAGTGGACAATGAAGGCCCGTGGCGTTGTCGAGTGTAGCAACCGGTAGCCAGCTCCGCCGCTCGCAGTCGACTTGTATTTTTATGTAACTTGTTGCTCGGCCTCCGACGTTGCGCCACGCTCACCGCTCGCCGCGCTGGTCGGATCGAATCCACCAGCGGACCATTGTGTAGCGAATGAATTTGAGGAAAACTACGCTATAACAACGCCGTTTTATGGACGTTATTGTATGAAATAAAACTACCTACAAAGTTCAACTAGTTGATTACGCGACACTACGCGTATGCCTAGCGTGTTATATAGTTTTATTGACACCTAACTATTCTACATTTGTTTAGAAGTACGGTAAAATAAATTACAAAATAAGTAACAATAAAATTAATAATACTTAGGAGAATAACTATAAAGTTTTAAGACAATTATATTATGTAAGTTAGGTACGCCGTAACTGTGATTTACATCAGATCTCTATATATATAATTAGAGTTAATTAGTATAATGCATAAATGTAAACCATGTGGCAGTACTAATTAAATAAATAAATAAATAAGTTTTAAAATGTAGTTAGGTAGGTAAAACGTATTGAGGCGAAAATGGTGTGTCAGTAAAGTATAATGCCTTGATCTCAGCCTACCTCTGTGGGAAATACGCGTGATATTTTATATTATGTGGACAATATACATAGAGAACTCAATATTCTAGATAAAATACCTATAAAGTTCATTATTTACGCCTCGCTGTGAAACTCGTATCGCGATACGGTTTGATACCACTAGATGGCGTTGGTATCTATGTCACAAGACGATTGCGAATTTCAAATTCTTACAAATTATGATTTATAACAACTTTTCCAAATACGTTACACGAATATAAATAAACTAGAGCTTTAATCAAACCAAATCTTGCTCACTATTTATAGGTAATAGGAAAGAATAGATTTAGTTGTGTAACAAAAAATCTCGGCCGCTTACTGCCAAAACTTTAGTGGGAAAGTAAGACAGGCAATGAAGGTGTGTAATAATCCAATACCTATGGTAGTGTTTTTTGTGAGAGAAAAACAAATTCAGAATATGCGGCGGTGGATGCGAGTGCGGTAAACATGTTTATGAACCTCCTACTATGTGACACTCGCCGCTTCTTGGTAAATATAAGCCAACTGATAAACACACACTTCTGAACGGAAAATAGATATCAATGCTCATTTACTTCACTTCTTTTATATAATACCTACCTTCATAAAGTCGCTCCTGCAACCACTGTTAGGGTAGGCTCTTCTGACGTCAGAACTTGCAGTCACTTGTGGTTATTGTGAAGATATTGTAAACTGCAGGTACACCTCGCAGATTTCCTTCTCATGCGTAGGTATATATAGTTGTGTGCGGTTTTGTCCCAGTTCAATTTTACTAAATGCTCCTAGCATGATAAGCAGCATGACCCATTTAAAGCTTGTCTTCCCAGGTTGGTGCGTCAATGGTCCCAGACCTTTTTTTTTGACGTGACTTAATTTGCCGTAGATGGCATTAACTATTTGGCCGGACAAATGGGGAGCGCTGAATGTCCCAGACCAAACATGGCAACTTTGCTAGTTAATTTAATACCAAGAGTGGCTGCTAGTTGTCTTCCCACCCTGCCCGCCATTATAGTCATAACTGGCGCGAATAAAGACTGTAACATGAGTTAAAAAAAATCTTTTTAATTTTAGGTACAGGTGAGTGGTATTTACCAGTACCACAGTGGCCATATCTCGCGTCGTGTTTTTGGTAAAGTATTATTTCACAAAAAAAATCATAAACACTTCGTTGGGTTTATGCCCTTAACACGTTTACTGGCTTACGGAACGCGGATACGTCAGAGCACAGTTTTTGTTACTTGACGGGCGGAGATCACCTCTAGTTTTCAGAGAAGCTGGGTTCGATTCCCAACGATCGTCGCGTCGCTGCTGTTGAACGTCGGGAAATCAAATTATAAGAAAATAGTGGTTTTACCTACGGTTTTACCTTATTACAATAAGTACAAGTTAATGTTTCTGTGCTGGATTGGGAGCGAATAAATCATAGACCGTAGTTTCAGCCATCTTCAGCTGTTCATTTTCCAACTTGTCGTAAGGATCGACCGTGGATCGTGTTCTTTCTATCTATTGGTTACCTGCCACCATAAGTTTCATCACATCTATCCGAGACTTCATAATTCAACAGTATTTATAAGTTTGTTTTCTTATTACTTGTAGCTCTGCTCACCCCATTAAGGATTACGGGCGTGAATGTTACGTATGAAGGATTAGAGAAACACTGCTTTCTCGTCAAGATATAAACCTAGATAACCTTGTCACTTACTGAGAGTAAGTACTCGTAATACGTAGATATGCAGTGAAGTGGCTCAATGCCGTACCCTTGCAGCGCCCTCGCCGACCCCTCGTCCGTCCGCCCTTGCCTGTCCTGTCCTTGCAACCCTCGGTAGGGTTGCCTATCCCCGGACACTGTTGGATTTTGGGACAGGAGGGCTTGGAAATGTTCTTTGTACTGCTTTGCTGAACTTGGATTATCTGGGTGTAGGTTCCAGGTATGTAAAGCATAAAGATAATGTTGTCTTCACAAACATGATGGAGTAGAATCAGAACATAGAAACTATCACAAAGCTCGGTGAGTTGTATGGGTTTTCACAGTTATAGTAGTAAGTAGTAGTTAGTAGTTCATCTTGCGATGATGTGTAGAACATGGGCGGGCGCAGGAATGAAATACACGTCTTACTTTTAGCTCAATATAATCCAGACTGAGTGTCCTTACTAGATAATACGGGGTGTTATTGACATCGTAACGAAATAGTTGAGAGAAGATTCCGACCATGATTCTGAGTTGAAATCAAGTGGAATTTTCCGTCGCAAAAGTATGGAACTAAAAATAATTATTAAATAATATTTTATAATATAAATATTTATTTAAAAAAGACACCACTATTTTCGTGAATTTTCCGACAGGAATTTCCACTTGATATCAACTCAGAATCATGGTCTGAATCATCCCCTTCTGTATTCGGTACGACGTCACTAACACCTGTATATACAACTAGGTACCTTATATATTTTACATTAAAATAAATACATCACAGAATGTATCTCTGACTACCCCAATTGGGATATAGACGTGAGTTTATGTTATGTTTCATCGTAGATAGGGCGTCATCTTTTGTACGGGCCAGAAGTGTTGAATGCTTTTGAGACAGAGAAGAATTTTAACATAGAGGGTAGGCACACATTAGGCCGTTGTTCTCTATTAGGTAGGTCTGTCGACGTCAAAATCGTCTTGTATAAGTTGATAGATATTTTTTTTTATATAAATACAGTTTTGTGTTACATTCTCACCTGATGGTAAGTGGAAGATACCTATTCACTCACATTTTTAGGAAGAGTAAATAGGCAGAGAGAAAGGGCGAAGTACTACGGATCGGCTTAGCAGTGTGTATTTTATCGATGGTTTCGCAGTTCTGTGTCCCCCCCCTGTTCCCCCTCCGGTTGATTGAGGGGAGGCCTGTGCCCAGCAGTGGGACGTATATAGGCTGTTTATGTATGTTGTTATTATGTGGGTTCGCAGTTCGTTGGACGAGAATTTTGAAACAGTGCATCATTGCTTTTAGCGATGTACAGTCCCGGAAATGATCCTGTTATAAATATATGCTGCTTTTTTTTTTCAAATTGTTCTTTCTTGTATTATTTAATCTTGTCGGCCTCTGGCGTCCAGTGGTTGAGCGTTGGACTCACTCCGGAGGTCCCGGGATAGAATCCCGGTGGGGACATCACTTCGTGATCCCTAGTTTGGTTAGGACATTACAGGCTGATCACCTGATTGTCAGAAAGTAAGATGATCCCTGCTTCGGAGGGCACGTTAAGCCGTTGGTTCCGGTTACTACTTACTGATGTAAGTGAGTAATCGTTACATGAGCCATGTCAGGGGCCTTTGGCGGCTCAATAATAACCCTGACACCAGGGTTGCTGAGGTTGGTAATCCACCTTACAACCCACACGATAGAAGATCTTATCTGCCTAAAGGCCAGGTGCCTTTTTACAACTGACACTGTTCCTTAATGTTTTCAAAGCATCATTCTCGGGAACGAAACATCAGTCATTACTAATTACTAATTGGTATACAACTACGGTGCACCCATTTCTCCGCGCGGCGGCAGTGTTCGTGCGTAAGGCTCAGGCCTCAGCGTATTTACATACAAGGCAATACGACCTTGCCGACCGCTTCACTGCCGACCACGGCATGCGCCGTGTCGTGTGAGAATCGCCTAAGAGGTTGTATATATTTTGTATATGTACATATACACACAAATATCAAATAGTAATATTGCTTTCTTAGATGAATTGCTTCGACGTGGCCCTCTGTTCTTCAACAAAACTTCGATTTCTTTCATATAATTTCAATCTGGGTACGTTAAGCCGTTGGTCCCGGTTACTATTTACTGATTTAAGTAAGTGAGTAATCGGTACATGAGCCATGTTAGGGGCCTTTGGCGGCTCAATAATAACCCTGACAGCAGGGTTGCTGAGGTTGATAGGTAATCTACCTCACAACCCACACGATGGAAGAAGAATAACGAAGCATGTACAAATAACATCGACATCTTTCACGAAACCCTCGCCAACGTTAAATATAAAATTGCGAGTATTCTATAAATTCATTCAATTTCCTATAATTTTACCTTATATAGTTTTTATCCAATTATTTTTTAACTTCTGGCTTTAAGTTACCTCAATCACGTGTACGTGTTGTTTTAATATTTGTTTAAAACTTTAATTTGATCTACCTGTAATGGTATAACATACGGTCATTGTCCGTTGAATTTTATTCATGTAATTTTTATGTATATACCGATGGTGTATCTTAAATAAATAAATAAAGAATGTGGGTAAAAATTGAGACAAACAGTACATTGAGACCTGGATTAACACTAGCGTGTCTGTTGCGAGGTTTTGTTAATAAAAAACACATCCGAATGTGACTTTTTTAAAAGGCGATTTTCAATATTAGGCAATTCAAGATATCTAAGTAAGTAGTCTTATTTTTTTAACCAATTCGTCGCTCCATTTTGCCGTGAAAGACGGACAAACAAACAGACACTTTCCCATTTATAATATTAGTATGGATTTGAATGCGTTTGACCACGATCCTGGTTTTAAGCAGCGAAGGTGGAGCACGCGAACTCAAATAGTGCCTATTCACTCTTACTCGGTTATGACTTTTTTTCACTAAACGGTTTCAAAGGCCCAATATTGCAGTATGGCGAAATCGGGATCCATACTCCTTACCACCTGTAGTGTTTACAAAAGTACCTACATAAACACATCTTATTGTAATACACGTAGGTATAATTATATATATACATATATGTAATATATTATAAAATACTTCAATCGATATATTCGATTCGCATTATATTCTGTCGTCTCGGGCAATGCACTACGCGGTGGCCACAATTAAAAAGTAAACTGTACGGGTATGTACAGTCATGAGCAATATAATGTACCCACTTTATAGGACTCTGTCGCACTAACATATTTGACATTTACTGAGACTTACAGTTTAATTTGTCAAAAAAGTTAATGTGACATGGTACGGGGATGGAGTGAAGAGTAATCATCCGAGGGGGGAGCCTGGGGTTCTGTACTACAAGCTAACGCTTCTCACAGACCCCAGTCTCTCTCACCAACCACTGTATCATAATCTTGTTTTATTGTTAATTACCAATTATCGTGTTGATGTGAGAGTAATAAACATATTTTTATTATTATTATTATTATAAGACGTAGTGTGTGGCAACGAGCCCATATTTATTTATATAATGAGATATTGAGGCAAATACACTACACCACCTATCAAAAAAAAATCAATTAATCAATGGTCTAACAGAATGTTCAGTGAAGAGTGGGTACTTAGTTCATCTTGCGATAGATGGTCTGACTAGTCCAATTGGGAACGTAGTCATGAGCTTATCTTTTGTTGTTGTTGTAAATATATTTAGGCCAGCGAACAAAAGGGTCTAACTAAAATACCTTTCGTTTAATATACCACCCTCCTAAGTTAGGGTCCTTTAAATTGTGTATTGTAATAGAGCCTTTAGGCGGGTCGTGTACTAGGTTTTATAAATAAAGTTCACAACTTTATGTTTCATACATGAACAACGAGCTCTTAATGATTTAATATAATTAGTCCATGCGGTAATAGAAAACTTTGCGGCATTCCCTACCTGGCCTGATGGAGTGGTTATCGACATCGCACGTGAGAACTCATCACCATCTCCCTATCTTATCCCGTCCCTCACCTCGCTTACCTAACCTGAAGATTTGACAGGTCCGATTTTTTACAGAAGCGACTGCCCGTCTGATCTTCCAATTGAGGGGAGAATCAGCCCGTTACAAGTACACGTGAGAACTCATAAGGTAATTTACTGTTTTTTTCTTTTCATTCTTCAATATTCACCTTCAGTGGCTGTCTGCAGTGTTGTCATTTATCTATTCCTGATAGCTATTGTTCTATTAAACTCGGCACAATCATATCATCACCTATTGGCAAAATTCCATTCAAATCTGTCCTGTACGTCTGTATGACGCTCAAGCGAAGACTGGTAAAACCTTTATATCTACTCGTTTGTCATATTATAAACAGTCTGTTACTAGGTCACATTACCCCGATACCGGCCCCGCCGGCGTGGTCGACGATTTCCGTCATTCAGCGCTTATCGCTATCGACCCCCTAGGGTCGATTAATCCTTTCAAATATTCTTCCTCTCAGGCGACGCCCTGACCCGAAGTTCGTACCCAACTGGGCACCCTCAGGCCTGTTGTCTTAAACGTTGTACCGGGTGAGAGCCTTCAGCGCTCCCCATTTGTCCGGCTAAGTAGTTAATGCCATCTGTGGCAAATCTACAATATGGCACGTCAAAAAAAAACTAGGTCCCACTGTTGGGCATGAACTCTGTGTTAGAAACTCGAGGGGTTCCTTTTTTTGACGTAACTTATTCGAGATTGGCCGCAAATGATAGCTCTCATTTGGTACTTTAAGACAACAGGTCTGAGGTCCAGTTGGTCGTGAACCTCGGCTCAGGACATCGTCGTCTGAGAGGTTTATATTCGAAACAATTAATCGACCCTATTGGGCCAATATGCGCTGAATGAGGGAAATCGTAAACTGCGCCGGTGGTATCGATGTCCTGAAGGGGGCTATCCACCATTAGTCATGCTGTACGTATATCGCGCGGTACGCGATAAATGAACCAACTCTATTGGTAAAACACTAATGTACCAAAATACATGTCTCGGAAAAAATACTCACACTTTAGCTGTCGAACAATATCGGTGAATATTCCGCAATATTCGAATTAATATTTGGTGAATTTTTCATAACCTTCACTCTATAGGACGTAGCAACGGGAATACCTTTTTTTACATGTATATTTTTATGGGTTAAAAAATATATATTTTTACTTTCATTCTCGCTAGAATAATATCACAGATTTTCTGTATATAACTTTATATAAGTAAGTACATACTTATACCTATTGGTGGAAAGGTTTAAAAAAAAACAAGACAATACGTTTAGACTAGACATTTTATCTTTGAGCTAGGACGTTACCTTACTCAAATCACGCTCATGGGTGGGCAGAACCGGAATAATTCAGTGGAACACTTGTTGTAGCCACTTTTAATACGGAGCCCTAAGCTGGATATGGCAAAAAGTGTGATTAGCCTATCGACCTGGTATAATGAATGGATCATCAAGAAGAAAAGAAGATAATTTCGGTTTAAGTTTTATACATATTTATTTATACTTATATAATTATACCTAGATATATACAGGGTGTTAGTGACATGGTATCTAAAACATTGAGAGATGATTCAGACCATGATTCTGAGTTGATATCAAGTGGAATTTGGGAACTGGGATCGTGAAGCCAACGCTCAAATACTTGGCCTGGCGAGCGCCGCGCCGATTCAAAGAAAATAACTCGGGAAAAACACTTCTTTAACAAACAATTTTTAAGTAGACTCTCAGCGAAACACGCCGCCAGTCCGACAGTGTTATGGCTCGTCGCTCACCTTTCTCCGCAAGACCATCGGTCCCACTAATTCCCAAACTTTCTAATTTTCGTCACTGAGCCCAATTCTTACCCACCGCCTTCTTGGAAGTAAATGAATGAGGCAAAATCAACAGGATCGCTAACTAGATGTTTGTAATTTATATTTAAGCTTTATTTTCCTAATTTAGGTAGTTGAGAAGTATCTAAGTACATAATACACTTGACAAAATGAAACACTATTTTCATTTTAAAATAGTTTCTGAATTACTCTGCTTTTTTTTTTTACTTATTGTAGATTTGTCACATATTGGATTAACTACTTGGTCGGACAAATGCGGAGCGCTGAGGAGCGTATGCTACGGTCACTCAAACAAACGTTTGCAGTCGACAGGCGCAACTACTCTACAGGTCTCCGATAAAACTAGATCAAGTTATGTAAGTACAAACACACTTTACCTATTGAACTGCGCCATTACGTCGTGCTTTGTTTGGGTTACCTGGCAGAAATTACTGTTTACCAATAAGGCCGCTTAAAATAACTATGTATCTATCTGTCTGTGTGTTTTTCTGTGCAATCAGGTGTTTAATATTGTATTGTATTCATTTCCATTATACGCTGTCATTTAAACGTAAAGTGAGTTCATAAACCCACGTGGGTTTAGACCGTTAGTGAAAATTCAAAGAGCTTATTTTCCCCACTTCGTTATTAAAGCCAAAATAAGGCATTGCGCCGCAAATTTTGCAGCGTTATATAAATTTTTTGACACCAAATTTGTAGCGCTCTCCACCATCACGCATATCGGCCAGGCCTGTACCACGGTATTCGGGCACACTTGTCGTTTCTCGGTCGTCATCACGTCTCTTTATTATGGGTACGATCTTAACCAGCCCGAATTTTCACTGCGACCTTGTAAGATGTATTGTGACCAAATCCCTAACTTAAAGGTCCCCTTGCCCGATAAGATCCAGTGTCTTTTTGGGAAGAAGCTCCATGAGATCCCACCTCATTATATGGCTTCCCAGTGACCGGCTCCTACTGTGTATAAGAGCCATCACATCACCTTATGGAGTTTAGTTTTTGGGTGTTCATTGCCATAGGCCATCCTATAACATTGGTAGAAAGAATAGTTGAAATTCTTATCTCTATAAGAGGTCTCTTCCAACAGTTCCAAGAGGTAGCCAGAGGAGATACTTCGATTGATCTAGGCATTATTATGTGTAAAATATTAAATTTGCTGCAAGACTGTAATTCCTAGCAGTGTTATCATATGTGGGTAGCATATCCCGAATGAAGTATCAATACGCTTCAGTTATGGTTCTAACGATCTCTAGGCATACTTACTGCGAAATCCTCCTAAATAGCTTTCCGAATCCTTCCACTGGTATTGCAAATAAACACCGAAAAGATGCGGCAGTCGGAATAAGGATGGAGCCTAGAAACTTAAACCTACTACGGATATACTAGAAACCAGTAGACTATCATCATGATCCATGCGCGGGGTCTGCGTTTATTTATAGTCGTATCAATTTATTGTGTGAAGAACTATTTCAAATTGATCATATTTTTAATACAATTCTGCCTTCACTCTTCCATCTCCCACTATTTCCCTTGTAGGTAATACGTAGATACAGTACTATCTTGACCACTAAATACTTATCAGCCGCTAAGGCCTTCTGGGTGCCGCGTCAGAAACAGAAGGCCACAGACTGATTAAAGAAAGAAATAGGGGTATGTTCGGTAGGTACCTGTGTTGGTATGCAGACCACATAGTTCTTACATGATCTGTGATGGAGACGTATATATAGGCTGTTTATGTGTATTATGTGTGTATAAGTACGTTTGACGCTGCAAGTAAACAGTGCCGTATATCCAGCATCATGGTACGCGGGTGGGTGTTTTTGTGATGCGATCACAAACCGGTCGGCCGTCGCCGTAATGACGACCGCTCGGCGCTCGTAGGTAAATGTCGAATCACTACCTACTTTGCATTAGTTGGAAATTGTATTCAATAACTTATGGTTTTTATGTGAACACCGGCTGAAAGTTTTATTGGAGGGTGTATAGTTATATATTGTGGTTTTATGGGTGGGTGTGTAAGGTTCATCATATCCATCTTTGGACTTCGTATCAACAGTGGCTGCAAGTTGTCTTTGATTACTTGTGGCTCTGCCCACCCCATTAGGGATTACGGGCGTGAGTTTATGTATGTATGTATAGTTATAGTACTCATGTAAAACTTTGCGTGTAAAAAGTCTCAGGGATATTCTTTTTCATAAATAGGTACATAAGTATGTACTTTTTGTAATATTCGATTATACATATATGACGTAAGAATTAGGGAATGCAATCCCGACTCGAGATCGCAAATTGGAGATTGGAAATATCAATCCCGCGGGATCTCGAATTTGCGAATCCCGAAATTTTCGGGATCTCGTCTAGTTCATAAAACATCTAAAGTTAGGATGGCTGAAAACGATGAAATCTTTTTTGTGATACCTAGTGAGGTTAATTAAACAAAATATTTTTTTGAAAGAAAACAAAGACCATCTTCTTCAATATTACTAACTACTTAAATAATTAACTTTTCTTTTGAAATCAGCATAATCAAAACAAAAAGTATAACTCAAGGAGATTCGCCTCCCAATCCCGGGATTTCGTCATATACTTCGGGATTGATCCCGAAAAATAAGACGAGATCTTGTGAGATCGGGATTCCGAGAGATCGGGATTGCATTTCCTAGTAAGAATAGACAGTATGGTATTCCGGCCAAGTAATTAATGCCATCTGCGGCAAATCTACAATAAGTCACGTCAAAAATAAAAACAGTATGGTGTGGTATGGTTAAACAACTTAGTGTAATGATACAGTTTCTTTACGTGCTCACTCTCCTTAATTATCAATTGGACAAACTCACGCCGACAAGTGTAGCCACTATTGATACGAAGTCTATGAGGGATAATCGACAATATACCTACCGGTCCATCTGATTCCTTTGTCGGTTTTTAATACCAGTAGGTACGTCGGGAGTTAAAAAGGCCACATCGAAGCTGTTCATATAGAAAAGCAATATTGCTATTTGACATTTGTTTACTTTTATATGCGCAAATGTCAAATTGCAATATTGTTTCTTTAGATGAATTGCCTTTTTGGCCTTTTTAACCTAGCTGAACGTGTTCTATGATTTTTATTCACCCTTAAAAATGATACCTTATGTAGCTAATAATGTACAAACGTAAGTTGGTATATTGTTTTGAATATTAAGAATTATTAAGTAAGTAGTTATGCTGAAAGCCAGGGTGTTTTCTCGACAAATATAAGAGTGATAGGCTATGGTATGGCATGGTAGATGGTAACAGTACTGATCAGTGCCAGAGCGAGTGATTGTGCGCGTCAAGGTGGAGCTGTCCGGTATTCAATTTTTATTTCACGGCATGCAACCAGCACGCTACTAGTGTGGTACTTGCGGTCTGTATATCTTTCATTCATTGTCTATACCACTTACATAGCTGGCGAGGAGTACCTGTATTATTAGTGATGTACCCTTCCCGGGACCGTTCCCAAATAATGCCAGATTACAAGAAAGAATAATTAAAAAAAAATAAAATAGGAAAGCAGCCAGTGTTCTTTCTATTTAAGAGTTTTTACAACGGGAATGTACCCAAAGTGAGAACGATCCTGAGAACAGTACACTGTATACTATACACGTCTGCCTACCCCTCCTCGGATAGAATAGAATAGAATAGAAATAGTTAGGATACAGGCGATGCTATGTTACGTTTTATGTTTGTTTTACTTAAATATCTGGTAAATGTTACCTCTATAATGCGCAGAGCAGTGTCTAGCCATACAAGCACCTACTTAGTGGCATCGTAACGAAAACTTTAAGGGATGATTGAGTCCATTATTGAATTTTCCGTCGCAAAAGCATGGAATTTAAAATAATTTAAAAAAAAAACACAAACAAATTCATGATTTTTCCAATAGGACGTGAGGACTTGATATCAACTCGGTATCATGGTCTGAATCAGTCTCAGTATTCGTTACGATGTCACTAACACCCTGCATGTTCCTAGTTTCGGCAGAGGGATTGTGTCCCATATTTGACATTATCGTCCATCAGGTATTATATGAGCGAAGGGCTGATCACCAGTTACTATCATAGGTAGGTACCATCCATAACATACATAAATAGATTATACAAGTCCCATTGCTGGGCACAGGCCTCCCCTCGATCAACCGGAGGGGGATCCATCATACACCATTTAGGGATTTCTTACCAAACCTGCCTGCCCACCCCTTTACCCTGATTGTCCGAAAGAAAGATGATCCATCCTTCGGAAGGCACGTGAAGCCGTTGGTTGGTCCCGGTTACTACTTACTGATGTTAGTAGTCGTTTCATGAGCCATGTCAGGGGCATTTGGCGGGTCAATAGTAACCCTGACACCAGAGTTGATGGGGGTGGTCCACCTAACAACCCACACGGTAGAAGAAGACTTTTTAGAGATTATGCGTGAGTATTTATTAGTTTCGTGCCAGGTTTTTTCAGACTTTTATACTTACAATCCCCGGAATTAAAACGCCTGTAGCAGTCTGTAGTAGATAAATAAGTTTCCACGAATATTACGATCTTGGATGAATCTGAAGCATTTATTTGCTGTCATACTCATAACTAGGCCAACGTGTTTATTCAGTGTGTATATTTTTATTGAACCGTCCATCTGTCATCCCCCTAGCATTATCCCGTTTTTCACATGGTCCGCTTACCTAACCTGAAGATTTGACAGGTTCGGTTTTTTACAGAAGCGACTGCCTGTCTGACCTTCCAACCCGCGAAGGGAAAACCAGCCCAATACAGGTTAGGTCACATACCTCCGAAAATGCATTTCTCGGGAATGTGGGTTTCCTCGCGATATTTTGCTTCACCGCTGAGCACGTGATAATAATTTATGATCCAAACATGAATTCGAAAACAAATTCGAGAATCATTGGTTTAGGGCTGTGCTGGATTCGAAGATGCGGCCTTAAAGTGACAGGCAAGCGTTCTACCAACTGAACTACCATGGCTCCGAACTTGAACCGTCCATCTGTAATTTATTTAAATTAGGCTGTATTCACATCTACTGCTCGATATCAGCTTTTTCGCGACTTCACATCCATAGCTCTCTTCACAATGTCAATCGATTTAGATTTATAACAACATAGCATCTTCACTCTTGTATCCCCCAAAGGGTAGGCAGAGGTGTATAGTCCACCCACTCCACGCTAGGTATGTTTTAGTTCAATGAATTTATCGCACATTCATTTTAAAAAATTGTAAGTAGGTAGGTATATTGTCAACAGTGACTTGTGGCTCTGCCCACCCCATTAGGGATTACGGGCGTGAGTCTATGTATGTATGTGTGTAGGTATATTGTAAAAGTGGAAGAGTCCTTGGTCCGTGGTCGGAGTCCCCAAACTGGAGCAAACTGCCGGCTGAGGCGGCCAACTTCCAAATTAATTTACATAGACGTTTCAATTTTATTGCTATTAATTCCCATCTTCTACGATTAGCGCTGCCAATTTGTTGATTAAAACTTACATAGCTGGCGTTGAGCGTATTAGTATTGCACACGTCTGTCTAACCCTTCAGGGATACAGGCGCGATGCTATGTTACGTTTTATTATCGGTTATTATATATAATTTAATATCGGATAAAAAAATAAAAATGTGTATAATGGGCAGTGCATTGGCTCGCCACAAGCACCCTAAGAATTGTTTTAAGGTAGCCATAACAGAAAAATATCCCTACAAAATGTAAATCCTTTGCAACCATAACATTAATCTAGCATTTTACCCACAGATACAAAGTACCTACCCGATTAAATACCGACGTACTTATGGATTATGTGTCTTCTCGTCTCTATCTCTAGTAATGAAAAATAAAATAGTGTTCATTGTTTATTATGTGCAGGTTTAAGATGATTTTTAAATGTACCATTTAGGCACATCATTCATAAACTATCACGTGTATCATAAATTATAATAATGGCATGAAAAAGTAAATAAACAAAACAATACTCTAACTCAATACAAGTGAAAAGAGCGGGAAAGTTTCCCTCGCCGCCATGTTGGATTGCGTTCCATTGTGCGCAGCGCGCGCTCGGCGAAGCGCCACGTGCGTACTCGGCACATCTGCCACTCTGCAGACCCCGCTGCTGGCACCCTCCGTTTCACATTTCTCATCCGCTGATGTACCTACGCAGCCGAGCGTTTATCGTCAGGGTGCGTTCCTAAACATGTTTAACAAACTTCGTAAAGAGTTTATTTTGATTTTAGAACGACTGAGTTTTTGGAAAATCTCGGTTTTTATAAAATTAAAAAAATATATAAGTATTGTACAGCGTTACGAATGGAAAATGCTTTTTAGGTACTTATTTTATTGGCACATTTCGCCGCATTCGAGTTTCGAGAATAAAACCCGTTTTAATGTTCTTAGCAGCAAGAAACAAATCTACGTGACGAAGCCGCATGAAGCAGACAATTCCGTTAAAGAGAACGAAAACTTCTGAATAGAGTTTGTAATTTCTTAAACAATACTGATACTTTGACTTCAATTTATAAAGAGCGGTTTGGAAGGTAATTCGATTGACGTCCAAAGCCTAGAAGTAGAAGCGGTAATTCACAGGTAGCGGGGTAGCGACCGGCGGCGGCGGCGGCGGCGCGGGCGGCGGTGGCGGCGCGGCCCGGAGGGTAGCAACCCCGAGCCGTCTGCCTCACTCACCCTGGATTCCCAGCACGTGTACGAATCACTAGGCCTGCTCCTCAGCTTTACTCGTCTGGCCGAAAACTTTATTTTTTCCTCAATGTTTATTTTTCCTCCTTTGTTATTTGGCTACAAGTACCTATTTACTTATTTTATAGTAAGTTCATCGTGAAGTGAGTACGCCATTTTTTGGAATCTTGTTGAAAAAAAATATATTAAAAGTTTTTCTTAAAGTAGGTAGGCGTCTCAGTTTTCAATGAACGAGAATGCTGAATAGTGATGAGAGAATTTTAATTAGACCTAGAATTTCTCGTAAATGACTTGAAATTCGAAATTAACATGAGAACAACAAAAGCGTCTAATAAAACCGATATAAGCCGCGCGCCGAGCGCATGCGCGGGAGGGTCTCCCTCTCCCCTCTTATTACGCACTCTATTTAGGGGCGCGCTACAAAGACTCGGCCTATCTATTTTGGTCTTACAGAATATTGCCATAGACAAAGTTATTGGATTCGTAGCGCTTTGCTCGATGAGAAAAATGGCGGCAGATTTCTTGGCGGGAAACGTAAATATAGGTAAGTAAATAAAGCAAAAAATAAACAGAAGATTTTTACGAATACGAAAACTATGTAATGTGATCGAGGTTCCCAGTAGATAATTACAGGTAATTACTTACGATAGACGACAGGAAAAAAGGAATTTTAAATAAGGTTTGAAAGCATGTACCTACCTAAATACTGATTTTGTCTTGAGGAAAGTCGTCTCGAGGTCTTGTTATTAGAGGATTATAAATCATGACGCGTGTTTAAAGAACCCGAGACATGCGTTTCTGGGGGTATGTGACCTAATCCTAACCTGTAGTATAGGGTTGGTTTTCCCTTCGCGCTTTGGAAAGTCAGCCATGCAGTTTGCTTCTGTCGAAAACCGGACCTATCAAATCTTCAAGTTAGGTAAGCGAGCCCTGAGAAAAACGGGATAACCACTATGGCGATGATGATCAAGGAACATGGACTTTACTTGATACTAGGTACATAATATCATGCTACATAAACACTGAATACTTCTACTTACAACGTTTTTAGTAAGGGATCGCGTATGAGGTATCTAATCTCATTTTAGGAAGGTTGATTACCGGCCCAAAGTACATTGTTTTCATAGGAACGGTATCTTCCTCCTCTTTAGATTTCGCACATATATTTTATCACGTGAGTAAAAAGCCGCGATGAGTATGATTTCAACGCGCGTCTTCAATTAAAATTTGAAATCGGGCCTATATTTTGTGTTCTGTGGGCCTACCACTATTGTACTTACCAGTAAATTTGTATTTGCTACACTGATATCACAACGGTGAAGGAAAACAAAGCGAGGAAACGCAATGCCCGTGAAAAATATTTTCAAAAGCATGTGACCTACTTGGCGCGGTTTTCCCGGTCTCGGTTGGTAGGTCAGATCGCGGCTACTGTTCAAAACTGCTGCTTGTTCATAACTTCTGGTTAAAAGATACTTACGTGGTGATGTGACTACGCATAAAGCTGCACGTCCACTTGATTAGAATCAGAGCGAACGGTTCTTACGGTGTATCTAGTTATATGTACGTCTACGAATAATTATGAGATCGTCTTTATCTATCTGGGTTCTTATATTAGGTATTGAGCTGCCAAAGGCCCCTGACATGTCTCATGTACTACTTACTTATTATTATGAGATGATTTCTATTCTGTTCCAGTGGACGTGCAGCTTTAAACATAAGCTAACTACATCCCAATTGGGGTAGTCAGAGGTACATCCATCGCAAGATGAATTAAGTACCCACACCTCACCGAGCAGAAGACAAGCGGGAAACCACTGCTCTATTTTTCCCTAAAAAGTAGCATGGAGAATGCTGCACCGACAAGAGCGTGGCTCTTAAATTAGTGATGATGTGATGACCTCGCCGAGCTTTCTGTTAGACCAACGTGATAGGTGGTGAGCCGTATCGCCTTCTATAATGGTCGAGCCAATAGTATTGGTGAAAACTGCACTTAAGATAAATTTAATTTTGAAGCTTTAAAATTGGCATTTTAGCCGTTCGGAGTAGGCAAAAAATCTATTTACTCATATCTGTGTACTACATGAGTATAACCACACGCAGAGGTTCAGGTACAGGTATAAAAAGTACCTACATTATAAAGTCTGCCCACTGGGACCCCGATTCTGTGAAGTCTGTCGTCGAATCACCACGACGGTAAGTCATTTTCCAGTTGATAAAAACGTGGAACTGCCTTCATCATGACAAGTACAAGTAGAATTTTGAAAGGTTTGACTATTTTCGTCGTAATAGGGTCTGTTCCACCCCCGCAGGTCAGACCCCGGCGGTAGGTATCCACTGAGGTATATCGCCGTCAGACGTCTCAGACTTCATTCATAGAACAGGGTTTCAGGAAAATAAAATACATTTCTGAATTTTCGTAACAAATGTAACATTACATCACGTTCGTATTTCCACTGGGGAGGACAGCGCCAGAAGGGAATGAGAGACTTCCCCGGATACGTTTCTCAAAAACAATATAGATGGCGCTGTACAGTTTTTCGTTCATTTCTCTCTTTATTTAAGAGCTGCGCTCTTAAACAAAGAGAGAAAAAAAAAAAAAAATTAATTAAAATTACGACTGCTAATGCAGCCGGGACCAACGGCTTAACGTGCCTTCCGAAGCACGGAGGAGCTCGAGATGAAAACTTTTTTTTTGTGGTCACCCATCCTATGACCGGCCTCTGCGAAAGTTGCTTTACTTCAACAATCGCAGACCGAGCGCGTTTACCGCTGCGCCACCGTGCTCCTCGCGTGCGCCACCGTGGTCCTCCGCAGTACGTTCCGCAGTACAACGACCAATTTCTCAATCGGAGATGTTCTAGCTAGAGCCCTACCAGAATCCATTTCCTCGGCCTCCAACCAGTACATACAACCACCAGTAGTAGTAGCAGTAGTAGTTCATTTAACCTTCTAATTTCATGGATAACAGACATATGCATCTTTTATCTTTGTTTTGGGTATAAATGATGACCCTTTTTATTACATCCAGGCACAATTACATCTTTCACCCATAATTCTCTCTCTCTATTTAAGAGCTGCGCTCTTGTCGGTGGAGTAACCGCCATTCCTCTCTTCTTCCCGCCAAAACCTTCACCTCCCGATACGACACGACCTGTACCTTCTCTTTTATTTGTTTCATAAATGTTATCCTAGGTCTACCCCTTCCTCTCTTCCCTTAAATTTTTCCCACAAAAAAAAACCTTAACCTTGTTTTTTTTAATAATTATTCTAATCAAAACAAAGAGAAGCAATTAATATAGGTAGCAACCTAGTTCTATATATACGTAATGTGATCCAAATATTATAATTTTTTTATATGCTTCTGCCATTAAGTACATTGTATTTTGGAATAATTATGTAAGTACCCAGAGTAATGAGAAAATAGGTAATTATTATAGGTATTGAGGAGCTCGGTGGCGCAGCGGTTAACGCGCTCGGTCTGCGATTGTTGAAGTTAAGCAACTTTCGCAAAGGCCGGTCATAGGATGGGTGACCACAAAAAAAAAAAGTTTTCATCTCGAGCTCCTCCGTGTTTCGGAAGGCACGTTAAGCCGTTGGTCCCGGCTGCATTAGCAGTCGTTAATAACTACCAATCCGCACTGGGCCCGCGTGGTGGTTTAAGGCCCGATCTCCCTATCCATCCATAGGGAAGGCCCGTGCCCCAGCAGTGGGGACGTTAATGGGCTGGTGATGTGAGGTAATTATCACGTTATAGCTATACAACGCCATCTACATTGTTGTTGGTGAACGTAGCCTGGAAAGACCCTCAAAGATTATTTCAAAGATTTTTGACATGTTCTTACAGAGAATCGAACCCATGAAATAACATTAAGTACTATGATGCAGTAATACTTCGATTGTCCACTGCTCGTGTTAATATTTACCTCCATCATGATTTAGACATGATGTTTCCTTTTATGACATGTGAATAAACATACTTACATAAATAGCCTATATATACGTCCCACTGCTAGGCACAGACCTCCCCTCAATCAGCAGGGGTATGGAGCATACTCCACCACGGTGCTCCACAGCGGGTTGGTGGAAGCGTTTGGGAATAGTTGTTAAATAGTTTGGGACCAACGAACTTAACGTGCCTTCCAAAGCACGAAATCACCTTACTTTTTCTGGTAAGTAACCAGTGATTCAACTGCAATGTCCTATCCAAACATAAGACAGTCTCGTGAAGTAGTTTCGACAATATGCCCAATGGGAATCGAACCCGAACCTCCAGATTGTGAGCCCAACTCTCTGATAAATGAATGCCTACCCGTGTTTAACGACGGCGTGAGCGTACTCGTGTGAATGTTAGCATAGTAATGTAAGTAATACATTGCAGGTCGCGACTTGATCCCGTGATCTTTTGCACCAGGGGCCGCGGACTGCGAACTGAACATATGAACTCAAAGGCAAATTTTCCTTTAGGAATAAATATGTCCATTATACAGAGTGTTAGTGATATCGTAATGAAAACTTTGATGGGTGATTCAAACCGTGATTCTGAGTTGATATCAAGTGGAACTTTCCGTCGCAAGACCCAAAAATCATGAATTTTCCGACAGGAAATTCCACTTGTTATCAACTCAGAATCATGGTCTGAATCATCCCCCTCAGTTTTCGTTACAGTGTCACTGACCGATTGACTGATCTTTATGCGTAGTTTATCTATTAGGCCATTTCTAAGTAATCCTTTCTTGCTTTGCTTGCTTGTTTTGCTTAATATTTTGAATCCGAAAGTTGCGTTTTCTATGACTAACCAGTGGACCAATTTGGATGAAAATTAGCACATACTTACCTAGCTCTTTTGGAGTTATACTTGCTATAGTGAAGATAAGACTGGTATTGACGAGTCTAGATTGCTGCGTGGAATGTTTTCGATTAAGTACCTAATGCCCCGGAACCACCGGATGTAAAGGTGGGTTTCCTCGGGATGTTTTCCTTCACCGATGAGCACGTGATAATAATTTATAATCCAAACATGAATTTGAAAAGAAATTCGACAATCATTGGTTTATGTCTGTGCTGGAATCGAACCTGTGACTTCAAAGTGAAAGGCAAGCCTTCTACCAACTGGGCTACCACGGCTTTAACGAAAATAGATACGAAAGTAGATATTTTCGCAAAATAAATTAGGCACCTACTTGATCCGTCAAGAATCATAATCATAAGTCCGTTCGTTAATTTTCGCGCCAGTGATTATGGCGGCGGATTTTCCCGGAAGTGGGCAGCGGCGAGCTTCCGGCCCGGCCGGCTATTGACTGACGTGTGCCAGCACAGGCCATGACTGAATTCTGAAAATCTAGCCTGAGATTTTGCTGCTCATTCCAGTTTCCTGTTTATCCTTTTGGCGATTTTTAAACATACACCGAGTACACAAGCTCACGCCCCGAGTCGCTAATGGGATGGGCAGAGCCGAAAATAATCAGAAGACAACTTCTACTTAGCCGGACAAATGAGGAGCACTGAGAGCTCTCACCCGATACTAAAAAGTAAGATAACAGGCCTGAGGGTGCCCAGTTGGCCGCGAACTTCGGCTCAGAGCGTCGTCTGAGAGGGTTTATGTTAAAACAATTAATCGATCCTAGTGGGCCGACAGCGATAAGCGCTGAATAAGGGAAATCGTCGACTACGCGGGCGGGGTCGGTGTTGGGGTTCTAAGGCTCATCGTCCATTATTATATTTATGTTCTTCTTCTTATCGTGTGGGTTGTGAGGTAGAATACCTCATCAACCCTGGTGTCAGGGTTATTACTGAGCCGCCAAAGGCCCCTGACATGGCTCATATAACGACTACATACTTACATCAGTAAGTAGTAACCGGGACCAACGGCTTAACGTGCCTTCCGAAGCACGGATCATCTTGCTTTCGGACAATCAGGTGATCAGCCTGTAATGTCCTAACCAAACTAGGGATCACAAAGTGATTTTAGTGATATGTGCCTACCGGGATTTGAACCCTGGGATTTATATGTTAGAAAACACACAATCCCCTGTTGGTTTCACAACATGCCCGGGAAGTTAATCATCTGACCGTGTCCTATGTCTATTGAATATAGAAATTATAAAATAGAAATTGCATTAATTTCGCCACCACCTAACTGTTGGGCTAACAGAAAAGGAAGTGAAACGCGGGTACATAGTTCATCTCGCGATAGATATGCACCTCTGACTGGCTCAATGAGGGACTTGCCAGACCAAGTTCCCCAAAAAAAAAAATTGATGGCACTCGTAGATAACAGACATATGCATCTTTTAACTTTGGTTTTGGCTTTTTGGCGGGAAACGGGAACGGGACAGTTGCTTTCTTCATTGAATAATCTAAATAAGTAATTAATACGAAGTGGTGTTTTGTGGTTAATGTTAATGATCGCATTAAGTTAGTCGGAAGACATTCGCGAGTGTTATTATATCGGAGTATTCAATAAACAAAGTGTATCTGCCTATTTTCGCTTCGTGCCAGGAAGCCGCTTCATAACTCGAAAGTTTATGCGGACTTTTGAGTTAATTCGTTTGGGGTTCGGAGTAGGAGTCTACTCTGAGTGTGGGAGCTTAGGTTTCATCATCATCATCTTTCATCATTTCATCAATCATCAAGAAAAAAAATACGTAAGACATGGCTGTATGGGCATAGTTCCCTTTGCCTTACCCTTCGGGGAAAACCAAAAAAAAAATAACTTTGGTTTTGGGAATTAACGATGACCTTTGTTATTGCACTCAGGCACACAACACACAACACATCTTCCCTATTATTAAGTATTCTGAACAAAATAAAGAGAAGCAATATAATTCTATACAATATCTGATCCAAATATCAAGCAACAATTATTTTTATACAGGGTGTTAGTGACATCGTAACGAATACTGAGGGGGATGAAAGTCATGAAAATTTTAGTGTATTTAATTCCATACTTTTGCGACGGAAAATTCCACTTGATAACTACTCAGAATCATGGGCTGAATCAGACTCAAAGTTTTCGTTACGATGTCACTCACCTATACGCCTCTGCAATTACATTTAATTTTAATTTATTTTTTGAATAAATAATGTACCCGAGAAATGAGAAAATAGATAATTAACACGTTAAAACTGTACAGCGCCATCTATATGCTTTTTGGGACGTGGCCTGAAAAGTGGCGTGGCCCTCATTGGGAGTATATTCGCAAGCCTATCGTCGTTGCCAATTTAAAAGCTCTTAAATGTGTCGTTCTCACCAAATTTATTTTTGTCAGGATCGAATAGTATTTTGCTTCTAAAACATTCAGTACAAACTCATGTAAATACGTAAATATCAATTACCCGACTTGATTTGACCGACTGATTTAGATGACTGTGTTAGTCATATAAAAAAATTAAAGTTTAAAAATCAAGGTTTAAAAGAAGTTTTTATAATATCTGTAAAATTTACCCGATTGCACATAATAGATCTTAAATTGGGAACGACGATATGCTATGTATGCATGCATTTTAAAACCTGATGCTCGTCCATTAGGATATTTAGGATGGTGTATTCCAGCAATGCATTACCAGCGAGCACCGAAGCGCCTAATTAATAATATGGCTAATGGCTAACATGCATCTCTCCTTCCCTGGCTTAGTGATTGTGTCGTAATTACTGTGTAATTATGCTAATTAGCACCCAAGGGTTAAACTGCTAGCTTTACAGACGGCCTATCTCTTAGATTTTAGGATTCTATGATATTTTGGTGTTATGTATAGGATTTCGGCTTATGTAATTGTATTTTTGTACATACCTACAAGTGTAGAAAGGTGTACCTATAAATAGAAATTATAGAAAAAAAGTAAAACCTTCACTTGCGAATGTATTTTTTCCCCAACATGTGTCCCAATGTGTGTTGTGTGTGTGTGTGTGTGTGTGTGAATGTGTTTTTTATGTATGTTTTTTGTTACCTATTTAAAATTCTAATCACAATAACGAGCCCTTACTACTCCCCATTTTGTCCGGCCAAGTAGTTTAGTCTTCAAGAAGTTTAAGTACTTATTTATACCTACATTGCACCGTCATCGACTCCAATATGTAGCAAGTTCTCAGCCTAAGGTTGCCTGGAAGAAATTGCTATTTAGCAATAAGGCCGCCGATTGTGTTTCTCTTGTCACTGTTGTAATTGCTTTTAAAGCGTTTTTGTATTTTAGTCTATCGTAAGTTGCGTGAAATAAAAAAATCGGAGTAAATAGCGTAATAGGCGGTCTTATCGCTCACAGCGATTTCTTACCAGCAATCTGAGGAAATAGGTAGGCTTTGAGCTCAGTATCAAGTTGTACAAGTTGATCATGTTATGATCGAGATGACTCGCTATTTCCTGAGGCTTGGTCAGAAATCATCGTCATCTTATGACTCACGAGAGAGAGGAAACAGGTATAAATATGCTTTATTGATGATGCTGATGACCCACGCTGAAAGTGCTGTGTAATAGTCACCTTACTAGCTTTTATAGTAAACTATACAGGGTGTAACACCGAACCGAATAGGTACTAAGGGGGATGTATCAACTCATGATTTTGAGTTAATGGCCCCGATTCCTGCAAACACCTCCTAATTTCACTTTAAGTTATACCTGTCATTTTCTTCTCCGCCGAAAAGGAAAGGGATGAATGATTGACAGCTCTTAACTTTAGGAAGAATGAGTAAATGAATGCATTACCCGGGCGAATCAAAAAGGTATCTCGCTGGTATGCAAACCGTTTGAGGTGTGCTGTCAACATAATTCTGTCTGTGTAACAGGCCTGAGGGTGCCCAGTTGGGCGCGAACCTCGGCTCAAGGCGTCGTGTGAGAGGAAAAATATTTGAAAGAATTAATCGATCCTAGTGGGTCGATAATCGCTGATTGAGGGAACTCATACATAACACACACATACTTACATACTTAATATATTTAGTAGCCTATAAGACTGACAGGACTGATTTGTGCATTATTTTTAGTTACTAACATTAGAGTGTAAGAAAATTGTTCGCCCCTATTTCATGGGACTAAAAAAACATAGGTGGCGAGGACTGCGTACCCACTATAAACCTCTGCCTACCCCTTCGGGAATACAGGCGTGATGCTAATATGGTAGCATACTTCATCATCATAATAGCCGGGTCCGACGAGCCAACCAGCCTTCGATTGCACGAGCATCGTTACGCATCATTTCATAGAGTGCGAAACTTCAAACTACCCTCAATATTGTCATTATTTCTCTACCTACCACCGCTAACATACAGCTCTGCCTACCCCTTTGAGGATACAGGCGTGATGCTATGTTGTTTGTATTGTTCTAATGCGGCTACCACACCATATTGACCGCCTGGAAGCCTCCTATTTATTGATTATGTCGAAAGCGGCGAACAAGGCGGTTAAAAAAGCCATTGATGCAATGAGGGATTTTCCATTCTACGCTCCCCAAAAACAATATGGATGGCGTTGTACAGATTTAATGTGATGATTACCTATTTTATAATTGCTCGAGTACCTACAAAATTATTCAGAAATATAATGTAATGGCAGAGGTATTTATATGTGGCACAATCAGTTTCTCTAAACTATCATCACCTCTGCGCATCGTGTGGCCGAAATAAGAAAGGATGCGTTGTTGGCATATAGTGGACAGACGAGTTTTTATTTCCGCTTACCTAACCTGAAGATTTGACCATCCAACCCGCGAAGGGAAAACCTACCCAATACAATCTCGGATGTGATAATCATTTAGGGACTTTTGAGGCTACATTCCACAAATAAGTAAGTAGATAGTTTTTGGGTATAAACTATGACACTTGTTATTACACCCAGGCACAACACATCTACCACCCATTATTATTTTCATCAAAATAAAGAGAAACAATATTATAGGTAGCAACATAATATCTCATACAAATCATCATCATCACCAGCCCATTAACGTCCCCACTGCTGGGGCACGGGCCTTCCCTATGGATGGATAGGGAGATCGGGCCTTAAACCACCACGCGGGCCCAGTGCGGATTGGTGGTTATTAACGACTGCTAATGCAGCCGGGACCCACGGCTAAACGTGCCTTCCGAAGCACGGAGGAGCTCGAGATGAAAACTTTTTTTTTTTTTGTGGTCACCCATCCTATGACCGGCCTCTGCAAAAGTTGCTTTACTTCAACAATCGCAAACCGAGCGCGTTTACCGCTGCGCCACCGAGCTCCGAAGTTACTTACTTACCAAAACAAAATTGTTTTGACTAAAGTCTCTCAACAATATTCAAAATGTCTTATTACGTACTGGGCACAAGATTTATTATGAAATCGGGAAGATTTGGACTTAGTACTTGGGGGTTAAATTGGCCACATCGAAGCAATTGATCAAAACTATTTGACATTTGTTTGCATTGCGCACTTACTTTTAAATGCGCAAAGACAAATTACAATATTGCTGTTTTAGATGAATTGCTTCGATGTGGCTTTTAGCCCCCCTTGTCAGTTGCGCATCCGTAGCTTCCGAAGTTCTGATGTCAACCACAGGTGCAAATAAACAATAGAATTCCAAGCAAGATGCATTTTTCGAAAAGAAAAACCTACCTGAGCCCAATAGTGTGGTGCTTAGCAGGTACAAAATCCACTTTATATAAATAACAGAGGAATTGCAAACAACAAAACCAACATTGGTCTATATGCAATGCTATCACAAAATCAGCGAGTATCCACTAAAATTAGCTATTCATTTGCAAATTGCATTCGTCATTGAGTTGCTTACTAATCCTCTCATCTGAAAATACAATTGATATTCTAACTATACCTAGTACTTACCTAAGTTAATTATCGAGTTCGACAGATATTTATATTATGTATTCTACATATTTGTCACAATTTTTAAACTCATTTTTGTGATACAGGGCAGTCGAGTCTTTTAATAGTTGTTGTTGATTCCGCCTAAAGATTTTTTTTAAGGCGATGATACCACGAGCATTGTAACTCGCCTCTTCTGCTTATCATCATCTCCGTAGCATTATCCCGTTTTTCACAGGGTCCGCTTACCTAACCTGAAGATTTGACAGGTCCGGTTTTTTACAGAAGCGACTGCCTATCCGACCTTCCAACCCGCGAAGGGAAAACTAGCCCAATACAGATTAGGTTAGGTCGCCTCTTCTGCTTATAATTAAAAAAAAAATTAAGAAGTTTTGATTGAATCTCCAACCCGCATATTGGACCAGCGTGATGACGTATGCTCCATACCACTCCGGTTGATTGAGGGAATACCTGTACCTACCGATTCCGGAGAACATACATATAAGTACCTATATAGAAGGTATTCAAAATATTATTTCTTTTCCCAAACGCTATGCGCGTTCTACCTCTAGTTAACTTAATAAGTTTTATTGAGTGAACACTTAAAATTGGCACTATAATTATAATACACGAACAAGGAGGAAATAGTTCGAAGTTAAAATCGTAAATATTGATTACTGTGGCATTCGATGAACAGAGAGGCTTTTAACTCTGATGTTATACTGTATGATGTATGTATACTCTTTATTTTTTTCTAAAAAGCCGTTTATTTTATTTTATGCATACATGAGAACACGCTTATTTCCCGTTGGGGTAGGCAGAGACTATGGAATTACATTTACAACTTTCGTTTCTTATTTCCTTTTTATATGCCTTCCTTTCCTTTTATTACATGATTACTATTAAATGAGCTAAGAAAAATAAAGTTATTGGATACTTACAGCATCGCCTACTAACACTGACAAGGGCTTCCTTCATACAAAAGACATCAACGAGATACATATGATATAGTATAAAACAAAGTCGCTTTTTCTGTCCCTATATCCCTATGTACGCTTAAATGTTTAAAACCACGCAACGGATTTTGATGCGGTTATTTTAATATATAGAGTGATTCATGAGGAAGGTTTATATGTATAATAACATCCATTAAATAGTGGAGAAATACTGCAATAAGTGTGATTACACTGCCCAGTCCCGATGGATTTGATAGTACAACAAGGCCTTAAGTTATGTCATATTTAGCAAGAGTGCGAATTACAAGCGGGTTAAAGTGGCCGCATCGAAGCAATTCATCTAAGAAAACAATATTGCTATTTGACATTTGTTTGCGTTGCGCACATACTTTTACATGCGCAAATGTCAAATTGCAATATTGTTTTCTTAGGGTGGTATCACTAAACTAATCTCAGCTTTGAGAGGCTTTTCGGCGGGAAACGGGAACGGGACAGTTGCTTTCTTCATTGAGTAATCTAAATAATTAATACGAAGTGGTGTTTTGTGGTTAATGATCGCATTAAGTTAGTCGGAAGACATTCGCGAGTGTTATTATATTGGAGTATTCAATGAACAAAGTATATCTGCCTATTTTCGCTTCGTGCCGGGAAGCCGCTTCATAACTCAAAAGTTTATGCGGACTTTTGAGTTAATTCGTTTGGGGTTTGGAGTAGGAGTCTACTCCGAGGGTGGGGGCTTAGGTTTCATCATCATCACCTTTCATCATTTCATTAATCATCAAGAAAAAAAATACGTCAGACATGGCTGTATAGGCATAGTTCCCTTTGTCTTACCCTTCGGGGAAAACCAAAACAAAAATAAAATCAGCTTTGAGACTGCCCTCAAGATCATGTCAATGTGACAGTTCTTATATAAAAACAGCGATTTGAGCATGATCTTGAGGGCAGTCTCAGCTGAGATTGATTTATTAATACCACCCTTACATGAATTGCTTCGATGTGGCCATTTTAACCCCCCAATATGCCACAGAATGTAAACACACGCTGCTGTCGTCAAGGATAGCGGGCAGGGAGTGCGACGACCATCAGCGACTGAATGTAATGATGCGTTACACTGCTCGCTAAATATAGGGCTATACTCATTACAGGGAAAGAAACAAAGCAATGCATGGCGTACAAAGTGATGATAATAACCACGTGTCATTTATATCTCGCTGCGTGAACGGTGTGTTCTTATCAGTGATAGCGTCGTGAACGTGAACGTTTGTTTTTCCATTATTATCTTTCACCAAACACCAAACAAAGGACAGTCTCACAAAGTGATTTCGACAATGTCCCCATCGGGTATCGAACCCGGACCTCCAGATCGTGAGCCTAACGCTTTAACCACTAGACCACGGAGGGTGTGCGGACTTTTCAGGCTTGATTCACCTGATTGTCCGAAAAATTAAGATGATTCCGTGCTTCGGACACGTTAAGCCGTTGGTCCCGGCTATTAGCCGTAAAAACACCTCCACCAACCCGCATTGGAGCAGCGTAGTGGAGTATGCTCCATACCCCCTCCGGTTGATCGAGGGGAGGCCTGTGCCCAGCAGTGGGACGTATATAGGCTGTTTATGTTATGTTATCTTTCACAGTTTTTAGCCACGAAACTTTATAACGCTATTTTTTATTAAGATTAGTTTCGTATCATTAGATGATATTATTTCTATAGAAGAACAGTAGGGAAGTTTAGCTAACTATCGGGTTGTTGTTTGTTACCAGTAAGTCGATTATAGAGATCAAATCATAATCCAATACCTATACTTTATTACACACAAACAAAACATACATACATACGTATAGCAACAATACAAATGGGCGGCCTTATTGCCCTGATGCATATTCTTCCAGGCAACCACTACCAGGAATCAGCAATAAAAAGCTTACCTATACTTAGAGATAGGTAGTTTCATTAGTCTTCAATAATAAGAACACTCTTAATGGGTTCGGTTTCAATATATTTATCATTAGAGTGAATATCAAAATTTCATGTTTGGTGAATGTCGGAAACCAATTTTTTACGAATAATAATATGAAAGTTCGCCACCAAACTTGGCACATTTTGATATTCCCCATTAACGAAATCATAACGAAATGCCTATTTTTATTTAAATATTATACCTAATCTGACAATCTCACAGAAAAAAATATGTGTAAAACACTCCCTTTATGCATAGAATAAGGAATACCAGGAATAAAAATAAACTTGCTTTACAAGTCAGTCGATTACATAAAATTACTAAATCTTTTAAGGGGCAATGTATACGTTTTTACAATAAGATTCCCATTGACATTCAGAATTTACCTTTCAACTGTTTTAAGACAGTAGTTAAACAAAAACTTTACAAAAAAGGTTATTATAAAGTTAGTGATTATTTAGAAGATATGAATGCATGGGATTAACTGTCTGAGAACTGATATTAGGCAGCTAAATTACTCAATTGTATACCAATATTTTATGTTTATTTTATTTTTTTAAAGAACGTCTAGGGCCCTGTGCCGAGGTTTTTCTTGTAGCTTCTTTTCCCCGGCTATACAGGTTGTGAGAAGCTGCAGTAGTTTTAGGCGGATGAGACGTTCTTTATGTAAAAATTGACGTTTCAAAGTGTAACTATGTTACCAACTGAATAAAGATATTTTTGAATTTGAATAATACCTTTATGTTAACTTCACTTCACAACCTAGTCAAATGAAAAATACTTTTTTCTAGATGTCAAACAAAAACAGTGCTGTAACCTATTGTTGCTGATTCCATTAAAGTTTCATCTTTTTTTTAAGTATTTTAACCATAAAATAATAATTACATTATTATTCTTTTCTGTTTTTTTTTTATTTTATATACTATTTTCTTTTTCTTTTTTTGTAATTTCTTATCCACCGAAAAGGAAAGGAATGGGTGATCGACAGGCATAAAATTTATGGAAAACACGTCAAGTTTTGAGTAGATTTTTAAACAACCTTCTCAAAATTTTACATTAGCCCATAACCCGACAGATTTACGTTGACAGCACACGTTAAACGCGCTGTATATCAGCGAGATGTCTATTCGATTCGCCAGGGTTACCTATTCACACCCGTTCATTTTAAAATTGACAGCTGTCATCCGTCCCTATCCTTTTCAGCGAATATGAAATTGACAGGTATAACTTAAAATAAAATTAGGACTCTTAATTTTATTATTAGGATGTGTCTGCAGGAATCATGGCCAATGTTACGTAATAAAAGCAAAGTTATGGGTATTTTGTTGATCTTTTTATTATAAACTTGTTTTATTTTTCTTAAAAAATATATTTATTTTTTATTTTATATATTTATTTTGTTCGACCCCAAACGTTTACCAAGTCATTTTGTTTTGACAAAAAGAAAAAAGTACCTAAGTATACGTATAAGCTGAGAAGACTGCTGATAGGTGCTGCTGTTGCTTTAAATAGGAAAATTTCCAATTGAAAAAGAATGGGTAAGTAGATTTCATTTTTGTAATTTGTCTATCCATCTATAAATGTGTACAGGTAGGTATGTCTACATGTTTGTATGTCAGGATTGAAGCAAATTGAATTCCAAAGTCTCTGCATACCCCGATGGGAAATAAGCGTGAATTTATTTATGTATGTAGGTAGGTGTTTACATACATAAACTCACGCCTATTTCCCACCGGGGTAAGCAGAGACTATAGAATTCCATTTGCTTCGATCCTGACACACTTCTCTTGCTTCCTCCACATTCATCAATCGCTTCGGTAGGTGTTTATTTAACCAAAATAGGTGCCTACCTACCTATTTTAGTACCTAGGTACCTACCTAGCACATTGACCATCTATTAGTTGCTGAATTTATTTATTCAAAAGCTTAATCTTTTCAGGTATCATACATTTCGAAGGTATAAAATATAAAACCGAGCATTACATAACGTACTTACCTACCTACCAACATACATTTGTTAAAATGATCAACATGTCGACTAGTGAACGTTGAGAGATGCAGTAACGTGAGTAAACGGAGGGTGCGGGGAACGGCGGCAGCGGCGGCGGCGGGGGAAGCGGGGCGCGGCGCCGCTCTCCGCGCGCGCGGTCGAAACAATCCCACGTGGACGTACACTGCGTGTCATAGCGCTCGCACACAGACGCGCGCATTGTCACGCCACGCAGCGACCATACACCAAGCAAGTAATGTCATCGCGCGCCGATTCGGTTAGCACGGAAACAGAATTATTAGGCAAAAGGCCTGTAATTGATACTGAAGAACTGATCGAAAGAATACAGGATAAACCGGAACTATGGGATTCTAGACACCCGCTTTTTAAATCTAAACCAGCAGCAACGCTGGCGTGGGAAGAAGTAAAACTAGCATTTCCAACTGCAAGAAGTAAGTTTATTTATTTATTTTTATATGTTTCATAAAGAGAAAATTAAATCGAAAAAAAATCTGTCTCGGACGGGAAATCGCAGCTCTTGTCAATCCGGTACGAGAGTGTGTTTTATGTGTCTACCTTAGTAAGTTTGTTGTGTCAAATATTTTTTGTAATGTTCTCGTACGAATCTTGCTTGAGCTGAATATCGGTTGTTACGCCTTGATCGTACTCCAGTCATTACCAATGGATGCTTCAGGGTGACGTTCGCCACGAGCATTTGAAATTCTTTGTCTCTGTCACCGTCCATATCTCTTACGACATTGTAAAGAAGACAAGCAACCCTTGCAATTAACATAGCGTGACCTATAGATTTCGTAATAGGCTTTTTTAAAATACGCCATTTTTCAATTAACAAATCGAACGTCCTATAAATGACAATCGCTGGTTTTCGCAATATCGTGTTAAAACGACGTTTTTCTTCATTTGAATGTCTAGGAGGATAAGGGCGCATTAAATACGTTTTTAGAGGATATTCTTCATCGCCAATTAGAATGTGAGGCAACTTGGTTTTCGAGTACGGAAGATATTGTGGCAGAGGCGCAACTGAACGTATCTGCGGTAGCAGTTTAGATTTTGTTAGAATATCTTCATTTGTTTGTGTTTCATCTATTGTTTCAATTGCTAAAAATTTGTAGTCTGAATCAGAAATACCTTGCAGCATTATTGTAGCTTCCTTCGACTTGTTTCTTGGTGCATATACATAAAAATGCTTTGCAGATATGCATCCCATGCAATTGGGAAACTTCCAGTTCAAGTAGAACTCGCTTGATACAGATCTCAAATGTTCAGTCGTCGGTTTAGGCATATGTAAAGGACGTAGTGTTTTCCACATAACTTTCAAAGTACTATACACGATTGAGCTTACTGTACTTCTGCTTAAACCATGTTCTTGATGAAGGCAGGCATAAGACTTTGTAGTAGAAAGACACCTGGAACAAATTTTATGAAACTCGTAAATATATGTACTAATAAACAACACTTATATTACTTTCAGTTTATGACCTGAAGAGGAAGTGGAAGAACCTTAAAGATTCTTTCCGAAAAGAACATAGAAAAAGAAGCGAGGTTTTACTGAGTTTAGAATATCCTGGTATAAATCCTGATTCGACATGGAGACACTATAATTCTTTAGAATTTTTGAAGGAAGATGAAGCCTACGCTGCTTCTTTAAATGCGCCAGGAAGGGGAAAGTTTCAAGAAGATATGAAGGATAGCTCTTGCGACGAAGGTGAAGTAATGGAGTTTCAAGATAAAACACCCCAACTCAAAACTTATAGCCGAACCAACACCATTCGTGGATCC
This sequence comes from Pectinophora gossypiella, assembly GCF_024362695.1. Lineage (NCBI taxonomy): Eukaryota > Metazoa > Arthropoda > Insecta > Lepidoptera > Gelechiidae > Pectinophora > Pectinophora gossypiella. The sequence continues at coordinate 6,806,957 of NC_065421.1, read as the reverse complement.
CCTGTACCCTCGCCACAAGCACAAACATTAGAACCTCAGGCAAATAATGGTATAAAAAGGCCTAATGCGATACGCGCAGAGTTTTTAGAAATTGAAAAAAAGAAACTGAAACTTCTAGAACAGGAGATTGAAAAGCAAAAGAAAGAGGAAAGGAATGAAAAGTCAGAAGATTACCACTTTCTCATGAGCATCTTGCCACAGATGGAAAAGTTACATCCGACGCAGAAGTTACGAATCAGGAATAAAATTAATCAAGCTTTATTAGAAGAGTTAACTGTCGTAAAGACTGAACCACAAGAAGCATCAATTGATCTACCACAAACATATAATGAACCACAAAACCCATTTACTGATCTGAAAAACGATACAGAATGTGTTGACTATAAAGTTGAGATTGAAGATAACTTTTTTTAATAGACATTCCTGCAATTTTTAAGTTCAAAGTGGTCTATCGACGTCCTCATTGTTACGTAACTCATAATTTAAATTCGTAAATAAATGAAAACTTATTGATCGTCTTACACTATTCCTAGATTAGCAATTTATAGGTAATTCATGTTTGACCCACTCATCTACCCTATTAGTTTTTTATTTTATTTAATAAGTTGGTATGTATATAATATAAAAAAGGACTATAAAATTATTCGACATTTAGATTATTTAGGGGCTTAGAAAATAATCGATATGCAGTCGATTAGCTGGCAACACTAATTCCAACAATATCACATACAAACAGGTCAATGAGGGACTTTCCAGGCTACGTTTCTCAAAAACAATATAGATGGCGCTGTATAGATTGTTCTTCGTATAACCTTCTAATTACGTGGATAACAGACATATACCTATATGCATCTTTTATCTTTGTTTTGCCCAGGGCAAATACATCTTCTACCCATTATTATTCTGATTAAAATGAAGAGAAGCAATATAGGTAGCAAAAATCTGTTTATATATATCGTCACTGGAAAGGCAAAATTACGTAAGCGCCAAAATAGGTATTTTGGGTTTTTTATATATTCGGAATCAGCGTTTCATTCTGCGTCGATCTGTCTGGGTAGCATTGCGATACGAGCACTTTTTTGGCGCTTACGTAAATTTGAAAATAGTTGACTTTTTTCAATTCCAGTTTCTTAAACGACAAGATTTTGGTGTTTTTTTCGTGACTGGTGTATAAGTAATATTGTGGTCCTATATAATAACTACATATTAACTTTAAGTAAATTTGGCATTCTATAGTTTGAAAAGTATCATTTTATTAGTAATTTTGGACTACTGAAAATAAAAAATAGACTATGTATAAGTCATTTTTATTTACAGCTTTTAAAATAAGTAAGGCGTATAAGAAAAAAATGTCCTAGCATGTTTATGCAGTGAATGGCGAATAAGTAATTTTGACTTACAGTATTTAGAATAAGTAAGGCGTGTACGTAAATTTGCCTTCGCATTTTTATGCTGTTATTAAGCAAGTTTGTGGGCTAGCAGTAAGTTTCCCAGGAAGTTATTTTTTAACAATAGATCTAAAAGTAAAACTATTTTAGAATTGATTTTATAATTTATTAGCGACCCGGCTTCGCTCGGATGCAATGCTGAGGAAAAATGAAATTATTTACGACATCAAATTAAAATCCTCAAAAATACCAGTATTTCTACACTATTTATTGGATGTTATTATACATACCTATAAACTTTCCTCTTGAATCACTCTATCTACTAAAGAAAATTGCATCAAAATCCGTTGCGCAATTTTAAAGATTTAAGCGTACATAGGGATATAGGAACAGAAAAAGCGACTTTGTTATACTTTTTAAGTTCTGTCGTTTGCATATTTAGCGCCAATTTTGAATTGAGAACTCTAAATTCAAATTTGTTGGAATTTCGAATATCAAAACAATTGAAAGCATTAGGATTAATGCAATTGTTTAGTCACAGCGTTGGTTTGAATCTGTCAGATCATGTCCGAAAATGAATCTTACAAAGAAAAATTTTCTATAACTTTCGAAGAGGCCTACTGCGACTTCAGTGTTTCAAACAGTTAAAATCTCTATTCCACGATGAAGTGCCATGTCTGCGAGCCATCGAACGCTGGTATTTAGAATTCGAGCGTGGATATCCGCCTTCACTGAAGATAATATCGTTGCTGTGAGACAACTAATCCTCAAAAATCGTCATGTGACATACCGAGAATAGAGGCGTTATTAGGCATTTCAGGGACAACCATTTAAACGATATTGAATGAGGCACTTGGTGTGAGAAAACTAGTTTGCCGTTGCATCCCGCATTTTCTGACGATCATAAGGTAGCCCGCGTCAGATGGTGTAAGAAAACTCTTCAGAGGTTCAACCGAGGAGAGTCAAATCACGTGTACGACATCATCAGTGGTGAGGAATCTTGGATTTATGCTATTATCCTGATTCCAAACAACAATCCACAGTTTGGGTCTTCCAAAACGAGTCAAAGCCGACTAAAGTTGTTCGCTCTCGAAGCACTTCAAAGAAGATGGTGGCTACCTTCGTGGAGAAAATCGGTCATGTTGCGACAATTGCACTTGAAGATCGTAGGACGGTTAATGCAGATTGGTATACCACAATTTGTTTACCACAAGTCATCGCCGAACTTCGAAAATGTAACCCAAAGCGACGCATGATGATGCGCAGGAGTGCAGGATGCTGCACCATGACAACGCAAGCTCACACACCGCTCGTCAAACGATTATTTGAAGCAGGAAAACGTAGAAATTCTTGACCATCCTCCATACAGTCCTGACCTAAGCTCCAATGATTTCTTTACATTTCCTAAAATTACAAAAGAAACTCTTCGCGGTCAAAGGTTCCAGTGCGGTGAAGATGCGGCCAACGCTTTCAAGTCAGCCATTTTGAACACTTCTACTTTGGAGTGGAATAAATGTTAAATAATACCTGGTTCGAGCGAATGGAAAAGTGTATTAAACTTCGTGGTAAATACTCTTAAAAACAATAAGGGGAATTATTGAGGAATTAAAAAGACTTGACCCTTCCAGAGACTTGACTCGACTTAGAGCCACGTATGCTTGTCCTAATTCAAACAATTTTGAGCCCAAATATACTACTGCATGGTCGACTGTGCTGCCCTGCATATGTTATGTTATGTTAGTGGGCTCTGTTTTCCGCATTTAGACTCTAAGGTGGCCCATTATGCGTGTAATTGTTGACTACGTAAGCCAACCTATCTCCTTCCAGAAGCTCAGAAGCCTCCTGGGGATTTCACAGGCTTCGCGGAGCGACCCCACCCAGCGATCCACTGTGCTGCCCTGCATAATATGGACGGTGGATGACAATGACAAAATTAAGGGCAACATCCTTCTTTCAGTCATTTTGTAATATCGTCCATCTTGGATTTGAAATTTTGACATAATGACAGTATTCTACTAGTGTAGTCCTATCTTTGATACCCATATTGAGGGGGTTGTGGAAAAATATGTAATCCCCCATTATGTACCGGCTGCCATCTTAGATTTATAATGTTATTGATTTTATTATATTGTATTGACATCGGAATTAAAGGTGCGTACCAAATTTCAGATCAACCTGACAACAGGAAGGTACTTAAATTGCAATATCTAATTTTGATACAAATATACCGTACGGGTTTAGCTAAATAAAACCGTTTAACCCTTTCACGGACAGAGACCATGGGTCATTGGTGGTTCATAATAGGTAGTATGGCACCTTGGAATCGGAACGTCCGTATACGTTCTGTCTTTGAAAGTGTTAAAAAGAAACTTTTACAAACAGATAACGGGTTGTACGCTATTATTTATATTTTATGAAACTTTATTTCTGGCACTTCAGTATTTTAATAGCCATTTTTATAAATCAATTGAAGTAATAAGTAGTTTAAAGAGGTATTAAGAATAATTATTTGTCTCTTACGTCTTTTTACCCATGTAAGATATTACAAAAACTTACTTTAAAGAATTTTTGGTGAACTGACATAATCAATCGATCACTTTGTAGGCAATTTTTACATAATGAGAGCAGATGTGTAAAAGTCGTTACAGTAACTTTTACTCCGCTAACATTACAGTATTATTATATTTAAAGAAATATTGTCGTTCTCGTATGCATTGTCGTAAGAGCTGTAAGTAATTTTGCTTCCAAATAATATTTTAACCAGATGGCGGTTAAGTAAATTTGCTTTACTGTAAACTGAAGTCATTTTTACGTAAGCGCCACTATATCCTAAAATAGCAATCCAACAGTTATAATATGTATTGCTGGACATAGAAAATTAAAAAACAATGTAACCTTACTTTGACATCATCTAAATTGGATAATTGGGTAAAAAGTTATGATAAAAAAACGAAAAAATGAAACTTTAAACGGCTTTTTCTCGAAATGGCCTTTTGGCGCTTACGTAATTTTGCCTTTCCAGTGACGATATGCATCTGCGACTACATTGTATTTGGAATAATTTATTTACCCGAGTAATGAGAAAATAGTAGGTAATTATCACGTTAAAGCTGTACAACGCCATCTATATTGTTTTTGTTGAACGTAGTCTGGAAAGTCCCTCATTGATAATCACTTTTTTAATGATGGTTAATTAAAAACATGTATACTTAAATACTTAGTTCCAAGAAATACAGAAATAAAAATGATACATACCTCAAAGTTAGAAATACCTTCTCCGCAACAGATAAATTCTTGTTCGCTAACATTTCTTCCGCCTTTTCTACGTTTTCTACTATGTAATCGAAAGTTTCAATGGACATTTTAGTGTATTTGTAGAATCTGTTAGGCTTTTTTCTGGCATTTTCGTAAAGCTGATGAAATTTTTCATATATCCGGCCTTTGTTTAGTATCGTCCGAGTGGTAATTATATCATGAGCTAAGTACGGGTTGCTTTCAAGACAATACAGAGCTACTTTTGATAAAACCATGTCTGGAATGTATAAACACGTTATGCACTGACGCAATCACAACAACTACTGAGCGTGAGCGAACCAGCGACAGCGAGTTGTATTTTTGTTAGCCGCAGCGGCGGTGTGGCGGTAGCGTCGATCGATACGTTCGTTACTCAAGGAATAATTACTTTTGTTATACTGCGATGACATCTGAAAAACATTAAAACAAATCAAACTAACTCAATTTCTATTTTTTTAATACATTTATTTGGCAGAACGCGATGAACACAATGCATCTGACTAGGAATAACGGCTCGGTTTATTGTCAAGCAAGCGAATTGTTGCTTCGCGGGAAACGGGCATGGCTGCATCGGCCCCTTATAGCCCCTCACTAGCTCGTCGCTCGACCCGGGCTCAGCCGCATACCGCCATCTCTCGAACTTTACGCGCAACTGCGAAACTGTTCTTTGTTCCCAATGCTGTATGCTGCTCGCGTGTTCTTATGAACATGACATAAAAACTATTTTGCGCGAGGTCCTTGAACTGTAATAATTTGTGCGGGAAATGCGTTTTCAAACAGAAAGTTTTTTGTCAAATATAATTATTATGTGTGTAGCTAGTAAATAAGTAAAAGAGGATTAATATGGTATTCATTCAACTTTAGGCTAATTACCTGCAGCAGCTACTTATTATTAATTTGATAAAAGTTTTGTATTAGGTAGGTTTATTCTTATTAGGTACTTTCCTACCTACTGTTATGGAGTTATTTATTGTATGGTTAGTAATTATTAATCCATCACTCACTAGTATTTAAATAGGTACCTACGGTCTGTATTGCTTGATTGACTTTTTTGTTACCTATTAATTTAACGAATACGTAATACCTACTTAGTAAGTGTGACATGTAATGTCAACCATCGCGCTATGAGTTGGTGGAAGTAGACAGACAGATGAATTCAGGGCATCGCATCTGATAGGTATTACTTCTCATTGGTCGGTCCTCTGTCCTACCAACCAAGTAGATATTCAGTATTTACTCCAAAATCTGCAGACAGACCAAATTCAGGTTAATACATTTACTATAGGCAGGTTACCTAACCGTACACAATACAGAACTGAAACGTTGTTTGGCTATGAAAAATAGTATGGAAAAGCTAACGAGCGCGCGTCAATCTCATTATAGGTTCATTATAGCGCTGATCAATCGCGCAGGCTCAAAGTTTCACGCGGAAAACCTCAGTGGAAACTACAACCACAGATCGGAAGCGACATCTATGAGCGCCGTCGCAAACTTCAGCGCACTGAAATGCGTTCACGATCTTTATTATCGGCAGTAATACAAATTTAGTTCTTGCCCTACAAAAAGCGTTTCTCCTTTCATAATAATAAGAATACGTCGAGTCGGTTGCTTGGCGCGCGCGGTGGTTCGATACGCGCGGACGCGGCGCGGCGCGGGTGTGTGGGTGGCCGCCTCTGTGTGCGTGGGTCGCGGCCCCCCTCCCTCGCCCGCCGCGCCCGCCATTCCGCCCGCGTCGCCCGAACGTAGCTTTCTGTTCACTTATATAACGACATACATATATACGCGCGGTAAATAATATACACTGTGAATAGCGAGCTATGTGCTGCCACCTAGCGGCCGCTCGCCTCATAGCCACAGAGTATCAAAGCCCGCGCTTTCAGATTTTCTTTTTCTTGCCTCGTGCGAGGGATTGGTATTCAGAAGTAAGTACTAGAATGAATTAAGGGTTTACGGAGTGTAGAATTTGTAAATATATATGGTATATTCTGTACAGGTGTTTAGATTTACATAAATAGGTGTTTTTAGACATATACGATAATGTAATGTGTTTTGTACATTAGCAGAATAAAGCAGTACCGACACCGACAAACATCAATGTATCATAGTTAAATTTAATTGTCAATTATTATAATGATCGATCGAAGAAGATGATCGATCCATGAAATTGGAATCATTCTTTTGGTTTCTGCAAAAATACATGCTTAACGAAGTTTACCAATCCAATATACAAAACGGTAATTTTACATTTTAGTTGACAGCTCAAAAATTTTAATAATGTCGTCCATTACTTACGTATTTAATGCAGCGCCTGCGGCACGGGTTCCGCACCGACTACTAGCCGTACGACGTTCATCGACGGAGATAGCGTTCAGTAGGTAAGTTTATTGGTCAAAGCCAAATAGGTAGATAAAAAAACGAAATAATACACGTTGCGCGCGTCATGGAAACCTTGTCACACGTACAAGAAAGAGATAGGTGCTAGTTTTAGAACTAATAAACAAAGCTAAAAAGATGTTATGTCGCCAGAATCAATCTCATTGTGTATCGTTGATGTCTTTTCTTACGTACTTTAGTTGATTAGTTATTAGTACAAAAGACATCAACGGGTCATTTAAATAATAACGTACTTATTTAATTTAAAAAGAAATGCAACATATAAATATAATTGTAATTTAAAAACAATTACGATAATAATGACAAAATATGGATTTATAGTGATTTTTAATAATTTAATCTGGGTGTCTCTTCATAATAGTTTACTAAAAACGTACCTACATTCTTGTCAACTGTAGCGTATTTAAAAATAAACATAAAGTTATACTGCAGTTGTTAGTCTGTGGCAACATGGCGACCGACTGGCGTTCGGCGAACGAAGTGGGTTCTTCGTGCCGATTTTGACTCGGCTCGGCAGTTCGGCTCGAGCCGTGCTTTCGAGCCGAGCCGAACCGAGCCGAGCCGAAAGTCGGCTCAAGCCTGTTAGGGCTGCCGCGCACTCACTCCGCATCTGCAAGGTAAGACTTTTGAAGTACGAATGGTTTTTTTTAGTATATTATGACGAGTATCATTTGTGTGTACATATATGATCTGTTTTGTTTGTGAAAACTAGGTACTGTTTTTTATCGCTAGATATAGAAAAGAGATATATTTAGATTTTGCATTATATTTTATGCAAACAGGTAGGTACAACAGTGTTCTTAAGGCGTTTATGCCTTTTTTACATGATTTGTTGCAAATTTGCCTATAACCTTCTAATTTCATGGATAACAGACATAATGCATCTTTTAGAATTGTTTTTGGGTATAAATGATGACCCTTTTTACTAAACCCAGGCTCAATTACGTCTTCCACCCATTATTATTCTGATCAAAATAAAGAGATGCAATATAGGTAGCAACATAATTTTATACATAATGTGATCCAAATATCAAGCAACAATTATTTTTATTCATATGTATTACGTATATGCTTCTGCCATTAAATTGTATTTTTGAACAATTATGTACCCGAGTAACGAGAAAATAGGTAATTATCACCTTAATTCTCGACAGCGCCATCTATATTATTATTGGGGAAGGTAGCCTGGGAAGTCCCCCATTATATTGTGTGCTGAACGTACAGTCATGAGCAATATAATGTACCCACTTTTGGACTCTGTCGCACTAACATGTCATTTAGTGAGACTTACAGTTAGTTCAATTTGTCAAAAAAGTTAATGTGACATGGTACCAAAGAGTATACATAATATTATTGCTCGTGACCGTACGACGCATCAGACTCTCCCTGTTTCCAGACATTCCTTGACATCATTCCAAAATTAATTACCTTTGAAAACAATGCACCTGCTAGCCAGGATGATGTACCAAGCAGAGGTCACATCATCACAGTCCCTACTATCACTAACCTAAGGCTAACCACCACCTCTTATTGATAATTATACACTTTAGGTCCTAAACTGAACTGCTTCGTTGAACTCAAAAACCCAGCGTACTCATCGTTATTAATCGATCGAGTTTACTTACCACGTATAATTTAGTAAATAAAAGTATTCTTTTGCAAGATGACCATTTGGCCCTGCTGACATTGATTAAGATAAGGATTCATCAGGTATTTAAACGCATTTTTTTTAGTTTTTTCTTTTGCACTGGCAACCCTAGTATTGTGCTATCCAGAGGGAGAATTTCCCAAGCAGCGATGCATGACGCGAGCGTTCGCCGGTCGGTCGTCGGGCGTTCCAAGTTCGAACCTAACGTCACCCGCCATCTTTCTTCATTGTTTTTTTTCGAACACTCATTTAGGGCTTTCCATTTTCACTTTTGGTAACTTAGTCGATCGATTACCTAGAACTATAGAATATATTGTTATTATTTTTAAGATAGAGGTAAGGTCGATATTCTCGAACGCTGCGGTGGTGTAGCGGTTAAAGCACCTCGACGTATATTTGAGAGTACCTGGATCGATTCCCAGTCGGGTTTAAGGAATCGATCTTTAATAGTAAGTAAGTATATTTTGTGTGTAAGTGTTACTCGATCGATTCTCGACCAAATAGTGGAGTGCATATTATTCCTTATTTACTAATGGTGTAGTGTGTAGGCTCCGGTTGATGAGGGGGTTCTTCAAGGGGTCCAGGACCGAGGTACTGGGATGATACAGGGCATGGAGTTATTACAGGCGGATAATTTAACAAATTAACAATACATCATCAACAATACAGTACATCAGTACTTCTTTGTTTTTGTTTTTTTTTTGTCGTGGCTTAATGTAGGTTTACCTTAGATGACTGCTTGGCCGGACAAATGGGGAGCGCTGACGGCTCTCACCCGTTACTTTAGTACTTCTCGAGACAATCTAGGCAGGTGTATTGCGGCTCATCCAGTAACGGTCTAACGGTATTACATATTTGGGCTCATCTAATTTATCGTGGGACTCCCGCCGTAGTCCAGTGGTTGAGCTTTGGGCTCACTATCCGGATGGAGGTCCCGGGTTCAATTCCCAGTACACGTGTAACAAAAAATTGTTTTGTGCATTGCAGACTGAAGTCACCTGACAATCGAAAAATAAGATGATTCCGTGCTTCGGAAGACACGTTAGCTTTGGTCCCTGGTATTATAGAGTTAAACCGTACCATCAAGGTTGCTGAGGTTGATTAACGGTCTCATGCCTACCCTTTTAGCATGTTTATGCGTGGGGGTCCATGTTTAAGGTAATGTTACAAATTATTGTTGAGTTGATTGAAAAATTGGCATAATGTTGCAGCATAAGTTTTTGTCTTGGGAATATTTTGATTGTTCTACGCAGTACTCTTTTTTTTAAACATTCTTGCAAGCAGTCGATACTGGAAATAAACAGATAAGAACACACAGTATAATGCAGTAGGTAATCAGACAGCGTTGTTTTTTCAGTCCACATTGCCAATAAATACATACGATTCAGTCGAAAACCATATTTTTAAATACAAACACAGTGTTCATTAACTTTGGTTAAAACTACGGGAAATCGAGGGTAGCGTGAAAGTGTTGCCATCTTTGTCGATTGTATTGGTGATAATGTTTGATAGAAAGAGACGGAGTATGCTAGGTCGTCGGAATATTCGTAGTGTGTACTGGGATTAGTGATGGGCAGGGAAAGAAAAAATTGGGTGGGAAAGAAAAAATATCGGGAAAATATGGGAAAATAAAATAAACACCCGAAAAATTCCCGAATCATGGGAAAATATTTTTTATTTAATTGTTTTTAATCTTATTATTATTTGTATGTCGTTTCCATGTCTCGGGTCGGGTCTGTCATGGAGTCCCGGACTTTTGGAAGGCGTGCGTGGGGCCGAAGCCAACACGTAGAGGCCCCTTAAGACAATTTACTCTAAATGTGTTGTGACACCAACCGGCGATTATCCCTGTATGCACTATGGGAGTGCACCCAAAGACAATCCCTGGTTCGTGTAGGACTATTGCAGATTATGGGAACAAAAGGAACTGGGCTATTGGGTTGGGGGTTAGTGAACCTATATACTGGGGCTATGGGGGACTATGACGCCTGCTCGACTAATGTTAATAACAGAGATACATTGGGCAGGCGGTGACTCGTCACTCACTGGTTGGGCCACCTATCTAGCCGACGCGACTGGACGGCAAGGCAGCAACATGGTTGTGAGCATCTCAGGGTGTCAAGAGGTGTACACCGCTTTCTGCGAGGCGGTTTACCCGCCTTACCAACTCGCGACTTATGATGCATCTTTCACTTCCACCCTGCGAGCGTATAGCTCTAACGCCCCACTCTGGCTGGCCAATGAAGTCAAGCCAGAGGTGAGAGTCCTGCGGCCCCCGCTAAGGTCCACTCCTGCCAGCCAGTACTGTCACCATCTTTGTTGCTCTTCTTTGGACTCTCTCTAGTAGTGCAATGTCCTTCCGATAGTAAAGTCTCCATATTTGAAACCCATGTTCTAACAGCGGTTTGACGTAAGTAAGTTTTGTAAAGCCTAAGAAACAATTCCGTATCTATATGATAAAAAGCTTTTCTAATTATGTATAAGAGGGAGTTATCCTTCTTAGTGATTCCAATAATGTGTTCGTCCCACTTTAGATTATGTGTTATCGTTATGCCAAGGTCTTTTTGTTTTTTAACACACTCGAGAGGTTTTGAGTCAATGGTGTAACTCAACGTGGGGTGGTTACTGCCAACATGCAACACAGTGCATTTGTCTACGTTTAATGTGATTAGCCAATCTCGGGTCCAAGCAATTACTCTATCAAGATCATCTTTGATGCTTCCCTGTTATTTTCGTGTCATCTGCAAAGAGTGATATATCAGACATGATACCATGTTTAAGATCTGTAAGGTAGATACTGAATAAAATAGGTCCTAATACCGATCCCTGCGGCACACCGCTGAGGACTTTTCTGGGAACAGAGTATGATTCTCCGATGCGCACAGAGAATGTGCGATTTGACAGGAAGTCTTCAATCCACTTCACGACATTGCCTCTGATTCCAAAGGGCTCTAATTTAGCAATCAATGGTGTGACAGGAACTCGATCAAAAGCTTTTTCATAGTTCAAGTAAATAATATCTGTAGGTATTCGTGCCTCCCAATTTCTTGCACAAAACCATATTGCTCCTCGATGATGACATTCTCTCGTGCCAAAAGCATCCTATATATCCTATAATATGTAGATATCTTTGCATGAAATTATTAAAATCGAACATTCCATTCAAAATATATTTCCAATTAGATCATCGGCTTTCCATACTTTGGCCGGCCCAAATTTGAAAGTGCCGGTCAGAGAAAAAAAATGTGTCAAACCTTTCGAGTAGATTGTTCTGAACATTTTTTACTATGACACCAGACGTGTATGACCATTAGTTTGGCTTTAATTGGATTTTAAAATTCTTGATTTCTCATTTATTTTGTATGAAAATAAAGTGCTTTGGGTAAAAAATGCGGTACGGCGGATTACAAAGGACCTTTAGAACATTTAATAATCTGGCGCAAAACATTTTTGACCGTTATCTTGACTTTTTATTCGTGTCTCTTTCCGTTTTGGTTTAAATGGGAAAAATGTCAGCCAGCGAAACAAAATAAGTCAAATCTTTTGGTAAACGACTTGAACGACGTATTTTTACTATACTACCAAATGTCGACTTTGGCTTTTATTGGACTTTTTAAAAAAACTTTTTTTTATACATTTTAACAATGACAACAAGCAGAGCTTTCCCAATGACTAGTTATTAGTGAGATAAATACTTTGTGTTTTTGTTTTGTATGTTGTTAGGTGAACTTCTATATTAATACTATCTGATTTTAGATATGACGTTGGCTGTAGTTTTTGCATTCGACTCAACGTTACGGCCTAAGTTTAGATTGAATTATGGTATTGATTCACCTTGACTGTAAATGGTTACCACCCTCCAAAGATAGGCTTGCCATCTAGTGACGAAACTCGTATATTGGCATGACGTCTGAAGTATCTGTTAGGGAAAACAGGAGTCGGGTAGTTGTACTTTGCAAATATGCCTATCACAATGTCCTGGTGCTCGGCCGATAACATAGTAGGTACCTCTATCACCCCACTGTTTATTCCTTGTATACACTTTTCTTTAAAAAAAATAGTTTCTTAAGCGTGTATCACCATCAGGTAAGGTAGTGGTCAAACGCAAACCTACTTTTCAAAAGACGACCACCATATTACGCCTTTAGCAAGATAGTTACATTATCACTAGATAAAACATTTTTTGATTTTTGGAAAATCGAATTAAGTTCAAAATATTGGTCATAGTCGTTTAATGCCATAGTAATAAACATTCTGACGATCTTTTAAATAACGCGCCTGTTATATTTTATTTTTATACAAAATGAATCAAAAATCAAGTTTTTTTTTAAATCCAACAAAAGCCAAACTAATTAATGGTCATACACGTTTTTGTCATAGTGAATAATGTTTACAGGTATCTTCTCGATAGCTTTGACATGTGTTTTTTGCTGACCGGCACTTTTCACACAGAAACTATAACGTAAAGTCCAACAAAAGTCAAAATAATGGTCATAGACGTTTGGTGCCCTAATAATAAATGGTAAAATGGATAAGTTCTAACGGGATATACAAATATTGTTTCATGGCCGGCACTTCACATTTACACCAAAAATGTATGAAAATTCAGTTTTTTTTTTAATTCGAATAAAACCGAAAATATTGACCCTACAGCTTTGGTGCCATAGTAATAAATGCTCAGACGGATAAGTTCTAAGGATATATACCATTATTGTTACTTGGCCGGCACTTTACATTTTCACCTAAAATGTATGAAAAATACAGTTTTTTAAAATCGAATAAAACCGAAGATATTGACCCTACAGCTTTGGTGCCATAGTAATAAATGCTCATATGGATAAGATCTAACGGAATATAGCAAAATTATATTTTGGCCGGCACTTTGACTTCTGGGCCGAAATCCGATGATCTCCTTTAAGTATTTTAAGAGTTCATACGACACTACGACAGAAGATAAATTGGGCATAAGTAGGCATACATTATATTTAAATGGTCTTTGTTGGAAATCCTTACTTTTAATACAAATATATGCGATAAAAAATATTTTCCCTTGAAATGGGAATTTTTCGGGTTTTTTCCCTCAGAATTGGGAAAATTCCCAAAACGCGGGAATTTTCCGGGTAAGAACCCAACACTAACTGGGATTTACTAGCGCGTCAAAATTGGCCGAGCTATGGCGCAGTTGGCAGTGTGCCTGCCTGCAATCCGACGGTTCCGGGTTCGTCTCTCGGGTGGTACAACTGTTGGGATCCGCGTGGTATTTTTTCGATTTCTTTCCTTTAGAATAATTAATGACTTAAGTATATCGAGATTTTGTGACACATATTTTCCTTAAGAGGCATTAACTATTGATATTTTTACCAAATGAGAGCAGCAGATGACGCACTGAGGGTGAAGAGGCCTATGCCCAACAGTGGGATAGTGACAAAATTAATTTAAAAAGAAAATTAAATTTCTTTTCGAGACTTAGGTATTCTAGTCCCACACTCCCACAAGTCCCACAGCATACACACAAAAATTCACGCCTAGATCCCGATAAGGGTAGGCAGAGCAACGAGTTACAATTTTTTTTTTGCCACATACCTAATAAGAGAAATAGAGTCCCTCAATGCTTATCGGAGGGATTGGCTGGAGATCGCGCAAAGTTGAGAGGAGTGGAAACATCAAGGGGAGGCCTTTGCCCAGCAGTGGGATCGAAGAGGCTAGATAAGATAAAACTCCCACATGACTATAATGATTTGAACAATCCGTCACCCATAATACTAATATTAGTGTAATTAATCGCATTCCTACGAAGCTAAGCACTACTAAATGCGAAATTATGATCACAGCAGCATTTCAGCATAAAACATCGAGAAGTTCTTTTTTCAAATCCTTAATCAGTAATCGTATTCAAACATGGAACGTACCGTCTCTACTTACTGGTCATTCTTTAAAAAGTCAAAACTACTGCTGAACTTTTAATGTTACTGAAACTTAAAGATACCTATTGCAACTTCAACTTAAAAAATTGAATATCCATTGCCGACAAAGTTCCCAAGGCTAAGAGATCGTTGACATGTGACGTTCATTGTATAACTACGTTTTTTCCCGGCTTCACTCGCTCCCAGTAGAGTCTACTTTCTCTAACAGATTACTCGTTGTTCGCCCTCTTTAATGATGAACCTATTTATTTTTAAACTAGAATACTTAACTACAAATGTAGAAATGACTATTGTTTTCATTTATTTACAGATATAGGTTGGTACCTACATATACTTACTATGACTTACATGAATTTGAATGTACTTAAATACAAAATATTATGTCGTTTTTTTATTTTATATGACCTGAATATTTTTATAGCAAAAAGTATAAGTCTATTTACTATAAATAAACTTTTTACCTAACGAAGTTAAAAATGTTGAGTCAAACGTAGTAGGTACCTAGTTACATTATTTTAGGTAATTCCTAAAGTACCTACCGTCCTACCTACGCTGTAGAAATGTGTATTTTTATATTTTGTGTATCTATTTTGGGGTTAGGTATTGTAAAGTATGTTCTAGTCGAGCGGTGGTGGCTCTTCAATGACTCTGCCATGACCCTAAGACCTCCGCGCGGTCAGATGCGCCCGTGACTCCACAAGTCAGCTGACGGCAGTCGCAGGCCATTCTAGACTGTAAGCCCGCGACTAAACGTCCCATTTACATCGTTATCACCCCGCTGATAACACGCGGCCGACTCTCCCCGCCACCTCGCGATCAAAACATAATGTTCTCTATTTACAAGTCTTGGTCCGACAGAATCGAGAACAATCTCGATTTATAACAATTAACGACGATACAGAATATTCCGCATGACAAATCCGAAGTCGCAATCTCGTTGATGAAAAAGAGGCGTTATTTCAAAATACCTATTTCGGAATTTCAGGACCGAAATCAACTTCATAACAATTAACGATACGACCCCCGCCTCTAAATTCCTCGCCCCGAGCGTGGCTGGTATACGTGGCGATACGACGCCTTCGCATAGATAGAATAGAGAGCGGTTTCGGAACGCACCGTACAGGCGGGTACGGGCGCGCCTGTGTGCCGCGCGCTTGTGTCCCTGTGTGCCGTCCGTGTGCGCACACAGCCGCGCGCCCGGTGAGCGCTGTTCACCGCACTCTGTGAGCGCAAACAACCATCTATAAGGCCACGCTATAGCTGACGAAGGGACGCAGCGCGCTTCAAGCCGGTTGCGTTTTATTATTTTTCCTTAGTATGATTTTTGTACAAGAATTAAAATTGTTGGAAGATAGTCATTTGCTAGTATGAGATATGTGGAAGGAGGCTCTTAAATTGTGAATTCTACAAAGCACTTCTTATTTAAATATATTTTATTGTATAAAGTTATAGTAATGTAATAAAAAGATGAAAAAATAGAAAATTGGAGATGTCCTTAGAAAAGGTTCATTAAGATCTGCTCTGAATCGGCATCCGTGTATGATGAATGTGGAGGAAGCAAGAGAAGTATGTCAGGAACGAAGCAAATGGAATTCCATAGTCTTTGCTTACCCCGGTGGGAAATATGCGTGTGTTTATGTATATATGATGAGATAGGTAGGTACTTTCTTTTCTAAGCCATTTTTATTTCTTCTATTTCACAGTCCAAAAAAGTTTAAATTTTACGGAGGTTACTCGAGATGCACCGAATAATGACTTAACCGAATATCGAATATTATTTAGTAAGGGTTAGGTTCGGTGATAACCGAATCGAATATTCAGCCGAGCTCTTCGGTTTCACCCTACGTCTATGGTAAATCTACAAAGAGTGCGTAGTTTTGCTGAAATGATCTTAGGAAATAATCGAAACAATCAGTTGTATCTATTACGTATAAATCACGTCTTTCTGCCATAAAATAGATTTGCGTTTGACCACAATCTCACCTGATGATAGGTGAATATGTGGCCTAGATGAAATTCTTTTACCTAGATATGATATCCTCTTACGACTCAAACGTTACGAACGATACGTTTCAAACGTATTCACGTTTGGTTTAAAGCCGTAAGACCGAAAGTCCTTTTTAAATCCAAACTCCATTGTTTAACTATTGTGTCTGGCAATCTCTGCCTTAAGAGGTTAAAAGATTCTACGATTGTCGTAATTAGTCTCTGAAATGAAATGAATGTTCTTACGTTACTTTTGTTATAACCAATTATTGGTTTTGGTGCCGAATATCGAATACCAACCGAATATTCGGCATATCTCTAGTGAGTAATATTATAAGTCGCAAGATCTAATGTTATTTTAATATCCTAACCCCATAGTTTAACTATTGTCAGAAAATCTCGGTTGCAAGTGGTTAAGATTAAAATATTAGTAAAAGTGTTTTCTACAAAATAAACGATATCTACTATACAATCATCTTCTGTTTACATTTGTCTAGAATTTGTTTTTGGGTTTGAGACTATAGTTTCATTTCATTCATATGAACTCTTTGTATAATATGTGTTATTGTTATTGACAGCATTGGTGTTAAGTAACGATACGGGCTAAGATTTAAAATGTGTTATCTGTTAAACTCAGGGTTGAGGTCAAAAAGCAACATTGCAATTTAACATTTGCGCATATAAAAGTAAGTGCGCAATGCAAAAAAAAAATACAAATAGCGATATTGCTCTTTTCGATGAATCGCTTCGATGTAGCCTTTTTAACACCCCTTTAAGTCTAGTATTATATTATATATAGTATAATAAAAATAAATACTTAAATCAAAGCTTTACTTGTATAACACTTTAAAATTGTGTGTGTCATGACATATAATATATTTTTAATTTGTTGTCTATAGAGATTCTTTATATTCCTGAATAATTATTTCTTATATAATTAATAATAAGAATGGCTCCATCCATTTTAATAGAAGACTTATGATTTTTTTATAATATTTTTGAATGAATATGTCAAGTAACTTTAGGAAATTACTTGATTAAAAAATGATCATACTATATCAATAAATATATTCATTATGTTGTTATAAATAGGCTAAAACCGATATTGGAAAAATATGGTCGGATTTATTTTTTTATAAACTTGAGGCCCGAGACCCACCCCATACCCCTTCAAGGAAAGCTTGCCTTACACTTTATATTTTACCAAAAGAACCAATTCAATAACCCCTTCTACAACTTCAAAAACCGCAAATTAAAGTTCCCATACAAACTAAATACGAAAACGGTGAATCGGCTTAAGGCGTCGCGCGTCCGGTATATTTCCGACATAATACCGCTGCGTCGAGCGATTACTACTATATATTCTATATACATTTAATAGCTATACAGGCGCGCATAGAACTGGCCGTACTTATGTGAGCGCTACGTAGCGGCGTCTTTCAGCGGTATGGCGCTGCACAGCACTCTACCGTCCAGCAGTATAGAATCGTGTAGCGCTTTAGCGCAGTGCTGTCTTGAGACCCGGCTTATTATTATCGTAGATTGGCGTCGGCGCAACTACACGGCGTTAGAAGGACGTTCCGTTTTAAATATCAGGTTTTATTATTATGAAGAGCGGCGCAGCGGAGTGCGGACGGCGCGCGGCGGACGGTTGCGTGCGATAACATTTGACATTCGTAATTAGTCGAGCGCGGACGGTGGCGGCGGCGAGGCCGGCTCGGGCTCCGCGGACATTCCGCGTCCGTGGGGCCGGACAAAGAGGTCGCGCGTTGCGTCAGCGGCCGCGGCCCGCGCGCGGTTTGACAATCGCCGTCGCCGCGCCGCCGCCGCCGCCGCCGACCGTCACGCGCCCGCATTTCACATACACTGCCGAAATATACGCTAGCCTTGTAGTCTTGTTGACTATTTCCAAACACATGCTCTCAACGTTTCCGTCTATTGCTAGCTTTAGAACGCCAGTTCGCCACTGTAACCACTATTTCATTAATACTTTAAAACATATGCAAATATATTTTTCAAATAAGAAACTTTACTGCGTTTATTGGAACGTAGCGTTTCCTCAAAACGACTCTACATAGTTTCCTCATTTTCGACATGTTCTCACATTTTAATGAAAATTACTAATTAGTTGCGACTACCTACAATATATTAAAAATAAATAGACGAAAATCAAATATCTGTTCTCATTTATCTCATCGAAACTTTCTGTTTACTAAATCCAAAAATTCCGGGCTGCCCGTCTAATGAGTCCAAAATCCAGGCAAGCGTGCGAGAGACGACGTGAGGGAATTGCGACCTTACGGGCGAGTGCGTAGAGTCTATTGCGAGGCGAGGTCGAGAACGTCAGCTAATGTCAAAGAGCAGAGGCAAGAAAGAGATAAAACGTTGAGGAAAACATCGAGAGATACGGCCCGAGCTCTGTATCGCTCTGCTCGACTCTCGCGGCAAAACTCGCTAAATTATAATGAAAACGCAACGACATTACTTCTTCTTACTTCATTATTCAGCTATGTACGAAATAAACTATCGTCAGACGAATTTTGACTTAGTACAGTTGCTTTGTAGGTAGGTGAATGAAACACGCAGCTGTTTCAAAAGAAAACATGGAATACCTACGTGTAGTTTTAAAGGTCGCCGCGCGCGGGAAACCTATCTGTCAGTTTGACATTGTTTGTCCGCTTTTCTCGATGACAACTCGTTCTAAACTGCAGTAGAGCAACACATTTAACAAACAAAACACACTTTTGAACGTATACGTGCTTTTATATTCATTTTATTTGTAGTACTTGTGTATTTTTGTGTATTTTAAGTAATAATAAATATCTTTTATTTCTTTCCTTAGATAGCTTATATGGTAGATAGATAAATTTATTATTTTCATCTACTTATATCACGTTTGTCTCTACCAAAAATCTTCGTGAAGAAAAATAATGCGATAAGACCGTAATATTAAGTTTTATTTGTCTTAGTTAGATATAATAGCCATGACTTTCATGCCATGCATTTTTCGGGGTTTTACCTATTGCAGATCTTATGGTGACTTGAGACTGCGCACCCCGACAAAGATAATAGGCGTGAATTATGTCTGTTTGTCTAGTTATATTAGCACTAATTAGCCGTTGTTTTACAGCTAGTAGAGTACGTATATTGTATTGTATTTTATTGGACATTCACTATATTCATCTAAGGACTTTGTTACACCCCGGGCACTCTATAATAAAACTCATTCTAACCGTGTAAGGCGTTACTGCGTAAGTGTGAGCGAGACAGATACTATGTGCGCGCTTTTGACTAAAGTATGACTCAGAGGGGGTGAGGTAAACTTACCTCTCACCCTGATGCGGATTCGTGCGGGGCTGATAGTTAACGTTCTAGCGGGTACCTAACCTATCATTCTGCTTTATGATTTCGTAGGTTTTAAAATTGGCTGAAAGTAACCGATTACTTGTAGCTCTGCTCACCCATTGGAGAACACGGGCGAGAGTAATTGTGTTGTCTGTAACGTATGTAAGTATGCATATTAGCTATGTAAACTAAAGTAGGTATATTATACCATGGTATAAGAAGACCAGGGGCCTGTTTAATAAAACTTACAATTGTAAATTACAACGACAATTTGGTGTTCATTACGTAGCTAATATGAAACTGCAAAATATTCGTGATCACACACTCCGCAATGTACATCAAATTGTCATTGTAATTTACAATTGTAAGTTTTATTAAACAGGCCCCAGGTATGCTCAATCCTATGACAAGTCGCCATTGCTAGCCCTTGATGACGTGTTACCATTAAATTGGTATCTCCAACATTCCAAGGACGTAAATTGTATTATTGAAAATTAAGTCAATTACTGACTAATGTATTTAATTACTATTACTTGTCACATATATAATAATCATCAAAACTGTACGTAATACTTATCGTAAAATTTCCTTGCAAAGTAATTTAAAATGGATATTTTTTTTTTACGAAATGGCAACGTAGGGTGGGATGACGTCAGCTGGGCTAACCTTGAAATGCTAGCTGTCACTTTTGAGCATACCTGCCGGGTCTGCATGACAACTGCGCCGCGCGCGGCGCGAATTATATCAAGCGCTTGGACCAATAAATAAACGATACGAATGCTATCTACGTCGATGGACGTCAAACGGCTATTGGTCCAAGCGCTCAATATAATTCGCGCCGCGCGCGGCGCGGTTGTCATTCAGACCCGGCTGGTTTTCTTATGCCATGTATTTATACAACATTTTGCTGTACAAAAACTCCGCGGCTCTTCGCCTACAGAATACGTCTGGCTATTTTCGATATCGCGCCACATAGCGTTGCCGGGTTGACATTTATTGATATGGGCCGCTAGTTACGCGAAATGGAACGAGAAATTAGGCCTTATTATTCGTAGACTTGGAAAATAAGAGTGTTTGTCGCGTTGGTTTTTTTTAACGAGGATTCCGCACAAAGTATTCCGTATAATATATGCGGTAAGTAGTCATCAGCGTGAGAGCCCTCAGCGCTCCCCATTTGTCCGGCCAAGTAATTAATGCCATTTGCTGCGAATTTACAACAAGTCTTTATTGCACAAACATATACATATGACATAACACACGGATATCGCACAATTGGGCGGGCTTATCGCTACAATTACAATAAGAATTAAATTAAAAATTACAATAAGTCACGTCAAAAAAAGGGATATTAGGCCTCTCCTCATCAATCAGATATTTTTTTTGATATTAAATACTTGGCCGGACAAATGGGGAGCGCCGAGAACTCTTACCTGGTTCATCAAACAGAGGATGGCGCATTTATTCTAGCCAAGTACTTCGTTCTTGGTGAAATGGTTGCCGGTAATAATTTGGTAATCGTTACAGTCGATCGCTATACCGTTACCAAATTGAGTAAAACCAGAAAGTAAAAGTTTGAATAAAGAAAGGATAACAGGAGACAGGTTAATTTATTATAGTGAGTACTCAAAGTGTGATGAAAATTGATAAGTATTTGACTGGGTCACAGATAAATGATAAAATGCTAATCTAGAAATAGAAACCAGTCGAAGATTATTAAAAATCAATTTCATTTTACTTTTCGACTTATTTTCGGATTTTATTTATGAATTAAGTAACAATGAGTACGACTTTTGACCGCTTTTATTGATTACGTCACAGGATAGTATTTCCATTCAAAGAAAACTTTCGTTTTGACGTTTCGTAAAAAGTGTCTCATTTGACTAGGTTGTCAATTTTTTTTTTGTTTTGATTTTCCCCGAAGGGTAAGGCAAAGGGAATGCCCATACAGCCATGTCTTACGTATTTTTTTTCTTGATGATTAATGAAATGATGAAAGGTGATGATGATGAAACCTAAGCCCCCACCCTCAGAGTAGACTCCTACTCCGAACCCCAAACGAATTAACTCGAAAGTCTGCATAAACTTTCGAGTTATGAAGCGGCTTCTTGACACGAAGCGAAAATAGGCAGATACACTTTGTTTATTGAATACTCCAATATAATAACACTCGCGAATGTCTTCCGACTAACTTAATGCGATCATCAACCACAAAACACCACTTCGTATTAATTATTTAGATTATTCAATGAAGAAAGCAACTGTCCCGTTCCCGTTTCCCGCCAAAAAGCCCCTAGGTTGTCAAGTAGTCTATTATGTTGTTGTTGTTTAAATTCGCCTTATATAAGGTAGGCAAAGATCTGAGCACCATACAGCCTTAGCCTATTATGGAATTGACAGCGACTCACCGACGGTCGATTCCCGCTACGGCGAGTCTCTTTACGGTGGGTGGTTCTACGTCGCGACTGTCATTTTGTTTGTACAGTTCAATTACACAATTATATAACGACGCTACATACAATAAAAAAAATGAATGAAATAAGTACATATAATATAGTTGTACGTTAGGTACGTACTATATTTTTATAACCTACAATAATTCAAAATAAAGAATCAAGGCTAGGAGTTCAAAGCTTTTACGATTGTAGAGTTTAACTTCATGGGCGCATAAGTTACTTTTTTAAATTAAATATCTAATAATTTATTATACGTCCCATAGCAGTAAACAGGCGTCCCTTCGATTGACCGAAGAGACGATACAGCACCACTTTGCTCCAGAAAAATCTAAACAGTCCTTTTTTTTTAAAAAAATGGTCACTATTTCTAGTTGTGAGATCTATGACCGACCTCGTCCACCCTTAAAGTTACTATGGAACCACCAAAGATCCTTTTTTTTTTTTTTGACGTGACTTATTGTAGATTTGCCGCAGATGGCATTAACTACTTGGCCGGACAAATGGGGAGCGCTGAAGGCTCTCACCCGGTACAACGTTTAAGACAACAGGCCTGAGGGTGCCCAGTTGGGCCACCAAAGATCCCTGCCATGGCTCTTCTAACGACTATACTACCTACTTACGTAACTAGTAGCCGGGACCGATTGCTTAACGTGCCCTCCGAAGCACGGATCATCTTACTCTCGGACAATCGATTATTTGTGTTAGTTATGTTATTTTCTTACTGATTTTACGACATGCGCGGGAGACCAGCAGATGAACGTGTTCTATGTTTTTAATTCGCTCCCAAAACAGCATAGCAGCACTAACATAAGTTCACGACTGTATCCCAATCGGGGTAGTCAGAGGTACGATAAGGTGCAAAAGTCCAATCAGTTTCTTACGAAGTAATAAATTAACTGGTTGCACTTAAGACCTGGTTATGTCGTTTCTGTAATAGACCAAAACACCTACATTTTTTTTTATAATTATGACAACTAATGGTTCATAATTTCACTACCGTTTACAAATAATTCGCTGGGCTCAGTGACTGCACTTTTGATCTTTGTACATCCATCGCAAGATGAACTAAGTACCCACACCTCACCGAGCTTTCTGTTAGACCAACGTGATAGGAGGTGAGCCGTATCGCCGTGTGTAATGATCGAGCCAATTGCGTAGAATCACTAAGTAGTACTAAGTGTTACAGAAACTAAACTGAAAGCAGTTTATTAAACAAAGTACTAGAAATCCTGGGTTTGTCATAAAGTGCACATGTCCGACCCACATAGTATCTTCATAGTGCAGTAAAGTGTCGGCCAATCAAGCTTAATCAACGCGCGGCTCATCACGGCCATGACGCATTGGGGAGTTGCTACTACAGTCCGTGGCTGTTTGGTCAGTCATAATGATCTGGGAGGTTAAAATAAAAATTTTAAAAAACCCCCGACCAGAAAAACGTACTAGAATAGAATAGAAATAGTTTATTATAAAAGGATGCCACACACAAAAAAAAAGACAACAACATCATATCATTTCCACTAAAACAATTACAAAAAAGCAAGACGGATGTTTGTCGAAATGATCATAAGGTGGTGGTGGACGTCCTGAGATAAAAGGGCCTCACTCAGCACAACTCGCGGTACAATTATTATGACATAAGGTTAAAAATGCTAAACCCTATAAAAACCAAAAAATAACTTATCCCACATATGCTTGCAAGCAAACTGAGAGTGTAACATTCCTATCACACTTAACAAACGCCCTGATGACCTTGAAGACCTGAACCGATTTCCACCAAACATAGCTAAGAACACTCTCGACTGATATACCTTTTAAACAAAAAAACCGCATTAAAATCAGATGATCCGTTTGGGAGCAACGATGCCACAGACAGACACATACACATTTACACACACACACAGACACGTCAAACTTATAACACCCCATCGTTTTTGCGTCGGGGGCTAAAAATGGACACATCGGAGAAATTCATCTAAGAAAGCGATATTGCTATTGGACATTTGTTTGCATTCTTGTTCTATCGTGTGGGTTGTGAGGTGGATTACCAACCCCATCAACCCTGGTGTCAGGGTTACTATTGAGCCGCCAAAGGCCCCTGACATGGCTCATGTAACGACTACTAACTTATATCAGTAAGTAGTAACCGGGACCAACGCAAGGATCATCTTTCTTTCGGACAATCAGGTGATCATCATGTAATATTCTATAATCAAACTAGGGATCACAAAGTGATTTTCGTGATGTGTCCCCACGGAGATTTGAACCCAGGATCTCCGGATCGTAAGTCCAACGCTCAAACCACTGGACGACGGAGGCCGTTCATTGCGCACTTACTTTTATATGCGCAAATGTCAAATTGCAATATTGCTTTCTTAGATGAATTGCTTCGATATGGCCTTTTTAACCCCTCTGGACTATATGGGTACGGTCACGAGCATTAATATGAAAACACTTTGGTACCATGTCACATTAACTTTTTTGACAAATTGAACTGTAAGTCTCACTAAATGTCAAATATGTTAGTGCGACAGAGTCCTAAAGTGGGTACATTATATTGCTCATGACTGTACCAAAGTTTCTTTTGACGTCATACTTTAGGTTTGTTTAACAGCTAACAGGCTCACACCCAGTTAGATACCTAATAAAAGTTTTTCCAACGTGAAAAATAAAATACGTAAGCTCACGACTATATTACCAATAGGGGTAGACAGAAGTACATTGACGTCACGTCGTTTGAGGCGATAAGTCTTCAACAAGCTTAATATAAGCAGATCAATTTTTTTTATTTTTTGCTGTGTAAGTACCTAAATGACCTATTTTTTTTACCAATCTGTCTGTGTCTGTCTGTGTGTATCTGCAGTATAGTGCAGTATCGTGTATTTTTTTTATTATTTAGTATATGTCTGGATTGATTCCGTCTCGGCTCTTTAAGGCCTTATTATTTATTTAATTTTAAGATAACATAAATCCAATTGGTTAGTAACATGGAATAAAACTTAAACGACAATGTTAGTAGCGTAGGTGGTAGGGCAGTGTCTTGGAGTATGCTCCATAACTTCTCAAGCGGGGCGTAGTGTAGGTACATGGTGTATTTGTCCATAAAATATTTTTTATTATATTAACACTAGCGACCCGGCTTCGCTCGGGTGCAATGCTGAGGAAAAAAATAAATTATTTACGACATCACATTAAAAACCTCAAAAATAACAGTATTTCTCCACTATTTAATGGATGTTATTATACATATAAACCTTCCTCTTGAATCATTCTACCTATTAAAAAAAACCGCATCAAAATCCGTTGTGTAGTTTTAAAGATTTAAGCGTACATAGGGATATAGGGACAGAAAAAGCGACTTTGTTTTATACTTTGTAGTGGTAACATAAGCTCACGAGTATATCCCAATCATGTAGACAGAGGTACATCCATCGCAAGATGAACTACCCACTTTAGGACTCTGTCGCACTAACATATTTGGACATTTAGTGAGACTTACAGTTCAATTTCTCAAAAAAGTTAATGTGACATGGTACCAAAGTGTTTTCATATTAATGCTCGTGACCGTACCCATATAGTCCAGAGGGGTTAAAAACGCCACATCGAAGCTACCCACACCTCACCGAGCTTTCTATTTGACCTGTAATATGTGGTGAGCCATACCGCCGTGTATAATGGTCGAGGCAACTGTGTTAGTGAAAATTGCACTTAAGATATTAATAACTTATTCTTACAAGTCCGGTATCGGGGTTCGGGCTCCCTCTCAGACGACGCCCTGAGCCGAGGTTCGCGCCCAACTGGGCACCCTCAGGCCTGTTGTCTTAAACGTTGTACCGGGTGAGAGCCTTCAGCGCTCCCCATTTGTCCGACCAAGTACTTAATGCCATCTGCGGCAAATCTACAACAAGTAAAAAAAAAAGAAAAAAAAAAAAAAGAACCGGCGCTCCCCGTTGGGGAAGCACGCCGGTGAACCACAGACCTGTGACTTTTTTATTATATTTACTTAGTACTTTTTTTCATTTTCTGAGTATCCTTCTAAATTGGCAATCACAGTGTAAGGAATCGCTAATCTGCGTGGATGTTTGCGCAGATTGCCCAGGGTGCGCCGGGAGCTGTAGGTTTATGAGATGACGTCACTATAATTTCCATTTAAATACCTAATATAAGACTAGTAGTTGACATCAGAGGTTTTCATGCTTAGTTCTGCTTATAAAAAAAAAACATTATAATGTCCCATTCTGCTTATGTTTTTTAAGCGCTTTTTTTGAAAAATCACATTCGAATCTGATTTTTGTTAATAAAACCTCGCAATAGACACACTAATTTCAAACCTAGAACACATTTGTGGCGTCAGTTTTTATCCGACCTGAAATTAATTAAAAGAAATGGAGGTTTTGTTGAAGAAAATCTGATCTTTAAAAAAGGCACTTAACACGTGGCTTTTACTATACGGTGACGTTATACGCCCAGTCTAGAAATCAAATATTTAAATAAGATGTTTGTGAAATCTATTCCAAAGTGTAAGGGGCTATTTTCCTTCATTATAAAGGGTGACAATAATAACAATTTCACAGAACCGGCTGCTCCGCCGGAGTGGGAGTAGAAACGCGTCGAGTTATTTTAGAAGTTATATAAAAGGAAATGGAAGAACATGATGAGCATCCAATTAATATTTTATTAATTTTCTAGGCGTTCGATTATAAACTTTCTTGAAATTGAACTAGATACTTACTGCAAAAGATTGCATCTATTCAAATACGTAATAATACGATATACTTACGCGATGCTTGTAGTGAAAATGCTGTGCACATCTGTAATAAGTAAAAGACAACTAGAAAAGAAAGAAAAGAAAAAGAAAGAGAAGAAAGAATACTAGTTTAAATCATTAGATATTTATATTTATATATATGTGCTTGTATTGTTGATGTGCTTTTAAATAAAATATTCCGTAGGTAGATAGGTACCTACTTAGTTTCCATTTCCAAAAATGTGAACCAACAGTGGGCTCTCGCCTACGTACATAATATTAAACAGGCTACTCTTTTAACTGTAATAATTCTAAAACATTAAAGTATACTATTTTATCTTATCCAAAAGTAAATGATCCATTTTATTTCAACCCCAAACTAAGATAGGCTTTCGGTACTACCTCCACTTATATTGGTAGTAGCTACCAAGCCGTAGAGGCCGCCCGAAGGTGGTTGAGGTCAAACGGCAGTCGACCCTACGCTGCGACACATTGGCACCCGAAAAACTCAAATAGACCAAAACCGTCATTTTGGACGGATTAGGGCCAAAGGGCGTGCGACAATACTAATGAAATATTATAAAGGGCTCTTTTTAACAACTGAAATTTTATGAGAAGCTCTTTTGGGTAATTTTAAATATATGTGTACGTACATAGTTATACAGGGTCTTAGTGACGGAGAATTACGACTTGATAATAATATCAACTCAGAAACATGGTCAAAATCATCCCTCAAAGTTTTCGTTACGATGTCACAAATAAAAGTAAGTAGTTGGGAAAAGTAAGATGATCCGTGCTTCGGAAGACCCGGTTACTACTTACTGATGTAAGTAAGTAGTCGTTACACGAGCCAGGACCAGACTTGCACCAATGAGTTATTAATTTATCTTAAGTGCAGTTTTCATTAAAGACGGCGATACGGCTCACTACCTATCACGTTGGTCTGACAGAAAGCTCGGTGAGGTGTGGGTACCTACTAAGTTCATCTTGCGATGGATTTACCTCTGACTACCCCAATTGGGATATAGTGTGCATGTTATGTCTCAATCTGCAAATAGTTCCTAAAGTGAAAAGAAAAGTGTTTTCCCTGCTGAAGCAATACTCTTTTCTGAATCGCTTATCGGCCAAATTTCACGGCTCGTTTCTCAGTACATCGCAGTCGAAAATAACAGACTTAAGTCGTATTCATAACAGCCACCGTGGTCTAGTGGCTAGACCGGTGTTTTCACGATCGGGAGTTCCAGGTTCGATTCCCGATGGGGACATTGTCGAAATCACTTTGTGAGACTGTCCTTTGTTTGGTAAGGACATTGCAGGCTTGAATCACCTGATTGTTCGAAAAAGTGAGATGATTCCGTGCTTCGGCGCTATTAGCCGTAAAACAGCTCCACCAAACCGCAGTGCAGCAGCGTGGTGGAGTATGCTCCAAATGCATGGAGCATTTTCATGGACCCTGTTTATGTTAATGAGTCGTATTACGTTGTTTTTTGATGTGACTTATCGTATTTCACTATTTGGCCGGACAAATGGGGAGCGCTAAGGTATAATTCGGACACTCCGTACACAAATCTCATTCTTATAACGCAGTGAGAGCGAGACATAGTCCGCGCGCTCGCTCCCTTGCTCATTAGCGGCTTAGTAAGATTCATAGAAGAATATCGATCTGAGACAATTTAGAAAATTTCCCAATTTTGACCCGATAAGGAATCGAACCCGGGACATTTGTGATAGAATGTAATGAGTAGACACCTTGGGCCCCGGCCCAAGGTGTCTACTCATTATATGGCATCAGTAATGTAAGCAAGCATGTGGCTGATGTAAGTAAGTAATCATTTTAAGAGTCATGTCAGGGGCCTTTGGCGGTTCAATAGTAACCCTGACACCAGGGTTGATGAGGTTGGTACTCCACCTCACAACCCACACGATAGAAGAAGACTAGACGCCTTATCAAGATATTTAGTATATCAAGGTAAGTAAGCCCTATCTATGGAGTAATTAAATATGATTGGCCACCTGATACGACACGATTCATTTATAACAAATAGGAAGAGAGGAAGGGGTAGACCTAGGATAACATTTATGAAACAAATAAAAGAGAAGGTGCAGGTCGTGTCGTATCGGGAGGTGAAGGTTTTGGCGGGAAGAAGAGATGAATAGCGATTACTCCACCAACAAGAGCGCAGCTCTTAAATAGAGAGAGAGAGAGAGAGAGAGAGAGAGAGAAGTAGGTATAATTTAAAATCTGACGAAAGAAGTAAGTACTAAGCACTTCAAAAATTCTATTCTTGCTGTCGTTAGCTATCATTACTACTATGACGTCAGACAAGTAGTAGTAAAACATAGAGTTGTACAACAATAGAGATGACGCGATCTGACTGACAGGAAAACTGCGCTGGTTATACCTAACCATAATGTTTGGAAAATGCTAGGAAATATACCCATAAAATGCTCTGAGATATGTATCTATAGTTCTATGGGTCCTTAAAAACCTTAGAATAACATTTATTTATTATAGTGCATCAATAGCAGTAGGTAACATACACAAGCACACAAAGTAAAATACACATGTAATAAATAAATTAATTAATTAATATTACGAAGAAGAATAATTAAATATAATTTAAAAACGGTAAATAAAATGGTATTAAATGAGAAATAAAACTAAAACTATTGCAAAATAAAACAAATATAATATAGGCAATACAGGGTGTAAGTGACATCGTAACGAAAACTTTGAGGGGTGATTCATACCACGATTCTGAGTTCATATCAAGTGGAATTTTCCGTCGCAAAAGTATGGAACTGAAAATAATTTTAAAAAACACTAAACTTTTCATAAATTTTCCAACAGGAAATTCCACAATATTAATAAATACCTATATAACGAATACTGAGGGGGATGATTCAGACCATGATTCTGAGTTGATATCAAGTGGAATTTCCTGTTGGAAAATTTATGAAAAGTTAAGTGTTTTTAAAAAAAAAAAATAATAATCAATTAATTAAAAAAAAAAAACAAAATACTTAAAAAAAACCAAATTCATGATTGTTTATTTTCAATTCTATAGTTTTGCGATGGAAAATTCCACTTGATATTAACTCAGAATAATGAGCTGAATCATCCCCCTCAGTATTCGTTACGATGTCACTAACACCGTGTATAAAGATGATCTACGATGCTGTTCATCCTTTCTTTTGGATATGACTTATTGTCGGTTTGTCTTGGATGTACTTATTATAATCACTGTTTATCCTAAACGCAATGTCCGACTCGACGCCTGCTGTTTTAAATTTTCTTTTTTTTTCTTTTTTAATATTTTGATTTATTTTTTAAATAATCACACATCATTTGCTCAAAAATAATTTGCAGAATAAAATAAACGACACTGTGCTGTCTAACAATAATAAAAAATAAAAATAGTTCATAGTTACTACCATGAAAAAGTAGTTAGTTTTTTTTTAAATTGCTCCTTCACAATAATGCCGCCGATTGTAGAGCTGTCATTTTATAATCGTCCTTTATGTTGGTTGTGATTATGTGCAATAAAGTGTTTTGATTTGATTTTTGATTTTGTACCGGGTGAGAGCCCTCAGGGCTCCCCATTTGTCCGGCAAAGTAGTAAAGCTAATCTATACTAAGTCACATTATAAAAGAGACTTATTCGTAAGTACCTATATATACCAGGATAACGCGACCCTTTTCTTTCATTGTAACCGCACTTCCAAAAATATACTTGGGTTTTCGCAATGTTTTCCTGTGGCGTTTCTAAAGTCTCTGCTTTATCCCATTTTCTATAAAAACTTAAGAGTAACTCTTTCTGTATTTTTTATAACATCTTTATACCACAGGGCACTCACAGTAACAATTATTTTGAGAAATTGGATAGGCAGGACTAAAGTCAAACTTTTGTCTCCACTTCGGCAATCGCATCTGTGTGTGTGTGTGGCTTTAATGCCGTCTAAGGGGCCTCCGTGGTTCAGACGTTGAGCGTTCGGCTAACGATCCGGAAGGCCTCGGGTTCGAATCCCGGTGGGTATATATCACAAAAATCAAAAATGATACGTCCCGGCTATAGTTTACTTAAGTAAGTAGTCGACTGTCCTTTGTTTAACTAGAACATTGCAGGGTGAATCATCTGAATGTCCGAAACAGTAACATGATTCCGGGCTTCAGGAGGTATGTTAAACCGTTGGTTTCGGAGTAGTAAACCAAAAACCTCCAACAACCTACAGTGGGGATGCCTTCTGATTACTTGTGGATTTTCACCTGTGTGGATTTCTATGTAAATGAGACAAAGCACACTTTTTTGTTACAAAGCATTTAACATACCGTAAGCTCACGACTATATCTCAATTGGGGTAGTCAGAGGCACATCCATCGCCAGATGAACTAAGTACCCACGTCTCACCGAGCTTTCTGTTAGACCAACGTGATAGTTGGTGAGCCGTATCGCCGTCTATTAGGTCGAGCCAGCTGTGTTAGTGAAAACTGCACTTAAGATAAATGAATAACTCATTGGTGCAAGTTCGGTACTGGGATTCGATTCGGCGCTCCCCTTTTGAGAAACCAGCCGGTGTATCACAGGATTGATTGACATACAAAAAAGTAATGTTGAAAATCGTGTTGTACGATTTTGTATTAATTTTGCACGATCAATACAACATAATGGGGATGCTGAAATTGAATATCTATGTAGCGCAGTAGTTATTTTCAATCGATATTACCTATAGGTAAATAGCAACGTACTATTTACTGTAAGTATTGGATGCAAATACCACTCGCTCATTTACTTCCTCGATCTATTTCCACGAATTAACAAATTTGCATTACAACACAGTATTAATTATATCCTGGTTTAACAAAATACAAACATACTTATTTAAACTCACGCCTATTTCCCACCGGCGTAAGCAGAGACTCCATTTGCTTCGACTCTGACATACTTTTCTCGCTTCCTCCACATTCGTCAATCGCTTACACGCGCGCCCGAGTTGATTGTACTAGACATAACATAAAAACATAAAAATAAATAGCATAATACCGGGTGTTAGTGACATCGTAACGAATACTGAGGGGGTTGATTCAGACCATGATTCTGAGTTAAAATCAAGTGGAATTTTCCGTCGCAAAATTCATGATTTTTTTTTAGTTTTTTAAAATATTTTCAATTCTATACTTTTGCGATGGAAACTTGATATTAACTCAGAATAACCACATGAATCATCCCTCTCAGTATTCGTTACGATGACACTTAGGTACACCCCGTACAAGTACATACGGTAGCCATATAAGTAGGTATGGGTGTTAGTGACACCGTAACGAATACTGAGGGGGATGGTTCAGACCATGATTCTGAGTTGATATCAAGTGGAATTTCGTGTCAAAAAATTCATGAAAATTTTTCTTTTCTTTTTAATTATTTTCCAATCCATACTTTTGCGACGGAAATTTCTACTTGACATCAACTCAGAATCATGGCCTGAACCACACCTCAAAGTTTTCGTTACGATGTCACTAACACCCTGTATATGCGTCCCACTGCTGGCCACAGGCCTCCCCTCAATCAACCGGAGGGGGTATGAAGCATACTCCACCACGCTGCTCCTGTCTCGAACTGTAATCAGTTCTCGAATTTAAATAATCAAATTCATAATAATATTAAAATGCATCATATCGATTTTATTTTTACTCGAGTGAGTAATCGATTTGTAGGTTATATATGTCATAATAACACTGGCCAGAAAAAAGTTGATGCTTTTTGGCGGGCTGTCATTACGAAAAAACTAAATAATTTTCAGAGAACAAAAGAAGGTGCATTAGAACAGAGAACAGAAATCAGTGAACATTCAGATTATTCAGAAACAGATCAGAGCAGAAATAACAGTGTATTTTCAGATATAACAATCAACAACAGTTTTATCAGACTTCCTGTCGATGCGCAGGAAGAATATTCAGTTAAGTCTTATCATCATCATCA
The DNA here is from genome assembly GCF_024362695.1 of Pectinophora gossypiella. Taxonomy (NCBI): domain Eukaryota; kingdom Metazoa; phylum Arthropoda; class Insecta; order Lepidoptera; family Gelechiidae; genus Pectinophora; species Pectinophora gossypiella. The sequence continues at coordinate 6,773,803 of NC_065421.1, read as the reverse complement.
GCCGTACGACGCCCACTGCTGGGCATAGGTCTCCCCCAAGTTAAGTCTAATAATACTTATATATTTTCCTAATTACTTAGATATCAGTTATGCTATAGGTACTTGTATTATTTGGTATAAATCGACAAAGGAACAAATGAAATTGCATTAAGAGGAGAGAACAGAAATCAGTGAATATTCAGATTATTCAGAAACAGATTAGAGAAGAAACAGTGTGTTTTCAGGTATAACAATCAACAACAGTTTTATCAGACTTCCTGTCGATGTGCAGGAAGAATATTCAGTTAAGTCTTATAATACTTATATATTTTCCTAATTACTTAGATATCAGTTATGCTATATTTGTATTATCCGATACAAATCGATAAAGAGAACAACAGACAGTAAACAGTAAAACGGATAGTAAAACAAACAGTAAAACATTGCAGTAGGTAATATCGTTGTGGTGATTTATCAGGTAATCAGATGAATTTATCAAGGCAATCAGGTGGACAGGGATGGCTGTAAGGGGCGGTTGGAGGCCATTCGCGGGGTTTCACCCCATATTCAAACATCGTGGGCTTTTTACCCTATATTCAGACGGCTATGGGCACGTTGTCCATTTGTGGGTATTTTGCCCCATAGGTATTCATATAACTATGAAACATTCTAATCACATATTCTAACATCGTTGGTTTTTTACCCTATATTTAGACAGCTATGGGCACGTTGCCCATTTGTGGGTATTTTGCCCCATAGGTATTTCATATAACTATCACACACTTCAGTTTTGGAATGTGATTCAGAATTCAGATAATTCGTGACCTTACATGATTACGTATGGTTCACGACATGGTGGAGATGCTGGGATATCTTGAACATGTAATTTAGTGTTATGATACTCAGTACGAAATCAGTAGATACAGAATAGTTGACATCAAATCAGATGGACCTAATTAGATGGACCAATTCAGTTGTTAAATCAGTTGACTCAAATCAGATGGGCCAATAATGTTGACTTAAATCAGATGGGCCAATAACAGTTGTTAAATCAGTTGACTCAAATCAGATGGGCCAATAATAAGTAGTTAAATGAGATGGACCAAATCAGTTGTCAAAGCAGATTGACCAGATTATTTGCGAATCAGATCAACCAAATCAGTTGATAAATCAGAAGGACGAAGCCAGTTGTTAATGTTATCGACATCAAATCGGATAGACCATGTAACTGTTGACCATAACAGTTATGAACATCAAATTGGATTGACCATGTTAGTTATCAACATTAAATCAGATTGACTATACCAGTTATCAACATTAAATCAGATTGAGTATACCAGTTATCAACATTAAATCAGATTGACTATACCAGTTATCAACATTAAATCAGATTGAGTATACCAGTTATCAACATTAAATCAGATTGACTATACCAGTTATCAACAAATCAGAAATCAGATCAGTTGAATTGAGTTGTTAAGTTTGTTGTAAGTCAGTTCATTTACGAGTTTCGAAAAGTATTAATTCATTGATTTTATGTTTTTGGGGTACAAATTTTATTATGTTTTACTTCAATTTATATTGCAAAAATTCAGTGTAAACATATTCGAAATAGTCAGTAAGTATTGTTATTAGAATGAATACCAACCATTTGCTAAAAGTTAAGACCAAGTTTTCAAATAAATATCGTATATTAACCAATTCATATGCAACAGTTATAGAACATAAATCAACAATCGTGCTATCAGTGGCGCAGAAGCAATCCAGGCGTCATTATCCACAGCTAGTGGATGCCTTCCAGGTTATTATTCAGTACAATTAAGAGTTCTTCCTTGTTGACGAGCTTCGGGAGTTGGAGAACATTAATCAAGAGTTCAAAGAGGTAAACTATACGCTGACGCATATCAGGGAGCTGTCGATGATATCAGCAGCCTCGACCTCTTCAGTCGCAGATCAGGATATTCAGGTGAGAGCCTAATTGCCCTCTATTAAGCTGTACCTCCAGTAGCAACAAATTGGAATAGCTCAAATTTTTAGTCCTTTTTCAGTCGTTATTTGTCAGCACAAACCAAACATGCTAACATCATCTGGAGAAAGTTGTGATATTAGATATATTAAGTTGTTATATTACTGATACTTTTCAGTTATCCAGAATAGACGTATCTGCTTACGTTTATTGAAAACATCAGCAAAATTTTGATTCAGTGCGTTGTTTCATAATCAACAACAGCTTCAGCTAAATTAACAGGACATAGCAATGAAACAGAGTTTGAGTCTAAGTCAACAAACTGCTTATCAAGCTGTTCAAAACATAGTGCAGCAAATTGAACAGTCTACTCAAAATCTACAGCAGGGTTTAGAATGCTGAACTTAATCATAACACATGTGTATTTCATAATTCTTGCGTCGGGGCAGTGTCTCGAACTGTAATCAGTTCTCGAATTTAAATAATCAAATTCATAATAATATTAAAATGCATCATATCGATTTTATTTTTACTCGAGTGAGTAATCGATTTGTAGGTTATATATGTCATAATAACACTGGCCAGAAAAAAGTTGATGCTTTTTGGCGGGCTGTCATTACGAAAAAACTAAATAATTTTCAGAGAACAAAAGAAGGTGCATTAGAACAGAGAACAGAAATCAGTGAACATTCAGATTATTCAGAAACAGATCAGAGCAGAAATAACAGTGTATTTTCAGATATAACAATCAACAACAGTTTTATCAGACTTCCTGTCGATGCGCAGGAAGAATATTCAGTTAAGTCTTATCATCATCATCAGCCGTACGACGCCCACTGCTGGGCATAGGTCTCCCCCAAGTTAAGTCTAATAATACTTATATATTTTCCTAATTACTTAGATATCAGTTATGCTATAGGTACTTGTATTATTTGGTATAAATCGACAAAGGAACAAATGAAATTGCATTAAGAGGAGAGAACAGAAATCAGTGAATATTCAGATTATTCAGAAACAGATTAGAGAAGAAACAGTGTGTTTTCAGGTATAACAATCAACAACAGTTTTATCAGACTTCCTGTCGATGTGCAGGAAGAATATTCAGTTAAGTCTTATAATACTTATATATTTTCCTAATTACTTAGATATCAGTTATGCTATATTTGTATTATCCGATACAAATCGATAAAGAGAACAACAGACAGTAAACAGTAAAACGGATAGTAAAACAAACAGTAAAACATTGCAGTAGGTAATATCGTTGTGGTGATTTATCAGGTAATCAGATGAATTTATCAAGGCAATCAGGTGGACAGGGATGGCTGTAAGGGGCGGTTGGAGGCCATTCGCGGGGTTTCACCCCATATTCAAACATCGTGGGCTTTTTACCCTATATTCAGACGGCTATGGGCACGTTGTCCATTTGTGGGTATTTTGCCCCATAGGTATTCATATAACTATGAAACATTCTAATCACATATTCTAACATCGTTGGTTTTTTACCCTATATTTAGACAGCTATGGGCACGTTGCCCATTTGTGGGTATTTTGCCCCATAGGTATTTCATATAACTATCACACACTTCAGTTTTGGAATGTGATTCAGAATTCAGATAATTCGTGACCTTACATGATTACGTATGGTTCACGACAGCTCCACTGATGGTTGGCTGTTATGTATCCTCTATAAGTAGTCAGAAGAAACTGTGTAACGTGCCTTTCGAAGCACAGAATCATCTCATTTATGGACAACAAATTGAAAGTTTTTCAAAGGGTTTCTGTTTAGAAATAAGGCCACCGATTGTGTTTTTTTTCATTAGCAATTTTTTGTCCCGTTTGTTGTGTTATGTGCAATAAAAAGTTACTAATTGATTGACGATCAGTTGACATCAATAATGATTTAAATAATGTATGGCATTTTGAATGATTGTTATATAAGTGCCTGCTTTCCTTATAACTGATAGTAAGGCAACACCGAATTAGTGTCAGCGTTTGCAGTCGAAGTGCAGCCTTCGCGAAATGTGGCACCGAGGAGCGGCGCGGGCGCAGCGCAGGGCGCGTGGAATGCGAGCACAGAGATGGACTCATACTGTCAACAATGCATGAGCGCATTCCTTTCCTTCCTGCCATGCGCCTGCGTCGCTCATCGGTACCACATTTCGCGAAAGCTGTACTTACTCCTACGGCAAACGCTGGCGAATTCTTGTAGGTATACCTATACTTATTTCTCTCGTCATCTAGTAAAGAATACTGTCTGAGGAAAGTCTAAAAACTTACGACATTTTTCTGGTAATAAGTCCATTTATTAGGTAAGCGTGCATTAGCACTAAGATGTGGAACGTTTAAAAAAATAAACTACTTAATCAAGCAGTGGGACGTATATAGGCTATTTATGCTAATATGTTATGTATTTGTATTGTATTTTGACTTTGAAGATTCATTTTGAACTGCATTGAATTTCGATTACCTGTTAGTTTTCGGGGCGGAATGACTAATCCAAATTCATAGGTAAGCGTAATGTAGTAGAACTGTGTCAGAATATGAGATGATGGTCTATGCTGCTTATTATCCTAGATAACTTATGTCCGTTCCGGATCAGCCCAATTGAATAATACTTATGGCAACAGGCCTGAATTTTGTGTTAGTAGCAAAGATGCATATTTTGAACATTTTTGCTTACGAGATTGACAAAGTTGAAATAATCTCAATGACACTTTACTAGCCTTGTGGGTTGACCACCTGCCCCCTTATTCCGGCCCTGGCCGCGCATCGCATGTGCACGCGCAACCTGCCGCGCGCACCGTTTCGCGCACCTTGCGCTGCAAACATTTTATTTATACGCTTTTCTTGCTAGGCTAGCGCGCACGACGCACCACTCGTTCTGAAATCGAAAACCCTTGATACACTTTTTATAGCATTTCGGTTTCTTTATATTTTAATGAAAACACTGGTTTTTCTTTGTTACATTTACACATTTACATAACATACATACATAATCGTAATAATCAACAATAATCATAAGAGCCCAGTTGGAAGAAAGATTGATTTTCACTGTAAGGTCGCAGGTTCGAATCCAGCGCGGGCCTAAACCTATGATTTTCGAAATCACTTTTCAAATTCATCTTTGGATCATAAATGATTATCACATTATCACGTGCTCAGCGGTGAAGGAAAACATCGTGAGGAAACCAATACCCGAGAAATACGATTCGGACGTATGTGACCTAACCTGTGTTGGGCTGGTAAAAAACCATCTGTAAAAACCGGACCTGTCAGAATCTTCAGGTTAGGTAAGCGGACCCTGTGAGAAACGCGATAACGCTAGGGTGACGATAAATACTTAGTATGGTATGTACCATAATCACGGTCGTATTACTAAGTAGAGATTTCCCTACTGTAGTGTAGTCTAATCTAAAGTAAGCAAGAAAACAGCTTGCAATGTATTTCTGCTGTTCGATATGAATTACGAACGTTATGCATATAATATGATGACATAAATACTTGGTAAATATAATTATAAGTGTCAGAATATCATCATTTATGGACGGACGGTAATCCGCCTAAATATGTGATACCTATTTAATAGTGATAATATCTGATTGCACAATATTTAATGTAAATAAATGGTTTTGATTTGATTTGGATATTGAAGAGAATCAAATCACAATTATTGCACACAACATACAAAACAAATTTACACAAATGGTCGATAGATATAAATTGTAAGATCATTGTTATGTTACACATGTTTCACAAATATATGATTATGATTATAGATACAGCACAATCTGGCGGCCTTATTGCTAAGCAGCAATTTCTTCCAGGCAACCAGTGGAAAGGAAATATTTCCTAAATTCAAAATAAGGAATCCTAAATTTTGCCGAACGTTTGTAGGTACTTACAGTCGACCGTGGTTCTCCGTAAAGGTGCGGGCCTACCGCGGTGCAGAGAGGCTACGCACGTGTGTTAAGCTTCGCTTGGTAAGTAAATGTATGAGCTTGTGTCCACTGCAACGCACCGAGAATCTACGCGTGAATTGAAGTCAATACATGCGTCGCTTGCTCGAATAAGCGGTTACATAGGTCAAAACTGGCGACGCTGGGTCTACGTTTCAACTGGAGAACACGAATAGGACCCACGACTATGTAAATGCTTCCTGCAATGAAGCCAGTGTCCGTGGATTGCAGTGGTACGTGCTTAGCCTCTCCGTGCTCCGTGGCACGCTATACATAGTCGGGCGTGTGTCTTCCTGTACTCAATGGAAATGTAGACCCACGCAAACAAATGAATACACGCAGCTAATATGCGCCGCGTCCGTGCATAGTATGCGCCGCGTCCGTGCATAGTATGCGCCGCGGTGGGTCTACGCCTCCGTGTGACTTTTGAACGTGTTTGAATATAGAACTGATAATGACGTCACATGTTCCCGGTTCCTCTTTAACAAATTAGTGACGTAAGCGACTAGCATAGCGCTAGGTATAACTTTGAGACTAAGAGACGATGATAACATAAGCTGACGACTATATTACCAAAGAGTCAGAGGTTCGTCCTTCGTAAGATGAATTTAGAACCTACGCTTCACCGAGCTTTCTATTAGACCAACGTGGTAAGTAAGTCGAACGAGTCGTATCGTGGTTTATAATGTTTATTTTTTCGTGACTTTACTGTAGATTTAGATTTGGCACATTGGCATTAACTATTTGCGGAGCCAACTGTCTTAGTGAAAATACCATGCTTGGGCTAAGAAAGTGACTTGGCTTCCCTAGGCTAAATGACTGATAACTACTCCTATGTACTTAAGAGAAAAAGATAAAAGAGAAAGGGAGAAAGGGGTGTTATAAAAGTTTTTTTATAATGAATTGTGGGTTCTAACTTTTAATAGCCTAATCAGCTCTGGCAACATAGGGTTTCAATACTTGTAATGACTTAAAGTCCTGTTCGTTTACCCGGTGAGGAACTACGTTGCTCGCAGCCACCATCATTAAACTGGAACCCAGTGTCATATTTCACAAAGGCCAGAGGTATACCTACCTGTTAGTCCCACTAATGCAGTTTCAGTCGGCCAAAAGCGGTATAATTCATGCAAAAACTCTTCGTTTATTTATTTAGCCCCGTCTCGCCCACTTGCATCAATCGAACTTGCTGGTCACGGCGATAAGCGATTGTAGTTCACAACAACACCGTGACTCTTATGCTGCATTCTTGGCGAATAAACTGCATCTGAATATTTTCATAGTGGAAAATGGTGATAATAGGGTAGACAGTTTAAAATTGCCGCCGAGAATGAATTTCCCGACGAGGCAGCCAGTTGGCAACCATATCGATCGGTTCACGCGCCATTGCCGCGGCCACGAGCGCGCGTGAGAGCCGCGGCTGTACCGCACGCGGCATGGAACGCGAGAAGCAATCTGCTCTTTTGTCAGAAGGTGATTTGCAAAGCGCACATAACACGGTAAGGGCGTAGTCGTCCGACAGTCAAGTAGCGCACTCTCGTGAGAGATGAACGAACAGATAAATCTACGAACCATGCGATTTGTCGAGATATATTCTTAGAGTTGTACATTGCCGCGTTTGTTTGCTGAGCGTCAGTACTTGTTCATATTGAACCCGCAAAGTATTAGGAACGGTTCGGTAGTGTCTGGAAGTATAAGTGGTCGCGTGGTGGGGGGCGCAGGGTCGCACGGCTAGTACGGCCTCGCGGTCCTCTCTGCCGCCGCAACGCAAATCGTTGAAATCAAAACTTTCACGCTACGAGAGCGCTACGAAGTTTTACTGCTACGAACTTCCTGCTACGCGACCGTAGCGCGCCGCACTCAAAACTTTGTTCAGAAAGCTTTTTTATTTGTCACTTTCTGTTATCAGCGGGTGGAAAGTTTGCCTCTTTGTGTATCGTCTTAGCGTTCATATTCCAGTAGTCGCGCTCTTATCAAGTAAATACGGTATCGCGACTAATTATATAGTAGCGTGACGACATTCAAGTCTGATTTCTTATTTATGTCTTACAATTTTCAATAGGTACGATTTCTTTTAAATTTTCTACTTTTATTTTTGTACATTTGGAGTAGGTATCGTCTCGCTCGCGGTCCAGACGATCTATAAATAGAAAATAAATAATATCCCAGTTATCTACTGGAGTTAACTGGAATGCCTTGGTGACTTAATCGCGGAAAAACCCGATATCTCCAAGTGGATTCTTTAAAAAAGAATCCGATTCTGCTCTTTCCTTAAACTAGCCAGTAATGGAAGGTTCATTATGAAGTGAACATGAGCCCTAGTAGGTATCCAGGGTTGTGATATTCCCAGTCGGTAGGTAGTGCGGCATTGTGCCGGGCTGGCAGCGGAGTCGGTTTTGTTGTTCGTGGAAACGGTGGCAGCGAGCGCAGGTGGGCGCTGCGGGCGCGAGCGGGCCCGAGCGGCGCCGAGCGCGCCCGAACGCCGGTCGCGGGCCAGAACGCCGTAAGCGCCAGCCGGTCGCGACGCCGCGCTCCGCCTCGACCCGCGCCAGTCTGCGCTCGGCAACCACGCTGTAACATTGTGCGACGTCGTGTTGTGACGCTTCTGACAGTTGTTATCGTGATCGTGACATGTTTTCGTATCGGAACTATGGTGTATCCCCATGAAAATGTGGAGTGATTTCCAGGTGAGTGTCAACACTTCACATAGAATTTACCCCCCCAAAGTAGTTTTAAAGAGTTTCATTGAAAATTCTCAGATTCGACTTGTGTTCTTTGACTTCAGCTTGGAACTCGATTTTTGTGACTTACTTCTAGTTTTGTTGTGTAAAGAATGGATTGAGGAACTCAAAATCAAGTCATCTTTCGTAGGTAAATGCAAAATTTCGTGTCTTTCAAGTTTTAAAAAATGTGTAAATTTACCACTTGGTATTTTTTTGTCTGAAACGAATTTTAAAGACTGCTCGTTGTTCAATGACGACAGAATAGAGCTTTTACATGGCTGTGTGAGGAAATATGCGTTGTATAACTTTAGGGATTACTCCATGTTTTGAAAAATTTCAACGTGTGGCAGAATTTTGATCAAGGACTCATTTATTTCTACCCTCTGTTACAAATGATTTTCATTAAAGTAGTATCAATATTACTTATGGTTTTGAGGCTTTTTAACGGATTTTTACTTGTTTCATATTTAGTTAATACGAGCTTTGTAAAAGTGAATTATTGACAATTTCATTTGGATAGTCACCTATTCGCGTATCGCTTGCTAGACGTTTGTTAGATGTAACACCGATGTTACTTTACCCAACAATTTTATATACCTATGAAGTTGTTTCAGTACTCGTATGTGGACGAGTTTAGTTTATTATATCGTTCGTACAAGCAGTTCATAACCCTTTTGACCTTCGAAAGTATTTTTTCAAGTGCCACAAAAAGTTTTGTGGTGTTGCGCGCCTTTTTTCGAATGTGACAGCTCGGCGCGTTTCCGGCGACCTGTCAAACGCCATGTGATAGATAGAAGGGCGCAATCGGCGGGGTTTTAAATCAAAGAGCGCGGTATTCTCGATAAGTGCGCTCGAGGCGAGCGAGACCGACGACTCGGCTCGCCGTCACAAATACGCGACGCCCGTCCCGCTCCCACGCGTAGCGGCGTCTCGCTCGCTCGACGGGTGTTTTTGTGTCGGAGCGGGTTTTTTGTGTGGCGACGAGGCTACGGCGCCGCTCGCTCGCTGACTCGACTCCCCACATTAATTATATCGCCGAGTTGGCCAGCGCGAACGCGCAATACTTTCTATATTCTTGCGATATTACGCTTGCTGGCGTGCGTTGTTTTCCTTCGCATTGGCCAGGTTGTGAGACACCTGAGTAAGGTTTCGGGTCGCTGGCGAGGCCGTGGGCTCGGAGGCAGGCAGGGGCGCGTCGCCATGGCAACAGCTGGGGCGCCCCGCCCAGGCGGTCTCCACTCCAGTTATTGAGAATGCTCCTCGGCCCGGATCGCCAATGGCGACTCCGGCTACTGCACTCGTCTTTTTCTAGCTACCGGCGATAAAGGCTTTTACTTTTTGTACAAGCACTAGCACTATGCCTTATTAGTCAGGAATTCTAATAAAGCCAACCGGTAATTACGATGCTCGTATTCCTAGCGTTTGAAAATAAAATATCAGAATACCTAACTGTACTTGCATGGACACCAAAGGGGATAACAGATTTGACTTTTAGTCCATTGATATAGGGTTCAATTTTGAACTCTTTTTGGTCTTTATATAAATGCGACGAGACAAGGAAAAGAAAAGCGTAAAATATAAATACCTACTTGTTTATATCAACGATCAGGATCAGGATACATTTGCGAAAATCAAGTCTGCTATCAACGTTGAACTCTGATAATTTATCTGCCGATAATGATATCACGGCGAATGATAAGCAATTAAAACGATAAAGACACCGCTTTAAACGAAATAAAGACTATAAATAAATTGTCGAAACAAAAAAACGTTGTTTACGCTTTGTTCCTAATTGGCGAACAAAAGAGTTCAACGGGCGCCCCTCCAAACAGTAGCTTAAAAAGTTATAATTTCTTATAAACGCGTTAGTTTCTCAGAAAATAAACTATATTATCATATCAAGGCATTGTTGAAGTTATGTTTAGGAGGCTATGCATTGTCTGTTAATCAAAACATGGGTAATTAGGCGCGGCGCGGTTAGGTCATGAGTGGTGACTTAGGTCTTATGTGTAGGTAGTCTAGGCTGCATAGGGTAGGGTGCAGGGTACTTGTTGCGGTCACGTGGACTTGTGTTTACAACTGGGACACAGTTTGACTACGTACCTGGAAGTCGTACCCTACCCATACGTAGAGTGGGAGTTGGCAAAGTAAATACGTTTAGCTGCTTACTGGCTGCATGACGTATGAAGGCAACTAAGGGATTAAGCCTTCCTGATGACCACAATCTTACCTGATGCACAGCTCCGACTCCAAACAAAAACCTCGCGAGTGAGAGTGAGACATCCAGTCCGCGCGTCAGTTCTGTACTTAACATAACATTAGCCTATATACGTCCCACTGCTGGGCACAGGCCTCCTCTCAATCAACCGGAGAGGGTATGGAGCATACTCCACCACGCTGCTCCACAGCGGGTTGGTGAAGGTGTAATAGCCGGGTCTAACGGCTTAACGTGCCCTCCGAAGCACGGAATCAACTTACTTTTTCGGATAATCAGGTGATTCAAGCCTGAAAAGTCCTTACCAAACAAAGGACAGTCTCACAAAGTGATTTCGACAATGTCCCCATCGGGAATCGAACCCGGACCTCCAGATCGTGAGCCTAACGCTCTTACCACTAGACCACGGAGGTTCTGTACGTATCTAGTAGTTTTCTTTATTCTATGCGTCATACTCTATTTACTATAAGTTATGAGGAAGGTACTAAACGAATGATGTGCTGGTAACCTGTAATTAATTATACGTTACACAATGCCTATCTGAGGACTGTCAATTTTCCCAATACTAAATTTTCTGCAAGTTTTCTTCTGATAATTCCTGCCTACCCCGATGGGAATTACGGGCGTGTGTTCTGTCTGTCTGTCTGTAAATGTAGTAAACCGTTCTCAGGCGTTATAGACAAAGGGAAATTATTACATTACTACGCGCAGATTTTTCCTTCACACTCCATAGGAAATAATAGAGTATAAACTACAAAAATAACGGTTAAAGTGATTATGCCTCCCTTTGACTTGTTGTTTAATGGGTTTAGGCCTACTGAAAGTGATTGCTTTGAGTAATCATACATTTTAATATTCGTAAGACGAAGCTCTTGTTGTCAATCCAATGTAAGTCCAAGTTGAAAGAATAGAGTTTTGAAATCTCGGTCTTAACGAGAATGTGATGTAATGAGGGTTGATGAAGTCTGAACTCACAACCCATGTCACAGAAGAAGAATGAAGACATTATCCCATCTACCTGTCAACCAGACACCTAAGTAATTTATTATTATTATCAGCCTACTGTAGGGCAAAGTACTATCAAAGAAAAACAATAAATGAATCTTGAAAAACAGAAATTGAGGACGGAACCACTTTTTTTCTTTCTCAGCAACCACATGAAACTAGAACAAAACTATTGCATAAATAAACATGTTAAGTATTATCAATACACATGACTAAGATACTTTGCTCAGTATAACGAGCATTTGCGATTTTTGCCAAAGTTATCTTTTTGGTAAATGCCAAGCCGCGTAGCCGAAAAATTCTTTGTCACGCTGACTCGACGGTTTTAGTTCCAGGGATCATACACTTCATTATCAAGGCACTTCCAGAAGGTATTTTGTCAGAATGTTTAATGAGAATTATTCGTATATATCCCGTCAGTATAAGCTGGTCGATCACTAGAAAGCAACTTCCAGCAACATTCGGATTGGAATCCTAAATAGATTCTACGAACCTTATGGTCCCTTGGCTGAACCCTTGTCATCGTAAGGTTTATCATATCCATCTTAAGACTTCGTATGACTAGTCTGCAAATTATCTTTGATTACTTGTGACTCTGCCCACTTCATTAGGGATTACAGGGGTGAATTTGTAATCGTATGCTCACAGCTAGATCACCAATATAATTTTCATAGATTGTGTCAATTAAGTTCAAAGTAAAATCGACTATATCTGCAGGCAAGTGATAATAATGTCAGTTATAGAGTTCTAGATGAAGAGGGAACAGACTAGTTTGCACATACACTCAGTTAGCTAATTTCACATGCTGTTAAAAGATCTTTATGGAACAGAAATATGTTTTTAAATACGACATAAAATGGAAAGATTAAGCGGATTGCACGTGCTGTGACGCTGGAATTACGTTTGACAGAACTAGAAACCTTTTCAGAGAACTCTATTTTATGTGATTTGAAAAAATAATCTAAGAGTAAAATTACTAAATGCGCAAGTGGAATAACACAACGTAATAAGATTATATCCGTAAGCGATTATAAAGAACAAAATCGCTTACCGGCCGAAAAGAAAGGCGTCATAAAAAAGTGATAAAGAATTCGGACAAAACGTGCGAATCACGTGCTCTTGCGCATCTCGTAATAACAACATTTATTGCACGGTAAGTGTTACTCATTTTGCGTATCGTAAACAATAACCACGTGGTTAAATCACTAGTAAGCACATAAACAAACGAATGAATTAGCCGCACTCGCCCGCCAGAGACACGCATAATAATCGCTTATGCAAACGAGCCTAATTATGTAAAGCATTATGAACCGTGCTCTGTTTTGACACACACGCTAACGACCAATTATATGCCCATTGTGCTACTCAATGAACTTGAAAGACACTACAATAATATAGGGCATCGACACACGAATGAATGGGCCACCTGTTTAGAAAAATGCGAGCCATAGCCAATGTCAGGTGTACCGAATTCAATACGGTGATTATATTTTTATTGCTGCGGTGCGCCGCCGTCTGTTTTCCTTTTTTTGCTGCACATTTTATTGTTCACAGAGAGATGACGTGAAAAGGGCACGAGCCTATTTCCGTGTGAAATAAATCCTTTACACAAATTGTGTTGCGCTCCCATACAAAATTCGTGCTAATTGACTTTTAATTGGTCATTAGTTAATTACTCGTACACAAGGTCGGATTTTGTTCGATATGTCATTCGTTTGCTCTGTTTATAACTTAAAACTACGTGAATGAATTAGAAATATTGTCATGTCTTTCAAATACCGCTGTAGGTAAGTAGGGATATGTCGAGACGCGAAACAAATCAGATTTAATTAGAATAAATTAGGTATTTTAGGAAATCATAAATATGTTTGGCGTCGAGTGTCCTCTGTTCTAAATATATTTCCCATGCCCTGAATGCCAGTGGCCCAATTACCTCTGCCAATAAAACAATAATATACGAGTCGTTGAACTCACTTTCGCGTGTACATGACTATGTAAACATTGCATCTTTATAAACACGAGACGGGCCGCCGCTGCCGTCAATAATTTATGTAAATCTACGTCATTGTGTGAAACGATGTTTTTATTAAAAGCATTCTTGTTTTGGCGGTCAAGTTCGGATCGCGAAAGTTTACCAACTACAATTCTACGAGTTTTGAATCGTCATAATACGTTATTTGTCATCCGTGACGGGTGTTCGATGCGCTGGGAACTTTACTTTGAAGAATGGAAGTTACGTTGCAATGGTTGGTATATTACTCCTGGCAGCACTGCAACCCGGAGTATCAACAGTTACGTAGTATGAAGTGGTGAGAGTTAGTAGAATCCGTTGTACGCTTTATGGAGAAGACTCGTAATAGGGTATTGGTGTTCATAAAAAAATAATATAAATACATATTCTACAAAATCATATGGCATAAGCTATGTTATTAGGATATTTATTATTTATGAAACATACGTCGCCAACGAGTTTACATCACGTACATTTTAATAAAAAAAATAATAATCCGTTAACACCTGAGATGAAATGTATAAAATATAAGCTGGATAGAACCGGCTGTACACATGAAAGATTTTAATCATAATGAATGAACCAAACGTAAAACATTTGTTTACAAATGATGTTTTACTACAGACATGTAGCGTAAAGACTGCTTATAATTATGATAATAGGTTTATTAATACCGCTACAAATCTATTTCGTAGGTAGTTACCATTAATCACTTATGATTTTATGAATGAGTGTTATTATTATGCGGCAGTCGGTCAACGATATCAGAATGATGTAAACGTCATTTTATAATCATAAGCTCATAAATAAACATGGTGACGTGTGGAGGCAGCGGGATCGCGGATCGGAAGTGGCGGCGCTGCGCAGACGGCCCAGGCGCCGGCGCGAGCACGTAAACTGTCTGTAATTATGTAACAATGTTTTGACATTCAACAACAACGACACATTTAGCGCGGCCATTAAGTGGATCAATGAACTTGAGCCGTTGTTCAATGTTACGCAATGATCGGCGTTTGAGTGAGATTAATGCGCGCGGATTATGGCACGCGATACATTTCAATTTACGTTCCGTTTCATTCATGACTCGAGATAATGACGACGTACTCGTTCCGGTCGTTTGTTTGCCTGTCGTCGGCTCACGTGTACTTTACATACTCGATCTGCCGCAATTTATTGAGGGCCGCCGATTCGAGTCGAACGCACGTCTGCCACCGACTTGGTGTAGGTACTATTTTTTATTTGCTTCACCGACGGCTGTCAGTCGATGACACAATTCAAACTTCAAAAATAGAACTTCAGTGACATCAAATTGTGCACATTGTAACGTCTCAAGGAATTCGAAGAAGCTCACATTGTAAGCGCGAAGAGGAGTTTCTTAGTACGAAGTTTTCTTAGTAACAATAACATTGGCCGTCGAAACAAACATGTGCGGCCGGTGCAAGGAAGATCGTAGTATTAACAACAAGTTTGAGTACAAGACGAGGGGCGAAGGGGTACGTCTTCACCCATTGACGGTTGAAGCCCCCGCGACACTTTCACTGCTCCGTTATTGCAGTTACTACGCGCCTACCGTGCACCAGCAGGGGGAGGGGAGCCACCCCATTGCATTCACCCCTAGCTCGCGTAGGGCCCGGCTCAAATAAGGGTGCATGCCGCTCAAAATTTAAGAATATCCATATATCTTCCCGAGACTCTACATCATTAGGTGACGTTATTTATAGATTTGTTAAGCTCGCCGAGTGTTAAATGCCGGTGTTGTAGAAAGGAGTTTCAGCACGTCACGTCGGAATGAAACAGTTTGTATAATAGATCGTCTGGCGGTCCTTGAGTCGGGAGTTCGATAACAATCGAAGGTTAGGAAACACCGCGGTGCACGTTAGCAATGCGTCTATCGGCGATCGTATCTCGGTCTAGACGGGCGGCAGTCGAAGTGGGACAATGTCAGCGGAGGGCTCGGGCTCGGGTGGTGGCTGCCCGCTATTATTTGCGTGGCCACGTGTGCGGTGACAAGTTGACAAGTAGAGTCGTGACTGCTCGCCGGAAGTTTAGTAAACACGGCCTTGTCCCGGCTGCAACGCCGCCCGCTAGTCACGCACTAATGTCGATAGCGATATCGACTCTCGGTTTTATGAATGGAAATGATTGCGTCTCGATCGAGCGTGATAATCGGCGAGGATGAATATAAGTACGATGTAATGTGATAGTGTGGCTAGAATTTCCGTGTCGAGTCAACCGGCTAATTTTCATTCAAGCCGGCGCTGTTCGTTCACACTGATTAGGGACAGTGTTTAGCTTATAGTAAACTTGATATCAGGCTAATAACACTAGTTTAGGTTTTACTTACAAATTGAAATAAACGATTCAATTTAAAATCGCAAAGATAGATTACTAATGATATTTTTGAACAAATGTCTGAATTTCTCAGAACATCTTAACAAATAACGTTTTGTCGGAGTAGAGTAGTATCGAAGTTAAGACATGTCATAATTATGTATTTTCGGAATAAAGAAGTGTCGGATTTTCATATTGCCGAAGTAAAATCTTGCCAGATAACAGTTTGTCGGACTTCAGTTTTTAAGCCCAAATAAACAATTGTTTTAATACAAAGTAGAAGCGCACTAATGTGTGTAAAGAGCTACGTTTAAGGTAGTCAAAACAAGGATGTAAATTGAGATCGTAGCGTATCGCGCTGTAGAACGTACGATGGTGTGTCACGACTCTAGTTCGCTAGCAACCACGTTGATTGATGGCCGATAGATTCCCGCTCGACATTGAACCCGTCCCGAGTACACCACTAAATATATCTACCCGCTTCCGCCCGTGACGTCGCTCTGACGTCGCGCCTACGTCACACATTTACATTCTTTTGTTTACACTATAAAACTCTATTTACATTTGTATTGTTTGGGGTCGACGCCTTATCTTTTTATTGCTTTATGCCTCGTTTGCGGCTACCTGCTCGCGCGATCTGTCTTGTTCATGTTCATTACACCTGTCAGAGTGACATGCTGATTTTAGTTTGTAGTGACAGAAAGATAGTTTTACAGTGACGCTGCCAACTTGCCAGTCGGTTCAATCACTAACACTTTCCGAGATTGGCACAAGTCTGGAACTACAGGATCATAAAAGTCCAAAACGTAGAATTATTGTTAGTAACCCGGCTAGAAGACTCCCGGGACTAATCTTCTAAGTGCGTATGCGGGGGTGAGGGGCGCAGGGGGGCGGGACTGGTTCATTAAAAATTCATTCTTATTTGGAGGCCGCAATCAGCCGCAGGGGCATGTCGGGGGAAGTCGCGTTCGTTTGCTCCTTTATCTAGTATCGGGATTTATTAGTTTACAATTCGTAAGCTTTGCTCACGTAATTATGTTTCTGGGAAACATAGTAGACTGCCAGTCAAAGCATATTTGAGCGGACAAAGTTCAGAAACAGCAAATGAGACCGGATCTAGTTTAAGTTATTCGTTAGTGTAAAACTTTAGAATACTTGGATCTTGTTATTTCTCAAACTCGACGTTTCAACTAACCCAAAAACGTATAAAATTCTATGTCGAAATTCTCAAATATTCCATCAAATCCCAATCACACAAAATTAGTTCAGTTTCATCTCGAGTTCAACTCCGTAATCCTTCCTGTTCGTAATAAAATTGTACATCACAATAGTTTTATTTCTATAATTGGATAATTACAGTAATGTAGTGTGAGAGCGTGTGGGT
This sequence comes from Pectinophora gossypiella, assembly GCF_024362695.1. Taxonomy (NCBI): domain Eukaryota; kingdom Metazoa; phylum Arthropoda; class Insecta; order Lepidoptera; family Gelechiidae; genus Pectinophora; species Pectinophora gossypiella. Next base: position 6,756,236 of record NC_065421.1, on the reverse strand, counting down.
GGACACATTTCCCCGCAGCGTGGGGTGTGCGGGGTGGCGGGGGCAGAATTCTCCCCCTCACCCCCAACCCGTCTATAACAAACCCTAACCATTTACCCCAAACTAACTCACTCGAATCCAACTCGAATCTAATGCACTAATTTAAAAACACTCGCAACCGATAAGAATTCCAAATTCAAACTAATTTACTCGATCTATTTTTTAATAAGCACACATGACTGTTATCGCAATAGATTTCGTCATTTACGGGTAACTAACCTATCCTACTAATATACAATTATTGTATCAAGGTCGAAATGACGTCGCATCACGGTTGCGTAATGAGCAATGAGTTAATCATGTCATGCTTATTACTGTTCCCTTAGACTCATTTAAATTTTCTGATAAAGGTTTTGAATTGATAATAAGACGGTAATGTGTTATATAACATTACGGTTTTATGTTCGTTTTTCCTTCGACTTGAGGTCCGTGGTAGGTCCCCCGGGCGAGGGTGCGCCCCCGCTCGTCAGACCTCCCCTCCATCCTAATCTCCTTTAGCCCCCCCGCTCGTGACGTCACCACTTACAGGTTTTTTGGCAATGAAAAAAATTATATAAGGCTTGAGAAATCATACCTACTGCAGTTTTTTTTTACAAAACAGCGAGTCAACGTCTTTTGTACGTCATCGGTGCGATTATCTTTTTTGATTTTTATGCTAGATGAGACGCATTTTGGACATGTGGATAAGAGTTCATTGCCCGCAATTTGACATCAAGAAACCTACATTTGGACTTTGTCCATATAAGATAAATATGACATAATCGTCCAAGTCAGCGCCAACCTAAGAATTAAGATGCAAGTCCCTCCCGCTGGGTATTCACGGGCCATTTATAAACAGATCAACGAGACATTTTAATTGGTATGTAATACGATCGTCCATAAACAACATGCGATATAATAATGTTTTTTTTCGATATTATTTAACGGTCCTAAACAGGTTTGTGAATGGGATGCGTGCGGGGTGCGCGTGTACGCATCAATCAGAGATCAGCTGATCGGCGGCCTTTCCTTTTCATCTTGCACTTTATGTAATTAATTACTCGCCACAGGCGGCGGCGGCGGCGCGGGTTGCTCCCGACTAAACTAACCGCTAAACTTTGTTGCCCCGGGCGCACACAACTGTACCCTCTACTTTATACAATTATGAATGAACCTCCGATCATAATCCGCATCCCAATACCATCGTTCAGACACGTCGTCGCCTCACCGCGACACTTATTTATTAGCTCATCTCTCTCATGATGAATGCGTTTTTTTTTTCATTATAATTCACGCTGTTATGCCTTCTTGTTATGATCGCGTGGGCACGAGCCGAGTTATGTCATGTACCGCTAACAATGGCGATTTTCGCTCGTAACCAATCAACAATGACAACTGCAATGGACTGCAATAAAGAATTGTGTTTGTGAGTCGGAGGCCTTTGTTGTCCGCGAGCCGCTCACCTAAACAGGTGCCGGCTCTATGGGGCATTATCTCAAGTGTTCACTTGTCAAAAGAGCATTCGAACAGTAGCCCGCATTGAGCCACGAGTCGCCCGTATTGGCATCAATTACGAGATTGGGGTACGCCCATAGTCCTTGGTCTGGTTGTCGCTGCAGTTATCAAAGCTTTCGGGCCGAGTTTGCTGGTTAAATACTTTTGTTTTTAGTGTAGTGAGCGAGTATTTTCTGAAGGTGTTGAGTAAGAGAACGTGTCGAGAGGGGCCGCGGCGTATCGCGGGGTATTTCTCATGCTGTGTTGCAACCAGCGTGTAGTAAGACTCGGTGTCGAGTGCGGAGAGCGGCGCGGCGGCTGTCACGTTAGCGCGGCGCGGGCCGCACGCGTGCTCGCGCGTGTGTGAGTGACGTCAACACGGCACTTTCTCCATACTTTCGTCGCTGCTGCGCTAAAAAACGGCCCGCGACTAGACGACGACTTCTATTAATACACACGATGCGACGTCGCACGCTCCGCCGCGCCGCGCGAAACTATACGGAATTATTGTTTTCTACGTGCGAGCCACGCGTTAGCTAGCCGTTGAATGACACCGACTCTCCCTCGAGACGAGCGTAGTCTGATCTGTCTATCGTACGTAACATACTACGCATTTTTATTACCGCGATTGTAATTGATCGACAGGCGGCCGTTAAAACATTGTATACAAACGGTCGTTGAGGTCGTCTGTCAGGCAGTGTCGAGCTCCGGAGTCCAGAGTGGAGCTGCATCGCTAACAAGAGCAGCAAATATAGCTCTGTCGGTCGGTACGTGGCGTCCGCAGTTCACTGGCCCGCTGGTTTAAATAGTTCATTCCGCCGACAGTCATTTGCGTTTTAATTCGCACCGAAACATCGAACAAGTAAAATCCATTGCGATCGCGCGCCTGTCTAATTAAGCTCTGTTATAGACTCTTCGAAGGCTCTATTACGAGCCGCCTCCAAACTTAGAGCGGACTATAACGTATTCGGTATTCAATCAGCGAGTCGTGGCGGCGGAGAGTAGATTTTATGCGGGGGCAGTAAGGTCGAGAGCGCGAGGGCGGAGGGAAATTCAGCTCGGTCGGTGTGACAATTACGGCGATGCGGCCCGCCCGCCCGCGCCGCCGCAATCGATAGGCCTGCGCGGCCCGCGTCGCCGCACATTACTTATGCAAGCAGTAGCAGCAACAGCACGCGCCCACATCACCACCGACCCGCCGAAGCACCACCGAGCCATCGAGACACCGAACTCGCATGCCGGACACTAATATTGACCTCCACTTCATATCGATCCATCGACCGCCACGCGGCACGTCACCGCACCACTTACTCTGAAACAGCACGAACACCAACCCAGCCAGCCGATAACACACGAAACTTCTCTTTCATAAGGGATCCAGATATTACAAAGCGCGGACGAAAGTTAGAAAGGGCCCCTAATCTGCAAGTTGGCAATAGGCTAACGGAACCCATTACTGAATTCGGGGCCCTTTGTGCGCCCCCTCTAGCGCGGCCCTCACTCAGGAAGGGTCGCCCCTGACTTTTGTCTCGGCCGTATTCAACTCGCCAAATTCAGATACAATATTTTACTCGAACACTGTGTAAGTGTGTATATCCAATCTCGCAAAGTTATTTCAGTAATCACAAACAACAGTTTCGTTACTTTAATTCTCAGGGTTCTGTATAAAATACATTATGTCTAATACCTCCTTATTAGGCTACATGTTTGTGAAAAGAAAACAAGAGACAGAAGCAAAAAATCAGGGCTAAGCCGGGATGTCATTGGACTAGCTAAGCTCATGAAAAAGCGTCGCGTCGCCCTTACTCAGCGAGCTTAGTTTGCGAGCTTTTGCGATAAAGTTTGCGCGCGAAAACTCATTCCCGCGCTTTATAACCTGCGAGTTTTCTCTGAGGGGGGAGGAGGGAGTATATAATACGTCCCCCCCGCCGCTGTACATAATGTGCCGGGAACAAGGGACGCGACCGACATTACGGGTTCGCATTCGAGCGCGGTCACACGCCACGCCACGCTACGCCGCACATCCCACGCGCTTCCATCATTACAAATTCATTATAACACAGGGCTCGTATGTTAAGAATATAGAATATTTATGCTGAAATAAAAATTAACTACACTTATGTGATTTCTTTCATAATACATGCATATCTACACCGTTTTATTAAGTATTCAAGTTGGGAAATATTAAGAAACAACAATATTTATGTAATTTCTATCTCACCTTCCCGATAAAGGGATTAATGCCTAAAATCAAGGTAATTACGCTAATTCCTATCTAGAATAGATGGAATGTCAAAACGCTCGCAGTTGGTACTGTAACCACACAATATTGCGCGCGTATCGCTCTTATCAAGCGGGCCGTTATCAGCGTCCAAGGTGACGCGAGTAGCGGACACGATTGCTGCCACACAGATATCAACTAAGTATTTCCATTTCTTTGCGTTACTGTTTCACAATAGATCGTAACTTATACGATTATGGAATATAATTTTCCTTGAAGCTGTATTTTTAGACTTCTGTATAGACAGTTTGAAGTTTGTTACGTCGTAGTGCAGATCACAAACTGAGCGCAGATCTATTTGATCACAAACCAATTTTCCAGAACAACGTGCTAAATGACCAGCGAAAACAAACTAACCGGCAGTTCCACATGTTGCTCGGCGGCGCAGCAATTATGTATAATATCGAAGGCCACGTGCTCGGTTGACGTTAACAAAGTTTCCCGATGCGGAGAAAACTTTGTGACATGTGAGTGGTAGATACTTACAATATGTGGCCCTCCCCCGCCCCGCCGTGACTCAGCGGCGCCCTCACGCGACGTCGCCCCGTCTGCCCCCATGGAAAATTTATACCCACCCTCTATCCAAGAATATTACCCCCCGGCTACACAAAACCCAACCCTATTTGTCTCAAGATACAGAACGCTTTCCCTCGCCTCTCGACGTCAAGACAAAGGCGAACTGGCAATTTTGCCGAAAACAAACCCTAACTCCAGGGGGATATAGTTTGTAATTTATGTGGCGATGTGAGTCACGTGGTACGAGTGGCAGCGGTGACGTCACGCGCCCGTAGGCGGCGAGCGCGGGCGGCGAGCGCAGTAGGTACGCTGAAACCTATCCATTATTATACGCCCGGAGCTGCTATACACCGACATATTCCAGTCCAGTGAAACGAGTACGCGGACGTAGCTCGCCATATACCCACGTCGCTGTATATACCAACCTATTTAAAGTCAGTTCTCTGAAACGACGCAAAGAAACAGGAGCGCTAGAAATGTTCAGCATCCGACTAGTCGGGTTAGGAAAATCAACAACAGCGACTGCGGTCCCAGCTCTCTCCCTAATTCCCGGCTGGCGCAAGGTGGCGTGCGGAGCGAGGTGGCGCGTCTCGAGAGCGTGTGCTCTCTCATCTCCTTAATTCGTCCTTCGCCGCAGCCCCCCTTAATTCTCCTTCCAGCGGTGGTGTGGCGGCGGGGAGGGCGCTCACTCTCTTGTTAACCCGAGTTCGCCCCCCTTATTTATGCCCGGTGGGGGCGGGCGGCGGGCGCGGCCGGGGTGCGGGCCGGGGGCGCCATATCGATGTGTACGCCGCGTCTATGTGCTGGTGAATTAAGAGCGAGTCGGCTTTCATTTCGCTAAAGCTGCCACGCTCGTGTGCTCGCCTTTCAGCCTCGGCGTTGGTGTGCACTACTGAGTTCCATCCACTGTCGACTTTAAGTCGAGGGGTATAAAGTTCCAAACTCCTCACCCGTCCGCCTTCTGTTTTATAACTTCAGAGGGCGAGGAGGCGGTGGAGTTTTGTGAGTGGAAGGACTTTTTTTGACGTACGTTTTTTATGTTTTACTCGGTTAGGGTTCGCTAAGATAACGACGTCTCACAGAGGGTGAAAAGCTCTCTCGCAGGAGAGACATGTTCTGCTGCATTTTGCTGAAAAACTGTAGGCTACAGGATACAGGGAGTTGTCATTCTTTACACATTATTCAAATTTAAGGTTACCGCAGTAGGGCGGTCGATGGAAATAGCATCTAGCAAGCACCGAGACTTAGCTTCTTTCATTTCAGAGGCATTTTTTGTCGAACAATTTTCCAAGGTTTGTGTATGTCTGTCTGCTAGGGCGGGAGAGGAGTGGGTGGCTAAGTCTACGCACAGCGTCTTGAGAGAAAGTGAAATTTAGCACAAGTTCGGAGAAATACAACTCTGCTCGATACCTCCCTCCCGGTGGAGACGGCTCAGGGAGGCAGCCGCCGTCGCCGCACAGCGCGTCTTATAACAATTAAGTTTATTCGCTCGCAGGTTTTATTTTGTCGAAAAAGTGTCAAAAGTTTTCAACTTGAACTTCAGAAAAATCTTGTTCAATGGAAACTTCATCAGCTTTTAGTTTGATAAAAAAATTAACGTGCTTAATAGCTAGATGCCAATGTTTTTCAAATTGTCTTAACCAGACTTCGAAATCTGAAAAATAAACGTACTTTAATTAGAATGCTAGAAACAAATACCATCTTCGTCAGTTCCTTATGATATCCAGAAATTGGACTTTACGATAGCTATTTCCCGGAAGAGCTTGCAGCTAACATTTGGAAAAAGAAAATTCTCGGAGCGTGCTTAGTACTAATTTGTATTCGTGTTCGTCTAGTGTTAGGAAAAATTGCGAGAGCGAGTGCCTCTGTGACGGTTGAACGACCTTTGTTAAGGTGTCGCTTTCGGGCAGGTTATTTAGTGCGGGGGGAGGATGGCCGGGCCTCCCGGGTCGGGCAGCGCCGGCAACTGGGTCACTCCGGGCAACCCGGCAACCCCCACCAATTATATACACGCTCGTTACCGGACACGCGTTTTTCAATCACATCCATATTTAATTGGGCATCACGAAGCTGAAAATGTGTTTGAACCGCCATGTTTTACGAGAACTTTATTTGAATTTACAAACGCTGATGCTATTTTTGGTCATCTCGTTCGCTAAATTATGATAACGAACGCAATTCGGTATTCGTTGTTCCATACAAAATTGAAGTGGATTTTAACAATAAGTCGTCTTAATAGGACGATTCACGAGGCCTCAAGTATTATTTAGGACTTTTCGTCAGAAAGCTCTTATATTTTGAAGAAATTACCAAATTTGTAGCGTAGGTTATCCCAACATTGGTTTCGAGAGCGACCGAGTTTCGAGATTCTAACCGCGAGCGAGCGCTTACCGCGCGCGTCCGCGGGCACTAAATCGTCTTCCGGAACTCCTTACAAGACGGAACCTGTGCCCTAACTTGTTGCATGGATGCACCGCGGAGGGTGCGGGTGGCGGAAGGTGGAGGCGGGGGCCGTCTTCATAGTGAATGGGCGCGAGATGTCGTGGCCGGCCGCCACGTGCGCGTATGGAGATCCATTGATAACCGTGACCTCGCCCTTATCGCCTGTCGATGACGCAGATTTCAGCTCAATTTCAATACCGACTAGCTGGGGGCACTACGGCGCGGGCAATCGTAGCGACGAATTAGAAGCCACGGTCTAATCGATTTAGCGTACACGAACTGCTGTAGTAGTGTCCTTAGCCTTACTGTTTGTGTAGAGATTAGCAGGGACAACACCACGGTCGGCGTTTTGCAACGTCTAACCGTTTTACAGACAGCTTAAGAGTAATTCTCTTTTGTTTGGCTTTAGATGTCGATAACCGTTTTATATGGTAGAGTTGCTCCAACATTGTAGTTTAACTAAACGTTCAAAGGGTTAACTAATTGGTTACTTAACAACAGTACTTACATAAATGAATATTCCTAAAATAAACAGTCGTTGAGTACTTGAGTATGCAGCACGTAATGCAATTCGTTGCATATCGAGCAAGTACGAGTGCCCTTGGTATAACGGGGCCGTTAGTGCCACAGTCGTGGGCAATTAGCATTTAGCTCGGGCGCACCAAGTGCAGCCTTGAACTTGGCCGCCCTAATGTCGCCGCATCGATTGTCGGAATGCGAACAAAACCATCTCCTCTGGCAAATAATAATAGTGTCGAGGCGATGAATGAACACATTAGCGGCGCGGGCGCGGGCGGCGGCGCGGTCGCCGAGTCATTACGCGCCCCCATTAATCACTGCAACAATCGGCCGATATCTCGCTATTTACAAACGCGGGAGCACGTGTTCGCCGCTCGTACTACGCCGAGTGTATTGACCCATTTAGATAGCTCGACCTTCGCGCGGGCATTGTGAGCGAAAAACATAAAAATAAGTTTTATTGCGGCGTCGTTATGCGTATCGCAGCGGCCCGTCACGGCGCGCCGCCCAACAGCTGATCGCTACGTGACATTTTTATTTTATTCTCTCTCTTCCGGGGATTCTCGGAGATACGTGCCGGTGACGTCATTATCCGCGTGCGCGCGGCCCTTGATTTATTATCTGGAGCCGCATTACTCTGTGGATTGTGGACTCGTAGTGATTTATACGGGGAGCGTACTCGCTGGCTGTCATTCTAACAATGTCAGTGTTAAACGCCTCGCCTTGAACCGCTCGTGTCATGTGTGGCAGCGTGGCACTGCCTATATGCACCGACACGTAATCTCATTACGTCCACTGCACTCTCGTTTGCACTCCGATTATAATACGATGCTATACTCTCAGCGCGACCTACATTGATAACAACATTCGTTAGTCTCAATTGTTTCGTAGCGTCTGTATCGGCCTGGGATTTCGGAGTGCAAACATTTTGGTTAAGAAAGATTTCTTCATCTCTCTTCTTTGTCTCATACAAGCACAAAGCATATAGACTCTAGTTTGCTCCCAATTCGAATTTCAGTTTTAACAAATAATGTCAAAAGAATCTACCGTCCAAAGAATCAGGTAGCGAAAGGAATCAGCACCAGATCATTTGATACAATTCTCTGTTCTATATTTAACAAATCAATCAAAAGTAACTGGATAGTGCCGCAAGATAAATTCGCCATAAAGCTCATATTAGGGGACATGGCCCATGGCAAGTCTACTCGTAAGTTACGAAGAATCATTTGTATCCAGTAATTATCTAGGAAAACCAACGAAAGCCATTCTATTATCAGTTCAAATTCTAAATAAAACAAACCCAAACTAGGATATCTGAATCAAGAGTCCAGTAAGACAAGGCAAATTCATCATAATGAGTCGGTAGCCTTAGCGAGGCTATTTGGAGAGGTTTGGCGCAGCGCAGGAGGCGCGCAGGCGAGGTGGCGACGACGGTGGCGCGGGTGCACGGTATGGCGGCGCAGCGACATTCCGCCGCTGTTCGCAGAACACCGCGTCATCGCGCTAACAAAAACTACAATTTTCCCTTTCATTGCATCGAGTGGTCGCAACCAGCTCGCTCATCATAATAAGCGCATAACGCCACGTCTCGCACGCGTCCGCGCACATTGTAAACAATGCGTTTCGGGAATTCCCTCTCTTTTTGTACGGGAACACATTCCTGAGGGATTCCTTTTGTTTGCTTACGGTTTGCTTGTTCATTTTTTTCTCCATTGTCGTCACCTTGAAATCCTTTGACTGTAAAGTGGACACTGTTGCATAACGGTACGCTTACGGAGAAATGTAAAGCTTTTTATGAATTGGAGCGGGTCAAATTCGAAGGGTTCCGATTACAGAATCGGAACAGGTTAAGTTCAGGGGTTTATAGATAGCTTTTTGTTAACAACCAGTCGTCTTCAACTACCTTCGTTAACTCAAATGTAAGTAGAGATGAGGCAGAAGCAACAATTCCAGTAAAGTCGCTAAATAATCTGAAAAGATTAAAAAGTGCACCTATTGCCGACACAACATTCCTGTTGATCTGATACAGTAGCTAGCAGAAATTCATAATCGATTCGGATGATACTGTTAAAATCAATCCCAGAGCGCTGGGCAGTAGCCAGAGGCGTGAAATAAAAAGCTCGACAGAAGCACGGCACGAAGCTGCGCGAGCGACGGGCCACCAAACAGGATGTGGGACTGGTTCTGGCCGCGCGCACACTGGTGCGCGTGAGTCGCGGCGCGGACGCACACATGCGCACGCGGCCTCGCCGCTCGCCGCTCACGGAAATGTGCGTGCCAGCGGCGCCGACTCGGCCGCGCTGCTGCCTTCATGCTTGCGTTGCTCACTTGGCGAATACCTCTGTTACGGAAAATTAATGGATAGCTTTACAAAGACTCTCGTTCGAAACGCTGAAATTGAAAAACGACTCATAAGACCGACTGCGACTGCGCTAGGAACGACGCCAAAAATAAAAGCACGGATCGTTCTGTATTTCGGGACAGACGCAGCAATTAAAAACGGATCCAAAAGAACTGTGCATTTACTACGTTACCTACTCATGCGGCCACACGTTTGATAAGTAGTGAGGATTCTAAAGACGCAACAAAGGGTCACCTGTTCGCAGAATAAAGTCAATGACAAAAGGAGTCAGGTAGCACCGTTCTGGAGATCGCTAATCTGAGCTCAATAAACAAGTCTGCTAACAAGTCCAGCCCTTTGCTCGGATGAATGAAATTACCCAGCTACGGTCACGTGCTCTATTGTACTGAAAAGGAGCGTTAATGGTTAATCGGTCATTCAATCGCGATCGCGACTCCGACATTGCAGAATAGCGCTCCTACAATAATGTTTTGTTTTATGAATGAACAAAAAATGAATAGGTAGGTACCTACTTTTCTTTATGTAAACAATGCCGATATTTTTAAAGGTAAGCGTGGGAGGTGGATGATCAAAATAAAGAGCTGACACTGATGACAGTAAGTAAAAGCTCTTACGAAATAGTCATCTTTTCATCCGAATGGAAAGCAGTGAATACAAAATGCTGTTTCAGTCTAGACATTTCATTTTATTTTTGCCATTTTAATTTAAATAAAATGTAATATTATATTCAGCGTATAGGTACCTAACAGCATTTATTGTCGTGTTAGCTGGCTCCATAAAGCGGTGCTGTGCAGTGCACACCCCACGCTAGCTACCCCGCTTTATAGTTGGCTATAATATAAAACGTTCGGTCGGTGCGCGGCTGCCGAGCTCGGGCGTAGGTAGGTGTAGCGCTAGATAGAAGCGGACGGCCGCTACGCGATGTTATTACGTGCGGCTGTGTGCGGGGCGTGCACGTGCAGCACACAAACGCGCCGCCGCCTCGCGCCCCCCTCCGCTCGACATGGCTTAGCGCGCTGCTGTGAGGCAATGCCGTGCCGCCATCTATTCGGGCTCCACAATGCCATAGAAAGTCTCCGTCCGACTCGCCTCGCCGACCGAACTTTTCCTACCGTCTCAGGCGAGAGGAGCGATTATTGCGCTGCTGACTGCGCCATCGTCGAATAGGTACTGCTCGGTACTATGCAAATGCATAGTAGGATTCTTTATGGTTGTAATTTTGAATAAGCAGTAACTCCTCGCCTCGACGCTATAGCGAAGCGGCACGGTTATAAAATGCCGCATATCCGAGACTGGCGATAAAATAAACGTCAGACGTTTCCAAGTTTCGAGCGGAGAGAACGAGCGACGCCGCGACGCGCTGCGCATCAGAAAAAGAACTTTACGACAAGATTAGAAAGAGCGAGCGGAGCGGCAACGTCGCGCAGCCGCGTTCCTCGGGCGCGGAGCGGCAACATCGAATGCCAACGTCATTTACTAAATTTATTTTCATGAGCGCCAGCGCTGGCGACGACACTGCTACATACACACACGACCGCTCGTTTGCCGCGTGATACGATGAAACCTCGTGAAATTATCTACATATTTCTGCATTTGGGACTGATGGCGTGCGGTTATCATTTTTGCTGTAAGCTAGGTTGGCTGTAGCAAGCAGAGTTCGTGGTGTACAATGGACCGGCACGTTTTCCGCGCTGCGATAAAGGGGTGACGCAAAGCGATTATTTGCAGCGTTGCGATGAGTGGCCGCGCTGAGTCAACGGCAACTCTGTCGGCGCTTCGCCCCAACGACTCTTTGTCCAACAATACTTACTTGTTGCATTACAAGCAATATTTTTCTGCCTTTGCTTTAACTTTGAAGCTACTTATGCTCCGACGTTTTTTATTAAGTGATTGCACTAACTTTTAACAGATGATTTCTGATGTTATTCAGAAAATCAAATAGGCCTGAGGTGTTCTTAATAATGAAATGATGGTGTCAATTTATTTACTCAAATTCGGTATTATTCGCGCTAAAGTTTGTAATCATAAGAAGCATCTGCACATTGATCGGGGTGTATTTTTAAATTGAAGGTTGGTTAGGTAGGTATAATACTAACATAAACACCTAGTTCTGGTGGCGTGTGCCTCGTAATTGTCGCGGCAGGTGCGGTGGCATCTGCCCGCCTTCTTCACTCCACCTTACACTATTTTATTATACATATAGCCGCAGAATGCAAGCGTCATCGTGTACCTTGCCTGGCGACGTTGCGAAATTCCCAGCAGCTGCGAACTAAACAAGCAATGAAAAGATGACATCGTCTAATAAACACAGGACTAAAACTTAACGAGCGCTCCTCGTTTGCCGTCCGTCACTTTATTCAGCAGGCGAACCGTTGCAGCTGCAAACTTAGCTTGCCTAGATACTATTTCTAGTTTAAATTAAAAATAACAAAATTGCATTGAGAATCTTCTACGCCAGAAAGAGTTTTAAGGAAGTCCTCAATTTCAGAAAGTCCAAAAACCTCTACTGGATTTTCGACAAAGAAAGGATCTATTCACGTTGAAGTCTATTGTATCCGAAATATTTCGCATCTTTTGGATAAAGAATGCGCCGTGGCGGGACGGTAAATCCCTTGGCTGCATTACAGAGCACGAATATCTACCTGAGCGATCCCAGCCAGGGGCTGCGCCCTGCGAGCACATTGTGTCCCAAAAAAACTGAGAAGGGTCGGGCCGCACAATAGCGCTCAGGCCAGGTACGGCATATGTCGTCCGCATGACGCTCTCCCTTCAGCTTCTAAATACGACACGGAGCGGGGACGTGACGTGATTGCAGACTGCACGTGATCCCGAGACTCTATTTTTAGTTATAGTCAATTCGTAACGGGGTGCTATCTGATCAACGAATGCACTAACGATAGTGTTAAGGACGTTCCAAGGACGAGTGGTTTAAACGCACTTTTCATACTGTACGCGCGAAAACCCTTTTCGTGTTATGGAAATGAAAAATTTATTCGGTTGTCTTAACAATGATAGTAGAGATTATTATATAATAACGATTTCTGTTAGTTATGGCCTAATTTTCCGTAAGTTTTCCAACGAGCACAGTGGCGTGAGGTACTCGCCGCTTACGGTACTTTCATCGGCCGCAGTGACGGCGCGCACCGGGTATCTATAGCCGAGTATTTCGGTGCCAACCCACACACCATTGTGACTGATATCTTTTCATCATTCAAATATCCGGAAACTATCACTTACTCCCATTCATTTAGGTTGAGATACTGACTTGATTTTGAGTTGCATATTAAGTACATATTTAATATTGTAAAATATTTAGTTTAGTATCCATTCACTGTAACCAGCATAACTGTTGGTGATGGTCGACCAGTAGTAGACAATAGCTCGCTGGCACCGTGGATAGTCGGTCGGTGCGACGTGACCTCGCGCCGGCCTCGTGGCCGCGGCACGAAATAATAACCGTCGCCATCGAACCAGTACCGTATTGTACTGACAGGGTCGTTTTTGTTGCGTTGCAGGGCTCGGGCGGCGGGTGCGGCGCCAAGCGGCGCGCCGGCTCCCCGTGCGAGGGCGGCGGCAAAGTCGCGCGCTGGGAGGACTCGATAGCGAGACTAGAGGCGGTGGCCGCCGGCGCAGGCGGCGGGGACTGCTGGCGCGGCGAGGAGGACGAGCGGCGCGCGTGCCGCCGGCGCTGGTGCGGCGGCTGGTGCGGCGCGCACGACACCATCCGCGCCGAGAACGGCAAGTCGTACCTGGAGCTGGGCGGCGCCGCGGCGCGCGCCTGCTGCGACGGCCGCGCGGCCGGCCGCTGCGCCTCGCGCCGCTGCTACCGCGAGCGCCGGCTCAAGATGATGAACCTATGCGCGCTCAAGCTGGCGCGCTTCCGCCAGACGGCGGACCCTTCGCTGCGGCGGTCTGTGTTAGTGTGCAATACGTTGCGAGGCATCGAGCGCGAGATGGAGCGCGAGAGCGTCGAGGAGGCGCCGTTCGAGGCGGCGTGCGCGGCGGGCGGCGCGGCCCGCTGCGACCTGCTGGCGGCGCGGGACCCGGCCGCGGGCCGCGCCACGCCCTTCCCCGCGCCGCCCGCGCCCGACCGCGACTCCGGCTACGGCGACGAGGAGCAGCGCACCATCGACTGGGGCTCCGTGCTCAGTCTGTCGTCGCGCTCGGCGCTCGACCCCCCCGAGGACACGTGGCCCGACGACTGGGGTTGGAGCGAGGACAGCTTCGTGCGGCTGCTAGTGCCGACGAGTTAGTGGTCGGCGCGCGGGCCGGAGTGGTCCGCGCCCCCCTGAGCGCCTGTGATACGCCCGCGGCCGGCCGCGCCCGCGCCGCTAGGTGACGTCCTCTAGTCGGCGCCGCGCCCGCCGGCGCCGGCGCCGCGCGACGCTACACGCAGTCAGTAGTTAGTATTATGTAATTGCTAAAGGGAAGGTGCTAGCTTCGGACGTGACGCAGGACTTTATATGCGAGCCGAGTTATTTTTGATAGTTTTATTTCTTTAAGTGAATTCCAAACCGAAACTGGGAGTGATTAGCTAATGACGTTATTATCGTTTAAATTAAAACTCAGGTGTTTGAAATTTTTGTTGAAATTATTGTGTAATTAATTAGGTAAAATACTATATTTATTGTTTCGTTGAGAAGAAAAAGTGATAGTTTGAAATTATTTCTGTCTTGGTATTTTCTGTGTTAAGTATCTGAACAACGAGCGTGAATTGAGTGGGTTATGTTTAATATGGATATCCCGTTCGTGGAAGTGTGATCTTTTACTTGTAATTTAAATACATTTCTAAGAAGTTTACCTCCGCTATATTAAGTTCTATACAATGATTCACTGAAAGAGCACACCTCTCACGAATAAGATCTCACAAAGTACATACTTCGACGAATATGTGTGGACATGTGCCGACCGCGCACATGACGCGGTCCGAACAACCGCGAACAAATGTAATTACTTATAGTACTTAATGTCGAACTTTCATCGTGTCGCAGCGCCGCACGGTGTCGCACGGCGCCGCTCGGCGCCGCTCGGCGCCGCACGGCGCACGTGGCTGCACTCACCGGGTGTCAATTACACAGCCTTACCCGCTATCGCTACTATGAAAGTTCCCGATCCAACAGGACCGTGCATTTCATTCATTGGAATTTGTAACATGACTGATACTGTACACATGTACTTAACCATGCATCGGAATTGCTTACCAGAGCTCTGTCCATTGCGGGCGCCTTCTAATACCCGCGCGATTTTACTCATAGCGTTAAGAACTTTTATTTAGATGTAAAACTAATCTTAAATTAACACATCAAATAATTTTCCGCAATAAAATATTTACAAATATAACAGTGAATTCACAGTTCCTAATGTATAAAAGTAAACTATTAGTAAAAATTGTAATTTATTTGCAGCATTTAATTCTAGTTTTTTACTAAAGCGGGAATTGGAAGGCACCCGAAACCCTCTTTAAATTTCTCGCTTATCTTTGCTACATTATCCATTTGTATAAAAACGTACCTTAAAGCTATAACTGATTGTGAATGCGCCGAGATTTGATACATGTAATATCCTCGCATAAAATACAACCCGCTGTTGCTGGCGTGAGAGATCTAGTCAATGTGGTGCTGTGTGGTTGAGTTGTCTCGGCGACGCAGTGATGTTGCGTCCCCGCGCAGCGACACCGGGTTGTGGCGTGCGACAGGCGGGGCTTCGCGGCCACGGCGCGCTACCACCGGCAGAACACGACGATGTCCACTGACTGAATGTTTTTCATTTTCCGACTGAATTTGCATATTCAATTAGTTTAATTTTGCCTCTGGTACCGCGCCCGTCACCCCCCGCGCCCGCTCCCAGCGCACCACGGAATTGGGACTGCATGGACCAAACATACCTACCTAGCACGACTTCTAATAGAGCAAAGTACAAATTTCAATAAAGTAAGATGCATTAGTGCTCCGGCATGTTTGTCCACCGTTGTCAATTACTCAAATATTTGAATTGTGATTCGGTAGCTAATGAGAGAAAACTCTATGTTCTTAAATTTAGTGTACATATTATATACGGAGTTGGGCATTATGGCGCGAAGAATCGCGGCCGTTGTAAATATATTATGTAAAGTAATAATTTTATATTATGGATGTGGATGTGTAGCCGCTCATCACGCCGCGCGCGCGCCGCCGCGCAGGCGTACTCGCCACCTTCCGACACCTCTATTCTGTCCAAACACTCAAGTACATACAGATTTACAAGTTACATATTATAATGCATTATAAAATTAGGTGTCACAAAATTCTGTTGGCAGATTTATCACCTTTACGAACAACTTTTTAGTTATATGTAATACTTTGAGTTGTAAACTCGGATAATGTTTAAATTCAGCTCAATCTTTATTTTATTGTCGTATTTACTAGATATTTTGTTAAACATGTCCGTATGGTTGGTTGTGATGGTTTACTTAAGTAATTTAGTAACTAGTCGGCGAATGCTCCGGTGTACTTTAATGTTTACTACACTTTTGTACTACGATCCTGTGCAGGCGCATGCTTCTGACACACACCACTGGTCGCCGCACCCCGACTGCGTATCATACATAAGCTCACGACTAAATTCCCAATTGAGGTAGTCAGAGGCACATCCATCGCAAGATGGACTAAGTACTCACGCTTCACCGTGATAGCTGTGTGTTTTCGTATCGATGTACTTAACTGTAATTATATACATAGTTTCAAAATTATCATAAATGTCAACTTTCACTTTAAACTCAAGAGCGGTGTGCGTCAGACACATGCACTGCAAATGCTTGCAATTATGTACAAACGATCTTTCTCATCCTGTCATTTTCATAGTCAGGTACTTGTACAAATGTCTAAATTATCATCCCGCTCAACACTCAAAGTCTTGTATTTTCATGTCTTCAGTGTAAAAAATTGTGTAATATAAGTGGTGAGCACTAAATAATGAATACTCTTGGATGTGAGTGTTTGTGTTGTCATACACTGCGACTTGCCATAGTCTGTCGTCCCGTACTCGAGGCCGCCCCGCGGCATGTTGTGACCTCAGCAATAATTGTTATCACCGTAGACTCCTTGTGTCTCCGTCTTGTCCGGCCTGGAGCTTTTCAAAGAAAACTCCGGCCAATCCATACGTAACTTTATTATTACATTGTGTAAGTAATTCCTTAGTGTTTTTCATTGCCATTGGTTACCAAAAATGACAGGATTTTTATTGAAACAATTGTGAATAAGAAAAACTCTCATTAGAAAATTGTGGAGCAAATTGTATGACTCTCGCGCACATCGAATTGTTGAATGTTCCTCGTTACGGGTTATTCAGTGTGTTGTATCTCCAATTGTCTAATGAAAGATTATATAATTGTAATATATTATTGTTTAAGCTGTTGTGTCGAAAATACAAGAACAGGAATAATTTTGTGAAACAATGGCACAAAGAATGAACATAAATATTATATATATATTATAGAAACAGAAATGTGGCTATAAGAGCAATTTTTATAATAAATATTTACTGTTGAAGAGTCTTAGACTTTCATTTTGATATAAATCCCTGAAATAACCATGAGGATATCAAATATCTTAATGCACAAGAAACGGAGGAAGCTGGAAAATCACAGATAAAAGTATGAGGGCTAAGTATCTCCAGTATTTTAGCAGAAGTGTCTCCGAGGAGCGTCGTCATTATGGCGACGAAAAGCTGAAAGCCCATAAAGGCATTCACGATGGTATAGAGCCGTGTTAATTTAATTTCATGCTTTAAACGACGAGACATTTCTGCTCTTACTAGATAAACTAAAGAACTTAACGTGCTTTAGGACAAATGAAAAGCTACACATAATTGGGTCGTGAAATAAGGTTCAAGATAAATTATGAAATTCTGATTACTACTTGAATGAAAACAGATCTAGAACAAACGAAAATGTTTTCTTTTCTCTATTTAACTTATTTATGAATTTTAATCAAGAAATATATAACAAGTCCGACATTTTATCACGTTTTTCTATGACGTCAATTCAGAAATTCCATAGAAAATTTGTGTTTTGACGTTTAATAAAAAGTGACTGATTTGACTAGTTGGAAATTGGAATCTAGCCTATTATAATTAACACACTGATGCTGATTCCTGTAGATACCATCTAATATTATTTTAAGTTATACTTAAGTACCTAAGTAGTAGTAGTAGTACTGTCTTATTCGCCGAAAAGGAATGACATGGGTAATCGACATGCATAAAATTCAAAAATTGCCAATTTTAGGCAGAAATTTTAAAAATTCTCCCAATTTTTTATATTGGCCGATAACCCGACAGAATTAAGTTGACAGCACCCGTCAAACGGCTTGCATACCAGCGAGAAGCCTATTTTATTCGCCCGGGTTATATTTTAAAATTAACAGTTGTCAATCCCATTTCGGCGGATAAGAAAATGATGGGTATAACTTAAAATTAGGAGGTGACTGTAGGAATCGGGACCACTATCGCCTTTTTTATTTAACCTACTAGGTATATACTTATCTACGCAACAATCAAATGATTCAAAGGACCAACTTTAAAAAAAGTGCTCGACAATTTCATTCGAGACTAGTCCACAGGTGGAGTCTAAAGCTAAATATATCCTTCTGAGGCTATACGCACATATCCTTTACTGAAGGACGTTCGTACCGTATCTATATACTTAATGCAAAGTCCGCGAGGTAGATGTATAATACAGCATTCTTCGAATAACGGGGACTGATCGGTGACTCACGCGCAAGGGAGCTGACTAACCTCGTTGCTGCGGACTTAGCAACATGATGCTGAATGAAATGGGTATTTCAGAATAAGTATAATAATAAACCTTACATATGTAGTACACTCGTAAAGTTATCCCTATTGGGGTGTACAGTCATGAGCATCATCCTGTACCCACTATAGAACCCTATCGCACTAAAATATTTGACAATTAGTAAGACTTACAGTTCAATTTGTCAAAAAAGTTAATGTGACATGGTTTCAAAGTGTATACATATTAGTACTCGTGATCGTACATCAAGAGTAATACTACTACGTATAGAACGAACTTTCCGCTGCGACGTACGAGTTCGTATGGGTGCGCGCTTGACCTTTACCCTGCTTGGTCTCACTTAAGTCTAAGCGACCGTAAGGAGTAAGGCTGCGTTTCCGTTAATGCGGAGCTGTGCGGAGATGTGCAGGAATCGACCAATCACCGTGAGGGAGAGAGTGACAGAGCGTCTTCGTTTTTCGCTCTGTCGAACGCTGTGATTGGTCAAATCCGCACATCTTCGTACTCCAACATTTCTAGGGCTTAAATTTTATTGTTGAAAATTAAGCGAATTACTTACTAATGTACCTATTTAATTACTTGTCACATATAAAAAAACATTGAAACTGTACGTAAGTAAGTAAATCTTTTACGAAAAAGTTAAAGGTTGCTTTGCAAAGTAAAGGTGGGGAGTAACCATGGCAACCACCGTGACCTTGACGCATCTAGCCTGCCGGACAGGTAGGTGTAATAAGCCCTTAATGTAATAGGGTCTTAATAAATGTATGCGGGGAGCGAGTAGTGGGGGCAGCGCCTTCTAATCAGTTATACCCTGGTCAGTACTAGCTTACCGACCGTGCGAGACGGACGCTGTTAACATCGCGTGCTGTGTATAGGTAGGTAAACTAAATTACGAATTATGTAATTATCATTGAATTCCTGACGTCATATTTTTAGGGTAGGCCATGTTATGGAGTGGATGAGATCCTCGAGGCTTTGTCCTTTCATCTGTGTCTAAGATTTATCACTTATAAAATGAATTCTGTAATGAACGTAATCAGCGTCGCCAGGAATGCGTTAGCGTCACCGAATCATTGAAATGATTTTCCTCGTTTGAGGACGCGTTGATGTCGTTTGTATGAATCTTTTTTTATGGGAAACGAATATGTTAGAGGTCATTTTAAGTAGGTAAGATAGAATAAACATTTTGAGATAACAGTTTTAGAATAGCCTTCTTCTTCTTCTATCGTGTGGGTTGTGAGGTGGATTACCAACGCCATCAACCCTGGTGGGTTATTATTGAGCCGCCATAGGCCCCTGACACATGTAACGACTACGTACTTACACCAGTAAGTAATAACCGGGATCAGGATCAATGGCTTGACGTGCCTTCCGAAGCACGGATCATAGAGAAGAGCCTAGGTACTATACTCTATACGGGTGTAAGCCGCTAAAGAGTAAGGGAGAGCGCGCGCGGATTGTCTGTCTCGCTCGTATTTAGGTACACGGTAAGAACTCGTAACTCATTTTAGTATGGAGTGTCTAAGGTGCGGTTTATCATCTATGTAAAGTGGCTCAGGTAACTAGACCACCAAATTAATAGTCCCGAGTTCGATTCCTAGTTAAGTTGATAATATTTAGAGCGCTATCAATCTTCAATTTCAAGCTTTATTAGAAAAATTAAATACATCTAAAAGCTAAGCTTCGGTAGCGGACAGAATACCGTGAAGGGTCCTCTTGTGTTTCCACATGTCGCCAGAACGTCTGTAACAAAGTAGAAAATGATAATATCATGTTATTCACAGTATACACCATCTGTAAAGTTTACTGAGAAAATGACGCATAACTTAGCTCATGACTATGTCAATTGAATATTGGCTATTTGACAGTTGTAACAATAAAATATTAAAGTATGTCGGCTAGCTTTTAATTAATATCATTTTAAAATATTTTATTTTATACAAAATAAAAATGCGAGTTTTTGTCTGACCAACCGTTTTCGCGCGAAATTTTAAATTAATGACGGAATATATGTATTTTTCTGTTATATAAAGCTTTTTCGATAAAATAAAATATTTTTATGAGGTAAGCGTTTGTATTTTTTTAAATACTTATCCGAAAATTGTAATGTAGCCAATTGGGTTAATCAGAGGTACATCAATCGGAAAATGAACTAAGTATCCATGCTTCACCGAGCTTTCTGTTAGATCAACGTGATAGGTGGTAAGCTGTATCGCCGTCGAGCCAACTATGCTTCTGATTCTAGATTTGTATACTATTATTGCATTTATAATAATAATTATTATGGGTTAATTTAATGAAGAAATATAATGTTGAACCTTTTAACGCATTCGTATTTTATCAAGTAATTACTGTAATGTTAAAATATGGTTTTATGAGTAAATAAATAAAGATAATGAATAATTCATTGGCGCAAGTTCGGTACCGAGTATCGGAATGTCAAGTAGTCAATGCTAATTGGGGCAAATTTACAATAAGTCACGTAAAAAAAGGAGGTAAGCACCGGGGATCGAACCGGCGCGGCGGTCTCCGTTGTTGACACCCAAGCCAGGACGACAGTGACTTAACACCTTGTGGTCCACAAAATATCTATATGGCATCTACGTAAGTATACTGTCGCCTTAAAGAAAGCGTCTTTTCGAAAAATCATATATTATTCTGGGGGGTTAAAAAGGCTGCATCGAAGCAATTCATCTAAAAAGCAATATTGCAATTTGCGCATAAAAAAGTAAGTGCGCTAAGGAAACATTGGTGCTAATTCCTGTAAATACCATCTAATTTTATTTTAAGTTATATCTGTCATTTTCTTATCCGCCGAGAAGGAAAGGGACGGGTAATCGACAAGCATACAATTTATGGAACACACGTCAATTTTATGCACAAATCTAAAACAGCCGTCTAAAAATTTTACATCACGTCAAACGTCACACGTCAAACGGATTGCATACCAGCGACGTACCTTTTTGATTCGCCCGGGTTATTCATTCATTTACTCATTCTTCTGCTGTGAACCATCCGTCCCTTTCTTTTTCGACGGATATGAATATGACGGATATAACTTAAAATAAAATTAGGCGGTGTCTGCAGGAATCGGGGACATTATGTTGCTTTGTTAGATGAATTTGCTTCGACGTTGCCTTTTTAACCCTCGTTATGTGTTCTTCTTTAATGAAACCTTGATTTCTTGCAATTGGGTGGTGTACTAGGTGCGAAATAAATTATGAAACTCTGATTACTAAATATAGACAGATCTAAAACTAACGAAAAACCTTTTCTTTTTTCTATTTAACTCATTTATGAATTTTAATAAAAAAAACGTAATAATAAGTACGACATTTTATTTCGTTTTTCTATGACGTCACTGTGTGACCCCTGTGATCACTTCTCAAAAGTGTTTTTTTAAGAAGGCGCTTACGTGCTGTAAGACAATGATATGTGTACGAGCATTAATATACGTATACACTTTGGTACCATGCCACTTTAACGTTTTTGACAAATGGAACTGTAAGTCTCACTAAATGTCAAATATGTTAGTGCGACAGAGTCCTAAAGTGGGTACATTATATTGCTCATGACTGTACTATAGTGTGATACCAACCTGAAGGCAGTGCCGCATATATCACAGGCGTGCGGTTTTTCCCCGGTGTGGATGAGTGTATGGACCGTCCTCGCGTACGGTCGTCGGAACGCCGCCCCACAGATGTCGCAGCGATATGGCCTGGACACCAAATATTCATCATCATCACCATCTCCCTAGCATTATCCCGTTTTCCACAGGGTAAGATTTTACAGGTCCGGTTTTTTACAGAAGCGACTGCCTGTCTGACCTTCAAAGTTCTAACCCGCGAAGGGAAAACCAGCCCAATACAGGTTAGGTCACATACCTCCACATGCATTTCTCGGGAATGTGCGTTTCCTCACGATGTTTTCCTTCACCGCTGAGCAGGTGATAATCATCTTACCTGTCCTGCTTTCATGGCTCTGTGTACATCAACCTTAGGTCTTTCTTTTCCTCCTTACCTACGCTTGTAATATTACGATAGTTTGTTATGATTATTATGATGATTTTTCTGAACAGTTAACTAAGTATCATGCTACAGAAATATTTTCTCATATTTCTTATTTTCTTATATCCCCAAGTAAGTACGAGTAAGTTAAAACGCCGTCTCTTGTTCGATTACATAAAAATTTGCTTCGCACTGACGCACAGATTACAGTGCGACGTAACTAGTGTGGCCCCGAGTTGAGCGATTAGCGGTAAACTATGCTTTCGCTCGAACTCGAACCCAACCCATTTTGCAGAACAGACGACGGAAAACCGTCTTTTGTCTATCTTAGGTTCAACAATGTGATTATATTGTTGAATTGAATATCGTAATTATTGGCCAAGTTACTCTAACCATGGAGGTAGCTAATCAGCTTACAAACGGCCTCACGATTCTGAGGTCCCGATTTTGACGACCCTAGTTTGGTTCGGATATTGCAGGCTGATAACCTAAATACATAAATAGCTTCAATGTCTTGACTTCTTAGACCCCCAGGAGATCCTTAAATCGTTCCCTATTTGTCTGAACAAGTGAGAGCATGCCTTCCGAGACGATATATCAACAATGACTCATGCGAAAGATACTGTCTAATCTAATGAATGATGTTTGTCTGCGAGTATGTGTATTTATGTCTATTGTCTAACGACAACTGTACGCGACCCATTCCACAAATACATCCCACAGCTGGGCACATCACTCCCTCCACACGTAAGGGCACAGAACTAACAAACTTTCAACAACGTAGTTTGGTTGACTATTACAGCTCATGCTATGTAGAGTCTAATTTTTGTCATATTTAACCGTCAAATTTTAATTCCGCGTGATATCAACTCAGAATCATGGTCTAAATCATCCCCCTTAGTATTCGTTACGAAGTCACACCCATATACGCACTTGTAGGGGATGGAAGTGACATTGTAACGAATACTGAGGGGGATGATGAGCTCATTATTGTGAGTTAATCTTGACTTGAATTTTCACCGCAAAAGTAATTGAAAATAATTTAAAATTTTGATGAATTTTGCGACGGAAAATTTCACTTGATATTAACTCAGAATCATGGTCTGAATTAACCCCCTCAGTATTCGTTATGACGTCATAACACCCTGTATAACGCAATGGGCGGATCACTTGTCACTATAAGGGACATTATAACTATCTTAGAACTTCGTATCAAAAGTGTCTGCAAGTTGTCTTCTTACTTGTGGCTCTGCCCAACCTCAAAGGGATTACGACCGTGGGTATATGTATGTAGTTTCTACGGTTCTGGTTCAGTTCCTATCCCCTATTATGTCACTGTACGTGGCCTCAAACAAAACATAGACTCGAAGATTCTCAGCTCATAAAAGCGCAGGTAATTAATATAAACAAGGTTTATATTCTGCTAAGATACATCAAGAACTTTAGTAATGACTCCTACAGCACTTCCATTCAGGGTACCTACTGGGCCAATAATAGCGTATGAAAATATCCTGGCATCATAAAAATGTGGGAACCGGTCGATAACCACTCACAATACTTATACCTACCTACTTAATGATTACGAATGTATAGTTTTAATCTGGTTTTTACGACAGGATTTTATTAACTAAAGTTTAGAATTAAACAAACTCTACGAGATGCCTATTTAGCAACTAGTTACGTACCTAACTACATAAGTATCTAGGTATATATTGTAGGTGTCATTTATAAAAGGTGAATACCTACATGTATGAATTTTTGACATTTGAAAAAAGTAAAACTTTTACGTATTTCGGTTATTGGCGTGATTATTTTTCAAAAATGGAACACTTTATTTATCAAACAACTCGTCGGAGCTTCGAATTGTTTTAATTCGTGAATGGTAGCGCCATCTATTTAAACTCTGTAGAACTAAATATTGATTCGCTTCTTTGTCGCTAGAGGCGCTAGGTCTCCGTAATGTACATTGTAGAGTTCATTATTATAAATATTTTAATGATTTTATACCTACTTAGATATAATATAGTCAAAGTATTATAAATTTATGTGGTAGCGCATTTCAGTACGCGATTTACGACAAATTTCCATGTAGGTAGGCTTATGGCTAGAAGAGGATGGATAAAAAAAGCCAATTAAATAACGAGCTAATGATTATAGGTACTCGCCATAGCTTTCCCTCGCAATACTATGTCGTGTACTTCTTCAACCAATAATTCTTTATTGCACATAAACATAAACATATTATCATATTCTTCTTCTTCATAGGGGGGTCACCCTTATGACATAACTTAATCATGTTCTTTCGAATGTCGGATAGTAGTTATTTCAGATGTAGGTACGCCGGTTATATTGGGCACCCTCAGGCCTGTTGTCTTAAATTTTGTACCGGGTGAGAGCCCTCAGTACAATAAGTCACGTCAAAAAAAAGCCGGATATATTGTTTATACATAAGCTCACAATTTTTCAGTTGGGGTAGTCAGAGGTACAACCATCGCAAGATGAACTTAGTAAGTACCCACACCTCAACGAGCTTTCTGTAAGACCAACGTGGTGATGAGCCGTATCGCCGTCTATAATGATCGAGCGAATTATGTTAGTGAAATTAATAACTCATAGATGCAAGTTCGGTAACGGGGTCCGAACCGATGTTCTCCTTTTGAGAAGTAAGCTGGTGATCGACAGGAGCACAGTGACATTTTCTTTAAGTCACGTGAAGCTTACTTTATGTAAAAAAGCTTATTATAAGATTAATGACTACCTAAATGATAAAAATGTCTGGTATTGAATGTGTTCCTCTAGTTATTAAATAACTTGTAATGTATATCCTCATTGGTTTTTAAAAGATGTGTTGCTGTTGCAGTTTCTTGTCATTTCTTCTCCTCAGCCATAACACCTTGCGAAATGACGTAAATTCAAAAATGTTACATTGACCTTCAACAAGTTTATCCATGATAATTACGTTGAATAAATGATTCTGATTTCTGATTTCTGATTTCAGTATACATCGTATAATTAATGTCTATGAAGTATGTTTCCTCCTATGTGGTGGACTTTGTATAGATGACGGGCTGGTAACCCTGTTACCACATGGTTCATCATATTCTTCTTAGGATTTAATTACCATGTTAGTTCTTTTCCAATGACATGTAGCTCTACCTGCACTAATATTAGCGCTTATCGCTATCGACCCACTAGGGTCAAATAAATATTTCAAATATGATTCTCTTAGACGACGCCCTGAGCCGAAGTCAGCGCCTAACAGGGCACCCTAAGGCCTGTTGTCTTAAATTTTGCTCCCCATTTGTCCGGCTAAGTAATTAATTCTATTCAAAACATATATTAAAAAAAGCTCCTTTTTTTTTTTTTTTGACGTGACTTATTGTAGATTTGCCGCAGATGGCATTAACTACTTGGCCGGACAAATGGGGAGCGCTGAAGGCTCTCACCCGGTACAACGTTTAAGACAACAGGCCTGAGGGTGCCCAGTTGGGCGCGAACCTCGGCTCAGGGCGTCGTCTGAGAGGAAAAATATTTGAAAGAATTAATCGACCCTAGTGGGTCGATAGCGATAAGCGCTGAATGAGGGAAATCGTCGACCACGCCGGCGGGGTCGGTATCGGGGTCCTGAAAAAAGCCCCAATATGTGTGTCGACTAAGGGAAACTCACGTGAGTTTCCCTTAGTCCACTATTAACAAGTACCTATGGCATACTTACTCCAGATGGTTTTTATTTCGTACCAGACTAAGCGTGAAATCGAGGACTTTCGTTCTGATTGTAGATTGATACATTTTAAAAGTGCAAGTGTGTTATTGACTAGATACAACTACAATAGAGGTACGGTACTGGGTTGAATTCCTGGTTGGGTCAAGTAATTAATGGACTTTTATAAACATTATCACCATCACATAACATAAACAGCCTATATAAGTCCCACTGCTGAGCACAGGCCTCCCCTCAATCAATCGGAGAGGGTACGGAGCTACTCCACCTCACTGCTCCACTGCGGGTGGGTGGTATTTGAGCTAGCAGTCTTCCGAATCACGGAATCATCTTACTTTTTCGGACAACCAAGTGATTCAGCCTGCAATGCAATGTCCTAGGCAAACAAAGTGATTTTCGACAGTGCCCCAATTGGGAATCGAACCCGGACCTCCAGATCGTGAGCTCAATGCTCTAACCACTAGATCATGACGGCATCACGCAAATATGATGAATTCCTAGACTCTAGCAGACATTTCATTGGTGAACAAACAACCCCATTGGTGTCTTGCATGGTGGTTATTTCCCACGGATTATAAGTTCAGTAGGTAACTTTTTCCAAGACTGATAAAGGCAAAGGTACCTCTGGTCTGTGTGAATGCGTGCATGTTCACGCAAGCGTGCGGCGGCGGTGAATGTCTTGGGGCAGGCTGCGCACGCGAAGGGCCGCTCGCCGGTGTGCGTGCGCCGGTGATCGTCGCGCTCCACCTGACAACACATTAACATACGGAAAAACTTGGGTGTGCTGCTAAATTGCGCGTTCACTGTACGAGTTGATTGCTGGAAGGGAACCTTTTTCTTATAGGATTTTAGGGGTCCGTGTAGGTATTTAACTTACCCCCAATAACTTGCAGGTGAGATCACAAACAGAAGATGACTATTGATGTCGCATTTAAATTGGTTTTCTCGTCGGACAAGCTTGGGGGCTAAGGGCTCACACAAGTATTCAAATGGGAATTTGTCACGTAAGATAATCTTTCGTCATAAAAATTGGTTTATTCCTTATACCAGTCATTACGTAGTAACGGCCTCCGTGGTCCAGTGGTTGGGC
Source organism: Pectinophora gossypiella (assembly GCF_024362695.1). Lineage (NCBI taxonomy): Eukaryota > Metazoa > Arthropoda > Insecta > Lepidoptera > Gelechiidae > Pectinophora > Pectinophora gossypiella. The sequence continues at coordinate 6,728,998 of NC_065421.1, read as the reverse complement.
GTTAGGCTCACGATCCGGAGGTCCCGGGTTTGAATCCCTTTGGTGGGGACATATCACAAAAATCACTGTGTGATCCCTAGTTTGGTTAGGACATTACAGGCTGATCACCTGATTGTCTAAAAAGTAAGATGATACGTTCTTCGGAAGGCACGTTAAGCCGTTGGTCCCGGTTACTACTTACTGATGTAAGTAGTCGTTACATGACCCATGTCTTTGGCGGCTCAATAGTAACCCTGACACCAGGTTTGATGAGGTTGGTAATTCACCTTACAATCCACAAGATAAAAGAAGATTACGTAGTATAAGATAAAAGTTATAATCTGTGAAACCAATTTCTGTTAGCTATACTCTAGAACCCCAAGCTGTTGCATGTCTAACACCCACTTGACTGGTGATTTTAGTTTTTTATAAGTCAGTCTAGAATTATTAAATGTTTACGAGTATAGGCGCCACTTCGCGATGCAAAGGATTGATTAGGAGTTATAAAAGCTAGACTTATTGAAGTAGGTAAGTATATCTCTGAAGTTTTATTTTTATATAACTAAAATGGATCTTTTACTCACTTCTTTATACTTGTTAATAACGCTAATTGTATTTGTAAATCAATCTACATATTTTAAACCATTATTAGCAACCCAGGTACGGTCACGAGCATTAATATGTATACACTTTGGTACCATGTCACATTAACTTTTTTGACAAATTGAACTGTAAGTCTCACTAAATGTCAAATATGTTAGTGCGACAGAGTCCTAAAGTGGGTACATTATATAGCTCATGGCTGTACTTAACGCTAAATATTACTTATTTAAGTAAATCAGTACTTATCAATTACGATTTTTACCGTGATACTGTTTAGTCTACTGCAAATGAGCTAGGATTTCATGGAGTTTACATACATACATAAACTCACGAATATTTCCCACCGGAGTAAGCAGAGACTATAGAATACCATTTGCTTCGATCCTTACACACTTCTCTTGCTTCTTCCACATTCATCAATCGTTTTATACACGCACGCTGGTTTGGAGTAGATCGTACTGAAACTTTTCTAAGGACATCTCCAATTTGGTCAATGTACCTACGTTCTTCTAGGTCTTCTTCTGCCAGTTCTACCACCAACCTCGTGAAGCCTCGTCGTATCGTGGTGTTTCTATTCAAATTACTTATCTGTTTTATATGGCTTGCGAAAAGCTAATCGCGATGGGATGTGTTTTTTCGAACGTGGCTTATTGTGGATATGCCGCATAATTGATCATCACCAGCCCATTAACGTCCCCACTGTTGGGGCACGGGCCTTCCCTATGGATGGATAGGGAGATCGGGCCTTAAACCACCACGCGGGCCCAGTGCGGATTGGTGGTTATTAACGACTGCTAATGCAGCTGGGACCAACGGCCTAACGTGCCTTCCGAAGCACGGAGGAGCTCGAGATGAAAACTTTTTTTAAAACGCATAATTCGCCGCATAATTATATGACTTTAACTACATGGCCGGACAAATGGGGCGTGATGAGCATAAACGTGGGAAGTACTAACAAATGCGAAATAAAATGTTAGAAATAAGTTGTGCCTTTTTTCTTTGTTCTTGTTGTAATATTGTGTTTCTATGACTCACCTTAACTTTGAAAGCTTTGGGGCAGAGATCACAAGGGTATGGTCGTTCCCCCGTGTGCATCCTCATGTGGATGGCCAGGTGGCCAGACTGGTTGAAGCGTCTACCACATACACGGCATGGGTAACCCTGGGAAAAGTGGAACTTGTAAACATTGGATTAACGCAGACAGTGTAGTGACAACAACTGTGGTCTAGTGGTTAGAGCGTTGGCAGCACTGGGTTCGATTCCCAGTGGAAACTGATTCCCAAGAAGCTGTCATACCTCTATAGGTATGTCTACTTATGGGATTGGTGAGATCGGTCATCCATCTCACAAGATTTTTGGGAAGAATATACTTAATGTTTTGGCAGCATTCTCCATTTTTGTCCATCAGAGACCAATTCTTTGACTTCCTTATAAGATACGACATTCGCCCTCTGTGTAATTTGTTCCATGTTTGTTCCAGGGTTGATGGGGTTGATAATTCACCTCACAACCCACACGATAGAGGAGAGAAGATGTAAGCTCTTGGTCTTCCCCTTCCTCTTTTGACACCGACAAGAGCGGAGAGTAAGCGGAGGGAGGTAAGAGGGGAATGCGGCGGGGCGGAGAAGTCTTAAGTTAATGATGATGATGATAATGTTTTGGTAGACGTAACTTTCAAAGACACTGCTTACCGGCTTAGAAACCTTATGCATCTTCTTGTGCGTGTGTAAGGCGCACATGCTGCCAAGTACTTTGTCACATTCTTCACACACATAGGCCATGAGTGGGGCCCCCGGTGGTCGGTCTTCCCCGCGCTTGTGTCGATATAATTCTCTGGTAGAGGAGTTAGTATAAGGTGTATGTTAGTAGTGATTAGGAGAGATTAGGGGACCATTTGATAAGGAACCAGTTTATGTTAGTTGCTTATAGGCGGGAAAGTATAGGCGGATGTTTTAATGAAAAAGCTGTGGATGTACCCCTGATTAGCCCAATTAGGAATATACTTGTGAGCTTATAGTTTTTAAGTGACTGTAACTAACAAGTGAGCCTAAGTTGCCCAAATAAATACATATTACTTATCTTATGTTATGTTGTGTCATAAAACACGGAGGCATGCGTGGTGCTCTTTTTTTAAAATAATATAATTCTGACAAAAGAATTTTGGTCTGCTTTCAGCTTAAGCCTTTGGTCCCGGGATATTAGCCCAAACACTTTCATCGATCCGAAAACACTCAAGGGAGCTGCGTCGTCAAGTATGCATGTTCCAAACCCCCTCCGTGTACAAAGGTGTGTATGAGACTTCATTTAGGTACCTTGCAGTAGCAAACAGCTGGTTGCAAGATCCGCAGTTCCACATCTTATTAGTACTATTGGAATTGTACGCGCGTCTCTCTCCTCGCCGAAGGCTGGGTCGTACTGGCTGGCACTCCGTGGTGTGGACCTTGAGGTCTTCAGCCGAGCCGAACTGCTTGCTGCATGTGTCGCAAGAGAACAGGATTTCTGGGGCTGGACGGGTCGAAGGTATTGCGTTGTTTGCCACCTGGGGATCGGTAAATCAGAGTCTAGGATTTGCTGTCATATCGTGGCGAACTTTGCAAACTGGTGTATCTGCAATTTGCTAAAATAATTTGTGTCTTATTGACAAAAACAAAAGGTGCAAATCAGATTCGCTAAAAAATGTCAGATACGTCAGTTAGCGACGTGAACGACGTTATTGGAGTAATGAAATTGGATCTAACAGAAGAATCTATTCGGAAAGAAGTTACATAATATATCTACAGGCGTATCCTCGAAGGAGTAGGCAGTGATATATAGTGCATACACTACTCCTCGCCAGCTATATTTAAGTCTCATCTAATAAGGGGCTATTGTCATAAACCGTGCACAAATCGTGGAAACCACATTATGTTAATTCGGAGTCACGCGTTCTCCGAAAAGAGCTATCAAGGGATCGGATGTATTGTACAAGTTATAACCATATCATCAGCGTAGTAAGGCTGTTCCGGAACGAAGCAGGTGAGGCGATGTGCATCAAGGGAGTCCCCGTCGGCGAATAGCCCGCTGCAGCAGTCGCAAACGTACATGGTGTGCAGCTTCTTATAAGCCACGCCGCCTTTGCCGTCCCCGTCGCTACAGCAGAGCTGCTCTATGAAAGGTAAGATGATTACTGTTACGAGATGGAGGCAAGGAGAAATAAGTAAAAAAACCAGAGGAATGAGATTTTGGATTTAAAAACCTAACCTATAGTTCGGGTTACCCTTGAGATGAAAGGTCTGATAGACAGTCGCTTCTGTAAAGACCTGTAAAATCTACTGGTTCAGCAAGCGGAACCTGTGAAAACGGGATAATGCTAGGAAGATGCAAGAAGAATATAAGTAGTACTAGTGTGAAGAAGTAAGTCTATTGTCGTTTGCTCACGTTGCGTTATGCAGCACCGTCGTACTATATAAGAGAGCAGTGTATATATTTATTAAAACAACAAGCAATTACCACTTGGCTCCACTTCTAAAGCAGTAGATAGCACTCTTTGGCAGACGGAGCAAACAAGCCACTCCGCTTCAAAATCCAATGTACCTGCTGGGTTTGACTCTAGAACAGAAGATATTAACTGATTAATAGATCTTTAGCTAAATGCTGGTGATTATGTAGCTAATCCGGCCAAGTAGTTAATGCCATCTGCGGCAAATCTACAATAAGTCAAGTCAAAAATTATACAAATAATATAAATTATTATTTAGCTAAGTAGATTATCTACAGTAAAGCGAGGATTCCGTTATGTTATCATACATACACAATATGACTAAGTGTTCATAATATTATAAGGTTGATCTTTAGAATAGAATCCCATAGTTCATAATTATACCTACCCTCATTTAGCACAACGTTTTCTTTACCAATGGTCGGCATCAAGCTTTGGTTGTTATTAACAGTGTTGTCCGAAGCATGGACGGAAATTGTGTGATCGAGCAGATCGGCGTCTGTTGTGAAGATATCGTGACAAATCACACACGAATGTAGAGCCAATATGTCTGGCCCTATGCTTTCTGGATTCTGCAATTATGTAGTTACATTAGTTTCGTTTTAACAGAATAGATTCGGTAATACTTATTTAATATGTGTGAGATACAAAACCTTATTATTATCGCCAGAGTCCTTCAACGGCAATAAAAATTGATTGACTGTGTTCTCATCTAATAATGTGGGTTCATAGTTGAATAAGTTATCTGGAGGCTGTACTATGTAGACCTCAGCATTTTCTACATTTGTGTTACGAGTATCATCCAAGTAAGGCAAAGCATTATTGTCAACGTTGAAATATCTTCCAGAATCATTGCATGAGATTAGATGAAATGGCAATTGGCTTTCAACGTTAGCGATCAAATGCTCGGTAACTTCAGTAAGATTTTTGCTGGCGTCAGAATCTACCGACCCAGGTCCGTTCAAAAGAAGATCATCTGGATCCAAATGATCTCGCAGTGTTTCTGTTAAGTCCTTGTAAGGGTAGTCTGGAGGATCGAACATCATTTTCGTCTCCTGAAAAAAGGAACATGCATAATTTGGTTATGTATAATCATACGAACTGATATTACATGTATTTGTCCAAGAGGAAACAAAACTAACACAGTTATTAGTCGATCCTATTGTCAATTGATATGTCCTTCTTAACATTTTTAAACGAATCATGCTTTGATTTCTAAACGAGCTTTTTTGACAGTTCTGAATTTTGACGTTTGCGTTGTTGATAAACGCTTGCGGTGTAATTTCATGTTTATATCTCAAACAATATTTGATTTCAATTTGTGACAATGAAGGCAGACGTTCCTACGCCTGGAGAGAAACCTAAAATACCTCTACCAACTCTCTCACAAATTAACGCTGATCGAATAACTCAAGTAAGTGTTAAAAGTGAGGTTATTAATAATAGTTTCACAATGTTGATTAATTTGCACCAGTTTAATTGCAAAGTTTTTAAAATATGGTTATTTTCATACGGCCCTGTCGCATACAATCAGTTAATGGTATCGGTATATTATTCCCGATGTTGTCAATGGGATAAAATCCGAGACTCATTCAGGTTAAATTCTAACCTAACGAAAGGTGTCTGATATTTACGTGATTTACTAAAAGCATCACAATAGATAATAAGACTTAATAAATACTATACTATAATCATTGTTTCTTTTTTATGACTTAATGATAAGAGATGTTACACTCGGGAGATGAAAAAATATGTTTTTCCAATAGGATAAATTTCATCTCCATATGTGTATGACGATTTATACTATTTGGTACATATGCCGAAATTATCTTTTGGTTAGAAGGTTTTTCATAATACTATAATATCAACAACAATTATCAGAGATTTATTAATAGACAGATACTCTAATTACATTGTTGGACACTAATAAGCAGGGGTTAAAACTATAATATGATTACATTATAATTATATATAAATGTTGTGTCTTATAAGGAAGTGAAGGAATTGGTTTTTGATTGACAAGAATGGAGAATGGTACACCGACAAAAGTGTGGCTCCTAAATTAGTGACGTGTGATTTAAATATTAAAAAAGACAAACGGAACAGATACTGGTCATTGACATCCTCATAGACATATTACTACATAAACAAATATATGTTGTTACTCTTGTATATTTTCTGATATCCCTTTACCATTCAAAGGTATATTGGCTTACTATTTTATAACATTAATTTAGTAATAATTATTTATTATATTAAATTACATTATGTACTTAGAAAACATAGATTTTGCATATATTTTACTCATTGTTCATTTGTATAGGAAATACTTAGAAAGTAATTTGAGCAGCTATAGCAGTGTTCTTAACCGGTACATAGAGCATGCAGTTATGGCAGTGTGGAGTGGAGTCTCATCAATTTATACAGAGTTCATGTTGGCCTCAAGCTTAGCCATTGCAATTTTAATCCAAACAGCCTACTGGTATTATCCACACATAAGCTTTAACTAAATCTATGTAACATTCCATATTGAATTGTTAAATAAATCAACATGGTTGCATTCCACAGCTTGCGAACCAGTACTGGGCACCACAGACTAAGGACAACCACCTACCTTACGATGCCTCGATTGTGGAGTCAATATACCAATCAGAGATCCTTGCCAACAAGTAAGTAATACTAAATAAATCCAAAATAATCACATCACACAATTACTTTCAAGGCTTTCAGAGCCTAACTGATTAAAACAAATGAAACTCCCAGGGTCAACGGCCTCATAGATTGAGGGCAATGACCCATTTCTTTTTTAAAAATTCAACTGTTGCAAGTGGACTGCTGTGTTTAATGTTTTATTTTTTGTTGTGGGTTTGTGAATAAATAGAAATAAAAAAATGGTAATAATAATTTAATGTTGATGGAACATTATAAAAGCATATTGAAAAAAATATTATATTGTAAAATGTAATTAAAATATGTTGGTATTATTTTGTGATAGTAAAGTAGTTCTACTTGTTGTACTTTTCTAAGGAGATACTTTTACTTTTTTTAATTTATGTTGTTTTTTATTAAGCATGAATATAATGAAGATGAGATAATTTTGATTTGAGCTGCTATACACACTTCTTTCTTTCTTCAATCCTTCTTTCAAGGTGATATTGAAGTATTGTCTAGATATTTTAAAAATACGATAGTAGTAACACAATGTTCTAAATATTTCCAGCTTCGCGGTACGCCGGATCATGATGTTAGAATTCTCGCAGTACCTGGAGAACTACCTGTGGCCGCACTACGAGGCCGGGCGTGCGTCGCACGCGCACATGATGTCCATCATCGTCATGATCAATGAGAAGTTCCGCGAGAGAGTGCCCGCTTGGCAGGTACATTGTTGCCATTTGTCACTTACGAATAAATTTACATTTTATTGCATACACAATGGTGCTTATTCAGGTGCACATAAACTTAATCTAAGTTTGACAGCCTTTAAACGTCAATGGGGACACCACTGCCCAATTTTTCCCTAAAAAAGTAGCATGAAGAAGGCTACACCGACAATGTGGCTCTTAAATTAGTGATGATGTGAACAAGTGCTGTCTATCATTTACAAAAAGTACAAGAAAGAGGTAGAGCTACTTTTAGTCCTGTCAAAGTAAGTTAAAAAAAGTTGGTTGTCGTCCGAATTGGCACCATTAAGGGGAAGGAAAAAAGCTAAAATGGGCAAAAGCGGCGTTCTCGATATAAGCAATCTTTGAGTCAACTTTCGATTGAGATTTTGAGCCAATAGAAAATATTTTTCATTTCAAGCATTCCAGTTGAAATGTAAAAACAGTATAGTAGTATTTAAAGTTGAATAGTGAACAGAGAACTCAATTGATGCAAAAATTACCCAAAAAATATGACGTCGAATGATATGTACTTACTACAAATCAAAAATATAATTACACTGCTTGATTTTAATTTCCAGGCATTTCTCAAGAAGCCGGAGCATTTCCCAGCATTCTTCGAGCAGGTCCTCCGGGCAAGTGTTGCGGACGACCACACCAGCCGCAACATGCGCGAGCAGACGGCGCTGCTGCTGTTCCTGAACCACTGCTTCGGAAGCATGGAGGTGCAGCTGTGCCGCGACCAGGTTAAGAGGCTCGTCTCGCTCTCCATGTGGATCAGTCTGCAGGAAGGTTGGTACTCAAATTCTTCAGCCATGTTGTCAAGGATGTATAAGAAAAAAATATTTTTCTTGCATTAGTCAAGTCAGTTACTTTTTACTAAACTTCGACATTATTATGGCATTTGTATGAAAAAGTACACTGTGACGTCATATAAAAATATGATTAAATGTCTTATTATTACGTTTTTCTTGATTAAAATTCATAAGTAAGTTGAATAGAGAAATATAAAATGTTTTTCGTCAGTTTTAGATCTGTATTTATTTAGTAATCAGAATTTCATAATTAATCTTTGACACAGGATACCCATTTGTTGATTAAATATTCCTTCGACAGTTAAAGATAGGTATGTGATAACAGCTGCTATTACGTCGTACATAGTACCTATGTCAAAGATCGCGAAATTAGTGGGTCAATGCTCGGAACTCTTCTATTTGAAGCTATCAGCATGATGAAGTATGTACCCTTTCCGATTGATGAAGGGAAGCATGTTCCCGAAGCGGGATGTACAGTCATGAGCAATATAATGGACCCACTTTAGGACTCTGTCGCACTAACATATTTGACATTTAGTGAGACTTACAGTTCAGCCCCTATACCCGATAAGCTGAAAGAAAGTCGTTTGAGGTGGTACATAAACTGCCTATATACGTCCCACTGCTGGGCACAGGCCTCCCCTCAATCAACCGGAGGGGGTATGGAGCATACTCCAGCACGCTGCTCCAATGCGGGTTGGTGGAGGTGTTTTTACGGCTAATAGCCGGGACCAACGGCTTAACGTGCCCTCCGAAGCACGGAATCATCTTACTTTTTCGGACAATCAGGTGATTCAAGCCTGAAAAGTCCTTACCAAACAAAGGACAGTCTCACAAAGTGATTTCGACAATGTCCCCATCGGGAATCGAACCCGGACCTCCAGATCGTGAGCCTAATGCTCTAACCACTAGACCACGGAGGCTGTATTGAGGTGGTATGGCCACGTAATGCGGAGAGACCAGCAGCATGTAGTCCACACAGCTCTTTTCCTGCCCGAGAACAAAAGAGGCAGAGGACGCCCTCCTTATACTTGGTGGACCATGTCCCGATTATTGAAAAATGAAAATTTACCCGACCCAACAACCCTAGACAGAATGTCATGGCGCCGCAAAATTAGGAGAGCCGACCCCACCTAAAGTGGGATAGCGCAAGGAAGAAGAGAAGAGTGAGACTTACAGTTCAATTTGTCAAAAAAGTTAATGTGACATGGTACCAAAGTGTATACATATTAATGCTCGTGACCGTATATATTCTGTTTATGTTATATAGGTTAGAAATTTCTTAACTCATCATATCAGTTGGCTCGACCATTATAGACTTCGATACAGCTCACCTATCACATTGGTCTAACAAAAAGCTTGGTGAGGTATGAGTACTTAGTTCATCTTGCGATAGATGTACTTGTCTACTTCAATTGGGATTTAGACGTGAGCTTATGTTATCATGTCATAAAAATATTTTGTCTGTCGTCAGGTCGAAGGAATCAAGAGTTTAAAGCGATCCCGAAGTGGCGGAAGTACTGGCGAGCGATACAAAAGAAGGACAAGCCGGAGTTGCTGGACAGGCTGCAGTGGGAGCGAAGGTACCTGCAGCGTCTGATGATCAAGTTTATGAGGATTCTCGAGAGCATACCCGCTACGGGAGACATTGATGTCTATAAAGTCAGGTAAGGCATTATTATCGATATCACGTGGTTTATATAATCTGTGCCCGGTTAGTAAACTCGTCCCCTATTACATTACATGGTGTTGGCAACATTTTTTTATTTTTGTTTAAAATGGCAATACATTTTTCTCTCTTCTTCTACAATTGACTGCAAGTAACATGTAATGGGGAATGGATGAACATACGTAGTAATAGGCGTAATAAAAAAAACATTTTATTTTTTTATAACGATTTGACGCAACCGAAAAATCTGAACCTTTTTGATGTTCATGAAAAAGGTTATTCCTACTCATAGAAAAATATTCAAGTACTTTTAATTTTTTCATCTCTTCCCCATTTGTGTGCCTCAATTAAAAATCTATAGTGGTCAACTCAATCGCTGTATTCTTTACCATCTTCTAAGCACCAGCCAGAGTACACCAACAGCTGTGTGCCACACATGGGACTTAAACATAGCTGCCGAGGAGTGTGTGTATGTGTGGTACTGAATAACAGTCACTGTGGTCTTTTGGTCATAGAATAAAGAATAATACTACGTATAGCAACTCTCCGCTCCCCACCAGTGTCTGAGCTAGGTTTACCTCACTCCCCCTCGAACATAGTTTAGACTTGAATCGTACGGTGTCAGACGTCACACACACAGATGCGCGTGTACGATAATGTCAATGTGTAGTGTCTGTGTAAAACAAGGTTGTTTGTATGAAGTGTCCGGGGTGTGCTTTGGTACCTAACTCGAGAACAGGAGTTGCACCAATGAGTTAACAATGCATCGCAGTTTTCTCCAGTTTTCACTAACACAGTAGGTTCGACCATTATAAACGGCGAGGGCACCTATCACGTTGGTCTAACAGAAAGCTCAGTGACGCATGCCGCATCACAACACATTGTGCATTGCGCATTGTGGTAGTTCATCACAAGATGAACTAAGGCAGTAGGCATGCGTCATTCATGCCTCTGACACGGCATGTCATGCGTCATTCATGCCTCTGACACGTCACGTCATGCCTCTGACTACCCCTATTGGGATATAGACGTGACCACGTGTTATGTTACAAATCAGTGAACAATCTTCTAAAATATTGTGAATATGTTTAGATACTGCGAGCGCTTCCTGGAGCTGATGATCGACCTGGAGGCGCTGCTGCCGACGAGGCGCTTCTTCAACACCGTCATGGATGACTGTCATCTGGTGGTGCGCTGCCAGCTCGCCTCACTGTCTAGACGGCCCGAGGGACAGCTCTTCTCACAGGTCAGTGACTTTAGGATAGAACAGGCTAGCTTTCAACTTGTTAAATCATGTACTTTTTACTAAACGTCAAAACACGAAATTATTATGGAACTTTTCTGTCAACTTATTACACTGACAGGTCCAGTGTAAGGTTACCGCGCATTTAAACACGCCGCAGGACCCGTACGCGCCGGAGCCATTTATTTATAAGTCTTTGTATGAAATCGTGTTGTCGTCGAAGCCGTGGGCTACCAGTTGGTAGAACGCCTGCCTCCCAATTTGAGGTCGCAGGTTCGAATCCAGCACAGGCCTAAACCAATGATTGTCGAATTTGTTTTCGAATTCATGTTTGTGACCTAACCTGTATTGGGCTGGTTTTCCCTTCGCGGGTTCGAAGGTCAGACAGGCAGTGGCTTCTGTAAAAAAACCGGACCTGTCCAATCTTCAGGTTAGGTAAGCGGTCCCTGTCAAAAATGGGATAATGCTAGGGAGATGATGTATGAAATCGCATGCAACGTCGCGCACTTATCTGCGCCACACGGCCCCCCATTTTGCCGCAAAACGCGAGGACTTCGGCGCGCTCGCCTTTAGGGATCGTTTAGAATGCATTTACGATTATTTACACCAGCTTTAGGAGCGTTTAGATCGGGTTTAGTATTGATCAAATAGGTTTACATTTTTTAGGTGGGATAAGAGTATAAGTAGGGTGGTTTACACGACTGAACCAGCGAATCTAATGTTCGCTCTTCAATACTTTTGACAAATAGGTAAATTTGTTCACTGTATATAAAAGCACATTTTTAGGAACGATCATATTCGTCGACGGCATTGAAATTCTTCGTCCCAAATCCGAATTCACTACAGTAATTATAGTATAGAGATGAAAGAAAAAACAGTATATATTGTTCATAAATTTTAATGGGTATTTGAATAAATCCAATAGAAAAGGTATAAAATTAAATGCGTGTTACTGACTATATATGCTATTACTTACGATCTATTATTTGGAATATGTCAAGATAAATTCATAATTTATTATAAGAGTTAGCAAAGTTATATGATAGAAGTTAACAGTTTAGCGTTAGAGAGCGAATATACTGCCTTTATTTATCACAAACCACATTAGCTGCATCATATTTTTTTTTAAAGGACGGATTTTTAAGGCTTTACTGAATTCAATAAAAAAACACTGGAATAAGGCCATCACATCAGTTGCAGTCTTTCATAATACCTTTCAATACCTTTCCAATTCCAAACATTCAATACCTTTCCTTTTCCTAATATTTAAACTATGTACCAAAAGCTTAGCTACTTTATGTGCTTTTCACAAAATTGTAAACAAGTGCAATTTTAATCTAATTAAGTATCCGCTGTGAGCACTCAAATTAATAATTATCACAAAAATATATTTTAAAAACCAATTAGGACACAATACACTGTAGCCTTTGTCATAAACGACCCTGTCACAACATATCTTAGGCAAATAATTACACTACATATAAGACACTATAACAAGGCACATATTTTGTAAAGTTCGCTTATTTGTACATAATATCTTTAGTGGCAGCACATATCATAAACAATCTACACACGTTGATATTTCAATCTACTTTTGTCAGAGATTCTTTCATTTAATTTAAAGTAATTTCGGGCGTTCACAAATCTATGGAGAAGCGATGAGAGTTACATAGCTTTATAATGTATAAAATATGTATTTTACACAAAATCTATTTTATAGACGTTCATTTGAACATTTTCCCGCACACATGTTATTTTGAAATAGAATAAGCTCGAGATTAAATTCTTCTTGGGTAAAGAACAACGCCACCCGATAGATTTGCACTCGCCTATAATCACCATTCACACTTTAAAACCACTTAAAACCTTAAACTATCATCTACTTGTGCCTCTTTTGTGAAAATCTGAAATACTTAGGTACTACAAGTGTTATGTTTGTGAAGTTGCGTCAATAGAGATTCTTAATTCCAATTCTTTGAGTATTATCTTTAATAGTTACCACCATTCATGTGCGTCATTTCGTCCCCCCACTCGCCGGTGGGGACCGGTTCTGCGTAGCAGCAGCTCTTCCTCAACAGAAACGTCACGTGGGACTGTCGTACCACACACACGTAGAACACTAGGATAGCCTGTAGTAGGTTGACGACTATGTGCGCGTATATTAATCCGTCGAAGTTGAGCCATGACAACAGCAGGAAAAGCCATGCTATCGTCATTATTAGGGACAGTTGCAGGAATAAGTCGAAACTGAAACAAAGTTATATATTTTCAAGCGTGACTAGATTGACATATCTCTCGTCTCTTTCATACTAAGCTGTATACTTTTAGTGCAAAAGAGACATATATCTCGTTTCTTTCGTACTAGGCGAAGTGTTTTCACATTTGACTACCAATTTATGTCTATTTTAGAATTACACCTTATTACGCTTTGTTACATACCATCCTTTGAGTTTATAGTGAATTCTTCCATAGATGTTTATCCTCTTAATAACTTTCAAAGTCGTGACGTAGAAGAATACGTTGAATATAATCGTGAAAGCTATTGGGGTGAAGAATATTGCTATACCCAGCCAACCTGCAATCATGATGAAGTAATTTAGGAAATCATTTCGAATTTAGAGTCATTTCATAAATAATAAGAGTCATGTTTATTAATTACCTATTGTTTCTTGTTCGATATCATTGTCTATGATTGACGATGAGAAATGTGACCGCATCTTTCTGTTTGGATTCGTCCCCGTGTCCAGAAGAAAGTGAGCACAGATCGCTAGAGCCGCCATCATAATTACTGTAGACCATACCACCGCTGAATAGTAACAGTATTTACGGACGTCCGTCACTCGGAGAAATACATTTCTTGACCTGGAATAAATAATGATTAAAATAAAAATTATTCACCATTTATTTATAAAGTACAATCACATCACATACATTAAAACATTCTACATTTATAAGGTTACGGTATTGTGACTAATATATATGACAATAGGCTAGTTTCCAACTAGTCAAATCAGTTACTTTTTACTAAAGGTCAAAACACGAAATTACTATAGAATTTGTTTGAAAAAGCACACTGTGACGTCATAGGAAAACGTGATAAAATTTCGCACTTATTATTACGTTTTTCTTGTTTAAAATTTATAAATAAGTAAAATAGAAAAAAGAAAATGTTTTTCATTAGTTTTAGATGTGTCTTTATTTAGTAATCAGAATTTCGTAATTTAATTTGACACTAGTACACGACCCAATTACGGCGTACATAACTATTTATCACTTCATTGTACTAAAGTAAGATGATCCATGTTACGGAAGGCACGATAAGCTGTTGGTCCCGGTTACTACTTACAGGGGGGTTAAAAAACCAATATTGCAATTTGACATTTGCGCATATAAATATAAGTGTGTCATTTTTAACCCCCCTGATGTAAGTAAGTAGTCATTACATGAGTCATGTCAGGGGCATTTGGCGGTTCACTAATTACCCTGATCAGGGTTGATGAGGTTGTAGAAGGGAGGAGAATAATAATTATTGAAATGTTAAGTTACAAAGTCCCACAGACAGCATTTCTATTCATCATCATCGGCCCATTAAAGTCCCCACTGCTGGGGCACGGGCCTTCCCTATGGATGGATAGGGAGATCGGGCCTTAAACCATCACGCGGGCCCAGTGCGGATTGATGGTTATTAACGACTGCTAATGCAGCCGGGACCAACGGCTTAACGTGCCTTCCGAGGCACGGAGGAGCTCGAGATGAAAACTTTTTTTTGTGGTGACCCATCCTATGACCGGCCTTTGCGAAGGTTGCTTAACTTCAACAATCGCAGACCAAGCGCGTTAACCGCTGCGCCACCGAGCATTTCTATTAAAAGGATAGAATATGTAAACTTTAGTTAGGACACCTATGCTCTTTAGTAGACTCATATAAACACTCATTATGTTATTGTTAACTATCCATAATATACAGACAATACAATACAGAATAATGAAGATAAGAACTTATCTCTAAAGTTCTTAACTTGAAGTATTTTATCAGTATGAATGATGGTTATACTCACTTAAAAGTCTTCCAGATATAGAATCCAAAACTATTTAACCAGAAGAAAGCGCCCAACAAGCTGATGTATAATATAATATCTGAAAATGTTAATGAATTATTATTGTGTTCAGACTAGTTACCAAAAGTAACAATGAATAAAATGAAACAGGCATTTTTTTACACTTTACATTTTATTTAATATTATTTTCAAAAGCAAAACAATTTATTTCATGTTCATGCTATCTAGCATTAAGAGCCAGATGATCTATAGAATAGGCTAGTTTCCAATTAGTCATAACAGTTACTTTTTATTAAACGTCAAAACACGACATTACTATGGAATTTGTATGAAAAAGCAGACAGTGACGTCATAGAAAAACAAGATAAAATGTCGGACTTATTATTACGTTTTTCAGTGCCCTATACAAAGAGCTGTACGGTCATGAGTACTAATATGTATACACTTTGAAACCATGTCACATTAACTTTTTTGACAAATCAAACCGTAAGTCTCATTAAATGTCAAATATGATAGTGCAACAGGGTTCTAAAGTGGGTACATGATATTGCTCATGACTGTACATATGACACAGGACCGAACCTCCTCAGCAGCAGTGAGGGAACGATAAGAAAAATGAAGAAGATGTATAGAATCTTACCTGTTATCATGAAGCTAACATGATTACTAAACTCGGTGAATATTCGAACCAAGTCAGCTGCCTGGCTTACAATGAGACAGACACTGATCGTCGTAATTATATTACCGGCAAGATCCCTCAAAGTAGGCAACACAAAATAAATTATAGCTTCTAACAGAAACAGGACCATAGCAATGGCATGGAACAGTGGATTAAGGATTTTCTTGAGAATGAAATCTGTATCTCTCCAATTTATTTTTACTTCAGGAACGCATATGAGAGCATATACCCCTGTTATATTTGAGTTGCTTAGAAGAATCTGTAATAGAATATAAAACATAACATTTTATTTATATTTTCAAATTAATGTAACCACTTGTTGAGTGTTTTAAAGGGTATTTTATACATAGATAGATAAAATAGCACATATAAGCAACTTTTGGTAATAGGGCCTAGTCAAATCTAAAACTTTCCAAAATGTAAATAGGAATAATTTGTATCATCATCATCAATTTAAGAGCCACACTCTTGTCGGTGCAGCATTTTCCATGCTACTTTTTAAAAAACATGCTTTATTTCCTTCGTTTTTTTAAATTAGTATAGAAGTCCAAATGTATTATGTCATCAATAAACATCAAAGCTTTTATTATGTAACTCTTAATAATATTTTGTAAATAGGTAAGTCAATACGTAGGAAAAATAGGTTAGTTTTTTTGGTAATTTTTGTCTACCTATTTCAATACTAGCATCAAGCATCATAGTAAGATGATCTGTGCTTTGGAAGGCCGTTGGTCCTGGTTACTACTTACTCATGTCAGTAAGTGATTGTTACATATTATGCCATGTCAGGGGGCCTGGCGGTTCTATAGTAACCCTGTAACCAGGGTTGATGAGGTTGGTATTCCACCTCACTACCCATATAATAGAAGAGAGATTACTAGCATTTTATTGTATATTGTTGATCCAATTATCTACCTAATTATATTGATCATATTGACAATATGATGATGTTAGATTATCAAAATGTAAGCAATTTGACTAACCTTGTCCATACAATATTTATCTTGTTCATAGATGTAGGATGCCGGTTCTCTTTCCTCGGGTAAAGCAATATTCTCATGTATGCTATAAATATTGTTTGATAGGTCTTCTTTTATGTCTTCCGTACTATGTTTGTGATGTATCAGGTGCAGCAGACGGCCATCGGAGAGCATATTCAACCTGTAGCATTAAAAAAATATTTTCGAATATTTTAAAACTAGAAGTAATCATTTTTTCTATTAATATGGTATGGGTTGTAAAAACGATAACTAAAACATGTAATAATTTTATTTAAGCAAAAAATATACTAACTGATCCTCGGATTTCCCCAAGTCAAATATCGGTCTTTGCTGAGTAGTCTCACATCTTGGGATTCCATTAATAAAACGGTAATGTTTGACCTTCGTATCCTTTCCATCTTCTGTCTTAAACTTTGGTATCCAGGCACCTAAAGAACAGGAAACACATGCAATATAAATTGAAACATACAAGCCTGAATATAATTAGCATAGGTTCAATTTAGCCGACTTTCTACTCGTAACTCGCTGCCTATGAGCAACAATCGTATCGAAGATCGTAAACCTATTTGTATCATCAACAAAGGCACAGGAAGGGCCTGATTTTCATTCAAGATACGTACTTTGATTGTACTGTTCGACTAATCTGCATACAGAGTCGACCATTAGCTCGTTGTCTTCACAACATTTGTTTATCTTCATAGCGTTTTGCTGCTCCGACACTTCATTTAAATCGACATCGGCGACTTCCGCGAACAGCGAATGCGGCAACAGCGATATTGCCAATAATATCCAACGCATTTTTATATAACCTATTCTACACTTTTCATCACAAATATTTAATGTGTTTTCACAACATCAGAGCACTTTTGTATTTTATAAAGTAATAGGAAAGTAAGTTTTTGTGTGCGATGAATCAGTGCTCTGTCCGCTTGTTTGACGGCGTTGTGTTTGACAGTTATTTTTTTAAATTTACGTGCGCAGCTGTCAAAGTTGCGTTTATTTCGAAAAAGTAATAGCGCTGTTTGTAGGGCCAATGTGTTTTTTTTGTTTATCATTTTTATTTCGTTTATAAGCAACCCGGGCCTCCTGGGGTCTATTTAATAAGCACAGTTGTATGATTTTGGATTGCATCATAATGTACATCGTACGACGATGTTAAGCGAGCGAAAGTTTTGTGAACTTGTTAATATAGTAGGTACCTATTTATTACTTCCATGCTTCTTAACATACGTACAGTATATCAAGACTAATTCCTACTACCATAAGGTTCCCTTGTCATCATCAGGTTCATCATATCCATCTTAGGACTGCGTATAAACACTGGGTGCAATTTGTCCTTGATTACTTGTGGCTCTGCCCGCCCTATTCGGGTATTCGGGCGTGAGTTTATGTACGTATGTATGTGTAGTATCTGCTACAAAATCCGAAGATCTAAATAAAAATATTTTCCATCTTATCAAATGTTTATTTCATACAAGTTTGTTTTTTAAACAACATGCATTACGAAGACAAAGATTATTAAAAATAGGAACGAAGTATTTAACCTATTTAATAACTTATAAATAGTATTTACATGAAGTAAATGCTACACTTATCATACAATTATTATATTTAGATTATTTATATTGTGAATTAAACTTATGGCACACAGATATGATAAATAACAAAAAAAAAAAATGTGATGGCTGTAAAAATACGCTATTATACAAAAACGACATTAAGCTTAGCTTATCCTTAAATCTTTGGATACATACAGTGTATATTTGATCAATGTTTAAAAACAATAAGATATTTCATTCCACTTATTCTAAGATATTTTAAAATATAATGAGACTTCTTTAATTTCTATAACTATGAGAGCTCTGTTTATATTTGACCATGTACCTATATCTAAGAAATTCGATTTTTATTTACGAAGGCAATGTATTTCGAGATTTCATACAGGTATACTAATTACTTACTGGGTAACTCACAAAGCCTCTCATGCTCTTCATGCAATAAACTCCATAATATTATTTACAGACTTGTAAACAATAATATTAAACATTATAATTAACAATTTATAGCATGCATATTTAATTTGTAAAAATAAAACCGCGTAAAATTAAGTTTGAACAAATTCGAAACTGGTGGTGAGATAAAAAAAAAACTAAAAAATCTCATTTGAAGTTATTTCCAAAGTTAAATCCATACCAAGCCGTAAAGGCCTTATATCAAAGATATGAAAAAAAATACAGGCATGTTGGGCACAGTTCAGGTAAAGGTCAGTTGAGTCGCACTTCCATGGTGTCATCGGTGAGGACATGTTGCGCGTCTTCGTCGTCATGGGGACTGAGTTTGTCCGCCAGAGGCCTCGTGACGGGTAGACAGCACCCCTCACTCGCCAGCCCTCGCATGGCTCGTCGCCTCAGAATCACCAGTAGGATGAAGATCACCACGCCTTGGAGGCAGTTGAACGTGTCCATGATTTTCCTGGGGATTCAATAAAATTGACCAGTTAGGAAAATATACAATGTGGTACACCGGCTTGCTCTCGGGGAACGCCAGTTCGAAGTCCGGTATCATACTTGCACCAATGAGTTATTAATTTATCTTAAATACAGTTTTCACTAACATACTTAGTTGGCTCGACCATTATAGACGGCGATACGGCTCAGCACCTAACATGTTGGTCTAACAGAAAGGTCAGTAAGGTGCGGTGGCACGGTCACGAGCATTAATATGTATACACTTTGGTACCTTGTCACATTAACTTTTTTGAGAAATTGAACTGTAAGTCTCACTAAATGTCAAATATGTTAGTGCGACAGAAGCTTCCGAAGCACGGATCATCTTACTTTCGGACAATCAGGTGATCAGCCTGACCAAACTAGGGATCACAACATGTCCCCACCGGGATCGAACCCGGGGCCTCCTGATCGTGAGCCCAACGCTCAACCACTGGACCACGGAGGCCGTTAACTATACGTATACTTAATGCAAAGGTACCTATAATGTTAAAAAAAGATCTTTACGAAATCCTCCAAGCTCAGTACCATGGTAACGCAACCACGTTACTCGTTTAAATGTCAGAGGCCGATTTTAACGAGCTGTTGGTCCATCGCACATATTTAATCACATCATAAGAAAGTTTTTGTTTACCAAAGGACAGTAGTTTTTCCATGAGCGAAGCTTGCAATCTCGAACACCCACGAGATGCCCATCACGAGGAACAGTTTCAGCGACAGAAGGAATCTGTGAAAAATATCAAAATGTGACTTAATTATTCAATTTTATTTAATTACGAATGTTTGTTTAGTTTACCGTAATTTTAATATTTTTTTGAATAATCAGATATAAATAAAATTCAGAATATTAATTTGAATAATCAGAAAAAAAAATCATTTAAAATTGTTTCCAACTAGTCAATTCAGTTACTTTTTACTAAACGTCATAACACGAAATTACCAATAGGTAATTTTCATATAAATTCCATAATAATGGAATTCATCATTCATTCATTTAATGGAGCATCCTGTGACGTCATAAAATATCGGGCTTATTATTACGTTTTTCGTGATTACAATTCGTAAATAAGTAATTTAAATAGAAAAAAGAAAATGTGTTCGTCAGTTTTAGATCTATCTGTCTTTATTTAGAGAATTTCATTATTTATCTTTGACCTAGGATACTACCCAACCCAATTCATTGACCTTCAGTACTGTGCTATGTAAAAAAATACCGTAGCAAAACGGTAAGATATGTCGTTTCGAAAATAAAAGCTATTATAAAACGAGTTCACAGCAGTGGATGCGCCAGAAAACCAGTTTCAACAGTTGCACCTTTGTTTATCTTATTCTCTGCACTTGATAACATCTGTGTTGGAATGCTGAGCTATACATTTTGCAGTTAATTTTAAAAATAATTATTTACAGTATATTAAAAAGTAATTTTTAATTTAAAGTAAGGCTCGTCAAGTTCTTTTTTAAAATCATAATAGGTATATAGATACTTAATGTGAAGATGTTTACGAATGAAAGTACTCGCATACGAATACGAATATTTTTTAGATTGTGGTGTTAAGGCGTATAGGGCGTAGATTTCAAGTTATTCATTATTTATTACATAAGTAGAGCTTACAAAAATCTGTTAAGATGTGTGTGGATTGATTATTTCACTACTTGTAGACTGTAGTAAAGAAACGCTGATTGTTCTGCCACTTCGCATATAATTCACTTGAAGTAGGTAATTACAAAGGTTACAAACACGTCCGACAATATGAGATAGATCGACGAATATAAAATTAATTAAAAAAGTAAAGAATTAATACTTTTTATAACCTTTTTTTTAAAAGGTATTTTTATGTTGCAATTGTCAACAGAAACATATATGTGAAAGTTGACTTATGGTTATGATTACCTGAGACTCTCGATCCCCTTGCGGATTGTGATCGTTAAATAGAACAAAACCTAGAAACGGTCATAAAGTACTCCAGAGGCAAACTTGGAGTACTTTCCAGAGATGGACATAGATTACTTGTGCATGTGGGAAGTTTTTTATTGTACTATTTAGACATTTATATGTCTTGGTAGATACGTACTTGTGCTTAAGGTTGTTCAGCTTGTCCACTTCGTATTTTCTGGTCTGTCTCCAGAGTATCCATGAGGATGCGATGAATAGGAGTACGTTGCCAGTAATGAGCAGTGCAACGGGCCCGTAGAAGAAGATCCAGGTTTCAGTTGCACCTGAATTAGGGATATGGTTAATGTAGGAAATAATGTGGGGAAATTAGTTTGGTACAATATCGTCGCCTTATAGTTACATCAAGAAACAAGAAACATTTATTGAGAAGCTGTGTAGGTACATACATGCAGGTGTCAATCATTATAAAATTGTCTCAACAGCATCCATGTCGGACGTACAATATTACAAATGATGTCAGTATTAAGGATCAATGAATCGTGTGGGTTAAGAGGCGGATTACGAACCTCAGCAATCCTGGTGTCAGGGTTATTATCCAGCCACCAAAGGCCCCTGACATGGCTCATGTAACGATTACTCACATCAGTAAATAGTAACCGGGACCAAAGGCCTAACGTGCCTTCCAAAGCACGGATCATCTTACTTTAGAACAATGAGCCTGTAATGTCCTAACTAAGCTAGGGATCACAAGGTGATTTTTGTGATATGTCCTCACCGGGATTCGAAACCTCTGTGATCTAGTGGTGAGCCCAACGCTCAACCACTAGATCACAGAGGCTGTCGCCTTATAGAGAAAACCAGGTAAGCGTCTTTGCGAAAAATTACATTCTGATGTGATTTTTTTCACGTGTTCGACATTCTACCCTAATCAAATGTCATACCTTGGAACCAACAGCTGTTTTTGCCGAAGCCTGGCTTCCAGTGATCGCCCTCTGCGAAGTTGGTGGTCAAGGATACAATGAGGAAGAGCATTGTGCCTCCCCACGCGAAACAGCTGTAGCGGAAGTACTGCTGGCGCTCTGTCTTCTTCAGATACGCTGGATCACTGGAACGTGAGAGACAGAATGAAACACTGAATATATCCAACCACTGAAGAAGGGAATAGAATGAAAGGTATTTTATGAAACAAAAAACCTATTGTTAATGCCGTTTTCAGATCTTATCAAATCGATTTATTATTGCCCAGTGTCAGATTTATTATTCAGCCGCCATATGCCGCTGATATAACTCATTTTCATTAGGTAATTGTCTCGATTTCATATGGAGTATCAAAACAAACACTCGATATGAATTTAACTGTCGTTTAATAATACCGAAATGAATCTGAAAGAAGTAATTTTATAAACAAACATAACGGAACTTACTCAATGGAACGATATGTGTTGATACTGATCACATTCATCCAGAAGAAAGTAGCCATCATCCAGAAGTAGACGATGAACCCTGAACAAACAAAGAGTTTATGAATCTATGAAATTAATCAGTTCAAAATTTCAAAACCAGATATAATTGTATAAGGATCTACCTGTGAGTGTGCAAATTTCATCTCTGAAGCCAGGACTGAGCTGTAGGACTCCTAAGGATAAAAATCCTAGTGCCATGCTGATGCATAAACTGATGTAACACAGGCCTTGAAGGTCTCTGAAATTTAAAATAAAATCAATCGTCAATATTTACGTACTGCATTAGTAGTTACCATGATGAAGTATAGAATGAATCGTGTTTTGCATTACTATAATGAGGGCAAAATCGATTTTTTATCAAGACCGCTTTATTAAGAAGTAAAATTGATTAACTATAAAGGAAAAACCGGTTGAACATAATTATGATATGAATAATGATGAATTGCCATAACAACATTGCGTAGTTTTCCTTCAACATACAACAAAGAGTGAATACGAACCTCATTTGGGGGAGATACATGTAGACTGCCAACGTGGCGAGAAGGAAGACGACGGATGTTAGGGTGAGAATGCCAGTCACTTCCATATCGCTGGTGGAACTGGTGTCAAAGCAGACCATAGCCGATGGGACAATGCCCTGTGAGGGGTCCGAGAAGTTTCTAGGGGCATCGCTCAGGCAGTATCTAAAAGTGAAGAGACACATTCGAAATAATGTATAACTTATTTACTCGTATATTTAAACCTTAAGTACAAAAAAAATGCAAAAAATACAGAAAGTGTAATATCTTAAGTACATAAACTCAACGGCAAAATCCTTAAAGAGATGTAATCATCTAATTCACGCATTTTGCCAAGTAACGTGGCAACAATTTTATAGTATTTTTCAAAGAGTATACATATATCATCCAGCTGTTAGTACATCAGATTCGATCGATTTTTAAACTATGTAATCTAGATAGGTAATACAAGGTTATTTTTTGCCATCCACATTAATTTCACGGATCAATAATAAAAGATTCTGAACAACAACCAAACGGATATCCAAATATTAGTGAATTCCTGAAAGGTATTAACTTTCAAAGTAGCATCCTCAACAAAGCCGAAGTTGGGGCGTCTTGAGAGTAGAGCTTGTTGCCGGTGAGGAAGGTGTCTTTGAGCAGCCAGCAACTGGTGCAGTTGTTGTGGGCGCGATCGCTGCCGCTGCAGAGCTTTCGATGGGTGATCTACTCACAGACTTGTTGCTTTTATGAACTCCCTTAGAGCGTAAGATTAGTATAAAAGAACTTACAAAGTAGGATCCTCAACGAAGACGAAATTGGGGGCGTCTTGAGAGTAGAGTTTGTCACCGATGAGGAAGGCGTCTTTGAGCAGCCAGCGGCTGGTGCAGTTGATCCGGGCGCGGTCGCCGCCGCTGCAGAACCCTCGCTTGGTGATCGTTTCGCCGTCCGCGCAGCATTGCTGTGCTGCATGAGATAGAGCCACCAGACAGGCTAACACTAACACCACTGATAGCTCCTGGAATTAATGATAAAAGAACTTAGTATTATAGTTGTTGCGCTTTGGTTTGGTTTGATTTTGAGTTTGATATAATAGGATCCAGTTTTTTTGAAGTAGTGTAGTAGGAATTCTAGTATGTAGAACTGTGAGTACTGTGACACTCCAGGGAACGGACCAGATAAGATTCTTTTAATTTATGTAAGTACAGTCATGAGCAATATCATGTACCCACTTTAGAACCCTGTCGCACTAACATATTTGACATTAAATGAGACTTACGGTTTAATTTGTCAAAGAAGTTAATGTGACATGGTTTCAAAGTGTATACATATTAGTACTCGTGACCGTACATTTCGTTTATTAGAATATTATATGGAAGTAAACGTCTGACTTCTGTATTATATTATCAAAAGTTTGAAATCTTATCGAAACAATCGTTACCATTAAAAGGAAGCTATTTATAGATTTTAATAAAAAATAATACCTAATCAAACAAATAAATCAATTTAATTGATTAGCAATTACCGTAATTTGTAACTTTCCGAAACACTGCATGTGTGCCCTAGATTCAATATCATATAAGAGATATATGAAGTATTATATCAGGGAGTTAAAAAGGCATTAAAGCACTTCATCTAAAACGCAATATTGCAATTTGACATTTACGTAAATAGTGCGCAATATCAAAGAGATATAGGTACTGTTTTTTTAGATGAATTGCTTCAATCAGTGTGACTCCTTTTGTCGTCGTCCCCCCCTGTTCTGTATATATTGATTGAAGGCAAAAAACTATTGTTTGCATCAGTTATTAATACTCGAAATCGAATTATGTCAACATAATTATTAAGAAAATGATAATTTATCAAGTTTCCGTCTGAACGCAGTTTACATAATTATATTTATGTAGATACGTTTGCTTTTATCGCGAGATAAACATTGAACTCATGTAAAAGATGACCTGCAAATTGATCTGACACATAAAAACATCAAAATCGACGATAAACAACTTACTGAGTATGAGTCAACGATAATTTGTAATAGATAAGAATAAAAGAGAAATAGCGCGACTGCGTCCAGCTAAATCATCATTTGATTGTCTATCACTTATAGTATTATATTTATTATCATTTGTATGTCGTTTATTATCATTTCGTTTATTATCAATATTTTAATATTTTTAAGAAATATTGGTGTATTGTTTACACGGGCCTAGGCCAAGTGTATTTCAGTTTCAGTGTCTGGTGCAGTCAAACTTTAGTCGACGTCTCTCGGAGTAGCGATCGGTATAATTGTCTGAATCTGTAAAATTGGAGATTGAATGTCGGTTTGTAAAAAAATTCTAACAATTCTGCAGGTATTTAATATAACGGCTTTTTGCATTAAGGCATAAGTGAGTGGAGGCAAGGATAGCGTGCTTAAAGAGGTATGTATTTGGTGTGGTATGACACCTGTAGTGGACATTGTGACATTATTTAATTTGCAGATTCTGGTTTTTATTATTACTAGTTATTATTACATTATCAAGAAGTCATTCATTACACTTGAAAGTTAATTAATTTTAGTAGCAATGCACTTGATTATTGTACTTGGTAGGACGAAACCAATAACAGACTATATTAAATAACAATTTATATAACAATGAATTATCAATATTAAACGTGCTAAGGGTCAAAGTGTTTACTTTACCACGCGGTGAGAGGTTCGTATTGATAAAAAAAGAAATCAAATTGCATGAATTGTATGGCAATTCCAATCAACCACTAAATACGTAAAATAAAATCGAAATAATATAATTTTGTATACATATATCTCACTCAAGTCTGTAGTTTGTTATGGATAGAGTTAGGGTTCGTTGTGTCTCAATGCGAAGGTTATTGTCACTTGTGGGACGAAGTTCTCAGATTAATATTATGAACCGTATGGTGAATTGGTGACAGATGATCAACCTATCATCTACATAATCGTAAAGACAATCTCTTTGTCGGTTTTTACGACATCCTCGGGAAGTTAAGCAGCTAAACGCGATCTACCAGCAGGGTATTAGTGACACCGTAACGAATACAAAGGGGGATGATTCAGACCATGATTCTGAGTTGATATCAAGTGGAATTTCCTGTCTAAAAATTCATGAAAATGTTAGTGTTTTTTAAATTATTTTTAATTCCATACCTTTACGATGGAAAATTCCACTTGATATCAAATCAGAATCATGATCACAATCATCCCCCTCAGTATCCGTTACGACATCGTAACGAAGTCAAGTGACATCACTTAAACCCATATTTAAACCCGTAATTCCCAGTCCGGCATAAAAGCCAAAAAAGGTATCTTTGTGATAGATGTTATTGGAATTGAGTCGCGACAGTATAAATAATGACATTTGCGTCTTTACACGTAGGTATTACATATTTTATATAGCTTTAATATAAATAGGTAAAACTGTACTAACGTCTTTATCTTAAAACTAAGGTCACATATCGCGTCGGACTAATGAACCTTTAAACGGTAACCTTGTTTGTGCAATAAATATAGATAATGTGCGAATTTTAATGTTGTAAATACATATAATTAAGTTATGAAATCAACTAAGTAGTATCTATTATTTAGCTTGCGTTGTCGTTATTAGAGAGATTACGCTGGACGATGCATTTCAACTTGTTTTTTTTTTAATGCATAAGTCATGTAGGTATGTGGAAGATTTAATATTGTAAGCCAATTGATGCGTACAGGCTTTTCAATTTAATTTATTTGACTAAAACGCAGATAGTTTCTCGCCTACTCCAATAAAAGTTACGTTATTTACTGAAATATACTTCGAGTTTAATCAACACACATCAAGCCTGTATCCCCGAAGGAGTAGGTAGAGGAGTATACTTATATAGTATATACACCTAACTCCTCGCTGGCTATCTTTAAGTCCCATGTAATAGGTAGCGAACCTATTGCCATTAACCGAGCACAAATCCTTGTAACTACGTGATGATCCAAACATGAATTCAAGCTTATAAAGTCGAACTCAATGGTTAAGGGCGGTATTAATAAACTAACCTCAGATTCGAGACTGCTCTCAAGATCGTGTCAATGTTACAGTTCTCATATAAAAACAGGGACTTGAGCATGGTCTTGAGGGCAATCTCAGCTGAGATTAGTTTATTAATACCGCCCTTAACCATTGAGTTCGACTTTATAAGCTTGAATTCATGTTTGGATCATAGATAATTGACATCACGTAGTTACAAGGATATTAGTGCTCGGTTAATGGCAATAGATTCGCCCCCTATTACATGGGACTTAAAGATAGCCAGCGAGGAGTTAGGTGTATATACTATATAAGTATACTCCTCTACCTACTTATTACCACCCTTAGACCCCGAGCCGTGATACGAACTTGCGTAAGTCTACGATGTGAGTTTAACCAGTTAAACCTACCGGCCTTTTCAAGTGATATCATGCTCTCAATGAACTTCTAATTACGTGTGAATATCGAAGGCATACTCGCACTTGACCTCAGACATCTTCCAGCAGTGAAAATAGGTCAGGCAGCAATCAGAGAAGCGCAATCGTATGTAAAGAGGGTAATTTTATTAGGTCCGATTGATTACTCATTGCTAAGGTCAACGTCTAACTAAACTAATACATCTAGTGCTGCGGTCGCCAAGAGGAAAATGTGGATTTGTAAATGCGTAATTATTTTTTGTTCTTAAAAATGTACCTAGTGTTGTCCGCGACTGTTTTTTACCAAGTTGTAATATATTTACAGACAATTATTGCGCTAATGTCTGAAGATTATGCTCTTGCGCAATGACAGCTCAGCAGACCGTAGCTTATAATATTTGATAACAACACATAACATAAGCTTACGACTATATCCCAAGTGGGGTAGGCACCTACATCCATCGCAAGATGGCCTGAGTACCCTTGCCTCACCGAGCGTTCTGTTAGACCAACGTGATAGCCGTAATTTAATAAAAATAGTATAATTTGATTTATCTATTACATAAGACTGGCAGACATTCAAATTCAAAAATATGGAACAGTATTTATTTATTAGGTAACATAGTTACGGTTTGAATCCTCAATTTTTACATAACGAACGTCTCATTCGCCTAAAACTACTGCAGCATCTCACAATTTGTATAGCCGTGAAAAGAAGCATCCTTAGTCGACTGCAAGACGTGTTTGGGATAGCAAGCAGGATAAAATATTCTGAGTTGTCTTCTCATTCCTGACCATGTATAGATCATTATGCATATTTACAAGCAGTACGTACTTGCAAATGATTCGTGTTTATATCGTCTTTATAATTATATAGAGGGTGTTAGTGACATCGTAACGAATACTCAGGGGGATGATTCGGACCATAATTCAGAGTTGATATCAAGTGGAATTTTCCGTCGCAAAATTTATGATTATTTTATTTTTTTTATAATTATTTTCAATTCTGTACTTTTGCGATCGGAAATTCCTTTTGATATCAACTCAGAATCATGGCTTGAATCATCCATCAAAGTTTTCGTTACGATGTCACTAACATCCTGTATAATTTTATTGTGGCTCAGTTCCAATATTCATAGACACAGAGTCGTGCGTGAGATTATGTATATAGGTATGTTGATTGTAGTGGTCATCTACCGTTGTACACGTTTACGACTAAGATCGTTAGAATCTTCGTGGAAAGGAAAATAGGGACATATACCACTTTTTTAATGATGCTAGTTACCTCATTCACTAGGTATTCTAGGGTCTTGTCAAAA
The DNA here is from genome assembly GCF_024362695.1 of Pectinophora gossypiella. Taxonomy (NCBI): domain Eukaryota; kingdom Metazoa; phylum Arthropoda; class Insecta; order Lepidoptera; family Gelechiidae; genus Pectinophora; species Pectinophora gossypiella. Next base: position 6,699,979 of record NC_065421.1, on the reverse strand, counting down.
GGAAAAATGAATCCTTTCGGCGCTTGAAAAAGGCAACTTCTTAGAATGCCCACTTCTAGAAATACCCACTCTTAGAATGTCCACTTCTTAAAATGCCAATATTTATAGAATCCTATTCTTATCGTGTGCGTTGTGAGGTGGAATACCAACCTCATCAACCCTGCTGTCACGGTAGTTATTGAGCCGCCAAAGGCCCCTGGCATGTCTCATATAACGACTACATATTTACATCAGTAAGTAGTAACCGGGACCAACGGCTTAACGTGCCTTCCGAAGCACGGATCATCTTACTTTTGGAAAATCAGGTGTTCAGCCTGTAATGTCCTAACCAAACTAGGGATCACAAAGTGATTTTTGTGATATGCCCCCACCGGTGTTCGAACCCGGGGCCTCCGGATCGTGAGACCAACGCTCAACCACTGGACCACAGAGGCCGTTAAACATAACTGACAAGCAGTGTGGACTATACCTCTACATGTCTGCTTACCCCTTCGAGGATATAGGCTGCTGTGTGATGTTGATGTTACGTGTTGTATAGTTATTTTATGCCGTTGAATAAAGTAGAAAATGTCCGTCATCATAACCGTGCAGTCAACCGTTTTGCTGCGGCAAATTAAAATGTCACTGCCATCACGTCTAAGCAGTATGAGCTAAATTTTCTGAACGGGCTCTCGGAAAACGCCGTAGTGGTTTGACGGGTCGGGTCTAATCTCTTGCGAAAATAACGGGAACGTTATACAAACTGGTTGGCTTACGAGCCAAAGATTTATTTTATATACTGTATATAAATAACCTAAATTATTTGATTTAGTGTAGCACGCGTTGCATTTGCATTCTATGCCATTTCTAAAGGTCTCGAAGGCGAAGAATAGGCAGCCAAAAATACAACGATAGTGCGTCTCCTGTAATGGTCGTCTCCATTGTTTTATAATGGCTCCGAATCCAGCAGACACATATATCCTAATTTTATTTTAATTTATACCCGTCATTTTCTTATCCGCCGAAAAGGAAAGGGACGGATGATTGACAGCTGTTAATTTTAGGAAGAATGTGTAAATGGGAGGAGCTCGGTGGCGTAGCGGTAAACGCGCTCGGTCTGCGATTGTTGAAGTTAAGCAACTTTCGCAAAGGCCGGTCATAAGATGGGTGACCATAAAAAAAAGTTTTCATCTCGAGCTCCTCCGTGCTTCGGAAGGCACGTTAAGCCGTTGGTCCCGGCTGCATTAGCAGTCGTTAATAACCATCAATCCGCACTGGGCCCGCGTGATGGTTTAAGGCCCGATCTCCCTATCCATCCATAGGGAAGGCCCGTACCCCAGCAGTGGGGACGTTAATGGGCTGATGATGATTATGATGTGTAAATGGATGAATAACCCGGGCGAATAAAACAGGCATTTTGCTCATAAGCAACCCGCTTGACGCGTGCTGTCAACTTAATTCTGTCGGGTTATTAGCCAATATAAAATTTAAAATTGATGTGTGTTCCATAAGTTATGCCTGACGATTACCCGTTCCTTTCTTTTCAGGGGTTAAGAAAATGACACGTAGAACTTAAAATAAAATTAGATGGTGTGAACAGGAATCAGCACCATTATGTTACCTACTAAAGTAACATGTCGTCTCCTGATTTTGTTCTAAGATTTATTGCTTAGTGTAATGATGACTCGTATAATGTGTGATTCTACAAATCTACAATATAAAAGCGTAGTTGGTTATGTTCTTTTTCGCCGGTTTATTTGGTGGAGTAAAGTTAGTAGGCGAACATGGGAGCCATCGGTACGGCAATGCAAGACGGAAGGGGCAAGTCACAGGGACTGTAACCTGGAACCTGACAGAGGGCAGCAGTAAATGTCAGGACAGGAGTCCTAGTATGGCTTTGTAATAGACTTTAGACTGTAATAGACTTTGGGGGCGTGCAGCGGATTGGCAGCGGGCCTTCCGAATGCAAAAAAGGGCGATCCGAGCCATAGTACACGTTCCGCAGGATGTGTCCGCTAGGCCGTATTTTGCTGAGCTGGAAATACTTACACTCCCGTCTATCGTAATTTTTCAAATTGCTGTGTACGTATACACACATATTGACGGGTATCGACTGCGCGGGGACCAGGCCGTAAAAACGCTACGGCACGCGAATAGACTCCAACCTGTCAGACACAGACTAGCCAAGTCCAGCAAACTGACTCATGTGACAGGACCAACCGTGTATAACAGATTGCCTAAATCAATCGTTGACGCGCCATCATTGAAATGTTTTAAAAGTAGGCTTAAATGCTGGCTACTCGAACACACTTTCTATAGCTTTGAAGAATTTTTAACTTTAAAATTAACCGCTTAGTACTTAAGTACCATTATTGTATTATTATATTTTCCATATGACATGTAATATAACTATTACGAAATAAATGAATATGAATATGAATACTACTCTGGGCGCCATCCCACTTGCGTCAGACAGAGTCCTGCGGGGCGGAAGGCAAGAGGGAAACCACTGCCCTATGTTTCCCTAAAAAAGTAGCGTAGAAATGCTGCACCGACAAGAGCGTGGCTCTTAAATTGACGATGATGATGAAAGTTAGTAGGCAGCATTTCGTTGCGATTATTTGTGACGTCGTTTACTTTACTATTTCCTACTATTTACCACATCTGTGTTTACCACCAGTAAGATGAATGAAAAACCCGTGTCCACACACGCGTGTTTATTACTACTTATTTACGCGTACGTTAGAATTGCTTTCGTAGAAGTTTTTTTCGTGCGTTAGTCACAAAAACAAATTATTAATGAGATAATATTTGCCACTCATTCACCAAATGACGTATGGAGTCACGTGTATAAAGTGTTCCTGGTATTTATCGGCCTACGGACAAACACCAAAGGAAGTCCCGCATAGATATCTAATTATCTGTTTCCCTTCTAAATACTAAGCAAGTCATCATTCATTGCGACTACGATAGAAAAACTATGATTGTGTACCTATACATATTTTAGGTGCAAATAAAACTAATGATATCAAGCAAATATGAAGCTTGTAAACGCTTGTCGATGGGATTCGATCAACAAGTGTACGGTCAGTATCAGAGCAATCATCATCATCAATTTAAGAGCCACGCTCTTGTCGGTGCAGCATTTTCCATGATACTTTTTAGGGAAAAATAGGGCAGTGTATCAGAGCAACACATTTCCTAAAATGTCTGTTTCGCACTTCTTCTATCGTGTGCGTTATGAGGTGGAATATCAACCTCAGCAACCCTGGTGTCAGGGTTATTATTCAGCCGCCTAAGGCCCATAAAATGACTCGTGTGATTATTACTTGATTACATTAGTAAGTAGTAACCGAGACCAACGGTTTAACGTCCGTGTGTTTTTCGCACTAAGCAATAATCTTCTAATATCTGTCCTAAGGCTGTAGTAAAGTTACAAGCGATTACGATAAACGATGGTGTAAACAAATAAAATGTACGGAATTGACCTCCTACGAGTATGAAGGTTTGCACCTTGGCTAAGACTCTGATATCATTATAATCGTACTATTATTAACGGGAGGACGTAACTGTTGGTGACATCGTAACGAAAACTTTCACAGAAGATACAGACCATGAGTCGATATCAAGTCCAATTTTCCGTGGCAAATGTTTGTAACTCAAAATTAAATAAAAAAGAAAAACACTAATAGGTATGTTCATGCATTTTCCGACAGGAAATTCCACTTGATATCAACTCAGAATCATGGTCTGAATCATCCCCCTCTGTATTCGTTACGGTGTAACTAATACCCATACGGACTTGTATGGTTTCCTGTACTTGTACATGGTGTAAGTGACATCGTAACGAATTCTGAGAGGGATAATTCTGCTCATTATTCTGGTTAATTTAAAGTGGGATTTTCCATGTCAAAAGTATAGAATTGAAAATAATTTAAAAAAACATGAATCTTGCGACGGGAAATTCCACTTGATATTAACTCAGAATCATGAGCATTTATATGCGAATCGTTATTCGCACAGGTTACTATACCTACGTACTAAAACTGAACTAAATGGCCAGCATTCTTTAGTTTTCATAACGCGAACTTTATAATAACGTAGGTAAATGAGTGATTCGTCCGTTATGTTTAAGTTTTTGAAGTATAACAAAAATATTTTAACCCAATTCAATATTCCGTTGTCTAAGGGATTTCAATGAATGTTATGATTAAAAACTTTAAAGCGTTGTAAATAACAAAAACAAACCGAATTATCCGGCTGCAATTGTTCATTGTTTTCCAAATATTAAATTCAGCAATTGTTCTATATGTATAAACTATACCTGATTTTTATAAGTTTTATAAGTATAAGTGTAAATATTTGAAATAAAGTAATGAGGTGTTAATATGAGATGATAATGCCTTCTATACCTCGTAGGTATGTATAAACAAACTACCAGCAAAAGTCAGGAACGCCTTATTTAACATGCATAAACTTTACAGGGGGTTAAAATGGCCACATTGAAGCAATTCATCTAAGAAAGCAATATTGCTATTTGACATTTGTTTGCATTGCACACTTACTTTTATATGCGCAAATGTCGAATTGCAATATTGCTTTCTTAGATGAATTGCTTCGATGTGGCCATTTTAACCCCCCCAGGTATTTTAAAAGTTTCATATACGTAAACATAAAACATAACACAGCCTATATACGTTCCACTGCTGGGCACAGGCCTCCCCTCAATCAACCGGAGGGGGTATGGAGCATACTCTACCACGCTGCTCCACTGCGGGTTGGTGGAGGTGTTTTTACGGCTAATAGCCGGGACCAACGGGTTCACATACGTAAATCAGATATAATTTATATAACTCACATAATCAATAGTGTTATTGGTATTACGGAGTATTAATTCGCGAGTCGTAAAAACCGACAGAGGGATTGCGTCCTCTAACATGATGGACTAATGTTATGGGCGATAGGCTGATCCCTTATCACCATAAGGTTCATCATATCCATCTTAGGACTTCGTATCAACAGTGGCTGCAAGTTGTCTTTGATTACTTGTGGCTCTGCCCACCCCATTTGGGATTACGGGCGTGAGTTTATGTATGTATGTATGTATGTGTAATTCGCGATTAATCGCAAGGTTCACTCGACAGGTCATATAGATATGCCAAATGAGGTAATATTAATATTTTAAGCTGGTAATCTGCCAGCATAGCGGTTCAAAAAGCCTGGGTCCTTGTCGTGAGCATACTGAGAGTGTTTGCAATTTGTCTTATGACTACTTGAATTTCTGCTCACCAAACTACTGCTACTAACAGTTTTGATATTTGTCCCGCTCATCAAGTTTCCTAATTAATAACTACGTTAAATTTATATATTCTTCTATCGTGTGGGTTGTGACGTGGACCAACCTCATCAAACCTGGTGTCAGGGTTACTATTGCGCCGCCAAAGTCCATGATATGGCTCATGTAACGACTACATACTTACATCAGTAAGTAGTAACCGAGGCCAACGGTTTAACGTGCCTTCCGAAGCACAGATCATATTACTTATATATACGTATATATTGACGAAGCGAAGTATCGCTAGTATAAGATTAGGAATTACAGATGTGGATTAATATTTATATGGACAGAAAACTCAGTCGGGTGTGGGTACTTAGTTCATCTTGCGATGGATGTACGATAAGGTGCAAAAGTCCAATCAGTTTGTTGCAAAGTAATAAATTAACTGATTGCATTTAAGACTTGCTGGTTACATGTCGTTTTAAGTTTACGCGGTTATTATCATAATTAAAACACATAATAACGGGTTCTTACCGCGTTTAAATGGGGATATGAGACTCCCGATATTTCGACACTGTTGCAAGTGCCATGATCACGGGATGACATGACATGATCAGTCATCCCGTGATCATGGCACTTGCAACAGTGTCGAAATATCGGGAGTCTCATATCCCCATTTAAACGCGGTAAGAACCCGTTATTATGTGTTTTAATTATGGTTACATGTCGTTTCTGTATTAGACCGAAAACACCTAGAAAAACATAAATTTTATAATTGCGACAACTAACTATAATTTCACAACTGTTTACAAATAATTCGCTGGGCTCAGTGACTGCACTTTTGGTCTTTGATTGTACGTCTGACTAACCCAATGGGGATATAGTCGTGAGCTCATGTTACGTTATGTTTGTTTGTTTGTTTGTATAATCCTTATTGCTTAAAAATACAAAGGAAATTTACATAGATAAAGCATAGGCGAGCTTATTAACCCTAATTGGGAATTCTTCCAGGTTCAGATTTCTTCCTTAATGTTTTTATGTTTTTATATGGACAGTTTACAGGGTGGGTAGTGAGTTCCCTTATCACGCTCCACACAGCTGCGTCTATTATTGTAAACGTCTATCGTTATCATCAGACACATACATATGGAGAGTGGACAGCGACCGCGATGGCACTATCACAACCATTTGTTTTTTTTTTTATAGCTATAGCTGTGGATGTGGTTACAGTTTGATAATAAATATTTTTACAAAAATAATATATCTACCAACTTCTTCTATCGTGTGGGTTGTGAGGTGGATCGCTATTGAGCCGCCAAAGGCCCCTGACATGGCTCATGTAACGACTACTTACTTACATCAGTAAGTAGTAACAGGGACCAACAGCTTAACGTGCCTTCCGAAGCACGGATCATCTTACTTTCGGACAATCAGGTGATCAGCCTGTAATGTCCTAACCAAACTAGGGATCACAAAGTGATTTTTGTGATGTGTCCCCACCGGGATTTGAACCCGGGGCCTCCGGACCTACCAACTTTCGCACAGAAACGTACATGTATCATCCATGTTGGATATGTATAGGCACTATTTTAACATAGCACCGTTAGCCCACGACTATACATACCCCATGGGGTAGGCAGAGGTACGATAAGTCCAATCAGTTTTTTGCAAATTAATAAATTAACTGGTTACAATTAAGACGAGACCAAAAATACCTACAAAAATTAAAATAATTATGAATAAAAATAATGGTTCATAATTTCACCACTGTTCACAAATAATTCGCTGGGCTCAGTGACTGAACTTTTGCTCTTTGATTGTGGTACTTAGTTCATCTACGAGATGAACTAAGTACCCACACCTCACCGAGCTTTCTATTAAGCCAACGTGATAGATGACACTATTTTAGTCTTCAAAAAATATTATTATAATCACTTTTGTCAGAAAGATTACTATGATAAACTTTATAATGTGACATACCTAGAACCTAGAACCCCATAATAAGGGCATCGCGTTAATTATGGCCAGGAGGTGATCCCTCACTTCTATAGTTACCCCACATCTTAGGTAAATATTAGGTTTTCTTTCCGTACCAGACTACGCCAAGAACTCGCCTTACACACAAACACATATAAACAGCCTATATAAGTCCCACCCCTGAGCAAATGTTGCCTCTCCATCAACCAGGGGGGGAGTGGAGTATACGACTACTCCACCACGCTGTTCCACTGCGGGTTGGCGGTGTGGAAATGGTGAACTTGTCTTATGCATATATACAAATTTTAAGCGACACAAATTGGAAAGGAAATTCTTTTCTACACTTTTTTTTCAAAGAACAAAGCCTCGTTTGATTTTGCAGCGCGTTTATTGCTTGTTTAGAATTCGATTCCTAAACTTTGTCTTAGCAAAAATGATCTCGAATCTTAAGTAACGCTTATCATACGGAGCATATCGTAGAAATCGACTGAGGCGTCTATTGTGAATTTATGATGGACGTATTATAGATTATAGACTTGGTAATCTGTCACTACTCCTAGCCACCCGAAAGTTCCACAAGTTGCTGCAATTTTGTCTTCTGGAGACTATATCCCTGCCTGCGCTGTTTGTTTATATGTACTTACTCCTCCCATCGAAGAGAGGAAGTGTTTATGTGCCCAGCAGTAAGGTGTGTGTATATATAAACAACCTATGTAAGTAGACGCACTATGTACGTACAACAATAGAATGCCAGCCAAGTTTTCATTCATGCTTACAAAAAAACAGTTTCAAGAACAAATGAAGTGCACTGTATGAACTACTCGTATGATCCAAAATTAGTATGCATTTAAACACACGCATGCACATTTTTACCTTTTTTATTCCAAGTTGCACAGGCTATAATTGGATCGGCTGAACTTTCCATGTCTTGCGTGTTTTGTTTAAAAACAAAGCGTAAATACGCGGGTTTCATTATGAAGTTTTTGTATAATAGGTTTTTTGAGAATTATTTTTAAATTAATTAGTCAAAGATCTACCCTCAAAAATGCAAACGTTTTTTACAAAATCTCTTTTAATATAATAAATGTTTTAGATTTAATTAATTAAATTCCGATGTATCCATACACATACAGTTACCGTAATAAATATATATGGAATATATATAAAAATGCAGCTGTATAAAATCACATCTAAACGATAAAGGAGCTACGTAGGTATAAATTATTAAAAATCGTCTTCACTGAACTCACCTTCATTTTGTTCGATCACAATAAACTTAATAAACCTATTTAAAAAACACAAAAACTTAAAAAAAGCCAGACACTGGTTTTTACGGACACGTCGTAGCCTAGAATGATGTTGTTCAAACAGTGATATCGTTATCGCGTAATATCGATTGTTAATTTTTTTTTATAGATTTTTGTTAAAATCAACGTGCGGCGCGTGCGCTGTAGTCGGTGCCGGGAATGAGACAAGAACTTGGAAACTTTCAACTTAATTGCGAACGCTTATAGGCCGGGAGCTAGTGCTCTTTTTGCTCCTTGACAGAACGTTATTAACGGACGGGAATACCTTACTTCGCGGCAGGAATTAGCAAAGTACGTGCTTGGAAAAAGTAGTTGCAAATATTTTTTTTAAGGCTCGTAATAGTTGTAGTTTTTGGATGAGTTCAATGTTATAGTTTTTATAGTTGAACAAATATTATGTTGATATTTGTACATAAAGACTAAAAATCTTATAAATGCATGAATAGGTAAAAAGTGAGGAATATATTTTATGTATTAAATGTAATATTTTAAATATTAGGATTGCATCGTGTATGGGAGCGATGGTGAATGTTTTTACCGCGTATGTTGTTCGGTCGATACAATTTTAGTCGTATCAGACTCAAGTGGCTTTCCGTGGATAAGTGTAACGATAATAATATGAAGGGTCCCACTTCAAGTATGTAGGTATATACAATGTATAAAACGAAAACAAAATTATAAACACTTATGTTACAAACGTGAGCACTTCAAGCTGCTACTTAAAAGTAAACTCCTGAGCTTATTCTTTGAACCTAGCAGAATAATTGGTGCTGAGTCTTCTTGTCGATTTGAAGTATTATTTTTTAGAAATAATTAACTTCGTGAAATGGTTTTATGATAACAAAACTCGTGGGGTGCTATGTTGGCACATCGAACAAGGAAAAGGTTATAGATTCAAAATAGGTGAAGTCGTTACATTAGTTCTTGACAAACGATGTTAAACGATGTTGAGATACAGGGTCAACCTAGTTTGGGCTCCTGTCTTCTGCATACGGTCCCAATTTAAATATTATTTTGTTAGTATGGTAGTTTATAAGATTGTTTGTAGAAGAAGAAATAAACGTTTTTATTATTTATTTATTTATTATGTTCTGTAATAAAATTAAGCAATAATTACATAACATACAAACATGATTGTAGTTCAATGATCTTTGTCAGTGCTTGATATTTATCTAGTTAAAATAACAAGAAACAACATGACCTTCAGGCGTGCAGAGGATGCGCAATTAGAGATAATTTCCCTTTTGACGTCATTATAATACTTATAAATAATGTATTTTTATAGACTAAAGGCCAGAAGATACATATCTATATTATATTTATTGTTGAGTTTGTTTTTTTAAGTTTACTAAAGATAAAATCCAAACTCTTTCTCCTGTACTACAAACATAAGTTTGGAAGGTAAACAAAAAATGTTTTAAAAATTATTAAAATACGCATACATTTGTTAAGATTAAAATGAAATAGAAATAAACTAGATTGTAAACATGAATAATTTAAAGTCGTTTTTACTTTTTTATGAAATGTAAATGTTTTTAAACTAAATTAAATGTTTATAAATTAACTCTTGTAATTAAGCGCCACCTAGTTGAAAATACATGTAACTTTATAATCTTCTACAAGGTGCCAAGGTGGTAAAATATTTAGTGACACGTAGTACAAGATCTACTGCACAGGTGGCGTTAGAGGTATATAACCATAACCTATTCGTGAATGATAACAGATGGCGTTAGAATATCAGCTCAGTCGTGTGTTCTTTGTAGGGTAGTCAGAGTTCAACAATCAAGACTCTTTCATCGGATGTTTGTTACAAATTAAATGTGCAATTGTGCATTCTAACCTTAAATTTGAATAATTTATTTTATATATTTTAATGTTGTGATGAATGAATTTATTTTAATGTAAAAATATGACATTAAAAAACAAAAAGACTAGGCATCCACCACAGGCTTCCTCAAACAATATATTATAATTGACTTGACTAGAGAAGTGTCTGATAGAAGTTCTATTATCTGGCGGATATGTCTCTAATAGGCTACACACCGACAGTTATCAAGCACATATCAGATATAGAATAAATAGAATGATCAATTCTAAGATCTGGTCAAGACATATTACTAATTTTATTTATATAATAATATAATATTTTTTGTTGCTGGTCCGAAAGGATTTCTGCTCACACGTGGACCTTTTTTAAAAGCCATTTGCATATTTTTAAATATTTTTTTGCGCCTTGCTTATAATAATAAAAGACGGTAATATCTTAAACTTAACACTCAAAAGGCAGTAAAGTTGCTAATATATCTTCGATCAGGGTATAGGCCTTGAGATCTTGGTAGAGAATAGGCGCCATGAATATACTTATGATTAGTGAATGTTATTTTATTCAAATTAATTTTATTAAGCTTCTACCTCTCTAAGGAACCACATAATAATAAAATAATCATATCATAATTATGGCTAAATATTTGCATTAATAAATGATAATATTTTAAACAAAACAGACCTAACATTTTATATTCGCGTGACTGGAAATTAATTGACTCTTTATATTCGTAAGTAGGTAATAAATAAAATCTTACTTGTGTTATGTATGTTGTATGAATTCTTGTTAACCGATGACGATGACAAAAAGGGGTTAGTCTGGGATTGATGTGTCACCATCTCCCTAGCGTTATTACATTTCACGGGGTCCGCTTACCTAACCTGAATATTTGATAGGTCCGGTTTTCTACAGAAGCGACTGCCTGTCTGACCTTATCGTCTAACCCGAAAGGAAAACCATTCCAGTTACAAGTTACGTCACACACCACCCTAAACTTTGGGGCCTAAACACATTTATCGGGTAGGTATGTATGTTTCCTCACGATCTTCTACACCGCTGAGCATCATCACTAATTTAAGAGCCACGCTCTTGTCGGTGTAGCATTCTCCATGCTACCTACTTTTTAGGGAAAAATAGGGCAGTGGTTTTCCTCTTGCATTCCGCCCCACAGACTCTCCACAGGCTCAGCACATGATAATAATTTAAGATCCAAACATGAATTCGAAAGTCATCGATTTAGGCTCGTGCTAGATTTGAACCTGCTACTTCACAGTGGGAGTTAAGCGTTTTTCCAACTAGGCTTCCACGCGTCGTCACATTAGTGCAATAAAAAACTGTCACCTAAATAGGTTTATACTTGCTACAAAGATGAACCGTGATAGGCATCACTACCATCATACACTATCACTATCATCATCGTGGGTACATCACTTTTGCGTCATCCGCTCTTATCATTATCAAAGTCTTGATACACGCTCATTGAATCGGAATGTTCAGTAGAGTCCGCCTGACCGCCTTTATTGAAGACTTTTACAACACTCAAAAAAGACGTTGTTTTCAGACTTTTACTTACCATTGTCCGTTTAGGAAGACTTTTTAAATGCAATTTAATAATAAGAGAACTAGCATTGCGTGTTTTATAAAAAGGTTAAGATTACCTGGACTGGTATGCAAGTACGTAGCCTCGACCACATTGCAGAGAAGCATACCGTGTTTGAAGTGTCAGTTTTATGTAGTACGTAGTGTTGACTCCGAATGCATTCACTACTTGGTTGGACAATAAGGATCACCCAGGGCTCTCTTTCCACAGTAAATAACACTTATACCTAAATAAAGCATTTAATCTATCCATCTGATATTGGTAACCAAACCATAGTCCCGAACTGCACTGAATTCTTTCGTTAATATTTATACAAATATATTTATCGCCTAGAAATTTGCAAATCTTCTTGTTAACCAAGTCGTTTAAGACACTTGAAATGGTTCCTAATCTACTTCACGAAATTTTCCGGTGAACACAAAAAACTATCAAGATTGTTGTCGAAATAATAGAATATGTCACTGGCTGATATCACGAATATGCGAAATACTAAAAAAAATAATCTATGAATCCAAAGTTGGAATATTACGAAGTTTTGATATTTACTTAAAATTAAATTCCGTGAGGCTATTATAATAATTCTAGAATCATCCTTGCTAAGTGGAGTTATTAAAGCTTCAAATAACTGTGACTTCACTGTCAAGGTATTACATAGACCCCGGACATCGGTGCTGGCGCCGGTACCCCATGCGGCTAACCATGTAACACGCTTGTTGAACATACTTTTTAAACTTGTTTCTTCTGCCAAATACAGCGATGACAACAGTTTAAATATTTGTAGGTGTGTGAGTTTTAGCTACACCAATAATTCAGTAACACAAAGTCACGAGTCGAATGCCTTTACAATCAAATAAAGTGAATTGTTTTGTTGCAAAAGTATGGACATGAAAATAATTAAAAAACACAAAAATGTTCGTGAGTTTTGCGACTGAATATTCCAATTCATATTAATCTATGGGAAGGATATAAGGCAACAAGATAATAGAATAACATTTCAAATATATTTATTAAAAATAAATCATCTATTCTGTTATATATTCTATTAAATATTAATACAAAACTATTATGTTATTAACATGTATACTTGTATATTATCAAAAATAGCTGCCTTTATAAGGTGTATTAGATACTTATTTTTTTATAAACATTTCTTATTATAAAATCGCTTAAAATATTATAAAAAAATACTGTGACAGATACATGAAAATCTAGACTTTGGTCTAGATTTTAGTAGTTCATCATCTCCCTAGCGTTATCCCGTTTTTCATAGGGTCCGCTTACTTTACCTGAACATTTGAAAGGCCAGCTTCTTTACAGAAGCGACTGCCTATCTGACCTTCCAACCTTAGGTTCTAGCTAGATTTAGTAGTTATGGTCTTTTTTACAATATGTTGTAAACCTAAAAAAATGTAACCTTGACCAATTTGTTACACAGTACTAAGTACAATTGAACATTAAAGTAGTTATAATGGCCGTTCATGGACTAGACCCTTTTCTTTCCTTAAATAAATTATTAAGGTACTTAAATTTTACTTCAAATGTTAAATATATTTACAGAAGCTTTATCTCTTTCAACTAAATGCACGCCGTAACGATCCAATATTCCATAACGGTTTGTTAGGAACGCTCTGATACATTGCCGTATGTTTGAATTGACCGCAGTAGGCGACTCAATGCTTCTCAGGAGTGTCAATATCGCCTTATTGTTATTGAAAACCACGTGTAAGCGCCTTTTTGCAAATAATATTCGTATGTGATTTTTTGCCATGACTGTATCGTCCACTCGCCGTAGCGGGAATCGCCGTTCGGAGAGTCGCTGTCAAAGCTACAATTCATTTTTGTTAACAAAACCATGCAAGTCGTTGGTTTAAATCCAGATAAAAAAAGCATTTGTTGAAGAAAATGACATTAGAATGTGGTTTTTCAAAAATACAAGGTTTTCATTATAAGTAGTTATAGTTAAAAGAACACATTTACCTAACATTGTTTCGGCTACAACGTCAGTAGATATATGTTAGATATTAGCGCTCAACGCATATTTTATCGTAGTGGGCGTAAACCGCCTGATTATTGATCGGCAGAGAACAGATACGTTTTATTTTTGCCTGCAGAATGTTAATGTATACACTTGAACATCTGGATTGGTACTCTTCGTTGTACTGACCTTGCTCACTTTGTTTTTTGTTTTAAGTCCTTACTATATTATTCAATATTTGTTGTCGTACTGTATTACTACCAGTTTGTCTTCTGCTGCTTCTTTGCAGCTATGTGATGCTCTTAAAGCAATAACGACCCGTTGACGCACAGAAGGTGCAATTTTCGGTCGACGACACCTTGTCTATGGCAGAGTACCTACTGAACTTACGTTTACAAGCGTTGTTCGCAGCGCGGAATAGGTTATTGCCAAAGAATTACCATTCACACCCCTAGACTAGGAGAAACATATAATAGTTTCAGGAAAAACAGCTACTTATCTATATCGAACAAGTCGTCCAAAGCCTCTATTTCGAAGGAATCTATTAAGGTCTTTTCAACATAATATCTTCTGATGTGAAATTGTGACTGCGCCCAACTGTCTCTCCATATATTTACTGCAAAAACCGGCGCAAGCGTGAATGTTAAGAAGTACATGAAGTTTAGTGACATAATGAAGATCTATTACACTAATATAGCACTTTTACACTAATATACCACTATTACACATAATTATATTAGAGACTCGAAATCACTCATAATTTAGTTGCTTCTTATCACACATCATCCTCCTGTCCTTATCCCATTACCCTTACCAGTTTACTAATCCACACACACTGCTTATTCTTATTACTATTTGTATTTATTCTTCGAAACACTACGTTCGTCATTCCTCTTGAGTTATCATTCCTATATCCACCGCATGACTAGTCTCATCTCATTACTTGGCACTAATTAGGAACCGGATCTTTTTTCTACGTTCTCAGTACCAAGATGAAGTGCAACTTGCTCAATCGCGCCTACACTCGACACGAAAAATTGACATGTATTGTTCTGCGTCAGAATCCGTTCAGTTCAATGATCTTGACAATTCTCAAGGTTAATGGTTTGTGATCAGCTGTGTTCTTTAAAAGCAACTTTGATGCTGCTCTCGTCTTGGACTCGATGATGTCTGTCAGGTCAGCTCCGTACAGAAGGTGCAACTCGCTGTGTCAAAGTATACGGAAATGGTGTTTATCAGCGTTTGCCGCAACGCTGACAAACTGGTAATCAAATCCCAGATAAAATTCATCTGAGAATCCGACTTTCTTGAAAAGTTCCTTAATTTTCATAGCTTTACAATAGCCCCCTCAGTAAATCATTCTTGTTAATCTATCGATTTTTAAGAGGTTTAAAGACGTGTAAATTCCCTTCATCTTAATGTTTGTTATTTTTGGGATCATCCATTGATACGCCTATCGTGTGTTGGACTACATCCTCCTCATCTTCTCCCACGGCCAGGCACCGCTCCACTGGACCGGAGACACAGTCCAGCCACCCGTGACGGTGCATAGATTTGATGACTTTCCTTCTAAACACCACGAGCACTAAGAATATGAAGACTCCCTGAAGTGAGTTTATCACGTCCAATATCTCCCTGTAAACAGAAATTCGTTTGTCACAAATATTTTAACTACTTCTATCATCATATGCTTGGCGTCAAGGCAGGGTGGATTTCCTCCAAAGCATCGATGTACAGGATTTGACTAATCACCGCGGAAAAACCGGCAGATCGATATTTACCATTAAATAATATCATGTCTCGTTAATTGTTATGCTAACACCAAAATAATATTAGAAAGTAGAAATACAAACCAAGTAATATGTGAGCTGGATACTGAACCGATCATCTCGAATATCCATGCCACTCCCATGACTACGAATAGCCTGATTGTCATGACGAACCTGAAATTAATAAAGGAATGTTAGGACTTTGTGTATTTTTCTCGTAAATAGTAATTCATAGATACATTTTCGAAAGCAGGGAGAAAGTTTCTCCAGCATTGAGTTTGACCACTAATACCTTTGGCGTTAGATGTGATATTGAAAGACGGATTTCAGATCTGTCTTCAGCGTCTTCACGTGAATAGGTCGATGCAATAAAGATACAGTCAAAAACCCTCCTCATGATTCCAGAGGTTCTTTAAAAGATACTTACTTATACCGTAAGGCTTTCATATGATTGGAAGAAAACGAATTCCGCCATAGTTGTATGGAGATGTAGATAAATATCCCAATATTGATAGCTATAAGTATTGTCATGACACTGTACATATACTGCCACTGTTGCTTACGATCTGCGAATAGAAATTATTGCTTTATAACCAGTTTTATGCACATCTAAGTGACTAAATATTCAACACTTTGTTTGACCCATATTTTGAATGACTGTATGATAGCGATCAATTCGCTTATTATTTTGTTTGCTTTCATTCGTTATTAATTACACACAGTATCTTAGTATGGCCTTATTGATCTACAGTAATTCCTTTCAGGCGACCATACACAAATACTCCATTACACAAAATTGTTTAATGAATCGTTGTAGTAATCTTTTAAAGTGCACAAAACTTCGAAGAATCAAAAATGGAAGAATGAAACTTACTGAAGAACCAGCAATGATTTAGCCCAATGCCAGGCTTTTGATGATCTCCAGGAGTGAAATTAATAATTGCCATGACAATTGTCAAAACTGCTGGACATCCCCAAGCATAGATAGCGTAGTATATGAATTCCCTCCACCCATAGTTGCTCACCGTAGGTCGTCTGGAACATTTCATGTATACCGTCTACATTAAGGCGCTAAAGACCGCATATCTATGACAGCTTACAGGATCCAGGGGCGGGTTAAGGGGCTCTAACTAGCAAAATGCCCCTTCCTTGACAGTCCCTCGTGTGGAAGAGGACAGTCTTCAAAGACTATTCAACACACTACAAATATGGTCAACCATCAGCTGAGTCAAACCAAAGTGATAGTTATGTCAAGTGAATAGAATATTTCAGTATCATTACAAATTAGAAAACAATGAATACAGTGCAGTACATTAACAATAACTAAGTCATTTAATAAATTGGTTGTAACTGTAACCTGCTCAAGAAGCCAGCGTTTAAGATGCGATTTAAAGCAAATTCGACATACATTGGTTTAGGCTTATGCTGGGATGCGCACCTGCGACCTCAAAGTGAGAGGCAACCGTTCTACCAACTGGGCTACCACGGCTCTTTGGATTGGGTTGAAGTCAAAGAATGACAAACATAAATGCACCTATATGCGGACAAGGTGGCGAATTCACAAAAGTAATTCGTCGGTCAACAAATATTAAAAATATTGACTAAAGTAATTTGACCACTTTGTACTGACCTTATACTGAGCAGTATTTGTATTGATATCGCATTTGTCCAAAAGAAACTGGCGATAACGAAGAAATATGCGAAGAATCCTGTTGAAGAGATTACATATCACATGATGTTCTATTTATTTTGAATTATTAAAAAAAATGTGAAAGTTATTTTTTTTTTAAGAAATATACATACCTCTCGCAGCGCAAAGATTCATGTCGGAGTAAGGTACAAGTTTCATAGCTGCCAATATTGCAAGACCGATGCCCAAGCTGAGGCAGAAGTTTATTATACTCTTCCCTTGAAGGTCCCTGCGAAATAGTAATGCATATTGATCAAGTATCAGGTTACACCAGGTACGTTGTATAGTATATTTGATAAGAAAGAAATAAGCCCGTATTTTTTTTAAAATCGTCTCTTTTTTATAATATACACAATTGCAATAACAAGCACCTTATTTTCGTATAAGCAGCGGTCTCAAATTTCGACGCTTTTAAAAATTCTGACGGATCTCTAACGATTTTCTTTTTATAGCGGGTTGTTCCTTTCAGATGCCCAAGGTTACGAGTATTTTAGGATTTGTTTTGTAAAGCGTGTTAATTTTAGAAAAACACCCATTCTTGGAGAAGATTGTAACCCTAGGAGTTGTATTGTTATATAAAAATATTGACCCTTTTTTAGCAGTTGGTTGAAAATAGTAAACAAACCAACTGTAGAAATGGTGCCTTCGGTCAGTGTTTTGTTTAGCATTAATAACTTTTAGAATCAATTTCCGTACTATTTGAATGTACCCTTACTTATTGTAGGCAAAGCCAGAGTGATCACCAAGCTTAGTTGCCTTCTAGTTAAGCAAAACATTGACCAACAGGGGAGTAGCGTGATGGCATAGGTGTTGGTTTAAGCTTTGCTTTATGTAACCCATTGTTGATAAGAAACCTGTGCCCAGTAACGGCATATTTCCTGTTATGCGGATTTACACCCTCGTGCGGATATGCCTTGCACGTGTGTCACACGCAAATCGAGATTTGTATACAAGTTCTTTATTGTTGAGCATTCTGTCCACTGCGGATGCGAAGTTATGCCTTGATCACACCTACCAACCAAGTGGACGTGCGAGACAGTGCGCTCGGCCGAGTACTCGGTGTGTATGAACAATTACGCTGACCGCTCGGCCGAGTTATTTGGCGAGATAGCTACTCGTCCCCTGTTCTATTTTCCAGACCGAGTATCCACCCCGCGCTTTCTCGCATTGTCTCGCTCGTCCACTCGGTAGGTGTGATCAAGCTATAAGTCCATGGATATGGCAGAAAAAAGCCCTAATGGAACTTGATCTCAAAATCATGTTCATAGATTTTACCTCAGTTCCGGAAGTGCTATATAAATGATGGCAGTGACGAAGAGCAGTATAGCGGACACCGTCATACAAACTCCATACACGTCCTCATCTATCGACTTCACCTCTTCCACGAAGCATATTATAACTACGCGATATGCTTTCGTCAGGTTTCGATCTCTAAACGATGTTGTGTTTCCGACACAAAATCTGAAAGAACGAGATGTTTTTTTTTATAATTTATTCAGCTGGACCTGCAGCTCACGCTGTGGCTTTTTTTTTGAGTGTAGTCCATTTATCGAGGACGTCCACCGTCATCACATGATTATTTGGACCAACATCTTTTTTATTTCCGTCATGTCGTTTTGTACAAGTTTTTTGTTTATCTTGTTGTATTGTTGCTGCTTTCTTTCTTTTTTATTTATATGTTACAGGGATAGTTTTTAAAAAAATATTCCTTGCTCTTTATCTTTCCAGGCATGTCGTAGAAATCAGTTAAATCATCACATTTGTCTATGAGCATTGGCTAGTCACTTAATCACTAAATAGTCTCATACAGTTCATCACATTCGTGGATTACGTGAGAGGTATTTATATGGGTGAGATATGTATAAGCGTGTTAGTAATTAAACCATGAAGTCGGCGTAATAAAGTAGGTAAATAAATAAGGAAGTACGTCTGGATATTGTCTAGCCAATGGCTATAGTTTATTTACTTCATTCGCTTTACTAGGTCACCAATCACTGAAGGCTATACACATACACACACTTGCCATACACTATGAGAACATTGATGTATATTTTTGTATATTTTTTTAAAATTTTTCAATCAAAATCAATAGCACTCCAGACACTATCACTACTGACATTATCAACTTTGATATAGCAATCTGAATCAAATGCACGCTACGTTTTTAAAGCCGATGACACTGACTCCATAAATAGAGTTATTTCTGAATATTTCTTATTTGTTATCAAAGACTCAATTCCTACAAGGATTAACAGATTTTCCGTTATTGACAAGAGAACGCAAAGCTTTTCTTTACAAAATACGCGATCGACACCGATCATAGCGTAGGTACGCAGAATTTTAATATTATACGAACCGACCGACCGACTTTTACAGTAGATGTAAGCAAAAAGTCCATGTATATTTATTTATAATTGGATTCGAAAGCTTTGCTAAATATGAACTCAATATAGACACAACATATAACTTAACTAACTTACATTTTTTTGTATACTTAACTTTACGAAGATATAAAATATGTAGGTATTTTTTAATACTCGTTTTCATATGGCTAAAAATTCGCTTCATGGTATAATTGATTTCCTACAGTATATTTTAGGCAGGTTGTCGTGTCAAGTTTCTTTAAAAAGTAGGTCTTCTGTGCAACATGTGGTTAACATGTGGCATTGGGACTCTCTCCCTCTATTAGTGCGAGATCGTAATAAATAATTCATAATTCTGGAAATGGACTCTGACTATAACTACCGATAACTCTGATAACTACAGGTTATCCATGGACAAACGTGACAACACGCCTTCCATGCCTACCGAGGTCGGCAAAGCCATCAGATGACAGAAGACAAACCAACTTCTGGTCATCATCTCCCTAGCATTATCCCATTTTTCATATGGTCCGCTTACCTAACCTGAAGATTTGACAAGTCCGGTTTTTTACAGAAGCGACTGCCTGTCTGACCTACCAACCCGCGAAGGGAAAACCAGCCCAATACAGGTTAAGTCAAATACCTCTAAAAATGCATTTCTCGGGAATATGGGTTTCCTCACGATGTTTTTCACGAGTCCATCGTCGAAGTGTAATAAATCCCTCACGTTATAATGTAATGAAACAAGCAGATATATAAAACCATTTTCGAATTCAACGGCATGTCTGGGTTAATAAGCAGTAAGGAATATTTGAAGATTAAATTTTCGACGTCTGTAATTAATAAATGTAACACTATGGATACTTACGTGCCCGGTTCATATTCCACGTCTAAATTAGGTAGTTGTAACACTAACTGATTAGCACTATTAACATAGAAGTCCATTTCGTCTGTCGGTGCTATGGTTGCACTTTGGTTGCAAGTTAGAGGTATGAATGATGTTGTATTGCTTTTTGGCTCCCAACAATAGTGCGGTGTTGTTCTCCGCCGTATAATGGCTTGTCCTTCCGGGCAACACCTTCCACCTTCTAGTGCTGAAACCGTCCCAACGACGGCTAAAAACACCACCACGTACTTCATTTTGAAAGTTTAAAATCCAATTTTCACTGAAGATTACCTCTTAGGTGTATCAAATTCACTTCTACATATACGCTACATATAGACGTTTGATGAATGGAGCACTGTTTGTTTATCTATATGTTGAGTCTTTATCACTATGCACATAAAACGCGTCTGTTTTTTGAAGTAAATGCGTCATCTTAGATGCACCTGAAACAAACAAGATATTGCTTTTTTTGAAGGCAATATAAAGTACCTAAAATGGTTTTGCAAGATGAAAACTAAGCATGTAAAAGTAATCAAATCAATATTCTTTATTGCACACACGTACATGAAACATTATAAAAAAGTAAATGCGCGATGTCGACAAATGTCATATTATTATAGCAATACTGTCAAAATACGAACAAAATCACGTGGCACGCGTGTTAGGGAAAAAAAACAAACTTATCGATTTCGATCAAATTCATTGAATCGACCGATAATTTTATCACGTGGCGCTTGTTAGCCCTGCTGAAACCGCATCTTGTTTCATTAGTGTGAGCATCTTAAAACAATCGAGAAAAAAATACAAAAATTCTAGCAGCGGAACCCTCCCAGTATCGCACTGTTTGTATTGAGCTTATAAAAATATTATTAGAATTTATGGAATTTACATTCAAAATTTCACTGCGCCGTTGTTTCTAATAGTGTTAATGACAATATTATAAAGTATAAAAACTACGATAGATTTGGTTTCGTTTAGGAACGTCAAAACACTGGTAAAGGGCTTTCATATAAAAGGTTTAACAAATTTTAGGCACCAAACACTAACATCCCAGAAACAAATGTTTTAAATGTTATGCGAGGGCACCAAATTAATAGTTTTAAAATTATTGTATTCTATATTTAACTGTAATTGCCTTAATATTTCCTTGTTAAAAACAACCACTCACTTTCTAGTAAAAAATATATGAAAAAGTACACGTTTAAAAACTGAGAATCGTACTTGTGTTTCTTCTACTTCCGATTTCCGATAATGTTTTAATCGAAACTATTTTCCTGGGACCGACTTTGGTGCGAGTATATTTGGCGCTC
The DNA here is from genome assembly GCF_024362695.1 of Pectinophora gossypiella. Lineage (NCBI taxonomy): Eukaryota > Metazoa > Arthropoda > Insecta > Lepidoptera > Gelechiidae > Pectinophora > Pectinophora gossypiella. Next base: position 6,678,020 of record NC_065421.1, on the reverse strand, counting down.
GCTCGGAAACGACTGCTATGTTATAATATCATACTAGCGATTGCACGCGGCTCCGCTCACGTGAACTCGCAAAAAGAGTTAAGTCACCTTGAAGAGCATTATTGCAGATTTACCTCAGATTAACTCATGGCAGGGACTGACCTTTAAGAGCATCTTCCCAAACTCCATTTAATTTTCTGAGTCAGTTTGATGACCGACTTCACGAAACCTAGTATCAAGGTTATTGAACCCCTAACACGCCTCATGTAACGGCTGCAACTTACTTCAGCCCTCGCGGCACGGCAACGAATTATATAGAGGGTTTCGACCAATAGCCGTTCGACGTCCATCTGCGTAGATATTCGCTACGTTTAAACGTTTAGTTGTGTGTATTTTTCTGTATTATTTGAGTTGGATTCTAGGTTAGGCAGTGCTTTAATGCCTGTGCAAGCCACTGACGGAAGTATTGTCCAAATTAATATAACATAATTAAATAATAATATGAGAAATATTTCAATAGTAAGTAATAGCGATAAACACAGCAACCGATTAGTCTATCATCAATTAATCGTAAATCTATTTTGGCACTTCAAGTCTGGTTTATCGTCATTTGTTAATAATAAATTAATATGTTTGTTCACAGCTCCTTCAGATGTTGAAGTTCTACGCCCGTTTCGAAATCAACGACGAGACGGGGGACCCCATGAGTGACAGGGATATGACGTTGCTTCACTATTCCAGGATTACCTCCTTACAAGTAAGTTAATTTAATAATACAAATTTTATCGCATATCACCACGTTGACATGGACAGATATTGTACGTGATAAATCTTTAATGATATCTATATACTTGCGGTCTATTTACATAACACCAGTGAGATATGGCAGTTTATTTTGGGGTAAAATATTTACAAGCTTAAAAGCAAAACATAGGAATTATTTTACCTTTTTTAAAGCATTTAAATGGCGCCTTTGATGCACTGTTATATCAAAAGTAAATAATTAAATAATACAACTTACTCGTACGGCTCTCGCGGCATGGCAACCACGCCGCGCGTGGCGCGAATTATATCGCCAACCAACAAACGCAGTGAATGCTATCTACGTGGATATACGATGTACGGCTATTGGTCGAAGCCCTCGATATAATTCGTGCCGCGCGCACCGCGGTTGCCATGCCGCGAGAGCCGTACGAGTAAGTTGTATTATTTAATTATTTACTTTTGATATAACAGTGCATCAAAGGCGCCATTTAAATGCTTTAAAAAAGGTAAAATAATTCCTATGTTTTGCTTTTAAGCTTGTAAATATTTTACCCCAAATTAAGCTGCCATATCTCACTGGTGTTATGTAAATAGACCGCAAGTATATAGATATCATTAAAGATTTATCACGTATAATATCTGTCCATGTCAACACCCAGGTATTACAAGATAATACATAGCCTAAAGCCTGTTATTATACGGTTATAAATAATTTAGATAATAACTTAATCATATGGTCTAGGTTCTGCTGGGTACATGACTTCTATGTACATAGAAGACTGGTAAAGTTCAGTACATTAAAAACATAAATTCAAGCGCATTATTCTTTGCTGGGGTAAACCGTGGGGAATACTCCAGACGTGGAATAAGAAGACAACTAGAACATCAGATTAACGATGCGTGAAACAACTAGCTTTTGAAGCCTTTAAGTATATTTGCTTTTAAATAGTTTTTTTTTTACTAGAGTAAAAGTTCAGTTGTGCTTGAGGAGGAGGCATGACGCACTGCATGTTTAGAGTATAGGGTAACGTACCTAAAGCCCATTTAAAATTAATCGCACTTAATAGGTCTCTGACTACCACTATTGGAAAAATAATCATTATCTTATCTTACGCTTAATTTATGAAATAGATCCTTTTATTCAACCATCTAGCAAACCGGGTAACTTATCAATTCAATGCATTCACAGCCTGAGGCAACGTTTTGTTTGTGCGATATGGGAATAGGCGTGGAGTCTTGTAATAGCGTTACGAGTAGGCCTTGTTGGCAGCCTTCACTTTGCCTATGATATATTTTTTATTACAAAAGAGTAAAAAATATTGATGTTACCTGAAACTAGAGCTAATAATACTTAATTACTCTCATGAGTGCGGTAAATAGCACAGTGTCATTGTTGATTTAATAAAGTTCGATGTTCTTACTAAAACAAAAAAAAAACTCTCATTCATCCTAGTAGTAAAATATTCTTTGAACGGAGGAATTCATTATACTTACACTAACAAGTGAAACAACAAGTATCTACAAGTTAATAATATGTGTTGACCACAATTGGAACTATATCATTATAATTATTATTTAATGTTAGACACCATAACTCAACACCACGCGATACACTGGTCCCGTTGATCAGACACAACCTGATAATAATATCAAAATCATTAAATCCTGTTTCGGCATTTATACCTAAAGAACTCAATCCTTAACAACCCGTTTCGATCATAATATTTATAGGTTTCAATGTAGAATCTTTTCTTGCTTTAGACTACATTAATTCTCGGAACGCTACAGGATACAAAAAACTCGAAACAAAAGCTTTGGTTTTGCAAAATGCATCCGAAATATCCGAGTAGGTATGTCTACCGCATGAAACGCAAAAGTTCAGTCTTTACAGATTGATATCAATATTTGTAGGATTCATTTCCATATAATCTATTGTCTAAGTTTTATGGAGTTGCTAAAAAGTTGCAACTTCGACAGTTTTCCATAAGTACATGAATCACTTGCCTCACGTACAGGTGATACGAAAGATACAATACAATAGGATACGACGACCGCGACACAGCAATATATATACCATAGAGCATCTTATCACTTAAATCAGTAACCCCCCCTTTAAACGTAGCATGATTTGTTTGGCATTGCGCACCTACTTTTATATTTGCAAATGTCTAATTACAATATTGCTTTTTTTAGATGAATTGCTTCGATATGGCTTAACCCCACAGTATAGTAGTATGAATGAGACGTGACATATGTCATCTAATCATGCTACGTAATGTTTCCTTTTTGTTACAGAAAGCTGCGTTCGCAAAATTTCCAGACCTTAGAATGTTTGCACTTGCAAACGTTGCAAGTGTGGACCAGAGGGAGACTTTAAACAAACATTTCGGGAATTTAAGGTAATTTCTTCTTCAATGCACTTTGCGTTTTGTTATTTTTATGGTTTCCTAAACCTTAAAGGATTAAGCAGAAGTGCGTGGGTCAGACCTACTTGTGCTCAGCACAAGTTGCTCGTAATTTTTTTAAATCCAATTTCCTTTGTGTTTTAGAAAACCGGTTCTTATAGTAGGTTACATTTTCGATGCAAACTTATCGTCATCAGCTTTTTTGCTTTTGCTTTTACCATTTATAAATATCTGTGCTCTAGTTTAATAGGTACTAGCTGACATTACTTGTTCACAGCTGCCAAGGTCATCGCACAATCACACAGGTCATTTATTTGACACGGGTCAATTCATTGATCATCCATATCTTAACAAATTCGTATAATTGACTTTTATGTCACAATCCATTTCCCATCGACTGTAGTGCAGCTAATATTGAACGACTCATTCACTATATCACAAACCAAAGTGAACATAGTAACCATTTTTGAATGGCTATTGAGTTTTTGGTTCAATTCCAAAATTGACTATTACGACATTCACATTATGACTACATATATAATAACCTATTGCTTTTCCCAAAGCTTGCTTGGAAATATAAGTAAAGTTAGCAGATATTCGAGGTTGAGTGTTCATTTTATTAATAGACTCTTATCGAGTCAATAACGGTGATCTTAAGTGCATTAATCAATAGCAATTAATATTCCAATGATTGGAATACATGGCGCCGTCATTCATATTTACGTATCTGATGGTATACCTATTACTAAATACCTATTACTGCATAGGTATTACCTGTTTTATTAGATCAAAAATATATTTCATTCAAATCTCAACATTTTGTCTAAACTAGCGAACATTGTTACATAAAAAGCTGACAAATTGTCGCGGACCTTAATCAGCAAATTCGTTAAACTGAAATTATAATGACAATGGCGTGAAAAGGTCAGATAACTGGAAAAAATAAACAGATCGTGGGTGACATCGTGCTGGCAGACCTATTTTTTTGCACTTACTATAGCAAAAATAATTTAAATCAGTAACCGCAGTGAATGATAAATCGCTGATCCCCTAAATCTAAAGCGTTAAAATAGCGCTGTTTTTTTTCCATATAACACTGATATATTATACTGATACAAGTGTCTTTTTATACGTGGGAGCATGTAAAATCGCAAAACTTTGAAGCCAATTGCAAGCTCAACAAACTTAACAAGTTTCTGGGTATTTATTCATAAAATTAAACTAAACTTATTGTTTCAGTGACAAAGCCTTAAGAGCCATAGCGACATACTTGAACCTTGTACCGCCTGAAGGCAAGGAAGACGAGGCTCCTTGGCACCGACTGGATAAGGAGTTCCTGAAAGAACTGCTGGTGAGTAGTCTGCTGGTATTTCCATGAATATTGTACCACACATATGCGGTTTTATACACATAAACAGATAATAATCGTAACTTTCCTTTGTGACTCCAAAAGTTGATTATCGCAAGACACAATAAATAATTATTTATGGAAGGTGTCTCAATGTATCACTTTAATGAGTGAATTCAACTTTTTAAGTTTCTGTCAAGACAAGACATTGTGTGTTACTCTACATCACTAGAACTTTGTCCTACCCGTATCGTGAAATAGCCAAAGCCTCGTGAAGTAGCATGGAGAATGCTACACCGACAAGAGCGTGGCTCTTAAATTTATGATGATAATGACCCAAAACCTTCTCTCCAGATATCTCGCCACGAACGTCGTATATCCCAGTTAGAGGAATTGAACTCCATGCCACTTTATCCGACTGAAGAAGTAATTTGGGATGAGAATGTGGTGCCAACAGAAATCTACAGTGGGGAGAACTGCCTCGCACTGCCGAAATTGAATCTCCAATTTTTGACACTTCATGACTACCTTTTAAGGAACTTTAACTTGTTCCGACTAGAGAGTACATGTAAGTATACAATTACCAACATCAAGTATATGCAATCAAGTAAATAAATAATATTAGGGGATACTGACTCAGTACTGAAACTATGGATTTTTCGTCATTTTGTTTATAAATATTACAAAAATAACCAGAGGTGACATACATTCATCGTATCTACATTTAAAATCTATTTACGTTACGGTAATTTATAACAAGGCTTTTTTATATTTATGGGAGTTATATTTTATTGTGACAGGTTATAATTTAACGGCGCCATATTTTTTCAGATGAAATCAGACAAGACATTGAGGACGCCGTTTATAGATTAGCACCGTGGTAAGTTATTTATTGCATCTCTCTGAGTAATACACTTTTATTTTTTACCACTAAGATGATTGAATATCAAAACTTCCTGGGCAGAAGAATGTTCTAAGATTGTTCAACGCAAAGTGAAATTCTTCTTCATCAAGCAATTGAGCGTCGAATGCTCCGTGAGCAAACTTGGGGGGTAGATCCTAAAACCATCTTCATGTTACCAGGCGCGCAGAAGATGGCAGCGTCTACTTCGGTGGCTGGGCGAGAATGGCTCACCCGGTTCAAAGCTTCGCTGTGGTGGAAGTTGCGAAGCCCAATATTGGGGAGAAGGCTCCGTCCCGCGTTCGAGCTGACGTCACGGTCACGCTTAGTGTCAGGAACGAGATCAAACACGAATGGGAGAACTTGAGGAAGCATGACGTGTGCTTCCTGATCACTGTCAGACCGACACAGGGTATAGGTAAGATTGAATTGAAATCTAAAAAAAATACGTTAACAAATTCTTTGCAAAAATTCCCGGACGTTTTGAACTTGGAGAGTAGAAATCTTATGAGATCTGGGTTTTGATTTTTACACTATCTCAAATAATTTCACAAATCGTCCCTCTTACATGAACTCCGAATACAATATTCCTCATAAGAATCTTCATGTCTTCTGTTTCTACTCAACATTTCTTGTCCTCCACAGGAACCAAGTATGATTACAGACAGAGTATGGTGGAACAGGCGGGGATAGTGTACGTGAGGGGCTGTGAGGTTGAAGGCATGCTGGATGCCTCCGGGAGGGTCATCGAGGAGGGTCCGGAGCCGAGACCTCAGTTGGACGGAGATTCTAGAACTTTCCGACTGCTGCTCGACCCCAACCAATACAGACTTGACTTGGACCGTGCCAGTAAAGGAGGAGAGGTAAATCCATACTCCAAAGCGCTTGTAACGTATACATACCATTATTATTAGCGACCAAAATAGATATAATAGAAAGAAAAACAGGTTACCATCCCGAAGTTTTTTTCTTATGTAAGTGACTAAGCTTCTATAAAACTAAAATGCTTGCGCCATGATCAGAGATCAGATAAGTAAGTCGTAATTTAAAATTTTCCTACGACCATGAAACTGTTTGTTTAATTTTTACCTACGAAATATCTGTCACTATTATAACCTTTAGAGATATTTCATAGAATCGTGATAATTTATTTCAAAGGACATTCGACGGTCTTGATTGAAATAAACAAGGCACATTTGATCTTTGTAACATTGGAAACAACATGTTTTAAATTGTTTTGAATACTTGTGCATTTACAGGTACATGTAGGCGACTTTTTTCGCGCGACATGTGTCTAATACGTGTACCCGTAAATATCGGGCGTTACCGCACGATGTCCGCAGACTTGCCCCGAGGCGACGTTCCTACAAAGTTCCAAAGTCTGCCGACGACGTACGAGTAGTCGTCCGGTATTGGAAAAAACATGTCGCCCAACAAATGTCGCCTACTGGAGTACCAAAAATAGCTCCTATCCCGATAGTTTCATTCACTCTAATTCTAATCTGAGCGGTATTATTTACTAGTATTTTTAAAAATAAATTGCACGGAGCAACGAAGTAGACGAGTTACTGATAGTTCGCCGTTGCGAGGGGCGGAAGGCATCGAGTACATGGACCAATGAGAAATATGACGTAAGGCGCGCCCCCTTTATGACGTCATAGGGCGGATCGTTTGTATCAGGTCTACATACGAGAACTTTATTTGTTCTGCTTGAAGTAAATAACAGTTGAAGTATATTAAAAATAACTTTTTGGGATTGAAAAGCACCGCTACTAGTACTCTATTTTGATTTGACCCAAAGTGATTTCCATAAGTTTGCTCTCTAATATTGCTCCTCGAAATACGAGTACTAATTACAAAAGTAATATAATCTCCTTTACGTAAACACTCGAAGTAGCATTGTCATTAGGGGAAACTTCTAACTTTAGGTACCTACTACTAAACAGAACGACCAGCTCAGTACAAGTAAGGATTATATTGTAATAAAGACAACATTTAACAATGGCGTCAATGCGTGGTATGTATTAGACCTGTCAAAGTACGGAAGCCACTGTTGTGACGTTCATTACATTAGTGATGTATCAGTCGAGATTAGGCCGAACGATTATTTACTATCTAACACTATCTATATCATGTTTTTGGATTGTTGCCATCGCATCGTGATGAAATTTTAAAAAATCGCTAATATTATACAGCCGAAATATTAGTGAACAAATGAAGGGTAATTTCCAACTAGTCAAATCAGTTACCTTTTACTAAACTTCAAATTTGTATGAAAAAGCAACCTGTGACGTCATAGAAAAACGTGACAACATGTCGTACTTATAATTAAATTTTTCTTTATTAAAATTCTTACAATAAGTAAGAAAACAGAAAACGTTTTTTGTCACCTTTAGGTCTGTCTTTATTTAGTAATCAGAATTTCATAATTTATCTATGACCTGGGAAATTACCCAATTCCTTCCATTCTACGAACATATCTTCCGCAGGATGTGTACGAGACGTTCAACATAGTGATGCGTCGTAAGCCCAAGGAGAACAACTTCAAGGCGGTGCTGGAGACCATTCGAGAGCTGATGAACACAGAGTGCGTGGTCCCGGAGTGGCTGCACGACATCGTGCTGGGGTACGGCGATCCTGGACAAGCTAATTATACCCGGTAAGAATATTTTTCTCTAGCCTAGTCATCATCATCATCTCTATCCCGTTCTCAAGGAGTCTGCTTATCTAACCTGAAGATTTGACAGGTCCGGTCTTTTATATTTTAAGCAACAAATAATTGTACCTACTGTATAATTCCATTTCGAGATTCGTCGATAACTTTGATTATTTTATATTCTCCTCCATCAGTTCGATTCTTACCCCTGACGCATTAATCACACAGATTCTTTTATGGGTTGATAGAGAAGTGTCGTCCCAAAAAAAGTATGTAATCTGATAAGTTTGGCTTATATCTCTAATAACTTATTTTATTTGGGAACCTCTGCTCGTAAATGTCACTATTCTTTGTTTAACCATTGTTTCTGCTGTATTTTCTCAGTGAATACACATTTTTTTTTTTTTAAGTTTTTGTAAGTAGGTTTTCAGTCTTGTCCTCGTTTTAGCATAATAAAATTTTGCATTATTGTCAACTGAATCTACCTAAGATACCAACTGTTCGATAACTAGAACGTGCCAATCGAACAAAGGCCGGGAATCCAGGCCAGTAAAAGGCCGCATGCATTCTGTGCAACAAAGACTTTAAACTATATTTGCAAGTCTAAGTTTGACTCTAAGCATCATGACTCAATGTAATCTGTCTAGACTAGACGCTTATCTAGATATTTACATAAGTAATACTTGTGTTATTGTAAGCAATATCGACTCGTGCAAAGAGTTATTTTGAGAAAAAATATCAGATTTCTTACGAAATGACGTCAAATGCATATCCCGTTTCCTTCCGTCATCGCCTTGTTTTTGCTCTGGTACATAATAAAGAGATGCTAATATATTCTTGTTTATTATATTCTTGTTGACTCTCTGTAGGTACCTACTAATTGAAATATTGTCAAGACATGAATAATTGCAGCTGTAACTGTCTTCGCTGCATTATCTCTAGAATAATTTCGACTATCATAAACGTAATTAGCATCATCTTCGCAAATGTTCTGTTTGCTGAATATATATTGACCTGATGACGAATTTTGAGCTTATTAGGTAATCTTTTTAAGGTTTTTATACAGTTTTTCTTACATATTTGTCTTCCATAGTCAATATCTATGACCTAACTATGGTAACCTATCAAGTATTGTCTTATTTGGCGATACTTCGATTATATCGCAATAAATTGTTCGAATAATTAAACAAAATGGAATGATGGAGGACATATCTTATAAAAACGGTGCTTAGACCAGAGTTCCGAGTAACTGGTTAGGGAGATTTCAAAACTTAATTAAATGCGAAACATCTACAACATGGCTGAGATGATAAACATGCCAACCAAATCCAGAATATTCTGATTCTTTCAAAATATCTAAAAGACATGCGGTAGCGTGTCAAGCCAAGTTCAAGTATTTATATCAATCTTTAAACATGTAAAAGCTATGTAACTGCTATATAGTAACTAACAATCCAGTCGGTCTATAAAAAAACAAACATTTAATATAAATTAGAAGAGAAGATGTCAGAGTCAAGTACTAAAACTTTTTTTTTTCCACAGAATGCCCAATGAGATCCCGACCTTGGACTTCAACGATACGTTTCTGGACATGGAACATTTGAGGAACTCTTTTCCTGGTTACGAGATCAAAGTACACTCCAAAGTTCAAGACCCTCGCAAGCTGATCAGACCTTTCAAGTGAGTAGAAAATAAGCATCTAAGTGTATTAATAAAATTGTTATCGATATTTATTTTTGAATTAACAAATTATTAGCATGTGCGCTAACCTACTGCTACATCATGCTCGTAATATACGTTTTAAGCAGTCAAATTTTAATACTTTTAAGAAAATCTGTATATATTTAAATGATTTTTACGGAGTCCGCTCACGTAAGGAGTTTTAATAAGTCCGGTTTTTTGCAGAAGCGAATATATTCAAGTGGTTATAATTATGTAGGTAATTAATACCAATATATTTTCAATTATAACATGTTTCATTGTCAATTCAGCTGAACCGAATACAAATGATCATCGTGACTTGACCATCCAAAAACAAAAATGCCAATTTAAATCCATTAAAACCATTCGTTTCAATAGTACAATAACTTATGGTATAATCATGATTGACAGATCTGACTCATATTTGCAAAGCTAAAAACCAGATGCAAAAACACATGCATGAAATATGATCTGCAGATATCATTAATGGAGCATAAAACAAAGACCATTGTAGACTTTATGGTGGAAAATCCCGATGGAATCATATCTTTTAAGTTATTGATTCTAATACTCTCCACAGACACACATGAAACACATGCGTGCAGAGTATTACAGGCTGATCACCTGACTGTCCAAAAAGCAAGATGCTTGCTTCAGAAGACACGTTAAGCCGTTGGTCCCGGTTACTACTTACTGATTTAATATATGAGCCATGTCAGGGGCTTTTGGCGGCTCAATAATAACCCTGACATCAGGGTTGATGAGGTTGGTAATTCACCTCACAATCCACACGATAGAAGAAAATAGAGTATTACCCCACGTCATGATATTTTCTACGTAAGCGTAACCCTGTGACCTGCGCATTCCTAGTTAGCATAGCAGCCTCTGCGGTGCAATGCAACGCGATGCGATGAATCAGGGTGTTACAGGGAGTTATATCGATCGATCGTCAATCGACGTCATGGATCAACAGTCAAAATTGATCGACGGATACCGATTGACTAATCGATCGATTCCATCAGTCTGTGTTAATAGACAGGTCTCGTAGCTAACTATTGATCGACGTCGACTAATCTATTCTACTATCTGTCGATTGGTTTAGTAACACCTTCATACGAGCTTCTTCTCTTTGAGTGTAACCCTTGCAGCGGGGTCAAGTTACTTTGCAACATTACGCTTCACGTTTTAGCGAACTTTATGAGGAAAGTTATGAAACGAACAATGAATCCAGCTTTGGAATCAAATAGTAAGTAGTAGTGAGGAGCTCGATGGCGCAGCGGTAAACGCGCTCTGTCTGCGATTGTTGAAGTTAAGCAACTTTCGCAAAGGCCGGTCATAGGATGGGTCACCACAAAAAAAAAATGTTTTCATCTCGAGCTCCTCCGTGCTTCGGAAGCACGTTAAGCCGTTGGTCCCGGCTGCATTAGCAGTCGTTAATAACCATCAATCCGCACTGGGCCCGCGTGATGGTTTAAGGCCTGATCTCCCTATCCATCCATAGGGAAGGCCCGTGCCCCAGCAGTGAGGTCGTTAATGGGCTGATGATGATGATGATGATGATGAGTAAGTACTAGCCTATTTTGAGAATTTGGACTTCCCAGTTGCCAACCTTGCATGAATGAGAAAATTTCATAGGTCTTCTTTGTCGTATGAAATAACTTGAAATAACACAATAAAATCAACGGGTACTTAAATGTGCTTAACCTTTAGTAATACTATTTATAGAACGTTGTCACGGTTCATTTAGATTATGTTACGATAATGGTATTAAACGACATAGTAGTTGTAACATCTACATGCAAATCTGGTTATTGTAGTGCTCTATTCAGTCATGACTTCTGACATCATAGCACTTGAGGAGGTCATACCTGTAATTGTTTGACTTTGCATGTCTTTTAGGCGCGTTTCGCATTTTTAAACATGATCAGGGGGGTTAAAATGGCCACATCGAAGTAATTCATCTAAGAAAGTAATATTGCTATTTGACATTTGATTGCATTGCGCACTTACTTTTATATGTGCAATTGTCAAATTACAATATTATTTTTTTAGATGAATTACTTTGACGTGACCTTTTTAGCCCTGTTAGCATGATGTTTTTTGTTTCAACGACTCTTAACTTTTTTGAACGAGTTAGGTTATCATTTTAGGAGATTCCTTCTTTGTATACCAAGTACCCGAATAAACAAGGTGCGTGTTTTTTTGACGTGACTTATTGTAGATTAGCCACAAATGTCATTAATTTACTACTTAGGCGAACAAATGGTAAATTCTGGGGGATATCACCCGGTAGAAAGTACTAGATAACAGGTCTTTAGGTGCCCTGTTCGGTGCAAAGCTTGGGTCAGAGCGTTGTCTTAGAGAGGTATATTTGAAAGGAATAATCGACTGGGCCGATAGCGATAAGGACTGAATGAGTTAAAACGTGTTTTCGCGGTAGTCATAACAATAGTTTGTTTTTGCCGCGTAGTAGCGCTCATACTTTCATTGTAAATTAAGTTTATTAATGGAGGTTCTAATCTGTAATTTGAAGAATGAATGTGTGATAACCCAAAGAATGGTTACAATCTGATTCACTAAGGTAACTCATGATCTTGATGATCTTATAGGATATCACCATTGATCTTATTTCTAAGAAACTTTTAGTCATGATCACGGATTAGTTACGCTGTGATTATACCATGCTAGTATTTTATTAACTATTAGTCAACACCAGAACTAATGATACCTGTTGATTTAAGATTATTAATAATTATTCAAATAATTCTGCAAAATATAGTAGTTTCATTTGCAATTCAAATCCGTTATTTGTCGGAGGCGAATTAGAGCATTTAACGCATTTGTATGAGTCATTTATGTTTGTGTATTGGATAGTATATCCTAATAAATCTTCCCGGGCATGTTGTAGAAGTATAACTAGTGGTCTAACACGATACACCCTTAATAATATTGAATGCGCTGGCGCTGGTCACCTGTCCGCCATAATAGCTGCAGGTAGTTTGGCTACTCAAGTAGGGAGTCTTACTGATGTAAGTAAGTAGTCAGGGGGCTTTGGCGGCTCAATGACAACCCTGACACCAGGGTTGACGGGGTTGGCTCATCCACCCCCGCCTCACAATCCACACGATAGGAGAAGATTAGGGATGAATTTGTGAACTAAGTAAATATTCCTTTGACAGGCTAACATTCGAGAATGTTCTCCGCAAGAAGCAGCAGGACGAGGACGCGATGGATGAGGATGACCCTCGAAAGGTCATCATAGTGGAGCCTCACATACAACCGCGCCGGGGACCCTACCTCTACAACGAACCCAAGAAGTAAGAATAAAACATTATTTATGAACTGAGTCGTGTCTTACTGAGGTCCTAACGTTTATGTCTGCATGTCATTTAACATTAGACTATCTAAAATGTGGCCCTGATTTCTGCAGACATCTCCTAATTTTTATTTTAAGTTATACTTGTCGTTTTCTTATCTGCCGAAAAGAAATGGGACGGATGATTGACATCTGTTAATTTTAAAATGAATGAATAATCGGGGCCAATCACAGGCATCTCGCTAGTACCTGTTTGACGTGTATTGTCAACTTCATTTGGTCGAAATATTCGCCAATGTAAAATTTTGAGAGGGTTGTTTTTTTCTGCATAAAATCGACGTATGTTTTATAAATTTTATGCCCGTCGATAACCCGTCCCTTTCATTTTCGGCGGATAAGAAAATGACAGGTATAGTTTAAAATAAAATTAGACGGTGAGTACAGGAATCAGCACCATTATTTAAATTATATTTACTTTCTGCTAGTCCAACATTCAAGGTTATTTTACTTTACTGTTCATAAGTGGGAACTGTTTAATATCAATTTATTTCATCTCCCTCACTTTATTACTCGTAAAACCGCAATCTTTTTAGTGGCATTTTGATCTATACTGTGGGTTTTTACTAGAAGAGGGCCATGTGTTGCAGTAATGTTTAATTTAAAACGAATCTGGTTATATTTACCGGCAGTAGATCTTAATTGTAACATCTTGAGGTAAAAATAGATATATGATATATTCACGAACTAAACTTGAACATGTTTTACATGGTTCTAATTTTAAAACACCAAAATTTTCGGAGATCTGGGTTATTGTGAATGCTAGGAGTTCATGATGACTCTGAGCATGATGACTCTGGAAGGCTTATTTCTTGAACCTGAATACCGCGGCTAAGGAGGCTGAAGCCATCGAAATCAAACACACGACGGATTTATTACACTATTTCCGGCACCTTTATAAACAAAATGTATTTGTTTTCAGAAACAACATTCTTTTTACACCGACACAAGTGGAAGCGATCAGGTCAGGCATGCAACCAGGATTGACTTTGGTTGTGGGTCCGCCCGGAACAGGTGAGTCTAAACCCTGGGGTCTTTGGGTTCTAGGCGGGAAAACGACACATACATTTTACGCCCGTAATCCATAATGTTATGGGCAGAGCCACAAGTTGTGTAAGATGGAGATGATGAAGCTTATGGTGTCAGCCTATCACCCATAATAATAATAATTGTCTATCATGTTAGAAAGGACACAATCTCTCTGTCGTATTTTACGACATGCCCGAGAAGACAAGCGATGAACGAGTGCTATGTTTATGTCTGCGTATTTTTTTAATTAATTGCGGCTTATTTTTGTTTTTATCTGTTTAAAAGGCGCTTCATTTCCATCAATTATACAGTGTGTTAGTGACATCGTAACTAATACTAAGGGGGATGATTCAAACCATAATTTTGAGTTGACATCAAGTGGTATTTTCCATCGAAAAAGTATAATAGAATTGAAAATAATTAAAAAAACAACATGAATTTTGCGACGGGAACTTCGACGACGGCTTGATATTAACTCAGAATCATGGTCTGAATCCTTTCAGTATTCGTTACGATGTCACTAACAACACCCTTTATAAAAAAAAACTATTGTGCTTATAAGGATTGTTCTAATAAATATTTTAGCTACTTACCTTCGACAAGTTGACCGTTAGAAAACCCATGCGGCTTTTTATACTTACTTGCGTTTTTGTAAACACAGTTATTAATCTATTACATTCATTAAACACAATGATGTTGATTATAATAATCTCTGACTACTGAATAAGACTGAGTTAAGCAACTACTTTTGCAATAGCAACTACGGTCTACGAATAAGTTTTATGACTGCGGTAAATTACATTTGTCCGGCCAAGTAGTTAATGCCATCTGCGGCAAATCTACAATAAGTCACGTCAAAAATAAAAAAGTAAATTACATTCTTATGAGTCACATATGAAAATGGTAACCACATAAACAATACAACATTACAGTAAGGAACAATAAACTCGATACGTTTGTTCCGAATAAGTTAACAGCCTCCGCGGTCCAGTAGTTAGAGCCACTGGGCTCCCGATCTGCAGGTCCAGGTTTGATTCACTGTCGAAGATCACTTTGTGAGACTGTCCTTTGGTTTGACTAGGGGTGGTATTAATAAACTAATCTCAGCTTCGAGACTGCCCTCAAGATCATGTCAATGTGACAGTTCTCATGTCAAAACAGAGACTTGAGCATGATCTTGAGGACAGTCTCAGCTGAGATTCGTTTATTAATACCACCCTAGGACATTACACGCTGAATCTACTAACCTGTACGAGTAAGATTAATTCGTCTCGGGCTACTAGCCCAAACGCCTCCACCAACACGCACCGAAGCAACGTGGTGGAGTATGCTTCATGCCCCCCTCCGGTTGATTGAGGGGAGGCCCTGTGCCCAGCTGTGGGAAGTATATAGGTTTCTTACTTTTTCTTAGACAGAAAGCTCTGTGAGGCATGGATATTTTGGCAATAAGGCCACCCCTTAGTACTGTTGCCAAATATTTCATAAATATTTGTATGTTTTGTTTGTGTGCAATAAAGGATATTTGATTTGATATTTAGTTCATCTTGCGATGAATGCACTTTTGACTACCCTAATCAGTGGTAGCAAATAGCCCTAGCAAAATATTTAGGAGGTGCGAGACCCCATGGTGCACCCCTCAGCCACTTATTTTATTTATTTGGTTTACTAACAATCACTTACATTAGTACATTGTAATAAGTAACACATTTGCAACTTATAAGCTAAATGTAGTGACTAATTATAAGTAAACACAGCATGCATTGATATATAAAAAAAAAAAGTGACAAAACTGTTGTTTAAAAGTTAAAAAATATTACTATTACTAACAATAAGTGAGTAGATTTATTTAAAACAGATATTATCAATAGTGCTTTTACGGAAGCCATGAAGTGAGTCAGCATTGAGGTCTAAAACTTTGCTATAGTGGTTCAAGAGCTTGCATAGTCTGGGAACAGGTGAGTTAGTACCAAGAACAGTTCTGCGAAGAGGTGGACGCAACGGTGTGATCGAATAGCGCGGATAACGAGCTGGAGCCCTCAGTTGGAAACGACTCAATAGTCCGGGGCAATCTATCTTAATATACAAAATGTTTCGATTAGCTTACGGCCACCGAAATTTACCTATTTAAATCTTTTATAAATGTTGTTTAAGGCCACCCGGTATGAGTATTATATGGCCGCAATCTAACCTGATGAAGTTTTAGTTTGCGGCCAGGGTGAACCAGTCTTGGTTGATTCTGCCCCCCCCCCCATTTCGGCGCCCGGTGCGGTGGCACACCTCGCACCGCCCTAGGGCTGCCACTGACCCTAATTGGGATAGATTCCTGAGCTTATATTATTAGACACATTTTGAAGTCGACTTTTTTTCCTTGCGAATCAGAGACCTCACTCTTATGTAGCCTCTTTGGTACGAGGTAATCTGCGCGGATGTTATCACCGTCAATTGTTCCAGGTAAAACGGACGTAGCAGTGCAAATAATATCGAACATATACCACAACTACCCGTGGCAGCGCACCCTGGTGGTCACCCACAGTAACCAGGCCCTCAATCAGCTGTTCGAGAAGGTCGCTGAGCTCGACGTGGATGAGCGACATCTGCTGCGTCTTGGACACGGCGAAGAGGCGCTGCAGACTGATAAGGATTTCTCCAGGTAAATTATTTACGCTATAATTTAGTATCTGTGGTTCTGTACTTCACCGGCTTGCTTCTCAAGCGACTGCCTGTCAGACCTTCCAACCCGTGAAAGGAAAACCAGCCCAATACAGATTAGGACACATACGCATTTCTCGGCAATGTGGGTTTCATCGCGACGTTTAAAAAATAAAAAATACTTTAAGATTCAGTATACTAAATCCGGTGGAGACTCAGTAACAGTACCTAAAAGAATACGCTGTTGACCTGTCTATCTCCTATCAGATACGGGCGTGTGAACTACGTGCTAGCCAAGCGGCTGGAGCTCTTGAACCAAGTGTCCCGGCTGCAGCGCACGCTGGACGCGGGCGGCGACGCGGGCGCCACCTGCGAGCTGGCGCACCACTTCCACGTGTACCACGTGCGCCCGCGCTACCAGGCCTTCCTCGACAAGTGTCAGCGAGACTCCGTATGTACTTACTTTAGAATTGAATATAATTTATTTGCCAGGAAACAGTAATTTGCAGATCTTATCACATTTTATGTCCGTGTTTTCAGCTTACTTGTATTCATCCCCCTAGCATTATTCCGTTTCTCACAGTGTCCGCTTACCTAACCCGAAGATTTGACAGGTGCGTTTTTTTACAAAAGCGACTGCCTGTCTGACCTTCCAACCCGCGAAGGGAAAACCATCCCAATACAGGTTAGGTCACATATCTCCGAAAATGTATTTCTGGGGAATGTGGGTTTCCTCACGATGTTTTCCTTCACCGCTGAGCACGTGATAATCGTTTATGTTCCAAACATGAATTCGATAACAAACTCGATAATCATTGCTTTAGCCCTGTGCTGGATTCGAACCTGCGGCCTCAAAGTGAGAGGCAAGCGTTCTACCAACTGGGCTGCCACGGCTCCAATTATAATAAAATTAATTAATTAATTATATTGATGACGAAAATGACAATAATATTGAATCATCGAGGAACAATTGACGTCACATTGACATGACTAGGGTCTAATGATGACGGTATGACGAGACATCATTCAAGAGTGGGTTGGACGGGCCTTAGTCACGAATAAATTGCACTTACATGACTGTATACATTTAACCCATGCTTGAAATCTCCTTAACAATGTTTTGTACACCGAGCCAAGAATGTATGAAACCGTAAGGGCTTGCGCAGACGACGGAGTAGGGCGGTCTATTGACCGCGAAGCAATTTTTTTCTTCTATCGTGTGGGTTGTGAGGTCGATGACCAACCTGATCATCTCTGGTGGCAGGGGTATTATTGAGCCACCATAGACCCCTGACATGGCTCATGTAACGACTACGTACTTACACCAGAAAGTAGTAACTGGGAGGCCAACGGCTTAACAAGTCTTCCGAAGCACGCATCATCTTACTTTCGAATCCATAATGTCCTAACCAAACTATGGATCACAAAGTGATTTTTGTGATATGATTAAGCGTATCAATTGCGAGAATTTGTCACAATTCACGTTCTCTTCACTGGGAATATGTCTTCATCGTACCATGATGCGGCATCCTAGAGTCTGCCATCATTGGAAAGTACATCATGCTGAATTTCAGGTTAATTGTGGGTACACGTTATAGACTACTGAGAAATTATATTTAAAACCTTTAAAACTTTGAACCATGATCGATATTTAATAAGCGTCACTAAACTACGGTCCAATGTGATAATTTTCACAAATTCCTCATTTCTTCGACAGACGATAGAAACAATCCAAAAAGAGTTTCCGTTCCACGAGTTCTTCGAAGATGCTCCGAAACCTCTGTTCCCTGGCAAATCGTACGAGGA
This sequence comes from Pectinophora gossypiella, assembly GCF_024362695.1. Lineage (NCBI taxonomy): Eukaryota > Metazoa > Arthropoda > Insecta > Lepidoptera > Gelechiidae > Pectinophora > Pectinophora gossypiella. The sequence continues at coordinate 6,659,408 of NC_065421.1, read as the reverse complement.
AGACATGGAGGTGGCCAAAAGTTGCTACCGGTGAGTTTACTTAAATATTTTGTTTGCGTTCCATATGTCAAAATCAATTACAAATACTTATAAAAAATGTTCGCAGAATAAAGAAGAACGGTTCAATAAGTCACAAAACTTTCCTAAAAATAAATATGAACAGAGTCGGGTACAAAAATTGTCTTCAAATGTGTTTTTAATACCGTGTCGTTCGCGCCAAAGGCATAAATCCAGCAAAATTTATTGAGTCATAAATTTTTCACTAGCGGTCATATTTTACGCATTCATATATTTGTCGTCTTATTTATTTTATTTACTAATTTAGCAAGATGTTATGTCCGAGGTACACAGGCTGTAATGAATACCTAAATTTCATTATAATTAAATTACAGGTACATAGATCACATTTTCGAAGAACTGGAGGAGTTCCGCGCTTTTGAGCTGCTCCGTTCCGGGCTGGACAGGTCAAAGTACCTGTTGGTGAAGGAAGCTAAGATCATCGCCATGACGTGCACACACGCCGCGCTGAAGCGATCGGAACTTGTACAGATGGGTAAGTTACTACTTAAGAAGAACAAGAATAAAATAAATTTATTGCCACTTAGTGATAAGTTCGTCTATTGTGCTCTTCTTTAGATTTGATAGTAAAGTGTATAAAGTGTGCAGTATTTTTTATTTGCAAGTTTTAAATGGAGTCTCTTAATTTCGTACGTCTTTGTAACATAGTGCCTATAGAACCTGTCCTACCTAATCAGACTATATGGCTGACAGTTTACCGACATTCCTACATCGCATCGCATACTTAATTAATATAATTAACAATCTGAATTTCGTACCTGTGTTTTGTTTTAGTGCAGTAGATAGCACAGTGTCGTATAATTTATTGTGCTAATAATTTTTGAGCAATTTATGTGTACATGATTAATATAATTTATGCAGTAATTTATATAAAGTGTTAAAGCTTTCCGCGAAATTTTCGCTTTAATTAACTATTTATTTACTACACATTTAATGATAATGTAATTTTATACATGTACATACCATGGGACTTGCGATATAAATAAATTAATCGAGAATTTATTTTTATTATGTATATTTTAGATTAAATTTTACTAGTGAAAATGCTCACATCACTAATATAAAAGCCACGCTCTTGTCGGTGTAGTATTTTCCATGCTACTTTTTTAGGGAAAAATAGGGCAGTGGTTTCCCTCTTGCCAATGATTATGCTGCGTGCATAAATGTGGTACATAAAATGGTGCTTCGTGTTGAAGTATTACTGACTTCTCAAGCCGTTGTATAGGCTGAGTATTACCATAGGCATTTTTTTTGTTTTGGTTTTCCTCGAAGGGTAAGGCAAAGGGAACTATGCCCATGCAGCCATGTCTTACGTATTTTTTTTTCTTGATGATTAATGAAATGATGAAAGGTGATGATGATGAAACCTAAGCCCCCACCCTCGGAGTAGACTCCTACTCTGAACCTCAAACGAATTAACTCAAAAGTCCGCATAAACTTTTCGCGTTATGAAGCGGCTTCCTGGCACGAAGCGAAAATAGGCAGATACACTTTGTTTATTGAATACTCCGATATAATAATACTCGCGAATGTCTTCCGACTAACTTAATGCGATCATTAACCACAAAACACCACTTCGTATTAATTATTTAGATTATTCAATGAAGAAAGCAACTGTCCCGTTCCCGTTGCCCGCCAAAAAGCCCTTACCATAGGCATTACAAAAATGTTCTGACGTAAGAAAATGGTTATTACTATGTCCACTTTTGGCCGACCATTATGTTATCACTCCTTCCGTATTTATACTGCGATTAGTCGTACGACTTCGTAGAATATTATGCATGCGCCAAATATGTTTATAGCGTTTCTTATAAACGTCATATAATACGTGACTTTGGCGATGTTTACAATTATACTGAGTTCTTAGTATTATGTTACATGGTATTAGGTAACAGTTCCATATTTCGTGTATAGTCAAGGACGAAGACCTTGTAAACCAGTTTGGAAGCTTCTCAATCGCAAAATTTTACATTTAAATTTAAAATTATTATGGAAAGTCAACCAAAACAACTTTAGAACAGAAGAACTTTTTATAACTATTCACAAAAAAAAAAACTAAAAGAGTAGTAATAGTAATTTAGTGTATGAAAGCATATTTTATGTTATTCTTTCTAGTTTATATGACATTGTTTAACAACTACCAGAGGTAAACAAGAACCGGCCTGCCTGGCGACGCATAATTAGGCAAGCCGACCCAAGTAAATGGGAATGGACCAGGAAGAAGAAAGAGATATTGCACTGGTAGCCCAGTTGGTTTTGCCTCTTGCCTTTCACTTTGAGGTCGCAGATTCGAATCCAGCACAGGCCTTAACTAATGATTGTCGAATTTGTTTTCGTATTCATGTTTGGATCATAAATGATTATCACGTGCTCAGTGAAGGAAAACATCGTGAAGAAATCCACATTCCCGAGAAATGCATTTTCGGAGGTATGTGCCCTAACCTGTATTGGGCTGGTTTTCCCTTCGTGAGTTGGAAGGTCAGACAGGCAGTCGCTTCTGTAAAAAACCGGATCTGTCAAATCGTCAGGTTAGGTAAGCGGACCCTGTGGAAAACGGGATAATGCTAGGTAGATGATCAACTGTTTAACACAAAAAATATACGTACTAAAGACGGCCTGCCCTAATTTGGAACCTTGTTTAAAATAGCCACGTTAAAACCCTAATACTTTTACAAATCCCCACAGGATTCAAATACGACAACATCCTAATGGAAGAGTCTGCTCAAATCCTGGAAATCGAGACGTTTATTCCATTGCTACTTCAAAACCCTCAAGACGGGCGGTCTCGCCTGAAGCGGTGGATCATGATCGGAGATCACCACCAACTGCCGCCCGTGGTCAAGAACATGGCCTTCCAGAAGTACTGCAACATGGAGCAGAGCCTCTTCACCAGGATGGTCAGGCTTGGGGTGCCTTACGTAGAGCTTGATGCCCAAGGACGTGCTAGACCCAGGTTAGTATATATAGTATACCTACTGGCTTTGGTTATAATAAATATACAGATATATACAGAGAGTACTCTATGCCGGCGAGCGAATTAAGGTGTAGATAATTGAGACACAGACTCCGGGAGACGCGATACGTTTATTGAAGAGAACGTAGTGTAAAGAACATCTTAGAGCTAGTTACTTATGTTTATATACTGACCTAATGCAATAATAAATTGCTTACATCTAAAATCTTAAACTAGGTTATTGCAACAACATACAATTTCTTAATCTAGTTCTTACATGTAAAGTTGACATCAGTATTGTTATGGAATGCTGATGATGCGGAAGTGGATTCCTTAACTTCTCCATCCCTATTATAGATTTTTTCGGAACCTATGTTAGGTTTATGAAAAAATCTATGCCTTTACATTTTAAAAATATAAAATATGATTTACAACGAAATTATTATATTATATAATATTACTGCCCATACACTTATTTTCTGCTAGGAATAACATGAAATAATTATTCGTTTTGCTTCAGATCACTCTTAAATGATATTTATACGTTATATCGATTAAGTTACCAGTCGAGCGAGGTTGTCTTTCGTGGCAACAAAATTGATTTTTATTTTGTATTATAGAGAACAAAAAGCGAGGTGTCCTTTTATTCAATATGATACGGTCCCTATGAATTTCTACGTTTTCTATTAAATTGCCAGTCGAGCGAGGTTGTCTGTCGTGACAAAGGAATAGATTTTAATACTAATAATGTATTATAAAGAACGAAAGCGAGGTGTCTTTAATTCTATATAATACTGAGGCCCTAAATATATTTCTTTATCGAATTGTTTCCTTCCTTCCTTCTTTATTATCCTTATTTATTTATTTATAAGTTACATCGATTAAGTTACCAGTCGAGCGAGGTTGTCTTTCGTGGCAACAAAATTGAATTTTATTGTGTATTATAGAGAACAAAAAGCGAGGTGTCCTTTTATTCAATATGATACGATCCCTATGAATTTCTACGTTTTCTATTAAATTACCAGTCGAGCGAGGTTGTCTTTCGTGGTAAAGGAATAGATTATTTTTGTGTATTATACAGTACCAAAGCGAGGTGTCCTTGTATACAGTATAATACAGTTCCCTACAAGTTTACGTAATTAATCCTATCCCTGCAATTAATTCCTATCCACACAATTAACCCTTATAAATACAAATACAAATATATATCAATTAAATTACCAGTTCAGCGGAGTGTCTTATGTGATAATAAAATGAATTTAAGTTGTGTGTTATATGGTTTGAAAGCGGAGTGTCTCTCTCACGATATAATACGTTTCCCTACTAAACGGAAAGGGACGGGGAGGGAATAGTGACACTACTCACATAACCCACGTACTCTTGCTGCCCTTTCCGTGGATCTTTACACTGGTTACTCTTGATGTTGCGTCTCGAAGCTGCGTCGTGTTATCACCTCAATAAATTTATAAGGTTCGTTGTCCGTTCCCGAAGTGTCGAAACACACGTAAATCTGTTTCGTCGGCGTCTACTGTAGCGTCAGGACAGCGTCTTCAAAATTTGTTCTGCCTGGCGGATAGCGTTACGACCACGACGACGGATTTCACTGGAACGGCTCAACCGGCTGCGCCAATTAAGGTGTAGATAATTGAGACACAGACTCCGGGAGACACGATACGTTTATTCAAGAGAACGTAGTGTAAAGAACATCTTAGAGCTAGTTACTTATGTTTATATACTGACCTAATGCAATAATAAATTGCTTACATCTAAAATCTTAAACTAGGTTATTGCAACAACATACAATTTCTTAATCTAGTTCTTACATGTAAAGTTGACATCAGTATTGTTATGGAATGCTGATGATGCGGAAGTGGATTCCTTAACTAGCGCGCATGAAGCATTTATACCTGTATTGCACCGTCCCCGACTCCAATATGTAGCAAGTTCTTTCACCCTAAGGTTGCCTGGAAGAAATTGCTATTTAGCAATAAGGCCGCCGATTGTGCTTCTCTTGTCACTTTTGTAATTGTTTTTAGTGTTGTGTTTATATGTGCAATTAAGCGTTATTGTACTGTATTATCTTTGATGAAAGTGGAAGAAGCGAAAATGGTGTGTCAGGATCGTAGTAAGTGGAATTCCGTGGTCTCTGCCTACCCCAACGGGAATATGGCGTGATCTTATGTAGGACCCATATACACCAAATCGTTATGTTTTTTAGTCATTCAAATAATTTTGCCGAGTTGATGGTTCATCTCGTATTAAATGCATTTTCGGAGGTATGTGCCCTAACCTGTATTGGGCTGGTTTTCCCTTCGCGGGTTGGAAGGTCAGACAGGCAGTCGCTTCTGTATGAAACCGGACCTGTCAAATCTTCAGGTTAGCTAAACGGACCCTGTGAAAAACTCCCGTTTTTCATTATCATTATCCCTAATGCTAGGGAGAAGACGTTTTTTTTTGACGTGACTTATTGTAGATTTGCCGCAGATGGCATTAACTACTTGGCCGGACAAATGGAGAGCGCTGAAGGCTCTCACCCGGTAGGGAGAAGACGATGGCCGTTCATCTCGTATGAGACCCAAAAATAATTAACAATTTGACTTGGTTTCTTGGAAAAACTAATGTAACCTTTTTGTTTACCCACTTTGTTCAAAATCTACTTACTCTATGTTAATAGTGTCATAGTCCACGTTGATTACTATCGTAAACTTTTACGACGAATGACCTAAAAGCAGTCATGACATCATTTTCTACTAAACTTGAGTTTTCTTTAGGATGTTACATCATTTTTAGCAGTTTAAATACTATTTCCGTTTGTTTATTAGCCACAGCCGGGTAAATAGTCACCAACTCAGGTGGCCTGAGATTAACATATATGGCCGTTGTCTTGAGATAAGTACATAACCCTCCTGTTTGCTTCGTTGTAATAGGGACCTCTTACATTAACTTTTTATCCCATCACTCAGTACATATTATTTATACTCATACACCCAAATTCTCCCATATCGTAACCAAAAACTCAGATATCCAAGCAGGCTTCTGTGTCTTCTGCGAGGTGCGGGTTGATTATTATTCGTAAATTTTCTTTATGTCCTAAACCATATACAGAATTAAAACAATCAGAAGTAACAATCATCATCATCACTAATTTAACACGTTGATAGGCCAGTGATCCATATACGGGTCATGACGGACTAGCCCCATACGTCCGTGACCCATACATGGGTCACTAAGAAACGACCAGGTACGCACTAAGGGCGGGTGCTCCACTTGAATTCCGCAAAGTTTGAAATAATATGCGGGACTTACAAGGAAGTCGAAACATTTTGTATGGGGACTGTCAACGTGTTAAGAGCCACGCTCTTAGAGTCTCGGTGTAGCATTCTCCATGCTACTTTTTAGAAGTAACAATATCGAATTAAAAACTTAAATCAATATTCTCCGGCCACACATCGTCTTCTCCCCATCGCCCCTCTTGACGATATTACCAATGCAATTTATCTTCAACCAAATGTTAATGTTTTGGCCACATCAGTGAAATAAAATATATTAATGATGCATTGGTATGCAATGCTGGTTTGAAGTTGGCTCCGATGTATTTCATGGACGCACTTTATATTACCGACGCAATGGATCCGCGTAATTTTGACTGCTATCAGCAATCAGTCTGGTGGAATTTTCAAGTACATTCCAAACAGATTGCGAAGTGAATATCTAATTTTAACCTGTTTGGTTTAAGCGCCACATTACCGATAATATTGATATTTGCATAAATTGGTTAAGGTCTTGCATCTTTGCATTCAATTTGTGCATTTATGAAGATTTCATTTAGTTTAAAGCAACTATGTTCCTTAGTTTAAACAGAATAAAACTGCTGCTAAGTAAGTCCGCCAGATTGTACTGTCTGTATCTTTCGTCTATGTGTGTAAAACTTGTTTTATATGTTGTGTGCAATAAAGTGTATTTGTATTGTTTTGTATTGAATACAGTGTCAATCATCCATTGACAGACCGTGCTAAGTATTCCTTAACTTAATTGATCTTTCCCGATCTATAGGCGTAATAAGGTTGCAATATCTGTGAAATAACATTCTGAATTTGAATCTATCTATCTATCGTGTGGGTTGTGAGGTGGAGTACCGACTTCATTCACCCTGGTGTCAGGGCCAACGCTCAACCACTGGACCACGGAGGTCGTCGATAGATAGATAGAATACCAAATTCTTCTTTATTCTCCAGTATCTGCAACTTGTACCGCTGGCGGTACCGTGCGCTGGGCGACCTGTCACACGTGCTGCGCCTGCCGGAGTACCGCGCCGCCAACGCGGGCCTGCGGCACGACTTCCAGCTCGTCAACGTCGACGACTTCAACGGCGCCGGCGAGACCGAGCCCAGCCCTTACTTCTACCAGGTAATGGCGGAGTACAGTCATGAGCAATATAATGTAGCCACTTTAGGACTCTGTCGCACTAACATATTTCACATTTAGTGAGACTTACAGTTCAATTTGTCAAAAAGTTAATGTGACATGGTACCAAAGTGTATACATATTAATGCTCGTGACCGTACACACTACACACCAGCTCCACAGACGCCATCACTTCTATCTTGTTTTGAGTTTTCCTAAATACTACCTCATTTGACTATAGGCTAGGTTCCAACTAGACAAAACAGTTACTTTTTACTAAAAATCTAAACATAAAATGACTAAAGAATTTGTATGAACAAGTACACTGTGTACAATATAGAAAAACGTGATAAGATGTTGGACTTATTATTACGTTTTTCTTGATTCACAAATAAATTAAATAGAAAAGAAATGTTACCCGTCAGTTTTCGATCTGTCTTTATTTAGTAATCAGAATTTCATAATTTATCTTTGATTTAAGATACTACTCAATTTTGCGTGACTATAAACTATTTTTTTTATACTTGTCTTATCGTAATAACAAATATCATGATTTTACATTTCATAGGGTTGGGAATATTGAAATGAAGTTACGAGTTTTTTTTTGACGTGACTTATTGTAGATTTGCCGCAGATGGCATTAACTACGTATACTTGGCCGGACAAATAGGGAGCGCTGAGGGCTCTCACCTGGTAATAAATATAAGACAACAGGCCTAAGACCATAAGGTTCATCATATCCATCTTTGGACTTCGTATCAACAGTGGCTGCAAGTTGTCTTTGATTACTTGTGGCTCTGCCCACCCCATTAGGGATTACGGGCGTGAGTTTATGTATGTATGTATGTACAACAGGCCTAAAAGTGCCCAGTTGGGCGCGAACCTCGGCTCAAGGCGTCGTCTGAGAGGAAGAATATTTGAAAGAATTAATCGACCCTAGTGGATCGACAGCGATAAGCGCTGAATGAGGGAAATCGTCGACCACGCCGGCAGGGTCGGTATCAGGATTCTGAAGAAGTTACGAGTGTGCAATTACTGCTAATCATTATATATAACGTATTTCCTTCAAATAAACATCCTATCAAATGTAACACATCGTTTTCACTTTGGAAGAAACTTGCAGGAGATGTATTAATGTAAAACAATGATTCACAATTACAACTAAACCTTGAACTAAAAATACGTAACATAAACAATTATCGTTTCTCGTTTATTCTTGTAACTGTTCCATGTATTTTGTGAAATAATAGGCTATTTTCCAAATAGTCAAATCAGTTACTTTTTACTAAAGGTCAAAACACGAAATTATTATGGAATTTGTATGAAAAAGCACGTCATAGAAAAACGTGATAAAATGTCTTTTCTTGATTAACTTTTTGATAAAAATAATTTCTTGATTAAAATTCATAAATAAGTTAAATAGAAAAAAAAAGAAAATATTTTTGGTTAATTTTAGATCTGTCTATATTTCATCATCATCATCATCATTTAGTAAGCAGAATTTCATAATTTATCGTGACCCCAGTACACGACCCAATTCATTAATGTATAAGTACATAAACATAATATAATCGAGCTGAAATCTCTAATCTTTGCACTTTTGCATATTTTCCTCACCTTATGGTTACCTGTAAGAAATCGCTTTAAGCGATAATGCCGCCATTTTCCACGTACTAGTTAAGTCACTTTTGTAATTATTAGATTTTATTTTGGTGCAATAATTGAATTGAATTAAATCTTTCTAAATACTACGATTCTGTATCGGTACGGTAATAACATAGCATGATGCTTGATTCCCCGAGGGGGTAGGTAGAGGTGTGTATTACTATACCTAAACATTTCGGGATTCGAACCCGGGACCTCCGGATCGTGAGCACAACGCTCAACCACTGGACCACGGAGGCCGATATACGATTTCACATGCCTACACCACACCTTCAGAATATTTTATCTAACACGTTTTTCCTTACCATGATTGCTTTTAACGAAAACGACCGAAGATTTATTACGCAAGCGCGGTAATTATTTATTCTGGTCCACCATTGTCAATATAAATGGGACATGTCGTTATTCAAATTGACGTTCATATAGAAGTATTTGTCAGGCAATAACTCACAAAGGGTTATACAAAACATTCCAGGCGCCACGACAATCAATGGCTACTACGGCTTTACATGTAAATTACGACCCAATTAAATTGTGATTCTGAATAGTTAATAAAGAATAGTAATTATATTGTATAGGAGCTACTACGACCTTATTTGTTACCTTGCTGATAGGACGACTTTCAACCGATTTGTTTGATGAAAGGTGAGTTTCCACCAAAGCGGAGAGGGGTAGAGTACTCGTATTGCGGAATAAATTAATCGCAGCGTCTTCCTCGCGTTGATTGGTCGATTTGAATTTCTGCATATCCGCATTGTCTGCTCCGCTTTTATGCAAACCCACCCTTATTGGGACTGTTATTTCAGTCTTCGTCTTCGTCGTTCCCTCACTGCTGAGGATCGCGACCACAGGTTATGGTTTTCCACTCGGTACGGCTATATGCTGCGTGGACCGCCCTTTGTATGCTGCCGCCCACCGTCTTCTTCACGATGTCAGACCACCTCGTAGGCGCCCTTCCTCGCGCACGTTTGCCATCCATTTGCCCAACGATGATCTGCTTCTACAGACTGTGCTTCGGAGACCGCATAATATGTCCGAAGAAGCTTAGGGCACGATTCCGGCATATTGAGGAGTCATTTCAGTACCCTGTGTGATTTTCAACAATATTAATGTAACATCTCGCTTAAGACGCCAATGTAAATGACCTCCACAAGTTGTTTCTGACAACAGTCTTCTTCTTCTTCTATCGTGTGGGTTGTGAGGTAGAGAACCGACCTCATCAACCCTGGTGTCAGGGTTAGATTAGGTTAGGTAAAGGACCCTGATATGGCTCATATAACGACTACTTACGTACTTACATCAGTAAGTAGTAACCGGGACAAACGGCTTGACGTGCCTTCCGAAGCACGGAACAGTGACAACTATGATATACGCGCATTGCGGATGTGAGTCTTATACACAACAGGGTGTTAGTGACACCGTAACGAATACTGAGGAGGATGATTTTGCTCATGATTCTGAGTTACTATCAAGTGGAATTTTCCGTCGCAAATACTTATGTGTTTTGTGGAACTGAAAATAATTTAAAAAAACACTAAGATTTTGACGGTTTTGCGACGGAAAATACCACTTAATATTAACTCAGATTTGCGGTCTGAATTATCCCCCGAAGTTTTCGTTACGGTGTCACTTAACACCCTTTTATGTGTGTGAAATAAATGATTCCTAATATCTACACCAACTCCGGTTGATTGAGGGGAGGCCTGTGCCGACCTGTGGGACGCATATAGGCTGTTTATATATGCATGTATGTGTAATATGTACAGTTATGAGCAATATCATGTACCCACTTTAGAACCCTGTCGCATTATCATATTTGACATTTAATAAGGATTACGGTTCAATTTGTCAAAAAAGTTAATGTGAAATGGTTGCAAAGTGTATATACTCGTATATTAGTACTCGTGACCGTACACGTCTGTTACAGAACCTGGCGGAGGCGGAGTACGTGGTAGCAGTGTTCATGTATATGCGACTGGTGGGCTGGCCGGCGGAGCGCATCTCCATCCTGACCACCTACAACGGACAGAAGCACCTCATCCGTGACGTCATCGACAAGCGTTGCGCCGACAACCCGCTCATAGGACGCCCCCATAAGGTAAACTAGGAAATTACAGGGTATCAGTGGCATCGTAACGAATACTGAGGGGGATAATTCAGACGATGATTCCGAGTTAATATCAAGTAGAATTTCGAATAACTCAGAATAATGAATCATCTCCCTCAGTATTCGTTACGATGTCACTTACAGCCCGTATGAGGTATTACCTATATTACTGTGAAGTTTCATCACAATCTTCAGTAGTTTTTGCGAGAAAATGTAACAAACATCAATACTAACTTTCGCGATACTCTACTTTTTGACGTGGCTCACTAACCCCAAAATTGTGATTCTTAAGTTATCAACTAAATTAAGTTAAACTCTGTCAATTCAGTTCTATAGACGGAAATGTTTCAATATTGATATTTGGACTGATTGTCTCACTAGAATTTTAGCGCTAGAAGTACACAATACGTAGCCAATACTAGTTGAGAAGTAACCTGCCAACTAACCAACTACCACAGATTTTTCCGTTACCATCCAAGACTTAGTGCAGTTTACAATAGAGTTTAGTATATACTTTGCTTATCATATACTTATTATTTTGCAGGTGACAACAGTAGACAAGTACCAAGGTCAACAGAACGACGTGGCCCTAGTATCGTTAGTGCGCACGCGCGCAGTGGGCCACGTGCGCGACCTGCGCCGACTGATCGTGGCCGCGTCGCGAGCACGCCTCGGACTGTACATCTTCGCGAGGGCTGGACTCTTCCGGAACTGCTTCGAGCTGCAGCCTACTTTCAACCAGGTCAGATACGTTGTTGTCAGTTTTTTTCTTTTAAAAATGAGGTGCGGCCATTTTCAAAATTGTAAACGGAGGGGAAATTAAAATCATATTGAGTCTCAGATACTGTAACCAATTAACACAGACTGTCACAACTTACGCTACTTTATATATATCTCAAGAAATCTATAAGAAATCTATTGCTTTGCCTAAGAACATTCTATACTTACCTACTTAGACTTTAACTTAAGCCGTAGAATAAATACTACGAATAGAATAATGACTACGCCCCGCACCAAATTGTATCGTGCGTTGAGCTAGAGTTACCTCACCCCCTCGTGAGTCTTACTGAAGACTAAATGACCGCTAAGGAGGTTACAATGAGAGTTTTATATGGAATGTCGGGGGTGTGGCTTTAGTTCTAGTTTATCAACAATGAAACCTACAATTATAAGTGATATCTTGTCAATAGCTGGTAGAACGTCCGTTGGAACTGGAGATAATCCCGGGGGAGAAGTATCCGGCGCAGCGCGGCGTGGCGGCCAACGTGCCCGAGGCGCTGGTGCTGCGCGTGCGCGACATGCCGCACATGGCGCGGTACGTGTACGACATGTACCTCGAAATCGTGCGCACTACCGCCAGCCGGCAAGAGGTGAGAATTTGTTATGACTCATACTAAACAATAAAAATCTTACTCGGACGGGACTTGAACCCGCCTATCAAGCTCGAACGAGCGTGTTAACCATTACACCACCGGGTGCCCATCCTGTCCATGCGAAATTTTCGATCTATATCGCGTTGGCGCCATCTATCTGAAATATAGAGTACTAATATTTCTTAGACCGATAAGTGTACAGTAACACGTAGATTTCAACTTATCGCAAGGATGACCTAAACTTGTTTTAAAGGATTTTTCTTTATATGTCGGAGTTAACTTGTAGCACCTATAACTTGTAGGGACGTCAACAAAGTGTGATCGGAAAAGAGCACCTAGCAAGTACGTTCACATGTCCCGATGATTCGGTCCGAATATAGGAACCATGGGAGTTGGAGGGCCCCTTCGCGCTAAAGTCCTTAGGCGCGCTAGATTACGAGAGACTGTGTAACCATTACCAATACCGTGACGTTGCCGTGAGTGTGAAAGTTATGCTGTGACTTTCTCTAATCGTGATACAAAAAAACTATGTGGAAGTAAATAAAATGATTGTGATACTAATGATGGCCATTATTGTCTTCTAACGCCCAACCTTCTGACACACCACGCTTCTACGACATATATATATGCACTCAGACTATAGTAAACTAATATCTGCAGTGTTATAAGTCACTAAGAGATCATTTTCATGTGGCGCCTACGACGATAAGCAGCATGTGATATTCTGCTTGCATTGATTAGATTACGAGCGTAAGAAAATAATGCAATTGTTTGGTACGTACTAGCCAATTGACAATTGTTGCCGACTATGCCAATTGTTCATTTGTCAATTATTACAAAGTACAAGTTGTTGTTATTGGATGTATTTTAACAATGGTTATTGAACCGTCTCCAGCAGGGATCCCGTTCATCGTGGTCCGCGCCGGGCACGGAGACAGCGGCGCGCTCGAAGGACCCGCAGCACTTCGTACCGTCGCACCCCGGCGCCGCCCCCGACAGCGACGACGAGGACGCCGCCCCCGCCACCAGCGCCCCCGCCGCCCCCGACGCCGCCTCCAGCGCCCCCGCGCGCGGCTTCCAACCCACCAACATTGTCAACGAAGTCGAAGAACCCATGGAGTGATAGAATTAAGTGTCCAGTGTTTAAGTGTCAGAATTCAAATAAAGAAGTCTTTACAAAGAACATTCATAGTTTATTCTTATTTTAAAAATCTATACGGAATACACAATATCAATATCAAAACTTCAAAGAGATAGAGGTGAGTTGATTTTTTTGTTTATTTATATATAAAATCAATAAAATATATCATCATTAGGAACTTAATCGAAAATATGTTATTCAAACAAAAATAATGTATTTATAGCATCAATGAGTGTTCGATTTCGAAAATCAGTATTCCCGCTACCAATCTCAGTGACATAATTCATATTTAAACGTTTCCTATAGAATACTGACTAGAACTTACATTATATATTAAATCGATGAGCTCAAATATCGATGAAACCTATTAAAAATAAACAATAACATTATTCTAACTTAAAATAAACACAAGATAATTTTCGGAATTTGATATATTGAGTATAAGTAATGTAATTGATTCATAAGTGTAAAAAGGCAATCGTTAGATCACAATATTTTTGTAAGGATATGTTGAAAGTTTAAAAAAATACCTAACTATCTATGTACACCATTATTTGTCTATCTTCTGGGACGTGCTACAGCAGTTTAATTTATTTTGCAACTTGATTCTATGGACTAAAGTTGTAGTGAAGGCCAATACAATACCATGATAATTGGGTCGTGTACTAGGTTAAAGATAAACTATAAAATTCTGATCACTAAATAAAGACAGATCTAAAATTAACGAACAACATTTCCTTTTTTTCTATTTAACTTATTTATGAATTTTAATTTAGAAAAACGTAATAATAAGTTCGACATTTTATGACTTTTCTATGACGCTCCAGTGTGCTTTTTCATACAATTTCCTTAGTAATTTCGTGTTTTGACGTTTAGTAAAAGTAACTGATTTGACAAGTTGGAAACCAGCCTATTAAGACATAGTCATAGAGATGTGTAACTGCACTTACATTACCAAAATATACTTAAAGGCACATCATTAAGGACTATTCGTATTGAATTACACCCCTCCTAAAACAGACATACTGCAGTCACTAAATGGAACAATACATGGATGGCTTAGATTCTAAAAATATCAATAAAGACAACGCCGCGATTAGTCACTAAGCTACACCTTAGCTGGGAGCACCATAAAAAAGGCCGTAAATAATAAACCTATCCACGTTTTTGCTTTCAGTACAAATTCTTTGAAAGCAAATAATCCCCAGTCAGTCAGGTCAGCGTGTCAGTGTTGCTAGTAATAAAATTTCGGTACACACTGGTAGAAAATACAATTTCCACTTTTTCATGTTGATTTTGTGGTGGCGTTTAAATGCGACGCTGTATCTGGATGGAAGTATTTGTACGTGATCTCATAACTTGTAGTAGGGTTGCTCGCAATTGACAATGTTCTTGTTGTACTGAGACGTCTCCTCCTCCACTTCTTCGTCTTGTCTTCTTGGCAATAACACCAGCACTAGGAATATCCACACGCCTTGCAACGAGTTGAATAGGTCTAGGCATTCCCTGGAAAATAGAAGAAATGTGTTAGCATTTGTAGTCTTTAGAAGTATTAGATGCAGCTAAATCGATCGACTTAGAACATCTCTACTCATAGATATGTTAATATGGCATATTACAAATGTTCACGATTGAAAGTTCTATGGGAGTTAAGTCCCGTCGTGCATTGAAGTATTACCTAATACAAATTAGCAAGCACTTTTCAAATTTATTATTAATCTTTGATCTTATTGGTTATTGGTAGGGCTGGTAAAGGCAGAGAAGAAGGACGTATATTGACCAAATTAGGGAGGTCTTTAGAAAATGTTTAGTACAATCTACTCTGAACGGCGTGTATGAAACGGCTGGTGAATGTGGAGTAAGCAAGAGAAGTACGTCAGGATCGAAGCAAATGGAATTCCATAGTCCCCGTGTCCCATAGTTTCATAGTCTTACCCCGGTGGGAAATAGGCGTGAGTTTATGTATGTATGTAACTGATAATCGTTTGTCCGGATTAGAAGATATAGTAGTAGGTATTTCTATGTAATTTGAAATCGCCTCGAAAACGAGAAGAGATGCCTTCTTGGGTTATCATTATCCCAGCCTAGTGGTATGGTCGGTCTTCTTATTTAATCTAGGTCTTCGGCATCCCTTGGCATGATGAAGGATTGCACAAATAATTTAACATAATACAAGCTCACATCTATATCCATTGCAAGATGAACTAAGTACCCGCGCCTTACCGAGCTTTCTGTTAGACCAACGTGATAGGTGGTGAGCCGTATCGTCATCTATAATGGTCGAGCCATTAAAGATAAATGAAAATTATAAAATAAGTGAAAATTGCATTTAAGATAAAATAATAAGTCATGAAATAAATAATTTAAAAGTAAAATATTGTACTAACCAAATTGGATGAGGTGGCGCTAAAGATCCAGCCATCTCGAAGACCCACGGTACACCCATCACCACGAAAAGTTGCAGGCACTTGATCAACCTGAGGAACAACAGTCGCTAATTAATGCTTACATCAGTATTGTTAGATAGAAAAGAATCGATCGACCTAATATCGACTGATACATCACTATAATCATAAACGTCACAACACTAGCTTATTTTACGTATGTACTTTGACAGATCTAATTTTTACCGCGCATTTGAGACGATTGTAAATGTTATCTTATTGAAATATAATCACTAATTGTACCGGTCGTTCTGTTCAATAGTAAGTATGTAATAAAGTGTTTTTTAAATAGCATCCAAAGAGATGCCAGGCACGGCGTACGTTACTAAAATAAAAATAAAAACTGATCTTTCTGATGACGGGATGACCCATCCCGATTGAGTCATCCCGTGATCATGGCACTTGCAACAGTGTCGAAATATCGGGAGTCTCATATCCCTATTTTAAACGCGGTAAGAACCCGTTATTATGTGTTTTATTTATGATAATAACCGCGTAAACTTATAACAGTGTAAGTATGGTAGAACGTACTTGTTCTTGAACTTCTTGATATCGACGCCGCGGCAACAGACGGAGATCATGGTGTTGGTGAAGATGTGCAGGTTGATGATGGTCAGCACAGACATCACGCTGTACATGTACACCCACTGCTGTCTGATGTCTGCAACAACCGTACACTATGTTATTTAAAGTCGTAAGGCCGAATGTCGTTTTAAAACCCAAACCCCATTGTTAAACTATTACAAAAAAATACAACAACAAAAACTCTTTATTGCACTTAAATTAATTATTGCACTTAAAAAGCAGTATGGTGTCTATCCATCTTACCCAATAATATACCCTACTAAATTCTTACTCGGCATGATCGGATATTACTAGATAGAAGCTAGAAGAAAACTGGCTCTCTCGACATATATTATGTCTTTAGGGTATTTCGTGGACAGTTACATAACCCTGCAATACTAGAGCCATTAGGAGTTCGTGTGCCCAATACAAGACTGCGACGTGAACCTCGGCAAGAAGTCTTAGTTACACCTCAGAGTAGAACTAATTTATTGAAATATGCTCCGGTACCTGTCGCTGTTCGCCTAATCAATGACATTAGCAAAAATAACATTGATGTATTTCATTGCACTCTGGCGGAGTTCACTGCGGCCATGTTGGTTCACTTGACTGCATGATAAGATTTTTAATTTATTTTATATCCTTGTTATGACTATTTATAATAAATAATACGATGATCAGAATTATTTTATTAGAATTTATATAAGTACTTTAGGATTTTTATTAGAATTTTAAACATTGTTGACATTGTATAATTAAAACATGACATAATCATATTTTTATTATAATGTTAATCTATTGAATATTTAAGCATTGTCGCCTTGGGACCCTACCTGTAGACAATGTTTTTGTAAACTTTAGAAATAAATGAATTTGAATTTGAATTTAAATCACATTAAAAATACATTAGTATTATAATTAAATTGGTAGTATAACACTTATTGCTAAGGTAGCAATCTCTTCCAGGCACCCTTTGGTATAGGATATTAATTTAATGAAAAGTGTAGCGGGATAGACAGTGCAAAATAAAAAAATAAAATGTTGAAAATATAAAAAAAAATGAAAATTCTATTTATTGTCATAAAGACGAAAAAGAAAAAAAAAGAAGAAAGTGAGGAGAAGAAAAGTGAGTGAAGAGATTTTTTTTTGTTGACGAACCTTTTGTGGATTTATGGATTATTCTTGTTTTAGTTCCTTTTTGACGAAGCCTGTGGTGGATTTATTGTTGTTTTAATTAGTTTATAACAACGAATAAAGAATAATAGAACGGCAACTTTCCACTTTCTACCAGCGGCCGACCTAGGGTTACTACGTGATAACAATTGTGTATGATCCAAACATGAATTCAGTGGTTAAAAAATAATAATATTAGCGCGTTGGGATTTGAACCCGTGACACGATGTTAGACTTCATCGTCACTTTCAGGCGAGTTGCAGTGATCGAATGCTAAACAAGATATTAAATTTCATCTTGGATATTCTTTATATTAAATTAGTAATAAGTGTGTAGCATATTCCATGTTGTCCTAAAGCCAATTTTTTGACGCACTTATTAAGACACGAGACGTTTGCTTTCACCTTGATTTGTTTTTTTTTCATATGTTATGAAACCGCCTCTTCTGTTTTTAATTACCTAATAATTGTTGCTTTTCTTCTCTCTATTTCTTGCACTTAGGTAAAAATTACCCATGTGAACCTAGTAAATTGCTAGTAATTAAATGAAAAAGTTCCTCACCAAAGAACCAGCAGTGGTTAAGCCCGATTCCAGGTTTGAGGTGGTCTCCAGGCATGAAGTTGATGATCGCCATGACGATGGCCAGGGCGGCGGGGAAGCCCCACGCGTACAGGGCATACCACAGCAGCTTCTGAGACTGTTCGCTCTGGTGGTTCCTGGAACAACCACGGTACACTTATTACATTTTACTACCGATTGAAAGGCCTCTGTTGACCTTGCGTCTGCAGAGTTTATGCTAAGCTGAAAATCATTTTTTCTTATAATTTATATTTTATTTGATATATTATCTTTTGTAATGTGTTGTCTTGTTTTGTGTGTGTTGTCTTTTGTATTGAAGGTAAGGTAGGTAAGGTGATAGATATAAATTATTTATCTATCTACCCAGACCTACGGGGTATAACGTAGAATCCTTGCCCAGGGGAGGGAACGGTTACAGAGATGGATGGGAGCCCTCGGTACGGCAATGCAGGACGGAAGGGGCAAGTCAAAGGGACTGTAACCTGAAACCTGACAGAGGGCAGCAATAACTGTCAGTACTATTCGGAGCCGGAGGACAGGAGTCCTTGTACGGCGTTGAAATAGACTACTCTGGGCGCCATCTCACTCACGTCAGACAGAGTAGTAGGGCGGAAGGCAAGAGGGAAACCACTGCTCTGTTTTTCCTTAGAAAATAGCATGTAGAATGCTATACCGAGAAGAGCGTGGCTCTTAAATAAATAATGATCTACCTAGATACTAGTAGGTCCAGTCATGTACACATGACAATCAAAAAAATATCAAGTACCCACTTTGGAACCCTGTCGCACTATCATATTTGACATTTAATGAGACTTACGGTTTAATTTGTCGAAAAAGTTAATGTGATATGGTATCAAAGTATACATATTAGTAGGTACTCGTGACCGTACACCTTATCTATATGTACCAATCCAATTATTTAACCAAGTCTGCCGTTCACCAAATGTTCAAAAGTCATATTTATATCAATACAATACTGCATGTTGATAAATTGATAGTAAAAGCGATTGAACAATGTCAACTAACCTCATAGAGCGCACCATCTGTATAGATATAGCGTTCATCCAGAAGAAACTGACTAGCACGAAGAAGTAGGCGAAGAATCCTGTCAACAATAATGAAATACTTAATATATTAAACAAACATAAACATAGCATTAAAATTAACAAAAAAAAAAAAAAAGTATTAGGTATCATTCAGTTGGTTACAAACATAGTTTCCCTTTGAATCGTTAACGTCTCATCCGCCTAAAACTACTGCAGCTTCTCACAACCCGTTCCCTCAAAGCCGAGGGAAAGTAGCTGCAAGAAAACCGTCGGCATTGTTCTTCAAACATAAGGTCCCTAGACGTTCGTAAAAAAAAAAACAATATGTCTATACTAATTCAGTAATGTATCACGCTCATATCCCCCAACGTAAAAAACTGTTTGTTCTATAATAAAAAGAATATGCACGAATGCTGGCTGGAAGCGATCTCTTGCTGTAAAACTTCAGTAAAAATGGCTCATTTTGTCGCGATAATAGCACTCATATAACAAACGTTTGTTAGAGCACTATTACTCTAATACTCTGTAATAAAATACATTTATTTATAACGAAAGCGTTCTTTATTCGTACCTTATATCTTTATGTAAGTAAGTAGTTATGACTGCTACTTACGGACGTGGGTACATAGGTAATAAAAACTTAGGTTTCTAAATTGCCAACAATGGAGCGTTTTATTTGTTATGTATATTTATTACCTACAGTCGCAAATAAATATAAGTACTTAATAAATTACTTATTTACGACTGTAGTTTGTACTGTAGGTACTTATAGTCGACTACAGGAAAACTACGGTAAATCTTGTCCTATTTAAGAGTCAATTATTCTTCCAACCTACGCATTGGAATTATTGTAGCGTTGCATCATTAAAATAATTGATATTAATTGCCTCGTGCATGTATTGTATATAACCCATCTAAGTACTTATCACAAAAAAACCAAGCGTTTTGTATATTACTCACAAGTAGTATTGCCGATCGATAGCTGGTCACCAGTAAGAATATCAATAGTTTAATCGATAGTATTTGATAGCTACCGATACTATAATTATTAATGCAATACCTACTACAACCTCAAACTATGGATAGTCTAAAATCGATAGCTTTATTTCTGCGAGGTTCTATCTAATATAAATATATATTGATAATAATTCAGCAACAGTACTAGTAGCACTATTAAAAAAATTGCTACCACGTAAATAAATAGAGGAACTAATAAATATGAACCACCACGTTGTACACAAAAAAACCGGGACAAGGAACATATAAAGAAAGCAGACGTTTCTCCACTATTCGTTGGTAAAGGCGTTTGCGCTGGTACCCACCCCATTTGCACAATATATCGACACGATACCAACACCGACCGCGTGGTCGACGATTTCCCTCATTCAGTGTTTATTACTATCGACTCACTAGGGTTTATAATTTTTTTCAACATTATCCTCTCAGACGACGCCCTGCGCTGAGGATCGCGTCTAACTGGACACCCTCGAGCCTGTTGTTTTAAATTTTGCACCTGGTGAGTGCTCTCAGCGCTATTTGTGCGGCCAAGTAATTAATGCCATCTGCGGCCAATATATAATAAGTAACGTCACATAAAGGCCCGATTACAGATAAAATAACATACCTCTAGCAGCACAGAGGTTCATGTCGGAGTATGGCACAAGTTTCATGATGACGAGGAGTGCGAGGCCGAGGGCCAAGCTCACACACAGGTTGATGATGCTCTTGCCATGCAGGTCTCTGAAAAATAAATATTCCATTTGTTGCAGTTTTTTAAAAGACAAAGTATATAAGGGTCTTAATCCGTATTAAGTACTTTTGGAACCACTGTAGAACCTTGTCGGTCGCTTTTCAAATTACGTCAATGTGACAGGGTTCTATAGTGCGGGCTCAGGTTACATCGAAGTCCACCAAACCACCAAAATACAGTTTGAAAACACCTTACACTACACTTAACTCACGTGGTAGGTAACTATTTAGTAATTAGTAAGTACTACTTAGTATGTCGTACCATAAGTATATCTACTGACTTACTGATCCTCCTCTTGATAAATTAGTACGGAGACACATTGAAGATAAATTACGTTATAAAAGGAATATCAGTCGCGAGCTTGTGTTACAAATAGTTTATGCTATAAAGTAGCATTTCCATTTGGCGCGCGACATTTTGCACAACATGTTGAAAGTTAGCGCGAAACTTATTTAACAACGTTGTCTGTCTACGCATCTAATACATGCCCGTCATCGACAACATGTCGCCAGGGGAACTAGTGTTGTTCCGCGTCACGTCTCCACTCGACAGCAATTGATTCTCAACTAACGATGTTACGATACTCTCTAATCTCTAACCAAAGAACCAGCCGCGCGACATGTTGGCTTCAGCTGGCAACATCGCGCGATGTTGTTCAACGTTGCCACATGTTGAGCGTTAATTGTTGCCTAGCGGATAATATGGGGCTTTATAGTTTCTACGGGATTTCCCGCAAATAGACAACATTACATTGTTGTGGTTTTTTATAATTATTAAGTATGTTATCAAAATATATTTATTTACGGTTGGTGGTTATACACATCCGTTGACCCGTTATTATATCCGGTCATTAATGAACGTCAATGGGAAACAAAGACACGTAGGTATTCCTAAAATTTATTTATAAATAATTAAGAACCTAATAACACACACGTTGGTCTAACTGAATGCTCAGTGAGGTGTGGGTACTTAGTTCATCTTGCAATACCTGGGGGTATTGGGGTATATATAATCGAGAGCTTATGTTAAGTACTTACCTAATAAATAAGAATTATAATGAATTATTGAATGCAACTTCCTTTATAGTATTTATAGGTATCGAATAACTTATAAAGAATAACACGAGCCATTCCTAATTTAAATTCACAGTATGTAATGTAACTTACAAGGAATGCAGATAAACAACATCTGTATATAGATAGGTACATCCTATATTGTTTAAGTTCTTTAAAAAATGTAATGGAAGTTGGTCAACTCCGCTCCTTATCCAAACAATATTAAAAAACACTAAAATATAACTTAGTTTTACGTGCGTCATTAATTTTCTGATAAAATATACTTACTTACTCGTATACTTAACCCAGAGAACATTTAAGTAGGTACTTTATGCATAACTAAACTATAAGTAGGTATAAGAACAAAGGCAAAAAGCTCTTTAAACTAAATCTAAGTACCTCCAATTCTACATATTGGTTTAAAGGGACTTAGGTACATTTGGTATTTGATTATGTCGAAACTGTTTTACTGTTTGTTTAACTTCGACCTAAAGATATCTAACACATCAAAATAATAAAATCATACTAAGTATAACATTAAATAATATTATTAATGGGAAAGTGTACTGTTTGTTTGTCCGTCTTTCACGGCAAAACGGAGTGACGAATTGACGTGATTTTTTAAGTGGAGATAGTTGAAGGAATGGAGGCTACTTTTGTCTCTTTCTAACACTCCACTTCCCTGAAATAGGGAGTGAAGTTTGTATGGAGCATTCCGCAATTTTCGTTGTAGAAAGCTGAAAATTGGTCCGGGCATTACCTAGCGCAGCATATTTCCCTCGCCATCCAACGGGGTAACGCCGCCGCGAGCGTGATTGGCACATTCGGTCGAGATGTGGTAAAAGGGAACATTTTTAATTGAGCCTGTAGTTATGTACTTTTGTTTCTTTTTAGTTTTAGTAGTCTAGTTTTAATTATTTGTAATGTTAAGATTAAGAATATTTAATTGTTAAGTTTATGTACCTATATGTAATATCATAGTTTGTTGCTAATGAATAATAATACAAATAGCTTACCTCCATCCGGGTCTCGTGGAGTACACACCAGCGGTGACGATGAGGAATATGGTGGACACCAGCATGCAGTACCCATACACGGCATCGCCGACCATCCGGGTGGGTTGTTCATCGCAGATGAGAGCCACTCGCTGCACCGACGCGCGCCCGTTCTTGCCTACTATTGCCTCGACGCCCTGGCAGAAGCTGGAAAAGTAGAACGTCAGTATAAACTCTGTTGTCTAATAGTTAAGGTGTTAATTTGTAAAATATGTCTGAAGCTGGGTTCTATGTAAGTGGTTTTGAACACTGCTTATTTTCTTCCTACTTATCACCAGAGCATCAAAGGGTTAGGTTAGATGTTAGCTGTTAGATATTTTTATGTTTGTACAGTAATTTTCCCTTGATACTCGAGCAAATAAACAGATAAACAACAGTTTTATGTAGTAGAAAACAGAGATGGTATTATTACTCGATAGATCATAGTACTTGTCACCACCCCAATGACAAGTGGGAAGAAAATTCTAAGTTCTCACCCCAGGGGTGGTTACCTACTGCGCTAGAGGGGCTTACCTACTTGGAAAAATCCATTTCTGGGGTAAGTATTGCAAACTTTCTTCTTATTTCTCTAAAGTGCCTAATATCTAAGGCTTCATGTCTGGAGACCATTCGATTCGATTGACAAAAAATACAGTCAGAAAATACGTTTTTAAAGTATGTCTTTTTGTAAAATGATAGTCGGGTGTAATTTTCTTCAACAAATTACATTTTCAAACAATAAATATCACTCCGGGTAACAATTGAGACTAAATTTTTTATCATGATCTTCTTCTATCGTATGGGTTGTGAGGTGGATTACCAACCCCAACAATTCTGGTGTCAGGGTTATTATTGAGCCGCCATAGGCCCCCGACATGGCTCATGCAATGACTACGTACTTACATCAGTAAGTAGTAACTGGGACCAACGGCTTAACGTGCCTTCCGAAGCACGGATCATCTTACTTTTTAGACAATCATAAGATTAGCCTGTAATGTCCTAACCAAACTAGGGAACACAAACTGATTTTTGTGATTTGTTCCCACCGGGAATGGAACCCGGGACCTCTGGATCGTCAGCACATCGCTCAACTAACTAAGTATGTAGCGTGTCTATAGCAAGATTTCTTTTTAACAAAAAAAAAATATTAAAAAAAGAAAAATCACGCCCGAATGTGATTTTTCAAAAAGACGCTCAAGTGGTTTTCTCTACAAAGCTAAAGCAACGATATTATGTTTTGGAAACATCGCTTTGTCAGTAGTGGACATGATGTAGGTATTATTATATAAGTTTAAAATGTTATAAAGAAATAAACACTATTTATAACAAGAAAACAGAATGTACAATAGCTTTTCTGCATTAATCAATCTCTTTTTAAAGTAACCTTCGGCCACTTTGGGCATAAGTCATTCATACCTAAATAAGTACCTATAAATAACAAGCGAACCGTCGACCCTTTAGAATTCGAAGGCCACGGTTGTTATCAAAATGTTGGCTTTTAAAAGTCATCTGAAACTTTATCACTATCATAATACAGTCGAAAATTGTGTTTTCGAGAAAAGTGAAACTGTGAGATTACTTTCTTTGTTCGTGAGTGTTTGTGTGCTAACATTGTTGATGGTTAACTGTAGGTACCAGTTTAGGTAAGTACTAGTCAAAACTCGTCGCTTTATAGGTATAGAAATCGACACAAGTGCCTTTTTGAAAAATCACTTTCGGATGTTGATTTTTGACAACAAAAGCTCGCAATACTTAGACAAGCAAGTTTCAATCTAAGTATTGCTCTATTGATAACATTATTAATGACCGTATTCATGGAGGTGGAGGCCTGGAGACCTATAACACAGGATATCCTAGTTTAGGCTCCAGCCTCTACAAATGTTATTAAATTATAAGAACAATGTTAATGTTGTTGGTAGAGGAAATAAATAGGTATTTTACTTACTTTACTTACTTACTAAGTAAAAAATTGTGGATTATTTTTTTACACGGATTGAAATTAATTCAAAGAAATCGCGGTTTTATTGAAGAAAAACACATCAGATTTTTCAAAAAGGCTACTTAGGTACTTGGTTTTTACTATCCGACGACGTTGTGTAGGTATTTTTCGCTGTCCTAAAGCTTCCCTAGTATAAAAAGCTTTTCATTAAATTTTTAGGTTATTAGACACTGACCTGTCGCCAGCTTCGTAGATCACTTCCCGGTTGGGCAGCAGCAGCACCAGCCGACCATCTTCATCGACTTCGAAGTTCAAATTCTTGTTTTCAACAATTTTCACAGTGTTACGACATCGCAGAACTATATCCGTCACGTTTTCCTTATTCCAACATTGTGCGTTCGGTTGGTTTATAGAACTTCCTAACACGTAGCCGGGAGGGCAACAGGAAGGCTCCCCTGATACAGAAAACACAGCACATGCTATCAGAAGCAAATTTAAAATAGCCATTTTTATTTTCGTTTAACACATTTATTTAGTAGGTTAAATGAGTCGGCGCGCTCGCGACGTTACGTGCGTGTGGTTGGCTCGCGCGGTACGATTGCATAAAATTACATTGAGGATAACACTCCACTTTATACATTGGCTTTATACCGAAGCTTGTGTAGGCACGCCAGTCGGCTGTTAGTCAGCAGCTTACGTCTCACTCTAGTTCATTGTAAACATACCTACGTAGGTACACAACTCCACGCCCGTGATCCTTTCAGACACATACATAGGTACGGTCACGAGTACTAATATGTATACACTTTGAAACCATGTCACATTAACTTTTTTGACAAATTAAGCCGTAATTCTCATTAAATGACAAATATGATAGTGCGACAGTGTTCCAAAGTGGGTACATGATATTACTCATGACTGTACATAGATACATACATATATAAACTTACGCCTATTTCCCACTGAGGTAAGCAGAGACTATGGTATACCATTTGCTTCGATCCTGATACACTTCTCTTGCTTCCACATTCACTAATCGTTTTATACTCGCACGCCGGTTCAGAGATCGTACTGAACCTTTCCTAAGGACATCTCCAATTTGGTAAATGTACGTCCTTCTAGGTCTTTCTCTGCCAGCCTTCCTTTTTTTGCAGACACGTAATGAGAGAAGTCCTAAAGAAGGATATGATGAACCGTATGGTGACGGGTGATGAGCCTATCGTCCATATAATTGATTATATTGAAATGGACATAATAATTATAAAACCACATATATATTAAAATATTGTAATACCTTAAAAACTTAAGTAAGTATATACTTGTCCTTTTATCAAGTAAAAAGAGCAAATAGCAGCTGCTTACTAGGAAAGCAGTTTATACGAATTTGTACACGTAATATTCAGTAGGTAGGTTACGTAACATATCTGAAGGCGGAACGAGGAAAATCGAGTTCAGTGACGTGTGTTGGAAAACACCTATGTTCTAGACTGTACTCGTAGTTTACCTCTCTAATTAGCTAATTGTGAATAAAAATAAACATCAACTTACTTGCGCATTACTAACGAGACGGCTTTTCCTATTATCAGTCTGTGTTTAGTTCACTTCGGCTACAAAAATATAGGTGTACAGTCATGAGCAATATAATGTATCCACTTTAGGACTCTGTCGCACTAACATATTTGACATTTAGTGAGACTTACAGTTCAATTTGTCAAAAAAGTTAATGTGACATGGTACCAAAGTGTATACATATTAAAGCTCGTGACCGTACATATTACACACACATGCATACATAAACAGCCTATATACGTCCCACAGCTAGGCACACGCACAGGCCTCCCCTCAATCAACCGGAGTTGGTGTAGATATTAGGAGTCATTTATTTCACACACATAAAAGGGTGTTAAGTGACACCGTAACGAAAACTTCGGGGGATAATTCAGACCGCGAATCTGAGTTAATATTAAGTGGTATTTTCCATCGCAAAACCGGCAAAATCTTAAGTGTTTTTTTAAATTATTTTCAGTTCCACAAAAGTACCACCTGTAATGTTGAATGGTGTATCTTTGAGGCGTACACTCGTAGTTTACCTCTCTAATTAGCTAATTGTGAATTGAATAAAAATAAACATCAACTTACTTGCGCATTACTAACGAGACGGCTTTTCCTATTATCAGTCTGTGTTTAGTTCACTTCGGCTACAAAAATATAGGTGTACAGTCATGAGCAATATAATGTATCCACTTTAGGACTCTGTCGCACTAACATATTTGACATTTAGTGAGACTTACAGTTCAATTTGTCAAAAAAGTTAATGTGACATGGTACCAAAGGGTATACATATTAATGCTCGTGACCGTACCTACTGTTTATTAGAATAACGCCACACTATATAAGTGCAGGCCAAATACTTATGAAGAGATAGGCGAAAAAATACTAATCATTTTCCCTCAAAACATTGAAGGATACCTATAAAAATCTCTAATATTGCAGTCTACTGGGCATAGTTTTGTTTAATGAGAGAAATAAAAGAAAACATTAAATGATGTACGGTCACGAGCATTAATATGTATGTATACACTTTGGTACCATGTCACATTAACTTTTTTGACAAATTGAACTGTAAGTCTCACTAAATGTCAAATATGTTAGTGTAACAGAGTCCTAAATTTTGCTCATGTCATGACTGTACAAGTACTTAAATCCGCATAAAACGTTCTGTAAAGCGCAGCGATATGCAATGCTATAAGTACCTACTTTCTAAAAGCTTGCAATCCAAAGCGTCTGCCTACCCCATACGCCTTGCATTGCAAAATTCAATCTGCCCGTTACAAACGCCCACTTGATACATGACCAGATAGGTATGTAGGGTTGTCATAGCGTTACACTTGAACTTTGTACGTTGAGTAATTACTTACAACGTTATTTATAAATAATTAAATGTAGGTACCTAATTCTGTGTTGCCGATGAGGGAAGACCGACGCCATACCTACACTGCAGCACACCCCGGACACTTCATACAAACCACCTCCTTTTACACAAACAACACACATCTATATGTCGGCGTTAGTTATGAATTAAGAAGAGAAATTGATCAAATCGGAAAATAAAATGAAGTTACATCACTTCCGTTATGAAGTTGCAACGCTCCGACGAAAGGTGGCGTACGGCCAGAGCTGCGTGAAGTCGAGGGAGTCACTACAGAGTCGTCGTGTCGAGCGGACGTGCACTGCCGTTCTAGTCGGGCAGTCTACCGCGAACCATCGTCGTGAACGGACGTGTCGAATAATTACGATCGGAACGTGGAGTGCTATAGTCGCTCACCTATAACTTGTAGGGACGTCAAGAAAGTGTGATCGGAAAAGAGCACCTAGCAAGTACGTTCACATGTCCCGATGATTCGGTCCGAATGTTGGAACCATGGGTGGTGGAGGGCCCCTTCGCGCTAACGTCCTTATGCGCGCTAGATAACGAGAGACTGTGTAACCGTTACGAATACCGTGACGTTGCCGTGAGTGTGTACCTTATGCTGTGACTTTATTTAATCGTGATACAAAAACTATGTGGAAGTAAATAAAATGATTGTGATACTGATGACGGCCATTATTGTCTTCTAACGCCCACCCTCCATTCTGATGATGATGTTACGACGACACCGACCCACTGTTACGACATCAGAAGTGGGATTAGTGAACTTGGATGAAGACAACGTGATGTGACGTTCACAACAAGACAATGCAAGTTTCGATTATCACAATCAGAAGAAGATTATGATGATTATCACATTCGTGTGACCACGTGATGAAGATGTAGTGTCATGCCTGAATTTGGAGATGGACCTGAATTTGAAGTGACCTGGACATTGTTAATGATCGACATCACTACATGCCGTAAGATATGATGGCGTGAACATCACAATATGTCCATACTGTGTGCAGTCGTGTTTGAAAATTATGGAACCTGAAATTGAAAACTGTTATTACGGTGAGTCGTTTTCATACTGGAACCTTATTGTTGTTGACTTTATTGCTATGTGAATTTCCGTTTCTAATAATGAGGAAATTGTTTTTTTAAAAAAACAAAATTGACGAGACACATTGTGTCAATCCGTGTCAATCACACCGCGTTTTCCAATCTGTTTTCATCATCGTCAAATCTTTGTATTTTGGTCTAAAAATATTTTGAATTGGTGTAGACACGCTTAACCTGCGTGGTTAAAGTTGTATTTTCTCACTTCAAACAAAAAGAAAATTAATCATGAAATGATAATAATTAACTCTAGTTAAATCACGTGTTTTGTTATCTACCGTCATTCATCAAATCTTTTTAAACCGATTGAAAGAAAGTCATGTGAATACGATAATACAGTGAATTCTTTTGTTTCATGTCAAAACTTTGCACGTGGTTCGGCAACTGGTGGATTGCAAGCGGCAATCCAAGTGGCGCGGGCTGAGCTGTAGCCGTGTAAAGTGACGACATCGTGGCAGCGCGTTGTATACCAGCCGGACTTGCTGCGCCGGCGCTGTTGAAGACCTAAACCATGTCACAAGACCGTGGTTGATCTTTTATTGGAAATTCTTATAAGGCCTGGTGAGTCGTATCTGTTTTACCTGATTTGAAAGATGGGAAGTTTTAATAGGATACAAACGAATATAGTGCAGAAAGTTCTCTTTTGTTAACTTTAGTTAAATTAGAAATCGTAATGAAGTGAAGTAAACATTGCGAAGTAAAATGATTTGGATTATGATTAAGTGAAATAGACTTGGAAAAAATGCCTCGAAGCGAATTGCCTTCTGAGTTAAATGTTACTGATTTAGAGAGTGAATAAGATGTTACACGGCACACATACTTTGGTATTGTTATTTTCTCTTTTGTTGTTGTGCTGCATTTCCAGCGTAGTCGTAACTGCAGTCCCGTTAGAGGCTGTTCAGGGCGCGGTGTGCGACTGGAGGTGTGGTGAGTGTGTAGGTCCATGGGGACCTGGTTTTAGTGGTATATGATTACCTTGTGGAAATGACCAATGATGGTCTGTTATGAAAGTGGCAAATGGTTGCCAATGTTATCACCGAGTATTAAGGTGCACTGTGGCTCCAGCGTAGTCGTAACTGCAGTCCCGTTAGAGGCTGTTCAGGGCGCGGTGTGCGACTGGAGGTGTGGTGATTGTTTAGGTCCATGGGGACCTGGTTTTAGTGGTATATGATTACCTTGTTGAGATGACCAATGATGGTCTGTTATGAAAGTGGCAAATGGTTGCCAATGTTGACTTATAACCGAGTATTTATGTGCCCGTGTATGTGTGTGTATAATGAACAGTCTAAGATACTTTTTGTTTTTTTTTTATCATTAGTTGTTGATTGAGGCATTCTTTCAAACTGTTTACTCTGTGTGGTGATGCACTCTGGAAATCCACTTGATGGATATGCGTACTGAAGTCTCATGTAGAGTCACAAGTAGAGCTCATGTAGAGTCACAAGTAGAGCTCATGTAGAGTCACAAGTAGAGCTCATGTAGAGTCACAAGTAGAGCTCATGTAGAGTCACAAGTAGAGCTCATGTAGAGTCACAAGTAGAGCTCATGTAGAGTCACAAGTAGAGCTCATGTAGAGTCACAAGTAGAGCTCATGTAGAGTCACAAGTAGAGCTCATGTAGAGTCACAAGTAGAGCTCATGTAGAGTCACAAGTAGAGCTCATGTAGAGTCACAAGTAGAGCTCATGTAGAGTCACAAGTAAAGCTCATGTAGAGTCACAAATAGAGCTCATGTAGAGTCACAAATAGAGCTCGGACGAGTCCTTTATAGAGTCTCATGTCAGGTCAGGAATGACCGAGCGAACTTGGATACTGTGCTGTGGTATATTGTTTCAGATTAACACACGAGGACGTGTGTCACGCAGGATGGCCGTGTCGGCGTTAGTTATGAATTAAGAAGAGAAATTGATCAAATCGGAAAATAAAATGAAGTTACATCACTTCCGTTATGAAGTTGCAACGCTCCGACGAAAGGTGGCGTACGGCCAGAGCTGCGTGAAGTCGAGGGAGTCACTACAGAGTCGTCGTGTCGAGCGGACGTGCACTGCCGTTCTAGTCGGGCAGTCTACCGCGAACCATCGTCGTGAACGGACGTGTCGAATAATTACGATCGGAACGTGGAGTGCTATAGTCGCTCACCTATAACTTGTAGGGACGTCAAGAAAGTGTGATCGGAAAAGAGCACCTAGCAAGTACGTTCACATGTCCCGATGATTCGGTCCGAATGTTGGAACCATGGGTGGTGGAGGGCCCCTTCGCGCTAACGTCCTTATGCGCGCTAGATAACGAGAGACTGTGTAACCGTTACGAATACCGTGACGTTGCCGTGAGTGTGTACCTTATGCTGTGACTTTATTTAATCGTGATACAAAAACTATGTGGAAGTAAATAAAATGATTGTGATACTGATGACGGCCATTATTGTCTTCTAACGCCCACTCTTCTAACGCCCATCCCTTCTGACATCACACCACTGTTACGACATATAGATGTTATCGTACACGCGCATCTGTGTGACGTCTGACGCCATACGATTCAAATCTAAACTATGTTCGAGGGGGTGAGGTACACCTAGCTCAGCCGCTGGTGGGGAGCGGAGAGTTGCCGTTCTGTACGTAGTGTTATTCCTTATTCTATGACTGCAGTCCGTACACCCGCGATTAATTTTAGCGCTGGAACAGTCCTTACCATTAAGGAGTTTTGTGGAAGCACGAAACTGTCATTGAAAATGTCGATTCAAATTCTTTACAGTATAAATATTAGGCAACGAGCGTCTGAATCGTTAGTACCTACGGACTTTCCCCGTTGCAACGTCTTTACCACGTCTTCACGATTTTAATCTTAATAACTTTAATACCTATCATCCGACATTTATCCCATTTATTTAAAAAAAGTTTTCATCTCGAGCTCCTCCGTGCTTCGGAAGGCACGTTAAGCCGTTGGTCCCGGCTGCATTAGCAGTCTTTAATAACCATCAATCCGCACTGGGCCCGCGTGATGGTTTAAGGCCCGATCTCCCTACCCATCCATGGGGAAGGCCCGTGCCCCAGCAGTGGGGACGTTAATGGGCTGATGATGATGATGATTTTTTATCGACGCAGTATTTTATTTAGACATGACGCATTGTAGGTTTGCCTAATGAACGAACAATTACTTGCGTGATGGTTTCTATACTACATTACTGTTTACTGTAATCCCATATTACGGTTGACTGGCGCCACAGAGGTGGTCAATCAGCTCGTGACAACGAACACTTCAGGCCCCGATACCGAGTCCGCCGGTGTGGTCGACACTTTCCCTCTTTCGGTGCTTATAGAATCGGCCTACTAGAGTCGATTGATTCATTCAGATATAATCCTCTCAGATGGCTTAAGCTGAAGACATCGTCCAACTGGGCACCCTCATCGCTCCCTATTTGTCTGGCACCTATTGGACAATAATTATGCATGGTCATCTTGATGTTATTTTTATTTATTTATTTATTATTATTAAGCCTTAAGTATAACATTAGTTTAAATTCAATGTCCTGCAAAATTGCATAAGCAATTTGTCTGCAGGATCACAGTCTCGCTCACTTGGTTAAATTACAATAATTAAGAATTAAAAAATAGGTAAGTACGTGCTAAATTAAATCTAATAAATATTTTTTTAACTTATTTTCAATCATTTTTGTCTCATTTTTAATGTTCTCAGGCAAACTGTTGATGAGATAAGGTATGCGCTTACTTAGGGTCCTATCCCCATAATAATTGTATACTCTCGGAACAACCAGTTTGCCTGAGGCCATTGATCTAGTACTTAGACGGTTTCCAGAGCCCCGTTCGATGAGCGACAAATCATGAGTTTCCCATACTTACATCTATAATCCATATGAAACGGGATATCAAAAGAAACACGAAGATCAACAGCAGCCCTATAACCATGGGAAGTACAAAATACAACATGGCTGGTTTTAATTTTTATAAACATTTTCCTGTTGTGATTAGGCGGCCTCTACACGAGCGATAGTCGTGGGATTCCTGTCGGTGTTGAAGATAACTTCGACTGTTTAATTTCGAATTAATTATTTCAGCATTAAACTTCCAGGCCGGCGCGCTTGGTTACTCGTAATGAATACTTTATTGAACTAAATTACTAGGTATCAATTAACAAAACAAAGTTAATCGTAGTAAGTAGGTACCTATGTAAATGTAGGTACCCGGTTACAAACAAACTTAGTCAAACTGACGTACCTATATCGTCCAGAATAGCAAGCTATTATATTGCGGCGGGGCGACGCTTACTTAGCTTTTTGTATTTATCAAGTAAGCAAACAGGTTCATATTTGTAGGCTGTAGACCGTAGGTAATGGTGACCTATTATATGCTTTTTCTGAGAGCTACTTATAAACCGTCCAGGAACGTCTGCCAATCTAAATAATGTCGTTTTTGTAGGTATGTAGGTAATTATTCTGTGCATAAAGATCTCCACGTAATAGGGGTGTGGGTACAGTTTTCGTTATGTTTTGTGTGCGCATAATATGTAGAAAATCTGGCCGAGATGCGACGCGATTTTATGCAAACTCGGCGCCAGTTACTTTAGTGAAGTCCTTGAGTTTTAAGTGTTTGTTGTTGCGACCTGATTGGCCGTAATCAGGTCGTCAGGATACCTTTCAGTAGCGTCCCTAAGCGGGACCGAGTTAAGAAGAATAAGAATAAGAATAAAACAGATCGTCTTCCACAGGGATTTCATGGAGCATTGAGCGTCTTCAACTCGAAAATCAGTACTCATCTGTAAGTACTTATTCAGAATACTTAACCCATCGAATGCTTAATATTTACTAGGAAATTAAGTCCACATGTTGTCCCTGATTTCACACGCACAGTATGCACATGGCTCAATTTATGAGCACTTAAAGACTTAAAGATTAAAGACATCGTTAAAGAAAACCACTGTAAGTACCTAATCTTCCATCCAGACATCTGTCATGAATATTAAATCCATGTTGAAACCGCATAAAGTGCTTCCTTGTAGATGCACATACTGTGGTTTTTAGATATTTCTTTATAAAGAACCTCTAAGTATACTTAAAGTAAAAAATAACGAACTTTTTTATTTGTAAATGCGGTTGCTGTTTACGACACGTGGGTAACTCTTCTTCATTATGTGTTTCACGGCCTCCGTGTTACAGTGGTTGGCTCATGATCCGGAAGACTCGGGTTCGATTCCCGGTGGGGACACATCACAAAAATCACTTTATGATCCCTAGTTTGGTTAGAACGTTCGGAACGCACATTAAGCCGTTGGTCCCGGTTACTACTTTGGTTCCTACTTGGGCCTTTAGCGGCTCAATCGTAACCCTGACACCAGGGTTGATGAGGTTGGTAATTCACCCAAAATCCACCAGATAGAAGAAGATTAGGTATTGTTCAAACAAATATATAAGTAAGTACGTAAAATACATGCTACTGAACATTTACCTACTTAACAAAGCGAAGAACAATTATTACGTAAATTGAATAATTAACACGAAAACAGTCTGTCTGACTTAGTCCCGTGAATCATGGATTTCATGGTCAGTTAGTGTCGTCAACCTTCTAGTAAATGTAACGTAATTTGTGGGAAAAGTAAGTACCCAGAGGAATTTCTCATTGTGATGATTATATTCGTCATCATCTCCCTAGCATTATCCCGTTATTCACAGGGTCCACTTACCTAACCTGAAGATTTGACAGGTCCGGTTTTTTACAGAAGCGACTCCGACTTACCTTCCAATCCGCGAAGGGAAAACTAGCCCAATACAGGTTAGGTCACATACCTCCGAAAATGCATTCCTCGGGAATGCGGGTTTCCTCACAATGTTTTGCTTCACCGCTGAGCATGTGATTATCATTTATGATCCAAACATGAATTCGAAAACAATTTCGACAATCAATGGTTTAGGAATGTGCTGGATTCGAACCTGCGACTTCAGAGTGAGAGGCAAGTGTTCTACCAACTGGGCTACAACGGCTGAACTATAAGTGTTGGCAATTTCAAAAAAGGATCGTCACGTCACTTTTTAAGAGAAAAACGTTTTGGCGGGTGTTCCGTCTGCGACTACGAGGAAAGAAAAACAAGTGAAGACGATTATTGTCGAGAGAAGCAAAAACTGAAAGACTATTTGTTGTATTCTTTAGTATAATATTTCTTATTACAATTTGTAGTAATAATATTTGGTTTCCGTAATAAGAGTGATATTTGTGGTACTTAACATTTTAATGATTAAAACTCCAGGGTATGTTACTAATATTTACGTTTTATTGTAAAGTTAGCTAACATAAGTATAGGTGATTTTCTGAATAGTAGAGTGATTCAGTGGCGCAATGTGTTGTGGGTCATGTAGCCAACAGCTGTAGAGCTAACATGCACTACGTCATAAAATTGTATCACGGTCATTTTATCAATTCTGACGATATAATTATGTCGTTTTGTCGATTGGTGCTAATACGTGAACCGAAATAAGTCACGTTCTGGTAAAATACGAACAAAATCACGTGACACACATATTAAAGAAAAAACAAAGTTATTGATTTCGACAAAATTGATTGAATCGATCGATAATATTATCACTTTGCACATGTTTGCAGTACTGCGGTTTTTGAAAGTGCTTCTTAATTTGATGTAATCGTGGGCGTAACTATAGGCATTAAAGTGCTTAATGGACCTGAATTTTGTCTTTGAAGCTGTTTAGGAAGATTGACTCACGTTTTACGAAGGACTAAGTGCTCCGACGGCGTTATCGACCAACTCTGAAGGGCAATGAACCTCCATTAGTAGAACTATAATTGTAAACCAGTGATTTCTTTGGATATCGTAATATTTTTGATACTATCCGGGAAAAAATATACAGTTGGGGTTAAAAAGCCCACAATCTAAAAAAGCAATATTGCAATTTGACATTTGCGCATAAAAAAGTAAGTGCGCAATGCAAACAAATGTCAAATAGCAATATTGCTTTTCTAGATGAATTACTTTGTGTGGTCTTTTTAACCCGCCAGTTCACGGTATTCTTACTTTCTTCTTTTCCGTAGTTCAACTCATACTGAAAGAAGCATGTAAGCACTTAAGTAGAAGCACTTAATTTTGGTTACAACTTCAAATGTTAAACTCGATTGTTTAATAAATAATAACATACGCTATACAAACATATGCAGTAACTGCCTCATCCATGGTTGTTAATGATTTGTATTGTCTCATCCGCATAATATTATCTATGTTTTTATTCATAATGAGGAACTTTCCAGGCTACGTTTCTCAAAAACTATACCTATAGATGGCGCTGAACAGATTTTCCTTCGTTTAACCTTGTAATTTCATGGCTAACAGACATGCACTATTTATCTTTGTTTTTGTGTTTAAATGATGACCCTTTTTACTACACCAGTTAGATCTTGCACCCATTATTATCCGATCAACTATAACAGCCTCCGTGGTCTAGTGGTAAGAGCGTTAGGCTCACGATCTGGAGGTCCGGGACCGATTCCCGATGGGGACATTGTCGAAATCACTTTGTGAGACTGTCCTTTGTTTGGTAAGGACTTTTTCGGGCTTGAATCACCTGATTGTCCGAAAAAGTAAGTTGATTCCGTGCTTCGGAGGGCACTTTAAGCCGTTGGTCCCGGCTATTAGCCGTAAACACACCTCCACCAACCCGCAGTGGAGCAGCGTGGTGGAGTATGCTCCATACCCTCTCCGGTTGATAGAGAGGAGGTCTGTGCCCAGCAGTGGGACGTATATAGGCTATTTATGTTATGTATTATCCGATCAAAATAAAGAGAAGCAATATACTTAGGTAGCAACATAATTCTATACATAATGTGATCCACATATCAAGGAGCAATTATTTTTATATTATGCTTGTGCCATTACATTCTATTTTGGAATAATGATATAAGTACCCGACTAATGAGAAAATAGGTAATTATCACATTAAAGCTGTACAACTCTATATTGTTTTTGGTGAACTTATCCTGGAAAATCCCTCATTCCCTCAGCAATAAGTTATATTAGTTTCGGGACTTCCCAGGCTGAATACAAAAAGGACACAAAAAAAAACCCAATTAAAACAAATAAAACTCTTTAATTATTCATACAAGATTAGCGATATAACAATAAAAATATCAATAGCAGATCAGAATAGGCCTTCGATTTCCCCGGTCTTAGTGTTTAGATCGATGTCGTAAATGCTTGGCCTGGTGGGGAGGCCAGGCATTTTGGAGATCTCTCCCACCATGGGGACGACGAACCCAGCGCCGACGGAGGCGAAGATACCATTGATGCGAAGTGTGAAGCCTGTAGGGGCCCCCTTGACTGCTGGGTCACCGGTGAGAGAGTTGGAGGTCTTCGCCATGCATATCGGAAGCTTGTCGTAGCCCTGTAAAAAAATGAGCAAATACTGATTATAGCTTGCGTGGCTAGAACATGTGACGTCACGATTTCCTATTGCCATTTATTTTTAACTTCATTTTGGATGGCTGGAACTATTTCATTTTTCAACGAACTTCAATTCTTTTTCTTTTTTTGACGTGACTTATTGTAGAATTGCCGCAGATGGCATTAACTACTTGGCCGGCCAATTGGGGAGCACTGAGGGCTCTCATCCGGTACAAAATTTAAGACAACAGGCCTGAAGGTGCCCTGTCGGGCGCGAACCTCGGCTCTGGGCGACGTCTGAGAGGAAGAGTATTTGAAAGAATTAATCGACCCTAGTGGGCCACGCGCCGACGGACTATTTCGATTCTGTTTTCACGTTTGGTTATCAGTTTTCGACTATTTTGCATTTATAATAAAAAACTTTTTCTTTGAAAAAATTGGAAATTAGAGACGGAACAATGGAGTTACTAAGAGGATATGGGCACGAGAACCATGGAAGTTGGAATAACAAACCACCTTGTCCCTGGTTACGGACTTTTTGGCGGGAACGGAAACGGGACAGTTGCTTTCTTCATTGAATAATCTAAATAATCAATACGAAGTGGTGTTTTGTGGTTAATGATCGCATTAAGTTAGTTGGAAAACATTCGCGACAGTGTTATTATATAGGAATATTCATTAAACAAAGTGTATCTATCTATTTTCGCTTCGTGCCAACAAGTCGCTTCATAACTCGAAAGTTTATGCGGACTTTTGAGTTAATTCGTTTGGGGTTCGGAGTAGGAGTCTGCTCCGAGACTGGGGGCTTAGGTTTCATCATTCATCGTCATCACTTTTCATCATTTCATTAATCGTCATCAAGAAAAAAATACATAAGACATGGCTGTATGGGCATAGTTCCCTTTGCCTTGCCCTTCGGGGAAAACCAAAACAAAAGAAAAAATGTCCCTGGTTACTACACTAGGCTCGACTAGGCTGATGTCATTACAAGTTAAACAAGTGACCACATTCGATTTCGAATGGCGTATGATGACAGTCAATAATATTATAAAACAGACGTATTGTTTACGGATGCTATTGCGTATTTTATTGATAAACAAAAAAGGTATCGCTTGGTACTTAATTATTTTAATATTACTTAAGTTCTTTTTCTCTGCCTTTAAAGCTTTACCTATAAAGCAGCAGTTATTTTGTTGTTGTTTTTTTGTCCCGGGTATTAGCCATAAAACTACCAACCCGCAATGAAGCAGCGTGATGGAGTATGCTCCATACCCCCTCCGGTTGATTGAGGAGACGCCTGTCCCTAGCAGTGGGACGTATATAGGCTCGAGTGGGATATACTTAGGCTCTTTTTTATGAGTTTTTTAATGTTATTTTTTTTATTTGTTTTGTTATTTTATGCTATAAATGTACATCTGACTATCCCAGAAGGGAAATAGTCATGACTTCGTGGACTTGTGTTATGTTTTATAGATAAAAAGTAGACGTCTCAAGAAAACTAGTCCTTTAACCCGAACAAATACCTGCAGAGACAACGGGTACCAGGACCCCGATTTCAACTGTTTTAAATGTAATGTCAACTGGCTGATTGAATGTTTGAAAGGATCGTAGTAAGTGGAATTCTGTGGTCTCTGCCTACTCCGATGGGATATAGGCGCGATCTTTTGTGTGAAACGAAATTGAACCACGAACGTTAATCAAACTTTCGATGATTCCGTATCGCGGTGTCACTTTGACAGAGGGGTTACCATGGTTACTCCCCTCAATTATTTTTATACAGGGTGTTAGTGACATCGTAACAAATACTGAGGGGGATGATTCAGACCATGATTCTGAGTTCATAGTAAAGTGGAATTTTCCGTCGCAAAATTCATGTTTTTTTTTAGTTTTTTTTTAAATTATTTTCAATTCTATACTTTTGCGATGAAAAAATCCACTTGATATTAACTCAGAATAATCAGCTGAATCATCCCCCTCAGTATTCGTTACGATGTCACTTACACCCCGCACAAGTACATACTGTAGCCATACAAGTGGTATGGGTGTTAGTGACACCGTAACGAATACTGAGGGGGATGATTCAGACCATGATTCTGAGTTGATATCAAGTGGAATTTTCAGTCGGAAAATTCATGAAAATTTTTGTTTTTTTTTTAGTTATTTTCTGTTCCATACTTTTGCGACGGAAAATTCCACTTGATATCATCTCAGAATCATGGTCTCAATCATCCCTCAAAGTTTTCGTTACGATGTCACTAACACCCTGTATATGCTTCTGCCATTACATTATATTTTGGAATAATTATGTACCCGAGTAATGAGAAAATAGATAATTATCACGTTAAAACTGTACAACGCCATCTATATTGCTTTTAGTGAACGTAGCCTGGAAAGTCCATCACTGTTACTGAACAAAAGAATATTCTTTAACTTCGGCACATTGTGCAAATACCTACCGCAAATAGCAAGGAATGGAACATCATCATCATCAGCCGTATGACGCCCACTGCTGGGCATAGGCCTCCCCCAAGGATCTCCACGACGATCGGTCCTGCGCTGCCCGCATCCAGCGGCTTCCCGCGACCTTCACCAGATCGTCGGTCCACCTTGTAGCGGGCCTACCCACTGAGCGTCGTCCGACACGTGGTCGCCACTCCAGAACCTTTCCGCCCCATCGGCCATCGGTTCTCCTCGCTATGTGTCCTGCCCACTGCCACTTCAGCTTTGCAATTCTTCGAGCTATGTCGGTGACTTTAGTTCTCCTGCGGATCTCCTCATTTCTGATTCGATCGAGCAGGGAAATACCGAGCATAGCTCTCTCCATTGCCCGCTGAGCGACACCGAGCCTCCTCACGAGACCCATATTAAGCGGCCACGTCTCACTGCCGTAGGTCATCACTGGCAACACGCACTGGTCAAAGGCTTTCGTCTTGAGACACTGAGGTATTTTGGACGAGAAGATATTCATCATGGAACATAGCTCACTACAAATTATTGAAGGACATGTTATCTATTGTCCACGATTAAGCTACGGGCAATGAATAAGTTTATTTTTATACGAAAGGTTCCGTTTACAGATACTAATTACTTAAATATTGTAAATAACAGAATAAAGTCTGTTGTCTGTTACCTCTTTGCGCCTAGCCCACTAAAACAATTTCTAGATGAAAAATTACCAGGTAAGTATACCTAATATCGCACGCAAATGTTGATGCACGCTGGCTGGTATATAAAGGATGACAGTATAAAAAACGACTTTGAGTTTTACCACGTATTTACTTAAATTAGATGAACACAATTTACATAGGTATGTTACAGTCGAGCGATCGTAGAAAAAAAGATAGAAAAAGTACTTACTTAATGCCATTTATAAATAATAAAGTAAAAATATAATTTGCTGAATGTTGCCAACGCCAACACCTAATACCGTAATTTTCAAGGACAAACTGTCCGCGCTATACCGAAGTCTACGCAACGAAGTTGCGAGTTAACAAAACAAGATTTAAGGCAAAAACAAAAAAAATACGACTCTAGATTCAAACATTTTCAAATATTCAAATTCCCAAAATTGCCTCAAACCGGTTAGAAATATTTACCTCAATTATTTTATATTTTTTTCATCTAAATTACCTACTGCAATGTATTCGCGTGTTATAATATTGACGTCATCTATTCGGACGGTATTTCTACACGGCTAAACCTGTTTCTGCGACGTTAAAAGGAATATCCTAATTAGTGATAAAAATAAATTTAATTGACCTCTTATTTTTCATTTTCTTCTTTTTATCCGCCTTCAAAAAAAGAGGAGGTTCTTAATTCGTCTGGATCTTTTTTTATGCTAAGCATTTTGTTTATTTGAATAAGATATTGATATACATATATCAAGTTTATTGACAACGAAAATGCAACCAAAAGTAAAACTTCTGAAAAATAACAATTTTTATTTTAAGGTTAAGTACCTGGCAGAAATTGCTGTTTAGCAATAACGCCGCATATTGTGCTTATTTTATTCGTTTGTACACGTCCTTACTTATGTATTTGTGAAATAAAGAATTATTGATTGAGTGATTGATTGATTTTAAAACTCGGCTATGTAACTCGGTGTGGCTAAGCACAGATACTTGTTTTATTAATTTATAGGTATTTATGTAGATGTAGGTATGCATAACATGTAGAATGTACCTATGTTTCTCCCGTAGCATGGAATTACAATTTTATTACCACAAACAACACAAATTATGGGTAATCCCTAGCCCATAATAATGTCTTACAACTACCTAGCTGTGGTTTAAAAACAATAACGATTCAAGATTACGAGTTCACGTATTTAATTGTTACCCCTGCGGCGAAACAGATCATTCAAGCTGGGTAAATTACTTTTGCTTGACCATAAATGTAGATAATAATGCAAATACATAGGGAAGTATTTACATCTTAGGCACTTCTACAACTTGGCTATGTCTACGGTTCTGTTGAGCACATTGAAATAAGTAATATAATCATCATCATCCCCCGAGCATTATTATCCCGTCTTCACAGGGTCCGCTTACCTAACCTGAAGGTTTGACAGGTCCGGTTTTTTACAGAAACGACTGCCTGTCTGACCTTACAACCCGCGAAGGGAAACCCAGCCCAATACAGGTTAGGTCACAGACCTTGAAAATGCATTTCTTGGGAATGTGGGTTTCCATACGATGTAAATCTGCTGCTGTATTGGTTGTATTGGTGCTGCTTGGTGGTGGTGCAGCTGTATTGGTCGAGTACATTAGTATCAGCTTTTAAAATATAATTATGAT
This sequence comes from Pectinophora gossypiella, assembly GCF_024362695.1. NCBI lineage: Eukaryota > Metazoa > Arthropoda > Insecta > Lepidoptera > Gelechiidae > Pectinophora > Pectinophora gossypiella. The sequence continues at coordinate 6,616,885 of NC_065421.1, read as the reverse complement.
GGAATTGTTAGGTGTTTTAGTTATTGAAATAGCTTATCTCCGAAACTATTTCTCATATTAGCGTTTTAGTCTTTACTTAGGCGAGGATAAATGCAGCCTGAAGGCGATAGACTAATGGTTTAATATTTCACATTTCAGATAATACCTCTATTACATATTATCGTTTGATTCACATTAAGCAGCTACACATTTCTCAAACAATCAACCAATAACTCTTTATTGCACAAATAACATTATAAGACAGATACAGTCATGAGCAATATAATGTACCCACTTTAGGACTCTGTCGCACTTACATATTTGACATTTAGTGAGACTTACAATTCTATTTGTCAAAATAGTTAATGTGACATGGTACCATAGTGTATACATATTAATGCTCGTGACCGTACAAGCGGATAAAATAAGTACAGCAATTTTTGTCAGGTAACCTTAGGGTGAAAGATGATGATGTATTTTTCTCTTACCTTTTCAGTGAACACCTTAATCTTCTCAAGGACATCCGCAGTGTACTCGATGTTGCCAGCTCCGTACATTTCCTTGGCAATGATAGCGATCTTCTCCTGAATGGTCAGCCCTAGTGGGTACAGGTAGTCGAAGTTGGAAGGCGCTTCGCAAGCTTCGATCACTGCGTCGGCTAAGTCGACGGCGCCCGCGCCGCCCTTAGCCCAGTGATCACAGATCACTGCGCGGTAAGCGCCGTTTTGTAGAGCAAATTGCTTGATCAAGTTCAATTCTGCTTCACTGTCGTATCTGTTCGGAAAAAGTGTGATTAACTTACTAGGTACCATTAAACAGAATGATCAGTTCAAAACAATCAGTGATTATATTTCAATAAAGATAACATTTTATAATAGCTTCAATGCGCGGTAAGAATTAGGTCCGTCTAAGTACTTGAGCTAATGTTATGACGTTCATAAGCACAGTGATGTATCAGTCGAGATTAGACTGATCGGTTTTTTTTTATGTACTTAAGTAACATTTAAACATTATATTACACAATTGACATGTCAATCCTATTAGTATCATCCAATTAGTATCAATTGAATCCACACTGATGTCACACCAATTTGCCAGTTCTTGGAATCGAGGGGAATTTTACAGCTAAATCAAAGAGGAAAGGATAAAGATGGACGGAAATGAACGATTGCTTTTGATAACTTTACTTGAAATAAACGGATGGAGAATTATGATTAGTCAACAACATGTACGCATTCAATTCCGTGAAATTCAATGTACTTATCGTCGCCTTACAGTCACATTCGGGTGTATTTTTTATTAACAAAACCTCACAATAGACATAGACACAAGACAGGACCAAACAAATTGTTTAGTAACTGTATATATCTAGTTATGTTAGAGCATCAAACTAACGTACTTAACTGGATATTTGGACTAAGATAAATTGAAGAAAACAAGTAATTGGGTGAATTTCAACAAGTCTCATTTTTTTATCATTTCGGTGAGATTTTTTATTTTAATACTTTTCTTCACATATTTGACGACAAATAAAACTTTAACCTATTTTGAATTATGTGCGTGAGTGGGCATCAAATACGATCGAAACTTACTGAGATATTTAAAATAGAATTTTTATGAGTCCACTGAAATGATAAGTACCCACTGAAATGATATAAATATACACCGAAATGATATAAATGTACACTGAAATGATAATGAGTCCACTGAAATGAAATTAACCCACGGAAATGATACAGTCAAGAAAAATTGTGCTGCTTAGCTAGGGTTCCGTACAAAGTGAAGTTCGATTTATACATAAATAGCCTATATACGTCCCACTGCTGGGCCCAGGCCTACTCTCAATTAACCGGGGTGGGGGGGGGGGGTATGGAGCATACTCCATCACGCTGCTCCACTGCGGGTTGGTGGAGATCGATTTATACATTCTTAGATAAATAGTTCAATACTTGCTAAATAAAAGATAGTTTAATACTATTTACTAATAGTAATAGATTGTTGTTCGTTTCTTTCATCGAGCAATAAAAAATGCATTTAGTTGTTGTCAATATGTGGAGCCGTGGTAGCTAATGGATGGGTGGTAAGGTAATTCATGTTTAGATCAGAAATGATTGTCACATGCTCAGCGGTGAAGAAAAACATCGTGAGGAAACCCACATTCCCGAAAATTCCATTTTCGGAGGTATGTGATAATGTGACCTAATGTGTATTGGGCTGGTTTCCCCTTCGTGGGTTGGAAGGTGAGACAGGCAGTCGCTTCTCTAAAATACTGGACCTGTCAAATCTTCAAGTTAGGTAAGCGGACCCTGTGAAAAATCGGTATAATGCTATTATTCACGTCTAGAGTGCGAAGCATTTTTATACGGCAGAAGTTTGCTTCGACCGATTTGAATAGCGGCTAAAAGGTTTTACTACCAGCTCAGTCAGTTTGGCATCAATTTGGCCAATATTGTCGAAACGTGCCCTGCGCATTGTCTTCTTGCAAGACTTTGTAGCGGTATTCAGGGAATTTTTCAGAGCCCGCATGAGGAGGCATATTAGAGCTTCTGCACTAGCATACTCCGCGATGTACCATGAGCGAGCCTTATCGTCAGATGATATGTCAGAAAATGGGATAGAGTATTCCATTGCCTGACAACTAATATGGCATCTCCGCAGCTCGTCGAGTCTTCTGAAGAAAAGCAAACCTCACGCCAAGGATAGGTTTGCGAAGAAGTGCCGCATCTCATCCCAATCTGCTAGCGTGTGTCACCATATTTGCCTCGATCCTCTGGGGCTAGAATCAGGTGGGGAATAGACAGACACATATCTCACCAGACAATGGTCGGATGTTCCCAAGGGGGAAGTCACTGATAGAGATTGATATTGGTCCGGATCAGTTATCAGCAAAAGGGCCAAGCAGTTGGCGCTATAGTTAGCAACGTCAGGTATCTTTGTAACGCAATTCACCAGATGTGAGAGATTTTGCCACACATGGCAAAAGCTTGCGCCTCTTTGCCAGCATGGTTGGTCTTCTGGAATGGGAACAACCACTCTTGCTGGTGGGCGTTGGAGTCCCGGAGAAGAACAAGTTGCGCTGAGAGATACTCCGCCGTGCCAACTCCACTGTCCTACTGAGGTAGGTGAATAACCTGCTTGTCTCAGAGTTACCGCTGTGCGATCGGTAGACACTGGTGTAAACTATTTTATCCAGGCCAGTGTCCACCAGGATCTAAAGAATGGATAAGTCTGGGTATTCAAGGTTACCGAGAAAAGCAGAAAGAGGAGTTTGATAGAAGGTTATATGACGTTTTCCAATCACCCAAAATGGTTTTGGAAAACCATGAGATCATCTCGAGGAAAAATAAAATAGCTCCACAGAACTGTTAAAAAGGCCCTTAAAACAATACCTAATTCGAAACTAAAATTTAACACACGGATCTCTAAAACTTAACGATTTTATCATTTCAGTGTTACTTATCATTCCCATGGACTGTTATTGGCATTTCAGTCCACCGAATCCACCGGAATGATAACACCGAGATGATAAAAAACAGGTTATTTTTGTATAAACTGTGAATTTAAATAACTATCGAAAAATCGACACTTCTCAAACAAAACAGTACTTGCAGCCGATTTAACACATCAATATGAAATAAATTGAACTAATCTAACACGAGTTATAATGGCTACCGAAATGATTTTTTACTGATTTTTTTTTGTCCCCCTATCACCGAAATGATAAATTTCTTTTTTTGGCGGGAAACCATTACACGCTGTGACGGGTATGTTCACGTCTAGCGGTCGAGCCGAACCAATGCGAGGTGTTGGCAGGTAAGGAGGTGTCATAGACGCAATGTTGACGGAGTTATTCTACCAAAACTTACTGTCCTCTGAAATGATAACTTTTTTTCGGACAAAATTTAACTGCCTGTCAAATGTATGAGAAGGAAGGTAAACAGACAGAAATAGTTTTTGTTGTTAGATTATTTAATAATTTAACGAAATTCTATCAATTTAAATCCCAATAATAGAAAATAATTGTAGAGCAAGAAATTTTATAAGCGATAATGGGTTACGGACAAGCTACCGAAATGATAAAATGACACTTTAAAAATTTTTTTCAGCGTGTTACAGTTGCTGAAACTGAATGATTTTTTTTGCCAAGGTAGAGGACTACTTACTTTACCCAGAAAAAATATTCAAAATCATTTAGCAGAACTTTGCACTACCGTTCTCAGCCAAGACAACTTTTTTTTTCGCTTTTGCAATTCACCCAATTACAATCTTGTTATAAGTACATAATAGGCTAGTTTGCAACTAGTCAAATCAGTTACTTTTTACTAAACGTCAAAACACAAAATTACTTTGGAATTTGTATGAAAAAGCACACTGTGACGTCAAGGGAAATGTGATAAAATGTCCGACTTATTATTACGTTTTTCTTAATTGAATTTCATAAATAAGTTAAATAGAAAAAAGAAAATGTATTTCGTTAGTTTTAGATCTGTTTTTATTCAGTAATCAGAATTTTATAATTTATCTTGAAACTAGTACACGACCCAAATTGACTCATAAATACTCATAATAAACAACATTATGCTACTGCACTGGTGACACATCATAACACTGCGGATATTGTGAAATAACGGAGCTCATGCCGCGATTTATTATGCAATTTTAGTTGATATTTGAGTATTGCACAATGTCACGTCAGTGTTTACCTCACGGCATGACTACAATTTTTAAAAAGACAAAATATCGAGACATTCTGGATTCGAACACACGGGTTCGAAAATCCTTCCGAGTCTAGAAATTTTCGATCTAAGTATTCGATTTTGACAAAGATTTTTCCGTAAGCACGAACAAACTAGTAGAAACTTCTTTGACTAGTAGATACACTATTTGATAACCGCGGACGAAGTCGCAGGAGGAAAGCTAGCTATCTGTGTGTAGTGGTGTGTGTGGGTAGTGTGTGTGTGTGTACGTACCCGTGTCTGTTAATGGCGACGACGACTGGTACGTGGAACTTGTTGCCGTTGCTAATATGCTTGCCCAGGTTGCACAGACCCTTGCCCAGGAGCTCCAGATTCTCCTAAAAAGACATAACATATTAAAATCGTCCGAACGAGGCAGGAAGCTAGGAAAGACAGGAGAGGATAATGAAAGGGACCGAAATATAACGAAACAAATGCGGTACCGGGAACGTAAGCAGGAGTTTGTAATATTGTATGTAATCGTCCGCGCTGCGTTTTTATTACATATCGCTTATAGTCATAGAATAAACAATACGTTAGAACGGTAACTCTCTGCCTCGCACCAATTCGTATCGAGCCCGGACTTCACCCCCTCTAAGTCTTACTTTAGCCTTAAACCACACCCCGGACACTTTATATAAACAATTTCATTTTACACAAACACTACACATTGACATTATAGTACACGCGCATCTGTGTGTGTAACGTTTGACGCCATACGATTCAAGTCTAAACTATGTTCGAGGGGGCGTGAGGCAAACCTAGCGAGAGTTGCCGTTCTGTACCTTATTCTATGCTTAAACGGCCATAAGCTGCTAAGGAGTAAGGGGGAGAGAGAGCGCGCATTGTGTCTCCCTCGCACACGCGTTAGGCGGCACACGGTAATAATGACATTTCTGTATAGAGTCCGGGGTGTGCTGTGATCTTAACTACGAACATTTATCAATAATTGTAATAACGACCTCACAATCCGGAGCTCCTGGAATCGATTCCCAGAGGGGACATATCACAAAAAATACTCTGTGGTCCCTAGTTTGGTAAGGACGTTACAGGCTGATCACCTGATTTTCCGAATGTAAGATGATCCGTGCTTCGGAAGGCACGTTAAGCCGTTGGTCCCGGTTACTACATACTGATGTAAGTAAGTAGGGAGCCATTTGGCGGCTCAGTAGTAACCCTGACACCAGGGTTGATGAGGTTGGTACTCCACTGGACAACCCACACGACAGACGAAGAATAATTCTAATGGAACTCTAATGATAATATAAATTTCCCTTGGTTGTAACGTAATTTGTGAATCGAATAGAGGAAATATAAGCACGATCTGTGGTTACGGGGGTGTGCCTTTTCCATGGCTTTTACCTAGTACTACGTTGCGTATACCGGAAAATTACAATAAATGTTCGTGTGTACAATAAGCGTTCTAGGTAATAAATGGCAAGATATATGAACAATTGAACAACGCACTTATTCAATTTAATTGGAATAAATTACTAGGTAGGTATTACAGGAAATAAAATGATGCGCCAGCACATCATCACGGTTAATGTGAATTGGTTTGTTTGTAGTCAACTTATACATTCATACCTCTTCTATCGTGTAGGTTGTGCGGTGTATTACCAACCCCATCAACCCTGGTGTCAGAGTTGTTATTGAGGCGCCAAAGGCCCCTGACATGGCTCATGTAACGACTACTTACTTACGTCAGTAAGTAGTAACCGGGGCCAAGGGCTTCACTTGCCTTCCGAAATACGGATCGTTGTACTTTCGAAAAATCGAGTAATCAGCCTGTAATGTCCTAACCAAATCAGGGATTTGAAAGTGATTTTTGTGATATATCCCCATCGGGATTCGAATCTGGGACCTCCGGATTGTGAGCCTAACACTCAACCACTGGACCACCGAGGCCGTCATTTGAATACTATAATAGTATGATAGCCATAATAAATCTATCCCTATAAAAAAACGCTTTCCGCGTCTCTTGTCACTCAAGAGTCAATAACTTTATTGCATTATAAAATAAGACTTAACGAACCTGGAGGGCACAACAAAAATAGGAGAGAGAAGAGCGCAGTGTTTAACATACCGCAAAATTTATACATAGGTAACATAAACAGCCTACATACGTCCCACAGCTGGGCACTGTGCCCAGAGGAGGCCTGTGCCTCCTCTCTATCTACCAGAGGGGGTACGGAGCATACTCCACCACGCTGCTCCACTGCAGGTTGGAGGTGTTGTTACGGCTAATAGCCGGGACCAACGGCTTAACGTGCCCTCCGAAGCACGGAATCGTCTTAATTTTTCAGACAATCAGGTGATTCATGCCTGAAAAGTCCTTACCAAACAAAGGACAGTCTCACAAAGTGATTTAGACAATGTCCCCAGCGGGAATCGAACCCGGACCTCCAGATCGTGAGCCTGATGCTATATCCGCTAGACCACAGAGGCTGTTGCAAAATTTAGCAAAGTACGGTCACGAGTACTCACGAGTACTTATATGTATACGTAGACTTTGAAACCATGTCACATGAACTTTTTTGTCAAATTAAACCGCAAGTCTCACTGAATGTCAAATATGATAGTGCGACAGGGTTCTAAAGTGGGTACAGGATATTGCTCATGACTGTACATTAAATATGCGCTTATAGGGATAAGCGCCTCTAAACACCTCTGATATTTAGAAAGCATAATAGGTATATGGTGTAACTAAATACTGAGTCAGAGTCATGTGGTTACGACCGTAGCACGGTTCGAATACGTAATCCCCATTCACCTGGTACTCTATACACAATCTTACCAAGTACTACCAAACCTGTCGGTGGAAAATCCAACTTACAAACATACCAATTTCCTCATACCTATATTAGTCACAAAGACCGTATCTGATCGGAGATTTCATTCATACATTTTTACACGTAACGATTTTTAAATGGTCGGCCATTAACGTTTCTACGTAATACCTCGTGTTGAGTTTGCCTTACCTAACCCTAACACTCAACCACTGGACCACGAAGGCCTCCTAAATCCTATAAGAGTATGATAGCCATCATCACTAATTTAAAAGCCACGCCCTTGTCGGTGTCGCATTCTCCATACTACTTTTTTAGGGATAAATAGAACAGTGGTTTCCGTCTTGCCTTCTGCCCCGTAGTAAGTACTCTGACTGACGCGAGTGGGATAGCGCCCAGAGTATTCTATTTCAAAGCCGTACTAGGACTCCTGTCCTCCGCCTCTGAATAGTACAGACAGTTACTGCTGCTCTGTCAGGTTCCAGGTTACAGTCCCTGTGACCCTACATAGAAAGAAAGAAAGCACCTACCACATGAGTAGAAATAATTAATTTTAACCTTACATCTCAAAAAGGGCATCAACTGAGCTAAATTGTTGACATATTTTAAATGTGTTTACCTGAAGTTCAATGACCCACAAAATTACATAGGAAAAAGAAAAGATACCAAATAAATTCAGTCAGATTCTAATGAAGTTATATTAAAAAAGAGGTATTATTAATTAAGTATAGTAGCGGCTTCCGGTGTAAAACAATATAGTCACTATGTTTATTTTTTATTTAACTTTTAGGTTCTTGGCAGTTTGCACAACCGGAAATCGTAGTAGTAGCCGTATTAATTTAAATGGCACTACTTTACAGAACTTATTTGATTAAGGTCCATTTATCAAAATTCTTAAGATTAAAGTAAGACCCAAAGAGAGTGTTCTATACGTAGTTACGGTTCTATTATACGTAATATTGGGTAATTTCCTATGTTAAAGATAAAATCAAGCACTAAATAAACACAGATCTAAAGGTGACTAAGAACGTTTTCTTTTTATGAATTTTAATAAAGAAAATGTAGGTAAGTACTTAATATAAATATGCGAGCTTTTGTCACGTTTTTATATGACGTCACAGGTTGCTTTTTCATACAAATTCCATAGTAATTTTGTGTTTTCACGTTTAGTAAAAAGTAACTCATTTGACTAGTTGGAACTACCCTATTATGCTTTACTCTATGCCTGTACATATAATTGAATATACTAGCCAACTAACCTGTACATAGACGTCGTGGAGAGGTAGCCCTGGGGCCACCGGCGGCCCTCCGCCGTGCATCTTGAGCGCGCGGACCGTAGCCACTATAACGGCGCAGTGCGGCTTGTCACCGCTCGCGCGACACTTGATGTCGAAGAACTTCTCCATGCCTACGGGAGAGAGTTTCGTTGATTTATTTTATTTATTTAAGTACTTATGGAAAAACATACAGCTTAGGACCTGTCAAATCTTCAGGTTAGATAAGAAACAGGATAACGCTAGGCGAACGAAGATGATGATGATACTTACTTAGATATTAATCTCATTTGGTAGTACAGAAGGGTTAAAAACGCCACATCGAAGCAATTCATCTAAGAAAGCAATATTGCTATTTAACATTTGCGCATATAAAAGTAAGTGCGCAATGTTTTTAGATGAATTGCTTCGATGTGGGATATTTAACCCCCCCCAGTAACCATTTAAGTTTTTTTGCCAAAAATTAAACACAAAACAAATGACAAGGGGAAGGACATACTTAACCACCACTTAAATACTTACTTTTACTTTAATACTAATTATCTTGTCACAAAATAAAAAAAATAATAGACATTATTATCGAAGCTAGTAATACTGTCTTTCTAACTTCCAAATCCGTTTTAAGATAACAGTCTAGTTTCACGTGAAATCTGTGAAAGACGAAATTACTTAGCGGTAGAAAAATGTTTTGAAATTAGAAGAAATACAGACATCGTACGTAGTAGACAAAGTACCTAGATATGTAGGTGTATCCCGAGTAAATCGACTAAATACTTCGCTATTCGCTTTACTGATAAGTATAACATAACATAACAAATACTTTATTGCACAAACAGGAAAAAACAAAATACAAAACAAAAGAGAAATAGAATAAGTATGTTGTGTGTACCCCCTCCGGTTGATTGAGGGGAGGCCTGTGCCCAGCAGTGGGACGTATATAGGCTGTTTATGTGTAAGTTGCGTGTAAGTATTAATTTTTAATAACGTTGATCTGATTGAAAGTGAAATATCAGAAAAACAGTATGCGTGCAAATCGGCATGTTATAAAAAACAGACGATACATCAGGTTACACGTGTGATAACTATGATACAACGATGTGGTTGTTTACTCAGCTCTAACCTACTCATAAACAGCAGATGTTGACTACATGCAATGTGTTAGGTCCAATATTTACCGACTTCGAGTTATGTAACGAAGTTTAAAACTATAAATATTGAACTAGTGAGTTAAAATTCATCATCTCCCTAACATTAGCCCGTTTTTCACTGAGAGGTAAGCGTACCTAACCTGAAGATTTGAAAGGTCCGGTTTTTTACAGAAGCGACTGCCTGTCTGACCTTCCGACCCGCAAAGGGAATATCGGTAACATGAATTCGAAAACAAATTGGACAGTCATTCAAAGTCAAATCACACAGTTTAGGCCTGTGCTGGACGAGTCAAAATTAATTTGTTAAAATTACCCGGACAAATAGTTCCAGTCCTAATCGACAAAACGTACGCGGGCAAGTAGATAGTAAGTCAGCCGGGGGGTTAAAAAGGCCACATTAAAGCAATACATCTACAATGCAATATAGAAACCAATACTTACCAATATCGGACCCGAAGCCGGCCTCAGTGGCGACATAGCCATTCTCCTTCGCGAGTTTCATAGCGATGCGATCAGCAAGGATGGAGGAGCACCCGTGAGCGATGTTGGCGAACGGCCCCGTGTGGACCAGCACCGGGGTCCCTTCCAAGGTCTGCATCAGGGTCGGCTCGAACGCGTCTTTCAACAGCACCAACAGAGCGCCCGTTATACCCTGCACATGAGAAAACTCAGCTGGAATTTTGATTTTTAACTACACTCGCCTGCAAAACTAAGTCCTACACTTTGTTTTCTAAACTACAGAAGTTAGAGGTTTAACATAAAAAAAGTTTTATAGACAATTATGTAAATCAGCTTTCTTTGTTACTAAAATTGAAATCCATTTCGAGTTTTTTTTAGTAAGTACGAAAGTTTATGTGTACTTAAAAAGTTATTATATTTTTAAAAGTGTAGTTACTTGATTTTCTAGGCCAGTATACTATCGATGAAAAATAAATAAGTAAACTTAATTTATTTAATCTACCTACATTGTTGAGTCAATTTCTTGGAATAGTTCAAAAATTTGGTGATGGAATGGAGGAAAGTTGTGCGGTTTCCTCTACCTTACATCTGCGTGTAAGTAGGTACACTTGTATACGTGACTTCCTATAATATACTGTGATATGTCTTGTTACTCAACCGTTGAATGTTAAGCAACACACGTCCGATTTGGATTCAGTTTTAGGAAGTAACGAAAGCTGCAATACAGACAACCTTTTAAGTTTTTCAAAGGCAAATCGCGCCAAAGATCGACGAATCAATGTGTTACGCGCTGAAAATTACGGATTACGACTACGGCACGAACGCCACGAATATGTGGGTACTTAGTTCACCTTGTGATGAATGTACCTCTGACTACTCCTACTATAATCTTTAGTGTTATGTTACCCATAGGTGGGTATCTACAAAATTCTTTAATAACAACATGACACATTTAACATAGTAGTAACTACGTAACAGTGGTTTGACTTCTAATTGAACAATTAATTTGCTAGAACACGGAAAGCTGTTACGCATTCATTGCGGCTTATGCTAGCTTATGACGTTAATACTTGTTTACAACTTAATAAAACTCCTTATTTGGAAATGTAGGTCGCCCCAGCATTCCTTAAATACATAATATTTAAAAATAAATAGAAACGGGTAAAATATGTAAACCACGAATTTATTATTGCGTTCTGGAATTTATATTGCGTATGTAGGTAGGTACTTTCCTATGAGTAGAAAATTTTCGTTATGCACCTTTCGGCACATTTATTTCCTCTATTTATAAGGTTTTTTACAAAATCGAGTGCAAATATTATCCACATTAAGACCAAATAAAACAAATAAACTAAAGCTCGGCGATGTGTGGGTACTTCTGACTATCGCAATTGGGATGTAGTTCAGAGCTTATGACACAAAATAAGGAATAACACTCCGTATAGAATGGTAACTCTCCGCTCCCCACCAGCGTCTGAGCTAGGTTTACCTCACCCCTTCCCTCCGACATAGTTAATTCTTCAACGGTATGGCGTCAGACGTCATACTCACAGATGCGCGTGTACGATAACGTCAATGTGTGTGTCTGTGTAGAACGAGGTTGTCTGTATGAAGTGTCCGGGGTGTGCTTATGCTAAAATGTTGTAACTAAAAGTAAAGTAGGTCATAAGTATACCTACTCCAAAATCCCTCCAGAATCCCGGGGGACATATCACAAAAATCATGTCGTTACGACATTACAGGCTCATTACCTGATCGTCCGAAAATAAGATAATCCGTGATTCGGAAGGTACGTTAAGCCGTTGGTCCCGGTTACTATTTACTGATGTACTTAAGTAAGTTGTCGTTACATGTCTTGGCCTTCGTTACATGATCCTTATCAGGGCCTTTGGCGGATCAATAATAACCCCGAGACCAGGGTTGATGAAGTTGGTAATCCACCTTACAACCCACACGATAGGAGTCTTTTTCATTTCTATTTCTATGATTGGCAATCCTAAAAATTAACACATATGTTGACTTACCAAATCATCAGCGATGACAGGGTTCCCATTAGTGTCGAGAGCCACCACCATGTTCGCCAGACGTTCCTTGATGTCATCAATGTCCTTCCCCAGAGCCAGAATAGCCATGATCTCCGACGCCACTGAGATGTCGAACTGGGTCTCGCGGGTGAATCCCTTCTCTGTGGGAGACTGGCCGATTGTGATCTTGCGCAGGTACCTGTCGTTCAAGTCCACCACTGGGGAAGAAAAATAATAGTTAGTCATCATCTTCCTAGCATTATCCCGTTTTTCACAGGGTCCGCTTACCTAACCTGAAGATTTGACAGGTCCGGTTTTTTTATGAATGTAGAGAGTTTAGGTATTACCTAAAGGTGATAGGTACACAATACTGCGATGATCTTCAGTGCGAATGTTCATCACTGCTATGCACGTTACAGCGAACAAATAAATCATCGATACACTATACTTCGATGTATATTCTTGCGATGTGCTAACATCGCGAAAATACTAAATTGCAAATTTACGATCAGGTTTTGTGGCACCTGCACATTTACAAAGCACATTTACAAACACGCGGAGGACGGAAAATCAAAGCGCCTGCCCTGCCCGCCTACTTGATTAAATGTTTGTTTGGTTGGCACTACTTACTACCTTTTCCAGTGTCGCCATATTTATTTTTGTCTTACTAGTCTGTGTTTATGTTCACCGGGTTGTTCTAATTTTTAATATTGTCAAATCTAGTTTAAAACCACTAGAATGTAAACTGTAATTCTAAAATCGTATTAGTTTAATTTCTGTCTCACACATTCAACCTAAAGTTTGAAAAGAGCAACTAACCTCTGTTCCACATGATCTTCTTAGGGTCAATGTTGAGCCTCGCGAACTTGGTCCTCTCCTCATCAGTCAGCGCATCGGGGTCCGTCTTGTTGATGCCCAGCCTCTTAAGCCGCCTCACTTGGATAGGTGAGAATTTCCTCGTACCCTTTAAATATCAGTTAAAAGGATAAAACCAGAAAAAAATATATGTTAACAGGTGGCCTTTAGATGGGCTAATTAGTATCCTGTAAAGTATCCTTTTAAAATTTATCCTTATACCTGTGTAATTGTGGTCATTATCAGTCAGAAAAAATCCCTTTGGTTTTGTAAAGGTTATGCACTGTATAAGACATCTGGAAGAGTTGTATGACGCCTGATGAGACGATATAGGATATTATCCTGATCTAAAAATTGTCCTTATTTACCACTGTGCCCTTAAATCAGTCATCAATTCCCTTCCCTGGCTTTAATAAGTTTTATTGTTTCGAACAAACGATAGTTCATTAAAAACAATCTGGAGATGTTTTTTATTCTTTTTCTGCGACATTAAAGGAATCAGCCTAAGTAATTTTTTGATGCAATCTGATTACATCTTTTTGATTATTAACTTCATAGATGCAAAAATTTGCAACGAAAGCGAAAAAAATGCATTCACTGCATCATTTTTCAATGGGGGTCATGACACCCCACCTCCTGTGCGACAGGTTGGATCGTGGGCCACTGTAATTTTATCTTAATTCTCTACGGAGATAGGCTGTCTGCGACCTGAAGGCCCCCCCGCCACCCCTGACATAAGACCGATACTTGTGTTCAGATAGTAATAGTAATACTCTACGTAGTCAAAGACTGCCCTGGGGCCTAAAGACCTCCTTTCTTAAATTGGGGTACCTTTTATTTGCCGAGATACCAGACACAATAAATTTTATATTGTATCTGGTCGAGATCTGCGTTCCGGCATTCGAAAGGTTAAGAAAACCATACCTTGATTTTAGGCACCAAGCGGTCGTACAAGGGTCCATCCTTCTGTGTGAGCTCGTGGAATATTCTAGCATCCATCTGAGCAGCCAGCAAGTTGTTGGCAGCTGTTACTGCGTGGATGTCGCCCGTCAGGTGCAGATTGAAGTCTTCCATGGGGATCACCTGGATTATGAACTTGAAGTTACTGGCAAGTTTTGTTTATTACAGAAGAAACGTTTATCGTTTGATATTTGGCATAGAGGCGGCCATTAGCTCGCGACAAAAACTGAAGTGTTTGTTGATCCGATGCCGATCCCATCATGGTTGACAGCATGGTCGACGTTTTCCCTCTGCACTTATCGCTATCGACCTACTAGAGCCGATAGATTCTTTCAGACCACGCCCTGAACCGAGGTTTGCACCCAACTGGGGTGGTCTGTTGACTTAAGTTTTGTACCGGAAGAGGGCCCTCAGCGCTCCCCTTTTGTCCGATTAAGAAGTGAATCCTAAGGCAAACCTACAATAAGTCACGTCATAATTAAAAAAATACCTGAGAGTAGCCACCGCCAGCGGCGCCGCCCTTGACGCCGAAGGTTGGACCCTGGCTGGGCTGGCGCATGCAAGCGAAAGCGTTACGCCCGCGGTGCGCCGACAACGCCTGCACCAGACCGATCAGAGTCGTACTCTTGCCTTCGCCCAGGGGAGTCGGTGTTATGCTGTTGCATACCAAATTTCAGATTAGACCCACATGACTGACGTCTCGTCTGTGACCTTTTCTGGTCTTTTTGTTATCATCTCGACTGTATACGTAAATACGTAAGTATAAATGTTTTTTTCAGTGAGCCCCATCACTTCACCCTCTGGTTTCATAACTCTTGACCGTTTTCTAGACATAGCATAAGACATATCACGACATATCCCAATTGGGTTAGTCAGAGGTACACCATCGCAAGATGAACTAAGTAGAGAACCGAGCTTTCTGTTCAACGTGGTGATAGGTAGCGAGCCGTATGGCTAAAATGGTCGATCCAGCTGTGTTAGCTAAACTTAATAACTCATTGGTACAACTTGATATCAAACAGGCGCTTCCCGATTGAGAAGCAAGTGACTATATTCATGTTTCCCTGACTGTATTAAATATTGTTATTCGCTGAAAGATAGATCTTGTTTAGTTAGACTGGATTCTTCAATTCGATTAAAAAATCCCAGGCAGCAGAAGCTATTCTGAAGCAAAAAATACCTCTAGACTGAAAACAGCATAGCCTAGATTTTGATGCATCACTCACCCAGCAACGACGATGTACTTGCCACCGCGCTGGCCTCGCAAGCGGTCGAGCACGGAGAGAGCGATCTTGGCCTTAGTGCGTCCATACTGCGCCACTTCATTCGGGTACAGGCCGATCTCTGTCGCCAACTCACTGATGTCCTTAGGCTTCTGGGAGCGCGCGATTACGATGTCACTGTTACGAGAAATAGATTTTACAATTAACTAAACAGTAATGAAGGTTTCTAGGTGCCTATCTGTAATGTAATAATCAAACAAAAAGTTAAGTAAGTATAGAGGCAATATAATAATTTGGGTACAGTCACAGAATGGGCAAAATGAAGGTTTTGCAGGCGGTCGACAGCACGGCATGCGCATCAGATTCTTTTGTTACGCGACTTATCGTAGGTTTGCCGCAAATGGCATTAACCACTTAGCTGAACAAATGAGGAGCGCTGAGAGCTTCCACCCGGTACAAAACTTAAGACAACAGGCCTGAGGGTGCTCTGTTGGGCGCGAACATCGGCTATTATATTTGAAAGAACTGATCGACCCTAGTGGTATAGCGATAAGCGCTGAATGAGGGAAATCGTCGACCACAGGTAGGTATCTGGGTCCTGAAGCGCATCAGCATCGCAACGTAATTATAGTATCTATGGTGTTTATGGTGGAGGAGCTCGGTGGCGCAGCGTTAAACGCGCTCGGTCTGCGATTGTTGAAGTTAAGCAACTTTCGCAAAGGCCGGTCATAGGATGGGCGACCACAAAAAAAAAGTTTTCATCTCGAGCTCCTCCGTGCTTCGAAAGGCACGTTAAGCCGTTGGTCCCGGCTGCATTAGCAGTCGTTAATAACTATCAATCCGCACTGGGCACGCGTGATGGTTTAAGGCCCGATCTGCCTATCCATCCATAGGGAAGGTCCGTACCCCAGCAGTGCGGATGTTAATGGGCTGATGATGATGATGATGATGGTGTTTACCTAGGCGCCGGAGAGAGCGGCTTGATCCGCAGCGGGCGCAGCGGCCACGCGGGCAGCAGCAGGCGGTCGACCTGCCGGCGCGCCGCCAGCACGGTGTTGCGCATGAGCATCGCCACCGTCATCGGGCCCACGCCGCCCGGCACCGGCGTCACATGCGACGCCGTCTCCGCCGCCTCCGCGTATGCCACGTCGCCTACCAGCCGCTGACCGCTCTTCTTCGTCGAGTCTGGTGTATTTGGGCATCGTTTTAACACTTCATTTAGTGAGCTTGTCCTCTCAAGCTAAGGGTTAACGTGGATTTAGAGAGCGGATACAACAGTGAGTCTGTTTTTTAACTCGAATTGTAGTGTGTCTTCGATATTTGCATCGTAAGAAACGACTCAATCGGTACAGTCATTAGCAATATAATGTACCCACTTTAGGACTCTGTCGCACTAACATATTTGACATTTACTGAGACTTACAGTTCAATTTGTCAAAAAAGTTAATGTGACATGGTACCAAAGTGTATACATATTATTGCTTGTGACCGTACAAGTACCTAACTCTTGAAAAAGTATTATTATATCTGATTGAAAATGAAACTGCGTCTCAGCACTGGTGGTACAAGAATGTGAGGATATATTTGAGTTTCAATTATAGATGTAAGTTATCGCTGTTTTAATTACACGGTAAGTAATTACCAAACACAATTTGAAGCCCACGCATTAAAAGACGAAAACAAAGCTACTTACCAAATCGAAATATTTAAAAACTATAATATTGGAGGCATTTTGTGGTTATTTTGAGTTGAACAAGACATAACACATAGTCGAGTGACCGCACGTCGAATGGCGCGTATATTTCGTGTTGTTATCGACAAGCAATCAAGTTTACAGTTCACGACGGATTTCATTTCAGTGCAATTTGATTCAACGAGTACGCCGCAACTGGTCGCCAGTTGGAAGTTATGTCAATATTGTCTTATAACTGCCGATTCCGTCCATTGTCCCTACTTTACACATTCGGCGTTGATATTTTGACATTGTTTTGTCTCAAGCTTGGGAAACGCTGTATACACGCGGAAGTGTTTTCACAGATTACTCATTGAGTGAACTCCGGTGTGTACTTATTCCATCAGTTTATTTTACCCTCTACTACAGGTACATATTATTCCTAGTATTGCTACACATATTTTCCTGTTATTGTTGAGCTGTTGAGCATCATTACTTGCACAACGTGTGTAAAGGTTACATTACACAGTGCGAGCAGCTGATGTGACAATAGACAGCTACTGTGCCTATGTACTCTTATGACAGTATGTAGACTGTGTAGAGCTCGACTCGCCTCGCACGGTCACACTATGCAAACTGCTGGCGTCGCAGAAGACAGCTACTATACCAGTGTAATGGTATAATTCGTTTGTATCACGTCGCCCAAACAAGAAACACTGTACCCGGCGGGGGCCCGAGCGTACGAGCTACTGTCATTTCGCAAAATCGTGCGAGTTGATGACCGAGT
Organism: Pectinophora gossypiella; assembly: GCF_024362695.1. Taxonomy (NCBI): domain Eukaryota; kingdom Metazoa; phylum Arthropoda; class Insecta; order Lepidoptera; family Gelechiidae; genus Pectinophora; species Pectinophora gossypiella. The sequence continues at coordinate 6,598,979 of NC_065421.1, read as the reverse complement.
GGCGTGCGAGTGGTGTGGTGGGGGAAGGCAAGTAGCGAATAAAAACAATAAATGTTGAAGTAACTCGAACGCGAGCAACTGTCCCACTCGCACATGACAGTAACTCGTCTGATGCGGTCGCACGTGCGTAGTAGTTGCACCTCAATAACTGACTCGGTCAGCTCGCATGTTAGCTCGCACTGTGTAACCTAGGCTTTAAGCATGTTCTCTTCTTTATACGGATTTGCTAACACTTTAACGAATTAAACTTCTACAGACCCATAGCCAAGTGTCCTAGTGAATAGTACTGCAATGTTACCTGGGATAGCATTGATGCCGCAGTCGATGACGACGGCCCCGGGTTTGATCCAGGAGCCGCGCACCATCTCCGGGCGACCGATGGCCACCACCAGGATGTCAGCTGACCTCGTCTATACAACACAACAATACAATTTTAGCCATATTCTCGCAACATGACACATCGTAACTTTTCATTACACACAACCATGAAGTTTAAAAAGGCGCACATGAGAGTAAGTTCGCAATGTCAACAATAGGGAGGTTTCCAACTACTTACTCAAATCAGTTACTTTTTACTAAACACGAAATTACTATGGAATTTGTATGTAAAAGCAACCTGTGACGTCATAGAAAAAGTGACAAAATGTCGCACTTATTATTACATTGTTCTTGATTAAAATTCATAAATAAGTTAAATAGAAAAAAGAAAACGTTTTTGTCACTTTTACGACTGTCTTTATTTAGTAATCAGAATTTCATAATTTGTTTCTTTGACCTAAGAAACTACCCAATTGTCAAATAACAATATTGCTTTTTAACATGAATATTTGCTCCAATGTGTCTTTAGACCTCCTGTTTATGTTTGTAACAGAAGAAATTAAACAATAAAATTATCTATTGCACACACAGGAAAACAATGATAAATAAATAATTAAAAAGCACACTAAGTAGCAAGCATGTTTTACTGATTTTTTAAACATCCTTCTATAGTTAGGTACTTGTTTTAATTATTAGTTAATAATTCTGAAACTCCATACATTTATATACGTACATATTCTTCTACATAAGTACGTCATTATTTTTAGAAAAGAACCTACTCTGTTGGTCCGTTAGCAGGGGAACATCACGTAAGCATTGAAAATTCCCATTTTACATCCATTGTTAACTGAAAATTGACAAGTTGAATAAGTAGGATTGCCCACTAAGCAACCGTTGTAAGGAAACACCTAAACAATAATAAAAAATCCTCATGTGAGCACATCAATGATAAATTATGAAATACTGATTATTAAATAAAGACAGATCTAAAGGTGACAAAAACCGTTATGTTAAAATTACTATGAGATATTGGATGGATGACGGACGAGCGCGCAAGCTATCATATTTTTATGACGTCACTTATTGTAGACTTGCCGCAAATGTCGGTAGCTACTTGGCCGGGCAAAAGTATCACACAAATAGACGACATGTGACGAACTCGAATTGGATAAGCATCGGAGTCCGGAGTAGTACGAAAAGGCCCTTATTGTATAGAAAGCGGTTCTACAGGCGGGATTTCCCGGACTCTGTCCCAGTGAGGTAGTTTAAGCGAAGGCAAAAGTAGTAATAATTTACATAATGATACTAATTGGAACAAGATACCTATGAAACATGGTCCGCAGCGCGATTTACCTTACAGCTAGTTTGTGCTTCAAAAGCATGTCAGTAAAGAGACGCTGTACGAGTACGGAATACGCTATTGGAGTACGGAACCACTCTAGCGTATCATTGATGATCGGAAGAGAATCAATCCGAGTAAAAAATTGTGGTCTTGAAATTAATTGAAAGAAATCCTTGATGAAAATCACATCAGAATGTGTTTTTTTTAAAGAGGCAGTTACGTGGTTTTCACTTTAAGCCGACGAGATGGTCCGCTTACAAAATATAACTTACGATCTCGCTAAGATTCTTTGTCTTGGAGTGGCAGACGGTGACCGTGGCGTGTTCCCACTTGAGCAGCTCTGCGACAGGCGTGCCGACGATGCGGCTGCGGCCCAGCACCACCACGTTCTTGCCAGCTATAGTCACGCCGGTTCTTCTGATCAGCTCTACGCACCCCGCTGGCGTGCAGGGAATGAAGCCACTCATGTCGCCTACTGCTACCTTACCCTCGTTTATCGTGTTAAGGCTGGAAGATATTTAAAACATTAGTTAAGTAAGAAAGGTAAATATTTTCATAAAATATCCAATCCAATATATCCACTAAAAAGACCACAACGAAACAATTCATCTAAAAAGCAATATTGCTTTCATTGCGTACTTACTTTTATATAAGTACCCAAATGTCAAATTGCAATATTGCTTTTAAGGTGAATTGCTACGATATGGTCTTTTTAACCTCTCAGGACTTCAAATACAATCTTAAATGAGGGACACTGATGAGTTAAGCTCGCCTTTGAAAATTAGGTAGTTCCCGACGAACCAATTAACGTGCTTTCCGAAGCACGAAACCATCTTACTTTTTCGGACAATCAGGTGATTCAAACCTGCAATGTCTTTACCAAACAAAGGACAGTCTCACAAAGTGATTTCGACAATGTCCCCATCGGGAATCGAACCCAGACCTCCAGATCGTGTGCCTAACGCTCTCACCACTAGACCACGGAGGCTGTTCTAGGTATAGGAATCTAAATATATAAAAGGAGAAACTGACTGACTGAGATATCAACGCACAGCCTAAACGGCTAAACGTAGCCACTTGAAATTGGGAAGGGACGTAGCTTAGGTACCGTAGAGGTGCACTAAGAAAGGAATTCCCGAAATTACCACGGGAACGGGAATTAGCGGGAAAATCCTTCCACGCGGACGAAGTCGCGGGCAAAAGCTAGTACTATAATAACACATTATACATCAATGGCTGGCCCGGTTTATGTCGGAAGATTTGTCGTCGCCTTGATAGAAGCAGAAGGAAAAAGTGGTATACGAATAAGTTTTAATAACTTACCCATCAACATCTTTGTCTGGTGACACAGAGTCGGTGATCTTGTGCGAGTCGATGTCATTGTCGGTGTCTAGTGGCATCTGGACGATGATACCATGGACGCTGGGAGAGGTGTTCAGAGCGTTGATTTGAGCTAGCAGCTGGATAAAGAACAGTCAAAGATTAGTGAAAGAACCATTTCAGTTTCAGTAGGGAAGGCGTCCGTGGTCCAATGGTTGAGCGTTGGGTTCACGATCCGGAGGTCCCGGATTGGAATCCCGGATCCCTAGTTTGGTTAGGATATTACAGACTGAACACCCGGATGTCCGAAAGTAAAATGATCCGTGATCCGATCGGAAAGCCCATTAAGCCGTTGTTCCCGGTTACTACTTACTGATGTAAGTATGTAGTCGTTACATGATCCATATCGAGGGCCCTTCGCGGCTTAATAATAACCCTGCCACCAGGGTCGATGAGGTTGGTAATCAACCCCATAACCCACACGATAGAAGTAGGGAAGAGTTAAGTATTTTTTATTCGATTGCGCAATGCGAGAAAGATAATTTTCAGCCTATATTAATGAAAACTAAGAAGGTATTACAATTTAAAAATTTCATATTCACCTAAACCATAGAACTTAGAGTTCAAAATACTCGTACTTTTTATTACGAAATTATGTTGTGTACAGTCATGAGCAATATCATGTACCCACTTTAGAACCCTGTCGCACTATCATATTTGACATTTAATAAGACTTACGGTTTGATTTGTCAATAAAGTTAATGTGACACGGTTTCAAAGTTTTCATATTAGTACTCGTGACCGTACTTAAAAAGTTAATAATTTTAAAAGTTTTGCTTATATAGTTAGAGTAAAGACAAAAGTACAAACGTAGAATACTGCCAATAGTATCACATTCTCTATAGTTTACCTTTAATAGTTTAGTATTTGCAAAACCTAATAGTAATAAATAGTGTTATTTTGTTCTAACATAAATTCTATTTATAGAAAGTTATAGTATGTACTTGTTTGTTATTTACATTTTGAGATATCGCACGAATTACGTTAACACATTTTACATTCTGATATTATTGTAAAGAAACAGTTTAAAGGTTATCATGGTCATAGCATAATCTCCATGTTTGTTACATCATGTGACACAACACAGTTTGAGAGATAAATAAAATATACTTAGGTACAGTGTTGTTTATTAGTTAGCATAGAACTTATGGCCTGAGGTTCGATTCTCAGTCGAGGCTATTTAGGAAGGTACATTATCTACCTACCTGACAGAACTGCATCCACTTTTAATACGAAATCCTATGGAGTGAACCGTAGATACCTATAAAACACACGAGCTCAGGCATAGGCGTGAATATAGATTCATAATTGGGGTAGTCAGAGGAAAATGATACATATGTATATCAAAACCCGCAATGAGGTAATGTGGTGAATAAGTTTTATCGGTTCAATAAGGTTGATGTTGGGACAGACGAGAGAAAGGATTGCGATCTTCACTCGCTAAGAAGGCATACGTACAAGTAAGCGCCTACAGAAAACGTCATAGCATTTACACGTACCTCATTTTCGGTGATATCTCTTGGCAGGCGTATGTGTTCGGCGGTCATGCCAATATCCTCGGCTGCCTTCAGTTTCATCCTGATGTAAACGTTGGAGTCCTCGCGACCGCCCACCTGGACGATGGCCAGTTTGGGCATGAAGTCGCTGACCTTCGCACGGAGCTCCGATACTTGCTTGCGGAGGTCATCTTCGACGGATCTGATATAAAGTAGAAAATTCAGTAGTTAAATCAACCCCTCTTTGACGGAAGATTGATATAGTGATGTTGGGCAGAAGAGGGTATCTAATATTACGTTATAGAACTACAAGCAGACATACATACCATAATTGTTTACATTTTTAATCGAACGTGGTTACTAAGTAATTACGTGTAGATATATTATGTAGAAATAGTTCATTGTAAGTACATTTAACAGTTTAATGATAACAGACGACTGAAAAAGAAACCTGGATCTGCTAGAACGGTATCATATAGAACAATAAAATCTTCAATAAGTAGATCTTCTTCTTCAATCGTGTGGATTGTGAGGTATATTACCAACCCCATCAACCCTGGTGTCAGGGTTACTATTGAGCCGAAAAAAGCCCCTGACATGGCTCATGTAACGACTACTAACTTACATCAGTAAGTAGTAACCGGGACCAACGGCTCAAAGAATCTCATGAAAAGATCCAAAGTCATGGTCAACTATTTTTAGAACTGATTTTAAAAATACATACATTTATACGTAGGTAGTTCCACGCGGAAAAGAGATTTAGTAATCAGTAACTAAACAGTGTCTAAACTTATCTTCAAACTTCGTAAACTACATAGTTGATGAGTTTCGAGATATTTATGATAATCTTAACTACGTATGTAATTACCTAGTGATAAGGTATGGGTAAGAAATCTCTTTTTAACAAAACCAATAAGTTGTAATGTACCTAATTAAAAATTGGGGGACATAATACTACAACTGGGGGGTTAAAATGGCCACATCGAAGCAATTTATCTAAGAAAGCAATATTGCATTTTTCAAAGTATGTGCGCAATGCAAACAAATGTCAAATAGCAATATTGCTTTCTTAGATGAACTGCTTCGATGTGGCCATTTTAACCCCCCTGATAGACGATTAGTATAACCACAGTGTAAATATAGATAGTACGATAGATGAGATGAGATAGTACAAAAAACACCGTACTTAGCCACCTCCTTCCCAGAAATAGGTTGCGCCACCATGGTAAATTTAGACCGGCTTGTCTGAACGCTGAACACCCACTGTTACATCGCGCCGGCTGCTCATCTGACCCAGGTGATAACCCCAGATGTCTCCAGAATAACCAATAGGTATGTTTGTTTCATACAAGATTCGGTATATTCCATAGATGTCGATACAATTATGTAATATGTGTGAAAATATAATGGTGTCTATTTAGCATTTATATTTTTTATGTATTGAATTTATACTTCAGGATGATTAAATAATTGATATGAAATAAAAATGAGTGTGCCATACTTGTTGCCAAGTTTTGGGCCGATACTATTTAGTTTGCCATCGACACGATAAGAAGATCGAGTGACGAGGATTAGACGAGGCTTATTAGGTACAATAACGGCCTCCGTGGTCGAGTGGTTGAGCGTTGTGCTCACGATCCGGAGGTCCCGAGTTCGAATCCCGGAAAACAAATTACAAAAATCACTTTGTGTGTGATGTGATTTGTTTGATTAGGACACAGGCTGATCACCCGATTGTCCGAAAGTAAGAAGATCCGTGCTTCGGAAGGCACGTCAAGCCATTGGTCCCGGTAATTACTTACTGATGTGAGTACGTAGTCGTTCAGGAGTCATGTCAGGGGCCTATGGCGGCTCAATAATAACCCGAAACCAGGGTTGATGGGGTTGGTATTCCACCTCACAACCCACACTATAGAATACACTATGCAAAGTAGACATGCAAAACTAAACATGCGTAAAAGTATCCAAATCATGCCAAACATACCTTAAACAGTCTTTAGAGAATTTCCTTAAACCTACACTAACTGCAGTAAATCGTTTTAAAATATTTATACTCATTTCAAGCTCCTCTATCACCAATGCATTTAAAGAGTCATGGACAACTAAAGATGCGAAGTCGGAAACACCAATTGACCGAATTAGAATTGTTAATGGAACCTTTATTGTTTAACAGACAGTTGTTATCGATACCAACTTGGTGTTAAACAATCGAAAACTTATTTTCTTCCTTACGTAAAAACTGTTCTACAGTAATGACGTCATTACTTAAGTGATAATGATAAGAGAGTTCAATGTATTTAATAAACATTTACACAACATTCCCGTTGGTTATTATTTCATTCAAGAAAATAAACTTTGTTTAACATATTTAACATATAAAAAATAATGGGAAAGCGAAGTCTTTATATTCAAGTCTATTGGGAAGGAAATTCCCAGTAGTTCAACTGGTAAGACTACTGGGAATAGGGGAATTAAATTACATTAAGTACATATAACAGCATACAGCAAGGAGAGGAATGCTACACCGACAAGAGCGTGGCTCTTAAATTAGTGATGTGACAAATAACAAAAACGGTGATAGCTCTGTTCGGAGAACGAGTGACTTACATCGTAGGATCACGGGTTCGAATCCCGGCTTGGGCCCTGAACCACTATGAGTTTGAATTCATGTTTGGATCAGTGTTTATATTTTTTTGGAAATTTGACAAACATCTGGCGAGGAGTGGCTGTACAAGTATACTAGATGTCTACCCCTTTGGGGACACAGGCGTGATGCTATGTTAATTACATACTCACGCACGCTCATCACCTCAGATAATATGACTTGTTGCAGATTTGCCGTAGATCGCGTCACGTTTTTCTATGAAGTTGTGACTTCTTTGGTTGCTTTTTCATGCAAATTCCATGGTAATGTTTTTTGCAAAAAGTGACGGATTTGACTAGTTAGAAAAGTCTTGACGAAAAGATTTGCTTGAAATGGTCACAGTGGATAAAAGTAACTAATACTTACTTTTAAAAAAGGAAAGCGTCAATTTACATCGTAATACCTAATCGAGACGAAAAAAATTCAGTAGTCATTGAAATACTCTGTAACAAAGTCACTCTTTGTAAGAAAAAAATACCTAATATTTCGGTAAGTATAATACAATTTCTACGGTTCTGCAAAACGAATGAAGTTTGAAATTAAACATCCACTATCTACACTAAGTTTAAACACTATAGATTTGAATACAGCGGACATACAAAAATATTATATAAAAGTACGTTTTTTTCTAGCGATCAACCATTCATTACTGAATATACTAAACTAATTAACAATATATCTAAATAAATAATATATATATAAAAAAAAACCATTTATAATATCAAATAACTACTTGGCTCGTAAAACTACTCTTCAACATAATACATAGTTTTATAACAATGTAGGTACTTACTGTAAAACAAGACGAAAATCTTCCGCACAAGTCCACATGTTGCACTTGTCACTTTGCACATGTTAAAACCAATTCTCACCAAGTTATCTCAACGAGATACTAAGGTACATTGATATGACAAGGTACTTCTCAGTTTTTGCACGTATCTTGTAACAAAACCGGTTAGGCCGGACACGTTTGAATTGAGTGGATATACCGTTTACCTTTAAATAAGTACATGTATTTTTCGAAGAAACATACATACATACATAAACTCACGCCTGTAATCCTTAATGGGGTGGGCAGAGCCACAAGTAAACAAAGACAACTTGCAGCCACTGTTGATACGATGTCGTATGCTGATATGATAAACCTTATGGTGATAAGGGATCAGCCTATCGCCCATAACATTAGTTCATCATGTAGAGACACAATCCCTCTGTCGGTTTTTACGACGTGTCCGGGAAGACAAGCAGCTGAACGTGTTCTATGTTTTTATTTGCTCCCAGAACAGCATAGAAGCAAACTAAATCGTACCATAAGCTCGCGCACGACTATGTCCCAATTAATAGGCAGAAGCAGTAGTAGTAGTTAGTCAGAAGTACATCTACCGCAAGATGAACTAAGTACCCACACCTCACCGAGCTTTCTGTTAGACCAACGTGATAGGTGACGAGCTGTATCGCCGTCTATAATGGAAAACTCGAAAAATACTCCACATAAAGATGATCAGATTGAGTAGTGATCGGATATTGACACTTATTTGCCTTACATTTAAAGGTTGACCGATGTAAAATGCTATCCATTTTTGTATTGAAAATATCCCTCAAAACCGTGAATGATCAAAACGGATAGCGTAAGTATAATTTGTTTTTAAACCTATAAAATTTTAAACCATGGTAACGTTTTATACGATCCTGGGAGTTTTATTATCAAAATAAATTGTTTTACGAAAGTTTTAAATAAGCGCCAGAATATGCGATCACTGGATATGAATGAGCAATACAATAAGTTTATTTTTAACATGTACCTGTTATTAGTACTAATAATGTCAAACGTAGTGTGTGTAGGTAACTAACCTTTTTTATATCACGCACATCTTGTTCAGGCATATCCACGTTAATTCCACACAATTTAATTATCCAGTAAAAGGTAGGTATTTATTGAATTCTATTTTAAACCTACCTGCTCGGGTATAACGGTGACTTTTGGTAATTTCTATGGCCAAGACGTTGCGGTTTATAAGTTGTCTTTGTGTTTGATCAGCTGATTACAACTGTTGGTGAGAATGAGAGTAACTGCGACAAACTTTGTCAACTACCTACATACGCGTAGGTCAGTATTTTTAAGCGCGACCGCGCCACTCTCGGATGGGATCAAATAAGAATTTAGTTGATATCGGTATAAATACTGAATGAATGAAAGAAATTAGAGTTACGAAAAAGATGTATCATACGGGTATAAGTTGTAGGGTTGGAAGAGGAAGGCCTAAGCTATGTCTATGTACTTATTGATTTCCGTGTGGTTTCTGTCCTGTGTTAAATGTAATGTACCTGTCTGTCTGTGTCTGTGGTGTCCGGAAGTAATAAATGTGTCTTTCTTTCTTTCTTTCCTAAGCGTACATATCGCGAGCTGATCAGGATGTTTTAAAGAAAGGCCAGGACATGCATGCAGTCTTTGTTGAGAGTGGAAGAAGCGAAGGTGGTGTATCAGGATCGTAGTAAGTGGGATTCCGTGGCCTCTGCCTACCCCAACGGGAAATAGGCGTGATCTTATGTATGTGTATGTGTGCCAGCAACGTTTTGTGTTGTGTAACTTATATTAGTAGGCGTAATAAAAGGGTAAAACGCAGTTGAAACATCGAAACGTTTTAATCAGGACTAAAGTAAATAACAGATTTAAACTAACGTTCAAGATTAATCACGTCAATTATCTTCGAAAGGTCATAAGACACACGTAATTTTAGAATTACAAGAATATAGGTGGTTCAATATATGTATTTTAAACTAACTTAATAATAACATGGGTACTGTGAAGGTTGAATTACATCTGGCTGCATCGCATCGCACTTTCCTATGCTTCTATACTAGCCCTAGTAGAGCTAGTGTGACTGCTCTGTGTCCGAATCAACGCGTGCGGTCGCATTATCTCGCTCAAGCAAATGACTGCTCTGAGTGGCTGAAAAGGATAGAAACAGGAGTGCGATGCGATCCGGCTACATATAGTTCAACCATGATCTTAATTTGGAACTCTTATCTAATTAAATCTAAAGGTTATCACACATAGAGAAGCAGCCTTCTTGAAGAACTTGAGATAATACTTCTCGCATTGTTAGCTACTTAGAAGACAGGTATCAAAAGTACGTGAACGATTTTGATACCTGTCTGTGTATTTAAGGTTGATGTACAGAGCCGCGAAAGCGGGACAGTCGGGCCGGGGCGAGGAATTTTGTTTTGCAGTTTCGTAAAAAAGTGACTTACATTAGAATTAACTAACTACGGAGCGCGGCTCGCTTGCCTCGCTTTCTCCTCTGTGTGCACCAAGCGTTATAGTTACAATTACCCTTTTTTGAAACCAAAAATAAGTAGCCGTAAGACGGCAAAGTAGATTTTTAAATTGTCATTTCGTTTTAATTATACCGTAAACTAATTTAAATCTATCCTTTAGGATTGATAGTAGACTTAAAGAACTTAGTAACAATCGAACAAAAATCAACGAGGTAATAAGATCTATAAAGTTTTATCACTTAAATATTTACGAGTAGTCACATAAGATAATCAATTTCTTAAATCTAATGTAGACTAAAGTACAATTGAGTACATGAAGTTTTTTTTTATAATTATGTACATATGGTACGATGTCAGCAAATGACAATAACAGAGCATTTGACTGGGTCAAACATAAAATTATAAAATGCTAATCTAGAAATAGAAGCCAGTCTAAGATGATCAAAAATCTCATTTTACTTTTCGACTTTTAATTGGATTTTATTTATGAATCAAGTAACAATGAGTATGACGTTGGAACACTTTTCTTGATGACGTCACAGGACAGGTATTTCCATACTAACTCCAAAGAAACGTTTTGACGTTTCGTAAAAAGTTAGTCAAGTAGCCTATAATACTGACAAGAGTCGTATTGTTTGAGATTCCTGAATCAAATAAACTCTCTCTCTCTCCTTGGCATTTATAATCAAATAAACGATTTGACTAAACCATTGAGTCATATGGCCCTGAATATTACTCTAAAAACAATGTATATTTTTCAGACATGGATTTTAAGGCCGCAATCATACTGACGTTTTACGGGCGTGCGCACGTGTTTTCAAATGTACGACAGCGTAGCCTACTGGATAGATATAGTGTACCCTAATGAACTGAATAATATGGAATAACCCTGCCATCGATTTTGTGACTTCCGTAGCTAAACGACTGAAAAAACCATCTTTGGTGTCGTATCTTCACATAATTGGCAAGAGTTATTAGGTAGAACTTTATATGAAATGTTGGAAATTAACCTTCGAACATACTGAAGTCTTCCTCCTTTTCTTTATGTCCCGTGGAGTAGAGGTGTATGCGCATCGCGTGAGCTGTCATGGGCGCCGTGTTGCATAGCTTGCACGTCAGCTCCGATGTTGACGTCATTGCGTTCCTGCACACATTACATTGGTTGAGCGTTGGGCTCACGATCCGGAGGTCCCGTGTTCGAATCCCGGTGGATCACATAAAACACTCTGTGACCCCTGGTTTGGTTAGAACATTGCAGGCTAATCACCCGATTGTCCGAAAGTAAGATGGTCCGTGCTTGGGAAGGCACGTTAAGCAGTTGGTTAAGGTTACTACTTACTGATGTATGTATTCGTTAGAAGAGTTATGTCAGAGGCCTTCGGCAGCTCAATAATAACCCTGATACCAGGGTGGATGAGGTTGGTAATCCACCTCACAACAGACGAAGATTGGGGTTGTATGGCACAGCACTTGGAATTCAAATTGGGAACAGGAGAAGAGTGCAAAAGATGAGCTTAAAGGATTACGTCTTGCATATCCTGGGCAATTTAAGAATTCTGGCCTAGCAAATTGAGTTGCCTCAGATGTGCAGAGTGGGTGTAGTTTTTGAGGCACATATCGGGTAGATAACGGCGGGATTCACTATCTGTAGCAATGACCTTCAGCAGGTAGTTCTAAAGACTGAATCAAATAATATACCTTGTGACAAGCATCTTCAAGTTATCGTTTTCCTTCTTGAGTTGCCTCAGCTGGTCAGCCGATAGAGGGTGTAGTTCTTGCGGCACGTGTAGCGGGTATATGACCGCGTGCTCCACCATCTCAGGCCGCGTGATCTCCAACAGTTCATGATCTGGGACTGACTTCCATTCCCACGCGCCAGCCACCGCCTCCGGCTCGCGGTGCTTGCGACGTTTACTGAACAAGCTGGGGACAAGCATATTATTGTATTTTTATTGCGTATGGCAATAATATTATTGTATTTGCCTATCCTAAGCGAATAAATGATTTCTGATTTCAGATTTGTTTTTTTTTAACGTATCTTGTTGTAGTTTTCCTCTGATGGCGCATCAATCTATATCGGAGTCGTAAAGTGTTTGCTGTCGTGAACTTATTGGCTGCCTCTTATCTATGGCTATAATCGGGTCGTCAGGATATATTATATCCTTCTGGTGTGGACAATCAGTAGGATAATGATGGTAAACGGCATTCTGCCCAGTTCTTCCAAGGATCAATGACCAATTAAAGTAAAGAAATTGCCCAAGAAACGATACGACAAATTCTTTATGCGACGAAAATATACCATACCCGCCTCTCGTTTGATAGAGAGTAGGCTGTGCCTAGCAGTAGAATGTATAATGCTTTTTCTGATTTATTTTAATAAAATATCAAATCGGATATTTTTTAAGTGAAATATGTCTAAAAGTCCTAAATACTCAGCAAAGTTTCAGATTTTAGAATCATTGACACATTGATGCCTGAAAACATTATACAAAATATGTTGAAAATATTAGGAGTGACTTAAAACCTCTATAGACCGTTTGTGTATAATAAATTAATCGAAAAATTGTATAGTAATACAGGTAAATTATTTTTTTCAACAGTTTCCCTCATCATGTGTTGCTTGTTACAAATACAAGGAAAATCAACATAAACACGTAACTAGAACAATTCTGATAAATAGACTAATTATTATGTTTATGACAATAATAGGATGATTTGCATGTTGGCTAAGTAAAATATGAACAGAACCGGATCAGAAAAATGCGAGATATTGAAGTAGGACAAAAAAAAAATAACGCTGAAGTGATGTTGTCCCTATTCACCTCATTTTACGGTATAATTTAAGTGTGTTTTAATACCTAATATTGTTAAGCGAACTACATTCCCACAGACCAACCGAGGACTTGGTTTTGTGGGGTTCTTAACTCTCTCTCTCTCTCTCTCTCTCTTTCCTTGGCATTTATTATTTCCATCTGATGGCGGAGTTTGCCTCTGTCTTCAGTGGGGTTTTCATTGTATTAACGAATTTGATCTTTATGAACAATGAACATTTACTATTTACGGTAGATTCACTTTAGACCTAAGTGTCCTTATCTAGAAAGAATATTCACGTTAGCCTTGAAAACGGCAAGATTATAAGCTGCCAAGTTCCAGTGCATCGCTGTTCGCGTTAAAAAGGTTCGCATTTCGACCGACTTGGATAGACTCTAAGATGAAGTATAATAATATAAGATGTTTTCACGTTTGAACATTTGTGTGAAGTGAAAAATGTTTACTGATGACGTCATAACTAAAAATAAATAAAATAAAGTTTATTTCGTTTACAATAACCTTAATTAACAATAATCAGGGTTGGAGCCTGCTAGTAAGTGCAAAAACACCTGTGAAAAAAAGTGCAGAACTAAGTAAGCGACAAACTCCATAGAAAATGGTCATTTTTACGTTTGGCAAAACGTAGTATCCCATTTGACTATGTTGTCTTCTACTAGCCTATTGGGTAATAGGGTAACCGTAAAGGTCAATACTTACTCGATGATGTCTTTCCTTATGAGCTTGGGCACCTGCGGTCGGAACTCGTCCTCTGTGGGCTGCTCCTGACCTTCGTTACAGAACATCATGTAGTCCATCAGGTAGCGCACGTGGTTGATCTGGATAATATAGGGGATACATTAATATGGTGGGGGACCCTTACCCTTTGATCAACAATGCTACGAATAGCTGTCGTATTATATCGTCAAAAACGCCAAGCGAAATTGAACATCCATAACAATTTCAGCGAATCAAGACGACTACTTCAATTCGCGTAAATAACAATTTAAAACTTCTCAAAAATTTTCTTTTATGCGTAACTATAGATATCAATCCCGGGATACAAATAATTACTACAAATAAAATACATAAATAAATAATATTGGATAATCTCTAAAATCCGGGGATCGGCGAAAATTTACTCGAGATTTCCAGGACTGAAAAAGGTTCAGGATCCCGGTATTGTCAATGTCAAATCCCGAAATCGCGGGATCGGAAAAGAGTCTCGGGATTGAAATGTCTATGCGTGATTATCGCATTCTGTTTTTGGTCAGGTTATCGTAATGTCATTATTTACAGCAACGTTGAGAAATAACTAGTTATACTCAGTTTCAATCAGTAGTACAAGACAGTAATACTGGCTATAACTTGTTTTAGGGGCATTCCTCGATATTGATACCACAGCGTTAACATTTTTTATAAACAACTAGCGGCCGCCCGCGACTTCGTCCGCGTGGATTTTGGTTTCCGCGGTAAGAATTTCAGATTGTTTAAATGATTAAATTTAGGGTATAGACTCTAAAATTAATAATTGAATAAATCGTATATATACGTATCGTATAGGCCTGGCTTTTTTGTAGGACCATATAAGATAAACATTTTCATTATTTATCTTATATGGTCACGTTATACATATGTGTAACGGTTTTGTCAGCGCACGCCAGAATTGCTCGCAGATGGTAGATTTTTTCCTACTTACTTGACACTTATCATCACATTTTTGACAATTCACACAATATCTTTATAAATTGTAGCCTATGTGGTATTCTGATGTATAAGCTACATTATTGTAAAGTTTCATTAAAATCCATTCATTAGTTTTTGCATGAAAGAGTAACAAACATCCACACTCATAAACTTTCACATTTATAATATTAGTAAAATATTTCTGTACTCTTGACTCTCTCTCTCTCTCTCTAAGTAGTAAAATAGCCAATTGTTATAACTGACCGTGCCAATATCGTCGACGGAGAGGTCAGCGTCGATGTTGACGAGCACGTCGTGCTCCGGGAAGTACGGTGTGCCGTCTTCGGTGCTGCCCAGCCCGCACAGCGCTGACACGTAGCGCGTGCCCTCCGAGTTGCGACGGAACTCCGCCCTGATATCAAAAGGAGTTTGCTATTGATCCTCCTTCTTCTAAGTTTTTGTGAGGTCGATGACGGAACACTGGTGCCAGGGTCATTATTATCAGAGAGAAGAGCTCGCGTTAAGACTCGTCATAAACACATAAAATAACCCCCTTATAATTTTTTGACGCATGCGCTTTGGGTTTATTAATGGTACAGGGTAATAAATACCTGCAAAAAAATTTTACAACATTTGCATCTGACTACCAGATTACCAACTTCATCAACCCTGGTGTCAAAGTTATTATTGAGCCGCCAAACGCCGTGATGTGACTCATGTAACGACTACTTACATTAGTAAGTAGTAACCGGGACCATAGGATTAACGACGGTATCAAGTTCGTTCACTATGCGTCGATAGGCGATGATATGTAATATTCATTATGTAACTCACATAGGGCAGAATATCAGTGCGATGATGGCGGGAAGGCCGGGGATGTTGGGCATGAGGGTGGTGTGCCGCAGCGTCAGCTTGCTCGACGTCTCGTTCTGGCCGACGTCCGCTGCCACCACCAATCTGCAAACACATCTCTTAGTAATCTCTGCATACCACTGCAAAACTGATACATTATGCAAGGATTTAATAACACCGTACCTAAGTGATTCTAAGTTAATATCAAGTGGAAGTTTTATTAAATAATTTTTAGTATCTTTTTCTATCATGTGGGTTGTGAGGTGGAGTACCTCATCAACCCACCAGGGTTGACACCAGTCAGGGCCACTTTGTAACGACTACTTATTTACATCAGTAAGTAATAACCGGGACCAACGGCTTAACGTGCCTTCCAAAGCACGGATCATCTTACTTTCGGACAATCAGGTGATCAGCCTTTAATGTCCTAACCAAATTAGGGACCACAAAGTAATTTTTGTGATATATCCCCACCGGGAATCGAACCCGGGACCTCCAGATTCGGATTTTTAGTTCTATACTTATATTATCAGAATCATGAGCTGAATCATCCGACACAGTATTCAAAACGGTGTTCCTAACACCCTGTATCTTCTATACATCGTATCGTGAGGGTTGTGAAGAATTACCAACCTCATCAACCCTGGTGTCAGTGTTATTACCCTGTATGATACCGCTTGTTCACCATCTCCTTAGCGTTGTCCCGTGAACCCTATGATAGGTCGTCCACTTACCTAACTTCAGAGTGTGACAGGTGCGGTTTTTT
The DNA here is from genome assembly GCF_024362695.1 of Pectinophora gossypiella. Classification (NCBI taxonomy): domain Eukaryota; kingdom Metazoa; phylum Arthropoda; class Insecta; order Lepidoptera; family Gelechiidae; genus Pectinophora; species Pectinophora gossypiella. The sequence goes on along the minus strand of NC_065421.1, from coordinate 6,582,408 downwards.
ACAGAAGCGACTCCCTGTCGGACCTTCCAACTCGCGAAGGGAAAAAAAGCCCAATACAGGTTAGGGCACATACCTCCGAAATGCATTTATCGGGAATGTAGTTTCCTTCACCTCTGAGCACATGACAATAATTTATGATCTCTTTTTTTTGACGTGACTTATTGTAGATTTGCCGCGTGGCTCTACTTGACCGGGCAAATGCGGAGCGCTGAGAGCTCTCACATGGTACAAAATTTAAGACAACAGGCCAAGTCAGTTGGTCAGTTGGTGGGTGCCAAGTTTGGCGCGACCCTCGGCTTAGGGCGTTGTCTGAGGAAAATATTTCAAAAAATTAATTGGGTCGATAGCGATAATCGCTGAATGAAGGGAATCGACGACCACGGGCTGAAGTGTTTGTTGTTGTTGTAAGGTAAATAATATCACGTGGTTTCCAGGATTTGTGACCGGTTAATGGCAATAGGCTGGCCCCCTGTTACATGGGACTTAAACATAGCTGGCGAGGAGTGCGTGTGTATATACTATATACATACATCTCGTTGTTATATCTACGCTATAGAATAGAATAGAAATAGTTTATTATGAAAGGACGCCACACACAAAAAGAAAGACAACAATATCATATAAAATTTCCACTAAAACAATTACAAAAAAGCAAGAAGGATGTTAGTCGAAATGATCATAAGATGGTGGTGGACGTCCTGAGATAAAAGGGCCTCACTCAGCACAAGTCGCGGCGCGAACCACGACGCTGATATTATGTGGACCCTATTGGGTGACGCACGAACATCGCGTTCCATAAACATGTGTCTGTGTTATTGTTTATTTCAAGAGGTTGTATATGTGAGCGTTATTTTACCTTTCGTATATCTCCTGTGGCTCCGTGTCCAGCAGCACGGAGTTGACAGAGTTCCACTCAATAGTCACCTCCTTCTCTCTACTCGCGTACATCAGGTTATGGAGCGTAGTCTCTAGGGGACTGAAACATTTTTTTTGTTATGACAGATGTACGTAGAGGGTCTATAATATGGATAAAGGTTCTGTGAAGTTCGCTTGCTGTCTACTCCTGTTGAGCTCGCTTCTACGCCATGTTGAGTTCAGGACGGAGCTATTGTTAGATGCTTTTCTCTTGACTGGGGTCACTGTAGTGTATAGGCTTGCACCAATGAGCTATTGGTTCAGTTATATCGACCATTACAGACGGCGATACGGCCCTCCACCTATCACGTTGGTCTAACAGAAAGCTCGGTGAGGTTTGGACACTTCGTTCATCTTGCGATGTATGTACCTCCGACTAACCCATGGGGATACAGTCGTGAGCTTAGTCTATATGTTTATTTTATGTATTTCAAATTGTGAGACAATCAGCTTAAATAACAATTTGTAAAATGCAAATAGTTTTTTATTTGTACATTAGCCAATGAAGTAGTGTAGAGTTATGTATGTATTCTACAGTACATGAGCATGTACCATCTTCATCACACATTTAGAGTATAAGCCTAGAAAGAAAACTATGATCTCCCGTCTCTCTCCCGCCTCGCCTAGCGGCCCATGCGTCCCGATCATTATTTAAGAGTTAAAGGATTTTGTGACGTAATTCATGAACATTTTATTACAATGTTTTTGGGGTTTGGGTGGGTTACTGACCTGAAGGGTCCTTTGAGGTAGACGTCAGAGATGCACTCTTTGAGCGCCGGCGGGGCCAGGTCCTGCATGTAGGTGTACGCTTGCTCCATTTGCTCCCGGTTGAATGCGCGTCTCTGCGCCATGTTCAGCTCAGTTGATGTCTGTCTGAGGTCGTGGTTTAACTGCGGACAAACGTATTTCAATTTCATCATGAATGTTATTTTTGTTGCATTACCTTTTTTAAGTTAAAAATATTAAATGGCCCCAATTCCTGCAGACACCTCCTAATTTAATTATACTTACATCAGTAAAAAAGCCATTCATCTAAAAAAAAAACAATATTGCTATTTCACATTTGTTTGCATAGCGCACTTGCTTTTATATAGGCAAGTGTCAAATTGCAACATTGCTTTTTTAGATGAATGGCTGTTTTACTGATGTAAGTATGTAGTCGTTACATGAGCCATGTCAGGGGCCTTTGGCTGGTGACCCCGCCGTGATTGTGTCAGACTTACTTTGGAGTCGTAGCTTTCTTCGGCGGGCACCGCAAGGCGTTGCTTCAGTAACACTTGGTTCAAGTTGACGCGACCGTTGTCCACTAGTAGTTCTATCGATATCACGCCATGGGTCACTGAGTATATCTGCAAACATTTTGAACCTATAGGCGATATAACTTACGTATGTGTCGACATTTTTTGCAGTTCAGAACAGAAAATGATAACCTCCTCCGTTTTTTGAAGTCGGTAATAAAGACCTGTTTCACCCTTTTAAAAAGTCTCATTTTATTTACTCGAAAGCTTTATATAATAGAAAAAAACATGTTTTTCTTCAATTATTTTAATATTGGCGCGAAAACGGTTGGTCACGTGACATTTTGCCCAGTGACGTCACATTTCAACAAACAATCTGTCAAACAATATAACTTAAAACCCGGCAGTTTTTGTTTATTTTGTGAAATGTGACGTCACACGAACCTCAATCATGGCCGCCCGTGTTTCGGGTCTTGTAAAAAAGTCGCATTCTTATTTTGTAAATAAAATATTTAAAAATGATCTCATTAAGAAACCAATTGGGTAAATTATTGTTAAATGATAAACTACCATATCTGACATATTTCATATTTTGTTACAACTATCAAGTAGTCAATTGAAAAGGCCTTACGACTAATATGCTGAAATGTATGTAATTTACCTTGCCAAGCAGATTCCCCTTGCTAGTGAGATCGTTGAAGAGTTTCTGGGCTTTGGGCGACCACTGTCCGTGAGGGTCGAGCAACGGCGATGGCGCGATCTCTGCCAAGACACACTGCATGGCCAACGGCGGCACATCCTGTGCTATGCCAGCTGGTAACTCGTACAGGTTGCACACGTTCAGACGTATCGTGTTCCCGTAGTCTATGAAGATCACCTGTTGGAAAATATCTTGTATAACAACGTAAATGCAGGAAGGGACTTCGTCGTCTTCAATTAAAACACTCTTTTTTAATGCGTCTTTTATTTTTGATCAGACCCACGCTACGCACCTTCACAATTCGCCATCTTATATATATCCTATATAAAATAAAAAGTAATACAATTTCCGCTTCCTATTTCCATCTCTCTCTCTCTCTCTCTCTCTCTCTCTCTCTCTCTCTCTCTCTCTCTCTCACACACACACACACATACTTTCTCGCTCCAAACGTTCCTTTTCATGCATCATACCTTTCCATTGCCACATAAAATATTATCACACCTGTATCCCCGAAGAGGTAAGCACAGGTGTATAGCTTACACCCACTCCTCGCCAGCTATGTTTTAGTTCCATGTAATAGGGAGCGAGGCTGCCCATTTCATATCAATTATCTATGAGCCAAACAGGAATTTAAACATATAAAGCCGGTTTTGAGCGCGAGCCGAGATTCGTACCCGTGATACTACTATCTTGTATAATGCTTAGGTTTGTAATAATTAAAAGAAAATGCGCTGTTATTGTTTTGATTTCGTGACGTCATCATGTGGTTCTAACATAACATAAGCTCACGGCTACATCACAATTGCGGTAGTCAGACATCCATCCATTACATCCATCGCAAAATGAAATAAGTACCCACACCTCACCAAGCTTTCTGTTAGACCTGAAATCTGAAAACTTACAGCAGAAATGTGTGTCGGCAGTTTAATAAAAGTGTATATGTCACCGTAAAATTGGAAATAACGTTAGATTATAATCTATCGATTTGAATCTCGCGAGATTGTGAACTGTCGAATAATTATGAATCGTATCATATTGCTTACAATTTAACGTATTATTTTAATCGGTAGATTATAATTTATCGAAGTGAAACCGTCAAATTGTGATACGAAACGCACCTCGCGTGCTATACCATAGAGTTACAAAACTATTAGAGTGAGCATAATGTTAATTTGGGATTCTCTTAAAATGCATAAATTTTTTTGTCATAATTTTAATTATCATAATCCTTTTTGCATAACGTCTTTTAGCATAATAGTTTTACTTTCCCATAATAACATCTAGGAATACTGGTTTGTTAGGTATAACTTATTTTTGGGATTAATAAATAGATATCCATAATTCTTTTTTAGAATAATAGTGTTTTGTCATAATTTTTACAAGGCATAACAGTAGGTTAGGGTGCGGCGGGGGTGGCCCTTGGGCCACCCCTATGCCGCCAGCATGTTTATCTTACACACGAAAAGTATACTGAATGATACGTTTCAGATTTTTTAATTTTGATACATTTTTTCTTACCATGTGATGTCAGAATTATTGATTACTTACTAAATAATTAATAAATACGTACTTGATTTCACAATCTTGAAGAGCATTTATTTTATTTGACTGACACCTGTGTTTTATTCCTAACTCTATGGACACAGAACGGTCTACTGTAAGGCCGACCAATCAGGGACAGCCGTCGGACAGTTGACAATTTGACAATTGTAAGATTGTGATTTAACAGTTTTACTTCGATAGATTATAATCTGACGAATAATAATACGTTAAATTGTAAGCAGTATATTACGTTTCACAATTTTTATCTAACGTTATTTACACGAGATAGATTATAATCTAACGTTATTTACAATTTTACGGTGACATATACAATACATGTTCTTTGTGGGTGCGTGTGTGTCAATGTGTATGAGATGAACAGAATCTAGAGGAATCTGACCGAAATACTACTTACGAACTAGTTACATACCTCGACCATATCCCTCGGCAGTAGCTTGGTGACTCTGACTCGGTGCATTCTCGTCCCTTTGGCCTCTACGAAGGGCCCCGCGAACAAGTCCCCCTCACACACCGGCCCCGTGTGAGCCAACAGAGGTGCCCGGTTCAACGACGTTTGGATTTGACGCAGCTCACTCGTCGTCGAATCGTCTTCATATTGCACCCAGAAACGGCCGACTGTTATTTTCTGTGGGTATTTCGGAAGGATTTATAACTCGTGCGCATTATAGTCCGCACGTTCTTATCACCGCCTTAGATGTGTGAGCGGCAGGGCGGGAGAGGTAGACAACCTTTTGACACATCTTTTGTTATCAAATGTCTAGTTCATTTTCAGGATATTTTTGTATTTTATAAGTCATAAATGCCTAAAAGATGTCTGACATCACACAGTATACTAACTAGTAATCACTACTTCAAATCTTAACACCATGTTAAAGCTGCCAAGCTGCTGTTGATAAGTACCTCGGATATCCGAAGTGGAAAATGAGTATCATCTACGTCCGGCAACCGCGGCACGATCTTTTGAATGTTGATGTCCATTTTCTCCATCTGAAGGACAGCAGCCAGCTCGTGGGCCTTTTCAGGTCTGAAGACAAACAAAAATAGTTAATGCGTTTGTAGTCAAAAATAAACATACGTCGAAAACTTGCAGTCCGTCCATTATGGAAATAAATGTTTCCTTTCTTTCCTTCTTTCTTGTGTGTGATGTGATGTCCTCGTAACAGACACACATACATAACATACATACATAAACTCACGCCTCCCACCGGGGTAAGCAGAGATTATGGAATTCCATTTGCTTCGATCCTGATACACTTCTCTTGCTTCCTCCGCATTCATCAATCGTTTCATACACGCACGCCAGATCGAGTGACTTTTTAAAATAAACAACATCTGAAAATATAAAGAAAACTCAACTTACGGCAGCAATGGAATCCTGATGTCCATCTTGAGTTGTCGCGCCTTGATGGCCTTGTACACCGGCAGCACCACTTGGCCGGGGATGGTGGGGTCCGTCTTCGTCGCGTTGTCCTTCGAACTCTTCATGTTCGCGTCGCTGAACGTCAAGTACACTTTCCTGTTGAAATATGAAAATATTACTTAAACAAGACTACTGGAAAGTGATGCTGGCATATAGCATTAGCCTCCTAAGATAGCTATAATGCTGTTTATATGGTGATGGGGTCATAGAATAAAGAATAATACTACCGATCGTCGTGGAGATCTTTGGGGGAGGCCTATGCCCAGCAGTGGGCGTCGTACGGCTGATGATGATAACTACGTATAGAACGGCAACTCTTGCCCTTTTCTATAAATATTATTGATAAATTTTATTTTTATACCTCTTAAAATATTTTATTTTCCCCAAAAAAGGTTTATATAATATAAAAAAGACATATTTTTCTTCAATTATTTTAAATTTCGCGCGAAAACGGTTGGTCACGTGACGTTTTGCCCAGTGACGTCATATTTCAACAAACAAAGAAACTGCCAAACAGTATACTCGTAACCTGACAGATAGTTTTTGTTTATTTTGTGAAATGTGACGTCTCACACGACGCTCAATCATGGCCGTCCGTGTTTCATGTCTTGTAATACACATAAAAATCGCATTCTTATTTTATATAAATAAAATATTTAAAAGTGATCTTTATAAAAAAACCAATTGGGTAAATTATTGTCGACTGATAAACTACCATATCCGACATATTTCATATTTTATTGTTACAACTGTCAACTGTGTATCAGACGCCAACCTCACCCCTTCTGGTTCTTACTTTGGTATTAAATAACCGTAAGTCGCTAAAAAGTAAATGAGTGAAGGCGTGGACAGTGTCTCGCTCTCACATACGAGTCAGGCGGTACACTGTAAGAAGGAAAATTTTGTATGGACTGTCGGAAGTGTCATAAGGTATGCATCAGCTCAGCATCATAACGGCCTCTGTAGTCCAGTGGTAGAGCGTTGGGCTCACAAGGGACCCGGGTTCGAATCTTGGCAGGCACATGGGTCGTTCTTCTTTTTTATCGACAATAAAAAGACATTTTCTCGATTTATCGGATTTAACATCTTTAAAATTATAACGGCAATAAATATTTTAAAACATCATATAAAGATGTGTCTGTAGAGGACTATTTAGTGGTTTTCTTCATCTTGGTAACATACTTTTCTTTGCAGGCGCATTCCAAAAAATATTGTGACAGAGTGGCCCTTTTCATCGGAGACAGCATTTCAATTTACCACTCTGTCACATAATTTTGTGAAAAACGATCAAGCTACGTTAATAACTAATTGAGGAACCGATTAGTATTTTGCTTGTATTTTGAGTATAATAAGATAACTATATTTTTGGACAATCAAAACATGAAATAAAATTCTAAAACATAACTTATCAGAAGCAGAACGAAGGACAGATCATTGTCGATAAAAAAGAAGAACAACCCACATACCCTAAAAATCACTTTGGGAAAACATTGTTACAACCCTAGTTAGAACATTGCTGATCACAGATTGACCGAGAGTAAGATGCTTCGGAGCGCTCGGCATCATTTATAACTTATAACATAACATAACAAATACTTTATTGCACAAACAGAAAAAAACAAAATACAAAACAAAAGAGAAATAGAATGAGTACAATAGGCGGCCTTATTGCTAAGTAGCAATCTCTTCCAGGCGACCTTTAAGTATAGGAGATATTGAATATTATGTAATATAGCGGGATAGTGCAGCGTGGGAATACTTGTACGTATAAAAATAAACACACTTTCGACTACATAAACTACATAACAATAATGTATTATTATAATTGTTATAATGAATTTATGTGTTAATCGCACTATTCTCTCACTTCTTGGCTCATTACTAACATTCCCATAGGCTGTCCTAATTGTGCGCCAGCACTAATTAACTGTTTTTCTTCACGACTTACATTCATGAAAGTCATACTCTGCATAGTATCAGACTACAAGTATATTGTAGAATTTTCACCGCTGTCTATGGTAGCAATGGGCGTAAATGTATAATCACTCACGGGCTCAGCTTCTCGAAGGTAACGCGGGGCTCGTCACCAATCTGTTTCATAACGGCCTTCTTGATGGATGCCGCGTAGATCTCGCCCGGCTGGTTGTCCGGGAAGTTCTTCAAGTATACCTGCAGTTAAATAGGTATGTTAGTAGAGGATAGCAACAATCTTATTGTTACAGATAAAAGCGAGACAGACAGGCCGCGCGCGATCCCCCTCCGATTTACGATGGAATGCGGCTTACGATGGAAAATTCCACTTGATATTAACTTAGAATAATAATTTCACTTACACCCCGTACAGGTACGTATAGGTGCTAATGATACCGTAACGAATAATGAGGATGATTCAGACCATGATTCTGAGTTGATATAAAGTGAAATTTTAGTGTTTCCTTTTAAATTATTTTCAGTATCACACTTTTGCGACGGAAAATTCCACTTGATATCAACTCAGAATCGTGGTCTGAATCACCCCTCAAAGTTTTTGTTACGACGTCACCAACACCCTGTATAGGCTATTTGTGTTTATATTAATTATCTTTGAAGCTGTGTGAAGTTGAATGTTGATCGTACCGTATTTCTCGGGTCGTGTCCTCCCAGCGTGCGCACGGCTTCACGCTCGCGGTCCTCGTTTTGAGACACCTGCACGAAGTACTGCGGGTAGACTGCGCCCGCCATTATTATCTGAAACAATTTGATTAAGTTCAATGTGAAAATTGTAGTATTGTAGTATTAAATTCAGAACTTTAAATTGACAACATTTCATTTTTACTAAGGTTCCTTAAATCGAAAACCATTTCGAGATATTTCTATGATTTACACAAAACACATTTTTTCAGATTTTTTAAGTCAGTAATAATAGAAATATATTGAAAAATCCACGAGGTCAGAAGAGGAAGGCAGAATAAGTTCAGACCTTTTCATAAAAACTATAAAAAAAAGTAAATGTCATACATAACATGACGCTTTGTTTGTGACACAATACAACATAACCTAATCTTTAAAAAGGGCGGGAAACGTCGAACTTGGCGGTCACGGTTTTTTCATTTCTCTATTTTTATTAATTTTATAACTTGTTTTGGATCAGTTAGGTAGTTAGTGTATATATAGTATATCTATTAGTGTGTATATAAATTAGTTTGAGTGTATATATTCCGGGATATCTCGGTAAGTGAACTTTTTCTTTTTTCTCTACGATGGATCCCCCCGAAGACCCGGGGGGAACTGCTCCCGATATTGCTCTCACAGTAACAATATCTAATAATGAGGCTAGTATGGATACTGATTGCTCCCTCACACAAAACACTGGTGGACGTAAGAGAGCTTCTGCTCGTAGAATGTGCAAACATTGTAATAAAAGACGTAGAAAGCATCATGAAGGTAAGAAGGTCAGGGAAAGTGACTGTCATTGCACAGTAGCTTCCTCCCTCCCTCAAACATCACCAAGTACGAGCGCTCACGACCATGGCTTTGATGATAGCATATCTATTACTCCCAATGTTGAGAATATTGAAAAAATAAATTCTTCCCCTCCTCAGCCCTCAGTGGCAAGATTGGTTTATCAATCATCAGATGCGGCTCCTTTTGTCATTCACGTTCAGAAAAAACAAACATTACCAGACGATAACACCTCCTTACATCCAGTCACCTTTGGTCGTTTTCTGAAAAGAAACGCAATCAATAACCTTATAAATGGTAGCCTCAAGAGAATAGGAAGAAATAGGCTTTCAGTCTCTTTCTCAAATTTTCAAGATGCTAATTCTTTCTTAAACAATCCCAATATTGAGTCTGAAAATTATAAGGCATTTATTCCTTCATTCAATGTCACACGTATGGGAATAGTTAGAGGTGTCCCTGCTGAATGGTCAGATGAGGAAGTACAGGAAAATATTTCTGTCCCAATAGGTTGTGGCAAAATTCTTAAAATAAGAAGGCTAAAAAGAAAGATAGAGGTTGACGGTAAAAGTCAACTTAAAACTACTGAATCAGTTGTGGTTACATTTGATGGTCAAGTTTTACCAAAGCGAATATTCATGTGCTATACATCATTAACGGTAGATCTTTATATATACCCAACTATTCAATGCTATAATTGCTGTCGATTTGGTCATGTGAAGGCTCAATGCCGGTCCAAGCCCAGATGTTACAAGTGTGGCCAAGGTCATACTGGTGACACTTGTCATATTCAGGAGGATGATTATAGTTGTTGCCTTTGCAAAGGTTCACATTTTGCCATTAGTAAAAAGTGCCTGGAATTGGAAAGACAAAAAGCTATTAAAGAAACTATGGCAAAAAGCTGTGTATCCTATGCGGAGGCATCAAAGTTTCATCCGCCTATTTCTCGTAAGTCATATGCTGATGCTTTGCTCACTTCCTCTAATGTATCCTCTTCTACTACAGCCTCTCAAAATGAATTCCTGAACACCAGTCATTCTATTGCAAATTCAACTCAGCAGACATCTTATAAAAAAACCGTTTTTATAAAACCCAAATCGCCTCCTAAACAAACACATGGCTATGACCGAACTGCTCATGAAGCTCTGATTAAAGATTATAATGTACCAGAACCATCTAATGGTTGTGCCCTAAATTATAAAGATGACTCATCAAATGTTAGTAATATACTTGATTTGATTTTATCTCTTATTAACTCTCTGTTTCAATCTAACGTTTTATCACCGTCCCACGCTGCCCCTGTAATTAATGCAATCACTCAGTTTTTCAACAAACACAATAATGGACAAAATCCTTCAGTGGAATTGCCGCAGTGTAACATCTAAAAAATCTGATTTAATATACTTAATTAATAAATATAAGCCTCGTATTCTTGCCTTACAAGAAACTTGGCTTAAGCCAAGTTATTCATTCCGAATTCCTGGTTATGCCTGTCTTAGGGAAGATCGCTCTGATGGGTATAATGGAGTTGCTTTGCTTGTCAAACATGCACTTCCTTTTACACATTTTCCTATCCCTAATCATTCTAATGAATTCTCAGTTATTGCAGTTTCCATAGACAACATTTGTTTTGTGTCTATTTACATCCCACACCCTTCAGCCCTCATTATTCAAGAAGTAGTGGACATTTTCTTAACCCTTCCTAAGCCCTTTATTATATTAGGTGACTTTAATTGTCACCACCAGGCATGGGGAAGTTCACTATGTAATAGCGTAGGTAATTTACTTTTAGACCTTCTTGATTTTCAAAATCTATGTATTCTTAATTCAGGTTCTCCTACACGTCGTTCAGATCCAGGACAGTCAATTAGCGCTCCTGACTTGTCCATTTGTTCCTCCAGTTTAGCACCCTTATTCACTTGGGAAACACTTTCTCTTACCTATGGAAGTGACCACTTCCCAATTATACTGTCATTTACATTCAATTTCTCTATTAATAAACCATATCCTAAAAAGAAACCACGTTTAAAATATTGTCTGACCGACGCTGATTGGCGTCTTTTTGGTGAGCGTTTGGAAAGCAGAGCTACTGATCTCCCCAATTTAAATCAGGGCGATGAATCTTTCTGTGCTGAAGCTCTGGCTAAGGCAATTATTGAGGTAGCTGATGAAACGTTTCCTCATAAAAAAGAGATGACGGATTTTATTCCATCTCCTCCATGGTGGGATAGTGAATGCACGATTGCGGTCAGGAGGAGAAAGGAGGCTGAATTGAGATATTGTGAATGTTCTACTACGGAAAATTTTAATTTGCTTTCTGAAATAATGTCAAATACTCGTAAACTTTTTAAGACCAAAAAATTTGAGAGCTGGAAATTATTTTGTTTATCCATATCTCCTAGTGTTAATTCATCTCTTGTATGGCGGAATATTAGGAGATTTAGATACGGTTTCAAGGAAACGTCATCTACTTTCCTTCCTCCTTCCTTGACTGATCCTTTTTTAAATAGATTGGCTCCACCATCTGTCCCTGAGAAAATAATAATTCCAATGTCCCTTCCTGTTGAAATTATTTCTAATCCTATTGGTCTTAATAGTCCATTTTCATTATCGGAACTAAAAGGAGTGTTGGAGAACGTAAGGGATTCAGCCCCAGGGTTAGACGGAATCCCTTATTCATTTATTGCTCACCTCAGTGATGATACCCTGTCCTATTTTTTAAGTTTAATTAATTCTATAATGGTAACGGGTAATATTCCTACTTCATGGAAAACCCAGCTGATTATTCCCATACTTAAACCCAACAAAAATCCCTCTGATTGTTTCTCTTATCGCCCAATAGCCCTCTCTTCTGTTTTAATGAAAATCAGTGAACATTTAGTTAAAGATCGGTTGGAATGGTTCATTGAAAGCAATCAATTGCTCAGTGAAAGTCAATTTGGATTTAGGAAGAGCAAAAGCACTATTGATAGCATTAGTATTTTTGTCACTGATATCCGTATAGCATTTTCTAAAAATCATTCTTTAGTTGCAGCATTTCTTGATATAAATGCTGCTTATGATAATGTTATTGTGAGTATTTTAAAAAATAGGCTTAATGATTTAAACGTTCCGATAATGCTGTGTAACTTTATTGTAAACATGTTATCAGAGAGATTTGTTAATATTTCCTTAGAAGATGGTGGCACCAAGTCTAGATATGTTTGGAAGGGTCTGCCTCAAGGATCTGTTCTCAGCCCATTATTATACAATATTTATACTTCAAACTTGGAGTCAGCTTTGGATAGTAATGTACAAATATTACAATACGCTGACGATTTATTATTATACTATACACATCAATCCGTGCAAAAAGCTTGTTCTTCTTTATCTTGTTCATTAAACCTGTTAAAGAAATGGTTGGATAGTAACGGTCTGGAATTATCCCCTACCAAAAGTTCAGTAGTACTGTTTTCTAGAATGCGATTACCGCCGCCAATATCCATTTATTATAATAATACTGAAATTCCTGTTAAGACCAACGTCAAATTCCTAGGTGTTATACTAGATTCCAAAATGACTGGCATTCCCCACTGCGAGTATATTGTAAACAAATGTGAACGCTTACTGAATATTCTAAGGTGTCTTTCAGGAGTTTGGTGGGGGGCCCATCCATTCTGTATGAAACTACTTTACAATGCTTTAATAAGGAGTTTACTGGATTACGGTACTTTTTTGTTGGAACCTGGTAGTACAGTCGCATTCAAAAAACTAGACTCTATCCAATCAAAAGCTCTTAGACTAGTCTCTGGTGCCATGAAATCAAGTCCTATTAATGCTCTCCAGGTAGAGTGTGTAGATCCCCCTTTACAACTTCGACGACAGTATCTTTCCGATTCCTTTTTATTTCGTTCCCTTCAGTTCTCCAGTCATCCTCTTCATTCTAAGCTCAGATTACTGTCTGACTATGCTTCATCTGCCAGTTATTGGTTACACAAATCTATACCGTGTCTCGTTAACAGTTTTAGGAAATTTATTAATTTTCAGGCTCCTACCCATCAGTTTCCTTCTTCCCCACTTTTCTGTACAAATTTTGAGGCATTAATAATTTCCCCGGATGTTCGTTTAGATTTAGGAATAGTAAAGGATGACCCATTTGCTAACATTACTTTTAATAATCTGTTAGAAGAAAATTGGCCGGATTGTCATTACATATTCACTGATGCCTCTAAACATTCCTCTACTGGCTGTGTAGGGGTGGGTGTTTTTCATTCTCAATATGATATTGTACAAAGAGTAAAACTTCCTCCTGAATCTTCTGTGTTTACAGGCGAGTGTTATGCCATATTTAAAGCCCTTGAATATATCTTAATTTTTAAACTAACTAAATCAGTAATATTTTCCGATGCTAGGAGTGCTTTGCAAGCTCTAATTAGGTTCCCTTTTCGATCTAAATCTTTCCCTATAATCATTGATATTCGGGACAAATTGTTTAAATGTCAACAATTAGGATATTCAGTTTCTTTTGCATGGATTCCTGGCCACAATAACATTCCTGGTAATATAAAAGCAGATCAACTAGCCAATAGGGCTGTTGACGATGGTGACTTGTTTCCCTATAAGAATTACTGCCACGACCTGGGTTCTCTGCCAAGGGTATATCTCCGAGATCAGTGGAAGCAATCTTGGATAAGGAGCTCTGAGTCAAAAGGAAAATATTACTTCTCTATTCAAAGAGACATTCCTGCTAAACCCTGGTTTTTTAAATTGAAGTTGTGCAAACGTGCTACTAGTACAATCATTAGAATGCGATTGGGTCATGTTTGTTCTCCAGCTCATCTTGCCAGACTTCAGATAATTCAGAGCGATGCTTGTGAGTGCGGTACAGGTGTAGGTGATATTAATCATCTATTTCTTTCGTGTCCTCTCCTTGACCATACCCCTTTATATACATTTCTCCATTCTTTAAAAGTTCCTCTTCCTACTTCCATCCCTGTTCTGTTGCACAGTATGAATCCAGATATATACAAATATTTATCTATATGTATTATTAATAATGACCTTAAACTATAAATATCTCCATTATTTTATTCTAATTATTTATATAGAATTCCTGTTATATTTATTTTATCCTCCACCTTTCTGATCCTTTTTCTTTCCAAATTCCGTTCCTTGTTTTTCCTACGAATCCGTTTCCCTATCTTTGTCTGTGGCAAATGCGCAAGCCGCGCGAAGCCAAAACTTAAGAAAAAAAAAAAAAAAAAAAAAAACCTAATCTTTCTTTCTGTACTGTTTTTATTTTTCTGCGCCAATGAAGGTTTCCGACGGTTTTACGATGGCGGACAGCCGAAATCTTCCTAGAGTAGATTATATGATGTTGTTGCAATACATGCGTGAAAAATGCAGACGATTTATTTTTTGTTAGCTTTAAGGCAAGACTGAATAAGAATAGGCACCTTCTGGGGAAGGTCGTTACACCGCCGGCACTTTCTCAACCTGTGACTATTCAAATCATACCGTGCTCAGTAAATCGGGTGTTTGAAGACATTTTTCAAATGCGAATGTAAATATCTTGAATTTCGTCAAAGCTATCATATATTGTAATTAATATGATTGGAGAACTTATTTTATGAACTTGTTCGTGAAGGGCCATGGTGTAACAATAAGTTTGTTGCTATCCTCTTCTAACATACCTAAGTCCAACTGAACAAACGCTTTAGTTTTTTTTTAAAACAGCAACATAATATAAGCTCACAAAAATTACTGTAATCAAATATTGAATTTACCTTGAGCACAAGCGCTTGTTCAGTCCGGTCCCAAGGTGAGCTTTCCTTCTGCACTTCAATGCCTTCCCTGGACAGTCGCATCTTCAACTCGCGCACCAGGTCACGGAGCTCCCTCAGCGAACGCACTTGCAGGAAGAACCGACGCGCCCATTGCACCTCGTTCTGACCAGACTGCTCGAAGTACTTTTGCTGGTTCAGGTGGTTCCACACCTGGTGACACAAGGAGCTTATGTTAGTGATAGGCGAATAGAAATGATTCATTCATTCGAATGGGGAAAAAAGTTATTAGGTGTTCGGTGGAGATATCCAGGTCATTACCCCGAGTTTTCAAAGGTTTCTGTACCGGCTTGGCTCAACCACTGCTACTGATATTTGGGATCGGTTTTGGCTTAATTTTACTTGCTCTCCGAAGGTTTCGTTTTATCCCGTTTTCCTGCCACTTCCTGGGAGGCCTCAGGTCTCGGGAACGATACCCTACTAATGAAGCACGGTGAACATCAATTTGAAAATAGCTGATCACACTTGTTCATCTGTCCATCGGGCTAGTAGTACCTCAGTAACAAAATGAAACTAACCTTGTAAACATTGTAGAACGCGATGCAGTCGCTGGTGGACCCGTCAGCCCACGTCAGCTTGGAGTTGTACCCGTTCAGTCGCTCGCGGAAGTGGAAGCTGAACATGTTCTTTACAGACATGGACGCCGCTGGAAATATAATGAGGATAAAAAGTAAAAGCCCAAACGTAGGCGGCAGCACTGTTGAATGTTCCTAAATTTTGACAGTTCTCCATACTGTCCAGCTAAAATTCGTGGTAAATTGCAATAAAATGTGGAGCAACGTGGAGTGTAACTTGTCTGAAGGACGAGTATCGAAGAAGAAAAGCAGCCAGTTCGAAAAAGGAATGATGGAAAATAAGTTTTTCTAAGTTTTCTTCTTTCCGATCTTTAGGGAATAAATATAATACTATGATTTTGAGTATAAAACACTGCGCAAAGGGAGAGTGTTAAAATATAATCAAAACAATACGTTTGTTTCTCAAATAGTATGGAAAACTGTCAAAATTTAAGAACATACAACAGTAGAGCCACCTGATGGGAGAAATAGGCAGTTTTTATCCTCGAGTTCTCTCCACCTCTATCTTGCGCTAAGCGTAAGAGAAGAACGGGGCTATTTTTAGATTTGTTACACCAAAAAAATATAAGAGGAAGAAGTTGGCGTGTAGTCCCGTTACGAACACTCCGGTTTATGATGTTTACGTCATTTCTTATTGCACCGTGTCATTGACGCTTTCGTCGCACATCAATCACATTAAATTTAGCCAAAATCGATACCATTCCCACAAGTACATAAACATATATAAATAGCCTATATACGTCCCACTGCTGGGCACAGGCCTCCCCTCAATCAACCGGAGGGGGTATGGAGCATACTCCACCACGCTGCTCCAATGCGGATTACTTAACAATTCCAAAAAAACTTTTAAACTTTTAAGTGAGTATTTATATTTATTGTAGTGTTTGTCAAGCCCGAACGAGCGTGTTAACACGCTGCGGGTTTAAGTACCATCCGAGTCAGATTTTCTCGATAGAATTTTCTCTTTATGAGTTTCTCTAAGAACGGGTGGGTGCTTTAAAAACAAAAACAATATAATTGTAGTTATTCGTGAAGATACTACACTCGTCCGATGCATACCACACGTCTTTCACGTCCATTGGTGAACTGTACACTATTACTTACCCATGATGATACTCTCCTCCAGACATCCGTAGATGTGTCCCAGCATGATGAGCTTGGAGGCTCGCACGTCCAGCGGCAGCTTGGCCATCACGCGGCCCAGGTAGGTGATATCACCGTCAGATGCAGACCACACGTCGTTCAACGTCTTCTTTAGGGCTCCCATCTATGCGGACGGTAGATTAATTTATTAGTGCATGTGGAATTTTGTAGGTTTTATCACGGTACAACAAAACAAAGTATGCTCAAAAGTGACAGCTAACATTACAAGGCCGCTGACGTCATCACACCCTCCGTAGCCAATTTTAGTCAGAGATAAGGTTAAAATTTGTCCACAATCTCACTTGATGGTAAGTGACGATGTACACACAATAAGCATTGGTTAGCGACTGCAAACGTATTAACGGTCACATAGCCAATGCTTATTCATAGTGGCATAGAGAACAACACTGCGGTAACTCTCCGTCCCGCACCAATTCGTATCCGGTGCCGAGCTATATTTACCTCACCCCCTCTGGGTCTTCGTTTAGTATACACGGCCAAATGCACTAAGGAATAAGGGGAGCGCGCGCGTACTGTCTGTCTCTTTCGCACTTTCGCGGTAAGGCGGCACACAATGAATTTTTTGTACAGAGTGTCTGGGATGTGAAACTGGTATGTTACCTCTTTGAGCACTAATATGGTGCGGTGTATATTGGACATGTCGGGCGGGTCCATGGCGAGGGCGAGGGTATCGGCGGGTGGGCCGATATCTAACATCTTGGCCAACAGCACCAGGCGCTCCAGCGGACAGCGCAGGATCTCCGGACGGCACTCTTGGTTGAAGTTGTCCTGTAGGAACATAGTTAAAGGAATCATGAAATGGGTGTGAATACTCGGAAGATACGCGGCGGTGCTGTGTAGCTTTATCGCACTTTCCTATGCTTCTTATTATAAATAAGTTAAATAGAAAAAAGAAAATGTTTTTCGTTAGACTGTCTTTATTTAGTAATTAGAATTTTACAATTTATCTTGAACCTAGTACACGGCCCAATTCATGTAACACTTACGTCATCAAGCGGCTAGCAATGCCGGCTTCTCATAAGATTGTTTTATTATACCATGAAGTAAGCATACAGATATAATACTCACATAGAACTTGTCAGTGACAAGTCTGTAGACGCGTCCGTCCCGCACTCGGCCCGCGCGGCCGGCGCGTTGCTCGCAGTTGGTCTTCGATGCCCAGCACAGTTGTAGGGAGGTGAAGTTGGTGCTCGGGTCCGCTACTAGCATCTTTATAAGGCAGTAGTCGATAACTGGAAAAGACGAATTTTTTTTCTTCTGTGGAATGTTTTTAGACAAGGATTCACCAAGCCAGTCAGAGACGTGAAGTCGTAATGAATCGAACATTCTATGCGGCCCTTTGCACTCAAGATTTTTTTAATCCTGCAAAATGTGCGTCAGCGAAATTACGAGGTAAACTAACTCGTCCATGTTTTAACAATGTCTTGTAATCCCACTTATCACGATGATCTAATAGAAATATTGGTGAAGCGTGGATACTTGGTTCATCATGAGATGCTTTACCTCTGACTAGCCTAATTAAACTAGCGAACCTCGGCTCAGGGCGTCGTCTGAAAGGATTATATTTGAAAGATTTAACGGACTTTAGCGGGTCGATAGCGGTAAGCGCTGAATGACCAGGCCGGCGGAGTCGGTATCGGGGTGGAATATAGCTGTGAGCTTCATCATCATCATTAGCCCATTAACGTCGTCCCCCCCACTGCTGGGGCACGGGCCTTCCCTATGGATGGGTAGGGAGATCGGGGCCTTAAACCACCACGCGGGCCCAGTGCGGATTGATGGTTATTAACGACTGCTAATGCAGCCGGGACCAACAGCTTAAAGTGCCTTCCGAAGCACGGAGAAGCTCGAGATGAAAACTTTTTTTCTTTTTGTGGTCACCCATCCTATGACCGGCCTTTGCGAAAGTTGCTTAACTTCAACAATCACAGACCGAGCGCGTTTACCGTTGCGCCACCGAGCTCCTCAAGCTGTGAGCTTAGGAATATAAATATATAAAAGGAGAAACTGACTGACTGACATATGAACGCACAGCCTAAACGGCTAAACGTAGGCACTTGAAATTTCAAAGGGACGTAGCTTAGGTACCGTAGAGGTGCACTAAGAAAGGAATTCCCGAAATTCCCACGGGGACGGGAATTAGCGGGAAAATCCTTTTGTATGAAAAATCTAAACCGCTTAAGTTAGACGCTTGAAATTTGGAATGCAGGTACCTTAGTAAACTTAAAGCTTAGTTGCAACAGGACATTGCAAAATTCCCACGGGAACGGGAGTTAGCGGGAAAAAACATTTGTATGAAAAAATCTAAACCGCGTAAGATAGATGTTTTTAATCTAGCATGCATGCATACCTTAGTAAATATAAAGTTTAATTATGGCTGTAATTAAATTAAGCATTTCTTAACCTTTCTCCCACACACACAAAGATCTCTCTTTTATAACACGCCAAGCGGACGAAGTCGCGGGCAAAAGCTAGTATGTTATATCTTTAAATAGTGTATTGTATTATCAGTCATGTACCGTATTTAATATCGGGCACGGTGATGGAGCTTTCGGCGATGTTGGTGGCGAGGATAATCTTGCGCGAGCCCGGCGGCGCGCGCTGGAACACGCGCACCTGCTCGTCCGCAGTGATCGTCGAGTGCAGCGGTAACACCCACCACTTGTACTTCGCGCTCTCCGCGTCGCCTAGCTTTGCCCTAATACACGTCAACATTATTTTTAAATGAATTATTGAATTAACAGCCTCCGTGGTAGTGGTTAGAGCGTTAGGCTCACGATCTGGAGATCCGGGTTCTATTCCCGATGGGGACATTGTCGAAATCACTTTGTGAGACTGTCCTTTGTTTGGTAAGGACTTTTCAGGCTTGAATAACCTGATAGTCCGAAAAAGTAAGATGATTCCGTGCTTCGGAGGGTACGTTAAGCCGTTGGTGCCGGCTATTAGCCGTAAATACACCTCCACCAACCCGCATTGGAGTAGCGTGGTGGGAGGCCTGTGCCCAGCAGTGGGACGTATATAGGCTGTTTATGTATTTTACATAGCCAGTAAGAAACATTTATCCTGGGCTATCGATAGTTTGGCAAGGTTACTAAGGAGGGATGTACTTTATAGCGTAGTACCTCAATGTGATATGATTAAGTAGCCTGTAGAGTTCTTCAATCTCACTGATGCCGTTTCTTGCTTATCAGCTCACGGCGTGGCTGGCTACTAAGGACGGGAAGACTATAACAAGTTAGTACCTCAATGTCACATCGTTGAGGTGCGTGTAGAGTTCTTCAATCTCACTGATGCCGTTTCTTGCTTATCAGCTCACGGCGTGCCTGGCTACTAAGGACGGGAAGACTATAACAAGTTAGTACCTCAATGTCATATCGTTGAGGTGCGTGTAGAGTTCTTCAATCTCGTTGATGCCGGGCAGGAACACGAGCACGGAGGGCAGATCTGCATTCGCGCGGCTCTCGTAGCGGTCCTCTTGCTTGTCTATCATCTCGAACGCGTTGAGTAGCTTTATCACTAGGTGGTGCATTTCGGTAGCTATCGACGGCTCATCACGAGGTGTAGCTTGTTGGAGAATCTGAGTTGAGAAAATGATCTTATATTATTGTCACACTAGCGACCCGCCCCGGCTTCGCTCGGGTGCAATGGTGAGGAAAAAATGAAATTATTTACGACATCACATTAAAAATATTTTATCATTACAATATTTTTCCACTATTTAATGGATGATATTATAAATATAAACCTTCCTCTTGAATCACTCTATCTATTAAAATAACCGCATCAAAATCGGTTGCGTAGTTTTAAAGATTTAAGCGTACATAGGGACAGAAAAAGCTAAAATGGCCACATCGAAGCCGTAAAGTCTTTCCGAAGACTATTTCGGAGTCAACTAGCTCCCCCTATAGGATAAACTTGCAGGCTTGAATCATATTTTTTTTAATGATCTGAGTCTAAGCATGTTATTCAGCATTAGCAAAAACGTCCCCCGCAGATTGGCAATTCTTTGATGGCGAATGATAAATTCATCTAATGACCGATATCGCTATTTGACATTTGCGCAAATAAAAATATGTGTTGAATGTCATAGTGACGCAGTCAAATGGCAACATTAATTTTTTTAGGTGAATTGCTTGAATATGGCCTTTTTAGCTCTCCAAGTGACAAGATATAACTCACCGAGCCAAACTTCGTCAAGTTGTTCAAGTAGAAAGTCTTCACACTGAATGTAGGTTCTTTCTTCACGATTTCAATGCATGAAGCCATCTGCGGGATGTGGTCTTCAGATATGTTAAAGTAGTCTGCGAAGGCCATCTTCCTGAATGTGGCAGACATTAGGATCACTTTGACGCGAGGGGACACAGTGTACAGAAGCCTCTTCACAACCAGAAGGAGGAAGTCCATCTCTTGGCCACGCTCGTGAACTTCGTCCAATATTATGTGCGTGTATTCGTTCATCGTCTTCGCTGCCACTGCAAAAGTTTATACGAGGTTAAATCAGCAGTCGGAATAATTACTCGACGTAACACTACCTCAACCTCAAGTGGGACAATCTATTGTGCTTCTTGCAATAGGGCCTTCAAAAGAAAATTTGGTCTTGTTAGTCACGCTCGCGCCCAATCAAGGGCCCAGGATAACACTAAGGGTGTCGCCGATGGATACGTCTGGGAAAAATCTATCGTAAAAGCATAACTTCAAATGCTATGCTATTTCAGAAGATAAAATTTATCGCCGCTGATGAAGATAGCCGATATATATCATAGTTTTTTTCCATAATTTAATTATAATGGCTGTATACCTAATTTTTGTAGTAAAACTCCTGTGGTGACGTAAGAAATACGAGTATCAGGAGATGTTTCTTTTTGCAGTCCCACCTGAAACGAGAAAGAATATTGTTTTATCACCATCCTGATATATTTTTTAATTATAATAAATAAAGATTAAGAAAAAAACAAGAGAATAGTACCTGGAACCCGACAAGTCCGCCGACATCCCATCCTCTCTCCTGCGCAACTCTCCTAGCTATAGATATGGCGGCAATCTTGCGCGGCTGCGTCACTATGATCTTGCAAGGCTTGCGTTTCTGGTAGCAGTCGTCGAGGATCCACTGGGGGACCTGAGTTGTCTTACCGCAGCCCGTAGGCCCCTCGATGATCACTACGGGGAAGCCGCCGATTCTGTCCAGAATCTAATGGGAAATTCTGAGTAAGTATTGAAAAAGTGGAACCTTGTAATTGGCGTTCTGCTAACTCCCCTTGTCTTGTAAACGAAGCTGTTAGCTACCCGAAGATAATAGTAAAATATTGATGACAGTTAAATCCTAGATTCATAAGAGGCCTGTATCTTAGCACAGCAAAGAACTAGAAGTATTAAATGGGGCAGCAAATTTATTATTTATTTATTTATTTACTTTTAGGAAGATTAACAGCTGAATAGTACAGTAAATAAAATCATTAGTAACTATATGCTAATTACAAATCTCCACCACTGATTGTAGCAGCAAAGCCTCGGGTGTGTGTGGGGCAATTACCACACAATACATTAATCCAATTAAAATTAGTTTATGAATAATAAAAACTATAAAATTACCCACAAAGAAATACATTTGCAAATATCACCATCATATCATTCTAACCACTGTGCAAAAGAGATAAAGGATATAATTGGATAGTTTCCTAGGTCAAAAATAAATTATGAAATTCTGATTACTAAATAAAAACAGGTCTAAAGGTGACAAAAAACATTTCCTTTTTTCTTTATAATTTATTTATGAATTTGAATAAAGAAAAATCTAATAATACCTATGTATAACATTTTGTCACATTTTTCTATGACATCACAGGTTGCTTTTTCAGTGTTTTGACGTTTAGTAAAAAGTTACTGATTTGACTAGTTGGAAACTACCCTAGTATACAAAAACAACCTAAAAGCGAATAACTAGGTAAGAGACGTACTTCACACATGTTACCCAGAACAGAAATCAAGACTTCAAATATTACAATGTTATTAGATTTTTCTTTGTATTGTATTTTGTTTATTAATATGAATCCCTTACAAACTGCCAGAGTTCCCCCAAGTCCTCGAAGTTTAAATAACTAGTAGTATTTCATCGGCAGTCTAACAATGACTTAAAAACCAAATATAACATGGAATACCTCTTGTTTATATTCATCAATAGCCAGTTTATTTGTATCTTCCTTCTTCTTAAAGGAGTACTTGCTGTACACCTCGGTCATGGCCTCTTCAGTCAGCTCTCCGACATTCAACATTGAAGCGCCCCATGAAGACAAGTGTTCAATAGACTCAAGACCACCGGATACACTCTCCCACTTCTCACGGTCCAATTCATTCTGTAGAACATATAATTTGTAGTTCAATACAACATCAAAACCTTGAATTTTCTGTATTGAATATGAAACTTTATTGGGTCTTGCATGAGAACAAATAGGTACCTTTTGACCTAATCTTTTGACTGATTATTTATGTACACAGACCAGTCTTTACGGAAAGCCTGTGAAGTGGCATACAATTGATACAATACAACAAGAGGAAATATCTAATACCCACAAACTGCAAAATAAGTTTAAAATTCTTATTAAAATATCAGTATTACCACAAATGTTAAAATTCTACGAAATATTAGAGGTCTAACCTTGATATACATTTCATTTTCTCTCTGCTTGATCTCACGGGCATAATCCGTGCCTGTCGGGACCATGGACCGACGATGCGCCTCTCGCCGGGTAAGCTGATCACAGGTATCATTCTTCGAGATGTTTATGCCGTCGGTCAGCCCGCTAGCTATCCGCTTTACCTGCCCTTTCGAAGGGCACGGATCGTTGAAGAAGCTCCGAAGCTCATCCATCCTCAACAATCCACTAAACTCACCGGAAAAGACAAATATTGCTGAGTTTACAAAACAACAAATCATAAACAAAAGTCACGCAGCCTTGTATTCGTTTTCATAAGATTCAGATTACGAACAAATAAAATCATTTAGTAGCCAATTTTCATGAATACTTACGCTTATTCTCCACAAAATAAATGTAAACCTTCCAATTTTTAAGTTTTGCAAAAAAATCCTCAGCAAGTTCAGCAACAGAAATTGAACAGAAACAGAAAGGGTTGCCAGACACGTATTTTGGAATTACCCATTTCCATAAAAAAACTTTCTGAAAATTTCCCCCAAAATGTTTTTGTTAATGAAATATAACGATCACGTTTTAATTAATATTAGACCATGTCACCATACACCACCTTACGTTGACCGTACACACCTGGCTAAACAGTTGGAGTCGTGATAAGATAGGGTAGGAGCTGGATTAGATGCAACAATGGCTCCGATACCTGCAGACACCTTCTAATTTTACTTTAAGTTATACCTGTCATTTTCTTATCCGCCGAAAAGGAAAGGGACGGATGTTTAACAGCTCTTAATTTTAGGAAAAATGAGTAAATGAATGAATAACCCGGGCGAATTAAAAAGGTATCTCGCTGGTATGCAAACCGTTTGACGTGTGCTGTCAACATAATTCTGTCGGGTTATTGGCAAATGTAAAATTTTTAGACGGTTGTTTTAGATCTGTGCTTAAAATTGACGTGTGTTCCATAAATTTAATGCTTGTCGATTACCCGTCCCTTTCCTTTTCGGCGGATAAGAAAATGACAGATATAACTCAAAATAAAATTAGATGGTGTTTACAGAAATTAGCACCAACAAAAGAAATATGGGAAAAAAGATTTTCAAATTTGTGACAAAACCCTCCAATTTGGCAACCCAAAAAATGACAAAAGTCAAGCAATAAGCAAGCGAGATGCCGAGATGCGAATGTGGTGAAAAGAAACGAGAAGAAAAACCAATAATTCTTTCATTCTCGTGGTTTCTGATTGGTGGATCAGGTTGATCAATCGTTTGATACTTTTTTAATAATCTAATAGGTCAAAGAAACCTGTGTGTACAGCCTTTTGCAGTAAAATTATCGCCATAAAAAATATTTTTGTTTAAAAATGTTTTTTTTTTTCGTAAAAATATGCTTTAGTAGTACCTTAAATAATAACATGTTATATCAATCATCCTCAATGCTGACTTTCTGGAGTTCATGTTGTTCTATCCAGAATGATAAGCAGCTGAAAATATTTTGTACTGCACTTTTTTAATTTCATTTAGTTTACTGGGTCACTTATCGATAACTACAGGTAAGTGTGGTCAATTTAAAATCATTCTCTGGTAACTTGTGGTTTTGTCTACACTATTAGGGACGGCAGATTTGTTATATCGGTAAGGGGTAAGTAGTAAAAGAAAAATACAGTCAAGTCAAACACAAAAATATTTCACCAGCTCATATATTCCTTACCATACACGGCATAACAAAAATATTCAGATCACTGATAGAAGTTATTCAACAAATGATAGTTTTATGATTAATAATTACATAGACCTAAAATCGATTATTATGCTTTGATTCACTACACATACATGAATAAAAGTAGGTACAACAACACAATAATTTTACCTGTAGCCGATTGTAAAGCCACAGAGAAAATGTAACATGTAATGAGGAACTTTCTAGGCTACATCCCTCAAAGACAATATAGATGGCGCTGTACAGATTTCTATCATTTCACGGATAACAGACATTATTTATCTTTGTTTTTGGGTACAAATGATGACCCATTTTTATTACACCCAGGCACCCATTATTATTCTGATCAAAATAAAGAGAAGCAATATAGGCAGCAACATAATTCTATACATAATGTAATACAAATATCACGCAACAATTATATGTATCTTGTTTTTTGCTTCTGCCATTTCCGGCCAAGTAGTTAATGCCATCTGCGGCAAATCTACAATAAGTCACGTCAAAAAAAAAAAAAAGCTTCTGCCATTAAATAGTATTTTGGAATAATAAATACCCGAGTAATGAGAAAATAGGTAATTATCACGTTAAAGCTGTACAACGCCATCTATATTGTTTTTGGTGAAAGTAGCCTGGAAAGTCCCTCATTAAAAAATATTATCCATGTAATCTACATATAGCACGAGAACGAAGACATCTGTGATATAGATCTGTGACGAAAGTAATAACTTGTAAACACTACAGGACACAATATAATTATAAATTACACATTATTATTAACATGAATTATTTATCTCGTCAAACCAGGAATATGTTTAGACGAAAGATTATGTACACGATAGATTTTGCTACAGTTTTATATAAATATAATTAAATACACAGTATTGTCATGACTTAATATACATATTTCGAAATAGGAGCATAAATAAGAATATTTGTCTATAGTCGTAACGCCGACAGTTCTTTTAAAATCCAAACTCCATTGTTTTACTATTGTGTCTAGAAACCTCGGCTTTACGAGGCTATTAGGCTGCGCGTCCAAGAAGTACTATCGCCTATTTGAAAAATTTAAAAACGATAATTCTCTAAACGTTAAACACCTGCTGGGCTCACATGTGCAACCTGATAAAATTATCGACCGATTCAATAAATTTTGTCGAAATCGATAAGTTTGTTTTTTTTCCTTAAAATGTGTGCAACGCGATTTTGTCGTATTTTGACAGAACGACATGACTTATTTGGGTTCACATTTTAGCACCATTCGACAAAACGATATAATTATGTCGTCAGAATCGATAAAATGACCGTGACAAAATTTTATCGCGTTGCGCATGTTAGTCCTACTGAACGCAAACTTGACTGTTCCACTCTTTGTATGACTTTGTGTGTCTCTGGGTGTTATACAGAAACAAAATGAATATTGTAATGCCTTGATTAAACGTAACTTTTCCTAAGGCATCAAAGTTTATTTACTGTACATAACTCATCCTAATCCGTTTAGTAATTTTACGAGTTATTACACTAACTTGGGGGAGGCCTATGCCCAGCAGTGGGCGTTGTACGGCTGATGATGATGATGATTACACTAACGCTTCGACGCTGTTCTGGAAGCAAATAAAAAACAGAACACGTTCAACTGCTTGTCTTCCCGGGCAAGTCACAAAATCCGATAGGGATTGTGTCCTTTCTAACATGATGGACTAATGTTATGGACGATAGGCTGATCCCTTATCACCATAAGGTTCATCATATCCAGCTTACTTAGTATCAATAGTGTCTGCAAGTTGTCTTGCTTATGGCTCTGCTGACCCCATTAGGGATTACAGGCGTGAGTTTATGTACGGTCACGAGTCCTAATATGTATACATTTTGAAACCATGTCACATTAACTTTTGTGACATATTAAACGGTAAGTCTCATTAAATGTCAAATATGATAGTGCGACAGGATTCTAAAGTGGGTACATGATATTGCTTATGACTGTATGTATGTATTACACAAACGATAAAATACGGAATTATAATATTTCTTATTTAATGCACTTTCTAAAAGTCCATGCATTAAATAAGAAGTTTTACACAGTAGTGTCTATACCATCCATTCTAAACGACGGGCATGCCAAGCACAATATAAATCTTGGATTTGCAACCCTACAAATCTTAAAAGACACGAATATATAATTAAATTATTAATAATAAATACCAATCACAATTATTGAGATAAAATAAAGCTAAAAGTATACATACATTGGCAGTAGCAAGTGATATAGATAGATAAAGAAGTACATTAAATTATAACACATAATACCAGGTTCTTACCGCGTTATTGTCTACCTATTCCACTCCAATTTCATCAGTCGTCCCGTGATCATGGCACTTGCAACAGTGTTTAAATATTGGGAGTCTCATATCCCTGATAATAATTCGATAAGAACCCGGTATCATGTGTTCAAATTTAATTTACTTCTTAAACCTCAAACAATGTACATTAAACTTGAAATTAGAATAATACTACAAGACGGCAAGGCAGGAAATGATACGTGCCTAAGTACAAGCCATTTTTCATGCGAAGATTCAAAGCTGTTCGACTACAAATTAAAAAATAAAAATATTAATGCTCTAGTTTATGGGACATTGCTCGTAAACAGCGTGTAAAATCCGGAGCTATCTTTGGCTTAAAATAAGTTTTTGACTAGGTGCACTGTTCTCGTTAACGTTGGTATACATGAAGATATGCATCATGTTTTTAATATAATTTTAGTGATATACCTCACAAATTGATTCTATATTATAATTATATAGACCAAAAACTACAACGGATTTAAAAAAAAAAGACTGCTAGTGCGGGAATTTATGGAGATTTTTTGCTAGAGGTACATTTTTAAGACATTACATGGTATACCAGACTATGGTTAGGTACAAAAAGCAAAGCCAAAAATTAGGTCCAAAAAACCAATGACGATTATACTCAAGTCATTGAGTTGAGTTGCAATTGTTATTCCTGACTCATTAATACGAAAATATAATCAAAACACATGAAAAGTTTGCCTTTTTTAAACTAATGGGAGCGTGAATAAAGAATTAGTGGACACATTCAAAGTTCACAACACATATTGAAAGCATAATCTAAATCATACCTAACACGATAGTTATTAAATTGGTTATTTCACGACTAATTCCATCCCTTTACCTTTCTTAATATAAGGTGTTTATTTATACAGATTATTAAATAGTTAATCATATTTAATAAATATTATGTAATCACATCAAATACCAAATTAGAGCATTCCCAAGTCCTTTTGGCCTTAATTTATTCTGAAGTTATTTTCTTGTTTATTGTGCTTGTTTTACGAACCAATGATTTTCTTAGCATTTAAAAGACGCTTTGCAGGCGCGAAGAAAATAATTATAAAGTCGACCTGCGTCTTTCGTGTAGGGTCTGAGTTAATTGACCAACCTTACCAACCGTAGTGTCAGTTACTATTGAACCACTGGAATGGCTCAATTAGTTACCTATTTAGTTCATTATCATCAATCAGCCAGCATCATCCCAATGTTGGGACGGCCTCGTGGTCCAGTGCAGCGTTGGGCTCACGATCCGGAGGTCTAGGGTTCGAAACCCGGTGGGGACATATCACAAAAGTCACTTTGTGATCCTTAGTTTGGTTAGGACATTACAGGCTGATCACCTGATTGTCCCAAAGAAAGATGGTCCGTGCTTCGGAAAAATTAAGTGAATTACTGACTAATGTATTTAATTACTATTACTTGTCACATATATAAAAAAAACCATTAAAACTGTAAGTAACTCTTTTACTAAAAGTTCAAAATTAACTTGCAAAGTAAATATAAAAAGATTGGTCGTGGGTAATTTATTTTTCAGGAAATGGCAACGTAGGGTGGGATGACGTCAGCTGGGCTAACCTCGATTTCGCTGTCACTTTTGAGCATACCTCTCTTCTTATACCTTGGTTAGTTCTAACTATTAGCAATAGGCCAGAGAGAAATGTTTATATCGGCTCAATCAGACAAATACATTCCAATATCGCTTTGGTTCGTAATACGACCACGTTATGTACGATTACAGACTAACATTCCACATAATTTTAACACTACAATAACTGGACGAACAAACGTGTCTAGACCACTAATAAACTACTGAAAACCAACAATAATTATACTTAAACATCCTTAATAACAATACTAACTTTTGTGCAAGAAAACTATAAAATAAGTCGCGAAGCTGAGTGCGTTATAGGGACAGATTACTAACAATAGACACCGCATGTCTTTCCTTAGCCATTTCTCAGCCAATAGCGTCACTGCATTTTTACTGTGACATTGAAGTAGCCAATCAGATCGCTTTATTTCAGCTCCTGCATCACGCGATTTCTCTATGTGAACTCTCGCGATGAGGAGGTTAAAAAGCCACATCGAAACGATTCATCTAAAAAGGCAATATTGCAATTTGACATTTGCGCATATACAAGTAAGTAAGTAAGTATTTTATTTTCCAAAAATAACACAAACAAAAAGTTACAATAGCAGTTGATCGTACAGAGTTTTGATACAAATAGTGATTCTCTGTCCCCCAAACTAGGAAAACCTGTATTTTGGGGGGTCAGCGAGTCCGGAAAGTTTTAGTGCTAAGGTACAGACCAAGGCTTATTATAATAATTATAAAATATAGCAGCATACGGAGTAAGAAACGGTAATATGTTTAGTCTGTGTTATTACTGCATAGTGTGTGTGTGTGTGTGTGTGTGCGTGCGTGTGTGCGTGTGTTCGTGTGTGCGTCTGTGCGTCTGTGTGTGTGTGTGTGTGTGTGTGTGTGTGTGTGTGTGTGTCTGTGTGTCTCTGTGTATGTGTGAAGTAACAAATGTCAAATAGCAATATGTTTGTGTTTATGTGTTATACCGTGTTTTGTGTTTTTATCCTTTCTGTGGTGTCCCTTTATGATAAACGTTTCATTCTTTCTTTCTTTCAATATTGCTTTTTTAGATGAATAGATGGATGCTTCGATGTGGCTTTTTTAACCCCCCAGGTATCCATTGTGTAATCTGTTACACGTTACAATAACAATGACGGAATGAATACATAAATAAACCATTACCGTTATACAAATATTCTGAAAATATATTAAAATTCGTTCTACATCGATGGACACAAACAGTTTTGGCAACGCGTTACCTAAGTTATGTACAGTAAAGAAACTGATTAAATCTACAAAACTGGAAGTCTTCGAAGTATCTTAACTGTACATAACTCATCCCAATCAGTCCACTTATATCGCGGGATAATAGACCGACGACAAAACACCGTATTATTTCTTTAAATCTATATCATTTAGGGTTGATACCCATCTGGCAGCTCGGAACCGCACTTTCCTATGCTTCTATCCTTTTCTCTCACTCAGAACCGTCATTTGGTAGAGCGAGATAAGACGACCGCACACAATGGAATTGATCAGGCGGTCGGAGTGCGGTCGCGCTCCCGTTCTTTATGTCGCTCTGGCAAATGACGATTTTGAGCGATAGAAAATTATAGAAGCATTGGAAAGACCCATGCGGCTAGACGTAGTAGCCATTTTTTTCTACAATTCCTGTACATCGACGCAAGTATTTAGTATGTGTATTTCTTGTGGAAATCCATACTCTCTGCTTACCCCAGTGGGAAATAGGCGTGAGTTTATGTATCTACGTAGTTTTATGAGTAGGTAGGTTTAGTTTAACAAAAACCGAAAGTAGATAAAATAATCAATAATTGAGACCGGCGTCGGAACTTTAGGTCAAAGTTAAAAAACAACAGATCCAGTGTTTTCTTTTGCAACTTTATACGGTTATGATATTTCCCACTAAAACAGCGGCCACGTAGTTAATGCCATCTGCGGTAAATCTACAATAAGTCACGTTAAAAAATAAAACCCACGTATAAACTCATCCCGGATGTTTTGCCGTCGGCGTCTGTGGTGTCCCACACATTTCCCGCTATGTAATAGTAGAACCCCCATCGCCTCCACACTACACTTCAGTTGTCCTTGGACGGTTGGATGGACCAGCCCAGGATGCGCCGGTCGAAGCCGCAACTGAAGAAGTTGATGTTCGAGGATATGTCTTCCGCCCACGCTACTGATGTAACCATGCGTCGGTGGCCCTGAGGGTAAAAACAGTGATTATGAATACATACACACATAAACAGCCGGCATACACATCCCAGTGCTGGGCACAGGCCTCCCCTCAATCAAACGGAGGGGATTCCTTGCGGGCTGATTACCCATATGTCCGAAGGAAGATGCTTCGGAGGGTAAGCAGTAGGTCCCGGCTACTGGCACCGATTCCCGCAAATCCCTCCTAATTTGATATTAAGTTATACCCGTCAGGTCCGTAAGGAACGGATGATTCACAATTGTCAATTTTAAAATGAATGAACAACGCAGTCGAATAAAATGGGCATCACGCTGCCATACAACCCGTCTGACGTCTGCTGTCAATTTAATTATCTCGGGTTATTAGCCAATATAACATTTTGGGTGGGGTTTTAAATTTTTTAGTTCATAATTTTCTCGCCTGCATTACCCGTCCCTTTCCTTTTCGACGGATAAGAAAATGACAGGTATAAAATAAAATTAGATGGTGTCTACAAGAATTAGCACTACTCTTTACTTAAGTATATACTTGACATGAGCCATGTCAAGAGCCTTTGGCGACTTAATAATAACCCGGACACAGATTGATGAGATCACTCATTCATCTCACAATCCACACGAGAGAAAATTAAAGGGCGCCACACATATAGTAACAATACAATAACATAAATAAAACTTGCAACTAACTTACACATAATAACCTTAGCTATAAAGCCGCCTTTTGTATTAATGCCTGTAATTGTTTGTGTAATGGTTTTTTTTTGTGTTCAATAAATAATTTTTGTATTGTATTATAATAGCTATAAAAGAGACAATCGTAATATGGTGATAGTGGACGTTCTGAATTAAAGAACTCTACACCGAATAAGCCGCGGCGTGAGCCACGACGCTGGCATTCTGTGTTCCCTACTGAGGGAGTTTTTAGAATAGAGTAGAATAGAAATAGTTTAATATAAAAGGGTGCCACACACAAAAAAAAGACATTAACATCATATCAAATTTCCACTAAACAATTACAAAAAAAAAGCAAGACGGAACGTAACGAAACTTTAATATAGAAAATAAACCAATACCAACCTGTCGGCTAGACCTCGGCAGGCGTGCTAGCCGCTGTCCCTGCAGGTCAAACAGCCGTACTTGGCGATTGTCGTGCGGGATAGCAATGAGGCCGCCGCTGCTCACCCCCACCCGGTTGACCGACGAGTCTGACCTGATCGTGGCTAGTGCTGAACGCATGTTGCGGACGTCCCACACCTGGAATCAAGCGGTGGCTAAATATACTGGGTTAATATAGCAATATAGTGGCTAAATATAGTAATATAGTGGCTAAATATAGTAATAATGGCTAAATATAGCAATATAGTGGCTAAATATAGCAATATAGTGGCTAAATATAGTAATAATTATAGTGGCTAAATATAGTAATATAGTTGAGTAAGTCGAGACGTAGTAACATAATATAGTCCACGGGGTTCCTAAACTTTTAGATAACAGAACACCCACCAAATAACTTTTATTTTACGGAGGCGTGGTGCGAAGCTATGTCAATTGTACGTTTGAGTATTTATATACATTTTGGCACGTATGGTCGCTGAACTTGATTGTCTGAAAAAGTAAGATGATTCCGTGTTTCGGAGGTCACGTTAGGCCGTTGGTCCCGGCTGTTAGCCGTAAAAACACCTCTACCAACCCGCAGTGAAGTAGCGTACCGGTTGATTTAGGGGAAGCCTGTGCCCAGTAGTGGGACATATATAGGCTGTTTATGTATGGTCGCTGATGAAATCGCCGAGACGGAGTAGGTTTTTCTCTTGATAGGTACAGGAAATGTTTAATGTTGTACTGGGTGTTATGTTTGTTACGTAGCAATTATTAAGTATTGTTTTAAGTTTACGCGGTTATTATCATAATTAAAACAAATAATAACGGGTTCTTACCGCGTTTGAAATAGGGTTATGAGACTCCCAATATTCAGTCATCCCGTGATCATGGCACTTGCAACAGTGTCGAAATATCGGGAGTATCATATCCCTATTTCAAACGCGGTAAGAACCCGTTATTATGTGTTTTAATTATTAAGTAATCTGTGGTTCATGTTCTTCTTCAATGTGTTCAACTTGGCTGTATGAGAGGGAGGGTGAGGATGTATATACTATATACCTCTG
Source organism: Pectinophora gossypiella (assembly GCF_024362695.1). Classification (NCBI taxonomy): domain Eukaryota; kingdom Metazoa; phylum Arthropoda; class Insecta; order Lepidoptera; family Gelechiidae; genus Pectinophora; species Pectinophora gossypiella. The sequence continues at coordinate 6,548,907 of NC_065421.1, read as the reverse complement.
CTTAGGCCTTCGGGGACACATAAAATAGTCCCAAGGCCGCCATTTGCCATGTACCTAGTTAAGAGTCTTTTGTAAATTATATTTATATATATTTTTTTAATTATCTTTTTATTTGTATTGTATTGTAAAATAGCGCGTGTTATGTGACTATTCTTCCTTCTTCTCAACTATTTTATGATAGATTGGTCTGTCTACAACCGAAGCGCGGAGGGAACACGAGAAGTACTCCACTCCGCCACTCGAATGAGACAGAACTACAATCTACGCAAAAGAATAATGTTGATTTGTTTATTAACTAAAGTATACCTTGACGGAGCGATCATCAGACCCGGACACGACTTTGTCCTCGCGAGTAAACACTGCTGATGTTACACTCCTGTGAAATTAAACAGAATTAATAACAATGTAGTTCATAGATAATAAAGTAATCAAAATTAAGGTGGGAACGGTCAATTGGGGTGGTTTTATCTTAGGGTTGGAAGGTCAGACAGTCGCTTCTGTAACAAAACCGGACCAAGCAAATCTTCAGGTTAGGTATGCGAGTCATGTAAAATACGGGATAATTGGCTTTTAGTAACGTAAAGGTGTGTGAAAGAGAGAGTGAGGAGCGAGCGAGAGAAGAGAGGATTGCAGAATGACAGGGTTATTTTAAAATAGAAAATGAATTATATTCATAAAACGTTGCGTTGTAAAACTTTCTCGCTCGAGACAAGAAGCATCTGAACGCAATTTATGCTACTTTTAGTTTTCCTTTACTACCAGTTTAGCAGAGACATATAAATTAAACTATAAGAGAAGTTAATAAAAAAGAAACAAACGTACTCAGTGTGCCCCTGGAAGACAGAGACGGAGTGTATGGGCTCGCGGAAGTCCCAAAGACGGAAGGTGGTGTCACGGGAGGCGGTGACCACCAGTCGCGAGCTGTGATGAGCTGAGGCGTGCGTCAGCTCATGGTCATGACCTGCAGCAAAGAACAAAGAATAATAGTACGAACAGAAGGGACATTCTTCGCCTCGCACTAAGCTTGATTACCCTTCCCCGATTTGCCTACCCACTTCATTTCTTAAGACGCAAGGAGCGCGAGCGGATTTTCTGTCTCGCTCGCATGGACGGGGTAAGTCGACACTACTAAGAACATTTTTGTATGGAGTGTCCGGTGTGGTGTGTGTCTGAAGGTAGTTTAGTAATGACACAGTACTATGTGGGACATAATGAAATAAAGTTCTTCCGAGGAAGTCCCACAGGCACAAGGAGGTGTTGTGGGTCGACGCACGGTCGCGACCTTTACAGTTACGACTGTTGCTACACGGTCGCCAACAAAACCTGCAAGAACTAGCAGGCAGCCCAGTCTCGATCTTCTCTTCTTATCGTGTGAGTTGTGAGGGGGTATACCAATCTCATCAACCCTGGTGTCAGGGTTATTATTGAGCCGCCAAAGGCCCCTGACATGGCTCCATTCTAACATCAGTAAGTAGTGACCGTGACCAACGGCTCAACGTGCCTTCCGAAGCACGGATCATCTTACTTTCGGACATTCAGGTGATCAGCCTGTAATGTCCTAGCCAAACTAGGGATCACAAAGGGATTTTTGTGAAATGTCCCCACCGGGATTCGAACCTGGGGCGTCCGGATCGCTCAACCACTGGACCACGGACGCCATTCATCGGCCACTAAATCCAGTGGCTTCCTTGCTTAACCAATGACGTTACAGAAGATATAAAACAATCAAACCTGTCAGAATCTGCAGGCAATCCCCGGTCTCCACGTCATACAAGTTAGCCGTGCGATCCCAAGAGGCCGTGATGACGTGATCACCACCAGCCAGCCAATCAGCGGCCACCACTACACCCTGATGGCCGCCTAGCTCAGCCAATGGTGTGCGCAGAACCTCCGGACGGTCGCCGCCTTCGCCTAAGCTCTCCTCGCCGCCGCCTTCAAGTTCCTCTTCCGAGGACTGGCCACGCTGTCGTAGAAAAAAAAAAATCAAGAAACTTATTGAACCTGCTTCCGCGATATATGTAAGTTTTATAAGAATTAAGGGGAAGTTTGTGATCAGTTATGGGATCGTTTACACTTAATAAAATAAAAAAGATGCTTGCAAGTGACAAAGAGTATTTCTAGTATTCATTCCTGTCGTAATTATTTAATATTATACAAACTGAATTGGGTATGCTAAAAATTGGAATTTTTTAAGATAATGCAGTTGTTGGGTGAAGAAAAACATCGTGAGGAAATGCATTTCGGAGGTTTCCCTTCGCGGGTTGGAAGGTCAGATAGACAGTAGCTTCTCTAAAAACCGGACCTGTCAAATCTTCAGGTTAGGTAAGCAGACCCTGTGAAAAACGGGATAACACTAGGCAGATGATGATGAATTTTCTTGTTTTAACTTTGATACTTTCAAATGTTTTTCAAGATTTTACCTCTATCACGTTAAGTGCGCAAAACTAGAAAAAAAACATACATACATACATAAACTCACGCCCGTAATCCCTAATGGGGTGGGCAGAGCCACAAGTAATCAAAGACAACTTGCAGCCACTGTTGATACGAAGTCCAAAGATGGATATGATGAACCTTATGGTGATAAGGGATCAGCCTTTGGCCGTAACATTAGTCCATCATGTTAGATGACACAATCCCTCTGTCGGTTTTTACGACATGCCCGGGAAGAGAAGCAGCTGAACAAAAAAAAAAGTGTTTATTTTTGGTTTCAAGCAGCATAAAGTTATGAGGCAACCCCAGGAAGCAAGGTTAATGCTTGAGTTGGGGATGTCTCGCTCTTACCCTAGTTACACTAAATAGTTGACATGCAAAGCAAAAGAACCAACCAAGTACCATTTGTCAATAACTATCTATTAGAATAGATGGGACATACCGGTAGATCCCAATTAACAGCGGCCTGCCACACATGTGCGGTGTTGTCTCCGCTGCTGGTGAGCGCGATGTCCCGATTGGGGTGGAAGCGGAGAGAGTTCACTGACCCCGAGTGACCCGTGTATTGGAGCAGGCATTTGCCCCACTCCACACTCCATACGCATGCTGTGTGGTCTGTGTTAGAGATTGGAACAACATAAGAAGAACAAACGTAACAACAACAACACAAGAATTACATAAGGATTGCCTTTTTGCTACAGGTAAGCAGAGACTATGGAATTCCATTTGTTTCGATCCTGATACACTTCTCTTGCTTCCTCCACATTCATCAATCGTCACATACACGCACGCCGGTTCAGAGTAGATCAAACTAAACCTTTTCTAAGGACATCTCCAATTTGGTCAAAGTACGTCCGTCTAGGCCTTCTGCGCCCAATTGTAGGTATTAAAGTGATTAATGTTTAAAAGTCTAACAATAATATAATTTTAAGACATTAGAATGATGTAAGGGAGTAATCCCTTTACAATATTTCGGATAAAAACTATTTGGAAGTCGAATTTATGTTCTATTAAACAAAATATTTCTGTGTAAATAGGATTACTCTAAATGTCTTTGTAGCCTCATTCAAGATGCAGTTATACCCAGGTCAAGATTTGCAACTAAAGTTTTAGGGACATAATGTTTAGAAACAAAGCAATACAAAATCGATGAATAACAATTAAACTAAATTATCTTACAGACAGGTATATAAACACAAACCAGCAGAAGCCGTGCCAATGAGGGCCTGCCCGGGCCTAGCGGAGGACACATCCCAGATGCCGTCCTTGTGTCCGCTGAACTCGCGCACCAGCTGGCAGTTGTACGTGGGAGCCTTGAAGCTGGACACAATTTTGCTGGTCTGCACGCGGAGCTTGTGGCTTGCTTTCACTTTTTGGGAGTTGCTTTGGGATACTGATAAAAAAAAAACAATAATTAATTTACTCATTTTATGTAAGGCTTGAAGATTGTATAATAGTTCAAAATGAGAAATGTGTTTATTATCAGAAACAATACAGTAATTAAGGCACATGAAACAGGGTGGCTACATTATAAATATGACCAAATGAACAGAGGTTTCCAAACTAGGCGGAGCCTGTATTTTGACCAACTTTAAAAAATGGGGTACAAGTAAGGTTGGCGCAGTTTGGTAAAGGAATATTAATAAGAAGTAGGAAACTTAAAGTTAAACTTACATCTAAGTGTAAGAGTGAAAGGAATGTGAGTTGAGTATGTATATGAATGTGTGAGTGTGCAGGTTAAGGGTACCTATGCAAGTATAAGTTGATGATAGACTTATTATCCTGGCTACAATAAAGTAAAATTGTATGCAAATTGTCTTCTGAAAGTACAGGTGTGACTGTAAATGTATATAGTAATGGCTAATCACTTTACCCTTGAATTAAGCCTGTAATCTATATTTGAAATATGCAGGAGCATAATGAGAATAACCTTGCATCCACTGCTATGATTTGTGACTTTAAATATAAATAAAGTATGGAATTGTTAAAAACCATGGACTAGATGTAACTAGAACCATAACTCTTCATTCAAATATCGGTAGGCAGCAGAACACTCATTTACTTAAAACACAATACAATAATTTTAATTGCTTCTATGCTGTTCTGGGAGCAAATAAAAAACATAGAACACGTTCAGCTGCTTGTCTTCCTGGGCATGTCGTAAAATCCGACAGAGGGATTCTGTCCTCTAAATGACGGGCTAATGTTATGGGCGATAGGCTGGTCCCTTATCACCATAAGGTTCATCATAATCCATCTTAGGACTTCGTATCAACAGTGGCTGCAAGTTGTCTTTGAGTACTTGTGGCTCTGCCCACCCCATTAGGGATTACGGGCGTGAGTTTATGTATGTATGTATGTACAATACAATAATATACTTATTCCACCAGCATTGAAAAAGTCCAGGATCTGGTTTGACTCAATGCTTCCATTCATCCCTATTGACTATATAATTATATAAAGCACATATACTATACTTATTTGCTGTATATACTTACTTAAAAACTTTGTATTTAATCTTCACTCAAGTACACTTGTATCTCACACAAAAAAGAGATACACATTAGCCTTTAATTTGTTATAACTTTTGTTTCTATTTTGTTTATTCTGTGGGCTACATAAGATTGTATGCTAGCCATGTTTCTGTGTCTGATCTCCAGGACAGAAGCATCACAGACTGGTATACAAGTATTTGCTTACTTAGCCAGTTATGTTACCTACTCAATTTATGTCAAATTTGCTACTATACGCTCAAAAAAAAAACTGTGTACAAATTAGATAATACAGTAAATAGGAAACTAATTTTGTTGATATTTGTTTTCATTACACATAATTAAAAAACTAATAATAATAAATAATTAATAAAAATTAATAATAAATTAATCAAATCATAATAAATAAATAAATTAATTATTATTATTTTTAATTAATTAATCTCAGACAATTATTCTCATTCTAATCTATTCTCAGGACTTGATTGTTTAAAAAAAATAAAATGGATATATTAGTGGCATAATGAATCTATACTATTTAAAAGAATTTGAAACTAATAACCAAAGCAATTGTAATACAAAGTTGAGAACATAATCACAAGGTACAATACTTCAATTACATACAATTTTGCAGTTGCATCTAGTAAGACCCAGTAATTTTTAAAACCTATTACTGTAGTTACCTAACCTGTGTGTACCTACATAGAATATAATCCAGTTTTAACCAGCTAAAATTTAGATTTAATTATAAGATATGAGGTCAGCCTGACAATAGACTATTGTGATTCACAATGATTGTCAATTGAATTTATATACGCAAATTTGTTTTATTATACTTACATTTGACTTTGGAGTTTTTCCCCGAGGTTTCAAACTCAATATAGTCGGCGTTCTGTCTGTCTCCCACATAGCTTTCCCTTTCCAACTTCTCACTCAAAATCTCTATTTTTTCTTGAACTGTAAAAGGAAATAAATTTGAAAACTCATATCAAAGTACTTTAACATAGTAAGTAAAAATATTGAGATATTCTGCATATTTGTGCAAAAAAGTATCAACAAAATATAGTTAGTACTGTCATTTGGCACAAATGGAAGGATCTTGTGAAAACATAATGTTTTGTAACATACACTTATAAATATTCCAAGGTAAAACTGGAGTACAGTGGACCTAACTCGTCAAACAGGTGTATGTTTGTTTATGCACTTGATACGTATATTTACTTACGGTTTAGGTTTTCAGTGTAAAGAAGGTCAAATTCTTTCTCTATCTGGGAGAACAGTTCATGTAGGCGGGACCTAAACACTGGCGGAATGGATGTTTCAGAATCTTCCATTTTGAGGTAATTAGGAATTCCATCGGAACCCTCGGTGAGTGCCTGAAGTCTTCGTTTGCTGGATTTCATGGTCACGGAGACAGAACACGGATCTTGTACTAATATCAGATCACATAGTATACGACCGAATTATATCAAATCGTTTCACCCCAAATATTAACCGCAATATAAACCACTTTTATGAAAGATTTTTATAAAACGATTGTATTATTTATTGAAAAGTAATTTTCAAAATAAATACACGACGAGATATTTCCAGCAATACCCTGACATTTGACATTTGCACGTTAATGTTGCAAATGTAAAAAATCACAGTCCACTTTTTACATAATACCGGTTTTTGAACGCTTATAGTAAGATCTGTGGTAAGATTTAAGATGATGCATCTATGTAATGCATGGTGATGCATGACTGGGACTGGTGGTTGTAAACAACTTGTATTAGATATCATATGTACCATTTCGTTACGTTTCCGTTGCATAGTCTTGTTCTTATATTAAAAAAAAAACTTTTTGGTAACCGTAGACAGAGAAACTAATAGACTAAATAATGTTTTTGTCTCATTCGCACTAGAAAGAGATAAGCCAACACAGTAACCGTAAGAAAAAAGGGGATAGCATTATCGTTTTTTTGTCCTTGTCGCTGTAACCTGTTTTTTACCTGACCACAAAACGTCAAAATGACAGTATGTGTGCAAACATTTAACTGATTCTGCGTTTTTACTCTAAATAAATACTTATTATGTGTTTTCCTAAAACACACAGCGTTTAGGTGAAGAAGCAGTCTGTGAATAGCCTTGAAACCATAAATAATTTAAGAAAACATACCTGAATCTCTATGGTTTACCGTAAGTTTCTTTCTACTGTCACCAGAGGGCGCCAGTTTCTATGCGATTGGGACGTCATCTATGACGTACTTCATAGCGTTTGTGAATTTTGCCGGTAACAGAACGTCAAAAGTTTTCTCGTAAGAAAAAGGCAAAATTAAAGTTTATTCTCATAGATTTTTATGTTAAAAAACGTAAAAGTGAGTGATAGCATCACGTAAAAGTGGTTACGAATGTAATATGGATCAACCAGTGGATAATTCAGATCCGGAGCATTATGGCGATGCAAACCAGGCGGGTCCTTCTGCTGCTCCTGAGGGAGAGCAGAATAGGACCTCGAGCGATACTGATAGCAGTTCTTCATCTTCGGAAGATGAGGAAAGTATCGTATCGCCGCCGCCTAATAAGAGACCAAAACGTAAGTCCACCAAACATGTTACGACGTGTTCCGACCCTCGTGTCGAAACTTTAATTAATCATGTAAGTTGTTTATCTGAGTATGTGTCACAAATACCGCAATATTTGCAATCTTTAAACACTAATACAAATGTAGATAACATTGCTCAGCCAGGCCCATCATCTTTTTTACAAAATCCGTGTCTGCCGGTTTCTAACTGTGTCAGTTTAGGTGAGTTAGGTTTGGAATTTGACCAAAGAAACATTGTGCCATTAGCGGACAAGGACCGACTAGAAGAATTAAAAAGACTGCAACAGTTTGATAGTCCAGCTTGGAAAAATATCCGCTATAAAAAAGCACTGCAAACTCTTTCAGCAACACCTGGTTTTGTAGGGTTGAAAGTTAATGAGGAATTTTGTCATTTTAACAAGAACAAGGATTATTTGGCATCAACAGAGAATCTGTTAGCTGGTTTGTCAAATGCTGTTTTACAACAAAGGGAACTTTTAAAGACAGGTTTACAAAACTTGGTAGACTGGGCATCGGCCAACCCCAAAGACTTGAACCCTAATTCTTTATTTGAAAAGGTTTCATCTACATTTGGTCCCGGTTCCCCAAGCTATAACATGTCTGAAACAACGATGCAAATAATCTGTGGTAAGAGATCAGAATGCATCGAGGTACGTCGGGACCGTATCCTTAAGGAAATAAAGAACCCGAATGTTAAGACAACCTTAATGAACATTCCTCCAAGTGCAGAGCACCTGTTTAGCCGAGGTAGTTTGCTGCCACTTATTAACTCTCTGGGGGGAGTGCAGTCTTGGCTGAACACACCTAATTATTTAAAAGAAAAAAGGTTTTCAGAGCAACATACAAATAAAAAAGTCCAGAAGCAACCAAGCAAATTTAATAAGACAGAACAGAAAAAACAGACTCATAATAACAAGAAAAACCACACCTTTCGCCGAAACAGTGGAACAGACTCCAATACTAAGTCAAAATGACTATCTGTTGAGGGCGTTCAGAGGGGGTTGCCTGAGGGAACATTTAGCAGACTGGGAACAATTAGGTGCCCAACAATACATCCTGACAACCATTGCGCGGTGTCGGATACCTTTCAAAGACGAGCCCCCTCTACATTACCCTCACAGAAAAATTATAAAGAATTTTTCAACAAAAATATCCCCGGAGATGACATCAATGATAAACGATCTGAAGGAGAAGGGGGTATTAGAACAACCACCCATTCTAAATTCCGGGTTTCATTCGAGGATGTTTTTAGTCAAAAAGTCAGATGGAGGCACTCGGCCAATATTCGACCTCAGGGGTCTCAATGCCCACATATATACAAAACATTTCCACCTAATAATGCAAACAGATGTGAGAGACTTTTTACAGACCGGAGACTGGTTAACAAAGATAGACCTTCAAAATGCATATTTTCATATACCAATCTCGGAATCGCACAGGCGCTTCCTACGAGTCATTTACAACCAGGAAGTACTCCAATTAACTTCTCTACCGTTTGGCCTGTCATCGGCCCCCCGCACTTTTGCGGCCGTTACAAATTGGGTTGCGGAGATTCTTCGTGCCCGTGGCATCCGTCTGTTGGTGTATCTAGACGACTTCCTGTTAGTACACCAAGACCGCTCCAAATTAGTCTGTCAGGTTGCGGAAACACTGAAGACTTTGCAAGCACTGGGCTGGCATGTCAATTACCAAAAATCTGTTCTCGAACCCACCCAGGAGTTAGAGTACCTGGGGCTCTTATGGAACACCCAATTAAATATCCTGTCACTACCCTCAAAGAAAGTTACGAAGCTAAGGGAGTGCATCTCGATGCTCCTAAGCAGAAGAAGGTGTTCTCTGCGGGAAGCTCAATGCCTTTTGGGATTACTAAATTTCGCAAATTATGCCATTCCCAAGGGACGCCTACGTTGTCGCAAAACCCAAATTTTCTTGAGAAAATTCAACAAGAACAGACCCAGACAAAAAAGAGAATTGCCCCCTCATGTACTCCAAGATTTAAGTTGGTGGCTAGCTGCAATCAATCACAGCTCAACGCTACTGCACAAGCCAAAAGTAACCCACTTTCTAACCACCGACGCAGCGGATGCGGGGTGGGGAGCACATTTAAACGAATTCTTCCTGACGGGGAAGTGGACTTCAGATCAAATGAAATGGCACTCCAACATGAAGGAAATGTACGCAGTGTATGGTGCCATAGAACACCAACGTGCAATCCTTCAGAATGCTCATGTCCTGATTCAATCGGACAATCGGACGTTAGTAGCCTACATAAGAAACGAGGGGGGCACGCACTCACAGGGGATGCTGGATCTAACTACCAGGCTCCTGGAGCTAACCGAGCAGCTGAATCTGACGCTGTCGGCTTCCTACCTCCCGGGGAGGTTAAACGGAATAGCGGACCGCCTGTCAAGGGGTCGACCATTACCGGAATGGCACCTACTACGCCCGGCCGCGGAGGCCATATTCAAAAAGTGGGGCGTTCCAGACGTCGACTTCTTCGCGTCCAGAGAAACCGCCGTAGTAAAAAAATATGTGTCCCTAGACTCGAGAGATGGCTCGGCAATTTTTTGCGATGCCTTCAGTCAAGAATGGGTCGTCCAGCTGGGCTGGCTGTTTCCACCACCCAATCTCATACCGCGGGTGCTAGCTCATCTCAACAATGCGAGCGGGACGTTCATCCTGATAGCCCCAAATTGGAATCAGTGCTTTTGGCTACCGGACCTTCAGGCGAGAGCCCTAGAAGAGCCAATTCCTATACCGAACCTGCGGAAGGTTCTGATAGACTGGACTACAAAAACTGTTCCACCACAAATAGACAAGTTATGTCTGCAGGCGTGGAAAATTGGGGGTGGGCTGATAGGATCGCGCATTGGAGCCACGAAGAACAACAGCTCTTGAGAAGTAGTTGGCGGACATCTACTCTTACTACTTACAGCGCTCCTATTAAGAGATGGATTTCGTGGTGTGAATCTAATAGCATTAATCACAAGATTCCACATGGAAATGACATTGCAAGATTCTTAGCCAACCTTTACATAAAGGAAAACTTGGCTTATAGCACCATATTGCTACATAAATCTGCAATTTTGACATATTGTGCATCATCCGGAGAACATCTGACAAAAAATTTTCTAGTTCACCAAGTGTTAAAAGCCATATCACAAGCGAAACCAAGACCCCAAAAGCCACCAATATGGGATACAAAATTGTTATTTGATTGGTTAAGAACAACTCCGAGTACAGGTTCATTTTTTGATATTTCCAGAAGAACAGCATTGATTCTTCTATTAGCATCAGGACGTAGATTACATGATTTGACACTTCTTCAAGTCACTGATGAGAGTTGTATTCAACAAGATGATGAAATCATTTTGTGGCCAATGTTTGGTTCCAAAACAGATTCAGCTTCTCATCGTCAGTCAGGTTGGCGACTATATGCACACACTGATGTGAAGGTTTGTCCTGTAAGACATATTAAACAACTTATCCAAGCCTCTAACTCTAGACGTTCAAAAGGAGGAAATCCTTTAAGTCTATTTATCTCGGTTACTGGTGTAGTAAAACCAGCTACTAGGACCATAATAGCAGGATGGATACGGACCATTTTTAGAGAGGCTCATATAGATGCTTCACCTGGAAGTATAAGATCAGCTGTAGCTTCAAGAGGCTGGTTAGAGAATAGACCCGTAGAAGAAATTCTCCGCAGAGGGAATTGGAAGAGTATTGAAACTTTCAGTAAATATTATTGTAGGCAGATTGAAAGAACTGAAGCTAAAAGTGCTGATTTGTTGGTTTCTAATTTTACAAATGCCTAAGAATTTTTTGATTTAATTTTAAATAACTTAGGAAGAATTTTAGTTACTTTTCGTTTTTTATTTGTTTAATATTGATTGTTTATTTTGAATATGTTTAAGATAAGCTTCTTAAATGTTTATTTTCATACATTTTCATGATATGTAAATGTTTATTTTCTTAACATAAAGTTTCTGATTATGTTAAAGTGTATTTTCTTATAGATCACATAGCGTTTGTTTTAATCACCAGCAGATAACAAACAGGTCTTCACCTAAACGCTGTGTGTTTTAGGAAAACACATAATATAAATGTTTTGCATTACAACAAAACAGTTATTATGTGTTGAATAAAACACACAGCGTTGCATCAAGGTACTTGCTGGTGGCGAAGACACTATGAAGTACGTCATAGATGACGTCCCAATCGCATAGAAACTGGCGCCCTCTGGTGACAGTAGAAAGAAACTTACGGTAAACCATAGAGATTCAGGTATGTTTTCTTAAATTATTTATGGTTTCAAGGCTATTCACAGACTGCTTCTTCACCTAAACGCTGTGTGTTTTATTCAACACATAATAACTGTTTTGTTGTAATGCAAAACATTTATATTAGTGTTTCTTAGCTTCCAAGTACATTTTTTTTGGACAAAATCAATAGCGTAATAATAACAATGCCAGTATGTAGTGTTTTAGCGTGTGAAAACAGAACATATCGAAGCAGTCCGGGTACATCCTATCACAGGTACAATTTCCATTAAATTATACCTTAAAACTCTTTATTTCTGTGTTTTATTCTCGTAAAATCTTCAATTTGGTGTTAGAAAGAGATTCCAGTGTAATTGCAGGTGATTTTTCGTGTATTTTTCTGTAATTACAAAATCACCACGAAATTTTAGTGTTGCCTACCGAACAGTTATTTTTACCCTAGATTTTCACAAAAAAGTCATATCAAGTGGAACCAATTACTTACTGTCTATTATTATTTATATGTTGTTGTCATTAAAGGTTTCCACTTCAAGAACGTGAACGCACTGATTGGGTTAAAGCATGTGGAATAACAAACTGGGAACCGCCTAAAAGTTCTGTAATATGCTCTAAGCATTTTGATGGCAACTTCTTTATTAAACATGGAGATAGAACAAGTCCAACCAAGTTCTGTCATGTAAGTTATATGTTCCTCTTGGATATATTATGACCAAGAAGAAGTCAATTTACCTTTCAATCAATCCTGATATTTTATTAAGTTTATTTTTATTTACAGTTGGAAAATGTTTCTGTACCAAGTTGTTCACCATCCTCAATGCAACATAGTGAAGTTGCCGGCATCCCTGCCAACTATATTTAGAAGCAGGAAAATCCAACTAAGCGAGGTAAGCTGCTGGTATTTGAAACAACATATATACATAAACCCACGCCCGTATTCCCCGAAGCGGTGGGCAGAACTACAAATAATCGAGAATATATTTGCAGCCACTTTTGATTAAAAATGGGAGGCCACTTTTATTCCTCTGATCGATACTATTTTCCATTTTTTGTTATTTGTCTGTTGATGATTGAATTAAGAATCTGTTAACACTTTTCTCTCAATTTTTACGCCTTGAAATTGTCAATGAATGTTTTTTTTTATTATTTCAGGCAAAAGAACATGATTACACAGATACGCCTCGGAAGAAAAAGTTAAAGCTTATACTTGAAAGAAAAAGGGTTTTGTCAGAAACTCGATTGAAAAAACTACGTGCTGCAAGACAAGCGAACCGGCGTTTAGTAAAAAAAAATGCTGAACTGTCTGACGTTATTGCTGAACTGCGGCTAAACTTTAAATTTTGAAAAACAGATCAACTCTTCTCTTTCATTTTTAAGAGATGATGCGTTAATAGAAGAAGCTTTCGAATCCGAGGAACTTGATTTTTCAGTAGACCATGACTATCTGCCAGATCCATCCCGTTTAACAGAATATACAAAACATGTAGTGGTATATATTGCGGGCTTTGTTGTTACCAAAGTGTCCAAAATAGTAAAGTGTCACGATTGCTTAAGTAGCATAGTGGAGATGTCAAATTTAAACTTGTTATTAATTTCCAAAAAAGACAAAGGCGGTTTGCGATATCCTTCTGCTGATGTAATAAATTTATGTGAAATTGCTGAAAGAATTTTTAGACAAAATGTCATACGGTTAGGTTTAAAAATACTGTCAACAAAAAAATATTTTAATGCTTTTAATCAGGAAATGTATACAACTAAGCCCAATTAAAGATTTTTTTTAATTTCACGGCAACCGGTTTGACCATTCTCCTTTAGAAAGCCATGAAATGCTTTTAATGCCATAATTATGAATTATTTAAAAGTTCGGTTTCATCATTACGCCAAAAACTTATCAGAGCCTGATGTAAAAGTGCGAAATATGTACAACAAATTGACCCTGTTACGTAATCAATGAATATTTTCAGTTTATTATTTTTGTTTTTTTTTTATAGTCATTTAAACAAAGTTTCTTTCTATTAATGTGCAGTTTTATTGTTCTGTTCTACCGTCCTCTTACCCTTTACTTTTTTTAGCTTTACAGACTGCTTACCCTATATTTAACTGGGTTAAAAATCGGACTGTATATGGTGTTCAAGTTAGCACTGCTAATTTGCTAATTATCCATGCAAGCGAAGTTTACGACTTTGGTCGCACTGACTTAATTCACTGAACTTCTAATTCATTTGGTCGCCACTCGCAGACGACTACAGCGACTACGTTGGCCACTTGGTGTACCACGTTGAACCACTGTCGAAAGTCGCTATGGCTGTGACTAAAGTCCCTCATATAGGAACAGTTGCGTTTGGTTAAATGTATGGTCGTGGAGTTCCTTGGGGGAGGCCTATGCCTAGCAGTGGGCGTCATACGGCTGTTGATGATGGTCCGCGCCACGAAAGAAGTCCCGCGGATTTTAATGGCAAGTCGCAGCGGCCGCACGACTTGTAACGGGCGCGTATTATTTTTTAAAGTATACAAACTTTTTTTTACGTGGCTTATTACAGTTTACCAACCATGTGGTAATATCCTTTCAATGAGTCATATTTTCCACATAGTAAAGTTTACCCTGGTTATGGGTAGTTTTTATTTGTGGCAATACGTATAAAAACTATACCTGTCTCATAGCCGGTTACACGGTGATTTAGTCTATTAGTTTCTCTGTCTACGTTGGTAACTTTGTAACTTGTTTAGTCTTGTCGACAAAGACTATAAAAATCCTGCTGTGAATAGGTGGCTTTATAGAAACTACCACTACTGTAATATTACCGGTTTTGTCTATGAAAGTTGAAAATGGCAACACAATGTAAAAAAGTAACTTAAGTTGTCTATGGTAAAAAATGGCCGATGGCCGGTGGGTTGTGTAGGTTTGCGGAGAAACTGCCAACGTACGACTTCTTTTTGTTATATTTTATTTGAAATCATGTCGTTTTCAGATTTATATGCTAAATATAACTGTAATTATTGTCAAGAAGAAATCAATGGTATACGTGTGAGGTGTTCTGAGTGCATCGATTTCGATATTTGTTTGCAGGTAAAGTAGCGTTGGTGCCATTTTTTGTTTATAGTTTTGGCGCAAATTTTGAAAATTACAAACTATTACGTGGTATTTTTTACAGTGTTTCTCTCTTGGTGCTGAAATTGGTACACACAAAAATGATCATTCCTATCAGTTTATGGTAAGTATAAAGTAACTATACGGTTTTATATTTCCATGCAATTGTAGTATTCATTTCAATATTTTTTTTAAACTCTAAACTTATGTTTAGGACTCGGGGGCATTTGGGTTATTTTTGGGACGAAGCAGTTGGTCTGCTAATGAAGAAGTGAGACTACTAGATGCAATAGAACAGTTTGGATTTGGAAATTGGGAAGATATAGCCAAACACATAGAGTCACGGACACCAGAAGGTATACCTTTTGCCCTTCTTTTGCCTATCTTACTTTGAATTTTTTTTGTAGTGTTAGTAATATTGGTCATTTATATTGCAGAGGCGAAAGATGAATATATTACAAGATACCTGGAGGGCAGTATTGGTCGAGCTACATGGGGCAATGTGGAAAGTACCAGTCGACCATCTTTGCACTGTGCTGATCGGGATGAAGGGCCCCTTGGTCCCAGCGCTGTGTCCAGACTACCCTCACTTGCTGTCAGTTCAGATGAGGCTGCTCAGCTGGGTTACATGCCAAATAGGGATGACTTTGAAAGGGTAAATAGACTTACTATCTGTAACTTATCATATTTTGCATTCAATCAAATAATGTTAAAATACTATTATATTACTAATGTATAGTTTTGTAAAAGCTATAAATACACATTAGGAAATTTGTAAAAATAAATAAACTGTTTTAGGAACATGATCATGAAGCTGAGCAGCTGATATCAACACTGGCATTGAATCCTGAGGATGATGAGTTAGATGTTGGTGAGTTGTAACATGTGGTATTTTTGGATCTGGTTACATTAGGTAACCTTATGGTGATTTGCATTTGCAAATCCCATTTGAGAAAAAATTTAAGTTCTATGATGAAGAACAGCAGCTGATCATGGGAGATCTCTGCCCAGTATAGGTAGGGCATTTATTTTAAGAAACATTTTTTTTTTCAATTGGGAGACTTACTCCTCATTTAACACAATAAGAATCTGGTATTATGAGTTTTAGTGATATTTTTTTCAATTCTTAAAAGTACATTAATTGCCCAGGCCTTCTGATAGACAAGGATACCAACTAGACAAATATTCAACTAGATTATAAACTAAACAAATCTTGTTATTAGTTATAACGGAACTGAACTTTTATGCCTCGGCTTTACTTTTGTTTCAGCCCTTAAACTATCCCAAGTGGATATATACACACGTCGCCTCCGTGAAAGAACGAGAAGAAAAAGACTGGTGCGTGACTTCCAACTTGTATCGGTGTTCTTCAACAACCAGCGGAACAAGCAGAAGACACTTGGAAAACTTGCCAAAGAGAAAAAGTAAGAATATAAGTTTTTTTTAACAGTAAACTTAATTATGTGTCATGTATCCAGTGATGGAAACAAAAACTCAAAATGTTCATGCTTCAAATCTGGTTATAGGCTTGTGATGTATAGCAGATAATTAGATGTCGAAATTTAGCAATCCTCTTTTGAAGAATAATTATATTGTTTTTTTATTGTAACCCAGAACCTGACATTGTACAGCAGTAACTGTCAGTACTATTCAGAGGCGAAGGACAAGAGTCCTAGTACGACTTTGAAATGGACTACTCTGGGCGCCATCCCACTCGCGTCAGACTGAGTGCTGCGGGGCGGAAGGCAAGAGGGAAACCACTGCCCTATTTCTCCGTAAAAAGTAGCATGGAGAATGCTACACCAACAAAAATATTAGATTATGTTCATCTGTTGCCAATACAATTTATACTTTCCCAATGCTACTACTAACATAACAAAAGTCCTCGAGTGTATCCCAGTTGGAATTCTGTTAGACCAACGTGATAGGTGCTACCCAATCCCGGCTACCCTAAAATCCATGATTCACAAAACCGTCTCTGCATTACAGAGAGTTCACGGAGCGCTTGAGATGGACAGCGCAGTTCTACGGGCGCGCGGAACAGGCGGGCGTGGTGGCGGGGCTGTGGCGCGAGCGCGAGCTGCGCGTGCGGCTGGCCGAGCTGCACCGCTACCGGCTGGCCGGCGTCACGCGCCTGGAGGAGTGCGCGCACTACGAGCAGCACGCCGCGCACAGGAAGCACCCTAACGCGCAGCCGCACCACCTCGACGTGAGACCCCGCACCGTGGTACTTTGCGCTTTTAGCCTACCCTGCTGCATTCGCTTGTAACGTCAACTAGTGTCTTCCAAGAGTCGCGCCCAATCGGGCGCCCTCAGAACGTGAATCCCGCGCGGCGCGGCGAGTCTTAAGAACTATTCGTTTTTTATTATAGTTCCAAAATCGATATAAACTGATAGCCAAATGTGAAAACAGGATCGAAGTACGTTGAAAAATGAAATAGTTATAGTTAGCTCTTTTATAACTATTTTATTTTCAAATCAAGGAGCTAGAAAGTAACGGCAATAGTACTATACAAGTCACAATCTACATACAAATGCTGGTTTGCTTAAACGGGTCGAAGCATCCCCCTACCCCTGCACCACTGACTTTAAATACGAATATTTCCAACGTTAGATGAGATATTGAAAAGGTTTCAGATTAGTCTTTAGCATGCTCATCTGAGTAGATTGATGAAAAGAAAAAAACTTAACTACCCTATCCTGCGTTGGATGAACTGTTTTTTTTTTGTTTTAGTTTTCCCCGAAGGGTAAGGCAAAGGGAACTATGCCCATACAGCCATGTCTTACGTATTTTTTTTCTTGATGATTAATGAAATGATGAAAGGTGATGATGATGAAACCTAAGCCCCCACCCTCGGAGTAGACTCCTACTCCGAACCCCAAACGAATTAACTCAAAAGTCCGCATAAACTTTTGAGTTATGAAGCGGCTTCCTGACACGAAGCGAAAATAGGCAGATACACTTTGTTTATTGAATACTCCAATATAATAACACTCGCGAATGTCTTCCGACTAACTTAATGCGATCATTAACCACAAAACACCACTTCGTATTAATTATTTAGATTACTCAATGAAGAAAGCAACTGTCCCGTTCCCGTTTCCCGCCGAAAAGCCTGGATGAACGGTATACAACCAGCCTACAGACTCAGTGAGGCCAACATCCTAAATCTAAACAATGGTTGACGTTACACGCTGTGCTTACATTTACATACATGTTTTTTTATCATCGTTTCTTTTTAGTACTCGCATTCTTTTCGTTGAACCAAATTTAAATCATGACTTTGTGTTTCTTCATTTTCGTTCATGGCATCGAATCATGCTTCAGTTCACATGCTTCCGCTTCGCGATGTTATGTTAGTAGGAACTACATGCATGTCCAACGAAGTAGATAGAGGCATGTATCGTAGAATGCTCGCCTAAAGACGGATTTCGTCACGGAATAACGCATCAGCTCTGAGCTGCTAGTGTACATAAACAAATATAATAATATAATAATAATAACTTCATTATTTCGGTTTTTTTTGAGTTTAAAGCTAATATAGAATATAGTTGAGGAGCTCGGTGGCGCAGCGGTAAACGCGCTCGGTCTGCGATTGTTGAAGTTAAGCAACTTTCGCAAAGGCCGGTCATAGGATGGGTGACCACAAAAAAATAAGTTTTCATCTCGAGCTCCTCCGTGCTTCGGAAGGCACGTTAAGCCGTTGGTCCCGGATGCATTAGCAGTCGTTAATAACCATCAATCCGCACTGGGTTTAAGGCCCGATCTCCCTATCAATCCATAGGGAAGGCCCGTGCCCCAGCAGTGGGAAAATTAATGGGCTGATGATTATAATAGAAAATAGTAAAAAGTCTATAAAATTACTCAGCATAAGTCTATACTTCAACTAAATGATGTAATTTCTAAAATATCTTTCTGCTGAAGGAGGTTAGTTGAGGTATTAGTTGTCTCCGAACGAAGATGAGCATGAATGATGAATTAATGAACTCTAAAAATGAGATTTATAACAAACATGTTTGACGTAACATGAATTATCAACGTATTCTGTTGACTGATTGACGTCATTACAGTAAACAAGATGGAAAACTATGCTTTATTTTTAACAAACGGAAGTTATGTTAATTAAGATTATACTATACTATAGCTTTGATTACTATATTTTACTCCGGTATATAGTCACGACCATATTTTGCTAGACAGATTTTTATTCTTACTAAAAGCAGTAAAGTGTGCTTCAAGCCGCCTCCGGGCCTTTGTCCTTTATTGGGCTGTATATAGGCTGTGTATTTAGATAAGATGAATTTATGTCATATCATTGGTGGGTGTAGTGTTGCAAATAATCTAAAAATATTTATTATCGATTTTGTGGGGGGTGAGGTAAATCTAACTCGGTAACGATACGAATTGATGCGAAGCGGAGAGTTTCCGATCTATACGTAGTATTTATTATTCTATATTTCATACATTTTCTATCGATATAATAATATGTATAAATAGCTGTAGAATCTATGATAGCATACAAAGTGGTCGATTCGGGCAAGCACGAACTTAATTTTTACTTAATCTTACATGACTAAAAGTAGCTGCATCTCTTTCTTGCACTTATTGTAAGTGAATGACGGCACTAGTTTTAGAGTGTCCATTCGAATAGGTTAAAGTTATTAATGCCTACCACAGCTCGTGTGCGGTGTGAGGTAGGTACGGCGGAGGTGTGAGTACTAACAAGGCACACGGTGTTGTGTGGTTTGGGTTTGATCTCGTATAACGGTTGTATTCGCCAGGGCAGCAGTGGGTGCCTGGACACCAACCAGACAAGAGAAGCAACGCTGACCAGCATGCAGCAGCTAAGAAAAAGGTACGTTATTTTAAATAATTTCTATCATAGTCATTATCCCTAGTCATCCCGTTCTACATAGGATGCGCGTACGTCAAAAAAGTAATAGTATTTATTAATTAGTAAATAGTTTTAAATAATTACAAAAATATATTATAAGACACAAAGGGTCGGAAATTTGAAAAAAATAAAAATAAAGAATAAAAGAAAGAAAAATGGTTAATGGTTCGTAAACGCACAAAGACACAACTATACAAAATAATACTTATCAATTATGAATGTGTGGAGGGCGTCCATTAATCTCTGCCTTTGGTCTATTCTGTAGTGTGATTGTAAATCATATTTTTGTGCAACAGAGACGGCGAAAGCGGCTCAAGTTCCACCAGCCCAAAGTGCACACGGGACGGAAGTACCGGATGTGGATGTTGCAAAAAGAACTCATGCAGCAGCAACAACGTCTCCTCGAGGCATCTGCTGAATAACAACGAGATACAGGTACTAATATACTGTGTCAAATGGGATACATTTTACAACACATCCATACTAATTATATTTCTAAGGTATTTATATGGAAATACTGAAGTATGACATCGTCATACTAGTTATGTTAAATTAGATTTTTTTCTTAACATCTAAACGAATTTTATTTCTATGGTATTTGTATGGAAATATTGAAGTATGACGTCATCATACTAGTTATGTTAAATTATATTTTTTTCTTAACATCTAAACGAATTCTATTTCTATGGTATTTGTATGGAAATACGAGTATGACGTCATCATACTAGTTATGTTAAATTAGATATTTTTTACTTAACATCCAAATTAATTACCTATGGTATTTGTATGGAAATATTAGTATGACGTCATCAATAAACGTAGTTAAACGTTCGTTCTCACTGTTACGTAATTCTAATTTAAAATTCACAAATAAGTTAAAAAGAGGGATGAGTAGTTTTGATCTTTTTAGCCTGGATTATATTTCAATAATAGATTTTTATAGTTTATTTTTAACCCAGTCATCTACCCAGTTGTTTGTTAAAATGGGCCCTTTAATACAAGTTTTAATTTGACATTGCAGTTACAATTTTGAACTGGGTACGTAACAATTACAGTATAGTTTTTTTGGCAGAGGTAGTGTAAAGGTAACCTTTTAAAACTACGATTGCCTATTTAGGGCTGATTTTTCAATAAACGAATACATTTTTTCATATACTTCAATTAGATCATATATGTTGGGGGATGCACTGTTCCCGCCTAAAAATGATACCGTCAAATCAGCGTTATAACAGTGTTGCGCCTCGTTGCGTTTTTATACGCGCGCTGCGTGTCCATAGTTATCTCAGTTACTTAAGGTTTTTTAACTAAACCGTACGACACTTTAGGACTTTTTCGAAATACTTAAACTGGTATACATTAGAATTGACGCGGGAAGGATATTTATATGATTTTTGCAAGGAACTGTGCTTTTTCCAATATATGATCGTAGAGTGGAAAATCAAAATGTTGTATGAATAAATTCGAATTTGGAAGAGTATTCTTCGAACGTACGTTACTGTTCTTTTTCTGACATGTTATATCATTATAAATATGTCATTGTCGCGTAATTGAACATTTGTACAAGCAGCAGAGAAACATATATGAGTCATGTGTACATACATGTGGTCATAATCAATTATCTATTATTCGCGGCTAGCAACTACCTACGGTTTGTCTTTGTTTTTCAATCAACACGTTACAATAGATTTGTGACGATATTGTCCGACCACGTTTTATGTTTTCGGGGCTTTAAAAGTTAACAAAAATAAACCCTTTTGCATACTATAGCATCACGCCTGTAATCATGAGATAGGCAGAGGTGTATATTATATATCTGTTTAAGTCCTGTGTAATAGGGGGCGAGCCTATTCCCATTAACAGGGCACAAGTCATGGAAACCACGTGGTATCAATTAGATTCAAACATAAATTCAAAGTCGCATAGTGTTATTACAGAACGAAGACTAAGATAAACTAGGTTTAAAAATCGGCGCCACGAAAAAAGTCAACGGATTTTCATGAAACTAATTGACAAGTCGTATGCATAGCTCGCACAAACACACATACACACACAAAAACACGCACACACATGCGTACACATACATACACACACTCAACCTACCTTTAATTTTATTTGATTGTCTTTTGATTTTATTGTTTTTTACCTAAAGCTATATATTTCCGCACAATATCCCAGGAAGAGGAAATGACTGAAAACCAGCGATGCGTGGCACCATAGCACGGCTCCATAACAGCACAAGCTGAGCCATTTCCTTTTGCCCGTATTCGGAATATTCATAATTACCTAGTTCTTATATAGTAGAAAAATATAAACTGGCAATAAATTTATTTTATTCTTATATTAATTCTATGCAAAAACTGCGACAGTAGGGCCGCGGCCCTTATCTTTTAGTCTTCGTTTTGTAATAACGCGTTTATAAATCCTTTTCTTAGCAAAGCAACTTAAATTCGCCTAAATCCTTGTCTAACTTGAACCATCCCCTGCTTAACATTTTCCCGATCAGAGGTTTCAGGTTCTAGTATTAGGCTAGTATAAGGCTAAGAAAATGACAGGTATAACTTAAAATAATACTAGATTGTGTCGACGGGAATTATCACCAATGTACGTTTTGTCTACCCAGCTATGCAGCGCGCTGAGCCTGGCCCCAGCACAATATGTCACGATGAAGGGAGTGCTGCTCAGGCGGCCGGCCGGCACCGACTGCGACGTCGACCACGCCGTGCGACACTACCTGCAAACCGCCGGCTGGATACGGAACTAGCACCTGCATTACCGAAGCTGGCGAATCGAAGCAAACTGCAGGTAGAATCAGGGTTTCCACCAAATTGAGCTATAGATGGGCTCCATAACCAGTCATCATCATCAGCCGTACAACGCCCACTGCTGGGCATAGGCCTCCCCCAAGGATCTCCACGACGATCGGTCCTGCGCTGTCCGCATCCAGCGGCTTCCGGCGACCTTCACCAGATGGTCGGTCCACCTTGTAGCGGGCCTACCCACTGAGCGTCGTCCGACACGTGGTCGCCATACCTACTAGAACCTTTCGAACCACTGGCACTTCAGCTTGGCAATACTCCGAGTTATGTCGGTGACTTTGGTTCTCTTGCGGATCTCCTCATTTCTGATCCATTCGTTACCAGTAGTTTGGGAAAATTCACTATATAAAAAGAAAACAGACGGACTGGGTAATTCCATTTACACACATAACATAACCTCACGTCTCAATTGGGGTAGTCACAGGTACATCTATCACAAGATGAACTAAGGTAGGATGGCCGAGTATGTTTGCTCCGACTTTTAATCGCCAGTCTTCGCGTCACTGAACTTACTGTTAATTCTCGCCAATTTAAATTCACACATTTAAACATACTTCTAAAAAAATATTGTTTAGATAGTGATGATCAATTATTACTTTTTAAACGTTCTTGCAAGTTAGATCCAAAGTTTACGTTGCAGAGTGAATAAGCAATAAATATTATAACGTTGATTTTATAGTCTCACTTCCTAAAGGAAGCTCATAGTGTTTAAAAGAAACATTCGACTCGTAAGAACGTTTAAAAGTCACTCCTTTACCTGAATTGGATTGCGGTTTTTGTGCCCACATGCCTTTATCAGCAAAAAAGCAATAATTAATTAAAACACTATTTAATTTATCATAAAAATGTCTGTCTTAAAGTGCATAGACTGAAATTAAACGGGAGAAAAATCGCTATCCGATAATAGTATAAACTATTATATATAGAAAAGTTCATTTATCAGTATATTGAATTATTGATATGAAATATAGAAAATAGTAGGTAGGCCTTATAGCAATTACAACGCAAGTAGATGTACTAGAATAAAAAAAATATATAATAGTTGTAACGGGTCCACAAATGCTAGCTAATTTCTAGTATTAAAAGTAAAAAAAAGAGTATCACCAAATGATATATTAATTTAGAATAGAAGCGTACCACATGATAATATTATTGTGACATTCAGAATTAGAAGCAATGTCTTCACTGCAGTAGGAAAAGTGTGATGCTTCCTGGCCGGACCACTATTTAGTACACATTTTTTTATTACATACATACATACATAAACTCACGCCCGTAATCCCTAATGGGGTGGGCAGTGCCACAAGTAATCAAAGACAACTTGCAGCCACTGTTGTTGACATTTTTTTATTATACAAATAGAATCTGCATAATCTCTACTTCCAAGGGTACACCCAGAAAAAAAAATATAATAGAACATTATCATCTGATGATGATGATTCATCTGTCGAGCATTATCCCGTTTTATACAGGGTCCTGTTACTTAATCTGAAAATTTGACAGGTCCGGTGTTTTACAGAAGCGACTGCCCGCGAAGGGAAAACCAGCCCAATATAGATTGTCACAAACCTCCGAAATGAATTTCTCGGGAATGTGGGTTTCTTCACGATGTTTTCCTTCACCGCTGAGCACGTGATAATCATTTATGATCCAAACGTGAATTCGAAAACTAATAAAAAATAGTACATCAAAGCATTAAAAGGAAATGAATGGGTTTTGGGGTCCCGCTAAGGAGTAGTTCTCCCCAGCCGATCAAGTAATAAGGACATAGAAAAAAGTACGGAAATTACACGTACAGACATGAGCAATATCATGTACCCATTTTAGAACCCTGTCGCGCTATCATCATATTTGACATTTAATTTAATTTGACAAAAAAGTTAATGTGACATAGTTTCAAAGTGTATCATACTTATACTTATTAGTACTCGTGACCATACACGTGAAAGTAGAGATTATGTTGTTTTTATTGAAATAATTAGAAATTGTGTACTAAATAGTGGGAGCATCACACGCATGGAAATCATTCTAGTGTCAGGATTTAAAAATTCCCACAGATAATAAAGTGAGCTAGTGGCGCCAAATCTACTTATTAAATACACCAAGCGGACTTATTAAGTAACTAAGTTACCGCGGCTTTTTATAATGATTTTATTATCGCAATGTCTTTAGCATTTCATTTAGCTCTAATAGAAATGCCCTGGTTAAGTCAGTAGCAACAGGGTAGTTGACTAGTTTTTTTTTCATCAATCTACTGTCGTGAACAAGCTGAAGATTAATCTGACATCCATTTTTCAATCTAATGCCGGAGATATTAATAGTTAAAAGTCGGTGGTGGGGGAAAGCTCCGTCCCGTTCCAGCAAAAAGTAGCTGTTATAGCTGTTCCTTTTGCCATTACTTTCTGACTCCCTAATTCCCTAATTTAAACTATTTCATTTATTTTGCAACTATTATGAAGAATTAATGTTTGATACTTGTCAACAACCCTATATTAAGGCGTAGCTCGAATATCGTCATGACTTTGTCTACTACCTCGTTGTATACAAATGTATTTTGTGGAAATTAGGGTACCGCGCCTTATAGGCAGAAATTGTAGGAAAATATTTTTGACAAAGCTAAAGTTATAGTAGTATTAATTTCCGTCACGACTTTCGATGTAATAACTCAAAGGCTTTGGATAGGATCGCGAGTGTGAGATCATGTTCTGGTTTGATGTGTTAAAAAGTGACAAAGACGAATGGACGTGTTTTTGTTTCCCGCGGTTTTACTTGAAATTATCTGTCTGAGGGCTTATGACCAGGGCTTATTACACTTACCTGTCCGGCAGGTTAGATGCGCCAAGGTCACGGTGGTTACCATGGTTACACCAAGTCGAAATTCCCGTTTCCCGATCAGATGGTATAGTCTAATTAATAAATCAATCTCAGCTGAGACTGCCCTAAAGATGCTGCTCAAGTCCCTGTTTTTATATAAGAACTGTCACATTGAGATGCTCTTGAGGGCAGTCTCAAAGCTGAGATTAGTTTATTAATACCACCCTTACCTATAGCGAATCGGCGAGCCGTAACCACGATCTCGAGCGAGTTGGTGGGGAGTAACCATGGTAACCACCCGCGACTTTGACGCATCTAGCCTGTCTGACAGGTAGGTGTAATAAGCCCTTATAGGTTATGCCGAATAGTATACAGCCATAGAATAAACAATAAAACGTATAGAAAGTATCCGACCCGAACCAATACGAGTACCCTCCCGAATGGCGGCCATTTTTGTTTATTTCAACCGGAAGCCGTTTAGCAAGGGAGCGAGCGCGCACTGTCTGACTCGCACGCACGGTGTAATTCGGCACAATTTTCCTATGTTGTCCGGGCTGTTTTACAGCAAACATTACCTAATGATATGCCCTTTTAGGATAAACACGTTCATAGTCCGTTTTTGCACGGTTTATGTGTTGTTACATCGAAACTAAATGTTACTTAACTCCTCAGTAGTTATAAGTACGGCTGTGCTAGACCTAATGCACTCCGGTGAATAAATGTTAATCTAAACACTTTACTTGTATATCGGTACTGATTCCAGTGCACACCATCTAATTTTATTTAAGTTATACCTGTCATTTTCTTATCCGCCGAAAAGGAAGGGACGCCACAACCTTCTAAAATAATTACAATGGGCAATAATTAAGAATTAAGTTGACAGCACATGTCAAACGGTTTGCATACCAGCCATATACCTAATTTATTTATTCGCCCGGGTTATTCATTCATTTTTAAAATTAACATTTCTGAATTATCTGTCCCTTTCCTTTTCCGAGGATAAAAAAGTGACAGCTATAACTTTAAAATTAGGAGATGTCTGCAGGAATCGGGGTCATTGTGTAACATATTGACGGTAGATTAGGATTTCTATAGGGTATCTGTTTTCGCATGTCCATTATACTTATACTTACATCAAGTATTGTAATGTTTTTTTTTATTATTGTAGATAATTACCTATGAATTGTGTAAAAGACATAGAGGCTAGAGCCTTTTTCTTGAATCGCTTGCTTTCGATATACCTGTCTCATCTCGCAAATGACAAGTTCTGACGTGCTACGTGAAATGGGTATATATTTTCGAACGTGACTTGAAGGCGAGCGATTCAAAAATAAGGCCCTAGTTCTCCTTCTCCTTTTTTATTAGTTAAATGTTTTAATGGTGTTTTAATTTGATCTCTTATTATGTAATTCGATCGTCTGCATTTTAAATAAGGAATTTATTTATTAATGAATTATTCCAAAAAGCTGTTGTAGTTATATTTAATACAATGTTATATTAATCAGAACATGGCGCTCGTTCATGGTGTGTTTTGTAATTCTTCTTCGTCTATCGTGTGGGTTATGAGGTGGATTACCAACCTCATCTTCCCTGGTGTCAGGGTTATTATTGAGCAGCCAAAGCCCCTGGCATGACTCATGTAACGACTACGTACTTACATCAGTAAGTAGCAGCCGGGACCAACGGCTTAACGTGCCTTCCGAAGCACGGATCATTTTACTTTCGGGCAATCGGTTGATCAGCCTGCAATGTCCTAGCCAAACCAGGGCTCACAAAGTGATTCGAACCCGGGACCTCCGGATCGGACGGTCAACCACTGGACTACGGAGGCCGTTTGCGAGTAATTTATTTGATGATATACGTGGATATAAGGTAGCAGTATAGTTAAATATAGCTTTCTGATTTTAAATTTAAATTTTATTTAGTTTAGCTACTCTTGAAATCGAACTATATCTTATTAAGGCAATTTTTTTCTCATAATCTACCAGATGTAAACTTGTATTTTTTAGAAAAATTGCCGTTTTTTCAATTCGTGTTGATCTACTTATGCACCATGACTGGCGCCAGGGTCGGGAAAGATTCGCTGACATATGGTAGTTATAGTCTTGCTTGTAACTGCCTTCAGTGACTTAATTAAAAGGCGCAACCTCAATTGTCTTCGGCTCAAATGTACATAAACTTAAAAAAGTACAACTTGGTATTGTAATGTAATTAGGCCTGTGTTATGTTTAAGTTATTTGAAATAAATTAAAATTATGCATTTTATGTTTTTGTATTATTTATTAAGAACACAAATCATTTAGTTTTGCCGGAGATGGGTTTCGGCATTTCTTCTAGAGTCGCTGGTAGAGGCCTTGTTTCGAACCAGGAGTGTCTCAACGCCTGGAGATAGATAAAAACATATATTTGGTCTACAGAAAAAAAGTAAAAGTTTTAATACAGACAGCCAATCAACAGAGCAGAGGAGAGTGCTAGAGAAAGTTTTCCTTTCTCACTCTGCGGTCACGACGCGTGGGGCGCGAGTTCTATCGCAGGCTTCTAGCAATACCGGTACGACGTTTATCTACATAGACACATTCGCTGCGTCTATTGGTCGATCAAACTGCGCGATATACTACGTGTGATAGGAAACTTGTACCGCGGTCGCTGCACTGCCTACAACCGGCACATAGCGAGGTACAATCTGTATTCTAAAGTAGCATAATACCTACATAAGCAAGATTAAAATACAACATCAGTCCATAGTGCTAGTATTTCTCTACCATTTACGATTAGCAAGTAATTAGTGGAACTAATGATCTATATTATAGCCTTTCGCTTCGCAATAAATAATCAAAAATAGGCATTTCCTGAAAATCAGTTCACGCGTCACAAACATCTATTGTAATTGCCGTTTCAAGGACATGAGATAATTTAAATAGCAATCTACTCAGTTTCGACACCGTTCGGTTAATCGTGAACTATGAACGAGTATAAATGTATTATGCGAACTAGTTTTAGGATCTAACGTAAGTAAATTGCAATAAGAGTTCATGGGAAGCTTCCTGATCATCGGCTGACGACTAATAATCGTAAGTATTAGCGATGGGCGTTATTAACCATAACTGGTTATATATGCAGTTACGAGCTCGAACAGTGATCACTCGTTTTCCACTACAACAAAAACTAGTGATATTCATAACGCCATTTAAACGATCGAAATAGGCATCAGTCTTCAATAACTCTTTTAATCACAACGCCATAAAGTTAAATCGAATTCACTCTTATGTTTAAGGCATAGCGTCGATGTTTGGCTACTTTCACTACTCACGCAAAATCACTGGTTTTACAATACGTGTGCGTGAAGAAGAATTAAGTTATACTGCTACCTAACCAAACGATTTTACGTTACAATTATCACGTTTGCTTCAGAACGTTGTGAAAATAACTAGTTATAAAAATCACTAGTTAAGAAACTAGTTATTGGAAATCACATAACGCTTACGTTACGTTATCTCAAAAACCGATAACGACCCATCGCTAGTAAGTATTTCATGCGCTTGATGCTACGGTTATTACCTTTTTACATGTTGGAATAAAGTACACTTCTTAACAAAAAAATCTACATCTCACAAATTTGTTTCATAAGACTATCAGAAAAATACGAGTACTTATTAAAAATAAAAAATAAACGTAATTTTACAGGTTTTGAATTCTTAATGTTAATGTTCCAGATTCCAAACTCAAATTTGAATTTGGAACAAATTGAAAAAAATTTAATTTATTTCAAATTTGTTCCAAATTCAAATTTGAATTAAACTCTTGTTTTGTTGAAGAAACATTCGGAAGTAAATTGATTTTTAATAAGAAGTATGTTTACTATTTTACCTCCTTAGCGGATATCCTCTTCTTCTCATCATACATGATGAAGGACTTTACAAGATGTATGGCATCAGGTTCAACTCCAGGTAGAAGCTCAGGCCAGGGCGTTGGGGCGGACTCCGGGAAGCTAATCTTGTGATAATCGGGTAACTCGGAGTGGCCTGGCCACGTCTCCTCAGTCGGAGTGCCAAGGTGACGAAGTACTATTGCCAGCTGCTCAATGTCGGATTCACCCTGAAGAAATGAAAATAATGTACCTAATGTAGAATAAACCTTATAAACGCACCCCTCAGTCGATACCTTACTCGACTCTCTAGTAGTGGGATGATAAAGTTTTTAGCGAATAAGTAGTAAAGGTAAGGTCCCGGATGTACCTACGGCTAGATAAGCCTTTTTACAGTTTTTAAAAGTTAAGATATTTACTTAATACATTAATTTGACAGAAATATTTCTAATTTCAAAATCTATTGAATTTCTGTTATACAAGCACATACCGAGAATAGGGGTTGTTTGGTGATCATCTCAGCTATGATGCAGCCCACTGACCACAGATCTACTTTCTCAGTGTAGAATCTTGCACCGTACAGCAGTTCTGGAGCGCGATACCACCTACAAGATAATTGCAAGGATAACATTACTTTAGAATACCACAGCGTAGGTACTTACTACGAGTAGGTAGGTAAGAAATGTAATCTTTCCAAATTGGATAGTTTGCTGGGTCAAAAGTAATGAAATGTTAACACGTTGACAGTTCCCATACAAAATGTTTTGACTTCCTTGTAAGTCCCGCATACTACTTCAACTTTGTTTGCTAAGGGATCCAAGTGGAGCACCCGCCCTTAGTGCGTACGTGGTCGTTTGTTAGTGACCCATGTACGGTTCACGGACGTATGGAGCTAGTCCGTCATGACTCATGACCATGAAAAGGTAATGGTAAAAAATAGGTTATGACATTATTCTACCTTGTCGCAACTTGGTGTGAATATGGTCTCCCGCCATCAGGCCAATACAGCCGTGCAAGACCAAGATCTGCTATCTTGAGAATCCCTTCGTGGTTGATAAGCAGGTTTGCTGGTTTCAAGTCCTGTAATCAATTAAAGTCAACTTCAACCTTCTTTGATTCTTTCTTTGATAGAAGAATTTACACGTTGACAGTCCCCATACAAAACGTTTTGACTTCCTTGTAAGTCCCGCATATTACTTCAACCTTTGCTAAGTTACCCGGGATCCAAGTGGAGCACCCGCCTTTAGTGCGTACATAGTCGTTTTTTAGTGACCCATGTATGGGTCACGGATGTATGGAGCTATTCCGTCATGATCCGTATATGGATCACTGGCCTGTCAACCTGTTAAATTAGTGATTTTGACCGCAAAAATGTACTAAAATGGTTTGTCTTTTTGAAAATAACCCAATAAGTTGGTAACATACATAGATTCTAAGTGGATATTTGCAAAAAGATAATAGATTCTAGGACTTTCTTGCGGTGATACTACTTATAATGATTGACTTCCGGTGCTCTAGATATTAATCTGGATATTCTTCATATTCCCCTTCCTCTCTTACCTTCAATCTTACCGTCTTTGATGTTTTTAATAAATTCGTCGTGTTTTTAACATTTTTTTTTGCGGTGAGTCAATGATATTCACCTCCAGTGCTCAGGAACTACTCACCCTTGTTCCATTATCCCCTCACTCACCCTATGCATAACATAATGCGCGTGCATATACCGGGTGCCCTTGAGCAGCATCTGCGCGTACGTCTTGACCCTGGGCAGCGTCAGCTCGTGCTGGTTGTGGTGCAGCATCTCCCACAACCCGGAGCTCATGTACTCCAGGACTAGCACCAGCGACATGCCGCGGGGGAACATGTCGTATAGCTTTATTATCTGTGGAGGTCATCGTTGTTGTTAAAAATTACGTGGTGTGACCGGTTAATTGCAATAGGCTTCACCCCTATTACATGGGACTTAGACATAGTTGGCGACGAGTGGGTGTGTATACTATACACCTCTGCCTACCCCTTTGGGGATACGGGCGTGATGCTATGCTATAATAGATAAATTATGAAATTCTGATTACTTAATTAAAGACAGATCTACAGATGACAAAAAACGGTATTTTTTCTACTTTTTTTAACTTACTTATTTATGAATTTTAATAAAGAAAAATGTAATAATAAGTGCGACATTTTGTCTCGTTTTACTATGACGTCACAGGTTTCTTTTCCATACAAATTCCATAATTAGTAAAAAGTAACTGATTTGACTAGTTTTTTTTTGACGTGACTTATTGTACATTTGCCGCAGATGGCATTAACTACTTGGCCGGAAATTTGACTAGTTGGAAACTAGCCTATTGTTCCCGACTGTTTTTCCACCACTGGGACATGTCATATTCAATCAAAAATACTATTTGAAAGGAAGAAAGAAAGAAAGAATCTTCAATATCAGTAACGAGCCGTGATTGTTATAAACCTATTTAGGTACAGTCTACCAAGTTTCGGGAACGCACAAGTTATTTTTACTGAGTTACCTACCTTTCTAACCTTAATTGTATAGTGTAGGCGAACATTCCCGTGAGGAAAGTAAAAGTGCGGAAATAGGGTACTTATATAAATAAAAAGGGAGGGAAGAACCACTAACATATTTACAGCGCAGCAGTTGCAGAGCTTTAATTTCTCTCATGACGTTCACTGGTATTCCGTCTTCTATGTTCTTGATGAGAATCTTCTTCAAGGCTACTTCCCTTCCAGTGGGAATGTGCTGGGCCTTGAAGACTAAGCCGTGGGCTCCCTCGCCGATTCGGCCCAGCACAGAGTAGTTTGATACGTCGTAATCCATTTAGACAGGTATTATTTTTTCAATAACTTATTTGAATTAATGTAGGTACATGCTTTATATTCTTCTTTAGATAAATATATAACAACGTAAGTATTGTTTTAAGTTTACGCGGTTATTATCATAATTAAAGCACATAATAATGGGATCTTACCGCGTTTAAATGGGGATATGAGACTCCCGATATTTCAATCTCATCCATCATCCCGTGATCATGGCACTTGCAACAGTGTCGAAATATCGGGAGTCTCATATCCCCATTTAAACGCGGTAAGAACCCGTTATTATGTGCTTTAATAACGTAAATATTGATCTAGGGAGAACAGTAAACACAAAAATATTAAACGGTTTGTTATGATAGGACACTTATGGCACACCTAAGCCAGTCGTCAATTTTGTGTTGATCAATGCGTTGCTATGGTAACTGTTATGAAGAAAAAGTAGGGTATCCATAGTGCATGGGGCCTTAGGACATAGAGTTTCTATATCCATCTATCCACTAAAGTAATATAATAACGACTCACAATAAGTAAATACCTATTAGTTTATAAATATATGTTGTATGGCAATAAGCAGCGGCAGATTTGTGTCTTGCAACTTTGAATGTAAGCCGCGTCGCGCCATATAGGTAAGGTCCCTATTGCTTACTATGGACATACCATAAGTGTGTTTGGTAACACACTCGTCCTGGTTTGCGAGTCTCGAGTTCGAAACCCGTGCGAGTCCATAATTTTTCTTTCTTCGTTGGTACGTAAGAAGGAAGGTGATGAAATCTTTCGATAGGTAAATAGGTACCTAAAGTTTCAACTGTCCCTAGAGAAAAAATCTTAGCAAGTACCTGGTACATATTTACTAAGCGAAGGATTTAAGGCAAACAATATTTAATAGTGTTATCTGGTCGATCAATAGGTATTTAGGTGCATTCCTCCGATCGCATTGTTCATCGAGTTACACAATTTTATTTTCGATTAATCATTCTATTTGAACAAGTGCTTTTGTTTAAACATCATATGGTTTTTACTGTCTTTTGGGTATCGACGTTAACAGTGAACAGACATATTGTGTTACTGCAGTTATAAAATGAACCGGTCAATATTTTGTCTACTTCTATTCCTTGCATATTTCAGTTGTCTGGCTGAAAGTGCTTCGATTTTGGCTTTGTTCTCGTCTCTGTCCTATTCTGATCACGCCGTGTTTAGAGGATTGGTGTCTCAATTGGCTCAGAAGGGCCACAATGTCGTCATGATGACGGCTTACCCAGGCCACTTCACTTACCCAGACGTGGAGAACATCGTCGAGCTCGATGTTGGACAAGAATCAGCGGCATTCTGGAACGAATGGCTGAAGTTGATGACGAACACTGATGACTACTACACGAGGCTGCGAGCCATCAACGAACTGAACATCAGATTGACGATTGCACAGATCCAGTCTAAACAAATGCAGTCTCTACTCATCAATCCGAATTTGAAATTCGATCTGGTGATCACTGAAGCCGATGTCCCAATTCTGTACGCGGCTGCTGAGAAATACCAATGCCCCCACATAGCCATCACAACTTCAAGCGGAAAAATCCACCAGTACGAAGCGAAAGGTAATCCAGTTCACCCAATCTTGTATCCAGATGTGAACGCGTTGAATTACGGAAATTTGACGCATTGGGGGAAGATTGTCGAACTCAATCGTCATATTCAAACTAAGTTGGAATACTACAACAACTACCTACCATACTGCGAGATTGCCGCTAAGAAGTTATTTGGCTTGAAAAAGGATCTTCTTGAAGTTGAGAAAGATATTGATTTGCTCTTCGTTGCTGCGAATCCCTTGCTGATTGGAAACAGACCAACAGTGCCTGCCATAATCTACACTGACAGATTGCACCTTCGACCAGGATTCTCCTTACCTCAGGTATACCTACCGATACATTTACATAAAAGTAAGTTTTTATTTGAGTTCTAAAGTATGGGCGTAATTTTTTTTGTGGCCTGTGGCGGCGGTGTGAAAGTTGTGCTAGGTATAGGTATATCAATAACTACTTACATAGTTATTAAAGGTACAATGCTCACTTCTCTACAGTGAATACTTATATTGACACTTCACTTCACTAATGTACAAAACGAATAAGTAAAGTAGGAAAACCGGTATTTACGCTTGGTACAACATCTCCTTAATATTTTTCAGAATTTGCAAGCCACTTTGGATGCAGCAAAGAAAGGAGTGATTTACTTCAGTCTTGGTGCAGTGCAGGAGTCAGAAGCATTAGCTCCTCGTCTGTTGAAGACTTTATCTGAGGCCTTCCGTGAATTGCCGTTCACGGTGCTATGGAAGATTGGCAACACGACTGCTTTTGATAAACCAGATAATGTCATTACTGGGGCGTGGTTCCCTCAGCAAGAGGTTTTAGGTAAGACGCAGACTGACTAATTATAATCGACAGCACAGCGACAATGAGATCGACTTTTCTTTGAAATTATATCCCAACTCCTCGCGTTAAGGGAGTTTGATACAACTTAGGCTTCGGCATTACGTTGTGCCCTCTAGACGTTTTTTTCGGTCTACCTACTTATAAGGGCAAAAGTGCAGCCGTAGTAACGAGTGAACCTCTATTCTTCTTGTAGTGTCCATGGCATGTCAGATTTTGTCAGCCCAGTGTTTTACATACAATTATTATCAGCTCCTCCCGCGTAGTCCTGTAGGTACGGTGCTGTACTGCTGTTATGTACCCTGTCACCTGTCAGGGTACGCGGGGCATGTCTTCAGTGACCCATAATCTGTGGAACACCACACTCACACAGCCCAGGTAGGAATGATCCATTTAGAAATCCCCACCTGGTTATCTCAATATCGACCAATCGGTTAATTAATTGCCTGTTTAAACTTACCTATGTGAAAAAATATTTTATTTTTCCAGCCCATCCCAATGTGAAAGCTTTCCTAACCAACGGAGGTCCTCGCTCGCTTGAAGAAGCCTTGTTCTATGAGGTGCCCATTATTGGGCTTCCCATAGTCCGGTCCAGGAAAGTCTTCATGAAGGAGATCACGAAACATGGCGCTGGAGAGATCGTTGACCCATACACTTTCGATAAGGACGAACTGAAGGCTACTATTTCTTTAGTCGCTGCGAATGAACAGTACGTTTTATTATTATTATTATTATTTTAAATACAATGTCGTGTGCTGGTGAAGAGCGAAAGTCATATTTCGATTATTAAAATTTGCTATAGGACATTTATATTTATGTAGTATAGTAAATAGAATGCACGGCTATATTGTGACTATTGTGAGTAGGTAGTTCGAAAGCTCCACGGTAAGTCTTCGAAAAATAACGCTTGTTGAACGCAGCCGGGAAAGTGGAAGAAAGGGTACAGGCAGCGATATTTTATATAAAACCGTACTTAAGCATAAGTCCGCGCTTCGTGTGCATCTAGCTCTAATACACCTTGCCGCCCGTGTCGATCTTTATTACTCGTATTATCTCGTTTTAGCGGAAGAATACTGTACTATTCCTCTAAGTATCCCGAAGTAGCAGCTCATAGTACTGTCAAGTGACTGATATGTATGAATGAGTAGAGTAGTTAGTAACTTAGTACTTATATTAAATTGTCAAAAACATTTGGGACCTAACTGTACGTTAAATCCCTTTTGTGTTTCCAGGTACAAGCGAGCGATGTCCAAACTCAAGGCCAAGGTAGTGAACGAGTATATCTCAGGCCCTGACAATGCAGTTTGGTGGGTGGACTACGTCCTCCGTAACGGCGGGGCTCGCCACTTGCGCGCTGCAACTGTTGGCATGAGCTCCTTCAGTTACTTCCTTCTGGATGTGGTTGGAATTCTTCTAGTTGGGTCCTTAGTAGTGCTTCTCGTCTCCTATTTTCTGTTGCGTTGGGTTATAAAGCGACTACGCGTAAAATTCTTAAGACGGGGGGAAACAGGCGGCAAATTCAAAGCATTGTAATTGTAAAAGTTTTGAATATATTGTAATTACTAATTATTTAAAAGGAATATTGTAAGTAATGCATGTTTTAAAATAAATACAAAGTACTGATTAAACTTTTTTTTCATTTATAATATCTATCATTTTACTCATTACAAGCAGTAGGACACCAAAATTAACTAGTTGCAATTGCAAGTTATCTTGAAGACATGTCATCTGACGACTTGTGACCCTGTCTACCCCAAAAGAGTGATAGCAACGTATGGTGCATTATAATGATTATAGCACGTAGTCGATGCCTGACGCATTTATTTGACCTGCGTATAACGGAACGTAATTGGTGTTTTGACAGCTAGTATTATGACAGGGCTTTTCGGCGGGAAACGGGAACGGGACAGTTGCTTTCTTCATTGAGTAATCTAAATAATTAATACGAAGTGGTGTTTTGTGGTTAATGATCGCATTAAGTTAGTCGGAAGACATTCGCGAGTGTTATTATATTGGAGTATTCAATAAACAAAGTGTATCTGCCTATTTTCGCTTCGTGCCGGGAAGCCGCTTCATAACTCAAAAGTTTATGCGGACTTTTGAGTTAATTCGTTTGGGGTTCGGAGTAGGAGTCTACTCCGAGGGTGGGGGCTTAGGTTTCATCATCATCACCTTTCATCATTTCATTAATCATCAAGAAAAAAAATACGTAAGACATGGCTGTATGGGCATAGTTCCCTTTGCCTTACCCTTCGGGGAAAAACAAAACAAAAAAAAAAAAAAAAAGTATTATGACAGCCGACTTATGTCAATTGCTTTGTAGCCTGAGCAAATTCGTGTTTGTTTTGAAATAAATTTCGACTTTATTTTACATAAAAAGCGCAAGTAAGATGTAAAATCTTATATCCAATAGCACTAACTAGCGTTTGAATATTAAAATGTCAATAGTTAAAACGTGTCCGGGATTGTATTGTGGGCGGACAGAGCAAGAAGATGGTTCTTGGAGTGAATGTGGTGCATGCCCGCGGGGGTTTCGCACCAATGCTACCAGTTACTGTATGCCTTGTGCGGACGAGCCTACTCTCTACGACTGGCAGTATCTTGGCTTCATGGTGCTGTTGCCTCTAGTATTGCACTGGTTTTTTATTGACATGGTCGCCGTCGGCAAAGGGTATGTTGTACTTTGAGGTTTTGTGCCAGTTATTTTGTAAAGTTTTGTAGTAGGTGCTTTGCTTTTTAGTTTTTAATACTACCGTTTAGTAATAATTTTGTAATGACTTGAAAATAAACTAGGGATAGTTATAATTATAATATTCCTATGAAATATTTTGAGATAGAAATTAGATTTGTGAATATGTCCAGCAAAGTAGAGATGACGATTGCTCCGCTGAACACCCAAAGTGTGCTCCTGGTGGTAGAAGGGGTAAATTCTAATGCTCTGTTGTGCCCCTTTAGTGGTACAGAAGGGAAACTTTTGAGTTACCTGTCGTGCTCCTTTTAAGTTATGAACACATTGGAGGGACTACTAAAATGAAATAAGTACTTGAAATATTTGTTTTAAATGTATAATGTTAAGTATTTAAAGAATAAAGAACAAGTGTTCCATCCTTTGTAGGGGTAAAGTGGAACCATAAATATAACGACATAAGATGTGCTCCACCAAACCACCAAAGGAGCACTACGGATCATACAAAATTTACTTGTTCTACCACCAGGAGCACACTTTGGGTGTTCAGCGAAGCAGTCGTCGTAGAGATAGAAATTATAGCACTTATACAAAAAAGATAATGGAGATTTGTTCATTACCAGCTTAGTTAAGATATAAGATGAAGTCTATTTTAAGGTGTGCTAGTTGAAATATTAATTTGTAGCTGTAGATAAAGAGATTCAACTACTCTTCCATTTTTAAAACCCTCCAAACCCTTATAAAAAAAAACTAAACTTGCATTTAAATAAGATTTATGCAGGTTAAAAATTTTTTTTCTTATTTCAATTTCAGCAAAACTGGCATCCTTGCACAGCACATTTGTGCCTTTACAGAAGTGCTGACGGGCACTTTAGCAGCACTGTTAGTGCTACCTCCAACTGGGAGTATAGCTCTGCATGTGTGCACACCAAAGGCTCTATCAGACTGGTACACATTGCTACACAATCCACAGCCTGATTATAAGGAGACTTTGCATTGTACACAAGAGGCTGTTTATCCTTTGTGAGTATTACATTTCTACTTTCAAATGAACTGCAGTTATATTTTGAATAAAATAAAGTAATAAGTTCAACACATATTGTTCTAGATGCATATTTACTTCTTAACCAGATATCAGAGACAACAGATTTTGTGTAGTATGACTGAGATCTGTGTTCCGACAGACAACTTACTTACTTTTTTATTATTAAGGTTTTTTTTTTATTAAATAATAATAATTATTATTATTATTGACCAAAACATGGATAGTTCATATTTTAAGAATTTGATTTTGGGTTCTCTCTAACTGAAAATTTTGTTGTTGCAAAGTAATCTTTATTTTGTAAATAATAATTATAAATGACAATAAAATTAAAAAAAATCTGACTTGTTGAAATCTACAAGTTGGTAGACTTATCAGTCTAAGTAATATTAATACTCAATATTCTAGATAGAAGGCACCGGCGTCGGCTTAATACCAATACATAGATCGAATAAATTTTGCCATTGGTGTAATGGTTAACACACTTGTCCCGGCTTGACAAGAACTGCGGGTTCAAGTCCCAACCTAGTTATTTTTTTTCCATTTAATTTTCTCTTTGTGGAATTCTCTTTAGCATGGGTGAGTGCTATAAAAACAAAAACCATTTAGGTTATTTAAGTTAGTTTTTTTAACAAATCAAAAATTCAAAAAATATATAAATTGTTAAAAATCCATTTATAATTTAGTAAATTCGGATTCTGTTTTATTATAATATTTCAGGTACACAATAGTTCTCCTGATATATGCCTTCAGCCTGGTGATGACTATATCTCTCCGGCCGTGGGTGTTGACCATGAATTCTCCCAACCCTGGCAAGAAGGCTATATACTGCGCTCTCTACTTCTATCCTATACTGGTGTTAATCCACACAGTGGCAGCTGGGCTGATTTGTAAGTACATAGTTATTCTTTTCTTTGTATTACTTATGCAAACATGGGCACACCCAGGGGGGAGTCATTGGGGGTTTAGACCCCCCCCCTATCGCGTCGCAATTTATGTGTGAACGCATGGATAGTTACTCGACCATTACACAAAATACCTGTTAATATGAAGATAAGGTGCCAAAGAAAAAAAAAAGGCTTACAAAAAACATATTGTAACATTACAGAGAAATTGTCAAATTTAACAGATTACGTAAACTCACGCCTATTACCCACTGAGGTAAGCACAGATGATCCTGACACACTTCTCTTACTTCCTCCACAACTAAACAAATCAAACTTAACATTCTTTGTTAACTTATTATCTTTGAACAAGTTTGAAGCTTAAATATTCATATGAAATGGTCTTGTTTCAGATTGTTCGTTCCCCTACATTATAATCATAATATCGATGATGACGTCAGCATCGCACTTCTCAATAAAAATCGACCAGTCCGCCCCAGCGCTGCTTCTATCTTCCATGACGAATACACGCAACTTGATAATACTAATAGGCCATTGGTTGGTGCATGCTTACGGGATAATCTCCCTTACCGGGTTCAAGGAACTATGGTACTTGTCTCTGGTACCTGCTCCAGCGCTGTTTTACATTTTGACCGCTCAGTTCACTGACCCCATGAAGATACATAACGACTGACAAGGACGCCAGGCGCGACAAGCGTTCGTGAAGCTAAGAGACCTGAATAGTGAGTGAAGTGACGAGGTTTTAATACTTATTTA
The DNA here is from genome assembly GCF_024362695.1 of Pectinophora gossypiella. Taxonomy (NCBI): domain Eukaryota; kingdom Metazoa; phylum Arthropoda; class Insecta; order Lepidoptera; family Gelechiidae; genus Pectinophora; species Pectinophora gossypiella. The sequence goes on along the minus strand of NC_065421.1, from coordinate 6,508,996 downwards.
AGTACAGATTGTAAATAGAATGAGTGTTATAAACCTGAAGATTTCACAGTGGATTAATACCTTAATGGTTGAAGACTTAAAGCTTAAGCTGTAGACTGACAAACCAAACGGTTATAAGCGACAATGACATTAGAATCGTAGGTGTGATTTGATGATATTGTTGGATAACCGTAATATGTAATATGTATACACTTTGGTACCATGTCACGTTAACTTTTTTGACAAATTGAACTGTAAGTCTCACTAAATGTCAAATATGTTAGTGCGACAGAGTCCTAAAGTGGGTACATTATATTGCTCATGACTGTACACAATGTTGTAGATGTCTCTTTTTAACTTGTATTATTTTAAGCTGACAATTTTTTTATGGAAGAGAGTGCTAAAATTTTAGTAATTTGAGTGCTTAATTGTAAAGGAATGAAGGAATTACGTATAATATTGTAAATGCGATTAAGAAGAGGCATTTATCTAGAGCTGAAAATGTACTTTGATATAAACTAGATAGCTAAAGGATGTAAATAATGTAATTATTTATAAATAATATACGATCTCTTTTTTATTTTAAAAGTGTGTTTGTTGTATCTGTCGTCCTAAGGCCCAATAACAACCTTTCGTAAACTTAATTCACCTGAGCTAATTCACCTAGGTGCATTAAACAAACTTTTAGTAATCTTTAATCATCTGCATCGCTCGTGGTGAAACAAGACATCTAATATAAATAAACAGTAAACTTTATTCACCCAGTCATAATAGTAATGGTTCTAAGGTCTAACGTACCATTTCCAGAAAATGACCTACAGTAATATTTTCATGTAATAGGCTTAATAATTGGGCCTCAAGTATAAATTTTTCGTTTGTTATAACCTACGTCGCTTTGGTGTGCGCTTGATATCTGCGTCTTTTTTGAATGCCGCGATTAGATCAAGCAGGCTTCTACCTATTATATTTTTTTATTATTCTACTGAGTGTCGTGTGAAAACTTTCCACATAATTATTAGTTCGGTGTTTTTCTGCAAAAACCGACCATAAAAGTATGTTTTCTGGGTTAAAGAGGGTGAATTAGCTCAGGTGAATTAAGTTTACGAAGGGATTTTTACTGATCAAAAGGTTCAATACTTCGGTGAATAAAGTAAACTTGAAGTAAATTTAATGCACCCAGGTGATTAAGGTGAATAAAGTTTTTCAAAAGTAAATTTAATGCACCCTGGTGATTAAAGATTACTAAAAGTTTGTTTAATTCACTTAGGTGAATTAGCTTAGGTGAATTAAGTTTACGAAGGGAATAACAACAATAGCAATGCACACATAATAATGGTTAGACGTCGCAAGGCTATTGGTCCAAGCCCTCGATATATATGTATATCGCACCACGCGCGACGCGGTTGCTGTGTCGCGAAAGTTGGCGCAGTACTTACCTACCTAGGAATAAAAGGTGCGCGTATAGTATGTATAGCGTTATTAAAATAATGGAATTTAATTTTGATTTTCATTTAAGAAATAAGAAATCTAAATATATAAAAGGAGAAACTGACATATCAACGCACAGCCTAAACGGCTAAACGTAGGCACTTGAAATTTGGAAAGGGCGTAGCTTAGGTACTGTAGAGGTGCACTAAGAAAGGAATTCTCGAAATTCCTACGGGAACGGGAATTAGCGGGAAAAAACATTTGTATGAAAAAAACATTCTCATCTCCGAATTCCAGACGAAAGCTTATAGGTAAGTAGTTCAAATTTATATTAAACCAAATTATTATAAACTAATAATCTAAAAATTAATAACAATTCATTATTTAACTGAGCTACTTATACTATAACCTCATTTAAAAATAATAAAATTAAGCATTTTTAACCTTTCTCCCACACACAAAGATCTCTCTTTTATAACACGCCACGCGGACGAAGTCGCGGGCAAAAGCTACTATAATAATTATATTTCTTAATTATGGCAATGGAATAAGAAATATTTATAAAGTGCAATGATTTCGTTTTATCGTTAGTTCGCAGAAAAGTCACACACTTATATAACATAACATAACAAATACTTTATTGAATACACAGGAAATGCAAAATAAAAGAGAAACCCACTTACCTATTTTTAAGATATATTTTTCATGACATGGATACTTGAGGGATACTCGTTGTTGTACCTACACGGTTGGTTGCATTTTTCAATGTTATATACAGTTTAAATGTGAGAAAGAAAGTAATACGTGTTTGTTTGCGTGTTTCATAAAACGATTAACGGCCTCTGTGGTCCAGTAGTTGAGCGGTGGGCTCACGATCCGGAGGCCCCGGGTTCGAATCCCGGTGGAATCCTTTGTGATCCCTAGTTTGGTTAGGACATTACAGGCGGATCGCCTAAGTGTCAGAAAGTAAGATAATCCGTGCTTCGGAGGGCACGTTAAGCCATTAGTTCCGGTTACCTACTACTTACTTATGTAAGTATGTAGTCGTTACATGAGCCATGTCAAGGGCCAAGGGCCTTTGGCGGCTCAGTAATAACCCTGATATCAGGGTTGATGAGGTTGGTATCCACCTCACAACCCACACGATAAGGAGAATAAAGCATTATCCCGTTTTTCATAGCTTACCTAACCTGAAGATTTGACAGGTCCGGTTTTTTACAAAACTGACTGCCTGTCTGACCTACCGCAAGGGAAAATCAGCCCTGTACAGGTTAGGTCACATACCTACCTCCGAAAATGCGTTTCTCGGGAATGTGGTTTTCCTCACGATGTTTTCCGTCACCGCTGAGCACTTGATAGTCATTTATGATTCAGACATGAATTCGAAAACAAATCATTGGTTTAGGCCTGTGCTGAATTCGAACCTGCGACCTCAAATTGAGAGGCAAGCGTTCTACCAACTGAGCTACCACGGCTCCCGTTCCTCTTCCGCTACTATTAAAAAAATAATTTGTTAGGTACTAGGTGTTATTATAAAGTTTCTTGAAATACTATGAAGCTTATTATTCTGCTCATCCTGCACCTTAAAAAGCATGCTGGTCTTCGGCTGCTTTATTTTTAGGCAGATGGAGCGAAAACCGAGACAAAGGACAAAGAAAAATACTGGATACAAAGTAATCCTGGGGTTTATGAACGGGCTTATTGCAATTTTTGATTAAACCACAGAAATGTAAAATATTACATGGAATTCTAGATTTTATTTAGTATTTGCGTAGGCAACAGACAAGACAAGAGGGAAACCACTGCCCTATTTTTCCCTAAAAAGTAGCATGGAGAATGTTACACCGACAAAAGCGTGGCTTTTAAATTAGTAACGATGAGCCTTCATAAATGAATGGGACTGGGATGGCGAACTAATGTCACGCGAAAAAATACAAGATGTTAGTGACATCGTAACGAAAACTTTCAGGGATGATTCAGGCCATTATTCTTATTTAGAATTTGTAGAATTTCCTGTTAGAAAATTCATGAAAATTTCAGCATTATTTACGGTGTCATTTACACCGTGTATATTATATTTGAGCACGGCATTCTTCTTCTATCGTAAGGGTTGTGAGGTGGATAACCAACTACAGCAACCTTGGTGTCAGGTTATTATATTGAGCCACCAAAGGGGTGACATGGTTCATAAAACGACTAACGCATCGGCAATAACCGGGACCGACACGGAGTTAGAGTATCTCTTCTGGTTTAGGTAAATATTTAGTTTCTTTAATTTCCAAATGTCTGAGTAGCTCATTGGTTAATAAACAATATAGTGTTCAACGAGATACGGTGGTGAGTTAAGATTATTTTTTGGTACATTAAGGCTACATTGAACATATTTTTGACAAAAACGGCACATAGGTCGTAGATATATATGAAGGTTCGCCACCCGGAATAGGACAAGGAGAGAACATCTTGAGAAGTCACAAATACGATAAGTATATTTATTCTATATTCGTTTATCATATTTATATGATTCGGCCAGTAGGAGATTATGTTACTACGCAGTGGCATTCACGCGAAATTTTCACAAAAAATACTTAGCAAGCCGAGCGTTGTTTTATACTTCGGCTGATGTTTCAAAGGCCGAGACAAAGGCGAAAGCAAAATGGGAATAAAAAGTAACGGTGGCGTTTATAGCGGTCTCATTATTAAACGCTTTTCACGTTGTTTTCAGACGGCTATCATGCCGGCAATCCGTATTATACTCTTATTTGTTTGTTTATCTTTTAAATATGTATTTCGTCGAGGAGATTTTAAATAATAACCTCCCGGTTCTTTATGGAGGTGGGTATTGCGTTTCGCGTGAGTTACGAAAGAAGACTTCTTAGATGTGATGAAATCTAAGGGAAATAATCAAATAATTTGCATTACATAACATTATAAGTACGCCCACGACGAGCCGTGGTAGCCCAGTTGGTAGAACGCTTGTCTTTCACTTTGAGGTCGCAGGTTCGAATCACAGCACAGGCCGCTGCTAGGTGGCCTTTAAATGACTCAGAATTAAAATCAAACCGTTCATCTCAATGTTCAAAGCATCTATCGCGTTGCGTGTATTGCATCCGATTAGGGCAATAACTTGGAATGTTCTCTCTCTCTGCTATGAATACAAGTAGGGAAAATAGTTGTAACAAAACGTAGAGCGATGAATTCGATGTTCGGTTCGACACACTATTATACAAGCTCTATTTTCTGCTTTAGTTTGTTTTTTTTTTGGTTGGGTTCACATCAAAGTTCATGATTTTTATCTTCAACGCTTAGAGCTTGATGCTTAGCGCGATGAATTCAATGCCCGACAACCTGCGGCAATCAATTATACTTAATTAAATGATGTGCTCACATGCCCGCAATGTGCGAGCACATAAACCTTGCAGTTGAAGCAGTCGTCGTACCCGAAACCGGCTGGATTACAACATCATCAAACTGCGTGGATATAGCAATAGCCTAGATGTACTCGGTCGGAAGCAACACGGTAGTTACATACAAAAACGTATGCAGATGAACAAAAATTTCATTAGCATACCATTTACGAACAACTACAGTCCAAAAGTACTTTTACACTTCCGTTTTTAAACGCTTTGAGGGTAATAAGTAGTAATAACACAACGAGAAGAGGTCCGCCATGTTTAAATATGTACATGTATTATCCTGCGCGTCAACGTTCACAAACATTTTCGGGTGGGATGAGTTTCATCCCAGCTTCATCCCGACTCATCCACGTTTCGTCTAGATGAGTCTGGAACGGTCTGGATAGGCTGTGGGATGAGGCTGCAGACAATACCGGCCTTTGTGGCGTGTTATTCAAACTTCTCTGAGCCGTAAGCGCTGCAGTTGCGTATCGTATATTGTCTTTTTGTCTACCTCAAATTTTGTCCAATCCTACGCGTCTGTGCATGACTTTGTGGTTGGAATTGTCAAGGGTTTCTAGTTGACTATCAATATACTACGCATAACCTAAAACCTGTCGTAGACTATAGCTTCAATACCCTGTACATTAGTTGTAACTGTATCACATTATTTTGATCAGATGATTTCACAACTTTAGATAGGTATATATAAAGATAGATAGATACTAGATAATTAGTTGTAACTGTGTCACATTATGTAGATAGATAGATTTCACAACTTTAGATAGGTACTTATATATAAAAATAGATAATAGATAATAGTATTTTATGCAACAGTTGTATAAGAAGGGTCAAAAAATGCGAGTGGCGTGAGTTGCGATGTGAGCCTTGGCGAACATCGCAATAAGAGACGCCCCGAGCATTTTTTGACCTAGTTATACAACGTTGCATACAATACTTTTTCTACGACGACGTAATTTTAAATGAAACAAAAATTATACAAAGAAAAATTTTATTTATAAAAATGAAGATGTAAATTTTGAATGGTATGGGAAAATGGCGGCAAATGTATACTTTATTTTTATAGTATATCTATGGCACCAAACAAAGTAAAGGTGCCAGGTCAAAAAAAAAAAAACAACAACAATGCTTTTTTGGCGACATTATAGTACAGTTACACTTTGTAAACAATGCTTTTATAGGCCATAGAGCGTACACTTTTTCAAAGAGTTTAATTATGTATGTACTTATATTAGACTTTTTGGTTATTTAAATGCCAGATTAAAGTAGAGGAGTAGAAAAAAGACTTTACTGAGCGCAATGAAAAAGTAAAGTTATGAAATCTATGAAATTTACAAAAAATACCCAAATATTTAAGTCTTAAATTATATTACTCTTGTGCGGTTGTCAAAATGATTACACAGATAACAAAAGCTAAAAATAACATTAGTAAAGATTAAGGTAGAGCGGACAAAGAGTTTGTTTTGGGAGATGCACAAATAAATTCTGTAACAATATTTCAGCTTCAAACGATGGGGTATCTTTTTTCCACAATATCACTTAATTGTAAGTGAAGATGTGGTATAAGTTGGTATTTGGTACAAGCTTACATAGTAAATGCCTATTCACTCTAGTTTTGAGGAAGAATCAATAGGCAGTCCGTACACCAGGGCACTGTCATCAGCACATTCATACTGCAATCGCCTGGACCTTTCTCTCCTATACCTATATACAAGGCAGTAGTACCTAAGTGAAAGGTGAGTAGGGGTTGTACATGTCACCAGACAACCTATCTCCGTAGAGAATTAGATAAATTGCAGTGACCGCCCATGACCCAACCTGTCGCCGGCCCATCGGGTTGTAGTTACCTTTTCCAGTCTTTCTAAGTTATTTTGTGTAATGTTCACACATGAATTGCGACGCAAAATGCAAAATCCAGATACGCGTACCACGCTGTGCCACGCCTGTGAATGCATAGCTTTTTCCATCGAGAAGGTTTAAAAATATATTTTTATTTTTTTATGGTGTAACTATTTATAGTATATTTTTTATAGAACTTTATGTTGTTTTTCTCACCCAAAGGTTGCCTGTCAGAAATTGCTTTAGCAATAAGGACGCATATTGTGCTTATTTCGTTCGCCTGTACATGTCCTGAGTTTATTTGTGGCATAAAGAATTATTGATGGATTGATTGATTGGCTGAAGGGCGGAAATGATGTTGATTAGACATACTTATAGGTAGATTGATCTGTCTGTAAATGCTCCTACACGCCGATGGCGGCGGGTCGTATAGCCGCCGGCTTGCCTCGCTTCGGTTTGCTACGATTTGCCATCGGCACATTCTTTCGACTGTCTCGCATTGTGTAGGAACCTTAAAGCGTTTCATCCGTCAACGCACATGAATAAGTTGTAGATCCATAATTTTCTACGGGCAGACATATCTGACATATCATATCATATCATATCTGAAAGAGAGTAGACAGATGTATCTGCCCGTAGAAAATTATGGATGTACCTACTCCACTCCAATCTCACCAGTCATCCCGTGATCATGGCACTTGCAACAGTGTCGAAATATCGGGAGTCTCATATCCCTGTTTTAAACGCGGTAAGAACCCGTTATTATGTGTTTTAATTATGATAATAACCGCGTAAACTTAAAACAATGGATATTTTTTATGTTCGTTATAAGTAGAGAAGTCAATGAAGGATCAAAAATCATCAAAACCGGACTTTTTCCTCGCAAATAAGAAAGTTCGTTAGGATGCTCTTGCTTCATTGATTCGACTAAAGTGACATGTCATACGTACCGACTCGTTACGAAAACCGTGTATTCCCGTGAAAAATGTTTCAGAGCGTAGAATGAGTCGATGCAGTGCATTGAAAGCGTAAAATTTTCGCATTCAGCAGTAGTGAATACGAGAGGGCATGACGTCAGTGAGGCATGAACCGTGCGCGGCTGGCAGACGAGTGTGTCATACGATCCTGTGCTCGCGTCCTGTTTACATCCGGATTTTGTATTTTATATTTAAAGAAAGGAAGAAAAAAATATTATTTAGGACACCATAGACACGGATTACATATTTATATATACATTACGTATAATGACATCACATCAAAAGTCAACGCACACACGAAAATATTTTCTATATAGAAACATGGAAAATGAACACAGAAACCACCCACCGATGGGTTTGTACTTAAGAGTTAACTACGCCCTTATCTCTAACAGGGTGAGTAGAGCCACATGTCGTCAGTAAGATCTAAAAAGGCCACGTTGAAGCGTTTCATTTAAAAAGCAATATTGCAATTTGTTTGCACATATAAAAGTAAGTGTGTGCACTTGCTTGTCAACAAATGTTAAAAATTAAAATCAAACGCGCAGAAGAGAAAAAACATAGCAATATAAATAATATAGCAATCTCACTAACTCATAGCATATTATTTGTAATTATCCCCCATAGTATTCGTTACGATGTCACACCCTGTATACTTTACTTTAAAAAAAAAATGAAATTAAAAAATAAATTAAAAATTAAATATATTTTTTTAATGTTCAATTTAAATTGTAATATTGTTTTTATGTGGCCTTTTTAACACCCCTGAATGAATCTCAAGATGTATAAATGATGATCACCGTCGATGGGACGGTTAAGTAAGTAACTTCCCACAGTAAAGTTCATTGATCTATGTAAGAATACCCAAAGCTAAATGTGTTATAATAACTGAACTTTTTGAATTAAAATATTCTAATTTTGACGACACTGAGTACTCTACACAAACATACATAGCCGCCAAAATTCATTCTATGAAATATGTTCCCCAAGTGAGCATTTTATCGCTTACTTCGATTGTTCAAATGTTGTAAAAAGAATTCTTCTGTTGAAATATTTTTATTACATTGATCTAAGCTTAACATTGTTTGTTATTTGGCTCGATTCCATACGTTCTATTTGTTTTTACGTAAGTAAGTATACATTTTTGAGTAAACATTGTAAGTAAGTATATGGAACACATTTAAAGTTTCCATTGATAAGGTAGAAGAGGGACAACTAATGGGAGTTACTTAACCCTTTCACGGACAGACACCATGGGTCATTGATGGTTCATAATAGGTAGTATGACACCATGGAATCGGAACGTCCGTAGACGTTCTGTCCTTGAAAGTGTTAAGCGAAAATTCAAATGAAGAATTATTCTGAATAATAATCATATCTAGGTATTAGTATTGCCTATAGAAACAGCCTCAGTGGTTTAGTTTAGAGTGTTAGACTCCTTTGGAAGGTCCAGGTTCGATTCCTGATGGGGATGTCCCCATCAGAAATCACTTTGTGAGACTGTCCTTTGTTTGGTAAGCACCTGATTGTCCGAAAAAGTAAGATGATTCCGTGTTTCGGAGGGCACGTTAAGCCGTTGGTCCCGGCTATTAGCCGTAAAAACACCTCCACCAACCCGCAGTGGAGCAGCGTGGTGGAGTATGCTCCATACCCCCTCCGGTTGATTGATGGGAGGCCTGTGCCCAGCAGTGGGACGTATATAGGCTGTTTATGTTATATTATGTTATGTCCACTATTGATTTGCTGTGACTATTATGCTGTTTATGGCGTCTATTAACCAGTGCATTTCTTATCCCCCCTATGGTGAATAGGTAATGCGGAAACAATAACATATTGCGTTCGGAACCAGGGATCGGAGCGAGAATTCAAAATACGCCAATTCGTATAACAATAACATAAAAACAAATGACTCGCAACATAAATAAATAGAACAATTTTGGTGAACGATAAAAAGTTTGCTATTCTTCAGTCGGTGGGTATCCTGCGAAAAAGATTGAAAAGAACAATTCCAGAAGAGCTCAAATATATTTGTATCTTTGTTATTTTTTCTTGAGAAGCTTTATGGTCTGTTTATTAGATATATATAAAAGGAGAAACTTACTGACTGACATATCAACGCACAGCCTAAACGGCTAAACGTAGGCACTTGAAATTTGGAAGGGACGTAGCTTAGGTACCGTAGAGGTGAACTAAGAAAGGAATTCCCGAAATTCCCACGGGGACGGGAATTAGTTAGAAAATCCTTCCACGCGGACGAAGTCGCGGGCAAAAGCTAGTTAGATATAAACCTGGTAGACTGTTATGATTGCAGTATGTTCTTGATTAAAAGCGTCCAAAGGACGTTATATACGATTCTGACCCGATCACTCTAGCTATAGCGGCGGCCAATCAGCACGCGACAACAAACACAGGACCCTGATACCAACCCCGCTGGCGTGGTCGACGATTTCCCACATTTAGCGCTTACCGCTATCGACCCACTAGGGTTGATTATTCTTTCTATTATGATCCCCTCAGATGACGCCCTGAGCCGAGGTTCGCGCCCAATAAAGCACCCACCTGCGACCTCAAAGTGAGAGGCAAGCGTTCTACCAACTGGGCTACCACGGCTCCTATAGATATTTTTTGATATTGACATGAATTTTAGACCCGAACGATATCTAGCACATGTTTCCATAATAACAAGGTAGAGTTAATGTGTAGAGAACGGATCAGGAACATCAACAAGCCGGTACTTTCAACTTGGTGTAAGATCAAGTTGCGACTACAAAGTTCAATCGACTGAACTTACCAACAAATCTAGCTTCGGAACTAAACCAGCTTGGGCTTCAGAATTCTCGCTCTTTTCATTTAAACCTATAGAAATAGAACTTTTTTGCTCTTCTGCACCAGTGTTTTACTATTGGAACTACTTGTGAACGGACCAAAAACCTCTGGGGATCCATCTTTCAGGTTATTAATTAGTAAGTATTGTTATTTCATTGCCTGTGTGAAATGTGTATATGCCTGCAAAGGAAATATGCAACATTTATTTATAACTGTAATTAAAATACATAAAAAATATCTTTATAATTTTAAGCATAGTTTAAAACCTATGATAAAGTTAAATTCATCATAATATTTAGCGTTATTTCGTTTTCATAGGGTCCATGGACTTAACTTGAAGATTAGTGGTCCAGTTTTTACCATCATCTCAGCGTTTTTCTCGTTTTTATACTAGGGTCCGCTTACCTAATTCAAAATTATTGTCAGATCTGATTAGTTTTTACAGAAACGACCGCCTGACCTAATACGAAGGGTAAGCAAATATATTTTATTTAGAATATTATCTAAGTAAAGTAATAGGAGGCATGGGTACCTCTGGCCATCTCAATTGGGAAAGAGTTGTGAGCTTATGTTATGTTAGTACCGGGGGGTTAAAATGGCCACATCGAAGAAATTCATCTAAAAAACCAATATTGCTATTTGACATTTGTTTGCATTGCGCACTTACTTTTATATGCGCAAATGTCAAATTGCAATATTGCTTTCTTAGATGAATTGCTTCGATGTAGCCATTTTAACCCCCCGGTACTAACATAACTTAAGCTCACAACTCTTTCCCAATTGAGATGGCCAGAGGTACCCATGCCTCCTATTACTTTACTTAGATAATATTCTAAATAAAATTTGTTGCTGTACAGTGTTCAATGTTAAGCTTGATGTGCATAGAGCCTGGAAATCGAGACAAAGGGGGCCTAGGGTTACGCCCAGGTGTATGTAACCGTAAACAACATCCCGCGCCTCAACCCGTTTGCTCCGCTTTCCCGGCTGTGTGCAGTAAGCTAGTAAGCATTGGACTAGTTTAGTCAGTCTCGCCGAGAACCGAGTCTATTTCCTTCGTCTATGGCATGTTGTACGTATCGTTATGTGTTTGTTATTTCCGCGGCTTATATAGATCCCTCCGAAACGTCTATCGTCGTACGTCCTTATATCTTCCGCGTCTCGAAGGTTCTAGTTTATTGGTCGTCTGAGCCGACATCCTTTATGTTATTGCCATTTGTTATATATATTGGAAAGCTCCTTATTTTTGTGTTTGTTGAAGTTTTTTTTCAAACAGAATTGTGATTGTCGATGTACCTAATTTTTCACTTGGGTTCGATACTCATTAATATTATATATATCCAACACACTTACATAAGTTATTCTGTAAACCTAAATGTGATACTTAAATGAGGTTATTTTACCTTGCGCTGCAGAGTAAGTCGATTAACTATTAGGTATACCTACAATATTCTAAAGTTTTGGCAAAATGGAATTCTATAGTCTCTGCTTACCCCGGTGGGAAATAGGCGTGAATTTATGTATGTATGTATGTGTCTAAAACATTCTACAAATTGAAAATGTTTTGTATTTTGTAATTCCTGTTTGTGAAGTAAAGTATTTGTTATGTTATAATCAGACCTCCAACATTGGACTCCAAGAAACTTACAGTAAGTAAGTACTTACACAGAAACAAAATTCAACTGTTTTGTTTGAGAGAACTATGTAGCAGCAATGGTAGTAATTTAAAATTACCGACGTACCTTCTAACAGATCCGGTCTTTCCAAACATCGGCTAAAAGCGTGGAAAAAGTTAGCGTTTTGAAGTCGTAAGTAAACGGAAAGTTTTCAATCGACGTTAGTACAAGACACGAGTTTATGTCCGTTGCTGCGGCAGGTGCTATACAGGGTGGCCCAGAAATTCATGTTCAAAATGAAAAATTAGATAGAGGGGCTCATTACCTACATAAACGACCCCATATATGTTCAGCGATTAATTACGGTTTATGAGATATACAGGGTGTTAGTGACATCGTAACGAATACTGAGGGGGATGATTCAGACCATGATTCTGAGTTGATATCAAGTGGAATTTTCCGTCGCAAAATTCATGATTTTTTTTTAGTTTTTTAAATTTATTTTCAATTCTATACTTTTGCGATGAAAAATTCCACTTGATATTAACACAGAATAATCAGCTGTTTCATCCCCCTCAGTATTCGTTACGATGTCACTTACACCCCGCACAAGTACATACTGTACCCATACAAGTAGGTATGGGTGTTAGTGATACCGTAACGAATACTGAGGGGGATGATTCAGACCATGATTCTGAGTTGATATCAAGTGGAATTTTCAGTCGGAAAATTCATGAAAATTTTTGTTATTCTTTTTATTATTTTCTGTTCCATACTTTTGCGACGGAAAATTCCACTTCATATCATCTCAGAATCATGGTCTCAATCATCCATCAAAGTTTTCGTTACGATGTCACTAACACCCTGTATAGTCTCTGCTTACCCCGGTGGGAAATAGGCGTGAGTTTATGTATGTATGTATGAGATATGACCCATTTTGTACCTTTTTCTAGATTTTTTACCTTACTTCAGAAATCATCATTTTGTCGCTATCTCTTTCTCAATAATTCGTTTATTTTATTTCACATCCTAAGGTTGTGTACCGCTAGCTGAAAAAAAAACCAGTCAAATCAAAGATAAAAAAGCCTTATGGTTGTCTGGAAGATATTGCTTTAAGCGATTGCCAGGCCGCCATTTGCCATGTACCTAGTTAAGTCTCTATTGTAACTATTTTATTTATTTTGGTGCAATAAAGTATATTTGTATTTGTGCTTGGGTAGTGTTAGATAGAACTGAATCGATTGGCTAATCTCGACTGATACATCATTATGCTAATGAACGTCACAACACTGGCTTCTGTACTTTGACAGATCTAACTCGTATCGCGCATTTAAGCTATTGTAAAATATTTTCTATGTAAGTATATTGAAATAGAAACTGTAATTGTACTGGTCTTAGATGTTCTGTTTTAGTAGGTAGGTTACGCAATATATGTTTTTTTTTTCCGATTTGCCGCATTAACTTGTTAACTACTTGGCCAGACAAATGGGGAGCGTTGAGGGCTCTCAACTGGTACAACATTTAACACAACAGGTCTGAGGATGCCCAGCTGGGCGCGAACCTCGGCTCAGGTTCGGTCAGGCCGTCTGATAGTATAATATATTATTATTTTACCTGAATGAGAGCAATAACTATTGAAGGTAGCAAGTACCTAACATGCTTTTTTAGATACCTACTTGTGTGCGAGATTACCTAATCAAATGAATGACGCAAGTGAAAGCAGCAGAGCAGTTGCATGCGATTCTGTTTTTAAAATATCAATATTGTTTTATAAATGAATTAACCTGAACTCGCGTATTAGGTTAGCCAGGATAAGTCGTGGTAGCCCAGTTGGTAGAACGCTTGCCTCTCACTTTGATGTCGCAGGTTCGAATTCAGCACAGCCCTGACCCAATGATTGTCGAATTTGTTATCGAATTCATGTTTGGAACATAAACGATTATCACGTGCTCAGCGGTGAAGGAAAACATCGTGAAGAAACCCACATTCCTGAGAAATGTATTTTCGGAGGTATGTGACCTAACCTGTATTGGGATGGTTTTCCCTTCGCGGGTTGGAAGGTCAGACAGTCGCTTCTGTAAAAAACCGGACCTGTCAGATCTTCAGTTTAGGTAAGCGGACCCTGTGAAAAACGGGATAATGCAGGGGGATGATGAGGTTAGCCAGGATAACGCACATGGCGACTGGCGAGTGGGGCTGGGCTTTAACTTCCTCTAGTTTTCCAACGGAATGCTTTATGCGACCTGCCCTGCCATGTACTAGGTAAAACTGATTTCAACAGTCTCTAACAAAAAGTTGGAAGTTCGATGTACTAACCAGTTTTACTGGACACATTCCGGGTTCTGGATAACTTTAGGGTAGTTGTAAAAGTTGTTATTTTTAGTTTTTGGTAAAGGATTCATTTAGTTAGGTATTCGATTTGGGTTAGATCATTTTTTTTTAATTAAGATGGGTTTGCTCTTGACTTTATTCGTCCACGAGGAGAAGAAGAGATCGACGTTGGAACGAGCTTACCCAGAAAATGCCTATTCACCCGTGATTTAAAGGGCCGAAAGTTATAAGATACAGGAAACACCGACGCCGGCAGCCCATTCCATTCCTTGGCTGTGCGCATTATGAAAGATGAAGCGAAGCGGTTGGTGCGGATTAGTGGTATGTCAACTAAGTAAGGATGGTAACCCGCCGTACGTCTGGATGTCCTTAGATGGAATGGACTTGGTGGAACGAGCCGAGCTTTATTTATAACAATTATAGTGCGATGCAATAACCCTATATGTTATTTACTTGCTTATTCCTGTATTTGCTTATTTGGATTGTAGGTTCAGTAAGATCTACTCTGAAACGGCGCGCGTGTATGAAACGATTGATGAATGTGGAGGTAGAAAGAGAAGTGTGTCAGGATGGAAGCAAATGGAATTCCATAGTCTCTGCTTACCCCGGTGGGGAATAGGCGTGAGTTTATGTATGTATGTATTCCTGTATTGCTCCGGGACGCGTCTCCGACTCTAATATTTAGCAAGTCCTTTCACCCTAAGGTTGCCTGGAAGAAATTGCGATTTAGCAATAAGGCTGCTGATTGTGCTTCTCTTGTCACTTTGTAATTGTTTTTTTAATTTTGTGTTTATGTGCAATAATGTATTTTGTATTGTATTGTAACCTAAGCTTTCAATTTAGATTACTATTTTTTAAATCATTTTGGTAATAATTTGCGCATGCACTGTTCGCCGAAGCTTTCCTTTTGTAATAAGTAAGTTATTACTGTTTTTTTTACATACGTACACACATCCTTTCCTCACGCCTATTTCTCCCCGGGGTAACCAGAGACTAGAATTCAATTTGCTTCGATCTTGTTTTTTTTTAATTTAAAATAATGCTCGGTGCGGTGTGTACTTAGATCGTCTTGCGATGGATGTACGTCTGACTACTCCAATCGGGATATAGTCGTGAGCTTATGTTATATGTATTAATAGAGAAATATTACTTTTACGTGTATTATGTCGTAAAAACCGACAGAGGGATTGTGTCCTCTAACATGATGGACTAATATTATGGGCGATAGGCTGATCCCTTATCACCATAAGGTTCATCATATCCAGCTTACGACACCGTATCAACAGTGGCTGCAAGTTGTCTTTGATTGCTTGTGGCTCTGCCCACCCCATTGGGGATTACGGGCGTGAGTTTATGTATGTATGTATGTGTATTACGTTTAAAAATACGAATTTTATAGTACTGTGTTAACAAAGAAATAATACTTGGTTTCAAACTATAAATACGTTTTGCCTGTTTGAAACATCTTTTCTGTCTCTATTCAGATAAAATTGACTCTAAACTCTAAAATTGTTGAAAATACATTAAATAACATGAATTTGGTAAAGTTGTTCCAGCGTTCCTCCATATTCTTCTTTTTACTGAGGTTTTTGCTAAAAATAAACAAATCAACATTATGCCTCACAGACGTTTGTGCAGTAATCATAATCACTAATAAACCCCTATCCAATTTTTACCTACTTAATAAGAAATTATTGTAAATAGACTTTTTATTTTTGTAAAATATTTTGCATGAGATATTTCCGAGAGCTTTACTATAAACTCGAGTCGGCAGGGTATAAACCATGAGTGGTTGAGGGGCGCTGTGGTTGCGAACACCGTATATCACAGACCGCTGATTAGTGGCCTCCCAGCGGCCTCAGCTCCTGGCAAAAATATTGAATATTCTCTGCCAATACACTGGTGGACAGCCGCCGTCCCCGGCGAGGCCCCCATCCGCCCGGTCCATTAAACCCCCTTGCCCCCACCGCGTTTATTCGCTGGAATAGTGTGCAATAAAACGCGAACGCCGACCGGCCGCTGGCCGCAGCAAAAAATACAACCCTAAAAATATTCTTTTCAACCGTACTACGTAGATGTGGCATGGCCCCACGGCCTCACTGGACGTGAAAACGTTGCTGCCTTTTCATGTTTGCAGCTGGATTACCCACGGAAAAATGCACACAAGGACTCCAAATTGGACTCGCCATGCTTATATTAGATTTCACAAAAACCCTTTCATAATTATGACTTGCTTCCTAAAACGCTCCATGAATTTTCGCCTTTGTGAGACTAACGTTATGCAAAGAAATGACGGGTTTGTTGCGGACCTGCTAGAACAGCTGGCGTTACACGGGAAATAAGATGATTTCCGGGTCAAGTTACATTTAAGCGTCACCGGACTGAATCTCTGTATTATACGCATGATGGCCCGTGGAAATAGAACGATAAAATATATTCGAAAGATAAAAAAGAATCGGTTTGCAGAAACTAAATTAAAAAGTTGTTTGCGTCCCTGGTATTTTATTGGAACAGGTATATTCCCGTGCAAAAAAGTTTTAGCAATTTTATTCTGCTCTAAAACAGTTGCGTCAGTTTGTTCAGTAATTTGAGTTTTTTTGGCCAAAAACTCGCGTCCGTTGGCCTGTCACACACATGCGGCCGTGTTGCCGGGGAGGGTATATCTACCTCGTATAAAACCGTTCTGGGATGATCGAGTATTAATTCAGATTTGTTCCGATTAAAATTTCGTTTCCAGCAATTTGGATTAAAATACCGCCCCGGGAACTCCAGTTGTACTGGTATGTGGGAAAATAATCATCATTTTTTGCAGATGTTTTCATAATTTTGACTATTAATTAATAATGAAAATTATATAATGTTAACCATTGTTGTGACGTGTGTTACGCTGTTCATCATGTTATAGATGAGACGAAGTTTTTAGATATACATTTTTGCTTGACAGTAGTAGATCTACATTCATAACCGGTATTGCACATCGCATTTGCATTTGATATCAGAACATCGCCGAGGTAATATCCGTAACGCAAAACCTAGAGAGTTGCAAATTCATCTTAGTTTTTAGCGCAGCTCCATTTAATTTGCACGGCAATTGTAAGTCGTTTGCCTATTCATCTGCTTCTGCGGGAATTACTCCAGTAATTTCACTTCTCAGAGTCAAATTAAAACAGTGAGAATTTAATTAAATGTGTAAATGGGTGGTCGGAAAAATCCGCGGGATTGAGCCAGTAGAGTGGTCGCAGTGACTTACTTAATTCATAGCAACGTCGCGAGCGCCCCACGCAGTGCTTTTAGGGGGAAATATCTATCCTTTTGTCATTATCATTTTTATTTGACAGGTTGAAGATGACAGGAAATAGAACTTGAGTCCATCGTCAGGCTTCCAAGTAAATAGTAGTGAAGTTATCATAGGTTATTTCAATTACTTTTTTACACAGACTACTAGATTAAACAGTTTCAGTTTAAACTTACATGTCAATGAGTATTTCACAAAAATGGAGTTGAACAATTTTCATTTTTAGACAATACGGTAATACATTTCAGAAGTGGGATGCTTGATACTACTCCATTAATAACAGTTTAGCAATTTCTCTTGTATAACTTATATTTTCTTAAACCAATGTATGATAATACTACTTCAGATGCTCGACCAAATGGCTAGAATCACTTAGTTTAGGAAAGACGCAGTTTTTTTCTTAAGTACTTGCACCGATTAAGGGCCCGACTCCTAATAAGGACCATGAGCCAAAACTCACACTTCTCATTTTCACTGCATCAAATTTCCCTCGCAATATCCTAAACCACCCATAGCCAAAATGCAGTCGCGGTATTTTGGTTGAACACCGCCACTTTGACAGTAGTTTTAGGTTTGTGTCAAGCAGCTGATTGAAAGACCGTTCTAGAAAATTGATGCGCCTTCTTTTGTTTATTTTGGTGAAAATAGCTAACCTAACCTAACCTAACCTAATTCTGTAAATAATTTTAATAATAAAACAAACTTTTATGTTCTAAAAAAGTTCTGCCCATAAATTACTTTGTTCTAGTAACAATTTTTGCTACAAAATGTAATTTCCTGCCCAAAAGTCGAAATTCTAATAAGGACCACTGTTTGGGTTCGTATTAAGATCCGGGCATTATTAAAAAACCTACGCTTATAGCGAAAATCAGCGCAATTCGCCAATAGTGAGAGATTTTACATACTTTATAAAGTTTAACAAATTCTTATGTCCTTAAAATATGAATGTATGATGATGATGGATGTATTGTTGGTTTATGAATCAAGATTGAACAATTCAAAAATGCTTCTTTAATACTTTAAAGTTTAAATATGGTCCATCATGAGTATTGATACTATTAATTAAAAAAATATTGGTGTTATTTTTTAAAATATTGTAATAAATTGCTAAAAACGTCTAATTATTATTTATAAAGAATAACATTTTTTGATTATTGCAATAAAATTCGATTTATTTTTAATTTTCAGTTTCATAGCCCAATTAAGCCCCCTTTATAATTTCTGCTCTTTTGGTGAATATTCGTATGTAATATAATACTAATTAGTTATAATAAATAATTCTGTTAATTTAACAATGCTGTTATTGCAAAATAATTTAAATACAATAATTTTATTACGGCCCTTATTAGCAACCCGGGTTCCTAATTTGGCCAAACATAACATAAACAGCCTATATACGTCCCACTGCTGGGCACAGGCCTCCCCTCAATCAACCGTAGGGGGAATGGAGCATACTCCACCACGCTGCTCCAATGCGGGGTTGGTGGAGGTATTTTTATGGCTAATAGCCGGGACCAATGGCTTAACGTGTCTTCCGAAGCAAGCATCTTGCTTTTTGGGCAACCAGGTGATTATCCTGTAATGTCCTAACCAAACTAGGGATTACAAAGTGATTTTTGTGATTTGTCCCCACCGGGATTCGAAGTCGGGACCTCCGGATCGTGAGCACATCACTCAACCTCTGAACCACAGAGGTCGTCGAAAACTGCACTTGATATGAATTAATGACTCATTCAGTTGGTGTTTGTAAAAAACATGAGTTCGCATTTCGTATTCTCGTTATAAGAAATGTCACATCACTGTCAAGATAAAAAATATGCGACTCTTGATACCATTTGTAGTCTGCGGGGATTCCTTATATCCTCAATTCTTCGAGCACCCGTTCTTATCAATAGGCTTAGGTTGTTCAAGATCGTAAAAGCTGTAATCGAAATAAAAGAAGTCTTGCAGTAAGCCAGGTATTAGGAGATATTCCTTGGAATAATTCAGGGGTTTTCTTTGTAGATTGAAACATAAAATAAACCAGCCCACGTATGGTTTGGGTTTAAAAGGAAATCTGAGATCGTCTGGGGTATGTCGTTAAAAGTTTCTTAAAGGATTACATGCGCTGTCTGGCTGTAGACATAGACTAGCTCGTATGTTGCTAATGCTACTAATACACTAGACTGTATAAAACACCTATTACTTATTATTATATAATCTTTGGAATCTCGTTAAAGCTGTTGTTGGTTCTGCATTGACTGCATGACAACCGAACCGCGCGCGGTGCGAATCATATCGACCGCTTGAACCAATAAACGATTCGAATTGTATCTTCGTAGATGGACGTCAAACGGCTATTGGTCGAAGCGCTCAATATAACTCACACCATGTCATGCAGAGCCGGCAGATTACTATACATATGTCTACTTAGGTAAACACGTACTCGTTATATGAGCTATATCAAGAGCCTATGGCGGCCTAACTGCCTAAATACCAGGGTAGGTAAGGTCGGTCAGTGACCTATGATAGAATAAGATAGGTAGTTAAGATTGAGAAGGGAGTGTTAAGTTGGTTTGGAGTGGACACGTATAGAGCGGATGAAGGATAATAGGATGGTAGGGTTGGCAGAGGCAGACCTAGAAGCACGAGCATTGACCAAATTGGAGATGTCTTTAGAAAAGGTTTAGTACGACGTGTATGAAACGATTGTAGAATGTGGAGGAAGCAAGAGAAGTGTGTCTGGATCGAAGCAAATGGAATTCCATAGTCTCTGCATACCCCGGCGGGAAATAGCCGGGAGATTATGTTTGAAGAAGAAAATCATTCATTACTTATTGACATTGGGTACAAAGAGTGTCAGCTAGTTTTATGATGTTGACGAATATTACGAACAAAAGTCTCATTCTTACTTTATGCTGCCTAACGCGTGAGTGTGAGCGAGACTGTCAATCTGCGCGCTCCCCCTTAGGCTGCATTTCCATTGACGCGGAGCTGTGCGGAGATGAGCGGAGATGTGTAGGAATCGACCAATTACTGTGAGGGAGAGAGTGACAGAGCGTCTTTGTTTTTCGCTCTCTCGAACGTTGTGATTGGTCAAATCCGCACATCTCCGCTCTCCTCCGCCCATCTCCGCGTCAGTGGAAACCCGGTCTTACTCCAGTACTGCTGAGGTTGGCGCCCAATACGAATTGGTGCAGGCGGCAGAGTTACCGGTCTAAACGTACTATTAGTCTTTATTTTAAGGCTCTCCCAAGGATTAGGACAACAAAGACGTTTCGAGATGACATCATAAACTTGCAGCGTAATATGAATTTTATCTCGTGATCCATTTTAAAGTGAACTTCGTTCGACCTTAAGGCAGATGTATGAAAGTTTCTAAGAATAAGGTGTCAAGGAAAGTGTGGCGGTCCGCTCAGGGGAAATGAAATTGCAAAATACGTCCAGAGATGAGACCGTGTCCGCGACAGATACGCTTGCTCCCTCACTATTGAATGTCGCCTCTGATATTCATTTTAAAACTAACTGTATTTTATTTTAGCAAACTCTATTTTTGCATTTAAGTATATGTTTTTAAACAAAAGTTATCGGGAGCGTACGTTATCAAGATTACTTTTGTGGATCATTTTCTAGCTTGTTCTAATTATTTAGTAATGAATGTCATTCAAAGGAAATCTAAATATATAAAAGGAGAAACTGACTGACTGACATATCAACGCACAGCCTAAACGGCTAAACGTAGGCACTTGAAATTTGGAAGGGACGTAGCTTAGGTACCGTAAACGTGCACTAAGAAAGGAATTCTCGAAAGTCCCACGGGAACGGGAGTTAGCGGGAAAAAACATTTGTATCAAAAAAACATTCTCATCTCTGAATTCCAGTCGAAAGCTTATAGGTACTTTAGGGTTAGCCTACTCTGATCGTATTTTCCTAAATTTATATTAAACCAAATTATCATAAACCAATAATCTAGAAATTAATAACTATTCATTATTTAACTGAGCTTCTTATACTCTAACCTCATTTAAAAATAATAAAATTAAGCATTTTTTAAACTTTCTCCCACACACACAAACATCTCTCTTTTATAACACGCCACGCGGACGAAGTCGCGGGCAAAAGCTAGTCTAGAATAAAAATTTACAGAAAAATAATAAACACTTTTTAAAAGTTCCATCTTTCAAGATAAGCGTTTGAATTCATAATTAGCTAGACTTTTAGAAGATGATATCAATTCTCACCTATAAAAACCTTTTAAAAATCTAGACAACTATTTTCCTTTAAATAGATAATACTTACTCACTTAGATATTTGAATAATACTTATTTCAGCAGCTATTAAGTGAATTTAATTTCCTGTTTTATGACTTCTGTCTGATCCCTTGCGGATAATGCCTAGAGTAGAAAGAATGGATTGCCAAGCTTCGTAAATTCGCAACCCTTGCACTCTTACTGCAGTTATCTTCGTACTTGCAGCTGGGGAATATGACTTCGAGTAACCTTACCTTCAGTGAGCTCTTTCTTCGCTTTAAAAGTAAATTTTTATGGCAGTTTTCCTTTGCGCAACATTTTATACAAATTGCTTACTTATTTTTGTTTGAATTGTTGACATGCAGCCACTCTAGGTATTAGGTCGGGATTCCACCAAAGCGGAGATGTGGGCGGTTGCTGTGGGAGAAGAGATGTTTTTCAGCTCGAAGAGCGAATTCCCATCGGAGTTGTGCGGAAACGCGTACTGTGTAGCAAAGGTGTGTGCTGGCTAGCCTTGCGAGTACGTGAGGCGTTGAGTGCTCAATACGCATTCTGACAAGAAAGGTACACGATGTTGATTATAGAAATAATAGTATATTATACAGGATGTTAGTGACATCGTAACGAAACCTTTGAGGGACAATTCAGACTATGATTTTGAGTTGACATCAAGTGGAATTTTCAAAAGAATGGAACTGAAAATGATTAAAAAACACTAAAATTTTCATGAAATTTCCGACAGTAAATTCTACTTGATATTAACTCAGAATAATGAGCTAAATCATCCCTCTAGATATAGTATGTTTCTTGGATAATCTACAGCATTGAACGATCAATCTCCTTTTAGTCTTTGGTCGTGCTTGAAAGCGAATTGAAACATCGTTAGCGGCGAAATATTTCTATAAAATACACAGGTAAAACAACTCATGGCACGTTACACATATAAACTAAAATCCTGTGTGTAAACTGTGTTTATCCAACAGCTACAAAGTTACTAAACAGCAGGGGAGTCGATTAAAATCCGAATAACAACTGTTTACGTTGAATTTGTATTCCCTACACGCGACCGCCGCCCATGGGACGACATAAATTTCAATTTATATACCAGATCGCACATATGAACGATTATATGGGTTTTGTTGTATAGATATAAAAAATAGAGTTTATAGAACACGTAAAATAACGCTCAGAATCGATGAATGTGACGAGGTAGGCAAAGTAAATGAGACCAAAAGCATTGTCTGTCTGCCCTTCTCACCCAGATAATAAGACAAGAATAAATAAATAAATATCAAAATTAGTTCAAAAAGGAATTATCTATCTGTACTGATAATAAGGCTAAAGAAACAAAGGGTTTACACGTGCGTTTTGTTTTATCGTCGGCACGAGGAAATCCTGTTTTTGTGAATTATCGCGTAGGTGACGTATTTTTTTATAATTGTTGTTTTTTACTGAGCAGGCACTGGGGAGTTTATATCACAGCGAAACTGATGACTTTACTCTGCTAAAAAAGGGCAATATTTTATGTCTCTTTTACGCATCAATGCTGGGCAAAGGCCACCCATCTCTTTCTAGCTATTTCTGTACAGTGCGCCATCTTGCAGTTTGTTTAGGAAGGCATCCCGATCTTCAGTCCATTTTTGTCGAGCTCAGCCTCGACGGCCACGGCATAGAATAAGTTATAATACTATGTACATAGAACGGCAACCCTCCGCTACCCACTAGCGGCTGAGCTAGGTTTACCTCACCCCTCTCGAACATAGTCTAGACTTGAATCGTATGGCATCAGACGTCACTCGTATGGCATAACGTGGGGTGGGTGGGGAGTAACCATGGTAACCACCCGTGACCTTGACGCATCTAGCCTGTCGGAAAGGTAGGTGTAATAAGCCCTATACTATTACGAATGGACGCAGCACTACGTATATAGACTGTTGATGTTATGTAATAGGGAACATGTAAATAAAATACATGATGATTTCCAAATACAATCCCCACGAAATATTCCATGTAGCTGTGAAAGGGATCGGTCTCGCCGCTCACGACGCCACACGTACGCAATTTATTGGCCTCTAATAAAACAGAACACATCTTGTGCATTCCGCGGCGCGTGTCTAGGGACCAGCTATAATCACGTTATCAACCCATGATATGTTATATCACCACAGTGGTGTTAGTGACATCGTAATGAATACTGCGGGGATGATTCAGACCATGATTCTGAGTTAATATCAAGTGGAATTTTCTGTCGGAAAATTTATGAAAATTCTACTTGATATCAACTCAGAATCATGGTCTGAATCATCCCTCAAAGTTTTCGTAACGATGTCACTAACACCTTGTATCTGAGTTCAAGTACGTACTTGCGTGCCCATTGAGAGACCATGTCAAACTTTGACGTTTTGACTGCATCGGGAACTAGTAAAAGTTCTCAAATTGTACATCCATCTTATAATTTGTAAAAGTAGACACTAAAAAGTTTCTCATTTCCCGCTTACTTTCATTATCATCGGTGTAGCGTTCTCTGTGCCACGTTTTTAGATAAAAATAGCGCAATGGTTTCACTCTTGCCTTCCGCCCCGCAGTATATTATTTATTTATTTATTTTTTGTTGCACCATCCCGCATCCAAGTTGTAAATGTTTGTCTCCTTTTGTTGGTTGCCTGGAAGAAATTGCTCTAGAGCAATAAGGCCGCCCAAATTGTACTGTATTCATGTGTTATGTCTGATTGTTGAAATTTTAGTTCTGTGCAATAAAGTATATTTGATTTGATACTCGATCTGACGTGAGTGGGATAGCGCCCAAAGTAGTCTATTCATCTATTAAAGTAGACTCCTGTGCTCGGCGTCTGAATAGTTACTGCTGTCCTCTGTCAGGTTCCAAGTTACAGTCCCTGTGACTTGCCTCTTACGTCCTGCATTGTCGTACCGATGGCTCCCGCTTCTGCAACCGTTGAAGTTTTCACCCGTATCCCTGGACAAGAGTTCTACGTTATACCCCGTTAGTCTGGGTCCCTAACCGAACTCAGCCACCATCTGGTGACGCACCGAACAAGAATTACCCCAGTGAAGGACAGAGAAGATGTCTCTGTCCGTCCTGGGGCCGGGTTAATGGTCTTGTATGAAAACAAAACCAGAGACCGATTATTTTATCAAGACTTAATTAACAGAGTTGATAAACTAATCGGGAAATGTGTAGGTCCCAATCATATGTATAAGTAAGTGAAATTCACTTACTTGTGTACCTATTATAAGTCTCCGTTCTGCTTAGCTACCACTCTGAGGTTGTATATTTATGTTCATTATATCAAGGTATTTGCTCTCACGTGATATTGACCCTCGAAATCACATATATTTACGTTCACAAACAAAATTAGCGATGACTGATAACTAAATGAACCTACGTGTACTTATAATATTGTTTACAAATGTTGACGTGAACGAATCTTTAGGTAGTAGAATTTTAGACATTAACTCTGCCGGTAGATTTATAAATGTCATATTTGGGATGTCTATTTTGTAATTGTTTTTGAATGGAATTCTATAGTCTCTGCTTACCCCGGTGGGAAATAGGCGTGAGTTTATGTATGTATGTATTTTATAATTGTGCTATTTATTTTTTTGTTTCACAAGTGTAAATCAGTCTAGTAAGTATGTAGTTCAAAACATTATTTATATTTTTTTCTAAGGAGATGGAAACATTCTCACGTGTTTTTTAAAGTCAGTAGATTAAGAAAAGTTAATATTAAAAAAGTGAAATGGGCGTGATAACGTATGCGAAGAATATTGTTTAAATAGTATATAAAACCTTTTATTTTTTGTGACGTGATTAAAAAAAGAGAAAGAGAGGCGTGATGACTTGGACGTTTCCCGGAGGCACTGGCCGGAGAACGCATAGGACCGCGAAAAATAGAAAGAGGAAGGGGAGGCCTTTGCCCAGCAGTGGGATCTTGTAGGCTAGATTAGATTAGATTAGATGACGTGACTTATTGTAGATTTGCCGTTAATGGAATTAACTACTTGGCCGGACTTTACGTTACTATAATACTTAAATTTAATAAATTAGGTGTAAGTAGGTACTTAACCTTGTGGTCTGGTTTTTATAAGGGTTTAAGGAGTTACTTCAGAGCAATAAAGCCGAGATTCTCAAACAGACAGATTTTGCAATACGTTCCTAACAAATACAGACAGACACAGATATTACTTAAATAAGGAATTGAGGGTGGATAAGAACTACAAGTTTGATCTGAATATCTACTAGAGGTTACTCAGAGCTGTGGGAATTCGGTTTGAAGAGCTCCGCAAATAGATCTGATAATTGTGTGGATGTAACTTTTGCTATGTGCCCGGAAAGATAAACAAACAGCTAAACCTAGCTCAACGCATGGTACGGTCATGAGTACCATGTCATATTAACTTCTTTGACAAATTCAACTGTAAGTCTTACTAAATGTTAAATATGATAATGCAACAGGATTCTAAAAGTGGGTACATGCTCGTCTTGTAAATCTTGCTTCACTCTCAGTTCAGTAAAAAAGCAACTATGAAACTCGGTATGTATTCTAAATACGTTTGATATATATCTTTTGCTTCATTTACTTTGTATAATACAGCCTAACCCTGACTCAATTCACTTAAATCACGACTCGTTGATTGAAAAAATGAGTGAAACGTAATTTACCCATCAGAGAGGATTCAGTTTGGAGCGTTTCGCAAACAGATCTCGATAACTCATTTCACTTACCTCCACTGTGGATTAACCCGCATTGCTGCTGCCTCTGCGCTCTGTGGGGTTGGGTTCCGTGCTCTTTGTTTTTGTATGTCTCTTCAATTACATACACACAAATGGTCATCTCACTCCTGCAATTTCCATCAATGTCATCATCGGGTAAAAATGTGTGGTGTAATTTTTTACCTGGAGCTATAAGGTGAAATTCATAGGTTTTCGAAAGAAATACTTAGGCACCAACTAATAATATATGTACTTACAAAAAGTAATGATATCCCAACAAAACATAAATGTGAAATGAGAGCCAAGTTCAATATTATGATACACCTATGCCTTGGTTGACTTCAACGACAAAAGAAGTGAGATCTAAATGGGTGCCAAGTTCAATGGTCAGTCCTGAAATTTATTTAAGTACTTATAACAACATATTGGTGCTAATTCCTGTAAATACTATCTAATTTTATTTTAAGTTATATCTGTCATTTTCTTATCCGCCGTAAAGGAAAGGGACGGGTAATCGACAAGCATAAAATTTATGGAACACACGTCAATTTTAAGCACAAATCTAAACCAACCGTCTAAAAATTTTACGTTAGTCAATAACCCGACACATTAATTTACTCATTCTTCCTAAAATTAAGAGCTGTGAATCATCCGTCCCTTTCCTTTTCGACGGATATGAAAATGACGGATATAACTTAAAATAAAATTAGGCGGTGTCTGCAGGAATCGGGGCCAATATATAATTTCTTCTTATAAATTAAGATAACATATTGTAGCCTAAGGTCTGACTTGGCTAGTTTTCGAAATGACGTAGTTTCAGAAATGTTAAATTGACCTTCAACAAGTTTCTCCATGAAAATTATGTTGAATAAATGATTCTGATTTCTTTTTGATTGAGGGGAGGCCTGTGCCAGGCAGTGGGACGTATATAGGCTGTTATGTTTATGTATATTGATCATCTTATCCGCTGGCCCGTGTTGCTATACAGGGCGTTAGTGACATCGTAACGAATACTAAGGGGAATGATTGAGACCATGATTCCGAGTTAATATCCAGTGGAATTTTCCGTCGCAAAATTCATGTTTGTTTTTAGTTTTTTTTTAAATTATTTTCAATTTCATACTTTTGCGATGGAATATACCATAAGATATTAACTGAAATTCAAATTCAAAAATATCTTTATTCAGTAGGTCACATAGTTACACTTTGAATCGTCACATTTTACATAACGAACGTCTCCGC
Organism: Pectinophora gossypiella; assembly: GCF_024362695.1. Taxonomy (NCBI): domain Eukaryota; kingdom Metazoa; phylum Arthropoda; class Insecta; order Lepidoptera; family Gelechiidae; genus Pectinophora; species Pectinophora gossypiella. The sequence goes on along the minus strand of NC_065421.1, from coordinate 6,481,092 downwards.
CTAAAACTACTGCAGCTTCTGACAACCTGTATAGCCGGGGAAAAGAAGCTGCAAGAAAAACCTCGGCACAGACTAATAAGTAGTAGTAGATAACTCAGAATAATAAGTAGTAGTATGTATAAGTATGTACAGGTAGCCATACAAGTATGTATGGTTGTTAGTGATATCGGAACGAATTTGCGACGGAAAGTTCTACTTGAAATCAACTCCCAATCATGGTCTGAATCATCCCTCAAAGTTTTAATTACGATGTCACTAACACCCTGTATGTCTTAGTCTAGTTACTATTTTCAGATTATTTTTTTATCTTTGATCTTCAGATTATATTTGATCAATTCAAATACCCAATCACCCATCACATGAGGCAAGACGTGATCTGTTAAGCTTTCCACACATAAATATGACTACCTAAGTCGACTATTAAGTACAAAGCCAGCAGTATCGCCTTCAAGCTTCAGTTAACTTCTATGACGTATCCGAGATGTTATAAGAAGTCATCTAAATGAGAAAGTTTGTTTGTTCTACAAGAAAGTAGGTACCTATAGTAAATTTGAAGAAAAATAAAACTTTTTTGGCAGCAAGAAGTTTGACTCAGCAATCTTTATCTTATTGGCAAACGGTAGCCCGGGTTATTGCTTAATGTAATATATCTGATTTCCTGTGCTTGATTCAGGTAAGAAATGATAGAATAAGTTAATTATTTATTTTATATGTGTATGTGTCAATTCTATGGATTGTCGCCGTCAGGCAAGGATATACAGCTTAACTTTTGATTTGCTTTATATTATAAAACTCAAGTAAGAGGTTATGATATCCATATTTTTAGCATGTGAATGTTTTAAGTTGTTGGTCTCTTCTGGAGTACTTTTTCCAATAAAGAATATGGGTAGAGCTCCGCTACAAGAAAGCTACGATTGAAATTAACGCGAATGACCCAAAGGTAAGGAAAAGACTCCACAAAAAATGTATTTCGCTCACCTTTTTTTTTTGCAATCTTCTAATGGTTTTGCTTATCTTTCTTGCTCTGTCATTCTCGTCTGGCGTATTTGAATTATTCAAATAAGAAAGGAGAGTGTAATGTAATGGAAAAGTCTGGAGGTTTCGGAAAAATGTAATAGAGGCAGATTTTTTGTATGTTCATATTAAATGTCGGAGATAGGCGGGCCGACTAGCAAAGATAGGGGCTTGGCGCGACTCCAAACATTATGGCATATTTCAAAAAACACTTTAAAATACTTTATGACGCTCGTTTTATAATTCGCGCGTGATACTGCAGGCTAACATCAATATTATAATACGGTTGATTCTTGTTTTTTGACAGATGTACACTGAGGATGTAGGTACATGACAGAGCAGGTTCGAATATAGCATTGCTCTCGGAGCTAATCTAACCTGTATAGCTTTTACCTTTGTGACCGCTTCTGTAAAAAAACTGGACCTGCCAAATCTTCAGGTTAGGTAAGTGGATCCTGCGAAAATTGGTAAACGTGCTGTCCTAGATAGATAGTGCCTTAAACCAGGCAATAATTATAGCCTCAATCGACTGTTGCGTCGTGCATGTAAGTAGAATTTCGGTTTTCAAATATACGCATATTTTATTCGTAAGTTCTCTTTTAAAAAGAACTATTTTATGACCGAAACACGCATTCAATTTTCGGTGCGTATATTTTATTGGAACACCTCAGACAAGAAGAAAGGAACCAAAGATGTCCTAAACTAACAACTTACCGATTTCCCCCACACTATTAAAAGTGCCCGCACCTGTCAAAACCAGCGCTGTTACCGGTGGATATTTGTAGTTTTGTAGCTGGGGATACTTGTAGGAGAAAATGCCCCATTTCTTTTTATTTAATTTACAAACTTAACACTATCATAACAGGAATATCACCCAAATCTATAGTGCAGTACTAATGTTCACCTATGAGTAAGATACCTTACTTAAGTATTATATCTTTTAATAAGACCTCACTATAGTAAAGCATTGCTGCTATCTTCTATTGTCGCAGTCAACACAGTGAAAAAACACACTTGCATTCACTTTTAAGATGCGGTCCGGAAAACGTCTCTTTGTGACTTCTACGACATGCCGGAGGAAGTATAGTATAGGTACTAAGTATATAATGGAACAGATTGAAAGATATAAAACTTTTCGGTAATCAAACTCTACCATCTGTTTTAAAGTTTGTTATCTAACGAAATACAATAGAATAGATTTCAATGCCATCAACTGAGATTGGATTTCGAAACTATTCAGATTGGAAAAATCTACAATTGGATTCAGTTCTGTAGAAGGATATCTTCATATAATATTTTTAAGATTTTTACAAATAAAATTCTTACTCCAAACCGATACAGTGACTGCCCATCGCGCGGGAGTTTTAACTCCCTTATTATTATACTAAGTACATTAATATATCTCAATATTTAAATCGTATCCTTTTCGTAAGACCGAAATCATGTTATAGATTTTCACATTGCTTTAGGTCGAGAAGTTCAGCAAAGAAATTCCGAATAAATTTATTCAGCGTCGCGAAATTGAAATCTCAGGTGGTCGTCTTTCGACCTGATGGCGCTACCACCATAAGTTGACCTTTCACTCTTCTCTGTTGTAACCTTGAAGGGTCTGAAACGCGAGCGTTTGAAGAAGATAGCGGCTCAAGTTACAGTGGCGTAGGTAGATCCTGGATTTGTATTCTGCAGCCCACGTTACACCGGGCCAGCGATCCGCCGTGATTCGGTAAAATCTCCGTTGTAAATCTACGTATTTTACTCCTTTCTAGTATCGTATGTAAAGCTTTTAAGGATTCTCAATATCGAATCGATATAGAATCGAGTCAATATATGCAGCGGAATTTAGTACCTACTTAATTTTATATGAGTTTGTGTGTTTCAGTAGCTAAGTCCTGGTTTCAAGGTCCAGTTTGGACTTTTTACTTTTAAATAGTTTATTAAAACTATTATTAAAACATTAAATTTTCGCCAACCCTTTGATTTATATTGTTTATCTGTTTAAATGTATTTTTATTATTTGTAATGATGGTCGCTACGAATTGTCACTCTTGAATTCATAATATGTAAATTATAATTTGCCCTTAAATTTATAATAGCACTCTAACACTTACCTTACTTAATATCCAATATCTCTCAACATACGAGTAAATACTCATCTACGAGAGAGTTACACAGCCTGTCTGGCCATATAGATATGAGTATCGTATCGAGCCGTACACTGCAAGCAATAAAAATGCCGATATTGGAGCGACACGAATTGCGACGGTACGAGAAAATAAGATTTGTAAGTGTGATCAGTAAAGCGGTTTACAAACTAGCGAACGCGCGAATTCACGTGGCGCTCGTTTTACGACTAGTACTTAGATATTTTTATGTTTATTGTTGTTGTCACGAAGTTAACGGCCAGTGGTTGCGCTCTGGGCTCGCGATACGGAGATTCGGAGTTCGGATCTCGGGGGGACATATGTCAAAAATCATTTTGTGATCCCTAGTTTGATTAGGATATTGCAGGCTAACCACCCGACTGTTCGAAAATACACATGATCGGGTCGGAGTGCACGTGAGCAGTCGGTCACGGGTAAATATGTAGTCGTTATGTAGCGGCGAACGGCTTCTGTGGTCCAGTGGTTGAGCGTTGGTCTCACGATCCGGAGGCCCCGAGTTCGAATCCCGATGGGGACATATCACAAAAATCACTTTGTGATCCCTAGCTTGGTTAGGACATTACAAGCTGATTACCTGATTGTCCGACAGTAAGATGATCCGTGCTTCGGAAGGCACGTTAAGCTGTAGGTCCCGGTTACTACTTTCTGATGTACCTACTAAGTATGTAGTCGTTACACGAGTCATGTCAGGGGCCTTTGGCGACTCAATAATAATCCTTACACCAGGGTTGATGGGGTTGGTAATCCACCTCATAACCCACGCGATAAGAAGAAGATCGAGCGGCGATCGAGCTGAACCACTAGGGTCGATTAACACCCGCTAGAGTCGATTAATTCTTCGAATGTTTTTCCTCGCAGACGACGCCCTGAGCCGAGGTTCGCGTCCAACTGGGCACCCTCAGGCCTGTTGTCTGAAACGTTGTACCGGGTGAGAGGCAAGTAGTTAATGTCACCGGCGGCAAATCCATAATAGGTCACGTCAAAAAAAAAGGCGATCGAGCTGGCTCGGCTCAATAATAACCCGAACGCCAGGGCTGATAAAGACCGTTATTGGTCCACAAGAGAGAAGAGAAACACGAAGTAGTACGAGACAATGATGTTGATATCTAAATAGCACAATACCTATTGGCCTTATACTTCTAATAAGATACAACACGTGCGACCGTTACGAAAGAAGAAATTGTTTTTATGATTCTTGACCGCCCATCCAATTACAAAGGCCAGACATCACGTGTGCCAAGGTATGAGGTCGATATCTAAACGAAATGGCACTCTGTCGCACTAACATATTTGACATTTAGTGAGACTTACAGTTCAATTTGTCAAAAAAGTTAATGTGACATGGTACCAAAGTGTATACATATTAATGTTCGTGACCGTACGTACAAGCTTTGGCGAATATGTCACTAAATTCTTAGACCTTTTGACCGTCCGATGCTATAATCTGATTCTGTATGTAGACGATATATCCGGGTTGAAGCTGGATAGCCAATTCGGGTTTCAATCAGGTTATCGCCGGCTTTCCAGAATTTGTCGTAGTAGTATGGAATCTTATAAAGAACGTATTCATGTCAGACACAATGCAGGAAGTCTTTTTTAATGTCTGTATTAAGTACGCATAAACATAACCTAAACATACACGTCCCACTGCTGGGCACAGGCCTCCCCTCAATCAACCGGAGGGGGTATAGAGCATACTCCAGTACGTTGCTTCACTGCGGGTTGGTAGAGGTATTTTTACGGCTAATAGCCGGGACCAACGGCTTAACGTGCCCTCCGAAACACATTTTTTTTCAGACAATCAGGTGATTCAAGCCTGTAAAGTCCTTACTAAACAAAGGACAGTCTCACAAAGTGATTTCATCGAATCCCAAAGGGTATTCCCAAACTTGGAATTTATCTTATCTTAGCGTATTACATAGTTATTCATTAAAAAAAGTCTAAATATTGTATCACGAGCTGAAACGAGTCCTTCCCAACACAAGTAATAATTTACTTACATCCTTTATATTGTAAATTATTCTTATTTCGTTTATTATTGTCGTTTCATTTTATTTTTATGCGTACTTAATGACAGCCTCCGTGGTCTAGTGGTTAGAGCTCACGATCTGGAGGTCCCGGGTTCAAATCACTTTGTGATCCTTAGTTTGGTTAGGACATTACAGGCTGATCACCTGATTGTCCGAAAGTTGATCCGTGCTTCGGACGGCACGTTAAGCCGTTGGTCCCGGTTACTACTTACTGATCGAATCCCAAATGCAAGTTAGTAGTTGTTATTTTGGCGGTTCAATAATAACCCTGACATCAGGGTTGATGGGGTTGGTAATCCATCTCACCCAAACAGAAGATTATCTTGATACATAATAATATACATAAGTATGTACGTATGCCTCGTTATTGTTATATGCCTAATGTATGAGTAGATATATCGGAACCCTTATTATATCCCACGTCCAAATCAGAACTGTTCATCCTAAGTCCTTATCAGTCAAACACAGACAGAAACAAAATGGCAATAACCCTAGCTCCCCGTACGGGCCGACACGGCAAAAAGATTTATTTACGCTCAGAAACTCATTTGCCGGGCGGGCCGAAATAAAAAGCAACTCAACACCCTGAAAAATATTATTTTGGTAAACGGGAGGCGGGTATCACGCCTAATGTCTTCTAATGTGGCCGCATAAAAACCCGCCCCAGCCCAATTCCCGAGAATGGACCAAAAATTTATGCAAATTCCTTTTATGATCTTTCCGCATTTGTCGCGGATTACCCACATTTATCATTTTTGATAAAGCTATGGTCAGTTTTATAAGATATACTGTCCCAGGGTTAGTAGAATCCATTGTTCGGGTTATGGACACCCTCTATGTATTATAGTTCTGAGTTCGATAGAATGATAGAATGAGCGATATGATACAGGTTTTAATAATTTTTTTTAAAAAGTAAAAGGAAAGAGAAGAGAGTAAAGTACTTAGTATTCAATACTCATAAGGCTCACCACCAATCACGTTGGTTTTTATAAACGCTGGGTTCGTATGTTCTCGGTAAACCGTAGGTAACCTCTGACTACCCCTATTGCGAATCTAGTCGTGAGCTTATATATTTATAAATGCTGAAGATTTTTGTTTGTAATTAAAACACATAATAACGGGTATTTGCCGCGTTTAAATCATATCCCTGATTTAGATAGATAGATAAATAAATGTTTTTATCTATCTATCTATCTAAATCAGGGATATGACACTCCGATATTTTAGTATATTTTTGTTTGTACTTAGTTATTCGCTCTGCTATTTTGGTGGCAGAATCCATTTGTATACCACTGTCTGATGGTTCAATTCTTAATGAGATTATAATACTTTATCTTTTGATAAAGCGAATATAAAAAAACACGTATTACAGAATCAGAATTATTTATTTATTCAACGTAATCATCGTGAATAAACTCTCATAAACTTGTTGAAGGTCAATGTAACATTTTTGAATGTACGTCATTTCGCAATTTGTTATGGGTTATGGCTGAGGAGAAGAAATTGCAACGGTAAAACATCTTTCAAATCAAAGGTATACATTACAAGTTATTTATAACTAGAGGAACATATTTAATACCAGCCATTTTTATCATTTAGGTAGTTAATCGTCATCGTCAATAAGCTTTTATATGAAGTAAGCTTCACATGAGCTTTATATTTTTTTTTTTTTTTTTTTTACCGGGTGAGAGCCTTCAGCGCTCCCCATTTGTCCGGCCAAGTAGTTAATGCCATCTGCGGCAAATCTACAATAAGTCACGTCAAAAAAAATAAATTATATTTATTTTCTGACAAATTTTAAATATTATCTGGTATTTTAATGGTTGCTATACATAATAAAGATGATTTCGGCCAATGGTCCAGTAACCAGAGCCGCAATAAATAAAAAAAAATAAAAATAAAGATGAATTTAATTAACTTAAACTACTCGTAGAATTTTTAATAGCAATTTTATTTTTATTTCTTGTACTGTAAGTATTATTTTGCTTCTCATCAAAATGACAAAGAAACTATTCCTAATGAGCACGTTTCTTAGAAATCTCTTATTAGTCTTACTTATGTAACGAAGACATCTTGAAAAGAAACTAGAAATACGTTCGTCGAATACTGCCACGTGTTCAGAATTAATTTAAAAACTCATTTCTCAAAGTCACGTAAGTAATGTTATAAGCTGTCGATCGGCAGGATCCATTCTATTCTGGTTTCCTGTTCGATACAAATAACCTCCATATAGAGACGAAGCTTGGGCGTACGAGTACATTTATTATCAAATGTAATATGATGTAGATTTCCCGGGACTTCGATCCGTTGTTTTGACTAAATGATTTTCTTTTGACGTGACTTATTGTAGATTTGCGGCAGATGGCATTAACTACTTGGCCGGACAAATGGGGCGCGCTGAAGGCTCTCACCCGGTACAACTTTTAAGATAACAGGTCTGAGGGTGCCCAGTTGGGCGCGAACCTCGGCTCAGGGCGTCGTCTGAGAGGAAAAATATTTGAAAGAATTAATCGACCCTAGTGGGTCCATAGCGATAAGCGCTGATTAAGGGAAATCGTCGAAACCGGCGGGGTCGGTATCGGGGTACTGAAGTGTTCGGTGTCACGAGCTGATTAGGCGTCTCTATGGTTGTCTAAATGAGTACTGTGAAATGGAGTATGATTTTTGTAGCTTTCAGGGGATAGTCGTCTATTGCCTGCGTTATGCTTCTCTCTCTCGCTATTTCCGCTGGAATTATACCTTCTAAGTACATCGCTACCCATGATAAGTATAAGTTTAGTTTGGTATAGGGCTTCTTGCAAGGTTTCCGGCTAAGCAAGAAAAGGGTTCCCAGCTTACCGTGCTTACCCTAATCTCGCTTGATAACAAGTCTGTCGCAGTTGAAGATGGAGATCACTTAGTTTTTAGGGTAAGGTATTTAAGTATTCTAGCCTCCGTGGTCTAGTGATTAGAGCGTTAGGCTCACGATCTGGAGGTCTGTGTTCGATTCCCGATGAGGATATTGTCGAAATCTCTTTGTGAAACTGTCCTTTGTTTGGTAAGGAGTTTGCTGCCTGGAATGACCTGTTCCTTTTTGTCCGAAAAAGTAAGACGATTCCATCCTGCGGAGGGCACGTTAAGTCGTAGCTCCCGGCTATTAGCCGTAAAAACATCTTCACTAATCCGCAGTGGAACAGCGTGGTGGAGTATGCTCCATATCCCCTCCTGTTGATTCAGGGGAAGTCTGTGCCCAGCAGTGGGACGTATATAGGCTAATTATGTTTAAACCATTGTATCATCCCCTGAACTGAGAGTCGATCAGTATACTTATTTAGAGAGGACATAAAAATATTCGCGAAAGCCGCTTTGTGGGTAGCCACTGGATATTTAGATGGCTTGGAAATATCTTTAGATTGCTTTTATAGGTATTAACACTTTCAAGGACAGAACATTTAAGTGTTATACTATTATGAATGGAAGGTCAATGAGTGCTGGTCAGTGTTCGTGAAAGTTTTAAATTATAGTGCGCGCTCCATCATCGCTCTAGTGAGTAATGGACCTCCCACCACACACCATAAGTGACTACGAGCTATCTTCTAATTGCTTGTGGGATTGGGACTCTGCCCACACCATTACGGATCACGTATGTATGTTATTGCAGTAGGTATAGAATTGTGAGTTTGTTTCCTATTCTAAAACATACTTACTATCTAGTTAACCCAATTCCTGGCGAACACTGTTTGTGATCAAAATCAGCGTTTTCGGCCGTTTGCCGGCGAACCGGAATCCATTATGTGGAAAATGAATATTTGTCCGGAATTATACCTACACATCTATATGTGTTATTGTGGACGTAGAATATCCTATTATGTTCGTGATACGTCTGTTTTGTAAACGGATGCTATTTGAATAAGAATCTCTTTTTCTATCGTGAGGGTTGTAGGTCGATGATCAACCTTATCAACCGTACGCCAACTCCATTTATGGTGCAAAATGTGGTAAGTTGGTATGGTGGAATTTGATTCTCATGCGTACAAAATCACGCCCGTATCCTAAGCGGGTTTGCCACACCCACAGTGGTCCAAAGATGGACATGTTGAACAATATATTGACAACTTATCGGCCTAAACCCAGAATTTTGTTAATTTCGGGATCATCATTAAAGTTTTGGGCAAATATTTGTAAAAATACAAAACATTTATGTGGGAATGGAAAATAAGATGATGCATGAAAAGGAACGTTTGGAGCGAGAAAGTATGAGAGACAGAGAGAAAGAGCGGAAGTGGTTTTACTTTTTAATTCATATTAATTAGAAGATGGCGATATGAGAGGTTGGAGGAGTATTGTATTTGCAGTGGATAATTGAGACTATGTGATTGAGCATCCTCTGTAGCGTGAGCGCAGGACCGGTGCGTGCAGTGCGCTGCAACGCGAGCCGCCACCACTAGTATGCATGCGATCAACTTGTACTTACCTACCATCTTTGTAAAGATATTGTGATATCCAGCGGAGGTGTAGTTCGTTGCGGTATGGATTGCCGATTTGGTATATCGTTATAAACAATTGTGTTTGTAAAAACATGCAGTCTATGCTGCGCGAGCAACTTCGTTGGGTGTCGCAATTGATTATGCTTGTCTTTAGTATAAGATGTACTAGTATAATAGGTGGGATTAATGTCGGGACAAACCCTTTTAGAGTTTTCCGATGTTAACTATTTAAAATGTAACATTAAATTGTAACAACGATAAATAAAAAGAAAATAAAGAAAAGAAGTCCCTTCCTACATTTTATTTGTGTGAGGGTTGCACGTGGAAATATAAATTAAACAAGCGACACGCTATGATGGCTGTTTTGACTTTTAAAAGTACGGCAATTCGCTCCGTCAATATGGTTATATAATAAGAAACTGATGAACACAATAAAGTACAGGTATTTGCTCCTTTATCTTTTTTTATTAATTATTAATACGAAACTTGATGAGCGGGACAAACGTCAAAACGGCCAATAGCTTAGCTCACTGTTAGTTTAGTTACAGTGGTAAGTTGTCATACAGTGGGCTTTTGGTTCAAAAATCTTGAATCACGCATTTTATTCGCAAACACGGAGCTGTAGAATAACGGATAAATATTTTCACCATAAATTACAACTAATCTCACGATTCCAATCTCGAACTTTTAACAAAGAAAACGATCTTAAATTGCCACTTTGTGCTCAATACTTTGTAAGTTTGTTCGTTTTTCACAAATCAACTGGCAAGTTTGGATAGTTTACGATTCGTGCTTACTTGAAGATTTCATTGTTAGCCCCACAAACTGTAAATCTGATTCGCAGACGTAATTTATACTTCTGATCGGTTCTTGTTCGTTATTTGACAAATGAGCTTTGGGAAATATGGTTGTTTGTGTATTTTGTAAAGACGTTTATGTTGTAAATTGTTCTTTGAAAATGTTTATCAATTTGTATTATGTCTACAGTCATAATACGAGTAAAATAGGGTTTTCATCTGATTATAAAGTTTCGGAATAGGTATAGAATTGTAAGTTCTCAATAAGGCATTGTAATGTTAATATATTACAGGTGTTTAATTACAAAAGTATTGCTCATCACTATTATCAGGAAAGATTTTAAAAAAATACACATTAAGCTTACGACTATATCCCAATTCATAGGTACATCCATCGCAAGATGAACTAAGTACCCACACCTCGAGCTTTCTGTTAGACCAACGTGATAGGTATCTTTCAACGTGAATTTCCTTCACCGCATCTTAGGGTGGTATTTATAAACTAATCTCAGCTGATCATGCTCAAGTCTCTGTTATTATATGGGAACTGTCACATTGACATGATCTTGAGGGTAGTCTTGAAGCTGAGATTAGTTTATTAATACCACCCTTAGTTAGATATACCTAGGCTAAGTCAAGTCATGATGTCTACAGAAAAAAGAACGCGATAAGATCCAAGATTTTGAAATGTAGCGTTGAAGAAAGCTGCTACGCATTCCTTGGACAGCTATGAGAAACAACGTCTCCATTCTCAATAAGATTAAGGTCACCAAACGTCTGCTTACCACATGCTAGGAGGGAGTCTTGAGATTATTTAGGCACATAATTCGATCCCCATTGCACTGTTTAGAGAAACACATTATTTTGGGCCAGATTTAGGGTAAGCGTGCCAGTGGAAGAGCGCCGATTAGATGGGTGGACCAGGTCAAGCAGGTAGCTGGGGGCCCTATACAAAGAGCTGTACACATGGCATAGAACCGAACCCAGTGGAGGAAGATTACATACAATCACGATCCTCAACAGTAAGGGAACGACAAGAAAGAAAGAAAGGCCAAGTCATAATGAAAGCCCGCTTGTATTCCACGTATTAAATATAGTCAGTTTATATTTTCATCACGGATAAGTCATAACCGAAACAAACTCAAGATTTCATACGCCTAGACTAAACAAACTCCGTAAGTGAACGTACGGCAGTGCCAAGATAATTTCCGCTTGTTTCAGACCGCCTTCCACTTCCGCTTCCGCTCACTTCGCGGCTCCACTTTCCGCCACCAAATTCAAATTTATGTACCTCACCTATATGAAGGTCGTTTCATGATAAAAGTACATGTAGTATTTCGTATTTTTGGCAAAAGCAACATTAGAAAAGTCATAGTCGATTAACCTGTTAAACTTCCTTGTTAATCCCGTAAAGGTTCTTATAGAATTAAACTTTGAAAGAGTTACAAATTGACATAATTTTAATAATTATTATTTATTTAAAAGGTACCTAAACAACGTACCATAAATCGTAAGTTCTAAACAATATCACCTAAGTATTCGAAGAAAATTACGTCTAAAATATCTTGAAAGCTTGTTCATTAAAACATTATGGTTGCTACTCGTATTACGCGACGTATCATATCGGATAGCCAGGCAATGACAATAGGCTATTCAGCCGCGAGCCGACACGCGTTATCAGGAAGCCAGTGAATGCATGTCCTTTTACGTGATTGTCTCGCACACGTTAGCATGTTGCTCCACTCATCCCGATAAATCGCAATCGAGGTAGTATAAGCACAGAACTTGATTAAAAACTCCTTAATCGATTTCCCAGCAAAAAGTTTCCAACATGAAAAAGTAAACGCTGGCAGTTTCGGGGAAAATTCAAAAGAGAAGTCATTCGATTTATTTTACTTTTTCTTTGTCGATAAATGGTTTCGATCAATTATTTTTGATATAGCGGGCCCGTGAAAAATATATAAAAAATATTATTTTCAGTATTTTCTCGATAAATCCAGCGTCGGCGTCGTGGCCGGTGTTGCGACATTTCGTTGAGTTTTTTATAAGATTGTTTGATAGTATCTGAACTTGTTTTATTTTATTGTATTGTGTTACGTTTAAGTGTTTCTTTCTGAAAATAATTGTAATTTATTTTGGAAAGCAACCTATTTTTCAAAATTGCAATATGTGAAACTGAAATCTAATATAATATTTTAGCCAAAGTAAAGAAAGGAAATAATAAACTTTAATGATGCTGTATTCAGCAAAATGTAGTGGAAGCAGAGTTTAATTAAAACTGTGGAGTGTACTCGGTATTATAAAATACCTAGGCGGTAAAAGAACCGGCTGAGTTCCGGGCAGTTCTTTGGCTCGTGGGTTCTTTATTTAGTCCGTTCTACCCTACAGATTGTAATTTACTTTGCTGCTGGCAACCATCTTGGCTGCCAATGAATTTTCGCTGTGAAACCGCGTAATTAAGACTCACTTTGAAACTGATTCGACGATAGACATTTGGGGTCGGCTTTTTGAAATTTCATTACGTAGCTCCCACTTTTCGTGTAGCAAATTTTAATTGAGTAAACCACTTGAATATCTGCTGTAATTTGTTTGTAGTTATTGTGCTGTGAAGAAAGTAAGTAAGAAATTGTTGTTTGTTCGGTGTAATTAAATGACACGTAGATGTACCTATGTGATATCGTGTGTCACGACACGTGTAGTAATATAATATTTGAAACAAATCAATAATATGGCAGTGTAGCTACGTATCGAATTTAGCAAAATGTCATTTCCAAAATGATGAGCCACCAGGAGCGACTGCGGGTTGTCTTTCTCAATCATTTGTGATTGAGTGATTGAAATATGAAAACTCATAAAGTCGAATTCAGTGCAGTGGAGTCCGATCTTGGATTCGAACCCGTGTCACAACGACGTAAGTCCCGCGTCCTCCGAACAGGGCTATCAGGGTTTTTTTTAGCAAGATATATTTATTACACACTAATGAGGGACCTTCCAGACTACGTTCTCTAAAAAAATATAGATGGCGTCCGGTAGCAGCGGCTGAGGATGCTGCTGAGAAGAAGAGGGAGAAGTATGCAGCTCTATTGCCTGCATATAACTTCGTGCCCGTTGCCGTGGAGACCTTTGGTAGCTGGGGGGCGGACACCAAAATCTTTGTGTCAGAATTGGGTCTCAGGAGAAAACAGGTGACTCCCGCTCCGGCTCGTTCCTGGTCCAAAGGCTGGCCATTGCCATTCAACGCGGTAATGCGGCTAGTGTTGTGGGCACCTTTGCTCCGGGAACAGTGAGGGGCGGGTTATTTAATGACTAGTTTTTAAGTTTGTTTTTGTGACGTATTGTTATATTAATATTTACAATTAAATTGATTTTAGATGGTGTTGTACAGATTAAATTTAACGTGACTTTTCATTGCTTGGGTACTTATATAATAATTAAAAAATACAATGTACTGGCAGAGGCGTACATAAAAATATCTCTCTCTCTATTTAAGAGCTGCGCTCTTGTCGGTGGAGTAACCGCCACATAAAAATAATTGTTGCTTAATATTTAGATCAGACATGGTATTGAATTTTGTTGCTACCTCTATTGCTTCTCTTGATTTTGATCAGAATAATAATGAGTGGTAGATGTGTTATGCCTGAGTGTAATAACAAGGGTCATCATTTATACCCAAAAAGATAAAAGATGCAGGGTACGTGTGTTATCCATAAAATTAGAAGGTTAAACGAAAGCAACTCTGTACAGTCACGAGCATTAATATGTATACACTTTGGTACCATGTCACATTAACTTTTTTGACAAATTGGACTGTAAGTCTCACTAAATGTCAAATATGTTAGTGCGACAGAGTCCTAAAGTGGGTACATTATATTGCTTATGACTGTAAAGCACCATCTCTATTTTTTGGGGAATTTAGTCTTGAAAGTCCCTCATTAGCTGAAAGAATTTCAACTCGTGGATCCTGCTTAGCTGTGTAAACTTGCGAGCAGCTCGACCAACTCTGATAATTCCTTTCACTCAACACACATCTAGGTTCTCCAACAAACACACATTAGTCGCCACTGAGTACATTTTTCGCAATTTCCCGCCGGCTAGGGATGACAAATGACAGAAGATACAAACAGTTTTTGTACTATACATTAAAATTTTCCACTACGCAACGCTACACTATGAAGGAGTTCCTTCCATTGTTCATGTCTCCTTTATTATGCAATAAAGTAAGTATATTTGATTTAAACTCAAATCAAAATTATATTTAGTTAAAAACACGAATCTAGTCCTCTGAATGGGATAATCTTTCGTACTTACTGCTTTAATTTAAGTGCGGATTTTACTATTACAATCTGCATTACTCCAGGAAGATATAAGCCTTATTGTCATAATAATACATTTCAAACTGAAACTCGCGTGTCCACTTGCGACACACGAGTAGCCGAGTTTATACTTTACTGTGCTCACTTTATGAAAAATATCAGTTTCTTTCACACATTTATCAACCCTAGCTTTACGTTTTACTGCCGCGCAGGGATGTCCCGTTTCCCTTCCTTGTCCCGGGTCTAATGTCCCGGAATCCTGGAGGGCAGGATGTCCGGGAAAGCTTTTTCCGTGAAACCGAATATGCTTCAAAATAAGGTTTTTCATGAAAGTAAAATTGGTACGCCGTATTTGATATTTTATTTATTGACTTGAGATTTTAATGACGTTGAGAGGAATAAATAAATATTCTAAACTTGACTAGATGTACTTCGAAAAGTGTAATTTTCCAAACGCGTATTGGGTTGTTAAAACTTCTAATTATAATAATATATAATAATGATTGCCAACTCTACTTTTGGCCGAAAGTTTGATGATCAGGGGTACGTAGATCAAAATCGATTTCGGAAAGGGTATCGACTACGTGACGATAAATTTACCTCCCCTCTTTGTAATCTAGCGTAGTATTTTGAAGACCCCCCCCCCTACCTGAACTGGTCATCTAAAGTGGGTTCGGTCATATCTCAGTCACATTTATAACTCTTGAACTTAATAATATGATCTTCATCGTCCCGCGTTATCCCGTTTTCACGGAAATCTGGTCCAAGAACTTAATATAACAGTAAAAATTATTAGATTAGAAGATTATAATACAATCAATGCTCTAAAGTAACCACTTTCTCTAACAGTATGTATGTTAGTGCACTCACTGTACATAATAATAAAAATCTCCACTATCCACAGCCCTATGGTGTAGGTATCTAAATTTTTCACCGCCACACAGTAATCTCATATGGGTCTGTCTGCAGAGTCCCTCCGCGCGCAATTCCTTCCACTTGGCTTATTGAATTTGTCGCGGACCTCGCTGGAACTTTCTTGCCATGACCATAAAGTACAACACAAACATACGCTTGTCTTCTTACTAATATCACACAATATTGCATAATATCCGTTGTGCACGTAGGAGATATGGAGAACTTTGGCATGGATAACAGTTGGGAGACATGCAGCATATGACACCAGAGTGGTGCCATGACTTTTCTGCTGGAGTGCGTGCAGACAAGACAAGTTAAAGCTGGTTTACCTGTGACTAAAGCGGCAAAAAACCCAAACCCATAAAATATATTTTTTCATTAGGTAACATTACACTTTGAATCGTCAACTTTTAGGGATATGTATTTGTCGAACGTCTCATCCGCCTAAAACTACTGCTGCTTCTACAACCTGTACAGCCGAGGAAGTGTAGCTGCAAGAAAAAAATATTCTAAAAACACAAAAAAACCGACTGCACACTAAAAAGAGAAAAATATATCTTATTAAAAATAATATTGTTTAATTAAGTGCTAAAATAATATAAAATGCACAACGAAATGTATTCGTAATCGATAGAAAAATAAATAAAAACTATTAATAATATATACTAAGTAACTAAATATAATTTATAAATGATGATGGAAAGTATCGCAGGGGACCAACTTGACCGCCACTAACGAAAATATCTACCTAAGTAAAATTCTGCTAAATGGTGGAAACTTAACAACTAACAACCAAAATGACTATAAGTAACCCTCCGTTAGTACCCTACAGAATAACGGAATTAAAAGATGAAAAATAAAATTACGAGGAGAAAATTAAAAAAAAATTACGTGACTTATTGTAAGTTTGCCTCAGATGACATTTAGTTACTTTGTCACACAAATGGTAGCGTTGAGGACTCTCACCTGATACAAACATTTAAGACAACAGGCCTGAGGGTGCTCAGTTGGACTGCTATCTACTCCAGTAGATATTAATGGCAAAATGTACTTGTACTGGTCATAACATTTGATTTGACTACTCCGCAAACAAGTCCAAACATAATGTTCAGCATACAAACATGAATTAAATACAATAATGATGGGTTACAAATACCAAATTCACAATTGAATTATTTGCATGAAACTGAGAGAATTAACATTTCTATCTACATTATTTACGCGGTTATTGGTTAGTGAACTGTTTTCCAGGAATGTGTTATTTACAAAGAGAAAATATCTACATGTAACTGTAGACTTGACGGTCTAAAATAATATTAGTACTCTAGATAGATGGCATCGGCGTTGGCTTAATGACTTCCGGCCAAGTAGTTAATGCCATCTGCGGCAAATGTACAATAAGTCACGTCAAAAAAAAAAAAAAAAAAGCTTAATGACGATATAGATCGATATTTCCCATGGCCAGGAAGAAGACCCGGTAGTGTAATGGTCAACACGCTCATCCCGGCTTGACATGACCTGCGGGTTCCGTCCGAGTCAGTTTTTTTTCGATTTAAATTTTCTCTTTGGGAGTTTCCCTATGCACGGGTTACTTGTTACAACTCTAGCGTAGCTTATATATAAATGTAAGCATAAATAGATGTAATATATTAATAGTGATAAGCTAGCCTCACTGAAAGAGGAGACACACACTTACACTACACACACACACACACTTACATATACTTTTTGCTGGGTGTCACATACTTATTATTTGCCGCCCTTCCGAACTTTATACGGGGTGTTAGTGACATCTTAACGAAACCTTCGAGGGATGATTCAGAACATGATTCTGAGTTGATATCAAGAGGAATTTTTCATCGCAAAAACATGGAACTGAAAATTAAATAAAATTAAATTGATAAATAATTAAAAAGAAAACATTAAAATTTTCATACATTTTCCGACGGAAAATTCAAGGCGTTAGGCGAAAATTCTACCCTAGGCGCACATACCGCAATCAAATCCAGGGTGTATTTCCTTTCTAAAGAAAGGTCAAGTCAAGAGTAAGGCAAGCATGCTGGAAGACTGATGAGAATGGAAGAAGCGAAAGTGGTGTATCAGGATCGTAGTAAGTGGAATTCCGTGGTCTCAGTGTGTATATTAAAAGATGAAGAAGGATTCTTTAATTTTTTTTAATCTTCTGTTTATATGTGCCATGAAGCGTTCTTTTTTTGGATTGTAAAAACATTACCCTACTCCTTTGGCAGTCGGGTAAAAAATAAAATCGTTAAGAGTCATATAAATGCGACCGATAATAAACTTTTATAGAAATACCTTGTAAAACTTAGTAGAACTACGGTCAAAGAGAAATCAGAGGTACCTATGGCTACAAAGTAACGTAATCATACTACTAGTCCTAACGACCAACAAACTTGCCTAGAAGTTTTTCTTTGCTAAACTACAGACCATCAGACATCATATACTACAAGATGGTGCAAGTTTACCCCGTACTTAAATGGTAACACTGTTTTATTTGTTACAAACGAGGATCGCTAACAAAGTATTTGGAAAGAACACGAAGCAAGAAGAACGAGAACTAAGGAACCACTTTTAAAGGAGCCCTAACATTTTATTTTTATTCGAATTTTATGTGTAAACAGCGCATGTGTTATAAAATATACGACCCCAGTACTGGCGTAGTGAAAAAAATAACAGTATGCTATGGTCATATATGCAAGGGTGACGTTCATGTGGATTCGGTTTGTTACCCCGTTCGAAATGCAACGTCAAGTTAGTGTATCTTTTTTTTAAGTTTTTGTTTCCTGACGACGACAACGTCATCACATCATGCCTTACATAATTAACAAAACGCAGATATACAGTTAGGAAAACTAATTAAGTAGGTACCTACTTTTACAGGGTGTTAGTAACATGGAAACGAAAATTTTTGGGGGATGATTTAGATCACGATTCTGAGTTTTCCGTCGCAAAAGTATGGTACTGAAAATCATTTAAAAAAAACACTAAATTGTTTATGTATTTTCCGACAGGAAATTCCACTTGATATCAACTCAGAATCATGGTCTGAATCATCCCCTCAGTATTCGTTACGGTGTCATATGGCTAAATATTATGTGGATTTTTCCATAGCAAAAGTAAACAATTCCAAAGACACAAAAAGACATGAATTTTAGGACGGAAAATTCCACTTGATATTGATTTAAAATCATAACCTGAATCATCCTCCTTCAGAATTCGTTTACGATGTCATTGACACCCTTATGTATTATTGACGCTCTACAGGTATCAGGTAGCTCTGTCAGGACGGAAGGGGCAAGTCACAGGGACTGTAACCTGGAACCTGACAGAAGGCAGCAGTAACTGTCAGTACTATTCAGAGGCGGAGGACAGGACTCCTAGTATGGCTTTGTAATAAACTATTCTGGGCGCCATTGCACTTGCGTCAGAGAGAGTACTGCGGGGCGGAAGGCAAGAGGGAAACCCCTGCCCTATTTTTCCCTAAAAAAGTAGCATGGAAAATGCTGCACCGACAAGAGCGTGGTTCTTAAATTGATGACGATGATGATGTACAGGTATATTTGTCACACTTACTAGTAGATGTTTAGATAATAATGTCGCGTGGTGTTCAGGATTTGACCACGTTAATGGCAATAGGCTCGCCCCTTTGTACATAGGACTTAAACACATCTGGCTAGGGGTGTATGTATATACTATACACCTCTGCCTGGATTTGCTTCGGAGATCATTCACTCTTGGCTGGACTATACAGATCTCTATAGACTGGTGGGTAATATAGCAAACCAGTAGTCCAGCGCAAAAGAATACGGCAAGAAGCATAAAAATGTTCGTCTGGTTAAAGTACCACAATAAACCTTTCACTGTGGTACTATACGAGCTTAGTTAGTTGCATAGTTAAGGCGTGATAGCCTAGTTGAGAGAACGCATCTTAAGGTCACGGGTTCGCATCTTGGCTCGGACTCTAAACCAATGAATACGAATTTGTTTTGGAATTCATGTTTGGATCATAAATTAAAAATATCACGCAGATATCGTGAGGAAACCCACATTCTCGAGAGAAATGAGTTGTCGGAGCCTATGTAACCTAACCTAACCTAACCTGCAATTGGACTGGTTTTCCCGACGGGTTGGAAGGTCAGGTCACATCTTAATACATGACTGTAAATAAATTGTAACAGTATATGGGGCCTGTGCAGACCAGATAGTACGATAATAATATAGTTATTTTCCAAGCACTTTTATTAGGTTATAAATATTTTATCGCTCGATTTTAGAGCGCATTATAATAACATTAGATGTAACAAAATAGTAAGAGTAAAGTGTCGCTAAAGTGAACTTCTCTGTGTCATAAATAGTTCACGCCCACAGGGTCCGTGATCAAGGTGGACAGAGCCACAAGTCGCTGAACGACAGCCTGCAGCCACATTTGGCATTGATGTTCTTTTTCTTGTGGTACACCGGCTTGCTTCTAAAACTAAGAAATAGTACTAAAATGGCTAAGGCTAATCGGAATCTTTATAAAAAAATATAAAGATTAAAAATGAAAAAAGAAAAACAACAGAAACTTGTACTTAAATTACGTTTATTAACCTAATTAATTAGTCGCGTTGGTTAGTTTAACAGAAATCTTGGTGAGGCGTGGGTGCTTAATTCATCTTGCGGTGGATGTATGTATATGTACCTATGACTACCCCACTCCGGATATAGCCGTGTAATATATTATTATTTTCTGTGTTCTTGTCTAAGTGTTGGTGGTTAAAATATTTAAAAACTCTATAAGTACACTTAAGTAGTGCTTGTAAGTAATGCTTCTTAAGAGCGAGAAGAGCATATTATATTCTTATTTCAGAAGTTATTGCTAACGGCCGCCGGTTTATTCAGGGCCCTTTCTCACTGACGCAATAAAACATATTTTTCGGACAACTCTGAGCCGGTGCTTGCAACAGGGCACTAGTGGGCACCTTTATGATCCTACAAACGAAGCTTGATTAAAGTGATATATTTTGTCTCTTTCGCACTAGGCGATGTACTATCACTTTCCTGTTGCTATTCTAATCGAATTACGTTTGTTGGACCATATTAGTGGTGTTCAGTTCAGTTTTTACCCTTCCCATCTTTCATGCGTATAATTTATAACATTTTGTAACTATCAAAATACAAATTCATGTCAGCTAGCGTCAATAAACTAATCATACGGATGAAGTGAACATTCATTTACGGATCTATAATTTAATCGTGAGGGAAAATCAACGTTGAGCTGTAACAAATATGGTTGAACGCATTTTAGATTATGAAATCAATAATTAGTAATTAGTACATCTTTTTATAGATAGATGGTAGAATATTTATTGTTATTTCCATAAACGATTAAGAGCTCTAGAAGTCACAATATGTGTTAGACGAATCTTGGGGTAAATTGTTTAAAGTACCTACCTACTTAAATTGTAAAAAAGGATAAGGTTTTTAAGGTAAGTCGTAAATTTTAAGTAGATTATAATAGAAATTATTATAAAAGGACGCCACACACGAATATAAGATAATAATATGACTTAAAAATGTTCACAAAACAATTACAAAAAGCATAGAATGATCATAAGGTGGTGGTGGACGTCCTGAGATAAAAGGGCTGGTGTTTGTGGACCCTGCTGGGTCCTCACCCACGAACATCGTGTTCCATAAATATGCGTTAATATTCGTACATAGATTAAATATAACCAAATTACTTAAATAGAATTTAGGTGTACATAAACAAATATTATTACAAAAATGTATACATAAATGCTTAATGTTAGTATTACTTATAATAGTAGGTAATTAATGTAGGTATGGAGGTTGGTACTTCACCTCACAACCCACACGATAGAAGAAGAATGTAGGTATAAGTACCTAATATAAACAAATACGAATTCATATAACATGTAAGTATGATATTATATTATTTTACTACTCTTTCCCTCTTTCCATCATGGTTACCTTACCGCAATGCCCAGATTTGTCCAGAGGCGATACAAAAGTTGTAATTTTTTCTCCCTTATACTTACCCACAAACTCATGCGGTCAAAACTCTCAGGATTGAGGCACTCAAACAAATCGAGTGTGAAACTTTTGATCAGCAAATGAGACGCGTGATTTCCCAAATTGGACCGGAATACGGGACCAACCCAGACTTCTCCTAACAATCTTTTGTTTCACAATGTTCTCACACAATTCACATAATTTCATGCATCTCATGCACCCCAGCCAGTAGATAAATTTATAGTGACCGGCTAGTTCAGGAACTACCGACATAAAAAATTAGCCCCGATTCCTGAAACCCCCCTCTTAATTTTATTTTAAATTATACCCGTCATTTTCTTATCCGCCGAAAAGGAAAGGGATAGATGATTGTCAAGAAGTTAATTTTAAAACGAATGAATAACCCGGGCGAATAAAATAGGCATTTCGCGGGTATGCAATCCGTTTGACGTGCTGTCTACTTAATTCTGTCAGGTTATTGGCCGGTGTAAATTTTTTTGACGGCTGTTTTAGATTTCTGCTTATAATTGACGTGTGTTCCATTATATTTTATGCCTGTCGATTACTCGGCCCTTTCTTTTTCAGCGGATAAGAAAATGACAGGTATAACTTAAAATATAATTAGATGGAGTTACCAGGAATTAGCACCAATGTTAACTTTATTATGTAATAAAATATTAGAATGTTGGGTTTATTACAGCACATTTTGTTTGTCTTATAGTGATTTTCTGAGTTATTGTAATTATTTACCACTAATAGCATTTACGCGTCCATCCGTTACTCTCTAAGATAATTTTAATTTAAGGTATTTTGTATTTCTTTAGATAAGTGAATTGTATTCTTTCGGAGAAATAAATTTCTTAAACCGTTATTTTGCTATTTCCGTGTGTGGTTGAACCCTTCCGTACCTCGGGAGTGTTTGGCGCTGATAAGGGCTGGACGAGTTGAAAATGTCATGGGCGATTTCTTCAAGGTCACTGGCCACACAGGGGATCGTATAAAAGCTGTATGTTATGTATATGTCAACAGCCCGAAATCGCTAGGTTTTCTAAGTTTTTGCCCTTAATGACAATAGGGATCCAAATATAAAGCAAATATTATTTTTATATTGGCTTCTGCCATTATATTGTATTTTTGAATAATTATGTATAGATAATTAGTAATAGATAATTGAATGAATTAATTATTTTTTAATTGATTATACAGTATTCATGTGTTGTGACTGATTGTTGAAATTTAGTTCTGTGCAATAAAGTAAGTATATTTGATTTGATTTTATAATTATCACGTTAAAGCTGCACAACGCCATCTATATTGTTTTTGGTGAACATACACATATACATAAACTGCCTATATACGTCCCACTGCTGGGCACAGGCCTCCCCTCAATCAACCGGAGGGGGTATGGAGCATACTCCACCACGCTGCTCCAGTGCGGGTTGGTGGAGGTGTTTTTACGGCCAATAACCGGGACCAACGGCTTAACGTGCCTTCCGAAGCACGGAATCATCTTACTTTTTCAGACAATCAGGTGACTCAAGCCTGAAAAGTCCTTACCAAACAAAGGACAGTCTCACACAGTGATTTAGACAATGTCCCCATCGGGAATCGAACCCGGAACTCCAGATCGTGAGCGTAACGCTCTAACCACTAGACCACGGAGGCTGTTTTTGGTGAACGTAGCCTGGAAACTCCCTCATTGATCTTCTAAAGAGTTACCATAATGTAACCCCTTATAACGTATTTTTTACGATAATAAACCAGTACCAGAACCGTTACAAATAAAAATAAATGTCGTATTTGTATTAAAACAGGGCTCCTTCTCTGGACTCTTTCAGGGCAAGAGTGAAGGCGCTTTTCCTGCAGGCTTAACTTGGAAGTGTTTTTCTTATTCTCCTTATAATATATGTATTATTATATTGTATAGGCTATTTGTATGTATATGTATGTGTGTGTATGTATATATATTATTACTATTTTCTTACTTTTTTTTGTTCGTATCATTATAACAAAATTCACAAAATACTAGAGAGTGCCTAAAAAGGAACATCTAATAAGGGCCATTAAAGATTTTCATCTTCACATTAACGCAAATTGAAAGTGACGCCCGAAAATATAATAAGAGATTAAGACCATTAGAATAGCTTCCATTCCAACATTTTTTGTCCAAAATTAAATTCCCTATTTTCAGCTTCGCTTCATTCGGAATACTCAGTTCATTATGATTTAATCCTGGCCCTTTAAAGGTCCGGCTTATAGCGGGTTAAGTTCTTGACCCATATTAAGCATATTTTATGCATGTGAGATACAGAATCAGATAAAAAAGGTCTGCCTTTGGGTTTGTTTTGAAATATACATGTGGTAGGCCTGGTGACCTAAGTGGAGGGTGGTCATTCTGATCACGTCTTGTTTTTGTGTAAGGGTCTGCGTTATTTAGTTGATGAGGTCTTAAGCTGAGAGGATGGTCCACGAACTAGGTACTCGCAGCTTGGAAATAGTTATTAGTACCTACTATTTTTATAAATTTCGTCACAGAGTGATCCACCTAACGTTGAGGTTTTCCTGAAGCGTGGATTAAGCTAAAAGTCCATAATAAACGGGAAACTCATCGTTCTTTTATCTCACTATTTCCACTGTCCTGCAAAAAACGTCTTTATAAAAAGAAACTGTTGATTAGTTTTCCCAGCACATCGGTTTAAGTAGGGTTTATTATTATGAATTAAGTCCCGAGGCGGCTGGGAAGAGAATGATAAATCACTAACTACGCTGCGCCTGGATGTTTTTAATTTATATTAAGAGTACATATTAACGGCCTTACAAATAAGTCTTGTGTAACTTTTTAAACCGAGCATAACCTAAGAATAAGCAAATTCTCTACAACGGAATAATTTCTACCTAGTATAACTTTGGTGTAACTCTAAACCCATCCTCACCCTGGTTTAATGAATTGCGATGTTGACAATGACATAGGTAACTAAGGAATAGTTACACCAACGTTATACTGAGTTTATTTGTAGAAATATATTTTCATGCATGGTTGCCGGTTTATAGTCTCCGTCCGGTTTTAGAGCCGGCTCTTCACCTAGCCTCACTTTCAACATCCTGGATTCTTTATATCTACGAAGAATATAAGAATACCTAAGTTTACATTACAGAGGCTCTGTTTGTGTATACAATCAGTATCTACTTATCGATTGCTTTAGGTTAGGTAGGCGGACCCCGGATTGAAATTGATAAATGCAAGGAAGAAGCATGTAAGTAAGTAGGTATAGATATATATAAGTAGTTTGCTAGTGAAACTAATGGTTTCTTTATATTTATTTAACTCACGTTTTAAAATGATTTCGTTCATAAATAAAGAAGTGTCAGTTGCTCCATAATTATAAGGAATATAAAACTCATTATAATCAACTAGCTTTTGCCCGCGGCTTCGCTCGCTTTAAATTTGGGGTAAAACGATTCCCCTTTATTAATGTACCAGAGTTTAGCTTCCTACATTAAAAATTGCGAAAAGTCCCTTATAAAATTTCACCCCCTTAGAAGGGATTGGGGCAGATTTCCACAAAAAAATGTTGCACGATTTTTTTGTTAGTCACAAATAGTTCGCATACCAAAATTTAGCTTGCTACCTTGAACTTCGACCAACTAGAAACAAAAAATAAACAAAATATAGACATAGGTCACTCTCCATCCTTTCAACTATCTCCACTTAAAAAAGCTCGTCAATTTGTTGCTCCATTGTGCTATGACAGTTACAAACAAACAGACATACACACAAGCGACTTTCCCATTTTTACATTCGTATGAATTTGTTTCTATTCTTATACACCCAGCTTGCTTTGCTCATATCATTTTACAGCGATACTTTATTTATATATAATAAATAAATAATTTTCTATTTCGATATAATTTCTGCAAATTACAAATATTTAAAACTAGACTACTAAAACTAAAAACAAAAAGAAACAAAAGTACACGTAAGTAGGCTCAATTAAAATGCTTCCTTTTACCACCTCTCGACCGAATGTGCCCATCACGCTCGCAGTGTTACCCCGTACATTTCATTTCAATACGTAGTCTTGGATACATTACAAAGGAAATCCTATAACGTGGCGTAATAGTAAATACTTGCAAAATCACAGTCGAATGTGATTTAAATTAACAAAATATCATATAGTCATACAACTTCGGTAGTGTCAATACAGGTAAATATTTGTAAGTAGTTGGAATTTTTACACGGAATAAAACTAGCGTGTGTGATAAAAGTTCTGTGGAATTAAATAGCATGTTATACATCAATCTACAATAAACACAAACAAATAAACTAAAAATAAAAAATAAATCAAATCAAAACACACATTGGCCCCGATTCCTGCAGACACCGCCTAAATTTATTTTAAGTTATATCCGTCATTTTCATATCCGTCGAAAAGGAAAGGGACGGATGATTCACAGCTCTTAATTTTAGGAAGAATGAGTCAATGAATGAATAACCCGGGCGAATCAAAAGGTACGTCGCTGGTATGCAATCCGTTTGACGTGCTGTCTACTTAACTGTGTCGGGTTATTGACGGATGTAAAATTTTTATACGGTTGGTTTAGATTTGTGCTTAAAATTGACGTGTGTTCCATAAATTTTATGCTTGTCGATTACCCGTCCCTTTCCTTTTCGGTGGATAAGAAAATGACAGATATAACTTAAAATAAAATTAGATGGTATTTACAGGAATTAGCACCAGTATGTAATTTAGTTTCATAAACTTTATGTGTAAAACTGCTGTAGGATATATTATGAATAAAAATAAATAAAAGAAAACCACAAATCAGAATTATAATTTTTCAAAAATGCGTATTTAGATCTTGAGCGGTTGTTAAGATGTATCTTTGTTTACTCTGACCGGGTGAAAGCCCTCAGCGCTCCCAATTTGTCCGGCCAAGTAGTTAGTGCCATCTGCGGCAAATCTACAATTAGTCACGTAAAAAAAAACTTTGTGTAAGTACTCAAAGATATATTAATGTTCATTCGAGTGTAAGAACATAATGATAAAAAAATATATTATAATGATCCAAGCTTAAACGAACAATTTGTACGAATCACCAGAGACAAAAGCAATTGGTGAACGTCGTCGATCGAGTCCTTAATAAATGAGATTCATAAATATCGAAATGGAAGAGAAATGGGCCTTGTTATTTGTTTATCTTAGTCGCGGATCGTTATTCTTATTGATTTCTTTATTCATCTTTTTTTATCTACCGTCTCGAAATTAAATTATTGTGCGAAGTCCATTTTAAGTGACAGAGTTGCGCTCTAATTTTCATAGTACATTAACTAACGCAACCTGCAACTGCAAATCAAAATAAACTCAAATACAGAAAGAAATCAGATATCAGGGGGGATAAAATGGCCACATCGAAGCAATTCATCTAAGTAAGCAATATTGCAATTTGACATTTGCGCATATAAAAGTAAGTGCGCAATGCAAACAAATGTCAAATAGCAATATTGGTTTTTAAGATGAATTGCTTCGATGTGGCCATTTTAACCCCCAAATCAGAATCATTTATTCAACGTAATTATCATGGATAAATTTGTTGAAGGTCAATGTAACATGTTTGAATTTATGTCATTTCGCAAGGTGTTATGGCTAAGGAGAAGAAATGACGAGAAACTGCAACAGCAATGAGGGTATACATTACAAGTTATTTAATAACAAGAGGAACATATTTAATACCAGACATTTTTATAATTTAGGTAATCATTAATCTTATAATAAGCTTTTTTACATAAAGTAAGCTTCACAAGCTTCTGAAAGTTATTGAACACCAAATATTTTGTGAACAATAAGATGACATAAAAATGTAGGTACTTAAAACGCCCTTTCGTGATAATTGGGACAAATTGCTTTAACAAAACATCGTAATTTCCTTAGCAGAAAAAAAAATACTTTTTCCTTATTTACATGAATAGCAAAAGTATTTTTTATGAAATTCAATTAATTCACAGACATAACTTTCATCTCTAATACAAATGTTATTTTTAATAGGTAAATATTACAATATTACTTTTAATTTTTTTCTTAAGTGAAAGTAGTAAACTAATTACAACGTCGCGTTGTGAAAAAAATGTAAATTGAATTTGTATATAATATACCTACCACAGGCGTGATTTATGAAAGAAACCATTCACTTGAAAATATAATTTATACAACTCAATAGATTTTAATTCTAATTTCGCTTTCAGAAAGCAAATCGTTTTCATTTCTGTAATTATTTTTATTTGACAGGAGATTTTAAAGAGGATTGGAAGGTTGGATATTCGCTTTTATAATAAATATTTCACCGGAAGGATTTTGTTTATTATTTTACGATTAAATAATCTCTCGTATTTCGTAATAGTCGACGGGATTTCGTTCAGCATGGCGCGGGCATGTCATTGTGCTCACCATAAACAATAACAAATATTAAAAAAAAAAATACTTATTAAATATTGATGTTAGGTATCCACCTGGTAGATCGTATACCAAACGTCGAAATTCGACAACGCACTAAAGTTAAGTGGAAATGGACAGGACACTTGGCTAGACGGGAAGACAACAGATAGACTAAGGCTGTTCCTGAGTGGTGGCCAAGGGATGGTATGCGATATCGAGGCAGACCACCAACCCAGTGGTCGAATGACTTTGTGAGGTATGTCGTCGGAAAGCAATGGATGAGACTTGCATAGGACCGGAAAGGATGGCGTGAAAGAGAGGAGGCCTATACCCAGCAGTGGATGGATACAGGCTGAGTAGATAGATTAAAAAAATATTTAAAAGTGGCGTGCTCGTGTAATTAATGCTCATCTCCTTTGTTTCTATGACCTAGGGTTGGAAGTATTCGATTATTTATTCTATCGTATGTTCTTTTAAAATCCAAGCCCCATTGTTTAACTATTGTGTCTGGAAATCTCGACCCTACGAGGTTATCTGCTTCTTTTTTTTGATTTATTGTAGATTTGCCGCAAATGGCATTAACTACTTTGCCAGACAAATGGGGAGCGCTGAAGGCTCTCCCCCGGTGTCCTTATCTGCGCATGCCTTTGCTGTCGTATAAGCCTGTCTGTTTCTAAAGTGAGTGAGTAAAAATCATTTCTAGGCCGGCCAATCCCTGGAAAAAGCCGGACGAATACGAATGGTACTTTGACTAGTAAAGGCTAAACTTTTAATTACAAACATAAAACGAGTAAACACAACTAGTGGGTAGTAAAACTAACAGAAATACGGAGCTACGGCTGTAAAACGCATCTGTTTTGAAACGTGACGGGAACTACCCGTTATTATGTGCTTTAATTGTGACGGGAACTGTTTGACAATCCAATTTCAGTGGAGGAATTACTTTTACACAACATGAAAGCTCATGATTATATTCCTATATTCCCAATTGGGCTAGCCAGAGGTACTTATATCGCGACGTGAGTACCCATGCTTCACCTGGGCTTTCTGTTAGATCAAAACGTGATAGGTGGTGAGCGCGGAGACCCGTGTTTTTCCATGGTGGTGAGCCGTATCGACGTCTATTATGGTCAATCCAACGGTTTTAGTGAAAAGTGCACTTAAGACAAATTTTAACTCTAATCAGGTATCGGGGAATTACTTTTACATTATATTTAAATAGAAAGAGGAAAGCCTTATTTATTCAGGTAGCACACATTGAGACGCAAGGTTGCGCTACGTACTTACTAACGTTTACCGAGGTTAACAACAGTTTACCGAGGTTACGTGAGTGGGTTTTTATGTAATTTTTGAGATTCTAAGGCAATATGTTCAAATCGATTTTTTTTAGGCGTGGTTTCATACAAAATGTGTGTGTCTATTGAGGTTATTCTAAGGACGATACTGAAAGTATCGGCGCCCGAAGGATGTAATATACGATCCTGATGACCCGATTACCCTAGCCGTAGAGGCAACAAACATTTCAAGACCCGGATTCCGACACGGGTCACGATTTTCGTCATTCAACGCTTATCGCTATCGTTCCGCTAGGGTCGATTATTTGTTTCAAATATGATCTCTAAGACTATGCCCTGAGCAGAGGTTCGCGCTCAACTGGATCTTTAAGCCCGTTGTCTAAAATTTTCTACCAGGTGAGAACCCTCATTGCTCCCCACTTGTACAGTCAATTAGTTATGAATGAATATGGATTCAGACGAAGAAACTCCTAGTGTGGGGGGGTCACAAGCGAGCATGGTGGTACATGAGTTCATAGATGTAATTCTAGGTGCGAAGATATGTAATAATAATCTATACTTAACGAAAATTCATTAGATATTTTACATACTTAGGTAATAATAATAAAATTAAAAGATAAAATGTATTTATTAACCAAACAAGGTACAATTTAAACTGTTAACAGCGAGCCCTGCACTCGGGATCACCTGTATCGCAGTGGCTCATTAAGATACAATTTTCGCTTAAAATGAATAAAAGGTACCAATTTCTTTCATACAATGTAGGTACGTTTTATTTGGACCGAAAACAAAAACACTAAGGCAATTCGGATATTTTTTTTGGGAACGATTTACGTCAAATTGAAACCATTAGGTGAAAACGTGTTTCCCAGGGATGAAGGCCCAGCGAAACCTGCGATTGATGGAGTCGGGTAAAATGATTCTGGATCTTTGGGAAAAATAAGCTTATAATTCCGAATCAAAGTGGGTAAGTATCTCGAAAAAACTTAGTTAAGAATTGTATAGGTAATTTGTGAAATGCGTTTTTTGGATAATATTCATTTGATCCTACTTGGATGGTAAAACTTGTCACATAATGTCCGTACAAATTTACAATCATATTCCCAGATACATTAAAGAATTTCAAACAAATTATTTTAAATCTCAACTGTATATTTGGCTATGTGATAAATGTTATTATTGTATAAAAGATTATTTTGAAGATGCTAAGAAGTTTAATATTAATAATGTTTAGAGAGTTTTGAGGCTATATATTTATTTTTGTTAATTATTGTAGTTTGTTTTCTTTAAATATTTTTTTTTATTAGATTTATGTTAGGTTAGTTAAGTTAGTAAGTAGATTTAATTAGTCAATTAAGTACCCACCTACTTACCTCCTAAATTTTCGCATGCTTATATCTAGCGGATCATGTGATACTTGGAACATAAAACCCATCAACTGTTTTACAATACCATGAATCCTATGCGAATAAAAGAGTTGATTTGATTTGGTCTTTTTTTACTTACTCACGAAACTTCATTTTGCTATAATTGATTAATAAGTGTTGGTGGTTTTTCCTAGTAATGAACACTGGAGATTTGCACCGTGTAATATTTTTTTTGTACCTAGTTACAATTTATTACTTTTCAATATTTTTTTTATGTAATTCCATAGTCTGCTTACCCCGTGTGAGAACAGGTGTGAGTTTACGAGTATGTATGTAATAGATTATTTTTGTCTTAATCAGCTGCCGTCCCTTATCACGTTTTCGGAAGATATATAAACCTAGAAGGACGCACATTGACCAAACTGGAGATGTCCTTAGAAAAGGTTTAGTACGATCTACTCTGAACGGGCGTGCATGTATGAAACGATTGATGAATGTGGAGGAAGCAAGAGAAGTGTGACAGGATCGAAGCAAATGGAATTCCATAGTCTCTGCTTACCCCGGTGGAAAATAGGCGTGAGTTTATGTTACTTAACTATATAAACCTACAGTTACTTTTAATTATAGGTTTTTTACTTTTAATTAAAACCTATTCTACCTATTATGCTGTTTGAATCATCTGATAAAGATGTAAAGGCCTGAGATGATGAGATCATTCTACTTTTATTTCGTAATACGAATACATAGCTACAATAGCTATGATGCAGTGAGGGTTACGTCGTCCTTTAAATACATTTGGACCACAAATCTGTATTTAACATGTAAATCAATGTGTGGTGTACGGTACTTACATAATCTTCATCACTGCCACTCAACAGGCTGTCGGGAAAATTATAAAAGGATTCGTTAATTATTCATATATGATACGAAGTACGGCAGACCGCTAAGTACGTGGATCGCGTATGTCTGTGGACCACCCTTTTGAACATTGACGAAACGCGCCGAATGAAAATGCGAAGGATTCTCTGCTTTAATTAATAAGGAATAATATCACGAAATATAACGTCTAGTCGGGGCTTCTTCTTCATTACTTATACACACGAACTTAATAAAACGTTGATATATAAGTACAAATACATAATATTTGGAAAATTATGAATAACATGAGGAGTGTAATTGGCTTGTTTGATAGACAAATATATGTGTACCTATTTATTATTTTCAGCCACCCAATTGTTTGTCTTTAAAAAGCGAGGCGTAAAGTATAAGTTCCTAAAACTACCCATTAAGTATTTTAATAAGCTGTAGGCTGTGTGAAGGTACATAAACATATGCGATACATTATTTAGAACAAAGGAAACACATAAGTAAGCATTTTACCCAGTAGTTCGAGTTAAAAAGAGCGTGTATTTTAATATAAATGTGGTGCCAAAGTAATCTTTTTAAACATAATAATAGCCAGAGGGAGATATATCGTGAACGTACATTGTGAGCAGATTTTCTTGATCGTGGGGTGGTTTGCCAAAACCGCGACATGCCGGATGGTGCCGCATACGCTCGGCGTCGCATGTAATTACTCTTTGCAGTTCTACATAAATAATAAACACACGCATGTAAACCTTACTAGGGTGAGCAGAGACATAAATGTCACCCCACTAGCCAGTAGCCACTTTTGATACGAAGTCACTAGATGTATCAATTTATCATATCTTTACAGAGTATTGTCATTATTATTAACATTACGTCAGGATTACATGTAGTGTTTTTTTAAGGAATCATATTCTACAAATTCAAGATTCAGTATTAAACAGGTTTTCGGTAAAGATTTTTTCTTCAATAACTTAAGTAAGACAAATAGAAATATCATGAATTAGGTATATACTTATTGTGTACGTACAATATAGAATAAATAGTAATTTTCGAATCGAAATTCATCGAAAATTCGATATAAAAGGAAGCCAAAACGCAACGCTGCGCTGCTAGCGTAATTACTAGAGTAGTGTACAGTTCGGTCAATCAGCTGATAGGTAACGGCTTATTAGCCCCGATTTGATGCTCCTTTGTGCCGGCATCTGTCAACTGGACAGTCCGAATCGTATTCACTAGGGGAATAGACAATTTTGTCCACTTCAAAATGGATATGAAAGCACAGCAAAATTATATTCTCCGTATCGTATGCGCTGTCAGAATTTTCAGCTTTATATGGAATTATAATCACTATATAGAATACATGAAATCCATCATCATCAGCCGTATGATGCCCACTGCTGGGCATAGGCCCAACAACAACAACAAGACTTATGTCTTGTTAATTTTAAAAAAATGATGACGTTATCAAAATAATTTGGCAACCGAATTTTCAAAAATCAAATAAATAAATTCGCCAATAATTCCATATAAAACTGTATATATATGTGTGTGTATATTCTGACAGCGCGTACGCTGCGGAAGAATTTTGTTTTGACGCCTTAAGCAGATTTACTATTAGGTGGAGTTTTCTTGTATCAGCCAAAGAAGAGAGATTGTGGTTAACCAATTCCATATTATCATCTTCTTCTATCGTGTGAGTTGTGAGGTGGATTACCAATCCCATCAACCCTGGTGTCAGGGTTACTACTGAGCCGCCAAAGGCCCCTGACGTGACTCAAGTGTAACGACTACGTACTTACATCAGTAAGTAGTAACTGGGACGAATGGCTTAACGTGCCTTCCGAAGCACGGGTCATCTTACTTCTTAGTACTTGAAGCTCCTGTAATACTTGAAGCAGCGTCCCAAGCTCATCCTTCCTAGAGAAACGTCTTTGCAAGGATATGTATTCATCAATTTTATTATTGTCAGGATATATGGACTGACGATCTGGTGAAGGTCGCGGGAAGCCCCTGGATGCGGGCAGCGCAGGACCGATCGTCGTGGAGATCTTTGGGGGAGGCCTATGCCCAGCAGTGGGCGTCATACGGCTGATGATGATGATATTTGTTGGGACTGCTTGAAGGTATAGATCCTTTGAAATTAATGCTTGACCTTTCAAATGGCCTGTATCAAAGGTACCATGAAAAAAAAATGAATAAAAGAATAAAAAAATAATAAAATAAATGTTTCTTTCTTTCTTTAAATAGTACTATCGTAAAAATAAACTTGTTGCATGTCATATTTCACCCCACCATCTTGTTTCTAATATCATTTTGTGCGCAACGTGATAAAACTATCTGAAACTAATCAATCATAACTTGTAAGCTCCAACTTCTAACCTCATGTAATATTTATAAATCACTGAACTATATATAATATATATACCTACTTACTATCTATGACATTGTGATATCAATGTTATAGAAATAAGTAGGTATAACACTTTTTTCATGTTACCTATTGTGAATTTGCCTCAAAGGTATTTACAGTTAAACCGGACAAGCGGAATTCGTTAAAATTGTTACCTAGGCCTGTAGATAATACATACGTATAAACACAGATTAATATAATAGTTAATCTTAATTACTTAGTCGGAATGATCAAGAATCTGTCTAAATACAATTAAATTCTTTGACCTTTTGACCGTCCGATGCTATGATCTGATTCTGTATGTAGACGATATATCCGGGTTGAAGCTGGATAGCCAATTCGGGTTTCAATCAGGTTATCGCCGGTTTTCCAGAATTTGTCGTAGTAGTATGGAATCTTATAAAGAACGTATTCATGTCAGACACAATGCAGGAAGTCTTTTGTACGCATAAACATAACATAAACAGCCTATAACACGTCCCACTACTGGGCACAGGCCTCCTCTCAATCAACCGGAGAGGGTATGGAGCATATTCCAATACGCTGCTCTACTGCGGGTTTGTGGAGGTGTTTGTTGAATACAATTAACAACTAAATTTACTTATAAAAAAAATTGCAGTTTAGTGTTATGACAAACTGACCCTAAGCGTTTATGTATGTCTGTTAAAATATTGCCGTAACAGTAAGTCATTGAACTGAAAATATATCAAAAGGTATAAAATGAACATTCAACCATTGAATGTTGATTTTTAATATCCATTTGATACTTTTGGAAAACGCTATGATATTGTAGTAATTTGCTACGAGAGCGTAGCGCACGTAGAGCGTAGCAATGTAGCACGCCCGACTGAGCAAAACGGATACGTATTTGAAACGTTGCAACATTCGATAAAAAAGGAATAAAAAAACACTTTACTATTTATTTAGACGCCTGTACGAATGTAAAATAATGTTAATTTTCTGTCAGGTTTGTTTTATTTCCATCATACACATAGAAAAATGTCTATCCAGTAAATTTGAGCGTCTGTCTATTTTCATCTGAACCAATTGTCATATAAATTTCATTTCTATGACAATCCGTTCTGATTTTGTTCTTTATGTTGTGATTGAGTCGCCAAGGGCCCCTGACATTACTCATGTAACGACTACTTACGTACATCAGTAAGTAGTAACTGAGACCAACGGCTTAACGTGCCTTCCGGAGCACGGATCATCTTACTTTCGGACAACAGGTGATCAGCCTGTAATGTCCTAACCAAACTAGGGGTCACAAAGTGATTTAGAAAGTTGTTTATTTTTTGTGAGTGAGTCGCTAATGAACCAACAACATAAGCTCACGACAATATACTAATTGGAGTAGTCAGAGGTACATCCATCACAAGATGAACTAAGTACCAATAGCTCATCGAGATTTCTGTAAGAGTTAGACCAATGTGATAGATGGTGAGCCGTATCGCCATCTACAGTGACACAAGATGCTCGTATGAACAAGATACAAATTAATGTAGACCTGTGCCAATTAACTGGAGGTAGGTGCTTGTTTTGACATCTTATTCCTCTGTTTTAATGTATAACTGTGGCGAATCGAATTAGTTTCACTTACATGTATCGGAATAAATTAACTAAATGTCTGGTGCAGTGAAATGTAGGTCGCGAGTCGCGACGCAAGCAGAATTACCTGCTTGTTGTGAATGGAACGTGGCTGATTTACAATTTTCTAATGAGGCAAACCATCACGGCTCACTAATTATGTTCATACATACATTGATGCATTCTTTATTAGGTTACGCGTATCTACAGGGTGAATACTTTTGGTACTTGGTTCAAAAATAACACGGAAGATAAGATAGCTAGTTAGTAGATAAGGTAGATAGCTAGATAGCTAGTTTAGCACTGAAATATCTAGACATTGTAATTTTTTTTCTATGAAATGAAATGAAATGAAATTTATTCTGTGCATGGTATTTAGGTATGGTATGGTGTTCATGGTATTCTTTTTATCTGCAATTAGGCTTGATGCAATGCGCATTAGTTAGAAATAAAGCAACCAATTTCATTATCTTCCATATTTTTTGTGCCCAAGAACATTCTCTTGAGCCTTTTTATCCTGTTGCTAGTTTCCAACTAGGTTGCTAAGGGGTGTCAAATAAAAAAAAAATATTTTTATTTATAAAGCTAGTTACTAGATCCCACAGCCTGAACGAGATAGAAACAGGTTTATAGCGACAGCTGTAACAGATACCTACGTTAAATAAAGCAAATAAAGTTAATCCGGCTGGTTCGCAATCGATTCCCGCGAACTGTTCGGTCGAGGTGCAATAAATGAGATGGATGCGCTACAGTGGCTTTGCTGTGAAAAGTTTTAGGTTAAACGTAGCAAGTATATTTAGGACCAACCACCTATCACGTTGGTCTAACAGAAAGCTCGGTGAGGTGTGGATACTTAGTTCATCTTACGATGGATGTACAGTCAAAGAGCATAAGTTCAGTCACTGAGCCCAGTGAATTAAAAAAAAAATTGACTCAAAACATACATTCAAACTTTAAACAAAAAAAGAAACAATATCATTTTGGTACGTATAACAATAAAATACCCTGCCTCTTATACTAGGTAAGAACCTGTATCATAAGAGTCAGAGTCATTATTTGTAAATAGTGGTGAAATTATGTACCATTAGTTGTCATAATTATAAAATTTAAGTTTTTGTAGGTGTTTTTGGTGTATTACAGAAACGACATTTAACCAGGAGGTGTTAGGTGCAACCAGTTAATTTATTACTTTGCAAGAAACTGATTGGACTTTTGCGGCTTATCGTACCTGTGACTACCTTAATTGGGATATAGGCTTAGGTATGTTATGTTTTTAGAACTAACCAGAAATATACAGCAGAACATCTGTCTTATTGTAATCATTGATTTGTAGGTAAAGGGCAATATCCTTTTAAATGCGATAAAGCGAATTTTCATATTCCCAGCAGCGGATTATTAATAGTTTATTAATTAATTAATAATATATCAGATATTGTACAACTATATACTTCTATAAATATAAGCGTACGACTAGTTTAATTCCCAATTGGAAAAGTGTGAAATAAAGCCAGCGGCTTACTTCACTTAAAGATTTGGTGACTAATGCTACTGTGTTATAATAATAATAATAATAGTAACTTTTATTTCAGACCAAAATCCATATCGTGTTAGTGACAAAAAACTTAAAAACTATGTTAGCAGGAAACTTAGTATCTATGTATATATATATATATATATATATATATATATATACATATGCTGCCCCATGCATTTTTTTTTATTTTTATATATATTTTTTTGCATTTTTTTTGTTATGTATGAACATATGAATTTTATAACACACCACTGCCCAGCTACAAAAAGTATCAAAAGTTACAATTTTTAAGTTAATAACTGTGTCTATCTTTGTAGATTGCGGGTGTACGGTTGTATGAGTAAAAATATAGATCAGGAGTATAGAGCAACGTGCTGGCCTGCGCTATCGTAAATCCGAAATGACGGCAACAGCATCGAGATGGGGCCTCCGGGCATAAATTTTATATCTCTACCTACGTGCGTCTGCTGTCAGATATTTGGGTTACCAAAATAAAAAAAGTAAAGGAAGAAGCTACTTACAGAAGTATTTCAAATAATTGATATTAAGGAATGTGGGTTATGGGTGTATGTTGGTATATTCTATACTCTTCAGCAGACGTGATGCTATGTTTTTGAAAAGAAAACTGCAAAACTAATCGAAATATTAATCAATTTATGAATGCACAAGTTACCCTTCCAGTTCACAAAGGCCCGCCGCCTCCCAAGGTCCAATCTACGATTACTCCGGAAACAGATAAAACATTACCAACCACAAAAAATATGACGCGCAGAAATGAAACTCATAAATCGAAGCGAAATATTTCACGGGCCGGTATTCAGAGCATTGCGCCCAACTACATAGCGAATAGTAGAAAGGAAAGGTATAAAAGGTTTACCCTTTCTAAAAACACGTAAATAGAGGAGAGCGAGCGTTCGGTTCGAATGGCGGCGCACACACGCGCACGCCCGCGCCTTACATACGAGGAATAAACGACGTGAAATGGGAAAAAAGTTAAATATGTATGAGTGCGGGTAAATATATAAATCGGTATATAGAGGCGTTTATATAAAATAGGATGAGAGCGCGCGGTCGGACGGTCGGCTCAGTCGCGCGTCGTCCTCTCCGCTCGACGCCCGCCGGCGCCGCAGCCTCCCCACTGGCTCCTCACTTCTCGCGAGTTCTGATCATCTCCAAAACTGTGCACAAACTACATCCAACAACTTTTTCAGGATGATTCGTTAATTTAACAGTGTGTTTGTGTTCCACCTTCAAGTTTACAAGCTTCTTTGGACACTTGCGCGCGAGTTTCT
Organism: Pectinophora gossypiella; assembly: GCF_024362695.1. Taxonomy (NCBI): domain Eukaryota; kingdom Metazoa; phylum Arthropoda; class Insecta; order Lepidoptera; family Gelechiidae; genus Pectinophora; species Pectinophora gossypiella. The sequence goes on along the minus strand of NC_065421.1, from coordinate 6,442,570 downwards.
GCAACTCGGTAAGTGCCTGTAAAAGTTTCAAACAGTTTACAACACGTTGTTTGCGTGGAAATTAAACTTTGGGAATTAATTTTGTGAGTGCAGGTGGCGATGGAAGGGAACAAAGAGCTTTGGCCTAACAAAATATTTTTCTTACATTCCCTTCTGACTGTACCGACAGAGTTTTCGCAATGAAAATTGAGATTTCCATTTGAAATTATTAAAATTAATTAATTCTTAATACTAGGTATATTTCTTTCTTTTTTCGCAATGAAAAAATGTTACACGTGTATTAAAAATTGGAACTACTTTGTCAAATAAAAGTAAGTTGTGATATACCTATGTAGGTTCTTACTTTCCAAACTTTTCTTATCGAATTCGTTTATTTGTCAATCAATTTGTTTATTATATTAATATTTGTAGATATAATATTGTTCGAAGTCTAAAACAAATCGACGTCAGTAATTTTTATTTCAATTAATAATATACATACACCTCCTCCTCCGTTTTAGAAAGTGCTTTCTTCCTTTTTAAAAAAGGGAAAGTATTACACAAATAAGCGGGAAGAAAACGTAGTATGAACATCAATCACCGCCCGTTTTTTACTTTTAATTTTTTTGACAACATGATTACAGACTTAATTTAAAAATAATACAATGAAAAAGTTTTTATAATTATCCAAATTCGCTTAAGATGTTAGTAGTGAAGGCGGCACAAAAGAAAAAAATAATAGAACAAAAATTTAAAAACTACAATCGCGCGTGTCTGTGCGTATTGTGGCTAGTTAAAAGAATTTTCAATATCAAACTGATCAGGTGTATAAAAATATTAGCTATTTTCCTCGTAGGTGTAGTATAGTTCCCAACTCGGGTGTATTACGCCCCTCGGCTACATCTCGGTCCTAAAACTACATCCTCGTTGGTAATCGATCACTTTCTTCCCTCGGCGAACAATGTACTATGTTTAGGTTTTGTTTTTTTATGACTAAGATACACAAAATCACAATCATATAATTTAATGCGTGCCAAATTGTATACACAAATATGGAAATATGCATAATCCCTATACTTACCTACATTTTTTAACATAAAGAAAATTTAAACATTTTAGGTTCAGACGGGATTTCAAGCAGGAAAGTACAAAGAAGTATTAGAAACATTTTTTTGTCTATGTTACTCTTATTATTATTATTATTAACATGCGGTAAGTTATTACACAGCAGAATTTTGTTCATAAGTTTGACAGTACGTTTCTACATAGTCTTGTACGAATACAAGTCAACGTAATAAACCAAGAGCTTAATACAGAACTGCGCTACTTGTTACATGTCAAGAGTTAACAAGCCTATTTCTAAATTTAGCCAAGTCAAGTCAGGCTCTAAGTCTGCAAGTATCGATCTTCCCAAAATACCCGCGAATCCCGGTAGCTCGCTATAATTAATCAGACCATTTATTATTTCCGCTTTTACATTAGCGCCACAATGTATTGAAACAATTTGTTTGTGTCCCGCACTCAGGTACCGCAATTTTCGCCTGACAGCAGAGCTGACGGGTTCCAAATTTAAAATACCGTATTTCGGGAAAAATGCGAATAGGAATGCCTCGCGCCCGTTTTTAGGTCAAATCTCCGTGATATATTTGTCGCTGAAAGGGTTGTAGGTTTTGAGTTTTCGTAAAGCTGTTAAAGTATGTGTGATCCGTGTGAGGGGTGAGAAAAAGGTAAATTGAAAAGTGACGTTATTAAGGCTTTCATTTTTCGTAGCGTACTTTACTTTGTCCATTAGAAACCCTTAAAATACGAAAAAAAACCTGTTAAAGACTTGCCATTACTTATATTGTACGAGTGCGTACGAGTCCCAAAGCCCAGGATTTGAATAAAACTCCAAAATCCCGGAGAGTATAGACATTTATTGGATGCCACAACTTAGCCTAACAAAATCGTATGCAACTCTTAATACCGCGTTTTAAAATACATGTGGCGCCATCTATGAGCGTTCTTACGAACTAACTTTTTAATTTTATTACAATATTTGGACATTCCGCCCACCAAGGACGTAGTCCTTTAAATAAAACGTAAAACAAAAAAAAATACAAAACTTAGATTTTTCACAAAATAGTACAGAAACCCTATTTTCGAATTTGCCTTTGCGTGCTTTGCTTAAGTGGACTGTATCAACATAATATAAAAAAAAAAGTTCTAACCTTTAATGAAAGCTATATAATGTTTTGGGAAAGGATCCCCATAGAAAATAACAAAGATAGGTATATGCAACTTTAACTCTAACTAAACAAACTGAAAATGACACTTCGTCGACAACTTAACCTAAATACAAAAAAAAAAGAACTGGTGGAACTTGAGTACAATAACAAGTTAAACTTAGTATTTTCTTAACCTATAACAAATACTTAACCTTTGGTTTTATTTCAAAATATGGCACAATACTTAGGATTTTTTTTTTAAATCAAATAAAACAGACTCATGGGGTTATAGGTAAAATACATAACTTTGAAATGGGACGTTTAATGGTAGTATTTTTGCACCTCAAGGAAACCACTCGCGTAATTCCGTCTGTCCCGGCATGAACCTCTTCAACTCGTCCATAGAGCCATTTAGCAGGCGGTAAGTTAATTTCACGAACCAAAACTATGTCTCCGACTCGCGGTTCAGTAGTTTTTGTGTTCCATTTATAACGCTGAAAGAACTGCGTCAAGTATTCTTGAGACCATCGGTTCCAGAAACTTTGTACCATCCGCTGAGTCATATGCCAGCGGTTTAAACTACTTATTTTGTCGAAATTTTCAGTAACGTCTGGGGCATTAACCAGAGCTTCCCCCACTAAAAAGTGCCCCGGAGTTAAAGAGCTAGCTTCCTTCGGATCCGCACTTGGCGGGGTTATAGGACGCGAATTAAGGCAAGCTTCTATCTGCGAGAGAACTGTCGCCATCTCTTCGTATGTAAGGGTGGATTCACCGATTACTCTTTTGAGGTGGTATTTGGCACTTTTGATCCCTGCTTCCCATAGTCCTCCAAAATGGGGAGCATGGGGAGGGATAAAGTGCCAGGTAGTGCCGTTGTTTGCCAGCGAAGCAGCCACTTCAATAGCCATTGAAGAGTGTTCAGCGGCAAACAAGGCTTTCAGATCCTTTGAAGCACCCACAAAATTGGTGCCGTTATCACTCCAGAGATGCGAACAACGGCCACGCCTAGCGACAAATCTTTTAAAGGCTGCCAGAAAACCCCTTGAAGTCAGATCCGAAACTGCTTCGATATGGACCGCTCGTGTGGCCATACAAACAAAAAGACAAATGTAGCCTTTGTAAGAGCGTTGACCTCTCCCTTTTGCAAAACGCATCTGGATGGGTCCAGCATAATCCACACCGGAATTAAGGAATGGCTTATTCGCCGTAACGCGACAAGCAGGTAATTGACCCATCAGTTGTGTGGCCACTGCGGAGCTGTGACGTACGCAACGAACACAGCTTCGAGCGTACGATTTAACCAAATGTTTAATTTTAAGTATCCAAAACTGAGTTCTTATGAAATTTATCATTAATTGAGATCCTCCGTGTAAGGTGCGTTCATGAGCGTCAGCAACTATGAGCTTAGCAAGTTTTGAATTTCCTGGAATAATTATGGGATTTCTGCTGTTTTCAGGTAAATCAGAATTGTTTACTCTACCTCCTACTCTTAAAATTCCATCACCGTCAAGAAAAGGACACAGGGTGATTAGACTACTCTTTTTAGGAACTTGATTATCTTTTAAGCACTTAATTTCGTCTAAAAACTCGAGCTGGCACTGCCGTACACAGCACATTAACGAGGATTGGAGCTCAGTTGCGGTAAGATATGGCCTCGGTTTAGCTTTTGATAGTGAACGATCTTTAAAATTTAAAAATCTTCGGCAGTAAGCAACTACCCGCACGAGACGCCCTAACGAAGAAAATCTGGACCACCATTCTGGCTCCAGAGTATCTGCTGCGGTTGTCGCTACATGGACTTTGACCTCTTTCTCCTCAAGCTCTGTTTTAGTGCAAATCGAACTTGGCTTCGTGTAGGTAATAGTTTCTTCGCGTAGCCACTCTGGACCTTGCATCCAAAGTTGATCACTCGTTAAAGTGGACGGGGATACGCCACGAGACGCAGCATCGGCAGGATTGTCTTTGGACTTTACGTACGACCATTGTTGGGAGTCGAGATGAGTTAAAATCTCTGACGTGCGATTGGCGATAAAGGTTTTCCATCGACTCGGATGTGCACACAACCACGCTAGCACTACGGTTGAGTCGGTCCACGCTCTAATATTTTTGATATCGACCTTGAGCACCTCGGCCACTTCCATTAGCAATTTGGTCACCAGAACAGCACCACAAAGTTCAAGTCTGGGAACGGACACTTGCTTTATAGGAGCAACTTTTGTTTTGGCAGTCACCAAATGGGAGGTTATCTTGCCATCAATGCCAATCACACGAACGTACACCACTGCAGCGTAAGCCACATTGGAGGCATCGCTAAAACCATGCAGTTCCAGTCCATCATTTTCGTGGCTACTCAACCAGCGAGGAATGCGAACAGTAGCAAGATCTGTTAACTCACTCCGGTACTTATTCCATTCTTGGAGAAGTTCCGGGGGTACTACTTCATCCCAGCCTAGCCCAGCGATCCACAGCTTCTGAATAAATATTTTTGCCGTTATGATGCAAGGCGCTATCCATCCTAACGGATCATAGAGACGGGAAATTTCTGAAATAATTCCCCTTTTAGTTTCCGAAGGATCTGCCGCCAACTTCACCGTGTAATGGAAGCCATCAGTGCGGCGATTCCAAGTAAGTCCCAAGACTTTGGTAACTTCATCCACCTTTATTTCTAATTTCTTCTCTAGATCTCCTTGTAGACTGTCCAATAGACCCAGTATATTGCTAGACCATTTTTGTAACGTAAAGCCTCCCTTTTGTAACATCTCATTCATCTCTTGATAAATTTTAATCGCTTCCGTTTCAGAGTAGCACCCCGTCATCAGATCATCCATGTAAAAGTCCCTTTTGACTCTTTCGGCAGCCAATGGATAGTTTTGACCTTCGTCTACAGCAGTTTGCTGTAACGCTTTGACTGCCAAATATGGAGCGGAAGCGGTACCAAACGTCACAGTCAGTAAACGGTAGTCCATTATCTCAGACGCCACGTCGTCCCTCCACACGATTCTCTGAAAGTCGGTGTGTTTATCGGCTACTCTGACTTGCCGATACATTTTTATAATGTCGGCTGTTAAACAGATCGGATAAAGACGCCATCGTAACATAATGTGTCTTAAGTCAGGTTGAATGGTCGGTCCTACCATCAGAGAATCGTTTAAAGAGACTCCGTTGGTGCCTTTGGAAGAGGCGTTAAAAACCACTCTCGTTTTGGTAGTGGTCTTGTCCATTCTAACCACAGCGTGGTGTGGTAACCACACTTTATCAGCCTGTTCAGATTTTTCCTCCGAAATCGCCTCCATGTGCCCAAGAGATAAATACTCTTTCAAAACTTGATGATATTGTTCTTTGGACTGTTCATCTTTACTTAGCCTTTTCTCTAAGCTCAGCAACCTCTTGACAGCGATATCCCTAGAATTCCCATACTTACAGGGTGGATCAGGACAACGGAACGGCAATTCAACTATGTAACGACCAGTACCATCTCTATCAGTGGTGGCGTTAAAATGATCTTCGCAAGCTTGTTCTTCACAAGTCAACAATTTTGTTTTGGAAAGCGTTGGTTCTGCTTCTAATTCCCAAAAGCGTTTAAGTATGTCGACATCTTCCACCTGCACCGTCGTGTTGAGCACAACACTCTGTTGCGAAGTTTGAAAATGCTTGCCGCCCACCGTTCCGGATAGTATCCAACCCAAGTAAGTGTCTTGAGCAATAGCAGTATCAGTGGGGTTTTTCATTAAACCCGGTTTTATGATCTTGCAGTAGATTTCGGCACCTAATAAAGCATGTATTTTATTAGGTTTGTTAAAATGTGGGTCAGCTAGCGGTAGTCCTTTGAGTTCATCCCAATCCGTTATAGCAAACTTCCGTTCAGGAAGAATAGAAGTGACATTGCTAACTACGTGGGCTTGGATGCGCAGTTTGAATTCTGGTGCGTGAAGTGATTGAATGCCGCAGCTCGTCACGTATTTGGACGTCAATCCCTTGCTTCCGCCCAGCCCCGAGATAGTGCTTTTCGCACATATCCTATTTAAGTTCAGTAACTGTACTGCAGCTTCTGAAATAAATGATGCCTGCGATCCTTGGTCAATAAGGACTCGAAGAATTTGTGACTGCCCGTTTCTTGACTCGGCTTTAACTAAAGCCGTTGCTAATAATGTTTGGCTGTAAACATTCCCAGTCAAGAATAACGAATTGATTGCAGGTATGGTCTCCTTCGCCGTGGATGGCGACTCCGGTTGTTTGGTTTCTAATCTAACTTTTCCAGCAGAACTTTCGCTGGAAACAATCTCTGGGCCTTGAGGATGGAGTAACGTGTGGTGTTTACGGTGACAAACGAGGCACTTCATTGACGAACGGCAAGTAGCACTATTATGATTGTTCCCCAAACAATTAAAACATACATTGAGAGATGCGGCTAATTCACGACGTTTATTCACATCTTCTTGGGTAAACCGTTTACATTGGTGTAGTTTATGATTTTCGGAGCAATTCTTACATAACTTTGGTTGAGTAGTGGTATGTAATGATTTAGTACTGACATTGCTGGAAACACTCTTGGGCTTTATTTTGCTAGGTTCAACCATTTCTAACGCGCGGAATCGGGTACATAAAAACTTCTGAAACTGCTCTAAAGACGGAAAGTCGTCGCTTGACTCACTGACATGCAACTCCCATTGTTTTCTAGTCTCAACGTCCAACTTTAAAGAGATGACATAAATCACCATAATATCCCAATCCTTAGTATTAATTCCTAAATTTGACAACTCATGTAAACAATCGTTAGTAGTATCTAAAATTTCTTTAAGAGCAGACGAAGACTCGACAGTAAGCGTGCGTTGACCAAACAATCGTTTTAATATATTATTGGACATATGTCTTTTGTTGTTGTATCTGTTCTTCAACAATTCCCAACATTTATTATAATTCGCTTGTGTTATCGGAATAGATCGAACGAGCTGTTCAGCTTCACCGGACAGTTGCGTTTTTAAATAATGTAGTTTTTGTACATCATCCAGTTGGGAATTATTGTGTACCAGAGAAGTGAATAAATCTCGAAAAGATGTCCACTCTGAATATTTGCCACTAAAGGTAGGCAATGTAATTTTTGGCAATCTTACAATATTAACATTACTATTAGAGTTATCGCTACCCTTATCTTTAGGTTTTTTAAACTTCGTTAAAGCACTTTTTAAAGATGTTTTGTAGTCTAAGTATTCTTCATAACTGTTTGCGTATACATCTGCCTCAAGATATCCGTGTTCTTCCAGCGTTCCTTCGTCATATTTCCTTAAAATCGCCTCATGTTTCAATCTAAAACGATCTATAAGTTCTTCCAATCCCTCCAATCTAGTGACAAGATATGGTTCTGTGATCCTGTCTTTCGGTGATTTTTTGAAATTGGTAAATCCTCTCGTAACTTGATTTTTTAAGTCCGCGATTATTCTAATATCCGCGTCAAGGTCTGTTATCTCCTCCTTATTTGCCATTGTAGACGATAGTAATATTTATAAACTCAAATAACATAGGCGAGATTTGTTTTAAGTTGAAGATTCGAAAATTTCACAAGTTGAAGTCGAAGATCCAAAATTTTTACAAGTCTCAAATAGTGAGAATTAAAATTTGAAATCGGGCATGGATTCCCCGTCTGTTCACTTTTTGGCGAATTTTTCTAAGTCCCACAACACTTGTAATTTTAACGGAAAATGTACTCACAGTTTGTCCTCGCACTATAACACTATCACCTTACTTGTGGCGCCCTCTGTACCGTCGTCGTCGATCACTTAGCAGTACCACTTGATGCCATCCCAGACGAAGGTGAGGGGGGGGGGGGGGGGGGGGGGTTTAACTTTCCAATATCACAACCAAAGTCTTCTTAAGTCACTGTCACTGAAATTTCTCACACTTTAAATACTCCAATTTTTCATAGGTGCTTATTCAACCAAAAAACCCTCCGGCTCTGAAGGACCAATTTGTACGAGTGCGTACGAGTCCCAAAGCCCAGGATTTGAATAAAACTCCAAAATCCCGGAGAGTATAGACATTTATTGGATGCCACAACTTAGCCTAACAAAATCGTATGCAACTCTTAATACCGCGTTTTAAAATACATGTGGCGCCATCTATGAGCGTTCTTACGAACTAACTTTTTAATTTTATTACAATATTTGGACATATATAAATCGATATTTTCGGAGGCTGCTTAAAAACTATTTTGTCTCCAGTTTTCCCTTTCAAACTTTGTTTCAACGTCTCTAAAGTCACTAACAGGGGTCATGGTAAAAACTCGAAGTTTATAGTCCCGATTATAGACAAAATAAAGTATAACTTTACAGACCCATTAAGTTTCATTCCCACGCAGACAAACAATAAGGAAGAATAGGTATTACCTACTACGTTTTTTTGACGTGACTTATTGAAGATTTGTCGCAAATGGCATTTACTACTTGGCCGGACAAATAGGGTGCGCTGAGGGCTCTCACCCGGTACAAAATTTAAGACAACAGGCCTGAAGGTGCCCAGTAGGGCGCGGTCCTTGGCTCAGGGAGTCGTCTGAGAGGAAGCATATTTGAAAGAATTAATCGACCCTAGTAGGTTGATAGCGATAACCGCTGAATGAGGGAAATATTACTACACACAGCTTAGTTTTAGAACTTATTCTAAATATGAAATATTCAAATTCATATCTACTTACCGAATAACCTCGGGTATTAATTTCCCGCCTATTTCCGTCAAGTTGACCACAATTTAGATCCGAACGGGACATACCTTGTCCTGTGCCCCGCGTCTCCTGTCCCGTAAAGGGGATGACGGCTGGCAACTATAGTTGACAGTTAAATTAGAATGCGAGTAATGAATGAAATGCCGCCGCAGTATGATGGGTTTAGGTGCCTTGTAAGTTTAATAAGTAAAAAGGTTTGAAGAATCTCAGTTGGAAATTGCTTGTTCTAGTTGACAAGAACTTGGCGAGTTTTTAAAGGATAATTGAGAGTAATAATAAAAAAAATACAAGGTAAATAAACTGCAAAAGCTAAACAAAAACTACTAGCTAAAAAAAATAAAAATGTAGAGCTATCCTGCTTGCCTGTTATAGTGTTTTATGATCTAAACATGAATTCCATAACAAATTTGTTAAGGCCCATGCTGGGATTCGATCAGCTGCATTTGCTGTGACTCCAACTGGGCTACCACAGTTCTAAGCTATCACTTTACCCCCTAACTATGGTATACAATAAAGAAGAATATAATATTAATATTACACATGTAACCGATATGTGATGTTACTAAAGCTGATGGATGAAGTAACTTGTTTTGCATAATGATGATGTTTGAAACATAATGTTTGTACCTAGCTAAGTTCTGAACACGGCATACGTATTTAATTATGTAGCATGTTGCTTAAATTACTTACTTACTAACTTGTTGTTAACTGGTGTGCTTGTTGTAAATGTAATAATATCTTTTTTCTATCTGAATAGGCAGAGTTATCATGGGGGTTTAAAAAAGCTACATCGAAGCTATTCATCTAAAAAGGAATAAGTATTGCTAATTAAAACACGGGATATAAGACTCCCGATATTTCGACACTGTTGCAAGTGCCATGATCACGGGATGACTGTTGAGATTGGGGTGGAGTAGGTAGATCCATAATTTTCTACGGGCATATCTGTCTACCCTCTTTCTTTGCCGCTTGTTTATGTATTTGATATCAGAATATTCGGAAGCATCTGAACTCGCACCAAAATCACTACGACAAACCGCAATCACTGTGTCCTCACGTTTTGTCACCACATTAGGCCGCTTTAAGCTTTTTACAACACTGGATTCCACATGCTCGATAATTTGAACCCGTCTATAACCGCGTAAACTTAAAACAATGTATAAGTATTGCTATTTGATATTTGCGCATATTTTTTTAAAATGAAATAGGCTCGCTTTGGCCACTATCTCACCATGGTACGTGACGATGTGGTCTAGGGTGGATCACGCTTAACTAGCAAATGCCTATTCACTCTAGCTTTGAAGACTCCCAGATATAGCGAGTTGGAAAAACAGACGACGGCAGACAGTTCCAGTCCTTCGCTGTTCGCATCAAAAAGGAAGAGGCAAAACCGTATAGTGCGGATTGGAGCAATATCCACAACATAATGATGAAATCCCTACAAACTCCTAGAAGTCAGTAAAAACAATATTGCTTAGATGAATTGTTTTAATGTGGCATTATTATCCAGGATTACTGAGGAGAGTCCTGAAGCTCTAAAATAAGTATGATTAACCATAATATTATAGTGAAAGACTAAATTCTGATGACACATGATCCGTGTAGAAATAAATAAAAAAATATTAGATAATTTACTCGTTCATATAAGATATGATGTATTATCAAGAGCTTACCTTACAATTGTACTTTATTATGTTATTATAAATAAATAATAATTAAATTATGGTACACTTTCAAGGCAACAAATTGGCTTTTCTATTTAGTACTAATTAACATCGTTTTAGCGTCGCTATTGATTTTTGAATACCTCTCATTAGTCGAAGTCCGTGGAGACTCGACGAGCCTTTGAATATTTTACGGCAATATTGCTCGATGGCGGAATATTGAGTGAAAATGCACTTCCGGGAGGCCTCCGAGGTAAATGTTAGAGACATTAACACAGTGTTTTGAATATGGTTGTTAATATTAGTTGTGAGTTTGAGACGATATAAATAAACATAGCATACATAAGCAGCCAAGTATATTCTGCGCACAGGCTTCCTTTTGTGGATCGGAGGAGGTACCAAACCTACTCCACCGCGCTGCTCCACTCACAACAGAGTGACACCCACCCCAGTGAGTCTCTTAAATTGACTAGCAGCCTATAGTTCGATGGTAAAGGTGTCTGGAAAGGCAAGGTGTGTTAAGGAGTTAAAAAGGCCACATTAAATTCATCTAAAAAGTAATATTGCTATTTGACATTTTTCGCATATAAATTAAGTGCGCAATGCAAACAAATGACAAATAGCAATATTGTTTTTTAAATGAATTACTTCCATGTGGCCTTTTAAACCCCCTGACACACCTTGCCTTCCTAAACACCTTGACCATCGAATATAAATAAAAAAAAGATCCTGACGAATTGAGAACTTCCTCCTCCTTTGAAGTCGGTTAAGAATAGATTTTGGCAGAGTTAGATACAATTATAATAAGTAAAACAACAATTTATTTTATTTTTTGATAGTTATTCATGATTTAATTATATTAGATAAAAATAGCATAGACTTGATTAAACATGATCCCATAATTAGTAAATTGTTGTTAGTCTAGATTTTACGATAATAAAATTACTTGTAAGTAATAATATTTTCTAATAGGCTAGTTGCCAACTAGTGAAATAATTTGCTTTTACTAAAATTCAAGACATGAAATCAATGTGGCGATACGAATTATTGTAGATTTGCCGCAAATGGCATTAACTTCTTGACCGAAAACGAAATTGCACTTACTTACATACTGATTGTACGAAAAAGCACACTAAAACATGATAAAATGTTGGAATTATTAAGTACGTTATCTTGATTAAGATTCGTAGAAAAAATAATGTTTTTCTGGAGTTTTAGATTTCTCTTTATCAGAATTTCGTAGGTAGTAGGACAGTAATTGGTGTACTTGTCGCTTAGAACGAATTTTTTCGGGTTCGCTTAGAAAAATGACTTTCGATAATATATGATATTCAAGAACATGTTTTTCTTATAATAACTTGGAAAAATAACTTCACCTTCAAGTATGACGATCTAATTTGAGGGTGTTTGGTACAAAGTTGTAAGACTTCTTAGAAACATCAAAACGAACGAAGATTGACGATAAATATTCGAGTTCTTTCCAAAAGTACGTCAATTAGAGTCTTTATTGATAAAGTTACAAGGTACAATTTTACGGGTTTAAGCTAGCTACATTTGTCAGGCTTTGTGATTGGGAGAGGCTTGATGTAGCAAGACCAGAACTTTGTCTTTTAAAATGTACTTAGTTTTGCTTTTAATTACTTCCTGACCAAGGACCAAGATGAACCGATTAAATAGATAAAACTGTATATTACGGGTAGTTTGCTTTTAAATTTTGTTTTTGTTTTATACGCTTTTAAAGTTTATTTAAAAGTTACTACTCGTATCCGTACCAACCCGCATTGGAGCAGCGTGGTGGAGTATGCTGCATACCCCCTTCGGTTGATTGAGGGGAGGCCTGTGCCCAGCAGTGAGACGTATATAGGCTGTTTATGTACTCGTATCCGTAAGTGTTTGTAATGTTTAGAGCTGGCATTTCTCTTAGGGCAAAGGCCTCCTTCTATTTCCTCCAGGATTCTCTTTCCAGCGTTTCCTCCGGCCAGCTTTCCAGGAAAGCGTAGTACTAATGCCACATCCCGGACACTTCATACAAAACACCTCGTTTTACACAGACAACACATTGGCGTTATCGTACACGCGCATCTCTGTGTGTGTGTGTGTGTGTGTGTCGTCTGTTGCCATACAATTGAAGACTAAACTATGTCCGAGGTTGAGTTGCCATTCTATACTATGCTAATGCATAAAAATAGCCAAAATACTAAAAAAATAATAAAGGCACTAATGCATAAATAATATATCATGATAATTAAAACACATAATAACGGGTTCTTACCGCGTTTAAATCAGGGATATGAGACTCCCAGTAGGTGTTGTAAAAAACTTAAAACGGCCTAATGTGGTGACAAAACGTGAGGACACAGTGAGTGCTGTTTGTCGTAGTGAGTTTGGTGCGAGTTCAGATGGTTTCGAACATTCCGATATCAAATACATAAAACAAGCGGCAAAGAAAGAGGGTAGACAGATATGTCTGCTCGTAGAAAATTATGGATCTACTTATTCCACTCCAATCTCATCAGTCGTCCTGTGATCATGGCACTTGAAATAGTGTCGAAATATCGGGAGTCTCATATCTCTGATTTAAACGCGGTAAGAACCCGTTATTATGTGTTTTAATTATGATAATAACCGCGTAAACCTAAAACAATATACATATATCATGATTACAAACAAACTAATATTCAAGATTTCGTTCACAAGCAATGAAGTACGAAACTTGGGATTAATGTGTTTCATAAGCGAACCAATTACATTGGATGAAAATTGTTAATGTTATTTATATGGCTCTGAGGCGGCTGCCCTTATAATTTAGCTGACAATTTGAGAAACCATCGATACTCAAATCGAATTTACGATTTATAAAGGAACGAAACGCCCTACATAAACATTTGATTTGATATTTATCAGTTCTAAACAGCCTTGATCGATGGGGCTGGCATAACAAACTTTGTTAAAAGCCCCTAAATAAAAGAAAAAAAAGGAACGAAACTCTACATAAGCATAAGTTTACAATAGTAACTTTTCCCCAATGCTCATTGCGAAATCAAAAACAGTAAAAAATAAATAAAAATAAAAATTCAAAAGTTGCATTTGTTCCGTTCTAATAACAAATACTAATTTGTACATAGGTAGGAAATATTATAATTTTGTTGGACTTGGAATGGTAACAGTTAATTATCTGATATCTCTTAATCTCTAAAAATGACGAATTAGAGGAAAAGTATGTATATCAAACCCTAATATTGATTAAACATTACTTGAAATCACAACTCAAAGCATTTTAACTTTACTGAACCTGACTGTACCTAATTCCTTCATACTTGTTTTGGTATTAGTTTTAAAATGTGGTACTCGTTAGGAATTGAAAATAAATTCGAAAATAAACTAATACCAAATGGTATTAGTTTTTGGTATTAGAACGGAATAACTCATAAGTATGAAGAGCAAGTTGCGAGTGATAGTCACTCTGAAATACCTATCTGACCTTTTATTACTGATTTATTATAATTGAATGACTTATCAAATTGTTTCATTAAAATCTGTCGACTTCTTTTGTGGTGCGGATTACTATTTTAAACCTAGTCTATCTTTAGCCGTCGATTTGTAATAACACTGTATAAGTTTCCCTAAGCACGGGTAAGTATGTGATAAAAATAAATTCCTTCTTATTAAGGCTTTCATTTTTCGTAGCGTACTTTACTTTGTCCATTAGAAACCCTTAAAATACGAAAAAAAACCTGTTAAAGACTTGCCATTACTTATATAAATCGATATTTTCGGAGGCTGCTTAAAAACTATTTTGTCTCCAGTTTTCCCTTTCAAACTTTGTTTCAACGTCTCTAAAGTCACTAACAGGGGTCATGGTAAAAACTCGAAGTTTATAGTCCCGATTATAGACAAAATAAAGTATAACTTTACAGACCCATTAAGTTTCATTCCCACGCAGACAAACAATAAGGAAGAATAGGTATTACCTACTACGTTTTTTTGACGTGACTTATTGAAGATTTGTCGCAAATGGCATTAACTACTTGGCCGGACAAATAGGGTGCGCTGAGGGCTCTCACCCGGTACAAAATTTAAGACAACAGGCCTGAAGGTGCCCAGTAGGGCGCGGTCCTTGGCTCAGGGAGTCGTCTGAGAGGAAGCATATTTGAAAGAATTAATCGACCCTAGTAGGTTGATAGCGATAACCGCTGAATGAGGGAAATATTACTACACACAGCTTAGTTTTAGAACTTATTCTAAATATGAAATATTCAAATTCATATCTACTTACCGAATAACCTCGGGTATTAATTTCCCGCCTATTTCCGTCAAGTTGACCACAATTTAGATCCGAACGGGACATACCTTGTCCTGTGCCCCGCGTCTCCTGTCCCGTAAAGGGGATGACGGCTGGCAACTATAGTTGACAGTTAAATTAGAATGCGAGTAATGAATGAAATGCCGCCGCAGTATGATGGGTTTAGGTGCCTTGTAAGTTTAATAAGTAAAAAGGTTTGAAGAATCTCAGTTGGAAATTGCTTGTTCTAGTTGACAAGAACTTGGCGAGTTTTTAAAGGATAATTGAGAGTAATAATAAAAAAAATACAAGGTAAATAAACTGCAAAAGCTAAACAAAAACTACTAGCTAAAAAAAATAAAAATGTAGAGCTATCCTGCTTGCCTGTTATAGTGTTTTATGATCTAAACATGAATTCCATAACAAATTTGTTAAGGCCCATGCTGGGATTCGATCAGCTGCATTTGCTGTGACTCCAACTGGGCTACCACAGTTCTAAGCTATCACTTTACCCCCTAACTATGGTATACAATAAAGAAGAATATAATATTAATATTACACATGTAACCGATATGTGATGTTACTAAAGCTGATGGATGAAGTAACTTGTTTTGCATAATGATGATGTTTGAAACATAATGTTTGTACCTAGCTAAGTTCTGAACACGGCATACGTATTTAATTATGTAGCATGTTGCTTAAATTACTTACTTACTAACTTGTTGTTAACTGGTGTGCTTGTTGTAAATGTAATAATATCTTTTTTCTATCTGAATAGGCAGAGTTATCATGGGGGTTTAAAAAAGCTACATCGAAGCTATTCATCTAAAAAGGAATAAGTATTGCTAATTAAAACACGGGATATAAGACTCCCGATATTTCGACACTGTTGCAAGTGCCATGATCACGGGATGACTGTTGAGATTGGGGTGGAGTAGGTAGATCCATAATTTTCTACGGGCATATCTGTCTACCCTCTTTCTTTGCCGCTTGTTTATGTATTTGATATCAGAATATTCGGAAGCATCTGAACTCGCACCAAAATCACTACGACAAACCGCAATCACTGTGTCCTCACGTTTTGTCACCACATTAGGCCGCTTTAAGCTTTTTACAACACTGGATTCCACATGCTCGATAATTTGAACCCGTCTATAACCGCGTAAACTTAAAACAATGTATAAGTATTGCTATTTGATATTTGCGCATATTTTTTTAAAATGAAATAGGCTCGCTTTGGCCACTATCTCACCATGGTACGTGACGATGTGGTCTAGGGTGGATCACGCTTAACTAGCAAATGCCTATTCACTCTAGCTTTGAAGACTCCCAGATATAGCGAGTTGGAAAAACAGACGACGGCAGACAGTTCCAGTCCTTCGCTGTTCGCATCAAAAAGGAAGAGGCAAAACCGTATAGTGCGGATTGGAGCAATATCCACAACATAATGATGAAATCCCTACAAACTCCTAGAAGTCAGTAAAAACAATATTGCTTAGATGAATTGTTTTAATGTGGCATTATTATCCAGGATTACTGAGGAGAGTCCTGAAGCTCTAAAATAAGTATGATTAACCATAATATTATAGTGAAAGACTAAATTCTGATGACACATGATCCGTGTAGAAATAAATAAAAAAATATTAGATAATTTACTCGTTCATATAAGATATGATGTATTATCAAGAGCTTACCTTACAATTGTACTTTATTATGTTATTATAAATAAATAATAATTAAATTATGGTACACTTTCAAGGCAACAAATTGGCTTTTCTATTTAGTACTAATTAACATCGTTTTAGCGTCGCTATTGATTTTTGAATACCTCTCATTAGTCGAAGTCCGTGGAGACTCGACGAGCCTTTGAATATTTTACGGCAATATTGCTCGATGGCGGAATATTGAGTGAAAATGCACTTCCGGGAGGCCTCCGAGGTAAATGTTAGAGACATTAACACAGTGTTTTGAATATGGTTGTTAATATTAGTTGTGAGTTTGAGACGATATAAATAAACATAGCATACATAAGCAGCCAAGTATATTCTGCGCACAGGCTTCCTTTTGTGGATCGGAGGAGGTACCAAACCTACTCCACCGCGCTGCTCCACTCACAACAGAGTGACACCCACCCCAGTGAGTCTCTTAAATTGACTAGCAGCCTATAGTTCGATGGTAAAGGTGTCTGGAAAGGCAAGGTGTGTTAAGGAGTTAAAAAGGCCACATTAAATTCATCTAAAAAGTAATATTGCTATTTGACATTTTTCGCATATAAATTAAGTGCGCAATGCAAACAAATGACAAATAGCAATATTGTTTTTTAAATGAATTACTTCCATGTGGCCTTTTAAACCCCCTGACACACCTTGCCTTCCTAAACACCTTGACCATCGAATATAAATAAAAAAAAGATCCTGACGAATTGAGAACTTCCTCCTCCTTTGAAGTCGGTTAAGAATAGATTTTGGCAGAGTTAGATACAATTATAATAAGTAAAACAACAATTTATTTTATTTTTTGATAGTTATTCATGATTTAATTATATTAGATAAAAATAGCATAGACTTGATTAAACATGATCCCATAATTAGTAAATTGTTGTTAGTCTAGATTTTACGATAATAAAATTACTTGTAAGTAATAATATTTTCTAATAGGCTAGTTGCCAACTAGTGAAATAATTTGCTTTTACTAAAATTCAAGACATGAAATCAATGTGGCGATACGAATTATTGTAGATTTGCCGCAAATGGCATTAACTTCTTGACCGAAAACGAAATTGCACTTACTTACATACTGATTGTACGAAAAAGCACACTAAAACATGATAAAATGTTGGAATTATTAAGTACGTTATCTTGATTAAGATTCGTAGAAAAAATAATGTTTTTCTGGAGTTTTAGATTTCTCTTTATCAGAATTTCGTAGGTAGTAGGACAGTAATTGGTGTACTTGTCGCTTAGAACGAATTTTTTCGGGTTCGCTTAGAAAAATGACTTTCGATAATATATGATATTCAAGAACATGTTTTTCTTATAATAACTTGGAAAAATAACTTCACCTTCAAGTATGACGATCTAATTTGAGGGTGTTTGGTACAAAGTTGTAAGACTTCTTAGAAACATCAAAACGAACGAAGATTGACGATAAATATTCGAGTTCTTTCCAAAAGTACGTCAATTAGAGTCTTTATTGATAAAGTTACAAGGTACAATGTTACGGGTTTAACCTAGCTACATTTGTCAGGCTTTGTGATTGGGAGAGGCTTGATGTAGTAAGACCAGAACTTTGTCTTTTAAAATGTACTTAGTTTTGCTTTTAATTACTTCCTGACCAAGGACCAAGATGAACCGATTAAATAGATAAAACTGTATATTACGGGTAGTTTGCTTTTAAATTTTGTTTTTGTTTTTAAGCTGTTAAAGTTTATTTAAAAGTGACTACTCATATCCGTACCAACCCGCATTGGAGCAGCGTGGTGGAGTATGCTCCATACCCCCTTCGGTTGATTGAGGGGAGGCCTGTGCCCAGCAGTGAGACGTATATAGGCTGTTTATGTACTCGTATCCGTAAGTGTTTGTAATGTTTAGAACTGACATTTCTCTCAGGGCAAAGGCCTCCTTCTATTTCCTCCAGGATTCTCTTTCCAGAGTTTCCTCCGGCCAGCTTTCCAGGAAAGCGTAGTACTAATGCCACATCCCGGACACTTCATACAAAACACCTCGTTTTACACAGACAACACATTGGCGTTATCGTACACGCGCATCTCTGTGTGTGTGTCATACAATTGAAGACTAAACTATGTCCGAGGGGGTGAGGTAAACCTAGCTCAGACGTTGGTGGGGAGCGGAAAGTTGCCATTCTATACTATGCTAATGCATAAAAATAGCAAAAATACTAAAAAAATAATAAAAAAGCACTAATGCATAAATAATATATCATGATAATTAACACACATAATAACGGGTTCTTACCGCGTTTAAATCAGGGATATGAGACTCCCAGTAAGTGTTGTAAAAAGCTTAAAACGGCCTAATGTGGTGACAAAATGTGAGGACACTGTGAGTGCGGTTTGTCGTAGTGAGTTTGGTGCGAGTTCAGATGGTTTCGAACATTCCGATATCAAATACATAAAACAAGCGGCAAAGAAAGAGGGTATACAGATATGTCTGCTCGTAGAAAATTATGGATCTACTTATTCCACTCCAATCTCATCAGTCGTCCTGTGATCATGGCACTTGAAATAGTGTCGAAATATCGGGAGTCTCATATCTCTGATTTAAACGCGGTAAGAACCCGTTATTATGTGTTTTAATTATGATAATAACCGCGTAAACCTAAAACAATATACATATATCATGATTACAAACAAACTAATATACTTACAAGATTTCTTTCACAAGCAATGAAGTACGAAACTTGGGATTAATGTGTTTCATAAGCGAACCAATTACACTGGATGAAAATTGTTAATGTAAAATTGTTAATGTTAATGTAAATAATGTTGCTCTGAGACGGCTGCCCTTATAATTTAGCTGACAATTTGAGAAACCTTGAGAAAAAATAAAGTAACGAAACGCCCTACATAAACATTTGATTTGATATTCATCAGTTCTAAACAGCCTTCATCGATGGGGCTGGCATAACAAACTTTGTTAAAAGCCCCTAAATAAAAGAAAAAAAAGGAACGAAACTCTACATAAGCATAAGTTTACAATAGTAACTTTTCCCCAATGCTCATTGCGAAATCAAAAACAGTAAAAAATAAATAAAAATAAAAATTCAATAGTTGCATTTGTTCCGTTCTAATACCAAATACTAATTTGTACATAGGTAGGAAATATTATAATTTTGTTGGACTTGGAATGGTAACAGTTAATTATCTGATATCTCTTAATCTCTAAAAATGACGAATTAGAGGAAAAGTATGTATATCAAACCCTAATATTGATTAAACATTACTTGAAATCACAACTCAAAGCATTTTAACTTTACTGAACCTGACTGTACCTAATTCCTTCATACTTGTTTTGGTATTAGTTTTAAAATGTGGTACTCGTTGAGAATTGAAAATAAATTCGAAAATACACTAATACCAAATGGTATTAGTTTTTGGTATTAGAACGGAATAACTCATAATTATGAAGAGCAAGTTGCGAGTGATAGTCACTCTGAAATACCTATCTGACCTTTTATTACTGATTTATTATAATTGAATGACTTATCAAATTGTTTCATTAAAATCTGTCGAAATCTGTGAATCTGTCTGTCTGTGTGTGTGAATGTATGTGTATGTGTGTCGTAGATTTTACCTAAATAAACTTTTTTATTATTATTTATTATTATTACTTCTTTTGTGGTGCGGATTACTATTTTAAACCTAGTCTATCTTTAGCCGTCGATTTGTAATAACACTGTATAAGTTTCCCTAAGCACGGGTAAGTATGTGATAAAAATAAATTCCTTCAAACATAAGTACAGAGGTACTTACCTACAACCTGTCAATATGATTATATGTAGGTGATCAGCCCTTCGCCTATAGGTATATACATATAGGTAATTATGTTAGAAAGGATAATTATATAGGTAATTTCTCTGACGGTTTTTAAAGAAACGACCAGATTGATAAAACAACTGACGTGTTCTATATTTAATTTATACTTATACCTAGTGTTAGAAGTATAAAACTATATCTTTATAACTTGCATTAAAATTACGTTTCTTTTTATTTTTCAGGTCCATCGAAAATGGTGCCACTTCTCTTTATAGTGGCTATTGGTAAGTATTCTTACTTGCTAATTTAGGTATAGAACAACTTCTGTATACTTCTACATAACATAAGTCTTTGCGGATACAGGTAGCGGGACAAGGGGTACTTCTAATATACTTGTATTAGGAAATATTGTTACTTGTTATTCAACACATGATAGTTTTATGATTAATAACTACAAACACCTAAAATCGATTACTATGCTTTGATTCACTACAAGTACTACTTACTACAAGTAGGTACAATCACACAATAATTTTAGATAAATAGATAATTATAGGCCGTATCATAGGCCGGTCATAGAATGGGTGACCACAAAAAAAAATAGATTTCATCACGAGTTCCTTCGTGCTTCGGAAGGCGCGTTAAGCCGTTGGTCCCGGCTGCATTAGCAGTCGTTAATAACCACCAATCCGCACCGGGCCCGCGTGATGGTTTAAAGCCCGATCTCCCTATCCATCCATAGGGAAGGCCCGTGCCCCAGCAGTGGGGACGTTAATGGGCTGGTGATGATGATGATGAGATAATTATCAGGTTAAACCTCGACAGCGCCATCTATATTATTTTTAGGGAACGTAGCCTGGAAAGTCCGTCATTGGTAATGTAGTAGTGAGCTTGTTATGTTGTTGATGTTTATTGACTTTTAGTAAAGTGTAAAAAACCGGACCTGTCAAATCTAAACAGGTCAGATAAACGGACCCTGTGAAAAACGGGATAATGCTGAGATGATGTTTATTAACCTTTAGTACTTATCACTTATTACTTTATTACACAACTGTATTGTCTCTATGAACCGTTGCTTACATTATTTGATAAAATGATTGCGTTCCTAGCAAAGCAAGAAGGTCTATTATTATTTCATCGTGAAGAGAATATTATTTCTATTTCTTTCTCGGGAAATTAATTAGGTGTCCTCATATAAATTGGACTGTCATTAGCAGAGAAAGGAAAATAATTGCTTCCTCTGTCTAGAGTGACGTGTGCTACAGAAATGTAGGTTTTTGTGTTAAACACGTAGGCAGTTGACCACCTTACATACGTACTTTTATTTATGTGTCATGACGTTTTATCCAATATGCCATGTCCGGGAATATTCTCGTAGTCTGGTTCCCCAAGATTCAGGCATTGCCTAGTTTGGGGACCCCTGTACAACTCGTGAATTCTAATTAGTTTATAAACACACCTTTAATTTTAAGTAAACATATATTATTTTTGTATTTCCCTGATTTTGTGCAATAAAGTTGTGAGCTACGGTGGTAGCTGATGAATATGAAGTGGGCTGTATAACTAAATGAAATGAAGGAATAACAGATAAGTACTTAGCTTTGAGAATTATTTAATATATTTTCACCAGTCACCAAAAAAGCAAACGACAAGAAGTAAAACAAAATCAACATACAAAACGTCAAACAAGAATAATATAAAAAAAACATAATAATATAAAAAGATTACAAAACCTACGAAGAGTTCGCAACAAAAGTTATCATTATTATTAAGTAAAAACTCTTTAATAATAGAGATACTGGCTGCTTTTTTTCAAATTGTTTTTTCTTATACTCTGGTCTTATCTGCCTAAAGGTTAGGTAATAAAGCTCTTTTTATACAGTTTTGCGCCTTTTTACCTTCGGGAACGTTCCGATAGTGGGAAAATTCCCGGGAACGGCACATATCGGTTGTATCACAGATCATAGAAACTGTAATGAAACTAGCGAGTAGCTTGCTGAACTGACATTTATTTTTTTTTTTTTTATAGACATAGACAATAGGTATATACAATATGTACTTCAATTTTTATATATCAGATAGCAACATTAATTATTATTTTAATATATTTAACAATAGGAACAAGAGAAATATACAGGGTGTTAGTGACATCGTAACGTTATCTTTGAGGGATGATTCAGATCATGATTCTGAGTTGATAGCAAGTCGAATTTTCCGATGCAGTAGTATGGAACTTAAAATAATGAATTTCTGACAGGAAATTCCATTTGATATCAACTCAGAATCATGGTCTCAATCATCCCCCTCAGTATTCGTTACATAGTCACTAACACCCATACGTATTCGCTACTCGTATGACTACGTGTGCGTACTTGGAATTTTCCATCGTAAAAGTATAGAAAGGAAAATAATTCAAAAAACACAAAAAAAAACATGAATTTTGTGACGGAAAATTCCCCTTGATATTAATTCATAATCATGAGTTGAATCATTCCTCTCAGTATACATTATGTTGTCACTAACACCCTGTATACTACTTGCGTATTAATGAAGCAATGAATGATGTTGAAAGTTTTATAATACGATCGTTGTCTCATATACCTGTAATATGCTCGTTTTGTGCATATTTCGTTTCCCCGTTTATGCTACTGCGGCATAATATAAATAATTAGGTACAAAAACTATAAGAAAAGCACAATCAGCGGCCTTATTGCTAAATAGTAATTAATTTCAGGCAACCTTAGGGTTATACCTATTATATTTAGAATACACCGAGGGGTGTAATACGTATGTACATAAACTGGCTCCTTATATACGTCCCACTGCTGGGCACAGGCCCTCTCTCAATCAAGTGGAGGGTATGAAGCAGACTCCACTACGCTGCTTCACTGTTTGGCCTATATACTACGAAAACGTGTTCAAGTTCTACCTATAGCTTATTAACTTACCTACTTATATCAAAACGAAAAGTTATTCAAATGATCAAAAAATATAAAACTTGTTCATTATTTTATAAAAGAAAATCTATTACTTTAAAGATAAATATCTCTTTAAATATATTTTTTAACTCCGACATCATAACATAAAACAGATTTAAAAATGTAAAAAAATATACTTCTAAAAACATCTGTTCTAAATTAATTTCGAAATCCATTAACCCTTTGAAATTAATTCGTCTGTCAGATAACATTTTTTCAAAGAAAGCTTCTCTTTTACCGACAGGTGGTTTCTAAAAAAGGTTCAAAAGAAAAGGGGAATAATCCCTTAGTTTGCTAAAGCCAATGTTGATCGAGTCACCTTACTTCCGACGACGTCGCCTGGGTTAATTGTTTGCTGTCTCCTTTACACTTTCAAAACCTGGATATGTCACTTTTATGTAATTTATTTTAAAAAATATACAAATATTTTAAATAAAAATATTTTTTGGAGTGAATTCCATTTTTACAAATTACTGGTTGTTTTAGTAGCGCATTTTGTAAATGCCATTTATTTGATAGAAGAACTATTTTTTGTCTTTTATTTAAAGGCTTTTTTTAACTTTTTCTCATAAAATTAGGCTGTTACTTACGTTAGTTAAGTTTTTTGATATAAAAGATTTTCTTTAAATAAGTTTTTATTGACTTTATAAATATTCTATATTTTTATTGCACCTATATTTTTTACTTTTATAATTAAATAGAATAGGATTAAGAAGGGAATGTTAGGTTGGTTTGGACACGTTGAGCGGATGAAGGATAATAGAATTGCAAAAGCGGTATATAAAGCGAAAGTTGATGGTAGGGCTGGCAGAGGAAGACCGAGAAGGACTTACGATGATCAAATTGGAGATGTCCTTAGAAAAGGTTCAATACGATCTACTCTGAACCGGCGTGCGTGTATGAAGCGATTGATGAATGTGGAGGAAGCAAGAGAAGTGTGTCAGGATCGAAGCAAATGGAATTCTATAGTCTCTGCTTACCCCGGTGGGAAATAGGCGTGAGTTTATGTATGTATGTATGTATGTTTATAATTAAATATCTTTACGTTTTCGCTTCTAGTAAGTCCGGATCCATGTGATTCATAAAGTCCTTGAGTTAGTATAACGAGCAGTGTACAAACAGGGCTGGTACTGGTTGGAGAACGGTCCAGCGTACTCGTTTGAATCCAGTTTGCTGACCTGCCGGGTGACGATCTCTTTGCTTTTTTAACTCGAGAATTAAAATTAAATTGAAAGCCCGGAAAACGAAACTTGGCGAATGCGTGCGAATTTTGAAATAAGAATTCGACAAATAAAAGTACTCATAAAATTATAGCTCGTACAAATCTAAATAAAAAAAAAATGTTACTTTGGTTGCCATTATTGGAGCTTTTATCTGTGTTGAAAATTAAGTTCATTCGTGTACATTTCTTAAAAAAAAATACGTTATATTTACAACCGGTTGTAGTGTAAATAACTATTTAGTAAATTCTGCTAAATAGGTAGCAGCTTTAAGTGAGAAAACGCTGAAATGCTTTTTTAACATATGGTAAAAGCGTTTGCGGTGTTAATTAATTACGCGGTCAAATATTTGGCCGCACTAAAGTGCATTGGTTAAGCGTGCTCCGGAATGTGTAACGTGCATTTGAATGGATACAATTTTTTTTCGAGAATCTGGAATCGCTTTTTTTAGGGTAGTATTATCATATTTAAAACAATAGTCATATACATAGAGATAGGTAATAATACATTCACTGACGATTTTGCTTTGATTTATTGACTATGTTACTTGTACACTTTATTTGTGAATGAATATAAGTTAGTATATGTAGATAACATTGTATTGCAATATTGTCGCTTTCTAAATCTGCCTTTTAGGCGATATGACAACATAAATTCTAAAGTTCTATATGCCACATAACACAATATTGATGATGAACTTAGTTATTCTTAAGGAATATCAAACAAAAGATTTAAAGCCTTAATACCTGAATATTTCAACAATACTTACATAATTTTTCAAACACAAACCCGCAACAAACAGCTAGAGCTATTAAAAACTGGTACTGGATAGTTTTACCGCGAAAACAAATATTTTAATGCCACTTCTAGAAATTCATTGCCATTCCACGTAGGTATGACAAAACCTAGGGTTTTTAAAATATATTAAGCTGTAAAATGATGCATGTATGTAATGTACGTAATTTATTTTGAGCAGAACGTTATTTAAAGAGTTACTCACTAAATTACATTTAGCGTATTGTGTAAGTAGTAATTTGCTTATGGTAAACATAGAATGCGTTCAAATTGAATCAAAATCATTTATTCAACGTAATTATCATGGATAAACATGTTGAAGGTCAATTTAACATTTTTTTATCTACGTCTTTTTGCACGGCTGAGGAAAAGAAATGACTAGAAACTGCAACAGCAGCAGCCCACCTTTATATCAATGTAGTGTAGGGTGTCAGTGACGTCGTAACGAATACCGAGGGGGGTGATTCAGCTCATTATTCTGAGTTAATATCAATTGGAATTTTCCATCGCAAAACTATAGAATTGAAAATAATAAAAAAATAAAAAATATCATGAATTTTGCGATGGAAAATTAGAATTGAATAGAATAGAATAACTTTATTCCCAAAACAGTGAAGGTTACAAAAGCATTTACATAAATTAAGTTTAACAATTTGTGACTAGTAGCTAACACTGCCCAGGGAAATGGGACTGACTCAGCATATTGTTGCTAAGAGTATGGTATGAATGCCCACTCTCACCAACACTGATATTCTGCCAGTACCCATATTACGCTTATAATTAGTAATAAATGAATTGAACATGCCAACAAAAAACCGTGCCGTGAATTGTTTAAACGGAAAAAAAATATATAATAAATTATAATAAAAAAATATAAAATATATTATAAATTCCACTTGATATTAACGCAGGATCATGGTCTGAATCATGCTCCTCAGTATTAATTAAGTTACGCTACGAGGAACGCATTGTAAAGCGTTCAGCTGCTTATCTTCCCGGGTAAGTATATCGTTAAAACCGAAAGAGGGATTGTTCAGCATGATGATGGATATTATTATAGATGATGGCTTGATCACCTGTTACTATGCAGTTCATCATATCCATCTTAGGATTTCGTATCAAAAGCGGCTGCAAGTTGTCATTTTCGGATCTTTGGCTCACAACCATACCACAACTTACTTACACGATTGAACAAGAACCACTTCAACCAACAAGCGCGAATTAAGGTTTTCTCTAAATCTCTAATAGGATTTTAATCGCCGGTCAAATTCTTTTCGGACGGGCGGTCATGAACCTACCTGTGAAGCCATTAAGATTGAAGTCTGTAAAGGTTCCTCGTTGCGTCCACACTCGACGGCTGTAGAGTGATTTCCAATAATGCGTTCTCGTCACGGAAATGAGTTTACTGAGCTTCGTAGAGCTAGACACGGGTCCCAGCTTACATGGATTCAGGGGCCGATTTATAAGAAAATATATTTTCGGTCTGTATTCCCTGGGAAGTTATTTTGATAAATATCATTGTAATCTTTGTGACCATACCTATATTACTGGCCTCAAAATAGAAGTTATCTCTTGTTAGGATTCGGAAAAATAATTCTTAGTAAGAATTTAGATTGGACATAAGCTTGTTTTTTCAGCAGGTAATGGCGAAAGTATTTAAAGAATGTGAGTCTGTAGTAGTGGTGGCCTGGAAGAAATGGTTTTAAAACAATAAGGGCGACCAATTGTACTGTATCCATATGTCATGTCATGTCTGTATGTTAATGTTTATTTACGAGTATATGCGAGAAAGTATAGTCGTTTTGATTTGAAGAAGGGTGGGCCATTTACAACATTTTCAGATATTCTTATTATAAAGTAAAGTTCTGACGCACTTAACTTAGTACATTTGTCTCGAATAACATTCTCTACAGGGATAGGTAAAGCCATAGGACATCATCAGAAGTCCTAAACAAATGAAAATGTAGTATTTTTTTAAAAACCACAAGTTCATAGTTAAGGCAGATTAAGAAATTGCCACATTTGGTATTGAAATCTTGAGAAGAATACCATGAACTGTATGATGACGGGTTAAGAGTCCACGCCCACAGACAGTCCGTCATGTACCTATCGTGTATTGTGAAATGATTCAGAACCATACAAAGCGGGACACCTAAAAGCTAGTCGTAGTCAGTGATGTGCTGTTCATGGGAAAATTCCCGAACGAATTCTTTGGGAACGATCCCGGCAGTAAAACGGCGCAAAACTTACGTAAAAAGATCTTTATTAGAAAGAAAGAAAGAAAGAAAAAAATATTTATTCGACATACTTATTGTTTTAACATAATTAACATAAAATAATACAGTTATGAATGTATGCCGAAACGGTTCCACCTCAGCATAATGCCATAGCCTAGACTATGACGCTGGTTTTCAGTTGAAACCGGTAAGGTAATCAGGTAACACATTACCCAACCTTTAGGCAGGTAAACCAATTTGAAAGAACAATTTGAAAAAGAAAAGCAGCCAGTGTCCTTACTATTAAAGAGTTTTTACAACGGGAACATTTGAGCCGTGGTAGCCCAGTTGGTAGAAAGCTTACCTCTCACATTGAGGTCGCAGGTTCGAATCCAGCACTGCCCTAAACCAATGATTGTCGAATTCGTTTTACAATTCATGTTTGGATCATAAATTATTATTACGTGCTCAGCGGTGAAGAAAAACATCGTGAGAAAACCAACATTCCCGAGAAATGCATTCGGAGGTATGTGACCTAACCTGTACCTGTGAAATATTCAGGTTAGGTAAGCGGACCCTGTGAAAAACGGGATACTGCTAGGGAGATGATGATGACAACGGAAACATTCCCACTTGGGAACATTCCCGGGAACGTCACATCACTGGTCGTAGAATGTTCCAGTCACAGGGATACAGGGGCAAATTTATAAGGAAATTGATTTCCGGCAGGACGCACGCTTTGGCAAACGGAACGAAGTTTCGTATTGGTATAGTTTGGCAAATAACTGTATACGGAAACGGTACACATGCTAACTGAGATACGAATATATTTCATGTTTTATGTTAAGCTGCATTACGTATCTTAATTATGTAATTTTTCGCCAGTAGGTACAGTAGAATTAGTAGTCAGAAATGACTATTAAGACTTTTTTCATAGGCAATAATTTAGGTAGGAATTTTTCTAATATCAAAATGTAATGTAATGTTTTTAATGTATTTTATTATTATTGATATTTTTTATAAGCATCTAAATAGTCATTTTTGTGTTAAATATTTGTATGCCAACCAGGCTGGACATGTTGAAACTCAAAATATAAATTGTAAGATCATTGTTATGTTACACATGTTTCACAAATAAATGATTATGATTATGGTTATGAAAGATTGTATCACAAACAAATATGACATTTATTATTTTGAAATCACACTAGGCCATTACAAAAAGACAGAGTAAGTAATCGTTTGCGACTATCGATTGCCGTTTGCGAAAAAAAATAAACAAAAAACATAAACAGCCTATAAACGTCCCACTGCTGGGCACAGGCCTCCCCTCAATCAACCGGAGGGGTATGGAGCATACTCCAATCCGCTGCTCCACTGCGGGTTGGTGCAGGTGTTTTTTTACGGCTCATAGCCGGGACCATCGGCATGTGCCCTCCTAAGCACGGAATCATTTTACTTTCTCGGACAATTAGGTGATTCAAACCAGTAATGTCCTTACCAAACAAAGGACAGTCTCACAAAGTAATAAGGTAAACGCTCCTATTAACGCCACCCAAAAATCGACACCGTTTACCGCCACCTTTTTTAAATTGCGGATATTTTGAATTGTGTCTGAGATATAAATTTGATTCAAATGTCAAAAGGTACATGTATTAATTGACCATGAAACGAACATATCCCTGAGCACGGGCAACAACAGTCTAATTTGTGATTGGTCTGTAAGTGTGCATTGTCCGCGCAAGCAACACGCTCCATACAAGCCACTACTGAAATGCATAAGCATACAACATTTTTTTCTTAAGGTTTTGTGTCCCATGATACATTATTTTTCTTCATTTTAGTAATTGTGACTACTTCTTAATACGTTTAAGAACTGAGAAAGCATGCTATATTTGACATTTGTGTTAGTTTTAAATGATTAATTTGAGTTTTACAATGTGGCGGTGATAGAAGCATACATTTGCAGTTTGGTTACTATTACCGCCACCTATGGCGGCGATCGATGTTTGTATCATATTTGTATTTTTTAGTTATTTAAGGTAACATGCCCAATCATTCATAATGTTATCATCTCATTTTGTAGTATGGTTCATGAACTATATTAAAATCTATTAACGCCACACATTTGGTGGAATTCAAGTATCCTGTGCTGCTTATAAGTTAATGTATTTTTTTAAGAAATGTTTGAACAAGTAGTTGAAGTAATTATGGATTTCTAATTTAAATACTTTATATATTCATTAAAATATGCTTTGAAACTGGTTATTATATACGTAGCTCTCATTTTGAATATTTATTTGTTTTCTTAAGGCTAATTTTTATGTGGCGGAAATTGAAACACAGAAATTACATTCTATTACCGCCACCATAGATTTATTTTTATAATTTATATACAGGGTGATGCATTATTCAAGAACGAATGGCAATTGTTATGGGAACTTTGGTGGTTTGTGAATCGTTCATTTATTCTATTATTAGGTACGGTACGGTGCAGATAGAGACGGATGGACTGACAGAGACGGACGGACAGACCGAAACTAACGGACAGATAGAGACAGACGAACAGAGACAGACGGACGGACAGAGACAGACGGATGGACAGAGACAGACGGACAGAGACAGACGGACAGAGACAGACGGACGGACAGAGACAGACGGACGGACAGAGACAGACGGACGGACAGAGACAGACAGATGGACAGAGACAGAAGGACGGACAGAGACAGACGGACGGACAGAGACAGACGGACGGACAGAGACAGACGGACGGACAGAGACAGACGGAAGGACAGAGCCAGACGGATGGACAGAAACAGATGGACGGACAGAGACAGACGGATAGACAGAGACAGAAGGACAGACAGAGACAGAAGGACAGACAGAGAGAGACGGATGGACAGAGACAGACGGATAGACAGAGAAAGAAGGACAGACAGAGACAGACGGACACAGACAGACGGTAACCGGATAGAGACAGACGGACAGAGACAAACGTCGATTATATATATATATAAATCTAAGATACCAAAAGATTTTTCTGTAGTTTATGTCATAATTCATTTAATAAAAAAATAACAATAATAATAAAGTTTATTGAAAACAGTTCGTTTACAGTTTTTGTTGGAACGCTGTCTTTCTAACTAGGTGAACCTGTATTTTGAGAGACAGTGCCTTCCCAATCTATGTATCTATTAACTACATTAACAGTGGTAAAAATACGGTATTAAAACAACCTTTTTTTTAAATAAAGTACCTGAATAACTAGGTTAGATATCTGGTTAGCGGTATTCGATGCAGCAAAGGCGGTAATAGAAAGAAACCGTATTTCATGTGGCGGTAATAGAGACAAGTGGGTTTTCGGACATAAATTTATTTTTTATCCAAAATATTCACTCAAAATTAAAAATTCTTGATGTATTTAGCAGAAGACAATCATAACAATACAAATAAAATAAATAAGCTGCACTAGCAAATACATAAGTACTTAATTTCTGAGAGGTAATCAGAGCATAGCTTAACCTGGCGGTAATAGGAGCGTTTACCTTAGTAACACACAATTGTCAATTTAATAACAGTGAAAAAATACTCCTTTACCATAAAACTGGCGGACCCAACTAGTTGACCAACTAGTACTGCCCATTAAAAACATAAGACTACGGAAAATAAACCAATATAAGTATACGTAACCAATATGTATACTACGCAAAACTAACCCAAAATATAGTTGATTTAATTTAAAACACATTACAAGTACTTATTTGCTATAACCTACATAGATTCTATTTATTATTCTCCTCTGACTACTAACACTAAGTTAACTATGTATATAATATATATATTTTATATGGCTGGTGTGTATCAGCAAAACTCAAATAGCAAGGGAAGTAGATCAAACGGCAAAGCTTATGGGGGCTCAGTTTCAACCCGCTCGCCACAGTACGGTGGAGTCGGCAAAACAACTGAACGTGCAATGATCTTCGCAATGGCTGCAGTGAGTGACACAAATACTCGTTGTTTTAGCAGTAGATACTGGTTTTATCCAAAGGACGTTGATCGAGTCATTGTGTTTTCTACAACATGACCAAAAATTCCACTTTATATTAACTCAGATTTATGGTCTTAATCATCCCCCTGATTTTTCGTTACGATGTTCGTAACAACCTGTATACAATGGGCAGTTATAACATTAATTGTTACTAATACTGCATTATCACCATACCGTTAATTATTACTATCTTAGGAATACAACAAACTTCAATACAAGTTCTGTTTTGAAATCAGTTTTATTTAAGTATGTGGTTTTTCCATCTGTCTGACTACACACCGAGTAACTAACTGTTCCTTATCCAAACGGCTTCGGGTACCTTTTTGCCAAAACTTTTATACTCATATTAATACTCTTGTGTGTATCTTAGTAAAGGTCTAAAGAAATGTGCAAGACATATAACAAAAAGAAAATTACAACTGCCTCCATCAAAGTACATCAAACAGCAAAGCTCATGGGGTTACGTCGCTCCGACCGCGGCAAGATGGCGGCGGACAAAAACAAATGTTCGTGTAATGACCCACACTGAGGGAATGACGGTCTCGAGGGTACTGGCGACTAATTTGTCATACAAGTAACTGTTTTGGACTAGATTTTAGAAGACTGCACATAAGCTACAAGCAGAAAAAAAGTACAAATCCAAAATACGCATCGTATGTAACACAAAGCGTAGCGTTTATAGGATTAGCTAGCGCTACTTGTCGCGTCTACGTCGATAGTGTGCACCGTACCACGGGGGCTGGTGTTCTTCATATCAATAATGTAAAGTCGCTATTTTAGCCACATAATCTTAAATTCGTTTCTTTTCTATTTATATTCAAAAATAGTAATAATCTTTTTTTTTCATTTGACTAGACTTCGATTTCAGTCGGATGGAATTTACTGCATGGCTGGTTTAGGCAATCTCATTTCGTCAAAACTATGATTGTAATTTTGCTTTACTATGAATAATACATTCATTCGTATCGTGAGCTCAACAGCTAGACCACTGAGGCTGTTAAAGAACCAAATAAATGATCTTTCAGTAACTAAGTATTTTTTAATGTTCTGTGTAAGTCCATTTAGCAAGCATTATTTTTCTATCTTAGAATTAAACAGACTCCAAGGGTCGGTCGTTTGTTGTCCCTCCCTGGGGTATCAATTGTAAAAAGGAATGATAAAAATCTGTGAAAAACATTTTTACGAGATTCTATTGAGGTAAGAAGCTTTAAAGTCGATTTTATTACATGTAATTATTACATTACATACATTATGTAGTATTAAATATCTCCTATACTTAAAGGTTGCCTGGAATAGATTGCTACTTAGCAATAAAGCCGCCTATTGTAATCATTTTATTTCTCTTTTGTTTTGTATTTTCCTGTTTGTGCAATAAATTATTTGTTATGTTATGTTATATACGGTCACGAGTACTAATATGTATACACTTTGAAACCATGTCACATTAACCTTTTTGACAAACTAAACCGTAAGTCTCATTAAATGTGAAATATGATATTGCTCATGACTGTATATTAAGTAGAACAATGTAACAAATTAACATCAGAACACTTCAAAATGTAGATCGTAATACAAAACATTATATGGATCAGCATATCCATCTTAAGCCATTAGCGTCAATTCAAAAAGGCGGGATCAATGAGGATGAAAACTCTTCACTTCTCCCATTGGGTATTATTACTGTTGAGTGTTCTTAAATTTTGACATTTTCCCATACTATTTGAGTAAACAAACATATTGTTTTGATTATATTTATTTTTTATTTTTTTTTCTTTTATTTTTTTTATTGTTTTTTATATATTTTTTTCTTTTTTTTTGTTTTTTTATTCTTTTTTTTTTCCGGTTTTTTTCCTTTGCGCAGCGTTTAACTGTAAAATCATAGTGTTATACATTTTTATTCCCTAAAGATCTGAAGGAAGAAAACTTAGAAAAACTTATTTTCCATCAAAACTGCCTTTCTCCAACTGATGGCTGCTTTTTTTTCATCAGTAATCCTTCAGATGGGATGAGCTCCACATTGCTTTATATTTTATAGCAATTTATCACGAATTTTAGCTGGACAGTATGGAGAACTGTCAAATTTTAGAAACACTCAACAGTGCTGCCGCCTACATTTCAACTTCTAATTTATATCCTCATTGTATACTGGTGAAATTCCATATTGCTAGATATACTGCTTATTCAGGACTATTTGGTACCTAAACATACCTTAATAACCTTTCTCATTCAATAGATATACACGTTAAACTGTATCCTGCCATCGTGACGCTGACGTCACGATCGACACTGGCTGCAAGTTGTCTTTGATTATTTGTGGCTTTGCCCACCCCATTAGGGATAACGAACTTGAGTTTAAGGTATGTAACACGAAAATAGGTTCTGACCTTCTGAAACTAGTACAGCAAGGTAATTTTTATTTTTTTAAACTTGTAGACTACAAGTACTACAAAACTACTTGTATTTGGTACCTCAGGATTTTATTAGGGGATGATTTTTGTTCCGAATCCTTTGTTAGAGTTCGCTCTGCCGTATTTGATGCTTTTTGCCTACCGACTCATTTCTCCCGAACTATAATGATAAGGAACAAAATATATTTTTTTAACTATACATAAAACTCATGCCTATTTCCCATAAGGTTGAGCAGAGACTATGGATTTCCACTTGTAAAAAAATTCAATGCAAAGCAATGCATGCAATGTTAAGTGTTGTTGTTGTGTTGTTATGTTTGTTGTGTTGTGTGTTAATATTGTTATGTGCCTGTATTTTTTTATTTCCTGTGTAAAGTGTTATTATAGTACTTAACAATAAAAATATCACCTTAATATCTAGCTACTAAGCTGTAGTTTGTAATGAAATTAGCACAGGTGAGGCTTACTACATCGAACCATGCGCTCCCGGCAAACTTAACTAACTTAGAGTCTGATCAATTTCGGAACTTATCACCTCATGGTAGGAGAGAAAATCAGTCTGGTGGAAAATATGACATCATCGCTTGGTCTGGGAAAAGACGTTTGTTACTCTTAATCTACTTGAGTCTACTACTACAAAAATGATTGCAAGTAATCTGATTACTTGTGACTTTGTTTACTACTTTAGGCATTATATGCTCGAGGTACCTACCTATGTTTCTATTTATGTTGCGTAAGAAGTAGGTGTTCATTAAGTAATTTGCTATAGCAGCAGGTCGTAATTGACAGTGATTTAAATTTCGAATTTCTTTTGACGTTCAAAAAGTGCCCAATAAAAGGAAAAAGGGAGTATTTTTTGAACGTCCCTTCCTTTACTTCCCGTTTTCTCGCCTTCCCCGTCGACTAAACGTTTGACATTTGTTTTTATTAAGCCACACTGACAAATGGCGGCGGAGAGGCGCAACGATTGCGTTGCCAACAGTAATTTACTTGTATATGTTGTTTTCGGACAAGTGAAATGTTTTGTTTAGGAACGGTAAACTTTAGTCGGCAGTTAATGAGCTGGAGAATGTTAGGACGAGTAAATGTAGACTGTATACGTATTTGAGTTTGAGTTCTATTTGTTGAGACGTCCTGATGTCGATACCTACCTATACAAGTATACACGTTAGTATTATATAATCAGTTTCATTCAGCGCTTATCGCTATCGACCCACTAGGGTCGATTAATTCTTTCAAATATTCTTTCTCTCAGACGACGCCCTGAGCCAAGGAGCCAATTGACATAGTTTGCGTCCACCATCAGCTTTCTCATTAAGATTGGATTTAAAATTGGTTTCTGAAATTACCTATCGGTTATTAATAATAAGAAAACATATACGTATATTTCGGAAAAACTAAAACATGCGTACGTGCGTTTATATTTCGAAAATAGATACTTAGTCACTCGTATTTCACAGCACACAGAAACGTGTCTATAACTCTGTTCACATATTGAGAGTGTTTATCCGTGTTATCATGTTCAAAAGGAGTACAGTCGTGGAGCGAATGAATCAATAGGTATCGGAAGACAGACACTACTCGCTCGGAGGCGACAGAGCGAAAACAATTTCACGAAATTGTTCGTGTTTTGTTGAAAACTTTTCTACCCGTAATATAGGTAAAATTTTCGTTTACAGACAATTTTGCACTTTATGTATTATCTGTCTACTATCTACTCAGCCTGCATCCACACACTACTGGGTATAGGCCTCTGTTTCATGCCATCATTTTCGACTCTTCTTCTTCTTGATTCTTCCTTTATTCATACTGTATGTAAGTACACTAAAAAAATAAAAAAATCTATGAAGTCATGAAGTCACGTTGGGTATTAAGTGAATAAATAAAAATATAATTTTTAAAATTAAAATCCGACTACGGAAAAATCGCGCTCTAAAATTTATGAAACAAGAAAATAGGTAGGTGTGACTCTGGTCTTCCGAATAGTGATGTTTAGTAAATAGCCGTGGTCGTATGTCGTGGTAAGCGAACTCTTAAGACAATTGGCAAGTGTCTAAATTCGAATTAAATATAGGTACATGTCTGGAACGAGTTTCTTTTTAAATATTTTGTATCTTTACCGAAACAAAAATGATCGTACTCCTATCTGCAAGGCCGGCAATGCTCTTGTGATCTGGTGTTGTGTATTTGCATCAGGCAATCCGTTTGCCCCTGTATTGTATGTGAGTTTGGCAAACGGATTGTCTGATGCAAATACTCAACATATATTATATATATATTCTTCTAACAAACTCACATACAATATATATATATATACGAGACACCCTACGGCCTGGTAAAACTGTAGCACCTAAAACTTTTTGATTTCACGAGACCTATTTAAGTCTTGGTCAAATGCTATCGCGGTAAAAAATGGCGGAAAAACAAGATGGCCACCATACAAAGCTTCGAAGTAATACAGGACACCTAGGAACCACGCGACATCTAGTATATATATATATCAACAATGTCAACTGCAAAAATAGTAAGACACATATATATATATATATATATATATATATATATAATTCAGTCTTACTATTTTTCCAGTTGACATTGTGTCTCAAACTGTCAAAAAGCTCTCGACGTTGAGTATCATGTTACTCTTTCTATACGTTATTTATGCATCAACACAGCTAATGTAGAGGTGTTGATGGAAACATAAAGGAGTTCTCACGTATATAAACACTGTCTATCTCAAGTTTCGTGTACCTACTTATTCCTTTGTTAGCATATTATTTACTTGTCACATAATATAAGTAAATTTGTCGATATTGGAGTTCAAGATAGATGATGAAACGTGCCTATACTAACCCTTTTGATCGTGATTAGTTTGTAAAACGATACTTACGAGTTAATTCCAACTACTCCATTCCATATATGGACAACTAGACGTCGGCAGGCATTTCTTCCTTATGTTGTGGACATTCCTCCAATCCGCACAAAACGTTTTGTATCTTCCTTTTTGATGCGAACAGCGAAGGACTGGAACTGTTAGCCGTCGTGTTTGTCCAACTCGTTATATTCTGGGAGTCTTTAAGGCTAGAGTTCATAATCATCATCATAAATAGCCTATATACGTCCCACTGCTGGGCACAGGCCTCCCCTCAATCAACGGAGGGGGGGGGGGGACCACATCGTCACTTACCATCAGGTTATATTGTGGTCAAACGCGAGAGACTATTTTATTTATAAAAAAAAAAACAGATAGATATAGATATGACGTGATCTGTAAGTCAATATGAGATGATTATGGACTCTTCTTCTCTCGGATGTGAAATCAATGACCAACTTCACCAACCGTCCAGCCGCTAAAGGCCCAACATGGCTCATGTAACGACTACATACTTACTTAAGTAAATAGTAACCGGAATCCACGGCTTATCGTGCCCTTCGAAGTACGCATCATCTTAATTTCGGAGACGGGTGATCAGCCCGCAATATTCTAAACAAACAAAGGGATAAAAAAGTGATTTGAACCCGGGACCTCTGGACTGTGAGCCTTTGAGGTGAATAAGTACGTACTTCAGCTAATCACGCAATTAGATATTCACGAGTATGTTGTCCATTGTCACCTGAAATTAAACCGCTGCGATGGACGCACGCCGCCTAACGTAATTCAATAAACCAGCCACGGATAGCTGCCCACAAAATTTATGTCGTAAAAATTATGAGCACATATTTCGCTCAGCAACACAAATGGAGTTTTATTTACTCCACAGCAGGTACTCAGCTCGTATGCGCCCGGGAAATCCAATTTAGCCCGCAATAAAAGAACGCGATGCTAGGAAATTCCCCGCGTTTATCCTGCGACACCTCATCTGTTCTGTCCAGATGAGTATTAGCGCGTTTGATTATGTTCTTTTCATATCTAATGGGATAGGTTTTCAATTTGCGTAGCTGATATGGAAATGACGTGAGGGTTTTATTTATAGTAAAGTTTTGTGAGTTTGTTTGGAAGAGGTTTCAGGGATTAAGTTAGATGCACACAGAACCGTGAA
This sequence comes from Pectinophora gossypiella, assembly GCF_024362695.1. Classification (NCBI taxonomy): domain Eukaryota; kingdom Metazoa; phylum Arthropoda; class Insecta; order Lepidoptera; family Gelechiidae; genus Pectinophora; species Pectinophora gossypiella. Next base: position 6,404,527 of record NC_065421.1, on the reverse strand, counting down.
TGTGGACAATCAGATTTTGATCGTGGTTTCTAGGTTTATGTGTTAAATTATGTTGTATTGACCAAATATTTTTGCGAGTTACAATTGGCTACGGAGCGTTACGACGCGCCTACGCGCTACTGGTCGTAGCTATGAAACTACGACAATGCGAATGCACACACTACTTAGTGCAAGAAACATTACGAATCCGAATAGTTCAACTTACAAAAAATAATAAGTAACTAATATTAACTCACTGTTGTAGTAAAATATTTTTATATATATATTATGATCCTAAACACATATTTGTAAAAAGGGTAACCTCACCTACTTTTATCTCACAAAAAAGCGCTACTTTTCCTTCATTTCTTTTATTTACTGACAGTGGCAGGACAGGGCAGGGTACTCGTTTAGACTGAATAAATGATATAAGTGGGCCCTGTCGCAGGAGTGCGTTATTTTTTCATATCTAAATGAGGGTAGACGGAGATATAAATTGTCGTCCCGTGTTTGAGAGTGGCGGGTCTGGCCTGCGTGCCATTCTGACGTCAGAATGCGATGCATCATTGATGTGACAAGCTATTTGTGTTTAGGCACTTCAATCCTATTTTTGTTAATTCATGTATTTTTAAAGGATTTTTTTTTAAATCCGTGATAATGCTGTTCGGAGAACTCGTGACTTAGATTGTAGTGTCGCAGGATCGCGGAAGTATTCGTTTCCAGTGAAGATTGTTAGAAGTTATTTATAAAAGACTTCCTGTTAACCCGGTACTTAGTTCGCGTAAAAGCCCAGCAGGCAAAAAAAAAGAAATTTCATACAAACTTTACTACTCTTTTTGCCTCTTTAGGGGTTGAATTTCGCAACATCCCGTCTTAGTGAGCACCTACGTCTTACAAGGAATCTCCATGTAAAATTCGAGGCTCCGAGCATTTGTAGTTTCCGAGATTCCATGATGAGTGAGTCAATCCGTAATTTTTAGTTTTTATAATAGGCAAATACAATGCATATTCCCTCGGGTTGACAGCGCTCTGCCCATAACTACTATAACAGTAGTAATGCGACAAAAATAAATTTATCTAAGTAAACAGACATGAACCTTTTCTGCTCTGCGGTATTTACAACGTTCATGAAGCAATTTATAAAGCTATAACTGGGGACTTTTTGGCGGGAACGGGACGATTGCTTTCTTCATTGAATAATCTAAATAATTAATACGAAGTGGTGTTTTGTGGTTAATAATCGCATTAATTATGTCGGAAAACATTCGCGATAGTGTTATTATATCGGAATATTCAGTAAACAAAGTGTATCTATCTATTTTCGCTTCGTGCCAACAAGCCGCTTCATAACTCGAAAGTTTATGCGGACTTTTGAGTTAATTCGTTTGGGGTTCGGAGTAGGAGTTTGCTCTGAGGGTGGGGGTTTAGGTTTCATCATTCATCGTCATCACATTTTATCACTTAATTAATCATTATTATTATTAGCTTGTATAATCCCACTGCTGGGCAAAGGCCTCCTCCATGTCTTTCCAAGTATCCCAGTAATTAATAATTCTTTAATAATTCATTAATCATCATCAAGAAAAAATGCATAAGACATGGCTGTATGGGCATAGTTCCCTTTGCCTTGCCCTTCGGCGAAGAAGTATAACTAGGTACCTATATCAAGAAAAGTTTGCACATTTCCAGTCCATTATACGGTGCCTCATACGTTTATATCAGGAAACAAATTGCCACCATCCGTCTAGGCTAAGCCAGTAACAAGGGCGAACTGCATAATGAAGATAAATACCATTTATCTATCACTTTCATTGGTCAGCTTTACTATGTTGAATGATTTATACTTAGTGGAATATATCTAATATATACTTTGTATACAGTGTTAGAGACGTCGTAACGAATATTTTGAAAGATGATTCAGACCTTGATTTTGAGTTGATATCAAGTGGAATTTTCCGTCGCAAAAGTATGGAACTAAAAATAATTTTAAAAACACTAAAATTTTCATGTATTTTCTTTTAGGTAATTCCCCTTGATATTAACACAGAATCATGGTCTCAATCTCAATCATCCCCCTCAGTATTCGTTATGGTGTCACTAACACCGATACTAACTTGTATGGCTACCTGTATGTACTTGTACGGGGTGTAAGTGATATCGTAACGAATACTGAGAGGGATGATTCAGCTTATTATTCGGAGTTAATATCAAGTGAAATTTTCGCAAAATTCATGTCTTTTTTTTAATTATTTTCAATTTTATACTTTTGCGATGGAAAATTCCTCATGATCTGAATCATCCCCTTCAGTATTCGTTACGAAGTCACTAACACCTGTATACACGTGTTATCACAAACACTTTGTTAGTCACATCCAAATATTATGTACATCTTAAGAACCCTAAGCCATTACGGTATTTACATTTGAAAAGTCTTTGTTTCAACTTTGCAAATAAGTTAATGTGACATGGTTCTAAAGTATATCACATTTTCAATGATACATAAAATAAAGAGTCGTTCAAGAATTAGATAATGTAGGCTATGGAAACATTGTGATCTGCAACTTAAGTCCCTTATTACTAGAAGTATTAAATCTCGCATCGGACTTTACAACCATTTTAAAAGCTGCCACAGAAACGCTGTTTGAATCATCTGATAAAGATGTAAAGGCCTGAAAAGCGTTATATCGTTCCCTTGTACTATGTTCACTTGTCTGTCATCGAATCGTGGTGAAATGATGGATGGAACTTAGTAAGTATGGTTTCGTTGATTGCACAGGGTGCGCCAGACATATCACAGGTATACATCACACAGTAAGTATAAAGTTTACTGCTAATAGAAGTTACGAGAAAAGTTTAATGTTGTTGTGATGTATTTATTTCCGTGACGTTCTAATAAAATAAAATCTTTATTTGTTTCTTTCTACTAAGACGTGTGCGTGATGAAGTTTAGCGTACACGGTAGCTCTATAATGAGCCAGCGAATTGCACGTCAAGCAGGAAGCCATCGGTTCAATCCGTTCGTGGCCCCATTATCTATTGCCCGCCGCCGTTGACTCGCGACATAATGGCTTCGTCTCTCGAACAAATAATCGGATGTCTTTTTTTCTACGGCGATGTAAACAGATGACCGCGGGTTCAAAGCTCTCGTTTCCTGCGGGGGTGGAAACAAAAGACGCTCGTTTCCTCGAAGGGGGTGGGCGCAGGGGGCGAAGCACCGCAGCCCTACAGCCTACAATAGAGGCATTGTTTGTGCCCGGTGACAGGAAAAACTCCGACCTCCGTGTTTCTGTGAATTTTTTATTTCTCTCTTTCTCTCCCGGCGGTTTTTTCGTTTTCTCGGTAAGCTCCTTTGAGTCAGGAAGGAATCAAAGCTGTTTTGAAAACCTCGGATTACGTTAGCTGTTGAGTCCTGGGATAATGAGTTGCGTTGCGAATTTGCGATGGCCAATGGCAATTCCATACTAATTTTTGGGCATTATTGTCAATCTTTTTACACTTTTTCCTACTTTCCTGTAAGTTTCAAGTTGATAATGAGTTTCATGTCAAAGATATAAAGTTCAGAAAAAAGTTTATATAAGTAAGTATTTGAAGTTTTTAAAGATGAAAGATATTTTAAAAATGATAATTTGCGTACTCAACTTCAACTCATACTATATTGCACTGCTTTACATTTTTTTCAGTATAGTTTGTTGTATATTTAAAAAAAATACAACCTTTGTTGAAATATGACGACTGTGCTCGCTGAATGTATAATAACCGGAGTCTGAGCCTCGCGACCCGTTTAACCCTTTCCTGACAGCTGGGGCTGTTGTTTATCTAAATTTTTCCGGTTTTATCTAGTTATGCTGCTGGTTTAAAATAATGTTAAATTTTGTACAGACCTTAGAGCTAATATACTTATAATTCAGGTAAGAATTTAGGAATTGGCATAGGAGCTACTAGTTGTTAAAGCACGTACATTTGAATACAACGGAATATTAACAGGTAAGTATTCTAGATTTACCTAGAGTGACATTCACTATTTGGCTGATCAATGAGGGACTATCGAGGCTACGTTCACAAAAAACAATATAGATGGCGTTGTTCAGTTTAAACGTGATAATTACCTACTCGGGTACTTACATAATTATTCCGAAATACAATTTAATGTCAGAAGCATACATGTGTTAGTGACATCGTTGATATCAAGTGAAACTTTCCGTCGCAAAAGTATGGAACTGAAAATAATTTAAAAAAACACAAAAATTTTCATGACTGTTCAGACTGAAAATTCCAGTTGATATCAACTCAGAATCATGGTCTGAACCATTCCCCTCAGTATTCGTTACGGCGTCACTAACACCCATACCTACTTGTATGGCTACCGTATGTACTTGTGCGGGGTGTAAGTGACATCGTAACGAATACTGAGGGGGATGATTCAGCTGATTATTCAGAGTTAATATCAAGTGGATTTTTCCATCGCAAAAGTATAGAATTGAAAATAATTATAAAAAACTAATAAAAAAACATGAATTTTGCGACGAAAAATTCCACTTAATATTAACACAGAATCATGGTCTGAATCATCCCCCTGAGTATTCGTTACGATGTCACTAACACCCTGTATAAAAGTAATTGTGAATTAAGTACATTGCTACCTACATTGCTTCTCTTTATTTAGATCAGTATAATAATAGGTGGAAGATGTTATTGTGCCTGGGTGTAATAAGAAGGGTTATTCAAGTAAGCTTTAACGTTCAGTCTTAACTGAGGGGGTGAAGTAAACCTAGCTCAGCTGCTGGTGGGGAGTGTAAAGTTGACGTTCTACATGTAGTATTACTCCTTATTCTATGTATAAGCATGTTTGTTATTATTACAGAAATAGGTATAAGTATTGTTACTTCTTCAAAGGGTTTAGTAGGCGTCAGTAACAATTTTCTGATAACAAAGCCAGTTTAATTTAACAAGAGATAATGAAACTGATATCCAAGGATCGTAGGGTGACATTGATATGATTGTACTTATTCACCCTTAATTATTAACAATATGGCCCCGATTCCTGCAGACACCTCCTAATTTTATTTTAAGTTATACTTACCCGTCATTTTGAAAAGGGACGGATGATTGACAACTGGTAATTTTAAAGTGAATAACCCGGGCGAATTAACGAGACGTGTGCTGTCAACTTGACTCTGTCGGGTTATTGGCCAATATAATATTTCGGGACGGTTTTTTTTCGCAAAAAATTGTCGTGTTTTGCATAAATGTGCCTGTCGATTATCCGTCCTTTTCGGCGGATAAAAATGATAGGTATAACTTTAATATAAAATTAGATAGTGTGTACTGGAATCAGTACCAATGTCTGTTAATATGTTGTCGTGAACCATACATAATCATGTAAGGTCACGAATTATCTGAATTCTGAATCACATTCCAAAACTGAAGTGTGTCATAGTTATATGAAATACCTATGGGGCAAAATACCCACAAATGGGCAACGTGCCCATAGCTGTCTAAATATAGGGTAAAAAACCAACGATGTTAGAATATGTGATTAGAATGTTTCATAGTTATATGATTACCTATGGGGCAAAATACCCACAAATGGACAACGTGCCCATAGCCGTCTGAATATAGGGTAAAAAGCCCACGATGTTTGAATATGGGGTGAAACCCCGCGAATGGCCTCCAACCGCCCCTTACAGCCATCCCTGTCCACCTGATTGCCTTGATAAATTCATCTGATTACCTGATAAATCACCACAACGATATTACCTACTGCAATGTTTTACTGTTTGTTTTACTATCCGTTTTACTGTTTACTGTCTGTTGTTCTCTTTATCGATTTGTATCGGATAATACAAATATAGCATAACTGATATCTAAGTAATTAGGAAAATATATAAGTATTATAAGACTTAACTGAATATTCTTCCTGCACATCGACAGGAAGTCTGATAAAACTGTTGTTGATTGTTATACCTGAAAACACACTGTTTCTTCTCTAATCTGTTTCTGAATAATCTGAATATTCACTGATTTCTGTTCTCTCCTCTTAATGCAATTTCATTTGTTCCTTTGTCGATTTATACCAAATAATACAAGTACCTATAGCATAACTGATATCTAAGTAATTAGGAAAATATATAAGTATTATTAGACTTAACTTGGGGGAGACCTATGCCCAGCAGTGGGCGTCGTACGGCTGATGATGATGATAAGACTTAACTGAATATTCTTCCTGCGCATCGACAGGAAGTCTGATAAAACTGTTGTTGATTGTTATATCTGAAAATACACTGTTATTTCTGCTCTGATCTGTTTCTGAATAATCTGAATGTTCACTGATTTCTGTTCTCTGTTCTAATGCACCTTCTTTTGTTCTCTGAAAATTATTTAGTTTTTTTCGTAATGACAGCCCGCCAAAAAGCATCAACTTTTTTCTGGCCAGTGTTATTATGACATATATAACCTACAAATCGATTACTCACTCGAGTAAAAATAAAATCGATATGATGCATTTTAATATTATTATGAATTTGATTATTTAAATTCGAGAACTGATTACAGTTCGAGACACTGCCCCGACGCAAGAATTATGAAATACACATGTGTTATGATTAAGTTCAGCATTCTAAACCCTGCTGTAGATTTTGAGTAGACTGTTCAATTTGCTGCACTATGTTCTGAACAGCTTGATAAGCAGTTTGTTGACTTAGACTCAAACTCTGTTTCATTGCTATGTCCTGTTAATTTAGCTGAAGCTGTTGTTGATTATGAAACAACGCACTGAATCAAAATTTTGCTGATGTTTTCAATAAACGTAAGCAGATACGTCTATTCTGGATAACTGAAAAGTATCAGTAATATAACAACTTAATATATCTAATATCACAACTTTCTCCAGATGATGTTAGCATGTTTGGTTTGTGCTGACAAATAACGACTGAAAAAGGACTAAAAATTTGAGCTATTCCAATTTGTTGCTACTGGAGGTACAGCTTAATAGAGGGCAATTAGGCTCTCACCTGAATATCCTGATCTGCGACTGAAGAGGTCGAGGCTGCTGATATCATCGACAGCTCCCTGATATGCGTCAGCGTATAGTTTACCTCTTTGAACTCTTGATTAATGTTCTCCAACTCCCGAAGCTCGTCAACAAGGAAGAACTCTTAATTGTACTGAATAATAACCTGGAAGGCATCCACTAGCTGTGGATAATGACGCCTGGATTGCTTCTGCGCCACTGATAGCACGATTGTTGATTTATGTTCTATAACTGTTGCATATGAATTGGTTAATATACGATATTTATTTGAAAACTTGGTCTTAACTTTTAGCAAATGGTTGGTATTCATTCTAATAACAATACTTACTGACTATTTCGAATATGTTTACACTGAATTTTTGCAATATAAATTGAAGTAAAACATAATAAAATTTGTACCCCAAAAACATAAAATCAATGAATTAATACTTTTCGAAACTCGTAAATGAACTGACTTACAACAAACTTAACAACTCAATTCAACTGATCTGATTTCTGATTTGTTGATAACTGGTATAGTCAATCTGATTTAATGTTGATAACTGGTATACTCAATCTGATTTAATGTTGATAACTGGTATACTCAATCTGATTTAATGTTGATAACTGGTATAGTCAATCTGATTTAATGTTGATAACTGGTATACTCAATCTGATTTAATGTTGATAACATTAACAACTGGCTTCGTCCTTCTGATTTATCAACTGATTTGGTTGATCTGATTCGCAAATAATCTGGTCAATCTGCTTTGACAACTGATTTGGTCCATCTCATTTAACTACTTATTATTGGCCCATCTGATTTGAGTCAACTGATTTAACAACTGTTATTGGCCCATCTGATTTAAGTCAACATTATTGGCCCATCTGATTTGAGTCAGCTGATTTAACAACTGAATTGGTCCATCTAATTAGGTCCATCTGATTTGATGTCAACTATTCTGTATCTACTGATTTCGTACTGAGTATCATAACACTAAATTACATGTTCAAGATATCCCAGCATCTCCACCATGTCGTGAACCATACATAATCATGTAAGGTCACGAATTATCTGAATTCTGAATCACATTCCAAAACTGAAGTGTGTCATAGTTATATGAAATACCTATGGGGCAAAATACCCACAAATGGGCAACGTGCCCATAGCTGTCTAAATATAGGGTAAAAAACCAACGATGTTAGAATATGTGATTAGAATGTTTCATAGTTATATGATTACCTATGGGGCAAAATACCCACAAATGGACAACGTGCCCATAGCCGTCTGAATATAGGGTAAAAAGCCCACGATGTTTGAATATGGGGTGAAACCCCGCGAATGGCCTCCAACCGCCCCTTACAGCCATCCCTGTCCACCTGATTGCCTTGATAAATTCATCTGATTACCTGATAAATCACCACAACGATATTACCTACTGCAATGTTTTACTGTTTGTTTTACTATCCGTTTTACTGTTTACTGTCTGTTGTTCTCTTTATCGATTTGTATCGGATAATACAAATATAGCATAACTGATATCTAAGTAATTAGGAAAATATATAAGTATTATAAGACTTAACTGAATATTCTTCCTGCACATCGACAGGAAGTCTGATAAAACTGTTGTTGATTGTTATACCTGAAAACACACTGTTTCTTCTCTAATCTGTTTCTGAATAATCTGAATATTCACTGATTTCTGTTCTCTCCTCTTAATGCAATTTCATTTGTTCCTTTGTCGATTTATACCAAATAATACAAGTACCTATAGCATAACTGATATCTAAGTAATTAGGAAAATATATAAGTATTATTAGACTTAACTTGGGGGAGACCTATGCCCAGCAGTGGGCGTCGTACGGCTGATGATGATGATAAGACTTAACTGAATATTCTTCCTGCGCATCGACAGGAAGTCTGATAAAACTGTTGTTGATTGTTATATCTGAAAATACACTGTTATTTCTGCTCTGATCTGTTTCTGAATAATCTGAATGTTCACTGATTTCTGTTCTCTGTTCTAATGCACCTTCTTTTGTTCTCTGAAAATTATTTAGTTTTTTTCGTAATGACAGCCCGCCAAAAAGCATCAACTTTTTTCTGGCCAGTGTTATCACTCGAGTAAAAATAAAATCGATATGATGCATTTTAATATTATTATGAATTTGATTATTTAAATTCGAGAACTGATTACAGTTCGAGACATATGTGACTAAATGTCGCCTCTCGCCTTACATATTATCTGAGTAGAGTAATTAAAGCACATAATAACGGGTTCTTACCGCGTTTAAATGGGGATATGAGACTCCCGATATTTCGACACTGTTGCAAGTGCCATGATCACGGGATGACTGATGAGATTGGAGTGGAGTAGGTAGATCCATAATTTTCTACGGGCAGACATATCTGTATACTTACCCTCTTTCTTTGCTGCTTGTTTATGTTTTTGATATCGGAATGTTCGGAACCATCTGAACTCGCACCAAACTCACTACGACAAACCGCACTCACTGTGTCCTCACGTTTTTTCACCACATTAGGCCGTTTCAAGCTTTTTACAACACCTACTACTGAATTCCACATGCTCGTGTCGAAATATCGGGAGTCTCATATCCCCATTTAAACGCGGTAAGAACCCGTTATTATGTGCTTTAATTATGATAATAACCGCGTAAACTTAAAACAATGAGTAGAGTAATGTAATTTTTATTCATTACAATATTTTTTTTGACGTGACTTATTGTAGACGGACTAATGTTATGGGCGATTGGCAGATCCGTTATCACCATAAGGTCCATCATATCCATCTTAGGACTTCGTATCAACAGTGGCTGCAAGTTGTCTTTGATTACTTGTGGCTCTGCCCACCCCATTAGGGATTATGGGCGTGAGTTTATGTATGTTTATGAATGTTATTGTAAATTAGCCGCAGATGACGTTGACAGTCCCTGCATCATATATGATACAAATTGATCTTTCACCATACGTCCTTACATCACATGTGATGCTTACAGACTGTATGCCGTTTATTGGCGAGGACGTCTGAGTTAGGGAAATAAATATTATTAGGACGTCTAAGATAGATATTAAGAAAAGTAAAACACCAATGATCCAACAGATTTTTTTACGCAATAAATTGGCATCACTTAACGGTCGGGAACTCATTTTTGCTATTTGTGCAACAATAGATCTGCGATGCTTATAAATCGTAATTGATGTTTATCATTATTTTTCTGTAACTACAAGCAAGAAAACTCAAATAATTACTTGAATGAATACCCACATTTAATGCATCGACGTCCCTGCATCGTATGTGATACACTAAAATTAAGAACGAGACGTCCCTGCATCACATGTGATACATGCTGCAAATAACTGAAATATTACAGTGTTAACTGCCGGAACAAATTTTACAACAGTTGACGGTTCACTATGAATTATAAATTCGATTGTTAAAAGTGTATTTAGCGAGTTCTCACTGACATCTCCATTAAATTGTTTTAAGTTTCCGCGGTTATTATCATAATTAAAGCACATAATAACGGGTTCTTACCGCGTTTAAATGGGATATATATAATATCGGGAGTCTCATATCCCCATTTAAACGCGGTAAGAATCCGTTATTATGTGCTTTAATTATCTCCATTAAATATACAGCGTGACGCTGTCAGAGAGAAAAAAAAGTTTCCTCAGTTTCTTATTCAATTACGCAGTTTTTGTATGGACTAACAAAGTACCGGGAAGTTTCGTTTATCTTGATTGACCTTTCACCCTCTCTTCATCTTCTTCTAACAAATCAAAAAGTAATTCCATCTAACCACTTCGGAACAAAGCTGCTCTTTCTATCCGTCGTATCCAGCGGTTCATTATTATTATATCCGCTGTTTTGTACTCTACGCACGTGGCGAGTTCGAAGTATGAAAATTGTTTCCCACGACCATTGCAGCATTATGGCGCTTTAAATATTTTATCGTCCAGAGTTTAACTCGGAGTCAGCCGCTGCATGAATATCGTTTATGAATACAATTAGCATTTAGCTACTTCGGAACGGTTTTAAAATTCAAGAGACTGTTGTGTTAGTGGATTGAATATTTGATAGTGTTGAGATAATTTTAAGCGCATTTGTTGGTTGGTATTTATAAAATATTTTGTGATATGTACTTATGGTCTGGGATAACTATACAAATCCTTATGTATGCTGTTTTCTTCATTACGATCTTATTTAACCTATGACGTTGGTCTAACAGAAAGCTCGGTGAGGTGTGTGTACTTAGTTCATCTTGCTATGGATGTACCTCTGACTACCCCAATTGGGATATCGCCGTGAGCTTATGTTATGCTATGTAGACTAACCAGAATTAAAAAGGAAGATATTTTAAGGTAAGCAAGATGTTTCGTGATCGTTTTTTAATTATTACGTTTTTTGCCTAAGTGTCTGCTAAATAATTGATTTTAGATGAAAACTTAATAATCCTTATAAGGAGTCGGATTTGGAAGAGCAAGACGTCAAGTGTCATGTTCAGAAAACTCTATCTGAACTCTCCTCCAACTTTCAACTACATTGCCACTTGTGTATCCGCATCTTCAAATCGAAGTTTGGTTTTGCGAGGTACGTGAGCGATTCTGGTTTACATAGACTAAGGCATTTAAAAGTGTCGCAGGACACGGAAAAGAGTATTATTTATTACCATCATAAACTCATTATAGTTATTAGTAGTAGATACAAAAGAATCGATCGACCTAATATCGACTGATAGATCACTATGCTCATAAACGTCACAACACTAGCTTACGTACTTTGACAGATCTAATTGTTACCGCGCATTTGAGACGATTGTAAATGTTATCTTAATGAAATATAATCACTAATTGTACTGAATTGGGGGTTAAAAAGGCCACATCGAAGCAATATTATTGCAATTTGACATTTGCGCGTATAAAAGTAAGTGTGCAATGCAATCAAATGTCAAATAGAAATATTGCTTTCTTAGAAGAATTGCTTCGATGTGGCTATTTTAACCCCCCTGGTCGTTCTGTTTAATATTATGAAGGAAACATTTTTAACCCCCGACGCTATGTGGAGAAGTGTTATAAGTTTCATCTCTTTGTCTGCGTCTCTGTCTGTCCGCGCCATCGTAGCTCCAGGACGGATGGTCCTTTTTGGTTACGGTTTTTTAAATAATAACTATGTTAAGTATACCTACTGTCCATTCCCATAATTATAAAACTAATACTTCCTACTAAGTACGGTCACGCGCATCAGTATGCATACATTTTAGTACCATATCACATGTTTTTTTTTTGACAAATTGCAGTAAGTCTCACTAAATGTCAAATATGTTAGTGCGACAGAGTTCTAATATGGGTACATTATATTGCTCATGATTGTACATGTACGTGTACGTAAATAAACACATATAGAAAAAAAAAACGGCCAATATGGTTATAGATTTGTCTGGACTCTATCGAAACACTTCTTATAGGACACAATATTAATATAATAGTTAAGATAGAGATAGCCTATCTTCCCGGGTCTATTGATTTTGTCCGTAGTCCTGTCGTTTAAGTCAATGTTGAGTTAGCCTGAAATCTTAACAGTTTTAATTTTAAAGTTAATGGCATAACGGAGCAGATTTTATTACTTGCTATTGTCGTTTTAAATGTACTTTACCAAGTTAAAGAGTTAAAGAGCTGCCTTGAACTGTTACACGTGTCGTAATAGGTAAGATTAAGCAATTACTAATTTTTAAAAAATACTCATACGACGATACACGTTTAGCAATCAGGTGTTCCTGTAGTAACATACATCAATGCCTTTTACAGTCGTTTCCTAGCAAAGAGAATATACATCACTAATTTAAGAGCCACGCTCTTGTCGGTATAGCATTCTCCATTCTTGTCTATCAAAGGCCAATTCCTTCACTTCCTTATAAGATACGACGTTCAACTTCTCTTTAATCTGTTCCATGTAAGCTCTTCTTGGTCTTTCCCTTCCTCTCTTTCCTTGTAGCTTTCCTTCTATGATGTTTTAATAAATTCGTCGTGTCTTACTAAGTGTGCAATGATCTTTCTTCTGTCCTCAATAACTCTCAATATTTGTCTTTTTTCCCTTACTCTTACTAGCACTTCCTCATTAGAAAATTACTCACTATATAATTATATATTATGAAAGAATATAATTTACTAAGAATATTTTATTTCCTAGCTTAATCGGAACACGTTACTCTGCGTATTTACGTTATAACCCATTGCAACTTATTGTTATAACTCAGTGGTTATTAGAAGCTTACTTATAACTGTAAAAACCCATACATGTGATTTTATACTCATCTACCGAGGCGAATCAGTTCAGCATGTATCATCATTATGAAAATCGAAGTGAATTAAAAAAATACGTTCTAGAAAACAAAACAAATTTTCATCTCATCAAGTAAACAAGAAGTATGAAAAGCAAATCCTATAAAAAGCAATCGTGGAACAGTTTCAAAGACGTCCAATTGCATAGAACGGAGCTTTCAATTAAGTGGAGTTCCGGCCACGGAGTTTGAACGAGGCTTCTTCCAACAAGCGGCTAGTTAGTGATAGCAAGTGATAATTATTACCTGGATGTAGCTGGCTAGTAATAATTATAGTGATCAATTGGATGAAAAATTAATGCGGTCCGTCAGTACTCGGGTAAAATAAAAATTAAAAAAAACATACGTACTTATTAAAATATCTGTACTTGCGGTAATGGATTTAGTTCGTTTATATTAAATCAGTAAATGAACTGATTTGAGATGAAAACAGTACGGTCACGAGCATTAATATGTATACACTTAGGTACCTACCATGTCACATTAACTTTTTTGACAAATTGAACTGTAAGTCTCACTAAACGTCAAATATGTTAGTGCGACAGAGTCCTAAAGTGGGTACATTATATTGCTCATGACTGTACCTACAGTAAAGTAACTTCACTATTACACGTCCAGTTTTAAATTAAGGAACCGACTTGGCCCCGCACTATCCGGTATGAAACATGTTTCAACATGTTCAATGGCTGCCATACCCCGGGCGCGTATTTCCGACGGAAGTGCCTCCCTCCCCCCTCGCGATTTCCAATGGATTCCGTTCGTTTTTTCGCTCCTTGTTCCCACTCATGCAGAACACATTACGACAGAGTACTTAAGAATAAGAATAAGAAATTTGCTTTTATACCTCCCTGGATCATTGGGCTCGAGTAAATTATATTTGGAAAGCGTTTCTGTTTATTAATGATGATGGCTCTGTATTTATCGAGATGATGGAGGAACAGTCTACATTGTAGACTGATGTGATGTCCCTTTATAATAAACGGTTCTTTCTTGCTTTCTATTTCTTGATAAATATCAATATATATATATATATATATATATATATATATATATATATAAAACACCATATTATAATATTGAAATGCTCTACTATATACAGGGTGTTAGTGACATCGTGACGAATACTCAGGGGGATGATTCAGACCATGATTCTGAGTTGATATCAAGTGGAATTTTCCGTCGCAAAATTCTTGATTTTATTTCAGCTTTTTAAATTATTTTCAAATCTATACTTTTGCGATGGAAAAATTCTACTCGATATTGACTCAGAATAATCATCATACATCGTAACGAAAACTTTGAGGGATAATTCAGACCATACATATTTGTGTGTTGTCCCGTCAAGCGTCAAGCTATCTCTGATGAATTGCGTCATATCGATCTCGGGACTTGAATAGGTACCGAGAGTCGATGTAAATTTTCTTCTGATGAAGTGAGGGTTTTTAACCCGATACGAAGGGTCACGCCGATCTTTTGTATGTATTTTTTATTATCGATTATACTCTGCAGAAATAAATTATTATTGTAAAAATATTTACACATTTCTGGATTTTAGTTTTTTTTTTTTTAGTTTTTTGACGTGACTTATTGTAGATTTGCCGCAGATGGCATTAACTACTTGGCCGGAGACACATTTCTGCAGAGTTGCTTTTCCCTGTAATCAAACAATAGGAATTAACAAGTGTACTGTATATAAATCATTCCGATTTTCCTTAACAATCTAAGTAAGTCTTTAACTTTCCAATGTATAGTGTTTATTTATAGAATTTCTAAAGAATCATTTATAAGTTATATTGAAATTCTCTACGGTTATTCTCGTAAGAATAATTTAACCGCATGTCTATGAAAGGAGTTCGAATACTAAAATTAATGTTAATTAGATAGGTACCTGTTAAGCTTTATCATCATCTCTCTAGCGTTATTCCGTTTTCACGGGGTCCGCTTACCTGAAGTTTTAACACCTCTCTAAAAAACGAGTGGAACATTATATAGTCTGTTTATGATGATGATTTATGAAGATTTAGAGCCATATCTCACTAAATACCTCCACGATAGCGCCACCAACGAAAAGTATGAAGATACCATCGGCCTTAGCCAAATTGCAAACAAACTAGGTTGATTGAGGGGAGGCCTGTGCCCAGCAGTGGGACGTGTATAGGCTGGTTATGTTATATATTTAGCCTATAGCCTATATATACCAGAGGGGAGTATATAAGAATAGTCACGGTTACTCAGCAAAGCGTATAAATACAGTAATCCGTAATAAATCCTTCTCACCAGTAGGTCAATCAATCAATCCTTGGGATGAATCGGTCACTATTCGCGCGGAAACCAGCCTTAATATTATCCAAGTACTTACCTACACATAATATGTATAGAAATCAAAATGTTTTGTGACCACGTCCTCCGTGGTCCAGTGATTGAGCGTTGGGCTCACGATCCGGAGGTCCTCGGTTCGAATCCCGGTGTGAACATATCACAAATATTACTTTGTGGTCCCTGGTTTGGTTAGGACATTACAGGCTGATCACCTGATTGTCCGAAAGTAAGATGGCCCGTGATTCGGAAGGCACGTTAAACTGTTGGTCCCGGTTACTATTTATTGATGTAAGTATGTAGTCGTTTCATGAGCCACGTCAGGGACCTTTGGCGGCTCAATAGTAACCCTGACACCAGGGTTGATGAGGTTGGTACTCCACCTCACAACCCACACGATAGAAGAAGATTAGTCAGTAAGTAACGGCCTCAGTGGTCCAGTGGTTGAGCGTTGGGTTCACGATCCGGAGGTCCCGGGTTCGAATCCCGGTGGGGACATATCATAAATATCACACATATCATAAATTCTATACAATAGGGCAGTAATGAAATAAAATGATTGTATGATGATGGGAGGGGTTAAAATGGCTCCGTACAAGTACATACAAGTAGCCATACAAGTAGACAGGGGTGTTAATGATATCGTAAAATTACAGATGGGGATGATTCAGACCATGATTCTGAGTTGATATCAAGTGGATTTTCCTGTCGGAACATTGATGAAAATTTTAGTGCTTTTTTAGTTATTTTCCGTTTCATACTTTTGCGACCGAAAAATCCTTCTATTCATATCTGGGGGGTTAAAATGGACACATCGAAGCAATTCATCTAAGAAAAGCAATATTGCTTTTTGACATTTGTTTGCTTTTGTTTTTTGTTTTGGTTTTCCCCGAAGGGTAAGGCAAAGGGAACTATGCCCATACAGCCATGTCTGACGTATTTTTTTTCTTGATGATTATTGAAATGATGAAAGGTGATGATGATGAAACCTAAGCCCCCACCCTCGGAGTAGACTCCTACTCCGAACCCCTAACGAATTAACTCAAAAGTCCGCATAAACTTTTGAGTTATGAAGCGGCTTCCCGGCACGAAGCGAAAATATGCAGATACACTTTGTTCATTGTATACTCCTATATAATAACACTCGCGAATGTCTTCCGACTAACTTAATGCGATCATTAACCACAAAACACCACTTTGTATTAATTATTTAGATTACTCAATGAAGAAAGCAACTGTCCCGTTCCCGTTTCCCGCCGAAAAACCATTTGTTTGCATTGCGCACTTACTTTTATATACGCAAATGTCAAATTGCAATATTGCTTTCTTAGATGAATTGCTTCGATGTGGCCATTTTAAACCCCCTGATCCAAATTATAAAACAATTGTTTTTATATATTGTTCCTGTCATTACATCATATTTTTGAAAAATATTCGAGCAGTGGTTAAGTAGGTAATTATCCCGTTACAAATATGTAAAACTGTACAACGCCATCTACATTGTTTTTGGAGAACGTAGCCTGGAAAGTCCCTCGTTAAAAGTAATTTAATTAGATACTTAAAAGTGGAAGGAAGGCTTTAATATTTAAGAGCTTAAGGTAAATGAAATTGATACTTCATTGCGCAAACAAATACCTATTTTGCAATGAAATGAGAAATATATATATATATATTATATTATATTCCATATATATAAATTTTATATATCTACAACAAAAAAAAATCCAAAAACAAAACAAAAAACAAACAAAAAATTATATATATATATATATATATATATATATATATATATATATATATATGGAAAAAGAAAAAGGCATTAAGGAATTTTTCTACTGAGGAAAAATTGCAAATATCAGACTTAATTGTAGGTAAACTTTTCCACATAATAATCTTTACTTGTTACCCTTTCCGTGTTATCGATCATTAACGCCGTAGTAAAACGAGAACCTCTTTAACTTTGAATTAAAAATAGATGTAAGTTTTTATCCTCCCACGAAATTCTCTATTATTGTCTACTTTTTACCTAGCTGTGTTACTAAAACCATAAATTCTCTCTACATTATAGTCTTTCCGTCTCTAGGGTACTCGAAGATGAGCAACGATATCGTAAGAAATACGTTCAGAATGTCATCTTGCTTACCAGTAAATATATCACATGATATATGGATGCAATACCCGCTAAGCTTTTACATTTCCTCGGGAAATCGATTCCCACGGAATCCTTCTCATATTATTATGTATATTGGAAAATTCAAGTTGAATATTTTCTTGTGAGATACTGAATAGACACGAAATCATCGAGGCGTCGACGTCGTTCAGCAAACATATCTTTAATGTTTGAACGATTTTTACATTGGATTCAACTACATCACAAAAATATCGCCCGTAATCCTTAATGGAGTGGGCAGATTCATACGTAATTAAAAACAACTTGCAGCCACTATTGATAAAACATAAATCCAGCCGGCGCGGCGCGAATTATATCGAGCGCAGTGTCTGTCTGTCTGTCTATATCTGTCTGTCTGTGTCTGCCTGCCTGTGTCTGTCTGTCTGTCTGTCTGTCTCTGTCTACTCTAACCACAGCGGTGGCCAATTAGCTCAAACGCGACAATAAACACTTCAGGTCCCCGGTACCCCACTAGCCTAATCGACGATTTTCCTCATACAACGCTCGTCGCTTTCGGCCCACTAAGGTCAATTAATTCTTTTAAAAACAATCCTCCCCTTGTAACTTCTTCAGGCCCGTTGTGCTCACGATCCAAAGCTCCCAGGTTCGGGGTCCAGAGGGGTGGCGACAAATCACAAAAATCACTTTGTGATCTCTAGTTTGGTTAGGACATTACAGGCTGATCACCTCATTGTCCGAAGGTAATATAATCCGTGCTTCTGAAGGCACGTTAACACGTTAACAGTCCGGTGTACCGTATGTGGCACACGGGGAGCGGTTCCGCCGAGTTCGTGTACCCTATGAGGTACACGAGACCAGTGCAGCTTTATGGGCTGTCAAATCACGGACTCGTAAAATTTGTTGATATTTTCATAAAGGACTTGTAGCCAAAGACCTTATAAATAGAAAAAGTCAAAAACATGTCACATTGAATAACAAACGAAAGCCAAAAAATATAATATCTCATTTGGACATATGGCATGTTTTGAAACGCTTGTATGGGGACTGTTAACGTGTTAAGCCGTTGGTCCCGGTTACTACTTACTGATGTAAGTATGTAGTCGTTACATGAGTCATGTCAAGGGCCGTTGGTGGTTCAATAATAACCTTGACAACAGGGTTGATGAGGTTGGTATTCCACCTCACAACCCACACGATAAGACGCAGACTTACTTTTATATGCGCAAATGCCAAATTGCAATATTGCTTTCTTAGATGAATTGTTTTGATGTGGCCTTTTTAAACCCCCTGGTATAGGGCCCCTTTTCTATTGTAAGCAGTCACTCTAACTGCAGCCGAAGGCTTGTGTTGCTCTATGAACTGGAGCGTATCTTTCTAGAGAGAATTCTACTGCAAAACGGAAACAAACTGCTCGCTCAGCCGCATTTCACAACTGAACCTAAGCAGCACAGTATTCCTCAACGAATATTGATACCTTTTCAATATGAACTCTAGGTAGGAATGTCGAACAATGCAAAAGTTATAAATAAGTACTTACGTACAATTTATAAGCCAACAAGAATATTTATTTTGAATAATGGGAGGATGAGTAATACTTTGTTTAGTCCATCGTGTTTATCAACTGAGGGTGTGTTGTATTTTATAAAAATCGCTCACCAGAGCATCTTGCCAAACATAATAAATATTGTAACATTAGCGATACAGAACTAAGTAATTCATCACTAATGCCTATGCCACATTGATAAAAGTTACGCACGCGTATTTATAAGCCATCCTAAACTTTAGCCAGTTTTTTTCGTATTGTTGTTTAATTTATCTATTACTTATATGTGCCTGTATATTTTATAATTAGTTGTAGATATAATTAAGTCTATTATATTTGTAA
The DNA here is from genome assembly GCF_024362695.1 of Pectinophora gossypiella. Lineage (NCBI taxonomy): Eukaryota > Metazoa > Arthropoda > Insecta > Lepidoptera > Gelechiidae > Pectinophora > Pectinophora gossypiella. The sequence goes on along the minus strand of NC_065421.1, from coordinate 6,384,847 downwards.
TACATTACAATGTGGACGCCTTATAGATGTTGTCTTAAAATGAGATATTAGTTTCCCAGGGCGTGGAAATAGGCACCGAACTCAGAGAATAGGGGGAGAATAAGATTAAAATGTTGGGCGCCGTATAGAAGATCCCCTCCTATTACAAACAAAGCCAAGGTATTGGAAATAATAAAGATTTCACTTTTAACAAAGGTATAATTGATTCAACAATTTCACAATAAAACAATATGAAGTCAGTCGGTTACAAACCATCCTAATGTAAATTAAGAAATAAATCTATTACTATAACATGGTATCTTAACTTAGTATTATACCTAAACAACTAGGTTTTATCCCTCTGAGGATAAGTAAAGTGTCAGGACGGCAGGTCCTGACATAAGGCATGGAGTATGTATTGAGGATAAATACTCCATGTATTAGTTGAATAACGCATTGAGAGAATGGCACTATCCATAATAAGTTAAATTAATCATGAAGAAGAGATATCTAGATGTTATCCAGAGATTTTAACACCAAACTGGAATTATGTACATTCATGACCGCAGCAGGAACTGACCCTGACGGTAAAAGTAGATAATGAACACAAATGGTAGTCATGGCTGGGGAGCTAGACCCTGAAGGAAGACCTTGAAGTTGATTTTTGAAGTTAGTCTTTACAGTTGATCATTCTAGTAGAACTTTAACACTGGACTCTGCCGGTGGACTTTGACCCCTGTAACAAAATGACATGTTACAGCTCTGTCAACCCCGTTACGACGCGGAATTATAGGTAAATACACTCACCACATCACGTGGGACGATATTATAACAGCATTCCCCCTAGTCGATGGACTAAACCATTGTTTTTATACTGAAAGAAAGAACGTGAGGTTAGGTCATTGTCATGAACATATGAAGCTCATAATTGCCAACGTTCCACGATAATAACCATCAAAACACTCACCAGAAGACTTCACCATCCTTTCATCATTATATATGTGGCTTATACACCACTTTAAAGAAATAATCGCGACGGGACTAAATTGCCATCGTCATCGCGTAAACGAAATGTCAAACGAACATAACTTTTTCCCGGCGCGTAGGCACACACCTGTATGCCATACAGCCAAGTGGGAAGTGTAAAAAAAAACGTGTTACAGTTCCGTTTTAGTTGAGGAAGAAAAATTTTATTTAAAAATTTTAAATTTTTAAATAAAATTTTTCGCTACACTCTAGTAACGAAAGAGAAATAACAAGCGACTCCTGATGAGTTAACTTGTTATGAACGTACATTTACCTTACAAAGGTAAAAGAATGGAAAGAAATAAACATGATCACCATGTATCAAACTTGAAAACACATCTCCTATAATCCAAGGGGAAAAGGATTAGTACATTCCGCACTAGCCTTGTGCTTACCAGAGTTAAAATTTGGGGATTCTCCCAAGAAAACACATTGCACATAGGCAACATATGTTTGAAACAAATCAAAGAAACACCCTGGTGGTGTCAGACGACAACTCAAAGAATTAAATCTAACACTGCTTAACCTTACATAAACATACAAACATCTTGAATATGGTCAAGTTAAAGGAAAACCTACCTAACTTTTAAATTTAAAATAACAGATTAAACCTTATGCCTACGTTTTACTTAGTCATGGCCATGACACTAAACTTATACCAAGTAAAAACTACTTAAGTACTTAAAAAACTTAATCTATTTGATTTTTATAAGAGTGAATATCCTTGGCGTCATTTGGGTGGTAATCAAACACACACCAAATGCATAAACAAGGCCTACGGATATTACTCGAACGAGGGAAACCTCATCAAATGGATCACCTTCCTATAGGGATGACCACTTAACAGGTAATGTCCTTGAACACAACCTTGAAAGTGAGAGAAGACCTAAACTTCTTCACTAGGACCTCGAACAACAAGATCTTTAATGTGGAAGGAACCCAAAGGTTTACCTTCTAAGGTTTTCAATGAATAAACTACATTACCTAGCTTTTTATGTACTACACATTTTTCAAACTTAGGGGCTAGTTTAGCAGAAAAGTGCTTGGGAGCGCTGGACAAAGGAAAACATCTTTTATAAATAATTTGACCTTCCCGCAATTCCAAAGGACGCTTCCTAAGATTATAATATTTTACATTGTGTTGATATGCCTTTTTAAGGTGACATTCAACTTTCTTGAAGACTTCAGCCATACGAGGCAACCGAGAAGCAAAAGTTTGGGTATCTACTACTATGGTAGACCCATCACAAGGTGAAGAATCTTTTGTATAAGTAGCACCATCGATGACCATTTCTCTACCATGATTTAGATAAAAGGCAGTATATTTTGTACTTTCGTGGACCGAAGTATTGAGCGCACACTGGATTTCCTGAATGTTCTGATCCCATTTACGATGATCAGAACGCACGAGGGAAGCAATGGCACGAACTATATCACGATTCACGCGTTCAGTTTGATTACACTGGGGATGGTATCGAGGATTATAGAATATATGAGGCACTCCGAAAGAAGTTAAAGAATCTCTAAATTCTTTAGAAGTGAATTGAGGACCGTTGTCGGTATACAGGATACGACATACGCCATGGACTAGAAAAACATGTTTCTCAAGACATTTCACAATGGCCTTAGAAGTTGCACTACGCAAAGGGAATAAAAGGACATACTTACTGAAATAATCAGAGACCACGAATAAGTATTGATTGCGAGAATAAGAAGAAGGGAAAGGACCTAATATATCGCATGATATAGCCTCCCAAGGTTTAGTAACTTGACGGGGGTTACCCATCAGACCAGGCCTAGCAGTATTGACCGGCTTGTATGAACGACATACCTCACAATTGTCAACATATGATTTTACATCTTTAAATAAAGAAGGCCAGAAATAAATGGAAGAAATTTTCTTGTGGGTCTTAGCCACACCGAAATGACCGGAAGAAGGCTCATCATGATATTTTCGAAGAACTTCTACATATTTTTCACGAGGAACAACGATTTTCCAATCGTGTTGAGAAATAAGATGATATTTATTTTTAGATAAACGACATAGTTTACCATTTACTACCGAGAAATTAGGATAACGACGAGGATTTTTAGTACAACCGTTAAAGACTTCAATATACCAAGGATCAGAAATAGTGTAGGGATCGATCTCAATTGAGCCAATCTTGATTCTAGACAAAGTATCAGGTATCACATGTTCTTTACCTTTCCTGTGAATTATATCAAAATCGAACTGACTCAAACGACATGCCCATCTATTTAGACGACCACTCGGATTACTAAGATTCTGAAACCACTGCAACGAGGCATGATCGGTTATAATATAACATTTGCTACCCTCAACATAAGGACGGTATAACTCCAGAGAATAAATCACAGCTAACAGTTCTCTTTCTGTCGCTGAGTAATTGATTTCTTGGGCGTTTAATGTTCTGCTACTATAAGCGATAGGGTGATCAATACCATCGACCCTTTGAGTTAAAACAGCACCAATAGCAAACGAGGAAGCATCCGTATGGATGTAAAATGGCTGAGAGAAATCAGGACATTGTAGAATAGGTGACGAGATAAGAGCAGATTTAAGTTGGGTGAAAGCTTCTTCAGCTTCCGGAGACCATGTGAAAGGTACCTTTTTACTAGTAAGTCGAGACAAAGGTCTAGCAACATGAGAGAAATTTTGGATAAAACGACGGTACCAACCCGCCATTCCCAAGAAACGTTTAACTGACTTCGCGTCAGTTGGCGTTGGAAAATTTGCAATAACATCCACTTTAGAAGGATCGGTCCTAAGACCATATCGATCAATTACGAAACCGAGATATTTAAGTTCAGATCGGCAGAAAAATGACTTTTTCATGTTAATAGTGAGATTAGCGAATCTTAGTTTTTCATAGACCGCTTTTAGTATTTTCACGTGTTCTTCAAAAGAACTGGTACAGATAATGATGTCGTCAATGAAACAAAACACTTTGTTATCAAATTGAGAGGAGAAAAGATTATCCATTAGCCTTTGCATAGTAGCGGAGGCTCCTACAAGACCAAAACACATGACCTTGTAATGAAATAGCCCACGGCCAGGAACCGTGAAAGCAGTTTTCTCTTTCGAAGAGGTAGAGAGAGGAATCTGATGATACGCAGCACTCAAGTCAAGAGAAGTTAAGTATTTAGCATCGCGAAGATTGTCCATAATATAATTAATATATGGTAGTGGATAGGCATCAGGTTTTGACACTGAATTTAACCTTCTACTATCTAAACACAGACGAATATTACCATTGGCTTTAGGTACCATGGTTACTGGAGAATTCCAAGGAGAGAAAGATGGTTCAACAATATCATGTTGGAGCATTCGGTTTAACTCGCCGTCTAGAAGTTTAAGTTTTTCAGGACTAATACGATAGTATTTTTGTTTTATGGGTTTCGCATCACCTGTTTCTATAACATGTTCTATCAAATGAGTACGACCAAGGCCGACTAACTCTGAATCAATATTAGAGAAAAGTTGTTTAACGTTATCAATTTCTTGTTTTTGAAAATCCGAAAGAGAATCTAAATTGCGCAAGCCATTTTCTTTGACACTTGCTACATTGTATAAATCGACAGGCTCTATTGCAGGTAGACACGCCAGAACTTCTGGGGCTAAGTTAAATGATTTCCAGAAATTAATTCCGAAATGTAATGGAAGTTTGATTTCGGGTTGAATGTAAAATTGAATGAGCTTAACCTCATTGTTATATTCAATAGGAATATCCATGTAAAATTTGCAAATGTATTCGTGACCACTCGCCACTTTCAAAAATACAGGGGACTTTAAATTACACAATGGGATACCAAGATTTTTAAAGAATTTATGAGCATTGTTTCCTAAAATAGAACAAGCGGCTCCACAGTCGAGTAAACCAGAAATTTTAATACCATAGACTTTAACAGTTAAATAAGGGCGAAAGTCTTTAGAATTAGGATTAAATATCGCCTCCCTGCAGGATTCAGATCCCAGAGAGACTAAGCAATCTAGTTTTTTGAATTAGAATGAGGATTACAATTTGGGCAAAGAGGAGTCTTTACCCCCTTCTTACCACACTTAAAACAAACTACTTCCTTAGATGCATTACACCGATTTGTGGAATGATTCGTTCCACCACAGCGAAAGCAAATCGAAGAACGATTAACAGAAGCGACAGGAATGTTTTTAGAAAAATCCCTAGAGGATTTAGGTTTGCATTTAAAGTTGAAATCCGGAGCTACGGAATTTTTAGAGAAATTTGGTTCTATAAAGTTGTCAATCCTATGTTTTGACAATTCCAAACGTTTACCTATCTGTTGTAATTGTTGGATGGTAGTGACATCAATCATCCGAATTTCCCTACTATATTCCGGACGAATATTCCGCAAGATGATGTCGAGTTTATCGCTCTCAGAAAGATCTTTACTCAAACGAGACATCATACCTAGTATGATAGACAAATATATGACAATGGATTCATCCTTCGCTTGTGTTCGCGAACGAATCTCTTCAAGAAGACGAAAGTCGTAGTCAGGTAAATCAAAATCTGATTTCAAAGCAGAAACCAGTTCACTATAGTTAGAAAAACGACATTTGTTGGCGCGATACCAGCATAAAGCGGGACCATCCACCAAGTCAGTAAAACCAGTGTAGATATCATCAACACGAATGTTCCGTGCCGAACACAGCTCCTCCAAGCGAGCCAGGAAAGCGCGAACACAGGAATCACCCTTAAATTTCAAATTCAACGAGTTGAGGTTATATTTCTTTTCATGAGAAATAATAGTTTTATATTTGTTAATACACGACGGACGGTTTAATTCATGCTCGGAATCTGAAGATGAATCGGAAGTGGTATCATTATTGGCCAATGATAACAATAAAGAAGTTTTCAATTTTTCAAGGTCATCGGCCGGACGTTCTATGCGAGACAACCGCAAAAGCAAATACTGAGCACGGCCAAGAATACGCTGATGGGCCGAAGGAGATTTGTCAGGACTCGATAAACAAGAGATGATTTCATTTATTTTTGATGTTAAAGTTTTATGTTCATCATCAAGATCACACTCAAAACCCTCAGATGGTACAACTATACTGCCGCGACGGGCTTGTTTACAAGTTTGTCGAAATAATTTTCGTAATTGCTCAACAGTATTATCCCGGTCAACCTTTACATTCCGAATAGAAAGTTCATGAATAAGTTCATCTTTCAACAAGAAGTTAATATTAGCATTGAATTCCGCCATTCTGAGTAAACAAAGTAAGAACAGTATACCAGATAAGTGAAGAAGAAATATGGTTATGACACAACTGTATGTGAATACAGTTATAGTACTCTAAGTACTAACAAAATGTAATGAAGAAAAAAAAATTATAAGTAACACCCCTATAAGGTACTTATCTACATGCTACTATGGTCCTATGTATCAAATTTATGAATACTATGTTCCTATGTAAACACTAACAAATAAAATAAGTTAAAAACCCACAGTCTATTACTATGTCTATGTAAGAACTTCTATGTGCTCTGAGTCACTATGTTTATAATCGTATAAATTACTAGAAAAAGGAATTGTGTCACTATAGTCCTATGTGATATTAAAAGTATATGACTATGGCCCTATGTAAGCTAACTCAGCTCAAAATAAGAAAAAGAAATCTGAGAGATACTATGGTCCTGTCAATAAAATTATCACTATGTCCTTATGCAACAACAACTGGAGATATGCTAAATTTCAAGTTTAAACCATACCTACTTATAAATAGAAAAGTAAAGTCATAAATGTGTACCTATTAAAAGAAAACACACCCTATTTGCTATAAAGTTACACCATGTGCTTATAACTAGGTTATGTTACAAAGAACAAAGAAAGTGAAATACCTACTAATTTCCAACCTTGCTTTTCTGAGCCAAACGTTGGGCGCTTACTGTAATACATTACAATGTGGACGCCTTATAGATGTTGTCTTAAAATGAGATATTAGTTTCCCAGGGCGTGGAAATAGGCACCGAACTCAGAGAATAGGGGGAGAATAAGATTAAAATGTTGGGCGCCGTATAGAAGATCCCCTCCTATTACAAACAAAGCCAAGGTATTGGAAATAATAAAGATTTCACTTTTAACAAAGGTATAATTGATTCAACAATTTCACAATAAAACAATATGAAGTCAGTCGGTTACAAACCATCCTAATGTAAATTAAGAAATAAATCTATTACTATAACATGGTATCTTAACTTAGTATTATACCTAAACAACTAGGTTTTATCCCTCTGAGGATAAGTAAAGTGTCAGGACGGCAGGTCCTGACATAAGGCATGGAGTATGTATTGAGGATAAATACTCCATGTATTAGTTGAATAACGCATTGAGAGAATGGCACTATCCATAATAAGTTAAATTAATCATGAAGAAGAGATATCTAGATGTTATCCAGAGATTTTAACACCAAACTGGAATTATGTACATTCATGACCGCAGCAGGAACTGACCCTGACGGTAAAAGTAGATAATGAACACAAATGGTAGTCATGGCTGGGGAGCTAGACCCTGAAGGAAGACCTTGAAGTTGATTTTTGAAGTTAGTCTTTACAGTTGATCATTCTAGTAGAACTTTAACACTGGACTCTGCCGGTGGACTTTGACCCCTGTAACAAAATGACATGTTACAGCTCTGTCAACCCCGTTACGACGCGGAATTATAGGTAAATACACTCACCACATCACGTGGGACGATATTATAACAGCATTCCCCCTAGTCGATGGACTAAACCATTGTTTTTATACTGAAAGAAAGAACGTGAGGTTAGGTCATTGTCATGAACATATGAAGCTCATAATTGCCAACGTTCCACGATAATAACCATCAAAACACTCACCAGAAGACTTCACCATCCTTTCATCATTATATATGTGGCTTATACACCACTTTAAAGAAATAATCGCGACGGGACTAAATTGCCATCGTCATCGCGTAAACGAAATGTCAAACGAACATAACTTTTTCCCGGCGCGTAGGCACACACCTGTATGCCATACAGCCAAGTGGGAAGTGTAAAAAAAAACGTGTTACATATTAATTGTGGAGATGGATGTTATGTATATTTATTTTATTTTATTTTATTCGGGTAGCTTACAGCCTCTTTTACAAAGTAGATATTTATATGTGTAAACAAACGCCAATTACAAAGCTACCACAGGTGAACAAGGTGGTATGTATTATTATGTATGCTTGTAGACACTATCTGCCCTCTCCTCGTTAATCTTTCACTCTCACAGGCCTACTGGAAGAAATTTCTGTTAGAAATAAGTTGTGCCTTTTGTCTTTCCTCATGTTGTCATATTGTGTTTGGTGTTATACTGTGTACAATAAATTATTAAATAAAAAATAAATTTATTTTATGGGAGCTCGGTGGCGCAGCGGTAAACGCGCTCGGTCTGCGATTGTTGAAGTTAAGTAACTTTCGCAAAGGCCGGTCATAGGATGGGTGACCACAAAAAAATGTTTTCATCTCGAGCTCCTCCGTGCTTCGGAAGGCACGTTAAGCCGTTGGTCCCGGCTGCATTAGCAGTCGTTAATAACCATCAATCCGTACTGGGCCCGCGTGATGGTTTAAGGCCCGATCTCCCTATACATCCATAGGGAAGGCCCGTGCCCCAGCAGTGGGGACGTTAATGGGCTGATGAGGATGATGATGTGAAATTTATTTTATGGCACTGACTACTTAAACTAATGGGAATTATACATACGTACACACGTATGTATGCGTGTATGTAACATACTTAGTTATTCCGTAGTAACATTGTCACTGAAAGCTACAAATATTGCATATTTTCAACTTTTATTTGTTCTCGGTTTGAATGTGAACAATGCAAAAGTTAGAAATACAATTTACGTGCAAACAGTTACTAGACGCAACAAAACGTACGTTGTTCCGGCACGGAGTAACTACGCGTTCTCATCTCATGCCCACGTCAATAATTGGAGCGGTTGTTCACGTGTTTTTTTTTTATTTCAGCTGTGCTCTCTCCGGGGCAGCATTGTGCTCTACCCGGCCCCACACTCCCCGCCCGAGCCTCCCCACGGCCCCACGTAAAACGGTTCGTATTTTTCATTGTTGCTCTAAAGCCTTATAGGTTTTGCTTTATTTATGCCCTTTATAACTCTCAGTGAAAGATAAACGACCGATGCTGTTTCGCTGTCGCCGTAATGATTTTGTTACGGATGAGTGAATGTTTACTTTGCGATAATTGTACTCGTGGTTATAATGGAAATTGTTTCGGTTGTTTTTTGTGATCATTTAAAGACCACCACATAGGAAGTGTTATCATTAACTTTAATAGAAGGTTCAATACTGTAACAGTTATCGAAAAGTCTAAGTATTAGATGTGTGTCATTATTCTTTGGTAAAACAATACATACAGTTTCTTGCGCCCTTGTTTTCTTTGCAGCCTTCGCGATTGTGTGTTTAAGCCTGCAACTGTCTTAGGATTCTCGAGACATAATTGTCTAACGAAGCGATAACCAGAAAAGGTATTCCGGACTCTAATTAGCGGCTATGTAAGTATCTCCTTAGTGGATTTCAGCTAAGCCAGCACAAAAAATCTAACTGGTTGCGGCGCAGTGGGCGGGACCACTACATTGTGCCTGTACGCTAGCCAAACTCACCCTGTTCCCACAGATTACGTACTTGGTTCGTTTTTAACAAAGAGTTTCAAACATTTTTGTTACAAGCGCTATGCAGGTAATGAAAATTCTTGAATGCAAAGGAATGGCTTTGTTATCCGTTTAAAAAAATGAAAAATTTTAATATTTTCGAAATGAAAATTCACGTTAGGTACGTAAAATATTTTAATTTTAAAAATAAGCTCGAAGGTATCTGTTGTCCTCGACTCCGAGTAAAAATATAATGGAATGCATCATAATATGCAGCTGCTTATTTTCCTGGTCTGTAGAAAAAGTCGACTAAGATCACTCCACCATGATGGACCAATATATGGGCGACGGGTTGCTATACGATTCCTCATTCATACTTTCACACGTGCTGCAGATATTTATTTCCTTTTTATTTTACGCTTTACGTGTTAGTGACACCGTAACTAAAACTTTGAGGGCGATTCAGACCATGATTCTAATAAAAATAATTTAAATAAGCACTAACATTTTATTATGTTTTTGAGAAGTAATTCCACTTGATATTAGCCCTGAATCATCGCTCAAATTTTTCCCACTCATACTTGTACGGAGTGTAAGTAACATCGTAAAGAATACTGAGGGGTGACTCAGAGTTAATATCAAGTAGAATTATTCATTGCAAAAGTATAGAATTGAAAAAACACAAAAGAATCATGAATTTTGCGATGAAAAATTCCATTTGATATTAACTCAGAATCGTGAGCTGAATTTATTATCCCCTTCATTATTCGGTGAGGTGTCACTAACACCTTGTATATAGTGGCAGCTTTTGGTTAAGTTGTTAATCTGGGGCAAATATACAATAACTCATATAATAAAAAGAAGTCGGCTATAAAGAGTGGCTGCAGCGCCTAGCCTACCCCCTTATGGAAGTGATTTTAATTTGCATCTGATGTAATGACGCATAATGTTATTTGCAAATAAATTAATTGGATTGAGTACGAAATACTCAATGATCCAAACAGATACCCCTCCCCTTTCAATCAAATATTAACATAATGGGTACCTATGTAAATTGCGTTCTATTTGAAATACATCGGACATGACAGTATTTAAACGTTGTTGAGCGCACGAGTCAATGTACTAGAGTACACGCTCGTAAACTGATGTGGATTTGTTATTGGACTGCTCGCTTAGCAAACTACAATATGCATACATAGATGAAGATATAGGTACGGTCACGAGTACTAATATGTGTACCCTTTGACACCATGTCACATTAACTTTTTTGACAAATTAAACCGTAAGTCTCATTAAATGTCAAATATGATAGTGCGGCAGGGTTCTAAATTGGGTACATGATATTGCTCATGACTGTACTTGATATAAGTATAATAAGTTACTGAAATTATTGCCTGTAATCCTTACCCAAGTATTTGTTTTGTGCGGGCTACTACTTCTTCAGAAAGCCTAAGTACACTAAATACACAGTGCTGCTTTTTTTTTCAAAAGCTTGAGTAAGCGTTAGAACGATGGTTCGGATCAAAGGAGATGACAAATACTTACGAACTTCACATTGGTTATTCTCGCTCACGTTGATATTGCGTAGATGTTCTAAACTGGATCGCATTATGATTTAATGGTGTCTTTCGGGTGTAAAGCTGTCTACACATACCACCACTACTATACCATCACCACCGTAGTGGTAGCGTCCACCATTGCCATATTATTATGATTATTTCTACCAACACCTTTGTTTTTTGATATTGTGTAAGGTTTACATTGCGATTATATGGAAACTGTGCACTGTGTTTCACGCTTTAGATAGTTAATTTGCCACAAAATTTTCCAGATTAGACCACTGCCTTAAAAAACTTTTCTCATGTAAGTACAGCCTCCGCTAGCGGCAAGATACTCGCTCTTCTTTTGTTTAAAATTATAAGAAAAAAAAGTTTTTTAAAATAATTTAGCAGTATTTCAAGAATAATAAGAGGCGGCCCAATCAGCTCGCGACAACAAACACTTCAGGACCCCGATACCGACCCCGCCGCCGTGGCCGACGATTTCCCTCATTTGGTGTTTACCGCTATCCACCCACTAGGGTCGATTAATTATTTCAATATGACCCCTTCAGAGGACACCCTGAGCCGAGGTACGCGCCCAACTGGGCACCCTCAGGCCTAAGCCAAGCCAGGTAAGGTACCGTAAGTAAATAAAACTGCTTACATTTTGTTCTTAGTGAGATGTTGTCACTTTTGGTAATTATTGTACAGATAACCTAATATCAAGAGTTTGTTGTCAGTGTATACATATTAGACTAACAAGTTAAGGAGGTCGCATTCTCTAATGACATGCTTCAGTTCCATGGAACGTTCCATTTTCCCTTCTGAAACAAAAATACCAAACAATAAGTAATTTTCATAACAAAAGCTGTTAATTTAAAAACGTTAAAATATTCTCATACGTCAGCTACGTCGATTGTGCCATCAGTCATCTCTTTTTAACGTGAATTGAAGGACAATCATGGGTATCCACTCCGATATGGAGTTGACGGACAGACAGGATCGACAAACCGACATATATGTACGGTCACGAGCATTAATATGTATACAGTTTGGTACCATGTCACATTAACTTTTTTGACAAATTGAACTGTAAGTCTCACTAAGTGTCCAATACGTTAGTGCGACAGAGTCCTAAAGTGGGTACATTATATTGCTCATGACTGTATGTATGCACGTCTGTTCCAGCTCAAATTCTAAACCACTGAATTTAACATCTAAGGTATCACTAGACGTATTGTTTGCATTTTTATACGTTTTTGTACTCAAACTTGTATTACTTTAATACTTTTTATTTTCTTTTATTGTTTAACAGTCTCCATGGTCTAGTGGTTAGAGAGACATATTGGCCCCGATTCCTGCAGACACCGCCTAATTTTATTTTAAGTTATATCCGTCATTTTCATATCCGTCGAAAAGGAAAGGGACGAATGATTCACAGCTCTTAATTTTAGGAAGAATGAGTAAATGAATGAATAACCCGGGCGAATCAAAAGGTACGTCGCTGGTATGCAATCCGTTTGACGTGCTGTCTACTTAACTGTGTCGGGTTATTGACCGATGTAAAATTTTTAGACGGTTGGTTTAGATTTGTGCTTAAAATTGACGTGTGTTCCATAAATTTTATGCTTGTCGATTACCCGTCCCTTTCCTTTTCGGCGGATAAGAAAATGACAGATATAACTTAAAATAAAATTAGATGGTATTTACAGGAATTAGCACCATTGTTGAAATCACTTTGTGAGACTGTCTTGAGCTTGGACATTGCAAGCTGCATCACCTCATGGTCGAAAAGAATAATACAATTTTGAACTTCGAAAAGCACGTTGAGCCATTTTTCCCGGGCTGCTAGCCTAAACACCTCCATCAAAACGCACTGGAACAGCGTGGTAGAGTATGCTCCATACTTTTTGCGGTTGAATTAAATTTAAAATTGTTAGGTACTGAAGGTATTATGTATGTGTTTTATTTTATACTTACGCTTAAAAAATTCCAACTAAAAGCCATCGACAACTTACCACAGATTGGGATGATACGTCAATCATCAACAGATGATGACCGTATGATGGATGATATGGCACTAGCCAACTGGCTGCATATTTATATAGTCGATGCCAGTTTATCATAAGAGCATGGAGCATGTTTTTCTTTTTAAATGTATTTTTTTTAAATTTGTATTAAACTGGATTTGTTGGAGGAATAGACTTAACTAAAAAAAAGAAAAATGAAAAAAAATGAAGAGATATGAAAAAGAAAAAGAAATATTAAAAAAAACTTTGTAGCAAATATTTTTTATAGGTATAGTTTGGTCTGAGATCTTTCAAACTAAACTTTTTAAGAATGAGAAATCGAAAAACTTGGCTATTTTTTTTATTATAAACTAACGTCATAACTTAGCGCAGCATATTTTCCTCGCCATCCAACGAGGCAACGCTGCGAGCGTGATGGGCACTTTCGGTCGAGAGGTGATAAAAGGGAGCATCTTTAATTGAGCTTTTTAATTTAGTTTTAGTAGTATAGTTTTAATTATTTGTAATCTTAATGCCTAAAGTAAGTTATGTAGATGTTAATATATTTTTATCACTGTTACCCTATATTATATATGTGCAATAATGTTAATAATATAATATTAGGATACAATTTGAATAATAAAGACTTCATAACTACGAACGAGGTTATTCAATTCGACTGTAGTTTTTATTCGAAATATTTTTGTAAGGATTTCTTACTAGACTACCATTTTATATGAGGAACTGAAAATATTGATTGTTTTTATGAGATGGTGGTTCTTGTTTTATTCATGTCTACTTGAATTTATATGGCTCTAGCGAGCATTCTTATCGATTCATTAATATAGATGTTCTGGTACAGGACACTGAAGGCTTGGTATATATTATATTTATATATAAATATTATTTTTTATCAGGAAAACCAAGAATGTTTTATAGCTCGTAAAACGGATGTATGTGAGGTTTGATGTTTTATTCATCTATTAACCCTCCCCTCTCTCATCCTAGGAGTAACGCGTATTCCTCGTTGGGTAAGGCAGAGACTATAGAATACAACTTGCTACGATCCTGCCGAAGTGCTTTTACTTCAATCACTCTTTTCTTGTTATCATACTCTTCTCTTCTATCGTGTGGATTGTGAGGTGAATTACCAGTCCCATCCACCCTGGTGTCAGGGTTATTACTGAGCCGCCATAGGCCCCTGACATGACTCATGTAACGACTACGTACTTACATCAGTAAGTAATAACCGGGACCAACGGCTTAACGTGCCTTCCGAAACATGGATCTTTTTACTTTTTGGACAATCAGCCTGTGATCAGCCTGTGATTTGTCCCCACCGGGATTCGAATCCGGGATCATACTTATTATTTGGGACAAAGAATATTTTTAGTAGGATACATAAAAAAGAGCATCTAAAAAAAATTCAATAGGGAAGACGGGTTTAAATAATTATCGAGTATATGGAATCCAGTGATAGTTATTGTAAAAAACTTAAAACGGCCTAATGTGGTGACAAAACGCGAGGACTCAGTGAGTGCGGTTTTTGTAGTAAGTTTGGTGCGAGTTCAGATGGTTCCAAACATTTCGACGTCAAATGTAGAAACAAGCGGCAAATAAAGAAGGTAGACAGATATTTTTGCCCATTAAGAAAATTATGGATCTACCTACTCCACTCCAATTTCATCAGTCGTCCAGTGATCATGGCACTTGCAGCAGTGTTGGAATATCGGGAGTCTAATATCCCTGATTAACGCGGCAAGAACCCGATATTATGTGTTTTAATTAAAGAACATCTAATTGGTGTATTTATAACAACAGCAGCTCCAACTAGAAATGAATTATTGTTTACAAATAAACAATTACTATACAGAAAGAGTTTATGTTTCACTTTACCTCCAATTATTTTTTATAGCCACGTATAATAAAAGTTCAACTTCCTTTTACAACTCACAATAAAATATAAAAAAAATATCGATTATATCTATCTCGCAACATCTGGGTCATCCAGAATCATATTATACAAAAATGGCGGAATTGTGAAAAAAAAAGTTTGAGCGCCGAGCGTTCGGATACACGATGCAAATTATACTTACATGAAACAAAAAAGCTACCACACAGCTGGCGTTTGGTATATAAGCATGTATATATACTGGGTTGTCGGTCTATGATAAATTGGCGTTTGTATGTTAGCCAGTCCGTGTGCTCATCTATCATCTTATATCCTGACAACGAACGATGAAGCGCAATTTTAATACTGTAAACCACGTATATAATAGCGTAAGCTTATTCCCAAGTTCCTTGTGGGTAGATTACCTGTTTTTAAATTTATACTACTTATTATTATCTGAAATACGATGAATAAAATAGTCGTAACAGGACCTACTGTCATTTAGTTTGAGTTCTAATCTCTCATATTATTTCGAAACTGTTACTAGTAGATTCTATTGAAAATAAATACTTAGTGATTAGTACTATGATAGGTATTTCTACGAAAAATTTTAATTCGGACATTATAATCGCTATATAGGTCACTATATCTCGTCTATTCTATTCTTTCTGAAAAAGAAGACTATATCTCGTGATTGCGCGTGTTTCCTGGATTTGAGTCGTGCGTTTGATCTGCTTTTGAGTCTTCGGTTCTTTCGGTCTGTGAAAATTATGCTAATGCTCGTGGATCAGTCCATACAATGTGCTGAAGACGGAAATTATGGTTTTTAAAGCTGGTAAGGGTCCTGAGAATGAGCCAGAGGTAAGGTTGAATGGTACGGCAGTTCAGGTTCTTCAGCGGGTTAAAAATCTCGGGTATATACTGACACCAGAGTTGAAAGACGATTTGGATATTGAAAAGGAAAGGCGGGTACTCTCGATTTGGTGCAATTGCTCGCCCGTAGATTCGCTTAATGCAGTGTAAGTGTTAAAAACACATTATTCAGGGCCTACTACCACTGTTTATACACCAGTCAGCTATGGGTTAAGTACATTCAAAAGAGCGTCCATGAGAATCTTGAGAGTGCAGTACAATGATGCCTACCGCATTCTCATGAGACTTCCAAATTATTGTAGTGCATTGGGCGTGTTTACCGAAGCGAGAGCGCCTCACTTTTTCGCTGTTGTTCGGAGCCATATCGCTTCTTTTTGGGAGAGATTGCAAAAATCGAACAATAGCATTGTGAAGGCTCATAAAGAGAAAATTAAATCGAAAAAGCATCAGCTCTTGTCAAGCCGGGACGACCGTGTTAACCATTACACCACCGGGTTCTCCTCCTGTCCGTATGAAAGTCTTTCGACTATTATTATTCTTTCTTTTAGACACGGGTGAGTGCTCCATCTCCATCATAGATCCATCTGAGCTCGAACCAAGTAACTTTTAGGTAACCACTTGACAGGGTTATATTTTATTACACCTATATCATTTAATTCTATCTTATTTTATTTTATTATTTACTATTGTTCTTACCGCGTTTAAATGGGGATATGAGACTCCCGAACCCGTTATTATGTGCTTTAATTAATAAATTATTATTTTCAACAAAAAAGCCATTATGATTTTTTAAGTTGATTTTTATGTTAGTTTACTTAAAACATAATACCAGCGCTGGATGGCATCATAGCATGGCATCACAGTACAAGCTGAGCCATTTCCTTTTGCACGTATTCGTAATATTCATAATTCCCTAGTTCTTATAGAAAAATGAAAATTGTTACTGGTAATAAATTTATTTTATTCTTATTCCTATTACCACTACCTAATGGCAGTCACAGTTTACCAAGTAGACAAGCACAAGCATTATGACTAGCTTTTAACTTACTATTGTTTAGTAGAAGCGTGCTCAACCCATGTTTTTTCTTTCTTGGTAAGACAATGTTTATCTTCCTAACATATACCATAAATATAGCAGGTAAGTATCTGGTAAACATGAAGGTGAAGTTATGTTGGTATGGAATATTGTTCAAGAAGTTGAGGGGTAAAGTTTTACGTCAAACTATTTTGTAGTATGAATGTTTGCACTTTGTGAACTTAATTTGAATTTTCTAGTCGGGTTTCCAACTTGCACTCGATCTTTTTATGTTTTGTTGTTTATCTTTTGCATTTGACAAGCTTGGTTATTTTCTAAATTCGAGAATATTTTTTTCTGGCAATCAAGCCTGGGAAACTTTTTGACATTGGTTTTTATTTCATGCATGTACGATCAAGGATGAAAAAAAAAACTTAGAAGGATGCGCACGTCATAGTCGTAGAAGTGTTATATGCAAATCATGTTGCTTATACGTCCTCTGTGGTCCAGTAGTTGAGCGTTGGGCTCACGATCCGGAGGTCCCGGGTTCAAATCCCGGTGAGGACATATCACAATAATCAGTTTGTGATCCCTAGTATTGTCCAAAAAGTAAGATTATCCGTGCTTTGGAAGGCACATTAAGCCGTTGGTCCCGGTTACTACTTACTGATGTAAGTAAGTAGGCGTTACATGAGCCATATCAGGGGCCTTTGGTGGCGCAATAATAACGGGTTGATGAGGGTGGTAATCCACATCCGAAAACTCAACAAGTTTTGGCCGAAATCGGTCGGAGATCATCATCACTCCACCTCACAACCCACACGATAGAAGAAGATGTTGCCTGTAAAGAACACAACTCTGGTTTTTGCAAAATAAGAGCTACATCTACTTCATTAAAATCTTCTAAAATCCCGTGAATGCGGACGAGTATTGTATAGAAATCGCGAGTAATCAGTGCGTGATGAATTGCCTGTTCCATTAGATATGCCGCGGTTCGCAATCCATCACCGTCGTCGATATACAGGGTGTTAGTGACATCGTAACGAATATGGAATGGGATGATTCAGACCATGATTCTGAGTTAATATCAAATGGAAATTTCCGTCGTAAAATTCATGATTTTTTAAAAATATTTTCAATTCTATACTTTTGAGATGGAAAATTCCACTTGATATTAACCCAGAATAATGAGCTGAATCAACCCCGTCAGTATTTGTCACGATGTCACTTACACCCTCTACAAGTAGAAGTACATACAAGTAGCCATACAAGTACATTGGGTGTTAGTGACAGTGTAGCAAGTACAGAGGAGGATGATTCTGAGTTGATATTAAGTGGATTTTCCTGTCGGAAAATTCATGAAAGCTTTAGTGTTTTTTTTTAATTATTTTCCTTTCCATACTTTTGCGACGGAAAATTCCACTTCATGTCATCTCAGAAGATAAATATGGCTTGAATCATCCCTCAGGGTTTTCGTTACGATGTCACTAACACCCTGTATACGAAAACAACACACTAGGTACCAGTGCCATTGAACGAACGTAAAGCCGTTCCAGCTTCCATTTTTAAAAGTGCCAATTATATTCACTTCGGAAATGGAAAATGTTGACATGATTTTTTTTACAATTACGCATTGAAGAGAATTTACTGATGAATTGGTGACGTTTTAAAATACGAATTAACCATTTAAAACTTCTTCGCTTATTATAAAAGCACGTTTGTATTTATTAAGTACTATTGTTTTTTAGAATTCCCAACAAATATCCCATTTTTTTTTTGAGTTATTTACGTAATAAGTTTATTTAAATTACTCAAGTTAAATTCATACAAGATCCATACAGAAAAAAAATGTGTTTTTATCGTTTCACTGAGTATCAAGTAGCCTATTACAACTCATGCACGCTCACCGTTTATATTTTGTTTACATGAAGTTAGTTTAAAGGTTTCAAAAAATGAAATGTTTTCTTTTGAGAATAAAGATTTGTTTAACCTGAAAAACTCGCAACGGCTCAATTTTGCGGAGACTGCAGCCTTAATATTTATAAAACTAGCTTAGAATTATTATATGCATATTTACATACGTAAATTCATACCCGTAATCCCTAATAGGGTGGAGCCATGGTAGTTGGTGGAACGCTTGCCTCTCATTTAGAGGTCGCAGGTTTGAATCCAGCGCACGCCTAAACCAATGATTGCCGAATTCGTTTTCGAATTTATGTTTGTCTCATGAATGATTATCAAGTGCTCAGCGGTGAAGGAAAACATCGTGAGGAAACCCACATTCCCGAGGAATACATTTTCGGAGGTATGTGATCTAACCTGTATTGGGCTAGTTTTACCTTCGCGGGTAGAAGGTCAGACAGGCAGTCGTATCTGTAGAAAACCGGTCTGTCAAATCTTCAGGTTAGGTAAGCGGACCCTGTGAGAAACAAGATAATGCTAGGGAGATGAATCCCTAAGGCGATTCACACACGGTACCGCGCACCGCCGCGGAGGACGGCGACGGTGAAGCGGATTTCGTAGCGGTGCTGCGCGCGCTGAGGCGGTTTACGCGCCTGTCCGCGCGGATGGATTTAACGCGGTTTTAGACAGTTTGATCACAGACACTGGCAATAATGGACGCTGAAGTGGTGGCAGCAATCTGGCTCTTGTGGAGTTATTTATGGCGTAGAAAGAAAAAAATAAGAAGATATTGGGTTCATCCATTTTTGCAAAGCAGAACTCGAAATGGGACATTCATATTATTCTATAAAAGTTTTTTCATGTTCCAAATAGCAGAGCGACTTTCAATCTCCGAAATAAACTTCTCGACATCGAAATCCATTTTTAAGTTACATTAACACGTCCTGCACTCACGACGATTCGCGCGGTTATGCGGTTCCTCGTGTGCTAGGCGCCGCCCATCCGCGCGGATGGCAGCGCGGAGGGGCGGTGGCGGCGAGAGCACCGCTTCACCGCGCGGTCGGGCGGTGTACGTGTGCGAGGCACCAACGGATTTCATACAGGCCAATGCGACATGAGAACCGCCTCACCGCCCACCGCGGCTGTGCGCGGCGCCGTGTGCAAATCGCCTAATAGGGTGGGTAGAGCCACAAGTAAATGCCACAAGCAATAACATCTTGTCTATATGTATAAACTTACTACTGCATTCCCAATTGGGGTAGTCAGAGGTACATCCCCATCCCATCCCCCCAAATGGGATGTAGTCGTGAGCTTATGATATTTTTGTCACTCTGCCTCTTTTTCTTCTATCGTGTGGGTTGTGAGGTGGAGTTCCAAACTCAACGAACCTGGTGTCAGGATTACTATTTAGCTGCCGAAGGCCCCGGATATGGCTCGTATAACGACTACATACTTACATCAGTAAGCAGTAAGTAGTAATCCGTGCCCTCCGAAGCACGGATCATCTAACTTTTGGGCAATCTGGTGATCAGCCAGTAATGTCCCTGCCAAATTAAGGAGTCCTTAGTAAGGACCACAAAAAATTTTTTGTGATATGTCCCCACCGGGAATCGAACCCGGGACCCCCGGATCGTGAGCTCACCATCCACTGGACTACGGAGGTCGTTTTTTTTCACTAAGAAAAATATAGGCTCAAGAAACCATCATGTGGCAGTAGCGAGAGTAAATATGACGAAACTTCCGGGTACACTTTGGAACACAATAGCGGTTCAAACAATGGGCGGAGTGTGACACCCTCTCAAGATCCTTGCTCCTCGATGGATCTCGCCCGCTATGTATGAACGACATTGTTGTCTTAAGTGCTAGGGATGGCATCGACTCTATGATTGGGGGAAATGAAGTTTGAGACTTTGTGATGGAAGGAAACTTTGTGTAGCTACTCCTAGTTTCGATTACTTGGTGTCAGCTGATGTAAGTACGATAGTAAGTGGTAGTAGTAAGTACGTAGTCGTTACATAAGTCATGTCAGGGACCTCTGGCGCCTCAATAATAACCCTGACACCAGGGTTGATGAGGTTGGTAATGCATCTGACAACCCACACGATAGAAGAAGCTGAAGTGCGGACAAATAACGACAGGGAAAATTGTTGGTTATTTTATATGGCTTATCAAATCGTTAGGATATAAGTTTATACAATAATAATCGAATAAAGCTAGTTAAACATATAGAAAAAGACAAAAAAAAAATATTAACCTAATTGTTAGGTTTATAGACTGCTCGTTATTTCTTGTTCGCGCTCCGGTGCACACAAAAACCAGAGCCGAAGTATGTAGTTGCAATATATGTCATCACAGAGAACCTTTAAAACAATCCTGAGACTTTTTGCTTTTCATTTTAGGTGCTTCGCAACCTACCCCAAAAGGAAGCTATGTCCGACCGAATGATTGTGAAGATTCAGCAGACACGTTTGACGCACAGTGGTGCTAATCCCTGCAGACGCCATCTAATTTTATTTTAAGTTATACCTGTCATTTCCTTATCCGCTGAAAAACAATCGGACGGGTAATCGACAGGCATAAAATTTATGCAACACACGTCAATTTTAAGCAGAAATCTAAAACCGTCTAAAAAAATTACATAGGCCAATAACCCGATAGAATTAAGTTGACAGCACATGTCAAACGATTTGCATACCAGCGAGATGCCTATTTTATACGCACGGGTTATTCATTCATTTTAAAATTAACTTGTTGATCCGTCCCATTCCTTTTCGGCGGATAAGCAAATGATGGGTATAACTTAAAATAAAATTAGGAGGTGTCTGCAGGAATCGGGGCCAGTATCTCTGCATTTTTATGAGGATACGATATTCATTAAAATATTGTGTCTCTCTTCTTGTAATATTTTTATGAGGGACTTTTTAGACTACGTTCTCCGTTTAATATAGATGGCGTTGTCGCGATTTAACGTGATAATTACCTATTTTCTCGTTTACATAATTATTCAAAAACACAATGTAATGGCAGAAGCATATAAAAATAAATGTTACTTGATATTGGGACCACATTATGTATAGAATTATGTTGCTATCTATATTGATTGTTTTTATTTTGATCAAAATAATAATGGGTGGAAGATGTAATTGTGCCTGGGTGTAATAAGGGTCGCCATTCATACCCAAAAACAAATTTAAAAGACGTATTTGTCTATTATAAATTAAATTAGAAAGTTAAACGAAGGAAAATCTTTACAACGCATTTTGTTTATGAGAAACGTAGCCTGAAAAGTCCCTTATTCTGTGTACAATAAATTACTAAATAATATAAATTAATATAAGTACCCAACAACACAGCCTCTGTGGTCTAGTGGTTAGAGCGTTAGGCTCACGATCTGGAGGTCCGCGTTCGATTCCCAATGGGGACATTGTCGAAATCACTTTGTGAGACTGTCCTTTGTTTGGTAAGGGCTTTTCAGGCCTGAATCACCTGATTGTCCGAAAAAGTAAGATGATTCCGTGCTTCGGAGGGCACGTTAAGCCGTTGGTCCCGGCTATTAGCCGTAAAAACACCTCCATCAACCCGCAGTGGAGCAGCGTGGTGGAGTATGCTCCATACCCCCTCCGGTTGATTGAGGGGAGGCCTGTGCCCAGCAGTGGGACGTATATAGGCTGTTTATGTTGTGTATGTATGTATAAGTACCCATAGACGTTTTCATTAGAACCTACTCGCGATCATGTTTGTACCCATTATTTCTTACTTTTATTAAATCCTTGTTAATGAAAATAATACAATAGTATTTTATGCAACAGTTGTATAAGAAGGGTCAAAGAATGCGAGTGGCGTGAGTTGCGATGTGAGCCTTGGCGAACATCGCAATAAGAGACGCCACGAGCATTTTTTGACCTAGTTATACAACGTTGCATACAATACTTTTTCTACGACGACGTAATTTTAAATGAAACAAAAATTTTCCAATTTATTTTCCAACGCGCGGGAAAATGGCGGCAAATGTATACTTTTTTTTATAGTATATCTATGGCACCAAACAAAGTAAAGGTGCCAGTTTGCAGGTCAAAAAAAAAAAAAAACATCAACAATGCTTTTTTGGCGACATTATAGTACAGTTACACTTTGTAAACAATGCTTTTATAGGCCATAGAGCGACCACTTTTTCAAAGAGTTTAATTATGTATGTACTTATATTAGACTTTTTGGTTATTTAAATGCCAGATTAAAGTAGAGGAGTAGAAAAAGAGTTTTTATTACAATTAGAAATGCGAAAACTTAAAAACATTTCGTTAAAAATTCGATCACACAAAAGAGTCTCATCTTTTATGGAAAATCCCCATGACGAAATTCATTTTATCTTCATACAAACGTCGTGTCTGTGAAGTGGTAGGAAAACATAGCAATACCCTTTTACTTCGACACACACTCTAATATCCTTAGACGACACATTCCATTGCAAGGAAGAAGGAAAACATAAAAACCTCTGATCCTTTCACATTTCCACATTCTTGGAAAATGTGTTTTCCAGACGTCAGAGGGTCTAAAAAGGCCAATATTGAAGCAATTCATTTTAAGAGCAACATTTGACATTTGCGTAAATAAAAAGTAAATGCGTGAATATAAAATGTAACTAGCAAGAATGATTTTTTAGATAAATTCCTTCAATGTCGCCTTTTTAACCCCCCCAGTGATTATGTGTCAGTTTTATCAGAATGCGTACAAAACATGTGTAAATAATCCAATTTGCACGTATTCTTGATAAAAAAGTTTCCCATCTTATATAGTTTTTTTTATATCAACTTGTACGGCAACCGAAGCATTTTCCCGTTCACATTACCTTTAAAACGATTTTCCCTAAAAATTTTCCTCTAGAACGCGCCAATGATAGCTCTCTAAAAATCTTATATACAGCGTGTTCACAAAACTGAATTGTGCAATTTTCCGCAGATACGGGGAGGCGGGCGTGGGCGAGGTGATGCCAGGTAAGATGTTTAACACCCTGTATACTATGTAGTGACAGGCACTGAAATATTGGTCTGGTGTATGCTTGAACATAAGATCAATATCTCAATGTTATTAATATTCTTGATAAAAGACTCGTTATCTGGGAGTACTCAAGGCTAGAGGAAATTTCGATAGGTAAGCGTTATCCACCCTAGACTACATCTTTACTTACCATCAGTTAAGATTGTGGGCAAAAGTCACCCTATATTATGATTACTTAAAAAAAAAAGAGTAATAGTTTGGTGCGAAATAAAAAATTGCTTTAGATATTTTTTGATCGGTTAGTCATCATTAATATTCTTGATAAAAATATAATTTATCTTCTATCTTAAGATACAACTATTTAAAGTGTCTGGAAGTATGTCGTTTAACGACTTTATGTTGGCATATTATGTCCTATAGTGTACGTATATACGAACATAGTTATATACCTTCCGAAGTTTAAAATTAATACCTATCATCATTAGAAAAGTTCTGTGTTGCTTTTGTAGCTCTAATTTAATGTTTATGAGAGTAAATATTATAATATGTTGTTAGCGAATGTGAGTCAGGAATGCAGAATTTGTATACAAATTTAATGTAGGGTGAAAGTCCCCACCGCACACCTTTTGTAATGCATATTACAATACAATACAAAAACGCTTTACTACAAATATAAACACAACATTAAAAACAATTACAAACAAGATAAGAAATCACAATCGGCGACCTTATTGCTAAATAGCAATTTCTTCCAGGTAACGTTAGGGTGAAAGAACTTGCTAAATATTGGAGTCAGAGACGGTACACTACAGAAATAAGTAAATAGTGTAATGAAAATTGACACAACAACTATGTATATAATATACGTATTAAAATGTTGTAACAATCGCATGTTATAAAAGAGAAGTAACTATAGTTACTTTTTTTAGAACAGAAGAAGAGAAGATAATATAATAAAGTCATATATAAAACGTTATATCAAATTAAAAGCAGATTTCGATATACCGCTTGCTCTAACAGTGCCTTGCCTTGGAGCGTTAAAAAGGCCACATTAAACAATTTTATCAATATGACATTTGTGCAAAGTGCACCATGTAAACGAATGACAAATAGCAATAATATTTTTTATTTGGAATGCTTCAATATTGCCTCTAATAAGCGTGTCCATGTTAATATACTGAATGTAGGCAGTGAATGTAGACATACGTATACGAATCGGTAGAATTATATGAAACAAGGGAATATTCAGTTTGGTAACTATGTCAGGTAGTCAAAAGAATATTCGAGTAAATAGAAGTGCTGACAAAACTGCATGAAGGTACATACGATTTTTAATATTACCGCTTTCAAACCAGTTGGCACATTTAAGGTGGCAAGTTGCCATGCTCATACATATGGACGGGACGTGTCCGTGCGTTTATATGTACTTAAGTATACTTACGTCAGCATACCTGGTTGGCTACAAATAGACCGTTTTTTGTAGATAATAATATATTTCAGCATACAATACAATAAAGAATTCTTTAATGCACAAAAAGAATATATAGGGTGTTAGTGACATCGTAACGAATACTGAGGGGGACGATTCAGACCATGATTCTGGGTTAACATCAAGTGGAATTTTCCGCCGCAAAATTCATGATTTTTTGTTTTCTTAAATTATTTTCAATTCTATACTTTTGCGATGGAAAATTCCATTTGATAATCAGAATACTGAGCTGAATCAAGGATATGTTTTTTTACCTTTGATGGGTTTGCTCTTGGCCTCAGACTTGCCCGAAGGCATTGACGAGACCTAAGATGGAGTGAGCTTGCCCAGAAGGTGCCTGTTCACTCTGGCCTTGAAAGTACCCGGGTTAATGCATTCGAAATTAGTAGATGATATACTTCAGGGGTCTCAAAGCAATATTGCAATTTGATGATTTGCGCACATTGATGTATTATGTGTTCCTATAGTATCGAAATATAGTAACGCGCATATAAAAGTAAATGTGCAATGTCAAAAGATGCCAAATAGCAATTATTGTTTTTTTAGATGAATTGCTTCAATATGGCGTTTTCACCTGATATTAATTAAGTACATAAGTTGTTTTATTACAATAATTATTCTTCAATCAATCAATCAATAACACTTTATTGGACAACAACATATACAAAGGACATAAACATACGAATAAAACATTTATAAGCACAATAGGCGGCCTTATTGCTAAACAGCAATTTCTGCCAGGCAACCTTAGGGTGAAAGAAGATCATGCATTATTCTTCCCAAGTGGGAATAAAGTGTCCAGAATTGAAACACTGCATTTGAACTGCCTGATCCACAAGTGATCGGTACGACTATACTGAATATTTTTTAATGTATTATAGTAGGAAGCGGTGGATGAGATTTGTATAAATTGGGAAAGTTATAGCGAGATTTTTTTTGACGTGACTTATTGTAGATTTGCCGCAGATGGCAATAACTACTTGGCCGTACAAATGGGGAGCGCTGAAGGCTCTCATCCGGTAAATGAGAAAAAAAGAATACTTATAGGATACTGGCTATATATTATATATCTCTGCTTACCCCTTCGGCGATACAAGAGTGATGCTATGACCCTGAACGACCCTCAGGGTCGTTCATAAGCCCGATTGCTCCATCCTGAGGCACTGGGTACAAGCGCATGTGCCGGTGCCTAGCGCCCCCGGAGGGAACAAGCGATAAGGGAAAAAGTACTTTACTTTTTTTAAATGTGTGTTACTAACATAGTTTCGGTAAGTCTTTTGTACTAACCGTACCAGTAACAGGGCCTTAAGGTCTGAAATAAAGATCATCATCATCATCAGCCGTACGACGCCCACTGCTGGGCATAGGCCTCCCCCAAGGATCTCCACGACGATCGGTCCCGCGCTACCCGCATCCAGCGGCTTCCCGCGACCATCACCAGATCGTCGGTCCACCTTGTAGCGGGCCTACCCACTGAGCGTCGTCCGACGCGTGGTTGCCATTCTAGAACCTTTCCGCCCCATCGGCCATCGGTTCTCCTCGAAATAAAGATACTTTACTTTATTTTTTATTTTATTTTACGTCATGTGTTCATAATTTTGCAGATATTTTACTTTATTTGTTTTTATTACCCGCAGTGGAGCAGCGTGGTGGAGTATGCTCCATACCTCCTCCAGTCGATTGAAGGGAGGCCTGTGCCCAACAGTGGGACGTATATAGGCTGTTTATGTTTATGTATGTTCATAATTTTAAGCCGCAAAACAAACACGGCTTTCTTTTTCTAGCTACTTTTTTCAAGTTAAATGTTGTTAAAAATAAGGGTAAACTAAGTGCAATCATCACAACCCAGCCCATTTGAAGTGAATGTCGTTATGTGATGTCATTATCGCCGCGATGGCGGTACACGCCGCCATCAGTTACGCAACAACATGGAAATTAAATAGCGTTTTATTCCAACCGTATTCGTTGGAAGCGTATCTCATTATGTGAGATAGCGGCAGGAGTGGAGTTGGGAATGGCTGGGGTATTTTTTAAATTAATTTTGGCTGAAAATAGTAAACGTTTTATGAAATACAATATTACTTTTTTTTTGACGTGACTTATTGTAGATTTGCCGCAGATGGCATTAACTACTTGGCCGGACAAATGGGGAGCGCTGAAGGCTCTCACCCGGTACAACGTTTAAGACAACAGGCCTGAGGGTGCCCAGTTGGGCGCGAACCTCGGCTCAGGGCGTCGTCTGAGAGGTAAAATATTTGAAAGAATTAATCGACCCTAGCGGGTCGATAGCGATAAGCGCTGAATGAGGGAAATCGTCGACCACGCCGGCGGGGTCGGTATCGGGGACCTCACAATATTGCTATACAACTGATGCTTGATGCTTGAAATGGTGTTGGTAATCCACCTCACAACACACACGATAGAAGAAGAAGCTATACAACAATACAATAGTCAAAGAATTGGCCTTTGATAGACAAGAATGGCGAATACTACAACGACAAGAGCGTGGCTTTTAAAATAATAATGATGAATATTGCAATAAAAAGTGTATTCCCAATAGGCTAGTTTCCAACTAGTCAAATCAGTTACTTTTTACTAAACGTAAAAACACAAAATTACTTTGGAATTTGTATAAAATAGCACAGTTTGACATCATAGAAAAACGTGATAAAATGTCGGACTTATTATTACGTATGTCTTGATTAAAATTCATAAATAAATTAAATAGAAAAACGAAAATGTTTTTCGTTAGTTCTAGATCTGTTTTTATTTTGTAATCAGAATTTCATAATTTACCTTAAACCTAGTACACGACCCAATTGGGTTAGTCAGAAGTAACGCTTTAAGTCGATTGTTTTTAAAGAGTCTAGTTTAACTAAGTACAAAATCGTACGGTTTTTACTAGACAAACTTAAGTAATATAAGACAATGCAAATTGAGTAGATTTTTTTTACATAGGTAATATACTTACTTTGCAAATACTTCCTATCGAAATACCGACACAAAGGAATAAGATGATTGTTGCTATAGTTAAGGAAACCAAGTGGAAATAATTTGAATTCAAGTGGCACTCTAGAATGTAATTCCATCGGCAACTGATAAAAAGAAACTTGGGATTCCCTCCTCAATCCAGCTCTGGCTGGAAATAAATTGGATCTGACTATTTGCCGAACACTTCGTAACGCGTGCGGCTCCTCCCGATTCAATCGCCCCAAATTTAATTGCAATTGAAATGGATGAAACAAAAGCCGCTTACGGAGATTATCGTATATATAGAAAAAAAGATCCGGCATTTTTTAAATAAATACTGAAAATTGGAAGCGTTGGAATTCCCTCCCCAAATCCTTTATACTACGTTATATATACGTTGCGTTGGTAAAATGCCGCTAAACATGCTTTGGATAATTGGATGCTTACCTACAATAGAACTGCAATATCCGGAATAGGATTTTGGATTGTTGGCTAGCAATGAATATGTATTGGGTACGTGATGGAAATTGCGCATATCGTTCTACTATTATATTATTTCAACAAGGAGTATAGAAGAGCGTTACGTCAATAGATACGCAGGAAAGTACATTCTTCAAAGTCTTTTTCAAAGGATTTAATAAGCAGAGATTTATAAGATTTACATCCACGCCTCGCCAGCTATGTTTAAGTCCCATGTAATAGTCTTATTGGCATTAACCGGGTACAAATCCTAGAAATAAATACATAAACTGCCTATATACGTCCCACTGCTGGGCGCAGGCCTCCCCTCAATCAACTGGAGGGGGTATGGAGCATACTCCACAACGCTGCTCCACTGCTGGTTGGTGGAGAGAAAGAAATAACATCAATTTTATTAAAACGATTTCAGAGGTTTGGAGCTCTAGCGGGGATTCGAACCGCATAGGGATATCACGGATATTGATCGTAAAAATAGGATAACGGCAAATGTTATTTATTAGCGGATGGTTATTGCCAAGGTCATCAGCGTTGATAAGATAAGAAGAAAATTCACTTAATTTTCAATAATAAAATTTACGTCCTTGGAATGTTAGAGATACCAATTTAATGGTAGCACAGTGGTAACACTTACGTCATGAAAGGGCTAGCAATGGCGGCTTGTCATAGGATTGAGCATACCTGGCTTTTCTTATACCATGATTCCGGCCATGTTGATAATGCCATCTAAATTTAAAATCGTCAGATAAAAAAGTCATTTCTTAGATTATTTATTTACAACATTGATAGACTCACTTCTTTAATGGAGTATGCACAGAAGCCACGACAAGTCGTATAAAGGAAACGGAAAGGAACGGTGATACGTGCTTCGGAAGGCACGTTAAGCCGTTGGTCCCGGTTACTACTTACTGATGTAATTATGTAGTCGTTACATGAGCCCATGAGCCATGTCACGGGCCTTTGGCGGCTCAATAACCCTGACACCAGGGTGGATGAGGTTAGTACTCCACCTCACAACCCACATGATAGATATATAGAAGGAAAAGGTATTTTTGTCTAAAAATAAATTAAAATGTATACAGCGCAAGGTTACAAAATAAATTGCGATACGCAGTTCTTGGATCCATCAGATCAAATCTATCGCTACGGCGTTATTATTATAAACAGTATAGATATTCTAAATTTATCTTTCCATTTTCCCTAGAACGAAAAAAAAAGCAGAATTCTGTTTATTTGTCGATACGATGGAGACAGTGTTGTCAGATGTGACGAGGGTGACGTATTATTGGGGCCGGAATAATGTGGACACGGCACAGCTTGGATCCATGGGGTGACAGAAAATCGATACATCTTTTTGTCGTTATAAAGCCTTCTAAAGCCATAATGTGTTGTAAAATAAATATTTTGTGTTAGATTTTATTAAAATACAGCGATTGTAGTCCATTAAAATATAGAAAGACAAAAAGATAGTTTAAAGCCAAGTGTCCGCTGCTGCTGTGCTGTGTGTGTGCTGTGTGTGCTGTGTGTGTGTGTGTGTGTGTGTGTGTGTGTGTGTGTGTGTGTGTGTGCCGCTGGATGCGGGCAGCGCGGGACCGATCGCCGTGGAGATCCTTTGGGGAGGCCTATGCCCAGCAGTGGGCGTCGTACGGCTGATGATGAAAGCCTAAGTGTGAAAGAGACATAATATCAAGAAAATATATTGATTTTTTGACACATATAATTTTACTCAAACTGTTTTTATTGGAATGTATTGAATAGTCATTGTTTTTCTAGTAATCAAAATAGTTATATAACATTAAAAATAACGATTCTAGTACGATATTTACATTGGAAACTCGATTGGTATAAAGTGACACCAGTTGACACGTGTTGGCTAAACAAACAGGTGAAATACGTTATCAAGGTTCAAGGACAAATGTGGTTTCTGTACTTGCATTGGTAGTAATGGTTGTGTTGCTTCACTATGACGACCGGTTGCAACCATAAAGTTGAAGGTTCAATTCAAAATTACTTTGTCACATGAATTCATTCTACGACGGAATTCAAATACACCCAACCAAAGGTAATAAGTGCGTGAAACAATCCACCAACAGAACATCCAGTTACCTGAAAAAGGCTCAGGTAATACGATTACAATCCCCAACACCTTCTGTTTATTTGCGGATGTCTACATAAAATAATGTCCGCAGGTTATACGCACGCGGGAGTGCGTTCCGGCTGGTTGACGGTACTGAGCCGAAAAAAGCCGAAAAGGACCCCCTGTGTATGTCACGAAGGCTCACAAGTTACGCAGGAAACGCAGGCGAACGAGGAACAACACCGCACCAGGTAAACTTACATTTACGGGTTGTAAAATGTGTAGGGCGAAATTGATTTTCGCGGCGCGCTCTCGACACTGCGAAATATTCGCCCGAAAATGTTTTGTAATTTCCTTGTACTACGTCTTGTGTTCATTTGAAATATTACGTCATACAATATACTTACTTATTTTACTTTGTAACATCGACATTATGGAAATGTATGATGTAACTTCCTTGTAAAAAGTAAATAATATGATTTCAGTAAGGTACGTAATTTGTCGAAATGAATGTACAATGTAAAATGTATACGAGTAGTTAAGTATATATGATAAGGGATTCCATCGTTCTGATAAAAAATATACCTGTTGGGGAAAACCAATATTGGTGTAATATTTTCTTCAATTTCATCGTACGTATTACCTTGGCAAATATTTATTTTTTCTTACAAAATAACGTACGATGCATATTTTTCCAAGCGGTAAGTAAAGCGAAGTTTCTTGTTATTTACAGCGCAACTTGGACCGTAAACGTCAGCGAAGACGTATCCACACCGGGAGATATGGGTGAGTTAACCATAAGTTAACACGTCTACGGACCGCGTTCAGTCTATGTAGATCTTTATAAAAATATAGCTTCAGACAATGTTGCCATAGACTTTTGAAAATAGAAAGTGCGAAACAATGCGCTCTCTTTTTATTTATAATTAGAAATTGGCATGTTTTATTTTTAAATACAAAGCGCTTATTCTTCTTCTTTGTGAGTCGATGGCGATCGATACTTTTTTGGTTATAGTTTTGTTAATCTTGATTCATATATACTTGTTTATTTAATGTTCTCTGCTTAAAGTATACTTACGACAGAAATTAAAAACAATGAGCGGTTGTTATGAAAATAGAGTCCATATTAATGTGAACACGGAGAAATGGCAGAGAACGTCTTTCATCTCCCACCACCCACTAAGTAAAACAGAATGAAAATGAAAATTTATGTAACGTATGGACCTCCCTTGCTCCGCTCGCTTCTTAAATAAACTTGGCTCAAATACCGCTATATCATCATCAGCCGCGAGCCAGACGACAACGAAAACGTCTCACAACTTCCATCCGCCACAAACTTCCATAAAATGAAAATACTGATTTATCGCCCCCTCACATCGCTGCCTTTATTAATGACCTTAAATTAATTACCGTTCCCAACTGTACACAAATACAGAACTTATTTTTTACACATTAGCGACATAATTATCTTCTCGCTCGAACAGACGAAAGAATTACCTACTTTGTGGATTATGTTACGGAACTTTACACTTAAATGAAAATAGAAAAGGTTTACAAAGCTTTCTAGTTCTTTATCAGGACCATTGAATCGGGAATAAAAACGGGACCTCGCTTGATTTCGCCTTTGACCCGCTTTGTAAAAAGGAGCGCCATATACGCCAGAATAAACGCCAGTGGCTTTTCAATGCGCTCACAATGCGACAAATTACCGGCCTAATTCGATCCATTGCCCCCTAATGTGGTCTCATAAAACATCTTGTTTGCGTCGGGAGCACAATGGTCAGGCGGGCCGGGCAGATGCTCGCAATTTTCCCTCACTTTGTCTCCGTACTTATGTCGGTGGTGAGCGGGATGAATGAATGAATGAGAGATGAACGCGACGGTTGGTTTTTCTT
This sequence comes from Pectinophora gossypiella, assembly GCF_024362695.1. Lineage (NCBI taxonomy): Eukaryota > Metazoa > Arthropoda > Insecta > Lepidoptera > Gelechiidae > Pectinophora > Pectinophora gossypiella. The sequence continues at coordinate 6,352,046 of NC_065421.1, read as the reverse complement.
TGTTTTACGTGTCGCCACCAGCTCTAGTTTTGCTGTTTTATCATTACTCATTCTCTGCTACGACGCTGGCGCTGAAACTTTTGATTGATGTTGGTATTCACGTCGAATGTAAAGGTAAAGGTTTCCCCATGATTCATAGTTTTGTGCCAACATTGATTATCCACATTCTCTTCAACAAGATTATATTATGTTGTAGAGATACATATTTTATATAATATTTTATTAATCTTCTTCTATCGTGTGAGTGGTGAGGTCATCAACCCAGGTGTTAGGGTTACTATTGAGCCGCTACTCGTAAAAGCCCCTGACATGACTCATGTAACGACTACGTACTTACATAAGTAAGTAGTAACCGGGACCAACGGCTTGACGTGCCTTCCGAAGCACGGATCGTCTTACTCAATAATAATACATATATACATACATAAACTCACGCCCGTAATCCCTAATGGGGTGGGCAGAGCCACAAGTAATCAAAGACAACTTGCAGCCACTGTTGATACGATGTCGTAAGCTGGATATGATGAACCTTATGGTGATAAGGGATCAGCCTATCGCCCATAACATTAGTCAATCATGTTAGAGGACACAATCCCTCTGTCGGTTTTTACGACATAATAATAATGATAATAATGTAAAGTATTTTATTAATAATGTTCATCTTAGGACTTAAACCTATCAAACCGCACTGGAGCAGCGTGTTGGAGCCATAACCTGTTTGAGGGGAGGCAGGCCTGTGCCCAGCAATAGGACGGTATATAGGCTGATGTGTCTTATAATTTCGTATCTAAATTGGCTACAAATTGTCCTCTGATTAATTGTGTTTTATATCCATACTATTAGGTACATTGTTGATGTACTGGATAAGAGCCTTCAGCGCTCCCCATTTGTCCGGTCAAGTAGTTAATGCCATCTGCGGCAAATCTACAATAAGCCACGTCAAAAAAAAAACATTGTTGTTTGTGATTTTTACATACATAAGCAGAATTCGGCATTCTAGGTATACTATTATCGATTAAAAAAGTTTGTATAAGCCATTCTGAGAAAGCGGGTTCGAGTAGTGAAATGGAAAACGTATCCGTGGTGTATTATTTTTTATTTCATAGTAATTTGAAACGTATTTTACCAAAAAGGAACAAATTTTCGATAAAATATATGAAATACCCGCCAATAAAATGGAATTGAGAGAATAACTCCCGAATTCCCAATAGATTTCAGATTCACAGAATTGATAAATTCAAATTCAATATTCGTGTGGGTTGGTTCTCTGAAAGGCTTCACTGGTTTATCGTCAAGTGCCACCATGCTGGGATATTTAGACTCCATTATTATTGGCGATGGGGCTCACTCAGGTGAAGCGTGGTTACTCAGTTCACCATGCGATGGATGTACCTTTGATTAGCGCAATTGGGATAATAGACGAGAGCTTATGCTTAGCTTACATTGTTTTAAGTTTACGCGGTTATTATCATAATTAAAACACATAATAATGGGTTCTTACCACGTTTACAGCAGGGATATCGGGAGTCTCATATCCCTGTTTTAAACGTGGTAAGAACCCGTTGTTATGTGTTTTAATTAGCTTATGTTATGTTGATATAGCTATTAAATTATATACTTAATATTAAAACATGAAATCTGTATCTTATAGCTACCAAACATTTCGTTTGGTATAACGTTAGAAATTTTCACATATTGCGTCAGAAAATACTCAGAAACCTACAATGGAATGTACGACAGAGAAATGCTCTCAAGAGAAGCCTAGTGACAAAAGTAATATCATAAAACCTAATAACATCAGGACTTATGTCAAAAGAACAGAAATCAATATACATCTGCCAATCATTATTGCCGCTTATCTACCCTGAAGATTTGATAGGTCAGGTTTTTTACAGAAGCGATTACCTGTCTGACCTTCCAACCCGCGAAGGGAAAACCAGCCCAATACAGGTTAGATCACATACCTCCGAAAATGAATTTCTGGGGAATGTAGGTTTTCTCGCGATGTTTTCCTTCACCGCTGAGCACGTGATAATCATTTATGATGCAAACATAAATTCGAGAACAAATTCGTCAATTTTAGGTTTAGGCCTATTCTGGATTCGAACCTGCGACCTTAAAGTGAGAGGCATGCTACCAACTGGGCTACCACGGCTCATTCAATATACAACATTATTATTCTAAAACATAATTCAAATAACAGAAACATTCTCCGTAAAACCACAAAGCACAGCTGTATCACAATTGCAAAACAGATTTAAATAGAAAACAGTACAAAGTCTGGCAAAGCAATATATAATCTCATATCGTCATTCCCGGACCGCTAACCGCTTACAAACAGCAATTTTCATAGCGTCAGAAAAATTCTAATAGCTACATTCTTGTGCTTATGAGTTTCCAGTTCTCAAAGGGAGATATTGCGGTGTCCCGAGTGTTTGAGAGATGAGCATCATTCCCGCGAGTTTTGTCTTGTGCACTGCGACAAATGGAAATGACGACTCGCATGGCGAAAGCGGGGAATGACGTGTATCGCGTTGTAAGCTCGCTTATTCCATTTATTCTATCCGTAACGTCGCTTTATGGTTATACGGGGAGGTATTCTTATTTACTAACTGTAGCTTCTTTAACTTAGATAGGACCGTGTGAATGTCTTTATAGATGTAGCTGCTGTGTATGTTTGAGCCGACTTGAAACATTCATTTTAACAAGGTCACGATTTACGATCCATATTAGGGGTAATATAAATTTTATAACGTGTTAACTAGGTTAACAGCGACAAACATACAAATAATAATCCTCTCTTTTTCGTGGTACAATCATTTTCCGTTTCAAGTATTCACTGAAATATCTTACGTACCTTATTTTTTATCGGTCATTTTTGACACAAACACGTGGTGTATGGACGTCCCCGTCCGCCATTTTTAAACCCACACTGGCCAGTCCGTTGTGTTAGCAACTAATGGACTTTTTAAACGGTTTCTTTTTCCTCTCCCAGTATGTGTGCTGCGTTTAGGCACACAACGATTTGGCCGAAATCCCAGAGAGTTAGTGATGGGGAATAGCAAGTGTCAATTACCGATAATGTGTTATATAAAAAATAAATATTCATGCTTTTGTTTTCAAAACTAGAACTATTTTCTAACTACTAATTTCAGCGAAATTACTTAGAACTCTTAGGTGTACATTTTAAACACATTATTCTAATTATTAATCACATATTTCTGACTACCCCAACTGGGTATATCGTGAGCTCAGGATGTAAGTAATTCATTTTTTTTTGTATTGAGATGATTTAGCTACTTACAGAAAAAAATGCCATAAACTTGGTGCAACTTCAACCCTAAGTGTATATTCAGAGCTATTACTTACATAATAGTTACAACTACAACAACGTCAAATACCACGCAAAGTAACATAGAACCAGTGACGTGTCGTTTTCAGGAATGTTCCCAGACTGGGAATGTTTCTTTTGTAAAAACTCTTTAGTACATATTATGGATACTGGCTGCTTTTCTTTTTCGAATTGTTCTTTCTTGTACGCTGATATTATCTGCCTAAAGGTTAGGTAATAAAGCGATTTTTATATACCGTTTGCGCATTTTTACTGCCGGGAACGGCAAACAACATCCCTGCATGCAAGTACATTCTGATCACGTGTCCGGGCCTGCCCCGGCCGACTGAATTCCAACACGATTAGTTTTAATTTCGCCCATGGGACACTCTCCATTCTCAACTCGACGACTCTCAGATTTATTTTGAAACTAAATACACTAAAACCACAGCACGTGTGAAACGTGCTTTGTAGTGGTAATGCTCTTTAAATGTGCCAGGATTTTAGGTTACAGCGTAGAGAATAACGTTGCTTGGTTTAGGACACATCAGCTTAAAAAGTTTTGTAATGCCTATAGCAGATACCGGCTCTTTCGAATCGGACGCGCCGTCAGCATTTTCAATTTTGAATGGAATTATAATCACTATTTCAGTACAGATAAGGTTTTATGTTTTGTGTATTATCGGATGCGGCATATGAGAAGATGCAACATTGAGCCTTCTCAATGGGAGGGTTTGGCAGCACAGCGCACAGAATGGCGCAGGCTTGTGATGAGGCGAGTCCACGAGTTCGAGCAACAGACCTCGACACTAAACGTGATTAGTTGAAGGCCCGTCCCCCTGCCGCTATTAATTATAATTACCAAAACGGTGTGCTCACGTGCCCTCACTGTGCGCGGGAGTTCACTGTAAAGATAAAAGAAGTGGTCGCCATGGCTGAAATCGGTCGGAGATCATCATCATCATCATTATCGGATGACAAACAGTATCTGACGTTCAATATTACGCGCCGAATTTTCCAAATGAACAAATCATATATCGGCAGTATCTGTACTGTAATATTAATTATAATTCTGACAGCGCGTACTATCCGAAAGAATCCTGACGCGCTTTCAGCTTAAGCCTACTCTGCGGGATTGGGAATAAAAAAAAACAAAAGCATAGAAATCTCATAGTTGCTCATCAACTATCCTCAGTCAGATCAGTTTTACGTAATTAGAAATAGGTTGATAAATTTGTCGCCATACGGTTCGTAGATAGGTAAGACATAACGTAATAAAATATAATAATAAAAAAGTATGTTATCAATCTCGATCACCCTCGAGTAGGAAACGTGTAGGTAATAGAATTTTCCATTCAATTTTGCGACCCGTTTCCTCGTACTACATAAAAAATATTCAATATCGTCTATAATCGCGTTTTCAACTACCGAATTTGATAGGATATTTCGACGGCAAATTCATTTTTCAATACAAGTACTTTATATTAGCTCGAAGAGAACTTTGTTAATTAACCTTTCAATTTAGTTCTAACTCCTGAACACTTTGCCAAGGAACTGTTGAGAAATAAAAAAATCGAAGTTTCCATTCCGCCGAGCGGCGTAGTGCTCACCTACAGTGAATGAATAGTCTATTAATTTGGAATAGTTTGTTGGGCGTGTTATGACTAATACTTGTTATTAATATAAATTTGCTATAAAGAAATTAAATCATGTCAGTATTTTTTCTGTGACGAAATGAAAACATAGAATTCACGCTGCTTATCAAATTGCCGAATCCGCAAATGTAGGATCACATTGTCATTTTGTTTGCTAACCCCGGTGGGAAATAGGCGTGAGTTTAAGTATGTATGTATTTGTTTTGTTTATAATAATAATAATAATGAAAATACTTTATTGCACACAAATTTACAAAACATTTACTTACAGGGATTTTTTGTTTATGTTACGAGTGTTAATTTTGTATATTGTCATATTTAGTAGCAGGTATCGTGTCACATTATCGTTTTAGACCAATGAACTGTAAGCGTCACTAAATATGAAATATGTTATTGGGTTCTAAAGTGGATACAAGATATTGCTCACTTTATCAAACTGTAACTGTCACTAAAGTCTAAAACCAAAACATTTTGTAAATTGTGTTTTTGTAAATTGTTGCGTTCGGATAACTTGTGACTCTGCTTGCCAGAAAAGGGTTGGTATGTAGACTTCATTCAAACACTTGAACCAATTCAACGAAATTTCAAAACAATTTGAACCACAGTTAACTGTCTGAATCTGTCCAGATATCATTACAACGTCTGAGCTGCAGCTGCAAAGCTTTGAAGACGAGACAGTGCGACTCATTCCCGCGTTTAAAAGCGGTTGTGTAATTGAGGCCTTTGTCAAGCTCCCTTGTTGGGAAATATGCGCATTCCAAATGGATTTTTTATCGTTTTGCCAAGTGCTCCGTTTTACTTGTCTCGCTTTTGTACAACGTACGAGGGGACAGCTGGGGAGCGGAAAACATAACCCTCCTTTTGGTGTGTTCGGGTAAAAACCAGCAGGTTTCAAGCAGATGTGTTTTTGAATTTGCTTGTGAAACAATTGTTTGCTCGTGTGGAAAGGTTGCAGTTGGAACTGCGAGTCGTAAACTTAAAAGCACGTAAGGTAGTATTATTACTAGTAGTAAGTAAAAGGTAGGTGTAGCAGTGTGTTGTGGTTGTCTGGAAGAAATCGCTTGAAGCGATAAGGCCGCCATTGGCCATGTAGTTAAGAGTCCTTTTGTAATTATTTCTTTTTATTTTGGTGCAATAAAGTGTAAGTATTTGTATTGTATTGTGTTCTATATTTTATAAAGATTTCTCAAAATCATATGTAGTTATCACATGGTAAACTGTTTCAAAAAGTAGCAGTGATAAACATGTATAGGAATGACATAAGGTGACAGGTTTAACACGTTCATGTAAGCAACGTTTATAGATGTAGAAAATCAGTCTATGTATTGCGGACCATCGTCTTATCACGTCGAAATTAAATGTTAGTTATAACGCAGAACGTGCAAGAACGTAGATGTGAAACGAAAAAAATATGTTTTATTAGCAGTATATTTGAAATAAATACAGAAATAAAACGAGATACAACTAGTTGATGATAGGTTTGTGTGAAGTAGATGCCACTAATTAGAAAAACTATAAACAAAACAATTACAGTACAAATATAAAATAGACAAAACAAAAATAAAATTAAATAAGACTAAAATAATATGAAATTAAGTTATAGCGCCACAACGTATCAAAATCTCAGACCTTTACCGCCCCTGGATATATTTTTATTCACACTTTGGTTACAAGTCACACACATTGACAGGTAATTCACTTACACGCGCAACGACATTACACGTCGACGTTGTTGCTATGAACGTAGGTCAGCGATGTGTCGTGACACAACGTCAATATACGTCGAACAGTGACGTGTTACGACGTTGTTCCGCAAAACAGGGTTCAACATTTTGCAGAATAACGATTTTTCGAAATCATTTGCAACATTGCTAACTGCCTTGGTTCTTATAAATAATATCTTAATATAAGTAGGATTTTGTGTTTTACTATTTTACTTTTTTATATTTATATAATATTACTGTGTCGCACCGTTTTGTATTTCAGTGTAAATCAATTTCTTTCAGCTTAATGTTGTATAAAAGAAACTGCTATTTAGCAATAAGGCCACAGATTTTATTTCTGATGTCATTTTGTTCTTATTATTTGTGTTGTGATTATGTGCAATAAAGTCGTTTGCATTGCACATAATGACAACACAATATTGTAATAAAATCATAAAATATATTGAAATAAAGGTAAAAAAACGTCCATAAAAACACATAAAACAGTGTCTCACTATCATGATATAACATAAGAAATACTTTATTGTACACACAGGAAATACAAAACAAAAGTGAAACAAAAAGAGCATATAAGTGGTTTTAAGGCAAAGTCGCAATCTCTTCCAGACAACCTTTGAGTATAGGAAATATTTAATAGAATATAATATAGCGGGATAGTGCACAAGAAACTATCCTCTCTTTCTACCCTAAAACGGATAAAGCTGTAAGTCACTTTACTACACTTTATTATACACCAATG